>NC_060247.1:102589110-105089110 GCF_921293095.1 Ischnura elegans
ACCTAAAAAATAATGATTTGTTGTTTCCATTAATTGCTAAATTTATAAATCTTAGTATTAAAGAAGGATTTTTACCCGAGGCTTTAAAAACAGCTATAGTAAGACCAATTCATAAAGAGGGTTCATTTATTGACTTGAACAACTATAGACCAATCTCTATTCTTCCCTCTTTGAGTAAAATTGTTGAACAGTATGTTGCTAACTACCTGATTTCATTTTTAAATAAAAATGAAATAATTAACAAGCTACAATTTGGTTTTCAAGAGGGAAAAGGGACCAAGGAAGCATTAGAACTTTTTTCAGAAATTGTAAATTTCAACCTGGATAGGAAAAATGAAATACTATTAACTTTTATTGACTACAGCAAGGCCTTTGATACTGTTAATATAAAAATTTTACTTAACATTCTTTATAATATTGGTATCAGAGGAAATATCCACGAATGGTTCAAAAGTTATCTCATGGGGAGACAGATCATTGTTAAGTTGGGTGATATTTCAAGTTATAAGAAAAATCTGAATCATGGTGTCCCCCAAGGCTCTATATTAGGCCCTATTCTCTTTACAATTTACATAAATGGTATTTTCTCACGCATTAAGCATAGCAGGGTAATTTTATATGCTGATGATGTAGCATTAATCTGTACACACAAAGTTTTTGACATAGCTCAACAAAAAATGCAAAACGATTTAAACTCAATCTCTCAATGGTCTCATGACCACGATTTATTAATTAATAATAAAAAATCAAAAGTTATGCATATAGTAAGCAAAATGGGTAGATATAAATCCATCAATTTAAAAATACATGATCATGATTGCATGCATAACAATTACTTAGTGACAATGTGTAGATGTTGCAAAATGACCCAGGTTGAAAAATACAAGTACTTAGGATTAATTATTGATTGCAATTTTAAATTTGGTGAACATATATATAAAGTAAATAATAAGTTAAAAAAAATATCTTACCAAATGTACCATATCAAACCATATGTTAATTCTAATATTCTATTAAATATTTATTATGCTCTGGTAGAATCACTAATAAGATATGGTCTGACAGTCTGGGGTAATACTGCAAATGTTCATAAAATCCCTCTTATTAATTCCCAAAATAGAATAGTCAAAGCAATCTACAGATGTAAACATAATTTAGAAAACTATACAGAGGTACCTGATATTAAACTGGTGTATAAGGACATAGGTGTTCTACCCTTAAATCAACTTTATGAGTACACACTAATTACAGCAAATTACTTTAGTAATAAATATAAAATTAAGAAAGTAAAAAAATTTGAAATGATTCTGAGAGGTAAAGAGCTGTATGAAATTCCTAAATCCTACACCAACTATGGAATGAGAATGTTAAAAGTAAAAGTACCAACACTGATCAATTATGTAAACCACAAAATACAAAATATAACAACCTATTCCCAATTAAAACGAAATTGTAAGAAAATGTTACTTGAAAAATAATACAAAAAACTAATGTAAAATCATTATTTTCTACTTACAAATTTTGTAAATATGTATAATTAGTGTAAAATAATGTCTTAGTTATTTTTCTAGTTATAAGTTTAATGATCAATTGTCATGATGAGTTTAATTTGCCCTCTATATGTTTGTTTACATAAGCACCTCCTGACGAGCCAGTGGCTCAGGAGGACTTAAAATGTAATTATTCACTTGCTATATGAATATGTATACAAGATTGTATTATTGTTCGGATTATTTTTCCACTTCTGTATTAATGATTTAATTGTAAAAAACAAAAGTTAGGATCATGTAATGATTTTCATGCAAGACATTGTATCATATTTTCCTTTTGCTGTATATTGCAAATAAAGTTGTTAAAGTTGTTACTTTATGCCCTTTAAAATTCCAGAGTATTGAAAAAAATTTAGAAAGGCTGAATACCCTAGAAAAACCGTTTTCATGGTAACTCCAAAGTGCACCCAAATATATTTTTGCGTTGCCATGGCTCAGGGATTATGGAGATGCGACCTCATGTTTGAGGACAAAAAATTCTTAAAATTGTCTCCCCTACCACCTCCTGAAGTATTGCAGATTCCTCCTGAAACAACCTATTTGTTTTCATTTTTGAAACCATGCATGAGATAAGTCAATAGTCAATGAGCCATGGGGGTGCTAAATATTCTTAACGCTTAATCTATAAATAAAACCCTCTAAGGCAAAATTTATGAACAGAAATTCTTTATACCTCGTTTTATGTCATAGAAACTACTTTTGTATGCACTTAACTTGTTCTAAAAATTTGGTAGGAATAAATCGATTCGTTTCTGATCTATAGCGATCTATGTGCATCCTTAAAATGTGGCAAGGCATGAGTCACGGCTAGTCGCGTATCGATGTTTAATTGTTTTTTATCGCGCCGTCGCTCCTCTTAAGTCGCTTCCTCGCACCACCCTCCGAATAATTCCTTTTCCTCCTTCCTTTCGGCCCGTTTAATTCCTCTCAAGCACTTGGCACTCACCCACATTTATCCTCCACACCCTCCACTTTCCCTCAAAACCCCTTTCTCTTTCCTCCCCGCCGAAGAAGAAAACCCCACTTTAATCCCCACTTCCCCTTTTCCTCCAGCTCTTTCTCTCTCTCTGCCTCTTCAAAAAAAATTATATCCTTTTTTCCTCTCTCTCCGGATCCCCACTTGTGCTCCTCTCTTCGAGGAAATACTCCCGACGCTGATATGTATATGTATATATATATATATATAAAGGAAATGATGAATAATATCGATTTCGATAAGTGTATCGATTATGAATATCGAAGTTTATATCGATGATTATATCAAAAATTATATCGAAGGTTATATCGAAGATAATATCGAAGATTACGCAGAAAGCTGTATGGAAGTTTATGTCGAAAGTTAAATCGAAGATTATGTCGAAAGTTTATTGCGAAGGTTATATCAAATATTAAATCGAAAACTAAGTCGAAGATTGAATCGAAGATTACACCGAAGATGTATCGATTTCGGTAAGCGATGTTCGAGATATTGTGTGGCCTAGATATGGAGACGAAGTCAAGTGGAGCGATGGTGTGCTAATCGCGGGGTCCTGGGTTCGAATACCGGGTGATGCAAAAAAGAAAACATCCTCGGTGTGCGAGGTGTCCAGGGAAAGGAACTTGTGGCTTAATTTGAGGTGAGATCTACCCTACCTTAGCCACACCAACTTTATGGCTGAATCACTGAATGAGAGTCCGAGATACGAGGATAGAAATCGAAACAGAACATAAATATAAAGTAATCATAATCAATCATAAATCAACTATATGAAGATCGGTTTGATGCAACTGATCTCCCTCGGCTCGCGATCCTCTTGAACTTAGGTTACCTTAGGAATGGGTATAGGCGGATTTTATCAGCATAACTATACTTTCCTAACATTACTAATATGTAATTAATATTCAATAATTGAAATCACTGTTGTTTTTTATTTCACAATATTGAAAAAGATTTTTAAATTTTGAACTAAACAATGGAGTGATAATTTTACATTCTATAAAAATGTTGGTTTATTAAACAGGTTCATAACTAGTGGTAATAAATGTATTTTTCTTGTTTCTTTAATGAATAAGTGTTTAGAAAACAAATTGTGTCTTATCTTCATAAATATCAATGTTGTGAAGAAGTTATGTTCTGCTTTCGGCCGTACTAGTGAGCTGTTTTTTCCCCGCTCGTAAAAACATCTTCATAAGACGGCAACTTCAACACTGCTTTTTCACCCAAGGAGTGCTTATCTTTCACCGTATGTTAATACTATTTTCAAAATTATTCGTTGTAAATTAGTGGAATAATTTATCTAGCAATACCAAATTTGGTTCCTCGGGATCCTTTTATGATTATCACGGTCTCCTTCGGCCCCATGAGGAGTCTAATGTAATATTTATACGCACAAATAAATTGAACTGCCTCTTTATCTTCGGCATATCTTGTTTAAATGATATTACACGAACAATTCATTCTGCTTTAAGTGGTATAAACGTTACTCTAAATGGTAACTGGCATACCACACGGGCTGAGACAGATTACTACATGACGCATGAATATTGAGCTATGGCGATATATTACAAGCGCCGCTGATAAGGCTTGCAATCATGGAACCGGAACTGATCTCATGCCATGCGTAATGTTGGCTATGTATCACATTGTGTTAACGAGCAGTAGTCATTAATGTACAGCTTGAAGCTCCAACCAAACCATCTTAAGGAATAGCTGTAGTGAAACTTGAAGTTCATTACTTTAATAATGGTTAAGTTTCTTGTACAGCTACTTTAAGTACATCATTGCCCTTTTTCTTTCAAAAAATTACATCAATGAATATAGGTACTCGTAGATTAACCCCATATTTCAATGATTAATATTATTTTTTCAAACTATATCCTATTCAATGTATTAAGTTTTAAAATCAGGTGAAGGAAACCTTGTTTTTTATTTTTAAGAGTTTTTTAAACTGCAGCAATGCTACCTTGAAAATGCAAAGAATAAAAATCCACCATAAGTTGATCGCTTCGAAGAAATAACGGAGCCTAATTATGCATTTTATCATAACACATCAATACTCCAGTACTGCATTCGACGCCATGCTTTTAATCGGCCCCATTCGATGCTATTTCATATTCTCTGAGCATCCCAGCGGCATCAATAAATGCTCGAATGCAGCACGATTTGTGATGCGCGACATGAAGCGATCTATCGATTTTTTTTCATGGCGTACTTATGTGGAATTGCGATGTAAAAAAATTTGAATTTTATATGGCCATGGTGAATGGTGAGAAACGGACATCTGGAAGAAAAAGAAAATTCGACTTCTCCTTCTTACCATGGACCCATTCCCACACTTCCCTCTTCGCCAATCTTTAAAACCCACTCCGTTTTTGTGGAAATGAGAAAAGATGAGGTGGAGTGAACAAAATACATGCCTCCTCGACTTGAAGTCCTCAAATCGGTCCTTGTCGATTCCTTGTCCTATCGATTGATCGATTGTTTTTTTTTCGTTCCGCTCTCCTTTCCCCATGCATGTTATGGAACTCTAACGAGGCACCCGACGATGATGGGGAAGGATAGCACATAGAGGAGTGGAAAACTTGGAATTCATGGTCACATAGCACGACTTATGTTCTCTCTGTGAGCGTGTCAAGAGGCGTGACTACCCGGCAGGATGTGAAACCGCAGAAGTTGTATAACGTGTCGCAACAAACGGTAATGAGAAAGCGACGCAAATTACGCGTCGAATGTAACTGAAAGTAGCACTACTGGCTTTGGGAGTGTAAGATGCTCGTATTTTCGGACTTTGGTTACAATCTGTGTAGCCGCATGGAAACGTATTGTGGACAAACAAACATACATCCTCTTTTATCCATAAAAAAAAACATAATGCTCTCAAATTTTTCTCATATTTGGGTGCAGCTCTCGGTGAATTAAGCAAAAGGGGATCGCAATAGTGTTGTGGCTGTAACGCTGGCTCCCCATCCTGCGGTTATGGGCTCAAATCACAGCGGTGGTAGAGATTTTTTAGAGACAGCCCAGTCCCTCCTGGAGTGTTGTGGGCACTTCATTTACAGCACACCGGCCGGCCGTCGAATGGGACGTTAAACCTTAGCTTCCATGACGCCTTTCGTTTAGATCACGCTATCGCAGGGTTTCCCTCCATCCTTACTCCCCACCCTCCCCTCAAATCGAAAATGACCTCTGCAGTTGATCGACACCTACAAATACAATACCATACCGAATTTATGCAGAGGCATGTGATACCGCTCTTAGGTTGGAGCGCGGCACTATGTGTTCAGAAGACCAGAGCTCTACCCACTGGGCTACCACACGCCCTACAGTGCATAGAATCGCATTAAATTAGTCCTATGAAAACGTGGACGTTGATTACGATGAGTGAAATATACATACCTACATGTTAGTGACAAAATATGTAAAAACATGCAAGGATAGCTCCCTCGACTTCTTATGATTAAATATATAGCATGCATTCATTTTCCTCTGAGTTTTCAGTATAAAATCGGTATGATGTAAAGCAATCATCCCAAAAAAGCGACGAATAATAGCTACTTTTTGTGCCTGTTAAATTTACCTTAAAATAGTTTGTAAATGACAGGTAAACATTGCAATTATTTTTCAAAGTGGTCGCAATTCATTACTGAATGGCATTGCGGGTTAGAAATTTTTTTACCATATTTCAGTATGTCGACCTGCTACTCTTGCGTAAAACCTACTCCATTTTCGGGAAGGAGCGTGTCATGGGGAAAAAGATGAGGGACAAGAAGGAAAAAAAATAATAATTCGTCTCCCGCTTAAAAATCCCCCTTGTCGGTTCCTTCTCCTATCGATCGCTGATTGATCAGTTCATTTGGTTCGACTCTACCCTTTCCCCCACTCTCTCTTCACAACCGCTCCCTTTTTTTCCTCATTTATTTTTTCCACTTCCTTCCCCCTCGCACTGTCCTAATTCGGACCTCTTTTTTTACAGTCTTTTCCGCCATATTTATGGCTCGGGTGGGTGGCATTGCGATAGAGACAGACAATACCTCGAGCACTTATAGGAGGATCCTCCGGTCCCTGATGACGGTTTTACTACAGAAAAGCGAAGCGGAACTGGTACTTTCCATTTCCCCGTCCCCCCCCCCCCCCCCATGGGACAAATTGCGCGCGTAGTCATCCTTTAAGTTCCCTCTTTTCTCTGCGCTCTCGTTTCTTTTTCTCTTCGAGTCTGTGATTACGCCTCTTTCAGCTGATGAATTCGGTCGGGATGGCTTTTCGGAGATCGGTGACCCCACGCGAAGCTCTTCTTCTTTGAGACATTTGGTCGGGAGGAGTGACTCGACTGATTTTTTTTTCTCGCGAGGCGTCCGACCAATTGACCCATTACTTTAGTGACTCTCAATCTCTTATGAATCTAGATCGATGAGGACCTGAAAAATCCGCTCTCAAGATTGGCACCAGCTGATAAAGGTTGACTTGATTCAGAAATACACCATAATTATAACCCAAATCTAACTGATTTCCCTCTAATACATTGCTTGCAGGCGTATCTACCATAGCAGGGATTGATTGATTCATCCACCATACAGTATCCTCCAGCGCTTACAATTTTGAAAGCCTTGTTCAAAATCTCAAAAATAATTTGGGTGACATAGCGTGATACATAATTTATTTACCAATGTTCACTAAAGTTACTTATTTCCTACACTGATTTCCGGCTTGCAATCTGGATTTTATTCCCTGCGGAAAGTTTAACGAGTAACAAAGTAATCAATGCATTCCACCGTCGGCGTTACAGAATACAAGTGATGCCAGGATAGTGGCGGATACACATGGGGGGCCTAAGGGGTGCGCGCCCCCCTCTTACGGTGCCGCCCGCATTGCCTAATATTGCAGAACTACAATTGTAACTCCTTCACATCATAAGATGGCATTGCCTTGTATATATGGGTATAATCATTTTAAATAAAACTTTCCTAAACTGTGAATGTGACTTGATTATCTTTCGTTACGATACAAGTAAAGGTAGCTCAAGATATCTTTTGCGCCCCCCTTGAATTTTTTCTGTTTCCGCTACTGTGCCAGGATAGGCAACTTGATATCGCGAGCATTTGTGCCTCCAGAAATTCAATACTGATTCATTTTATGCTTTCAATGAAGGTAATTTATCACAATTCAAATGAGGATACCACACAACAATTCTGAGAAAAAAACCTGTTTTTGCTGTATTTTCCTAATTCTTCAATATTATACTTCATGAAATGGCAGAAATATAAAATTGTCTTTGAAGTATCACATAATTAGGTTTATATAATAATTATTTACTTATTTAATCAATAAATATAGTGAAGCATACCTATAAGTCAAAGCTTGAATTTTTAGTACCACAAGTGCCCAGACGTATCTTTAGATACGTTAAAACTTTACTGATTAGTTTTGTCATGAGCTTGAAAGAAAAATGAATTTCTTTAAAATGATAATATTCCTTATACATTTAAAATAAAACAGGTAAAAACTGGATTCAGATAACTCAACACTTTATGCAAAAATTAAATTTTCACATGACCATAGCGTAGCCATTTCCGAGTAGTTCATGACTAGCCATGTGAAATTAAGCATAACAATTGCAAACATAGAGTTAAATCATCTAAATCACTTGTATACCATTTGAAGACTTTCTTCTGTCATACTACGTAAAGAAATTGCATTAAAAACAAACTAAAGAGTATTTAGGAATTTTTAAAGTATGACGTATCTTAAGATACGTCTGGGCATTAATGGGTTAATGGGAAAGACGCTTGGAAGATGGTAATATTTCCGGAGTCATCGCGTGAAGTACCTATTGCAAAATAATAAAAATTCGTTGTAAATATCCTTGCATGTGCAAAAATAAATATTGCGAAACATCGGCAAGAGAATTTTTTTTTTTGGAAGAGAAACCTATCTCCAAAAATAACTACATACTTATTTCTAGATATGTAGACGTAAATTTTTTGTGAAAAAAGTTAACACATTGAAGAACACCAATTTTTTTCAAGAAATTTATTTTGAAGGCTTTGGTTCCTAATGTAAAACTCCAATATGTCACGTCTGATTGTGGTACCTCCGAAAATTGTGTTTTTTAGATTATCGCAGGCGAACATGGCTACTTTCGGAGTAGTTTAGTTTAAGTTGACACCCCAGTATACCGGGAATTTATTTGAATTCTTCCACCTCCACCTTCTTAAACGTAACTACGAGAATGCTTTTGAGTGGTCGAACCTTGAGAGCTCCTCCATCAGTATTAAATATATGTGCATTTCTTTGCTAATCACTGGCTCTCCCCAAAGTAAAAAAAATATGGTAGGGACGCATGAATGATTCATTATCGGTAAAAGAATTCAAAGAAGAAGGAGATTCAATAAGAGCTCTTGCCTGTAATGAGGAATTAATGCTACTCAATCAGGTCTCGAAAAAAATACGGAACCTCGTGAAGATCTCCAAAGAATCGAGGAGAATCCAATTCTAACGCTTAGCTTCATTTTAATAGTAATTATTTTTTTTAGATTGCATGGATTTTACAGCTTAATGTTTTTCCCTCTGACCTTAGCTTAAAAAAATAATTTGAGTTTCTTTCCTGTTTTTTATTTTCTTACATTTTCCTTGCTCTTTTTTTTCGTACAATTTCTCTTGAGTTTCATCCCATACTGAAATCCTCGGAAGGATTACGTTCGATCCGAAGGATTTGACAGATTCCTTTTTCAGAACCCGGATTAAGGGAATAGCTCGAGTTAAACCTTAGACTTTCGATACATCGACTCTCATCAACCGATTTCGTATCGAAGGGAAAATATGTATCGAATCGGAATATTTTTCTGCGCACCGGCTTTTGTGGTCGTACATAATATACAAGCTATTGTCAAGGCCGATTTTATCGCATCAAAAATAAGCATCTTCAAAATGATTCATAGGAATATCCAAACGGCTGAATTGGTAGCGTATTAATTTCAAACGGTCATTTCCTTACTGATACATCGAAAACTTTTGGAGATTAAATCAAGACGTCCAGATGCCGGAGTTTGAATCTTAGCGTCAGATAAAAACCTGCAATATGTTTCTTATGTTTTTCTGGAATTACAAAACAAATGTTTTTGACCATCTCACGGTTGTTACGGTGTGTTTTTTCATTGCTTACGTAATAATGAAAACGAACAAATAGCTCAATATTAATTTAACCTTACTTGGATCAGCATCCGTTATTGTAGGTTGTAATGAAAGAGTGTAAATGGATTTTCTTATTATTAATTTGGAGGTTTTACGGGCATGTAAAATAAACTAAATAATTGTGTATGTAATGAGTGAATTGGTAAACTTCTCTGGATACTGAAACAATTACGTCGTTTTACATGATCGTATGAATCTTACTCATTTCCATATCTTTGATGTAAAGTCATTTTTCATGCCTAAATCACGAAGAAATATTATTATGATATTTTTTTTAACCGACGGTAAATCAAAGAGTTAATTATTCCGATCTGATATTATCACAGTAATATAAGTAGAGAATGATTATAAGTAACCGTAGATCCCGAATGTCAAATGAAATTACACATTTCGCAGTTTAGATGTAATAAAGGATCAAAACAATTTTATGGATAAACGTTTATTTCCTATGCTGCCAGTGTGTATGCATATTTACATCATGTGGTCAGTGTGATTTATGCATAAAAAAGTAGCAATCACCCGGATGCAAAAATTAATTCCTCTCCAGACTTTGTCAAAATGTTTGAGGATTAATTTGTCCGTGAGCTTGTAGCAGCGATAGGAGAAACTTTTTATGCTGGAACTCTTTTCCTCCGGGATGGCTTGGTGGCCTGGCATTCGCCCGAGGCGTAAGGGAAACCGGCAAAACCCCACGCAGGCCGCCGTTATCGCTATAGGTAGGTACGAGTGGTGGAATGAGATTAAGTCGATTGATACGTCTTCCGATCTTCCTCGAGTATTTCCTTAGGATTCCACGCACACTATGTCTTTGAACATTTCACATGGAGCAATTGGATCGGCGTGTGTTTCTGTGGACTGCTTCATTGATACTGAGCCATTCATGCGCTTTCATTACTAAGGAAGCAAAAGCATTGTTGGCCATAGCCTTGGCTGTGATCGCCGAGGTGACTATTGTTGTCACGCTTACTGAATAGTTAGGATGTGTGCAATGTAGCTATGGCAGCGAAACACATTGGTGGAAGCTTGAGAGATTATTATTCTTATGTGCCTTTTTGTCTTTGCAGATGAGATTACCCGCGTGCTAACGATATGTTCTTGACAAGATATTACTTTTGTTACTCGCAGACGAAGGTTCGAAGTTTCACTGCTGAGCGAGAGTGATTATGAGGATCAGATATGTGTAAACTTCAATATGCTATAACTCTAAATCTACATACCACCCCGTAAGCCGCCTAAAATGTGTGTGGCAGGGGGTGTAAGGACACCAGCCGTTTACTTAATATAAAAAGCAGACGAAAAAAGGGCTGGTAATTACTTCAATCCTTTATTGTTCAATGCCAAAGCAAATTATTTGTCAACGTGGTTTCCAGTGGGTTAGGTCGGAATTTCGTTTGGGGGGGAGGGTCCAAAACCAGGTAGGAAACTATTTGGAAAACAGGGTACTAAATAGGGGGTTTTAAACGAATTTTTACTCATTTCACAGTCGAATAAACTTCATTTTTCGAAGAAATCTTTTGTAAATTCATGATTTTTCAATATTTTATTTTCTTACGTAAAGCAATGTAATTGTGTTTTTATATTACGGGGAGGAGTCCGGACCTCTCCCCTCGCTACGCCACTGGTGGTTTCCTATGGTAATTGCTTTTGTTATCCTCGGAACTCTACTTCCAAATTCGGCCGATAGTTGGCGTCTAACTTCCCTGGATTCTCTTGCATATAAGATCAAACCGTCGATGGTGACCTCGAAGGAGGTCGATTGCCAGGAAGCTTCCTTTGGCACTGCAGGGGCAAGCACCCATTTCTGCGGGTTGGGATTAGTCAACTCCCGTGGGATTTCCGACTGATGCATGTGTATGGATGGGAATCATTAAGGGTCCGCACGGAAGAAGAGGGTTTGATTCCGCCGCTTTGGGGGGGGGGGGGGGTCGCTCCAACCTTTTATTTTTCATTCGGCGCCGAAATTTATGGCGCATAAAAAGTCGCTCGCTCCGTCCTCGTGGTTTAATCAGGAAGGAAGGATTACCCGGCGACCGGCTCGGTGCCGCCGCAGGAGGCAGGAGTGTCCTCGTACGTCGTGGGGCACTTTTTCTCCATCTACCCAATGCCACCGCGGGAGGGAGACATCCACAAGGACGTGTTGGAGACGTGGGTGCTACGGTACGAGGCGCTTAGACGGGTCTGGATTTGAAAAAGTCGAACTGGATTGGGAAACGCTAGGAATAGACTCGCTGCAGAACTGTTTCAGCCACATTATTAGCAATATAAAGATTTTCAAGAAGAGGTGTGAAAAATTTATCTTGGAAAACTAATTTCATTGCTTGTTTTAAATTTTAGAATTCATTGATCTAGTTTCATTTTGGTAACGAAATTTAATTTATTCCTTTTTATCAAATATTAACTGTTACCACCTGCTAAATAGCCTACTTCTAACTTGTACAATATAATGGTAATAATTGTAATCCCTCAAAATTCAGTCATACATAAAATTAAAATAAATACATACTTGGAATTATACACCCTTTGAGACTTTCGCCTCACTTTAGAGTAGCCTCCTCACTTATTAAGGAATAATCCCAAATTTAAAATTTTAATGTGGCCTGTGCTGCGTACATATTTTCCTATTTTATACTCTTTCACCCAATTGATGGAGGGCAAAAACAACAAAAAATGCATTACAGATGCATGCATAAAACATATAGAGAAAATATAGTGCCCAAAAATGGAAATAAAGTAAATGTCAAAAGAAAATAAAAAATAAAAAACGGAGAGAATACCCAGCATTTACCCTAGGAAACCACATTGACACACTCTATTAAGGGGTCAATTAAGATTCCATAATTGGTTCTTATCCTAGGTCATTTATTTCAGTTACATGGTACGCATTGTTAGCATAGTATCTATGTATTGTAGTTTATGTTTCAGTTGTGTCACGGCGTGTAAGTAGAAAAGTAGCAAAAGTAGAGTTTCTTAATCTATATATATAAAAGAAAGTCGAAAATCGTGTTAGTTAGAACACTTATAACTCGAGAACGGCTGCACCGATTTCAATGAGATTTGGTTCTTTGGATTCGTCTCAGGCGGGGCTAGCATATAGGCCATTAAAAAAGGATAATTTCACAAAAAAATTCATCTCTTTCCTATGGACATGCTTTTAGGAGTTATAGTAACACAACAATTGATAAGTCGGTCAAAACTACAAATTAAATAGTTTGTTTTGTTTTTACCACTTTAATAACTGAATTTAGTAACAATATAACATTTTAATTACTAAATATATTCAAAATATTAATTAAATCGAAATTACATTTTTTAAATTTAATTCGAGCTGATTGTAAGCCCAGCCGTGGCCCAGCTCGAGTTGACACTTCACTACCGTGTTTGTAAACAAATCTCCAAGCAGTTGTTGACAAACGGTAATGTCCGTGTTCCTGTCGAGGAATCGAGTAGTTTTAACTCATTTTCTTGGAATGTGAGCTCATCAAAAAAGAGTTTTAGAATATGATTGATCGCCAAAAGAATCAAAGATGGTTAATTTAGCGAGCAAGAACGAAGATGTGGATGACTAAAACGAGGTAAATTCAAATAGTTCGTACTCTGCATGAATTCGAATTTTTAAATGTGTAACAAACGAAGACGAAATCACCAACTATATATCTGAATATTTTAAGTTCTTGGACGTACCTGGCTTACCAAGGTACGATTTACAGAAAAATGTAGTTTCTGTGCTCATGATCTTTCGAAGCCTAAACCAACCATAACTATCCAACGGAACGTGTTTGATCATTAAAAAAATTGGTGATGAATGTGATTCACGCAACTTTACTCAAAGGAAAATTCAAAGGTTAGGAAGTCCTCATTCCGTAGATTCCATGATCTCAACTCATATGCCCTTTTGAGCTTAAACGTATTCAATTTACAATTCGTGTTGCATTCGTGATAACGATTAAGAAATCGCATGGTCATTCTTTCAGTTTTTGTGTTGTTTGTGCTCAGGTGCTAATGAAAACCCATGATTTTCTCATGGTCAATTTAGCGTGCTATGTTCACGAGTCGATAAACCATCCTCTGTATTTCTTCCTTCGCTTCAAGTGCGTAGCTAGGATAGGGGGTTTTGGGCGCAGCTAATACCACGGGTCTGTAGGGTATAGAAAACTCGCTAAGGTAAGCGGGAAGTGTGGGGGCACTTCCCCCAGACATTTTTTAAGATAAATGGTTCAAAATAGTGGGTTTTGTGGCTGTGTGAATTGTTAAATATGTTTTGTTTGTTAGTCATCCGTCCCCCAAATATGATTAACAAAATCTTTCATAAAAAAATTCTCTAAGCTCTTGGGGGGGGGGGGGGGGGGTTATCCCCCAAAACCTCCCCTCGCTGCGTCACTGCTTTGCTTCGCTATATTTATTTAGCTTCATCCGCTTCATCTTGCGCCTGATAACAAAACAAAAACTGTTGTTTCTCAGAAGGTGCTTGACGCAAGACATTAAACCCGAATGTGTAGGGCTCACCGTGGTGCGTTTACGCATGCAGTACGTTTACGCAGTGCATTTTTTCCAAACAGAGATACTAAAACTGGCGCGCCTTAAGTCATTTAATGCGAATGCTGCTTCATAGGGGCTTTTCTTGCACGATTTTGAGCATCAGTCAAGCGTCGGTCTGGGGTCGTGTCAACCTGCCCCCTGAATGGGCCAAGTGTATGCAACAGACTTGGACCTAGAAACATTTTTTACGGCTAATAACGCAAATAGCCAACAACTGAATGCGTATAATTTTTATTTCATGAACTGCTTTATTAAACCACAATGCCCAAAATTTCTTAAGCTAAAACGTAAGAAAATTTGTTGAAAAAAATCCGCGTAAACGTGCTCCGATTCACCCTATGTAGATTCAATAAAGAAAATGTCTTTCTGACAAGCAATTTTGGTACTCATTTACGTAGTTTTATTGAATTTGTATCCTTATTTTATTATAATAAATTAAACATGATTAAAAACGATACAGCCGCTCTTGATCTATAAATGGTGTAAGTAAACTGTAAGTTCATTGATTGTTAGGCGGTACGAAGTTCGCCGGGTCAGCTAGTTTCAAGTATAAGAAGGAGGTCTCATTTATTCAATAAGTTTAAACCTAACTAAATAGCCAATATATGCATGGTGTCTATCGGGTGCCTACCAAATAAGATACAGTTCCAAATTGGTTCCACTGTTATCTTATTAAATAATTAAGAGCATTCCCATGTATTTTGGGAATCTAGCGATTGCTTCTAAAATGCAACCGTCGCGTCGTAGCAAGAAGTTCGTTGCTCGAGGATTTTAGAATTGGTTTGCTTTTTGTAGTGTAATAGTATGATCTATTCAGGTTGTATTTGTTACTTATTTGATTCTGTTAGATAATTATTTTAAGTAATTGACGGACCAAACTGAAGTGTAAACGCAATTTTTCTTTATCTACCGCTACCGTGGCGAAACACTTGTATAGAAGTGGGTGCTGGAATACGAGCTGCGAAGCAGGCGAAGCGAGGCGGTGATTAAAATTAGAAGGTATAAGGAAAAGAAAATTCTTGGTTTTTTTGCGGGATATTTAGCCTCAGGACAATTAATTGACTTGTAAAAACAAGAGGTTACAAAATTTTAACCTCCACTGATCCGCATGGCGTGAGATGATAAAACTGCGAGAAAAGTTTCTGTAGGGATTGTGGCCACAAAATCAGCCTCGTATAGGGTCTGTCCTGCTCTGAGGTTAAAGCAAAATATATGTCCATATAGCCCTCCCCTACAACCTCCTTTTCTCCACTACGCAATGTTTATACCATCCTTGACTTATACTCTTGAGATGCTGACTTATTCCCTCATAAGAAGTGGACAGAGAAGACCACAAAACGTCGGGAAACATACTGAATAAGTACGCTAAATGTTGAAGTAACATTTTCCATCATATTCAATTGTGATTTCAATGGATTTGATGCATTAGCTTGTAACGGCTCATACTGACCTGCTATGTACAGATCACCTTAGTCTTGGTATTCAAGTGTGGGTATTTTTCGTTCGATTCCTATGTTTTAGAATTAAATTCCACTGTCTTCACGATGATAATATTTCATATTATGTCCAATTGATGAAAAAAATTATTGCTTCTGTTAAAAAAATATCCTAGCTAGGTGAAATGCGCATTGATATAACGAGTGACCTTGGGCACTACGATAGCTGTGAAAAATATAACATTTCAACTTAACGTTAATATTCAAGGTGTGTCACTATATCAAGGGCCGGGCTACGTTAACTTTGTGATTTTTTTCGAATCCCGAGTGTAAGAAAATTTTCCATCTGTTTATTATGTAACGACTTGCAAATTTCGTCTCCATCTGAAATTACAATGAGGTGGCGCAGGATAATTCAGTTCGTGAAACTAAGGAAACGTATTTGTCTTCCGTCTACTTCAACGTGGTTACCATGGAACTGTTTACATGTTGCCCATGCACTCATTCCGAGGAGCTAAGTTTCAACGTAATGTTTTGTCACCGCTTGCTCTAATTTCCGCCTCGGCCAGATTACTGGCATATGCTAAATTACGCAAATGGTCTCAGCGTACGAGAAACTTCCACTGCAGCGGGTTTGGTGTTACGGAGTTATTCCGATCTGAAATTTCCCGTTGCTGCGTCCTTAAAATATTATTTGCATGTATAAAAAAATTGTTATTCTCATTTCAGCTCAGAGGCTTTCTCAACGCTGATGTAAGGATATATTCATTATGGTCATAGCAGTGGCGCAGCGAGGGGGGTTTTGGGGATTAACCCCCCCCCCCAGAGCTCAGAGAAATATTTAAATTTAATCCAGTTCACTTAATTGGATTGATATTACTATTAGAATAGTGTAAGGATTAATAAAATATCCCTCAGAAAGCCGTAAAACTCACCATTTTGAACCGTTTATCTTAAAATTTCGCAATTTCTTAATCTCGCACCTACCGCTTATCCTGATGGGTATTCCATACCACCACACACCCCGGTATTAGTTGCACCTAAACCCCCCCTCCAGCCTTAATTCCTGGCTGCGCCCCTGGATCATAGTACACAAAGACGCAGCATTACCCGAAAAACAAATATTCCACGCATAATCTCAGTTTGAAGACGTGGCTTTCCTTACTGCCATTTCTATAATTTAAGCTGCGGTAAACGTGCTTTCAACATTTTTTATAGGTACGTTAATGTATTGTATCCGAAATATATGGTCTCTGCTGCCATCATTTTATTAAATACTTGTTTACAAAAGCGTTGTTTTATGATAACGTATCTGTGGATTTCGTAGTTCCCTTAGAATCTTGATTTTTGCATATTTTCTGGATAAATACCGATTAATGAGCGTATTTGCCCCAAATGCATTTATTGTTTTTTTCATTTCACCGATGAATTATTTTTTATTTGATTTTGAAAAAGATGCCGCGACCTAATTATGTTCATTATAATATATACTGTTATTAAATATATAATCATTTAAAATGGGCACTATGCAAATTTTTCAATGATAGAAAGCTGTAATAGGTTGGGAAGGCTTGCTCAGCGGATGAATTTTTGCGAATTTCGAAAATGGAGTTAATAGTCTATGGTAGTGGTAAATATAGCTCGGAAAATTTTATATTTGCCCCCAATGATGGGAAAAATTTCCTAAAAGTCACTAATGTAAAAATGTGTGCTATAAAGCCTTAGATACTCTTACTAATATTCGTGAAACACACGTTTAATTTCTAAAAGAGACATCAGAAATGATATTTATTACATTTTCGATTTGTAATCTGGTCTTTAAATGAAAATTTTCGGAAATATCACGAAAGAAATTATTTTCGACCATCGACCCGAAAACGCCAGAAGGATCACTGGCGAAACGTATGTCATTGGCATACTGAATTCGGTCAATAATTTTTATTTATCCTATGTTCCCCATTGTAATTTAATAATGCTTCCAAATATATCACTTTAAATAATCATTAGGACCGATTGTGACTGCTCTGACCTATTCCTTCCGGAACCTCACCAGATATATTTAAGATTTTAAAGTACCTTTACCTTTATGAAACTTGTATATACTTATAGCTTCATTTTTCAAAGTTTTGCATCAAATATTTTTTAATATTTCGGGCACCACTTGGTCCAAATTTTGGAATTACCGGAAATCATTTTATCTCGCTCCTGAGATAATTCAAGCAGTCCGATTTCTTATTTAATATTTTCGGCATCTCAGGTTTTGAAAATATTTTTCAAAGAGTACTATTTATATTTATGATATTTTTATAGTTTAGTTACTATTTTTATATAGCTCCATGAGATACACTATTAAAGTTAGAATTATTTGAACTCGCAGTCAAATTATTTATGGGCTGTACTTTTTTGAGTTTGAATTTACAGGAATTTTTGCAGTGCTCAATACTCCAGGGAAAAATTCTTATGCATCCGGCGAACACATGTTTTTCAGAAAAACTTTAATTGTATCAGGAGTATTAAATGCGCTCGACTTCGTTTTTGAGCTGTTAACTCCCGAATGTTTTTCGTTTGAAATTTATATTGGCTCATCTATACCCATTTATTTAGCCTTAGGTCACCTGTTTATCAGAATTGCCGGATAAAACCCTTTCCATTAAATGCTTTTATATAAGTGCAGTGTCATGTTAAAAGCCCATGAATATTTTCAGAGCTCCCTCTGCTTCATGAATCTCGTACCAGTTGAAAAACACTAAATTTGTCAACACTCTGTTCAGTATAATTTATCTCAGCTTCTCCCTCTTTCTCTCAGTCAGATCAGATCTCAGTTCAAATTTTGAGTTACACCCATGATTTTATCAAAAAGTCATAAAATTCTATCCTTTCCGATAAATCCTCGACGCGCCAAAAAAAAATCCCAAGAAATCTCCAATAAATGTCATTAAAACACATTTCCATGGGCGAATTTCGCGAAGAATATACCCTTTCTCAAAAAGTCAGAAGATATTTTTCTAGACTTAAGCCGTAACTTGTTTATGATTGCAAATAGTTTTCATGTAGATTTTAGATAATGGATACAGAATCGTTAACTGACTGCAGGAGCATATGTTTTACCCGTTTCTCAACACCATACATCAATTTTAGTAGATAGCCGTCCACTGTGGACATAAATGGTTAACGATTTCCACCATATTTTCGATGATGTGTTATTGAGTTAACAAGCAGCTAAAAACGTCACAGGCTGTTTTAATTATTATATCATTTCTCCTTTTTATCAGGTTAAAGATAAAAACTGACATATTTTGTCCCAGTCCTAAATAAAGAAAAAATGAGGTATGCGTGAAATCTGATTGAAAGAAATAGCTAAGCATTAGCCCATTCACAGAACTTGGTATGATGCACTTAATTTTTTTTCATCTGTATCCTTTGAAACAAGCGTAGGTAATATATTTCTCGTGGCATTGTGTTCCGCAATGCAGTTCTGTTAAATTGAGGAAAATCCTTTGTTCTGTGCCCACGCGCACAGCTTGAGCTTAAGGTATTATAATGCAGCGTCGTGGTATTGTCCCCTAGACCCGGTAGGTCTATGTCGAGTGGCTTGTTCCTCGTGGAATATCCACCCATGCATTCTCTCCTGCATTTCTGCTCTTTGTATCCTTTATTCTTGAGAAATTCCGTCTATTTAAGAGATTTCCATTCTATTACCCCCATCGCGAGAGATATCATGGCCTTTCCCGTAGACTGAAATTTTGATGTCGTACAAAAAGGCATATTTTATAAGAAGATGATAATTCAACCAAATAATGGTCAGCAATATTTCTCAAAGGAATAACTAGAATTCTTTTTTTATCGATCAATTCAGTTAAATACTATTTTCCTATCCGTATGTAATCAAGTATACCACGAAAAATGTGATACCACTTCAGAACAGTTTGTTGAAACTCTGCTTATATTTTTCGTTAGCTATATTTGGAATATTATTTTTTGAATATTTTTATTGAATCTAGAAAAAATATCTTGATATGTTTGTGTTACACTAAGAGAACTGGAAGTTTACAATAGCAAGTAATTTGAAATTTTTGTAGCAGTAATAATAGAAGTGTATATTATCTAGCAAGCTATGTTCGTTCAATCATTATTTATTGCTTGCCGAATTCATTTCTTTCCTTTATGTAGATGGAAAGTTTTGTATGATGAATTTTCAAATTCTGTGCATTTGGAACGTCCAAAAAAGTTGGTGTTATCTGAATCCTTTCAGTAAAATCTT
Source organism: Ischnura elegans (assembly GCF_921293095.1). Classification (NCBI taxonomy): domain Eukaryota; kingdom Metazoa; phylum Arthropoda; class Insecta; order Odonata; family Coenagrionidae; genus Ischnura; species Ischnura elegans. Next base: position 102,609,061 of record NC_060247.1, read on the forward strand.
TCCTTGTAAGAATTGAGGCATCAAAGCCTCCCAAGTATGTTATGGTAAATTATTTTTATTATTTACTTACTGTCCGTTTCTCCTCCCGCTATGAAGCGTCCTCATACGGCGTGGCTTTTATTTACTGTGAACGATTACGAAAACATTATCTGCCATAAACTATAACTATTTAAAGGTGTACTCGGTATTATAATACGCACGTATTCAAGAGGAATGTAATAAAAATAAGTAAACGCTATTTTTTATTTAACGCTATTTTATAAACGATTTGAAAAATAATCGTACTATTTTGGCCATCATTTATATAAAAAATAACCTGCAAACATTTCTTAACCATCAGCAATTTTTAGTTATATTTTTCATAGTAAACTTAGTGAAAAATAAACCTGGGGTTTTATTTAAGGTTTAGAATGGAGAATTGCGGATAAATATATTATATTCTCGGCATTTTTCTATTTGCTTGCATATCTTGCTCGCTGATAGTTCAATCAATTTAATAAATTTTTAATTGATACAATTAAATTGTTACAAATCGAAATGCTTTTGTTTTCATTGAGGATTACCAAGTTATTTTTCCCTTCTTACTCTATGGTGTATTCATGAGATTCTGAGTGCTCTGTCAGTCTTTATGTCCTTTAAAGCTGTTTACGCGGTGTGTCCATTTTTCTCTTTTAAAAGCCCGGGGTAAAAAGGTCGTTCGGGGTCATCCTCGGGAAATTTAGCAGCAAAACATCTGGTCCCAATTCACCCCTCTCTGTTTTTATGCTGTGGTATGCTGTACTCCCGTTTAAAATTTAAACGTCTGCTGTTCATGGTAAAGAGATACAATAGCATGCTAATTGTATAAATAATGAACCTATCATGGGAGAAATAAAAGTTCTATTTTTGCCATTCCAATAGCTTTATTTTTAACGCTGCAATAGTTAACGCATTTAATTTTTTCCCCGTCATTCTCTTAATTTTCCTGATGCAATTGATTAGAGCTGAGAATTTTGAAAAATATTGCCTGTTCTCATAGTATGTGATGTAAAAGTTTATCAATCTTTGTTCGGTTATGTTTTAATTTGCGATACATTATTATTCATATCGCTCGCAAATTAATGGAATGGGCTGACAACGTGGGTGTTTTCGAAATACAAGCCAGTTGAGATAAAGTTTATTATCTTTTTAGAATAAAATAAAATAGAATTTTTGTCTGTAATTTTTTCTCACAGTTAATAATATTCCTGTCCACATTTTAGCATGAGTTTACACTTTTGCGTTAGAACTGCATTTTTTATGCTGCCCATAACTTTCTATTTATTTTTCTATCTTTTTATTTAATCCAGTCAAAAGACAGCTCGAGGCCAATTACAGAGGACTCACAATAACAGGAGAAACAATTTAAGAATTGTTTTATATTTTCGTATACGCTCGATTGTTTACTTGACAAGTATTGTCATTTTGCCATGTCATAGCCTTGCAAATGCCTATTCACCATTCGTGACGGTAGATTTAAGTCTTCATTTCTTTTCTACACAAGAATTTAGTCTTAATCTCGGGAGTAAAATCCTGACCTAAATCAAACAAATACAGTATATCTCTTGGATACCGTTATTCCTCTGGTGAAGTGAGTATATGTAGATTGAAGATGTCAACATGGGTTATCAAAACCGGTATAAATTGGTATTATTTTAGCATTAAAAAAGATTATTTCATTAAAAGCATTAGTATTATAATATTATCTTACTTAACCCGTAATTTTCTTCCATGTTGCCCCCTTGAGTTGGCATTATGAATTAAAATTGATAATTAAATATCTTTCAATGACTTATCGGAATTTTAAGCATTGCTTCTTGCCCATTGAAATATTAGTTTCTATAACAATCAAGAGTGATTCTGTAAAATAGTTTTTGTTGAGCGTATGAATGGTGTAGGAATATTTCGGGCTTCAATAGAAAGCTTAGCTTCGCCTAAGCTGGTATGAAAGCTTTGCGTTACACACCATCTGCTTTGGTAGATATAGTTCCAGTCAACATTAAATATCTACCCGGATAATTTGATTATAGAAGCGTGAATTTGGTGCACGAATGTGAGATTTTTTCGCTCTTCTTGAACACTTTTTCTCGGGATTATTTTGCATCCGATCCTTCTGGTAAATTTTACCGCCAGAAACTTGTATCATTCACTTGATGGAGCCTAAAACGTTTATGCACGAATCGCTTCATTCCAAGCTTCGAAGAATCTTTCCCCCTCCCGCCATTTTGAAAGGAAACTTTTCCAATATTTTTTCCTCTTCACCTTGCGTGCTAACCTGCAGATGTTGGTGGTTGGTTGGTCCATCCGCTCGGAGTCTGGTCCCATTTAAATCGCCCATTTTAAACTCGCTGTAGTATTGATTCAGAGGATGGAGGTCACATGTGACCGAGCCCACACGCGGTTCATAACCTTCCTCCGTAACAGCCAGGGTGCAGTTTCGGAGCGGTTTCGCGTTAGCAGGCACGCATTCAGGAAATGGCCTCACTCTTTCGTTTAGTTTAGAGATGGAGGAATGGGAGAGGGGAAAAAACGGAATTGCGACGGGCGAGTGGTCGCTAATTCAAGCATTTATGCTCATTGAGTCTTAATTTATCATGAGCGCCTGAGTGATTCACGTGGTACGAGTTTTTTCCGGGAGTTTTTGGTCCTTTTCTCTCATGCAGTTTCAAAGTACAAACAAGTTGGGTGTTTATGTCGGATATTTTTGGATGTCCCTCGCTTATGATGATACTTTTTATTAAAAAAAATAATAATAAATTAATTTATCTAAATTTCTTAAGTAAACAATTTTAGTAACAATAAATGAAGGAGATTTAGGTAATTTCATTCAAATAGATAATTATGCGGTAAATTTTTATAAATGTTCCTCGAGTTGTAAATGATTTTTTATTTAAAAATAATAATAATAAATTTCTTCATTCAAGTTTCTTTAACGTACAACTCAAGTAAAAATAAATGAAGGAGCATTAGGTAGCTTAATTTTTTAAGCACCAATTTGTAAGTAACCATCCTTTTTAATGCATGCTAGTCACACCAAATATTAATTTTCTATACATAATAAATAGTGGGCATCAAATGTGACACGGGGTGAAGAAACATGTGAAGAAATGTAGGTTCAAGAAGAGATAAAGGAGATCATATATAATTTATTGTTATACTTAAGTTTCAGTAAGTTTCTAAGGTATAACATTTAGACAAAATTATAAATTTATTATATTTATTTCAGGAATTTCAGATATGATTAATGGTCAAGTTTATTGTATTTTAATTTTTTTTGGCGAGACCTCCAAATTTTTAATAGAAAAGACATTTTCATTATTTTAGAGAATATATTTGGCCATTAATATTAAATTTTGATTTTATATTATAACCTAGGTAGAAAAAAACGCCGTTTGTTGGGCATATTTATTGTTGGGTATTTACCAAGCGCGTTCTTGGTGAGTACTTACCACACACGTAGTAACTATATTAATGGATTTAAAGTCACTTATCTATAAGATATTGAATTTATAGTTTAATTAAAGGTGGTTGATGTTGCATAACGGTGATTCCAAGTCGACAGCACTCTATCAGCTATTGTTGAACCATTGATTTATACGCTAAATGTAATAATACTACACAGAGTGAAGTCTGCCTTTGATGTGAAGCAGATATGACTCGAGTTAACATTGGTATGTTAATGCTTTACACTCTAGGCATTTTCATTACTTACATCACTAATTTAAATGCTAATTTACTTAGAAACATCCTCGTGTGAATGCTATCGTTCGTAGTAGCCCGAAGTTTGTTGTCCTTGTCGGCTGAACTTTTCCAAGCGGTTAGCTCTCGCCACCGAGTATTTGCGCGGACAAAAAAACTTCCTTCGCGCGCAATACTTTTTTCCTCGCACATGTTTTATGAAATTTAGCTTAATAGGGTTTGCAGAGAACCGCGGGAGCGAGAGAGACAGCGGCTTAGTCATCTCGTATAAAAATATATTTTTTTTATCTTCTGCGCGATTGCCTTGACTTAAACGAAAAGTTATCGCCGCACGAAGCTCTGTGCCTCTAATTGGCGTTGTATTTCAATCCCTCTACTGGTAGTCTTGACGACAGGCGAAAAATGAAAAACTGAATAAAAATCGTTCGCATAGGTCAGGCACCTCGCCATAAGAGAACACCTTTTATTCCCAACGCCCTGAAATCCAAGCTCACGTTTTGACGAGCGGGTTTTTCACGGGAATCTCTTTCACCGTGTGTTGCCAGCAAGTGATTTGAGCCGTTTACACTGAGATAAAGAGGATTATTATTCTGTCACTGGGAGCAAATGGGTTATCTATTTGTCACTCCTCGTCCCAATAATATTTTTAGTGCCCTCATCTCGAGTTTAAATTTTTCTTTCTCAAAATAATTGATAAAATTAAACATTTTATATCTCAAGTAGTAAAATTTACACTATTTATAGGTAATATATAGTCTCATTGTTTACCAGTCTTTAAATTGAATTTTAAAGCTTTAATAAAAAATCAGATCTGCCAATATCATATCGTTTTTGAAAAATACTTACCGATGCAATGATATTTTAAAATTTCAACAAACATTTTATTTTGTCCTAATCTCTTTCATTAGCAAAAGGGCACATCGATGGTTGTAAGCTCTTGACCATGTCGCTCATTATTTTAATTAATCTTGCGTGTTTATATTGTTATATTATCGTCACATGAGTGTTTCTTTTGTTCATGGGTCTCTCAGAAAATGAGTGTATGAATATGTTGGAGATATGTATTCCACCAATTAAAGATAGGTTAAGTACGGTTTTTTTTGCTGTCAAGTTGTGCAAACGAGCTTTAAAATTGAATTTTACGAAAAAATAACATCTTTTAATATCGTATTGTTGTCAAAATATTTTTGGTGATTCAATGATATTAAAAATTATGTCTAAAAACTGCGGTAAAACTTGTTTTACCTAATATCTTTTCATTATACTTTATTGCATTGCATGCGAATGATTCTTTGACGTTTCTATGACATATTTTCCTCATGTGACCCACTATGCCGCTAATTGCTTCAAGGTTCCGGATATAATTCTTGTGCATTAGATGGCTCTTCACTGGTTATTAAAATTTAATATTTCTGATAATGAAACTGACATCATTTATAATTAGGTACTTTCCGGTCGCCTTGAGCACTAGAGCCTTAAAATTGAATTTTAAAGCTTTAATTAAACGAAAATTATCATATCTGCAAATAACATATCGTTTTCAAAACGTTTTTGGTGATGAGATGGTTTCTAAAAATTGCGGAAACGTTATATTTTGTCGTGTTTTCTCTTTCATTACCCAGAGGGCAAATCGATATTGGTGTCGCCCATTATTTGAATTACACTTGAGTGTGTATCTTGTGTTATTATCGTCACGTCTGTATTTATTTTGGTTCATCGTTATTTTCATGAGATTTTATCAGCAATTCAACGTCCTTGCTCTTTTGTAGTTGATTCAATATATTTCTTCTAGAAACTTATGAAATGTTGGTTATTTCTCTATCAGTTCCAAAATTAAGTTAAATTACAAAGCTCATCGGATGACAGTGAAGAAATTTGGCAAAAACATATGATATAGTTTGGGATTAAATTTAAAAATCAGAATTTTTACATATTCCGTTATGGTAATTCTGTTCTAAGCATAAAAACCATTTACTATTTGAATATAATAATGTGGTCGCATGCGTATAAAGCTCTTTATATTATTGAAGTCATTATGTGTAAAAATGAGTTCAAACTCGTCACCGTGTTACATTTTCAGTTATTACAGAATAAACTGATGTTGTTATTGAACTCTAATCACGCTAAATGAAAACGGTATTATGGTCAGCTGCAAAACTTGATAAAGCATCAATTTAAGAATATGAGCATTGAATTCTTATTTTCATGAGCTTTAATATTTATTTTATGATCTATATATACCATGTATAAAATGAATTTTTTTTAATGTGTGGAAACTATTATTTTTGGGTTTTCGTGGTCGCGAAAAAATCTATTTTATTATTATTGCCTTTTGACTTAAATGTTCTAATTTGACTTATTCGTCACCAGCGGTAATTAATTTTTGTCGTAAGTGCGAAGAGTCTTTGAAATAAGCGAGTTTTCCTGTATATTGTGCTGAGTTATCTACTACTTCTAGAATAAATAAACATTTTAAGCTATTTTTGCCTGCAGAGTTTTCTTTGTTACGAGATGAAAAAGACGGACGAGGAATAAAAATTTTTATTAAAACTGCTGCAAAAAAAAAACAAATGTATTTTTGGAAGATGGGTTTTCAATTCTGGGAACCAAAACAATATTTTCCTCATACTTTTCGTGATGCAAAAACTTATGCTGACCATCATTCAATCATCGCCATAACAACATGTTTATATGCAAATTTAAAAATGCATTTCTACCAAATATGGCGCAGAAAACTTATTTTTGTGGTCGTAAATGTATATAGCACAATCATCATGTATTGAAATATTCATGAAAATATCATTTATTCATTTATCTCGCCAACTTACTCAAATTCCTTCTTTGTACTTGCGTTGTGAAAAAACTTCATTCATTTATTTACCTTTGTTCAACTTTATTTAAAATCCTTTTGGCCACTTGGCCATAGTTTCATGATCAAGGGTAACTGGTAAATTTTGTATTTTATAAGGGAAGGATTACAGGTAAGCCAGAATCGCATTGAATGGAAAAACTCATTTACCTCAAATTCTCTTTTGTTTCTGTAATTTTCCGCGATCATAAATCATTCCTTTCCAGTTCGTTCCTTGTTTCATTATTCATTGATATTCAGGGTCTTCCTCGGAATATTTTGCAAATGCCGCAGGTATTAATTCTTATTGCCATGTCATTAGCCAGTATTAAGTTTTCAATTTTATAGTTTTGAAAAAGTATTCCAAGAAAAATCTTTTTTCAATGGCATAAGAATAATTCTCTCATCGTAATTATTATTCGAGAATTATTCGAGGCCATAATAAATAACCTTTATTCCAATGAAGCATATTCCACGTAGATCCCACTTCACCAGTTATTTATTCTATATTCTGAATACTTTGGTACATTAAAAGCCTTTTCAGGCGTAGTCGAATTTTTCTCATTTTTAAGCACTTCTTTGTCCCCTAATGCTCCAAAGCTTTAATTATGAATTTTTAACGCTTGAATTTGAAAAAAATAAAGTCTTTCAATACATGTATTTTCCTTTTCAAAATATTCTTCACAGTAAAATGATTTCAATGCCTGGAGTAAAGTATTTTCTTTGTCCCATCCTCGTTTCATTACGCAGTGGAATATATTATAATAAAATATATTGATGCTAATAATATCCTTATGTTGATAACATCCATCATTTTAATTTATCAATTTTAATAAATAAATATCTATTATAAAGGTTAATAAATAATATAAATAATCAATAGATAAGTAATAATTAATTCTTGGTCTATTACTTTAAATATTATATAAAAGTTCTAGAAATTGTTAACTTTTTCATTTTGGTGACAGTTATCTATATATAATTAACTTATGGCTGCATTGGTTGAAGTGTATTATTATTAGTATTATTTCCTTTGTTGAGTTGGCCGGTTAATCGTAAAAGGAGGCACCAAAATAGAAATTTTAATTGTCCAGTCATTTCAACAATATACTTACCTATAAATCTAATGGAACATATAAACTATGCCTACAGAGTATGATTTCAATGCAACCGATGTCACAGCCATAAAAACACAAATTACATTACCGTATTTATTCTGAGATCTCGCTATCAGCAGAAATTCGGTGCCTCTATTCATGAGTTGTGACTTGTGAATGAATTGAAGTAGGGATCTTTCATTTTTGCATTTTATCTCCGCTCCATCGCCAGTCATTGTGATTCCTTTGCTTTAGAAGTCACCTACTCTCTTCTAGATGTTTTGAAACTAATGCCTACAAAAATATGCTATAAAAGAAAATGTTTAATTACATTCAGTGATTCAATACGCATATATTTTCCATATTTGCAGATGGCATGGAGATAAATAAGAATTTATCGTTTATTATTTTCTCTGTCCCCGTTAATATTTATGACTGATAGGGGCATATGACAAGGAGAAAGGCTGCGAACAAGCCGTAATAAAATCTCATAGCTGGTGTGAGATCATTTCTCTGAATCCTAAAGCTCGAAACAGAAGCGTTTCAGCGTGATGATTTCCATCGCGAACGAGCCGGTACGTAGAACAATCTTTTGCCGTTGCCGTCGATGAAATTGAGGATTTCACCGCTGGGAGGCCCTCTCAACATTTCGACATTGATTTTTATTTAGGACCCATTAAAGCTAACTGGGACGAAATACGTTGCACGTGTTGGCTGATATCTCATTTGGAGCGTGAAATATAGAGATTTTGTGTTATTCACGACCAGCAAATAGGAAAACTGGGACAAAATTGAATCTCTGGCGTTAAAGTTGGATGTTTATGAATATACCCTTTTTTCAATACCGTTTAGCGCCTACGGAAAATGGTCTTTTTAGCAAGTTTATTGATAGTGATAAAAATATTAGTCGGCATTCCTATCATCTGTTGTTCTGTTACCACCATCATAGGGATATTTTATTCTACGATACACCGTACATTTCTGGACAATCAGCCTATTCTATATACTTTCCGTTCTGCTAACATCTAATCAATCGTATAATTCTGAGGACTGGCAATGTAATACGAGTATTTTCGCTGAAACCAAATTCATTAATTAGCATTTTGCTCTAATAAGCTCTATCATAAGAATCTGTGTCTTTTGATTTCCTTGGTTACCTAAGGTTAAGAAGATTCTCTAAATCGTAAAGCTAGTAACGGGAGAGTTTATATCGATAATTTTCTCAGGGTAATAAATTTGAATGCCTCTGGTAGTAAAATTTATACTATTTGTACTTTATTTAAGATTGATTTATTATTTTTACATTAATAATTAATAATATAAAATTAAATATTAATTTATTAATTAAATTTGCATCATCAGTAAGTACTTAGCAGACCCCTCGTGCACTTGAACTTTAAAATTGAATTTTAAAACGATAATTTTACGAAAAAAATCATATTTTCCAATGTGGTGTCGTTTTCATTCTATTTTGGTGATAAAATGGTATTTGATACCGAATATTAAAAAATAAAGTTTCACTCCCTCTCAATTGGTCATAATTTGCCATTTAGAAGTGAGAAATCACTTTTTTAAACTTGTATTATCTTTTGAATTTCATGGTGTAAATAAGGGAACTTTGTCACAAGTTTCCTGTATCCAATATGTGAGTTACATAGGAGGAAATAGTTGGGTAAACCTTTCAATTTCGGGATGCAAGAAAATTCTGGCAACGGTTCACTATATGCACTATATGAATATTTCAAGATGGTGGTAAAAGTCTCGAACGCGCAATACGTTACAAAAAAAAGACTTCTGAATAAATATATTCCTCACTCGGTGATATAATCAAATGAAAAGCTTGCATCTGAAGCAAGTGTTAGGTACAGCGCGAAGAGTATGTAAATTACTCGAAATTTATTATTGCGGAAGACAAATCGAAAGGGTATGCGTATAGATGTGTTCTCTCCTGGTATAAAATGCTACCGAGTGCTTCTTAGAAGGACCTTTTGCGTTTACAACCGCGTTTTGCATGCAGCCACCATTCCCACCTCTACTCCAACCGAGTTTACTGCCTTCCGAGGTTATTGGGGGCGTTAAGAGTTACGACCGGTCAGGTCACGATTTGCGTTGGATGCAGCATACATTAGCGCTAAATATGCTGATCAGCAGCAGCTGCGTCCACTAATCATGCATCGGCAATTTCTCCCAGGCAATTTAGTCAGTCAAAGCTTCAACTAGTAATTCACTTATCAATTGTGTCCAGGAATCAATACCGAAGGCTGATGGATTTCCTAATTGGTCAAAGCTCGAACAAAAAATCATGGAATAGTTTTAACTAGATGAATCCTGTTCCACAGTACACTTCTTATTCAAAATTGGCAGATGTATCCAGGGGTTTATAGTTGCGATAACCTAGTTTGAAAAAACTTTTTTAATTTAATTCATAATTTAGATATCGTTGATAATATTTATTTGATCTCAAAGTTATTTCCAGCCGTATCGATCTTTAATAACCGCCTATGTATACAGTAGCGTAACTATGAGAGGGATGAGGGGATGTAGCCCAAAAATTAATTTAAAATCTCGTCTGGAATTGATGCATAATAACTGCATCTGATTAAAGTTAAATTTTAAGTGCCAAAATGATGTAAATGCATTTTCAGGCATGTTATTTTTCAAAAATCTTCCTGAACTCCCCGTTTCCTGGGGTCTTAGCCCCCCACAAACCCCCCCTCAATGCATATTCTTAGTTACGCATGTATAGATTCCTCTGCTATTTGATGTTAACCTAATACCTGAAGATGCCCTCTTAATTGAGTATATCTCTACCAATTTTTATTACCTCTCCATTTATGTTTTAAATGTAGTATTTGCTGTAAAGTGTCACTTTTTCTCTCTAAGTACCTCAATATCATATTAACTGATAGCTATATTTTTATGTATTCTATATCTATTTTTCTTCTTTTGCATATACCCTATGTTGTAGCACGTTAGAACAGCTTTTAGTAATATTTATTGTGTTTATCGGAACACCTTCAGAGTTTGCCATCGCATAACTGCAGTCTGCCCTGTAAACAAATTTCATCAGGTGCCACTTATGAGATAAAGTTATGCGAATTTTTAACGAAACAACATAATATTTGAAGTTGGCTTCCGGTTGGTACAGCAAATAAATAGTTATACGTGTGAACACGTTTAAAAAAAATGCAAAACGTTATAAAAAATTATGTTTTGCATCAAAGAAATCAAAATTATCTGTTTTATATGTCTTCTATAGCATACTTAAATTGTATCTAATAAAAATACGCATCTGTTTCTATGGCTTATACTTGCTTCAAGTTGTTTGTAATTCACTGAAAGTCCGCGAAAGCTATCGTAAATCGAAGGATAGACGTGGAGGAATTGTACTTGCTCTTATAGGGTCTTCGCCAAATTAATTAAAACATATCCATTTGAAAAGTTTTCGTCGTAACCGAGTAGCCATCAGCGGCTAGACGCACTCTGTCAACCGGGGTGAAGGGGTTACATTAAAGTTGCCTATTTTTGGTGCATTTCCCGACGTCGTAGGCCTTTAATGTTCATGGGAGGAGGAAATTAAAAGAATGATGAACATGAGTTTGGAAATGGGGAAACATGGCTGTCTACGCCCCTTTATTACGTTCAAACGCCGACTTGGTGCCGTTCTAACGGCCCGCCATTAGTTCCTCCCCTTCTTCCAGACCAACCAACGAACCTCCTCGATCCAGCCTCGATCCCATTCCCTCGCTTGCACAACTTAACTCTGTGTCTAAGTAAATCCACTGAATAAATCGTTAAAAATATTTTATGGATGATCTGTAGAATTTCCACGCTTTTTTATATGGCATATTAAAACTTCTATTGTTTTAGCTTTTTCTCTTAACCTTTCCTCCGAACTTGGCTGGCAAGTTCCTACACCTTACACCACAGACCAAAATTCTTGGGAGAGGGTGTTTCTGAATTACGGCTTGCATACAGAACGGTCAAATTCATAGTTACAAAACTATCGTATATTAAAATCGTCACTTGCCCAAATTTCTGTCCTTATTTACCTTTAGAGTGGGCTGTATTATGTGGAGCGATAGTCATCATTATAAAACTATTCCTCACACCTGAGGATGACAGACGGTGCCGAAATAATGGTCAATGCATATTTAAATATGTAGAATTGAAGAAAGTTTGATTTTTGAGATTGATATGGTGATTTTCCACCGAAAGAATCCGAAAACTATGTTATATGTTTGAGAAGCTTGGGTGATGTTCGAGTTGATTTGTTTATCTTGGTGCGGGTTGGATAACATTGGAATGTTTTGGTTAATGCTGTCTGCAGTGGGTTAATTTGTGCTGAAACGTTATGTATCGATTAATACTTGACCGGCGAATAGAATGAATAAACTATTCTTGGGATTCCGCGCGGGTAAGCAAATCTAAAGAGCCGACTTTACTTTTGTTATACATCACGTTAGAGGGCTAACTTGAGAATGGGAAACGAGACGGAACCCGAAACGCCGGCGCCAAAACCCGAGAAAAGTTTATGCATTGTTTTGGAACGTGTAAATAATGCTAACAATTGATTGGAATATGTTTTTTAATATTGCCTCTTCCACATGCCTAATTATAACGCGGTTAATATGATTTTGACTCTGAATACTGACTTTATTTTATTTCTATTGCAGTTTGGTGCTTCCTTTGAAGACTCACCCGCATACTCACAAGCCCTGCCTCTTCTGGTGCCATCCGCAGCGGTCTCTCCTTTCTTCTCCGGAGTCATCTTCGTCTCCGCGGAGGCACCCTTGGAGGAGTGGATCGGCGTCAGACATGAGTGGGCGACCCTTCCCCAGCCGGGCCGCCTCCCCGCCCCCTCGTTGCCCCCAGTCCCCCACCGCCTCCATCAGGCGCCTCTCGCGGCCCCCGCCGGCGGAGGAGTAGTGCAAGGGGGGCAGGAAAGTGAAGGAGGGGGGCTGTGGGGGCGTCGAGTACTCGCGGTGCGGAGTGGGAAAGGTGTAGTAGAGTCCCCAGGTCAACCCCGCCGCCGCTGCCGCACGAGGGATACGGAAGAAGAAGGGAGTACCGCCACCTTCTCGTGTTTTACGCTCCCGTGTGTTTTATCTCTCTCCGGCGAAGAAGTGAGCCGCCTAATTTCGTGCGTTGGCCAAATTGTGCGAGTTACAAGAGGCGAAATTTTTTTTCAGGCATTACTCTCCAGAGAGCATATTTGAGCTGAAAGATTTTCTTTTAAGAGCTCTACGAGTGGTTCTTGGCAGGCGTGTCGAAAGCTGAAATTTGAGCTTTTGCCGATCAGACGCGTGAATTTAGTCGTGTGAGTTGCCGATCCCGGTCTGATTTTCATGAGGGAGGACTAGGAGAAGTGTTCATCTGGAAATAGCCGCTGCTTTGCAGAAGTGGGACCTAATTACATCATTTCCTCAAGGAGTATCCTACGTGGCAAATCACTTGTGAATTGAGGAGAGCATTGCATGTTACTCTGTGTTTTCTATTAGAAACAAGCGTCTGCGTTCGTAAAAAGAAAACTTTGTGAGGTTGGCATTGAGGGCGTCACGTAGTGATAAGTCTTGTTCTTCAAGAGCATCTAGCCGATTCCAAGTAATTCTGGATGGTGAGAGTACATGTCCAGCTTTAGTGAAAAGGTCTTTTTACAGCTGTTCCTAAGCAAGAAGGTAACGTGATACACTTTATTGGTCAGCGGCGCTAACCAAAGAAAATTTCTCACAATTATTCCCACTCGTATTCTGAGGGAAAAAGTGTTATTTTCGAAGTGTAAGCGTGTGACTTTGTGTTGGTGCGGCTATTTATCCTATGAAACGTTTTATAAGGTGAGGAAGGCGAGAATATAGAAGAGGAGATACTTCTGCTTTCAAATCTTCTCCCGTAATTATCTCTCTCTTGATACTCGCATGGGTCCCGAAGCATGCAGTCGTAGAGATGGGATGAGATCCGGAATTCATCCTGGCGTTTGAGTAGGGGTTCTACGGCAAGGAGGGAGGGTCTGGATCCTTGAAGAGGGGGGGAGCAGGGGGAATTACCCTGTTCCGGTGCGCCGAGGAGAGCAGGTAGCAGTCATGCATTTCCGGAAGCCGGGGGCGATATCGAACTCGAGTGAATTCCCAAACGCGAATACCGCGCCGGAAGAAAGGTAATCGCGGAGGAAGAGGAACTTTGGCGGAGCGCACTCAGACCTTGTAGATCCTATTACCCCCAGAGAATCACGAGTGTTTCGCGTTCGGCACCTGCCTTTGAGGTCAATTCCCTCGGGAAATTCGATATTCCTCTCCCGTGACCTCTTGTGCGGCGACGAACGGTCACACAGCCGCTCCAAGGACGCGATATCCCTAAGTAAACACGGCCATCAACCTTTAAATTCGTGTCTGTAGAGTTTGTTATTTTCTTATTTCGGGGGAATAAAATAAAATCGGGAAAGATTGGAAGAGAGCAGGTGGGCAAGGAAGGTTTTGTAAAGCGAAGTCGTTAATTTCGCTTGTAGGAGGAAAATAAATAGGGGATAAATTTTCGTCCCTGCGATAAATTTAAGCTCGTGACCCGCAGTTGCGACCTTGGCTCTCTCAGGAGGAGTTCGGGTGGGGGAAATTCCGTTGGGAGAAGTGTTGTTCCAGTCTTAAGGTGTGGTAGTGGACCTGCCCTGCCCGCAAGGGACCTCTTGACCCTCGGAAGTCACCCTGCGACGGGGAAAATAAGAAATAACGATACGAAGATCGCAAAATCGTGTTTCGACCGGATCCAAGGCGAGGAAATCTGCTGACTCAAACCTCCCTAGCGATTTTACTATTCATTTTCTGACGGTTACGAGAGCCTGTTTGACTCTTAGAAGTTTCCCTCGAGGAGCATAGTTGAAGCAAGTAGAAGCAGTTGAAGAACCTTCACTACCGCTGAATATACACGAAGCGGATTGCTGACGATCCTTGAGGTTATTGCCGTAGCCGATCTGGAAAAAAGTGCAGTGCGTACAAAGAAGCATAATCAAGCTGATGAAAGTGAGGAAGCTGTATTACCGTACCTGCGGTAGTGACAAAAGTGTTAGATAGTGACAAAACACAGTTAATACTCCATGAGCATTTTCTCTTGGAATCAAGACCTTTCAAAATTTAAATTCTCCATAAAGATCTTTAAATCCTGGTAAATGGAATATAAGAGGTACATTCATAAGTGTATTCTTTTTATCTTTATATGATTAAAATCAGTGCAAGTCAATTTTCTCAAACGATCCACCAACCGCTTAGTGGGAGCAATAGCATAAAGGTTTAAATATACTCTATTAACTTATCCAGGGTTTTGGCTGAAAGTTTTTCCTCTTGGAAATCTTGATTCCTCATTCCGACAGTGAAGAGCTGTGCAATAAAAAATTGCAAATTACCCGTTGCACTATTGTTCTAACGAGTAGGATAGTGGTGGGGAAAGCTGAAAGATTTTTGCGTGAATCACCCACCCTGTTGTGGGAATTCTTGGGAGGTGAAGCCTGTCAAAGTTAAAAGAAAATAGTTGAAGATATCGAAATCTTTTCTTTGTGGATGAAAATAAACGGTGGGAACGCTTGAAGGTAATTTTGGTGATCCTTTCACCCGGTATCGGGAAACATAACCGAAGAGAGACGGTGTTAATAGCATACCCTCCCCTCGGGACCCGCTCCCCAAGGAATACAATACGCCACGGCGTCGGGAGGCGGAGACCGCGACTCGGCCGGCAAGATGTTCGGCATGAAACTGAGGTCGTGGATGGAGGCAAGGATAGTGCGGGCGCGTAAGAAGCGCTCGGGGGTGGGGGGCGGGAAGGAGGAGGGGAAGGGGGCGGTAGTGTCGTTCCCCTCCGCCCCCAAGGGACCCGGAGGCGGCGACCACTCCTCGTCCGAGACCCCTTACTTGAGCCGCAGGGACGATATGGAAGGCGACGAGGGACGCAACAGGCCTGCGGGCCGCACTGCGGAGGAGGACCCGCGCCCCGCCTCGGACTACTCGGCAAACCTCTCCTCCCCCGAGTCCGCCTACTCGACGGGCTATTCGACGGACGGTACGTCCCCTGGGGCTTCCTTTCCGCCTGAATACTACATTAACCTGAGGACCGGGACCCACTACTTCCAGCAGCAGCAGAACCAACAGCTGCACCAAACCCAGCAACACCACCACACACCGCCTCCTCCTCCGCCCCCGCCGCACGGGCGCCGGAGGCCGCAGTCGCCGAACAGGCGGGGGCAGGAGTCGTCCCCGCCGCCTCCGACGCCGCCCCCGCGGAGGCCGCAGGTCGTGCAGCCGCCCCCGCCGCCGCACCGCCGTCCCCTCCCGGGACACCTGGCTCTCTCGCCGCGCCACTCGGCGAGGGAGCAGACGCCGCTGCCGCCGCACCCGGCGCGGCTCCACCACCACGCCGCCGCCGCTGCCGCTCCTCCTGCCGCGCCGTACTCGCCGTCTTGCCTGCGCGTCAAGGGGAGATGCGGCCCTCCGTCGGCGGCCGAGGTACGGTTCGCGGGAATGGCGGCCGAAGCGTCCGCGGCGAGGGTAGCGGAGGTGAGTGTGTGTTGCGCTTCTGATTGTGTTTCGTTATTTTTGATGGGTTTTATCATCGGTATCACGTGATGGTAGCAGCATTTATGCATGCTTAGCTCTATATTTCGATAATATATGATTCGAGGGTAGAGGAGGTGAGTGAGC
The DNA here is from genome assembly GCF_921293095.1 of Ischnura elegans. Lineage (NCBI taxonomy): Eukaryota > Metazoa > Arthropoda > Insecta > Odonata > Coenagrionidae > Ischnura > Ischnura elegans. The sequence goes on from NC_060247.1 coordinate 102,625,401, forward strand.
TGCGCTTCAGATTGTGTTTTGTTATTTTTAATGGGTTTTATTATCATCTACATCACGTGATGGTAGCAGTATTTGTGCATGCTTACCCTTAATGGTTCGATAATATATGATTCAGGTGTTATTGTTTTCTTTGCTATATACGTGAAATCCTGCGATATGAAGTAGTGAAAACCCATGGAAACTATACTGTACCGTTACGGATGTAAGTGACTAACAATAAGTAACACGGAAAATCGTTGACCCTGCCAGAGAGGATTCATCGATTAAAGTGATTATTATTATTCTCGTGGATTTTTGGTCATCTGGTTTCAGGTAATATATGGAAGTTCTTTCTCCCAGTTTTTGGTCACGTACCTCTGATTTTTATCATTTACTTGAATTTTATTTACATTAATAGATATACCGATTCGTTGGCTGTTTTTTTTCGAACGTCTGCTATTGATGTATGAACTTCTCAAATAACTGCCTAGTAGTCTATAAAAACGATTCTATATTTTATATCGTTTATCCAATTCCATGAAAAGTCTCCAAAGCAGAGGCGTAGCCAGGAATTTCGTTCGGGGGGCGGGGGGTCCAAAACCAGGGGAGAGATTTTTTGGAAAAAAAGGTACTAAGTAAGGTTTTAAACTAACTTTAACACTGGTCAGAATCGAAAAAACTTCATTTGTTAAATAAATATTTTGTAAATTCATGATTTTTCAATATTTTGCTTTCTTTTATGAAGGAAAATAACTATATTTTCATATTTCGGGGGGGCCCTAAACCCCCCCCACTACTCTCTGGCTACGTCACTGCCCCAAAGTATGAATTTACCTGTTCCAAATCCCTCAAGTAGTTTATAGCGTACGATTCTACTTAATGTGCTCGCAAGACGTCCTTGATTCGGGTTCGGCTCCTTTTGAGAATTACGGTGTTTTGGGACCAATATTTTGAAGAAGCAACTAACTCATCATCTAAACCTTAAGCTATCGGAAGTGTTTAATTTGATTTCATGTGTTAGTAAACCCTAAGTGTAAGTAAAAACGTTTCCGCCTGCATTCAACTTTTTTGGTGTGATGCTTGATTTTCTGGCTGGCTGCATCTTATGTTTTATCTTTTTAGCAGTTATCAAATAATATTTAGACCCCGTTCTCCAATTTATATATTAATATAAGTCGTTTCCCTGACTCTTGGCATTATGGTACTTTTTAATAGATACGATTTACTTCTAAATCTCTTTCTGAGGCTTTCCTTTGAGCGAGTTTCATACTTGTAGTATTGGATGCAGTATACTCAAGGAATATAAAAAAATATTTCTGTTTTATTAAATCGTTATTAATTTACCGATCAATCAAAAAGTTCATCTTATGAGTAAATCAACCTCAAAAAATGTTTTAAAAACCCGTTATTTAATGTTTCAGAGTAATTTTGAAAGAACTACCTAGTTCGCTTTAAAACCTTTTGCTTTACCTTAATAACCACCAGAAGTGGAGTTGTTTTCAGCTTATAATTAGTTGTATTTTTTAATTAGAAAATTAGAATCGTAATGACTATAAAGCTGGGTACTAACACATATATATATTTATTTTTACTATGTATAAGATTAAAAAAGCTTACAACTTTTCGTGCAAGCTTTCAATTCGACGCAAAAAAAATAACGCCTTAGTCTCACTCTTTGAGGTACTAATATTTTTCATCATGTTTTTATAAATGCAACTGTCAGCTATTCTATACTATCTTTCGCATATCACAAGGTTTATATTCTTTTCGGAATCGATTGGTTCATGGGAGTAGTATCGAAGACTAAACAGTGACTTTCACTCAAAGAAATGGATTCTTATGCCAGATATAACTTTGATCTTCGTAATCCTCTCGAAAAGTAACGGCTTTCCTCTTTCTTTTTCTTTTTCGCGAAACCGCCTCGCGTCAAACTCCGGTATAAGGGTTCTCCAGGTCAGGATCTCTTCCTTTCCCGAGGTATTTTCCGTTCTCTTCCCTTTGGGATGCACCGGTTGTGGTCGTGAAACTCCCCTTTGATGCGCCTTACTCGTTGGCGAAGAGTCGGCACTCCACTCTGCACTCCACAAAGGGAGCCTGCTCCGCGCCACGATCGGGGCGTGAACCCGCGTTGGCAGCTAAGGGTGTGCATGCGATCCTTGAAAAAAAAATGCTGCTCGCTGCCTCGGGTCGAGACCATCCTTGCTTGCCTTTAGGGGTTAACCCTCGTGCGTCGAATGGTCTCCATGGTCTTTCTCCCAAGTTCATTGTCTAGCTCGTTTTTGTGAATAGCATAGCGCAATTGAAATTTCCGCCGCTAGGAGTGCTGTCGTAACTATTACTATAAAAAATGATAATAAACTCAAAAAGTCTATTTGGGCTTCTAGTCGGGTTCTCTCTCTCCATTCAAAACCAGAGTCGCGTTCTATCATCTGGGCTGAGCTATTAACAAAAGACTTTAATCATGAATAATTTAGTTGAATAATTAATAATGTCTTTTTGAACGAATAAAACGTTCAAAAATATCTTTAAAGTAATTACGTAAATAAATCAAAGCGTACATAATGCGTTACTGAATTATTTTATCATGCATTTCAAGATAAATACTTGATTTAATTCTAAATTAGAAATAAATGTTTGCTTATCTCAACTTTTTATTTGCATTCTAATTTTTTAACGGTGAAAATGATGCGATTGTTTGATTTATCATGTAATTTTATGCCAAAATCTCTTTTAATGGAAGGGTATTAATTTTTTGTTCCAATAACATGGTTTGAAACCAATACTTCCATTAGGAATTAGAATATGCATTTAGTTACGCTATCTATTACATGGATCAATGATAATGAAATACAATATAATTTTAATCTATATTTACTGTTAATTCTGGTGATAATGAAAGCAAAGTACTGTTTTTTACACATTTTATTTACTCCCTTTTTCTCTTATATACCACTAATATGTGGTACTTAGTTCTCTTCACAAGGAATGTAAAACTTATTCCACGCTTGAATATAGCTTGGTTCTGGTCATAATGGAATTTTAAACCTTTGTTTGGATCCACACTATATTTATCATCTCGTACTCTTGGTAATAAAAAAGGCCTTGCCTTGATTCTTCGCTTATTTTGCCCTACTGTCTGCTCCATAGATCTACTGTCTGCTCCATAGATCATGTGTATCATTTGGAAAGCCTCTGGTCATGAAATGCAATGTAGCGATCAGAACTCCCGGTATGCTTGTTTTCAAACACGAAACTGCCAATCAATGCGGATAAAATATACCTACCTTCTGCATAATAACACCTCAGTATGATTAGCAGAGTTAATTTCCTAAAGCGAAACGCTAGTAAAAGCGTAAAATAAAACTAAAGATTCCAGAAAGATGAACTGCAATTAGCACAATGTTGTTGTTTGTGGAAATACGAGTTTTTTTTCCGTCCTGCGTGATTTAAAAAAATTCTTCCAGCCGCTACGTCTCTCATCTAGACGACAACAAAGCTTAATCACCGAAGTGGATTTTTAAAAAACCGTGCATATTTAAAAAGCGTACTTAGGGACTCCTACAGTTTTTACTACGTCGGATTCACAGGGATTCGCCCACATTCTGTGAACTGAATCCTGCTCAACACTGTAAAAAAAAAAAATTCTGGAGTGTCTTTGAGTAGACGTCATGATGAGGTGGTGCTGTGATGACGTATCCATGCCAACTCTTCCCCCCTCCGGTTTTGAAAAAAAAAACTCGTTTCCGAGGCGTGAAAATTCGAATATTCCGAAAAATCGCGTCCAAAAGGTGTAGAGTAGGGCTGGTTTTCCTGCACCCCAGCACGCCCTGACGTAATCAACCTATCTACTTCCCGTTTCCTCTCGCTTGCTCTACTAAGCCGCCATACCTCATGTCGGCCGAGTGTCGCCCACCTTGAATACCAGGGACCTCTCGTGGTAGAAAACAAAATTTCATTTTTTTATTCATTTTGCCCGGGACGAATTTCGTTTCTTTTTTATTTTTTCTCCTCATTCACATCCCTCTTTAGCTCTCGCTTTCGAGTCGATTTTATTTTATTTTTAGCGCATTTATATATTTTTTTATTTCGAAATTCACCACGTGGTGTGTTCGGAAGAGGTTTTCATTTCGTAGGCAGCCCGCGAGATGGAGTATGTTTTCACGATGGGGCAAAATGATATGCATTCCGCGCGGTGTGGCCTCTTGAATTCGTTCGTCGTGTTTTGGAATTTTTCGCTCCCGTCCCAGAATTCCCGGAGTGGAGAAGGGAGAGGCTGTGTCACATAAAAACAAACAAACATTTTAAAAATAGTGCCGCGTGCTGGTCTATGGCGGTGTTTATATCATTACATATTTTATTCGGTTATTTATCGTCTGTTCCGCTCCGATGTCGTCGGCTCCGCTCTTATCGTGTTCCGACTACTTTCGCTCCCATAATGGCCTCTCTTCATCCATCGACATCCATTCGTGAGAATTCGATATCGTACGGCTTCGATTTTTTAAGGCGGTTATGCCTGGAAACGAGTTAAATTTACTCGCATCAAGATAGAAGTCTTCATAAGGTTGAAGTGCATTCTGTGACTACGATAAAATCAGGTCATACAAAAATATTGGTTTACCGACGTGGATGTCAACATTTAAACATTATGGTTAGCATTTGACTAGGTATGTCAAAATATAGATCGCTAAAATAATTTCACTTGCAAATAATTACGGATTATGTTAATTTTCTTCGCTATATTACTATAACTTTTAAAATTTAAAAAAGAAATGCTTTTCCTGATACGTTTTCGAGACTCTCTTTCATGAAACTCACTTTGTTTTATGAAATGGTGCAATGTATGAAATCTAGGAGTTGAATAGTTCCTCAGCGTGGGAATGACGTAGGAAGATTACAAACTTATGTCAAAACTGCCATTATGAAAAAAAAGAATTTATGAATGATACGTGCGTGGTAACATATCAATCATTATGGTGAAAGTAAAACGTGAATACTTCATCATGTTACGCTCTCTGTTATTTTAAATTTGTATTGCTATTAATTAATGTTGTAGCTTAAGTCGAATAACCAAAATTGGTATGAAAACGTCTCCGATGAGGACTCTAACCGATGGAAAAAGTGTTTATCAAGCTTTATATTCTATAATTTATTTGTTTGAAGTATATTCCGACTTATCTCGATAACATCGAAGTCTGCCTTTCGAGGAGGCAATAATTTCATGGACGTACCCAGCGAGGGGCAGGGGAGAAAATCTAGATCTAAATCCCCTAGAAGCAAAAATCGCAATAGTCTTTAAGGAAAATCATTACTGAAGTGAAACGAAAGTATTCAACAAATTTCAGGCTATCGAATGTTTTTTTCGGCATAATATTTTATCTTCTCAAGTTCTCCTGAAACATGGAGGTTGTGTGAAGTGCCACATTTAGAACGCCAAGGTCTGTGACCTGCTGTTAAATTGAAGACGGAACTGTGGTCAGGGAGGAGTTTGGGCAAAAGGTTTTCCTTCTTGCTCGAATTCCTCTTTTCTCGAAAGGGAAACGACTACTTTCCTTCGCGATGGCCCGAAAAATGGAACTACGTATGAGAAGTAAGGCAGGGTAGATAGCAATGCACAGCAATTCGAGGTTTATTTGTTATATGTTAAGTAAACGTAGCTTCGCATCGACAAAATTGTCAAAGTAATGCAGACTCAATATTTTTCAATATTATTTTATGCACAAATGCATGAAGAAAGAACACGTTCTATTTTCTGTTTAATGCATTCGCTCGAGTTTGTTGGTACGAATACTAACGAAGTCGGTGGTAACCGATGCATTCTTGCGTTTTTACATTTATTTGTACATAAATTCGTTCGCGTGAATATATCAGGCCTTCATACTTTAATGCGAAGACTCAAACTTGAGCATAATAGCAATATATTTCAGTCAATCCACATATTTTCCAATAGATACATTTCCCAGCGGTGGTCGTGGAATAGATATTTGACCACGTCTATTCAACTAATTTCAGGGTATCCTCATTCAATCGCATATCGCATTGACTTTTTTTATATCTCTCCGAAGGGTATAGTGGAGGCACTGTGATTCATTTTCATTTCTAATGTAATGCCGTAGCTTGCCAGTTAAAGTTTTTGTAATGACGGCGTTTTGTATTTTATTTGAAGAATATTATTTCAACACATAAATAAGCATAGTTGTTGGAGGCCAAAGGTGTACAAGAAGATTAGAAATGCAGTTCACAAGAAAACTAGCAGTAAAAGCCCCATCTTTTTACAGATGTTTGGTAGACAATTATTAGAACGTATCGCGAGATTTTGTCACACTTTTCTAGCCCTTATATCACCTGTAACACACTATTAGTGAGTATGCGATTGGTCATTTATGTATGTATGTCACAGTATATTATGCAATTGTGCTGAGTACTTACGCATTAAGATAGTTGTGAACTGTATTTTGTCACTCATGTACCAAGGTATTGCAAATTAAAACAGATTTCCAGCATAACACCTCTGGACCTTACCATGTGGAACATTCTTCACTTGCTAGCCGCCGCCTAGTACAGGGATCGACAACCTTATGCGGCGGAAGATCAATATTGCAACCAGCGTTGCAATAAGCTGCGCTGCTATATTTTGGCAGTTATTTTCATTTGACTCCCGGCAATTTACTCATTATAGGGTCGCATAATCCTCTCTCCTTCCAACAGTCATGGTTTTAGTTTGTTTGCTATATTTTTTTTAGTTTTAAATATAAATTAATGTAATTATTATTTTTTGCGTAAGGAACTGAAAGGCCTCAATTTGACATCGAAAGGGTCGCATGCGGTTCGCGAGCCGTAGGTTGCCGACCCATGGCCTAGTATACTCGAACTCTAGCAAGTTCAAGGATCGTCTCTGGCTTAAGATAGAGGTTTCCTTGTCCATCCGCTGAATGGCTTTAAGCGATGATGGTGTTGACTCCGCATTTTGACTGATTCTTTCGTCCATTGGCGCGGAGGTTGTTTGTCCAGCGACACGATCCCCTTTCCCGCACATAATGCGATACAAACATGTGCGTGTGTAATCGGAGGGAACGGGGCAGATGGAACTGGAGTTGCACCCAAGGGAGGGATATGATGCTCGGAGTGGAGAAGGGAGAAATTACATATTCTGTGCGCATGCGTAGATCTCGCCCTCAAGGCATTCCTCAACCTAATACGTTAAAGACCGTATGTTTTTTTTCGAACAAACCCCTGTGACCGGTAAAGTATCCCAGCGGGTTTGGTTCATTGCAGTCAACTATAACTAATTTAATTACTCAAAAACTCAATAACTAACGAAAGCACAAAGGCATTCGAGTTTAATCGATAGCTGGCTTATGCAATCAGTGCTTATAGAAATTATTTACGATGTTTCGTTACAGGTGGTATATAGAGGCTGAATTTAGAAAACACGAGTTTACTCGTGACTCGTCCGCAACAAATGGCATGTGAAACAGGAGTAAATCTTAGCTATCAGCTTTCCTCACTGTCAAGTCCTAGTACCAGTGGCGGATACAGAAAAAACTAAAGGGGGGGGCGCAACATATCTTGAGTTGTCTTTACTTTTATCGTAATAAGAGATGATCAAGTCACAGGCAAAGTATAAGAAAATTTTATTTAAAATGATTTTAAACATGTAAAAGACAATGCCATCTTATGATATAAAAAAGTTACAATTGTGGTTTTACAATGTTCGGCAATACAGCCGGACCCGCAAGGGGGGGGGCGCGCGCCCCCTACGCCCCCCATCTGTTTCCGCCACTGCCTAGTACACCCAATTTACTCACGCATCAAAGCAAATCTATATGCGGTGTATCGCGAAATGACGGAGTTGTAACGAATTTGTGTAAAATCTTTCCAGGCGTGATAGGGAGCGATTGCACATACATATGTTATCAATAGTGTAATCATTGGCGGCTTGCCCATAAGGACTCTTGGACGCCGCCCCTCCCAAAGATTTGAAAAAAAAATAAATAAATACCCATTCAATTATAATTATACACCTAATTAACCAAAGTGATTTTTTTCGATCGCATGCATCGGAAATGTAGGAGAAACACGCAAAAATATCGCGAGATTTGTAGCCGTAGGGCGCTGGTCAGAACGTCCCAATCCATCGCCATGCAGTTAGTTATGTGAAGAGTGGTAGTGGTGGGGGCTGCTGGTGCTATGACGCGTCTAAGCTTGTGCCTTATGGAAGTCTTGGGACGCCGTCCGAGCATGCGCAGAGCGACGTGTCTAGTGAGTTGACATCGCCGCGCCGGCCGGTGGTATTATAATCTGGCGTCCACTTGGTGCTGCTGCAGTGTTGCAGAATACCTTGTTTTGGTTTAAATTTTATTATTATAAATATTTAATTTATAATAAAATTTTAAATTAAACAAATAGCTAGATAGGCTTAAAAACTCACTAAAATACACAAAATATTAAAAAATGTTGACCGCCCCCCTCCGGTGAAGTGTGCCCCCCGAGCATTTGACTAACGAGCCGCCACTGAGTGTATTACATCCACCACGCATCGGTTACCACATCAAACTTTGGAACTTGACAATTGCATATGAATGAAGCTGTTTATGTAAAACTGCAAATGAGAATTTTATTAATATTTTCCATGAAAATTTTTTTCTCGTTCATTGCTCGCATTAAAAAAGTAATAAATCGTTATTATGATTCATTCCTCCGCTTAGTTTTGAGTATGGTGATTATGCTAATGAAACCGGTTTATAACCTTTGCGGCCTTTTTTGAAATTTATGAGCTGACCAGATTCCCTTTACATTCCAAAAAATTATATTTAGAAGTTGTATTTTACAGGGGGAACTCAGTCCCGTTTTAATTTCTGTCTTCGCTGATTTAATAGTGAGAATATTGGAGGCCTATCCCAGTCACAATAATTATTTTGAGGAATATTGCTGCTTTAAAAAAATGTCTCCCATTCGGATAATGGAATGAAAAAAATCCCCTACGTATTTTCGTGATAGCTTCGAACCAAAGCATTGACTCAGTTTTAAACACTTGGTGTTTTCAACGACGATTCTGGTTTTAAAAATCTCTGGATATAATTAAGCGCTCTGTATTATTGATCATTTCCTTCGTGAAAGGCATTTACTTAAAACATTCTCTTTATCGTTTCAGTTGACTGAACAGCAATCGATTAAACAGTGTTGATATATATTTTATCTATAACACCTCGTATGGGAGGTATAGATGGAGCTAATCAATTCCTTTTTATTTTTGTTATGACCATTGGAGAAGAGTTTGCGACAGGTATCTTTTTCTATTCGTATTTCCTGTAATCTTCTTATCCTTAGCACTTCTTTTTATTATTCCTTCTTCAAGATTTTCTGCTCAATTTCTACGGATAAATATTTGATATTAATCCATTTGGTTTTTCTGGATACACCTTATACGATTTGAAATTACGGAGTTCTTCCAATATTATAGTGGCAAGTATCTGTAAGTGTTTTCATGGATATTTTTCCATTGACACTGATTAAGTAATTAATCTTTGTGAATCATATTTTTGCATTTACTTATTTCTTTAACTATAATGCCTAAAATGTAACGAAATAAATATTCACTTGCATTATTTTAGCTCCATTCTAATGTATACCAATGAATTGTTGCAGTTTTGGAAACATGGGTACAATTAAAATCAATTTATTTGTGGTTTGAAATAATGTCAGTGCATTTGGTAAATTAATGAAACTCTTTACATTCGCGCTGTTCATTGATGAGTTTTAAAGCAACCATTATGATTTTAATTTCTAGGAAATGTTGAATATGAGAAAAATTTCGCACAGTTAGCAAGAGAATAGGGTGAATGTAAGTCTTCTAACGGAAAAAATGAATTTTCACTAATGACTCATGAAATCAATTGATATATTCATAGTTTTGGAAGCTTTTTCGTAATTGCCTCAGCTAAAAGAGACCATTCAAATACTAACACCTTCGCATTTGAAAAATATTATTATTTCTACCTATTTTAAACCCTGTGGTTATTAGTTAAATGGACATTGCTCTTCGTAATAGCTCAATAAATATAAAACCTCAATTAGAAATTCCGATCACCTCGACTAATACAATTAATGAATTAATGTGAAGCTTTCGAGTGCGAATATTATGACCAACACGTTTTTTTAAATAAAATATAAGCTTCACGGATATATATATTCAACGAGATTCCTGGCAGTATATCCATTTCTGTTCATTTCAGCGTCGATACCATCCAGTGCTTTTATAAACAAATCCAAATCATCGAAACGCTAATGGAGTTAGCTTTCATAATTTATCGGAGATCGGCGTCATTACCTTTATTTCGGTATTTGTCATCTGCTGGACGGTATTTTAAGGGTATCGAGACTTGCGGTTGAACCGTGTTTATTCATAAATTAAATGTAGGGTTGATGTGAATTTTAGCGTGGCATTTCGAATATACCAGACCGCTTTACAAGCATGAGCATTTATTGTGGTGTTTTTGTGTCACAGCCGACAATATTTTCCCTTTTTAAACTCTGGCAGATTACCTACCTCATTATGGGACACGCACGTACTCAGTTTATTTTATGGGTGACTTTTTGTAGCCGAGCAAGTTTTCGAACTCTTCTCCGAGGTCCCTTTAATGATGAAGCAAAAACAACAGAGCTCAAGAAGTGTTTTTTTCGGAGATATATCACGTAAATTATTCATTAATGAGTTATCTCCGTGGATTCCCGTTTTTTACTTGCCCAGATCCCCTAGGGGAACATTCAACTAATATTCCACGGGAAATTGATGCTCATAGTTTTTTAAATAAAGTGCAAAATTACGTTTGCCATGAGTGAAAATGGGTCTCCACTGAAATGGATATAATAATGACCATATTTAACAGTCATGTTGCGTTGTTAGACATGGACGTACCGAGCGAGGGGCAGTTGTCCCCCCCCCCCCCCCCCTAGAAGCAAAAATCGCAAAAGTCTTTAAGCAAAATCAGTACTGAATTGAAACGAAAGCATTCAACAAATTTTCTTTAAACCCACGAAAAATGATATGTATTAGTATAAGATATGTAACTGAAATGAAACTATTTTTCAAGGAAATAATCTCATTAACTAATGTCACAACTTGGTTTGCCCCCCGAGACCATGGCTTGCCCCTCCGCCCCTAGTTATGATCCCTTGTCGCTAGACACTAATAAATAAATTCGGTCCCATTTATTTGTTAAAATATATTTTTTTGATTTTTCACTAGTTAGTGATGCACTGTTAAACATTATTTATGTTGTTTTTCAATAGGCTTGTCATCTCAACGTGTAATGCTTTTTTATGAATTTTAGTTAGTTTTAATTACAGAAGCATTTTATTATATTACACCAATATCACATTAAGGTAGGATTAAAAGTGAGAGGTAAGTTTTCCATCGCTTTAGCATAGTATTAAACGTGTGAATAGGATGGTAGTTTTCAAGGGATTTATCTGTTAATTTCAGTATCGTGCTGTTTGTCACATCATTATAGAAGCCAATTCATAAATATTTTATTTAAAGATTATTATGGAAAAAACCTGTTTCTAAAACTGATCCTGAGAAGGAAGATGGCTCTTTAACCACTCATGCAACCTGGTAGTTGGTTTGGATTGTTGAGGGTAGAGCTCACCCTAGCCTAAGTCACTGCCATATGAATAATAAACTTTCAGGGTAGGGGCTAGTTTTTGATTAGAATGTCCGAAGGCTTCACTCTGGAATTGAAACCGGGACCTTTCACTCTGCAGCCCTATGTTCTACTCACTGAGTCTACGTGCTCCACAATAGCGGCTACTATATGACCGCGTAATAGCTTCTAACAATTCATTTGTTTCTGTCGCTGTGTTACCGTGAGAATTCCGTTGTCTCGGGCGTGACTTTGTGGAATTTACTTATTTTTTTTAGATTGGCAGATGGCATTACTAAGGGTTCGCGATGATGGCAAGCCTCGTATTGACTTAAATCATCTTGTATTAATGTATGAGAAAAAACAAAGTTAGCCTTATCATTCACCATGGTGTCTGGGGATAGAGGGCCATATAAAGTGAACGAAATTTGCCAGAAGCTTTTTTTTTCTCCGGGAAGTCATTACGGCGACCATTTATAGTTTTTGGTATACCCTCGAGCCTTTTAACCTTTCATATACTTTATACATATACCCTCACATGCTCTCCCTTGTTTGAACCCTGACTCCTGTGGATGGCGGTCTTTTGAGAGTGAACTCTTTGTTCTCCTTGCACTCCATTAACGACTTTGAGCCAGGGATTCCATGAACTTCCCCAAATATTTAAGGGAACTGGAGCGAACTTAACTGGAGGCAGTGCCTTTAGTTTTATGGTCGGAGACTACCAGTGGCCACAATTGAAAGTCTGTGGACTCTGAAAGCTGCGGCTTGTGGATCAAGCCCTAATTTTGCACTCAAAGCTTGCCCGTGACGAAAGGAGTTTATAGTCTGAATTACTGGATACTGTTTGCAAAACTGCGTACAACGTTTACAACCTTGTACGATACCTAGTGCACCTCCAAGTAAACCACACCATACCACACAATACTACTTGGAATTTCTCATGGTTTGTTTTGGTCTGATGCTATGCTGCCATTGGAAATTCTATTGTCTGAGTCGCGACTTCGTGGAATTTACTTATTTTGTTTTAGATCAGTGGCGCCGATTGCATGGGGCCTTAGGGGGCCCGAGCCCCCTAAAAAATTCGCAATGGGGGTTGAGGAAAAAATGTGTCGGGCTTCTCGATTTTTACGGAGTCACCATTCGAGAGTCGAGTTTTCAAGCTTCTAATGTTGATCATATAAGTTTTCTAAAATTCTTTAAAAACATTCAAACTCACTATTTATAAAATTTCCAGGGGCAATTTTTTATAAGTCGGCACCCCTGTTTTAGATAGATTGCAGTTTAGATCGGTAGATGGTATTACTTCCATATATATTGTTTTTTTACAGATTCTTGATAATGAGTAGCTTCGTAGTAGGTCGTTCTGTGTTAAATCTAAATAAAATTACTCTTATTATTCAAAAAAGATTACCCTGAAATAAAATAAAACACCGCTCAAAAATAAGAGCAGTCCCGACAACTTAGTTATAATTCTTAGATATAAACTATTGAATAGCACTTTAGTAACTCACAGTACCTTTGATCGGTCGATGGCTAATTATGTTTTCCTGGGAGTAAAAATGATAACCACAAGCCAATCAGCTTGGATGGTAATGTTGCCACAACATATCCAGCTTGCTATCTCTGAAGCACGACATTCCTGACCATGCACAAATAAAAGCATACTCGATAATGTCATTGGTCTAGTTCACGGTCAATGATCATGTGATTCAGACTTAACCATGTTGGGAATAATCAAGGGGAATTGTGGAAATCGTGCATTAAGTAGCTATTTCCACGAATAAACAAATGGAATATTTTTTCATGAAAACTTCGGATTTTTTCCATCTTTACCGATTGGCCTTAGCACGTTGACTGGGCTTTTTATGCAATTATGATCATCTTCATTACTCAGAGACATTGAGATAGCTTTTGCGGAACTTCTCATTTTCCTCTCAGTTAACCTTTTTATATTCATGTAGTTATTTACTTTTACACCATTCAGCCATGAATGTTCTTATCTCCTACGAAACTTTCCTTTGCCGTGTTTTCCATCTACTTATGGTTATGGGCCCAAGTTATCTCGTTTTCCTCAATGAATCCATTTGAACTACATGCATCATTCATCACATGTTAATTATTGGAAATCCCTTTTAAAAATTCGCAAAATTCTATCAGCTATATAATCAGTTCCTAACTTTGCGTACATTAACTTTAGATTACAATTAGAATGAAAATGCCCTTTTTACAAGTCCTTTATTGTTCAGGAGAAAAAATAATTTCCATACCTAACCGTTTGTCAAAACATCTCTTTTAATTTATAGCTTCTGTCGTACCTGGAAATATGTATAGTGCAGTTCTAATTTAACATATAAACTCGCCAGTATATTCGGCATTGCTTGAGTTCCATATGCTTCAGGTTTAATACAGCCACTTTACAAATCATCGGGTAGTTTCCTTCATAATGCACAACAATGCCTTTCTTTTTCCCTACTATTAAAACGGATTTGTCGTCATGGAAATAAAATTTCACGGAAAGATCCATTACTGTGGCTCAGTTTTTCATAAACTTATCATTCCCGTCTCTCAGTTGTTATTTTCGAATAGGTATTTATTTTGAAACTTAGAGTAAGTAAGTATAAGAAAGCATTTTTGCTTTTTCCAATTTTAGCAGCATTGCATGGAAATCAATCAAATCGCGTGAACCCAACCCACTATATAAATTATTTGAAATACCCCTTTATATGTATCGATTTACATCTATGAGCGTACTCACTGACTCTGTTCACGTGACAACTCTCGATGTGTACTCAAGGCATAACCTAAATTCAGAGATAAGTAGAGACCATGTCGTCAACCCGGAAGATCAGTTTTAGGAGGACGGAGAAGTGCATAATAAGGATTAAGTATTTCCCTCTGGAGCAATACAAAGATGTGAGTAATCCCATGCTTATTCAAAGAAATCCCCCTTTTGAATGGACCTCCCTCAAATTCTCTACGGATTATGTTTGAGCTCCTCTACCCTCCTCTAGACACTGGGGTATTAAGCAGATGCTGCTGATTAACTTAACATCATTTCAGGTTTTTCTTTCGTCAAGAGCCCTACATCTTCGAATATTCATTCCTCCCTATTCAAAATCATGCACTCAAGTACCCCGTTCCTTTTCTCTACAGTGGCACATTACCTAAACAGGAAACTGTGGACCTAAGCATGGAAAGTTAAAGTAAGAGGATTTTGGGTGTTGGCCATTGAACCATTAAAGGCGTACCTTACATCGTTCAGGGGTCGTGGCTGATGGAACGCTTCCTGAGGTCTGTGGCAGAGCTGATTTAAAAAGGGTTTGCTTGCTTTTTCGTCTATTATAGGGTGAATGACGCCAAATGAATGACTGACTCGACCTCAGGAGTCGAGTTATTCAAAGCTATGAGGTCATACGTAAGGTGTAATGCACACCCACATCTTTATACCCTGGCATTGTGCAAAAACAATAAAAACTATATCAAACTTTAAGACATTAACCTGGAGGGGGGAAATAAAAAAAGATAAAACGGCTAACAAAATCATAAAAAAGGCAGTTAACTATCATGTAGGAAAAATAGAGAAGGGATAAAAAGGGGTATTGTGGAGAATGGGGTTGGTTCTTTTTATAAGTTAATTTTTTGCTATGGAAATATGATATTGCATTGACATGCAATATTCCTTGGCTATAAATAAATGGAAATAAATTAAACATTTTAGGGCTCTGCTTGTGTAAAAAAATGTAAGGACTAATTATTAAAACCTTTCGCGATCCTCATATGACTTGCCTGTATTTTTGGAGATACCCGCGTCTCGGTGTTGAAATAGAACCTGATATATTGATTTAAATATGTAAAATATATTTTTTTAACTGTGTATTCTCCACAAAACAGGATTTAATTGTAACATCCCATGCGTGCGATTTTAAATGTAAAATGTGAATGTTTTTAAGCGGATATTTTTTATGCTGGAACTTTTATTACAATTCTAATGGGTAAGCACTGCAATGAATAGCTGACGTTTGCGAATGTTACAACACGATTTTTAAAGCCCAATTATTACATTTTAAGTGATGTAAACATTGGATTATCACCATTTAAATGTTTTTGTAGTCAACATAAGACATTTGAGACAAGACTTTTTTAAATTTTGTAAAGGAAGTACTCACTATAACTTTGGAAAAAATTTAGTGGAACGACTTGCTTCGACGCTTTTTTCCTCGTTGTCCTTATTTTCGGAATATTAGTGAAGAATTTCCATCAACATGTTTTATCTACGTGTAATTTACTGTATTTTGCTTGAGCTCATTAATGTCCATTTTTTAAACCTAGGTCATATCCTAAACGAGTCATTGAACGATGTGATTCGATGTTTTAAATCTCATTTTTAGGCGTAAACCAAGGTAAATAACGCTCGTAGTCGCTTTGACCCAGCTCTCCACTCAGTTCTCCCATCAGCTAATCTTTTCACACCTACGTATTTCTACTCTTTCACATTCTTCCTTACCTGTTCCATATATTTCATTCGAAGTCATCCTTTTCCGTTCCTGCCTCCTACTTGTCCCTCTAATATTGTCTTCTCCAGGCCATCATGTCTTACGATATGGCCTATATGGTTGTTCAGCTTTCTTATAAATGTTTTCATGAGGCTACTCTTCTCTCCTACTTTTCTTAGGATTCCAACATTACTAACTCGATCAATCCATTTGATCCTCATCAATTCTTCTGTCGCACCAAATTTCGAAAGCTCTCTACCCTAGGATTCAATAATATCGCTCCTAAAAACCACGATTTAATCTTGAGATTGCGAAGCCTATGCTGGAAAGTGCTGCGTAAGATAGCGAGAGGCCAAAGGGTATAAGATACGATGCCCTATCGATGCATCTGCGGGTTGCTTTTAGCCCCGGCGGAGTACCGCCATGGATTATTGTGGAATTCATTATCGATTAATGAAAAATGAGGCGGATTGGGAGGTGCCTGAGGGCCATGGCGTCCTCCAGAGGTCGCTGCAAGTTGCACCCTTCCCCCATTAAATTACCCTCACGTCCCTTTCTCCCTCAGGGACCTCTTCGCCAATATCCCCTTAATTATACCGGCCGAAAGAGACCGTAACTTAAAGTATCACACGACCTAAGGATAATGGAACACTGAAGTCGCTATCATGATGCTCACAGATGCTAGGAAAGATGTAAATTTTGGAATCATTCGTGACTTTTCAGCGTCGGGGAATTTTTGTGGATTATTCTGAAATTTATGTTTTAAGCTGGAAATTAAATAATATATCTATCCTCCATTTAATTCTAAGAAGGCATTTCAAATTAATAAGATAAAAGTGATTTTCTTCATGAAGGAAATAAATAAGTGAATCGAAAACCAAATATTTTTCTATGCTCTTCGAGCAGTCAAAATTTTCGTGTCTGTATAACTAAATATAGTCTTCCGCTTTTGGTTTTATTAAACGTGGATCTTTTAGCTGTAATTATGGTAACATTTTTCATCAATAGTTACTATCATTATCATTAGTCAACATCCCTTAGAGTGGTTTGATGCAGCTCTCCATTTCTTACTTCTATCCGCTAACCTTTTCATAGCGACTATACTTATAGTTATATATAGTTACTATAGATATAGTTAAAACTAATATATATTTTATATAACTAAAGCTATTACTGTAGTTTCTGCTTTAATTTTATTATTCAGTGTGTGAAACTCGTCATATTTGAGCACACATTTTATTTCATTATTTGAATTTGGTTAACTACATTAACTACAGTAATCATTTTATCTCTCAGAAAATAACTGTCGACCTCTAGTAACCATCAATTATTGCATACCCCAAAACAAGTTACTACTCGGGTGCCTACTTCCGAAATTTCGTTGGTGTAAATGAAGCCTGCGTGATCTTTATAATTCTGATAAATATTTTTATTAGTTTATATGTTTTTGCATGCAGAAAAATCTACGCTCCAAATGAAATTTTAAGACCGCATTTAAGTTTCGATGAAAACAGCTTTATTGTAACTTATGTATATTTAACATCTATACTCAATTATATAGAATACGAGCGTGATGCGCCCGCTCCCAGCGGGCTTTCCCCGCTCTTTTCAAAGCCGGTCACAGAGGGATAGGCGCGTTTCTAATTTTAAAATGTAGAAAAAAAGGCAGGGCCTTATGTACAAATTTAATTGGAATGTTCATGTACACATTGAGGTCAGAGGACCTCTTTAAAGACAGCATTGGAAGTAATTACACTATCCTCTGTTAATACTTGTTTAGCGTTTTCCTTAATATTTACAAAAATATTTTGAAAAGATCTTACCCTAGAGAATGCTACATAAAGTTGGCCATGAGAGAATACAGGGTCAGGCAGTTATTAGCCAGCTCTTTGCAAGGTCTGACCCTGAGCCTTGTTAATAGTCATCGCATAGGAAACCTTAATGGGAAATTGTCTGCGAGTCAAATTAAAAGGCATGGTGGGATCCGACGGCATTAACTGTATTCTTGGGATTAGGACATTCTTGCCGGAATCGATTATTATTTTTTTTTATCGATTATTTTTTTTAACCAATTTAAGGAAACAATAGCAATATTTAGGAAGTAAGATATGCCGTCGCGTGTTCTCTGATAAATTCTGTGCATTTTGGTACCTCATTTGTAGAGTTAGGTTGCGTATAAGTTGAGAAAAAGGTATCCGGTATACAGTTGAAATAATGTAGAGGATCTAATGCTCGATGTTAGTATTTTGACTTCCGTGGACACTGGGCTAAAAAATGTAGGCATCCACGTGGTAGGGACCTATAGTCAGAGTGAGGCACTCTCTGAAAGAGCGCTTTGGGCCTTCCCACCATCCCGATACACACCTCTTGAATAATAATGATACCATTTCGCGTAGTATGCCCTGCCTTCCCACTCAGTGTTGCGGGCACGGACGCTTATGAGTCGGCAAAGGTTTTTTTGAAGCGTGCAATTTACGAGGGAATAAGTAAGTGAGCAGGTAGGTGGATTCCACCGGTACGTAAGTCGTGGGCTTAATTCCGTGTTCTCCTGTTATCGCACCAAATTCACCGGCGACCGCCCGAGGGAATTAATTCCTGAAATCGAGCCAATTTTTCCCGAATTTATTCTTGCAAACGAATCGTATGTGCATTTTCCTTTGGAAATATACCTTAAACTGCTCCCAACTAGCTATTGCATGAATGCGTGGAATTTTATTTTTAGTGGTGCCATATGATCGATTTGAAGGATACATTTTACCAAGGAATAGCTCATAAAGCCAGTGTGATTGTAGAAGTAATTCAGTAATCGTAAATGTTTACGAGTGATTAGTTTTTGTAAACTTCTTTTCAAGTAGCAAACGGCTAAGCTGCCGGATGAGTTTGGAAGAAATATTTTACCAAATATTTCTTCCAAAAGGGGGGGGGGGCAGCTCGCTGAGCTTCTCCCGATGGTAGTTCCATCTCATGTGGAAGATTATTGCTATGTGCTTGTCATCTTATGCGTAAAGGCTATATGAGAACGTGGTGAGCGTGCTCCGAGTTTTTGGCTGCTGAGTAAATTGAGTAGTTGAGTGAACGGGTTTCCTTCACGACTGAGATAGAAAGAATGCCTATTTATTTTACCCCTCCAAATAGAATCAAGCTTCTTGAATGTTTTGTAACGGATAAATTTTTCAGCTGGTCCTAAAAAAATTAACTGCTCGCAACCAGCTATGGCATGAATGCACGGAAAATTATTCAAAATTGTGCCTCGTTATCAATGTAGAATAAATATTTTACTAGGAATAATTAATGCCCACGCTTGCTAGTCTTTTGGAGACAAAATCAAAACAATTTAATTTTATCATATTCGTCTTCGTATGTACATCATGTTTAATTTTTATTAACTTTTCTCTGAGTCGCCACGGGGTAAGAAATCTGAAGACTGACTAGCATTTCCACCTCTGCAAGTCTGTAACGATTTCAAATACTCTATCAAAATTCATAACATTTTTGCGCTATTCCTCACGATTTAAAAAACTCTTTCGGAACAATTTGGAATGAATGGAACACTGTGTTCAATGGTAGTCAGGAATTTTGTTCGGGAGGAATACAAAACCAGGGTGGAAAATTTTTGAAAAATTGCTTCTTTTTTGTTCCCTATCTGAAAAATTGCCTTTTCTATTATCTAATACCACCTGGTCCTTCGGAACATTATCTTCATACCTATCGCGTACATTTTTGGTCCTTCGAGCTGGATTTGAACCAGCGACCTATGGATCAAAATGTACGCGATAGGTATGAAGATAATGTTCCGAAGAATCAGTCGGTTTTAGATAATAGAAAAGGCAATGTTTCAGATAGATAATTTATGTCAAAAGGAGGAAGGATAAAAAAAAGGAGAAATCTTAAGTACAACCGTTCTATCTGGCGTCTAAGAGCTGACTGCCTGCCCACGGCACCGGAACACGTGGGGCAGTTCCACAATTTGACTCACTCAGCCAATCAACACAAAATTTGACTTACTGTACAAACAAAAGAATAACGAATTGAAATCGGTGGGATTCAAATGATCACAAAAACTTCAAACAACGCCAAAAGCATTAATCTAGCTTCCACGGGCAACCTCTATGTTGTTTCCTTGGACCTCATCCTCAAATGACTCATAATGTATGGAAATTTGGCCTCGGCGTGAGACAAACAACCTCAAGGAATCAGGGGAAGAGTGGGATTGACCGTAACCAAATTAGCCTCGTTAGAGATCTGAAGGTCAACCCATCACCCTCTCCAAAAATTTTGGAAATAGTTCGGGAGGCCCCCTGGAGTCAAGGGGCGTGGGCCAAGGGCCTCATTTATCCTTTGTGCTTGGCCCCATGTTCGGCCCTTCGAGGTTTAACGGCTTTGTGGGTGGATCTTCCCACGTGCTGATGCGATAGAACTTTTCGTAATTAATAAATGTGTGAAGCGTTGAGGGCTCTCTACTATCCCCCCAAGTCCCCCAGAATCCACCGGTAAAAGGTGTTCGATAACCCGTGCTTGAGCCAAAATTTCACGCTGATGATTTTTGCGGAAGAGACATATTTTTGACGTAAATGCTTGAACTGATATATTGATCATAAATCACGCGTCAAGTTTTAAATGGAATTCCTTCAGGATTCAACCTTCTACGATATCGTGCATGAATGTAATATCGCCAAAGCGGTGTTGAAGGTTTTTAGGTCAAAATTTTCGCGGTCCATCATATCCAGCGGTATTATCTTTTGGGTGTACCAGTACCTATGTCACGTTTGCATTACAGGCTATCGTTTTCGTCTCCACTGCTGGAGACCACGTAAAAGCAAACTGAGAAGGACATCTCCCGTATCGGAGACGAAACTTAATGTCCAGTAATCCAGCCGTGACGCGGGTACATCCAAAAGTAAATACCACTATTGAAGATGTATTACAAAAGCTATTGTAAGAATCTCTTCATTTGAATTTTTATTTATTTTCTGCTAAGAAGCCGTACCTATTCACGTAATTATTCCCACGCTCTTCCTCAAATGTCTCTTGAGAAACTCAGGCGACTAAAACAAAAATTTATGGCTTTATTCTTGTGGCAATTATGATATCACTTCAGCAGCTCAATTGATTATAGTTGTATCTCTGGTGGTATCTTAGTAATTTCTTGGCATTAAGGGTTTTGTTGATGCTGTCTGCAAATTCCTTGAAACGGCATTCGGTGTTAGCCTCGACTGTTATTTAATACAGTCGGGTTTTACTTCTCGCGAGAAATCAATAGCAATCAGCTTCTCTTGGCGTAATGAATTTTGTAATTGCTAATTAATTATTCATTACTGCTCCACCTGTTTAATTCCATTAAAATGTTATGACATGAACATTCAATATCATTGAATGCCACTAGAATGCCTGTATTTTCTTCTCTTTTACTTTCGCTCAGTGATGTAGCTGGGTGAAATTCGGTTATGTCTGTTCGATCTGAATTTTATCTGATACGGTCTCTTGTTATCATTACATAAGTATGAATTTGCGCTATTTATTTAATGGGGAGAATGATACATCCTTTCCTAAATATAAAGTATAGTTTCCCCTTACCGGTTGAAATCTCTCTTCATGATTTTACAAAAAGAAGTATATTTTTCTTATGTTAGATCATAAAAAATATTATTTTCACAAATATTTAAATTTACATAAACCTTCGATATCGTCCTCCGCTGAAACGCGTGTCGAGTTTATGCCTTATCGTTGTGGAATTTTGTGCAAAAAAGGCAACTGTGAATGGAAATAATGAGTAATTCCAATATGAGCGAAATGTATAGCAGAACGCACCCAATAATACAATAGCAATTTGACTACCTGTGTTCTTTTTAATTTTTATAGTAAATTGATTTATCTAAGGATTTCTTTTATATTAAATCAGTATCACTACGTTATCAATTCTCCGAAATATGGTATCACAAGCATGGATGTAATATCGTTACATCATTTATATTTTTTAAATGTGCATTAATGTTGATGTAAAGGCTCAAATTTAATCCTGGCCATCCTTAAAACGAAAGGAAATATAAAAGTTTTATCTCAATTTTAGGCTGTTGTTCTACGATTTTTTACGAATGTTGAAAGCAAATTGGAAGGGCATTGGTAAAAAATATCCTCTAAAATTCATAATCCCTTTTTCGTGGAGGAAATCCCCTTGATCTATCTTGCAAAAATTCTGCTCGACAGCATCTATCTCTTTTTCAATGATCTGTGATTGAAACTCATGTACTAAGAATTCATTAGTCGTTCGAGCGACCGACTTATCCTTTACGAACCAAAAGTATAATTTTATCTCAGAAGTACTTTCCTTGGAAGTTTTTTTGCCTTGGTTTTCCAATTATTTTCATACTATGATCAATCGGCAGTTTTTTAAATTCGCCCGTGCGTTCACATCAGATTCGGCGATCAAAACGTAAGAAGTACATAAGGAAATGATATTCTTTGTAAATGCGACCTCAGTGGAGGATTCAAAAATCAATTGAAAGCCGTGATTGCCTAAGTAGTCGTTTGAATTCTTTAACGAATTGAACGTTTTTTGCGAGGTTTGTTGGCATTCCAAAGAACTCGTTTCATTCATGTTGGATATTCTCGTGATGAATGTAAAATCGTCAAAGAGCTGTTAAAGTTGTATTTCAACAGCATTTTTAAGTATTTCTGCATTTAAATTTTTTCGTACTTCCTGCTAAGAACCCATATTTATATAAATATTTTCGCCAACTTCCCCAAATGAAGGAAACCCAGAAACTTTTTATCTGCTAAGACGAGAATCATCTGAGCTTTATTGATGAATTATCAAAGGAGCACTTGAAGGAAAATGTTCACCAGAATTTTACAAATTGTGAAAAGGAATGAGATATATAATATTCCTTTCAGACTTGGACACACAACATGAATAAATAATTTTCAGTTAATTCCTTGTCAATACGAGATCACCCACTGCTAACAATTGGGAATCGAGACTAAGGCCGTACCTGTCAATTGAGTTATTTCATTCTTCGAATTCATCATTTAAGAGGTCTGTTTACTCATATATCCGCTCATCTTAGGACTTAAATACTCGTGTCATCACCTACTGAAATCCGGGAATGCATAGAAACTAAACGAAAGTCAAAACCAGTGAAATTTCAATAGCTTCGTTCCCAGGAACGAAAGGTAGAATCGAAACAAAATTGATTTAATCCAGGGGAGCTAAACTCAGGGTCGAAACGAAATTTTAGTCAAAACTACTTCGGGTCGAAACTAAACTAAAACTCTAGGATGACACTAAACGCAGATAATTTTTCGTACCGAAGTAACCACGTGCTTCACCTTCGAACAGCTAAGTTTCGACTCACGAACCGAGTACGAAGTATGGTTGAATGAAGTAGAGGTTCGGCCTACCGCCATTAGATGCATGGGGCACTCATATGTTTACCACTAACAGGAGAACGGTGAACACAAACTGGCCATTCGATTTTTAAGCCCAATGTTTTAACCTCTCTACACGTATTTCAAACGTAATGGGTCGAAACCATTCCCTCTTATCCCCCTCCACTCAACTTCTGGGATCGAAAGTTAACTATGAGCAGCGGAATTTCGTTTAATTTAGTTTCGTTCCTGGGAATAAAGTTTCGATCTGGGTCGACACTGAACTCCTTGGTGATTTTAATTTCGTGCGGGAACGAAACTAAACGTAGGCCTCGTATTTTCGCATCCCTCTGAGTCGAAATGAAATATTTTCGTTTCGTTTCACTTGCCATCCCTGGCTGAAATCCGTGCTTAGAAGGATATTGTAAGAGGAAGGCATTGGTACTGGTATTGGGTCCCCGCTGGTTCAAGGTCTCAAGCCAGTTCGTCCACGGTAGTGACGTCAATGAGACGTGACCTCTGAGACCTCACAGAATGTAGAATTAGGTCATTGTTGGTTCTCGATTTTAACGAATAAAAAAGTACAAATAAGCGTAGAAAATTCTCAATTTTTTTACAAGCTACCTGCAATAGCCGAGGGAAAATCGTTGTGCGAGGGCAATTGAAAGAATGTAAGGGAAATTAAATTTTAATTTAAAGCCTTGCTGGTCGGGGAAAGGAGAGGAGATGATTATCATCAGGCCGCAAGATAGAGCCTAAAAGGTTGTTCCGTCCCCTTATCAAGGTTATCATAAGGCTTCTCTCCTCTCCTACACTTCCTTCTAGGATTTCCTCATTTCTAACTCTGTCTATCCATTTAATCCTCATTAATTTTCTGTAGCACCGTCTTTCAATACCCTCTACCCTTGATTTCTCCGCTGCTGTCATTGTCCATGCCTCACTTCTGTAGTGAAGCGTTTTCCAAATGTTAACTCTGATAAATTGTTTCCTTACTTCGTTGAAATCCCCTGTAATTAGACCGAATACCATACCATCTTGATAAGTCAACATGTGCGCTATTGCTTCTATTTGAGTTAGTTAGTTGTATATTATGATAAAATTAATAATGATGATAATAATATCGGTAAAGATCACAGGTTCCCCAGTTATGATCATTGTAATATAATGGCATTATATATTTAAAAACACCCATTCCAAGGCTGTACTCGAACTCGCGACTATCGGTTTGGCAGGCTAGGACTTCCGGCAAGTATGCTAGCCATATTCTCACATTCCGCCGTAATTACCCGCACCATCAGCAGAAATCTTTTTATCTGATGTAAGGAACATTGGGCCCCTACAAGGAGAAGGGTTTGCACGAGCGTGTTCACTACGTGCACGATGGAAGTTGTCGGGTTACGTGTGTTCTTCCGCCAAGGCGGCGATCGATGTGAGTTGTTATTGCGCATAAGTGGAGGTGCGGCATATCGCCTTGGCCCCCACCTTCACAGCAACAAGTTCTGCGTCGTTCTTTCTAAGGATTCGCTCCCGGCTGCCGCCTCTCCACCCGGGAAAGAGAGCTAGCTGCCCCTGCGTCTTGGGTGTGACCATCCTTGTATCCTTTTATTGCGTGCGTATTCGATTTGTGTTTTATTTTTTGAAGTAGTGACGGGGGCCAGATTGTTTTTCCTATGGCCGCTGGTGGCGACGTGGGCAAGGGGCCCATACCGGGAATCGCTCCACCTAGAAAAACGCTCACGCATTTAGTTGAACATACTCTTGTAGTTTAAATAAAGTTTTCGCCATGGCTTCCGGTATAGCTGCGCCAATTTGCTTGCGAGATAACGTGTCATTGCCTATGCTGGCCACATCTTCATATCAGATCTGGCTCAGACCTGATCATGGGGAGAACTGCAATTCAGTGCTGTGAAATACTCAAGCAGAAAACTGTTCAATTTAAATCTCAAAGTAAGTTCTTTTCCAGTTTTTCCCATCATCATCATTGCTGGTTAACAATCCTAACGTTTGTTTGACGCAGCTCTCCACTCAATTCTTCTATCAGCTAATCTTTTCACACCCACGTATTTCTTCTCTTTCACATCCATCTTTAGCTGTTCCATATATTTCATTCGAGGTCTTCCTTTTCCGTTCTTGCCATCTACTTGCCCCTCGACGATTGTATTTAATAATAAAATCGCGTCTCAAGATGCCTGAGAAAATATGCGTACTATTTCATATTTATCTACCGTAAAAGCGAAGTATGCCAACACTTACGGAAGCCAAGGGCCTAGAGTTATTTGGGAACAAAGTGCTGCGCAACATGGACTTCAAGATTTTGACCATGTTGCGCAGTGTTGCTTGACAAGAAGTCACTTGAGTATATGGGTAGGTCAGCACTAATGCTGGCGGACGGCTATCTACTCTGGGGCCCACGCAGTGCCGAAGAAATAGCCATCGGCCGCCCTTGCCCGTCCGTCCTTTGAACTGAAATTAGTTAGGCGGAAACTCTTAGACGCCTGGAAATGTAGAAATAGGTAGTTGTTGGTTATCAAGTTTTAAGGATTTAAAAAAATCACAAATAATCGCAGAAAATACTCAATTTATTGTAACTATTTGCAATAGCCGAAGGAAAATCGTCGTGTGAGGGCATTTGAAATGATGTAAAAGAAATGAAATTTTAATTTTAAGTC
Source organism: Ischnura elegans (assembly GCF_921293095.1). Lineage (NCBI taxonomy): Eukaryota > Metazoa > Arthropoda > Insecta > Odonata > Coenagrionidae > Ischnura > Ischnura elegans. The sequence goes on from NC_060247.1 coordinate 102,651,549, forward strand.
TTGAAGGCTGGGAAATGGAGTAAAGATTTTCGTTAAACCATTCACTCATTGGGGTGATGAAAAACGAAAATCTACAGCTAAATATTCTACCAATTGACGCGGGTTACGGAATACCCTCTGAAAATGGCGGTGAGTTGGAGTGCGGTGTGGGTTCCAAACGAGGTAATTTTCAAACGGGTCGCATGGCACTGACTGCTTGTTAATGCTATAATTCTTTTTCTTTAAACTTGGGAAAATTTCATTTGAAATTTTCTATTATATGCCTAAAATCTTTTAAGTTTTGGTTTTCCAAGCAAATCTGCAATAATGACTGGTCAGTAAATCGTAAATATACCCTCATTTTGCCTTTGATATGTCGATATATTTGTAAAAAAAATGGAGAGATACTCATCTGTAGAGGAAGAGGGGTCGTTGTATTTTCTGCAATGATATGCGCTTAGCTTCCGTCCATGGTGTGGCTTCTCCAAGTGCTCGATAACACGTAGCCTCTTTATGTTTTGTGCTGTCTTCCACCTGAGTGGTTTCCCGATCAGATTGATCCAAGAATTCGTTTTCCGCGACTTCCCTTTATACCACCTCGCAGTAGTTTTTTTTCCGGAATATACGTCCCTATTTCGTTAAAATGGAGACTTCATTGTAAATTGAGCAGGTTCTTCCTTTTTTGACATTTTATACCCCTGGCTACGCCACAGGCTCTGGCTTATAAGAAAACACTCTGGCGGAATTAACATGTAATCTCCTACGTGCATTATGTCTCATTTAAAGACTCCTTTTAGTATATCAATAGTTGCGCTGAGATAATGAATTAATTGAAGAATAAAGTGGAGAAATTCCACTCAATATTTATTATTTTCCTAGATCTGGGTTTGGACCCTCAGAATTATCGCGACTGCATTAATCGCATTGCATTAAAAATATTCTCCTTACTCGGTGGAATAATTTATCATCTACGTAAGTTCTTAATCTGAGATTCATATTTGTGTCATTTTATAGATACTTTGTATTTCACTTCCGTAGCAGTGTAGAAAGATCTGGCGAAACATTTCATTTTTAAGAGTTCCCTCTTTCATAAATGTCGTAAAAAGCCCATAAATCATTAGTTCTTACCTTTTATGTTGTTTTTAATGAGTCGAACTCTTCGAAAATGGAAGGATATTTTTGTTTCCTATTCATTCAGAGTAAGAAAGGTGTGTGATTACATACTGTGTGATTAAAATTCGAACCCTGTATGGGAACAATCTACGGGATTTAAAGAAAAAACCTTAGTTACGATGGAATTGCATTGGTATCTTCACCATGTATGTCCTTTAAATGCGATCTGCAAGTCGAAATGTATGAGATCTTATCCTTCCATTTTGGAACAGGCTTCGTTCTCGGACATTCTTGTATGACTCGACTTACAGTTACGCATGATTTTTCTGACATCTAGGTGAATGTGATAATTTTTTTCAAAATCGCAGGTACAAGTGCATTTTACTGGATAAAATGGATGTAATACCCCAATAATTTCACAACCATTGACCTGAAAAGATCCCTATGCGTCAGAATTCGTGAACATTTCGCGAATAGTCTCTCGTCGGAGACGTTTCTGGGAATAGAGGCTATTCGCTCCGATAGGCAATATGAAAGGATTTGCGAAATTCTCTTAAGCTTTTTGGATCCCTGAAAAGTATTTCACTCGGAGGATACGTGACCAGGGCCATAAAGTGCTCTCCTGAGATATCACGAAGTAGCGACCGCCTAAATCCATGGATCATATCACTCCAGATCCATTTCCAATTTATAATAAAAAAAGAAAGAACGTTAGTCTCCGGAGAAAGCTCTTTCACTCCCAAGTCAAGGGCGAAACGGCTCACCTTTTCGTTCAAAATCGTGCAATTTTTCTCCACTCGGGAAATCTTGGTATCAGGCTTATGTTCAGGCCCGGGTGCCTACCAAGGGCACGCCGCACAGTGGTCCCAAATCGAAAACAGGCTGGCCAAAATTAATTACGTCGTTATTTTTCCCGAAACATCACCAAAAATGGCTTTTCCTCAGTAATTCGGATCGTCTAAATCTGATTTTAATATTAATTTTACGCTGATTCTTCATTACAACATTTTGAGCTGTTATTATTTAATATTTAGAAAATTTCGATATCAAAATCGTAGCGATTGGTGATAACACGTCATGGATGGAGGACTTAAAGCAGTATAATTTTAAAACTATAAGAAAAAATCAAGTAAAAAATTGTTGTTGAAAGCCATAATAGAACTTGTGACGTGAAATTCGCGGGATTCGAACCCGCGACTATCAGCATAGATGGTAAGCTAACCAAATCGTAAAAACTACGACTCGTTTACGAAACATTTTGGCTTCCTTGTATTTGATGAGGAATATCCAGTTAAATTGATTGAGATTGCATTGAGGAAAATGATGTTTATATTTCAATAAAATCAATTTTATTTTGTCTCAGAAATGAATTCAAAGACAATCATCGCCTTATGTCACCACTTCTGTCGCTGCGCAAATCACTTAAAGGAATAATATTAAAAGCTATTTTATTCGAAGGTCCACAATTTATTTCTCGTACATCCAAGAAATAGCATTGACTTTACTCAATTAGCCCCTTTTTATTTTTCACCGAAGGCTTCATCCTAATTCAAAACTGAAAATTTTCTCATTAAAAGAATTTCAATTTTCCCTCTATATTCATTCATAACGACATGTTTTGTATCCTCTAACACACTGCAGTGCATTTGATTAAGTTGCTAATACACTTAAACGGTAAATAATATCTAAAGAATAAATATCTGTGGAGATATATTTTTTCAACACATTTACAAAAACCATCACATCTTATCTGAAATGTTAATTAATATTCGTAAACTATAGGTGTATATAAATGCTGAATATAAAAAAATAATGTGATTTCATTCTAGTGAGGCTTCGGATAGCGAAGAATGCCAATAAGATGGACAAAAAAAATTCTATGGAGTGGGTATTCGAAACATTCTTCTATCGCGTTCATTGCACTCCAAAAAAGTTTATTTTAAATCCTTTTGTATTTGAAAATAATGATGGTATATGATTTTCAGATATGAAAAAAAGTTCACGATCAGTAATAGAAAGCATTATAAATATAACAAAGAACATTAAAGTTGTTTAGATATAAGGGCGGGTTAAGTGATGGCCATGAATTATTGCGAATATGCTATAGGAGTATAGGCTATAACGTAATAGGAAATACGGAGGAAAAAAATGGAGTGGACTAATTAATTTTACGCGATAATTTTTATAAAAGCTTACATTATTTCGTGTACTGAAACTAGGTTAACCATTTTGACTTTGGGGCAGTGAATTTTCAGGAATTAGTGAGCGGGAGACTTTTTTCTACCCCCAGTCTGTAGGAAACACTAAAATTGTAATTGTAGATATTTTTAGGCACGTTTACAAGGCAATTTTTATTACTTAAGTTCAATACAAAGCTTATCTTATGCCTAAGAATTTTTTAGATGGAGGTGCTTCAGAATTATCCACATAACTGATAAGTATTGCATAGTCTCAATCCTCCCAGAAAAGAAGTTTACGGTCTTCCCCGCCCCCACCATAAAAATGACCTTAACCCGACCCTGACCGTGGAGCGGACGGGTTAACACCCTCAGCCCCTTGCCCCGTAGCTACGTCCCTGGTTAAGGGCCGGGAGGCGCTGGAATACTCTATTGCCCGGGCAAAATTTTCGTGCAAACCCGGCTGACCTTAGCAAGGTATATATTTATCGGAGGGAATTTAATGAAATTTCGTCCTAAAGCATGGACGAGAGACTTTCTGATTTGGGGAGTAGCAATAAAAGTATGCAAATTCGTGCAAATCGTCAGTAATCATGAGCGACGCCGGGGAAGAAACCAGTTTTCTTTGTTGGTAAAATCAAGTGGAGTCTACCATTCAATTAACGTTCTTACCGCTTCCTCAGCCTCGTTGAAAAAGACCTTAAAATATTTGAGAAGGTCATCAAACCAGTTTTTTATGTAATTCGGAGGGTCTTCGTAATTCGATTCAATGGCATTCGTATTTTAGGCCGCGCATATTTACCGCGAAAAATGGCCATATCATTGCTGCCGGTGGAAGAATTTTCGACGAGATCGTAATGAATTCAGTCACATTAGTGGGTAACTGTTTCGTAGGAAGAATAGTGTGTAGTCGTTCAAAGTCCAAACTATGTCTAGTAATTTTATGCACTATGGAGAATTATGGGATGCATAATGTAAGTTTTGCAGTTGACAGAAAATTTCATGAGCAGTAATTGGATGTATTATAAATATAAAGAAGAACATTAAGATTGTTAGCAACATGAAGGCGTGTGAAGTGAAGGGCTTGAATTATTGCGATTGTGTCATGGGTTATAATTTTATGGGAAATACGGAAGAAATGTCTGGAAGTTTTCTTTTCCCAACCTTCAACTGAAAATTGAATTCATCTTCTTTCTCCATGAAGTTTCTGGAGAAGAACTTTGCCCATACTTAAACTTTTCATTATCTTTCATATCATTTCAGACGAAGGTTAAACGAGATTTTTTTTACTCAAAGGTGCCCAGTTAAAACATGACAGTTGATTGAATATGCTCAGGCTTCCCGGCCTTTTCATTTAAAGCATAAATATTTTCGTCATCTTACGATGAGGCTATTGACTTTTATTTCTCTGGGCGCCACTGATACTCATTGCCGGCCTCAATGGTGGTGGGATAAACTCCTCGCCTACCAAACCGAAGGTCGCGGTTTCGGGACCCGCGTAGGCATGGAGGAGGCGACGGACAGCTGAAGTCATTTGCGCCATGAGGGAACAGTACGGAAGGAAGGGTGGAGAGAAACCCGGCGTCGGCATTAGCCAGTCCTTAACGAACGGCGCCAAGGGGACCAAGGCTTAACGTCTCATCCGACGGACGGAGTATTACGACACATCCACTGCATATACGCTCAACAATCGCCCACGGAATAAAATCCGCTCATCTAGATAGCCCTTATAGTATTACATGAGCGGATTTGATTCGGTGGGCTATTCTTGAGCGTTTATGCAGTTGAGGTATCTATACGCTTGAGATGTCCTCCACACGACATTCAATCAGGAATCGTCTATGAAAATTTTATGCCACCGCTGAGATTTGAACCCGAGCCCACAAGGTGGGAAGACAGCACTGTAGACACTGCATCAACCCGATCCCCTTCCGTCTGGGTATATAGGGTATGAGTGTTTGTGATCGTCCATCGTTGTTATTCGTTAGATTCCCCCGTTTTAAAAGGATTTAAATACGCTTTTTTAGGGGCGGTGAAGATAAATAAATCACTTTCATTAGTTACAAGGATGTGAAACAATGTGAAATATCGTTCCACGAACCGTTCCGGAAAGGGTCATATCCGAAAAAAATCTTGTTTATGAAACTGGACACCTTTGTAACAAGAGCACATGTAACTGAAAACAGTTCATAGTAAACTTCAAACCGAAGTGCTCTTCAAAACCTGGTTACGGAATCGAATGAAGTGTTCGGATACGGTTCAAAGCAAGGAAAAACTGTTTGTTACGAGATGAATAATTATTCGTTCCCGGCTTTTATGATGGCCAATTCCAAAAGGATAAATATTGCTCTGTAAAAATCTCCTGGCGCATAAATGCGCTCAACGGTCTGGGGGAGGTTGTTCGAGGGGGAGGTAAAAGTTCATATAATCCATAAATGTTTCGTCGCAACCCTTTTTCTCAGTCGTTGCATGCTCTCAGGCTGCAACCATATTTTATACCACCTTTAATTTAAATTCTACGATAATAAAAATCAAATAATAATTTGTGCATAAAACAGTAATGCAAATTATAATTGATCAATAACTGAGGTAAATTTGTAAATGGCTACCTCCAATCATGTAAATAATTTAGTTGTGATGAAAGTTTTTTAAGGGTTGTGGAACAATATTTCCATATTTTTTGGGCCTTAAAACTTCGTATCTGTATTCATTAATGCCTTGTATAAATGTGTCATATTTTTGGAGCCGTGGAAAAAATCTTTTTAATCACATTCGACCTAACCTTTGATCATGATTTCCCTTCTTTTGATCTACCTTATCTCAGCCCGAATCTCTTGCTAAAATTCTTGTCTTTTCTGGAAAAATTGCAAAAAATGTTTTTTTCCGAGATGAAGCGTGGTCTTTTGATGGATAGGAACCTTCGGAAAACTGTGACTGGAAGGAAATGGTAATCTTTGACCCAGTTGAAAGCCCTTCATTAACAGCGCGGAGATCTAATTAGTCACGTCAAAGGGTTGGAAAATTAATTACTAATTACGTACACTGTATATCAGTATTTATGATTATATCGAATTTATTCGTGACCGTGTCAAGTGTACAGAGATCCTTCCTGTTTTAATAAGATTCCTTCAGCTTTGCTCACAAATGAGATTATTCAGTGTAAGGGTTTATACATAGGCACTATGCATAGATCTGGAAATTCATATGCGGTAGGTTTCATTCCCCACATGAGATGTACGAAATGCTATGTAGGAACTTCGTTCCTATTGATTTTCTGACAATTTTCATAGCTAATAAATGGTAATTCTAAATGAAGGAAAAATAAGGAAATACTTATATTTTATACTGAAATATATAGTTGATAATGTTATGTAGTTAATCATTGGCACGACTTATTCAATGATTTATTTTAAATATTGGACTTTGTTTCTGTGTATTGAATACATGACGAAACGGTTTCATCTCGTGCAGATTTGAATAAGCTATGTTTGTTGTAGTGACGGAAAATTAAACTTGGTGGCCTAAAGAAATCACTTCCAGGAGGCAACTGGTTCATATGAAAAAGAAGGAGCTCAAATCTCTTGTGTCATTAGCGACAAAATTTTCCTCTTAAATTTTGCAGTAGTTGTTACAACTGCTCATAGGCATGAAATAATGAGGCTTAGATTTTTTTCTCACAGTTTTCTGCACCAAGTTGTTTGTAAGAAATTTTAGCATGCATATTGGCAACAAAAAATTGCGAGAAAAACAAATGCTTAAAAATTTTATCGTGGCGTTTAGTTAACTTCTGTGCTGTTGGAGGTTGGTTATCCGGTTTTTAAAACGGAAAAAATATTCAACGTCGTTACTTAGAAGAAGATGAATTTCCGTGAGGAATGATAGATTTCTTTGTCGCAGAACAGGAGGAAAAATTGGAAAGCAATTAGATTTACTGCAGGTTCCCACTCCTATCATACGAGGAAATTCACAGTAAAGATCATTTATTTTCCGTATTTATCATCTATTTTTTCTAATATTTATTTATCTATCATTTTTCGAACCGAAAGTGAAAAAACAAATGACAACGGTTTAAGCGTATGCAGATCTGATTTAATACAGACGTATCTATCTGGTAATGACACCTGGAGAAAACGCTTCACTCTCGCTCGTCAAGTTGTATTTGTAAAAGATGCATAAAGATACTGTACTGTCTGATTATTATAATTTCACTAACTCTACTATTACTGATGATGACTTCAAGCCAGTTGAAACTCGTTTGGTTTCTGAAATTAAAGTGAGTTGACAGAACTATATCTTTTTGCATCATTTCACTATGCTGTTCTACGATAGCTCTCCGTAAAAAATTTACTTCGGTTGTATTGATCTTTATTTCTGACGTATTACTCGTAAAAAAAAGTGGGATTCGAACCCTCGACGTTTGGTTTGGCCGGAGAGGAGTTTACCCCGCCGACACCGATTGCCTGTAATTCTGAGTAGCTCCTTCTGAAGAAGTCTTTCTGGGATAACTTTTTAGTAAATTTCCAATTTAGATTCTATGCCTGTAATTCAATATAGTTTTCTATTCGTATGGATTTTGACAAAAGACTACTGAATGTGCGAAATCTTCAAGATGATAGCTTGAGTTTCAAGCAAATATTTCGTAGAAAGCAGTTCAAAGTAGTGATAGGTACGTCAGGAAAAGGATCGGCAAAGCGGAAGAAATGAGTCCCCTTAAAGTGGTGTAAATCACGGAGCGTGGCTCATTTCTGAGGATTCCTCGTTCGGTTTCGTCAACTCCTCGCGAGATTCAATGTCCCTCATAAATAATCCCACATCCCCGGATCCTCCGGCGTTAACTCTTCCCGACAGCGATAAACCTTCCCTGCAGGCAGTATTACAGACACCGCGCACACGACTCCCGATTCCTTGCGCAACGACGCGATTCATTTATTAATATCGACGTTTTAAGCCGCCGGAACGATCTCGTTAATCTCGCCGAGCGGTTTAAAAGCGTCGTCGTCTTCCTCCTCCTCCTCATTTTATGCCCGCATCAACTGTCGAAATGAACAATCTATATGCGGAAGGCTTAAAAGATCCACAGAGAAGGGAAAGCACAGTGTTAGTCTGTATGTGTCGGCATTATATAACATCTTACTCTTCCGACGACGGTCTTTTCTTTTTCATTTTTATGGCTCCCGGACCTCTCCCTTCACCATTTTGCGCTGCTTTCTATACGGCTTTGAGGTTTTTTATTTTCTTTTGTGGCCATTTCCGGTCGGCTGGGAATATCCAGTTTATATTCTAAAAAAGGAGGAAGTCAACCCTCCTCCCGTTTTCTGCGAAGCTTTTAATACGGAAGCCGCAACGTATTTCGCATCCCTTCCATCAAAGATGGCACTCGACCGAAAACCGGCAATTTCAAAGGAGGAGTAGGAGCGTTGAATGTGCCTACTTTATTCCTCGTCCTCTCTCTCGGGCCCATTAGATCGAGTTGCGAGCGGTCGGAGTGGGAGGATGAGGTAGCCGCCTCAAAGCGTTGAAGGAAACCTTTCTCTGCCTCCTTTCCTCGTAATATCAGTGCCCGACGCTGCGTAAAGTGAATTAATCTTTTCGTGGAGTACCTACTCTCCTTATGGTCGCGTGGAATATTAATTTAACGGTCATCCTTCGCTGAGTAGATGCGAATATGATTTCACGCTCATTTCCTTTTAATGAAAGGGTTTCTTTTTTAAGAAGTTGCATCACCGTGTCTTGTTTTTAAGTTGATGGATCATCACCCACACTGCGATTGGCATCAAAATTGTCACCATTTTTCAGAGGATTTAGAAGTCATTATGTTAGGATAACTATACAACACTTTGTTTCAGCTTATAATTTAACTTAAGTTATCATTTAGATGGAGAAAATGAGCTTGTTCAATTAACCATTTTCTAATTGATTGTATTAGTGCTTTAAAACTGTTTTTGCTGTACTGTAAACCATTTCTGATGTGAATGTGTAAAATCAAAAAGATCAAATTTAATTTGAATAATTAATCATATGATTTCGGATTTTCGATTGCTGATAGTTTTATATTTTCCATTCTCGTCCTTTTATGTTTTTTCTGTGTTCTGGTTTATTATTTTCCCTTTCATGAGCTATGATTTACCCTCAAGGCCCGAATTTCAAGATGAAAAATAGACTTAAGTGTAATGTTTCTAAAACACTGCAGAATTTTGTATGTTTACTGATGGATATGCTTTACATTGTGATTTTCATAGGTATAATTTATTTGTGATTAACTTGGTTTTTGCTCCAGAGAATATTTCCAGCGGATACCCAACAGAAATTCTGTGCTTTGAAACTAACTTAAAGGGAAGACTAATTGACATCGCTGTTCTTTTTTTGGCGTTGTAGGAAGCAGAATTTTGTTTACGGAAGCATATATTGCCTCATCTATTCAAAAAATATTTCTACACTCTTGCTGCAACCCTACTTAAAGTGTATTCAGGAAAGAAATTTTAAAACACCGGAGGAATCGAGAGGTTTCTCGGGTGAATTATGAGTAGCGTTGATAGTGTTTCTTAAAGAGCTCTTCCACTGCGAGCCTCGGGCGAAGACCCTTACAGCTATTTCATTATTCAAATTATCGCTCGTAAAACCACGGAGTACTCGCGTCATCATGACATTCATTACGAGGGACACATCCTGGATGTGCGCAAAATTGCAGAACTTCGGCTATGCGTAGGTGTTCCAAGATACCAAAGGACCTCACATTCTTGGGTACAAGTGTTGGCAAGTGTCGTGTTCGCAGGTCAATACTTGGAACGTAAAGGGAACCTTAGCCCACAAAAACGCCATAACCGCAACTTTTTCATTTTATCGACATCGTAAACGTACCATATCTGGTGTATGCTATGCCAAAATTGGTCCCCTGCTACAATGCGGAGTTAAATTATTTCCGTCATCAGTTCGTTCTTATGCCAGTGCCCTCTCGCTGAGTAAGGGAAGAAGGATGAAGAGGCTCATTCCTTGAATGCAGAATGTCGGGGGAAAATAGGCGCCTTGAATGAATGAGATAGGTACCCTCGAAATTTTCCGCCATATTGTTTGGCGGTGATATCTTCTTCATTCTGGGTGGTTAATGTTGAGCTTTTGTACGAAGTTTGCTCGTTACCCATCTCCTTGGTCTCATAACCAGAATCACCCTATCAATTATGCGTCAAATGTCGCTTAATCGATCACTCGCAAAATTACACCGAGTGCGCTTTCATTTATAAGATAATTATCATTCAGTGTCATCATTTACATAAAATGGCTTATGCCTTATATTTTATTCACCTTTCCATTTAAGAGCTAAATAAACAAAGCCAAGAAGTATTTAAGAACTAAGCCAAGCGTGTTATCTTTTATAAGACAATTTGTGATTCCATGTCATCATTTGTATGAAATTGCTTGAGACTGATATGTTATTCCCTTTCCGAAGTAAGAACTAAAAAAAAAACTAGTTAAAGCAGTTCACAAACAGCAGTAAATATGTCAATAAAGCCAATCGTAGTTTTTAACAGAAAAATAAAAGACACTGCTTATTGCTGAAATCTAATTGAAAACGGCCTCTCATTTGTACGGTGTAGTTTGTAAATATTTCCAATGTTGCCCTGTATCATTAGTCATATATTGTACCGCGCTTCTCCATCAGTCAGAATTCTTTCCCTTAGTACTTTTACTCTTATTTCTACGATCCTCCTTACATCCCTCTTGTGTACTTGTGCGGCAAATAGGTAAAAGGTCGGTGAACTTGGTTTTAAATAAAGTTTATCGAGTATCTAGACCGACCCAACTCCGCCGGGCTTCGCAGACTTGCGGCTAACGATTTAAAAATTTGCTAAATATACTGTTCCAATCATGTATTTTTTTCATCCGCATACAAATCGTATCAATTATTCTGGGGAATGTGAAAAATTAATAGCGTTTCAGGATTTAAAAATTAACCACTGCGCAAATCTTTTTTATTAATCTCGGGTGAAGGTAGTGGAAAGCCAAAATGTGAAAGCGCCCTTGGTTTTAAACCGCACTGTTCCACAGTTTAATTTTTTGCATATTCTGGTTTAATAATTTTCTTAGCGATCTGACGGGTATGTTTATAAAAGTAGACGGGTCAATACTCTCGACGCACTCTCTTCGTTTTGTGGCTACACTCACGGTCGACTGGACTCGGTTGCGTAGCAGCTGCGAAACTAAATTGACTTACGCTCATAAAAGTTCGCGTTTCTTGCCGAGACGGTATAAAATATAATTGATGGTGTCATTGGCGTAGAGAGTGAAGGGTTTTTTGGTCTTGTTAAACTTGGAACGAAAACTGGAGTTTAGTAAATAGGCATCATCAATAGATTTAGATATACATACATACTGAAAGTAAGGTGGAGGTATCTCAGGTTTTCCCGGCGAATAGATTGGAGGAAGAGTTCTCGGGTTTCCAGCCGGGTCCAGGGGTTTTTCAGCACCGACGTTTCGAGGGCGAAGTCTACCATCGTCTTCAGGGTCACCCTTAAGACGATGGCAGACTTCGCCCTCGAAACGTCGGTGCTGAAACCCTGGACCCGACTGGAAACCCGAGTAGTCTTCCTCCTGACAGTAAGGTTATTCGGACAGGAAATTTTTCACGGTTCTCATTTAAGTCTTTATAATTCACATTAAGTTCTCATTTTGGCCTTTGCAAAAAATTATATTTCATAAATATATTATATAAAATATTACAATTATAAATTCAATGTTCTTTATTTTTATGGCAGATTTATATCTTTATAAATTATCTTCTTCATATGAGCGGTATTCCTTCGGAAAAATAATCATCTATCCGAGCAACCCAAGTCTTTTTCTGAATTTTTGAATTATATTAATATTTATATTCTCCCAATTTCTGACCATGAATTTGAATTGAACTGGAATTATTACGAGTTATACATAAAGTAGTAGTAGTGTTAGTAGATTGATACATAGAGTACCTAGTAGTAGTAGATGCATAAAAATGATGGGATTATATGTTATCAGAATGACGGACTTTTTGCGAGAAACAAAAGTGATGCTCGTGGTTTTGAGACTGATTTTGATGATTTGCATCAAAGAATATACTTTGAAATTAATATTGAAAATAATTACCGTATTTGCACGAATCTAAGACGAACAAGAACCTAGACGACCCCCCCTTTTTTGGAACTCCACTATGGGAAAAAAAATTTTCTAGGGGAAAACGTTCAAAGCGGGGATGTTTGGCTAGGTTGCCTATGTCCCAGGAAACGCAGGATTTTTGGCGCATAATGACAGGAATAGTAGTACTTTATCGAGACACTTAGGTCTTATTATTGATTCGACTAAAAGTTTCTTTGGAGGGGCCATGGTCCGAAGACCAATAAAATTAAACTAGTGAAAATGAAACCTGACTTCATTAAACCCACACGGAAAACACTCGGTGGTATGAAGGCAAGCCACCCTGGAAAGTAGGGAACCAATCGTACGAGCTATGCTATCGCGTTCGGCGTACGCAGAGTATACCTACTGCTGAGGGTGAAGCATGGCCATATGACAGCGCCATGAAATTTTTTGTCCCAAAGATACCCATGTTTTTCTAATTAGCGTAGCGCCAGATGGGCGGATGAATTCGGATTGCTATTAGGGAGGAACAGAATATCCTGAGAAGATATCCCTTCGTCAGTAACTCTGACAAGTGAGACTTATGGTATAACTCAAAAATTGACAACTGATAATAACCTGATATCCTGTTTTCGGAAAAAAAAAATGCGGCATTAACTGCCGAGAAGCTCAGCTGCGAGGATATAGAGTTTCCCCAAAAATCATTATCGTATTTTTCCAATTAGTTCCTTGCAAATACTTAAATAACGTTAGAAATACGTCGTGCTTGGTCTCGTTCTTTTTTGACTTACGAGCACATTGCAAATATTTCAGCCTAATAAAAGTATAATACCAATTGCCGAAATTCATTGTTAGACACCTTTTGAGCTAATAGGTGATTCATGCAGCGGTTGGCCTCCAGAAACTGGGAACTTTGAAGCAGGTAGGCTGAAAAAGGTCAGTGGGTGAGAAAAGGGGGGCGTGAAACGCGTTTCTATTGTTCTCGTGTAACTTGATATTTTTTTCAAAGCTAAGGTCTTCGTAATACGATCCCTGCACTAGCTGGGACCATTTGTTTGATTTTGGAGAAGAGGAAAGCGTCAGAGGGGGGAGGCGAGTGCTGAATGGAGGAGGATAGCGGATCTTGGGAAATGCGCTTATGTTACTATCCCACGGCTTTGAGCTTCTCCCAATGGTGGTTTCATTTCGTGGGGAAGATTTAATCTATGTGCCTGTCGTTATTAGCCATAAATGACACATTGTATTTATTTCGTCTCATTTTCGTCAAAAGATGGATGCGGGAAAATTATATGTCGGGACCACGATCTTCAAACGATCATTGCGGGAAAGCGATACTTCGGAGATGCGAGAAAAAATTACATTGCCTATATGGAACTTTATTTGGGACAAGAAACGGCGAACGATGAATGTGGGAAAATGATCAATATGGGTACGATAGATCGGGATTTCACTGAATAACTTTTCTTTTGAAAGCGGGAGTGTAATAACTTCTTTTCTCTGCCATCGTAATACTCTGAAAGGCAACTGAATCAATCTCTCTAATCAGAGGCAAATCATGTTGCCTTCTTACCGTTGCTCTGAGAAAAATGCAACGACTTTGTAGCAGTTTATTCCGCGACGGCATTGAGGCTTTAACGTTACAATTAAGGCAAATTGTAACCAATCACACGAACATTTTGTGAGTTGATCGAGCTTTAACTTGAATGGAGCTGAACCCAGGGTAAAGTAGGCAATCTCGCGGACACGGCAGAAGTGCACCCGGCGGCTGATCGGCACGCACCGAATTTTTGCCTGCTGCCCAAAAATGGAAAATGTTTTTTTTTTACTTGAACACAAAATTAAATATGCTAAATTACAGTTAAGCTATTTTTGACGTTGATTTTTCGTTGTATAGCTATCAGGTGGCAAACTCAGGTGCCCATAATTTTTCCGACGTAAATTATGCAACCCGATTGACGTCGAGAATTTTGCATCCGATTGTAAGACGAACCCTCTTTTCTGCAGGAGTTAGGAGGAAAAAAAACCTCGTCTTAGATTCGTGCAAATACGGTATTAAAAAATTGAAAATAAGTAGATACAGGTATGAATAGCAAAAATCATTTCCTTTAAATAAAAAATAATCTCGTAAAAAAACAGGATCCCATCGATATTATCAATTTATTATATTTCATCTCAAATTTTTTGATTCAATGAAGATTAAAAAATGTGATTACGATTTATTATCGCTCCACTTGGTTAAATATATTATTTATCTTAGTGGGGTGATTTTAAGCTAAAAATTGGATATTTTGTCGGCCTCGGTGGCGGTGGGGTAAAGCCCTCGCCTGCCAAACAAGAGGTCGCGGGGTCGAATCCCGGCTGGGTAGGTGGTCCCTATACATGGCATGGTTTTTCGTGTACCTGTAAGTGTTAAATTTGTTGAAAACCCCGATATGTGCTGTTTTCGGTCGTGTGGGATTAAATTTATGAATATTAGATTATTAAGGCCGTTTAACACGGGGCACGTCATTGCGCAATCCGACGTATGTACAATGAAGGCGCAATCAAAATTGCGTCGTGTATAGCAGCAATAATGCGAGATTGCGTGGATGCGAGACGGCAAAGTAGCACCTGTTCTAATTCCAAGCACGCACGATCTCATTTTCAACATGCTTTCAGTGCCACTGAATCAGTGCTAACCTGCACAATCACGTGCCCTGTGTTTTAACGGCCTTTAGGTAAACATATGTCGATATAGAGTAGTTTATTCAAGTGAAAAGTTAGTTAAAAACGACATGCAGATGCTACAGGGATAATTTGTTTCGATTCGTGTGGTTACGATGAATTTTCATTCAGTCCCCCATCATGAATAGGAAAAATCCATTTCCTTAAAATAAAAATCATCTCTTAAAATAGAGTTCGCATCGATATTATCAGTTTACGACATTTTGAGTTAACACTTTTTGTTTCAATTAAGGTTTAAAAATGTTAGTAAGCCTTAAAATCGCTCCGCTTGATTAAATATATACATTAACCTAGTGAGGTGTTTTTAAATAAAAATAGCTAAAATAGATCCTTATCTGTACTTAGATTATTAGAGAAATATGTATATTGATAGAAACTAGTCTATGCAAGTGAAACGTTAGAAAAATAAAACGAAATGCGGGTGCTTCGGTGGTAGTTTGTTTTGAGTCGTATAATTACGATGAATTCTCCTTAAGCCTCGCATCAAGCCTACACTCTGGTCGGACATAAAACATGGATTGGGAAGCCTTGGCGATCGGGAGAGAGCAAAACGAAAGGAGATTGGAGGAGAACGCGCGCGCAGAGTGGCATTAAAGAAGATTGATGAGGAGTCGATGAGAGGTAGGAAAAGAGGAATGGTCGAGGCGAGGAGAGGAACGCCCCAAAGAGGTAAAGCTCTGGAAAAGTCCGATCCCTCTGATAAATGAATTGGACACCTTCTGGACTCGGAGGAAACTAAAAGGGGAAAATTGAATGAATGGGAGATCGAAAGGGAATTGAGGAGACTATCTACCACTGCTGCGAGAGAAGTGTGAGGAACACGCTCAAGGGGACTGTATAGAGGACTGTTGCGTAGCCAGGGGGGGTTCGGGGGGTCCGGACCCCCCTGAAAACACAATTATTTTCCTTTATGAAGGAAAAAATATTGAAATAATCATGAATTTACAAAATATTTCTTCAACAAATGAAGTTTTTTCGTTTAAAACACTCTATTTAGTACCCTGTTTTTTATTTTACTTTTCCCCCTGGTTTTGGACCTCCCCCCCCCCCCCCCCCCGAAAGAAATTACTGGCTATGCCACTGATAGAGGAGGCCCAATTCCATCCCACAAGGCTGATTTCTGTTGCCACTTCGGTCGCATTTTGATCGGTTTTCAAAAATGTCCGCGGCGTGGTGACGAGTGTGCTATCCGATCCATTTATTTTCCAAACTTTTGCATTAAAATGTTTGTAATTGCGAGGAATAGTACTGAAGAATTATGAATTTGATAAATGACACCATTATGAATGCAAATTTCGGTTGCCACCCATAATAATACTTTATTTCTCCGTGAAACTCGGATTAATTCGTGCGTCAGCGACACGAGTGGCGACTTTTGTAAGTTCATTTAAATGCGTAGTGAATGACAATTCATTTCTTGGTAGACTTGAAAAATTCGTGATCACGCTTTTTATAATTTTTTCGAGCCAGACGAGGAATGGAAGCACTAGTGAAACCTCTCGCCGGTCCAAGGATTTCTCGTAGAAATTGGAATGCACGAAATTCATATTTATGCTAAAAGAGAATGCCCGGTGGCGGAAGGGTGAAGTCCTCGCCTGTCAAATAAGAGGTCGCGGGCTCGACTCTCACCTTGGTGCGTAGCCCCTATCCAGAGCATGGTCGTTCGTGCTCGTGCAATAGGTAAATATATTGAAAACACCGATGCAAAATGCCAATGTGTTCTGTTTTCGGTGTGTGTGTGTGGGAATAAATCAATAAATATTAGATTATAAGATAAACATACGTTGATAGAAAATAAAAATGTCAAGAATGAGTAGTGAGTAGTTTTAGTATATCGACTTTGGTGTTATATGATTGGTGACATTGCATAAAGTTATTTAATTGTGCTTAACGTTGACCAATGTTTAAACATGAGGCTTACTTAGAAAGGCTTTTTAAAAAACGGTACGTTTTTAGTTAATATCTATATTTTACCATTTGGGTTATTTCGACCATATTAATCAACGCGAAATGAAACAAGAAAAGTGATAGTACCAATAGCATGTAATTAGCTTAAAGGGAATGGTTTTTAAGGCGTTCAAGTCCGAGGAACACGATTTTTATTGTTTTTTTTTCGTGCCAGACGAGGGATATAAAGAGCGATAGAAACCGTTCCCATTCTCGCCGCTCCAACGATTTCTCGTAGAAATTGGAATGCATGAAGGTTTCCCCAATGTCCTTTTCTAAAAGCTTTTTTCGCAATGATGTAATCGAAGTTGTGAGAAAAAATTTATGCTTCATCATTGTCGTGGCAGGCGAGGAAATCGATAGTGAATCAAAAGAGTGAAAACGATTCATGCAGGCACTATACCTATAAGAGATACTTTAATCCATACCTACTCTCAGTAAAGGAATTATCTCGATGGTCTTTAAATGCTCAATTCCTTAATCATATCAATACCGTAATTCTACCTCAGCGTAGCATGCTCCTTGCTTTATACAGAGATAGAGTAAAGGGGATACTTTAATGTTCCAATATTCATTTTCTAATTGAGGGGATTTTCTACGCCAGGTTTTACTACTGTGCGGAATATCACTGTGAAAAACTTCTGTCCAACGCCGACTCTTTGTCATAGATGATGATAAAGTATTGCTGTTAAGCTTATTAAAACAACTTGTCTGTCTCCACACTATTTTATTTTCACCGGCCATGGTTTCGGCAACTTGAGCCATTGTCAAGGCAACTTGTGTCATTTGTCATTGACAAGTTGGCGAAACCATGGTCGGTGAAAATAAAATACTTAGTGTGGAAACAGACAAGTTGTTATAATAAGCTGAATATCAAAGATTTCCACCGCATCACGCCGGACACTGTATCTTTTATTCAAAATATTGCTGGATGTTTCCCTGAAATTGACATATTCTTCCGATTTGTGAGCACTCGATTTTTAAAATCTTTTCCATAGATCTCATGTTGCTTTTCCCCAGAAAAACGAGTGTTCTTCGGCTTTTTATGTCGTGTAGCCAGGTCACCAGGCCTTCTCACGTTCCGTCACATTTTTATTTTAGTATCTTACTTTTTATCATATAGTCGTCCGTAATCTGTGGAAGTCCCTCTAATTTTAATTCCCTGAAATGTCCTTTTTGTGTATGTTTATCAATCTAATACACCCATTGACATTAAGCTGACTGCTCGCGGGTGTTTTCATCAATATGTTATTTTTTTAAATTATTCTAAAATTCAAAATTCCACGCTCTAAATACTAATAAAATGCCTCGATTGTGTACAATTTATAATAGTTTTGAATATTTTAGCATCAAAAATTTTTACTGACAAAATTACTGTATTTTTTTCAATCAAGCTTCTCAAAAAAGTCTCTTTCAGTTTATTTATATCCAAAAAAATTAACTACCAACTGATTAAAGAAAGCTTTAACCCAATAGTGTATCCACTATCCGCTTAAGCCATAGTTGTGGGAAACTCTTTGATTCCCTGAACGGTACATCTTGCTCATTATTTTTAATTTAACTATAAATTCACGATTAAAGGTGTAAGTATTGTAAACTAACAACGGTATTTGGCAGTTATTTCTGCGAAAGTTACTTATGAATCACGCAAACTTTCTGAGTTCATAATCACTAATGAGTTGCGTCCGGAATAATAGTTCTAAGATAGATATCTTCCTCAGAGGAGAAATTTAAAGGAAGTGAGTTTAGTTAATTCATTGATATAATGCCTATTTCAGTTTTTCCTTCAATTTTATTAAACTGATTTTTTAAATGTCATATTTACATTTATTCCCTTTTATTTGAATGGTCATGTTTACTGTTAATTTTAAGCTATTGATTCTAAAGTACGTTTTTTACGTTCTACCTTCTATTTGGCAATGAAGAAAATTTCTCTGGAATTTTGCAGATGTTACAAAACCACGCTTCTACAGACCCTTGTTTCAACACGCCCTTTACCGTTATTTAAAGAGCCGTTCCGAATATGAGTTTAAAGCAGATCTCGCACTGTTGAATACGAATAAGGCCCTCGTCATCGTTTATTTATTGTCAATGGCTCAGAAAATATTTGCCTCTGTTCATCAGTCATGCATTCTTGTGCCTCTCACGTTTTGAAAACCACGGCGGTATTTTCAGATAACTCTACATGAAATTGCAAGGTAGGTAGAAATATTTTGGTTATTATTCAGGCTGCGCGATGTCGAGAGAAATCTCAATGGTTGAATGGGAGATGGATTCGTACAATAAGTCGCGAAAATTCGCGTGTCACCGAGCAATTTTTTTTATTTGCAGTAGGGCGGCAAAGCGTGGAAAAGACGCTCGGAAAAATTGAAAGAAAGAATAGGGCTGCGAAGGCTACATCAGCACGCTTACGAATCGCGTAAAAACTTTATACTAAAATCAACGCATTATTGTAAACAATTGATAACGTATGTAACAAAAATGAGGAAGATTAGCCTATGACAACTGCGTCAAAATTCACCTCGTACGGGTAACCGTTTCTTGGAAAATGTTGTTTCATAAAAAATACAACAACAATTGCTCTGATTTCGGAAACGTAACTTAAGATTAATGCTAGACGATCCTCACTCAATAACGTATATAAATTTGGTAAAGTTATCACTGCGCGCTTAGCTTTGGCCAATATTTAAAGTTGAGGTTTACTTATAATAGCTTAAAAACAGGATTTTTTGTTTGCGCGCTAATTCGTGTATTTAAGAAGTGAGGTAAAAAGTTTTCAATCGAATTATACAACGTCCAAAATAACAAGAAAAGTAATACCAATATCATGAAAATAGATTATGGGATATGGTTTTTATAAGCGTTAAACTCGAGTCACTATACTTTTGGTTCGGACAGAAAATCATCTCATTGTCAGTGGTTTGTCAGCCTCGCTTGTCAAATTTGTACATTCCCCTCCGTCTAAACTCATTTTTAAAGCTTATGCAACGAGCAATCAAACTATTTGAGAATCAGTTGCGGAGGTTACTCCGAGATACGTAGTGTATGTCATCTACATGAAAATCTCCTAATTGCACCTAATTGTTGACGACCACAAAAATAGGCTTTTTGCGCTAAATCTTTTATGAATTGCATTTTAAAGTCCACATTTTTGTGCAGACTCTAAGACCATGTTTATATGATTTCTTAACCCGTGCGGACGGATGCGTAAAATTTCAGTTTTACAATATTGCAGCGTCTTTTAAACCGATGCATGTATTTCAAAAATACGAGGGTGGTTTAAAAAGTTCTCGGAATCACCACGAGTTGTCAGCGCTAGTGCAACGAACTTTTCACGTGATATTCATAGGACTATTCGCTGTAAACTCATGCCACGTCAATGCTCGTGGAAAAGAACTGTGTCGGTGTCGTGACTTTTTTGTTGTTCCCGAATAGTGATTTGCGAAGGTGGAAAAAATCGAGACTCGAGCAGTGATTAAGTACTTCGTAAAGATAGGTATGAAAGCAAAGGACATTCATACCGATTTCCAGAATACACTAGTGGACTCTGCTCCTTCATAGTCAACTGATACCAAGAGGACAAAAGGATTTTAATTTGGCCGTGGGAGCTTAGATGATGGTCCGCGCAAAGGTCGGCCAAGAAGTGTCACTACTCCAGAAATCATTGCAAAAGTGCACAAAATGGTAATGGAGGATCGCCGATTGAAAGTGGGTGAAATTGCTTTTGCTTGCCAGATGTCATATAAATGGGTATATTATATTTTAACGGAAAAATTAGAAATGAAAAAAATTAACTGCAAGATGAGTGCCGCGACTCTTGACGCTGGATCAAAAACGCATGAGAATGGACATATCGGAACAATGTTTGACGCGTTTTAGGGAAAACGAACAAGTTTTTTTGCACCAGTTTGTGACCAAAGATGAAACTTGGGCCCATTACTGTTCTCCAGAGACAAAAATACAACCAAAGCTGTGGAAACATAATGTTATCCACCACCAAAGAAAGTAAAGATAATTCTTTCGACTGGAAAGGTCATGACATCAGTGTTCTGGGATGTGAAGGGGATTCTCTTTATAGATTGTCTCCCCACTAGGCAAACAATTACTAGAGGATACTATGCTAACCTCTTGGACTAATTGCAACAAAATATACGTGAAATAAGGCCAGGTTTAGCAAAGGAAGAAAGTCATCATTCATCAATACAATGCGCGCCTGCACAAATGTGCTGTCGCCATGGCAAAATAACACGAACTATGGTATTAATTGTTTCCACTTCCGCTTTATTCATCTGATGTGCCTCCGTCAGACTTCCATCTCTTTCCAAAACTAAATTTTTTGATGGTGAACCTGGTGGATAAAATGGTTTACTTCAAATGAAGAACTGATTGCCGGAGTTGACAACTATTTTGCAGGCCTAGAGAAATCTCATTTTCTAGATGGTATCAAGGCACTAGAATATCGATGGACGAAATGTAGTAATCGACAAGAAGACTATATTGAAAAATAAAATAAGTTTCAGTGATGTAAGAACATTTTTTTCTATTCCATTCCGAGAACTTTTCAAACCACCCTCGTACTTTGGGTTTTTGTTCTCTAATCAAATGAAGACGACTTACCACAATTGGTAGAAATAGATTGCCCAAAGGGCAAAATCTCATCAAATTTGGGTGTTATGACCCATGGGGTGATCCAATATTTATGTTTTCATTGCTATAATCAAGTTAATTTTTAAATTGAATCTCCGACGCGGTAAATTTCTGAAGGATAGAAAAAAATATCAATTGTCACACGCAAGTGACCCACCTCGGCGGTGCCATTTGGAATGATAAAGGAAAATCGTTTCTAATTCCATGGGACATCCAGGATGAGAAATCAAAATGTAATCCTGGATTATGTACAATAATTTTCGAACACGTGATGTAAATGATATTAAACTGGATATATATCTCGTCATCAATCATTACTTCGATGGATTTAATTCTGCTAATGAAAATTAGCTTTTGAAAATTACATTTTCGTCGCTGAATTTTGATGGACACAGGAAATGAGGTTTTGATTAGATTTTTCGAGGAACTGAATTTTCCTCAGTCGTTAATAATTGATGTATCTGTAATACCGTGATTCAATGACCTCCTACGCATTGTGAGTTAACGATTTCTGTAATATAATTCAGCTCCAGAGAAATATTTACCTTAAAGCTTCCACTGTCCTTAAACTTCTTCTTGCAAATCATACATTACGAAAGTGGTCGTAAAATAACGTTTTGGTAGTTAGGTAGAAAAAATTCTCGTTGGAATAATTAGGATATTGGTTAATTTTTTCTACGCTGTGTAGTAAAATAGAAATCAACTAGATTTATGATGTGAATTACTACTACACCGTGTGTTAGAAATTAATCTGGTTATATTTACTGCACTTTCTGATAATTAATTTTTCATCAAAAAATTTACGGAAAATAGACTGTGGGACACTGACTATTGGTAATTTTTGAATGACCTCTAATCCGGTCTGGTAAAATTAAACAGGCAGCCCTACCCACCTTTTGGCTCATGGTGCTAAACTGAATCTGGACATACGAGCTACGATGCTGGTAATTTAAGCCGTGATTATCGTTATTCTTCACACAAAAGTGTTTCAACCAGGATCAGTGTGCTAGTTTTAACTACACTTTTTTCGTTTTTCAAGCATTGTACAGAGATATTGCTTGTCCTGTGAAAAGTTTATGCTCTTTCATACTAATTCATCATAATGATGTTTTTATTAATGTTGCTTTATTTTTACTTGCTGCCTCTGTGGGCGTAATCCATAAAAGAATATTCCTAACTTAAAATCCGTAAAAGAATATTCCTAACGCTTGTAAACTTTATGAATAGTGAGTGAGAAGTCATGGCTTTAGAATTGTGACCGTGTTACTACCATAAAATGGATATTTTTGTAAATGGTGGGTCAAAAGTCCAAGGAGCAATTACTAGGGGCTATAGCGTGTAATTTATTTTTATTTAATAATTTTGAGACATGTAAATCGATGGACGCCTAATTTTTAAGAAATGTAGCTGAAGACTAGGTTGCTTCGCCTTAGATATAGCGGAAGTCGCTTTATTTCATTTTTTTCCCATGACTTTTAAGTCGGTGGCCCTATAATATTTCTTCGAGATTGCAAACATCCTGACGTAGAGGTCGTGTTGGGAAGGACTTTTTTCCTTAACTTCTGCCTAATACACCTGCTAATTTCTCTTGGTTGAATAGTTTACAAATGCATTTAGCACCTTAAGTTAACGTACGTAGTAATGATTGCCAAGGTCAATTTGAGGACTCATTATTTAATGAATATAAGCAAAATTTTGTGTTGACCTTTCCCGCTTAATTTAACAAAAAATATTTTTCAGCGCATCCATCGCCACTTGTTTGGCAGTAAACCGATGGCGAGGGAGTATTACGGTGGGTGCGAAATTAATTAAAAATGCAAATAATTATTGGATATATATTTAATTCGAAGCTAATAAATTTTAACAGCACTAACCAAATTAATGATTTCATTGATGTCCTCCGTAATGGTGTTATGATATTTCATCCCGTAACCTGATTACTTTCCTGCTTTATTTCATTGATGTGATGAGGGCAACAAGTGAACTTTGGGTCGGACGTCATTTTTTTTCGATATGATTAGCGGCAAATAAGGTAGTTTAATTTTTTATGTATTTACACGACTATGTTTGTCTGAAAAAAACCTTTTTTCCCCAAAATTTAGATGAAAATTATTTTTTTGGGTGTTTTTAATTAAAGGGCTTTTTAAACACGAGGCGTCATCTGTGGTAATCATTCTGCTCATTTTTTATTTCAATATCTTCGTATCCCGTTTCCGCAATTACGACATTATTTATTCCATGAAGCCAAACCTTTTCATTTTATTTTACGAATGAATTTTCAATCTGTCGAAGTGAAATTTGTTTTTTTTTAATCTTACCGCAACTCTTTTTCTCCCGTAATTTTTATCCTTCTCTTCCAATATTTTTAAATATCATGGCTAAAATATTCCTAATAGCAGTTAACCCTCCGTTGGTGGCGTGGTATTTACCAGACGCCGGGCCATTTTTTCTTATTTACCTACATCGTATTTTCATAGTCAGGAAACTCATATTCCTTATGTCTTATTATTTTATGATTCTGAAATAATCACCAACGTGATAATATGTTTTGTCACATTTATGGAATAAATTTTGATATTTTGTTATTTTTTAAGTCTGGTAGGCGCCACGCGACTACTTGAGCTACAATACGTTACATGCTAATAGTTTCGTGATATTCATCGCAAAAATTTTTTATGCGTTGATAATTTTAACTGACAACAATTTAAAGCATTAAATTTTAATACGCGTAATTTTGATATTGGTACGAATTTTTTATTGGAATCAATATAACAATGATGGTGGTTGTTTTCGGGAATTACTGCGTAGGTAACATTTTCTTACTCGACGTTTCACTCCTCCTACTGGGTGCGTTTTCAAGAGAATGAGAGGGAAACCGTTAATATCGTTAACCCTTATCTCCCTCCCATTCTCTTGAAAACGGAAAGGAAATCCTAGTCAGAAATTCATCATGGACGATGATACGTTGGTGGTGTAGCTGGTAGCATACCAGACTTGCAGTTGGAAATGATAATTTCTGTTTCGATTTAGGCGTGCTGACAGAGCCACAGGAGAAACTTACACTCAATATAGAATCCAACCACTCCGAATTTCTATATTTTGAAGATGAAAAGGAAGAAAAACAATACGAAATCAAAATGTTTAACCCCTATTCTTTCCGCAGGAGTTCACGCGGCGCCACCGTCGCACGGAGTCGGCCCACGAGAAGGGCATCCCGCGGCCGGAGGTGTTGACGAGCACGCCGATCGAGAGGCGGCGGAAGATCTCGAACCAGGGCATAATTCCTCCGCTGGCCGCCGTGCCGCCGGCGACCCTCCTCCCGCAGACGTCCGTCACCGATTCACCACGCCAGAGGACCCGCATCCGGACGAACCCGTGGACTTCGACTAAAGGGGCAGTGCAGAGTCCGGGCCCGCTGTGCGGCCTTCCCCCGTTCACCGCCGCCTCCGAGGGCCGCGACATCCCCATCCCCCCGCTGAGGGAGAGGTGCCCGTCGCCGCCGCCCCCGGCACCCTCGGGGGGCGGAGGGGTCGTCTCGGGGACACCAAGGTAGGATGACCGCACACCTGGATTTATCCGGATTCATCTTCTTTTCCTCTGTCGTGCGCGGGGAATCAGATAGTTTTTTTTTGTAGCTGTAGTGTTGTCTGCCCTATTAAGCCCGAATCACGAGGTCGTTTCATTCGTCCCTCTTACCGTTCACTCGAGTGACCACTTTTGGGGACCGAAAAAGTGATCGCTCGAGGCATTATTTTCTTTAAATCACACGGTCATTGTTTCCTTCACTCTTTCCGTCACTTCTCGGTTTTCTCAGTGTTGATCGTTCATATTTACCTACGTCGTTTCAACGATTGTCAAAAGCTGCGCTGCAGTCGCTCTATACGACCGTGCATTCCAGTGACGTCATGGCAAAATTAGCAGTGCCGGAACGCACTTTCCTTAACTTATTTTAGAAGTGTTATTACTGTTTTTTACTAGTTATTATTTTCATTTTATTAGAATTTTTTGTTATGAATGTATTAATTAGAAATTTAGAGGCAACAAAATTTATATTTGACTATTATATCCTTCGTTAAACAGAGGCAGAACGGCGTTCTGGCGCGTTCCGGCATCACGAAACCCCTGGTGCATTCTGAATGGCTGATATGCGATTTCAGTGACGGTTTCAGAGTTGGAAAAAGCGACTCTCCGAGTGATGAAAAAAGTGATGGGTATCCTCATCACTGGAACCATCGGGAAAAATAATCTCGCGAGACGATCATTTCTGAGTGAGGCTGGATGGCGATATTTGGTGGACCTTGGTGACAGGAAGCAAAATAAAAGATACACTGACAATGAGTTCTATGTTCCACAAAACTTTAATTGACCGACCCAGGTTTATACATGTACACTATGTCATTTTCAAAGGTAACTATATACAATTTGCGAGCTTATTTATACCTTAGACAGGGACTAAAAGGTATCGATGTACAATTTGCGAGCTTATTTAAGTCCCTGTCTAAGGTATAAATAAGCTCGCAAATTGTATATCGTTACCTTTGAAAATGATATAGTATACACGTCGAAACCTGGGTCGGTAAATTAAAGTTTTGTGGAGCATACAACTCAGTGTTCCTTTTACTATGTTTTCTATCACTAGGGTGGTCGCTGGAGCTGCCCCTCCAAAGGGATGGAAAAAATGATCATGTGAATCAGGCTTTATTATGTCTACCTGAGTGTTGTCTCAAGCCTGAATCACACGATCATTTATTCCATCCCTTTGGAGGGAAATCTCCAGCGACCGCGCCAGCGTTGGCGGAATTATTGGCCGTTTCTCGCAATCATATCCCCGATGGTTAGAGGGACGGGCTTTTTATCCCTTACTCCATCGCTAGGCTTGTCCTTTCTTCCGCAGCTGAAGCCATAGCTGGCACCATCCTTCAGCCAATCAGAATGCAAGGCTGCTAACAGCGATTGTAACGCCACACCTGGCATTTAATTGAATGACAGTTTTGAAAACCGAAAAGAATTGATGGAAAAAAGGACGGTGGGAATGAACGTGTGATTCAGAAAATGGAGAGTCCAGTGGCGAATACAGATGGGGGGTACGTCCCCCCCCCCTTGTGGGGCCGCCCGTATTGCCAAACATTGCAGAACCACAATTTTAACTTTTTATATCACAAGATGGCATTGTCTTGTATTTTTACGTAATATCTTTAATTAAAAATTCTTAAACTTTGTTTTATGGAGGGCGCTTAAATTTCAAAACTTCGTCCGTCAGATGGGACACTAAATAGATAATAGAACCATTATAAATTATTTAATTTTTAAGCTGTGAAATTCTCTTTAATAATTTAATAATTCTCTTTAATATTTTTTTCTTACGAAATTGCTATTTGTTATTGATTTTTATCAATTTATTAATGGCCAGAATGGCGTCAAAATCCATTTCCAAGCATGTAAATTCCTAAAATATTCCGGGGGCCGACCCTCGCGTCACCCGGTAAGGAGGGAACCATCATGAGCCCCAGCCGAGGGCCCCCAGATCGCCCCTGTTGTAAAATTTTATTTTCCTACGAAATACCATGTTCTGTACTATGAATTCGTTGCTGAATTTCAAACTCAATTTTTTCTCCCATTTCCTTCTTTTCCTCCGCGTGGTGGTTGTTGTTACGTCATCTGCAGGGGCTTCGGCAGTCCGTTCGCCCTGCCCCGCAAGAGGGTGTCCCCCGCGCTGTCAGCCCGGCGTGTGCCGCTCCGCGTGGGCAGAAGGTCGACGGACACCTCGTCGTCGTCCTCATCGTCCTCGAGGAGCTCGCATTGCGGCACGGAAGAGGACGAAGAAGACGCCACGCTCAACGAAATGGGCAAGTTCGACGAGAGCTACGTTTACGAGAAGGAAACGGACATCCTGAGCGACAGCGACCCCACCGACTGCGGAGACGAGGACGACCTACAGGTAACACTTTTGTTATTCAAGTATTCTACCGATTAAGGTAGGTTTGCTTGGAGTATTTAAGAAGTATTCTGGCAGTCCTCCCCTCCCTCACTGTCAGCAGCGACTGTAACATTTGTCACATGGGTGCAGTGGCGAAGCGAGGGGGGGGTGTTTTGGGGGTTGAAACCCCCCTCCTAGAGCTCAGAGAAATTTTTTATAAAAATATTTTTAGGTGACAAATTTAGTAAAGTAATATTAGGGGGACGGTTGACTCACAAACAAAAAATCAAACTATTCACACAGTTGTAAAACTCAACGATTTGATCCATTTAGCTTGGAAGTTTTTTGGGAAGATGACCCTGCAACTCCTGCTTACGCTGGTGGGTATTCCATACCCCCCTGTATTAGTTGAGTCTAAAACACCCCCCAGCCTTAATTCATAGCTGCCCCCTGCATGGGTGGGCCAGATCAGTGGTGTAATTATCGGAGGATGAGAAGGATAAATCCCCCCCTTAAAGCTTCAGAGACATAAAATATTGAAAACTATTGTCTAGTTTTTACATATATTAACTGTATCTGCTTAAAGTTAAATTTAAAATGCCAAAATGATATAAAATGTATTTCAAGTCATGGCATTTTTTTTAAATTCTCCTGGACCCCCTATTTCTAGGGGGTGCTGCCCTCCCCCCAGATCCTCTCATCCCTTCCCCAAAGCATATTCCTAGTTACATCACTGGGCCTTACCACGAGTTAACGTGAATAAATACGAAGGACAAAATGTAGTTTAAAACATTTTTTTATTGATCATACACGAATGGCACCCATTTCCTGACGTGCCATGCAACAAAAACGCCTTAATGCATTTCCGAGGGTTCATTCATTTTACATTCACTTGGAAAACAGCAAAATTGATGCCTCTAAGAAGAAAGCGGAAAAACTTTATAATATAATAAATGAAATATAAATTAATTTAATAAAATAATAATTAAAATTTTAATTTTATAAAATATAGTTAAACTTTGAACTTCAATTCTGAAATTTGTCAGTCTTATTTTGGTGGACCAGAGGGTGTGCTGAAAAAAATTTGGGTGGTCCCATGCCACTGCTTACTCTACTTCCCTCTTCAATTCACAATAAGATCTATCCCGTTTCATTCTGTCTAAAAATCCTATTCTGCTACTTCCTCTCCCTCATTTACTCAACATTCTACCCTCCGACACTGTTTTCAACATCCCCTCCCCACTAAGTACTCCCTTCATCCATACTTTCTGTCTCCTCCGTATCTCATTTAAAAGCTGCCTCTTCTCACCCACCATGCCCAGCACTTCATCGTTCCTCTCCATCCACTTCACCTTCTTCATTCTTCTACACTCCCACATCTTGAATGCCTTCAGTCTTCTCTCGTCCTCCTCCCTTAGTGTCCAGGTTTCCACACTGTAAAACACTACACTCCAGATCAGACTCTTCACTAACCTTTTCCTTTAACTCTTACATAACGATGCTCTCATAGGCTCCTTCCTGTTCATAGATGCCTCCTATGCTAGGTAATGCAATTCTCTTCCTGATTTCCATACTGCTGTATATATTCGTTTTCCTCTTATGTGCTATACAAATGGTTGAATTTCTCTTCCATTTCAATGCTAATATCCCTATATTTTTACAGTTTCCAGTATTCTTTTTCATGCAGGATTAATATATGTACATTCATTCCTTAGTTTTCTAAAATTCTTCTCATTTTTCATATGCAAACAAATGTAATGCATTCCACCTGTATTTGTTTCTTTTACTACATCTGTGATGCTTCGTCATATCTTGCAGTTGTCTTGCAATTCATTAATTTAATTTCCTTCCTTAACACAGTCACAGATGCATAAGTGACATTGATATTTCCATCTGTTTTCTCTTTTTAGGTGGTTTCATTTAATTTGTATTTAACCTTTCCCGGAGTAGTTGGCCCAAAGCCATTTTACGGTGTTCAGCTTTTCCAAAATTGTTCTTCCATAATCTGAAGATTCTATTTTTCCTGCCATTTCAATTGGTTTCCTTTTTTTCCTCATCAATTATTGCAATTCCTGCTTCTTGCCATTTCTATTAAAGTCAAGCTTAATTAAAAAATTCAACATCATAGTAAATGGCTATTATGTATTGTTTTGATAATTTTGATCAGGCATGAGAAATCAAATGCTCAATCCACTACTACTTGACTTGAACTTTTGGTTGTGTAAAGTGTATTTTTCATTTTTTATTAAACTCATCAAATTAAAGCTTAAATGACAGAATAATTATTGTTATTAGATACATACACAGCTATTAAATGAGGTCTTTTTGCATCTACAAGCAAAATTTTGAATATTTGCCTAATTTTCACAATCTCACTATTTGTCTTGAGTGAATTTGGGAATACATATTTTATACATTTACTATTGTTTAAAAATTCATTGGGCATCCAGAAAAATATGATTAACTATAAAATCATGAGTAGTTCTTAACTCAAGAATTCACATCTCGACTCAATTCTCATGGGAATCGAATTACGTTGCAATTGTATGTCATTATTACTGGTCTCCAAGAAATATGATGCTGTTGATTTAAAAGAAAAATACAAGATTTTTATACAAGGCAAGAAGATACAAGGCTGAAAATGAGACCTCTGAAGCTAGCTGCACAGAACCCAATGTATTTGAATGTACACAAGGGAGGGCTATTTTGGGTCCTAAGGACAAGTTACAAAAAAATAGATAGTACAAAAACATCTCAATGAAATAATACATGCATGTTCCATCTTTCATGATGTTATAGCAGTGGTTTTGGAGTATATTGATCTCGAATATACATAAGAACTTCATGTTTTGTAAACATATCCTGTCAATTAATCTTCTCCTACTTAATCCATTATCTAGAAAAATGTTGATTTTCGGTTGCCAGGTTGAATGCATGGGCAAGGAATCTCAGTACAGCTAAAATACTACAATACATTCATTTTATACATTTAATTCAAGGTTGTAGCAAGAAGCTTTGCAATGCATGGATAACAACTTTAAAGACACACTATATTCCTTTCATCAATATTTTAATGTTGTTATGTTGTGATATTTAATCTTATCATAGAATATAATGCATACCTATATAAATAAGTGTCTTGGAAATCTAAAGGTCAGTTATTCAATTCCCGGTTTTGGGAAATTTGTTACCTAGGAAATTAATTAGATTTTCACCACCGTTTAAGTGACTATGTTGGAATTTTGGAATGGTCCACAACATTTTAGATAGACTTGAATTGATAGAACAAACTCTCCATGACAAAATTCACTGAAATTCTAAATTGTATATTTCAGGAAGATGATGAAACGTGCTACTTCCGGAGGGACGAAGACGACGAGATGGACTTCATCGACAATGGCTCTGTTGAACTGGATGCACGCTGCCGTACACCTGTCAACACTGGCCACTGCACCTACGTCCGCGACTCGATGAGGGTCCGGCGGACTGTGGACGAGGGCCCCGGCAGGGACATGCTGTGCTGCTCCAGCGAGGCAGCCAGGCGGAGGGCCACGGCCCCAAGGCCCCCAAGCCAGAGGCGAAGGCCTTCAAGAAGGAGCACGGGGGGCAGTCGCATGAGGCGGGAGAGGAAGCCCCCACAGGGAGGGGAAGGGGCTGAGGACTCGGTGGCCGAGAGGGAGGAGGAAAGGCCCCCAGAGGCCCCAAAAACCAATGGCGTGGCACCCCAACCTTCCAACCTCCCTCAGGAAAGGCTCCCAGACTTCGCCTTCAGTCCAGAGGGGGAATTCGCTAAGGCCGACCGGGAGGCTGACAGGAAGTACAGGGAACTAATACGGCAGGCTGAGAGGATACTGGTCAGGATGCAGGGGAGCCGGAGTCTGGAGGAAGACGAGAAGCCTGCGGCATCCCAGAGTCCCGTACCAGTCCCGGAGGAAGACTCGGCTGCGGAGGAGGGCAGGGAAGATGACGTGGTCGGCGTGGGGAGAAGCTCCCGGTCCTTCAACCACCACCATCCACATCGGAATCAGGGCCGGTGGAGGACCCTGGGGTTGGAATGTGCCGAGATAACCCTTCCACTGACCCCTCACGATGGCACGGGGGTTGGTCGGCATGCGGGTGTCCACCCGCCGACTCCCACGGCTGCGGAGGCCCGACTCTTGACCTTCAGGTCGGTGGGCGTGGGGCGGGAGCCAGAGGAAGGGAGGCCGCACTGCCCCCAGAGCGAGCCATTGAAGAGGAAGGTTTACACGTGTGCGGCGCTGCAGAGGATCAGGCGGACACTGATGGGGGAGGGGGTCGAGGGGAGGTACGAGGAGGAGGTTGAAGGACGAGGTGAGAACGGCAGGGAGGGAAGGGGTCGGTGAGGGCCGGAGTGGCTGGTGGGACCTGAGGTCCCCCAGTGTCGGAGCGCCCCCTCCTAATGCGGTGGTCCTTTTACCCTTTATCGTCTCCCCACTCTGATGTGGCCAAAATTCAGTGGGGTACAAGTTTTATATCCTTCAATAAATCCGTCTTAGGCTCTTCCTTTTCTATGCCATGAATTTTAGTTGCAATTTTGAATTAGTATGGCGACTCAAACTGTTCTTTAGAGGAAACAATTAGACGGGCCAATTAGGTTACCCTGGATATTTTTTCCTAAAGTAACATTTTTGCATTTATTCTTTTGAATTCACCTCATATTGGGCCTATCTCTCTCATGAATACCTTGCCATGTTAAAACATTGCCTGAATACAAATGTGAAAAGTTGTCATAGGAATTTAACAATATTTGGGAGCATTTGTAAGTTGAATAATTCCATTTTTCTAGTATCTGTTAGTCATTATCTGGTTTTTCCCATGGGCAGTGTTTTATTCAAAGCTCAAAATATTTCCATCCATCAGTTTGATATTCAGCAGTGTAGGTTTTTGTGGTCTGTTTTTAAGAGAGAAAAAAAACTCTCAGTGTCCATATCATTTTGAAGTGAGCCTTTTATTGCTGAGATAGGTACTTTTTTTATTCCTGTAATATTAAAGAACTATAGGGAATATCAATACTAGTGAATTACTTTCATTAGACCTTGGACAAGTTGATTTAGATATTTATGTCTTGTCACAGGAAATTTTCCTTCCATGGTGTCAATTGATCTTCAGACAGACATATTTTCAGCAAGATTCATGAAGTTCGAAAAGTATATATGCATAGGGATAAGGTGGGCTCATCCACATCAAATCACAATTGGTGCCATCCTGTGAGAAAATATCCTTCCATATACTTCTCAGTTAAAATACCTTTCAAGATGAAGGGTTTGAGGAGTACTATATAAGTGTTATATAGACTGGGCCAACTTCTCAGCTTGTGAGCAAAGTTTAACCAAGTCCCAGGGCATCAAATGACTGCTAACCCAGGGTATTTTTACGGCCTCAAACTAACCTAAATGTGCCATGTCTATTTTCTTGAATTCAATTTGCGTCCACCTATTGAAATTTTTTCAGATGTGTAGTTTTAATTTTGATATCTTGTTAGAAGTTTGATCTTCCTCAGAGGAGAATAAGTCCTTACACTTTCCCTCCAGTGCTATAGGTTGATAAGTCTTGTCTATTCCCCATGAACCATTTACAATTACAGTTTCCTGGACTTTTTCATTTAATTCCTGAAAATTTCATTAATGTTTAGCCAATCTTTAAAATTTATGAGACTGCTGCAGACATATGCATGATTCAGTCAGTGGAAGTATCGCTACTTATGCACATTCTTGTCAAGGTTTCCATTTAGCATATTAAACAATCCCATGAAGAACAAATTTAACTTTGAGCTCAAACTCTGTCACCAATTTTTCAATGGCTTTAATCATGTGCTGCATCGCTATCTCACTTATATATGTGCCTGCCTGCAGAATAGAATTTAGGTAATCGGATGTTCTGCATTTTTTTCTTAACCATCTTGGGGAAATAAGTCAATAGTTGAATCTCAACTCAGTTTGTCTGTAGAATAAAGACTTAGATCATCTTGCACTTCTTCTTTAGGATCATTGTGTGGTAAATATATGGATATTACAGTTGTAAAATAAGAACCTCTATTGTAGCTGTAGACAATACTTGATAGCTAATTGTCCGCACTTATGTTTTACATGAAAAGTGATATTATATATTACCCAAATATGAGAGTATATTTAAGAGATAATGCCTCTAAGCTCTATCATTTTTTCATGATAAGTGTATTCTATTCTTTACAGACTAGATATAAATGTGAATTTATCATTGTTAGTTGAGATTTAAATCCAATGAAATTAACCATTTAAAACGAAACATGCTGGATTTGAAGTCTTTAAATGTTACTAACTTTCCTTTGAGATGATATATTTGAAGATTTAAGATTGTTAGTGCTCTCCAGAAAATATGCCAGAGTTGTTTTTTGATATCTTATGATAGTTATAAATCATTATGTACAATATGCTCTGAGTAATATATTTTTGAAATTCGGTAGGTTGTGTACTGATAGACTTTATTATGACATAAGTAATCTATAATTTTTGCTTTGTTTCACAAATCCAAGTATAATATGATGCCAATAGTCTAGATTTATATTTGAAATTACTCTTTTGACTGGAAAAGAGATGCATGTGGTACAGTCATTTTCAAAAGTCGGTCCACAAACCCGGCACAGCCGTCTCTCTTATTTTCCAAAGTCGACCTTCACGTATTGCTTACACGTTCCTTGTCCACTGGGGATCAATTTGACTTGATCAGGTAGTGCAAATGGTGCAACTTGACCACTATAACCCTCGCCAAGAGCCCCAAGCATGATTTCAGAGGTAGGAAGACCCCGTAAACCCTCCTTCCCCCCACATCCAAACAATTGCACCGTTGAGGAAAGCAGAGAAGAATTTAAGGTTTTTCCAGCAAGTAACCCATCGCCCGAGGAAGAGAGAGAAACATCTGTGTCGTTTAGTAAACATGTCGTTTAGTTTTATCAGATGAAAATTATATATGAGTAGTTTTGTGTTCGTAGGAATATGATCAGTATTTGTTCACCCGTAAGACTGACTCAGGGTATTCTTTATGTGAGTATAAGTTCTACCATTGCTGTGAAACCACTTATATAAAATAATGTGGAGAACGTTGATATGCATGATATTAACAGGCACCAATGTATACTGATTCTAGCAGATAAAATGGAACAAAAATGGGAAAGCATAGTTTAACCTCTCAATGTAAGGGATAAAGATAAAAAATATACTAAATGTGTCTTAAAATGGCAAGAAATGGGAAAACAAGTCATGTTATTAATGCTTCCCTTGGTTTTTTTTTAATCAAATATACATTTATGATAACTGCATACTTACTAATAACTGGAATATATTAAGCATTGTTTAAATATTTGCTTTGGGAAATGTTAGTAATGACTGGAATAAATCCAGTGGCGGATACATATGGGAGGCAAAGGGGGTGGGCTCTTGCGGGGCTGCCAGCATAGCCAAGCATTGCAGAATTGCAATTGTAAATTTTTTATATGATAAGATAGTAGTGTCTTGTATATGCATATAATCAGTTTAAATAAAACTATCTAAAATTTTGCATGTAACTTGATTATTTTTCATTATGATAAAAGTATAGGTAGCTCAAAATATCTTTTGCACCTCCCCTTGAGTTTTTTTCTGTATCCGCTACTGAATAAATGTCATAATGAAGTAAACATAATAATTAAGCAGACATTAGTAGTTTTGATTTCTCCTGTGATGAGATATGTAGACAACTGTAGGATAATATATATCCTAAGAAAATGCTTAGAATTAATGAATACCCCTATCGGAGCGCCATAATAGAGTGTCTAAAATGCTGAAATATAGAGAAATATGCATTGATGATGATTGGTAGTCATTTTTTAAAGGCATGATCTGGAGGGTTATTATGTAGGCAACTTTTAGAATCCTTTTTCAGATGCAAATTCGGATTTTCGTTTCTTCCTTATATGCGCTTTGCGACACAGATACGTCTTGGTATTTTTGAGTGCAAGCCAGACTCCTCAGACTATCTATCTCAGAATACTATCAGGGTGAGAATCACATGACTGAGAACTTATGCTTCGCCTTGTCTTCTGGCACCAGGAGTCGTGGAAGTCACTAAGAACTTAGGAATAGTGAAGAACGCCTTGGCAAGACTTTCGCAGATGGTAGAAGTAAGTCAAACTGGCCCTTTCTAGTCACAGAAGGTGCATAGGTAATACCCAAAGTTCGAGCTCAGCGGTAAATGTTGGTAGTTGCTCCCACTGGCTGTGGGGACCGACTTTTGAAAGTGACTGCACATATAATTGCAGAATGGTGCTTCAACACAATTGGTGATGTGAAAGTACAGTATTTATCAGAATTTTAGATTTTGTCGACTAAACTTGACAACCTTTTATATTTCCTTAAAATTTCTTAGTTCAAAAATTTTATCAAACATCCACTTAATGTAATGGTTCGGAAGCAAAGTGCCAATCCAAAATGTGGTACCTCTATGTACAAGTTTCCATCGACTCTTACTGTTCATGTGGGTATTTTATGATGCATGATAATATTTCCAAGGATAGAGCATATTTATTTACAGTTTCACGTAGTATCCACTACACATTGCACTTTGGTGGAAAATTAATCATAGTGCTATCTGAGAAAATGCATTCATGAAGACAAAACTATTGTTTGCAGTGAAGTGGGTAGATTAATTACACTTAGGGTGCTTTTTGAAAACATAGTTTAACCAATATTTAACTCTCCAAGTTTATGAATAACTAAATATGTGTAAAAACAAGAACTTGATGCCATTTTTCATAAAATATCTCCCAATATTTTATGAAAAAGTTTCTTTGTTGGTATAGAGAGAGATTTTTTTGGTTTCCTGGATCAATGCCATAAAGAATTCCACATAGCATTAAAAGAAGTTTTTACTGGGAAATTTCATTCAGCAACTTATTTCCTACCAAATTTCACTTTGCTATCTATCTGTAGCAGATCAGCTCAATCTGCATATTATGATAATTTGTGCTTCATTAAATTGCTTTGATTTGAATTCTTATGTCTGCTTTTCAAAGGCTATTGCAAAGTGTTGCCATTTTGGTTTTTCATGTCGCTGTAATGCATCTGCTTCAATTATAATTATCTTCTTTATAATCGTAACTGCTCTGAAATCCTTGCTAATTCATTTAATGCTGCATAATTTCTACAAAAATAAATGCTCTTTGGCAAATTTGCCTTCATTCAATTTCATTTTAAAAAGACTTGAGCATTTTGATGGGTTATCTTTGCTTTCTATATCTGTTTGCCTATATTTGCAATTGAAATTATAAGCTTTAACTCTTACTTGCTGTGCTTTATCATTTTGTGCTATTTGAAAATTAATTTATTTTATTTGCTTTTATTAAATTTGTTCTTTAGGTCTGCTGGAGAATGGAATTGATGACGAATTCTGCTCTGGAATTAATAGAAATGAGACAATGTCTCCAAGTAGAATTTCTCATTGTCGAGGCAGGCGTGCATCGTCATGGCATAAAACTAACCAAATTATTATTGATGAACAAGGGAACGAACAGTTTGGTCACAGAATGGTTCTTCTACAAAGGCATATACTTCTTCAGACAATTGAAGGACTGAAACGTAGCCTTGAGGACCAGTCTGCTACACTAC
This sequence comes from Ischnura elegans, assembly GCF_921293095.1. Classification (NCBI taxonomy): domain Eukaryota; kingdom Metazoa; phylum Arthropoda; class Insecta; order Odonata; family Coenagrionidae; genus Ischnura; species Ischnura elegans. The sequence continues at coordinate 102,688,799 of NC_060247.1, forward strand.
ATGATGTCTACAAATCCAGTCAAACAACATTAATAGAGACATAATTATATGCTGAATAGATCAGTGTTTCTTCATAGAAAAGAATTCTATATATGAAAGGTAAACACACAAGACTTCTTAAGAAATAATGGATAATGTTCTCATTGCTGTGGAGATAGTGGAAAAAAGGAGTTAAATGTTATTAATAGAAGTGATGTTTATGTGAATGCTGCTGTTTACTGTTGAAGCAGTTAAAAAGACTTGGAGAGTCACCCTGTTAAACATGGTACATTAAAATATCTGGTATGAAGACTGTTTTTATATGATGTTAATGAAGAGATAACTCTTTCACATTATTTTATTGTTTATTTATTGTTTGTTTAAAATGAGGAATTTTAACCTTCTTTTTACGACAACTTTCATTTGGCCAATTTGATGCTAAATGTTATGATTTTAAATTTCACTTTTGCTTACAGCAAACTATACATCAAGGGATCCAAATATTATAAGCTTTTATAATTATTTTATTACACAGAAACCATTTAAAATTTTAAGGTACAAAATTAGGTCAAAATATTTTGCGGAAATATTTGAAATACATTTCTGCATGGCTTTCAAGAATGAAAAAAAATTGCATCAATCGTAATTTTGCTCTGAATAATATTTTTGTAATCCACAACTTCGAAACAAATTACCCATTATCAGCTGTAAATGAAACCCACAATGATAGGAGGATATTTAATGATGTGCCAATATTAAAATGTGACAAAAATATGCAGTAATTTGGTTATGACATACATAATATGATGAGTAGTTGCATAGCATTCAAGCAATTGAAACTTGAAATTGATTATAGAGATATAATGCCAGATTTCTGAATTCACAAAATAGCTCTGCATAAATTTGATGAGTGCTATTTTTTTCTTAAGTACCTACAACTCTGGCGGAGTATTAGGCTGTCTATTAACTATTATCAATACCATTACATACCTATCTATGCAATAATAAGTTGGTACCATCATGTACTTGTGTAGTTAACAAATAAATTCTCAGAAAGTCCTGTAGCTGAATTTGATAAACTAGAGTGTATTACACACTGCATTAGTTACTCCTTATCAGTAGCTTTTGATGAGTAGAATACTGCAGGTTAAATATCATTTGGCAAAAATAAAATTTGAAAGTTCTACTGCAGTTTAAAAAATATATCATGTACATTAGAAATTTTTCTTACTTTTACAGTATATAAGCGTAAGTTCCTATGGGCATCTATGTGTTTCATTATTTTTAAAATTTTGTTCAGGCATATTTTATTTTTGACACAAATATCTGCTATGAACCTGTATCGCAAGGTCATTACTGTTGACTCTATGACTACTGCATTTTCCTTATTTTGAGAAACGAAAGAAAAAGGTGGAGAATTAGGGGATCAAAGCTTTTGTTACTGAAGGTGAACCGGTTTTTTTTCTTAAATTTAAGAATTACCTGTTGCTCAATTTTGTGTAATAAATCTCTGAAGAATTTTGTCTTCCTTCTCAATGATACTCTCAATACTTGTCACCATGTAAAGATTATGTTAAAGTTACCAATGGATGACAACTTTAGTTCCTTGCTCACTTTCCTAATAAGCGAAATAGTTTCCCTAATCTAGGAAACTCATTTATTGGAAGAGCATATCATCATTTTCGTTTTAAATTGAACATGCTCACATGCCTTGATTTTTAGTCAAATGAAATTCATTTGATGTGAATACAAATATACCAACAGCCAACAAAGTTAATATGGATGAGCAGATAATACCACCTGAACAATAATGCATTTGGAGGGTATTTCATTCCAGAATTCACATTCTTCAGTGCATTTTACTGTGAAGCAGATATATGTACTTCATTTCTATTGGTGATGATTAACAAGGTATTTGATGGTGTATTATGAAGATGAAACTATATATTTTATTTGTTTTTTATAATATGAAATGGCATGTCAACCAATTCCTACACCTTCCCAGATGCTGTCATAAATAAAATTATTTACCGTACGTGATTTTCATTTCTAGGATTATAAGATATGTATGAGAATTCTCTTTTGATACTGACCCACATGGTATCCAGGCATCCTCAAGATGTCCAGTGCCTCAACATGCTGTGCCACAAGCCATGTCCACAGCAGAAAACCATTCATTGTCTATGCTAGGTACATTTTTTAACAGTAAGCGCTGTTTTGATATTTAAAAACAATTAGTGGACTTTTTTGTAACAATTTTATTTTTACATGAAAGCCCACACTTTAGACTACCTTTCCACATAATTTCCATTAAAATTATGGCACTTATTGATTTGAACAACAGGGTGTTGTATACTGTTGTCATGATTAATTGCTGCCTGAGTTGACAGCTAACGGCTAACTTCGGACATCCATTTAGTCTCCCCAGTGGAATCTAAATGGTCTTGTTCAGGACAGAACTACGATTGCCATTGGATGTCCGTTCAGTGGGCAATGTAAGTGACAGGTTAGCAGGTTAAACAAAAAGAGTTGGATGCTCACCATATTGGAGTCTCTGCATATCAACCAATATGCATATCTCTTATCACCCGAATATAATTCTCGACTAAATCCCGGTACTCCCTTCTTTTAGTCTCTTTCCAGGCTTCTATATATGTTCCCTTTTCTTCCCTCGCATAAATTTTCCAAAGTCTTTTGAATCTTATGCTGCATATCATAAGCACTAGGTCATTTTGATCTGTAGCTGCAGCTGCTGCAGGAAAGCTGCGTAAGTACCTAATCCATGCTTTTCCTAACCCTTTGCCTTATGAAAAATGTAATTTATTTGGCAGTGGTGTGGCAAGTGGGGTAGACCTAGAGGGTCCTGGACCCTCCCAAAGTATAAAGACAATATTTCTTTCCTTCATAAAAGAAAACAAATTATTGAAAAATCATGAATTTATAAGAGATTCCTTTGACAAATGAAGGTTTTTTTTATAATGAAAAGTGTTAAAATTAGTTTAAAACCCAATACTTGGTACCCTGTTTTTCAAAAGTTTTCCTCCCTGATTTTGGACCCCACCTGAACAAAATTCCTGGCTACCCCACTGCTATCTGATATCTTCCTGTATCTCCTCGACTCTTCCATGTGTACCTCTGCCCCTCATGATGACTGAACCATTTGTATGTGTTGAATAACTTATTCCCCCTGCAAAATTCTGCTGTTTTATCGCCTCAGTAGTTTCGTGTTCCTAATCTAATTTTTCCTATTCCGTTCACATCCCTTGCTTGCTCAACTTAGGCATTCCAGTCTCACATTGCTTTTAGATTTTTCTTCCCGGGAATTTCCATTATTATTTCCTTGAACGGTTTATATACCCCACCTACTTCTTCCTTCCTTTGCTTGCTTGTGGGCATATGTACTTGAGCCATCACAGGGGTAGTGAGGCGTGTTCAACTAATACATTTTAATTTGGAATCTAAAAATACCATTTTTCACTGTTAGTTGCCAAGTCAGTGACAAACCAATCTCACCCTAACTTTTTAATCATTTCAACTTTTATTGACCACTTAAATTAATGAGTTATAATAGATTTAATAAAAATGATTGCCTATAGTATCATTTCATCCAGTTTCATAAAGACAAATGTTGGATGAATTGTCTCACGCTTGAGTTTACCTGGTCATCTCTTTTCCATAATTTTTATTTATTATATTAGAGTATTGCTATTATTGCCATTATTTTGAGTACTAGAATACTTTTCCAGATTTCCAGTGACAACAGTGTAACCAGGCAAGAGTGTACCCAGGATCAAAACTAGGGGGGGGGGTCAAGCCATGGTCGTTCAAGCTGTAACATTTTACATTTTAACATGGAAAAGGTGAATGAAACCAGCATTTTTAGAAAATATAACAGCACTATAGTAGTTTTTAAAATTATTTGCTTAAAAAAACATTTTAGTTACACGTCTTAAACTTATATTAAAGAAAAATTGTTGAAAACTTTAGATTCAATCCAGTCTGATTTTCCTTAAAGACTTCAGCGATTTCTGCTTCTAAGGGGGGGAAGCTGACCCCTCGTGCCCCTCACAGGGTACACCCATGTAACCAGGCCTGGTCTTGGGGGGCATATGCGGCGGAGTGAATAACAAACTACATGGGGTACATTATACTCAGAACTATACAGGGCCGAGCAACCTGGGTGACTGCCCGGGCGACATAGCTAGGGAGCGATCAAACGCCCAAACAGCAAAAATATTTTGTTTTCTGATATCAAAAATTTAATATTTAGTATACAACTTTCTTGTGTAAATTTATTTTTATACTTGCAGAAATAAGCTCATAAAGTTTTATTTTAGTTTCATAGCTATTATTTATGCATAAATTAATCATACATGACTGTCCCAAGTATTATGTTTGTTCTTGTAAAATAAAAAACTATATTCAACTACTTGGATTAAAACCTTTAACCACAATAAATTCTTTTCGATAACTCTTTTTAATGAAAAGTGTGCACTGTAATGCATGAAAAAATAGGTGATGGTATACATACCTACTTTTGCAAAAACTCAAAAGCCACTATTTTAAAGCATAAAAAAATAGGGGAATGTGGGAGGTTCCCCTGGGCCTCCCATTTAATTAGGGGGTATTCCAAACCCTTCTCCCCGCTATGGTAGGCGGGGGGGGGGGGGGGGGGGGCGACTCAGCAGTAGTTTGACCAGGTAAGTATATTGCCTTGAGCCCGCCCTGGAATTGCATATACTTGGAAGCCTCCTATCCGAAGTGATCCGAGTTTCACTGGCAAATAAGGGATAAATCAGTCTGTTAACTGAAATTTATGTGCATGATGATCTATCAAATGGGGATCGGGTTGGTGTGGTGGCAAGAATGCTGGCTTCCCATCACATATGCTCGGGTTCAAATCCCGGCGGGGGCAGAGAATTTTGAGAGGCTGCCCAATCTCAGCTTGGGAGTTGTGTGGAAGGCATTTCAATCACATTTCAATTACAGTCAATGTGGAGGGAATTTCAATCGCAATCAAAGTGTATCACTCTGCCCGTCGGATGGGATGTTAAGCCGTGGTCCCCTTAGTGCTAATGCAAAAGCCAGGTTTCTCTCCACCCTTCCTTCAATGCCCTTCCCTCATGACGCAAATGACCTTAACTGTCGGTCGCTTCCTTCAAATATCATACATGTATTGCCAGCCTCGGTGGGGGTGGGGTAAAGTCCTTGCCTGCCAAACAAAAGGTCACGGGTTCGAGTCCCGCCTGGGTTGGTTTTTCCTATCCAGGGCATGCAATTGTTGAATTTGTTAAACACCCCGATGTAAAATGGCCAATGCGAGCGGTATTTGGTAGTTTGAGAATGAATAAATAAATATATCAAATTCATTACTTTTTAATGCTATTCCTCGCAATGACAAATATTACAGTGCAAAATATTGGAAAAAATTGGATCACAATGCACTCATCACCGCGCCGCGGACATTTTTGAAAACCGGTTAAAACGCGACCGAGAAGAGAACAGAAATCAAACCTAAATGGGATGGAATTAGGCAGGGGCGGATCCAGGATTTATTTCTGGGGGGGTGGGCACAAGCAAGGCCGTATCCAGGATTTTGTTCTGGGGGGCACAAAGATACCACGTAATTGAAAACGAACACAATGATATTGGGACCGTATTAAAAGTCTTACATATTTTTTAAGGGTCCTGGGGGGGCACGTGCCGCCGTGCCCCCCCCCCCCCCCCTTGATCCGCCTATGGAATTAGGCCTCCTCTACGTAGTCCCCTCCGTAGCATCGTTGAGTGGTGTCAGTGAAATCTTCCCAAGAGTGAAAGTTTTGCGTGTTAAGTACTTTGACCGGCAGCGGCGCCGGAGTCCCGGGCGTGTTTCCGCGAATTCTACTCTCCCCGGGAAGAGGAGTCGAGAAGGAGAGTGAGGTCAAGGTCGAGGCTACCTTTGTGGAGTGGTTGATCCCCAGGTTCCGAGTAATCAAGGCGGGAGGCACGCTCTTGCCTCGAGCAGTGTTCAAACCCACTCTCTCACTGTTCGGAGGAAGCGAAAGAATGAGCTGGGGCATGCAGTTGATGTGCCTGAAGAAATGTCCCGAAGCCCAAGAATAAAAATTTCGGAACAGAGTAGATGTCATTTTCTGTGTGTCTTTTCAATGAAGACCTTGCGAGGAAAACAGAAAATTTTCATTTTGCCAAAAGCTTCAAAAGACATCATATTCCTTGAAAATTATGTATCTAAGTAGGTAACTTTATATGAGTAGGGTGGTTTCCTATTATTTTTTTACTGCCTAAATCGAAACATTATTACTCCTGGAGATCGCGTTTCACGTTTTTAGATTTTTAAATGACGTTATCTATTTTTCGCGATTAAATGAAATGTGAAAATTTTAAAACGCGCGAAAACGCGACGGCTTCACATATTCAGAATAGGGGATTAGTTCCTTTTCGTGGTCTACCGCGGACATCGAGAATTTTCTCTGGGGAGCTTACGAGAGGCATCACCCTGGATCTGAGCCTAAGGGCGCTATGGTCAGAAGCCAAGCACTCTCCCCACTTGAGTACTCGCATCCCATTTACCTACCATATAAGGCACTCTTCTCATTTTTAATCCATACTTATTTATCAGTAAACGAACCAGGTGTCTTGAAAACTGCACTGGCATCTGGGTCATTCGAGTCGGCTTGTAATTAAAAAGTGTGGTGGATCAAGGCTGAGACCAGAAAAAAAAGTTACGGGGGTTTTGTCTTACAAGGTGTGTTAGAGAGGTAGTACATTTTTTTGGGGATTAGATTTATGGGGGTAAACTTGAGGCTGTATTTCCCATTTTTTTGGGAAAAATTCATTGAAACCCCTGACTTCACCAGCTCTCTACGGGCTCGGAGTAGATTGAAACCATGTGTCTATTCATAGTGAATATCGTAAACTACCAGTAAGTCAACCTGAGGCGATTATCAATCTAAGTATTATAAAACTTGTACAATTCTATATTTGGCTTTCTGTGAAGGCGGATCGAGGATCAAGGATGAATACGAATTCCAGGGAGATGCAATTTTTCAACATCTGCTGCTGCTTCTGCCCGAGGGATTCTGCGGAAAGATTCGAGGGCGGGCGACAACCCTTGGAGAACGAGACAAAGTCGTCCTTCCAGGGATCGTCGGTCGGATGACGAAGAAGGAAATTCTCCATCGCTAGACACAGACGAGTACCGCCAACGTGAGTCATACCCCACCGAGAAACTCGGCCTCCTGGATCCAAGGCGCAAGACAGGACAAAAAAAAGACACCTCATTGACCGGTAAGGAACAGCCGTGGAATCCTACCCAGTTTCCGGAGAAGCACTCCGTCGTAAATCTGAGGAAAGAAACACATGTTGACGTCTAGGCAAGGTGGGGCATAGCTATTATGCTGCAAAGTTGCATAAATTATTGCCGCATCTCAGAATTCTTGGAGGGAGAAATGCTTTACCGAGGGTAAACGTTGGAGAAGTTAGGATATTGGTTGGGGGAGCCTTCTTACGGAGGGTATTTTAAGATAGAACTTTTTGGCGAATAAGAGCCAAATTATGACATTAAAATGAATTACAGGGAGTACTTTTCATTCCGACAACTGGGACTCACCTTGTCTTCGAAATAAAGAAATTCTGAATAATTTGCATTTGTATCAAACAATTTCCAAAGCGTGGCTTCGGAGTAGGAATATAACAAATGAACTTGATTTCCGATAATCGAGTACCCAATATATGTATCTGCCCCTGATTTCTGCTCTATAAGGCTTTCATATTATCTTCTATCTATCTTTATACTCAAAAGAGGATGCCTGTTTGTCTGTCCGCTATGCATTTCAATGTGGCTGCACGGATTGCAACCAAAGTTAGATCGTTGGTGCATCTCATGCACTCAATCCCGTAGTGCAACTTCCGGTTATGTCCGATCCGTCCTCTGTGTCGTTTTAATTTCTAACGTCATGCCATACAACTTCTGTGGTTGGACATCCTACCGGGTAGGCACATATCTTGACACGCTAGGAGGGAAAACATAACCCAAAGGATTCTACGCTTTACTATCCTCTCGATGCAAACCTTTTTGCCGAGGCATATTTTCACACGACGTTTTTGGTCTACGCACGTATGGACATAACGAGCAATGTTGTGGATCGTGGTATTTGACGATTCCGTGCGCTGCACACGGAAATCATTTTTTCCATTGTTTGGAATTACATATGTACAGTATGCCATCATCATACCTGATTTATTCCTTCATCTAGCCATGTGACAATGACTTCCAAGTTTTCAAATTCTCTGGGTACTATCCTTCGCGAGCAACGCCTGGTGACCTGGTAGTAAGTTATATATTTTGATAACAAAGGTACTAAGTGACCAGGGATGGGGGAAAGAGTCCGGCTGATAATCGGGGGCCTCGGTGACTGCTTATTGCATTAGTTTGAACGGAGTGTAGAGGTTTGACTCACGTAATACTTGAGCCCCACCCTGCTACTACTTAGGCCGTATGAAAATAATTGAACCAGGCTTTATCTTGTTGAAATTTTCTATCATGGAAGAAAAACGCATTTTAAGCATAGGCGGATTTAAGGGGGCCCCCATACGCTTAGGCCCTCAGACGCCGAGGGAGCCCCCCCTCAGACGCTTAAAAAATAGACAAGATTTTTAATACGGATATCATTAGATTCGTTTTATTTTGTGTATCACGGAAGCTCAATCATTTAATGCAATATTGATAACTTTCATATAAAAATAAAGAGACTTTTTTCTAAAGTAATTGTTGTATTTTGTTTTCAATCTCAAATGTGAGACGACCTGTCGGACCCTTGTGCCCCCTCCAGGAAAACATCCTGGATCCGCCCATGATCTTAAGTAATTCTCCATTTTTTAATAAAACATACTCCGACCCAGGTTTCATCAAAATTAAATAGTCAATTGCTAAAGAAGTTTTTTTCTCTATCGTAATATTTTGGACGTGTGAAAAATGACCGGCAATGATGAACGTTTGAGGTCAGTGGTCAGAAAACGCTGATGCAATCGACGTGAAAAAGATGGCGATCGGTTTGATTAGTGGCGGAAGGAGGTTACGGCCAACGTGACGTCACCTTTCAGTCCGTCCATATTGGGCATCCTACTTTTCGCATGGTGTTTTTACCTCGTCGCCTCACGGCAGTATTGGCTTCCTTCCATTTCGACCTTGTCCGATTTCACGGAATCCACAGGCTGTTCGCGTCGCGAGCAAATAGATGCCGCATCGAGTCTGGCAGAAAACAAGAGCGATGCGACTGTCTCGCCGCAGGTCAAAGTGAAAGCGAGTGTAACGAATATTACAATAGAGGAATCTTCTGTCGTCCTCCAGATGTGTTCTCACTAACCGCGCATTTAAATATGTTTACGAAAGTCGCCATTCGCGTCGCTGAAAGGGCAGAGCGACCATTTAAAGCCAGAAAATGGTATTTAATTCCGATGGAACCTCTAGAAGTACATACTTCAGAGGCGTAACTAGCAATATGCTTTGGGTGGGGATGAGAGGGCTTTTGGGGGGATGGTAGGGCTTTGGGGGGGATGAGAGGGGTCAGTAGGGGCTACCCCCCCAGGAATTGGGTAGTTCAGGAAAAGTTTTGAAAAAAAAGCATGCCTGAATATGCATTTTGTATCATTTGGCACATAAAATTCAACTTTAAGCAGATGCAGTTGTTATATATCAAATCCAGACAAGATTTTTCAATATTTTTTTGATTTCTCAGAGGGTTTGGGGGGGGGATATATCCACTCATCCCTCCCATTAGTTACGCCACTGACATACTTGATATATAAATAACAGCAGCCGTTCATTCCTACGTACACAATCTGTCGTGTGTTCGAAGGCGCAGTCAAAACTGCGTCGTGTAAGGCATAGCGAGAGGGGGTCCTGAATATGTATGTAGAAAAAATTTCTTTGCTTCATCATAAAAGAAAACAAAATATTGAAAAATCATGAATTAACTAAAGACTTCGTTGAAAAATGAAGTTTTTTTACGATACGTAATAAAAGTGTTAAAATTATTAAAAACAGTGCCCTGTTTTTTCAAAAATTTCCCCCCTTGTTTTGGACCCCCTCTCCCCTCGAACGATATTCCTGGCCACACCACAGAACGCATGCGAGAATTCTTGGACGCGAGATGGCTAAACAGATCCAATTCTAATTCCGTTGGTGCGTTCGCGCAATATCACGCCATAATGAGAAATTAATGCAATTCTAACCCGCGCAATTCCGTGCCCCGTGCAAAACGGCCTTTAAAATCCATCCAAAGATGACCGCTTACTCTTTAAAATATTAAAACACGCCAATAGATATATCAAAACGTTAAGAAGTCGAATAATGAGGCAATAAGTTTCCAATTGTCGGGTGATATCGTGGGATCATAAAAATAGCCTCACTTGAGGCTGAGTATCAAAAACAGATAATTTTTTTTAAAGGTTGACGCATTTTCCTGCCCTTTGTTCCACTAATTTGATCGTATTTCTATTAGGAAATATTTCACACTAAGATGGTTTAATAGGATTATTATTGATAACAAACAAAATTCAATTTTTTATTGTGTGTATTATTATCATAGAATTATCCAATTTATTGTAGTAATTTTTCTCGAGTTCACTTACAGCCCTCGATTACCTTCAAGCGAGTAAATCAGTGTAGCGCATCATTTATTACCACAGTGAACCTTTTTCTGTGTAATCACAAATGATACGTCCCATACAGTGCTTGATAAAAGTACTGTACTAAATTTCTGATAATCTGAATAATTTTGTGCTTACGACACTTTTGCTATCTTACAGGGTAGAACATTCTTATACCTTACTTCTCGGTCACCGTCGTGACAGAGTAACCTCTAGATAGCATTCGTGTTCAGGGCAGTTTAAGACATCATAACTTTACGCTCCTTGCCAATTTAAATCAAAACTTGAAACTGTCTGACGAATAGGACCATTAAGAATGAAAATTAAAGGTTCTACCATTCGATGTGCAAGGGTGGATGGTATTTGGAACTTCAGCTTTCCTCCCCGTAAACAAATTATTTCCCGATATCCCGAGAGCGTGATCCTCCTCAATGCTGGCTCAAAATTTTCTCCAAAATCCGATGACTTACTTTCTACCATAATATTCAATTCACATGACATCTTAGAGTAAGAAATCCGTGCAAATCAAACTTTCCTCAGTTACTATTTTTTTGTGAGAAATCACAGTACCAGTGTATGCTCACGGTTTATATGTATTTGTATTTGACTTATAAATTTTATTATGACAAATCCGGAAGATGCATTTTCAAGTGATCTCTCCCCACCAAATTTCAATGGTGGACTTCCTCTGTACCACGCGTAACCCTTGCTTGAGTTTTGCCGAAAAAAATACTTAAAGAAGATACATGCCTAGTAATAAAAATGCTCACTCTCGAATCATCATCCACACTAAAAATTATTAGTCGGAAGAAGAGATTTTGGAAGTAAGTAATATTATTTTATCGCTGGTAACCTACCGGCAAAGGTATGATTACACGGAACATGACATACCAACGGCCCCGACCGTGCCTCTTACCTCATTGGATTTCCAGCATGTTAAAAATTTTAGCAATAGATTTGTATAGCCTGGTATTCAGCGGGTTCATTTTTTGGCGGATTGGCGGTGGGAGCTTTTATCTGCGTTGATTTCTCTTCCTCCGTTCCAAAAAATTACAATGTCCGGCATAAGTGCCACAAAATAGTCACCGTCGTTATAGAGAAATAACTTCAAATTTTTTTAGCACTTATTTTAATTCTATCCATATATTTTTAATTTGGTCACGTTATCTCTCTCTTATCTAATCTGGTTTAATCTAACTTTCTGATAATCCAAACTTCCGGGAAATGTGACGCCAAGTTTTATTATTCAGATCTTCGAGTTAAATGCACGACCATATCTGTATTTACGTGTTTTTGTTCTTATTTGTTTGGAGAGTTATGAATGATTTTTTATCAGTTAGTCGAAAAAAATCCCCTGCTTGATTTGTGAAATACGAGCCAACAGATCAAATTAAGATTATATGATCCTCCGACCCAGCCAAAGGTCTGTTATTCATCAGTATTGAATAATTAAAAACAGCAGAAAATATCGGTGATCTCAAGTGGGTGATTAGAATAGGAAGAATAATCGCTGTTGTGCTCCTTAAGTAAAAATACTTATTTCTGAATGAAACTGTAACGGATACAGAAAAAAACTCAAGGAGGGGCGCAAAAGATATTGAGCTACCTTTACTTTCGTCGTAATGAAAAATAACCAAGTTACATGCTAAATTTAAGTTAGTTTTATTTAAACTGCTTAGAAGCATATACATTACAATGCTATCTTATGATATAAAAAAGTTACAATTAAAGTTTTGCAATGTTCGGCAATGCGGAGTCCCGCAAGGGATGCGCGCGCCCTCTGTATGAATCCGCCACAGGAATGAAAACGTGATTCAGTTTCAAGAAAAAATGGCCGTTTATCGGTTTGAAGTTCTTTATTTGAAATTATGCGGAAGGGCTTCAAATTGATTATTAATTTCCAGATCTTTTATCGCAGTTTAACTTGATCAAACATTATTAATTTATCTCTTATCCATTTGAATGACATGGTCCCACGCAAATAAAAACGATAGCATGATTACTAATGAAATATGGTGGTATTGATAAATCGTTTGAATGAAAGACTTTCGGGATTTAACAAAACATTTATGGAAATATCTTAAAAGGTTTAAAAACTCTTGGTCTCTCTCACAATGTGTCTTCATACAGTACGCTTTTTGTTCACTCAAGTTGGCTACTACGACAACAATCAACACAAAATTCTACTTTTTAAATAAATAAACAAACAAACAAAAACAAATGCCCGGCAACACATTTTAAATTTAACTTCTAACAAAATATGTTTCTGAAGACAATATTAAATGAAAATTTTCGAACCAATATCATTTTTCACAAATTTCAGGTCGGAAAGGTCGGGGACTTTTTTTTTCCTTGAAAGGCGAAAATAATTGAGCCTTTCACACTTTCGCTTTCTCTCTCTCTCATCATCCGATTAGCTCGCGCTCATCGGACGGCGAAGAATGCGGAGTATTTTATCAATGTCAATCCAATAAGCATTAATTCAATATTGACCGTGGCCAAGGCCTACGAAACCCCACCTGGCTCAAAGGATCTATGCCTTGCGCTCACCGAGTGTCTATCATTCTACACAAGGGAGTGTAGTCGCCAAATGGATAACACACGATAGCGGATTCCTCCCAACTTGATGAGTCAACCGCGCGATAAGGCGTCAGTGTTTGGACGCAGTTGACGTGCGAAGTGCATTTGCAGTTATGAGAACTTCATGAACAAGTTCTACTATCAGTGCGTCCTCACCTTAAGATTCTTCCCGCTGCACCAAAGGATTCCCATGACACCGATGTACTGATCCTGCATTGATTTTGGATATCTAACTTCATCAACCCAAACATGGACCCAGAAGACTATTTGATCTTTGAGGTAATTAAAAAAATATATTTCTAATACTTTTTCTGCGATAATCTCCTCATATTTGATCCTGAAAAAATTTTAAGAAAATTTATGCTCTCTCAGAGTAATCTTAGTCTCTATTTTTCTAATGGTTTTTATCTATACAGAAATAAAGACATGTGTTGATAGTATTAGAGTTTATAATGTAACGGAATTATATCACTAGACCCGGCACGGCGTGTCGTCACATGCCTAGCAAACAAGCATTCAATCGATGTCTCCGATATTGTTCCGGTCAATAGTTTTTTGCTGTTGGCGAGATGGGGAACGATTATGATTTTTATATCTCTGTTTACTCGCTATTCTTCAGTCAGTGTTCGGAGAAGGTTTGACGGCTATACATGCGGAGAGGACGCCGATCTTGGGGACATGCGAAATCGCGACCAATTTAACTCGCGTGCTCCTTCCTTGCCTCACGATAGTGGAATTAACCTCGTCTAACCCCGATGATATGCGAAATAGGTCCACCCGAAAAAAGGCTTCGTCTCTTTGCCCTGTATCTGCCCTTGACGTGACTCCACTCAGGAATTCGAAATCGGTTCGACGTTCAGAGAATATCCATCATCATCCAACCATTTTGCCGTTTTCGAAGTTTTTCAAATAAGGAATTTTCTTTGCAATGAAAAAATTAATTGCAAAATAGATTTAGAAAAGATGGGCTCTCCGCATAATTTCAAAATTACATCGCAGTGTTTGTGGTCTATATTTCAGGGAGGGGGGGGACCCGGACCCCTCCCTCGCTACGCCACTATTCCACCACGCGTAGCTTTGTCCTTGTAAAAGCTTGATAATAATTATTTTGACACGCTTTTTTCCAATGCGAAAGGTGAACTAAACGCAACCCTTGCTTGATCGGTGTTCTTTTTTTTATCACGAATTACTTCTTAAAACTTTTTCTCGTCTTAAAATGTTCGGATGATATACAGTGAGTTCTTATTAATAATGAAATACACTTTGTTACCTCCACAAAATTCAATTTGAATTTCGATTCAGTGAATTCTTGTCGAGATTTGCCTATGCCTCAAATTTTAAAATTTGCTTCAGTTTCTTCTCATGGGAAAACATCTCATATTTGAGATTCTGGCAAAGCTTGGAAAGAATCGACTGCCTGTGCTCTTAAAATATCGAGATAATAGCGCGTGTTTGAAACTAATTATACACCGCGAAACAAAAAACAAATTACCACCGGTCCAGCAGGAGTGATGTTTCCATTTAAGCACATGCAAGCATCCACACGCACAAACGTAACTCATTATATAAATCTAGCTTCAGGCTGATTCACGAAGTTAGAGAATGCTCTCCGTGGACAGTTCAGCTACAAATTCATAAGAAGTTTAATAATTGAGTATTTAATAATTAAGGTGAAGAACTGGACCGAAAAAATACTTCCACCGCGCGTAGCTTTGCCCTTGTAAATTTTATCGTGATTATTTTGACCCGCCACTTTCCAATGCGTTAGATGAGTGATTACTCCCTCAGAGTATATGTATACGAATGATAGCTTGGTAAATGAGGGTAGACCTCATCTATTAACCGCATGAAATTCAGGTATTCAAGATAATGGAGGACCGTAACCTTTGCCGGACTCACCTCAAATCAAAACCAAAGTTTTGAAAGCAATTCAGAGTTTTACTACGAGCATTTGAGATGGGGATAATAGCACATAATTCCTCATGTTATTATCTGAAATGTTTCCTTTTCGCCCTCGGATTTTAGCCCTACTTCTTAAACCAATCCTAACAATAACTTCTTCGAAAATTTAATCCTAATTTTCTCATCATATCTGATCATGCTTCATTATGTGGCCGATGTGTCTCATCCTTTTATTTTAGGTTTTTTTTTCAAAAGGAAGAGAATTTATGAAACCCAAGGAACAAGTCGGAACAAATAAACTGGAAATTACAATAACCAGTTAACGCCTAGCGGTACCATATGGTACCAGCCGATAGCGAAATGCTAAACGTGACTTTTTTGTCACTTATCGTAATTTATTTGGGTTTATGAGAGCTTAAAACAAAAGAAGAATGTTTTTGTTTATATTTTTCCGAAATTTTTGCTTTTTTAAAGCTGAAATTAACACATTTAGAGCCGTTTGAAACTTGAGAATTTTCAATTACCCGAAAAAAACGTAATTTTTCGTGCAAGCATTTCGATTTTCTGTAGTTGCGTCTTATGTACTCATAATTCGAAGATTTTTTTTGTGTAACTATGATTTTTATAACATTTAAATTTCTTATTAAGTATGGTTTTTTGATGTGAGCCTAATATTTGGGATGTTATGATGCAAAACATTTTGGTGGTACCTACCATATGGCACCGCTAGGCACTTACACTACCGTGTTTTTGCGGAAAGGGTAGATATGAGTATTTCTTTTATTTTTCATCATTTATTTTCATTATTATAAATTTAGCGTTATTTAGATGTTTTAATGCATATAAAATGTGTATGTACGTTAATTTTTTATTATAAGGGCGTCATCCAAGTGCATAAGGCCCTTAAGCATGATGGTCTGATGAAGGCATTCGTCCAAGGATAAATGAACGGAAAGAAAGGCAAAGGCCTCGAGCGTGTTATATACGATTTTTTAAGGTTACAAAGAGCAGGAGCGCAGCTAGGAATTAAGGCTAGGGGGAGTTTTAGGCCCAACCGGCCAAACTAATACTGCAGAGTCTGGGGGCCCTCCTCCAGAAAAAAATTAAGCTAAATAATTCAAAATGGTGAGTTTTTCGGCTTTCTGAGGGATATTTTATCAATACTCACACTATTCTATAAGTAATATGAATCCAATTAAGTGAAATTGATTACATTTTTTAAAATTCTATGGACTCTGGGGAGTTTTTTATTCCCCTAAACCCCCCCTCGCTGCGCCACTGGCAAAGAGTATAGATAAAAGATTAAATACATGAATATGATGAGGTTATATGAAAGGAGGGCGGAATGGAGAGCAGATTAAACCAATATTCGGATTGCTGGCGTATGATGCTGATGATCTGCATTCAAAATTCAGCCGATTTATTCACGAAAAGTTATCAAGGATGCGAAATAGCAAATGTTCATAAATGTGAAGAGGTTAGCTAATAGAAGGCAGGAGTATGGAGCCTCGTCAAACCTATCTTCGGATTGTTCAAAGCAGTAGCTTTGTACGCAGTCATGCAAACGGGTTCAAATTTATAAACACCTAGGATGAATAAATAAAACGAACAAACTTTGTATTAATCAATTAATTAATGTGCATTATTTATTGAAATGAACTTCCACAAAGCTGAGCCTGTGAATATAGAGATTACCAAGGATGAAGTTCGCCATTAAAAAATACAGTTCGCTCTGGCAATATGTCGTGGTGGTGTAACTGGCAAACAAGCCTGATTGGGAAATCCGGGTTCAAATCCCGACTCAGCCAAATATTTTTGCCATGGAAAACTTCATCCTTGAGGTTTATAAATGCGGATTGTTCATTTACGACGATGACGATCATCAAATTCTAATATACAGCCGGCTCATAATGCTGGGGCATTGAGCGTGTTGAAAAACTCGCAGCGCTTACTAGTGGCAATTAATCTCTGCGCGGAGTGACAACCGGGAAATAAGCAAACAGACGACAGGGAGAGAGGGATCTCTTCGAGGGAATCTCTTCGCTTCGCCGCATTTCATGCAAAAAAAAAGTCCTGCTTCGCCCGAAAGAATTCTTTCTCCTCCTCTCCGCGCGCACTCCCACAGACGACTCAAGGCCTCGAAGTCTTCCTTCCGCCTGCTGCTTTCTTTTCCCTGCCCTCCGTGATTGACCGCGTCTGAGGCCCAATATAGCATCGCGTCCAAAGCTCCCGAAATCTCTTTCCAATCATGCACGTGTCCCCCTTCCGCTTGGGCATGGGCTTCCACGAAACCCCCCCCCCCCCTTCCGAAAGACGAGAAAATACGCGGAAAATCGTTTATGCAAATATTCACCATTTTTTTATGATTCGCATTCGTCTGCCTCGGTGAGGACGGGGTAAAGTCATCGCCTAAATCTAAGGTAGCAAGTTCGAGTCCCACAGGGTAGGTTGCCCCTGTCCGGAGCGTGAATGTTCGTGTTCGTTTAATTGTTAAATTTTATAATAACCCCGTTGTAAAGGCCAAACAGCACTGTTTTCGGTGGTGTGGCAAAAAATAAAAATTGAAAAAATTAATTAATTGCGTAAGGTCAATTATAATTAATATTCTTTGCCAACTTTTTAGTGGTTTCAGTAATTTCATAATTCCATCTTGAGAAGTATTAAACCTTTATGAAGAAGTCTGCATCCACAAACAAAATTATAAATAATTATATTAATTTACCTACATTATAAATTAACTTTTCTCGAGTTTCCGCGCTGGTAAGATATTCTAAGAAGGCCGACGTTTTGGATTCCGACTCGTCATTCATTCTCAATTCTACCTCAATCCATTATAATTTAAAGTATACATAATTTACCAGCAGTTCCCCAAATTTACCTCAGAACTTTAACCGACTTTAATGATATACAATTAGAACGTTAGCATAAATTGGTGGAATACATACAATGTTTATTAACGTGAAAATTATTATCAAGCAGGGCCGCCCAAGTTTCCCACCGTAAGTTACGCTACACAAATATAATTTGGGGGCCGAGGGATTCTAAATTTTAAAGGGAAATGAAAAATTTGGAAGGGATTTTAAAATGCATGCCATCTGCCGTGGGGGGTGGGGATTTGTTGCCTTTTGAGAGAATGCGACATCACCCCATTTGTCAAGAAATATTATAAAATATAGATTAATATCAAATGCATGTTAAAATGTTTCAAATGAATAACATAGGTACATACACACCAAATAATAGAAATTAACTCTTCCCCGAGTGCAGAATAAAGTATTTATTTTAGTAATATGAATTAATAAAAATATTAATTATTCCTGCCAAGTGACGAAGTAACTGCGCTACACTGTGTAAAAATAATAAATTAATTTATCAACACCCGGGCCGCGCTGAGATATTTATGAGCCTGGTGTTTTTCCCCACTTCTTCCCCACCTTTAAGAGCGCTGAGAATAGTTTTCAACGTACACCACCAGAGACAATCGATAAAAGATATGCATATAAAATTAGCTGGAGTACGATATCTTCTGTTGTATAAGTACACATTTTTATTCCATATGTTTTTATTACTAACGCTACGCCGAAATAATGTCTTCATTGTTAACAAACTGTACATGATTCATTACTGAAGAGTATCACCTCTATCAGAATATAAAAGGAGATTCATAGCATAAATATTGTTGCGTATAGAGTCCAATGATTGCTTCATCCTCAGTTGTGCGTTCCACCAAGTTCAACTAGATTGAGCTTTATTGCCGAGCAAATTTTCGGAAGTAAATCTCTTTTAGTAATGATAGTGTTAATTAAAAGTTATTTTTCCATTCAAATTCTAATGCTATTGCATGGACTGAAAACAGTGTAATCCATTCCCGAGTATATTTAAGTACCATACATTTCACCAAAATTAGTGAAAACAATATAGTGGTTGCATTCGCAATGTTAACCAAACAATGACAAGGCGTCAGAATAAATTTATTAGGCTCTTCCCCTTGTCTGCACGTAGACAGTACGAGAACTTTGCTATATATGGATAATTTTGAACGCGAACATTTGCTAACTTCATCCAGTTGCCTTTCGTGTAATACTAAGAAGGTTCAGCTGGGTTCACAAGAACTACGGTGGAAATTACGGAAAAGGAAAATGAATTTATCACATTTGTAATGCATCAAACGGAAAGCGGTCGGTGGATACAGGGGAGAGTTGCCTAAATCGCACCGCTTCCCATATCGCACCACCATCCTAGAAAACAAAGTATTAGATATGAATGCATTCTAATGGCTTCATTTAGAACACCCTGCATCACCAAGCATACCACATTTCAATTGTGGCCACCAGTGTAGTGACAAGTTATGTGCGTAGGTATTAAGAGAAGAAGTGTCTCTTCTGCTATTTCTTTCGTCTTTTCACAAGAATATTGAAAACAAATAAGGAATATTCACGTAGTTTAAGCTAGATCTCATATTTTTGAAGTCTATTGTGTTTCATTTAGTGCTATTAACGGCGTGGAATGATCACTTGTTTAGGCAGTGTAAATGATTTCATATAAAATGGCAGTCGCTCCCAGTGGCGCAGCGAGGGGGGTTTTGGGGGATAACCCCCCCCCCACCCCAGAGCTCAGAGAATTTTTTTAATTTAACCCATTTTACTTAATTTGATTGATTTTATTAATATAATATTGTAAGGATTAATAAAATATCCCTCAGAAAGCCGTAAAACTCACCATTTTGAACCATTTATCTACAAAATTCCGCAATTTATTAATCTCGTTCCTACCGCTTATCCTGGTGGGTATTCCATGCCCCACACGCCCCGGTATTAGTTGCACCTAAACCCCCCCCCCCCCAGCCTTAATTCCTAGCTGCGCCCCTGGTCGCTCCCATATCGCACGTCTCTCTAAACCTGTGCGATGTAAGAAGTCTTAAAAAAAGCTGCCGTGAAATGACTATTCTAAAGCATAAACACTTCTACAAAAGACTTGTACATTTTTTCCAATTATTGCAGGGTTTTTTATCAAGCAAAAAAATAACACCTATAATTAATGTCAAAGATATGACTTACTTAATTTTTTCGTTCCTTAGTTTACGGGTATTTTAATGTACATGTTTGCTCTGTTATGAGATCTAAAACATAACCTTAAATAACTTGCCTGTCTGCCTCTAATTTTCGTTGAAATATTATTTCCTAATTTTGGCCTCCAGTGATGCGATTTTGGGAAACCGGTTGCCTAAATCGCATCGTTTGCATAAGTTTGAAATTGAATTTTTATACACGTGTTCAACTTGGAATTGACTGTCCCCAAAAATTATGAGAGAAGAAGACATTCCACCTCACATAAAGCAGCATTAAAAACTTATATTGCGTCACTTGTTTTTGATTTAATTCGTTTTTTTCCAAAATTGGTGCGATTTAGGCAACCTTAACCTACCTTTTAAGTGGATAATAATGATTGACCATATGCTTATCCGCTTTCCGCTCGTTCCGCAGATTAGATGGCATGAGAACCCAGCTCAATTTTTATACTCATGAAAATGTTCTAAACCAATTTTGAATGAGGGATCATTTAAACCAATCTCAAGCTTTCGTCAATGACTTTGGGAAAAATAAGCACCTGGCATTTTCATGAATGGAGTTTATCTTGTGGTAATGTTTCGGCGACGCTTATCTCTACCCGCCAGATATGAGTAGGTATTGACTGGATATCCGGGATTGTTTACCTAAGGCTTACTCCAGTTTATTATCGTTCAATCTGGGAAGAAATATTGAGATGCTGGAGAAAATATTTGGAGGCGTGAGTGAGAAATACGCGGAAAAAAATCTAAAACTTTCATTCTCCATGAAATATGAATCTTGAAATTGTTAAAATCCCCAAGTATTTTATCGATTAAAAGACGTTGCGTCAAAAAAAAATTAGGTCACAAAATTGATTTCCTCCGTGTTATTTTGCATGTAATAACTGCAACTTTATCTTACAGACACACTTATGAGATGCAACGAAATATTCGAATATGAATTTATGGACAAAAATGAATTGTCGTATCAAAAGTTTTTTCTCAAATTACATCGTTAAAATAATTTTAGCTTAATGAAATTAGTCATTCATATCATAATTTATCATAGGAATCTTTGAAAACATCAATAGTCTCACTTCACGAAGTGTTTTGGTAATTCACCGCTCACTTTGATGAGTCATGTTCGAGGTCGTCTGAGAGTGAGTATTGTGAGTGATCCTGAAATAATTTGAAACTTTCACATCAATGATTATGGTCATAATCACCCAATGTCAATTTTCTTCTCGGTATTTTTTTCCATCTGCTTCTCCAACCGCCGTCAGTATCACTTTGTAGTCCTGCCACGAAAATATACTCACTAATTTTTAGTTCTCTTCTTTGTTTTTCGATTCTAATCGAGCACATATCCCATAATTTTCTTTATTCATTTCATCTTCATAAGAATAAAATAATAATTCCGTATTACTGTATTCCATTTCCCGTAGATTTTTTGAAGTGGTAGTTTATTTAAGCCAAATCTGATCATAGCGTGTATTATCTATTTCGCCAAAGCCTCATAATTTAACCAATAACTTTCTGAAACAATGAGGAGTTGAATATGAGAGCAGTCATTGACTACATTGCGGTGTTTTTATTTTAAAATTAAATCGATAAATTTTATATCTCAACGTATTTTTTGCACTATTTGGACGCGTGAAGACAGTGTGCCAAAGATTAGAAGTTAAAATGCCGGGCGACAAGCGCACCCATCGGCTGAAAGTTGTTATTTACTTTTCATTAGTACATATTACGATAGTTTTGTGGAAGAGAGACAGATGGAGGACATTTACTGCAAAGAGAATACTTGTTTTGATTCTCCTCGATGATTTAGACCTTTATCCGTTTATAGTAACTCGGTCGTGTGAGCTGAGTGTTTTTTTTTTCATACTGTAACCCCATTTCACGAGTGCACAGACTCATTGGGTCGATGAACATGGAAATGAGATAAGCGCCCCATAGGTCTCGTTTGGCCGATTCTTTGGAGAAAACTAATGGCATCAGAGAACCATTGGGAATATATAAATTATAATCAAGGGAATAGTGTACGGGTAAAGTGAGGTCATTACGTGGAAGAAATAATTTGGGCATCTCTCACCTAGATTCGAACCTTAAATTCAAGGTCTATTTATTTCCAACTTCCCTTTATTATTTATTTTCATTCATTTAATTAATTTAAATGTTCGTAAAAAACATACATGTGAATTAAAATCAATTCTCAAAAAGGTGAAAACTAAGCGGGTGTTCTAAGATAGCTTGAGATAATGGCACATTGAAATATATAGTTTACTCGCGATACTTACTAAATGTTTGCGGTAAAAAGAAATGAGACGATGATTAGGGATGGATTAGTGCTTGCGGCATGTCTAGTTGCGAAAGAGGCGCTCAAAAATGGATATTAATTAGAAAATTATTCACTTCAATTTTACAATAGGGTGGTTTCCTGTTATTTTTTATTGCCTAAGTCGAAAGATTATTACTCCTGGAGTATGCATTTCACGCTCTTAGATTTTTAAATGCCGATGTCTATTTTTCACGATTAAATGAAAAGTGAAAATTTTCATTTAATCGTGAAAACGTGACGGCTAAGTGTGAATGCTGGGAAAATCCCGTGTGACGTATTTCTGGTTCCCGCTACCGCCGTGTGAGATGACCTTGGGGCGAGGCTTTAAGCGCCGCTACGATGCAGGCTGCTAGCAGGTAGCAGAGTAACCAGCTAGCAGGTAGGGCTTGGCTTATATAAGGATTATTATTATCCTATCAGAAGAAGAAAACTTTCCCACCTTAGGCAATTTTAATGGGCGATTATTAAGAGATGCTTCCCTGAGCTCTGTGCCTCATGCATGCATTAGTAATCTCAAACGATGTAAAACTCCTGACTCCTTATGCAGGCTTCCGCGGGTCGATGAATATGAAGATACGTCTCTTTCGGGTAATACACCGCGTGGGTCCATTGCGAGAACAATGGACCCACGCGGTGTATTACCCGAAAGAGACGTATCTTCAAAACTCCTGACTATTCGTTTAGCATCTAGGTCGCTGTGACGTCACGTGGAATGGCATCACATGGCCGCCAATCTGGCCTTCTTCAAAATAGGTTAAAATTTTCCATTAACATTCGTCTAAACTGGGATTTCTAAAACCAAATAATTTGTATATTATGAATACACTAATGGTGGGTAACGAATCGCAATCAACGCATTTCGTTTTCTTTGATGAAGGAAACTACCCTAATTGCACAATTTTTGCATAAAAATTTAGTTTCCTAAGTTTTTTATTTATTTACAAAGGTGCTCATGAATCATGACAAATAAAAGATAAAATGGGCTCATTTGTAAATTTCCAACTTTGAAATTTTCTATGAGACCTTCACAGAGCGTGGTAGCCTAGTATATAAAGCTGTCGGCTGGTCAAAGGGTGCCCGGTTCAAATTCTGGCCGAAGCCTTCGGACCCCTGCGAAACAGATATTCTTGCAGTTGGAGGTGAAACAGGGAAAGAAACTTGCCCCACCTGGTAGCGCAAAAACAATTTAATGTGTTTAAAATTCATATGTCTTCTATTGAGGCCTGGTTACACAGTACGTTATATATATGCGTGTTATAACATGCAGGAGTTAATTTGTGAATTCTTGCACGATTTTGGCGGACCGGAACAGAATATGTACGATGCATAAACCAAATTATAGAATAGGTTCTATTTTCTGTTAATGCGTTCGTGCATAAACTTGCACGAACGCATTCCAAGGTGTGATTCCAAGGTGAATTTTCGTGTTCATTCACGCGTTCTTATATTTAGACATTAACTCGTATGTTTAAATTAATCGTGTAACCAGGCCTTTAGACTGTGGTGGGCTCTACGATCACCGATTCAAACCAGCCTTGGGATTTGGTCTCTGTGTGAGTAGAATATGGCCGAGACATCTATTTAGAAACTCCTTTATATAATTATAGTATATTAAAGTCTTACTTCTTTATGCAGATATATCTACGAACTCTAACTCTAGTTCGGCGTGTATATTACCTAATTTATCTTGTCATCAGATCGACTGGATATTTTTTGCCGAATCTTTATTCATCATAAACTTTAATAAATTCATTTAAAAATAATTATATTTAGCTGTTTAAAATATTTAAATCATTCATCACGTGTATTTTTACGAATAAAATCGCATACTGCACAGGCGATCGGACTTCTCTGTGATTTGAACCAACCGCGCGAAATTATGGTTCACTTATGGGCCTGTAGATGTCCTCACTCAAAAAACAAAAGACAATTTGGAGGTCACCTTGACCGCAAGCTTTGACTTCTGCAGGGACTTCTTCGGTCGACCTTTGCAGTTTGGCACCCCAGGGTACAACCACCACTGCACTCTTATTTGACAGCCTTTATCTAAGAGGTTTGGCAATCGCCCCTGTTACGCCCTCTCCCATTCAAAAAGTGTTTTTGTTTTCATATTGATATGGTTTTATTACCGTATCGGTGTTTGTGCCACTGATTTAGTTTTTCTTCGCTCAGGTTACTCCTAGGGACCGACCAAAATACAAGATGCATGAAGAAAAGACACGATTTATAGAGAGGGGGTCCCACAAGGGAAAAGGTATAGCTGTATTTACTAGCGGAGGAGATTCCCAGGGTAAGTTGATTCTTTGGTCGGTTTTTCAGTTTTTTTAATGTGCTATAACTGTGGAAATGAAGCCATACCTTTATTTGGGGTTATATTTTAGTAATAGACTGCCGTGAAATTTCATTGTTTTGTCTCATCCATACCTCACTCATTCAGTATAATACGATGTTTCTAGGTATGAATGCTGCTGTTAGGGCAGTAGTTCGCATGGGAATATACCTGGGATGCAAAGTCTACTTCATTAAAGAGGGTTACCAAGGAATGGTAGATGGAGACAAATATATTGTTGAAGCCACATGGTCGTCCGTATCTTCCATAATTCACAAGGTAAGCTTGCTTAGAGCTGTATATTTACCGGCATGCACCTATGTGATTACCTACCCAATGTTTACTGGAATTCCTGACCACCCCAGATATAAGTACTATTTAGAGCCAGCCGGTGATAACTCTTGATATCCAAAAAATTTTCGTACGCATTCAAAATTACCGGAATAATCTACCGAATTCGTCATCTGCGTCCACTATGTGGATCATACTCATCATGAGTGTGTGATGTAGCTGTGTTTTTTTTCGAACTTGCGTCGTAGATATCAGTGTAAACGAAGTGTTTTTTGGCTAAAGTGTTCTAACATGCCAAAATGAGATGATTTCTTGTATGATTGTTGGAATAATTTTTTGCATTGCCTATAAATTGCATCATTCTTGCCCATTATAATCTCTTCAGACACCTGCTCCTCAGATTGCCAGGTGTTGTAGTTTTCATTTAATTTCCAATCTTAGTCTTCCAATAATACCAGATTATATGCCCTGTTCACCTTTCAAATATTAACACCAAAAGAACTCCTGTTATGTACATAACAGTGCCTTCAGTTGATGCATTTTTATGAGTAAATGGTTAGTGGCCATTGTGAATGACCTTTCAAGGACTTTGACCTCTAAGTTAAAAATGTATTTAAATAAGGCCGAGAACATGAGATAGACTGATCTGTTTCACACATCCTTCCATTTATTGGAGAATGCTTTGAGAGTATCACTAACGTCATAGGTAAACCTTTTAATATCTGGTAGTTATTGTGGAGAGCTAGTGTTGTGTTTGACAGAAGTATGTCAGTCTCAGGAAAATCATGTGTTTAAACTTGGGAAAATATCCTAGCTTTTCCTCAAGCTTAACTACTGATAGTATATTACTGTTTCTGTTCAATTTAATGAGCTTAATTTATCTTGATCGCTGTATATGTGGAAGCGTCATGTATTTTTCTGGCTCCAACAGTCATGCAGATCATAATTGTAAATGATAGTATGCTCTCAGATGTGCTCCTCTATTCTTCCTCCATTCATTGAATTGAAAAAGAGCTAATGTTAGTGGCCGGTTATTTGGCTATGTTTATTGTCTCTGAATAATCCATTTCTTTGGTAGGAAGATGTAATTTTAGCTTTTGCCGTCCTATTCTTTAAAGCAAGCAAAATAATTGCTGTGAGAAGATTATATTGAAGACTTTTTCTCTCAAAGATACACAGATTATTCTTTGTTACATGCTTCCATTTGGAACTTTTTTCTGTTCTCTGAGTATGGCTTCTTGCACTTAAAGGTTTCTACTGTACTAATTTTGTATTTCTGTGTTAAGAATTAGTTCACTGCTGACTATATTCAAAAAGATCTTTTTATTTCGTTGTTTCAATTGCTCCTTTTATCTTATCTGAAATATTGTTTGATGATGCTATATACTATCAGTGATATCCCTTATACATATTTTGTTTGTATGTGTACCTCATTTTAATGTATCACTGCTTTCTATTCATTTAGTATCTTTTCTTTTCAGGGAGGTACTGCTATTGGCTCGGCTCGGTGTTCTGATTTTCGAGAACGAGCTGGGCGCCTTAAAGCAGCCAAAAATTTAGTTAGCAAAGGAATTACCAATCTGGTTGTTATCGGTGGTGATGGATCTTTAACTGGTGCTAATCTCTTCAAGCAAGAATGGGGCAGCCTTCTTGATGAACTGCTCTCTCAGGGTTAGTTACAAATACTTTTTTCTCTCAAGGTTATGTGTAATGTTCAACATATATTATGATATAACCATTGTTGGATTAAGTATGCTTGTGAGGTTAATTATGCTTACCTATAGGTTTGGCCGAGAGATCCCTGAAAGTTTTTTCTCCCTAATACCTCAATGATTTGCAACACTCTCTCCCCATTTGCTCAAGGGGAATCATTACTTGCTCTGTCTACAAGGCCCCAGGGGTGTCAATCCAGCTCTGTTCGTTTGACCTCTACTTTCCTTAAAGTTGAGTTGGAGAAAAAAGTATGTGTGGATGAGTTGTATTCTCTAAGTATGAGGTCATTCATTCAGACCCAAAATCACAATTCATTTAAAGAATTTTTTTGATCGAAGGAAAAAGTAGGCTGCGATGAAAAAAATCTTCCCGAGTCAGTCTCTCACATGTAATTCTGAAATAAGAAAGCATGTAAGTTGGTGCACACTTTTGATGAAAGAAACAGCAACACTTTGCAGGGGACGAGGGTGTCATCAATTTGTCTGGGAAATAGTCGATTTTTTAGTGCAAATACATATGTAGATTTAGCAATAGGCGTTGGGTGGAATAATAGAAAAATACGGGTCTCCTTAAATTCTCTATCTCTACTGAATCGGGAAAGAGGTCAATAAGATAATTTGCTAAGCTTTTAAAAAAATATGTATTTTATCTGCAAAAAATAATTTGGGCTCCCATGATATTCTCCATGTCAGGCATCCCTTTTGCTAAGTCTTGTGCCTTTTCCATGCATAGAATATGTCTCTGATTAAAATTATATGCAGGCAATAGGGTCATGAAATTCCTGAATTATCATTGACCTTGAAGTGAGAGGAAATAAAACATGTGGTCATACCAAGGTCATGATCTTGACCTTGGATTGTCATTTCAAAAAAGTATAGGTTGTATATATGAACTGAAAGTTCCCAAAAATGTGTAATCCCAATAGGTAATCGATCCATCCTATGAATCCGATTCATTCCAAGGGTTTTACCTTATGTTATTTTCAGACTGAGCTCACTATTAAAATTATTATAACCTCACAGGGAAAAGCTGAATTTATCCTTGTTCTCTTATGACTAAAACAGAATTTCTATGAAAGACTTAAAGGGTCTAGCCGGTTAAGATGGTGAAAAGTGCCCCCCGAGATTTTGAAAAATAAAAAATATACACATAAAGTGCATCCAAAATAATATATTTCCCCAAAGTTTCAGGCCTCAACAATGGAAAATAACTCTAAAAAAATTGAAACACGATTTTTAGTTTGTTAACCATATCTCCAGTATTTATTTCTTAAAAATCGTTATCGTGATTTTAAAATGTAAATACAGTTATGTTTTACCATCCTGATTTTTTTCAAAAATTTTTGATCCAAAACTCAACTTTTACATAAGTTTGAAATTTTCAAAATTAAATTAAAGAATTTAGGAAACAATAGTCACTCTGAAAAAAATATATGTTGTCACCCCTACCCTGAAGTATAATCTAAATTTTTTTCAGATTTTTAAAAATTGGTGGAACACTGTCAAAAACACGAATAACTGCTTCATGCCATTTGCATCTATGTATTCCAAAAGGATATTTGATTTGATTGTTGAGAGCAACTATTGTTGATCAGTTTCTAATATTATTGAGTAAGAATAAACATTAACATGAACAATGCCTATCACACTTAGATTGATCGTAATTATTTTTTATTACCATA
Source organism: Ischnura elegans (assembly GCF_921293095.1). Lineage (NCBI taxonomy): Eukaryota > Metazoa > Arthropoda > Insecta > Odonata > Coenagrionidae > Ischnura > Ischnura elegans. Next base: position 102,717,312 of record NC_060247.1, read on the forward strand.
CTGTTAAACTTTAAATTCCTAATTACTGCGCGAATATGACAGAAGCGGTGATAATTGGTATATCGCCTTTTCGAATATGCATAATGGCCGTTTCCCTGGAAAAATCATTGCGCAGGTTAGTATTGAAAACATTTGTTGAAATTGCGAGAATCCGAGCCTGCAGTGAGAGGAGGGCCTATTTTCCGAGGGCAGCACATTCTCTCGTGCGTTGTAGCAATTCACCGCTTTACACGAAGCAATTTTGACTCTGCTTTCGTACATACGTAAGATTGCGCAGTGATGTGACCGGAGTAAAACGGCCTAAGTCATACTAGTACACCATTTACGGCACAAAATATCTTTGAACCAGACCACGTCACTAATTTCCTAAGAAATTCCTTCATAAACTAAGCTGTGTTAAGCGACTTTTTGTGTGCGATTTTTCCTTGCAGTGAATGCCACGCCTTACACATTTTAATCCATATTGTTTCCTTGTTGGCATGACTGTCCATTAGAACAGATATATTGGCTTTAATGTAATGCTCTACCGATGAAGTTATTAACAGTATGTTTGTAAAACCAAGAAATAGAATGGGTATACAATTTAAAAATGAAGTCATATGTTGCAGTAGCTATGCTTTATTGCAAAATGATTTTTTATATTACATTTTAAAATTAATTGTAAACAATATCTCCAATATATAATACCATTCATAGAAAAGGGCGAAAAACACTCTTTATTTTTTTACAATAAACGTTTCGTCATACCATCGTTAACATCACAATCTCTAACCCTGTCAGTTATTTAATATAGGGTATCGTATCTCTTCGCGTTCCTAAACTTAGAAATGGAACCCTCTACGACTCAACTTCGTATGTCATAGGGCAGCTGCCTGGTTCCTTTGGAATACAATAATTGCACTTTTCTCAAGTTGAAATTCCGCCATTGCTCCTTCCGAATGTGGTGTCTCTGGTTCCTCTTCCGTCTCGGTGAATACCAGGTGCCAACGGACGAGATTATTCGACTGCCCTATTTTTTCTACGGAATTGGACTAACTCTTACAATGTACACGCATGTAGACTTTTATAATCAACATTCATGGAAACCTGTCTCTCACTTAGCAATTTATCCGAATAATTTTCTCTCTCAGTGCTGCACGTGACTCGTACGTATTGTTTCACATTCACTGATTAAGAAATTAGGCATCAGAGAAGGCCTATTGCTGGCATTAACAATGAGGAGGTGTCATTGCCTTGTCAAAAACCCTTCCCCGAATATTCAGTCATATTCTCATACTATTAGGAAGTTGGCTTAAATGTAGGTGATAAATACATAGTTAATTAGAGTCAGGAGATCATTCTTAAAAATCATTTTGGGCAGACGTATTTGTAGAAGCGTGGGGGCTAACTTAACCTTTCGTCAGGCGCAGTATTGGAATTGCTGTGTTCAGGCGCAATTTGCCTAGCAGGCAAAGATGTAAAATAACATAAATAACTCTTAGCGCGGCTCAGTAGTTCGTCTTTAAACTCATAAGCGCCTTTATTAGCGTAGTCTAACACTTAAATTAATTAAAATTTGTTATGTATAATACAAGGATATATTATATATCCGATCAAGTTTTTATTTCGCTTTATTTTACCATTATTTTGCTTAATTATGCTTGGCAGGGAAAGCCTATTGCTGGCATTAACCATAAAATTCTTAACTGATATGTTGGCATAAATGTGGAAACCAAAAGGCTGCATGTAGCATTAGAAAGCAAACAGATACTATGAGTATAAAAGGTCTATGACACCTATTGGCAAGAAAAGCGCAGAGTCTGTCAGATCCATTGCTCCCGAATGAAGATTAAAGTTTAACAGTATGGTTATAAAAAATAATTACGATCAATCTAAGTGTGATAGGCATTGTTCATGTTAATGTTTATTCTTACTCAATAATATTAGAAACTGATCAACAATAGTTGCTCTCAACAATCAAATCAAATATCCTTTTGGAATACATAGATGCAAATGGCATGAAGCAGTTATTCGTGTTTTTGACCGTGTTCCACCAATTTTTAAAAATCTGAAAAAAATTTAAATTATACTTCAGGGTAGGGGTGACAACATATATTTTTTTCAGAGTGACTATTGTTTCCTAAATTCTTTAATTTAATTTTGAAAATTTCAAACTTATGTAAAAGTTGAGTTTTGGATAAAAAATTTTTGAAAAAAATCAGGATGGTAAAACGTAACTGTATTTACATTTTAAAATCACGATAACGATTTTAAAGAAATAAATACTGGAGATATAGTTAAAAAACTAAAAATCGTGTTTCAATTTTTTTAGAGTTATTTTCCATTGTTGAGGCCTGAAACTTTGGGGAAACATATTATTTTGGATGCACTTTATGTGTATATTTTTTATTTTTCAAAATCTCGGGGGGCACTTTTCACCATCTTAACCTGCTAGACCCTTTGCTGTTGATGAATATGAAGTGAAATGTGTTGTGCTTCATTAGTACTTATTGTACACTCTTTGACAATGGTGTAACTTATAGATTGGTTAAATATTGCTTAATTTGATATTTATTCTTCTTTATAAGGAAGAAATCATTAAATGTTTATCACACTAAATCCAACATGTGGTTTGTAGGTCTTGATTAGAGGATATGAAAGAATGGGAAAGTTTGGTTCTAAGAGAGACAAATAGACTTTTTTTAGATGTTAAAATTAAGAATGACCATTAGCGGTGATCTTAATTATTTGTATGGTTTTTATCTTATCTGATGATACATATGTATCACTTTTTTTAACTCAAATGAAAAACTTCAAACCCTTTTTCTTATGTCATTTTCCTGGCCCCTTGTATTTGTTCAGTCTTGATTATGTGATGGTTATATTTCCTTGCCATAGCATGTGTACCGTAATTAAGGACTGTTTTTTCACTACTGTAAAATTCCCAAATTTTAGCTATATTTTATATTCACTCTGTTATTTTAGCATTGTAATGACATGCTATGGAATGACAGGTATTGGTGCCTATAACCCTTTTTTCCATATAATATCATCTGCTGTAGTTAAGCAATGCATCAAAAACTCAACGATTGGTAATACAGTAAGTCCTCTGTGTACGAACATTTAACAAACGAACTTTCAAAGATAGAACATTCAAAAATTCAAGCGTGCCCAAAATTTCAAATTTGGCATCATTGAGGTCGTCCAATGCAATGTCATGTGATGTAGAGAAACTCAATTATAAACTTCAGTGAAGTCAGGAACTGTTCAGCATTTCGCCTGTTCTTCCTTTCCGCCGGCAGCAAATTTTTTTCGGCTCCAGTCGCATTGTATGTGCAGCTAGATGAGTTTGTCACCATCATAAGTTAATGCAAAATTGTAATGTAGCTTTGCATTCTGCAGCATAACTACTCTTTTCAATACCTTGGTTAGGTTTTTTTTTTACTTACAAACAAGGTCTCTGAACGCATCATGTTTGTATGTCGAGGACTTAACTGTAATGCAAAAATTTCATCTACCCACTCCTCTTTTACCCTGATTTTTTTTTGTTCTCAGTCATGGATTTCCTTGTCTTTGAATATTATCATACAAAATCTCATCAAATCCTGACTAAAAAATTTGAGCATATCTTTCGTTTACATAAACTAGATCAACTCTCTGTAGCACCTTTTGAATGAAGTCAATGTCAGGAATACATATGTAGATGTAAGCATTATTATTTTCTTGCAGTTTGGTATTATTTATGAATACATTGCTTTCTTAATTTTACTGCTGCTTTTAAATTTTAACTATGCAGTGTGACTTTTCAAAGTTTTTTTTTTTATTGGCTCCTACATATATTGAATTGCAACCAGCTTTGACTTCATTGCTTTGTATCTATGTATTTGTATAAAAAATTATATTTGACATTTATTTCTTCAACCATTATCTGTGCACTTTTGTTTCCCTGGATCATTTAGAGGGTAGGGAGCGTTGTACATTTTTAAACGGCTCCTTGCATTTTTCCCTGTTTTTTTATGTACTTATCATGCTTACAGGTGCTCAAGTTATTTTTTTAGTTTCTCGAATCTTTATTTTATTAATTTTTTTCCCCAAGTAGTTTTGTCATACCTATAGCAAAACACCTTAGTTGCTATAATTTCATCATTAGCATTCCTTTTGATTTTTAGGTGAAATTACTAAAGAAGCTCGAGAAAAATACAGCCATCTTCACATAGCAGGGATGGTAGGGTCTATTGACAATGACTTTTGTGGTACTGACATGACCATTGGCACAGACTCTGCTTTGCATCGCATCATAGAAGCTACTGATGCTATCGTATCTACAGCTTACTCTCACCAGCGTACATTCATTATGGAAGTCATGGGAAGGCACTGTGGGTAAGACCCTGCTGGCATTATTTATTCATTTTTCACCTGTCTGTGGATTTTCTTCAAAATGTATCTTATATTTTAGTCTCTAGACGCCATACATGATTGGTAAATTAAATTAACTATGGTTAATTGTGGATATATGGCACTGAAACAAATTTAATCATCAACATACTGTGTAAATTCGTAATATGTTTATCTGTGTGTATTTATTTTAGGAAAACCTTCTATTTGTATAAGTTAAGTCCAATCTAAAATTAAGTTTATCCAGAGTATCGCCATGATTTTACTAGGCTATATCTATTGCATGAAATAGAGAATACACATAACAGTAGAAAGCTTATTTATGCCCCTTTATTGGTGGGTTGGATTATAGTCACTAACATTCAACAAAACATTTGTTCAAATCAGTTCCTTCCTAAGCTGATAATTTTTCATCACATTGTTCATTGGGTATTTCGGTTAACTCTCAAGTTGTGTGCTGAAATTGTAAACAAGTTAATACGCACATTCATTTATCAGAAAAATTAAGTTTCTTGTGTTTTTGGCATATAATTCATCATTTTAAAGTCGGGTAACTATTGGAAAACACATTCTTAGTAATGAAGAAACTCTACGTATTCAATTTTTTTGGGCTATATTTCCTTTATTTTCATAGACACACTTGCTGAGTGCATATGCATTAACATATTTGCATGCTACTGAAAAGGATTTATGAATAAAAAATATTTGGCTGGCTTCTGTTCCTGGTTTTTGAAAATCTTGATTAGATGACTAGAACTGATGTAGTGATGTTCATGGGGGTAAACATAGCTTGATTGACTGTGTAGTGGGTTTTAGTCCATATTCTCAATCAAACAGAATGTTATAGGGTTGCACATGATTGCGGGTGGCATAATGAATTGATTGGGTGAGGGAGATTAATGATCGAAATTTCTGATGTTAGTTTGTTAACATTAGCTGAAAGAGTGGGATTTACGTGACTTGGAAAAATACTGCCAGTTTCAAGGATAAACTTTGCTGAGAAAACTTATTTGGCTTGGCCAGAACCACATAAATGGTTAATATGTGTTTCTGGTCAAATTTGACCCTAACAACACTTTTAAACTTCCAAAAAAATAATGCTTACAACATGTTCCAATATACTTCATGGAACTCGTAACTTAGTGCACAGTTGCCTGCTGAGGTGCAAAGTCACGAATGCCAAGGATAAAATGTCCTCTGAAAAGGTCATTTAGTTTGCCTTGGTTTTGAACCAGGATATCACAATTAACAGTCAAGTAGTAACTAGTTACACCACCTTCAGTAACATTCCTTGGAGATAAATTGCAGGGTAGTTTTTCCATATGAGGTGTTTGTGTCAAATCCTCATTTAGAACGGGAGACATATTTTGTAAGTTATTTTCCAGCCTCAATGGGGGTGGGGTAAAGTCTTCGCCTGTTAAACCAAAGGTCTTGGGTTCGAGTCCCGAGAGGTTGGACAAAGGCATGGATATTTTTGATCACCCATCGTTACTTATTGTCAGCCTCCTTGGTGTAAAGGCCTAGTTATTCTGTCTCCAAGGAAATTAAGTCAAACAAATACATGTACCCACAGTTGAACTGGCTTTTCTCCTCTAAAGCTATATTTCCCCCACCACATATATCTTCCATGCAGTCATGAGGACTTTCCACCACACCATAATACCGTGTCGACTAAAAAAATATAATCTGAAATTTGTCTAGGAAGAAGATAGGTTCATAGTGTAATGATTGTCATACCTGTCAGTTTTGAAATCAAGGTTTGATTCCCAGTAAAGCTGAACAATTATTTCCCTAAAGATTTAATCCTTCGTCTTAATGACTCTGTGCCTTTGTATGTGATTGAATGCAAAGTTATTTATTCCATGCAATGCTTGTGAATATGTTGCTTGTATGATGAAGTAATCAGGTCGTAAAGAACCTGCAAAACTAGTCAAACAAAGAAAAAACAGTTTTGGGTGTATTTCAAATAATAATTATTTTTGCATATTTTTATTAGGGAATTGATATTCCACTCCCCCCAAATTTTATCGGAGCTCAATTTCATCATCTCTGTTAATTATTTTAACACAATTTCCCCATGCAGAACTCTTTATTTTTACCGGCAAGTGGCTACTTCCTATTACTCATAATTCCCATCATAAATCATTTGTTCAATTTAGTTTGTTGCCCATCATAATTAAAGCCTTAGTGCTCTAGTTTGAAATCATGTGTTCTAATTGTAATTTGAAACCAACCATTGAAATAGTTGTTACATTACACCTAATATGATTGTTGTGCCTTACGTTTAATGCTGTTTTCAAGATTCTTTTGTTGCCTTTAAAAATTTTGATTTCTTTTAATGAAATTGAGGTGGTGAAATTGTAGTTTTAAGCCTTTACCCAAGATAGAATGATATGCTATTTTGTGGCTGTGGTTTTAATTTTTCTATTAACTTATAGTTTCACTAGTCATGATTCATCTTTTTCCAGTTACATATTTTGTTTTAGGAATTTATATCATCTCATCACTAAGAAGATTTGGTATTAGTCAAGGGTGGGTTTTAGCTTAACCATTGAAATTGTTACGTATGTAGACATTTTGAATTGATTGCATATAATAATTACACTGTACATGTATTTATTTATTAAATGCTGCAGTTTTTGTTCACCATTAGTATATTTAACAAGTTGACCATTTCTGTGATGTTTCAATTTTAATTTTAATTTTGGATAAATGTGATAAATTCATTCTACAAGTTGGTATTTTATTCATGGATTTAATATATTGGGAATCATCAAATTTCTCTCTTGTGTGTATTTTTTTTCATTGAGTCAACTTTTCTTTTCACTGAATATTTACCAGATTTTTATCTGAACTCTAGTGCCGATGTTTCCCCTTGTCTGCTTTCCTCAGAATTTGCATACAAAATACGTTAAAAATTTCAATAGCTATCTGCGTAAAAATAGGGTTGAATGCCTTGAAAATCCGATTTGTTTAAAACTTGAACAGGATTTTAGTATTTAAAAGATCAGTAATATCTCATGGCTATTTCGATAAGCCATTACATACGTGAAAAAGTTTACAGGGATCATTGACACTTGAATTATTAATGACAAGTGCTGAAAATGAATTATCAAAAATGATGAACTGATCTCTGAAGTAATCATCGGAAGACATGACATTAACTCAAAAGTATTCACTAACAAAATTCATAGTGGAAAATATTTGTCTTTGCTCAATATGTACTCTTCAAAGGCAGAGGAACTTAGATAGTTGAAAATTCTAATATTTCAAATCACCAATGCTTGGAACTTCTGAAACCAAACGTACAGCATCTTGATTCCAAAAAAAAATTTATGCAAATGAACTTTTTAGTTGAAGCAAATAAACCATTCATGATCAATATTTTTTCATAATAAATATCTTTACAGATGCTATTGTTCAATAAGTGTTTTTGTAACTGCATATATTTAAAAAATTCCAATTATGTATTCAAAAATTTCACCTCGATTCTGGCTTGAATTACCTTGTTTGACTCTATTTCTTTTTTTTGCCAGGGATGTGGATTAACAGGTGTTTGGGTGAAAATTGTCTTTGTGTCACAAAATCGATAATTTTTGGCTGAGAAGCCATTGTGTCTGCATCCAAAAGTATCGGCTTTGGTGCTTTACGGGGAGATGTGCTTTCCTATACCTCATTCCTTTTGCTATCTGACTTGCTGCTTTGGAACAGGTACCTATCCATAGTGGCGGCGCTCACCAGCGAGGCGGACTATGTATTTTGCCCTGAGAGTCCACCTCCCCAAGACTGGCCTGAAAAGCTGTGCAAAAAGCTGGAGCAGGCAAGGCCGAATCTCATATTGCCACTATTTTTCAGGATACCTTTTTGAAGCCCCTCGTTTTCCCCCTATTAACTGTGCTTTCCTGCATTAAGTGTGTTAGTGTGGTGAAGCATAATATAATTAACTTTTTTTTGAGCCAGATTAATGCTGCTGCAATGACAATACACCAGATATCATGTTTGAATATCTGTCTTTTCTCATCCTATTGCGAGAGATGTTCTTAAATCTTTCTGCTTTTTAGTGATGCTTAGTTTTTTTGAAATTTTGATTATTAGTTTTATAGCGTTGCTGCTTAGAAAGGTATTTTGCTCAAGGATGAATAAACTCTTTACTGTCCTTCTGCGGCTGTGAAAATAGATTTATACTTAAACGATTTTGATTTTGACAATTCAGTCGTATTGCCATATGTTTTGGATAATGACTTGTCTTCCATTTTCAAGGTATGCACTTTGAGTAACACATGTGAAATTGGACATTCATTGAGTAGCGTGCCTTAAAAATGGAAGACAAGTCATTTTCCGAAACGTTGGCCAATACAACTGAATTTACATGGTTTAGAACCAGAGATTGATTTGTTAAGATTTACACTTATTTTAAATGTGGAAAAATGGAAGTGTTTAGATGTTTTACAAGCATTTATTCTTTGAATGAATGTATGAGAATTAACTCGATATTCAGACAGTCTCATGAAAGCATCTTGGGCAAGAAACCAATTCTTTAGTCATGAATTTCTCTCTTAGGCACTGCTTGCCTTTCTCTTGCTGTGGAGAACTATAGCTGCTATTTCAGTTGTTAATCATGACAATGCACTCCCATATTAAAAGCAGCACCAATTCATGAATCACTGGTGAAACATTTTTAACTGTCAACTTTTGTATATGTATAATATGTGATCTCACAACGTGTGCATTCTACCATGGTTTCGATTTGTGATTAAAATTTGCATTTGGTGTGTTACAAATTCTGTAAATGTGTTTATCTAATCGCCAATCCAATTTTTTGGGTGTGATTTAACTGTTCTGTACATTGTTCAGAGAAAGTACAAAGAGGAAAACCGATGGATACTATACATAAAATATTTTCAAAATCCTTTTTGGTGATCCATATGGAGACATTTTTGGCAGGTTGTAGATTCATCCAAGTTTTTTTTTATCCTAACAGGTCATTGTGATGAAATTACTGGAAACAACTCTGTTTTCCCATTATTAGTGGATTATTCAAATTCAAACAGTTTGCATTTATAGGAATAAACATTTCATTGTATGTTGCGGACATATCTGTGAAGCGTTGGTATTTAAGTATCGTGTAATAGCTCACTATTTAAGTATCGTGTAATAGCTCACTATTTAGCTATTTCTTTTTTCATTGTGAAACAATTACTAGTGCTTTGTGATGGTTATCCTCTTTGTGTGATGCTCTGATGAGGTTTTAAAAATAGTTCTATCTGTGCTGTTTTTCTCAGCATTTTTTCTGGTGGTAATAAGACACTTCCAGTGATTCAGTGAATTTAATACATATTCTAATGAATATTCTATGGTAATAACATATGTATAGCATGTTTGTGGAGTCAATCCTCTGTGCTGGAAATTACCCTGTTATTTCTTTAAGAATTTTACATCTGAATTATATCATGTTTCAAATTCACTCCTTCTCCGCATTTAATCTGAAAATCAAATTAAAAAATCTTTAAAAATAGGTACTTACTTTGAACCATTAAAAAAAGAAAATATGTATTCCAATCCCATGAGTTGTAGGAGATTTTGATCTGTTGGAATGTGAGAGAGGAGTGGACATCCTATTGCATTTTCCCTGCATTTTCCTCTCTGTTAATTTTGAAAAGCATCATTGGATATAGAATGGTTTCTTTTGGCCGCAATTATGTTGATTCATTGCACTGTCTTGAGCGATAGCCTCTCTAAATGAAATAAGCTTGTTACAAATCTGCCATTTCAATTTTTTGGCATGCATGAATATTTGCTCCAGGCATTTTATTTTGTCATAAATCATATTCTCAATTCATATGTATCTCAATGGATGAAATTTTATCTCCTTTTAATAATTTCATACTTTTTCTTCATTCATTGCCTATTCGTTCATCCATTTCCTTCATACCATTGGTGAAATACTTTTTATGAATCAACCATTCAGTTTTTTTTTTGCTATAGAATCATCTGTTCATTGACAATTATTTCCTCTGCATTATTTATAGGTCTCATAAATCTAGCTAGATAGTCAGGAATGTGAATTTGAAATCATGCAAATATTTGCCATCTCGTATTTTATGTTGCAATTACTGTGGCTGCATTCTGCAAAAAGCTGTCTTAGTTCAAAATTGGTTTTGAAGTTGGCTGGGTGATATGAAATGAAAAATTTCATGGGTATGATGATCGTAAATTAACAAAATATATAATCTGTTAAGTGTATGGGTTGTATGAAGTTAACTGATTTCATATATATTTCATAAATGTAATGATCTGTCTTGAACAATTGGCTAACTATTTTTTTTTTCGAAATTTCAGGACATAATATCCTTTCTCCATTCTATATAGACATCATCCTGTAAATCATTCATCACCATATAATCATCATCTTTGTTATTCTGCATCAGCAAAGTGCTGTTAACCGGATGATCCAGTTTTCTTCTCTATTAATTATTTTTCAACCAATTTCCAATGCTCTATGCATGATTGTCTAAAGTTTGGGTTGACGGTGTCATACCACTGAATGTTGTTTGAAATGTTGACAGTGTCATACCACTTTGAACCTACATCCATACCTGAGCTTGTATGGCCAGTGCCAGTGTATTAATATTGGATACCACAGCTTGTGATTAACTGGCTTGGTCACCATCTACTGTACTTGCACAAATCTGAGACAACGTTGTTTTTTCCGCTTCCGGACCTCTGAGGAAATGTGGGTTTGTCTTGCAACTGGAAGCCAACCCTTCATTCTGTGCCATCAAGATAGAGAAGAACTCCCCTTTGGCATTTTCCCTGGGCTGTAAAAGTAGTGCTGAAAGCAGGAAGCTTAAAATGTGGGGTAAAGCTGTAGGAGCGATATTTGATTGAATATTAAGAAAACAGTGCGAAATTGTGGGAAACATATAATGAGGGAATGAGAAAATAAGCTTCCAATGTATGTGGTTTTGACAATTTTGAATGCTTTTAGAGATTGTGTGAAGATTTCTCAAGATTGCTACCTGGTCAGGAACTGCATTACTGCCGACGTTTGACATAGTCCCTGAGGACTGTGTCCACCTTGACCATCATCCTCAAGGCTACGAGTCTCGAGTGAGAACTTTCCTTCCTTGTATACAGTCACTCTGGTGGACAGGTGGCTGATGAGTGACTATGACCACCATGGTGACTACATAAGCAAGGAAAATTCTCACCCGACATTCATTGCCCTTAGGACGATGGCCTAGTCGAACATCCAAACATCGGCAGTAATTCAGTACCTGACCCAGTGGCGATCCTGAGAACTCTTCACAGTGGCAGATTCATATGGAGGGCACCTGCCCCTCCCCCCCCCTTGCAGGGCTGACCGCATTGCAAAACAATGCTGAACCACAATTTTAAATTTTTTATATCATAAGATGGCGTCTTGTGTATGCGTATAATCAGTTTAAATAAAACTATCTAAAATTTTGCATGTAACTTCATTATTTTTCATTACGATAAAAGTATAGGTAGTGCAAAATATCTTTTTTGCCCCCTTTGAGTTTTTTCTATATCTACTACTGACTCTTCCCCCAGTCTATTTGCCGGGAAAGCACTAAATCTTTCTTCGCTTTTAAAGAATATTGCTTTCTATATTTTAGAATTTTTCAGGCACATGATAAATTTCAATGATCTGAATGCTTTAATGCTCCTTAAATAGATATCATTAGAAATTATCATTAGAAATTCAGTTTTTTCCAATCTCACTCACTCTGTGATTCAACTTCAAGGTTGATTTGTGTAGATGCTTGGTAAGGTAGAAGGTTAATAGGGAGGAGCTCACTCCAGATCCACCCCACTCCAGACAATAGAAAATAAGAATATGAAAAGAAGAATAACAATGCCTTAAGAATTCTGTTTGCCCCAGATTTGTGCAGATACAGTTTGCATGTTGTATCATGTTGTTATCCCTTACCCAAGCCATTTGCTTCTTGCCTCATTGCATCCATTTCTCTCGGGTTGACTGCTGGGAAAACAGCTACCTGGCACTCGTGGCATCGCTGACAAGTGAGGCAGACTTTGTCTTTGTACCAGAATGGCCGCCAGAGAGTGATTGGCCGAGCAAGATGTGTAAGAAGTTGTTGCAGGCAAGCAATCGGTCCAGTTAGGGAGGTTCAGGTGGAAGTGCACTTAAAGAAAGGGCTTATGCTTCGAGCGCTTGATGATGAAATTACATACATATATGAGTTGATCATTTAGTTCAAGACTAGTGTTTTTTTGATGGTACAAGAAACAAAAAAAAATAGACTAAATACTTGTGTACTTGATATGTTTTTAGAGGGGCGTGGATAGGCTGACACTATAAGAAAGAGGTATAGATGCTCTCAAAAATTCCTGATTATGTCTCATTCCTATTCTGTTTTATGCACATCATTTTTATGGAATACAGTAGTATATCATTTGTGCTATGAGCTATCTATACTTGGGTAAATAATATTCACTTGGTTTTATGTTCTTGGCCCATTAAAATGTTGGAGCAGTCGCCATAAGTAAGTTTTCAAATCCATCTTAAATAGAATTGAGAAGCTAAATACCGACTCTTTCAATATAGTTTTTGAATCCTTCTTTTCTGATGTATGAATTCAAAATTGTATGACTACATAGCAAAAAATTATAGATATCATGGACTTTTACAATGTTGAGTGCTGAATATCAAAATCCACATCACTTGTTGCTAGTAAAAGATTATTAGTACTTCTTTGTCCCTTCACTTATCTAATTTGCTGAGTGTAGGTCACTATCTAGGGCAAAATAAATTATTAAGGTAGTTAATTAGATATATATTCAATTATTGAGCGATATTTTTTTCCTAGATCTTTTTAAACAATTAATTTTCTGGAATTAGAGTCATCATGGAAGTTCACATTCAGCTGTTAAGGTCACATTATCAAGATTAAGCTAATCAATTTACCAGTCTGAGACCGTTCATCAACTTGGTTTTCATATAATTCATTTTGGTAATTGCTTTTTTTTTGACCAAAATGAATTTTAATCCCTGTAGAGGACAAAATAATAGTGCATATTCAATGTGCATTTTTAATGCTTGTGGTTTTCTGTACTAATGACTAGAATAGGTGGGTGTTCAATGTCCCTGCACTTTTTCATTTAGAAAATGCTTTAAAATTAGAATAGTGGATGATGTTTCAGCACTAATTGTTCTGTTTTTGGCACTAATATCTACTTCAATATTATTAGCTATTCAACATTCATGTGATCCAAACTGCTTTTAAGAGTTGAATTAGTATAAACATTAAGCCCTTGGGGAATTGATAACAATTATTTCTTAAATATTTATACCTAATGGCATTCAGTTTAAATGAATAAAAGAAATGCACAATGCAAGGCTCTATGCCTTTGATAAGTTGATTTAAATTCAGTTTTTCTCCTTTCAGAAAGTCAAATTTATATGCATTTATGTACTACTTTCGCACTTTCAATTAATTCCATGATATTTTAACTAATGGAATATTTTTACTAATCAGCCTCTGCTAAAGATCAAACAGACTAACGATATCCAAGCTGCTTATAGATTTTGTCTTAATTATTTGTCTAATTATTATGGTGTTTATGTAGGAGAGAGAAGCTGGACAACGATTGAACATTATTATCGTTGCTGAGGGAGCTATTGATCGGAATGGTGAACCTATTACTGCAGAAAAGGTGCGACAAGTTGTTGTTGAAAACATAGGTCAGGATACCAGGATCACCGTGTTGGGACATGTTCAACGAGGTGGAAGCCCCTCGGCTTTTGACAGAGTGCTTGTAAGTTTATTGGCTCAATAATTTTCTTAGTAAGTTTAAGTGCTTATGATAAACTTATGATCCAAGGATAATTTGTTTAGTGAGGGTGGGATGTGTGGAGAGGGCTTCAGCTTCTCCAAATTTTCTTCATATTTCTTAACAATCATGTGGAAATAAAATTGGTATTAGTGCACCGATCAATTACTAACATATAATTGCTTACATCATGGGTTTTTTCTTTTTACACTTATTTATTTTAACATGTTCCCATTGTTACTTAAAAATGATATTCTTAATTATACCCTTAGTTTTCGCTGCAGAAAAGTTTATGGGCTTAAGTAGAGAAACTTTTGAATAATTACTCATGATCCAGGGATAATTTGTTAAGTGAGAGTGAGGTGTGTAGAGAGGGCTTAACCGTCTCCAAGTTTTGAATATCAATTGAGGAAATAATATAAGAAATATCATTATTGATGTCTGTGGAGATTCATTTGCAGTAAATTATCATATTTTTCTAAGGGATGTCGTATGGGAGCCGAGGCTGTAATGGCCCTGATGGAAGCCACAAATGACACTGAAGCTTGTGTGGTGTCTTTGGATGGGAATCAAGCTGTGCGACTTCCTCTCATGGAGTGTGTGGAGAAGACCAAAGCAGTCTCCAAGGCTTTGGCTGACAAGCAGTGGGAGTTAGCTGTGCAACTCAGAGGAAGGTTTGTGAATATAAGAGCTACATGTCATGAAAAATCCCTTGTAACTTTTTATCTGATAGACTTCCCAGTTCGAATAATTGTAGATAGCATTTCAAGTAAAAATTTATCCCATGCTTGCCCATAATAATTGTGCATGCTATGCGTGATATGTAATATGTTGTAAGTATTTAAAATGCACTAATTTTTTAGTGTAGATTCTGGAATCCAACTTTTGATTTCTTTTTCATCCATGAATTTTGTTATTACTTTAGCTTTTTTAGCCTAATTTGTTATTGAATCTTTATTCAGTCCTAGGAGAATGTATTTTTACAATCAGAGTTATTAGATTCAGGAAAGCTTATCCTTCATTTTTTATCTCTCTTTTGTTTGAATGCCACTCAATGAAATTCGTTTTCTCTTCCTATAGGAGTTTTGCCCGGAACCTGGAGACCTACAAGATGCTGACAAGGCTCAAACCTCCAAAGTCAGCTTTTAATGAAGCTGGGCAGGGAGTTGTAAGTAATTTTCTTTTATTTAAGTCATCTTAAAGGAACTGATTCCTTACATATAAATATACGTACGTATACGTATACCTTACATTCTTGATTTAAAATGGGATAAAATGATATTTTAAGCTGTGGACATATTCTGTATTATAGCTCCCCCTGAAATTCCAAAGTCCCTTATCAAATTATGCTCTGGTGACCCTGTGATAACATATTAATGGTGTCATAATCACTTATTTTTGTGTGGGTTTACCTATCACATGTACCAAAGTCATCAACCATGATTTTACTCCCCTTGTGTTAACAATTTTACATAGTAATATGCGCTAATTGATGAATAACTCTTCACCAATCTACATAAATAAAAATATAATTTTAATGAGATGTTTTTGAATATTTTAGCAACTAGAAACCGTTGAATACTCTGTTTGGCTCTACCCAATTTTTAGTTCATCCTCATTTTTCAATTTGGAAGTTTTTACCAAGTATTTTTAGCCTTGTAGAAAGAGTAATTTTATGTTCCTGAATATTTCTAATGGTTACACAATCCCTGATTATGATGGATATTTTTAACCTATTTACAGAATAATGTGAAGTTGGTGCTAATGTTTTTGTGATCATAAGGTTTACTCTATCTTTGTTGAGCTTTGTTACCTAAAATACAAATGATTATCTATGGTATTTAATCACATCATTATATGTTTATCAGTTGGAGAGTAAGGAATCATCTGAAATCTAGGTGTTAATACAGTGTTATTGCCAACTTTCGAATTTAAAAACATCGATTGGCTGATTTTATTTTATTCATTAAATCACAGTGAATAGATTTTGTGTATATGTAGAGGTGTTTTCAGTTTTAAGGAAACAACTTGAGGCTATCATCATTACCTTTCATCTAATTCTAGGATTTAAGTCTCTATGCGTAAGACTATGAATAAAGTTTAATTAGCATTTGAATTTAGGCATGCTGGTATGTAATGCCTACTGTTATAAATTGTTTGGTAGGAGGATTATTAGTTAATGTAGTTGTTTACCTTGAGCTCCTTAGCAGGTTTTTGTATTGGTTCAGTGTTAGCATGAGGGATGTTTGCATGTAGTTAGGAACTGTATCTATTTTTAAATTCCAAAGTATCATCTGGTAATGGTGGATTGGCTCCTTATTATCTAGGGTATGAATTTTTCATTTGCCTCAGGAAAGTGGTATGATTTGAATCAACTTGCATGGAAGTTTTTAGGACATAGACATTAGTATTCTGGTTAATGAGAACTGGATGTAATTATAGCTCTACTTCATGTTAAGCATATATATATATTTGGAATTAGATAAATATGAATTATGCACATTCCACTGTGTGGAAAAAATATTCTTAGAAAACATTAATGATTGAATGTTAGGGACACAGTTATCTATTACACAGTTTTTATCTGCTGAATTAATTCAAGTAGACTGATGAATTTATTGTAAGGTGGCTTGTAACATGGTTGTGGGTGTAGGGAATGGCAAAGAATGGCGGTACATATGAACATACAAATATAACTCAAAAATGTAACAGCTACAGTGGATTTTCACTGGATTTCATTTTTAAGGGAACAAATCTTAAATTGATAATAAGAGAAACCTGTCAAACATATTAGCCTCT
This sequence comes from Ischnura elegans, assembly GCF_921293095.1. Classification (NCBI taxonomy): domain Eukaryota; kingdom Metazoa; phylum Arthropoda; class Insecta; order Odonata; family Coenagrionidae; genus Ischnura; species Ischnura elegans. Next base: position 102,734,301 of record NC_060247.1, read on the forward strand.
CCCAGGATAGAATGGACATTAAAGTGGAGGTTTTACTCTTGGGGGAATATTACATTTGAGTTCATTCAAGTATGACTCATTGGTGCTTCCAGCCCCCCGTGGAAATGAGGATGTATATATGCCACTGGTCGATAGTGCTTGAAATAAGGTATTCAGCAATTTCTGATGCACAAATGTTGGCTCAAGGGCCATTGAATCATATCCTTCTGAAGCCTTTAGTAGTCCAAATTTTACTGAAATCATTAATTCCATTCCCAAAAGCTCTTGAAGATCTCCAAAAATATGGATTTATATGTAGCTTATTTGATGGCATAGTACACTCCTATTTGAATTTTTTAGGATTTTCAGTGGCTTAAGCATAAGTCATTAGATGGTGGTCTAAGCAATACTAAATGTTTTTCTGGACCCCCCCACTATGAGGTAGTCTCATTGTTGTGGCAATGTAAATTGTTAAAATTAAAAATAGGTGAAAATATACACTGATGAGATGCAGTTAATATTTTGCCCTAAATAGGGAGTTTGCTCTACTTTGGCGTTTTGATCTTTTGTCATTGCTCAGATGTGTCGTCATGGTCATAAGGGTAAGTGAAAGCAATGTATGCATAGTTCTACCTGTGGCAGATTGATGTAGGCATGTGGTAATGTATTTACCTATTATACTTTTGATATTGACGATGCATTGGAAACCAATATGATGAAATAATAACCTTGGTGTTTTATATTTATGCAACCAATCAGAAATTATCTTGTTCATGATACTGTAGGCAAGTTATTACACTGAGGACTGTAGAGTATTTGAAATATTATTGTTATAGCTAATGTAAGTGAGTCAGATGTGGTTCAAAGTTGTCAAATTGTTATTTTTATTTTTTATTTGCACAAGTTTGACAGGTAGTTGCCTAATGACTCCTGTGCTGGAAAAAGTCACAATATTTTCAGTTATTTCACCAAAAGCATTAACTGCTGAATAATTTGTAATCTGCTGATGACCTTGTGCCCTTAATTTTATTTTACCTCCCTTTGTTTTTTAAAACCACAGGCTTATATAAGCACATGACTCTTTAACTGTGTTTAATACAGCACATAATGTCAACTAAAATATTAATTCAATTATTTTTTCCTCTATGCATTCGAAAATGAAGAAGCTTCCCAAGGTATGAACATATTTTGTTCTTATAGATGCAGTATATGTCACTGCATGATGATATGTCACTTAGACTAGTGCTTCTTTTTAGAAGCTGAATCACTCGTAGTTCAATTTGAAGAGTTTCAAAAATTGACAGTGCAGCTAACATTGTAACTAGTAAATGCATTGTGGTTGATGTATAGAAAATTGCTTTCAATTAACAATATATTAATACGTTCAATGCTGACAAAATAATAGTAATTTGACTTTTCTTTGCACTAATGATGGCACTGATAGAAACTTTGAGATCATAATTAGAACATGCCTTTAATCCAAATGCTTATGCTGATCTGTTAGTGATTAGTAAAAAAAATCTGATAAGGCAAAAGATTCTTTTGTACAAACAAATATACACTTCTTATTTCTTCCTTTCTTCTTCAGCAAGATACCTTATGGGGTCAGGTAAGATATGAACGATTGTTTCAGTCACTGTTAGATGTTTTGTGTTAAAAGTGATGGAGTTCAAACTTTTCCAGTGTTAACTAAGTATTACTTTGACTATATTCTGACATCTTAGATCAATTGCCATTTTCACTTACCCATTGGAAAATCATTGGTGTAGTTTTATGGTTACATAGTGCTTTATTTTTATTATGAGTATTAATTTTGTTCAGTAATAATTTTATATTATTTTATTGGATTTGTTATGTTGGCTAATACTAAGGGATAATGCATAAAAAAATTATAATTAGAGAATATGTTATTCTTTTTCAAAACTTTGCTTACATATATATGTAATTCCTCAGCTTAGTGATTATGATAAAATTTATGCTTAGTAAGATATACTGCGCACAAAGAATGAATTCAACTGTGGAGTTACAAACATAATTGGTGTTTTTTTTTTGTTGTTTTCAAACTTGAGTTGCTGTGGACATTAATTTCTGTTATGGATTTTATTTTTTATTATTCTGTATTATTTATTTGTTTAGGCTTCAAGATATTTTATTTATTCATATTAGAAATTAGTTATTTGCAAATTTTCATTTTTGGATAAAATATATTATTTACAAGTACTGAGCAGCAGCAAATACAGTACTTAAAACCTCATTCACACTGTCAGCATCTTTAAGAATTTTTTTCTAGAACAATAATATGTAATTGATAAGGAGGCTAGAGGTTTGATTTGGAATTCAGGTGCCGATTACAAAAAATCCTAATTCATTCTCTCTCGGATTCAAAAGGTCTGAGTCATTATCACCTCAAGTACTCTCCCTTGCCTCTCTTCATGCTTTCTATCTATGCTTAGCAATTGTTGCTTAAGCAGTTATGCGGTAAAATGCATTAATTTGGGATGTTTTGCCTGATAAATTATGGCAGTACTGTTAGTTATCAATTTGTCTAGAGTTATATTTTGTTTCTAGATTGATATGTATATGGATAAAAATATCATTTTTTATCAATTAATATTGCAGGAGCCAATTTTTTTCCTGTTCATTACATATTTCAGTGAAGTTTTATGTCTTATTAAATGTTAAAATGTAGACAATTTATACTTGCTTAGCTACATATCATATTATAGTTATCATTGTGTTTAGATATCAATCACAAACCCTTCATCCTGAGTATGAATATTACCTGCGTAGTATGTAGTATAGTTCTGTCTCATTTGATGTTTGCATCATTTGAATATGTTTGTGAATTTGCATTCATTTACATAGTTTCTTTAAAGGAAATGGCATGAATTTGGGGCATTTTCTTCTTGCCTGACATTAAAGCACTGTACATATTTTACACACAATCTTTACTCTAGGGTGGCTATTTGCTGTTTAACCAGAATCATTCTGGGGAATGGCTGTTTTTTTATACTTGTCAATATTGCAATTATTAGTCTAATTGAATATGTTGATCCCTGTTCATGCAGGCAATTCAAGAATCTCATGATTGGTATTTTTGGAGTTGGTATGAATGTTTTTGTGTTCCATTTTCTATTTTGTTATTGTACATATGGTGTTCACATGGCATACATCCAGAGATGTATGCTGTCACAAGGTGGCAATAGAATTAGGGCATGGATAAGTCCTCCATGCTTCTAAAATTTTGATACTCTTTTGAATTTGAAAAAAATATAATACATTTTTGCCTAAGTAATCAATAATTTGGTTCCCCTTGAATATCATCGTGAGTTGCGATTCTTTGCAGACATGATTGCTTGCTGAGTGGTCAATTTGGTGTGTGTCTGTCTTTGAAATATGAATTGGGCCATGTTTGGAGACATGAAAAATTATGGAATATCTTTAGATTAATTTGAATTTTTAACTTCCAATTTATTTTTCCTGCCACAGAAATGTAATCATCTAATTCTTGCCTACATTTTCATTAAAGAAATTGTTCATGAAGAAGTGGCCAAATTACGATTAGATTGTGCATCATTTGAGAAGCTATAAAATGGAGATACAAAATAGATATACAAAAGTACCCTAAGTTTTCAGAAATTTATATTAGAGTTTGACACATAGTTTGAGTGAAATAATTTTAAAACGTGACAAAATGACTGAGGAAGTCATGATTAAATTTCATTGTTGAAATTTTCCTGAAAATTCTGTTGCCACTGACGTGTAAATGTTTTCTCTTCCTTTTGATTATATGTATATATGCTTTTATTTCTTTTCAATTAGGATTTTAAAAAGTCCATTTAATCCATATCAATTAGGATGCAATAAATTTACATGTATGTATAGCATCTTTTTCTTATAACATCTTTCTTTGTGCTAGAGAGCTTTATTTCTTGCTGTTAAATGTTTTTTCAAACATGTATGAAGTTAGAAAAGTACGTGGAATTGTACTTGTTGTGTCTAATGCTTATTTTTCATCAAATTAGGAAGGATACACGCTGGCTGTAATGCACATTGGTGCTCCAGCTTGTGGGATGAATGCTGCTGTACGATCCTTTGTCAGAAATTGCATCTACCGTGGTGATACAGTATATGGAGTTCACGATGGCATTGAAGGATTAATTGTTGGAAATGTAAGTAAGAAAATTCCTACTAGCTATAAATGATTTTTAATTACCATTGCTAGCCTTATTTCTAAGTTATCATGGCTCGTAGTCTCTGGCGCGAGGAAAGATTTTGTGGAATGTAATAATACAAAATAATACAAAAAAGTTTTTGTTTATTTCCACTTCAAAAACTTCACTGTACAGCTAGTTTTCTCCCGTCAGTGCATCATCTGCAAGTACTACTACATCTTGTGCTCCCTAAGAAATATACAATCCCAAAAGTTTGTCATGTTAGCCTTCTATGTCATTCGTAAAATGCTGTAATTTATGCAGGCAATTCAAGAATCTCATGATTGGTATTTTTGGAGCTGGTATGAATGTTTTTGTGGTCCATTTTCTCTAATGTTATTGCACGTATGGTGCTCACATAGTATACATCCAAAGGTGTATGCTGTTGCAAGGCGGCAATAGAATTAGGGCTTGGAAAAGTCCTAATTCTATTGCCACCTTAAAAAAAATGCTGCGACTCTGTTCCTTGAGTAATTCCTTATATGTAATCGGAGATGAATCAATGGGTACTATAATCTGTTGTGTCTTGGTAATCGATTACTATAAAACAAATGCAAAGCATCATTCAAGGAGAACTAGACATAACTTTTAGCTTTAGCTGGAGCATTTAAAACACGAGAAACTTGATGTTAATGTTGAGAAGTAGTGAAGCTTTTTATGGTAAATATGTGTCATGAAATGGTGTGCTAAATTTTTTATATTTTCCTCTCAGATCAAATCGATGGGTTGGTCGGATGTCACAGGCTGGGTAGGCCAAGGTGGAGCATTTTTAGGCACCAAGAGGACGTTGCCTGGGGAGAGGTTGGACAAGATTGCTGCTCGCTTGGCTGAATTCAAAATTCAAGCTTTGCTTATTATCGGTGGATTTGAGGTTGGTGGTCATATCATCTTTATGCAGTGAATGTTTTTCATAAGTGTTGGAAACTATTAAGAGGGAAAAATTTTATAAATTAACTTGTATCTACCTTAGAATTTTTCTCCATTAATTACTGCAGTTGATTGGAATGAAAAGCTATTTGCATTAAATTGTTTTGTTCTCTTCGTCAAAATTGTCGATAATTTATATTAATCACATCATTTGTAGATAATATTTATATTCATATATGTATGTACACCTGACTAATCTTTAGTGCTGATAATTTCAGTAGATATTCTTTTTCTAAGTAATATTTTACTTGTACTTTTATGTTATGTTATCCATTATATTCTTCCTTCAGGCATACCAAGCAGGATTGCAGCTGTTTGAAGCTCGAGACAAATTCAAGGAATTTTGTATTCCTCTTGCTGTTATTCCTTCTACCATTAGTAACAATGTTCCTGGCACAGAATTTTCCTTGGGGTGTGACACAGCTTTAAATGAAATAACAGAGGTTGGTTATTATTTCATTATTTATTTGCATAGGCATTTTGGAATCAAATCCTATCATATGGTTTATTTTTACCCTCAGCCATTAATTATGAATAAGTATGTTGTGTTAAGTCACCATCTTTCTTTTAACTAGCATGTCTTTGTATGAAATTCATCATAATCGTTGAACTTTTCTTTTGTTTGTAGATTTGTGACAGAATTCGACAATCAGCTCAAGGAACTAAGAGACGTGTCTTTGTTATTGAAACTATGGGAGGATACTGCGGTTATTTGGCCACAGTTGCTGGTAAGAGCATTAAATTTGGAAGTACAATGCCATCATATGAGAAAACTTTATCATTTATAGTCCAATGTGTTTTAAATATTTGTTTTATGAGCATTCATAGGCCCCTCAACTTTTAGTAGCATTTCTCAAACAAATATGTATGACTGGATTCCAGAATAGACTGATGGGCGTAGCCATTACTGACAACCAATTGATGTCACTGAAACAATACTCAATGGCACAAACACATTTTTGTATGCATTTTGTGCTCCTGGAAGAAATTCAAGCTGTAAATCATTTATCCGTACCTAAGATATTAATTTCACTTCGTACTTGCTCTGCAGACTTGCTTTTCAAATTTTGAAGTTCAATGAAATATGAAATAAATGATAATAAAATGACCTTGCTTTCTTGTGGTTATCTCAAACTTTTTATGTATTTGTGAGCATTTCTTTGCATTGATATCTTCTCTATCATAACTGTGGAAAATGTATGAAAACTCATCAGAAAACTTCATCCATTGTTTTTGTTTTAAGTAAATTTTTTCTCTGTAGTTGTTTGCTCATAGATAATTCATTTTGTACTTCGTATTTCATAGGTTTGGCTGGTGGTGCCGATGCAGCATACATTTATGAGGAGAAATTCTCCATTAAAGATTTGCAGCAAGATGTTTATCACATGGCTGCCAAGATGGGTGATGGTGTGCAGAGAGGTCTAATTTTGAGGTAATTTATCTTGATATTGATCTCCAGTGGTGCCATTCCATTACGTCCTCCGTGAAAATGATGGAGATTGGAAATTTCTTTTTGCATACTTAGGTGATTGCCAGTTTTCCCTGTTTCTGTAAAAGTAAGTTTTAGTCGATTTTATGAGAAAGCTGATATGTTTTCTTAGTGTTAATCACGCACTCTGTTCAAGCTCAGCATTTCGTTGATGACAATATCATTTATCTTTGGGATATTGGATAGTAGCTTTTGATGATTTTGGGAACATAGATACATAATAATTTTTGAGGAGTCGAGCTATCAATGAACTTGTATTTATTTTCACATTATTCATTGGCATGCCTAGATACAGGCATTTCATTCATGATAGAATGACTTAAGGCTACTATAGAAAGTTCCTTTAGAGGGTGATTAATTTGATATTTTATATTTACTTTCATGTTGATTTGTTTTCTAATAAAGCTTAGTTGAATGGCATGGTTCTTGTGAGCCAGTTGTATTTAATTGCTTGACGTGTACTTGGTATAAATTCATAGTACATACTTACATTCATATTTTTTTTACTTATCTAGTCTCTTATTATCATACTAAGAGGAAATAGTTTTTAAAAAGGGGTCCAGAATTGACTATTTTTGATTGTAGGGCTTTTTTTCCCCTACCGAAGGGAACATCCACACTGATGACACTGTGCAAGCAAGTCTGCACAAATATGCAGCACCACAGAAAAAGTGAAGTGGCTTGCAAGTCATATTTTAGGAGTTGCTATTCCCCCTCTGAGTGTAAATCCACTTTAGAGCATATATGTATTGCTCTTCTTGCAGCATGCCTCCTTGCTAGTCTATCACTTTATGTTCTAGGGATATCATAGTCTTCTGAACGCATTCATTCCCAAGTACATATTCTTTTGTGCTTTTCTGTCGTAGAATATCTTAAAAGGCTACTTGGGCTGGAGATGGGAACAGACTGGGTTCCCGAAACATCATTTAACCTTTCCATATTTTTTACCAAAGCTTGCCAAATTACTTTAAGAGGCAAAGTTTTTTTCGACGACACGACAAATGACAAAATTTCTTAAATTGCCTTTAAGAGGCAAAATAGACTTCCCAGAAATGAAGAATCTAAAGTTTTTTTTCCGTAATTATAATTTGTTAGAGATATCAATGAATAGTTTTTAAACAGAAAAATTTGTGTATATTTCATGTCAATTTTTCTCTCGTAGCTACAACCCTTATCCATTACCCTCCCTTGATGAAAGGTACCTCTTTTACCCCCATCCTTCTCTCTTGTCCCCTCCTCTCCTTATTCCCCTCATCCCAGGGACCTTAACGACTATGGAGTCACACAAAGTGAGTGACTCATTGGTGTGTTGTGTGTGCTGCATGACGGCTCTCTCAAAAGTATCTCATTTTCCACCACTAATCCAGAGAGTGCCTTTCATAATGATGTACGAAAGCATATTGTTAATGTTTAAGTCAACCTAAGGTACTTCCTTTGTGGTGTGAAAGTCAAAAAGTATTTCTGTCCCTCAATCGAAGAAATAAACATGTTGCTGATGTAGTTTCTATGAATTGTGTGCCCAATTTTTAATTTTTTTGCACATCTTTGGATTTCATGATAATATAATACTTTTATACACATTTACAGGAATGAAAAAGCCAATGACAACTACACGACTGATTTTATTTTCCACCTATACTCTGAGGAAGGAAAAGGACTCTTCAGCGCTCGACAGAATGTGCTTGGTAAGTTAAACAACTACTAAAAGGGAAAAAAACAACCAAATTTCTAGCACTCCAGTCCAAAGCTGCTATTTTGAAATTTCAAATTTTATTGTATTTAACTTTTATTTAATTCATTTAAAAAATCTACTTTGGAACAGTAAATGCAAAGTGCAGTGAAAATTTAATAAAAGTAAGTTATGAAGTAGGTGCATAATGTGGCATAGGTTTATATTAGAAAACCTTTAAATAATGTATTTTTAGGTCATGTCCTGTAATAATAAAAACTTTACTTTTGAATCTAGGTCACATGCAGCAAGGTGGCTCCCCAACTCCTTTTGACCGAAACATGGGCACAAAGATGGCAGCTAAGGCAGTAGAATGGATGATAGAGCAGCTTGTCAAAAATACTCAACCTGATGGAACAGTTATGGCCAAGTCATTGGAGTCAACAGCTATGATTGGTATTGTTCGAAGACAGTACTGTTTCACTCCATTTGAAGAACTCAAGGCAGAAACTGACTTCCAGTGAGTAAAATGGACTCTCATCTTTGTTTTTCCAGCCTTTATATCAACTCACCAACCTGTCTGTTTGTCTGTTTGTTTGTCTGTTTGTCTGGTACAAATCTTGTAACTCAAATTTGACTCACTTCCTGTGAAGCAAAAACGCTGAAATTTTGCACACTTCTTCATTTCCGATGACAATACATGAAAATATAACTTTTTCTCTCCAACCCCCCTTTAACCACCCCCCAGTCAACCTATAGCCCCCCAAAACATGTTTTTGATCTAAGAAGTTCCAAATGGTCGATTTTCGTGTTTTGCGACCACAGTAAAAGTTATCCACTTTAGGCATATCCACATAGTAGGCATTTAAAAGCATAGGGGTGGCATTTTGAAACATAGGGGGCTTACCATTCACTGAAAATTTAATAAATATAGTGACTTTTTTAATACGTCACTTTTGGTTTTTCGGGGTCACTGAGTTTTTTTGCTTTGTGTCATATATAAACGTTGCTCATCCCCTGTAATCTAAATATAAAGGCTGGTTTAAAAAAAAAATTTTTTTATAAGAGCTTATTTATATTCTACTCAAGACTACTCTACTATAGACTCAAATCTTTTGGTGTAAATTTCAATTTCATTCCATTTCCTTGCAGTTAGGGCTGAAGGAGGGTTGGGTGGTTCTCATTGTGTGGGACCTGGATTCAATCTGGGCAGTAACATAAAATTTATCTTACATTTAGAGAAACATTAAGTCTTGCTCCTCGAGAAGGAGGCAAGTGCCGACCCAGGCATTTATAAATATCATGCTAGATGTTATGCTGCCAAGATACTGAGTGCTGACAGGGACTTGCTGGGTAACCCATTATAGTAGACTCTCGTTACTACCAACACTATTATTAAGAAGTTCTCATTATTATGAAGAAAATCGTTTGTCCCAACAGGTTAATCAACTTACGAACAAGGCCTGGGAATGCATCTAGTTGGTATACCGAGGAGTTACTGCATTCGGGAGGTTATCAACCCTCGAATGCATCCTGCTGCATTCTTCTATTGAGAAACTAAAACGAATTTTCGTGTTTTAATATATTTGCGCATAATTTAATCGTGTATGTTATATACTTTTTATTTAAACAATTCCTAAAAGAAACGTTCATACAAACTTCGTTATTACGAACCTTCGTAATAACAAAAGTCTAATGTAATCATCATGGCATTCACTCATTAATGGGGCACTTGTTGCAAGTAGTTATCTGAGAATTTTTATAGGTCAATTTTACCATTTGTTATTTCTTTTTTCAAGTTAGTCTAAAAGGCATTCCTAGATACCTAGATTCAATTGGTGCCAATTCCAGAGATCAGAGTTTGAATCCCAGTCAAGAGAAATGATTTTTCTAGTGTGGTTGCACCTTAAGTGCATGGTCCATTTGTCTGTTTGTTTCTTCATGTGATGAATTATTTTTTTAAACATATTTTCATCTTTTATATTGGGATTCCAAAAAAAAAAACAATGAAGTTTTTAAAATGGTTATCATGCACTCATTGCAGGCACCGTATACCAAAAACCCAATGGTGGCTTAAACTCCGCCCCTTGCTTCGTATCCTGGCCAAGCATGACAGCACATACGAGGAGGAAGGACTTTACATCACTGTTGAAGAGAATGTGGAGGCTGACTCAAGCATCATCTAAAATGTTCTAGGAGGCTTCTTAGAATACGTTTGTGTTGAGTGTTCATATAGCTCATTAATGTACACGAGGTAATTACATTTCTTTGTCACTGCCACATGCTCTGAAATTAATTTTTTATCACTTGCATCATTCAGTATAAAAATTAAACACTGTCAGTAACAGAATACTTTTCTCATTTTCCATCCATTACTCATTTAGGATTTTTTTCTGGTAGTCACCTAAGATTTTTTTGTTGGTAAATTTTACCAATTGTCATATTTTTTTGAAGTTGGTCCAAATTAATTGGAAACAGTTTGAAAGTTCAGCCTCCTAAGAATCTCCTTGTTCTTCCCAATATCACCAAACTTCTCATTAACTTTGAGAAATTTTTAATATTTTTCTGTGATTAACTTATGTATTAAAATTTTGTTGTTGTTTGAATGCCATTTTACCACATGTTCTGTGGGCTATGTTGACTATTTATTGTATTTAAAATCACCATCTGCTTTAGGCGTATCTCTTCAATACTTCTGTTCCTAGGATTATCCGAGGTGAGAGATATGCATTGTTAACAATGAGGCTTCCTATGGTAGCCAGTGTTAAGTTATTTCAAAATTAACTCTCAGTATTTTATGAAGAACTTCTACATTATTGTGTAGTTGGTTTCATTTTAGTATACCTATTCAGCAGTATCATTGATCGCATTGTGATGTATGTTGGAATTTTATAATGTCTATTCAGAATGTTATTTTTGACGGTATATTTGACAGTTTGTATTGTGAATCATGAAACATGTGGCATTACCTTGAAATACATGGCATCACATAGTACCAAAGTTATGGTTAAATTTACAAACTTTGTTACAAATGCATTTTTTTACCATAGTAGTGTCAATTAATTAAATTTTTTGAAGCTCTGTGACGCATAGAAATCAGGAAACTTTTAATTTAAAAAAATTGTATCCTTTTTCATTCCATTTGAAGCACACAAATAAATGATTTTGACTTAACATAGCCTAGCTTCATCCTGTTTGTCGGCCACATTCCTTGGATACGTAACATGCTGTTATATATACCAGTTGATTTATCAGTAATTGTGATTTGCAAAATTTTATTTTTGGAAAATTCTGTGTTGGGTAGTTGCATACTTTCATGGTCATTTAGCAACATTTTTCTGGTGTTTTCACTCTGATGATTTATTGTTTTAGTGATAACAGTTTGGATCTACTGGTGCAATTAATTGGTATAGTTCAAGGTATGTGAATGGTTATGAATGTAGTTCAAACTAGCTGCTTTATAAGAGTTACTCAATACAAAATTATTTATCCTTAAGATGTGTTTTATTTATTATTGTTATGTAGCAAGGTTAAAAATGTTATCTTTGATCCATCTATTATTCCATTTTTGCTCATCATGAAGACTGCCTTCATGAAAAAAACATCTCATTATACAAGTTGCAATTATTTTGTGGAGTGAATGGTCTCTAAAGCTCCTTGTTTATTTTTACTGTTAACCTTCCAAGTTACATGGCTTTTCTTCAGATTTGAAAAAGTTTTGATCTTGGACTCTCTGCAATAACAGGAACTTCCGTTTTGAAGCAAGGAATCTAAAAAACCACCTCCTAACAATCATTAGCATTTAATTTTATCCTGAATTGTTTTATTATAGTTTACAATTTTCTGTATACCCTGCTAGTAAATGTAGTACATCAAATGTTATTTTGTAATATCATTCTAAGAGGTTGTTGAAATTTAAGTACATACCTCGGTCACTGATCAGCAATGTATGTGTGGTCACCTGGCTTTAAGCTGGGTCATAAATAGGTCCTCTGCTATAGGGAATCTTAACTGTTGCATGTATATGTGCAAGGCTAAGTGTGGTATGTTCAAAGGGAATTATTATTTGGGTAAATATTGAAATTGTGGGATTCTTTGCGTGGATTCTTTCATAATAATTTTGAGGAAAGAAGCATAGATCTCCATATATCTGGGCTAATAATTATTTAATTAATATGTTATACATTCAGTAATTCCGAGCAGGAAATTTTGGATTTCAGGATATTGATCTGGACAGAGAGTTTAAAATGATTTAAAACAACATTATAATGTATGCTTAAAAAATTTATTTTGATGATGCATCATAAATATTCATGATTGAACAAATGGAATTAAATAGTGGATGAAATGATCTCTTTCATATTTGAAAATTATCATTCCAAATGGTTAATACATATGTGGTCATAAAATAAGTGCTGAGCAAACATTGATAGAAAATAATACTTGAATCAATACTTCCAAAGATTGAGGAAAAATGACATTAATAAGTGCAATAGGCACACTTGAACATATTCCAATCACTTAATACGTAGTGATTTTAGGACCAATTAAATTGTATTAATCATCTGATATTTTGATACAATGCATGACTAGTTTGATTATTTTCAGAAAAAATCAATCAATAAATACAATAAATAATGAAATCAAACCATTCATGTTATGGGACAATATTTCTCCGTAATTTCACATTTCAGTCGCATCTGGCTGACTTTAAAAATTACGCCTTATTTACGATTCCTTGATGAGAAGTACACACCAATATTGTGTGCTGTAATAATGCTTGTCAAATTCAATGCATTGCAAATTGATTTCCACAGTTTTAAGCAACTTGCTTTCAAATAAATTAAAATATAGATGCACATACCCACATACTTCATCCACTTTTATCATAGCAAATACAATCATTATAGATCTTATTTGCCAAACTTTCTCATATTTCAAATCGTGGGTGAAAAGGCTTAAATACCTTTGCTCTTTCATCTTATAAAATATTTCACCATATAAAATTTTACATACAATTCTCTTATGAAAGAGCTGCCCAGCAATAACTGAATATCATATATCCATGAGATAGGCCCTTCATATCACTGCAATGGATTTTAGCTACCTGGCAATTATTCAAATGATGGCACATTTTCACCCAGGGGATAGAAACAAGACTGCATCACCTTCACAACCCATCTTGGATGATAATGCAGTGTAACGTCATACCATAGTGTTTGATCATGTTTCTGGTTATGTGACCTCTTCCAAAGGTACAAAATTCCATGAAATTTGTTGCCAAGTTGGCCTCAGTCACACTCTTCAGAAACTTATAGCTTCTTCTTTACTCCCGGCTACATTAGGCAGGACATAGCCTTCAACCAAGGAATTACTTGATGTGAACAATTTCATTTGATGATATTAAATAGGTAAAAAAATAATACTGCTCAAATTAGGAGCACAAAGTTGAGCTCGCATCTCATGTAAAATGAGATGAGTGCTTATCACATACAATAATACAATAGTCAAATGATTAGAACTAACTACCCATAATTGCAATGCCTGCTCTTTTTCTTCACCGTGTAGGCTATTTTAGCCTGAAAGTCCTTCCCCACTGGTTAGAGATTTCTACCCAAAATAATGCTATGTACACCAGCCATTTGTCCTCTAAAGTAAGTGAATGTTATCTGTTGATTGTAATGGGTTCAGTTGGTTCAAATAGATGATCCTGTGCATCATCAGATCCATCTCCAAGATGCCTCCTCCTCCTTCCTCTGAAATAAGAAAAATGCCTTACATTAATATTGTTTCAATTAGGTACTGACTTATGTTAGTGAAAAATAGCTTGTCTTTCATCAAATGAAGAGAGAATATTTTTCTCAATAGGGTGGATTCCTATCTTTTTTTAATTACCTAAATCGCAAGATTATTACTCCTGGAGTATGCATTTCACGCTCTTATATTTTTAAATGACAATGTCTATTTTTCCCGATATAATGACAAGTGAAAATTTACAAGCGCGCGAAAACGCGACGGCTAAGTATGAATGCTGGGTAAAGCCCGTGTGAGATGACCTTGGGGCAAGGCTTTGAGCACCACTACAATGCAGGCTGCTAGCAGGTAGAAGAGTAACCAGCTAGCAGGTAGGGCTTGGCATAAATAAGGATTATTATTACCCTATCTAACGAAGAAAACTTTCTGACCTTAGGCAATTTTAATGGGTGATTATTAAGAGATGTTTCCCTGAGCTCTGTGCCTCATGCATGCATTGGTAATCTCAGACGATGTAAAACTCCTGACTACTCGTATAGCATCTAGCCCCTGTGACATCACGTGGAGTGGCATCATCTAGCCTTTTTCAAAATAGGTTAAAATTGACCATTAACATTTGTCTAAACTGGGATTCCTAAAACCAAATGATTTGTATATTACGAATACACTAATGGTGGGTAACAAATCGCAATCAATGCCTTTCAATTTCTTGGATGAAGGAAACTACCCTATTGTTACTCCAATATAAATAGTGAAGATTAATTTAAAGTATACCGGGACTAGCCGCGGTGATAACTTTTACGGGAGTCACCCGCAATGCACAATCGTGCGAAAGTTCCACAGAGAAAAAAATCATTCGCCTTGACCGGGATTCGAAGCCGGATCCCCCGATTTCCGGTCGAGTGCTTTATCCAGTTAAGCTACCGAGGCGTCATTCTTCCCTGTGGATATTTTTAGTCTAGAGCGAACACCTCTTTGTGTTCTATGTCCGGGCCTGCTCTCCGGCTGTGGCGCTGTGCGCACGATTTGGACTGCTTGTGGTATCATATGCTCAGCAGTCCAGCAACATCTTGTCCGGTAGTGTCCAATAATATCCACAGGGAAGAATGACGCCTCGGTAGCTTAACTGGCTAAAGCACTCTACCGTAAATCGGGGGTCGAATCCCGGTCAAGGTGAATGACCTTTTCTCTGTGGAACTTTCGCACGAGTGAAGATTAATTTTTCAAGTTGAGTCCAAGGCAGTCATACAGCCAAAAATTCATTTTGATGGGGGGCTAAGTTTTAAGTTGAGTGGCTACTTTCAAGAAGACTTTAGATACATGATCAGCCATTTAAGCCTCTAAGTTGATGTAATGCAAGTCAGCCTTCCCCGTTAATTAGCCCATTGTAGTGGAAATACACGAAAAATTGTTGAAATATGCATTCATAAATATGGTGAGTTTTTATAAAAATGATCATACACTAACTCTTCATTTAGTGTATTTAGTTGTGCATTGTATTTTAGGGAAAACTTAGCTCCAGAAATCATGAATATGTACACTAATGGAGTATGAAAGAGAGGAAATTCATAAATCTGAAAAGTTAAGGTGACAGGAGAGTTGAGTAGAGAATTATGGCAAACTGATATCCGGGTTTATGATAATGAAGATGTACAATATGGACTTGTGCTTGAAAAAGTCCTGCATTCAAAAGATTACTATGATTTTTACTCTCCATTTTTGTGATGCGATACTTGAGTACACATTTAACAAGGAAAATTATAAACTTCAAATTCGTCTCAGATTGGTAAGAGAGGTATTCAACCTATAATAATAAATTGAAAAACACTGTGTAAGGCTTATTGTGTGCATATGTTGTTGCTTTATTTAAATTTAATTTGATTTAAAATTTCACATCTTTTAATTTCAACAGAGGAGATTTTAAAAAAATCAATTTACTTACAATTTTTGGGGATCCACAACTCCAAATCCAATAGGAACGGTGACCATCTTTTCCTTCATTTTTGATAATGCTATAAGTGTTTCCAACTCTGCTAATCGTTGATCAGACACCCTCTTGGCTCTAAAAAGAAAGAAAACAATTCTGTTCATTATTTTGATTTAATTTACGAAAATTTTTACCTTTTCTTTAACTTTCACATCTTTCTTGATCATGAAAATGTAACACAAGATGGAATTGGTTGATAAAATCAAATATTTTATCAATACAGTTTGATGCTATAAAACACATATGTACTTCCATGGGGTTAATGTATGGTTTTATTTATATTCTGAAGTAGCCCGGACATTAATGCAGCCCTGCATGTTCATGCCTTATCAAATTTACTCACTCAACCCAATTGGTGTGGATAGTTGGAGGTCAGTTTAACACTTAGCGTGCTACAGGCGTAATATTATGCCATCCATCTTTTGAAAAATTGTAGTTTGCAATTTTTTTAACATAATGCTCAAATCTGTATCTAACCTTTAAATTAAAAAATGAAAAAAAAATAGCAAAATTTAGTTTTTCTAAATGATGCCAAACACTTATTCCTCGCATTAAAGGTTGTTTATTAAGATATAACACTAAACTATTAAAAATGACTGAAAAGCACTGGGGTACAGATTCACAATACCTAATAAGGGCAGCACGGTAAGTGTTAAATAAGTTAGGGCAGAGTCATCCCAAAAATAATCCAGGGGATATGAACTTCATTCATTCATAGTAGTAAGGGTAGTTCCTTGCCCTGCACCACTGGAAACATTTACTTAACTGCAGGGGTGCCGACTTACAAAAAATATTGGGGGGGCCCAAACCGGGGACCTTGCCCTGGTAAATTTTATAAGTAGTGAATTTTAAGTTTTTTAAGCATTTTAGAAGAGTCATATGATCAACATTAGAAACCTGATCACTCAAATCTCGCTCGATATCTGGACACTTCAGGGAAAATCGACAAGCCTGACATATTTTTTCCTCACATCTGGAACGATTTTTGGGGGAGCTCGGGCCCCTCAGGCCCCAAGGAGTCGGCGCCACTGCTTAAATGTAATTATCAGACATTGGAGAGGTACTCAAAGGCTTTACCTCGATTGGAACTGGGCATTGGTGTAAAGCCAAGCACACTCACCACTACATCATATCTGCAAAATTTCATGGTGTGTAATATTTCCAAGCCTGCTGCGTGAATAGTGGTGAAATATACATGAATTGCCATGAAGGAAAAAAATAACCCTGAACCAGGAATAAAACCTTGGGTTTGCCGGGTCACTGCACAGACCACTACGCTCTCCAGGTTCCTGAATTCTCATGGCAATGTAAATTTTTTTCCCATGGAAAGTCATGTGTATCATAGAATAGTAGTCCTGGTACAAAATATCTTATAAAACTGGCCCAACTGCAAGAGTCCAAGCTGCTACTCCAGCTCATGATTATTGGCAAGAAAAAATTTACTGGAGGAATGTCTAGTTTTAGGTCGAGGGGCATTCATTTCAGATGACTAAATTCCTTGTCCCTCTTTGCTTTGCCAGCTGAGTAATCTGCTTATGAAAACATTTGGGCTCTGAATCGACTAAGTATAAATGGAGGTTTGTGTGTGGGTGGAAAATGAACAAGCATGTCATAGCACCTGACTGGAAAGCATTTTGTATGGTCCTTATTCATCTTTTCATGCTCCAATTTATCATTCCCTGTAAACTTCTTTCTTGCTGTTTCCTGCCATCGAATCCCCACACTCAGATATTATGCCCGTGACGCTATCCTTTCCTCCCTCAGGATATCTAACATAACAAGCCGCCGTGTCTTATCTGACCTCATGTTTCTGCATAGAATCTTTAGCGGTTCTCTACGTACAAACGAAATTCTCCCTCTTTTCCGTTTTCATACTCCTCCTTGCCCC
The DNA here is from genome assembly GCF_921293095.1 of Ischnura elegans. NCBI lineage: Eukaryota > Metazoa > Arthropoda > Insecta > Odonata > Coenagrionidae > Ischnura > Ischnura elegans. The sequence continues at coordinate 102,752,208 of NC_060247.1, forward strand.
TTAAGAAACAACTCTCTGCTTCACATTCCGCGATTCCGTCTCTCAATGCTCTCTGTTCTACCGATTCCCATCCTTGTTTAACTCCATAGCTTCAAAAATCCCTTCCCTGGACCTATTTTCCTCTGACACTAGTTACAAAGCCACCTTAAAATGCCATCTGAATAATTCACCATCGTCTAATCAATAATGCCCCTTCTTATGTTTCATAATTTTGTTTTCTGTTAGTTTTTATTTTTTGTGCTATTTTTTGTTATCTTTTAGGCATTATTTATTTAAAGAACAGCCGATGTGAAAGCCTTTGTGCCGTTTTTGGTGATGAAATAAATAAATTTAGGTGAGACCTGAGAAATTGTACTGCAATATCGGTAAAATTGTCATTCATGCAAATGGACCAACTCGGTAGAAACCATTCAAACCACTCTGTTGAATCATCAATCGTCCACATGGCGAAAAATCGCAGGTTGAGATTAATGGTGGATCGTTACTCGACCCTTCCTGACAGTTCTATAATTTGTGCACGTCGGCAGTCTGGACCTGTAGTCTGGCCAATGCCGTAACTATAAAAAAATTTCGTGGGTGAATCCGTTTCCGGAGGGGGAATTCATTTGGAGGGAGTGCACTCAAGTTATGTATCTCCCTGATATTTCGGTGGGGGACCTTTCGCTACGGCCTTGGGATTAGGAAAATTCCGTGAAGTGACCGCACCGCTGGGCCTAACGATATGGGACTGGGACAAGTGACTCAGCAAGTTACGTTCGGCAAGAGTGGGAGAAGGGAATTTTCCCCTCAGTTTTCGGGGGTCCTAAAGATGTCCCAAAACTCAAATGGCGAGGAGGGTGAGATGGGAGGGAGAGAGAACGTAGTCCCACGTCTCGACGTGGCTTTGTACTAACTTACGGAACCGAGATTACGTGACGCGAAGTTACAACCCCCTCTTTTATCAGTAAAATTAAACGAGTAAATTTCATGCCTTTTTTTTAGTTTTTTGTCTCCTCATCGTTTGCGCTGTAGTATTTCCGACGCGTGTGACCTCATTGAAACGCAATGTTAGTAGTATTTCAAATTTTGAAAAAGACTTGAAATTGAGAATATATAGTTAGAATAAAAAATCAGGCATTTTAATTCGAATGGAAAGAAACAGTAATTAAATACCATTAAATCTCGATGCCTTCACAGAGTGGCGTAGCCAGGACGAGGGTCCGGGGGGTTCGGACTCCCCCTCCACCGATATATAACAGCGCAATTACTTTGCTTCATGAATGGAAACAAACTGTTGAAAAATCATGAATTTACAAAATATTTCTTTTAAAAATGAAGTTTTTTCTATAGTGAAAAGTATTTTAATTATTTTAATACCCTCTTTTAAGTACCATGTTTTTAAAAATTTCCCACCCTGGTTTTGGACCCCTTCCGAACAAAATTCCGGGATTCTACCACCCTCACGGTAGAAGTTGCGGAATTGTTTCCGATATCCGGGATATTTTTGCGCGTGTATTGGTACTATTAAATAAATGTAGTACATATAATTATATACTCTGCAATCATTGAAGTCGATCAACCCAAAAGAGGAGTACAATATTTGAAGAAGAAAATAAATAACGTAGTGTAGAAAATTTCTCAGCATTCTGATCCAACGCCGACCGTTCCGAGACCTGTAATTATATCGTACGGCGCCATGTGGAACTACGGGAATGCGGCTGCCGTGGGCTTTATATGGAGGAGACTGACAGGACGGATGTAGACCGGAATTTGAGAGAACACCAGGTAGGCACACATTATAGAGGAACGCAACTGGTCGTCCTTTGTGCATCGGCGGGAGCCTCGGGCATCCAATGAGAGATCTCCTTATTGGCGCCAGCTATTATGCGTAGCGGCACACGATCGAGTCATCACGCCTCTCCGGAGGTAAATTTGTGAAATTATCCCAATTTCGTATCCCTCCTACGCTATAACGATTGGTATCGGTCCAAATGGGTAGTCCTACACAAATCGGACCACTTGCCTAATTGCGGAAAATGCCTCAATGTGCGCAGCAGCCTTACGCCTCGGGGAAAACGCATAACACGTTCTGGTGGACGACCCCGATCAACTTGGCGAAGTGCTTGCATTTTTTACGCAAAGCAGGGCTCGGCGGGGTGTAATTAAATCTTTTCCGCTATTTTTATCAAACAAGTATATGTCTTTTTAATTTTTCATCGTGAATATTTTATTCGTGAAGGCACGAGTGCTTTGTTTAATGTGTAGGTTGCGGAAAGACCTTCGCCGTCCATGCTTCCCGAAAAAAATCGCTATATCACTCTTCGAGGAGCAAAGAAAAGCTACGTAGCATACATGGGCGAACCCAGCGAGGGGCAGGGGGGACAGCTGCCCCCCCTCCCTCCCCCAGAAGAAAAAATCGCAAAAGTCTTTAAGAAAAATCAGTACTGAATTGAAACGAAAGTATTCAACAATTTTTCTTTAAACCCACGAAAAATTATATGTAATAGTATAAGATATTTAATTAAAATAAAACTATTTTTTCAAGGAAATACTTTCATAAACTAATAGAGCGCGGTCATAATTTTCTTAAAATGCTGGTTTCATTCACCTTTTCCATGATAAAATGCCAAAACTTGGCTTGCCACCCCCCTTGACCATGGCTTTTCCACCCTAGTTATGATCCTGGGTACGCCCTTGGTAGCATAAACAGTCTTACGGCTGGAAAATAATTAGTGGCGCCTTAATTCATTAAAGAGACTGAACAGAGTTGGTTTATGGAAGATCTTTACCTTTGAGTAATAAAGAAAAATAGCTATTTTCGGCTCGGTTGGTAGATGCCCCAGGGCTATAAGTGTACCTCTCAGCGGATGCATATGCGTCGCGGGTAGTCGCCACCGGGGAAAAATATTCGGAGGTGGGGGGGTATTAATGACAAAAATCCCTCCCACAGGCTAAATGCTGGGTCGGGAGGGGATCACAAGGGTCTTCGACTTGCTCTGTCCTCAGAAGGTCTAGCCTCGATCGAATATTTGCTAGCACAGAGGAAAGTCCAGAGCCGGCCTTAGGGCGGGGCGACCGGGGCGACTGCCCCGGGCCCCGCGTTCGTGAAAAAAATTAAAATATACGATAGTTTGAAAACGCAATTTCATCTATTACTGTATTGTTAAGTCCGTGCAAGACAAAAAATAATATTATGAAAAAGGAATAATAATGCAGTAATTTAAAGTAAAAAGCGCGCTTTTTATGTTTATTTTACGTTATAATTTTATGAATAAATATAATTATAAATTTAATTTGTATTATACTATTTTGAACTCAAAGGCGTGATGGTATCATAACGGCGTAATTACGAAGTCTGAATTTGGGAGGGGAACACATACTTAGCCAGAGAGTGGTAGGGATTCAAAATGCTCGAGTTTGTAGATGGGGTATAGAGTTTAATATTTTAGTGAAGGGCCCCGCACTGAAGGTTCGCCCCTAGCCCCGCACCTGCTAGCGCCGTCACTGGGAAACCTTTGGATGGCCGCATTAGTTTTCGCCTAACTTTATTGCTGTCGAAAAGGTCCACTTATCCCTGCGTTTAGACGGTGCAAATGACCAACCACCTTGAGCAGGGAATGGTTACTCGTTTTGACACCCGGTTAGACGTTTTGGGTAGGCATCGGAGGATAGAGGTTAAAATTACTGGGGTGGGAATCTTTGGAAAGTAGGAGAAAAAGAAACCGACTCTGCGGTATGTATAAAATATACAAAGGGGATAAAGCATGGAGGGAATTAAGCAATGAAGTGGGAAAACCTAATTTCATTGGTAGGAACGATCATCAGGTCAAAATCAAATGCCGGGCGCAGAGGACCAATGTTAAAAAATATTCATACCTGAATAAAACAATTGAAGATTGGAACAGATTGCCTGCAGAGTTATTTGAGCCCTTTCCTAATAATGTAAAAATATTTAAGAAAAAGCTGAAAAAGTATTTAATTTTTTAGAAATTTTAATTAAATTTTAAAATTTCTACAACTGTCTAGTTGATATGTGACTTTGTGGGGATGTTGTGTTTTTCTTTTTTGTATATACATGTTACCACCTGGCCAGTTGCCAAATTGTAACTCATACAATAATAATAATAATAATTCCCAGTCGGTGAAGTCGGGTTGGGGGCGGTGCTCGTAATTTTCCGTTCAAGTGAAATTAAACGTGGCGGCAAAATGTGGGGGCAGAGGGCAGTAGAAGAAAGATGAGCAATGGTAACGAGGGGAAGAAGCCAGGGGCGGATTCAGCATCAAATTTGGGGGAGATGAGGTATGATGACATGGTCCGGAAAGGATGGACAAGTATGGGATCCCCCGAGAGAGGGGGGAGGCGTTCTCCCGTGTAAATTTTTTTTGCAGGGAGTTCTACGCTCTATGATAAATACAACACTAACTACTCTCACGTTGAGGACTTGAGGCCATTAATTTGCTCATTCAGTCCCCTACCTCCTTTACAAGGATACAAAAACCATTGAAATAAACGAAAATTAAAATATTTTGATGAATTTTTGGGGTGTCATGATTCATTTGATCCCCCCTCAATCTGCCACTGAAAGTGATATTACTCTACTCCGCGGATTAAGAGGGCCTATGATACCTGAAAAAATTGAAAATATGGTAAAAGGTGATTAAGGCGACTCTCCAATGAAAATATTTTGTTTCACCGGGTTAACAAACAATATAAAAATAAAATTGATGAATATCTAAAACCCGCTGGTCTACACCCATATCAGAACACAAAACAGAGGCGGATTAAGAGGGACCGTAAATAAAAAAAGATCGCAGTCTTAAAGGCGACTCTCCAATGAAAGTACTTGTTTCACCGGCTTAGCGAAAAATATAAAAAGAATTTATGAATATCTAAAACCAACTTGTCTGTATCAGACTTTAGGCACTACCGAGGCGGATAAGGAGGGACCGAAAATTAAAAAGAAATGGTAAGGCGACTCTCCAATTTAAGTATTTTTTTCACCAACTTTACAAACAATATTTAAATAGAATTTATGAATATAGAAAACCCACTGATCTACGCATATCAGACCTTAAATATTACAGAGGTGAGTTAAGAGGCGCCATAAAAAAAAATAAAAAATGGTGATTTTAAAGACGACTCTCCGATGAAAGTATTTTGTTTGACCAACTTGACAAACATTATTTAAAAATAAATTATAAATATCTAAAATTCACTTGTCTACGCAAACCTTCGACTCAGTATCGTTGATTGGTGTTGCATACCACCAAGGCAAAACTAATGAACTCTTCCCCTCCAAAACAACGAACTCTATATCCGTTCCTTCGGCTCTAGTCCAAAAAGGTCAAACTGAAAAAAAGAATCGCTCTTTACGAAGTTCTATGATGAAAATATTTCTTTATAGAGCGAGGAAGGTGGTTGTTCATCATCAGTAGAGATAGCACTAGCAAAATGCAAAGTTCAGACGCTCGCGGTCAGGAAGATTGTACAGTCGTGGTCAAGGCGGTTTTGGGCACTTTGCTCTGTACGAACGTTCTTATCTACCGCAACAAAAGAAATTTGCGCACTACGGATGAGCCGGTCGCATCCGTACTCAGCACACTTAATGATTATCAAAAATGATCGAAAAAAGGTCCACTAATCCATGCGTCTGTATTCCGCAAATGACCAGTAGCCAGTTGTTCCGAATGGGTGTGGGGGCTGTGCATGGGATATTCCTCCTAGGTGCAATGTAAGCTAGATGCATTACATAGTGCGAAGTTGTGATTCTGTAGCACCGATTAAAACTTCCCTGAAATAAGAGACTGAAATTTAATTTTGGTTTGGTCAGTTATTTCTACTATATGCTTCGAACAGGTAGCAAACACCTTTTTTTTTAGTACAATCAAAATATTTTCTGCCTATATTTACCAGATGTATTAAACAGCAAGTATCTATATGCCTACTTAAGATCTGAGAGACGACTTACTGCGTTGGCGTAGCAGCAATACTCAAAGTTTGGACACTTTCGGTTAGGAAAGTTGGGTTTGGAGCATTGGTGTAATGGTGCCGGAACGCGACGGAAATCAGTTCAGGCACTGGTTAACAAAAGGCATAATAGTCAGTCAGCCAAAATACACAATAATCAATCGTGATAGACGAATTTTATCAATTTTGTTGCCTCAATATTTCTAATATGTACATTCGTAACCAAAGCAAAAAAAATCGTAAAAAAAATGTAAATAAGAACCCGTAATATAAAACACAGAGAGTAATATTTCACTTCTAAAAAGTTAAGAAAAATGCGTTCCGCCACTGTTAATTTTGCCATAACGACACTGGTTTGGAGTAATGTGAGGAATACGGACAGTCGCGGTCAAGCCAGCTGTGGGCACTATGCGGAAAAATGACACTATTATCTACCGGACCAGCTGTAATTTTGGGCACTACGGATGAGCCGATTGCGATGAACATGCAGCCGATGAAGGGTTACTTAGGTAGAAAAGGGACCACGTTTGCCTGATTGGCCTGATCCGACAGACGAAGCGCTGTGCTTGTAAGGACCTCCTCGCTGCAGCCCTTAAGCGGAGATCTCTATTAATATCTCAGCCTCAGCCGGGATTTGAACCTGTGCCCACGGCGTAGGAAGCCAACACTAACCGCCAGACTTACTCGATCCCCAACATACACCGTTAATCCTCTAAGGGTTAACAATCTAAAGGTCATCCCCTACGTAGAATATGAGTGGGACTTTATTCATTGTATCAAAGTAAATTAAGCCGATAATAATGATAAATGCCGAACGTCCGCCAAACTAAACTAGATGACCTCAGAAGTCTCCTCATTTGCAAAGAAAACTTGATTTCAAGAGAGCTCGTGATAGAAGTTAACCGATGCTAAAGTATGAAATCGTTTTAGGATTGACTTGGTGGAAATGCGATACATCATGATAAAATATAAAACACAAAGAGTAATTTCCACACTAATATACAACTCCACAACTGACTGGTTTCAACACTATTATGTCATTCTCAAGGTATTCTTAATTCCTCAAGACATGTATCGAAACCATGTTCGGTAGCGACATTATATATTAGAGTGTGGCACTACTATTTATGTTTCATATTTTATCATGGATGCTCAGGTTTTGGGAGATGCGCGCGTTAGTCACTGTAGCTATTCAACTTTTCCTTTGATATGACAACTGTGAAAGCATTTACATCACGTAAAATTCCGCTCCATGTTTTATGCAACGAACCAATTTAGCACAATTGAAAGGCGCAGGTGCGGAAATTCGTTCCAATTCATTCATGTTCGTCCGGCCAGAAACGTTCCTCGGTAGTCTCGTAACAATTCTGTACACATTTCTTTGCAATTCCATAACAGACAACCTGAAACACTTTTTGGGGAATTCCTTTAAGTCTCTCTTTTCCAAACAGCTACGTTAAGGGCGAGCTGGATCCGTGCTTTTCCGAGGAATCCTAACACATATATTCGTTAAATTTTAAGGATAACCCTTCAAGGAATTCCGTGGCCGTAACACGTGCCTGGCCGAAGGGAGCGATTATCATTTCGCACACTCATTTATGAGATGGAAAACCTTTCATCGCAGAGCGTCCCGCCTCTCGGAAGAATTCACCATTCAAGATGAATCGCGGAAGAGATTCATGAATGGGACTTGTACGTTTCCAGGCAGAAGGTCGTCTGGGTGGGAGGGGCGGGCGTATCGGGGAATACGGCTCGGAAAGGTCGCTACCCTGGGTCCTCCCCAAGTCGGGTTGGCCCCAACTTCCAACCCGCCCGTGCCAATGCCCCAAGGCTTTCGCGTTCACTGGACAAATTAGCAAGACGCATGCGCGCTCCGAGAAATGCAACATCGAATCGAGTCGAAGTCACGATGAAGATGAAGCGGAAGAAATCGTAATCCAGCGTTAAGGCCGTTTTACACGGAGCACGTAATTGCACAATCTGACGTGTGTACGAAGGCGTTGTCAAAATTGTGTCGTGTAAAGCGGTGAATTGCAATAACGCATGCGATAATGCATGGACTCACGTGGCAAAATAGCCCCTGTTCTAATTTCGTTCGTGTATTTGCGCAATTTCGCGCAATTATGTTCCCCTGTAAAACGGCCTTATAACAAATCGTCTTCTTCATGCGCTTGCTATGAACGCAATGAATTAGTTCACTCAAAGGTGATTTTTTTCGTTGATTTACTTCCATAAAGAAATATTTAGCTTGGTTTGATTAACAATGGTAGTATTTTAGCCCCAAATTTCATTGAAAATGCACGTAAAACTCAGCAGCTCAAAAACTCAATTAAAACTGATACCGTATGGCAATAATGCCCAGTACACATTTGATTCAGATGGTGTCCCTTTTGCTTTGAGTAATGTAAAATGAGTCGGGTAACATCCAAGCTGATGATGGAGTGATCCAAATTTCCCTATCGTAAAACAATTTTCTTCCTCAAACGCTCATTATTAAGGCTGAATGTACTCAAAATAATATACGCATACTCCCAGAAATTAATATGCTTGCGATCATATTTTCTCTATCTTGGCGTACTTAATGATGGCAGCTTACTTCAGCGCGGACTATCAATCTGAAATGCCCGTAATAATCTATAGCTCTTGATGAGGCCCTTCAATGATTGAAAACGAGTTCGTAAATTATAAAAATAATATTAAATATTTAATATTCTATATTCCGCCTCCACTACAAAGCGTTCCAAAAATCATAGTAACGCCTGAAATTATTTCCTCCAGAGATAAGATGATTAGGTATAGCTAGAATCCAAACTACAGCGCTATCTGCAACAGGTTCAGACTCGCACGGCTATGCGCCAAGATCCACTTCCTGCCCCGGGCTGGGGCAATAAAAATGTAGCACCATCGGCAATATGGGGCAAAATCTATGGTTATAGAAGAATTTAGATATATTACATTACTCGCTCCTATAAATTATGACAAAGCGAAAAATTGTTAAAAATTGAAATGGGTATTTTATACATTAATATTTATTTCAATTAATTGATGAGATAAGATTTCTTAACGGCAAATCGATTATTACTCCGCGTCTATTTATCGTGAGAGAGCGATAAGAGTACCGTATGTGAAAGGTAAACAGTAAACCTAGCAACTGCAGCGTTTACAAACATAGGCGGGCGGAATGGGGAGGAGGGATAGCCTGATGCAATCGTTAGAAAATGTTACGGCGTCTGAGGAGATCGGCAGGTAGGTAGGGTAACGGAGGACGGGTCAGGTAAGAGAAAAATAGGGTCCCTTGGGGCACTCACCGCCTAATGGGCTTCGCTCCGCTTTCATCTGCCGACGTGAGGAGTAGCAGCAGGACGATAACCAATGAGCCGCACGCCGTAATCTTTCCGTTCGCGCGCATTTTCGCCGTCCACTTTTTTTTCTTCTAAACCTCCGAGGAGAACACTACAGACAGGTCTTCTCTCCACGAGACTTCACCGGCGTCTGAGAATCCTCCCTCGTAGTAAACTTATATATATGTCCCGAAACAAACCTTGAGGCACTCACACGAGAGAAAGTAGGGGTGGGGTAGACGGGTAGACTCCCTGGAAAGGAGCGAACGTCATGCCGCCTGCAGCCAATGGTTGCGTCTCGGGAAGGGTAGGGTGGGGGGAGAGCGGGCCCGAATGAACTGGACTGAGAAACTTGGAGTTTTCATATTGTTCTTTATGAACTCGTAAATTGCCCCGCGGCAATTATACGCGGTGCAATTATACGATCGATATAATTGGTCCGCGGCATTTTCTGCGGAACGGTGGAAATTTTCTCATTCCGGGGGAAAAAACTCGATCAAGATTTCCATCGTTGTGAATCGATGGATTTGCATTTCACGGTTCACGAGACTCGGTGCTTCATCGCATGTTTTTTTTCGTATTATAATGGTTTTTCCAGACCAAAGACGGGTTCCAATTTTCGACCTGCAGGTGCATGGATGGTAGCCAATCGATGCTGAGAATGCATGATGCAATAGTTGCGGGAATTACGATCTCGTCGCGCTGGTCGCCGATGGTGCATTTTTCTATTATATTGTGCTAAGGGCTCAAGCGATGGATTTTAGAAATATCTGAGGAAAATTTTTTTAATTACCCATTTTATAAATGAGAAGAAGATAGAAACTTAAATTTATCGGTAAAATTTATGTAAATTAAAAAAGTGAAACAGTCGCGAATGTAGGAAAAGCATATTGGGGGTGCCAAGACCAATCAAATAATGCGTCAAGTAATTTTATCACCTCATTACATTTTATAATTTAAATAAATATGAAATTTTGGACAAAATTTCGAAAGAAACATGGTATACTAGTTGATGCATATGGAGTACTATGATAGCTCTAAGTGGCGCAGGGTAGACATCCCAAAAACTAAATATGTTCCTCATTCAGGGGGGATTGGAACCTTTTGGCCTGTCCTTATATATGCCACTGTAGTGAAAAGTGAAGTTCAGATAGTAAAAAAAATAAAAATGGTCGTTTTTTACTCGAACTGAAGTAAAACATGGAATCTAAGAAATCACGGCCTAAAGTAGTGAAAATTTTGCGCATCTGCATAAAAAATATTCTCCCCTTTGAAAAATTTGGTTCTCTAAACATTGCTAAACTTGAGTCTCCAAACATTGCTGAGTATTGAGTCTTTATAGACGATAATTAGAACATTCGGATGAGCTAATGAATATTTTTTTCATTTCCTAGCCGTGGCCTCCTTAAATGTGAACGAGTTGGAACCTGGAGTATAGTTTCTGAGGACCCTTGCCTAACATGGGCGTACCCAGCGAGGGGCAGGAGGGGGCAGCTGCCCCCCCAAACCTCCAATAAGCAAAAATCGCAAATGTTTTTGAGGAAAATAATTTTTTTTAAGCAAATAATTTTAAAAGCTAATAAAGAGCTTTTACAGTTTCCTAATAATATTGATTTCATTCACCTTTTCCATGCTTAAAGCTTACTTGCAACTTGAACAACCATGGCTTGTTCCCCCCCCCCCCCCCCAGTTTTAATCGTCGGTACGCCATTATTGCCTACAGTAACTTTTCGAAGGTCTTTGCGATCATTCTAAATTCAATGATGATTTATTCTCCTCGACTTTTCTTTCTTCATCACATGTATCGGGACGAGCCAACGGTCGCATTCCCCGCCTTCCCTAACGTCCCTACCCAGTTCGTGGAACGCCTCTACGCAGGGATGGCAACTGAACCAGATTTTCCCCGTACCAACTTTCCAATAAAAAAAAAGTTTCGAATATTTTACTTCGAAATATTCAGCTTGTTTTGACTTGAATTCCCAACGAAAACAATTAATTAATACGGTGAATGTGATGAGCATCTGTACAATCCTGCCTCTTATCCCCGCCGCAACGAAAGTATAGCCTACAGCTCGCATATCCAACAAAGAGCGCCAATATTTGAATTGAATTAGTCGTGGGAAATGATTCAAGCTTTTTTATGAAGGCACTTTTTTAAAGATATCATAACCGAAGCGAAATGGAAGGCTATTTGGTTGGCAACGTAAAATACAAAATTGCAAATTTATTATTCCAGGAGTTTTTCATTTTTGAGAGACATGGAAATCAAGATAAACGTTACTATGCATTTATAAAATTTATCTAATTATATTTTGTGAATGTAATTTCAATTAAATTTAAAAGATATACAAATAAGTACACGCATCGTCATTGAATTAGCAGTGCATTTCTAGTGAAGGTTTTAAATCAATTTAGCGGCCAGTGAATAACAGAATAATAGGGAAAATAAATGTTTCCAAATACCAAACATTGGCGGATTCAGGACTAGGCTTCAAATTTTGATGATATAACTTCAAATATGGAGTAGATACCCCTATGAAAAAATTGTATAAAACTGTTTCAAATTTTTATACATTCTTATACATTACCATGGCAATGTATAAAACATTGAAACAGTTTTATACAATTTTTTCATAGGGGTATGTAATGGCCATATAGGAAAATAAGATGTTTGATATTTGTCGTCCAAATTTAGAGTTTAAAAAATCAATTGCGTGTGCCCAAATGGAAAAAATGGCCCGAATTAAGCGATTTTTCGCGTGAAAGTTGAAATGTTTTCTCGACAAAATTTCTGCGTGGAGCCTAAAGAGCTGGCAGAAGTAGATGACATGAACTAATATCTCCACGTCGTTCTTTAGGGAAATTTTTTTCTTGCATATATGACAAATGTGAAATATTCTAGGTACTACGACTTTCTGGGAATAGCTTCAGACAGGAACGGGTCCCTCTCTGCGTGATGTTGACAACCCCTGAAAGATGCGTGATTTTCTTAGTACTTCTTTTCTCGGAATAAACCGCTGAACACAAGAGAACCGGAGGTCTCGCATAATGAACGGAAGCTATGAACTGCTGGGCCTCCGCCATTTAGTTTAGTTACAAGCTGAAAGTAAAACTGTGGAAGTTACTACTACCATTCTTAACCCTCCGCACCCGTGGTACCCTAATACTCAAAGAAACCCTCCAACTAGCGTATTCAGATTCCCCCTCTTTTTGTAAGCACGCGTGGTGAATTATTCAAAGTAAAATATATGCATAAAATAGACGGGTTAAAATAATTAGTCTCCTAGTCCTTTGCTATTCCTCTTTTTTAACCACTATAGATTTTAATTTGTCATAATTGAAAAATTAAATTAATAGTAAATGAGTTATGAAATTGTCTAGAATAGATTTGGCAACATCGCGAGAAGCGCGCGGGACGCACTATGTAAACAAAATAACATGAACGTAAATAAACGGTGTATTTATCGACTGTGATCTAAATAATGCATCAGGAAATTATGCTATTCCATCGTAAAGGAAGTATAGAATATGTTATTTTTCCCGGATATTCGTCAATTTGATGCCTATACCGCCAATTTGGTCGCAACATGCACATAACATTGTGGTGCAAGCTCGGATAAAGGTAATCATCGTGATTTCATTTAATTATTATTTGCATCAAATGTTAGCTCACCCGATACTCAACGCTAACCGGATTTTCAAATTATCATAATTTGTTTGTTTTGGGTCCTATGCGTGCGGGCGCCTGTGCACTCGCTAAAAGAACAAGGAAACGTATGAATCATGCAGGTGTTGGGGAAAGATAAGATAAACTTAGCCTTTATAGCACAGGTAGTCATAAGGTACACTCGTTTTTTAATCTCTACCATCATTATCAATGGAAGTTGTCGCACCGTATGATTTAGATCATTTGCCTTGTATTTAATCCAATTTACTTCTAAGTTTGCATCTAGTCTTTGCACTAAATGAAAGTTATTTTATATGTTTGGTTATTTAATTTTTCCTGTTACTTTGGATTCATCCAGTCGGCGAAATGCCCAGCAATTTGTGTTTGTTATAAGTGGCACCAGCATCTCCGGATAGATTGTGTCAAAAGTGGTCTTGTCAATGTAAATATCGGACTAGATAATGGGGACGGAAGCAAAGGTATATTATTTTAAGATTCATTTCATTGTAATTTATTAATTTTACATTTATATTGGCCTTAGTGGTGTTGACGTAGCGGTGACACCGAAATTCAAGAGTGTTAAATCAGTCTTCATTCCAATGTTGGAACTGAAATTACTAATCATGATACTTGAAATATTGCATTTCATTTAGAAATGAATCGTCCATCGCAAGTGCATCGAGTGAATATTGAACATGGGCATAAGATAAAATTCAATACGAATTTGTTTAATTTTTGTTATCTAATATATGTTAGTAAATGAGGTGGTACATGATTATGTGTCATGCAACTTGCCTCTTGTCCATGCCGTATGGTTAGAATTTTTTTTACAGTCACATGTTCTAAAATTTAATGTAAGGTAGACGTTTTTTATGCTCACATTCTGTGCAAAAGACGACCCTGCGGCTAGATGACTTTGAGAATTTTGAATTCCAAGTAATGTTAAGTCTATGCTTATTATATCTTGTAATATTTCCAATAATATGATCCCCTCATAGTTCAAAGATCTTGTTCAAACTTCTCAATTCTCCAATGATATGCTTTAAATGGAGAGAAATGAAAGTAAAATGGATTGAAGTCATTGAATGTTTTTTTTTTCAAATGCATGACGTAGTATGTATATGCTAAAAAATCATGAATATTTGGTTTAAACAGAGGAATTTTTCCTCGATATGCCTATGGTTTACACAGGTTCATAAGATGTTGATCATAAAGTAACATTTTTACCATTCATAAAGATGAAGTTTCCATAAAATAGGTATTACTAAGTAGACTTGAAAAGTAAAGAAATTTTGTTCTGATATTGAAATTGCCTGTCTGTCTGTGGCTTATCTATTAGGGTGGCTAAAGGGACCATTTGGTCAAAACATACATTTAATACAATTGAAATTTTTGCAGGTTGCCTCTTTGTACAAAAGCAATTTATTTTATTTTCCAGTAAATTTACCTACTATAACAAATTACAATACAAATTAGTTTTAACCTTGAGGCTTATTCTGAACATTTTCGTACCAATTAAAGAGACCTAGGTTGTGTGCATATTGTTATCCTTTTAATCAAACAAATGGGCTAAAACAGCAGTTTTTGTGTCTTGAAAATCCCAAATTTCCAAAAATCGCCAAATTTCCACCCCCTTCCGCTGGGGAATTCCCTAGGCCTACTGTTTACCTCCCCCTCCCCTTGGTCAAAACTTAGATCTGCCATTGCAGCCTACCACAATTTTTAATGCTCCAATAATTTGCACCGCAGTTGGCTAGGTAGATCAAAAGGTGCGAAAAAATCCATCCTGGTCAAGGCAAATGATTTTTTCTCTGTGGATTTTTCGCAAAATTTGTTCATTGCTGTATACTTAAAATTAGACCAAAATGGCCTCATTTTCCTGTTGGGCTGACAGTTGTTGAACCCAGGCATGGAGGATTGTGAGATGCTTCGTTGATAGACATATTTTTCTGTCTCATTCTAGGATTTGCAGGTTCAATATATCCTGTACAAGTACTGGATTTATCCTACAATTCCATCTCATCATTGAGGGAGGGAGCATTTAACTCACCAAACTTTGTCAAATTGGAAAGCCTTCATCTCTCCCACAACTCGATCGCAGACGTATCCGTCTCAGCTCTCCAAGGCCTTGGGCACCTAAAACTTTTAGACCTTTCATATAATCGTTTGAGAATAGTATCTGGAAGCATTACGCCATATGCATTGCCTGCCCAATTCTTCAAGGATGCACCAAATTTAAGGTAATATAAGGATGGAGCAGTTCAAATATTCTTTTAGTACATTATTAAAACATGGTTTATAATAATGCCTTTATGAGTAGATGTAAGCTAATGGTGAAATATGCTAGACATAAAAAATCACCATATATTTTTTTCTGAAATGAAAGAAGCTTTGATGATGTGGAAAATTTATGCATATGATAAAATGTAACCTGGCTCACATATATGTAAACCTGAGATAAGATAGAGGGTTGATTGAAAGTAGTACATTTATATAGAATAGGACATTATTTTTTTATAGAAGCCTAAATGATAGGTTATAATCATCACCCTTGGCATTACAGCCCATGTAAGACTATTTATCTTCTTCATAGCTCTCTACCATTCTTCTTTGCACTCTGTTGCTTTATTTCATCTCCAGACTCCAAACTTCCTCAAATCTGCATCCTTCACCCGTTATTTCCTTGGTCTTTCTCTTCTTCTTCCTTCCGGTTTTCCCTCTAAAACTTGTTTCGTTACTCTATGCCCACCTACTTTTTTTGCTCATGACCTGCTCATCTTTATAATTAGACATCTAATTCTGGATTTCTTGATATCATTATTTTTTCTTTTCTTGACCTTGTTTAATATACGATATAATATTTCTTGGAGTTAAGGTCAATTTTAAAACAAGTTTCAGCCAACGTTTCGATTTATTTTTATATCATCATCAGGGCTATGTAAGAAAAAAGTATGAACAATATAAAATACAAAGATTAAAACAATATACAATATTTATACATAAAAAAGGTACAATCAGGTTTTTTGTACAATAATATAATTAAAAAAAAATATATATATATATATAACTATTGCATGAGGAGCGATGCCCGTTCATTCGGATGCAAAGAGGAGTGGTGGATAAGCCGATGTAAAAGGCGGGGCATTTCTGGCATGACATATATACAATGTTTTTTGTTGTGCAGGAAATGTCAGACATTGAGGGGAGAGGGAAGGCAAGGAATTGATCGGGAAGAGGATGCGACAAGTTTTGCATCTTGCACGGTTGCATGGCGAGGGTTGTGGTTTAGTATGTGTAATTTGCTTGGGCAGCGGTTTTGTCAATTTTAAAATGTTGGCCAGATTTGGTGGTCTTAGGTCTTAAGTGGGTATTTGGTTATTAAAGACGAGTGAAGGGCATCGTGGGAAGAATCTGGACGTGGTTGCATTGTCAGAGAGGATGGGGAAAAGGTCTTTTAGGGTCCTACGCAGTACGTCCACGCCCGGAAAAAAGGTCGTGCAGAGGGAAAGAGACTGCGACAAATTGTCCCCGCCTAGTTGTTTCGGGACATACGATTTTTTACGGATTTTATTACGGAGGAGGGATTCCGGGTAACCCCTTCTCCGAAGGGCATGGTGTAAATTGGAAAGAAATCTGTTAAGGGAGTCTGGATTGTTGCAAATTCTGTGACCACGGATGGAAAAAGAAAAAGGGAGGGATCGTTTCATATGTGTCGGATGACAGCTATTTTAATGTAGATATTGCTGTTTGTTAGTGTTTTTAATGTGTACAGAGGTGTGAAATTTATTGGTGGTTAGAGAAATGTCCACATCAAGGAATGTGACACAAGTGGAGGAGGAATAGGATGTAAAATTTCGGATGAAAATGAGTTGAGACAGAAGAGACAGTTGAGACAGGAATGGTCCATAGATCTTATGAAGTATTTTTTTCCACCTCTGTGATGATTTCTCTTTGCTTTCCCTCAAGTTTCACGCCTTCAATCCTTAGGTCGTATGACAGTTCAGTAGATTCTTTCATTTGTATTTCTACAAGCAGTTTTTGCTTTGAATGCTATTTTCTGAGAATAGTATGCTCAGTATCCTAATGCTTCCTGTACTTCAGTCTTTTTTGCAATACAGTCATCATTTGTCAACAAAATCTTCAAATATTTTAAGTGCTCTACTTATCTTCATTTATTGTAATATTTTTTCTCAGTCTTCTCCTCTTTAAAGAAAATCGTGCATATTGTTTTTAAGTGAAAGGTTGAAATCATTCTTATAATATTGAAAGTTTTTCTTCCAGTCTTAAAGCAAGAAATAATTTATGTAATTTAGAGTCATGATCATCAGCAAACATTTCAATTGCAAATTCAATGAGCATGAGTAGGAACATGCAGAAAGCATTCTTCGCGAATTAATTAAGGACTACTGTTTTACCATCAATTTGTGATGTGAGAAATTTTCAATCAATGGTTAACAATTGGCTCTAGTGATGTCAGTATTTTGTGATGATGCAAAATTACATAAAGTGAACAAGCATGAGTCTTAATCATTGTTTTTGGTCCAATTACTTTCTCATTCTTTAATCAGGACATTTTGAGTTCTAGGTTCAATTTTGAAATGAATGTGTTTATGTGGTATTATATTTGTATTTGGTAAATAAATCTTTGTATTTGTATCTGTTTATTGATACTTTATGAGGAAATTATGTTTTTCTTAGGGCCTTAAGACTTGGATCAAATCCTCTAGAAAATGAAGGTTACCATGGAAAGAGCAACAATGAAGAAGGCACGCCGTTTCTTGTTGCTCCTAGACTGGAATATTTGGATCTTGGAAGCTGTCACCTAGGCCATGTTGGACATAAAGCATTTGCTGGGCTTGAGTCCTTGAAGGCCCTTAACATCTCTGACAATCAGCTCATATCCCTCAATCCCATTGCATTTGAAAACTTGACGAATCTTGTTGATTTATGGGTAAGCCTTGATTTAAGTATCTCTTTTCATTAAGTTTCAGTTTCACGACCTGATATATGAGTGATTGATAAATTGAAGTGTTTGCTTAATTAATTGAAATAAACAAATAAATTCCTAATGATTTCTGATCTAAGTCATAGAAATTATCACAATTTCAACTCTTTAGAGTGGAGCAAATGAGTAAAATCCAATTCTGGAGTGGAATTAGTGGCAAATTTAGGGGGTAGGGCACAGTGGTCGTGACCATTATGTATTTACTGGAAAATTCAGGAAAAACATTTCTTGCGTGTTCAATTCTCACTTTTTATCTGCTATCCTACCACGTCAATGGCTCAAATTATTTATTTCTTGATGGACTAATTGTGCACCAAAATATGATTGTCGGTCATGACTTACAAAAGTTTAAAGCTGTACGTACAACAGTAATGTTTTTCTGCGGCGTATTATAATTAGTTGTTTCACGTATGATTTTTTGGAATCTTCTTGACTTAATGAAAAGCAAATAAAACTTTGTAATTCGACATAAATATTTAATGTACGACTTAGGTTTTGACGTGGCACGTCACGATGCCAGAAGATGACGTGCCATGTCAAAACCTAGATCGTACATTAAATACTTATGTGAAATTACAAAGTTTTTTTACTTTTCATTATGCAGTGTATTAAGATCATATTCAAGTTGGATACCCTGTTATCTTATGCATTCTTTGTTGGAATACATTATCATAATACCTACGTGGGAAAGATTGCAGAGCCTTAGACCCATGATTACTAAAATAAATGGGGGTAATATAAACAGATGAGACTGCATTAAGGAAGTATATTCCAATATCTATCCTCTAATCAAGATTCATCCTCAATTTATTCCATTATTTAATAATTTTTTCCAGAAGTTTAACAAGCCTGAATTGCATTAGATTGCCCAGGCAAAGCACATCTTTGTTATTGCTACTGTTATTATTAGATTCATATTCAAGTTCTAAAGGATAAATGGAAATATATGTACATATCATATCGTTATATCTACGTTTCATATTTAACTATACATATTATGCCATCCTATTAAGTATATCCCACAGAATTCCAAGGGTGCTTTCCAAATTTGTGCTAATTTAAAGTATAAAAATTTGTTAGATATAAGGGTACATTGTGTATGTTTTAAATTTGCATGTACTTTTAAAAATCCTTAGGATACAGATCATAAAGTGAACTCATTTTTTAGTGGAGATCTTCTGGATTACTAAAATAATTACCAAAATAGATGAGACTAGAAGAATAAATGCATTATTTAAATAATGAACTTTGTAGAAGAATTAATGCAGAAGATATTCATTTCATAGAAGTTTTGAATGCGTATTGTGCTCGAGTGGGGAATCTGTCTTTATATAGTGGAAAATCCTAAGCTTTAAATATAGCTGTAGTCCAAAGCCCTGCTTATATTCATATAGTCGAAGAGCTGAAACTTAAATAGTTATCTAAATAATTTTTGATTATTTTTAACTGCACTCCATTCTAAGCTATTATTTCACTGCTCCATTTTCCAATCAGTATGATTTGTTCCAGTGTAAAAAATGTATTCTTGCCCCATCATGAACTTTAAAATGGTTTACTGTGGCTGCAATAGGGTAGTTTCCTTCATCAAAGAAAACGGAAGGCATTAATTATGATTCGTTACCCACCATTACTGTATTCATAATATACAAATTATTTCGTTTTAGAAATACCGGTTTAGACGAATGGCAATGGTCCATTTTTATCTTCATTTGAAAAGGGCCAGATTGGCGCCTATGCGATGCCACTCCACGTGACGTCACAGGGACCTAGTTTCTATACGAGAAGATAGGAGTTATACACCGTCTGAGGTTACCATTGCATGCATGAGGCGCAGAGCTCAGGGAAACATGTCTTAATAATCACTTATTAAAACTGGCTAAGGTCAGAAAGTTTTCTTCATTTGATAAGGTATTTATAATCCTTATTTAAGCCAAGCGCAACCAGCCAGCAGGGTACTCAGCTACCCGCTAGCAGCCTGCGTCGTATCAGCGCTAAGCCTCGCCTCAAGGTCACCTCACAGGGCGGCAGCGGGAACCAGAAATACGTCACACGGAGAGATTTCCCGGCATTCATACTTACACGTCGCGTTTTCGCGCGGTTGAAAATTTTCACTTTTAATTTAATCGCGAAAAATAGATAAAAGGGTGAAATACGTACTCCAGGAGTAATAATCTTTCGATTTAGGCAATAAAAAAATAATAGGAAACCACCCTATTGGGTAGCACAACCCTGTAAGTGGTGATATATTTACCGTATATGTCTGAATATAGTCCCCCCTTTTTTTCCAAAAATGCCTGTGGTAAAAGTAAAGGGAGGACTATATTCAAACGCATTTTTTTAAATTTTCCCGAAACTAAAGCCTCAAAATTAGGGGGCTATATTCGGAGAAATACGGTAATCGTTGGCAAGTTAACTTTGTGGAAGTTCATATCGTAATTAATTGAACACAAATTTTGTTTTTTCCACACTTTATTACTTGACCTCAATAGGTTTCAATGTCTTTGAATAATTTTTATGAAAATATGTGAGGCAAATGCAAAATTTATGCTCAATTCATTACATCGCAGCTGTAACTAAAGGAACAGGTTGACGCTAAAAAATATAAAGCTCTTCTCTGTGTAGCAGATGACAATGATGCTAATTCACATAATCCTGATTGAATTTGTCAAACATGTGCCATGTTTGTCCACTACTTACCTAATTAGGTAGCACATATTTTCAAAAAAATAGTTTGATTACTAAATATCAACCACTCCTAGCCGCCAAGTAACATCTCAAAAAATCATTCCATTGAGGCTTATCTTGGATTTATATTCCAGAAAGTCTAATTATAAGTGTAAAATTTTAGCTGTATAGTACCAAAATTTCGTCCAAATAACATTTGTCATTATATATCTGACATACTGTTTTATGGATGAAATTTTACAAATAACATATTGTGGACCAGTAATTCAAGATATGCCTGAATGGAATGATTTTTTGAGATACTAATCTGTGGCTAGGAGCGGTCGTTATGTTGAATTTAAATATGCATAACATTATTCTGTAGCAAAACTCCTTTTGCTTCTGCTCAAATTTTACTATCTCTTAATTTTTCTTTTCAGCTGTATGCAAACCCATGGCCATGTGATCAAACTAGTGAAATGCAAATTTTAGAGGAATGGCTGTCCAAAAAAGAGTTTGGTTCTGCTTGTCCCAAAAAGATGTTTGAGAAAATGATTGTTGCTAGCCCAACTGATGCTGGACCTCAGAAAGCTGAAGATGACCGTTCCCTCTTATATTACTATGTACAGCTAGAATTAATTGCAGTGGAACAAGATCCTCTGCAGAAAATTTATCATCATCACATCGATATCCCTGATGATGTTCAAGTTTTTGATGAAAAGGCTTTAGATCCTCGTTTCCATCAATTTGAACGCATAACAAACTTTGAATCGAATTTAACAGAGGATTCGGTGTCAAAGAATGAAGTCAATTTCTCTCTGGATGGAATCCCAATTTTTTTTTATTTCATCCTTTCTTTTATGGTAAGTCCCATTGCATGTTTAGAACAGTAAGTTCAGTCATCTCATGTAATGTTAATGTGAATGTTTAATATATTATATAAGTTGAGTTCTTGAGTAGTGTCCCCTTTGTAGCCTGTTGTTCAATTTCTGGTCTACTATTCTTTCCAGTAAATGCTTCAGGTTATCCATTTTTAGTGTTTTATATCCCTTTTTGGCCATATTCATTAGAAGATTTAATTTTAGATCTTAGGGGTACATCAGTTTTTGAAAAATAATGTAAATATTGTCAATTTTTCGGAATATGATTTCTTCCTCCATTTTGGCTCTGAATTGGTAAAATTTTATATAACATATTTCATTTGGAACATGTTTTTGCTACTTTTGGACAGATTAAATTTGAAATGTGCAACCTTAGACAACTTATACTTGTTCAAGCCAATGTTCACTTTACTAATTTTCATATAAATCTGTAGCCACCTGAACACATTATTTTTCATTTTTTAACTTTTCATTTCTATAAATATCCACCGTAGAATGACTTTTCCTCTTTGTTCCCCTCTTTCCAAATGTGTTTCTTTTGTAATTTTTGAACTGTCTATTGCAATTGAATGAAGTCATAAATTATTTTTCAAAGCAAATTAGGTAAAACAATATGACTAGTGAGATGAGAACACAGTCTGGTTCTATTTGCTAATTATTTAGCAATAAGCAATTTTTAATTTCTGAAATTTATAATTACCAATGATTGATGCATATAATGCTGTTATAGAATGAAATTTTTCATTCTGCTGTCATGTTGGTTGTCATTGTTGAGCATCATGCCATTATCCAGTGAGCGAGATAACATTTTTATATATTTAGACTATCGCTGTTGTTGTGAAGATTGTGCTTTAAATTTTATAAGTTTTTGAGAAAATGATGTTATTGAAGGTCAGTGTTTGTGACTTTTTCTTTTCAGGCAGGAGCTCTGTTCTCATTCCTTTGTACATTTATGTATTTTACAAAACCTTGTGGAGGCTTTTGTGCTGATTTTGTGAGAATGCTTCGGCAAGGCAGCTCATCTGATTCAAGAAGAAGGTGCCTGAACCGTTTTAAGTCCTTGAGTAGGGGTGAAACCTCTTTTACTGAAATGAGATCTTCCAGAACAAATGGAGAAATGTATTCCTTAATTGACGGGAGTTTGGATGAAATCCATACTGTCGGCTTGACTACCCCTGTTATGCCAAGAGCTGCCCCTTCAGCTCCGAGGATTGAGACACCTCCACCAAGTTATGCAGAGCATTTATCATTACATCCAATTGGAAGAAACTCATAAGCCGATGTTAAGATCTTGAAAAAAATGTGTATCAACTTTATTGTCTTGAGAACAAAAATTTTTGCTGTAGATCTTTAAAATTTAGTTAACTGTGAGAGATAAAAGTTTTTGGTGCTCAAGTGGATTTTCTCTAAATGTCTTCAGAGATTCCTCACATCATGTTCATGTAACTGCTTCTTATTTTTATTTTTTTACCTTTTTTACGGGCATCAGCGATTTGAGTTTTTCTAATATTCAAGCAATCATCTCAGTGGCGTCGCGAGGGAAAGGGTCTGGACCCCCTTCCTCTTAAATATTGAAAAATCATGAATTTACATAAGATTTATTTGAAAAATAAAGTTTTTTTTCGATAATGAAAAGTGTTAAAATTGTTCTGAAGCCCTCCACATAGTACCCTGTTTTTCAAAACTTTTCCCCCCCCAGGTTTTGGACAACCGCCCCTGAACAAAATTCCTGGCTATCCAACTAAATCATCTATGTTAAGAACTAGAACCAATGTGTGTATAAACTTTATTGTCTTGAGAACAACAATTGTTGCTGTAGAGCTTTAAAATTTAGTAAACAGTGAGTGATAAAGATTTATGGTACTCATGTGGATTTTTTCTATATGTCTACAGATATTCCTCTCATCATAAGGTTAATCTAACTTTCTTTTTTTGGCCTTTATATTCCGGCATCAGCAATTCGAGTTATTTGAATATTCAAACATAGGTCTGCTCAAAGTGATACCTTCAACCTTGTATTACATTTCATGAATAAATACTCTAGGATGAAGTTATTGTTGTGCTGAAACTATGGGATTACTATGAAGCGATTTTTTGTGAATATTTTTGCCAATTTCAATCATAAAAAGAGTATAGTCTTGTACAGAGCTCCACAAAACCATTTAAAAGGGTTGAATGGTGTTATGAGAGTTGCATAAACAAAACCCAAGGCGAAAACAACCCTAAATATTTGAGAGATATGGCCAGAAATGAACCGCCTTTAAAATAATCTCCCCACAAAATGTCCCCCATCTCCATAAACCCCCACTCAGAATTATTTTCTGGCTGCCGCCCAGGCAAAAGGTCTGAAGTTTCAGCAGAATTCTGGTGTGCTGGGAAATTTAAAAATTGTGGAAATTATCATTGTAACGTATCTCGGCTGGTGTTCCATAATTTTTTTGCCCACCCTTAGGGGTCGGAAGAAAAAAGTGATTTTTGCTGTGTCCACATCCTTTATCGGGTGCAATGACAGGTGGGGTTCCAGAGGATATATTTTTGCAATTTTTTGAGTATATTTCTAAATACATGAGAAAATAATTGCCATTTTTAAAAATAATTAAACGTGTTTATACATCAATTTAAATATGGTTTGCCGCAAGGTTACAATGGAAAGCAAGTGAAAAGAGTGAAAAGTAGTAGACCAGTTGATTGGTAGTATGCACAATCAAATTTCCCCTCCCCTTATCAATTATTATATTAAAACCAACTTTCCTCCTACCCCCCTGGGTGGGGAGGAAAGTTGGTTAGAAGCATTAGTTTTTGGCTGATCATAATTGATTTATGTACGAGAAAAAAGTATATTAAAGAAGTATTTTTACCAATTTATGAATTATATCGACTGTGAAAGAGTGATAAATAACAAAATTTTTCCGTTTTAGATCTATCCCCGACTTATCAAGCCATTCTTGACTAAAAATCAATTGGCAGATAACAAATCCTTTCGCTGATAATTTGATGACGTCACGCGCTCTTGTCAAACAGGTCACTACTTCTCTGTTACTACTAGCCGTATCGCATCGGCCTCGGGTGGTCTGTTGCTATTTACACTCTTTTGAGTGATTCCTTCCCTCGATGATCGGCTGTCTATGTGAACGAATCATGGAACCGGGACACACATGACGTCACCAACTTTTTAGACAAATAGACGGCAACTTTCGCGTTTTTTTATTTGAATTTATGCGATAATGGTAGAAATTTTCGTTGCAACTTCTGTTTCCCTTCCATCTTCCGATTTGTTTAAAGAATTCCAACGATTTTGGATCTGATGGCACAAATAACATAAAGCTAGTTATTTACGCCGTATGTAAGAGAGGACACCCAGCGCGCAGTGGTCCCTAAACGATAAAAGCTGGTCAAAAGTCAAATTTTTTGGAGTTTACAATGGCGTATCTATTCGTATTCTGCAGGATTTAGCCCACAGTATTTTGTACCTTACAGGTTTCTGTAAGCATTGTTTATGGGTTCGTTTACCCATTTTTGAGTTATGTCGACGGTGAAAGTGTGCTATAAATACCCAAAAAATTCCATTTTTAGATCTATTCCTTATAAACCTCTCAAAATGGTCATATCGAGAGCATGCCCGACGCGCATAAAAAGTCAACTTATTCAACACCTCGAAATTTTAGTAATTGTCATGGGATTCATTTATCAACTTTTATTCGTGAAATTTGTTCCTTTATACATAATTTCTCGTTAAATAGGTCTTTATTATTTGAAATTAATATTATATTATTTATAATTTTTACTACTTTTGGGCTGTTTTTTACAAAGTTATCGACATGGTTTTGTGCTGCTCGAAAATTTAGATGCGGAATTCTTTATAACAGTACCTATTTACCACAAAACGCGTAAAAAAAATCGCCGATTCTAGCTCATCCGCTGCGGCGCGCAGTGGCCCCAAATCGAAAAAAGCTGGCCAAAAGTCATTTATCCGACTTTTTACGAGGAAGTTTTGAATTATGTATTCGGATTCTACAGGATATGGCCTACAATTTTTCGTACCTGATAGGTCTGTGTGATTACTATGTTGACCTGTATAACCCGTCAAACATGGGCATATTCAGCCTAAAACGCCCGACGCGACGCGTAGAAATAGTCGATTTTAGGGAAATCCAACTTAATAAATAACTATTTTAATTTCATGGGATTCATCTGTTAATTTTAATACGGTAATTTTGTATATTTTTGCACAATATTATGGTAATTTTTATTCGTTTCAGAATTTCTTATAACAATATTTAATTATTTATAATGTTAGATATTTTTGGGCCTATTTGTAGTAAAATGTGTCGATAAAGTGTTGTGCTGTTCAAAGATTCCTATGCAGAATCCTTGGGAAGAGTATATGCAACAAGATGGAGAACAAAAGTCTTGCCTATCCGACATCTAGAGAGTTTTAAATTGAGCGGTGCACCGCTCCGCTGAGGGCGGCTGGCCGGCGGAAGACCGAATGACATTATCGTTCAAATATTTCATTATCGGTGGTTGAACTCGCATTGTGTACACTTACTACTTGTACATCCTGTGAGATTGCATACATCAAGTGTTTCACGCCTACCGTATGCACACTTCTCGTTTGTGCACTCACCTTCAAATATTCATGAAACCGATGAGGGTCGGTTTTCATGCTCTTAATGAGAAAAATTATGAGTGATCAAAAGCGACTACATAAGTCACTATGTGAAAACCTTACAGTAACCACTAGATGCTTTTCTCTGCACAACTATCTTCATATTTCTATAGAGAATAGATCCCTGTCATGCTGTACAGCGTTGTCAGCGCGTCATTCCGCAATATTAAGGTCTTGGCGCTAAGAGAAATAAATGCTCCCTAATCCCCTGCCGCCCCAGTGCCGCCAAGAATTGTTCACAGGATCACTTCAACAGCCCGTAGACGTAGATAGGATGGAATGCGGGGGGAAAATTCGTCTAAACCCACCAAGGGTGCATGCATCTTGCGAGTGCATTTTTCTCATATAATAACGGAATGAGGATGACGGCCTCCCTCACCATGACAATTGCATGGATGTGGTGAATATTTCCCGCTCAGTTTTACTAAATGATTTTCTTAGTTTACAAGTGCTGTGCTCCGAACTGTGTTAACACTGCTAACTCGAGAAACTTCTACTGACCAGATAATTAAAGCACTTGGTTTGCCTTTGTTTGGCTTTCAAATTTCAGGATACGCCGGAAACTCAGAGGCAAGTCTTTATAAGCTTTTACATCTTTCATTCAATATCAACTGATGATTTTCGTTGTTTTTGGTTGAAAATAGACAACTTTTTGAAATCTCATTCATCGTTTCAGCCGTAAATATGCCTGTTAAATTTGAAGCATGAGTGCCGCAAATTTTTCGTACCTTGCGGTGTACAATAAAAATACAGAGAGAAAGAGTATTCATAAGCGAAGAGGAAGGAATATGTCGTGGAATATTTGGAAATAAGATTTCGACTGAATAAAATCAAGCATGCCCAAAATATTCTGACGCGCTTTATGCGAGGAATTTTTTTCCCGAAATACATGAGAAAGAGGATTCAAAGCACGAGGACAGATGAACATTTCAAAGAGACGTTCAAAAGCTGGTTGCAGAAGGAATTTAAATTCCCTCCAGAAGTATATCAATCTCCCTCTCACATCAAGTGAGTGCAAATAATTACCGTGCACGCACAGTCGGCGAAAATAATCATTCATTAATCTCACTCATCATATTTTTAAAAGTGGAGTTTTAATTCAGGATTTCATTTCAGGCAAGATGAAATTACATGTAAATATAAAATTATAATCAATAAGTAAGAAATATTGGACGCGTTTCCATGATTTTGAAAAATCTACGAACAGATGCTTTATATACATGAAATGCAATTATTAATGTGATTTGAAATTTTCATTACAGGTATCGATTAAAGACTTATCCTTCGACTTTCAGTGATATTTAAACCCCTATATTACGGCTTTGGGATAAATAATGAAGCCTTCAGCCTATATTGCATGTAAACAGCTGAGCTGTACACCGAGCTGTGTGGTTGGTATGAAATGCCGCCCATGGTACATAAAGTACTGATACATGGAACAGAAATTGGCAAAGAATCCTTTCTTCCAATTGGAGTTTTAACGGATGAAGCATTGAAGGCCCGGAACATAGACATGAGGAAATTCCGAGAGCACCGTGCAAGAAAATCCTCAAGAGTGCTAAATAATAAAGATATCTTTCGAAGACTCCTTTTAATTTTAATTACATCAGAAGTTCCAAAAAAACGAGGCCAGTCTATCAGGTGAGGTGAAAATCTGCTAATTTTAAGTGATTCGCAGAGCGACAAAGAGTCAGGTGGGGTGACATCAGACGACGATTCATTTAAAATTTGTTTTTTTGGATAAGTAAAATTGATTTTATTGAAATTTAAACATTATTCTCCTTAATTTCCTTAATATCAGTCAATTTATTTAATCTAATTAAATAAATTGACTGTTGTGATGTGACTTCTCAAATACATGGAAGCTGAAAATGTATAAGTATGAGTAGTTTTCCGATTTCGGTATCTCGCCGACTACTCTGATGGTCGCGGGTTCGAATCACGTCAATTTCATGTCGTATTTCTATCATGGCTTTTAACTACAATTTGTATGTATTTTACTTTAAAATTATACTGTTTTATAAGTTCTCCATTAACAGCACGTTATCGCCAATCGCAATGACAAATATATCGAGATTTTCTAAAAATTGTTTAAATAATGACAGCTCAAAAATGCTTAAATGAAGAGATAGCGTAAAAGTAATGCCAAAATCTGATTTAGGCGATCAAAATCTGTAACGAGCTTTATTTTTTGTTCCTAATTTAGGTAAAATTACGACGTTATTAATTTTGGCCAGCTTTTTTTCGATTTGGGACCACTATGCGGCGTCGGCATTAGCCTGCCCTTTGCGAGAGGCGGGAAGGAGACCATGGGCTTCCGTCCCATCCGACGGACGGAATGTTGAACTTTTATAGCCCTCAACAAAGAACTACTAGAAGGGATCGGGGGATCTGAACACCCCTTGCCTACTTGATCCCAATGAGAGAACATTTTCGATAAGCCGAATAGTTTAAAACTTAGACAAGGACCGCCGGCCGGAACGGCGTTCCGTCACCTCTTAGGGTAATTAGGGTTCTATTAATAATAATAATTTGTGAGCACCGTACATAAATAAAAGCTTTTAAAAATTTCATTGCTTTTATATTTGGTAAAACATGAATCCTCTTTGTAACTTTTATTATAAGTTGAAAAAAATCTGAAGTTTTAAGGAGGTGATTGTGTTTAAAAATCATGTGCGGATACAAAGGCGTACACAGGATCAAAACTAGGGGGGGGGGGGGCAAGGGGCAAGTCATGGTTCTTCAAGTTATAGGTAAGATTTAAGAATGGAAAAGGTGAATTAAACCAACATTTAAGGAACTGTAACAGCTCTTTATTAGTTTTTAAAATTATTTTCTTGAAAAAATATTATTTTCCTGAAAAACATTTGCGATTTTTGCTCCTAGGAGGGGCAGCTACCCCCTCCTGCCCTTCGCCGGGTACGGCCATGTGTGGATATTCGTTCGGGTACCTAAAATTTTATAAGTTGAGCTATGAGACCGTCATACTCATAGATGTGGATCCAAATTTACTACCAGTTACTCCTTTACTTTAGTTTGGCGTTCACACAATTTGACAGCTAATGCTCTGTGTAAACAGGCCTTTAGATTATTTACCCCTGCCAAAAACTTCTTCTATCTCATATTAGTGATAAACTGAAGTTTACTACTCTTTTATTTGTAAACAAGTGCTTAATTTGTCGCCTAGTCATTTTTCTAAGTCTCAAGTCAAAGGCCTTAAATGACGCAGATTCAATATACCGCGCATAGAATTCGCTTTACAATCGGTCCTCCGTATCGGCTTTATATGGTAAAGTGAGGGTCTACACTCGCACTGCTGACCTTGAATTCTCCTCATGAGTAATCCACTCCACTGCTGTGGTTTTCCTGCCTTCTCATGCACCCTGCAGAAAATTTGCCGAAATATATCCCCCAAAAATCCACTTCGTTTTAACTTGGCTTGGCTCTTCACCTCTTCCAGCGGCGCAATTACAACTCAACGATGGATCACGTAACCTTCGGGCAAAGCATCGCGTCGAGGAGGTGAAACGAGTTCCTATTTTTCTCGTGCACAAATCTTTCCCCGTCTTTTACCCTGTATTTATGTTCTTCTCTCGAGAATTTTATCGCTCGAGCTTGCGCGAAAACAATCCAGGGTGATAATCAACTGAAGAGAATGAGGTGATCCATCTAGATGGGGATAAGAGGAAATCCCCCTCACCAAAATGAGAGAGAAGTAGTTTTTGACGGGGGTAAATGATCTAAATACCTGTTTACACGGAACATTAGCTGTCAAATTGTATGAAAGTCGAAATACACCGTGTAACCACCCAACTTCTGCGAATGCATGTACAGAAAATAGAATGTATTCTTGTTTGATTCATGCATTCGCACGTGTTTCGTTCCGGTAAAAAAAAATTCATGCCATCGGACATATACTCGTGCGTGTTATTGTATAATGTAAACAGACCCACTTTGAAACCGAGTGCCATCATAGTTAGTGTGCGTTGTGGCGGTCTAAGGTGATTGGGCGCCTTCGGTCACGACCACCGAGAGACAGAAGGTGGTCTTGCCTCGGCTGGTACTCATGATAGGATCCTCCTTACCGAGGAATGCGGGGGTTCTCCCCCAGAAAATGTTTGGAATTATCATGCCCGGAAATGGATTTTGACGCTATTCTGGCCCTTAAATACTAAATAAAAGTTAATCAAAAATAGCATTTACGTAAGAAAAAATACTCTGAAAAGTGAGAATTTCACAGCTTGTAAAATTCAATAATGTGTTATGGTTATATTATTCATTTAGTGAATTTGTTCCTTGAGGGCCCTCGCGCACTGGCAACTTTTATTTAAACTGCGCTGAAATCTATAAAAAAAAACTCGAAAATAACATTTTCGAAAATCCCTTTCAAAAATGCATAAGGTTTTCTTTATTCTCCTGGAAACTTTATTTTTTTTATTTTTATTTAATATTTTTATAATAAAATATTTGTAAATAAATCAACTAATGAAAACGTAGAATTTTATAATTGGAAAAAATTGTTTCAAGTAATCTGAGACTCAGTGATACTCCATAGTAGTACCTACCGTTTTCTTAGCCTCTTTTTTCTTTGGTTGACAATCTTTTCTAGAAATGGAACCGGGAGGTCGAACCAGTTGGATTCTCAAATACTCGAGTAGACGCGGCACTCTCTCACTATTTTTGATTAGGCTGTATAACATGATTCACATGGAATTTTTTTCCGGAAAATTTATGCGGGGAGTTTTATGTAAACAAAATCGCAGGGACTGAAAAGTATCCAAAAATCGAACAGTCGCACCGCTTCAGTGGAGAGGGAATATTTTATTGAAATTAATAGTTTGCAATCAAAAATGTGAGTGATTGAACATAATATTTAATTATTTAAACAAAACTGTTAATATAAAATGCATTAAAATTATTTTGTAAACATTATTAATGACATAGTTAATTAACAATTGAACTTTGTGTCGACATCTTTTGCGTCGCGACACCAGGTTTCTATCCACCCTCTTCCTTCATGGCACAAATGGACTTGGTTATTGGGACATCATACCAGGGGCGGATCCAGGATTTCTTTCTGGGGGGACACAAGCAAGGCCGTACCCAGGATTTTGTTCTGAAGGGGGCACAAGGATACCTCGTAATACAAAACGAGCGCAATGATAATGGGGCCGTATTAAAAATCTTGCATATTTTTGAAGGGTCTGGGGGGGCACGTGCCCCCGTCCCCCCCCCCCACCCCCTTTAGATCCGCCTATGCATCATCAGTTACCATACCATTGGGACAGGAACCTAGCCGGGGCAGCTATTCGGGTTTTAGCCCCTAAAATAATTTCAAATCTGGCGACTACCCGCAGTACATCTGCTGAGGAGACTAATTGCGCAAGGGCATCTATCCTCTGACTCTCGATTTTGCCATACAGTTATATTTCACTATTCTTGCTCACAGCTAACAATTCATTTAACACAAGCATTATGCAAACGAAATGTATGACTGGTTTATTTAAAAGTATGATTTTCCAATTCATGCGAATTGACAACGAATAATCAGTGCAGGCAACCCTTATACCTCCCAACCACCGAAGAAAATGTCATGGTGCGCGCTGGGAAAGGGTTGAACAAAAATTGTCGGGAGATGCAATTCTAGAATATCCAAAGGCTGCAGCTGCTTCCGCCCGAGAGATTCTGTGGAAAGATTCAAGAGAAAGAGAGTCTGGGCGGGCGACAACCCTTGGAGAGCGAGACAAAAGGCGTCCTTCCAGGGATTGTCGGTCCGGTGACGAAGAAGGAAATTCTCCATCGCTAGACGCAGACGAGTACCGCCAACGTGAGTCATGCCCCCACCGAGAAACTCGACCTCCTTGATTCACGGCGCAAGATGGGGCGAAAAAGGCGGCTCATTGACCGGTATGGAACAGCCGTGGAATCCTACCCAGTTTCCGGAGAAGCGCTCCGTCGTAAATCTGAGGAAAGAAACCCTGTTGACGTCTCGTAAGGTGGAACATGGTGCGGAGTTGCATTAATTTTAAGTAGATCGGAAGATTTCGGAGGGAAAGATTTTTTTTTACTGAGGGTCAAACATGGAAGGAGTTAGGAGATTGGTTTGAGGGAGACTTGTTTGGGGAGAAGATTGCGATGATAATGGTGTCTGTGGGCCAAATAGAATAAAATAAAAGTAAATTTAGGCCTAGACGCTTTGCCTGCGTAACAACCCATCGAAGAGCTCTCGATCGTAAATCTGAGGAAAGAAACTCTGTCTGAATCTCGTTTGGTTACACAGCTTCGTGATGCTGATTTGAATAAATTACCTAGAATTTAGGGGAATAGATATTTTACTGAGGGTCAAGTGTGGAAGAGCTAGGAGATTGGTCAACAGAGTTAATTAATACTAATTATTATTTATAATCACTTATTTGGAAGCAGAATTAATTACTAATCTGTATCTCGGTTATGACTGATATGTCTCGTCGTCAGAAACAGCCGCGCACTAACTCTTTCTCCTTGGATATTGACACCTGAAGCTTTCCCTTAGATTGCATTGACGGATTTCTCGATATAAATATTAAAAATTATTCGGGACACAGCACAGCACATTCTTATCATACTCTTTTCCTTCAGATTTTATCTCAACTACTTGGTTTTTACATACAAAGTGTACCACAGTAAAACTTCTTCCTCCATTTTCTGACGAGGGACAAAAATGGGCGGCCAACTACTTTTTTGACTCTAATCAAAGGCTAGAGCGTGAGCATTGTAAGCAGAGAGAGGATGCCTTAAACTTGAGCGGAGTAAAGGATGTTAAGTAAGCGAGGAGGGGGGATGAAGAAACTTGAGACCTGAGATTGTGTAAAAAATGAAATATCGAAGATTGCGTGAATTAAGCAGAGAAATTAAATGTAGGCATGGGGTAAGGCAAAGCCGATTCGCAATATATTTCAATCTACTTTAATCTGTCTTAATGGTAAATCTAACTTGATAGGCAGATTGTGTATTAACTATCAAGATGTACTAAATTTTAAAGTAGGATATGAATTATTAAGTTTTATAGCCCATGACACGATTCCCACCTTTACGGGTTTTATTTTGAAAATACCCAGCCTTGGTATTTTCTGGATTTATACTAGATGTCATGCTGCTGAGTTTAGCGTGTCATTCAGCTTTTAAAGGCACTACCTTCCGCTGAAATGAAGAATAATATAGTAGGCAATTATATTTATATTTTTATTATTTTGGGAGATATTGTCAAAAAATGAACAGTAGTCGAAAACCATGGAAATAAATATAGAACCCCCCTTCAAGATGAGGAGTAGGAAGTGCAAGGAGCAAAATTTCTTTGCAAATGTAACGCTCTTCATTTTGAATAGAGATCGTTGACTTTCGTGGCGAACGTTGGCAGTCGCAAGAGGACTCAATGCTTCCGCTAGATCGGAGTTAATTTGCCTCAAATTAGAAGGCATTATTTGTTAAAATATGTCTTTCCATCTTTAGTTTTAACTTTTTCAAGTGTTGAATAGATTAAATGTTTGTGGGAATATTTCCGACCGGAAAAATCTTTTATTTATAAAAAAAAAGAATCAAAAGAAAGACTAAAAATAATGGAAATGATAAAAATTGCCACTTGCAATGGAGAAAAGTAATAAGATTATTAAAAAAAGAACAATGGGAAAAATGTTATGAAATCTGTAAAAAACTTTATGATTATCCAACATTTCTACAAACAGAGTGTGCTAAACCAATGCTCTCAATTTTGTGCTTAAGTTTTTGATATCACAAGCAACACAAGCAGACGCAAAAAATGCATTGTACTGTAAACTGACTGGTTTTATTAAACTTGGTTTACCCGTACGGCTGATACGCGCGAAACAAATTACGAATTTTGGACCGTGCTTTGTCATCTCCAAATTTTCATGACGTAAAGAATGAACCATCGTCATCAGTGGCATTTATCACAAATTTGACAGAAATCACCTCGGTTCCTTAACACAGGTTAAAATTTTTATTTTTGAGATACTAACCAGTCTAAATGTGGGTCTACTTTTTGTACACTGAAAAAAAAACGAATATGATCGTCCAAGTGTGTCCGATCGAGCAGGAGTGATGCTTCCTCTAACTAATAAAAAAGATAGGACCAGAAGCGATGCCTTTTTGGTGGCATACGCCAAGTTATGGTGTGCTGGAACACGGTTCAATGATAATGGTTAGGAAGACGAGAAAAAATTGCGGCGTCGCGTCGTGAAATAGTGCCTCAATACCTGCAGCAAAATTTAATTTGCGTTTCCTAACAATTTTTAGGCCACGCTATTGAAGTGTACACTATTTTCAATATTAATAATATACCTAAGGGGCATAAAATATGCTTGTACCCAATGGGCGGCTCACGAAAGGATTAATGAAATCATATCAATACCTTAAGTAGAAAAGAAAGGATTGGCTTGGAAAAATCTGATGTGACCTAATAAATCTGATTGGCTTACTGCGAACTTCGATTTTTGCATACGATAAGTAATTTAATGGCAAAATCCCAGGCTATTTGATTCCTGATGAGTCTGTTAGCTGAATCCTAAGATTGAGTTTATTTTCGCGATATTAATTTTGATTGGAAATGTAATTTCCATTTAATTTAATGCTCACAAAGAAGGAGAAGCATCAGGACTTATAGCAAATTTATAATTAGTATTTATAATTTTCCGGCTTGTATTATGATATAATATTTTCCTCTTATTTTCTTTCGTCCTCAGATATTTATCGTCACTAATGCTTAGCTCTTTCCCTACACTAATACGTAATTTATTTCACGCCAATTTTTATTTCCACGTATTTTATGTCAATTAGTTCTTTGTATTCCATCTATATTCCAGTAAACGAGGATTTTATGTCCTCAGATTTCCATGTAATAATCTAATAACATTTTTAATAGTAATAATAAACTTATTATATTTTTATACTAATTATGACATTTCCCACTGAAGTTGGCGTTTTAAATTTGGCTCCATTTTAAAGTTACTGTTAATCCATCTAGAGCGCTCTTGAATGTAATTAATCTGAGGAATAGGATAGGAAAATTGGCGGAAATTTTACGGTCAAGTACATAATGCCCCTTCCGTTCTTTACTCAGCGGGAAATTCGACAGCGTAAAATATATTCTGGTCCATGCGGTTGCGATTTCCAGCGAATCAATAGAAGTTTTCGATTCCATTGTACAATTGATGACGACGACGATCCTCAAAAATCGTCTGGCTAATATAGCCGGAAAAGGGCCAGCTGCCGGTGTGTATATATTATCACCTCTTCAGCGGCGATGAATGCGTGCAAAAAGCACATGCAGGAAAAATATGACAATACAAGTGTAAAGGGACCAGTGTAACCTTTCCAGTGTTAGTGAAGGAGAATGAGAAAGACAGGCTTCTAGTGAGCGCGTGCAAATATACACCATAACTAGTAGAACTAAACCTAGCTGACATCAGATGTCGGGAAGGGCCCTGATTGGCCCAAAACATTTGAAAATTTACAGGTATCAATTTTTGAAAATGAAAAAGCAGGAGCAATTTCCACAATTTTACAATTATTAATACTACCGGTTTCGCTTTTCAGCATCATCAGGTACCCGCCTGAAACCTCAGACTATATCAATTTTTGTTGAATTTTCAGAATTTGTTAATTTTTTTCGTGGCATTGTCATGCTTTTTGTTTGTTTTATTATTTTTTGCATGGCTTTTCGTCATTTTTCATTTTTTTCTTTTTGAAACCGTTTTACCATTTTTTCCCATTGTACAATTGATTCAAAATACCTGAAATTCTAATCTTGACACCTTACTTTTTACTATCGATCGGCTAACAATACCGGACATGTAGTAGACAACTCGCCGAGGTAATATTGCATGGGTGATAGCAGATGTTTATTGCCGAAATGTCACTATCAAGTGTTTGCCCTCGTTCAATCATTTCCTCCAAACTGCGAGAGTGGATCCGAACAACGGACTTAGATGAAATAAATTAATTGATAACTTTGTCAAACTCTCACACTTTATTTGGTTCACTTCGACCGATGTTAACATTCCCGTGTCATTTTCTGGAGGAAATGTCGATGCCTCTAGAGTGTCGCGGTCGAGAATTGAATCTGGTCGAGATATTCTAAATAAAGTGTGTGGATTAAAATTTTATCCTTCCTCCACCCTACGAAGAACCCGTAATTCTTTACCAAAACCGAACTTTACGCTACATAAACGATATTTCTTGCTATTTGGCCCAAAATTGTGGAATGAATTACTGGATTCATGTCTGAAATCGAAAAATAATAACCCAGTTATGAAAAATATTTAGTTTTGGTTGTTCACAGATTGGATTGGTTGTATGGAGGATGCATTAATTTTGATTTAATACCATTTAATATATGTATGTAAAGCAATTGGACACATCATTTGAATCTACATGCATGTGTTTTATACATACTGAACTTATTTTATTTTACTGTTTGAATTTATAATATATAAGCTGTGTCCAAAAATATTCTATGTGGCCTATGACCTTTTTGTAAAAGATGGTAGCAATGAAATAGGTCCTTCTTAATGGCTACCTAAAGTTACTCTGGTATGTATGTAATCTGGCTCAAAAAGTGTACCTTTTTTTGGAGCAATAAAAAAATTTGTTAATATTTTCCACAAGCATTTTTTTCTTGTTTTAGGTGAGGTACGAGTTACACCAAACACTTTCGTCTTTTTAAAAAAGTTAAAAAATTTTCTGACTATTCGACAAGTGTTTAAAATTACTGATTTTTGTTTGGCAAGGAAAAAGTTTTTCGGTAATCCGCTATTCTTGATGCATTTAGTGATGGCAGAGATAACAATTAGTGTGATGTGTACTTTATCTGGTTTCCATAATATCGTAATTTCCTCTTTAAGATCTTCATATTCTTCTATTTTGGTGGCATAGATTTTCGTGATGCTGTGTGTACGAGGTACAACAATATTTATCAAGCATATTGTATTGCGGTTTTTATGGTTTATTATCAATAAAGTTGTCAATATATTTATTTAACCATGAGCAGATTCCACAAAATCAGCTCGAAATCGATTTAAGATACACGTACTTAGATTCGACCACACGTGGAGGGAAGAGTAAGTTCGCCCGCCGTGATACTCGGAACTCCCGGATCAATCACTTCCCATCGCCAGCACGCCCTTAGCCTCGGCCGTGACCTCACTCTCCTTTTCGATTCCTCTTCCCGGAGAGAGTCGAATTCAGTGAAAGACGCCTGGGACTCCGGCGCCGCCGCCTGTCAAGGAGTAACACGCGAAACTTTCACTCTTCAGCAAGATTCCACAGGCGCAGAGAGGAACATGCATCCGGGAGTAAGTTTTCGCGTATCATTGTAAACCAGGTTTTGAGCCTAACATTTACCCTATCTAAAGTGGGTCGATTGAAATATGGGCCCTAACGCTCCTTGCACATTATACGTTTTCGCCCGTGCGGGAAAAAGCCGCACGTGTTTAAATCGTGACCAATTGCTTTTCATACCGTACGATTTTAACCGTACAAAAAGATTATTATCGGCAGTACTGGAGATAACTCCCGCACGACTGAAACCGTCTAGTGTGAAACTGTGCATTTGTTTACATGGATCACTGAGCAGAATGACGATACGGTAGCCGTGTGGCCCTAGTGGCACTGGACGGCAACAATGCGACTAAAAATCGTGCCCGTGTTTTAACCGTAAAATGTGAAAGGCCCCGTAAACTTCTTCAGTGGACTAATGGAAAAAGGCCCGTAGTTTTCCCGCGTAGTGGCTTTTGTTATTGTAATTTTTAGATGTTTGTTAGCTAGCGACCGACTCTGTGCAACAATACTCTTCTGATCTGATGTTAATTAAATGAAGTGTCTTGAGTTGAAGTTACATTTTTCACTTACAGCAATCCAGTGTCTTCTACAACTCCACGTTAAAGAATCTAACAGTGGCATTTTAAATCATCGACAACTATGCAGTTTATTCTCCCGAAAGTTGCCCGCTACCGCACAGTTGCGATTAAATAGTTGCCCCTCTGCTCAGTATATAATGGTTCTTGTGGAAGCTACGTGTGTCGTTGCACTCATTTAAAAAAAATGAAGATAGCCTCTTACCTTTGCATTCTTTTCTTTATCCCCTAGAACAGCGATTCCCAATTGGTAGTACGCGACGAACCAGTCAGGGGTGCGCCGAAAATAATCGGTAATGGCGGACGCCAGGAACTTTGTATCTCTTAACCAGAAAATATGTATGCATATTATACAGGTTTTTTAAACAAAGTTTCTACCTATACAATTATTTAAATCTAATAGTGTACCCGTAGTGAAATGATGTAATAAAATGCGCACGCTATATTTTTGAGGTTACAATATTACTTATATACGTATAGCGGGGTGCGGAAGGAAAAAAGTTCAGGAACCACTGCCCTAGATCCATCCAGTTTTCTACTATCTCCTAGCACACTTCCAATCACAAGTTTTTTTTTTATTTTCCGTATTCTTTGAGACGCGTATTTCAATGCGGCGCTGGCCGTTTCTCAATAAGCAAAATAAGCTTTTAAACGTCTCCCACCATTACTTTAAAAATTTTGAGACCTTTTGAAAACGCATGGAGCAAAAAATCTTCCCAAGATGCGCTCTGAACAAGGGATTGTCAAGCAACTGAATAGTCCCTGTTCTAATTTCGTTCATGCATTCGCGTAATTCCACACCATTTTAGAAATTAATGCAGTTCTAACCTGCGCAATTCCGTGCCCCGTGTAAAACGGCCTTAAGACATGGAATACCTTGAAGTAGGATCGCGAGGAATTTCACCGAATTCTCCTGCCTAGATCACAATAGATAAAAATGATGCAATATATTTACTCTAGCTGTCATCCGTGTCGTACGATCCACTCGGTGAAGTAGACTACAGACCTCGCGACAACTTTCTTCCGCTAGACGCACGGAATTGGGGCAGTGAAATGCGTGGGTTGGGTAAGAGCAAGGGACGGTGGGGTAATTGTGCACATGGCAGGCAGAATGGCCATCGTAGTCGTCTTGGCGAATAAATGGAATTCCGGTCCATTAGGACAATTCAACTCGTCGCGAAACAGGTACATGGCCGACCTTGCTCGGCCTTCCCACCTTCAGCTCCATCAAGGCAGAAATAATGCATATCCCGCGTGCGAAGAGCTAGAGGCACTCAAATTCGTATATGTGTATGATATTTATACTATAAAACCCGCTTCTGATCACTGTCTGACTGTTTCATACAAATGTTTGTGGTAAAGGAGACGAGATATGACAAGTGGTCAAAAGTGGACGAGATATGACAAGTGGACAAAAATTAACCCCTCTAAAAAGTTGACTTTTTCGAAATTGGCATTTTTCGAAAAGTCAATTTTCTCATCTCATATCTCGAGAAAGCAATTTTCATACCGGTCGGGGCACTTTTAATTTTAATTAAATTAATCGTAGCGGGCGTAACTTGGTGGGAATCCATAATCGCAGGAATAGAAGGATCAACAACTTTGCTATTTCCACATCGTAATTTAATGGCACCAACCATGGTTTCGTTACAGATTAACATTATCAAGGAGTAACATTAACACCTTGATAATGTTACTCTGCAACGAAACCACGGTCGGTGTCAATAAATTGCGATGTGGAAATAGCAAAGTTGTTGATCCTTCTATTCCTACTTTTAATTTTGTCCAATCGTGCAATTTCACTATTCCGTGAATTATTATATCAATAACGGGGGGTTTATATGTATAATATGTATAACATACGGTGTTGCATCATAGGATTCAACAAACATTGTGACCAACTGGCAAAGTGACCAGAAAAGGCCGCAGGCATTTCATATTTGGCGACGGAAATCATAACTTTACCTCGCCGCACACTAGTTCTGAATCGAAAAAAGCTGGCCTAAAATCAAATTTTAAACAGAAAAATTTGCGAATTTTTTCGTATTCTGCAGGATGTGACCTACAAAATTCTGTGCATTATTAGTTAATGCAACTATTCCGCTAACAATTTAAATCTGTCGAACAGCATATGCCGAGAGAAAAACACGTTGAGTGGTATGGCTGCATCTATTTTCGAGAAAATCAATTAGATAAAAAAACTGTTTTCGTTGAATACGCTGAATTTAGCATTTTTTGGGGTGTTGTTCATTTTAGGAAGGTTTAGTTCATTTTAAAGCAAATTTAAATTAGTTATACATAATTTCAGTTCTTATTAAAATATTTTTTATTAAATATATTAACTCTCTATAGCCCATTGTTGATTCTAAGCAACATCAAAAATGTATAAATTTTCAGCTCAATTTAGGAAATATCTAAACTACATATTATTTTTGGTGTGCATTATAATGACGAAATATTTATCTGCCATGATAATTAAAATTGAGCGCAAAATTTACAATTTTTCAAAATGAGAAATCTTGAAATTTGATTTCTCCCAGAAGCAGCTCTGGGTTAGAAAGGATTAAATGGTTTTGCACTTCCCGGTGCTCCTCAAAGATTTCTTGATAATGTGAAGTAATTGGGAAAGGAAATACGCTTCGTATTTGTGATAAATCACTATAGGAGAAGAAGATAAAATTAATGCGGCGAAATATCGACGGGCGTACCCCCACGCTGAAAAGTTCTTGACGTCGCTGACTTTGGCCGATGGACTCACTGCTTCACGGACACTTCTCGGTCTCGCGCATGCGTCTCACGTGGTTCATTATCCTAAACACTCTAATGAGCGAATATTTCCGTCAACAAATAGGTTTATTTGTTCAAATCAACGAACTAGAACTTTAATGACGTGAGTAACTCTGAGAAAGTGGGCGGCAACTTTAAAACTTATTTTTGTTATCAAGCTATGAGAAAATAGCCATGAGGAAGACTTTTTTCGACACAGATTAATAATCACTGGTAATATCTTTCCCATTCATCTACCGAATTATTTTATAACATCGCAATTTCGTATCTGAGAGATCGACCCCATTAAACAGTAGAGATAATTAATGCTACCGTTTCACCTGCAACAGCTATATTTTGGAAGATAGACTCTTTCAATCCCAAAATCGTCTACTGCGCATCAACTCAAGATTTCGAGGGGACTTATCTAGTTTTAGATTAGTTGTCAGGGGAGAGATTGAAATTAAGTGGTGCCCCCTTGTAATCAACTTCTCGCAGTCTCTCGAACATCAACTTAATGATGACTGAGCAAAAATTATGTCATGCTCTCTTTCGGAGCTATATAAATGTTTCTGAGAAATAAAACCTGCATGATGAAAATCAACTTTCTCCATGTTGGAGACTCAATAGTGCCCCAATTTTTCTCTGAGAATTTTTTTTAACTTTGAGATCCTTAAGAGCAATTACATTAGCATAAATATTTTGGCATCAGTGAAAACATTCTCGTGGATATTTGAGAAGAATTTATGCCTTATTTTACCAAGAAAATGGTCTGCATTCAGAGTGGCCAAATCCTATGAAATCCTTTTAATTATTAATAAATAAAGAAAACCATCTGTAATTGGTGTAATATATTGTCCACGATAACGGATCTTGAGCAGAGAGTTCTTTTGGTAAGATAATATCCATAGGATTTATTTAAATGAAAAATTCGAGCTTATATCGTAATTTAACATTTTTTCATTTGGGCCTTAATGTCCCTGATCTTATTCAAAAGATTTTGTCAGGAGTTTAGAAGAGTAGTTTTTAAAGTAATATCTGAAGATTTGCCAAATTTTACATAAGTACTCAAGGTGTTCCTTCTGCTCTATTTTCATTCTCGTTGTCGTTTGCGTAAAGGAATTGAATTTTTCTTTTAATTATTGTCGCTTAATGTCAAAGATGAATCAGCTTGAGAACGACAAAGTTCACATGAGGACCACGAGAAGAAACCTGAAAGGAGAGCTACATGTGTAATTTTTGAGATTTTTTGACACACTTCTGCCCACAAACTAAGCCATACGGCTACAACCATAATAACACTTTATAAAAACCAGCACTCCATTTTGGTGTCGCATTGTCACGAATATTTTGTTGCAGCTAGCAAAAACTCAATCCAATTGTCTATTTTTGGAGCCGGTCGGAATAAGCCCACTGACGTAAAGAGACGGGTACGAAACATAAATCCAATATGGACGCCTGCTGCCTGTAAATTACATGCAAGTTTCGTAAAAGTAAGCAGGAAATGGCATTTTATATATAACTTTAACTTTCCTTCATCCGAAAATGTGCTTTCTCTGAAGATTTATCATTTCTATCAAGTTCACTCATAGGTATTGGACAACCTTAGATCCTGACGTCGTTACTACCCGGCGTAGTTGTAGATATAGCTACACTAGGTGGTAAGCCATAGCTATGGGGCATTCTGAATTTAAAAAATGATGTATCACCAAAATATTTCAATGGATTGCTAAAGACGATCTATTGCTATTGATTTCAATTTGGATATCTATTGTCTGTAAATTACCTGCATGTATCATTAAAGTAAACAGGAAATGGTATTTTATAGCCACGATGAAGGAACGCAAATGGTAATTTCCACACTTTTTTATTCCAAAACTCAACAATCGACCCATGTTTCAACACATTCTGTCATTTTCCAGGACAAATCCTCCTTGAAAATAACACAATGTGTTGAAGCCATGGTCGGTTGTTGAGATTTGGAATTAAAAAGTGTAGGAATTACCATTTGTGTTCTTTCATCATGGATATACGAGCGTGATGCGCCCGCTCCCAGCGGGCTTCCCCCGCTCTTTTCAATGCAGGTCCACAGAAGGATAGGCGCGTTTCTAATTTTAAAATGTAGAAAAAAAAGGCAGGTTCTTATGTACAAATGTAATTGGAATGTTCATGTACAAATTGAGGTCAGAGGACCTCTTTAAACACAACATTGGAAGTAATTACACTATCCTCTGTTAAACGCACATGGTGACTCATACTTACGTATCAACAGGAGACTTGAATGTGGAATCAGCCGCATTTTGATAAAAGTCATTTAAAGAATGCGAGATATTGTTGCAAATGAACAAATGTATCATTTTGGCGCCGTTAACGTCAGGAATATTTACCGGTTTTTGTTTTTTGTTTTTTTTTAATTATTAAAAAACCAATTTTAGGAAACAATAACAATATTTAGGATGTAATATATGCCGTCGCATGTTCTTGATAAATTCTGTGCATTTTGACACCTCATTTGTCGAGTTTGGTTGCGTATAAGTTGAAAAAAAGGTATACAGTAGAAATAATATAGAAGATAGAACTTCCACCTGATCAAGCCAGAAACGATTTTATATGGGTATTTTTATAGATTATTTTACCTTTATTTCATCCAAAAATATGCTTTCCCCGTAGATTCAGTCTTGCTATCAAGTTCACCCGTTGAAATTGGACGACACTGGATTCTGACCTTGTTACCTTCCAGCGGCTACGGATCAGTCTGAGGAAAAAAGTCGATGTCACCAAAATATTTCACTGCATTACTGAAGACGGCCATAGGAGCAACGTACCTAAATGTCTCCACAATCGCAGACAGAAAGAAAGGGTTGGGTAAGGGTTGGAAACTATTTGTAACGATCCCGCAAAGTCGGTACTTTCGGAACAAACATAAGGGAATAATTTATTTTTTAAATTATGTCTTCTTCGTATTCTGGGCGCAGCACTTTGGTCAATCTCTCTCATTGGTGGAAGACAAGAGGAAACATTTGGGAAGGATCTTTAATCGAATCCATTTGCAAAGGAAATACCGAAGGTCTTCTTCTTAGAATCTCCCATCAATCTTAATATTTCTCTGTCCAATACTTGCCTTTCTTGTGTTCCACCGATGTAATGTGCGTGTCACGACTACCTAATGCGTCCTGCTGTTTCGGCAGAATAGTTTCACTCTAATGATTTTTTAACGATTTCCAGTAGGACTCTATGTTAGAAAGGAAGACTGTTAACTGAATCACAACTTTTTACCTTACTCCATATTAAAGCCATCAATGAGGATTTCCGTTCCCAAAGCCGAAGAACTTAAAGTTTTAAATTGAGCACCTGAATTAAGTCCATAAATTCGCCAAATATTAGTCGCTTAAAAAGGAGCATTCATCTTTTAAAAAGTGTTTAATTATTTTTGTCAGGAAGATTGGTTTTAACTAAATTCATGGAAACGGAGTTCAGAGACACGACTTCTGCCCTGTTTGAGGAATTGAAGAACTTGGTAAAAGGAGAAACCGTAATTTAATTTTTAAAATTTGAATTCATTAATATTTTATGTAATCTAAAAATGTATACGCATCTTAGCTATCACAATAGAGAAGTTTAGCGTCATGCTAATAATTTATCTACATCTAATACAAAAAAAAACAATATAATAACTAACGTTTTAAGGTAAATAATTTATTAATGTAAAAAATGCTCATGGTTGGAAAATTCATTGATTACTCGCGGGTATTAGTACAAATAAAAATAAGCCTCCAAATGTTTATTGAATTTATGTAGTCGGACATAAATTTTACAAAAATCTTTTTTTCCGTCGGTATTGAACGTAAGATGTCCGTTATTTATCCGAGTAGTAGTGTTTTTCTTTGACTTTTCCAGAATTTCAAAATATCTGACATATTCAGGCTTTCTCGATTTTCTCAAACGATCGGTATCCTGATTCTCCAATTTTTTTTATAAAAATTTATTTCCGAAACTTGAAGCACTTCACTATTGCGTGAATGTGAGGGCAAAACGTTATTGACTTCTATAT
Organism: Ischnura elegans; assembly: GCF_921293095.1. Classification (NCBI taxonomy): domain Eukaryota; kingdom Metazoa; phylum Arthropoda; class Insecta; order Odonata; family Coenagrionidae; genus Ischnura; species Ischnura elegans. The sequence goes on from NC_060247.1 coordinate 102,797,108, forward strand.
GAGAATTTTTCGGTAATGAGGTTTTCGGTACCTTTGGTGTTACTTACATTTCTATTAAAGTTTTGAATAATAAATTTACATTAGTGATGAAATTCACGCAACTGATGAAATCATAATTTTTGCCTTTAATTTGCATCGAGTTTTCCACATTTTTTGTTGCCGGAGTCACTGGTGTCTTATCCTCGCCAGCTTAAAAACGCTTACTTTAGTAGGCTAGCTGGCCCACTAGCTGGATTAGCTTGCGCAATCGCTTTGACCAATTTTTGTTGCAACATGTGCATTGCAATTGCAACCAATTTTATTTATTGGAGGGTCAATTGTCAAAGTAAATAAAAAAGACAACATGAAAATGTAATTTTTACGTGAAAATATAAGTTTTTCCTGCACGTAATGAAAGAAAACAGATTAAATGCTAACCATAGAAAAATTCTCGTGCCAAATGTCGACGGCGAAAATATTCTCAAACTATAGAAGCATTCATTCGAAATTGTACATTGCATGGGGCTTTCGCCCAGGTCCGCAAACTTTAAAACTGAAAAAAAACCTGTCTGTCGCGATGTTCTCATGCAGCAGACTCGGGTAAGAAGTGAAATCTCTCTGAAAATGATTTATCAGGCTAGGAATGTTACACAAACGTTTTGCGTCCCGTTTTTGTCCTCATCTAATTGCGTCGATTTTACTAATGAATATGTCGGTTCAGAACTGGGCTAATATTCGCCTACTGATGTCACCATACGTACTGATTCCAATAAAATGATATTAAACCGATGAAAGAGCAATGCCGTTAAGTTTGTCTAGAGTTAATTCGTTGAGGCCTGATGTTTTTGTTTTGATGATGCAATGACCGCATCATTCCTTGATTGTATCGCTCCAGTTGAGACTATGCGAGCCATTCCGCTAATCATCGCATAATGGAAGCTAATGCTTGTAGTGCTCTGAAAGCCGCTTCCTATAATAGGTATATCTCAGAACTTCTTCCCTAAACGAATGGAATTATTATCGCCTTCGAAATTTTGCTTTTTCACAAATATATCTGAAAGTAATTTACGTATACCGGGACTAGTCACGGTGATAACTCTACGGAGTCACCCGAAATGCACAAATGGTGCGAAAAATCCTTCACCGTGACCGGGATTCGAACACGGATCCCTCAAATATGAGAATGGCGCCTCGGTAGCTAAAGTGCTCGACATCGAAATCGATGCATCCGGGTTCGAATCCCGGTCATGGCGAACGATGTTTTTCCTCCGTATATTTTTCGCACATATCTGAAAGATTAATATCATCTCAGTGGAATATTCCCTACTTTATCTTCTGAAGTCATTGTTTTATCGGACTTTTTTAAGATAAAATAATAACGTACTTGATAATTCGTCGCGTAATCAGCACTTTAAAAAGGGTGATCACACAGACACTTTGAAAACAAACACTTTGTTCGTAGTTAGTTTAAGAATGTTATTTCGTGTATGCTTACAATGTTCTTTGTTGTCCAACTACAAGCATTTCCGAAACTTTGATAATCGCCACTTACATCCTGGAATTCGTATGGCAGAGTTCGAGAAGCATATACAATTATACACATGCGCACGGCTCATATTATACGCCACTTCTCTATCAGTTAAAATCAATGCATTTTTATTTACTATGGGAAAAATAACCACATACATAGAAAATAATAAAAAAACTGGTCGTCGTGTTCCTTTTCATGCAAAGTTGAAATATTGAAAAAATATACTAAAACCATTTTATAAACATACCGGTGAGCAGCAACACAGCCATTTGGTGGATCCCCTCCCCCCCTCCAGAGCTCAGAGAAATTTTTAATTTTAATCCCTTTTCCTAAATTGGATTATTATTACTCTTAGAATAGTGTTAGGATTAATAAAATATCCCTCAGAAAGCCTTAAAACTCACCATTTTGAACGATTTATCTTAACATTTTTTTGTGAAGGGTCCCTGCACCTCCTACTTACCATAGCGGGTATTCCATACCTCCCAGACTCCATAGTATTAGTTGTGCCTAAAGCCTCCCTAGTCTTAAGGCCGTTTTACTCGGAGCACGGAATTGCGCAGGCTAGAACCGTATTAATTTCTAAAATGGCGTGGAATTGCGCGAATGCATGAACGAAATTAGAACAGGGGCTATTTTGCCATCTCACGTCCACGCATTCTCGCGTGTGTTGTAGCAATTCATCGCTTTGCACGACGCAATTTTGACTGCGTCTTCGTGCACACGTCAGATTGTGCAAGTACGTGCCCCGTGTAAAACGACTTAGGCTGGTCGTACACTGGAAGCGAGTTCAGACGGCTTCCCGCTCACGCGACACGAGCGTAAAAAAGCGGCTTCGCGCGGCAAATCACATAACCCAGAGTCAAACACATCCGCGTCCACTGCAGGTGCCAACCTGCGCGGAGCTTCAGGCCGTTCAGGCGTACTCATACTCGCGCTACACATTCTGTTTGGGTTGGATCCAGGGGCGGATCCAGGATTTTGTTCTGGGGGGGCACAAGCAAGGACGTATCCAGGATTTTGCTCTGGGGGGGCACAAGGATACCTCGTAATACAAATCGAACGCAATGATAATGGGACCGTATTAAAAATCTTGCATATTTTTTAAGGGTCCGAGGGGGGGGAGCACGTGCCCCCTTACTCCCCACTAGATTCGCCTATGGTTGGATCTGTCGCTTGTAGACGCTTGACCTGAGACTTCCTTTGTCTATAATTTTCTCTTTACTATTCAAAATATAACGGAAAGTGGCTTTTGTCATCTGATAGTCGTCCATAAACTTTGGTGGCTCATTTTCCAAATCCATGTGCAAATGGTTGTACTCACCCATCGTCCTCCTCTTCTGATAAATTGGGTTCACCCAACCAGTGGCGCAGCGAGGGGGGTTTTGAGAGATATAACCCCCCCAGAGCTCAGAAATTTTTTAAAAGTAAATCTATTTTACTTAATTGGACTAAAATTACTTATAGAATAGAGTGAGGATTAATAAAATATCCCTCAGAAAGCCATAAAACTCATTATTTTGTGCCATTTATCTTAACTTTTTTCTGACGGAGGGCCCCCGCACCTCCCGGTTACCCTGGCGCGTATGCCATGCCCCAGGCACCCCAGTATTGGTTGCGCCTGACAGGGGCGCAGCTAAGAATTAAGGCTGGGGAGGGTTTTAGGCGCAACTAATTCTTGGGGATGTGGGGGTATTGCATATCCGCCAGGGTAAGTGGAAGTAGCGGGGGCCCTCCACCAGAAAAAATTTAAGATTAATGGTTCGAAATGGCGAGTTTTACGGATTTCTGAGGGTAATTTGATTAATCCTCGCACTATTCCATAAGTAATGCTAATCCATTAAGTAAAATGGATTAAACTTAAAAATTTCTCAAGCTCTGGGGGGGGGGGGGGTTATCCCCCAAAACCCCCCCTCGCTGCGCCACTGGCGGCTGAAACCCCCCTAGTCTTAATTCCTAGCTGCGCCCCTGCACATAACAAGATCTTTTCTTACCAGCTATCATCCGACGTCTTACGCGGTAATTGCTGTCAAGCAGGTATAAATTCTATATTCTTCAAAATTCATATTTATTGATAACGCTGTTTTTCAAACAGCAAAACTTACGCATGTCTGTAGAGAATATACAAGTCCAATGGCAGCGCAAGTTCGCTTGCAATGGACGAGCCCTGCGCTTGTAGCTGCCAATCTTGTAGCCGCTTCTTGCCTCTCCAGAACGCGTGAACGCGAAGCCGCCCGAATACGCTGCCACTGTACGACCAGCCTTAATTCTTAACCCTGAGTTTGAAACACGTGTTTCAAACAAAAATAGGAAACATCTCATCTTAGTAGACGAAAAATTTCGCTGTTGCAAACAGTTTTTCAGTGTTTGAAACAGAAATTTTTGTTTCCACTTGAAGTCGGTAAAGATCAAAGGGTGTAGCAAACTTTTGTTTGAAACGCTTGTTTCAGTAACTATGTGCCGTTGAAACATGAAACAGAAACATTTCCTCCGCTACCCCTCCGCGCTTCCACCTCCACTACCACTCACGTGATCACTCGTCGCGCCATGTTGTCATCAGGGTAGTGATCAAGGTCGAAAGTGTTTCAAATATTTTCATGAAACATGGATATAAAAACCAAAAAACAAAAATTTCAAACTTTTTTAAGAATCAGCTGTTTCAATTCATTGGCGTAACTATGGGGGGCTGAGGGGATAGATCCCCCCTCCCAAAGCATGAGAGAAATAAAAAAGTTATTTAAAAATATTGCCTAGTTTTGAAATATAATTGCTGCATCTGCTTAAATTTAAATTTTATTGCCAAAATGACGTAAAATGTATATTCAGGCATGTCATTTTTCAAAAGTTTTCCCGCCCCGGGCCATCTCATCCCGCCCAAAGCATATTCCTAGTTACGACACTGTTTCAAACGATTGTTTCAAACAAAAGTTTGCAACATTTTTTTTGAAACTCCGGTGTAAACGCGGCTTTAGCTCCTCCCCTGACGGTGAGAACCTCTTTTCCTTTATCCCCGTATTGTGTCAACTCGAAAATACTGAATCTGCGGTGCTGTTAAAAATCCTTCCCTTGCTCTCAGGCACAGAGCTAGCCCGCACTGATCGCCACGTGCTCCCCTCCTCCGCCGTTTCATTCTCCTCCCCCCTTCCGAGAACTCGGAGGCTGTGAACTTCCTGAAGAACTTAGCGACGACAACCGCAGCCGAGGGGCTCAAGGCGCTGCGGCTTGATACAGGTGAGGAATGTAGACTATCGATATGTTCGGTAAAATCAGCTCTTGTTGAACATGACGATTCATCAAATTTACATTCAGCTGGAAATTTTGGTGATCGTCAATGATATTTAAGTCTCAGTTGTATTAAATTTTGCCAATATTTTTTGGTAGAACATTTTTCTCACTGAGGTCAGATGTTCGTTAAGTAATAATAAAGCACTTGTTAATTCGTCGTGTAATCAGGACTTTAAAAAAGGAGATAAGTAGCTAAGTGATTAAAAAAGCAAATACTTTGTTCGTATAGTTAGTACACATTTTTTTGTATTCTTAGAATACCCTTGGAATCTGCAATCACATTCAGACGCCAAACCACAACAAACGTGATGCAGACTACTTATTTTTTCTGCATTAGCCGATGCAAATATAAAATGGACCAGAGATTCATTTATCACTGACATTCGCTAAAATTTCCAGCTGAATTTAAATTTGATGAATTGCCATGGTAAATAAGAGTTGATAATACCGACAATTGCGATAGTTTTTGTTCATTCCGAGTAACCTCGATTTTACGAAAAAATATAATTTACGAGTCTAAAGAGAGGAAATTCAAATGATAATTTAAGTTGGCAAGAAAAATGTATCCGAAACAGGTTTTTCGATTGTCTTAGGCGGAGATATTTATCTACCAACTTAAATTATCATTTGGGTTTCTTTCCATCGGACATATTCAATTGAGCCAATTAGTAGCTCAAATTTCCTGATATCAAATATAATAATATCATACAGATAATACTTCGTTAAAACTTTCGCGGGTGCTCGTCATGTTGAGTAAAAACTTTTGGGCTACGTCGTCTCGTCAATTCTTGGGTGGCCCTAACGTTTCCCGACCGATGCTGGTCGCTTTCTCAAGGGATTCTGAAGAGTCGGGAATTTCAATTCTTATATATAGTTATCTGTGTCAGGTGGTGGGGGGAGGGGAGCGGGAGGTTGGAGGAGTGAGTTGTTGATTGTTTTTTCTCACTACGGGTTGCCAAATACGGCTAATTTTAAAGCCGGTGTCCCTGTTGAAATTGTTCTTCTCTTCCTTAGATATTTCAATGGCTTCTCTGACGAGCCTCTGTTTAAAACCTTTTAATTTGGCAACGATTTTTTTTAGGTCGATTGTGTGGCTCAGCGCTGCGTGTTCGGCTACCGCAGATTTTGTTGACTGCACCAGTCGAATCGCTCTCTCGTGCTCTTCTAGGCGTGTTTTGACTGATCTGCCTGTTTCGCCGATGTAGTTATTTCCACAGATCTGGCAAGGAATACGGTAGACCCCTGCCACTCTATCCTTGACGGTTTTTAAGAGATGTTTTATCTGTACGTGAGGAGAGAACTCCTCACTCCTCACTTACGGATAAAACATCTTTTAAAGCGCTTTAGCTCTTCTAGCGCTTTATCCCATTCTCTCCTCACAGATACCTATAAATAAGAGTTTAAATAGGGTAGTTTCCTTCATCAAAGAAAACGAAAGGCATTGATTGCGATTCGTTACCCACCATTAGTGCATTCATAATACACAAATTATTTGGTTTTTGAAATACCGGTTTAGACGAATGGCGAGGGTCAAATTTTATCCTCATTTGAAAAAGGCCAGATTGGCGCCCATGCGATTCCACTCCACGTGACGTCACAGGGACCTAGTTTCTACACGAGAGGATAGGAGTTATACATCGTCTGAGGTTACCAATGCATGCATGAGGCACAGAGCTCAGGGAAACATGTCTTAATAATCACCCATTAAAACTGGCTAAGGTCGGAAAGTTTACTTCGTTTGATAAGGTATTAATAAACCTTTTTTAAGCCAAGCGCTACCATTCAGCAAGGTACTCAGCTACCCGCTGGCATCCTGCGTCCTATCAGCGCTCAGAGCCTCGATCAAGGTCACCTCACAAGGTAGGAGGGGGAACCAGAAATGCGTTCCTACTTACGCGTCGCGTTTTTGCGCGCTTGAAAATTTTCACTTTTAATTTAATCGCGAAAAATAGATATCGTCATTTAAAAATCTAAAAGCGTGAAATACGTACTCCGGGAGTAATAATCTTTTGATTTAGACAATAAAAAAATAATAGGAAACCACCCTATTCCGAACTCTTCAGAATCCCTTGAGAAAGCGACCAGCCTCAGACGAGAAACGTTGGGGCCACCCAAGGACATAGCCCAAAAGTTTTTATTCAACATCCAGATAATAATATAATAATGCGTTTATGTTTTAAATGATAGGGAAGTGGCGCATAAAATGAGACTGAATATGTTTAATTGCTTATGTTTATCGAACTCTACGGATATCGTACGAATACTTTGTGTTTTCCCTAGTGCATATATATATTTTTTATAAATTTGTCGCATAAAATGAGGCGCGCGAAACAATCATATAATAGTATCTGGTCAACTGGACATCACTGGTCAACAATCCTTAGGTTGGTTTGACACAGCTCTCTAATCATTTCTGCTATCAGCTAATATTTTCACACTAACTAACCAACTTTCTTCTCTATCATATTCTTCTTTATCAAGTCTAAATATTTTAATCGAGGTCTTCCTTTTCTGTTTTTGCCTTCCTGTTGTCCTTAGAAAGACTGTCTTCATCAGAGCATTTATGTCTCAATGTATGGCCTACAAGGTTGCTCCGTCTTCTTGTCAAGGTTTTCATTTGGCTTCTCGTCTCTCCTACTCTTCTTAGGACTTCCTCATTACTTACTCGGTCGATGCATTTCTTACTCATCAGTTTTCTGTAGCACCACATTTCGTAGATCTCTGCTCTTGATTTTTCCGCGGCTATCATTGTTCATGCCTCACTCGCGTTGAGAAGCATGCTCCATTCGTAATTTCTGATAAAATATTTCCTTATTTTTATGATAAAATTTCCCGCTTTTAGTGGATCTTTCTTTTGGTGGATTGCTCTCTTCACCTGAACTATTCTGCAGAGAATGACTTCCATGCTTCTCCCATCGCTAGCTATCCTGCTTCCAAAATAAACTTCATCCACTTCTCCCAGTTTTTGTTCCCCTTTTTCAATGTCAGCATTAGTAACGACCCAATATAAAAGTTAAAATTCATTAAACTCTGTCATAAGAATACCATTGGAAGCGCGCTTTGCGTAGGCTGTCTAAGTATAAGGTGGAGTAGTACTCCGCCCTGTACAATCTGGGACTCGTGGGGTATAGTTGCCTAGGCAATAAACAACCTAAAAATTTTTGGGATACATGATTTGTGATTCATTCATCGCATTCATCTATGTAAACAGATGTAGTAAATATCCCTGGCGTATTAAGAAGTTGCGAACAAAGACATTTTCTGTACGCCTTGGGCAAACAGAAAGAGGCCAAGATGAGGTAAATGACGAATATTATTATTCAGATAAGGTAAAGTACGATTGATATCACTTCTGAGCACGAAACCTCTCCAGTGCCTTAGGGAACGCCGCCGATGAAACCGGCGAGAACGATAAAGCCACGGCAAGTCGAAGTGTAAAATTAACGGAACTGGGGACTGAAGAAATTAGGAAAATGCACGAAGCGTTTCAGGTTAGAGTCATTATGTAAAATTTTTTGCCATGCTGAATTATTAAGTCATTCGTATCAAATTCAGACGATTCGGTACTCTTTTCGATAACCAGAAGAAAGTCGCATTTATCTTCAATTAAATTGAAAAATCGATATTAAACCTAATTAATTTCATTTATTTAATTTTTAGAAAAGCAAAAATAAGATGTCAAAAGTAAAGTTTAAAGAACTGATCGAGAAAGTGATGAAGGCATCTTTCAATGAAGAGGACTACTCCATATTTTTTATGATGGTAAGTTTCAAAAAGAGATCACATTTACTAGGTAGGTATGTAGTATTTATGAAAGTATTCCCCGACAATAGTAATACAATAGCTGTCAAATGATAAATAGTTCAAAATGATTGATCAATATTTGAGACGAGAATTATATACTATTATTTTATTAGATGGAAAACCTACCTACATTTGCTCACGGTATTTAGCTATTGCTCATCAGATAGCTGTTGAGAAGTATTTAGTATTATTTTAATGGAAAATTTGTTAATTATTAACACCAGTTTAATAACTTTTAGTTGATTGTGATATAATTTATAAATGCTTAAGTTGCTGTTGACATGACAAAAATATTTTAAAATGAATCGAGGGGATTGAGTTTTTAGATAACGATAATGAACTTAGTCTTAGTTGGGTAAATTCAGGCTAATTACAGAAGTATCCAAGATGTTATTCACGAAATATGCTGCCACTGATATCACGGAGGCCGTTCATTGCGTCCAAATGACGTCATCAGTAGAAATTTTAAATCAAAGGTTGCTGTTGACGACATTTTGACGCACTGAATAGTCTCAGTTTCCAGTTAAGAATTAAATATATAGCACTGTCAAAAATGGCTTTGTTGGTGAAGAGCATGGCGATAAAATGAAAAAAAAAAACTTTATCGTCATAATGGATTATTCATGGGTCAAATTATGAAATACTTATTAATGACTTACATTTTCTTTGCTCTTATTTTCCCAGTGCTAAATGGTGAAAGCGCGTGAAAATATATATTTAATAGCATATTATAGCCGCAAAACCATATACCTAAATTGCCGTCTCCCCTTTAGTTGAAAATTCTTAACTTTGGTTTATTCATTGATTTATTAGCTCTTTCACAAGGTTTTGTATCTAATACTTAGATGGATGCCAGGAGAACTGGTGCAGTTGACTGGGACCAATTCCTCTCGCGACTTATAATTGAACTCCAAGGAAATGAACAAGTGGTGACCAAAGCAACGTGGAAGTTGCCGCTCTGTTCTCCCGTGATTTTTCTGCGTTCTAATCATAGACATCCAATTACAAAAATATTGTTCTTTCCAGCCATAAAACAGGTAGATATCATTTAAGAAATACAGAGCTTCGTGAATTAGGTAAGTATTTTATTTTATTTTGCACAAGCTAAACGGTGGTAGATACTTCAAAATGCACGAATTTTTTGATCGGTAGGAAACAAAAAACTCGGCAAAATCTGTATGAAATGACCATAAAATATAAAAAATTTCTATTTTTGACACCTCCTTCCAATAAATAGCATTTGAGCGAGGGTCAGGGGTTCACTTAGGGATCTCAAATTTTTAGGCCTTATTTTTTTGATCGGTTCCACAACTTTTTTCTTTGGGCCGGATGGAGTTGAAAAAAAAATCGATTTTTCCGAATCGCACTAGCACCTGATGCAGTGTGCGGAGTGTGCGGGACCTCCATTCAAACCACTACAAGCCACGTCGAATAAGGCGCCTTCTGGCAAAACCTCGCGCCGTGCCGTGCTATGCTGTCGGTGTGCGGTCTGCCAGTGGTGTCATGGCAAAATTAGCAGAGCGAGAACCCACTTTCCTTAACTTATTTTTTTACAAGTGTGTGCATTTTATGTGTCTTTTAAATTACAAGATACGTCTGCATATTTTAAAATTTATATTCCTTTGTTTAATCAATATTTAACTTTTTGTTTTAGTCACGAAATTATGTATTAGAAATTTATAGGACCAAAATTAATTAGAGTGTTATTGACTATTATGTCTTTTCTTAACTAGTGCCCGAACGGCGTTCCAGCACCATGACACCACTGTGATCGGCCTAACTCTTATTGTACGATTTGGCAAAACATTTTAGCTCTTCGTTTACATTGAGTGTCCTCGTATTGAAATTCCTTGAAGAAAATAATCTGGTAGAAATTACACAGAAATATTATAATTTACCGTTTTATTTTCAACTTCAATAGCTGTATTGGTTTTTATAAATATTCAGCCTATGATTTTTTAATTAAATTTCAACATCTTTATTTAACTAAGATGTGGTGCATTAATAACAAGGGAACCATACGTAAAATCAGTCTTAGCATCCATGAATTACGTAAGTCGTCCAGGGGGTCAAGCCGATTCTCACCTAATCTCACTTGCGGGAGTGGGGGATTCCTGGCAAGTATCAAGTATTTTTTCCGCGAGAAAAAGTGTATTAATCACTCTTGAGACCAGTGGCGTAGCTAGGAATATGCTTTGGGAGTGGATGAGGAGCCTGGGGCGACCCCCTACCCCAGCCAACAATTTTTTAAGTATGACATGCCTGGAAATAAATTTTAAGTAATTTTGTCACTTATTTAACTTTAAGCAGATGCAATTATTATATCTCAAAAACTAGAAAATAGTTTTAAATGATTTTTTTATTCCTTTGGGGCTTTGGCGGGGTGGGGGGGATCTATCCTCTCATCTCCCCCATAGTTACGCCACTGCTTGAGAATATACATGAGTCCTCGTGGACTGAATCATAATGAATATTCTTCTACCAATTTCACAAGTTCTCACTCATTTATTGTTCAATTTTTTCTGTGTGATTCTAGACTACGATATTAGTAATCTCAAATACTACTCTTAACTACTTTAAAATAAGAAATAACTAAACAATTTGTTTTTAAACAATTCAAACGCAGATAAGCATAGTTTAGCGTATTAACCCTGAAAAAAAAATCAAATTGAACCAGTGGCGTAACTAGGAATATGCTTTGGGGGGGATGAGAGGGTTTTGAGGGGGGATGAGAGGGGTTAGTGGGGGATATCCCCCCAGGAAACGGGGAGTTCAGGAAAAATTTTGAAAAATGACATGCCTGAATATGCATTTTACATTATTTTGGCACATAAAATTCAACTTTAAGCAGATGCAGTTATTATAAATCAAATCCAGACAAGATTTTAAAATATTTTTTTGATTTCTCCGAGTCTTTGGGGAATACATCCCCTAATTCCCCCATAGTTACGCCATTGTATTGAACAATCTCACGTGTGATTGGAGGGAGGGGGCGAAGGGGTCGAGCCAAATCACACGATATTTCAGCATGGGGGAGGAGGAGGGATCCAAAAAGTCGCCAAAATCACCTCACGTAATTAATGGACGTCCCCATTATAGAATCTCCAATGGACAACAGTGAGTTCATCACTACGGAGGCATTCAATGCATTGCTGTCACGATTCCAAAGCGTGTACGTGCATGTAAACTGTACTTGCCGAATAATCGACGTTAATTATTAAATTTATATATCCATATGGTCAGGGGCGGATCCAGGATTTCTTTCTGGGAGGGGCACAAGCAAGGCCGTATCCAGAATTTTTTTTCTGGGGGGAGGGTGGCGAGGATACCTCGTAATACAAAACAAACGCAATAATAATGGGACCGTATTAAAAGTCTTGCATATTTTTAAGGGTCCTGTGGGGGGCACTTGCCCCCGTGTCTTCTCCCCCCCCTTGATCCGCCTTTGCATATGGTCACTTCTTTTGGCACAGGCTTACCCGCATTGTAGAATGATGAAGTATTTTACGCGCGAAAATACAAGAGCTGCCACAGGACGTTTTACTTTGGGAGAATCACCAGTAAAATGAACCATCCGATCACCATGCATGGTGATCACATGGATCGGTCTCAGTATCGGTTACAGAACAAACTCGAGCTACCTTTACTTTTATCGGAATGAAAAATAAGGGGCATGCAAAGTTTTTAGAAAGTTTCATTTAAGCTGATTTTACACGTATACAAGATAATGCTATCTTATGATATAAAAAAGTAACAATTGTGGTTCTGCAATGTTAGGCAATGCAGGTGGCCCCGCAAGGGGGGGGGGGGACGCGCCCCCATATGTATCCGCCCCTGATCGGTCTTCACAATAATGATTTACCGTGGTTATTGTTTGAGGGCAGAGTGGCGTAGGGTCCCATGGAGTACGGAGGGATTTATGATAGCGGAATGGCACCGCCTCCGAGAGGCAAGTCAGCTTGAATAACCCTGCCTGCCTCCAATTGCACGCACTCAGGGTTTACACACGCTGCTCACCTTTTGGGTTCTTATTTTATTTTCATTTTTTTATCATTTGACAACATGAAGAAGTCCTTGATATTTAATATGGAAGTCTCCGGTTCGAAGTCTGATGACGAATGGCAATTTTTTATTGGCTCTCTTTTCTGAACATTATTTGAAAACGGTATTTACCGTGTCGCCTTTAAAATTTTTGATGTGAACTTTTACCATGGACAATTGCTCTTTGATTTCATTTAGGGTATTTTTTAAACACTCTAAAAATGAAAATACGAATATTCAAACGTACCTGAATCTCAATCTACCATAAACTCACATTGTGTGGTGATGACGATTATATACTTGCACTGTAACCACTGTTCTTGTTCATCCAAGCTGTCAAGTTTATTGAGACTTTATTAACATCAAAGAGTTTTTTATTCTTCTCATTTTTTTCTGTGCACGGCTTTTGTATGCATGTTTCATAGTTACACTCCTAAGAGGATGAAACTCTCTCACTACAAACCGGTAATCATTGAACTATGTAGGATTTTTCATCTATGTGAGGAAAAATACAGAACAGTTGCGCCGTGCGCGCGCATCTTCCCCCTCAAGAATCGCTTCTATGATGATACCCATATGGGTACCTTTTGACAAAGGGGTATCATATGATACCCCTTTGTCAAATATTCACAAAGAGACAAGCGAGATGAGTAATGGTAACCATACATTGTAATGTGATATTTTTTCTTTGTGACCTAATTGCGGTCTCAACTATCCAGACACAGCTGCGGGGATATCGGGTTTCGCTAGGGAAGTGAAGACTTCGAGAAGAGACGCGTCCAGCGCTCCAGCCCATTCCGGCCGCTTCACGATACACACGAGCGTTGTGGGGCCCCCCACTAATTTTTAATTTTTTCTTACGGTGCTAACAGTAGGACTAGATATTTTTTTTACATTCTCGTTAATTAACAACAAAATATGAGTTATAAAAGTACGCCAAGGCCATTTTATGCATCTCCAATAATTTTCGCAACTTATTGTCGGAGAAAAACACTGTAATCATTGTAGTTTTCCCTAGGTTGAGTTACTAAGTTCATGAAGTTGAAAAAACTGCTATAATTTCACGGTGCGAGGAGTCATTTATTGCCCTGGCGTTTCTAAATCTTAGACTTTGTCATAAAACAAAAAATAAAACAGAATTTACAATGATATAGTCTTTAAAATGACGTAATACTCATTATTTTAGCATGCAAATTTTCAAAGTATAACGGCACATCATTTTGACGCCGACAATAAGCTTGAGGCCCTCGGCGATCGCTGACCGCGGGCCGTCCCTCTGTTTTACGCTTTTTTTGAGATAACTCATTAAAAATGTTGGGTCCTTTAAAAAATGAACTGACTAGAGCCAAGTCAATCATTGGAGCCACTTCGCAAGTAGAAGTTGATTTAGTTCGTTTCGGGTTTATTATTTTCCACATAGCTCGGGTGGAATGCCTACCTACCTTTGGTGCAATAACTCTCAGCGATAACATATCTAAAACCTGATTTGCGTGGAAAAGTGCCTATAGTTATTCTAGTTATTTTTCAACATTGTTTGGTGAGCTGTCGAAGTAAACGATTTCATTGGAGACTCACCTTAAAAATTACAATCTTCTCGATTTTGACAAATTCCGGGTGTTGGGAGAGGCGGCCGGCCGCTAGGGATGCCAACTTACAGAAAATATTGAGGGGGCCCAAACCGGGGATCTTGCCCCGAGAAATTTTATAAGTAGTGAGTAAGTTTTTTAAGCATTTTAGAAGAGTCAAGTGATCAACATTAGAACCGTGATGACATGAATCTCGATATCTGGACACTCCTGGGAAAATTGATAAGCCTGACACATTTTTTCCTCACACCCATAACGAATTTTTTAGGGGGCTCGGGCCCCCTCAGGCTCCATGGAGTCGGCACCACTGCCGGCCGCTCCTCCCTTTGACAGCGAAGGGAGTCCAAAATAGTCTTCTGCCACTCATTAAATCATCTTCTCCGCTTTCCCTGAGAACGAAATTGTTACTCTACTCCATCGCAGCATCAAGTGCGCACTTGATGCTGCGATTTTGAATGCTAATAAAATTGATTGATAATTCAGGATAAAACTCCCAACTTCTTGGATGGACGATTTGTCACTCTCAGCAAAGACGGAGCTGTCAATTTCTGGTCACCAACATTTGAACTAGAGAAAAGTTGCTTTTCAAAAACACGTAAGTACTGTGAATGACTTGAATTTCTTTTTAAACATTCAGTTAAACATTCAGGGACAATTTATGCCATGTACTCATTTCAATGATGGATATTACTATGCATTATCTTTTTCCTTCTACCTATCCATGCATTTTATATGGAGCTGAATCTTCCTTTCAAGATTCAGACTAAATAATCTCACAATTTTTAAGTATTGTTTAATAGTGCAGTTTAAGTATCATAAAAAAGGCGACCCTGGAAACAGGCCACCCGTCACACGTGTGATGACTAATCTTGAATGTCATGCTTTGCCACTGAAGGCATCAGTCAGTCTCTTTCATCAAATATAATCAACTGTCCTTACAATCTTGTCATAGAGACAAATTTATGTGTAATTTATTTGGTATTCAGATTAAGATTGTGCTTCAATCCTCAAGATTAAAAACAGATTGACCTGATATATTGCAGATGAGAAGCGAATTCATCCAACTTGGATTACTGATATGATATGTTTACCAGATATCAATATGATAGCAACATCTTCAACAGAAAGGGATTTGAGATTTTATGACACAATGGCCATGCGATTTGAATTACGCATAGTGGTAAGAGCCATAACTTTATGAGAAATTTTCATTTTATCATCTGCTAAAATCTAAAGGCATGTATGCATAAGAATGGCATTTTTCATTTTGAGTAGTCGGTTGCAGTGGGCTGGTTTAATGATAGCTCTCCAAATGGGTTTTTCCCATAGGTACTCATTTTGTAGAAATGTGCTGTGTATCAGTTTCAACAAAATGACATGGTACATCCAAAAGAAAAAAATAACTATGTTTTTCATTATCAAATATTGAATGAATGAAAGAGATCTTACTGAATCTAATTCAGATAGTGGTTTTTCTGCTGAATATTTGAACACCATGGTGTTTCCGAACAGAGCTTCCTGCCTAGTTATCATCTCAGCCTGGCAAATTCACAAAACTGATCAATGGGATGTTTGTGAAGTATGTTTCAATATCCGGTGTCGCACCAGATGGCTTTGATATTGGCATATAAATAGGGAAATATTTCATCAGATAGTTCCTTATCAAAATTAATTGTAAATTTATAAACTAGATTTCAGACTTTTCCAAAGCCGTAACATGTATGGCATATCACATGGGAAATCAATCAGATGCAGTATCACATATTGTGACTGGAGATATGGGAGGCCACGTAAGAATATTCTCATTTGGAAAAGGTTTAATCATAGAGGGAAGGCCTGAAGTAAAAAGAGGAGGTAGAGGACCATTTTCATTTACAGCTGGGGATGACGTTAAAGTCTACTCTTACAAATCCATCAAAAAGGTATGTAAAAGAAAATGAATTTTCCAAATTATGTATATGTGTTTGGAATAAAATGTTGGCCAAATATCAAAGCTAACGATTAGAGTTTTTTTTTATAAATTCAGAGAAATTTTTTAACATTTAGATTTAAAAAGCTGATGGGATAAAATAAATGAACTTTGTTTTTTTTGTCACATCCATGGGTGATTTTAAAGGTGTGAGAGGTTTAAATGCTCCTCCAGTATTTAAATGCTCCTCAAGAAACAGGTTATCATATTTTTGATTTTCCGACATAAGTAGATATTGAATATCCCCCAAGAGTCATTAAAAGCAATGAAATGCGTTCCGCTTCCATTTCTCTCCCAAATAGTATAAAAATTATAAATGAAAAGTGGTAACTTTCTAATTCTATTAAAATATTTTAAAAACAACATAGGTTTTGATATTGAAATTTATATTTAGTTGTCTTAAGATGAGATGCAAATTCAAAACCAAAGTAGGTCCCAATAACTGGATGTGGAGTCTAATATAAAGTTAGTTCTTTTTATTAGTGAGTATTCAAAGCAATTTCACTTAGTCGTGCCTGATTCAAAAGATATTTGGGCATTTTATGAACACATATATTATATGTATTTGATTATCTGCTAAGCTATCACACATATACTTATATCAGCAGTTGAAAGGTTGCATTTTTTAACTTATGTGGTCATTTGTGATTTCTTCTCTTCAAATATATATCATATGCTAAGCTAATGCCCCCCCCACACCTCAAGCCACACGCAACCTGCCTGGGTAATTTACATGGCCCCTAGAGCAGGGGTTCCCAAACTCTTTTGTACCACGCCCCCCCCCCGCTACACATATCAGCTTTCCATTTTGCAATACCCTATTTCCACGGTGCCGTACATACCAACTCCTACTTGTACAAGTACTTGTACTCGTACAAGTATGTGCCTACTTGATACGGTGAGTAGGTAGATTTTTTTGTTCACTGTTGAATGCAGTAACGCAGAATGGAAAGATTCAATAATTGTACGTATGATGAAAATTAAAACAAGTATTACATGAAAAACGAATATAATTACTGATTCAAAATTTAACATTGTAACACAGATACATTTTCAATTTAAGGAAGGTGAAACAATAGGCCTACCTACTTACAAAAACAAAACATAAAATGTAATTTAGTGAGATGGGTGCGCTTGCATGTTCTGGATAAGTTGACAGATCCTGGGTTGAGTTTCAGACAAAGCACAGCGTAGGTCACTTTTGACATCAAGTTTGTTGCGGTACTGTTGGGTTTGGGAAGTTTAACCCTAGAGGCTAAAGAATATGTTGTATCATGATCCAAATATTGAGAGAGTAGACAAAAATCGCATTGATGGATTTAGCTTTTTAACCAATAAAGTTTATTTGATTTAGTGAGATATTTGATTTATTAGCCACTTTGAAATTGTATATTTTTAAACATTTTATTTATGTGGTGGTAAAGTGGCGTGGAGCCTTGTGGCCCTCCAGATGATACGAATTCGATTTTTGGCACTTGCATTCAAAAAGGTTCAAGACCTCTGACTTAGACTAATAGCCCAGAAAGACTACAAATCCCCCAGGAAGCTAATTTATAAATATTTAGATACCCATAGGAAGAATTAACAACTCTTTAAAAATTTCATTATTCTTCCTATTCCTTCCTCCATTGAAAGTTTATTTTTTTATAAGTTTGCTTAAGAGCAGGGATAAATCCAGGATTTTTTACTGAGGGGGGATAAGGATCTTCTCATACTTGAGATAAAAAACAAAAGAACAGCAAGAGGGTGGTTTCCTATTATTTTTTTATTGCCTAAATCGAAAGATTATTACTCCTGGAGTATGTATTTCACGCTTTTAGATATTTAAATGACGATATCTATTTTTCGCGATTAAATGAAAAGTGAAAAATTTCAAACGCGCGAAAACGCGACGCGTAAGTAGGAATGATGGGAAAAAGTCCGTGCGACGCATTTCTGGTTCCCCCTCCCGCCTTGTGAGGTGACCTTGATCGAGGCTCTGAGCGCTGATAGGACGCAGGATGCTAGCGGGTAGCTGAGTATCTTGCTGGCTGGTAGTGCTTGGCTTAAAAAAGGTTTATTTATACCTTATCAAACGAAGATAACTTTCTGACCTTAGCCAGTTTTAATAGGTGATTATTAAGTCATGTTTCCCTGAGCTCTGTGCCTCATGCATGCATTGGTAACCTCAGACGATGTATAACTCCTATCCTCTCGTGTAGAAACTAGGTCCCTGTGACGTCACGTGGAGTGGAATCGCATGGGCGCCAATCTGGCCTTTTTCGAATGAGGATAAAATTTGACCCTTGCCATTCGTCTAAACCGGTATTTCAAAAACCAAATAATTTGTGTATTATGAATACACTAATGGTGGGTAATGAATCGGAATCAATGCCTTTCGTTTTCTTTGATGAAGGAAACTACCCTATTTCTGTATGAAATATTCTCTTTATTTTAGTATCAAATTAAATGATTGAGGCTCCGTAATAGGTACACAAAGCGAAATGAAGGTAATGATAACTCTATAAAAAAATTTGTCTTTTTTTTAAGTATCTGGGGGGGTGGGTGCATGTGCCCCCATGCCCTCTCCCCCCTAAGTCCGCCTATGCTAAGGTGTGATATTTCAGTTTAGGAGTGTCAATGACATCATAAAACCTATATTTAGGTAGTAATCCTTTCAAAAAAATCTCCTGAGCCACCTGGGAGATGCTGCATAACAGAGACATGGTATAATCAAGCTCAAGTACAAATTTAAATGTTACATACAGTGAAACCTCTATTTTACACTTTTGAATGGACCACTTACAAAAAGTGCAAAATTGAGGATATTGTAGAATAGAGTATCATTATTTAACCCTGCAACCGTACACCTCTATTTCTGTTACACTAACCGTACACTGGGGTACTGAGTGCCCCTAAGAGTTAACAACGTATAAAATGCAAAAACTTATTTTTATTCAAAAAACATTGAAAACGCATTATTTTGGCCTTAAATTATTGCAAAAACATTAATTTATTTACTTGTTTTAATATTTTAACAAATATAATAAGAGAATTAAGAAACCTTACATAAAATTTACGGCAAAGTTAAAATTCCCTGGGGCACTGAGTGCCCCGGTGTACGGTTCCAGGGTTAAAGGTGGTATTGTTTGGGACCTGATAAAAATGGTGCAAAATCAGGGAAAATGTATAATGGGGGAATGCAAAATCGAGGTTTCACTGTATTTTGAGATTTCTAGCCCATGGCTAAGTTTTCTTTTCTTGAATTCACAGGGGGTTCTTCCTCTTTTGCTGGTTACGGAATATTTAGAAAGTCACCCTAAAGGGGAATGGGTGAAGCAGGTAGCATTTTGCCCAACCTTGCGCTCATTTATATCCTGCTGTGCATGTGCATCAGAAAAATCACTCGTACTGAGAGATGTGAGGGCAAAAATAAGAGTGGATTATGAATTTAATGTACCAAATGGAGTGCACTGCTTTTGCATTGATGAAGGCAAGTATGAATTTAGCTTTGAATTTGATGTCTTTTAAACAAATCATTTTTTCCATGTTACGTAGCATTTTCAAACGTGGACCTATAGCTTTGTTAAATACATCAATCATGCCACATTATTTCCCCTATTTCCAAAATAATTGCTGCTGGGAAATATTTTAGCAACATGGATTGACTGAGAGTTCTTTTCAAGATAACCAGACCTAGTCTTTCCTTTAAAAAAATAGATTTCTGTTGCTAATTAGGGCATATATCAATTAGTTGTATAATGTCTATGGCGTAGAAATGCCACCGATTCATTCTCAATATGTATTTGCATTCACAAGGAATCCTATTGCAAAGTTATAAATTTGAAGGTTTGATATCAAGGAAGCATGGTTGCCTAGTGGTTAGAGTTTTTGATCATCAAGTGAATTAACACATAACCTTTAACCTTGCACCAAACATTGGGCATAGGCAATGAGCATTTTCATATGCAGATAACCTAATGTCGGTTATAGCTGTCGTGGATTTTTCAATGCAAATGACCAGACGACGGCTATAGCTGACGTGGAGCAATGGAAATGACCATTGAGGTAGTAATTGTTGGATGCATTCAGGCCTGGCCTGAGACCCAGTTTAGTGAGACTTTGGGGCCACTCCTTGGCAATTTAAGCCCGACCGTCCCGCTCATTTATGATCATCCTCGCTGCTGAAATCCGTCGTGAAGTGGTTATTTTGACAATGGTTTTTGCAATGATGCATTTTGTACAATTATTTTAATACTTTGAAATGAATTCTTCGTTTGTTTCTGTGTGTAAGCATTTTTTAAACAAAATTTTAAAGTTGTTGTTATCAGCCCAAGGAATCCATTTAAAATTACACAATGCAAATAAATATGTTAGTAATTCTTATTATAGAGCAAATTATTGAAAATCAAGAACAATATTTGGTTAAAAAAACATTTGTAATGCAAAAAGTTGACCGTGAACTCATGCCAAGGGAGTGGTTACAGGGTCTATTCCAATGGCCAGGGTAAGGGGAATGCATGTTGCCACAAATTTGGAGAAGGGGGGAACCAAAGCTCCCCACATCTCCAAATTTGTAGCTACATGTATGGTGACAACACCTATAGCAGCCAATTGGGGAATCCCCTATAATAATATTCGAGGTTAATCAATATTTTTTTTGTTCGCTTATCATTTAGAAAGTTATACGCTGGCCACTGGTGGATCCGATTGTGTTGTTCGCGTATGGAATGCATATATGCCAAAGAAACACATCACAGCATTCACTGGTCACGATGCCGCAATCAGTGGGCTAATATTTGTGGGAGAATCTCATATCCTTTCAATATCAAGTGACAAGTGCATTAAAATTTGGAATTATAAAGATACCAGTCTCCTTCAGGTCTGTTGAATGAATATCTCTCATAGACTAGATTTATGATGATGGAGACATCAATTATTATTTGTATGTCCAACCAATCAGTATTTATGTTTTAAATTCATTTACAGTGCCCAATTTTTTTCGTGACTAAATCTTGAGCTGGGTTGTTCATTAGGTTTCTATTTTATGCCACACCAACATCAGTATATTAGCTGTAATTAAAAATGCAATGGTTGCAATTTTTGTTGTCTTACAGCAAGTTAAGCCCTGAAATTGGGAGAAGTACCTGGCTTTCAACGTATTTCCATCCCCAATTCATGAGACTTGTGAATGCTGAATAGACTAGATTTTGGATGATGAAGTCATAAATTATTATTTATATGTCCAATTGTTCTTTGCATGTGACTTACTTGAATTATTCGTCATTACTACAAAAGTGAAGGTAGCTCAAGATATCTATTGTGGCCCCACCCCCTTGAGTTTTTTCTGTATCTGCTACTGCTTCCACAAGAACTTCCGCCGATACAAAAGAAATCATGGACACTAAAGAGTAATACACACAACACCTACTTCAATGTTCCGTCTGCCTCCCACCCCCACTTGTCCGCCAACAGGACAGTGCACACCAACAGCCAAAGTTTGAACTAGAGCTTCCGAAGTCATCCTTAAAATGAATTTGTTACATTGAGAAAATTTTAATTGAAAACATTACCAAAATCTAGTTGAATCAGTGTTTATGTTTTAAATTCATTTATAACGCCTAATTTTTTGATTACTAAATCTTGAGCTGAGTTGTTCATGGGTTTTTAATTTGTGCCACACCCACATCTAGACTGTAATTAAAAATTTACAATGTTTTCCTATTTGTACGGATTTAATCAGTAGGTGTGATTGTAGGTGTAGCTGTAATTAAAAATGTAATGGTTGCATTTTTTTGTAGTCTTACAGCAAGTTAAGCCCTGAAATTGGGAAAAGTCCCTGGATTTCAATGTATTTCCATCCCCAATTCAAGAGACTTATTGTGGGATCATTGAAACTTGCAATTTTACCATATGGTCCTCCTGAAGATAAGACCAAAAAAGATGGGACGACACATTATCGAGCTGCAACCACAGCACTCTACAATACCCTCTTCAAATGCGTAAGCAATTGTTTTTTTTTCAAATATTTGCATCATCATATATGTACTTGAAAAATGGGCTTGCAAACAAAATTTTTAATATGTATGAAATATAAATGGGTAGGGCTATGAGACCGTAGGCTATACTGACCTTTTTAGAGATTCCGAAGTAATCCTTGAAACGAATTAGCAATATTGAGAAAATATTAATTGAAAACATTATCCAAATCTAGTTGAAGCACATTTCTAAGCATGTGATGGAAGTTGCACTAAAATGTAGGTTAATTACAGTAACGCTTGAGAAATACTGTGTATCCTTGTGTATATGCAACACACAAAACTTCTAGATATGAGAGGGTGACTATGATCCTTTCCAATGGACAGTTACAGATGTACAAATGTCCTTATAATATGCCGGTACATATAAATTATAACCTTCCTTGGACAGCCTCAAACTTCTGCAACTTCTAACGAAAAGAAAACTTATAACTGATAACTTAAGGCTTCACTTTGTGAAACCTCTCCATGTTGGAAATAAAGAAAGAAAACTTTGTAAGGTTCACTATTATTTTAATATGGGCACGACCCGGGTTTCGTAACATGATTACATCGTTAAAGTGGGTGAGGAGATGAGAGCTAAGGACGGTAGGGAGTAGAGTAGAGTAAGGATGGACGATGGACGTCTCCTCACCCACTTTAACCCAACCCTCCCCTTGCTGGTCAGATACCTATCCTTACAGGAAAAACCCTCGTCCCAAATCAAGGCTGCCTCTTCCCCCCCATTCCATTCCGTGCTTTACCCCCACCCCCACCCTCTCAACCAGTTCTTTCCCTTCCCGATAGATGTCCTCACTGTCATATGTGTGTATAAATATAAGATGCATGTAAGATCAGTCACCTGACGATGTAACCACGTTACAAAACCCAGGTCATGCCCATACTAAAATAATAGTGAACCTTACAAAGTTTTATTTCTTTATTTCTGAAAAGAAAACTGCCGCTTTTATCGAAATCGCACAATAATGCGAGAGATTTTGTCCATGCCATTGCTCTATAGATGATTTCCTTCATTTTTCATCTCAACTGTCACACAGTGGTGGATACATAGGGAAATGCAGGGGGTGCACGCCCTCCCCATTGCAGACCCGCCTGCACTGCTTAGCATTTTAGAACCACAGTTGTAACTTTTATACATCATAAGATGGCATTGTCTTGTATGTGCGTATTATGAGTTTATATAAAGCTTTCTTAAACTTTGCATGTGACTTAATTGTCATGACTACAAAAGAATAGAAGAATAGGTAGCTCAAGATATCTTTTGTACCCCCCCTTGAGTTTTATCTGTGACTATCCGCTACTGCTTTCACAAGAACTTCCACTGATACAAAAGAAATCACGGATACTAACGAGAAATAATCACTATGCCTGGTTCAATGCTCTGTCTGCCTCTCATGTCCACTGTAGTCTGTATACTGTAGGGTGGCGTACTGGCCCGCCAGCTACCTTAGTCGGTCTGTGAGCCATGAGCGCCGGGGGGGGGGGGGGGGGTGGAGGGGGGGAAAGGCCACCATAAAAACTATGGGACGAACTCAGGTAGCCGGCGGGCCTGTGCGCCACCCTACGGTATACAGACTATAAACCATATTTATTAGTCAATTGCAAAACTAATCATGAAAATTAATGCACTCAATAAAAAATTTGTGCTTGATATTTTAGCAATAGCTAGAATGGGTTTTCAATATTTGCATACAAATTTTAACAATTACAATTACTTTTTTGTAAACCTTAGACAGTAATTTTTTAATGCTTTTTCTGCAAAATATTTTTTTACATTTAAGGCATGCATTGGATGATTTATAAGTGCAATTCATTGATATTTGGCACATTTTTATTTTTTGTGGCCTTTGGGATGTGCTTGTTTGATTTGAAGATGTGTAAATAAATGGATATATCTACTATCCATCATGTTTACACCCACTTTGTTTTTACTATGAAATAGTATGGTCTCTGGTTTTCTTTTATTTGTTTCGGAAATACTGTTGTCTTAGTTCATGTTGCTTAGTAATTAGCAACAAGTTAAGGGTCAAATGACCCCCAGCCGCCCTTCTAGGAATAACCTGTCATAAAAATTAAAAACAAAACACAATAGTTGAATTTACACTAATACATATATCAAATTTTAGACCAAAATGAAGAAAATGAAAAAGTTTCAAATTAAAAAAAAAAATTAATAAGGGAAAAATTAATTTGAATTCTGAAAATTGGTCAAATGACCCCTGCCGTCCTTCTAGTGTTAAGTGCATTGAAAGCAGAGTAAATTATTGGCTGTAATACCAACATGCTCCTTATGGCCTTACCAGCAATACTCTTTGAAAAAATCAGTCTCATCGCTGATGGCCTATTATTCTTAAGCCACCAACCCATAGCTTGAGTCACTATAGAAAAGACAGTAACCATTAAGGTGGCTCTTCAATAAAATTATGCCAGTTTTTCTTTCACCTGCTCATAAAACAGTGCTTTTAGATATTTGGAGAATATCTGAAAGCCGCTTGTGCAAGCATTATAGATTAGAGGTGTTGCATACTACCAAGGTACTGTGGATATATGTATCAATTTTAATTGTGATCCATCTTTCTCCAAACTGACAACCTTAATAAGCCCCTGGAAGTATGGGACAAATGATGAAACAGAAAAATATGGGTATCTCAATTTTTTAAACTCCATTCAAATGATTAGTGATAAATGTTGAGTGAGGTAATTGTTAATAATTATGGAAGTACGTACTGATAAAGAGTTTAGGTGAACAAAATTACAAGGTTAAAAAAGTAATCTATAGTTTAGGTACGTTTTTTCTTACACAGCTAGTTACAGTCGGAAATGATTCAGCAATAATGATTTGGGATGTTTGGACGGGCAAATGCTTATCATTGACAATAGAAGCTCATTACCGAATGGAGTATGGAGTGAAAATGCCAGTAGAAATTACAGCAGCTGCTTTTGATCCAACTTCACATCAGTTTTTGGTGACTGGAGCTCGAGATGGTTCTTTGAAAATCTGGAATTTCAATTCAGGCCTTTGTGTCAGGCACATGACCATTGAAAAAAACTGGTAAGTCATTATATTACTAATAATTAGATGTTGAGCCACTCAATACTCCCTAAAGCTTGATTTATGTCAAAATAGGCCACTCTCAGATGAAGTCATAATGAAATATTTATATGTAAATGTTTTTGGCAAATGTGTTGATGAATACAAGTTGGATGGTTTAGTGGTGGAAGAGATGAACTTGAGAGCTTATGTGAAAGTTATTTAATAACATGAGAAACTATGCTTTGAACAGTGAAGTTACATCTGTTTTATGGTTGCAAAATCGGTTACTTGCTGTGGGCTGGAACAGACATATAACAGAGTTTGCCGATCTGGATTCAGGAGAACCAGCACTGGATGAAAACAGGCGTGGATCCATAGGATCTACATGGCCCACAATTCCCAGGTGGGTGATGTCAATTTCTCGCATGATTATTATTACATATTATTATTTTATTTGCCCAATGATCTAGTACATTAAATAATGGCTGAGATATAAGCGACGTTAAATAACACAATACATACATACATATAAATATTTACCAGCATAACAAACAGTATATTTCCCCATACACATATTTACTATATGTGTATATAATATGAATATATATATTTAAGTGTTAAAAAGCATCATCTAGATATTCATCAACTGAATGATACATTTTATTCAGTAAAATTTTTTTCAAATTAGTTTTAAACAAGATAGCATCATTCACATTTTTGAGATCAGCAGGCAAATTATTAAAAAGTTTTATGCCCATTTCTCTGGACCCCCTTTTAGCAATATTTGTTCGTACTAAATTATGATGTAAATCACTATGAGATTTTGTATAATGACAATGTACATATTATTGAAAGTATAATTTTTTAGGGTGTTCTTAACATACATTATAGTTAACACTATATATACACACAGAATCGTGAGGATAAGCATGACATTACAGATCGGTCTGCTGGGAGATTTCTAGCCTTCATGTGCAATGATTCGCATTGCACGTTTTTGTAAATGAAATATTTTGATGAAATGATGAGGTGATCCCTAAAAATTGTTGATGTTTTTTTTAATCCTGGATAATAGGTATTAATGTTTGCAAATTTTAAGTTAAAAATTTAGCTAGAAGTAAGACAGAATTGAGAAACTCACTCCTAAGGTGAGAGAGTTACATTATTTGCAGAGCATTTCATTGAAATCAAAAGATTTATCAAATTAAGAGTTAAATATTTTTAGTAGTTAAGGTATAAAAAATAAAATAAATTGCTTGTTTATCAGTTGCAGTCGGAGGATCTTTCCCATTAGCTCCTGTTGTTTTGCACATGTTTTAAATGCCAGGCTTTGGCCTCAATAGTTGATATTAACGATACCAAAATTATTTTGCACAAGATATGCTGCAGTAAATTACACTTTTCTAGGCATAACAGACTTGATTAAATGATACTACACCACCCATTGCTAAGGCTGAGGCAGGTAATGAAAAAATACAAATTTTCACAATATGTTGAGAAGTGGATGATGATATGTCCTTTTGTGATACATTCTATATTGAGCATGATAGCCTTTATAAATAAATACTGCTTATGGTATTTTGAGGGCATAATGAATAGTTTATTTTTTTTCTTAGTGCCAATATTTTGTTTCCTGATATTTTTAAAGCTGTGAAAGTGTAATATTAGAGTACTAAAATTTGTTTCTTTAAATTAGTTTTTTTTAGGGAAACAAGACACATGGACGATGTAGTATGTGCTGTTGCAATTAGTTTTAAATTAGTTTTGAAAAAGGCTAAAAGGAATTGAAAATTTGCCATGTTAGACATGTCTGCTTGATAAATTTTCTAAATTTTAAATTTTATGTCTCTCTCTGAACCAATTTTGTATAACTATATATGTAATGCTCAAATGTCCCCTTATTTCCCAGCTTTGAGGACCAACTTTTGCGACACATGACAATGAGCTAGTCCATATTGGTATTTTTTCATGGCCTACCAATATATTTATTGTCTCTAAGTATGCCTATTATTATAGAAATTTGATAGGGCTAGATTGAGCATATCACTTTTCATGATGAATATGCACTTTTGGAATGACCCAAAGATTTTTTATTTTGCTGGTTATAGATGCGCACCTAAATTTATAGGCTCAGATTTAGCAGATGTGTTTGATGGCAAGTCTTGGGAAACAAGACACACGGACGATGTAGTATGTGCTGTTGCAAATCCTCCACAGGCAATAGCTACAGCCTCCTACAACGGTGAGCTCATATTATGGCGTTTGGAGACAGGACAACCATACAGGCGATACCATGTGGGCAAGCCATTTAACAGGTAAATAGCAGCCTATGGTGACAATTAAATGGGATGAGATGATGTAATTTTACATCTCCTACTGTTTAAAATTAAAATATCTTCTTACCCAAGTAAAACATCCCAGCTAGCACATTATGTCATTGAGATAAGGTAAAAGGAAGAAATAAAAGATGGCACTTATAAAGTAAGCTTGTCATGGGTTTCTTACGGCCAGGCCGACAAACATCCAGAGTAATGACAAAATGGATGCCAAACTTTCAGCACTTCCATAAATGTTGTTTTTATTCCATGTTTTAGAGTAGTATTCATTAAGGGATTAATGTATAAGAATAAGTTTTCCATTCTCGGTGCTTCTATAGTATGAGTAGAAATATCATACAGCCATAATTTGAAAATCATCCACATGTTTCTTCTATCAGATGGCAGAACGATGGTCGTAAGAAAAACTAATTTCACGAGAATAATGAAGTAGAATATAAAAATGCCGGAAGGAATCTCTGTATTCATCGGGTTATCATACCATAAATTAAAATTCATAAACGTTAGAGCTGCAGATGTGTAGGTCACACGTTTGCTTCTCCCGAGTGTTATTTTTTTTTCTTTCCCCCACAAGGATAAAGTACTTGTATTGTGCTTTGTATCTTCACCAGCCAGTTGCTTGCAGTCGTTAATTTTTTTCTATTTTAGGAAAAACCTCGGAAAATCTGTTATCAGTTGTTAAGCTCTTACAAAGACTCACTGAATTTCACTGGTAGGCTTTAAATTCATGTCAGGATGAGCAGCGCAGCATGTGAAGTACGCTGTTCAGTTGGCTTTGGTGCTCCAACAGAAGTGACTTACGTTATCTGAGGATATTTGATGCCATTCCTTACCAATTCTTCCCTAATATCTTACCCTTGCCTTAAATAAGCTCCTTAACTTACGATAAGCTGCTTATCAATTTTTTCCGTAAGAAAACCATAAGAAATGGATAACTCTCTTATTTTGTGCTATCTGGAATATAATTTAATTTTATATGAGCCTACCTATCCTTGAAGAATTAAAGTTTATATAAAATAAAAATAAATGCAACGTAATATAAGGGGGTGAGAAGTGCATTTTTATTAGATGGTACAAATGATTTATTTTCTAAAAAAAGTGTGGTAAAAAATTTAGGTAAAGAAAACAAACTGGATCAACTAGATTTTAGATTTAGTTCAACTTAGTTTCAGCATTTCAGAGCAGTGCATTTGATTTTCCACTTGATGTCAGCACAAAACAAGGACTTACTCAAATCCCTTGGGCACCAAGTTTGTGTATGATTCTTCTATCAATTTCTGTACCTTACTCTGTTTACAAAAAATAATTACTCAAACCCATTGGCTTCTCACCCCCTCATATGTAGAGCGTTACTGGCAAATTCTCAAAGCTGTAGGAAAATGGCCCTCCAGGGGCAAGGGAACCACTTTTATTATACCGTGATCCACCAGTGGGTCATACTCTACTTCCTGCTTGTGCAAACACAAATTCATTATGTATTTTTATGCATTATGCGGCTGTCACCATTTGGTGGAATTAGAACGTAATAGAGACGTAAAACTCTTTGCGTCTACACGTGGTCAGGGGCACAGCCAGGAATTAAGGCTGGGGGGGTTTAGGTGCAATTAATACCGGGGTGTGTGGTGGTATGGAATACCCACCAGGATAAGCAGTAGGTGCGAGATTAATAAATTGCGGAATTTTAAGATAAACTGTTCAAAATGGTGAGTTTTACGTCTTTCTGAGGGATATTTTATCAATCCTTACACTATTCTATTGGTAATATCAATTCAATTAAGTAAAATGGATTAAACTTAAATATTTCTCTGAGCTCTGGGGGGTTTTAACCCCCAAAACCCCCCCTCGCTGCGCCACTGCACGTGGTTACTTATGTAGTGTAACCGGAAGTTAAGTTTGACCCACTGGTGGGATGAACCTCATGTCGCTGCTGGGTCATACTCGCCTCGTCAGTGTGCTTGTACCACTAGATTAAACGAAACTGTAGCTAACTGGATATGTACGTGACTTTCTGAGTGATTTTAAGCAAAAAGTACTTCTAGACAGAATTAGCTCTGATGTAGTTAAAGTGACATCAGGTGCAGTGGTGCAGTGAGGGGGGGTTTTTGGGGGACAAAAGAGCTAAGAGAAATTTTTAAGTTTAATCCATTTTACTTATGCAATTGGATTGATATTACTAATAGAATAGTGTAAGGTTTAATAAATTATCCCTCAGAAAGCCATAAAACTCACCATTTTGAACCATTTATCTTAAAATTCCGAAATTTATTAATCTCGCACCTACCGCTTATCCTGGTGGGTATTCCGTACCCCCACACACCCCGGTATTAGTTGCGCCTAAACCCCCCCCCAGCCTTTATTCCCTCCAGCCTCAGATGGTGGCTGCACAATGTTCTACCCATTCCCATCGGCAAAAGGCCCCTAAGAGTGGTATCACCTCCGGGCAGCGGCTGCAAGATGAGCCTATGGGTGACTCACCAGTGGATCATGCTGCACAGGATGGAGTGTACTCGTGACCCACTGTTTGGCACCTCCACAGTCTGAATCCGGGAAGGGAAACTCATCTCCACAGGGAACGTGCTGAAACAGTCCACCCTCTAAGTGTTAACGATTCAAATCTCTTTTTGATTTGTAATGGAGTACATGCATGGATAGAGTTCTGGGGGGGCCAATTTATGAGATGCTTCATCTAGATCCGAGTTCCTCTTGCTCTGAAATGACGAGTCTAGCTCATCATGAACATCTGATTCCAAATCCTGCAATAACAAGTGTACCTCGTCACAGTGGCGGCTGGTGGTAATTTATCTAGGGTGTGCATTAGAGCAGATATAGGATGATTTAATTATATTATGTTAATGCTAATCCATGAGCAT
Source organism: Ischnura elegans (assembly GCF_921293095.1). Taxonomy (NCBI): domain Eukaryota; kingdom Metazoa; phylum Arthropoda; class Insecta; order Odonata; family Coenagrionidae; genus Ischnura; species Ischnura elegans. The sequence goes on from NC_060247.1 coordinate 102,827,560, forward strand.
CATATTTCGTCGTAATAGAATACATCGCAAGCAAAACATATAACTGGCATATTCTAACCTTAAAATTGCATGAACAGAAATAATATTAGCATGAATGAAAATAATTATTCTAAACACGCCTTTACAAGTGACGGTAGGCGAAATTCATTCTCCTTTCCTTACACCCTATGAGGAAGTAGTGTAGAAAACGGCCATACAGATGACTCTGTAGACGGACTAGGATCCTGGGCGCAGGTAGTGTACGTGGCGGCTACACCACTACACTACCTGCGAGTCACTCACCAAAAACATGCGCCTGCGCACTCGCATCGTTTTGAGTCTGCTCCCATCACCCATTTGAACTGCATATACCCCCCCGCATACTTCGTCCCGCCAGAGCACCCTCAAGCGATCGCATAGACCGAAAATGCGCCCGGTCAATGCCTTTGGCCCGGCGTGATGCCACTAGATCGCACACTTGTAGAGCGGTGAATTCGAAAAGGAGATAGCTGTAGCGTTCATGTTTCTAGCATATGCAGACAGGATTTTTATCCTTCTCGTTGCAAAGGAATAGTTTTCTTTTATAATTCATTTATCTTTGGGTGTGCACTTGCTAACATGCGTAAACGCACGCGCCGCCACTGCCTCGTCATCAGATTTACATAAAATTAGCACTATTTGGGGGAACAATATACGTAAATATTTTGTAAGTTAGTTAACATCCATAATGACATCAAGAAATCATATTTCATGAAATATGATGCATTGGATGTTATAAAATGATGTTATATGAGTAGTGATAGCTCTGCTCTCAATGTCTATTAATCACTTTTATTTCACTGTTCTAGGTATGTTGATTACAAACTACAAAATATCATTTCATTACCTACAATTCCATTTGAAAAGCACCGCAGAAAAAATAAAGAGCATAGAAGGACAACATTCAGAAAATAAATTGAAGTGTAAGGGTTTTAAACTGATAAGTATAAGAAAAGAAATCCATAATAAAAATTACTACCTTATTCTACCTAGAATGAAATTGGAATTTAAGAAAAAGAGGCCGGCAGGAGGTGAATTTCTGGAGAACCCATATGCAAGTGACACCAGGCTCTCCTTGGTAAAAAGTCATAAAGGCACTGGCACACCCTCAAAAAAGACAGTATCTATAAAGACATCCATGAATACTTCGATGGTAAATATTCTCACGATTAGTAAAAACAGTGCATGCCAATGGGCATTTTTGCCCCTAGCAGCAGTTGATATCCATTGGATATCTAAATAAGGCTGATATATCCAAAACACGTTGCTATTGCTCTATGGATATTTTGATAACATTACTGAGATATGCTATTTGTAACATCCACAATGAGTTGTAAATATCGCATAGATATCCAAGTCATAATATCTGTGGTATTAAAAAATTGTTATTCCGAACAGTATCTATGGGTAGCGTGTATGTTCTGTTTAGAATTGAAGAGTGCAAATGCTTTGTTTGTGTAGAATTTCAAATCCTGCCACGTGAACGATGGTGAAATATTCATGAATTGCCATGAGAAAAAAATTGCCCTAACCAGGAATCAAACCACGGACCTTTGGCTTTCTGTGCCACCGCGCAGAACACTACACTTGCAGGTGCCATATGTGCAATACATATTCGCTTTGCACGGCTTTAGTGCAGTTTTGAGGCTCTCAATCAGTTGTGACTTCTTTGAAGTGCTTTCTCCCTTGCAATGCCATCCTTGATGGACCCCTGGGCCCATCATCTAGTACCATGAGCCTCAGTACAATTGCCATAGAAATTAAGGAACCTGGATAGCGTAGTGGTCTGTGCAGTGGCCAGGAAAGCCAAAGGTCCAGATTCCCGGTCTTCACCAATCAAAGGTTTGATTCCCGGTCTAGGGGAATTTTTTTGCTTTGTTTGTGTCTGGGGAATGCCAAAAACCATAATAAGCACACCCATTATCAACTCATTAATATTGTGAAGACATGTAAGAGATAGTGTGATATAGATCAGCTTGTCCAATGTTGGACATTGCTGTAATGTTGCTTCGTGGGTCTTTTGGATATTTGGCAGATATCTATACAATGTTAATTGGATTGCATTGGATAAATTGGATGTCATATGTTAACGGCAACAATTTTGTCTGGATGTTGTTAGAATATTAGTTGCTGCTTGAAGTGTAGCGGAAACTTTAAAAATAAGGACCACCCTGATTTACATACATTAATATTTATGCAAATTATTTATTCCAAGTAGGAGCTTATTTTGGAATATTTAGTAGAAAAATGATTGAAATGAAGCTTATGGATTTTACAGGCTCCAACTTCTTTGGGAACAGTGAAGTCAGAATCAATTGTTTCCTCAAAATCAATTTCATCAGATGCTTCCACATCTTCACCTCCCAAAGCTTCGGAGCTTAAATTACTATCCTTTTCATCACAGAAGTTGAAGAGAATGTCTTCCATGCCAATTGATTTACCACCAGAGCAAGCTTCTATCAAGCCTGTGGTCATTTACAATCTTCTTTTTCTTAATGCACGCCAATGCCTTCCTGATGTTGGCACTCTTTTGGTATCTGTGGAAGGTGGTAACATACAGGTTTGTCTTTCCTTCACTATGCAATATGACTGATACAGGTGATTTTTGGTAGTAAGTATAGCCAAAATGCTGGAGAGAGTCCATTTGTACTTCAAGAAAGCACCACTTTTGAATTTATTGCTAATTTTAAGATGGAGTATGAAATAAGTGAAAATATGTGAAGTATGAATACATGTGTTGGAATTTGAAACTTCACTTACCAACATTCATTGCTTGAGAAAATACTTTTCAATGTTGATAATCTGTCATTGGAACAAATCTTTTGTTGGGTTATCACTTATTGGGAGAAGGCACTGAGAATCTTGCTTGTGCGTCAATGATAACATTTTTTAGTATTCCTTTACAATTGCTCTCACCCGTAAACAATTACTCTCATTTGGACACCTTTCATTTCTCAGTGTCTCTATGGTATCTTTTGACAGTGATTGGCATTGATTTATATATGTATATCCCTCATTGAATATTCTGGAAGAGGGTTCTCGAAACTTCCCCTGTCCTCTCGATGGTTCTGGCAAGGGAAGAGCAAGGATGCCGCATCAAGACAGAGTGCCGGTTGAATGGTACCACAACTTCATTGACAATTTCTACGAACACTCTTCTACTCCACCTCATCTATGTCCCCTTCCCCTTCTCAAAATAGCTTGTAGGTTTTACAATGTAGGTAATAGGTTCCATTCAGTAGCGAATAAAAAAAATAAACTCAAGGGGGGGGGGCGCAAAACATATCTTGAGTTACCTTTACTTTCATCCTAATAAAAAATAATCAAGTCCATGCATAGAGTTTAAGAAAATTTTAGTTAAATTTATTACTTGCGTATACAAGACAATGCCAACTTATGATATAAAAAGTTATAATTGCAATTCTGCAATGTTTGGCAATAAGGGCAGGCCCGCAAGGGGGGGGCGCACAGCCCCTATCTGTATCCACCACTGGTTCCATTGTTGCGGAGAAAGAGTTTGAAACAGAAACCAAAGAAAACATTTCTAAGACAGTGATCATGAATGGATTGAGCATCTTGTTTCTAACATGAGTGGGCAATGAGGGAATGTCATTAGTAGCATAAGCACAATACAGTGCAACCTCGATATAACGACACCCCACGGTGCACGAATAAACACTCGCTATAGCGAATTGTCGCTTTACCGGAGGTGGAGCAAATAATAGCCAATATACCTGTTGCGAACAGATATACAGGAACAGGAGTGGTACGGCGACAGATAAACATCTATCCGATAAACGTAAGCGTAAATCCAGACGAAAGGCGATGTTTTTTTGCATCACTAAATTTCCTTACTCAAATAACGACCAACTATTCAAACAATTTATGAGCGCCGCACTGAATAAAAATCATGCAAAGCATTGTTTCGTCAATCATTACATTTATCGAACGACAGTTTACCACATAAATTTGAGACTGAGCACTCCATTAGCTTCATTTCTAACAGATCGCTAGCAATTACAGAGGTTAAGGAGTCTTGATGAAATTCTTCCGGCGGTGAAACCCTCGCTATAGCGAGAGCCAACAACAAAAGGGTCTCGTAAAAACGAATTTTTTAACACGCTTATTATAGGGTCAATTGACGGTGCATCGGCTATCTCTCGTAATAGCGGGGTTGTCGCTATAGCCCGTACTCGCTTTAACGAGGTTCCACTGTATGAAACTTTGTGGAAAATGTGGCTCTCAACCAGTTGTGGCTTCCTTGAAGTGCTTTCTTCCTTGCATTGCCATCCTTGATGGACCCCAGGGCCCATCATCTAGTACCATGAGCCTCGGTACAATTGCCATAGAAATTAAGGAACCTGGATAGCATTGTGGTCTGTGCAGTGGCCCGGAAAGCCAAAGGTCTGTGGTTTGATTCGTGGTCCAGGGGAATTTTTTTACTTTGTTTGTGGCTGGTGATTACCAAAAACCGGAAATTAGTACATCCAGCATCAACTCATTAGATTTTGTGAAGATATTATGTAAGGGTCAACTCCAAAAAACTTAAATTTTCTACAGGCAAAATTTAAAAAACTAATTTTTGTTTATTGAGAACCAAAATTGTGTAATTACAGTTTGTCAATCAAATAATTTAATGATGTAAGCAGCAGAGATTGTTTTTAATATTTACAATTTTTTTTATTTTTACTTTTGTGCTGTCTACAGACACGATATGTATGTCCATGGGCATAGCAGAAGAGGAATATTGTGTTTACTCATGAGAATTTTTTTTAAATTTGTCATTGCAGTGGTCCTTTCCGTTGGGCTACAACCTTGTCGCAGTGGAAAGGCTTGCGCGTTCCTATGACCCCTAGAGCTGCACTGGCGGGATTAATTCTAAATTATTCCCGGTAGGGCCACCCATGCCAGATAGGTCGAAGGGTAGGAGCCAGACGAAAGGTAGTCCACGTGATGGTGTCACGTGAAAAACACTGTTGGAATGGAAGTGGGAAACCCTACCAACTATTTCTTCCCTGAACACATGGAGTACAACCAAATGAGCCTCGGAATCTCATCGTCCGGGACCCGTCCGCAAAGGGCGGGTGTCGGGCACGGCAGCGAGGTCGGAAAGGTCCTCGGGGTCGTCAACACGCGAAATCCTTGCAGAGACTTATCATCATCACCATCAGTGGCAGCAGCAATGAAGAAAGAAGAAAAGAAAGCCAAGAAGAAGATGGAGAAGAAGAATTCGGCTGTAAATGTAGGGACGTGGAATGTGAGGACTATGATGAGGGCGGGGAAATTAGAAAATATCAAAAGGGAAATGGATAAAGGGAGGATAGATATCTTAGGATTATGCGAGGTGAGGTGGAGGGAGGGGGGAGACTATTGGAGTGATGGGTATAGGGTTATATATAGTGGAGGGGAAGAAAGCCAGCGAGGGGTAGCTTTAGTATTAAACGGGAAGATGGGTAAGCGTGTGGTAGGTAAAGACCAGGTAAGCGATAGGATTCTGGTGGTAGAAATTGAGACACGGCCCACCAACCTTGTGGTGGTCCAAGTTTACATGCCCACTAGCAATCATAGGGAGGAAGAAGTAGATGAGGTGTATGAACAGCTCGAGGAAATAATTAGAGACACACCGGGTACGAAAAATCTGGTAGTAATGGGGGACTGGAACGCCTCAGTCGGGGAAGGCAGGGATGGAAACGAAATAGGAGATTTTGGTCTAGGAAAACGGAACGACAGGGGAGAGAAAGCAGCCGAATTTTGTAGGAGAAACAAATTACTCATCACAAACACGTGGTTCAATCATCATAAAGGGAGAAGGTACACATGGAAAAGTCCAGGGGAGGTAGGGAGGTATCAAATAGACTACATTATGGTAAGACAGAGGCTTAGGAATAGTGTGAAAAACTCGCGCAGCTTCCCTGCAGCGGATGCAGATTCGGACCACAATCTAGTGCTCATGAAATGCAACGTAAGATTCAAAAGACTTATAAGAGTTAGGAAGACGAAGAAATGGAACATAGAAGCCCTGAAGGGGAGTATGAGGAGAGAATATCAGGAACTAGTGGACATTAGTATACGGGAGATTGAAAGTACTAAGACGGTAGAAGAAAAATGGGATAATATTAAAACGGGAATAGTCAAAGCGGCGGAGAAGTCAATTGGTTACGCTGACAGTAGAAGGATAAAGAAGCCGTGGATAACGGAGGCAATGGTAAAAGAAATGGAGGAGAGGAGGAAGTGGAAGAACATGGACACAGAACAGGGCAAAAGAATGTATAGGGAATTGAATAATCGATTACGACGGGAAACTAAGTGGGCAAGGGAGGCTTGGTGGAAAAGACAGTGCGAGGAAATGGAAAAGTTCCATAAGGTTGGAGAAGTAGGTGCGTTGTATGCCAAAGTTAAGTCGCTCTCGGGCGGCAAAAGAGGACAAGCCATGTCTAAAATTAAGGCTAAAGATGGGAGGATGCTAACCGAGCGAGAGGAGGTACAGGGTAGGTGGAAGGAATACGTGGAGGACCTGTATGACGGAACGAACAGACCGGAGAGATTGACTCAAGAGGAGGAAAGTACAGTGGAGGAGGATAATCTTGGGCCGGAGATATTAGATTCGGAAATAGAGAGAGCACTTCGTGATATGAAGGCTAGGAAAGCAGTAGGCGTGGATAATATCCCGTGAGCTTCTAAAGAATCTAGGGAAGGAAGGTAAGAAAAGGTTTTTCGAACTAGTGCGCAGGATCTATGAGGAGGGATGTTGGCCGGAGGATTTCGTGAAGACGGTTTTAATTCCGCTTCCGAAAAAGAAGAAAGCTGTGGAATGTGGAGATTATAGGACTATCAGCCTAATATCGCATGCGGCGAAAGTGGTGCTGAGGATATTGAACAGACGAATGGAGGCGAGGGCAAACGAGTATTTGGGCGAAGATCAGTTTGGTTTCAGAAGAGGTAAGTCAACTCGTGATGCAATAGCAATAATGAGGTCCCTCGTGGAGAGGAACCTAGAATATGACCAGGACGTATATGCGTGTTTCGTGGATTTTGAAAAAGCGTTTGATAGGGTGAACTGGGTAAAGTTAATGGATATTCTCAAGAGAATAGGTGTAGATTGGAGGGATAGACGACTGATTCGTAATCTGCACATGGCCCAGACTGCGCAAGTGAGGATAGTGGACGGAGAATCAGGGTGGGCAAGCATTGGCCGAGGTGTGAGGCAAGGCTGTCCGCTATCGCCGCTGCTCTTTAACGTGTACACTGAAGAGATGGTAAGGGAAGCGTGGGATGAGTTAGAAGCTGGGATAAAAGTGGGAGGAATGATGTTCGAATCAGTGAGATTCGCGGATGATCAGGCGTTGATCAGCCAGTCAGCGAGGGGGCTTCAGGCTCTAGTGGATGCGTTATACGAACGTTGCGAGGAGTATGGGATGAGGATTAATCACAAGAAAACTAAGGTTATGCGGTTTTGTAAAGCATCACGAGCGAGGAATGTGAGACTCAAGATAAAGGTGGGTGGTGAAAAACTTGAGCAGGTTGAGCAATTCAACTATTTAGGCAGTACGTTAGAGGAAAACGGATACAGTAGTAAGGACATCAGGAAGAGAATAGCATTAGCGAAGGAGGCGTTCATGAACAGGAAGGAGCTTCTAAGAGGATCGTTATGTAAAAGTTTAAAGAAAAGGCTAGTGAAGAGTTTGATCTGGAGTGTAGCTCTCTACGGTGCGGAAACGTGGACACTGAGGAAAGAAGACGAGAAAAGATTGGAGGCATTTGAGATGTGGGTATGGAGAAGAATGGAGAGGGTGAAATGGACGGAGAGGAAAAGGAACGACGAAGTGCTGGATATGGTTGGCGAGGAGAGGCAGCTTTTGGATGAGATACGCAGGAGACAGAAGGTATGGATGGAGTTAGTGCTTAGCGGGGAGGGGATGTTGAAAATGGTGTTGGAGGGTAGAATGTTGGGGAAATGAGGGAGGGGAAGGAAAAGAATAGGATTTTTAGATAGATTGAAAGAGCGTAGGCCTTACAGTGAATTGAAGAAGACAGTGCTGGAAGGAAAGGGAGGCTCCCAGATCACTTCTTGAATACTTCATGGAAACCTACCTTAACCGGTAGAATACTTTAATAATAATAATAATTGCAGTGGTGCAGCGAGGGAGGGTGTTTTGGGGGATAAAACCCCCCCCCCCAGAGCTCATGGAAATTTTAAGTTTAATCCATTTTACTTAATTGGATTGATTATACTAATAGAATAGTGTAAGGATTAATAAAATATCCCTCTGAAACCCGTAAAACTCACCATTTTGAACCATTTATCTTAAAATTCCGCAATTTATTAATCTCGCACCTATGCCGCTTATCCTGGTGGGTATACCATACCCCCACACACCCCGGTATCATTTGCACCTAAAGACCCCCCAGCCTTAATTCTTAGCTGCGCCCCTGTGTCATTGGACATTCTATAACTAGTCTTAGTGTTGGTATCATCATGCCCGTTACCATCTGTCATGTCCATGGAGTGCAGATCTCACGAACATGATGTCCAAGGACATGATGTCTACAGACATGACGATTCCCTCTAAATTAAGTTATAGTTGGGACTTAATATAAGTTAGAGCACTGTCCTTAATACACTGAAATTGCATTTTATAGCTGCCAAAGATATCATCTCAATTGTAATTAGTAAAAGGTTTTACTTTTACTAATTTTCACCTGTCCACGGACATGACTGATGATCATGGCTCTTTCAAAATACTGAACTAGAATTGTTCTTCCAGCATCAAAACATTCACTAAACCAAGTACATATATAATCAAATAACCCAATAAATCTGACAATATCTTTCTCTACATACTGGTTGTTCAGCGTTGCCACCATATCCTATGAATAATAATTCTCCCTTTTTCCTGTGTGGCCACGGACATTGCTTTTTTCATTAGGACAAATGTTTTTTTTATTTTATGATAAATATTATGAAATAAAGCAACCAAAAAAAGACTATTTAGGAATGTTTATATTTTTTTACTTGTTTAATCATAGATTTTATAATAAATTATTTAGTAAAGGTTGTTAATACCATAAACACCTCTTCGAAAATCTATGTGGGACTGTCCATGGACATGATGAATCATAGTCTGTGGACATTAAATTTGGGGAACATAATTTATTTTCTTTGGTAATTTGTCACTAAAATTAGTAAAAGGGTTTACAAAATAATATGCCACTTTAATGTTGATTTACCAGTTTTGGCTTTTTTATGGCAGTCCATGAACAATTTTGTACGATTGTGGGAGAATGACCCATAAGAGATGGAGTAATATGGACCAGCATGTCCACTGTTGGACATCACTGTAACGTTGCTTCGCAGGTCTTTTGTATGTTTGGCAGAATCCATACAACATTAATTTGATTGCATTGGAACAATTGGATGTCATGACGTCATTGGATTGACATCATGACATCCAATTGGACAATGATTGGATGTCATTGGATGTACCATATTGGTGTGCAGCAAGTAATCTGGGCAATCAAACAGAGAGTTGGAAAAGGTGTGTGATTGTATGGTGTTGATGGTACCCACACAAGTTTCGCCTCCTAATGACCAAGTAAAAGATGTCCTTGGCATGGAGAACATCTCTTAAACCCCAACTGCCCCTTTTATATCTTGCCCCACAAGGCTTAAAACAAATGCAGCAGATCCTACTTTACAATGGATTTAACATGCGATCATAGCTGATTGTTTTCAAGAATTTTAAATTGTTAGGATTTTCATGATAAATTTAGACATAATTATTTTTTTTATTATAATTAATGACATTTCAGATGCAATGGTCCTGTAGAATGTACTCTGTTGTTATGATGCACTTTGAAATTATGTACAGTGAAAATGCTAAATAATGAAATGTGAGGGGGATCTGGAGCTTGTGATAATGTGCTCGAGGTATCCTCAAAGAGAATGGCATTTATTTTCACAGCGGACTTTGAATAATTGTAGACATTTCCACTTAACCTTCCGTCAGGCACAATATGCCGCAATATGCCCAAGTAAAAGTTGTTTGCTGCTGAATTCAGGCGCAATGTGTCTGACAGGGGCGCAGCTGTGAATTAAGGCTAGGGGAGTTTCAGGTGCAACTAATACTTAGGAGTGTGGGGTATTGCATATCCTCCTGGGTAAGCGGGATTTGCTGGGGCCCTCCTCCAGAATAATGTTAAGATTAATGGTTCAAAATGGCGAGTTTTACGGCTTTCTGGGGGATATTTTATCAATCCTAGCACTATTCTCTAAGTAATCTTAGTCCAATTAAGTAAAATGGATTAAACTTAAATGTATTTCTCTGGGCTCTGGGGAGGGAGGTTTATCCCCAAAAATCCCCCCTTGCTCTGCCACTGGGCACAGATGTTTAAAAACATTATTAAATCTTAGCTATGGCTCAGTGGTACACCTTTTTTTAAATTTTAAAGCACCATTATTAGTGTAAACGAACACTTAAATGATGTCTTATTTGCTATGCATAAACCCCTTCACACACCGTTATATGACCCCGGATCGATCCAGTATGGTGTGATTTAATGTGCTTTTTAGGCTATGAAGTATCATTGTATGTAATGTATTTTAGCATGTAAATTCTATAAGATCAGTGTTTTTTATTTTGTTGACTTATTTAGCTAATAATGCTTTTCTTTTGCTTTACTGTGCCATTATTTTTTTTTAACTATGATAAATGTTCCACCACTGATCTGTCAGCATAAATGCAAAAAGCAAAAGGCTGCATAGAGTATGTCAAAACAAAGAGCTACTACAGGTATAAACAGCAAGAGTCTATGCCGCTTAACCCTTTAGCTGCGGGAGCGTCAAAATTTTTCTGCCACTGTGTGCGGGAAATGAGCGGGGAAGATATTTTTCCGTCGACCCCGGGCGTGTGTCTAGCAGGTAGTGGACCCTCATAATCCGGGACTACCCACCCTACCCCCTGACGACAGACCATGAATACAATTGAGCCCTTTCTAAGAATCATAATTGGAATTAAAATATTTGAACGTTACTTTTTCTAAATTAAATGTAAATGAATTTTTTTCCTCAAATTTGGCCAGCATGACATTTTTATGAGCGATTTGATATCAAACAGTAAAAAAATCCATTGATTTTTAACCATATTCCTCAATATTTCAACCATACTTCAGCCGATTTGAACTTTGGGGAGCATTCGGAACGTATGTTTGGATGCGGTAGGTAAAGGTAATGGATAATAAAGGTTATAATAGGCATTCTCATGAAGGTGGTCCGATATTACACCAGATGAGGAGCTATCGAACTGGAAAATATGAGGAGTAAAATCATCAGTCCTGGACCAAGAAGATGATGCGGATTCAATGTCTTCAGCCAAATTGAATGGACCACCATCGCCGGATTCATTTGCATCATCCTCATCCGTCTCAGTATCCCTGATAGACACAGACACATCGGAAAAATTTTCGTCCTCACTGTCACAATCAGAGTCGAATAGAATATTGAGAACATCATTCTCGAGAGAAACCTTTCTCCTTTTTGGCCGAGATGGCAAATTTTCACTATCCATAGTGAAAATAAATGAAGAGATTCACAAAATGTAGTCACTCGAGTAGGTACTTGATTAGGAGCAAACGTACACCACCGAAACTCTGGAAAAACTGAGCAAAGATCAATAGAGCATGTGGAAAAGACAGGATATTCGAAGGGAAACCCATTCAGTGGGAAATCCAGAACGAGATTATAATACTCAAAGGAAAGAAATGTCCTTGGTAATTACGCAGGTGCGACAAACCCACCACCGAAAGTATAAGAAAGAATAACCAATGCTTTCAAATAAGTTTCCCCGGCTAATGGACAATGACAAGATTAAAAAATTCCTAGGAAATGTAAGGATTCATTGGAATTGTTTTCTTCGTGAATGTGCCGCGGAGAGCAGAGAGACCTCTCTCTCGAAGAAGGGATAATCTGGGTAGCGCTCCCCGTGGTGAGGGTATCCAGTCCTCGAAAGACGCCTTTGTGCTCTCTGCCACTAGGTTGGGCCGAGTTCAAGCAACCGCGGAAAGGATGGCAATAAAATCCTGAGGAAAGTCTGCCAGTGGTAAGAAAATCTGGTCAAACGTAGAAAAACGTTTTTCCCGCACTCACCATGCAGAACGTTTAAAAACGTTCCCGCAGCCTAAGGGTTAATGGCATGGAGAAATGAAAAAAACTCTTGCGCTGTGCATGTTAGATCCATTGCTCCCGACGGAAGGTTAAAAAGGGCATATTTTTCACAATACATATGCATATATAAGCTTTATTTTAAGAAATAACATAAAAATTTTTGAAAATAAATATTTGCTATTCTCTTTGTGGATTGCATAAAATGAACGAAACATATCTGAAGCACAATCTGCACAAGTTTTAGATCCCTTCCATCACGGCACATCACATTATTCAGCATTTTCATGATAACTGCAAAGTGCATCTACAAAATGTTTGCGTTGTTATAGAGCAGTAATTATAAAGTGTTGCTCCATATTTTTATAGGACAAAAAGTGCTTCAAATTGTCTCCCCTACCACCTCCTGAAGTATTGCAGATTTCTCTTGAAACACTCAGTATTATGCACTTATTTTAATACACTATGTTGTCATTAGGTCTGGTGCCATTGCCTTACTCAAGGCATTAAAGTCAAAGATGAGAAGAATAAACAGGATAAGGACAAGAAAGAAAATGTTTCTGACTATGGATTTCTTGGCTCTTTTTTGGCAGTTCACTCAGCTGGTGATTACGTTGTAACCATGAACACTGATGAAGATAATGAATTTCTTTTTACAGGTGCGTCTTACATTTCCACCTTTATAGTTACATATCAAGGAGAGGTCATTTCTGCTATTTTATTGGTTATAAATCCAGGTTTGGTTCCTTTCATCAGTTCTTGGTCCCAGGTCTCAAGCAAGAGTTTTGTTTTCATGGGATGATTTTCAAGTGGGTTGTTCCACCTAAGATTGACTCTTGGACCAAATTTCAGACAGCAAATCGATACTATTTGATTTCAAAACAAAAACCCCTCAGTTTTTTGGTAATACCTGCAACAGATTACAAGATATTGCATTACATATATGATTTTATATTTTCTTTGTGGATCGACGTATTTATGAAGTTTTCTTGGCTTTCACACCAGGTGATTGGGCTTGATATTAATGCCAAAATTTCAGTGGCTATGCTTGCCACTATCTTCAGGGCACAAGATGACATTTTTCAACGGATTTTTCAGCAACTAACTTAAGGGTTAATAAATGTCATATTGTGCCTCCAGGACGCAGAGGCAGATTTAGCCACTGAAGCATTGGCATTGATAGGCCCAATTACCTGCTATGAAAATAAAGTAAACTTCATTTTAAAAAATTTATCGCAATGCAGTAAAACTGAAATTTTATGAAAGCTTCTTCACATAGGAGATAATTTATTAGGAATAAAAGGTAGTATATTTTTCCATAAATATTGAATACAGAAAGATAAATAATGGATTATTTTATGAACTTTTGACAATTTAATGAGGTTAATAACAAAATGAGTAATGATATTGAAGAACTGGACTGAAACAGAAAAAGAGTTAACTATGGCCGTACCCAGCAAGGGGCAGAAGGGGGCAGCTGCCCCTCCTAGAAGCAAAAATCGCAAATGTCTTTGAGGAAAATAATATTTTTTCAAGCAAATAAGTTTAAAAACTAATAGAGAACTGTTACAGTTTCCTTAAAATGTTGGTTTCATTCACCTTTTCCATGCTGAAATCTTACCTACAACTTGAACAACCATGGCTTGCCCCCCTCCCCCCTAGTTTTGATCTTGGGTACGCCCTTGCACTTAACAGTACCTACATATGTATATCTGCATAAAAATTCGAAAAGTGTATACGTGACAAGAGCCCCCAAATATTTTGAGGATTCAGTAAGAGAAAAAAAGCCACTTACTCGAATATGGTCACCTGGAACATGGAATATAGCTTTTCTTCAAAATATTTTGGCAAAAAAAGGGAGTATCTATGTTCAAAAATGGAGTGATTATGCATGCATTTTAAGGATTTCTAACTATTTATGAGAATTATGGGATTATTTTTCCTAAAGTTTTATTATTCTATATGTCTAAAATAGATATGTATAACCCGGAGTAGGATCCATAAAACATTTATGTCATTGGAGTATCCCTGTTAACACAGATTATATGTATATGATATATATGTATGAAATCACCTCATGTTTAGTAATATTTATGACACCCCATTTCATGTACTTTGAGAATATAAAAAAGGTTGAGTAGGTAATTAAATTTTGTATCTTATTTTCAGGAGATTCTGCAGGTTATTTGAAAGTTTGGCTTCTAAAAAATTATTTTTCTGCAAGCCCTTCACCTAAAATTGTGATGCCAAAATATAGGATATTGTTTCCTTTCTTGCTCAAGGATAGGTTGAATGGCAGAGCAAAACGTGCCATCAAAGGGCAAGAGTTACCCTTACTTTTGTCAAGTTATCAAGCTCACTTGAGGGCTATCACTCATGTTGAGTACATCAGAGAGGCAAAAATAGTGGTAACGTATGTATAAAATTTTTTCACATATATGCATTGTATTCCTTAACGGTGGAAATGGGCATAGTAATTTTTCATACTTCAAAAAATTCATTATGAGGGTTTGCCATGACTTTCATTTGAAAAATTTGGCATTTTGTGACTTTTCACCTCTTGTGGAGATCTCTATGTTGACAGAGCTAAGTATATGGCATTTCCAATTTATTTACATATATATTTTCTAACCACTAAAAGCAGCACTATACACATTGGCCTTTCATATCACGGGTCATTAAACAAGCTAACAATATACATTCATGAACAATCATTATTTTTCATACAATACATATTATGATTTTGGAGAGAGGCAAGGCTGTCCTCTATAGCCACCGCTCTTTAACGTTTACACTGAAGAGATGGTAAGGGAAGTGTGGGATGAGTTAGAAGCTGGAGTAAAAGTGGGAGGAATGATGTTCAAATCAGTGAGATTCGCAGATGATCAGGTGTTGATTAGCCAGTCAGCGAGGGGGCTTCAGGCTCTAGTGGATGCATTATATGAGATTTGTTAGGAGTATGGGATGAGGATTAATCACAAGAAGACCAAGGTAATGTAGTTTTGTAAAGCATCACGAGCGAGGAATATAAGACTTAAGATTAAGGTGGGTGGGAGGTGAAACACTTGAGCAGGTGGAGCAGTTCAACTATTTAGGCAGTACATTAGAGGAGAATGCATACAGTGTTAAGGACATCAGGAAGAGAATTGCATTAGCAAAGGAGGCGCTCATGAACAGGAATGAGCTTCTGCAGAAGTTCGCTATGTAAGAATTTAAAAAAAAGGTAAGTGAAGAGTCTGATCTGGAGTGTAGTGCTTTATGGTGCAGAAGCATGGACACTTAGGAAGGAGGACAAGAAAAGATTGGAGGCATTTGAGATGTGAGTGTGGCGAAGAATGGAGAAGGTGAAGTGGACGGAGAGGAGGAGGAACGACAAAGTGCTGGACATGGTGGGTGAGGAGAGGCAGCTTTTAGATGAGATGCGGAGGAGACAGAAGGTATGGATGAAGGGAGCACTTAGTGGGGATGGTATGTTGAAAACAGTGTTAGAGGGTAGAATGTTAGGTAAGCGAGGGAGAGGAAGGAAAAGAGTAAGATTTTTAGATATAATGAAAGGGAGTAGGCCTTATTGTGAATTGAAGAGGGAAGTGGTTGATGGGGAGGGAGGATCCCAGAATTCTTCTCAAGTACTCCATGGAAACCTACCTTAATCGGTAGAATACTTTAATAATAATAATAATTATGATTTTGGTGTATAATAAGAATGACGAAAATAATTATCTTGACAAACATATATGTGCTATGTGGTACCTCAATTGGCCTGTGGTGGTGTATGTTAGTACATACACCCACGCTAACCAGTATGAGATGCATAAAAATTTAGCTCAATGCTATGAAAGATTTGACTACCTCTACTCAACCTAGCATTTAAAGTTCTTTATTATCCATGAAATAATGCATTTTTATGCATATCCATTTTGCAGAATATCTCTATTGTTTCATTGATTCTATCAGGCCTGAAAACATATCAATTGCTCTTTTAAGATGATGTTTTCCTAGTCATTCTGAATGATATAATCCAAGTCAAACACATTACCTCAGTGTCTGCAGCTGTGTAACGAGTCAAGGTTATAGCATTGTTGTAGAAATTTTTTATCCACAACTCATCTGCTACAATCAATCAAACATCAGTGTTAAATTGACTGCAACATGCAATTGTAATTTTAAAAAGGCCTGTTGAAATGGCAAATTGCTTGATTTCCAGTTGTAGTTCAGATTTCTCAGTGAGAGTGTGGTCCCTTGGTGGCAGATACATTGGTACCCTAGGCCAGCAACATCCTTGGCCCAATTTTGAACCTGGAAAAGAGGTGGAAGACTTCCCACTGCGGATTCCAAGCGATTTGGTCAAAGTTGCATCATTTACCTCAATGAAGGTGAATATAAACAACTAAATAATTTAAGTATACCAGGCAGTATTTTTTTGGAGAGGTCCGAAACCGGGGGGGGGGGGAAATTTTTGAAAAACAGGGTACTAAGCAGAGGGTTTTAAACTAATTTCTACACTTTTCATGACAGAAAAAACTTCATTTTTCAAAGAAATCTTTTGCAAACCATGATGTTTAATTGAAGCTCAGTGGAGCACTAAATATCCGAAGATCCGTGTGCTAATAATTAGCATCCCCTCTCCTCCTATCTGTTCCTTCCTTCCCTTCCCCCAACAGCTGAGTCGACAATATTGTTAAGTTAAACCCACACCTAAGTTTTTCCTGCAACAAGTTATCTAACAACACTGTTTACTGTGTCACGGTTAGTCACTGGAATTACTGCTCGGCACTGATGCGTACCGGGCACGTGAGCTTATATTTATGCTTTTTCGTGGTCATGTTAAATTTCTTTCAGCACTTTATTGATTCAGAATACCTAATTCTTCAGGAGAGAAAGCGCATCAATATAGATATTTTGGAAAATTTCAGGATTGATAAATGTGAAGCGAAGAAAGAGGCCGCGATTACTTTAACGGCAAAGTGAGGTGCGATATTATGCGAATTCAATGTGTAAGAGAAAAAACAAGGCAATTGACCTTGGAATCATAAAGAGATACATCGAATGAATGCCAGCAGCATTAAGTAATGAAGGCTTAAGCTTTAATAGATTATGACTCATAAGATGTGATTTTTTTGCTGATTCACCCAAAAATGCAAAATTTTGTTTTTATTTACTGATTTCGCATTATTTCTTGCTATTTTGCATTATTTTGCGTTATCGGGTCTCGCAATTTTCACGGATCTCTACTAATACATAATAATTTACAAAATTCATGTGGCATTGGTTTTGAAATACTTAAAAATATTATAAATAGTTAATTTTGTTAATAAATAGTAAATATGAAGCAAATATTAAACAGTGGACAAACCTTATGTTCTCTAAATGAATATCATAATTCTTGTGATATATCCTACCCTAAATTCTTGAGAATCCAATTTTGAAATAACTTGTCACATGCTCTTAAAAAATCGAACAAGTAATAAATGCTTCAAATTGAGTATTTTCTACAAGTGAATAAAATTGAAATCAAATTTAGAAAAAATCACATTTCCGCTTTTATTATGTAAATTCAGGTTTTCACTGGAGCACCACCAATCATTGACTGCAGACCAAATGGAAAAGCTGAGGATGAAATCATTAAGCAAGATGATGAAATAACCCGCCGCGATATTGATGAAAGAGCATATGGCCGAAGGCTGGACAAAGATAATATACTGGGGACTCACTTTGAGCTACCAAAACGAAGTGGAAAGTTACATCCACCCCCAAAAATAGATCGATCATACGGCTTTGTAAGAATACACTACTTTCTACCAAGCAAAAAAATAATTAATAGTTATTAAATATTTTTATCTATCTGCACCCTCATCTGTGGCTCATTATTTTTCTTGTGCTAGTTTACACTTAACTGTAGTGGCAAAACTGCATAGCAGTAATTCTGATGTGAACATTTTCAGCCAGTTAAAACATTGTTTGACAACATAGTATTTAATTTGTATTTGCAAGCAAATACATTAGCATCAGATATTCATGATTTACCTATATTTCAGTTGGTACCAGCATATGAACATATAGATTGTCCGCCTCCAACATTCTTCGAAGAACTTACCACCCCAGAAACCGTACTGAGGGTTCAAAAGCAGAGGTAACTGTTTAAATTGTTTTGAATAATTCATACAGTGTATGGAAATTTTTAGTGAACTGCTCTACACAAGCTTGTCATTAGTAAAAGTCAAACATTAGGCATCTTATTAATTAACACTAAATATTAGTGATTAAAATCAACTGATTTCGGCATTACTTGGTGGAACAATGAAATGTTCATGGTGAAACAAAACCCAGTACTGTTCCACAAACTTTTTTATTTGCTGTCAACTAGTTTCAACGTCTATACCGTCATTATCAAGACAAAAATGTTTGTTGGATTTGGATTTGTTTCGCCATGAACATTAGGTGATTAATTAAACTCTAGTCAAATGGAGCCTACGCCTTTTAGCTGGAGTCAGTTAATGGCAGACTTTAGCCAAACTAAATTCAATGGACAACAGAATGAGTACTACAAATTTTTGAAAAAGTCTAACTGATGCTCCCTTGTAAAATTTTTGCTAGGAAAGTCCATAATGACATACAAGGGTAAACATAAAAGTAAGGTCTCCTATGTCATTGCGTCACCACATGAAGCTCTAGGCGCAATCCGCCAACACCACCATGTTTCTTTGATTCCTCCACTACCACTCTCGAACACCGTGAAACATCTAGGTTTGAAATCCGGTCTGTCATACGATTTTTGGCCAGGAAAAAGGTGGTACCAATTGATCTTAATGGCCAATCCTTTGAGGGATATGGTTAAAAATGCTTGGATGTTAAAAACATTCGTAATTGCTATTAGTTCCTTTTCGGCCGTGCAAACGTCCAATGCCAGGTGAGTACCCAAACAACTCACTGAAGTCCACCAGAGGTGGCGCATGGAATGTGCTGAAGAAGTTTTGTGCCATTTTGAAGAGGAAATGGATGAATTTTTGGCCACTATCACCCAGTGATTTCCACATTTTGCTCACCCTGAAGAAAGAAATACCGAGGAGGAATGAAGTTCATGACGGACGACGAGGTGTAAGAGGAGATCAATGCCATCATAGCAACATGAACGGAAGTTGACAATGGCAATGGGATACAAAAGTTCATCATAAAGCGGATGAGGAAAGCAATTGAGTGCCAGGGTGACTACATCTGAATAAAGCTGAAGCCATGACCTTTCCAACAATGTATCCAGCAACGTAAATAAATATCATATTCAATGATTTAAAAAATTGGAAACCTTACTATTAAGTTTACCCTTGTAGTAAAAAAGATAATTTGTTCTTACTTGATGGATCTAACACTAATTTTTTGAGCTTTTTTATTGTGTAATTTATATTTCCGTATTTAGGACTTAATATTTGATTGGGACTTAATATTAATGGTTGCTGTTGGGTTTCAGAGATGCTGTGAAGGAGGAAAATATTGATGCTCAATTATCCAGTAGAACATTGGTTAAAAATAAGAAGATAAAAAGAAATAGAAAAGTCACAAAACAAGGAAAGGTGTAAGGAGCAATCAAAGCTTGAATTAAAATGGCATGAAAATAGATGAGTCATAATTTCAATGACGATGGCTGTGTGAAGGAAGTTGTAACTACTGTAACATTTGGATGAAAACAGATCATGATAAAAAAATATGGTACTTCAAAGGGAAATTCATTTAAAAAATGCATAGCTGGCAATATATTTGAAAGAATGAAGTTACTCAAATGAGTTCAAACCCTGTCCAGAAAATGAAAAAAATTGGCACAAAATTAGTAAAATGTAATTAAATCTGTAAAATATAGAATATATATTGAGTATTCAGGCATGAACAGTGCTGTAGTTGGGCCGGTACGGCATACCCCCTAAAATCCAAACTCGTTATAAGAGTACCGGTTAAAATACCTTTGCGGCCAGATGTATAATACATGTTCAGCTGTTGGAATTTTTGGTGAGTGCCTCCTAAATTTTTTTCCAACGACATCACTGGGCATGCCCAGAATTATTAATTATGCCTACATGGATTCTCGCTATTCCTCGCATTCGGGCAGTAACCTGTAACTAAATCAGGAGCAGATTAATCAGAGCAGTTGCTGTTTTGGGGAGGACTCACGTGAGGACTTCCCCGGCGCTTTTACGGCATACTATACAGCAATAATACATCTGTGGTCTGATGTGCGTAGGCAATAGTGGCTTATGGATATTCATCAATTGTTTGTAATAGGACTGGAACTAGGAGTTCCATCAGGGTGGATCCAGGATTTTTTTCTGGGGAGGCACAAGGGTTTGACAGGCCATGGTATGTTTTACATGGGGCACGTAACAGCACAATCTGACATGTGTACCAAGGTACAGTCAAAATTGCATAGTGTGAAGCGGTGAACTGCTAAAACGCATGCTAGAATGCATGGATTTGAGATGGCATAACAGCCCCTGTTCTAATTTCGTTCATGCATTCGCACAGTTGCATACCATAATGAGAAATTAATGCGTTTACAGACTGCGCAATTACATGCCCCGTGCAAATGGCCTTTAATGAGCTGAGGGACTCCTGACAGTCCTGTCACATTCAAGGAGTTGTGACTCCCCCTCCATGTGCCACTTGTTACCATAGGATTCGGGGCTCCTCCCCGGAACATTTCATGCCCAGAAATGGATTTTGAATCTATTCTGGCTCTTAAAAACGAGATAAAAGTTAATAAAAATACAATTTCATCAGAAAAAAGTACTGTGGAAAGTGAGAACTCCAAGGCTTATAAAATTTTATAATGCAAATCTATAACAAATCTCTAAAATAAGCTTTTCGAATAACTTTCAAAAACACATTAGGTTTATTTCCCTCTATTCTCCTGACACATTCATTCAATTTTTTTTAATATGATATTTTTATACTGAGTGTTTTGTAAATAAAGAAAATTAATGAAATCTTAGAATTTTACAGAAGCATAAAAAATTTAGTTCAAGTATAATCAGATTCTTTTTTATTACACCTTTAGTACATGCTTCGTGATAGATCTGAGTGTTGTGGGGACTTAAGCTTGGAGCCATTGGCGATCGCCGATCAGTTGACTTGGCTAGACCACCACCGCATGTGACTTTCCTTCTAGTGCCACTACTATTTGGTGGCGTTGGGAGTTCAATTACTATTGAACGTAGTTTTCCACTGCTCATCAATTTATTGTTGAAAGCCCAAATAAAATTTCCAGTGGATCCTGTAAGTGCAATAGAGTGCTAGCTTCCCACACAGCAGGTCCCCATTTGACTCCCGGAGGTGATAGCGACTTTTCAGAGGCTGCCCAATCTCTGCTTTAGAGCATTGTGGTGAGCATTTCAAGTACAACACTCCTTCCATCAGATGGGATGTTAAACCATGATTCCCTTGACTCCTTTTGTTAAGAGCAGGTTAATGCTGACTCTGGGTTTTTCACCACCCTCCCTACCGTCAGGTGCAGTGGTGCAGTGAGGGGGGGTTTTGGGGGATAAAACACCCCCCAGAGCTCAGAGAAATTTTTAAGTTTAATCCATTTCATTTCATTAGATTAATATTACTTATAAAATAATGTAAGGATTATAAAAATATCCCTCAGAATGCCGTAAAACTCACCAATTTGAACCATTTATCTTAAAAATTTTCTGGGGTGGGCCCTGCACCTCCAGCTTCCCCTGGTGGGTATTCCATACCCCCTAAATCCCCAGTATTAGTTGTGCCTAAAACCCCCCTAGCCTTAATTCCTAGCTGCGCCCCTGGTCAGGTGCAAATGACCTTAGCTGTGGGTTGCTATTCCAATTACTAGGAATAAATTTTCCAGAAATAATCTTAATTTTTGTTTCCTGGCAATAATTTTTAAGTAAGAACAATGAATTGTGATTAAAATAAAGAAAACAAGAGTTGTGTAGGTGTAAAGAGCTGTTTTCTGTACCTTACATTCCCACTTTATTGTCTCCTCTATACATTACCCCTCCCTACCCAAACCCACTTTTACCTCCCTCATCCCCAATACCATGATGACTCAATGGAGTCACATGTTGTGTGAGACGAGACATCTCTCTCAAAAGAGACACAATCGCCATCAATACATATTTGTGCCTTCTGTCATGAGAAGTCACCGCTTTGCGTTATTCACTTCAAATCTAAG
Organism: Ischnura elegans; assembly: GCF_921293095.1. Classification (NCBI taxonomy): domain Eukaryota; kingdom Metazoa; phylum Arthropoda; class Insecta; order Odonata; family Coenagrionidae; genus Ischnura; species Ischnura elegans. The sequence continues at coordinate 102,849,915 of NC_060247.1, forward strand.
ACTATTCCAAAATTTTGCCAATATTATTCAAGGAAACCATGTTCGCAAATTCTGTGCTCTCTATTTAAAGCCTGAAGAAAACAATCTCACATGAGATTTAGCTCTTAATTTCTTAGACATATCTTCTAATGAATTTTGATAAATAATTTTGAAAATGCAAAGGCCTACTTGTCAACTTGGCAGCTGTGGAATGATTTAGAGGTAGAATTAAAAGAAAGATCAAGTTGTTACAAGCAGAAAAAATATGAAAGGGTTGGATTTTCTCCAATAATATGGGCCTCCCCTTGTTATTGTTCACAATAACATAACTGCTTTGAGAATCAAAATCTTATTGAGCTCAAATATGTTAAATATTTTTATTATTTTGACTTTATTATTATTACAAATTTTGTACTTTGCCATGTGTTGTTAGTGGATGAAAACATCCAAGGACTATAAATTAATATTCTATTTTATTCCAACTCCCAGATATTTGTATTCAAGATGTGTTGAATTCACTTGAAGGTCTCTGTGCTGGTGGATTGCAAACTGAATATTTGGTGAGGGGTTAGGGTGTAGAAGTAATGCCAGCTTTAATACCATATTTCCAGGGGTATATTGGATGCACCAAATATCCTTTAAGTGGAAGGGGAAAATATGCAATTTAAACCCTAGATCCGATGCTAGGTCACAGAAGAAATTAAGGTGGCTTCTTGCATGTAATTAAAAATGAGTGACTTTCTTGCTGTAGCAGAAGAATAAGTAGCATTTATTTAATGCATGCTACCACTGAGAGGCAACACCACCCAGATGAAGACGACTGGAAGACCCTCAAGGCACCGTAAAATAATGGGAACCAGGATTTGGCACTCTTATCCTAGGAGTAGGTAGTGTTACGAAATTGGTTGAAGGAGGATCTATGGTGCCTTAACATAATGGAACCAAGAATTTGGCACCCTTAGCCAAGGAGGAGTGTCCACGGACAAGGACCCTTACCTCTCCTGTGGGATGACGACCAAAATCCACAGCCACCTTGAAGTCATTCTAATCTTTAAGCCTACACTGGCTGTATTTCTACTCTTATTAAACTTGTTATATTAATATTTAGAGGTCTGTTCATTTGCTTTACACGAGCATGCATAAACCATCGACTCTTAACCCAGTGAGAAATGGGTGGTGGAATCCACGTTGAGTGGTGGATATTTGGTGGTGGTGGATATTGAGTGGTTGGACCCACGTGGAATCCACGTTGATTTCAAGTGGATTTGTGGTGATTAGCATAAAATGTTAAACAGAATTTCTAATTTGTGGAACTTAACTCTCTGGTGACATTGCGTCATTTATCATCCTGAAACCACGCTAGTTATGTGAAAATGTATCGCACATTCTATTTTTATATAATTCGTGGAAAGGCAGCCATGAGAGCACATGAAAAATCGTAGACACATATATAGAAGGTTTAGATATAGAGTGGTTGAGGTTTTAATGGTTTTAGGACAGCACCTACTGCTGTTTTAATTTTTCCACCAAATTTCCACGTGGATTCCACGTTGATTCCACGACCAAAAACACGTGGTATCCACGTTACATTTCCACGTGGATTCCACCACCCATTTCTCACTGGGAACTGGCTAAAAGTGAATTGCTGAAAGAAAAACAATCTGAATGCCAATTTCGGCATGAAAGAACTTCCAAAACCAGCTCTTGAAATCTTAGGAATTTATTTCTATCCCCCATAGAGTTGGCTGCATTCGACAACTGGAAAACATGTTGTAATACTCTACTACTCTACTCAAACTGGCATTATAGGTGAAGGGGGTTTGGGATAGTTCAGTAATTAACCTCACTTCAATAATGTAGACGGAAAGGGGTGACAGAGCTCTTAATTTCGAGCACCACCACAAAGGACAGCGACCTGGCTGAGGTCGTTGCCCTGGGACCCTGAGATCCCTGCCGATGCCACCAGGATATGCAGAGGCTAGTGCCAGGAAGGTGCCGAGAGAAAGAGATGCTCACAGAAAGGCTACGGAGAAGGACTTCCACGTGCGAGAGACGATAGTACACATCTGCATTGTTTGTGGTACACATCTGCATTAATGAGGTCGAAATTATTTCTGTCTACATTAATGAAGTGAGGTTAGTTACGGAACTTTACCAAACCCCCTTCGTTGGATTATCCCTTTCATGGAAAGTATTCAAGATAGCATTCAGGTAAGCTGTGGGCAAAAAAGTCATGATGCTGTCTGAGCTCATATGGATGCTTCAAATGATAACCACCAAAATCAGAGAGAAAGTTTTAGAACCGATATTATACGGTGATTTCAATGCAGTCAATACAAAAATTGCATTCATGATAAGGGCAAAAATAATGCAACATTATAAGAAGAAATAGTATATTTGTATCTCTTAGTAAATAAGACTGGTTTTATACAGTGCGATTATGTACAATGTAATAAAGCACCTTCCACATCGTTTGTTTCATCAGTAATAATCCTTCTCTCGCATTTGTCTATTATCCTATTAAAAAGTCAACAATATCACACAACTGAAATGAAAACAGAAAACCACCTCGATCCAGCTAGAGAAGAACAAATCCACTTTCCAGTTCATAGAAAACGATTAGCTTTAAAATAAAAGGTAGTTTCTCTGAGCAACAATGTAGCAAGGCACAAAAGTCAACAAAAGCTGACAATGTTCAAGACAGTTGGATTATTACATAATATGTATAAGTGAGAGCCTACACGTAATATCAAAGATTTTTTTCCAAGATTTTCCAAGGTTGTGAGAGGACCATTTAATAAACGGCTATCATGTCGTCGCATTTGTGTGACGTCTTGAGAAATTTGCCTTACTGTTCGAATTACCACTTGTCGTTTGTAAGAAAGATTCCAAGTTCCGAATTCAAGAGATGTACTATTTTTTCCTCTAGCTGGCTCGAAATTCCCATCATCACATTTGGTCACCTACATAATATCTTATGCTGTGGTTTGCATGCAATGCTCCAGTTTTTTTTGTTTACTATGCGGAAAGGGGTAATTATAACCTCCACGAAAGAATTCTGTAACAACGACGAAAAAGATTAGGTAAGAGAAATAATTGAAGTGAAATTATTATTACCTTAACCATTTCGATCCCTCTTCACCAGAGACATACCGTTTCGATATATCTTTCATACTTAATCCTACATTACTTCAAAGTAATTACTCTTTTTTCCGGCTATAGTACTACTAATAGTGAAATTCAATTTTATTATTGAATCGTACTTTATGAAAAAAGGATTAAGATTGTTTAAAACTATCAGATTTTTAATTGTAAAACGCATTCTTGTGCATTTTCCTATAAAACCATTTTACTATTTGGTGATCAAATTTGGCGTTTTTGTCACTAGTGCCCATTCTTTTGTTTCAATATTTTTTTCATTTACAAACGTCATCGTGGCCGTTTTTCTCTTGCACCAATAGTGTGCCCCCCCTTTTCTACACTGGTACAAACCATTTGGAATGTTTTAAGATAACTAAAATCTAGGCGTACGCTGTTTCTCTTGGTCGGACAGTGGATATAAGGTAAAATTCGAACACCGATACGAAATCATAACTTATACACTGAGATCAAAGAATTATGATAAACGTATTTCATAAAGGAAGCGTTAATATAATTTAAAATTATATTGACGCTCAAGAAAATCGGCATTCATGAAAGTTTCACCAAACCCGTCGAAAACATTCCATCTACTCCTTTCTCATTCACATTGGTCGCAACAAGAGTGTACAATTTTTGATTGCTTTTCCGTATATAAGCAATATGAAGATAGTGTAATTTTATCCACTGCTTGGAAGATCCCTTAACGGCTATGACTAGCAAAAAAGTATTCGATTTCATCTCCATATTGGGGAAGAAACTTGATATGTTCTTGTCTGGAAAGCGCTTATTCATAATAATGACAACTGTGGTAATTATGAATAATATTTTAAATTGCGTCAGCAACAAAATATCAACAGTGCTCATGGATATTATGTACACAATTTCTCTTTCTATTTACATTCAAGTTTCTTTAGACATGCTAACTTCTTATTTTTTTATTTACAAACGCACGTCTTAAAGTATCATGTCTTTGGCATGGGCATATTTTGCATTCCGACGGCATTAAAGCATTTATTTTTTTCAGGTAGTAGTTTTGCACATCATGAGATGCCCGAACAAATAAGAGGCCTTTTGCAATCCGTGTTCGTATTGACAAAATTATGATGATGCAGTGTGACAAAACACGCCTACGTGAAGAGTATTGCTGTATTGAGTTTTTGTTTTTCGAATAATGGTGAATGTGAATAAGTTTGAAAGACGATAATTTTTTTTTGTTTGAGTGAAAGACACCGCTTCTGTATCCGTGTTAAAACACACAGTCCGTAGCGCAAGAGATTGAATGGATCGTCCTTTCGATATGATGCCATTTCCCGAGGCCTGACCCAACAGATCGGGACTCGAGGGGATTCGCGAATAGCGACGATTTCATTATTATAATTATTATTATTATTTTTATTATTAATATAAATATTGTTATTGGGTGGGCCTCCACCTGGGCCGTTTCCGCACAGAGTCTCTGCTAGAGGTATTCCCTAACTCTCCGGCCGGGTTGCTTCTCCTCCACGCCCTCAATGCGTGACACTGCCATCGTGACCATACCGACCACGCTCGCGCCGCTGTCTGTGGCTGTCGATGGTGCCGACGTCGTGGTGGATGGCGTGGTGGACTGAGCTGTCTCTGTCGCGGAGGTAGTGGCGGAAGTCGTGGTCGTGGACGGAGTTGGGGGCTGGCACTTGGGTCTAGACTTGCTCCTCTTCTTCCTTGCTACGGCCTCAGCACCGTCCTTGGTCCCTCCTCTTGTCCCCTTCCGTCCAGATCTCTCCCTGGACGACCCCTCAGCCTTCTCTGGCACTGGAGGGGCCTCGTCCAGCTCCCCTCCTGTGCTGCACACGTCAGCAGAGTCCTCCTGGGCCGGTACGACCCCCACGGTTAGCTTAGGTGGTTGCACTGGCGGCTGGGGCTGCGGTATCCCGACCGATCCAGCACCCATCCTGACCAGAACCTCCCCCAACATCTCCTCCATGCGGTTGATTTTCTGGTTCAGCCTTTGAAGCTCCAGCTTAACGTCCACTTTAAAGTCCATCAAAGTGGCCAGGATTTGCTTGTACTCCGCAGATGGGAGGGGTGGTGGTTGGTACACGTCCGCTGGGGGCTGGGTAACCTTGACAACCGTCTCCCTGCCACCACCATCAACTTCATTGAGCCTCTGCTCACTCTTCAGGATTCCGCTGTCCGTTGACTCGACCTTCCGAAGGTTTGACCTCCTCCCGGACTTATCTTCACCCCCTACTGGTACATTTGTCGAAGGCTCCACAGCTGGGGTGGTGGTCCCTGCTGGTACTGGGGCCAGCTCAACCATCTCTTCTATTGTGTCTGTGGTCCTGGTGGCGATCTTCTGTCCCTTTGGGAAAACCTTTATTGCATCCAAAATAAAATTGATGAGTATTAATAACTGAAAAGTACTCAAATGTAAAACATATTCTTGGGAAATTGTTAAATTTTAGAGGCCTTATATGTTTCAATTGTAAGATACAATGAATGATGGGTATATTTGATTGTTAACCTTAAATTTACTCCCAGAGATATTTGGAGCAAATGCTAACCATTTTCTTCTGGAAAATAGATATCAATGGAGTTTCTGATTATTTAATACTCTGATGTGAAGTTTATTCTCATGACATTAACCAGATGACATTCACAGTCAGGATAAAACAAATTAAGTTACATATTTAGAGCTAGAGTGCTGAGCTGGCATATCACAAGCCAACGAACACCAAAACTAGGACTTTGTTTTGCACTACAGTTACCAATTCCGTGAACACAGTTACTAGTTCTAAATGGGCTTTAACCCAGGCCTTAAGTTAAGAGGCCAGCAATTAAACCTTTTCAAAAGTCTAGATATAAAACAAGCCTTCATCATTTTGAGGAGCATTCAATCAAACATTCAATAATTTGCAGATAGAAGTAATTATGTAGCTACAGAGATCGTTGTGTTAGACATCAACACACTAGCTTGCTAGATGAAGTCAACAACTCATGTGTATGAGATAGATGTGCCTCTATCTATGTATTCATCAGGCACTCAAATAATAATGATAGAATACATTGAACTGATTTCCTTAGCCCTTTCCTAATATAATCACTATGTGCATAAATACATATGTGAGTTAACTTCAATACTTCCTCAGGCAAACCATACCAATCCCTAATCCTCTGATGCAAGAAGGAAAATTTTTATGTATTTGAAAGCTGCAATTAATATTAATTCACAATTAATATCCTTCCTCATCAGATAACTAGGTCATTTTAACCTGTTTGATTGATCCCTCCACACATGATCTCTCTGAAAGTTGGAAGTTCAAACCCACCTTATTGCCAGATCCTGATGGCTGTGGTGAAGACCCACTGCTTCCAACTGGAGCTGTCCTCTCCTTCGGTGTTCCCTTTCCATCTGACTTGACCGCTGCCGCACCCGTGTCGCTGGTTGTGGAGTCCGCACTGGCACTACTCCCCAGCAGTCTCCCCCACTTACTACCGCCGACAGCACGCCCTGGCACTGCCGGCCTTGGCCTGATGGAAGTGGCTGACGCAGATGATGACGCTCCATCTTCCCGCTCGGCCACGCTGGTGAGTTTGGCAGCAGAAGCAGAGGGAGGTGCTCGCGTACCCACCCCTCCCCCCACGCTCACCACGCTCGAGACGCTCTCAGTGTCGCTGCTGCGCTCCCCCTTCTCAACGTCCCGGTTTGTTTGAGCTGTGTTGCCTCCTCCGGTGGGCAACGGGCTCTGCGATTTGGTGGAGGGAAGAGAAAGTATAATGTCATTTAAGGAGGCCATCAAAGATAATGAAGGGTGATTGACTCAATGAGGAGTTGAATAATGTACCAGAGATTTGGCTTGATTATAGATGAAGGAAATTAAATTTGTTCAGATAGAGTGAGTGCCAAATTTATCATCATTGCCTTAGCATTAGCCAGCTTATAGCAGGCTCCTTACAATAAAAATGAATGTGAGAGTCACTTTTAAGCCATATGGGAAACTTTTCTGTCAGTAAGAGATACATGAGTTTCATTCATGTAGGAAGGTTAATTTTATTAATTAGAAGTGCTACAAAAAATCATGAATATTTGGTTAGTACATATTGTAAAGAAATTTTTAAATTAATTAATTAATTTGATTCAATCAATCATTTAAACGACACATACAAGAACATACATGGGCCAAATGAATGGGGCTGTCAAGGTATCATTATGGCCGAAATGAGGCTAAAAAGCATACATATTTATTTCTGTCAGAAGAGGCATTATAACCCCTTGGTAATGACTAACTGAGAGTTTAATTTTTCTAGATGTTTAATAGTACTGTATTGAGGAGAAAAATCTTTTGGCCTAGGAATGGAAACTAGGACATTTGGATGAATTACAGATGAACGCAAATATAAAAATGTTATCAAGAATCACTGTCAGGGTTTGCAGAACAATTTCACGTATGCAGTTTTAATGAACTATGAACACAAAGGAGAATGTGTAATGGTTCCTGGAGATTGACTATTGGTCCAAAAACAAAAACATCTTTGGTTTTGTTACCAGTTCTGGTATATTATTTCCGATTATGTGAATTTCATCATCATTCATGTGTTAGATTCAACAATAACACATTTCCAATACTGTGTAAAGTTTAAATATGCCACAAAATCAGTGATAAACTTTAAATGAGGTTAATGGGACTATGGTGTTGAGATGATTAATGGTACCAGTGACACAGCGAGGGGGAGGGGGTTTTATGGGGGATAAAACCCCACTCAGAGCTCGAGAAAGTTTTAAGTTTAATCTATTTTGCTTGATTGGATTAATATTACTTATAGAATAATGTAAGGATTAATAAAATATCCCCCAGAAAGCCGTAAAACTCACTATTTTGAACTATTTATCTTAAATTTTTCTGGGGGAGGGCCTTCTGCTTACCCTGGCAGGTAATAAATGCCCCCCACTATTAGTTGTGCCTAAACCCCCCCCCCCCCCCTAGCCTTAATTCCTAGCTGCGCCCCTGAATGGTCCATAAATGATTTGGTTTGTATCTCAGTTTTCTTTTGTTACTGTGGTCCACTTTGGGACATTCTTGATAAATATATAACAATTTTTTGCCACAGCTATTAATATTTGCTCCTCATCTGAGTATGATTCTTTGTCAGGAATGTTATTCGCTCTGTATAGTAGTGTGTTGACATAAGACACTCTGGGATGAATGGTGGTGCAAATCCACATTCAGGAATCTGTCTTTGTGAATTTACATATTTAACCAAATACTGAGTATTTTGAACTCATCTTTGACTAGAAAAAACCTCCAATATGGAGGGAGAAATGTTGACTGAAAAATAAATTTATAAATGCAACATCAATCCTGAAAGCAGAATGGAGCAGTACCGTAATTTGCATCATTACTTTGAAAACCAATTTTCAGACATTTTTCTGATAAAATGTTTAATATGACAGAGCTATATTTTGGTATTTTATTGTTTACAATTGTCTCTTAATGAAATGAAATACATAATTTCTTTTGTTGCAAGTCTGGGAGAGAGTCAAGGTTGCAGTAGAGATATGTATGGGTATGGTTTAAAAGAAGAGCTATGAAGCCTAAGATTTACTCTGGATATACCCTGAATATGGTCCACAGCAAAGGCATGAAGCAGAAAGGCTTCAATAAAAAATTAGTGTGTACTCTGATTAAGATTGATTAAAATTAAGACCAGAATTGTGAAAATAATGAATTCCGATTTCTTAATTGGATTGCAATTTTTTTTAGTTTACCGGGACTAGCCATGGTGATATATTCACGGAGTCACCCGCAATGCACAAATTGAGGGAAAATTACACAGAGAAAAAAATCATTCACCTTAACCAGGATTCGAATGCGGATCTCCTAATTTCAGGTCCAGTGCTTTAGCCAGTCAAGCTACCAAGGCGTGTTTCTCCTTATTACCATAGATTACCATATTTTCATGCATGATCTAAGATTTTTAGAATTCATGGACATTTGATGGACATTTAAAGATCTTACCAGTGATATAATTTGCAAATTTTTAAATTATTGTTTTTATATTTTTTTCCTTTTAACTACGAAAGTTAAGAATATATTTGTTATTTTATTACATTTGCTACTATAGTTTATGTATTTCTGACATTGCATTTTTCTTGGTCTTCCATGTCAGTTGGCTTGTGGAGAGTGGACTGAGAATAGAGAAACTAATAAATGTCAGTTGGCTTGTAGACAACAGTTTCTCTATCCTCAGTTGACTGTCCACAAGTCGACTGATGCAGAAGAAAATCCAAGAAAATGCAAAGAAGAAACCATCACCTCAGAAACCTCTGTTCTAACATTATGTATAACTGTTTAAAAAAAAGTTGTACGTATTTGCTATTCTTTGCAGCATCCGTAGCCTGGCTCATCCCCTATTTCACCATCACCCATGCCCTAAAAATTCCTCATGAGAGGCCTTAGCATCCAACAATGTATGTATCTTATATACATACTTAACTTCAATATCATGGCATACAAATGAAATCAAATGCATTTATGCAAATACATATACATCTGTCTTAAAGAAGCAGAATATAAAATAAATTGAGAAATAGAACATAGAAATGAGAATAGTATTAGAAAGAGGAGATGAAAATTAAGTAAATTTAGCGTTAATCTCTCTCGGTTTTTTCAAGAAATACGATTGTGCCAATAATCTGGAGAAATTTTGCTTTTATTGCACATTAGCTTGACTATTTTAATATGGATCAATCTTTCAAAGTATTCATTTCTATGCTAGAGTTTTCTTTGACAGAGCTAAAGCAAGAGGAAAGAAAGGGTTTATCTGCTAGCCAAATGCTTGGATACAAGGTAATTTATTTTATACAGAATTACAAATGATTTTCTTCAAAAATTGGAAAATGAAAAATTGATCACTTGTTAAAGGATTGAAGGCATGTACACCATGTTGTCTTCCAGGGAGAATGAATTCTAAAACATTTTATATATATACAAAACTGATTTTGTCATATTGGTGCCAGTAGTTGAGCATACATGAACTTATTCAGTACGATTATTTTCCGAAGGCAAACAAAATATTAAAACTAACTTTAACGCATTCCGTGCGGAGCACGTCAATTGATGTGGTCACGTCCAAGCCGAGATACGGAGCACGTCATTTGACGTGCTCTGCCGGTCGGGCTGAGGGCCCTTTCTCTGCCTCCACACGTGACGTGATATCAACTTCCGAGTCTTCCGATCGTTTGCAGGGCCTTCAGCAAGCTTTCCTCTTTCGACCCATGTGGGCCGTTTGTAAATAGCAGTATTTGAACGGAAGTTATGGCGCGGAAACCTCCCTATCTTTTTCTTTCCTATTTTAAAGGTCGTATCTGACGACTTTAATGAAAATCGGGCCTGCATTGAATGTGTTAAAGGAGAATAAGGGAATACCACAATGCATGACAACTGATAAGCAAGAAAAAATTGAAATAAGGGGTCACTTAATTTTGTATTGCAAGATGATTTTTTTCTCATTGCTTTTAGAAAACCATGGATATTTGAACCACTTCATTGTACTGAAGGTAATGATAGAATTCTGTTAGTTTTAATGCTAGAAATTCAATTGAAAATTGCTAGGAATCAGCAGAAAACAATTATATATAGTTCCTTTCCATCTTTAAATAATTCAATAATGTTTATATTGTCTGCTCAAAATAAAATAGAATTTGTTAACCCCAAAATAAAACTGCTTGAAGTTTGGAAAATGAATGAGGGGTCAACTTCAGTTCTCAAAGAAGAGGGTCTAATCCCTTGATGTGAGAACAAAGGTTTCCACGGTGATTTTATCCCAAAATCTCCATTTTTAAGCTACTTCCATATTGGTTGTTGTACAGTAAAAGACGATTGTTCCACTATTTCTTTGATCTGAAGATGCTGGCTGTAGTGCAAAACTGTAGCAAAACTATTGTCTTTTACTGTACAGCAACAACAGTGGTAGTAACTGAAAAATGGAGAATCTGGGGGTATAATCCCAGGATAAGCTGGGTGTAGCAGTATAACCAAGTTCATTGCTTAGTCAACGATCACTCCCTTCATTAGCTAAAGTTGCCATTCTGTCTTATGATTGGGAAACCTCTTCAAGTATAGCCAATATTAATATTTTTGGGTAGAAATAACTGCTTTAACTGTAGCTAAAATTTGGCATGAAAGCATTTTAATAATACAGTTGAGGACCTCAAATCTGGAAAGCTTGGGACCAAAGGGTTTCTGGATTTTTGGTCTTCATGGTATATTTTGTTAATTAATTTATTTATAAATGCGTTCAGGCTCTTTTGTTCGATATTTGAGATCCCTATGTGCCCCTGCCTAGATTGCTAGCATATCTTCTCGTGTGCTAACTTCCTACTCGTCCCAGAACTAGGCTCGGAGAGTGGTGCCGCAAGGTGGCAAGTCGAAACACCACGCAGACGAATTTTAAAATGTTCTGGATTTCTGGTTTTCCAGGTTTCTGGATTTCAGATTTGAGGTCTTCAACTGCATTTATTTTAATGATTAAAAAAATAATGATATCTGCCGCCAATAACAAATAATAATGATATCATATGATAGATAATATGATGATTGATTAACAAAGCATGAGTGATAATTTGGGTAATGGAGGTCATTTTTGAGCCTAAAAAATTATGATGAAAAGGCCATAAAAAAACTGAGATTAAAATTTTTCCATGACTAAATGCTTCAGGGAAATGTCAAATTTAAATGATTGATCAATCATTTTCATACATTATAATAATCCATAAACAGTGGTAATTGGTAAAAAATTGTGCACAACTATAAAATTTTCTCTATTTGCATTGAATGCAAGACAATATAAAAGTGTGAATTTGAGCCAAAATACTTTAAATTGACAATAGCATCTAGTATCACATCCGACTGCCAAAGAAAGCACCATGTAAATGAATGAATTATTGTAATAAAATGGTATACACTTAAAATGAATTTTTACATTTTTTAATGCAATATAGTCTGTCTTGTTGAAATATAGGAAACATGCTACTGGAATGAAAAAGGGAGAATTACTATAATTAGAAGAAACATAAAGTGCAATAAAAAACAATGTAAGAATTACTCACAAAGAGAAATTAGACAAGTTTTTTCACATTAGACAGAGTGACATAACGAACATTGAATATATATCCACATTCAGGCAATAAATCATCTTAATTACAAATACATTTCATGCAATAAACATTTTTCAATAGTACCATAAAATGGGATATCACCATGCATACAATTGAAATTTTATGGTTCATTTTGGCTTAATGCCATAGTTGAAATAACAACGATATATTTCTTCAACATATAGTTTACCAAAACAAATCCAACCATAGTCAGTCCATCTACATTTAAGTGGGATTGCAAATACTTGAATTATTCCATTAAGATTTGATAGGTCTTTTGCTGCAGAAGCCTAATGCCATAGAATCACTATTCATTTATTGGAGATTTGGGTAAATCTAAGTCCTTAAGTTGCAGGGCTATATTTAATCTGCTTAAATTATGTAAACATTTACTTACGCTTAAATAGGTAGGTTTTGCAATAGTTCATCCCTAACAATAAAAAAACTGGCAATGGTAACACAAGAAGAAAATACATCATTGAAACTCCAAAGAGAGTTTTATAGTGTATGATAAAAATCGATGCATAAAGAGAAATGATTAACTGTAGTATTAAATGGCTAAAAATGTCTGATCCAAGCATAACAGAACAGTGCCTTAACTATGACTGACTTTTACAACGCTAAAAGAATTAAAATTTTGAGGATTTCATCGGAGAGTGAAAAATTTTGAAGTAGAGGAACAAATAACACAGGGAAAGGACAAGCTCTGACGCAAAAATCTATAGACTGCCTTTTTTCTTTGAAGAATATGTACGCTATAACGAACATATGGGCACAAATTTGCATACATATGTAGTTACACCATTTTGAAAATAATGCATTCTAAAATATGGAGATAAAAAAACCACATCTTAACTCTTGAAATGAGAACAGAACTCATGGACTACCAAGAAATTCCTTTTGCTTCCATCCGAACAACATCACTGTCAATGATAAATTCTCACGTAATTCTCTTACCACCTCGCAGGAAGAAGTCACCTATGAAGTACCTTTTCTAAATAATGATGAGCATTTACTGCTTTATGGAAATGTTCATTTTCAAATATAGTATTGTATGACTCTGTTTCTATATATTGCTATACTCCATAAATCCATGTTATGAAATATGGCCAGAATGGCTATGGTCTCTTTATTATATGAATCCTATCATTTAGTTTGAGTTTGATACATGTATGAGAAACAAAACATGATTTTACCAAATGAAAATTTGTATAACAGAAGAGCCGAATTGCATTTCCAAAATATTCGCACAAAACATAAAGTCAATTACTAGCTATTAAAAATTATGTACGTGTTTTGCAAAGCATTTCAAATCAAATAAAACAACGCCATGCGAACTTACAGATAAAGGTATCAGGCACCTAAGAATTCAGGACAGAGGCAGCCTTGTAAAAAAAAAGTTATCATTCATACCAACTACGTGATTTCTTTGATAGGTAAATAGATATACTACTATGTTTACGCATTTATGTATATCTTTTGCTATTATTATTTAACAGACTTTTATTTCTTCCCCGACGAAATCCCACGAAGGAAGGCAACAATGTGCCATACTCAAAAGGTTCTGGTAGAGGCTTCGTTCCGTTAGACTTGGCATCCGCAAGTTTGTTTTTCTCTCCGACCAGTGCACTCGTATATATATATAGATATGCATTATAGTGGTGTGTATTGGGCAGGACAGGTGGACTTTTTAAATTATCTCTTTATTGTCTTATTTTTTTTTTTGTTAAATACCGGGCTGGATGGGACTGCAATGGCGGTGCTTGTGCCATCGCTTCCCGCTGCGTGCTGTTGGTGTGCCGCAGCCGCGCCGCCTCCACGGCGGAACTTGGAGAAAATCTTCCTGACGAGGTGGTCTTGGCTCTGGTCTAGCTGTGGCTCATTCTTACGCCTCTCGGCTAACTCCCGCTCTCGTCTCACATCGGCCACCTTGCGGAATATGAGCTGCTCGGAGGGGGAAATGTCACAATGCACCAATTAACACAAAGGGACGGGAACGGGCAGAGTTGTGGTGGTGGTGGTAGTGGACTACTTTGTGCTTTTTTTTTTAATATTTCTGTATTTCATTTTTGCAGGCTATTATTTTTCCTTATAGGCTTACGTGAGAATAATGTATGAGGTAAATAAAACAAAACTCCAGCGTAGGAATAAATTTTTTTCTATTTTTTTTTTTGGTCCTCCTTCAGCCTTGTTTGCACCACTGCGTGCCATCGCTTAGCGTGGAATCAAATAATGATAAAATTGAAGCAAATTCAAAGATTGTAGTGAAAAAAAAATATGACTGGAGACAGATGAACCACTTCTAAGCATGTTCATGTGACAATCACCAAGAAATTGATGACTGTTATGTATTTATGCATCAATTATCACAAAATATAAGATTTAATATTAAAAGACATTAAAAAGTGAGATAATTACAGTGCTGAAATGAATTGGGTTAATATTTTACTTTATCATGAACGTTATGCTTCATTGCCTTTAGGGATTAAGGTGGTTCATGTCTTTGATAATATTAAGTAAAAATAGTTTTCTCTTCCTATTGTTTATCTGTGCATTAGTAATCTAAAGACTTAAACTGTACAGTATGGAAATCAGGTGATACTATTTGGATTGAAATGTAAGATTAGAAGCAAGCAGAGACTATATTGTTAGTAGTGTAAGCATTACATAGGTGTCTTAAGTCAGCTACCAAGAGTAAATACAAGACTGGAGTAGAATTGAAGAAATGGATTATGCCAATCTGAGTAGAACAGGCAAAAAGCTTCATATTGAGAAATATTTAGAAGAGCTTAACAAGATTAGATAAAGAGATCTATGAGAAGAATATTATCCAGAAGACAAGACTCATGCTTGAAATAGGCCACAAAACAAAAAAAATGTTGTTGGTTTTGATCCAGAGCTATAAGAAGAAGGAGGTAAATACTAAAAACATACTGAGAGACTACTTAAATGCAACTATCCCATTTTATTGCTATAGTTTTCTATTGACGTTACTCCCTCACAAAAAAGATAGAATAATGAATCATAAAATAATCAAATTTCTTAATTTTGTATTACAAATTTATATAAAAAGCTGAGTTTCTTAGATATAACAAAAGATGGAAACATAAAAAAATCAACATGGAATAGGCAAAGTCTTTTGTACCTTCCAGGAGAAGAAAGCAAATATATAAGATTAGATAACTTGTCCATAACACTATGTTTGACTCATCACGAGGAAATTTAGTTACTATAAATGCTATACATCAATGGTAACCTGAAGAATGTTTGTAGTATTTTTTTGACTTAAGCAAACAGAAGAGAGTGTTTCTACGCTTATGATACTCATTTTTAGGAGAAGTCATGCAAAAGAAAGCATTTTTTGAGAATGCATTTATTTCAGATGTCACACGTGCAGGCAGTGAAACGATTTGAGTACAATGTAATGTGATATTATTGTTTACCTGTCAGAATTCAACTCAGCATGACATGGAAACTAAATTGAGCAGGTATATTTAAAGATAACGATGATAGAAAAATCTATTTCTGTGAATTATTTGAGGCTTCAGTAAGGGTAACATCTAGACTGAAATTCATCCAAGTATAATTAATTTATGGCATGTATTTTGATTGAAACAACTATGAGCAGAGTCCTACAGTATTACATACAAAGTTTCACTCTTGCAGGGCAAATATTCATATTTCATATGATAAAAAAATTTATATTTTTCTATTTAAATGATCAGAACAACTAACTACGCTGGGTCAAAAAAGCTAAACAATTCCTCAAAATTGTATTCTAAGTGTGTCAGTGAAATACCAATTGTCTTCTGAAGAGGATTTGAACTAATTTTAAATCATGGATAAATTGAGCTAAAAATTTATTTATAAAGATTATCTCTCACATTCTTGATCCAGCCAGATTTATTCTTTAAATAATAGTTTTTGTGTTAAGGCTAAATGCTATTTAAGATATCAATTATGTTTAATGGATAAAAATGTTTATTATGGTTTTAAATATTGAGGTGTTCACTGTCAATGGAATTTAGGGAAGTGGCACAGATTAATGCAGTAATTAGTGCAGAAGAGGAAAGATTATTTAGGAATTACTAAATTCAATACTACCACAGAATTTTTTTGATGTGGCCAATTCAAGGCAGGTCCTGAGAAGTCTCTGGGGCAATTACTCTTCCTAAAAACAATCTGAGAAAAAAATATCACTCAGCACCCTGATTCACTAATCCTTACACCATTGCCATTCCCAATAGTTGATGAGCTTGCTCGTGAAAACACCCTATTACATTAAGGAATTAGATATCTTACCACCGAAGAATAATTTTTTTATATTTTATATTTTTACAGCAAAAAGTAATTCTATTTTTTTCTGGTAGATCTAGCTTTGCTCTGCTCTAGCCATGAACCAAATGCTCTATAATTGTGTGGATTTTCCCTTAATCTTTGGATAGTAACATACTTTTCAGTTTCTATCAGTGTTCTAGGAGTCATAGGGAGAGAATATTTATGTAAATTTTTGAGAAGACAGAATCCATTGTAGCAGTAGAAGGACCCTCCATCATCAGAATATTTGGTGAAGATAAAGTAAACTGCAATTCCTGTTTTCAATATCATAAAACATATCGCATTACTGGACGAAAGTATCATCAGGAGCTATTGTTATCTTGGCATTGAGGCATGGCATTATATGAAAAAATAAACTTCATGAATGAGAGAGTGGAATTAATATTAATTTTTTTACTCAACAGCTGTCAAAAATTATCTACAGAGTTATTTAGTAGCACTAATCATAGCTCTAGAAATAAAAACATCATATCTGCATCCCAGAAACTCAAATTTTCTCAAATATTGGAGTTTCCTGTAAAATAATGATGAATTTTGACAGAACTGACAAAATCTAGCGGTGTATACCAAATAAAGGTCATGAATCATGTGTTCTGAGGAATAGAGGAGCTTTTGTGACATTTGGGGTCAGATGTGCAGCAGTTCTTTGTGTAACACATAGAATGGCTATAGCTATACAGAAAGGTACTCAAGTACCTAGAGTGCATGACATTCAGAAATTTGAGGATTCAAATGCATTGATGTTGATACAAATAAGAGGTGCTGGCCACTAAATGTTTACTTGGGATATTTTATTCTTGATTAGGTAACATTACATGGTTTGCAATAGATGCACCATGATTACATCACATAGCTGTCTGATAAAGCGTATCAATATTGAGGTAGTAGGTTTCGGATACTAATATGCACTTGAATCTATTTGATAGAGAATGAACCGACAGGTATTGGTTAGATAATATTAGCAATTTATTAGTTTGCTCATCAGCCCATTTTTTATTTTGACTAGCAATGCCTATAAATAATGCAGATTTTAAAGCTGATAAGCTCCATCAAGTTTTGATTCACACTACATGAAACAATTTAAAGCACTAAACATCAGTCTAAATTATGTTTCAAATAATTCAATATGCAAACTAAAATAATTACCTAAATGAGGTCTACAAATTTATAGTTAGGATTTCGATAATATGTGTATGGATGGAGTAGGCTAGAAAAGTAATTTCGTCCTCATTAAGTTCAATATATAAATGATAAAATAAGAGTTAAATCTATTCATTATCGTAAATAAACCTGAAAATGGTAAACTTTAAATTGAGCATTGTTTTAGAAGACTAAATTGGTGATAAATTTAACTGCAGAAAAGTTTTGCTGAAGTTCTTAGAATTGTGTTATGGCAATTACAAATATATACTTAGGTATTTTCAGTAGTAAGAACTTTAGCCTTTGCCAGTATAGTTTCTAGTATTAATTGCCACATAGTTTCATAGCCTGTGTTTGCATTGGGTTCCGAGTATGGTAGTTTGGGTGTAAAACATACAATGTCAAAGGGATACATTACTTTAGGTTCCTATCTAGGAAAATGCAATTTTTAAGGTATTATGGAATAATTCAATCTGCATTATCTCAAGATGATTATGGTATAAATGTAATAAAAATGTTCTAGATTGCGAGAAAGTGTTTTAACTGAGCACATAGGCTTGATCTTGAATATTTTGCTGATACATGTTCTGAGAGAAAATTAAGATTTGGATTCCTATGCAAAAAATCTGCCTATATATAGAATATATATTGGTGGCAAAAATTGATTGTGTGGAATCACATTTAATGCCCAGTCATTGTGGCCTATAATTTTAACAAAATATAGAGAGCTATTTCTTTGCATTTTATCCAAGACATTATTCCGAAGCAGCATCATATACATACATACTAAGTTAAAGGACATTTTAGTCGCATATCACCATAGTGATGGATACTATGACTTAAAAGTGTTACTCAGGATTATAATTGGAATCTTAAGATTATATTTTTGAATGTGAATCCAGAAAAAGAAGTCTACCCTAGGATTGGCCCACTAAATTACTTTCCTAAAGCGATAGACAAGATAAACCCTCAAAAATAATTTGCACTTTTTTTTAATAAGTCCCTTTTAGACCTAAGTTTCATCCTAGAGCACTGAAAACAGTTGAAAAATTCTCCTGATAATATTGCACGAATGTAGCTAAACTTATGGTAGTTAAGTTTTTTATTTAAAGGTTATTCTGATTAATTTGAAGGAATTTATTCAGTCAGGAAAAGAAAAAAACATTAAATTTTTTACGCCACTTTGGCGTAGTAAAACATGCATACATCAGACAAAATTTAAGGACCTATATTTATAAGAACATGACATGCAACACTTAACAACTTCAAGACTTTATCAGGCACAGATAAATTATAAGTATTTGATGAACTTTTAATGCAAGAACAAAGACAAATAACAGAGCAAGCAACATCAATTAATCATTTTATTATTTCTGGGTATACTAAAAGGGCATATGCTTTTTTTCTTAAGTGCACAGCCATATATTAATATTTACAAGGTAACATGCTAAAAGCAGCAAAATATTTGGTATGCATTTATATACTCCATACTCTATGCTGCATGTTTTTTTTGACAAAATGGGAAGTAGGACATGAGGTACCTAATTCTAATTGATCCAAAAAAGTATAACGTTATTAACGATTTTTTACGACAGGTCTAATTTAGCTATTTTAATACGAGATTAAATATTTAAATCAACGTCACCAAGTGTATGCTTTCTATAATTAGAAAAATGTTTAATCCAGCTTATAATAGCTGTTAAAAAAAAAACTCAGGAGGGATAAAGGTTGATCAAAACCACCTTGGGTGTACTACGGCTCCCAAAAATATTTTACCTTAAAATATTCCCCGCTTAAATCTGTAGGTCCTTCAATTTCTTTTCAACTAGGAATAAAAAGCATGGTGAGAAAATGAAAATTTGGTTCAGAATCCAATATCTGAAGTGCGGGAACAGTATCCTTGATGTACATACTAACGGCTGTACATAAACGATAACCGGGTTGCATACGTTCACAAGATGAGCCACAAATGGCAACGAATAGCTCAAATCTTGGCAGTTTCACGGAGGACATGTATATTATTCGCACGGTCACCATTGAACCGTACAACGCCTACATAATTTACGTGGAAATGCTAAATTACTCTTTAAAATTCCAAAGATCAATGCCCTAATTTGGAATGAAATACGATCATTTCAATTACGTGAAAAACATTAGGCGATATGCAGCAATCATTTTTTGACATCGCCCGAATTTTATGCGGCCTTAAAATAAATTAAATAATGACATCAATTATAGACAATCGCAAGAGAAAAGCTTATAACATTCGGATAAAAAAATGCAACGCTTTTTATTCAATTTTTTTTCTTCCATGCACATATAAATGCGGAAGTTAGGGCAAGATCATCAGAGTGAAATCGTGCGTTTTCCTTGACATTCCAAAAATATCTCATCCATAAATGAAATGCTTTCCCGTCAGCGATAGAATGAATCCCGCCAGGCACCATCATCAGATGGAGATTGCTTTTAGGGGTACGTACCCGGTGTCTCAAGTTGTACGTTAGGATTAAGTTCCGCGCAAAGGAGTTCGCGAAAGCTTGGTAAAAGTCGAGGACTTCCAGCAGCTTGTCCCTCTTGATGGTGTGCAGGTCACAATAGGTCAGCGCCCTCACGTTGGCCGCAGACTGACCCACTGCGCTGTCCTTCCAGAACGAATCCCCGAATACGTCACCCTTTCCTGGAAAAAAAGCCATGAGAAAAAAATGATCGAAACATTCATTCGATTTAAGTATACCGGAAATAGCCACGGTGATAAGTTTGACCCATTATTACCCAATGTTGCTCCTAAGCAACATCAAAAATGTAAATACATTTTTATCTCTACTTGGGAAATATGTAAACTACGTATTATTTTGTAGTGTGAATATTAATGATGAAATATTTAGCTATTGCCACGACAATTATGATTGAGTGCAAAATTTTCAAGTTCTTTTAGATGAGAAAACTTGAAATTCGATTTCTTCTTGAAGCAGCTCTGGGTTAGACAGGGTTAAAGAGTCACTCGCAATATACAAATTGTGCGAAAAATCTTCAAAGAAAAAAATTTGCCTTAATCGGGGTTCGAACCCAGGTCTCCCGATTTCCGATCGATTGATTGCTTTAAGCGTTAAACTACTGAGGCATCTTTCACCTTGGCGGAAATTGGACGATTATACCGGACAAGGTGGTATGGACTGCTGAGCATATGATGCGACAAGCAGTCCAAATTGTGCGCACAGCGCCACAGCCGGAGAGCAAAGCCCGAACTTTGTACACATAGAGGTTTCCCTTCTTGACAAATTTTAGTATAACGGAACGGTGATAACTTTACAGAGTCATCCGCAATGTAAATATGTGTGAAAATTCCACCGAGAAAAATTCATTTGACTCAACCGACATTCGAACCCGGATCCCCCGATTTTCGGTCGAGTGCTTCTGCCAATTAAGCTATCAAGGCTTTTCCCCATGAAATAATCAAAATACAGCGATTGCATCATTTAAAAGAGCCAAATTTAAAGTAGTTATAATCGTAGCTTTAATCATATTGATTACCTTTTCAAAGAGTAATTTGAATTAGTATTTAATTACAAATTGATTATATATTTGGTTTTATGAGGGTGATATCAGAAACATGAGATTAATTTTGAGAAAAAGTTTGAAAATTTTCGGCTCTTTTCACGATAAAATTACAATATAAAATAAGGCTAGAGTTAGAATAATTCAAAACACAGCAAAAATTTCGCGAGAAATTTCGTAAAAGCAAATTCAAATGTTGTGTGATTGTTCCTCTTCATTTTTTAGACTTCAAATTTCAGTTATGATATTACATATTGACAACGATTATTTTGCAATGAATATACTATTTTAACTTTAGGTATGAATAAGATAGTATTTATATGAATCAATTGATAACACTTAAAACCCATGAATTATGCTTGCGTTTACAGTTATTTTTAAAAAATTAAAAAAAATAATTATTTGTACACCGCTATCTTTTTGTCATGTAGCAGTTTATTATTACTTTCCATCAGCTGAATAGTATCTAAAAATGTCATAGGGGGAAAAGAATATTTTAAGCAAAATAATCGTGGCAATACACCAACATGTTATTCAAGTTTGCGTACCATGTTTTTCAACTTTGATTTACTCTCTTTAAAAAAATCATGATAAATATTTAATGCGACATAGAATCCACTCAATCAAGAGTACACACTCGATTTGTATTCGTGACCTTCAGTCCAAAGCAAAATCAGAAAATTATCCTCAAGAGCAAACTCTAGAAAAGGGATATCATCCTATGAATGCCTTTCGATTTCTCGAAACGAGAGATTGTGGAGAATTAAAACAATTTGTTAAAAAAAGCAGAATACTTGGATGGAAAAGCTAAGTAATTAACTTCTCTCCAATCCGAATCCTCGATTTGAAAACCATATGCGACCGTCGTAGCTCCTGAAAAAGCTCTTTAATTGCAAAACTCCAATGGGATCTGAGTTCCTGCTGCACCAATTAAAGTGCCTCTAACGACCTCACCATAGAATTGCGAGCGGAGCATTTTTGACAACGAGGTGAACCTTCGACACTGTCTCCGCTGCTGAGCTGTATCTTCCCGGGACAGGATTCCCTCATTCATTCGGTCTCTTTACGAATTAAAAACAAAAACACGGGAAGTGAATAAGAGCCAGCCGGGGAATGGTAAACGTAAAGCCTCCAGTATTGTTATTTCATGGATTAAATGCAGTATTACTGAGGGAATTTAAATGTTTCAGCTAGAATCCTTTTCATTCTATAGTGAAATTTAAATGAATGACTAAGGTAATCGATGCAAAAGTTGCTAGTTATACTAGTGTATCATATATCAACTCATTTAGTTTATTACTCACTCAATGGTTTAAAATTAATTCTCGAGGGATAAAACATCTGTTTTGGCTGCTTATTAATCCTGTTAGCAGCAAATCACACGATTATATATTAAAAGTTGACGCATGATCCATGATTTGCCTTTATATGCCACGATAAGCTTTCATTGCTTACAGAGATGTGCCCTTTAACATCAAGCACTGCATTACTTGACTAAGAGTTGTAATCGCTCGAATTTATGCATGTTGAGAATCTAAAAATATACTTATACACGCTGATCTCAAACTTTAGATACTGTGAACTCAATGGATGGAAGGTATTGAACTTCAAAGAACAAAGAAAGCTGGCTGAGAGCTATAGGGAAAACCTAAGCCACGATTAGATAAAAATATAATAAACACTTCTACCTTCTCTTCAAATATGTATGGGACATAAAAACTCTCAGCAAATTCACAGTTTGATTCGAACATCACGAGTTCGATAAATGTCCCTTCTAGATTTCAAGTATCACAGAAAAATGATGGAGATTTTAACGTTTAACCACATATTTATTTAGATGAAGTATGAATTATATACAGTTAAATTTATTCAGCTGTAATATATATTTACGTTTTAAGAGGTGTGATTTATATACGCTTGGATGTCTTGGCTTTTTTGGGACATTTTCTTTTGGAGTGTTAGTTTGCTAGTGTTTTGTGTTAGAGAATAACGATGGTTTGTGTTTTTCATCGATACCGTAACGAGAACTGGAAAAAAGTAATGAATTTAAGATTCTCAAGCTATGTCCACATAGGAAATAAAGGAGTGAAACTTTGTCAGGTTCACTATTATATTAATATGGGCACGACCTGGGTTTCGTAAGTTACATCTTCAGGTGTAAAGAAGATGTAACTATGTTACGAAACCCAGGTCGTGCCCATTTAATATAATAGTGAACCTGACAAAGTTTTATTCCTTTATTTCCAATTTGGAGAGGTTACACAAAGTCAAGTCTGAAGTTATATGTCCACATAGGGTGATAATCCTTGAATACAAGCTAAATTGCCCTTGACAACATCGCCGCTAGATATAACGATTTTTATCTTACTTATTCGACAAAAACAAATCAGAATTATTCCCGAATCGCAATAATATTACTTCCGAAGTTTTAATCGTGGCTGTGGTTAATTGCCGTAGTTTAAGAAATAAGATTCCCGAATTCCACCATTTAATTCATAGTACGAAGTGTAACGTCATTTTTGGAACAGAAAGTTGGCTAACAGATGATGATTCAGACAATGAGATCTTCCCAAAATCGTTCACTGTTTATCGGAAAGATAGAATTAATCGAGTTGGGGGCGGAGTTTTTATAGCTGTAAAGAATTCAATCGTCAGCCAACCGATAACCGTAACTGAGACCAGCGTTGAATCTGTGTGGTGTTAAATTGAATGTCCAAAATTCAAAACTATTTTATTATGTTCGTATTACAGACCACCTAACTCAGATATAACGTCAATGTTGGATTTTCAAAATCAAATAAACAGCGTAGCATCCAAGTATTCTGAAAGAAACTTGATTGTGGGTGGAGATTTCAACGTACCTTCTCTAGATTGGGAGACTTATAGCTTCATTCCTGGTGGGAGGGATAAAGTGATCTGCGAGGCTTTATTACACACTTTTACATCTAATTGATTGTTTCAAATAGCATCCGAACCAAACAGAGGAGAAAATATTCTTGATTTATTAGCGACAAATATACCACATCATGTAATAAACGTTGGCACTGTCGAAGGAATAAGTGACCATAGGGTAGTAACGGCAAAGTTTTCTCTAAATACCGCTGTAAACTTAAAAAAAGAGCGTAAAGTTTTCATTTTTAAAAGAGCTGATTTTGATGGGTTTAAGAGTCATCTGAAAAATGCTTTCCCCGAGTTTCAAGAATCAGTATTAAAGTTAAATGTAGAGAATACTTGGAAAGCTTTTCTTTCGCTCGTAACTTCGGGAATAAATAGCTACATCCCTAGTAAAATAGTAAAAGAAGGCAGCGAACCGAGATGGTACGACGCGGAAGTGAGAAAATCATTGAGGCGACAGAGAGCGTGTCATGCTAAAATGAAAAAAGTCAGAACGGATTTATCCGCTAATGAACGCGAGCTAATAATAAAAAAATATAGGATGACTAAAGCCGCCACGAAGGAAGCATTCAGGAACGCGTTCACGAATTTTAAAAGAAAAACACTAGTAGAGCAATTACAGGATAACCCAAAAGCATTTTGGTCATATGTTAGAGAAGAAAGGTTTCTCGGGTTTTCCACCGGTTGATGTCGTCCATGTCTTCCGAAGAGCCCCTGAGGATGATCAGCAAGTCGCAGATCGAAACGTCGGGAGACATGGACGACATCAACCGGTGGAAAACCCGAGAAACCTTTCTGCAACTGATACGCCGGGAAAATCTAAGATCATACATATGTTAGAGAAGTTCAAGGTAAACGATCTACCGTATGTTCGCTGAGAAACGACAATGGAGATGTGCTGACAAGCAGTTACGATAAAGCCAATTTATTAAATTCCTACTTTAAGAGCGTGTTCACGGAGCCTTCCGAAAACTCACCCGAGACCGATGACAATCCCTGTATACATAAGATGCCAGCTATTGACATTAGTACGCTCGGAATAGAAAATATATTGAAATCGCTTAGCCCAAATAAATCACCTGGTCCAGACGAAATCCCTTCTCGCGTATATAAAGAACTAGCCTCAGAAATTGCCCATTACTTGCAGTTAATATTCAGTAAATCCATCAAGCAACACGAAGTACCTAATGACTGGAAAATCTCTAATGTAACGCCAATATTTAAAAGTGGAGACAAGGAACAGCCATCTAATTACAGGCCGATATCTTTAACGTCCATCTCTTGCAAAGTCCTCGAACACATCGTAGTCAGCTCGGTAATGAAACACCTAGACGCGCAAAACTTATTAATGGGAACTCAACATGGATTCAGGAAAAGCAGATCGTGCGAAACTCAGTTAGCGCTTTTCGCCTACGATATTTTAGTCTCCGGGGAAGACAACATTCCAGTAGACGCGATTTTTCTTGATTTCAAAAAGGCATTTGATAAAGTACCCCACGGAAAGTTAATAATAAAACTGAAATCTTATGGTCTAGACGAAGATGTCATTTCCTGGATAAGAGAATTTTTGAGCGACCGCGTCCAAAGAGTAATATTAGACGGTGCAGTCTCCAATGAGGTTAGAGTCACTTCTGGCGTTCCTCAGGGTAGTGTCATTGGCCCACTCCTATTCCTTCTTTACATAAACGACATTGGCGAAGTAGTGCAGAGTAAGTTACGATTATTTGCAGACGACGCTGTAGTTTACAGAGAAATCCGTTCCAGCAAAGATATAGATGAACTAACGAATGACCTTGCTGCTATCCAAGCTTGGTGCGATGCTTGGCAGTTAGAATTAAATTTGGAAAAATGCGTCGTAATGAATTTCTGGAAGAAGAATAACTCCCTACAGCGTAACTATGTCATTCGGGGCACGCAGTTAAAGGCAGTTGAATCTGTGAAATATCTAGGGGTTAGACTCAATAATGATCTATCGTGGAATAAACATATTCGAGAAATAACCGGTCAAGCTAATCGTAAAATGGGTTTTGTTAAAAGAATATTAGGAAAGTGCGACGACAAAGTGAGAGAAATTAGCTACTTTTCCCTCGTTAGACCACATTTGGAATACGCTGCCAGTGTTTGGGACCCTCATGAAAAAGGCTTAATAACAGAGTTAGAACGCGTGCAAAGAAGAGCTGCCAGGTATGTGAAAGGTCGTTACGATAGTCTTGTTAGTGTAACTGACCTCTTAGATAAACTCGGATGGGAATCTCTGTCGGACCGTAGATTGAAAAATAGACTAAGCCTTTTAGATAAATTCAAGAGCAGTGTCTTTTCTGACGAAGTTAACCATATCTTGCGGACGCCAACGTACTACGGAAGATCAGATCATATAAATAAAATAAGAGAGATGGATTGCAGAACAGACAGATTCCGAATGTCATTTTTTCCTCGATCAATAAGAGATTATAACGGCAGCAATAGAGCTCGTAAATAGATTGCATGACTTGTAGTGTAGCCTACTAACCTATGTAAAACTTAAAGCATGTTTCTGAATTTCTTTTCTATATTCTATTTCTAACAGCATATAGTAGTATAGTTTGGGGGACGGGACGTTTTTTGGACGGTGTGGTGTGCATGTGGGAGTCCAAATGCATGCTGCATGCTGGTGATTGATCACCCCCTGCCAAACACCCTAGAGTTGGCTCGCAGGGTATTATGTAGATGTAGATTCCTTACAGAGATGTGCCCTTTAACAGCAAGCACTGCATTGCTTGACTAGGAGTAGGTTCATTGGAAACAGGTTCCTTCGAAGACGGTATATCGGTTGATTATGACTCACCCAGGATGGCGACCACCTCGTCGTCCTGGATGACCTCCAGGGAGCCGGTCACGATGAAGCAGAGCGAGTCTATGGACTCGCCAGTGTGGTAGAGCAGGTCTCCGGGCGCCGAGTGACTCATGGCGAAGTGCATGGCCAGCGCGCGCAGGCACCCGTCCGACGCGAGCCGGAACGCCGGATGCTCGTTGAAGACCTTCCGGTTCAGGTGGACGCAGATGTCTGCCTTCATGTCTTTGGGGCAGTAGTTGAGCACCTGTCCGTCGAGCGTGGGGGCGGCGCGGGTGTGCCGTGAGCCATTTGGGGGTGGAAAGCGGAGGAAAAATCGCGCGTAACGATCAGGTATGAGGGTCAACCGAAAGATTGCCACGATGCCCAGGACTGGAGTCAACGTACGCTCAATGAGGAATAAAGCTGTGTGAGGAGAGGTTCCAGAGGTACTAGAATGGAGTGTATTGAAAAATGCATACTGGGAAAGTATAGGTTGTGGGATACTAAAGGGAAAGGGGATGGTACTGTTTTCGCCCGAACGACAAGCTGATATTACGGTCGTGGGGGTGGAGGGTTCGAATTCACGAAAATCCCCAAAAATTAGCCAGCATTACGCAATCATTGCCATCCTTTATTGGCAATTCACATAGGCAATGAACCTTGAAGTGGAATCATAAAACTCTTACTATTATATGTAGTTTCATCGAAGAGTATCGCTATATTAAACAATACTCTACACTAAGTCGTAGTCCAGATAAAAACTTTTCACCACAGACGGTGCACCAAACATCGACTTTCTGAGCCACTGTGTAGAATTCAGCAATTTCCTTGATCCGTACCGCATTTGTAGATTTTATGCAAAGTTATGGTATCGATATCACCCCACTGAGCTGATCGAGGATGGCAAAAAAGGGATGTATGATTTTAGGGGACTGACTAATGTTAATAATTAAACATCTAACGTTCTTTGGAAAATGCCACGAACAGAGACAGTAATACCGGTCCACAAGTGATACCGAAATTTACAATGAGCTTAAATACGCAAAGCAAAAACATGGTGAGAGCTAAGCCGCGCCGTAAATATGGTAATAACGGGCGTCGGTCAAAGATATTAATTCCTCCTCAAACGATATCATACTTAAGGACCACAAAAGTGACTTCTTTTTCCCACTGATTAGCTCATTTTATTTTCAAATAAGTTGATACACCCAGCTTTCCAAAGAGCGTGAAGCGCCGTAACAGTGATAGGGTTGGCCCGGAGAACCTTGCATAATTATGCCTGCGAAGTGGCTTGTTTGGAAACAGCCGCTTACATGTAGCCCCCGCCCCATAAAAATAAAGCCATTACATTCTTTAAAATCGTAAAAAAAACCACACATTTCAAAATACTCTGTGGCCATTCCACAATTTTGCAGGTGACAGCTCTAGTAACCACACATTTTCATTGCGCTCCGAGTCGATCCATGCAAAAGGATTTTTTTCAACAATTCCGAGCGCGAGTTGGATGGGTAGTATTCAGGGACATCGATTATATTATGCCATCCATGAATTGCGCAAGCAAATATTTTTGCTACTCTGCGACCCCTCCTTCCATCCCTACGAAAGAAAACCTATGATTTTGGTGACCCTCTCTCTCACCATTCGCTTCAAAATCAAGTAAGGGGTCATAGATATACTTATGTATCTACTTTTCGTGAAATACTACTTTTACGAATTTATGGCTCTCAATGGCAATTCAAAACCTAACTGTCAACAAGTACGAATACTATTATTTTAGGTAGAAGCAGCCACCGCCTACCAAGTAAAAAAATGAAAGGCTACACATGCAGAATTTTTAGAATGGGAAAAGATGTGAACACGTCATTTGTTACAATGGAAAATGACTACCAGAGGTTAGTTACGTGTTACTTCCCCTTTTATCTTTGACCCAATCGTACTTGAACAGAATGATGCAGTATGACTTTTCTGTTTTTATTACTTCTGTTACCTTGACACTTACGCGTCAATAAAAGCCTTTTTTTCGGTTAGATGAGACCTTGGTGAGGAGGGAGGACTTCTTTCCCCAGTGGGTGCAACATTAAGTAATTAGACGTGTCGTAGCTGGCTTTTATAACAAGGGATGTGGTGAGAATGTAAGTCATTAGGAAGTGTCTGTTCTATTTGTCTATAAATTTTTACCCTAACGGAGCTGCAATTATATCCCAAAAATAATTAAAATCTGACGTAAGTTGGTTTCAGATCCCCCGTCCCCCTGCAGAGGACAGTGTTAGTAAGTCCCAAAGCAGTATTGCGCATTTATTGAGATGGTCTCTTCTAACCCAAAAGAAGGTGAAACAAAATTGGGTTCAAAGGAAGTAGGTGTAGTGTTTCTTGATAATCAGAAAGGGGAAAAGCTACTCTCCCAGAGTATGGCAAGGTGTTGGAAGGAAAAGGCGTGATCTGGAGGTGCGGTGAGTGAGACTCGAGGAACACAGCGTTAGTGGGATAAGGTAGGGCTGTACAGGCGCAGTTACCCTCTTTCGTCCTTGGGACAGCGTGGATAAGCAATGAGTTGCATGATAAATACCAAGAGAGAAAACATGTAGAATGACTTACTTGAATAGGGTTAAAAAAAACCCTATTTGAAGGAGTTCTCCCATTTCGAAAAACGGAAGAAACATCCCATCCTAACGGTTCGGAAAGCCAAGTTTATTCGAGACATGAATTTTTTTAAATAAAAAATCTTTTTTGGAGAAAATTCGAATGAATTTAGTCAGAATAAAAAAATAAAGTTTGATAAATACCCGTGAGAAATTGCGATGAAAGACAATATTTTTTTTGGCAATTCATGTCCTCTTTTCGCACGATTCGTCAAAAAAGGGAAATAATTATTGCGAAAAAAATCCACACGTTGGCATGATTGGAAAGTTAGTTGGTTGATTAGATCTGTAGTAATGGTCAACGTGAATGGAAGTGATGATATGATAATGAAGTGTCACCTTACCCTATGGCTAACAATCTCGGTAAAAATATTTATGCGCATTGAACAAAGAATGTGTTGTAGATAGATTAAATAAAAAAAATGGACGGTTAATTCTACCAGCATAAATTTACATCTAGATTCCACTCCGTAAGAGTGGTCTTTCCCAATTAAAAGATGATTATCATACAGGTGAAATAACTGCGAAATAAATCAAACTCTTCTCTAAGGAGTAAGACCAACATTTTCCTACATCATTTTTTATTAGACATATATTGAAAATAATTCATGACAACCATTAGAGTCACAAAAGTCATTTGACATTGAATGTCTTAGGAAATGAGAAAATAATGAAGGCCGGATTTGGAATGAAGAACTCCCATCCGGTATTGAAAATCATCATCACCTTTGAATAAAAGCTGATTGAATACAAAACGAGAAAAATTATGCTCAGTAATTTCAGTTCTATTAAAAAAAACAATGTATTCGGAGCACTTAACATTTTATAACACTGGAATATTATTAAATACCTTAGTTAACAGAATATATAATAACCTAGGCATAAAATTACGATGCTAAAAATATTGAAAATCTACGAATACGATTTCGAAATCTATCAACAGTGGTATTACACTATCTAGAATTGAACAACGATACCTTATATAAACTATTTAATTGGTGATATAAAAATTCGCAACGGTGGCAGTGCAAATGATTGGATTGACAGTTTACCAATAGACAAATTTTTACAAAATGTTTCACGGCATCAGCAGTTTTCGTCCTATTGTACCAAAATTTCACTTAAAAATGAAGCTCTAAGATTTGAGTTCACATTCTGTTCGAGAAAACGCGTTAGATTGATAAAAATAACAAAATAAATCTAACGTGTTTTTAACGGAACTGTTATATCTAGAATGAGGCAACTGTAAGTACATTGTAATTTGCTACCGAAAGACGAATGAAAAAGTCAGCTTATATTTTGACTTACTATTCCAATTGGAAGAATCATGAAGAACATAGTTCATAACAAAATAGTGTCGCATATTTTCAAACGGAAGGCTTATGGTTCAAAATAGACGAGAGTCAGTATTACCATTCGTTTTGCACGCTTCCAAAATACTCAAGTTGGATTAGTACTTCAGCATTGAGGTATGGTACGATTAAAAATGAATCACTTTTACAGAAGTTAGGTAATTTTTACGGAGGATCACAATCTGGAACAGTTTAACTAAACATTTTTTTCTGTTTCCGTTGGTTGAAGGCCGCAGAAGACTTAAGATTTTTTAAATGTATCATGGCAGTGATAATATTTTTTTATATAATATGGTATTTCCTGGAGTATATGTCATTTATACAAAAGTTAGCAGCCAACGTTTCGATTTATTTTCTTAAATCATCTTCAGGGCTCATTAACATCAAAATTAATGGTAACCTAGGTTGTGGCAATACCTTAGAAACAAAACATCAATAAATATGTTCAAAGTTTAGAGGTATGTCAAAATATTTTATATATTCCATTCTGTTCTTATATATATGTTTATATATACATATTTCTTTAAATAATATTGTATTAAAAAACCCAATTGTTCCTTCTTTATGTATAAATATTGTGTATCGTCTTATTCTCTGTATTTTATATTGTTTCACACTTTTTCTAACATAGCCCTGAAGATGATTTAAGAAAATAAATCGAAACGTTGGCTGCTAACTTTTGTTTAAATGACCTATACTCCAGGAAATACCATATTATATATTAAATAAGGTCAAGAAAAGGAAATAATAATAATATTTTTTTACATATCTCACGACAAATAAAAATGTTAACGTCTGGACCAGACTACGAATTCTGAAGACGCTGAAGAATATAAGCGAAAACCCTGAATTTTGTTGCTCAGGAAAGAAAAAAATGCGATCGAATCGAGATTAACCAATTCATTACAAATTATTATCATCATCATATCATTGCATCAAAATAATCTCCAAGTGGACAAAAACCGAGATACTTCTCTATATACGTCACTAATGAAACGCGATATAACGAAGTACTTTTCAAATATCTTACGCATAGTATTTATTCTAAGCCATTTTTAAAACTAATACTTCTTCACTATATCAAGTGGCACTTTCACCGTACAATATCTATGCCATACTTTAAATAAGGATGACGCGTCGATATTACGCTACGAAATCACACAACGGGAGGGTGATTAATTTTAAAAAGTATTCCACAATAAAATATACAGAAATCACACGCAAAAGGACTAGCCCTTGCTAACCTTTTGAATTTACATCACGGGAATTAAAATAAATGGTTTTACGTATATATACTCGTAACTGATGCTTGAAAAAAGCTGATGCACTTTCTTTTGTCTTCGTATATAAGGTGCAAATTTGTGCAGTGCACTCCTCACCTGCCTTCTGTCACATCCACTGTGCAATCCAACCGTTGCCCTAGGACTCTATGTATATATATTTAATAAGGCACTCCGTCATGCAGTTTTAGTCCCATGCGACGTGGTAATATAATGAAAAATCGAAGAGAAAATGGAAAAAGAGAGCGGAAGTAGGATAGAGAGAGCAGAAGATGAAGGATAGAGAGAGAGAGAGAGAGAAGAGAAGAGAGAAAGAGAGAGAGAAAGAACTTAAGTTTAAATTTAAGTTACAAAATCATGAGTAATAATACTCTAGAAAACGATTTCTAGATTTAAGGCATGCATTTACTCCCAAGAAAAAAGTTAAAGAATTCGAGATAATTATCGTGGGCTCTAGATTTGTTCCCAAGGCAACGAAATTGAGATGTTGTAATTAAAGAAAAAGGGACCCACTTATTGAAATTCATCGTAAGTAAGTTACACTTTTTACCAAAAAGACAATGGTAAAAAAGGAGCTCAGTAATAAGAAAATATGGGAAAATGGTAATAGAGAGCGAAAATGGTTTGCTTATCCAAGCGGAGCCCATCATCAGTGGGTTTCAAGTTGCCTGAATAACTCGCAAACCCAGAGGAGTAAGAGATAAAAGATATAAAATTCGGAATAATATTTTTTCGAATCAGAGTTGATAGCGAGATAATTTTGTTGACAAAGATAGAGTAAAAGTTTGACAGGTATTCATAAGCGTTAGGAGATAAGAAAAAGATAAAGTAAGATATATTGTAATCAAGGATAGCATGTATACGAACGCTGAGATACAAGGCCTATACCCAAATAGATCCTTAAATTGATTTACAGTGTTGTGCTTATTTTAGAGCTTCAATTGAACAAAAAATAGATTAGTAAAGACAAGTAGTTATCCTATGAGATAATTTCCAAATGGACTAACACAGAGATACCTCTCCATATTGCCGATATTGAAACGTGACTGAAGTATTCAACACATGTTAATTACACCAAAGGATGAAGTTCGCCATGAAAAAATATTTGACTTAGCCGGGATTCGAACCCGGATCTCCCGATTGCCGGTCAGGCGTGCTACCAGTTACACCACCAAGCCACCTGACCGGCAATCGGGAGATCCGGGTTCGAATCCCGGCCAAGTCAAATATTTTTTCATGGCGAACTTCATCCTTTGGTGTATTTAACTTTGCACCCGTGCGCGTGACTGCGTACAAAGTCACTTGTTCCTTCAGTACTTTGACATGTTAATTATTCAAAATTATTTTGCAAAACTGGTACTTTTTATGATATTATCAAGTGGCACACTCAATTTACACTATCTATATAATCCTTTCAAAGAAGATTGTGCGCCGATAATGCACCACGAAACCACACAGCGGTTGAGAAATTCATTTTAGAATAAGGGATTATCAATACATACTTTTCATTTGCACGAAGAATGCTATCATGCAGGCAAATGTTCCGAGTGGGAGGCTATTTGTCACCCAATCATACTTATTCTTAATAAAACACACCTTATTCAATCACGGAATATTATGCAGATCAATGCAGGAAAATAGTTTTGTGATTTACAAGGGAGAGCGAAATATCCAATCGGATAGTTTTATCCAATTTTTAATTATAACATTCATCTGATATTTGTTCCCCTATAAATTATTGAGTCAAGCTCATTTTTTTTACAGAAAAATACGCATGAAAAAAGGTATTTTGCGTAATAAAGTTGACAAAAGATGGCAATGCCCATCTTTAATCCCCAGGAAATTCCGTTTTTTACTCATGATTCAATTTTTTCAATTTAAATACATATTCCGGGAAACTGTTACATGTTATATTTAATACTCCACATGCATCAAGAAGCCTTCAAAATGTTAGTTAGCCTGAAAGCGTTAGAGATAGCATGCTCAGAGGTTCAACAGTCCTGATGGTTAATGATTCAGATTGGCAGGCAAGTTGAAAAGTTCGCTTTTGCGCAAATATACTAGTCTCGATATAAAACGTTTATCATTTCTTTAAATCAAAATCTAGGATCAATGGGCAAACTATTCTGATTGGCAAATAAGCTTTAAAGCGAAAAGCATGCTGTATCATGTATCCCAGCGTTCGATGGTAGCATTCTTATGAATTACTCCGCCACTGAGGGAAAAAAATATACAAAAGCAGCTCTCTCTTCCAAAAAATATAAACAGATCAAAGGCAGAAAGAAAGAGGTTGAAATGATTACATTTCAAGGGTAAACGCATTTCAACTATTCATTTTGATAAGCCTAAAGAGTAATTGCAGGATCATCCCGCTTAAATTAGTGACCCACTGAAAATTATTTGAAATGGTAAAAAATTGTAACGGTAAATCTACAAATAACGTGCTTAGAAATAAATGTAAGTGTAGGCGAACTCTATTATGTTAGTTTACAGACACAGGGAAAAGATGGCGGTTTGGTACAGAATTTATAGCTCAAATTTGGCAAATATTTATCTAGGAAAACAGTGATCCATCAATGGATCTCATTGATTCACATGAAAGTATTATAAGACTAAAAGGTCAACAGACGGCAAAGTGCTCCAAACATATGGACTTCATCGCCACTTTTCACCGTGTCAATTTAAATGCAAATGAAGCAATGCAGAAATTTACAATAGGCTATGCTTTTAGGAGACCGAAAAGTAGTGTGGCTAGGAAATAATTTTGATGAACCAGAGAAGAGATTAAAGATCAATGATTAAAAAGAATAATCCAGATATAATCATTGAATAATTTCTTACTCGATGAGAGAACGAAAATTATGAGGCACCCTTTCATGATAGAAATAAGCTTCAGTCATTGCACTGTATAGTTATAATATCCCTTTTTAAAATACCTTTTAAAAGTGTTGCTTATCAGTGAAGTAGTTGAAACAAAAAAATCATTCTATTTTTTATGGATGAATAATTCCTGAGGTAAATGCTAAGAACTAAGTACATCAAGACTAGGTTAAGTAATTTACATTACGCATATTTATATCGAAATTTAGGTATACTTTAATTAAGTGTTACACTTAAAGGAGTATAAAATAAACTATTATGAAATAAAAATTTCAACTGATATATGCTAATTACAAAGAAATTTTACCATAAAATATCACAATTCATTTTTTCTGTTTATTGCCCACTGACACATTATTATCATTAAAAATAAAAACGCCAATATACATGTATCGTTTAAATTTACTCACTGTTTTTAAAAATGAGCATTATGCTTGTTTTTAAATCTCGAAATATGTTTAGTCTTCTGTGAAATGACGAGCTACTGTAATAGTTTTTCACGGCCCAAAGAAAGCTTATGGTTATCCAAGGATCTTTAGGAGAATTGATTTAGGGATATCCTCATGGAAAATATGGAAAATATTATCTAATATATAATAAATCGTTGAATACTCAAATTGACCCAAACTCATAATAATTCCAGCTAACGACCGAGATGAAAAGAATTATTTTGAATTCCCACAGTAGTGTAAAAAAGGAATGTATTTTTGAATACATAGGGTATAAATATATGCATGATTGTGCATATGTAAAAGTGTAAATAACTTGTTATATAAGTAAGTGCTTGATAAAATAAAAGTTCAAATCCTCTGCACGCTTACGGTCTTAGAGTACAGTTACTTAAAGTTCTATCAGTTATTTTGGCAGAAAAGCTTTACTCTTGTTTGGTTTTATATGCTCATTATTAGATGAATTACAGTACGACATGAATTAGCGGCGTTTTTTCACTGTGAGTGAGTCAGAGCTTATGGAAAAGTATAAATTTGTGAAATAACAATATCCATTTATGGGAAGAAAGGCTGAACATGGGACAGCAAGCCATTCGATGAAGGCTCTTACTAAGAGAAATAAAGGTCTAGGTACTTACTCATGGAATTATATTGACCACGCGAAATTAATTCATCGATTAGTACTGATAAATACCGTCATTAAAGATTTCACAAATTCATAAATGGTTCACAAAAGTTTCGTAAATTGAACGTTTTTAGTAAACAATAGTGGAAATTACTTTTTTTAAAAGTCCAATGTTTCTATTCGTGAGAATAATATGGAAGAGGAACAAATAAACGAATAAAAAATGGAAATAAACCATGATCTACTACTTGAGGTAAAAAAGGGTCTTTAGATTTTGGGATAAAAAAGAAAACTGTCTGAGTTTAACATTTTCCTTGATCCAACATTCAATTTGAAAATCAATGAAAAGTAGACTGGAATTTACGTAAGCATCACTTTCACATTATAAATGAGTACCTATAGGAAAAGTTAACAGAAGAAGAGTTTTCAAGTATCAAAAATGGCTATAAGGGAAATAAATGGACATATATCGAGCGATGGGAGTGTAAATTACGTTCCTCTTAACTTTGAAAGCGTAAAAATATCACTGAATCGCCGCGATTTTCCAAGAGATAACTAGCAAAAACAAAAGACGTAAACATCAACAGGATCAAATTCATGACTGATAGTAGTTGCGAAGTTTAGATCAACTAATCTCTCTCGATAGGCCGGTATAACACATCTTAGGCACCCAATTAACACTACCGTGGACCGTGCAGAAGATTTTCCCCTTTTTGTAACGGATTATAGTGTAAGACTTGAAACTCAAGAGATTCATCCTTTTGTGACAAATGAGATGATGAGGCCTTGATGAAAAAAATTGGTGTAATGATGGTAAAAGTTAAAATTTTGGGTCTCCAGAAGCAACGCTTTAAAAAAAAAGTTTTACAGAGCCAAATAGATATAGATAGAGAGAGAGCTAAGGAGAAATAGATAGAGAAGGAGGAAGAGTAGACAGTTGCTTGAATAGTGCAAGACAGAAGAGAATCGCACGATTGAGCGGTAGTAGCAATCTCCAACGGGTGAATAAAGAGCCAAAAAAATTATATATCAATTGAGAAAAAGAAAAGAGGAATCAAATTTTTTCCGAGATAGCATACTTGGCTTTCTCTTTTTTTCAAAAACTTGCCTGACCTGATTTACCTTGTCGGTGTCAAGGCCTTTCGTCATGGCCCAGGTGGAGACCACGTAGTCCATGACCCTCTCCGATAAGGCTTTGGGCACCTCGTGCAGCTTCATAAACTCCCTGACGTTGTTGAGCATGTCGTGGTACTTGGCCGTCGCCGACGTCATCTGCTGGATGATGGTGGTGACGTGCCCAAAGATTGTCGCGTAGAGCAGCGCTGCACTCGGTCAAGAGAAGATACAGAGAAGGGGGGGAAGAAGAGGGAAGATGAGGAAAAGGATAAAGATGGGAAGGAAAAATAACGGTTGGCAGAAGAGAGCAATATCGGATGGGTTGAGGTAAGAGATTTTTTTTCACGCAAAAGAGATAAAGTAATTAGGAGTAGGTATGGAGGTATAGATTGAGTATTTAAGGACATAGAATTATAAGGTGGAATTCAATAAGGAAGTAACGGAGTGCATTATTACGAACATAACATAATTGCGTGGATGCGATACGAAATAAGGAATTACGAGCAATAGATAGGTGAACATAAGAAGTGAAATGAATGCATGGGTATAGTAATAAAAAAATAAAATTCAAAGGAAGGAAAATGAACGGAAGAGATAACAGTTGTACCCAGAGGAATTGAAAACAAAAAAAGGTTAGAGCAACGTAAAAGCATGGAGACGGCACATGAAGAACACACATTAAAAAATATTTGGTATAACAGAGTATTACGAGTATTTTTAGAAGATAAGAAAAAAAGAAAAAAAAAGCATAGGCGGACACAGATGAGAAAAGACAGGAACGTGGAACGCAAGAAAATATGCACGGATTATGACAAATAAATTGTAAAATATTTAACAGAAGAAAAAACATGGCGAGAGAAAATAAAAGCACGAATAGAGGATAAAATAACAGCATATACGACGCAGAAGAGGCAGAAATTAAGTATGGTACGAAAGTGGAAGAGGGTAAGGATATGGAGGTTGTAACAAGAAAATGGAGAAAGGAAATTTACATAGTGGTCAAAAAAAGAGAGAAAATACATCGCGGAGGAAGTTTGGAGTAGTATAGTGGGGAAACAAGTAAACACGAAAGTGATAGAACGTGGTGCGTTGAACAGGGAATACGTGAGATGGAGTAGGATTAATAAAATTTATGATCATCCACAAAACATATGCAATGCGCAGAAGCGTGAATGGTGCAAGGCAGGAGCAAAGCAATGTGGCGCACACGTTTTTGATAATATGTATAAGGTGAATTTTGAATGGTTCAATAGGAGAGATCGAGGATGTAGAACAAGGAAGAATTAGAAAAGATAATCATGAACAGCAGTATTTTAACGAAATGAAACATTGGTAGGCATACAAAAATTGATGCGATGAATATTTTAACAAAGCAAAAGGTTTTATGAGGAAAAAACAATTTTTTAACGAAGTAAATTTCACACGAGGGGCAATTTTCAGAAATGAAAAAATAGTAGGAAGAAAAACAAAAAAATTGAAAATGCAGGTAGGAAGTGGCAAGGAAGAAATCAACGCATGAAGGAATTTGGTAGTAAAGCGTTTGGGTAACCAGAGATACCAATGTTTTATGCCCAACCGGTAAGCGGAGGGGGAGCAAAATTTGGAAAATGAAGTAAATAGAATTTTAAAATTGTAGATAATGTAGCAAGGCGCATGAAAAAAACATGTTAAGCACATTGAATCGGTAAAAAATTGTATGTACCGTGCGATAGGATTATAAGAAGAGAGTGCGGTGATGATGAAGTACAGGGGACAATGATTAAGTACCAACAGGACAAGGATAACAGACACCACATACAGTTAAAATGAAACATTGATAGGAATATACAATGAAATTTTTATGGGAGGGGAAAAGTACCACAAAAATTGCGCAAGAGTGCGGAAGGATGAGGCAGTGCAAGATCATATTGCAATACATATTATTTTAGGAAATGGAAGCATCAGTTGTGCAAAGGACCACAGTGGGTGCATCCCAACAGAGAAAGGACGATTAGTGAAAGATCAAAAATGGTGGAGGAGGCGAGAAAAAGCAATGGGTGGACGTTTGAAGCATGAGAATGGGCGGGGAAAGACGTAATGATGAAAAAAAGACGGGAGAGGGGGAAGAGAAGGATTTGAGGGGTGAGATTAAACAGGAAAACAATCTAGCAATAGTCATTTTCAATTAATTAGCGTCCCAAATGATCATCGACTCGAACACTGGCATATATTCTCAAACGACTAGCGGGTACTTTGAAAATACTTAAAAATAATCAATTCGAGAATTACATACCACAGCACTTAGAACTATCTAAGTACTAAGGATAAAAGAAAACATAAAAAATTGATTTTTCTAAAACTTAATGAATTTTGAAAGGCATATTTGGTGCACAAGAAAACAACTGTTTCATTTAAACTGCCTTAAATTATTATCGATAAGAATTTTACTTCATACTTTATTTTTTACGTTATTAATGCACAAATAGTAATGTAGTAATATACAATACAAACTAAAATACTAGCTAGCACATCATATGCAGCAATTGCTACAACGGTGAATATTTTTCTCCAAATTAAATATAGT
Source organism: Ischnura elegans (assembly GCF_921293095.1). NCBI lineage: Eukaryota > Metazoa > Arthropoda > Insecta > Odonata > Coenagrionidae > Ischnura > Ischnura elegans. The sequence goes on from NC_060247.1 coordinate 102,889,815, forward strand.
CGCCCACTCAGAGTGGTAAGACAAATGTAATAATTGGAAAGTAGGTACCTAATAATAAAGCGACTTCAATGGAAGAGAAATTAGGAATTGAATATGAGAATTTCTGTAAGTGGCTGCAAGTATAGTAGGTATATTTTCCGATAATGGACACCTATTCCCGTTATTAGGCTTATTTGAGCGTTTATTACCACCTGTTTCATAATCAAAATTAATGAGGAGGACGAATAATATAACATTTGATTCACCATTGTATTATAATACACGCGTACAATAATCAACAATGAATAAATAAGAATTTAATTGGTAGCAAATTAGTAGGTAAGAGTTCTTTTATCCGTCATGGCCCTTTTTATGGCTTCCCTACTGTTACCATTCCGTCACCAAATATGCAGACATTAATGAGCACTTCCACCGATGGTAATTTATTTTACCTCCATTATTTAATGGCCCATACAACTGATATATAAATCATTATTAAATGCTCCGACGGGGTCAAAATTTAAACTATATTTGAGTTTTGAGTCAGTGGTCTAATGAGGAAACCTTAACATAAACTGATCCATTTTTACCAATCAATAATTCATCAATATTTAAACGGAACAACTAGTACTTCAAGCTCTTCGCCAATATGAAGGCTAATTATACCAACGTCAAAGCCATGGGTGAATTAGGGTCTTTGTTTGGGGGGGGGGAGGGAAAGGGGTTGGTTCATTACTTTCCACAGTGCCTTGATGGTATGCGATACCTCTAAGTGGTAGTACGTATGAAGCCTTAATTGCATAGACAAGAGGCTTTTAGATACCCATTAAATAGTTAAACAAATTACGCTGGTGACATTTAAACTTTCATCGCGGAACCGCTTTAAATATTGGCATCTTTTCAATATTACCAGAAATTGCAGGGCCGACCACCATTCCCCAATCCCTTCCCCCCTTAATCCGCCAGTGGTAAAAACCATGTGTGCTGTTATCTGCTAAGACCTTGGTGAGTTATTGCTTTGACAAAGTATGCAAAGCATTTTTATTTCGATAAAGATATTTTTGTTTAGGATGAACTTATGTTTTACAGTTTTAGCATACACTTTAACCGTTTTTGGAGGACCAAAAACTTGGTTTTATGACAAAACCATAGATTTTATATTGTTTAAAACAGACTACACTATGCATAAATACCAAAACCTTTCCCCAGAACACTCCAAAAGAGTCTCACCCGCAATGATCATCATGCAGATGGTGAATATCTTCTCGTTGTCTGTCTCGGCTGCGACGTTGCCGAATCCCACGCTCGTCATGCACGTCATGGTGAAGTAGAGGGCGGTCACGTACATGGTCTTCCTCGACGGCCCGTTGACAAGTTCCGGGGCACCGCCCCCGGCCACGACAACTCCGCCCCCGCCGCCCCCGCCAACCCCGCCGCCCCCGAGGTGACCGATGGCGATGTGGCCCCCGAGGGCGGTGGAGGAGGGGGAGACGGCGGGGGCGGCGGCGGACGAGCCGACAACCGCGGACGACGAGGCAACAATGGAGGAGGTCGCGGAGGAAGAGGATGAGGAGGTAGTTTCGTTGGACCACACGTAAGAGTAAGGCGACTGCGTTACGTTGGCGAGTTTCCATAGCCACGAGTACTGTAGGCCGTTGTCGGCGTCCGAGCGGCCTATGGAGTACCAGATACACGCTAGCCAGTGAGCCACCAGCATGTAAAAGCACAACAACAAGATCAACATGGCGGCTCCGTATTCGAGGTACCGGTCCAGTTTGCGCACCACGCGTCCGAGGCGAAGTAGACGCACCACTTTCAGCGCACTGAACAGGCTCCCGATGCCCTGGAACAACAGCCGAGGAGGATGAGAATGACACGTGGTTTTGGGGCGCACTCATTCATTTGTTTTATTGTGGAGGGTTGAATGGGGCTATCGGAGAGCGTGATGGGTCGAATTGGATGACTAAAGGGTGGACTCAGGTGGAGGTCAGGGAAGGAATGTGTACTTTATACAAATATCACATTATACAAGTATATAATACTCAGTAATCCTGCGTAAAATCATACTTTACATTAATTTATGGTATATTTAATTTTTTACTGACACTCGCCATATTCCAATTTGATTCAGAAGCTAATTTTAATTAAATCTTTTCTGACAATACTAACATCGATTCAGAGTTTCGAGTTCCTGGTCTTAAGGCAGGCATTAAAGCCTTTTATGAGAGTAAATGATCATAAAATGAGGAAAGAGCCAAGTGCACTTTCTCCTCTAAACGAGAACGTAAATAGGTTTAAGTTTCATTATTTAATCTGACATGAAATTTTGTTTTAATTTGCCCCTTCACACCGACTGTTTTTACAAGCACATCAAGGCAAGCAACGCGAACTAAACTGACAACGATTCTTTACATTTAAACACCGAACATTCATGAATAACAACATCAATCTATGACCTTTCATACGTAATTCCACTAATGCTTCAATAGCGCCATGTAGTATGTGGAAAATCCATCTACCTAAAACATTTCGTCAGTAGCATTCACAGACATACATTTTTTACTAGTATTTACCGTAATCTCGACCTAAAAATAAGGATGAGCATGATAATCTATTCAAGATGCAAGTACGACACAGAACGTTCCTTTCTCTTTTGTTAAACATTCTAACACAGTAACTACAACATTAAAAAATATAGTTCTTAACATAGATTTTAAACATTAAATCTACAATCCATGGAAAGGATTGTTCACCCACCCCAGCACCTTTTCAAAGACCACTGATATAAAATAATAGCATGGAAAGTTAGATACTCTCATCTAATTGGCCGATCGTGCCAAAGACAAAATCTTCATCAAACGCTCAAGTAGCACATCATAGTATAGATAGAGTAAACATAAACAGACACGATTCATGACAAAATGCAAGGCCAGGCGCAATCCCATTTGGCGCACACAGAAATTGACAACAACAGCACAATCGGCAACATTTAACGAAATAAAAAGTTAAAAAAAATGACAAAAAATGCGTCCGTCGCTTTTCTCTATTTTTTTTTCATTTCATTATTTCGAAATGGGTGGGAAGAAGATTAATGACAATGGACTGCAGGAGCCAAATCGTGCGGTGGCCCTAATAAAAGCCAAGGCAACACCGGCCGTTGGATTTATTAATGAAACACTCCGCTCAGCAAAAGACCAAAATGTTTACGATGCCAATTAACTCTGTGTGTGTTTGCCCTAGTGTGTAGGCATTATTCAAGGCCGAAAGAGCGACGGACATCGGTCCATCTCATCACAAACGAGCTTTCTCTCTCTCTCTCTCCCTTGTTTATCAAACATTAGTCTGCTCGTTTTTTTTCTCTCTTTGCAATTTCAAAAAAATCGTACAAATGAATTTTTGTGTGGATAGAAATTTTGGACAAAAAAGTTGATACGACAGGCTTTCCAAAAAAAAAAAAATTAAAACAAAGAAATTGTTTAAATTCACGGGCACGATTTAAAAAAATATATATATTCCCTCCCAATTCGTTTCATTCTGAATTTCCCACCAGTTTCACCCTTTTTTATACAACAACCACTTAGGAAAAATAAAAAAACACCGAACACTTAGAATGAACTGCATGCTTTTACACAAAGCATATATAAATAGATAGATAGATATAGGATTCACTAAAAAATATATATATATAAAGCCGGAATATTTCATGACAAACAGGGGGTCAAACGAGGGGTACCATTGAATATGAAGTAGAGTTGGTATCTCTTAAAAAAATATATATAACCACCAAAATAAGGCGAATGCTTTAGGGTCTGGACACAAGAGAGAGTTTCAATACAACAATAAAAACACGAAGCTTCCAAAAAAATTTCCATTCAGTATATTTCGTTTCCCAATGATTCTAGCACATTCTATGAAACATTCAATTATGGGGAACAGATAAGATAGTGGCGGGTTATTCATGCGTGGTGCCACACACAAAAGCATACACACAAAGAATTAACATTCAAAATATATAATGTTATTTATAGAGATTCATATATAAATAGAATCATCAGTTGCCGTGCTATTATTCCTCTCCTTGCTTTTCACCAATGGCACCGAATTTCATCAGGATACATTATTCAACACCATCAATCAATCATTGGTTTTGAATGAAATTTTGATAGTAGATACAACTTCTAGAGCGTGGCTTAGCCTATTGCCGAGGGATCTAACGCGCACGGTAAGTAGAGTTAAAATAAACCAGCAGAAGGTACGTGTCACCGTGATAGTAAAATAACTTCCTAATTGACAAATGGATGACTGTATACACAAAAATTGAAGCCACGGGATTGCTGGAATCTCTAGAAGTTAAGTGAGAAAAGAATTTCAGAGCGCTCATCAAAGCTATCTAAACTCACATAAAACGTTCTATAAATTAAGTTTTCTTCTCTTGTCCTCTACATTTAATATTTAAACACAGCACGATATTTTAAAACATTCCCTCGCAATTCGTTTCATTATGAAATTACCACCAGTTTAACCCTTTTTATTGCAGCAACTACTTAGGAAAAACAAAACGATGAAAACTTAGAATGAACTGAATGAATTCCTTTAAATACTTTCCTTTAGCGGAGTCGCATAAAAAATTGCATAAATACAGCTGTCTCATATCAATGTAATTGATTTCGTCTCAATATTTTAATCCATTTAGGTGCGATATCTTCCATATAAAATTATCTAGGGGAAGTTGCAGGAATTGAAGAAACATTTATCAGCTAGAGTTTTTTGTATTAAATACATTAACGAATCCCGTGGGTTCAATTTATGTATACTTCCGAGAAAGAATGAAATTTCGGCGAAAGGATAAATAATTCGTGCCTAAATGCGCTTTTTATTCATTCGGAAGTGTCTTACGTCAGACTATTTGATTTAGCTGGTTTTGTCGAAGTTGTATGTGACGTGTAACTCCTACGTCATCACTCAATGGAGCCAATGCATCAAATAAGTCGTACGCATAAAAGAATCATTCTCCAATATACTGAGTCAGTTAGTTATATATACACAAACGATCACAAATTCAAACAGACCTAATTCCTAAAATTGTAATTGAAGTGGTCCAATGTCAAACCTTGATGTATTCTTTATTTAGCGAGAAATAATCCAGTGATTAAAAGGCAATAGCGATTTTCAAAGGTAAAGAGTAAGAGTAAGACCGAAGACTGTATGACTTGAGTGTTGCCTTCATTCTTACTCTCAAGGTTGTATTTTCGAATAAAGAGTTGTGAAAGGGAAGTTAAGATACGAAGAAAAGAGACATGAGAGTAGGATCTAGGGAAAAAAGAGGGTGTGCTTGATAGAAGAGAGTGAAAGAGAGACGTGGGATGTTTTAGATGAGCGATATGATGTTGAGTGTGACATTCTTGCTCCTCGACTGTGATAAGAAAATATAACCACGACCACAAATTTCGCCGCCCCACCACAACTGTGAAAAGGTCCCGTATCTGGAGGGGGTGCCGTAAGGATTTAATATATCTTCAGGGGAGGGATTCTACATTCTAAGGACTGGTCGAATTTTGGAGGAGGTGATAAGGATAGGAAAGCTCATTTGAAGGGGTTTGCGAGCTAATTTTTCTCAAGGAGGGTATAGTGATTAGCAGCCTGCCCTTAAAAAATTAAGCTTATCAACTTTAACGGGAAATTTTGTAGCCACTTAGGCGATAAATTACGTGGATCGGAGTAATAAGTAATAATTGTTCATATGTATGCCACCTACAATCACTATTTTTATTTTCTTAACGTTTGGAACAGGAATAATCACTAGAATTAAACAGGAGTTTTATCTGAGGGTTTCATACATGACCAGGTAACTGGGACATGAAAATAATCGTAACAAGTACAGCTGATTACCTTTACCACTTATAATATAAAAGTTAATTGTTCTCTTTCGAATCAAAATTTTATGCAATATATTTGATTTTTTATATATTTCTGGCTTTATAATTTTCAACGTCAAATAAAAATTTTTGCTTGATGTTAGCATAGTGTTAACATCTTCACGATATTGATCCTATGCATGAATAAGTTATTCCCCTTAGTAGCATATAAAGTGGATTCTGCTCTCTGAATTCAAATATTAAATCGTTCAATATCTTCCGAAAAAACAGGGGTAAATAATTATTTCTGACGCCTCTATATGTAAACTAAGGGACTGGAAGTACAGCGTGGGATTATAAAGGTGAAATACTATTGGAAGTGAAGTTACTTCTTTATCTCAATAATGCTCTATTAGTTTGGGAGGAAGGATTCACAGTTTTTTACTCCGATACAAAAGCTTTTGCTCGATTTAATATTCGATTGAATCACCCACGTCTACGCCTTCAGTGAAAATAAAAACGAGACGAACTTCCAACTTGCGACGTGGAGCAGAACAGGAAGAAATGAAACCTTACAACAAGTTGTGGAGGCCAAAAATAAGGCCGGTGAGTTACGCAACTCAGATAATCAATATTTGGGTTTAAGCGGGAGAAAGTTGAGGAAAAAGTGAGAAAACTTACGACGGTACAAACAAGTGAACTGTGAGAAGCGATACTAATACTTTATGGTTAACACGTCCCGTCCATATCGTATGGAAGGTAACGCCAGGTCAGTTCATAAAAGTTATCTTCCAGGCTTCACGGGTAACATTTATTTGGCCAAAACTGAAAAACACGACTACACGAGGGATTTAATGAAATTTTAGAGACCAATCTTGCGTATAATGGGGCTTCTGTCACTACCATCAGTTTCTAAGTATCAGAATTAAATTAGTGTGATTGGATCTTTCTTCCAATCTGAACTTGGATCTAATTATATCCCCTGGAACTCGCGCAGGAAGAATTTTTTTACCGTTGCAACTATGAATGTAGATAATGAGAATCATAAAAGTAATTCTTATCCATAAATTACATTACACTACTCTACCATAGAAACTATGAATCTCTATTAAATTTCAAGAGTTTAAATCTACAGTGTCACTACAGTAAAATAGAAGAAATGGTGTCTACAATCGATTATTCAAATTATTAAGAAAATATTCATGGAAATATTAAGAATTTCCGTCAGCATTATTCCTATCATAGCCGTACGTATTACAAGAAGTTGAATGAGAGCCGCTATTTTGAAATCAGAGAATCGTAAATAATTATTTTTCCGACGTCGTTAATACTTTTATCTGGGCCTTCTCCAAAGTTTTTCTCATTTAGCTGACTAATGGGACGACAAATGGGAAACGTGGAGAAGAAAATGCAGTAGAATGATTATTCTTGTACGACGTTTGATTCTGAAGCCCACATAGTAGTAGCATCATCTCTGACTGAAAGTGGCTTTTAATGCTTTTACACATTACGGCAAATTATTTCACGCCAGTAAAAATGCTAGTATTCCCCATCCACCATCATCTCACACCTTGGCAGAAACCAGTTTTACGGCTAGGTTTGTTTAGCAAGAAGAAGTTAAAAATAGCCGATTTAGGATACAAGGTCTCGTCTACGATTTGAAAAATGCAAACTTTTATTCCAGTATCTCACTCAATTACTGAAATTAGATCCGTCAATGCTTCATCAGCTATCATCGCCGATAGATTTATTCGTCAATTCGTCACATTGTTTACGTAAAGATAAAGGTGTTATCAGTAGAATTTGATTCATTTCCATCGTATTTTTTGTTCATCATTTGGCTTCATTAGTTCATTTTGGGCATCTTTCACGACGCAATATCGACCTTCTTTTAAAAACCTTCTTCGGAAATCATTACTCAAGGAATTGAAAATATACTACTCAGGGACGACTGTACTACTGGGACTAATGGCGAGATTACAATGAATACAGCAAGAAGGAAGTTCTTCTCAGGCGTATATATCAAGCAATGCTTTTATCATTCTTGAGGAATGGACAATATTTTATCTGGAAGACCTACGTCCCCAGGTGTGCTTCGTGGCCGAGAACAAATACTTCCATGCATTCTAAGGTGGTTGAAAATAAAACCAGTGAAGACCTGGATCCGTGGACCAGGACAGACGGGGCAGGACCCGAGGATTTATTTTCGTTCGGAAACGCTCAACAGAGGGCATTATGGGTGCTTGGGGATCTGGCGAGGAGCGGGATTCACAGGTGTGGACAAATGGCGGTGGAACCTTGTGGCCGCGGCCCGGTAAACAAAACAAGGCATCGGTATACGGCGCATGACTTGTTGACCTCGATTGCTGCTTGAGGCGATTGCAAACAAACACACTTGAGTGGCAGTTCTGCAGCTGATGCACAATTCCAAAGTTCGAGGCACCACCTTCGCGGATTTCCCCTGAAATAACACCACCCCCATCCCCATTCCTACAATAAAGGCACCTCCGAGCCCAGGAAATGTTCTGTATCGGGAAGAATATCAAATTTGAAGGAAATAAAAAACGATCACGAAGAAGAAAAAAACACGTAGACAGATGGGTAAGTTGGAAGAATGTGAATCGGAGAGCAGGATGGCGTAAATATTTTCTTTTCAATTCGTTCCACACGAGTTCTTCCGTGGTATTTTCCTCGAAGACCGCTGGAGGATGTTCGTCATGAATAAGTAGGTTCTTTTGGTGCACAAAATCAAACAATACATATATTTTTTTGAGTTCATTCCCAATGATGAACTGCAATCCAAAGTGGTGGATGAGAGTGATTGTGGCATTTATCTATACGCTACTGTAAGAACACTTGCCAGGCAAATAAAGAGTGAGTCATAGTACCAACCATCCGGTGCCAAAATAGTTAACTACTTTGCATAATAATAGATGTATATATATATATATATATGATGAGTTGAAAATTCTAAGGATAATCATAATGATAGGGAACAAATATCTTTTGTGCACTTTTCTTCTTTCACTCAAGTGGATATCAAACTTGCGTATCGACGTCTCGTCAGGAACGCTTATTGGTGATGTCACAAAAAAATTTCATTTGCATCTACTGTGGATACCTCAACTCCAGTGATCATTCTCTTCAAATCTTGAACACACATGTAAACTTGGTCCAACAAATGCTGCAACACTGTGTAGGTATTTATAAATAAATATATATATATAGCGTGTTGTTGTGACACTCGGGTAGAGGCGTGGAATTCTTTTTTATACATTAGGTGGTGGGTTGGAAAAATCTGCGGCAGTGTGTTTTGATAATCCACAATGAATAGGTGAGGGGATTCAAAAATGTTGAATGGATCACATTGTTTCTCGTAAATTACTCAATGTAGTCGACATGATGATAGTAAATAGGAAATGTATATCGCCCGATAGCAAAGCTGACTCGTGCACTCTCCCAATCAAATGTATCAAAAAATCGAATAAAGCAGCGAACGCCTGCCAAAAGTGCGGTAGTAATTCATACAAAATAAGTTAAAGAAAATGTTTCATCTGTTTAAAAATGGCCATCAACGGTATTATTATATCAAAATGGCAATATTTTCATGCAGTCTTTTTAAGGAAATAAAAAAATCATTACAGCGTCAATTGCTAAATAAAGCGTTGCATATATATATATAAATATATTATGGTATAAAAAAACAGCCGCATTATATATAGAGAGATATATAATTTTGCCCTTTTTTGCATTAGGATTTAAGAAATTCTTTCGAAAAAATTTAAAAGCAGTAGGTAATGAAAGATAGATGTATCTTATTGAGAAAAAAATGCCGTGATACCAACAACAGCATTCCAGTAAGCCACGTTCTGGAAAGTCATATGAAATGTTTTTACGAATTTTTTTAATCAAGGAAAGGAACTTGCAAGTAATAATTTAGAGAGATTAGCAAGAAACTGAATCTGGCTCATGCATATCAATTTTACGAGTTGCGTGGTAACATTTTTACGAATAATAGTCGAAAAAAACGTTCAAAACTCAACTAATCTTTACTCTGACATGACAAAAGACTCGAAGGGAGAAAGTACACTGCAAAAAAATAAACAAGAGCTAAGCTTTGAATACTGTCGGGCGGTTTATATATTACGAAAATTCATCAGCGAACTTGCGAAGGGCATTTCACAATATATCGCAATGCATTTTGTACGGTTTCAAAAGGTAATTCATGACAATGTCTATTTCAAACATCTTTAAATCAATTTGTAATTGAATCACCAAGACAACATGTTTCATAAATAGCTAAAGATACATATAAAAAACTACACGTTTACATGCATCCGCGCCTACTAAGAGAGGCGAAAGCTTTTTTACTGCATGCGCACACGAATGCAATAAACGAACAATGTTCAATAAGCGCAAGCTTTCTCATGCAACAACAATAGGGTGCATTCAAAGCGGCATGCACATGCAAACATACGAATAGAATCCTTACAAAACCACAAGCAGCATTCACAAAGCAAGCAAGCAAGCATGGGTATACGCTTCACAAGAGTGACAGTAGCTTACAAGACATTAATTAAGACAAGAAAGCACATGTCATATCTTGCTATGCTATATACAACATCATCGGACATAACAGCCATGTGAAAAAATCTAAGCATCTCTTGAGAGTATGTTCTATATAAATATATTTATATTATATATTAAAAAAAAAACTGGAACAGGAAACCTTTTTCGCTCAAACCGCGTGGTTGTGGCGCCATTATGTGGTTCAGGATGAAGTTCCCACCATGATGTCACTTCCGTTAGAGTTGAAGATATTTTTGCTCAAAGAAAAAACAGGTACCCTCTCTTTTCCATGAGATTGAAAAATAATGTAAAAAAATCCGATTCACAAGTTGACGCGCGATGGAGTAAAATATGCGTACAAAGGAAAATAAAAACAAAACAATATTCTCTGTGTAAGAAGTATAATAGGTCATTACAACTGTTTGGGATGTAAGGGAAAATTTAATTACCAAATAATGTGCGTAATGTAACTAATGTGCTACGGCATAAATGACTGGTATATGAGAAAAACTCAAAACAAACATAAGTGATCAGTGAGTAGCCTATTAGAGAGCAGTAAAACTCCTGGACGATTGATTGTAAAATAACTGTATATAGATGTTTTTTGAAAATGGTGTCTTTAATCGTGTAAGCTACTGAGTTGAGTATCAAAAGCATACAGGTAACTGCTAAAAACTCATAATAAAACCGAATGAATTGACTATTCACTAAAGTATTCCACTACCAGTCGAAAATAAGTAGGTAAAGCCTAACTAAAAACAAAAAAAAAAAACCTATGCCTTGATCAAGCAAACTGCAGTTCTTTGAATGTACATAATATTTTTATTTCTTATTTTTGCAGTACTGATCACTACTGTCAAAGAAACTCCAATCGTATTTACATAAGATATAGAGCTGCGTAAGGATATTTTTTTTACAAGGTGAGACAGTGAATTTCTACTGGAAGAGAACTAAAGTTCATCGTAAAGGTATAATGTGCAACTACTCTAAAAAATGGCTTTCGGTATTCAGAAACGCTCCGATTTTCTTATTTACAACTTTGTTTGAGTGAAAAAAGATATGAATTTCGAAAAAAGTGTACCTACCCAATTTGGAAATTTCACTTCAATAGCATTGCAAAAGCTGAAGCTCCTAACCGTTAATAAATATGCTTGTGAGCAAGCGAAAATCGACTGACACACATTTAGTGCAGAGTGGAAATGGATCTATACATATTCTTTTCAAACAAAAAATCATTGCTTGATAGTGCGTGCTGGACCGTTCCTGATCACCGACCAATAAAGGCAACGAATATGTGGGCATGGGTCAGTCAAATCCTGCGTGAAAGGTGAAGAGGGCAAAACAAACAGGTGTACGCAATTAATAAATTTACGTATATAAAAACGAAATAAAAAAGTAATCAATTACTGGCTGAAACAAAGTAAAAAAAAGAGGCAAAAATGATATTGTTACGTAAAATAACAATGCTTGGAAAAAAACGAACGAAAAAAAAACAAAACGCCCAAACTGGTAGGCAACGAAAAATATAACGATCGCCTCAACTCAAGACGAAATCAAGAAAACAACGCACTAATTATGTGATAAAAACGTAATAGATGTATTATGATATTAATAATAATAATAAAAAATAATATAAAAGAGAGAGATATGTATAATAATATTATATATATTAAATAGAGCAGTAAAAGAATGAGAGAGTATGAATAGTAAGAAAAAAAGAGCAAGAGGAAGTGACATCATCACTGACGCCACCACCCCCACCCCCCTTCCGGCCTCTACTTACATTCTCGTCATAGTCGCCACCAGAGACACAACTACTTACATCTTCGTCATGGTCGAAGGCGTTGAATACGTCATAAGGCAGACACGAGAGAAGATCAATGACAAACCAGGATTTTAAATAGTTCATACGGATGACGCGAGGGTCGGAGACGACCTCTCCCCCCGCGCCCACGAACGTCGTGTGGAAGTTGAGCACGATGTCTATGAAGAACACGACGTCCACTATGGAGTCCACCACTAACAGAGACACGTCTTCCGACGTCTTGTTCTTGAAGGCCACGTTGTAGGGCACCATGATCGCCGTGTAGAAGGTGAGGCACAGGATCACCCAGTCCCAGATGGCCTTAAAGGCGCAGTAGTGGAGCAAGATGTGTGGGGGAGTCTTGGGGGCTTCCTGACGATATTGTGGCAGCACATCCGCACTCAGGCTCATCATCTGAAAAGTGGGAAAACGGATTAGAAGATTTTTTTTACACAGGTAAAATTATCATTAAATTGTCCAATGATTTTTGTTCATATTGAATCATTCGTTCAATTGTATTTGGCTCAAATATGTGGAAGTTAATACTCGAAAATGAAAAGGAGACTTCGCTGATTTACACTGATTTATTTCGTCCGCACGACATGTTTCAAACCATAGAGGTCATTATCAAGTACAACAGATTTGAATGGTAAGCAAACATATATACTCCTTGAAGGGGATGGGGGAGAGACCGGAAGGAGTGGGTTTCAGGAGGGGGAGTGGAAGGTGTTGGGTTGGAAACCCCAAGTGGAGGTTGCATTGAGAATTGAGAAAACAACCGTTTATTTTTCAACCGTTCCGTAATAATTTGTTTTTGGTTTTAAAAAATGTCTGTGGCGCGGTGAAGAGTGTAATTTGATGCACTTTTTTCCCCAATACTTTGGAGTATAATGTTTGTAATTGCGAGGAATAGCATTGAAAAGTAATAAAATTTGATTGATCAGATCGTTATGCATAAAAATTTCGGCCAAAACCGCTGATTATACCTTATTTCTCCGTGAGACTCTGATCAATTTGTCCATGAGCTACTCGAGAGGCAACTTTAGTTAACCCATTTAAATGCGCGGTGGTTGACATCACACTTATAGGTCGTATTGAGAATCCTCCTTTGTGATATTCTTGGGCGTAACTATGGGGGGATGAGCTGCATAGATCCCCCCGAAAGCCTCAAAGAAATAAAAAAATATTCAAAAATATTGTCTAGTTTTGACGTATGATAACTGCATCTGTTGCTAAGTGCCAAAACGATGTAAAGGGTATTTTCAGGCATTTCATTTTTCAAAAAAATTCGGACCCGGACCCCCCACTGGCTGGTAAGGTCGGCCTTCCCCATACCTCCCGAAAGCATATTCCTAGTTACACCACCGTATTAAAGTGACTCGGAGGACGATGATTGATTCTAACGTTTTGGTTAACCCAATATAAATTCGGTCACCGATAAGACCTCAACTTGACCGTATTCTTTTCGGGTTACTGCCGGATACATTTTTATGGGAACAGCAGTTTTGTCCATATTCCAGCTGGCGCCGTCAGGTCCTGAAACTGCTGTCCCCTAAAATTGATATTCCCCTGGGAAAAGATGTATGAGACATAACTTCGAGAAGCTCACCAATAAAATACGAAAAAAAGGTTTATCGCCATCTTGTCTTGACAATTTTTAGTCTTACTATAGTTGGTGTCGGACTGATATTTTTCGTTTTCTAAGTTTTGCTGAGAAAATTCCCAACGAGAAATGAGAACTGCGGCTATAATCTCTTATATTTAACTGTTGATTTTCATCGGAGTTATGCGATCATTCGTGATAGTAATATTAATGCATGAAATCCGTGTCCCATTATGCATTTTAATGGCGGGGATATCCTCGTAAATATACTTTTGTACTTTAATTGTGACCGGTCTGTGAACGTTAGATGTCAATAGACTGTAATGAAATGAAATTAAACTCTAGTAAAAGTGCAGCGACATGGCTAGCTCACTCTTTCAAAATTTTATTTTCAGCCGAGCAAGTTGTACAACGTAACCGTGGTGGCTGATAATAATTTTTACCAGGGAAGAGATGCTCGAGGCATAGCTTCGCGAAGCCTATCAATACAGTAAGAAATAAAGATTTACGGGGTGAATTGGATAGCGTATGGAGCCCTTCCACCAAGTTCAAGCTCCAAGTTTCGATGTAACTTCGTGTTTTTTTGTTGTCCCTTACCATACGAGACTCAAGTCACCGATGACGGCGCTGAAGGTGCTGACCACGAACATTACAAAAGAGGGTCCTCAAGTCGGCCTCTGAATGTGTTGTCACCTACCGCGCATTTTAATGGGTATACATAAGTCGCCACTCGCGTCGCTGTCGGACAAAGTGATCCGAGTTTCACGGGGAAATAATATACAATTAAGGATGTTTATCGATATGTATATAAATGATGATTTGATCCATCAAATTCAACGATTTTCAATGCTATTCCTCGCAATTACATATATTATACCGCAAAATATTGGAAAACAAAGTGTCGCAATGCAGTCGTCTCACCGCGCTGCGGACATTTTTGAAAACCGATTAAAATGCGACCGAAGTGGAGGCAGAACTCAGCCTTCTATGGGATGAAATTGGGCCTCCTCTATGTAGTCCCCTTGGCCAAAAGGTTTATCAGAAGGTTCCATATTGCAAATACATTGTGGCAAGTTAGAAACTCAGGTAATTAGTAACATTATAAATAGTACATGCTGCATACGTGATAACGTAAGTAAAACAAAATCATTAATATAGTGACCCAAATATAAGGATTGATAAATTCCTAATTTCGTCAACTAACCAATCTCTATCTTTACACTTATTTTTTCCCAAACAAATTGTTGCGATTGAAAACTGTTTTTCTGTCTTCTTCGATAGTTTTATTAAGGCCTGGTTACACGATACATTAACACGTACGGGTTAATGTCTAAATGTATGAACGCGAGAATGAACGCCAAAATGCACCGTGTAACCACCCAACTTGTGCGAATGTATGGACAGAAAATAGAACCTGTTCTAATTTGGTTCATGCATTCGTACATGTTCCGTTTCGGTCCACCCAAATAATTCACGCAAACGCACATTAACTTGTAAGTGTTAGTGTACCGTGTAACCACGCCTTAACACGCAATACTTCGTCGGTGAGTTTTATCTAATATTGGCTCTAATATAAATAGGTGTATATATCCACGGAGGATTTTACATATTAATATAGGCTTTATTTAAATAACATATCACCCCAGAATTTAATTAGCCACATCATGAGCGATAGAGATGTACTAGCCTCTTATTCCACATCCAAATGGAAAGGCAAAACAAAAGATCCTTCGTATGTATGTAAGTAATCATCCGCAGTGCAAAAATGTGCGAAATATCACGGAGGAAAAATCATTTGCCTTAACCGAGATTCATACCCGGATCCCTCTGTGGATATTTTTGGATAGACGCTTCGATAGCTTAACTAGCTGAAGCACTACGACTGAAATCAAAGGGATCCGGGTTCGAATCCCGGTCAAGCCGAATGATTATTCATCTGTGGAATATAGCACATTTGTGCTCTGCGGGTAACTCCGTTAAGTAATCACCGTGGCTAGTCCCGATATGCTAGAATATTTAGGTGGTTGTAAGCTGGAAGACAAGAGCGGTTCGCGGAAACAGATGAAAGGAATTCCATGCAAAAATATGCTATCGTAAAAAGGTGTCCGCTATTCCCAAATGGAACTCGAAATCAAAGCCATTCAACTATCGCCAATTCGGAAAATTTTTTCGAGACCAAGGGAGAAAAAAGAAAAAGGCGGATTGTATCAAGCAAATTTCGATTCCCGAAGGCCAATTTATGCGAAGAAAGGCCAGAGAAAAAAAAATTGGAATTTTTCATTTCGATGCCCTTTGCTTTTTTGGCTTTTCACCCAGGAAGTAGGGAACAGAAATGGGAGCGCCGATATAAAAACTACTTTCTAGCCGTAATGAATTCCCATTGGCGTGTCCTATCTTGTTTTCAGCTGCCTCCATGATTTCAGCCAAGGAATGGTACCGAATTTGCACGAATCGGTAATCTTCCGTTTTGCCTCACACATACAAGTTCAACGATCCAAAGCGTATTCGACAGCAAATCCCGAGGAAATGAATTTGGGCTCAGGAAAAGTCATAGTTGATACCAAATTGGATGCGAATCAGAGGCGATAATGATGGCTTTTTACTTTAGATAATCCGTAAAGTATTTCACCCAAAATTTGTATGCACCTTCATTTATAATGTGGGGTTTAGATAATTGAGGCTTAAGAGAAAGAACGCACCAGAAAAAGATATAGAAATGTCAGAATAAAATACTTCTTGTATTTTTCAAAAGAGTCCCCACCAGAATGAGAATAATGTTAACATATTTTTTCAAAAGATTTTTATTTACATATTGCTGCTACACAACAAATATCAGGTAAATTAGTATTGGTCTATACATTTATTTGATTACTATTATAAAAGTAGGGAATGGAATGTACTTAATATCCCATAAAAAAGGGAATATTTGCATGGGCGTACCCAGCGAGGGGCAGGAGGGGGCAGCTGCCCCCTCAGAAGCAAAAATCGCAAATGTCTTTAAGGAAAATAATATTTTTTCAAGCAAATAATTATAAAAATGAATAAAGAGCAGTTACAGTTTCCTTAAAATGTTGATCTCATTCACCTTTACCTCACCTACAACTTGAACAAACATGGCTTGCCCCCCAGTTTTGATCCTGGGTACGCCCATGAATATTTGTGAACCCCAACAATTACTTCCTCTTAATACTAAGGGGCTGGAGTAAGATCATATCAAACATATTTTCAAGAAGTGAAAAACAGAGGGGAAGATCGATAATTTAGTCTGAAAAAACCGATGAATATTGAACCTACTAAACCAAAAATTACAAAAAAATTACTCGTTTCTCACCATAAATTTTAAGGCAACACACTTATATCATGGTGAAGGACGAAAAAAATATTTCTAACTCTCCACTCTTTAATGAAACGCGCAAAGACCCTTGTTTCGACGGGTAACAATTATTTTCATGGTGCCGAACACCAACAAGACTGGATAGTTGCTAAAGAAGTGTATATATGCTATCATCATGATTAAGAAAATTCCACGAAATAAAATCTGAGTTAATTGTTCAAATGCGCAGTCCGTGAAGTATTGGTGATGAAATTATGAACACCAACACTACACATATTAAACTCTATCTTCAGCCATTTCCACCCATCACGTGCATGACTGGCGGAGTAAAATATTCAAGCAAATTTTCCACTCAAATGAATTAAAATGTTCGCTGATTGATCGAGTCGCATTGACATTAATTGCTTCATTTCAAATGACGGCAAAATTGGTCGACATCCCAAAAAAAAAAATACTAACCCATCAGTGGAAATTCCAAGTTCCAAATTTTATTCAATTAATCTTCGGGCATTATTAGTGTTTCGTTGTATCCTAAATGACATGGGATGGCCGAAATAACGGACGAACAAAAATAAACATTTATACCGTTTCAAATCAAGCAACTAAAGTAAATCCTTATCACTTTTTTTTAACGTTTTTCGTTCCGCGAGCAATTTTCTCTCATTATCATTCATCGGGATTGAGTTACTCTCCCCACACGAGAGCGCGGAGCGAAATGTATGACATGTTTTGACCGGACGTGAGATGGGGGAGGGCTTGAGGATTAACCACGCGAATCTGGTGTGTGAGTTAATGCTGGACGGGGCCAGTCACCATGAGCTGTCAAACCTGGCTGTCACGACGTCCAGGATTGATTGCAACCGAGTTCGGTTCGCACAGTGCTTTAGCCGTCGTGTGTGTTTTTTCCATGAAGATTTGGGGAAAGCCGATCCACGGGATTGTTATTTTGACGGCTTAATCGAAGTCCCACGCTTTGAGTGTGTGGGGTTGTTATTCTTCAATTTTTTTGTTCCACGTTCGCATTCCGATTTTAATTTTTCACGCGCTCTCTTCAACCCATTTTGTATGGCTGCGTACCGGGCACCCTAAGGTTCGGAAATAGCCTTCGCCCGAATTTGTTTTTACCCGAAAGCATTAATGATTGGTAATTTACCAATCGAATTCTGCAGGTAATTTAAAAGGAATTAGTTTCTCACCGGGAATTTTCAGACTAAACATTTAAGGCGCGTATTAAATTACTCGATTCATTGAATTTCCCACCTTTATGTCGGTGGGAATTATTCCTCGCCGGCTAAATCGGAGGTCGTAAGTTCGAGTTCCGTCTGCGTGAAACATGCCTATAAGGTAACTTTAAAATCACCTTTCTAGGTTTGTGGACATACTGCATTAGAAAGGTCGTAATTGAGGGGAAATAGAACCTTTAGAAATTTGAATGCACTGAATTCAGGTGTTTATTTTTTAAATCTTCTCCTCCAAAGTTTATCGATTTGCAGGCCTCAGTGGTACCCCATAAACCCCATAAAGGTGAACGACAAGGGTTCAAATTTCTCCCGGGCAGCACATTTCGTCATAAGGCTGTTTAAATGACGTATACGGAACACGGGTTTTTTGAGTGATTATAACGATAAGTGCATTTACGTTGTCGTTATTGCTGAGTGAATGAAATAACATGACAACGTATATTGGTTTTCAATGAAAAGAGCAGCAGATAGAGGAGATGGGGAAATAAAAAATCCCTTGGGAAAGAGTGCGAAAGAAATATATATGTTCACCTGGATATTTGATATCTCTTCCAAAAACATTTGCTTTCTCCAGCGGGTCTGTTAAATTTGATGTATGACCATCACAATGGTCACTTGAAAACCAGTATGTTTGGTACTATAAACATATGTCACTAATTTAATTGAGACGTTATTTTTTCATAAGCGTTCTAAGCTTCTTCATTCAAAATCAACCCCACACAATGCACAAAGCTTTTCTCCTATGATCCAGAATTTATACTGAAATTAATGAGGAGAAATAGTGAGTTAATTTTAAAAGTAAGTTAAGTAAGTTTAAAGCCTTGACGGGCATTCCATGGAATTATTTCGCCAGTTATGGCAAGCTGGAGTTTTACCGTGGCATATCATGGAAGGCGATATTGTTCGCAGTCCACATATCACATAAACTAGGCTCCAAATTATATATATATCCAATACTATTTGTCGATTTCCTTACGAAAGGTTCCCTTAAGTTAGATGAGAGAAGGCGGAATAAAATTGTCATCAAAGTCATAAGTCAATGAGTTTTTTCAACGAAAATTTCCATGAATAAGAGCATTAAACGGGTATCAATGGATGGTCCTTGATGAATATGGATTTCTTTCATGCCAGAAAAAAATTCTAAAATACTTGTTGCCGATAAGGCTACCCAATTATAAGCCCCTAGATATCCCAATTACCCTTCCCAACACATAAGTATCTTTCCATCCATTGCGACGCTAACGAACTTGTCATCGACAGAGCTGAATGACCAGTCAAATTGATAATAGGCAGCTAATTGGTAAAGCCAACGGCTACTGAGAACATAGATTGGCACACCTCGAGTGCTCTATACAACAGCGGATTTTATTTTCAGTGAACCCATAGTTTCAATAATTACCTCCATATTGTGCTTATTTTATTCCATAAATGTACAATAGAAATAATGACATATTTCCCGGGTACTCGCATTTATCATTTGCCTTAGTTTTTTCCGTCTTTCAGAGAATTAATTTAAGTTTTTTTTCTGTTGCTCTCAATATCATCCTGCCCCAACATTACCATCTCAATAATACTTTCTGATTAGATAAAACCTCATTTTAATGGGTCGTATTATAAGACTAAAGGGAATATATTATCCTAACAGCTATTGATTCATTTCTAATTCTATTTTCATAACTCAATTTCTAATCAGTATCTTGCGAAAGGGATTCACAGAATCTTTTTCCTATTTTTTTTACGAATTAATGCTTTTTTTTAATTAAATAGACGTTGCTATTATGAAGTGTGATGTGAATGCATTTTCTCATCTTCTGGGGATTTAGTAGCCGAGAGTTATATTAAAAAGGAATCTTATCAATCATTCCCTCAAAATTTACATGACAGTTCAGTTTGATCTCCAACCTCTCTATCAACAATTTACAAACAAAAGCGTTGGAAAACAGAAAATGAAATGGCACATTAAAGATATTCATTGCTTGGTTAAAATAGCGTATCGTACATAATACAGGAGAGATTCCAACTCAATCGTACTGCAATTAAGACCTTTTCGTAATGCACATTTTCATGTGTACAGTTTTCAAACCCCACTAAACTCTAACGAAGGAAGAAAGAACCGCCAAAAATTAAAAAATTGCATACGTTTTCTTTTATGCAAGCTCTTTTACTTAACAGAAAGCAGTTTTTTTCAATACGTGCCCTCATTGATGGAAACCCACGAATCAATCAATGTTTTCCCTCTTCTGGAGATTTAGTAGCGAGGCTTACATTAAAAAGGAATCTTAGCAATCGTTCCTTCAAAATTTACATGACACTTCTAGTGCTTTAACCATCTTTATAAAAAATTTAGATCAATTTCATAACAAACCCACGAAATTAAACTCCATCTTATGGCATGATTAATGTTCATTGGCGTTTTTAAGGCCGTTTTACACGATACACGGAATTGCGCAATCTGATGTACGTGCGAAGGCGCAATCAAAATTGCGTCGTGTAAATCGGTGAATTGCTAGAACACATGCGAGAATGTGTGGATGCGAGACGGTAAAATAGCCCCTGTTCTAATTTCGTTCATGCATTCGCGCAATTCCACGCCATTTTAGAATGCCTGCGCAATTCCGTTCCCCGTGTAAAACGGCCTTTACAAAATCGGTGGTAATAAAATGAAATAATGGCTTTTCTTCTTGCTGGCACTTTGGTTTGCTTGCTTGGATTTTTCGGGGCTCTCCTCTCCCTCTATATTTTCGGCTAATAAACAAAATAACAATTTTTTCTAGTGCAAAATGGATACCATAGGTTGGGGGATAGGTTGGGTTTGCCCTCCCTGGATCCACCACTGCCGGCAGCGTATCCTAACGTCTCACGGGGGAAAATAAGCACGTTTCTCTTACAAAGCCTTCGCACTTCCTGAGAATTATTATCACAAAGCAAACAGCCATCGACTGGTCATTTGCGCAATATGGAATTTCGGATTATTGGACTTTTTTCCCTTTTTGACGGTCATTAAATAAACGCATTATGGATGCGACCATCAAATCAGCAAACCTCTGCGGTGATCATTCAGCGTGTGACTCGTCCTGTCGCACTCACGCTCATAGCACAAAATATCTTCTAGATATCTAGAGAATGTCTACGATGTCTTATAAATCTTAAATATCTACTAGATGTCTAGAAAGCGTCTCCAAAGTCTTGGATATTTTAAATATCTACTAGATGTATAGACAATGTCTTCAATGCCTTGGATATATTAAATATCTACAAGATGTCTAGAATGTCTTTTTTGCCTCATTGTGTAAGTCCGGTGGAATCACCCAAGACACCCGAATCTTGAAAAAATGTTTAACTGCAATGCTTTTTTGTGGATGGATATTTAAAGTCGTTGTACGCCTGTACACAAAAAAAGCAAATGCAACTTTTCTGGCAAATGTTTATAAAAGCGATTTAAAGTTACGATGGTTTTTTTAAGATCTACTAGATGCCTAGAAAATGTCTATTCTATGGTGTCTCGTAGGGCGAATGGGATGGGGGGGGGGGAGTAATTTTAGGGGTGAAGGGGGAGTGAGTGGGGTAAAGGGAGGGAGAAAATTGAATTCGCGGGAGATAATACATCCTGTACCAGTTTCGCAGCGTGAGCCTAGCGGGGTGCATACGTTCCGGGCGATAGGAAATGGATGGGCGGAAATCCACGAAGCGCACCCGATGGGAAGTAATTTCCGAGTGGAATGGGCGTAGCTGGGACACTACTTGGTGGCAAGGTGATTATGAAACTTGTGGTGTAAATGGTGTGCAATTTTGTGGTGTAAACTGATTAGAGATAATTATATCGCCACGAGGGGTTAAAGAAATTCATAAAATTAAATGGCTAGTTCGAAATTACGGTATAAGATGACGGAAGTAATACTTGGATCGTTAGGTTGCCTAAAAACTCGTATCAAATCATCAATTTGCATGCAATGCATCTTCTAATTGAAACGATTGACTAGCATTGATGTAGTTGGAATAAAAACAGTGGCACATGATGTAACAGAGACGAATCACAGTTCAAGCTGGGTTTAAAATGCTGGTCAGCGTTAACAGGAATACGATCCTGCCTTAGTCTTAAATTAAGTGAATGACGACGGTTCATTAGCCTGAATCTTAAATGCTTGGCTGGTGTAACAAAGAAAAATAGCTCAAAATTACGGTCAATTAAATTAGTGAGAGAGTTTGCCTCATTCGCTTTACACATTCCACAAAATTTAAACAAAAAATTGTGATCGTCGAAGTTTTAATTTAAAGGTGTGGTTAAAACGTAGAACTGAAATTAAAATATTTTTTTTGTAATAGGCCATACTTTGAAGTGGAATGGGCGACAAGATAACTCTGAATACATGTTACTTTAAAACTTCCAAGCGTGAGATAGATAATAGTGGTCCAACTGCGACCATGCCACTCACTTTTTGAGAAAAAATCAGTTTTATTTTAAACAAAGCAATAATTTCGTTTCATAAAGTGTTAAATGAACTGTGGGTAAGTCGTGGAGTTGATATTTAAATATTTTTTCACATATTTTTTTATCTTCTAGGTGTTTACCTAGAGGCATAATTATTCTGAATACACTTTAACATTTCCAAGCATGAAATTGATTATTATGGTCCTGCAGTGACCTTGACACTTACTTATACCTTTAAGTGGAACGGGCAATCATTTATTGTTATTCAAATGGCTGTCGTAGGAAACAGGAATCGAAACGCCAGCTCTGAATTCCGGCCAAATATGCTGAAATTTCCATGACTTTTGCGTTCAGTGCACATCCACTTCCACAGCAATTTTCACTCCCGTGAGACCGACTGCATACACACCTCGCCGCTGCAAAATTTCCCTAGGGGTCACCACATTTCGAATCAAATGAAAACGCTCATCACAAAGCGATGTGGTTCTCCCGAAGGCCACATCATATTTTTAATTTCTAGCCATGCTATAGGGGTGAAAGATGATTTCTATCACAATTGAAGGTTCCGAAGCCGGTAATTTAGGAGCTAATAAAAGTTGGATGCAAAACCTTTTGTTGGCAGCCAGAAGGCTCATGGTTGAGATTTTCAAAAGAGGGATTTTTGAAAATTTTACATTAATATGTATCACTGCCTCTTCCCATCTATAAGTGAAATTGAAACGGAAATGGAAACCTGAGTAATGTGTTTTAAGTATAATTCAGTTTTACTTAAAATTAAGCCAAAGTTACGTATAAGTGAAGCCAAAGTTAAGTATAATAAGTGATCGTCGAAGTTTTAAAAGTGTGGTTAAATCGTAGAACTGAAATTAATTTTTTTTTCTCTAGGTCATACTTTGAAGTGGAATGGGAAACATGATAATTCTGAATACATGTTCCCTTACAATCTCCAAGCATGAGATAGTTAATAATGGTCCAACTGCGATCATGACACTCACTTTTTGAGCAAAACTTTTACCTTAGCTTACCTTACCTTTTAAATTAGCCTTTACAGGTAAAGGTAACCAATGTCATTTACATCTGTCAAGCATTTAAGGTCGAGATTTCATGGCTCCTGGCTCTGAGTTGTGAAGAGAGCGTTATAGGTAAAGTGGTTTCAAAGTAGAGGTGAAAGGAATTTGCTTATCATCGTGAATGAAAATCTATGACTTCGTGATTCCACATTTTTAATTTCAAGTGGAACGTCATCATGCCAGTCGTGCATAAGTGTGTGCTAGTCACTGATGATGATGTTCCTCATCGAAACCATGGTTGGTTAATAAAATTAAAGGGGTCACCTGACGCCACTATCTCACTGAGTGGTTCAATATTGGTTGGCAAGGGTTTGGCAAGAGTTCACCCTAATGTAAACCTTACATGTCTGAATACGACAATTTTAGGGCTAGGGTGCCTGTTCCTATCCCTTGGCCACCTCGCACTTTGAAGCTTCAAACGATTTTCGAACCAAGGACCCTAAGGTTGGCATCCAACCGCTCTTCTTACGACATATCCTCATGGAAATGGATGGATATTTCACCGCCCATCCAGCAGAAAGTTTTAAATGAATGACTTTTACTGTTAACCGTATCTCATGCGTTAGTACTTAGTTCAAAAAACTTTTGTCGCTATTGGAAAGTACTTTCTCACCTGCGTTGCCATCATGGATAAACCGCGAGGGCCTAGAGTCATGAGCCTAGGTAAACCTTCCTTAAGAGTTTTGGAACCAAGATACGAGTTCTCGAAGTAATAGCCGAAGGATGCAGTATCCCAAACGGTTGAGGCCCGTGAGGTACGAGTGCCGATCCAGGGGAATTATGTCCAAGGGTATATAATATGAATTTCACCACCGTTTAAGGGGAATGTTAGATATTTATCTCACTCTACCTAATAGCTATGTCACCATGCCACCCCTCATGTAGATGCATGTCGAGACAAATATTCACCCTGAATTATTATTAAAACATGCCTCTGGAGCGTGGCGAAGCTTTTGAGTGATGACAAAGCAAAGAAGAAAACGTGGATTGACGTCACCCACAAATTGAGCCTCGTCTTTTCGAGAGGCTTTTCATAAATTGCCGAGCCCCTCAGCCGATCAGACAGCTCGAAAAATTCAGGCGTGTAGGTATACTTCTCGCCATTGTTCCTGCCGTTCATGCGAAAGAGGTCGGGAGGATTCGGATGACAAAACCGACGCGACGACGAGCATTCGTGTCGCAGTGTGACAAAAGGAGCGAAAAAGAACTACCTCGCTTTTCGTCGGCGAGCAAGGTCGCTACGGGGAGAAAGTTTCGCGAAGCTTTTACCGTCAATTTTTTTCGGGGAGGGGGAAAAAAATGACTGCTCCGAATTCTCGCTTCAGTCTGGTGAATGATTCGCCATTTTCACGGATCGCGAGGCGAGTTCACGGGGATGCTTTGAATCAGTCCATTCGGAAGATGCGGGTACAGCAGCCACCCTTATTCAGGGTACTTTGATACAGGGTAGCCGAAACAAGAAAAGACTACGGCTCCTTCAGATTTTTACGGTAATTTTGACCGAGAACTACGATGAGATCGTCAATTTAGCCTCAATTGAATATGATCTCAATGCAAATTCTTCTACCTTTGGATGTATAACCATAGGAAACCCTCAAGATAGAAAGATACTACGATGACTTCTGACTTAATCATTAATTTTACCAACAACTACGATGAGATCGTTAATTAAGTCTCAGTTGAAAATGATCTCTCTCTAATTTTTTCCTCTCGAGCTTTAATCTCAGGAAAACCTCAAGGTAGAAGGAGACTCCGATTACTTCTGATTTTAACAGTAATTTTACCAAGAACTATGAAGCAATCGCAATAAAGCCTCATTATCTCACTGTAATTCTTTTCCTTTGGTGGTTTTATCACAAGAAACCCTCAAGACAGAAGGAGAATGCGATTACTACCGACCTTAACATTAATTTTACCAAGGACTATGATGCGGCCGTCAATGAAGACTCTATTGAATATGACCAAAATGTAATTTCATTTATCTTTGGAGATTTTATCAGAATAAACGCTCAGGACAGAATTAGACTACGGCGGTTGGGTTTAGAATGAGTTTTACTTTTATAATAGCCGCATATCTAAGGAAGCTGATTTATTCATTCATTCAAAATGTAAAAAAATCTTACATTGAAGCCCACAATTTCTACCTTTCTCAGGCTAGTTCTCCCGGTTCCTTAATATTATTCTCACTTTTGTCCTCCATTACATCCCCAAGTACTAATCTCTCATCCGAACTCGGGGGAGGATTTACTTCAGTTGCTTACTCAATCATGTCTTTCACGTTAATTCACATGATAGTATTTATGAGTGGTTGCAAGATGAAAGTAAAAAAAAATATACAATGATCAAAAGCATCCTGATTTTAACAATAATATTACCACGAACTGCGATGAGATCCTTCATTGAATAATGACTTTGTTGTCAAAATGTTTTATCTAAAGGGATTTTAACGCCAAAAACCCTAAATAGTAGCGCTGACTGGTCGACTGGTGATTATCGACAATTTTATAGCACTAAGCAAGGGTGGAACCATTTTAATGAAAGGTAGATACCATCTTAGTACCTCTTTGTTACCATTACGCAACATAACCAATTTCTAATGAAGTAACGAGATAATAGATTTGTAATAGATAAATAATATATAGAAAGATATAATAGATTAAATGGGCAAATTTTCTGAATAGATTTTTCACAAAATTTGTGCATTGCGCGTGACTCCATTAAGTGATCACCGTAACTAGACAGGGGATACTTAAATTAGTCTAGAGTTGTTGTAAACACCTCTATGCTGTGTTCAAAATTCGGACTTTGCTCTCCGGCTGCGCGCACGAGTTGGACTGCTTGTTGCATTATATCCTAAGCAGTCCATTGCACCTTGCCTGCTATAGTCCTCAAATTTCCACGGAGAAGAATGACGCCTCGGTGGTTTAACTGGCTAAAGCACTTGACCGGAAAACGGGGTCGAATCCTGGTCAAGGCAAATGATTTTTTCTAGATGGATTTTTCAAACAATTTTGAGTAGCGGGTAACTCCGCAAAGTTATCACTGTGTCTAGTCCCGGTATACCTTAATGAGATGACAGAATATAAAATATTTATAATGCTGCCACACTCGTCAATTTACGAAAACTCTACCGGTAAAGCCATTCGCTCAGTGCAGCTGAATGCTCTCCAAGATTGAACACCTTCACAGCAAGTAAGTAGTAACCTTTAAGTAATGCGCAGCTTGCATGTCCCCCCCCCTGGCACAGTTATCTCGACACTGCATTTAGCCAAACGTGTTTCCAGCTCAAGATGAGAATACAAGATGGAGAGCGTGCCCTGAGCGATTTCGCGTGCCGTGCTTGAAGTTCGTGATCTGAAAGATAGAGGGAGTCACGCGCGCTCGGGAGCACGCGAACAGCACCACGCTTTCGCACGCGTGTGCAAGGAATCCCACGGAAATCAATCTGCTCGCATAAAAGAACAACAAATTGTACATCAAGGCAGAAGTCACACGATCTCAAATGTTACTCTATGATTATTTATGCGTACCCAACAAAATGAAAATGTGGGGTAAATGTCCCGTATTGGGCTCCCGTGTGGCGGGAAGTACTAGAAGTGTTTTTAAATAGCTATAACTTTTATTACTAAGGGATTAATTAATGAAAGATGGATGGATAGAGGATTTAGAGACCCTACTTCATATATTCAATATTCCTAAAGGTTTCAATTATCCCTGAAATTTACTCTTTCCCGGCGCCACCCATCGTGAAAGAAGGGCATAAATCTCCAGTTCAAAGGCCACGGACTCATGGGTTCATATGCCTATCAGGTAGTTGCCCTACAATCTCAAATGTTACTCTATGATCATATATGCGTGATAGACTTTATAAAAAAATGTGGGGTTAATATTCATTATGTGGTCAAAAAAGACGGTACTTCAAAACGAGAATGATACGTATTTGTAGCTCCAAATGTTTGCCGAAGAATGTTGTAATTACGCATTGCAGAACTTATTTCGCTCCTCATTAGTATAACTATTCTTATATCGATATGAAGTTAATTGAATAATTATTTCAAAAGGAGAATGATAAGTACTTACTTGCAGTTCCAAAATTGTGCCAATTAATGTTTAAAATACGCATTTTAGAACTTTTTTCGTTCCTCCTCAGTATAATTCTTTTCATATTGCTATGAAGTATTTTGATAAATTAATTGGAAAATTATGTATAGCTACAAGGCATTGAATCGCCCAAAGTTTACAATCTAAGTTCACTTCGGGGACTTCGCTTCCGCGATTTTGTGAACAGTACTTCGCCATGAAAAAAATCATTCGGCTTAGCCGGGATTCGTACCCAGATCTTCTGATTGCTGTTCTAGTATGCTACCAGATATACAACCTAGTCATCTTCCTCCAAGGTGAATTTTAGACGAAAATGCTCCTTGATGTCATGATGGACGACGACGGCCGCTGGCTGACGTGACTTGGTCTCCCGTGGAAACGCTTTAACCCAAGTGAGAAAAATTAGCGCAATTTTGAAATACAGCCGTAGTGTGGCAATCGTAATTTTGTACTTGGGAATAATAACCTGCGATGAGTAGGATGTAGACTTGCTCAGGGGTTTCGGAAGTTGCAAATGTCTCTTAGCCCCTGCTTAGTGAGTGGTGGGAAGTACTAGAAGTGTTTTAATTTGCCATAACTTTTATTACTAATGGTTGAAAGTAACAAAGATGGATGTATAGACGATTTAGAGATCCTACTTCCTATGTACAATATTTCTAGAGGTTTTAATTATCCCTGAAATTTACCCTTTCCCGGCGCCACCCATGGTGAAAGAAGGGTATAAATCTCCGGTCCAAAGGCCGCGGACTCATGGGTTCATATGTCTTTCAAGTAGTAGACACAAGATCTCAAATGTCACTCCATGATTATACATGCGTGACAGACGTAATGAAAAAGTGGGTTTAATATCCAGTATGGGGTCATAAAAGACTGTACTTAAAAACGAAAATGATACGTATTTGTAGGTTAAAATTTTTGTCAATGAATGTTAAAATTATGCATTTCACAGCTTTCTTCGTTCTTTTTCTGAGTGTAAATTCCTATCCTATCTGTCACCGAATGAGCTTGTACCTGCAGATTCTTGTTGTTTTTCTTTGTAAAATTATTTCTTGTTTCCCCTTGTTATATTGTTTGTTTGTCCTCTAATTTATGTATTGTAACATGACCATTATAAAATGGCAACTGTATGCTGTATGTGGTTCTCTTTCTTTAAAATAAAAAATAAAATAATTCTTCTTGCATTGCTATAAAGGAATTCGGTACATTTAATTGAAAATTATTTATAATCATTGCGCATTGATTTTCCCAAAGTCAACACTCTTAAGTTTACTATGGGTATTCCGAAATTCCATGAAAGCACTTTCAACCTTGAAAACTGAAATGTTGTTACCACAGCGTAGCTTTCTATTGAGAGAACCTCTGAGTACTTCGACTTTGGGAGGTGGAAGGGACGAAGTAAACTACCGCCCTTACTCCTGAGGGACTTGAGCTCTCTCTTCATTGATTTAAATTTGTATATCTCACTTATATTTCGCTATTTGTGTAAAGGTATTTAGAAAGTTTGTGGCCCATGCGCAGAAACCCGTTTCTGAACCGGACGAGTCTATTTCCTCGAACGGTCCGCTCTCAGGGGTTCGGGTGAAAGAACTCATTCGACTCATTCTCCCTCGGGACACCGTTCAGATTGATTGCATTTGCTGCCAACCTCACTGATTCGGCTTCTTTTTTCCTCATTTCGCTCTTACGATATAGAATTTTTTTCGTAGTTCAGATAGGATCAGTTTTTTAATAGCTTAGCATTGCGTTAGTTATTTTAATTTTTAATTTTAGTTTTTGCTTAGTTTTCTTCTTTTAGTACATCATATTCAGAGGTAAAACTAGGTTCAATACCTTCATTAATTAAGATTTTACCGTGGTATTTTTTAAATTGGCGTACTTTAGGATTTTAAGTGATTAGTTTTGTTTAAATAAATATTATTGCTGTGTTTAGTTCTTTGGGGAGGGTTCATTGAAGATTGAACATTCTTTTCCAAGCTATGGTTTCCTCTGCGAATCGCTCCATTACTACTTAACGAGATTTCTCCGCGAATGCTAAAAACTACACGTAAAAAAATATGTATTTTCACACCCCGCAATCATAACACGAAGAGCGTTAAAATGGTAAGAAGATGCAAACAAGATTAAACAAATTTCAACAATATTGGACACTTTCAACAATACTGAACCAACACTAAATTAGGCCAGCAGGTATATTATAAGGAAAAATTAAATAAATAACAAGGGGTGGTAAACCATTATCGACATCGGAATAGGTTTAATTCTGTTTGATTCCCTACAACGAAGAAAAATTACGTATATACGATGTATTTCTCGCCCTCACGGCTGCAAACGGAGTAGCCAGGTCGCACGCCGCAGCATCCAATGTACTACGTACCTACGAGGTCGGTATTCTATCGAGTGGACCTGTGAGGATTGCGGCCGAGGGAGTAGTGGGTCTCAGTTTGCCCCGGGGCCGTGAATCGCTCACCGCGGGAGGAACGGAGGCCGCGGCGGCGAGGCGAGGCTCTTGCGACTATATCCCCCCTGGGAAGAGAGGCCAGCCACGTACACTGCCTAACGATGGTTGCCGATCGAGAGTCAAGAACCAAAAGGGATCCTAAAAAGGGAACTACCCACGGGGCGAGAGAGAACAGAAGAGGCCATCGGGGAGTTATCTCCCGGAGAGGAAGTGAACGGGTAATTGATGGAGAGTTCAAAGGAAGGTGAACGCCACGACCGCTTTAAGCCAGCAAGACGAACGTGAGGTTTTACGGAGAAAAAATTGCATGCGAAGAAAGATCGCAAGTCGAAGAAATTGTACACATTGCCGTGAAAATTTTAAATGAGTATTTTCTGAAGGGCCTATAGAAATTCTCCGCTCCTTGACCTCCCTCAGCTAATGGGAAAAAAACCCTCCGAGTACCTGAAAATAGTCACCATCCCCCTCCGCTATCTCACCCTAGACCAACGGTCAGTTTAAAATTCCCAACCCTCCTTTCAACCCCACCTTCCACCCCCAATTCTCAAATGTTTGCGAGTGTGCATTTTTATATTTATATTGGTACGGTTAATTTCTAGGTTTAGTATTGATAATGCTGCAGTGCAGCGAAACATGTCGACTTTTAATAAGCTTTTATGCGGAAAGCGCCAAGTGTTTCACTTCATATCTTATAGAAATATCATTCCTTTTTCCCTTTTTCAGCTTGCCTTTGGATATGATTCATTGTTACAAAGTCGTGCTCAAGCTAATATAGATTAATCATTAAGATTTTATGAAAATGTAGCAAGGAGTAAAAAAATATGGTTATGGTAACCTCTTATCTAATGCGGGAACTATATTTTAATTGCACAAATTAACATGAAAATTGAAAATGACCATAAAAATGATTATTTTTTTCTGTGAATAATAGGGACTAGAGAGTTAGAAATTACATTATTTGGTTCAAATTACATGTGATAGTTGTATGGCATTAGAATTGTGAAGATTTTATTAAGTTCTTTT
This sequence comes from Ischnura elegans, assembly GCF_921293095.1. Lineage (NCBI taxonomy): Eukaryota > Metazoa > Arthropoda > Insecta > Odonata > Coenagrionidae > Ischnura > Ischnura elegans. The sequence goes on from NC_060247.1 coordinate 102,921,281, forward strand.
CACATATAATAAGGTATCCATAGAATTTCTCAGAAAAATTACCAATTTTCATTTTCATTTTAAATTTTCATGTTAATTTGTGCAGTTACAATATAGTTCCCGCATAAGATATTTGGTTAAAATAACCACTTGTCTTTCCTTCACCTGGCTACATTTTGATTACATCTCAATGATTAATCGATATTAGCTTTGAGATTACCTTTGAGTACGACGTTGTCATTATGAATCCTGATAAAAGGCGGGCTTAAAGGTCGAGAGTAATGTTATTTCCATAAGCCCCCATAAAATACTCATTTTTATGCACTTATTTTTTTGTATCCCTTAGGTGTATTTTCTTTTCCTTCACTTTGCTCTTAGATTTTTCTTAGGCTTAGCTTCAGGCTTCTCATTAATTTATTTTAAATTTCTTGCTACCATCAAGTAATAGCCTACTTGTAGCAATATTTAATAAATAAACTTTAACTTGCAATAAAAAATTATTATCACTTCCAATAACACGCTTAATCAATGTCTACTTTTTCACTAAACGCAACATTGTGATATATAAATCACAATTCAAATATACGCAAGAACGATTTTCGGATTCTGTGAATGCAACAAATTGTAAGATTGAAATTTAAAAAATAATCTTATAAAAAAAACTTATTATTTGTTTTTATCATATCTCTAAAACAAATAAAAACTGAAATAAAAGATCAGAAATGTCCAATATAAGTAAAATTTATTTTTATTTAATAAATCCAAATTGATGGTAATGATGATATTTTACTCTTATATATTTATTTTATAATTGTAAAAAACATTGAAATAATCTTTCATACCTTCATGTATCAATTTAATGTAACCATTATAATGCGCATTCATTGAAGAAGATATGAGAAATATATCGAACCGTTAGGCGTACAATTTTGCATATCCTTCTCAGACCTATTTGACCCATTGAAAGATCTATACTCCGAGACTTTAATCATTATTAAACAATAGAGACCAAGAAAAAGAAATCGATTATTGTAATAAATAAGCATAATGAATAATTTCTTTGAAATCAAACTAACTCGCCAAATGCTATGTATTAAATGTATTAAATCTCTCCTGAGAAAGGGAAGAAGTGGTGATTGAACAGTGTTCACTGAACACCCGGTTTCGGCGTGCACTTGTCTGAGCGGCTCGGGGTCGGGAGTGCGCTGCGGCGGCCTGGCCGGCGTTGCAGACGTACTTCCCGGGATCGATCACTCCAAAACCTCCCGCTCATTCTTTCCCCCCTCTCGCTAATTTCCGTTTACTTGTCGAAGCATTGCCCTAAAGCAGTAGCCGCAAAACGATATATCACTAATGTTATCAACACAAGAGCTGGCAAAATTTGGTGGAGATTCTGATTTTTGAAATGAAATTTAGATCCCTAAAGCCAATGGAATTTAAAACAGAAAATAATATGATAAAATTGTTTAGTATGTTATAATTTAAATATTACTTTATTTTATATTATTTAAATATTTATATGATATTTATTTCACTACACGAATCTTAATGCGTTTAACCTAAATTAGGCGTGAATTAGTGCCTTTATTCATGAACCATGATATCACCCCGTGCCTTAGCTCAAATATTTGGAAAAGCTCTCTGAAGACCTGTTAGTGGGTGAATTTTTACTTAGTTGCTGACGATTCGCAATACAAATTTATATGCATAATATGAGCCGACGATGTATTCAATTTTGAAGAATGGCTGTTTATCCAGGCTGATTAACCAAAGTTTTTCTAATCAACTTAAAAAATAATGAAATGACTTCTATTTTCCCATTAATTCAGTTTTTAAACAACATTCTACAGGGTAAATTCTACCAAAATTGCCGGTAGTTCGCAAGGTATCTTAACACACATGTTTCGGGCCAACGTGTTACAGAGATGTATCTCCTAAAGTCAATGGAAACAGGAAATAGCATCTCCGAAACATATTTTTAGGTTGCCAGTGCAACCATCATCAGGGAGGAGAATACGCCTCAACCTGTTTGAGGAAGTGGTGAGAATATACTTATCGGTTTTACGAGATACACTTCTAAATTTCAGTGTCATTATTTTCTTTAGTCCCACTGTATCACATATGATACATCTGGTTTTTTATCATTTCCTGATCGTGACCTTAAAATAACGTCATTGAAACTATGATTCCGTGAGAAATAATGGGAAAACATCTGACACTTCCGCATTGCAGAGAAAGATTTCCACGCAGAAAAATGAAATTTTCATTGAAAATCATGGAAGTAATGATGAACAGCAGGCTTTTGTAAAATGAAAGGTAGAAACAAATTATAAAAAAGTGCCGCATCGAAGAATCTATGTCTATGGGACGGGAAGTTAACACTACAGCTACCACTCCAGGCCGATCGCCAATCAACAATTAGGCCCGTATTCTTAGTCGACTCTGTAGGGCCAACCGACCCTGGATACGTCATCAGCCCCTACATAAACTGATCTTGCGGCCAGTGGCGCCGACTCCATGGGGCCTGAGGGGGGACGCAGCCCATCTTTCTCAAGTGAGAAGAGGAGGGAAAGTGAGGAAAGGGCATAGAAACACTCACATTGAATAAATAAACTCGTCGAAGCTATCGAAGCACACACTTTGAATTTAACCTCTTCCCGGGGTAAGACCCCCGATATGGGCCCCCCCAGTATTTTTTATAAGTCGGCGCCCCTGATCTTGCCCTACATACGCCACATCAAGTCCTATATATAGCCGTTTCTGGAACTAAACGGGCCCTACTTACTGTCGGGTACCCGAACCAGCCCTACACCCTACAAAAACATGGCGGCCAAATTTCGTCGGCTGATCACTTCGATTAAAGAATCTACGTTACAATGGATATTAAGGGCGACGAGTTTACACGAATCATTTTTAAATGTACAGTAACACAGCAGAAATGTTATAATACTACCACATTATACCCAGCAAGTGATATAAATAATAAAATTGGCTGAAGTATAATAAGTACAATATAATTATATACATCACCTTTTTTCTTCGGATATACATTAATATTTTTCACGTTTGGTACTTGGTACGCTTTTGAGGAACCAATATCGTTTACGTACAACAAAAAAAAACATATTTTAATGCCGCTATTTGCCACCTAATAAACTTCACTACGGAAGGTAAAAGCGAATGACGAACCTTGATGATGCAACGTAAGTTTTCACGCCAATGATCATATTTGCCTCATATTTCCCACTATTTTGCACAAACAGCTTTTAAAGTAATTTAAAGACAATATGATTCTACTTTTGGCTCGGTATGAGAATAATTGTAACGATAATTAACGTATCAACACGACCTGGCGGACGACACCGATTGTTTATTTACCTTGAGCCGTTGCCTTAACGTTACGCCCGAAAATTAACGGACGTCTTTCCTCAGTTTCATAGTTAGGTCTTACTACGGTGGCTGGTGTTGGCTGGCGCTGTGCCATCATCTACGTCATTTCTGAGAACTTGACGATGGAATCACCCCACCACTTATGTAGGGTCGACTGAGAAACGCATGTAGGGGACTCATGATATGTAGGGTCGATTAAGAATACGGGCCTTAAGCTAGGTTACATGCCCGTGATGTAGTAGTGATGACGAGGTTATTTTATAGAGAGTGATTGACACCATAAACAAATTATCAGGGTGCGTTCAACCAAAAAACACGGATCAAGGACCGAAAAAAATGCGAGCTGTCTGAGTCCAGAACCGCCCTTTTCCATCAAGCTAACCAAAGCGATCACACCGACATTGCAATATTCAACAGCGCAGATCTCTCTTTTTTTTTTATCCCTCTATTTACCCATCACTTCCTTCTCCAGCCGGCGGAAATACCGCGCGCTAAATATTTATCAAAGCTGAAAGCGTACTTGATAGACAAATCTACGATTTATTCCTATTTTTTAAAAAACGTTTTTTCCCCTCTTACTGTTTGAGCGTGCGTCAGCCGAAAGAAAGTTTCGCTTTAAACAAACAAAAGGGTAAATTCGCATCAATGATTCCCTTGTCTCGACTCGTTTCCCCGCGGTTACATTTGATGAAAAAATAAACAGTTTACATCAAAATTGCATCGTCCTCTCTCCTAGCCGACTGTGTTTGTACGTTACAGCTTATTTTTTTTGCAAGAGAGAGGAAAAAAGCCCAGATGAAATGCATCCTATGATTTGAATAAAATAGATATGGCAATAAAAAAAGAATACTTCTCCTTTGTTCCTGGTAAAAGTTCAAGCCTCCTTTAATCCGCTAACGATCAGAGTTGATGAAAGAAAAGATTGATTTGGGCATTGGTTTGCTGTCCTCACCAGATATTTGTCACAGCAAGGGCATGAAATTAGAGGGATAGTAAATGAGAGAGAAGTTATCACTGAAATGTTGCCTTGAGGTACCACTGCTTGTCATATCAAATGAACTATTCCGAGCAGAATACTATAAAATTAGTATCAAAAGTAGTATTTTATCAGAAATTAGAAACAATATAATTCAAGGAAGACGATAATAAACTGTAAACATTGTAGCAGTAAGGAACACCGATCGACTTGAAAAATACAATCCCTTTTTATGATTCTTCATATACCAAATACATTTTTGTTAATTAATGTTCTTTAATAGGAAATCACTGAATTCCTAAGCATGTTTTATCAAATTCCTTGCAATGGCATTCAGTTGTTCATAACGAATTCTATCAAACGGTTAAGGGAATAGTCTAAGGGAAATTTTGAGACCTGACTAACATTCAATTCACATATAGTGAAGTAAATCTTTGAACAGTGAGGTTCAAAAAACTGCAGGGAAAGAACTGACTAACCAAATATAAATGTAATATGTTCAACTACGTCATGAACTAATTGATGTTATATAGTAGGAATGAAAAACATACAAACCAACCTGAACAATGCTGAGAGGAGCAATGGATAAGACAATAGGGAAGTGCACTAATTTTTTTTTATTGCTGAATTTGAAAGTTTAGCCTAAAAAAGAAACATTAGTATAGTCACTTTTATTTTCTGCTTCTGGGGTATGCACTTTAAAACGTTTTGAAAGTCGGAAAATTTCATGTTGCGCTGAAACACAGTGCCTCCATCTTGATTGAGATGTGACGTCACAAGGCAGTAGTCACCAGTGGAGTATCGCTGTATTCCGTCGCCTTCTTTAGCGCGGCGAGAGTTTCCGGGAATCGGTGGAGTTTGCTTCCTAAAAATGTCGTCTAGTACCGAAAACATGAATTCAAAATAGAATTATAAATGATTTTTTGTTCCAAATTTCATCTCGACGTCGAAACAAAAGCCTGGAGAAGATATTCATTCCCGTGCCTTAAGCACAAGCTATACGGAATAAATGGTTCAAGGCTGCTCCTGACTCTTACCTATTGATGATATTCTGTTTTGAAGATCATTTGAAGGTATTGTAAGATCAAATTGATATTTATATTATAATAATTTACTTAATAGGTACCTCAGTCACATCAGAAAGTGTGTTGAGTCAAAATATAGCATCTTCCGCGTAGACCTACGTAATTTATTAACTGAAAGTAGTTTGGTTAAAGAATTATGGCGCCACTGTTATTTTACACGACCGGGCAAAATGCGTACTTTGCCCATGATATGTGCATATATGATAACAAACGATTTTTGTTAAAGTTAATCTTTATTTGTTGAAATTAGTACATTTATAGGTGATACAGATATAAAGGTACACGGCAGGTCGCGCGGCGTAATTTGTACTCCACTGGTGACGGGTTCATCTTGCTGATCCAAAAAATTAGCTACAATACCTCGAACTTTGAAAACTCGCAATATAGGCAGTCAAAGTACATTGTAAGAATACATGAGACCATTATAGCCCAGAATGTACGTACAATGTCGAAATCCTTTGTTTTCAAAGATTGACGTATTTTATACGCCAGCGCGCCCGGTCCAGGGTTATCAACTTTTATTTCATCCTATTTGTTAGTTGAAATTATATTTCAGAATGGTTCTTTTAGCACTGCTACTGAGGTAAACTGGTAGGTACTGAGTACAAGGTACTGAGGTATGTACTGAGTAAGTAAACTCCCTTTGGAGTGATGTGAATTACAAGTGTTCGAGATATATGGCATTTCATATTCGCTTTGTGTTCTTATTAATTATGCCTGTACGCATATTGTTGCTTGCCGCGAGCCTTTAATGGTATGTGCTCTTGCAAGAGTGGTTTTCATTTTTAATGTGGAAGTTGGTCAGTATAAGCAAAGAAAAAATTAACATTTTAGCGCATACCAACCCTTGTAGTCATCGTATCTCTGCGTTTGTAATGACACTGCTAAAATACCTAAACGCCATAATGATGATAAAAAAATTGTCTCATGTCAATGATTGCTGCAATTATAATTAATGATAAACTTGATGCCGTATGATCACAATTAAGACAACAAAAAATAATGCCATGACCCAGTCCACGGTCCTTCGGGTGAGATCTATCCTTTGAATCGTGCACTCTACCACTACCCCAACCGACCCAATGATAACATTTTGGATTTATATATATAACTTGTAAAAAGTAACGCATGAAAATTAATTAATTACAGCCTAACTAACGCCCTAATTGAGAAAGATGCAGCAAGGTACGCGGTCTCCCCTTGTAAGCCCTAACGCCTCGCATTTCTATGGAACGTTGAACCTGTCCTCCTTATTCAGTAACCATAAATACATCAAAGTTTGGTATACCATTTATAAATCGTTGGAATTTTCCTTCTCCCAACCAAGATTATCTTTTCTTGAACCCATCCTGGACAGCGAACCATTGCAACACCCAGCCAGCTCGGGTATAAGGCTAACATCCCATGATTCTAGTTGCGAAGGACGAACGTTCCGGCCGGCGTGAATACATACGCAACAAATAAGTCTTGCAGTAAACCTCTGAAATAGGTTTATTAGCTTGACTCGGTTCTTACAAAAAAAGTTTTGGCATGATAAACGGCATTGTGTCAAAATATACCCAGCGAAAAATAAATGCCATCATGCATTTATTAAAGATTCAATGTGCTATTCGTACCACTCTTTCCAAACTTGAAGTTGACACGTAAATGAATATTAATATATTACGCAATGATGAAGTCATTTACTCAAAAGAGAAGCAGCCACATATATATTCTGAAGATATTTTATGACAGCAAAAAACGGGTACCCTCAAATTCTGTAATGTTTCTATGCAATAATAGTGGTAGAACTAAAAGGTGTAGAAGCTGCCTTCTGCTACTGCCTTGTGACGTCACGGCCAATATTCAACATGGACACCCGTTTTCGCGGCCTTTGAATTTTTCCATATTTCAGACGGTCATCTCGAATGAAGTATTCACTATTAGGATTTAAACTGTGGTTTTACGACATTATGTTATTCTGAACTCTAATTTAAAAAATGTGTTTGGTGCATTTGAAACACTAGTGCACTTCCCTATTAATGCCATTATGGTTTATCTGGACGAAATCCATTCTTAATATTATTATTATAGTATTCTACCATTTAAGGTAGGTTTCCATGGAGTACTAATATGCTTTACCGAATTTCATGGACTAAATTCGCAGAAAATGTACAAAATTCACCTTCAAAATTTAAATCTTTTTCAGAAGTAACACCAATATTTTGCAGAAATTGTCCGAATTTCACCATCATAAGACACACCTTTTTCAAGAACTAAATATTTTGAAAAGAGAAATGTTCATATTCTAAAAGTCCACCTATATATTTGAAATGTTCCCAATCGTATTTACTTAATAAACTTTAACTATTATACTAAACATTGTAATATTCAAGATAAAAATTGGCTTCTTCCATATTAACGCATGGAAAACTAAAATAAAAATTGCACTGTACGGTACAGAGCCTGTAGTGATGTGCGTGAAAATCAATAGGATTATTACTCATATTGCCAATATTTTATAGACAGTTTTCCATTCCATTTTACAATTTTCATACTAGCCTCCCTACCTAACACCTCACTATCCATTTTTCAGAAGAAAAAAATAAAACCACGCTGAAATTTCGTCTCCAGAAATATCATGCAATAGTAAAACAAAGAGTAACCATGGTTAATTCAATTAAAACGGAGGGAAAAATCCTTGAACAAAACACAACAAAACACACTGTTGTGTTTTGCACAAGGATTCTAGCGTAGTTGGAGACGTTTTAGTTGACCCAGTGTTGCCATTTAACCGAGTTTGGTCATCAGCATGCATCCCGCAGAATCTTATAGCAGGTACCAGACTACACTAAAACCAGGAGAAGGTCTTTGAACAGCAAGTTTGTACTCACATGGGCAAGATGGGATTGGCGGCTTGTGTCCTTTATGTTTGGTAAGTGCGACGAGAACTGAGACACCAGGACAGATCGACTCCTGGTCACAGACCGCGCCAACTTCGCAAATTTGCTCAGCCCTGTGGGAGATATTCAATTGAAAATGGGAGTTAGTCATGTTGTGTTAAGTTCCAGGCATGGATCGTGCGGTAGATAGCTAACAAGCCAAGCAATAGTAGAGGGGATCCTTTGTAAGTCAGGCGTATCTACGGTGAAAAGACATTGAGATGGTTTTCTAAAGAATATGTCCTCTCTGAAGTCATAAATGAAAAAAATGCAAAGATTCCTCTTGATTCTTCTTTTTTTTTTTAAAGATGACTCCTAAACGATGAAACTCATTTTAAATCCTTTAACGCAACTAATGCATTGCGACGCCAAATAAATTAATACGAAAAAATGTTCAGGATTATGATTCTACTTGAAATAATCTACAGATTTTCTACCGGAATAAGTTCTAATTTCTACATCACATGCCAAACTAAAGTAGATACTGCAAGGCAGGAAAATAGAACTAGGAGGAGGAAATAGCACTAGGCCATGTCAAACTTTGCATCAATCTAATGCACTATTCAACATCAGCAATATCACAATTCACTAACAGCAATATATCGGCAGCGGAATTTAGATATCTAAAAAATTTATTAGTATCAAGAAAAATTTCAAGAAAACTATTAGATTAAAAATTATTGGATCTTAAAATTTTGCATAAAATATTTAAAGGCATGGCAAGATCAGAGAAAATTATATTATCACCATGATATATTAAAATGTCAGTGTATTAAAGGCTTGAACAGTATATTTGACAAAAAATGCATTGCCTCAAAAAATGGAACGATTAACGTGTGACTAAGTTTGAGTCAGTGATTTTTAATGCTTCAACTTATGCTTCAAAGATAAAGACAATGAAATACCTACAGAAAGTATGTAGTGCAATTGCTTTTGAAACTGGCTACTCTACACGTCTAAGGTTATAGTAGTCGAGAATACACACAGACCTAGTGGATGGATGATTTGAGGGAATTAATGCGGTCTAGTTAGAGGAAATGAATAGCCAAGGAAAGGAATGGTTACTTAGTTTTACGGAATACTATCACCAGCAATTTAATCAGAGGTATTTATAAATAGATTTGCGCAGAAAGAAGATATTTTGTGGACCCCGTTCAAAAGTTGGTGGATTTAAAACAAAATGAATGTATTTGATCGTATACGAAATATATAACGACGGCCGAATCTGCTCACAGGGAATCAGCTGGAACAGGGAATGACTGATCACCAATAGAGGTCTGTGCCCTCAGTGAAGGCCATAAAGTCCCCAATGGGAAGACCTCTCACCTCCTAACCTCAAAGTATTTTTATGACGAGTCATTAGGAGTTTCATAAGCGCTCTCAGTAAATCGGAGTTATTTCAATGAATGAATGAAAGGTTTGCATGAATTTTGCTTAGACAAAAATCAAATGGACGATTTTGAATTCTTGAATAAAGCTTAGCATTTAAAGAATTCGGTGAAAAACTAAGAAAAAGAAAAATAAAGAGTTCCGTGATTGGACTATCCCATTTAATTAACTAGATTTGAAATCAATTAAAGCTTAAATAAAATATGTATGTATTGAGATACGCTCGTGCAAATATATTTATTACTAAGACATAGCAGAAAATTTACATTATTTTCAACCACATAAAGGATAAATAGGACAAAAAATTTATCGATTAATTTGTAAGAAGAAAATATCCTTTGTTTCACATTGTAGGAGAGTCCTATCATTACATCGCTTCCAATCTAAAATTCTCGTCAAAGGGCCAAGCTAGCGTGAGAATTTTAAAGTTGAAAAGAGAATTGCAGACTTACCGCAAAATTACTCTTTGACACGAACTAGCTAAAGGATTGCGACATTTTCTTAGACGCAAAAACAGAAATTAATAATAAAACTGGTTGATGTGAGCTGATCAATGGAAGAGATCTTATTTAACGATATAGGTACCTGAAATGTTCTACCCAAGTCAAGCGATATACGAGTTTTTAAAACTGCGGTTTTCACACGCTTCATGAAAAATGGTCTACTTAAGAGTTATTTTGCGGAAATCATCTACACTCAGAATAAATCGGAATTTTAAGAATAAAAGTCTTTCATCGATAAATCGAAAACATTCAAATTCTTAGGAAACAATTTGACGAAAGGAATTGAAATTAAAACAATTATTTAAAACCTTCTTTAAAATAATTCAAACAATTAATCTTTTCAACTCATAATTTGTATGCATTATCATACGCAATTGATTGAGAACGTGAAAATATCGTGCAATGTATCTAATCAATAGTGGCAATTGCAATTGTTTAAGTCTTTGAAGCCGATCTTAAAAATTATTTAAAAATTCGTTCTTTATGTTCATGATGATTGGAGGGTTGAAAAGGTAACCATTCCTTTTTTGGCAGACGAAGCATGATAATGATTCGTGGAAGTCATATTAAATATCCCCAGCGATTTCCAGACTTGGCCTAAAATAGCTATTTCAGGGCTGAATATATCGACCTTCAACTTTTAAAAATTGATTTTTTTTGGGCTAGGTCACAATGAAAACAGAGTCACTCCACACTAAAGTTAAGGAAAGTACTATCTTCTATTCTCAGCGTTGGTAGAACAGAAAAAACAGACTATAAGGTCGGCAACAAAATGCGAACACCAGCTAAATAAGTGATTCCATTCAGTTTTATTAGGATTTGCACTATATGTAAATAATCGATTTGGGAAGCAGGGTCGCGTTTTTTGTCTCTGACTTCCTTTATATTTGTTTTCTGTTATTCCAGCACAAAGGATAGACAGCAGTGCTTTCCAAAATTTTGGTGCACAACTTTGGCTCCGAGTTGATGGTTCACAAGAGCTTCCGGTGCCCACGACGAATTCATCGCCAGCCAAACAAACGGGAAACTTGAAAGTGATATGCGTAAAATGGCGTAAAAATGAACCTTAATCGATCATTCATTTATATTTTTTTTACCAAATCACCTTTGAATTTAGTTATTAGCAAAGGGCTGAGGGAGTGACAGATGATAAAAAGCATAGTGCAGATTAAGAAGATCCGTATAATCTTTTAATTAAAATGGAGTTGTTCACAGACTAAGAGAGTTTAGGAAGAAAAATCTGTGTTCTCCCTTCGGATGGGATTTGAAACGTCTAAAAACAAAATCGCTAATGAAACACTTCTTGGGAAATTTTTGTGTAGCCTGATTTAGAGATAATGATACCGAATACCCAGCTTATATTGATGTAATTGCTTATGCAAACAACGTTCATTATAATTAAAATTTGCTTGTTGATTTACAAATCTTTTTTGAAAATGGTGTACGTAAAAAGATATATTATATACATAGAAAGTAAATATTCAGAACTGGCAAGTAAATCAGAGAAAATATATACCATAGAGTGGAAGTAATGATGTAATTGAAAGTGCATATTTTTTATAGTTTTTTTTTTTTACGTCGCACCAATGGTGTAGAGTTAGTGCGTTTTCATTGTGACCCAGCCTACTAGAGAACAAATCCCTCAAAAAGTAGATTTTATGCGTAACAAGAGAGGACATATTGTTGATCTCGAACTCGCTCGAGAGACTACGATGATATGATATGTAGGTTAACAAGCTTAAGTAGGTATCATGATTGATTTTGAGTCGAATTGCTGATTTCACCTGAGGAGCCGGACAACGCACCTCCCTTCGAGTCGTCGGTCTCGATCGGCTGCTTGAGGGCCGTGATGTCCCGGAAGGTGAGGAGGAACAGGACCACCAGGTCCCGCTCGTTCTTGATCGGCGATATCTGCAGCAGCAGCCATAGTGGCGTCTCTGCAAGAGGACACGGGTGAGAGGAAAATACAGCCATTAGACAGGTGCAATATTGATACATCGGAACATGCAGAAAAAATACACACATAAAATCGTAAAAAAATATGTATCCGAAATCCAGTGTTGGTAAGTAATTGAGTAAAAGTAACCTAATTACTTATAATTATAACTTTAGCAGCAATTTGTACATGTGACGATTAATTTTTCAGTAATTTGTACTTGTTACGGCTACTTTTACAGTAATTAGTACTTTTAGAGATTAATTTTTCAGTAATTTGTACTGGTTACGGTTACTTTTGCAGTAAATTTTACTTGTAATGATTACTTTTGCAGTAGTTATTACTTTTAGTGATTACTTTTTCGGTAATTTGTACTTGTAACGTTTAATTTTGCAGCAATTTGTTCTTGCAGCGATCAATTTTGCAGTAATTTGTACTTGTAAAGATTACTTTTTACGAAACGCTCTTTAAACTTGTAATTTACTCCTTGAGATGATGGAAGAATCGTTAATTTCATTGTAATCGTTCCTCGCTCTTCATCGACGATTACTTTACGGATTTCACTGAATCGCCTACGCCTTCAGATAACTTTGAATCCTGGAGTACCGTACTTTACTTGTTTAATCCAGCCATCTGCATGTTTTAGCTTACTTATGGTGGGTACAAAATATGACGCCACTTATTGCTGCAGCAGTTATAATTGTTATGTATTGCAAGTGAAACTGCAACTTCAGAAATTTATTTGACTCAATTATTCCATATTTTTACTGCACTATTCGACCAGTTGTCAGCTGGTCTCTACATTGGATAATCTCACAAGAAATAATGATAATTGTTACTGCAATTTTACTGATTATTTTTTAAAATCAATAATTTTTACTCTTAAATGATTAGTTTTTTTTTTTACGAACTAACTGTAATTGAGTTACTTTTTCTCAGTACTTTTACCAACACTTTCGTGATATCTCGAAACCCAATTTGCAGTACGTGTCAGTCACAAAAACTCAGGATTAGAATATTTTGAGAATTTCATATTCATTAGGAAAATATTTAAATTCAGTTTCATTTAGATTGTTTAATAAATTTTAAGCTTTAAATATTGAAAACTATTTTCAATTTTTTTTCAATTTTCTGAAAAAACTACTGGTAATACTAGTGACAGGAAGTATATTAGTGTCTAAGTATTTAGAAGTATTTAATTTGACTCAATAGTAATCATATAAGCATATGAAATTTTAGAAAATATGATTTGATCATACAGAAGAGTATTAAATTTGAAACTTTCAAAAAGTATAAAACAGTCACTTCAAAAATCAAAATAGCTGTGACACTGTTGACGTTGGAAAAAAGAGATGATATCAATATTTGGTGATGGATGCACAATTTCTATGGATATATTGGTACAATAATGAGGCAGTGGATTCATCATTGTAACAAAGTGTGAATTCTCTCAGTAGTTCTACAGTTGTATGCAATCATTGTGATTTATAAATATTGGCCACCACGCTAAGAATTCACATCAAAACAACTATGTGAGGTGGTTTTCACATTGAATTTCTAACTGTTAACTATTGGCCAATAATGTGCTTCTGACTGCTATTGATTTCATGTAAATGCAGGTAAACACTTATAAACTATTCTATTGCTTTTTCCTATACAGTTCTAAGATGCTCTATGCATATCATGGATGATAGTTTTTCTGACCTAAAGGGAATGTATCTGGTATAAAGAAAAATAACTATAAAGGTCCAACGATTTAACAATTAGCTAAATGTTACTAACTTAATTATAAGAGAATATCCCTAACAGAAACTTCATCAAAAATGTATGTAATAAAATTGATCTTCCTAATTTGCTACAGATAATATCTTAATGTCACATTAGATAGGTATTACGCGTGATTTCTAGATCTAAATTTTGTAGCTCTATAATAACACTAGTATGCACATCTCGTCTTCGATGATTAAAATAATAATAGAAATGGTCAATATTTAAAAAAATCAGGAATTACATTAGTCAAATAGTGATTTTATTATCTTCATAAAATCAAATGGCTAGGAGTAATTTAGAGATTAAAAAATATTCAACTTCCGCGTTAAACTAATTTAAATGCGAATTCCTTATCGTGCTATCTATAAACCCTCACCTTCTCCAATCACCGATAAATAAGTGGAGAAAACCGAAAAAAACATGACTGAGAAGAGTGATTGATATATCATCAGAGGTAGATTCCTCTTATAATTTACCAGGCAAAAATTCATGATAATTTGAGTCTCTTAAGCTGAAAACCAAACGATATCTTCATAAACATCACAGTGACTGTTTTTTTATGTGTCTCCAAAATATTTTCTTTTAGCACCCTCAATCGTACAAAACTAACCGCATATGGAATGATTGAGCCTAAATGGAAAAAGTACACTTCAAAGGATCTAATAAAACTTAATTAAAATTTTAAGAAAAATTTACACCTTATTTTTAAGAAAATTTCACACTTGAGAGCCTAATATCAACACATTCCCTGCCTAATAATTTTAAAATAAAGGTAAACGTAGTATGAATACCTTATTCATGTTACCCCAAGTTTGAAATTGTCTCAAAATCAGGTGCATAATCAAATATAGCTTAATTTTATGCTCTGACGTGTACCTCTTTGTAGATAAAAGAAATATTTACTCCCAATCTGAGGGAATTTGGATTACGGATAAAAATATTTTTATGATCCACCGTAATGACTGGATGCCATTTATTTTTCCTCTCACACTTTTCCATCCCTAAGGCGAAGGAAAGAAGTGCACCTTTAGGCTACAGCTGAGAGGGGGCACGTCCGCTGTCAAATGCCCCGGGTTCAAGAGGACCGTGGGTGGGGACTTCCCTCTACATCACCGGACCTCGAGGACCTCACGTTCCCCTGTAACCTTCCGCAAACAGCAAAAAAAAAAACCCTCTTACCGCCAAAAACAGCTCTATTCCTCCTCTCTTCCCCCTCCAGCAAAGAACCCGAAAAATCCCTGGCATTCCAGAAATAATATATTTTTCCACCCTCCGCCACCTTCTCCTCTTCACAGCTGACAAAAGCGTCGGAGACGAAAAAAAAGTGACGCGAGAAGTGAAAGGTGGTGGTGACAATCCCGACGGCCAAAGGACCAAATATTTTTTCATTCCACATTTACCTCCAGAAACCTTTCCATACCCAATATAACCTTCCCCAGTACTCGATACCGACGTCATATCCTCATCAAATTTATCGCTAACAACGGACCTCGCAAACCACCATGTCAATGAAAACCACCCAATAAATATTTCCCCCTCAAAAATAATTCAAAAGATCGGTGACACGGCGCTATACTCCAGTTTATACCGAAAATTATACGAAGGGAATTTCGCCGGCAAAGAAAGTATTGCGAAAAAAGCCCATCAAATCGCACCTCATCGATTGCCATTTCAAGAGTCTGGGATTTTCACAGTACATTTGGGAGAAATACGTTAGAAAATCCAGTATTTTTTAAAGTTTCTTATAAGCGTGCTTGTCCGTACGAAGGCAAACGAAAATAAAATTAAGTATACCTTAAATATTAATTCTACTTTGATTATGGACGTATAAACGGCGATAAAAATGAAACAGAGGCAATTCACCGTAAGAAATTTTAATAGAGTTTAAGAAGTTTTAATATAGTTTTACAGAGTAAGTACAGTTTTTCAGAATATTTATTGAAGTATGTCAAAATTTGATTGTAGTAAAAAATTCGTACGCTGCATGAAATCAGCTGATAAAACTACTTAAAACTTAAACGTCTGTATGTCTGGTTAAACCAAAAATCCTATTCCCAGAATAATTATAATAGACGCTATAGTATCAATGCAATCTTGTTCTTATTTCTCATGGAGGAATCTTACAGAGGAATTATTTATTCACATATTTTAAAGTAAAGGTACACGTGTAATGAATTTGTCTTGTAGTGCGTGATATCGGTAGCACTTCGCATACGATTGTGGATACAATTTCAGTGGAGATTTTTTTAAACTTTCTACGTGAATTATTTGCTGCGGAAGAAAGACAACTTGTATTTTCTTTTTAATGGTAGGCTGTGGTGAAGCTATGGGAGGGAGGGGGGGGGATGAAGATAATTAAAAAATTTATTTAAAAATATTGTCTTGTTTTGAAATTTAATAACTGAATCTGCTTAAAGCTAATTTTTTGTGCTAAAATTATGTGCATGAGCAATTACTCCTGCTAATGGAGGGTATACTGTTCATCCAGTTCCTGCTCCTCTTTCTACTAAACTTCTTGCTAAAAGTAAAGTTAACGAGGGAGGTAAAAGTCAAAATCTTATATTATTTAATCGGGGGAAAGCTATATCTGGTGCTCCTAATATTAATGGTACCAATCAATTTCCAAATCCACCAATTATGATTGGTATTACTATAAAAAAAATTATGACAAAGGCGTGTGCGGTTACTACTACATTATAAATTTGGTCATCTCCAATTAGAGATCCAGGTTGTCCTAGTTCAACTCGAATTAATATTCTTAAAGCAGTCCCTACTATTCCTTGTATTTAAATTAAATACAAGGAATTAAAATTGTATACAATGTATTAAAATTAAATATTCCCAGATTTGCCATTTTTCAAAAATTTTCTCTCAAAATTAAGAGAACTTCGATTCTTTCATTTATTGCGATGGGGAAACTGCGGATCAACATGAAACAGGATAAGGTAGAAATTTCCCTGCGATTATACTTCCCTCTGTTATGACAGATTGAGGCTTTTGATGAAATTTCCGATTCGATGCGTTACTTGCGAAAGGAAACATTGGAAGAGAAAATAAAAGAAAAAACTTCGAACAAACTTGGATCAGGGAAAAAGAGTGAGCACTTCAAGCTGCAAGCTAGAATCGAGCTTTGATTCACTAGCGGGACTCCTGATAGCAGTTAAATAAAGTTAGCGGTCGACGTTGCGAAGTTAAGCCCTTCTCCACGAAGCATGAGAGTAGAGCCACACACAGGCTAACAAGAGTTTCCTTTGAACGGTAAATGAAGTCAAAAGTACGCAAACATGGACCAGATGGAGAGACGAACGTCTCTTTCGATGTAGATTGATAACGAAGCTACGTGACCTTCTAGATAGTAATAGAGAGGTGAAATTGTAAATGACCACTCAATACGTGAAAAAAGCACCCAAGGTATCAAAATTATATAAAATACTCTTCTTGATTTAGTTAACTTACTAGAAACAAATATTTTCAGATTTAGCAAAAAGAATAATTTCAATACCTACATGAATGACGGACTATTTTAGCTTATAATATAGCTATTTTAATGCAGTAATTGATTAATATTACTTCAAATCAAACATTATAATTAGTATCGACCTATAATTCCGTGTAAATAAATCAAATGAACGTGTCATAACTTAAATTAGCTTCAATTTGACCAAAAAATAAATACTTTTAGCATTTAAACCGAAACAACTTATTGCCTCCGTACATATTGCCTCATGGAATTGCGCTATAGATCTTCCTGATTCAAGGAATAGCAATGGACTTAGCAGTGGTGTGCCTTTATGAAGTCACCTTTTACGAGTAATTTTTCAGCGGCCACACTACAAACCAACGATATATAACGTGGATAAAAATCATAATAAGTGATAATAATTAATCACATTCAATGTTCACGTTTGCCAAAATGTGATGAATTTGGTACTTATATGAATTAAATATAAAATAATAGAAATATGATATAATACGCATAATTAAGGCGATTTTAAGTTTCTTGGTCATCATAAGATACGCATGATGTCGATATGGTTCCTGAAGGGTTGATTAGAGTTAGATGAGAATTACAGTGGTCAAATTGGCACCCAATAAGCATTGAAATAAATGATTAATTTTATTAACACCATGATATTATTCCACCAAGTTCCTCATGACTCAATTGTCCATAGATACTGGAAATGCAAATAATTGGAATTTAAGAACGAATATAAGGAAATAGCGCGAGCGTATTGCGATCGAAAAACAATTTTAAAAATAACAAAGACTGAAACACGTATGAGTGTTTTGGTCCACCAAAACCGATTTTTATTCATTATATGAGTCAATTAAGAAATGATTTGCTTAAAGAATACACGTATTAATTTAGCAATGTGAAAGCATATGTTCATCGAATAATAATTAGGATCTCAAAATAGATACATTTTATAGAAGTATAACAAGATTACAAAAATAAGTCACCTCAGACACTTTATATACACCTTTTAATCAATATTGTAAGATAAACTAATAACAAAGAATCTCCCTAATCAGCTATAATGTGAGCAAGCTTTCGATAGCTTCTAAAATAATTGGTTACGAGAAATAGGACAATTAAATTCACCGCTTACCGTCAAAAACAAATTTTTGTTGCCCATTGCACACTTTGGACACCTTCAAAAATTAGTGTCAGAAATATATTTATCGTGTTTTAGCAATTAATTCAAAAGTTTCCTCTAAGGGACCAAACATTATTCAACAATATTGCTAGAGCACACAGAATATTTAAATTAAATTGATATCAAATCCTTTCAAATAAAATTTAAAAAATACCCCAATAATCGAAATTGGGTCATTAATATTATGTTTATTTTTATAAATATAAAATATATCGTTAGTTTGCAACTTTTGACGATGAAAAAATAACATTATGGTTACGAGTGTTACGACAACAACACGTTTGAAATTTTATCTCAGGTTTATAAAAATTAAAAAGGTTTAATTGCAGTTTATTAAGACATGCAATTTATTTTACTGCCTTTATAAGACAGAATTCCAAATTTAGTGAGTGCGTACATTTATGGAGTGAAAATATGTGTGAAAAGATAAAGGATTTAATTTTTGCTTGCTTGATGGGATTTTTCAAATGTAGTTGTTAGGGAATTGGGGAAGTTATTTGTTCGTAAATTCATTGATAATATATATATATATATATATATATTCAACAGAATCGACAAAAAAGGGTTTTTCCGAAAAATCCTTGGAAATAGAGAAAAATACAAGCTTTCAAGTTATACCCAAATACAAATGAACTTGAGAAATCATTTCCTGCCTAACGCAGAGGAGTTTCGTCAGCCTAGGAAGATTGCAGGGGGAGGGGTATGCCGATTGCATTCTCATTGCTTTGATGTCAAAACCTTTTTACCTCTTCCGGCAAGAGTTGAATAATGGTCAAATTCGTGTCGTCATTTGAAGACTTTGGGCACCGAATAGGAAAAAAATGCTAGATGGAGCATCGTCAAAGCAAATTGAAATCGCCCATTCATATAACTGCCATCCGAATACCATCAAAGGAAATCGCATAGGAATTAATTTCAGTTTCTGGTATAACGCCTCAATTTGAAAGCAGAAAAACAAATTTATTTTTTACGTGTTTCAAAATATAATCGGAACTATTGCTTCAGTATGTTATGGTTTCCTACAATTGATAACCTATTCATCTGTGGGGAATTAACTTGAACTATGAACTTTTGTTTACAGCATCAAATTTATGATAATTGCATGAATTTAATTCTAAATCAAATGCTGGAAAAATATTATTAGGATACTCTATTTTTCTGTGTCGAGATACTTATTATAATCCGTTTCTCTGAGACATTGATACTTCTAGGACGAATTGAGAAATTAAAATGTAGCCACCGCCGGTAACTATTCAACTTTTTGTACACATAACAATTTCGTCATTTGAATAATAAAGGAAAAAATATAGCCTGCAGACCACACATCGGCTTCTGACATGAATCAATTTTACTTAGCAGTCGGTTTTCATCACTAAAAATGATTACTCCTAGCACTATAGTGATGCCTTGCATACGAAAAATTAATCTTACCAAATGACATCACCATACGAAACCTCGATTTTGTTTAAGTTTTTTCAGGTATGCAGAAGAACCTCATTTGAAATTAATTACATACTTCTTTGCGGAATATTTTCCTTATTTTTCATTGCTAAAAATGATGAATATTAAATACTTTCGCGTAAATTAAATCTATGTAGTTGCAGCTCGTTTGCTGTTTTACTATAAATTAGTTAACATCTTAGATTATTAAAAATTCATTCTAGTAATCGTAGAATTTGCCTATTAAGCCGACAATATCATTTTCTCTTCATTTAAGACACTTTATATTCCACCCTTTCCCAGCAAACAATGTTTACAGAGCGTTCTCCGGTTCAAAAACGTGAAGAATTGACTAATTTAGTGACAGGGTATCAATGCTATTACCATTAAATAATTCCCTTTAGTTTACAACACACACACAATGATTTTGGAAACCCGTGAATTTCTTGCGTTCATACTTATCCAGTCGTCGAATTATGTATGCCTGTGCCATGAATTTCAAGATCATCAAATCAAATGTGTAATTGCATGATTTTCGAAAGTTTTACTTTTTTAATCAAAGCACTATTGGTATTTCAAGGTGTAAAATTTAAGATATCTACTGCATTGAAAAACTGAAATTCGAGGTTCATTCAACGTCTCATGCCCTTTCAAAATATGCAGCACCATACGAACCGATTAGGAAAGGAAGGCGAAATCCCAAGACCATGAAAGTTCCATCTTCTACGGGAGCTACTTCTGTTAGCTTATTCCGCAGTGGCCCCGTGAACATATATTATCTAGTACTCTTTACGATTCCGTTCTTTGCATACCTTCTAGGATACACGCACCCCAAAAATGACATGAAATTGACTCTGTAATTAGTGAATTTAAAGACTGATGCACGTATATTCATGGAGAGTTAGCAATTGTATCTTATAACCTCGAGTATTTATAGAGCACGTTATATGTTGTTGACAAGATAGTATCCTCTCAAGGGTCTATGAAGATGGAAGAGGCGTGGTGTCAAAATGGTCTTTCACGTTTTTGAGTGCCATTATTTTTCTAGTGTCTAGCTTCATGATTCAATTCTAAGTAATGCAAATGAAATATGATGATTTACTTTTCAGGATTTCGAGGACGAAAATTGAGGAATCTGCCCGCACCTGTTCCTTTCTCAGTATCGACTGGGATTTTAGGCTTAGCAGGCGTTGTAAAACAAGGTTTCGCCTCTGTTTTATCCTTTCTGATGAGTTTCCATAAAAGGAGGAAGTAAACATAACCCCGAAAGAATTTAAAAAAGCAGTATAACAATAGTGCATCGGAACGCAATAATGCTAAAAAAACACTAAATGGATATTGTTTCCCACATTTTTTTAAACCTTGCCTTGTGAACAAAATGTTGTTGTCCTAGGGACAACGCTGAGAAGCGTCAACATATTAGAAGCCACGTTTATGTTAGAACTATTGTAGTTACTAACTCCAAGCTAATGAAAAAATATAACATTAAAAAATTTAACGAGACACATCGTTTGTAAAATTCAGAAAATATGATTTATATATAACTGATTTTAATTAACTTGTTAGTCATTCTTTACGCTCATAATCCCTCATTTTTAAAAATATATGGATACAAGCTTAAAACGAATAGATTGGTAAAAATAAATTGAAAAACAAATCTAAAAGCTTAATATTCACGCAAAATTATATGATGCCTGAAACGCTTTTTTACTAGTTTGAATATAAAAAAATTGTTGCGAGCATGAAAAAATAAAATAGTGTCGAGGAGTAAAGGAAATTACTCGGCAAAAAATGTTTTTTGCACTCAGAACGTAGAAAATAGATCAAATTAAAAATACCGTAATTGCAAAAAAAAATCTGCTGTACTGGGTTGAGTTTGTTAAAGAAAATCCTTTTGCCGTCCGCTGAGGTGGAACTTTTTAGCGGATGACTTGACTGTAACTTCATTTCATGCATCGGCAGGTTGTTAGTATTCACCCGGAATCATTGGCCTAGTCCAACGTTCTTTTCACAACTTTGTGTTAAATACGGGAATATGTGATGCGGGCATGTGCAATAATTCTTAATGCCACGGCATTGTACACTTTTTCATGGTGGACTTACTATCGCCGCAAAAAAGGCAGAACGCTGAACTTAAAACATTTGTATGAAATTCTGCCGAAGGTCTACAGGGTCTTGCAATACATTGTTTCACTCATTGTTTATTCTACTACAACATTATATCATTAAAAATTGTTTAAACGTAAACGTTTAGCTTCTACGATCGAAAGAGTGAAGAAGAACACGCGAAAAACTATGAGAACAGCGAAACGGTCGTCTTACTCATCTCGTCACGGGAAAAATATTTAATGGATGCATTTCATTATATTTTTTATAGAGAGAAAGACGCATTTGCATCACAAATAGCTTTTTAAAGTTGAAATTTTTCCATTATTTGATTTTTTTCCGAAAGATAGATTTCAATTTTCGAGTTGTAGAAAAGTAAACGAACATCAGAGGTGTGCTATATGAAAAAAAATTCCAAACTTTTCATACAAGGAAATGTGGAAAAATGTTCCTCTTACTTAAAATACACTACACAGACGAAAATTGTCCCTCGACAGTGCACGCTACCAAAATGGCAACATAAAATACTCATTAATCATACGAGAAAACTAACTGTCGATCCCAAATCGCCCTAAGGGAAGCATTGAAATGAAAATTACGCGGTATGTGTAATTAGGATATCATTATTATGTACTGTAAATCGCCGATAGATCTAAATAAACGCCTCAAAACTCAGTGCTAAATCAGAAGCATGAGGGATATTGTTAAAAATCGAAAAAAGTTAAAGGCAATAATACCGTTGCAAACACTTGGCTAAGTGATAAAGGCAGGTTACTCTGGAAGTCACAGAGAAATACTATTGCCACGAAATACAAGCAGCATCGTACAAAAAAATATTGATGAATATGCATGCCTATTGTTGCATTTTCCGGAGTCCGCTCGAAAATTTCCAAACCGCTAAAATAAAACTGCGCCTGATGCAAAAATGCAAAAAAAAACATGATAACCACGAAAATGGGAAATGTCGTTTTTACGCTCCGCCAGCAACATTCGAGGCTGGGTTCTTGATAGCTACGGTAGTTTCCGTTCACTCCACTGGCGGCGTCCGTTCGACCTGTGCCCCTCTTCTGCTTTCCCAAGGGGACAAGTCTATACCCCCAGGGGTGGACTTTGGATATGCGGCGCGCGGGAGAATCAGCTGTGGTAGCATTCGGGAGGGAAACGAAGTCGCAGGAGGGAAAGCAGCAGCAATGGTCTAGAGAGAGGAATACAAATAGAGAGAGTGGCATGGGAAGTGCCTGAATTAAGTACGAGGTGAATGGTCGAGTTGCAGCGCATTCTCGCGGGAGTTGCAGTAATAACGATGCCACCACCACAGCAAACATGTTTCAGAAATGGGGGATAAAAATAGAGATCTATTTATTGTCTTCTTAAAAATTGGAAACTGAATTCCAGCTTTGAAGGATCCGAGGTTTTCCCGGCGAATAGACTGGAGGAAGAGTTCTCTGGTTTCCAGCCGGGTCCAAGGGTTTTTCAGCACCGACGTTTCGAAGACGATGGCAGACTTATCCTTCGAAACGTCGGTGCTGAAAAGTCCTTGGACCCTGATGGAAACCCGAGAACTCTTCCTCCATTGAATTCAAGTCAGTTCAAAACGGTCGATAGAATGTATTTAGCGGCGTGAATGTCTAAAAGTTCACCCGTGATGAAGAAAATAATAATATCATGTTAAAAATATTTTTTCCAAAACTTTTTTCAAGGCAACAAATTCGTGGAGAAGTCGGCTTAGCGGCCTAATGGAGAATACGGATCAGCAATTTAGTTAACATTACATGTAATAATACTAGGAAGAAAATTCTTCCCACCTGTTTTCACTAGAAATCCGCCAGAAATTGGCTGAGTTGTCAGGTTTAATACGCGAATGAACGAACATATGATAGAATGCGGTCGTAAAGTACTCGCGAAAGTTTTCCCGGTGCAAAACCTCACGAAAGCCATAGTTTGAATGAAAATATAGCAAGGTAACTCTGTATCAATTTTCGAATATTTCTTTCAAATAACATCCGCGTAACAGAGCTGCAACAAAAAGTTTCAAGCAATAGTAAGATCCTACTTGATGATTTTGGGGTACAGTAAACAAGTAATCATTTGTAGGTATAAAATTGTGGTCTTGTATTGATCTATCTATCATGTTCTATCTGTATCTATCATATGGATACAGAACATAGAGATAATTTGTTACCTTTCAGTTGTAATAACTGTCAACAAAACTACGCAGTTCGTTCCCTTATGAAGTCAGTTATGCTATTCAATTCTTAAACTATAACCCATAAAAAATTCTTAAATTCTTAAACTTTAGATCCGTATGAATTCAGTTAAATCTTTTCATTTTTTGCTTTCACAAAATATCTTAACCTAATAGTCTTATCGCAAATATTTCAGTGTTTAATTCTTTAAATCTAATACCAACCACATATCTTTGGTTGCAGTTTATTTATAATCCAAATTATAAGCATGAAATTGTATATTCAGTTTAAAGTAAATTAAATTTCATAAAATGTTCATAACTTAACAGTAAACTTAAAATCTACCCTAAATCGCCAAAGTGATGTACCTTTGCCTGGAGCAAAGCGTTTTGCAAGGCAACATATTCGTGGTGAAGACGGCTTAGCGGCCTAATGGAGAAGACAGATTAGCGATGTAGTGCACATTCCACGTAAAATCCTAGAAAGAAAATTATTTCCACCTGTTTCCACTAGAACCACACGCACCCAGTATTATGAAGCAAGCAGAGCAGTATCTTGTCTATTAGGGGCGCAGCTTAGACTCAATCTCTTCCGGCCCGAAAGCACCTCTTATTTAACTATGGGCATCTCAGTCATTTATGACCAGATTAAATACTCTTATTCCCCTTGTAAGGTCTCAAAATAATTCAGTTACAAAGAAATTGGTCAAACCAATTCAGGTGGCTCTTGGAAGAATAAATGAAACATACAAGGAAAAGCAGCCACGGAATCCTTTTATTTCAAGTCCAGTAAATAATCAAGGTTTTCAACTGAACAAAACAAAATAATAGATTTATGAAGTAAAGTGGTCCTATAAAAAGTACGCCAATTTATTTATGCAATAGTTGATGTCGTCATTGAACTGCAAAGCGTAGAAAGGATTTCATTCCGACTCATATTCAATTATTGGAAGGGAAATGAAGGAGGAAAAAAAAAGACCGGAGAAAATATATTCCGGGCGAACTGTGGTTAAATTGAACTCGGCTCCGTGTTGCTTTCTTAAAGTCCGTGAACACCTCAGAATTTCACCAGGGTTGCGTCAAGGGTGACCCATTTTTCTCTCAGTCTTATCTTCCCCAACTAATGAACGCCAATTCTTCTCGTGATCCGCTCCTTTTCTTATCGTGCCACGCCGAAATAATAAAACGCGTCGCTCAAGCAAAATGAAAGAGGTCTCGCTAATTATCTAATAAAAAGTTTTACTTCCAGGGTACGACGCCGCCGAATTAAACGCAAGATTCAAGTGAAAAAAAGAAAATAAGGAAGGGATTGGAAACAATTTTGACTCGGGTGAAACCATTTTGGATTGCCTTTAATACCGCAAACGTAAAGCTTGCATTAAAAAATGAGGATAAACATTCTGAGGATATTTATTATTCTGCCGGTTTTGAGGACACTGAAGGATGATTACGTAACCATAAGGCTAGCGTAATTATGCATCCACAATTTCATTTATTAGAGCTCTTTAATTTGGACCCTTTTCCATTACTTATTTTCTCATCTTCTCAATTAAATGCACACTTGATTATAAGCTCCTTCATTGTTTACCTAATTATTATCCGTCTCATCTATATCGTATAAATATCTGGTGGACGCGTATCTTGTATTTTGCGTGAATTTTATTTTTATTCTTCATATAGAATAACTATCCAAATTTCAGCAGCTCGCCGATCGAAAAACCAAGCCATATGTTATAATTCGATGAAACTGTGCGATTAAATTACTCCCTTTTCCATTTGACTGGAGAAGAAAACTGGATCACCATTGATCAGTGAAAATTATAAGTACTCAAACAATTAATAAAATTAAATAATCCTTATCTGAGATTCCTTAATTTACAGATAAAATTTAATAAGAGCGTTTTGATTTATTTTATTTTTTTGAAAATACTGAATTATATACATCCCGCTATCATTTTGGCACCCGTTAATGAGCAAGTTGCATTCAATCTGGCGTCCGAGTGTAATTTGGCGGCCGTATACCGGACGCCGGATTACAAACGTGTAAAAATCGCTGGAATCGACTAATTACATCACGTAGACCCTATTTCCGAAAATTAGTATGGACGCCAATTTGTTAGCAATATGTGCAAATTTCGTATATTATTAGTTCGGCATAATTCCGGGCCGAGCGGCGCTGACCGCGGTGAATACCGTGCCCCCGAATATCTCCGCACAGTCTTAGCAGTAAGTGGCGTCCACTGCTTGGCAACACCGCTCTGCCTGGTTCTGCTATGAATTTCTCTTGCCCTTTTTGTTTGATTTTTTTGAAGTGAAGTTTTGATCCCTCGGCTGACTGCGCGTCAGCCGAATGCGCGTCATCCCGCGCTACCGCTCCAGTTTTTACTTGGTCCAAAGTCAGTTAAAAGGACTTGCGCTCTGGTAACTTCAATAAGAACATTACTGCTATCACAGTATTTTAATTGGCACTTAAATAATTCTTAGGGGGGATTTGAGTAAAATAAATAAGGATTAGTGTATCAGGAAAGCGTTTTTTCCGTATTAATATTTTGCGCAAAAAATCAAGAGAAATAATGAACGCGACTGATTTTACTATCGCCTGAGAGTATAATTGGATACCTATGTTCTTAATCATATAACCACTAGCATATTTTCTTGATTACAATAAATTAAAAGAAGGCCTAATGGCTGAGGGAGGAGGCACGGAAGGAGAGACTCACGTCCCAGCATGTCGTATGAATCGAAGAACTAACGCAATATTCTTGGGAACGCAAAATAAGAGCGATTATCAGACGAAGAGAAGGCAGGAAGCTTGAAAAAATAAATGAAAGTCAAAGAGAAAGGAAGGGGGCAGGGGAGGAGTGACTCATGATTTTGAAGTTTCCGTATGTCGTATGCATCGAAAAAGCAACGCTATATTCGTGGGAACGTGAAATATGAGCGGTTCGCAGACTAAGGGAAGGCAGGACGATTGAAAAATAAAAGAAGGCCTAAGAGCAGAGGGAGGGGGCAGTAGAGGAGAGACTCGAGAGCTCGGGGTTTCTGTAGGTCATATGCGTTGAAAAACAAACGCTATATTCGTGGGAACGTGAAATATGAGCGCTTCCCAGACGAAAGGAAAACAGGACGATTAAAAAAAAAATGAAGCCAAAAAGCGAGGGAAGGTGGCAGAGGAGGAGTGACTCGGGATCTCAAATCTATTTTTGTTTCGTTGGAAGGGGGCAGAGCGGGAGGACGTAGGGAAAAATGTGGGTGCGTGAAAGGGGTTCCCTTAGACTGGTACAAAATATTTATTTTATTTTATGCAATGGTTTTGAGGTTTATTGGGTTTTTCATGTCCATTTTGTACAAGTACCTACGCATAATACTCACGTGTTTTGAGTGTAAAAGCAAATTGGGTGAATATCAATTTAAAAATTAATGAGATACGAGAACACATTTAACACGTCGATCTTAAAAAACATTAGTGATTCATTTTATTTATATGTCAGCCTCAGAAACATGGTCTGATTATGTAGCAATTCCATATGGCGCATCTACAGTTTCATCTACTACTCTACAGGTTTGGGTGTTAGACGATTTTCGTCAGATATTCTGGAATTATGCTCTAACGAAACCACTTGTTGAATGATCTCGTCACTAACGTCATATTTTCTCTCTTAGCATTTGTATTTCGGTATAAAACAATTGGCGAGAATTACAAACATTCGCTTTTTTCACTGTAACAATGGTAGTAGATCTACAACCAAAAGTAATTCCGGGGTGGCTGCGAACCGAAGTGCTTTCTTCGTGAGGCATTGGTTCTTAGTCCTTTTACTAACTCATTCTTTGCAATAGTTAAGCATTTCTTCCCACGGCTACGCAACCCTTTGGCCAAGACTAACGCATCATATACATAAGAGAACGAAAGTTATTCAGCTGGAAATAGAAATATATTTTGAAAAATAAGAGCCTCATTCCCTGAAGATCTCATCCGCAATTGATAAAACATCTTATTTATTATAAGAAAATGGATTATTTGGAAAATCAAGCTGGTTTTTTTCTAGAGCATGGTACCCCAAAGGTACTATTAATCTCACTTATAGCGGATTCAATTTATTGTCGAATTTAATGAATTTTTCGTGTACAAAAAGAACAAATTAGCAACATTTCACTCTTAATAATGAAAATACTCTCGAAGATGGAACTTAAATTAGTTTTTAATTGGTTTAAGATTCCAAAGGTATACTTCTACATAGGCCTGAAAGAAGAAAAGTTCGGAAAGAATAATTTTATTACGCACGTACGGCAAATTTGATTCATTTATTTCATTTTCCCGCAGAATGTCAGTTGCAACATTCATAAGAAACATAAGCAAATAATATCAAGTAGACCTCACTATTCACCATCAGGTATTATCACCAAACTTAAAAATAATGTATTTTTTATCACATCGTGATTTTTATTATAATCAATGTTGAAATATTCATACAAAATTAGATAAAGGGATAAGTTAAACAATAGATTGAACTGGGGGAAAATAGGATAAAATTGTCACTTTAATCCTGCTAATAGTTCCAGTTTTAAAAATTCTTATTGAACAGGTTCTACGATTGAAGTTTCGATGGCATTTAAAATGCATCTTTTGTAATCCTAGCCGGCCTACCGAACTAATTTATCTCGTCGCCTTAACAGAATAACAATAGTTAATTTACTTAGATCATCAATTAAGCAAGGAGCTAGTGGAAATGAGTTTTTAGAAAGTAATACGGATTGAGACGTATTTTTTTCCGTCATAGGTTATCAGGCAATTGACTTCCAGGTATAAGGTCTAAGCTCAAACCTTCAAGGTCATCGGTATTCACGGGGGAGAAATGGATCGGTGCCCTCGTTCCCTATGAATAACATCAATACATAGAGGGGTCCGCTAGTGAGTCTTAAACACAATGGCTTCATTCCCTTCCAGCAGTCGTAGGCTCTCTGCGTCTCAGGAATAATGTTTATAGTGTGCAGCAATAGAAGGTGATTTTGAAAGAGCCGTACGGAGTAAAAACCAAGAGAACAATGGCAAAAAAATGGAATTCGGGTAGAAAAATCAAGAAGATATCAAGAAAAACCATAAACCTAGAAGGTAAATTGAAAGAGAATTCTCAGCCAAGAAATTGAATGGAGAGCGTCAAAGCGATATTGCGCGGAAGGTTAAACTCGCGATGTCTTATTCTGAATAAAGACGAAGTTAAAACATCAGTGACCTCAGCCCCACCCACTTTAACCAATCGCTCAGTACATATGGAAAGTTCATTTTGAATTAGTATGAAAAGGCAAGGTTGGTAATCGCTCCGAGACATTTAGTGAAAACTCCGGTTGGTTTCAGTGTTTTACGCGGCAAGCAGGTATTTTCAGTGCGGCGATATAAGGTGAATCTGCGAGTGTTGATTGCATAGTCACCGCAACATTTTCTGATTAACTTCAAGCTGTGATAGAAAGTGGCTCCTTTCTTCCTAAACTAGTTTTTAGTGCTGACGAGACGATATTGCTTCGGAAAAAAATGCAATCTCGTTCATTCATTTTCAGGGAAGGACAACTGGATCATATTTCAAGGCATTAAAGACAATTTCACGTAGCTGCTAATGCCTAATGGGACTTCAAATTAAAGCCAGCTCTGATTTTACATTCACAAACTCCGCGAGCAATGAAATGGTATTCAACTTAGCAATAGCCTGGTATTTGAATGTGCGAAAAAGGGGCCTAGATGAGGCATTAATTGTTTCTATGTTGGTTTGAAAATTTGTCAACTGCCGGCAATGCGTTATGAACCCCTGAGATAGCATAGGTTAGCTCACCCGAACGACGGGAGGGAATTTCTAAAGCTCGTACGAATTTTTTTTACGTGAACTAAAGTCTTTGAATGCATGCCTACTATTTTTAAAGCTATTATAAATTATAAATGTTTTTAGTAAAAAGGTTTTCTAAGACTATTAATAGGAATATATTTTGAGGAAATTCAATACCCAACGCCTATGCCGCCAGGAACGCATCTCTATCTTCCCATTGTTAAAACGCTCTCATACAACGCAATTTCGTATAGCGCAAAGATCCCAAGGAACGCATCCCTTGCGCTATACGAGGCATGGGTGTAATGAAGGTTATTTTCGTTTCCTTCGCAGGTAAGGCTTAAAAGTCACTGCAACACAATAATCTGTTTTGCACAAATTTTAAAAATATCACTCAGCCACTTCCTTACCGAAAGAAATGCTCTTACAAGCAGGTGATGATCTGTACCCCTTTTCCCTCTCCTTTCTCAACGATTTTCGCCAATATATTAGGTGAACGCGATTTGTTCACTTTTTTTGCTAATGATGTCCA
Organism: Ischnura elegans; assembly: GCF_921293095.1. Taxonomy (NCBI): domain Eukaryota; kingdom Metazoa; phylum Arthropoda; class Insecta; order Odonata; family Coenagrionidae; genus Ischnura; species Ischnura elegans. The sequence continues at coordinate 102,951,964 of NC_060247.1, forward strand.
AAGCCATTTTTTCCATACCGTTTATTGCATTGACAAATTCCTTTTCCTCAGCAGCAGAAAAATAGGAAGTCAAACGCCATCACCCTTACTTGGGCGTTGAGATGTGTGTCATTTCCCCAGGGTTCCAGAGACATGTCGTTGTACAGTACTCCTAGGAATGCGGCAAAACAAGGCTGCCCACGAGTAGTTTTGTTTCCGATTTTACATCGTTTAAAGAATTTTCAAGACCTTCAGTTGAGTAGGTTAGTCCAGCGCCCTCCTGAGTTTTCCTTGTACTTACCGCCATCATCTACAGTTGAGCAAAACGATTACGTCGAAGGAATATTTAAGCTATTGATTAGTGAGGTTAATTTATATAATAAGTATCTCCATGTCATTTTCATTCATATTAACTATTGGGGTAACTTGGTCCATGAAGCACCAGTTACTCCAGCTATTAAGAACTTTTGGGGTAACTGGAAAACCCCTATTACAAAACCCACAGAAAGTATAAGGGTGAGAACAACATATACGTGAACAGAATCAACCTTCACGTTTTTTCTAAAGTTGTTAATAGTTTGGAATTACACACAACATTACAAAGAAATCCAGAAAATCTAGCAGAGACAACAGGTCGTTGCTATGAAAAATCTCCACTCTAAAATTCCACAGCAGCCCAAAATCACAAAATAGCTGCAAATGAGGTAAAGCATTTTTTTCAAGGATCAAAAGAACAAGTAGGTGTACCAACCTGATAAACTTAAAATTACCATAAATACGCAAATAATCTACCCATGCCCCAGTTACCCCGAAGCACCTTATATCCTGAACAATGCATATCATTTTTGGCGTTTCGTTACTTTCTTTTTTTCTTACATAGGAGGCCGTCTACTTCCTGCCTTCTTAAATGGTTATATCTGATATTGATATAAACGATACATGTGGCAAATTCATTTTTAGGAAAATTCGTAGTAAAGTCAAAAAGTCGTTTAATGTAATGAAAAAGTAATTTCCAAAAGCGCTGGATACTGTCAAAAGTATTAAATAATTACTTGCAAGACCCCTATAGGAGTAACAAATTACAGCGTGGAGCCAGTAAAAAGTAAATAAAATGAGTGAAATACAGCTTGTGAAAGGCGTTAATTCACTCTATCTATAGCGGAATATAAATAAAAACTTGTTTTTTCATATAAAAGAATTAATTTAACTCGTCCTACTGAATGGATAACCATGAAGGCAATATCGCAAAACAAAATCAAAAGCACCACGCTAAAATACAAAAGCACATTCATAAGATAGAAGCAGAATCATCATTTACACGTATATAGAATCGCTTTAAATATTGTCGCCACAAAAACGTTCTTTGGGTACGTCTGGGACATTTCCCAACGCCCAGGATACGATAAAGTCTATCTTTACGAAAGGAGCAAACGTGGTAAAATGCCGTCGACGCTGATATGCCAACGAACGCAGCCACTGGAATAGCTATCCATGCACATGAAATTATTGGAATCAGCCAGCAAAATGAGTGATTTGTGAAATTTGCTTTCATTTAAATGTAATAGGATATTTAAGGCCGTTTTATAGGAGGTACTTCCTCGTGACTCCGATGGATTAATATAAGAACGGGACATCAACGAGCCGCAACATACCTTTTTTGATAAACACTTGAACCTTGTAAATGGGAGATGGAGTTTTTTCTAGCCTCTATGCTAGCGAATACGCATTGTTCAAGATGGTGAAGCCATTATTTTTCTCGGGGTATAATCGTACTACCTGTCAGAAGGATACTATCAAAATTTTCTTTCGTGACAGCTTTCACTTACACCGATGACTTTCCAAAAATTGAAATTCAACACTCAGTATTAACACAGGTAATAATATATCGGAGACCAAATGAAAACGAACAAATCCGAATTTAAAACCATGCCTAATTAAAAACACTCCTCCAAGCATTCCAAAACCGAAGATTTGACTGCATTACTTCCCTAGAGGGGAAATGACGAAACACTTCCACTATATAATTTCCATCCAAGAGAGAGGTATGAAATGGTCAGAGAATGGGAAAGAGGTTGCAACAAAACAAAGAAGGAAAGGAAGGGTAAGGGTACCTCTGGAGACTAACGTAGAATTGCTGAAGGATCATCTGACAGATGGGGGGACAACATCTGGAGAAATTGATCTAGCCTTAAATTATCGTGAGAAATCACGGAATCTTTTGAAAGAACTTTGCATAAGTACACTCATTTATGTAATAATTCCATTTAAATTGACGTTCAATCAACACTGCACTCATTTTAGCCTCACGTATTCACTCTTCACTCATTATCTGGAGATTACTCTCGCAATTTTCTCAGATTTCCTTATTCAATCGTTCAAATGGAATTATTGTTGAGTTGGTCAATAATTAGTAATCCACAATACTAACACAGACTTACGTAAAATCCCTTTTCAGGAATTTCTGAGTACCTAATTACCCCGCTTTTCTGTAATTTTGAGGGCCGTATCCAGTGGACTTAAAGTAAACTATACGGTTTTCTCAGCTTGTTGGCTGAAAACAGCTACATTCTTAGCTAAAATTTTATTTTTCCCTTGATATTTCCGTACCAGAAGGTATATGTGCCCCTGGCGAGTTTGCTTCCCGCATCACTTTTGCCTATTTTTAATTGATATTGTCATCCTAAACAAGATTGTGGCATACATCATCCTAAATAAGTTTGATTGCATCTTTACAACACACCGTTGATAAAAACCTTCCTTTATTTAATAATACTTAAGACTGCCGATTTTTGGCCAGCTTTTTTCGATTTTAGCCCACTGTGCGTCGTGTCCTTGGCTTTATAAAAACCAAGGGCTTTGAAATGCTTCTTCCTAAATGGAGTTAAATTAACTCATTTAATGCCTAATTTTGGCAAACTTTTAGAATCCTAGTTTCACGAAATTCACTCCTATGATGACTTAAATCTTTTTTTACAGTAATATTACGTTTAGTTAACAGTAGTTAATAGTTAATTGGAATAATTTCACCCATTGAATGCAATAACAGCTATATACTACAAAAATAACAAGCAAGAGCGAGGTTTATAAGATAGACATATTTGGCAACAGCGCAGGAAGCCAAAAAGGTACCGCGGTGGTGCTAAATATACAAAATGGATTCCAAAATGATGATCAAATGTAAAAAATATACTCCGGACGCCATAATGATTGAATATGGAATGATGCCAAAATGTAACCTGTCTGTACGGATTCAAGATGCACGTATATCTCCTGCAAATACATAATTTTCGTAAAACAAAATAGTACACAAGGTAGGAAATCACTCGGTTGCTCAACATACGCGATAATATAGCAATATATATAACTATTTCTGGTGGGCGCCAAAACGATGCAGAGTGTAAGGAAGGCAAAATGATAGCGGGATGTATATATATATATACAAGTCAACATTCACTTTGAAAAACTGTGATTGATCAAAGTTAATTGAACTGAACACTGAACTGATTACTGAACAAGCTCTTCCGGTCTGAGTATTTCAATTAAAGGAAATTATGATGAAAATAGTGAATTTTAAAAAAATACTACGAAATCCAATTAGAAATCCACATTTTCACATTTATTTAATTTTCACAACCTCTCGACCGAAAACATATCAAAGCATTGGTAGGGAAGAACCGATCAGCCCATGCTCTAAGTATGGCAATGAAAGAAAATCTTTATCAATGCACAAGTAGCACATGAGAGTGTAGATAGAGTAAACAGAAACAGACTATATTACTGAAAAATGATATATTGGCTCAATCCCATTTGGCGCATACGGATACTTAAAAACAGCACAATCGGCATCATGACAGAAAATCTGTTTCTGGGAACATGTTTGAAGTTTATGGCAACACAGCAATGTCGGCAATCAGAAAACAAAGAAGTGTAGTTTTGTCTTCCTTTGAAGCCGAGTTTATTTCTCTAGCCTCAGTAGCAGCTGAATTTCTTAGGCTCAAGCAATTGATACTTGAAATGCACATTGAAGTGTCACTCCCTGTAAAAATCTTTGAAGATAATCAGCCATGTATATGTTTTCTGTTATGGAATCTGGTTATGGGATATGCTGGGATCAGAAAAGACTAAAACATATCGATGGCTAAGTTCTAACAAACGTATCTCAAATTCGACCGGTCTGAGACTGATATCTTAAACAAAGTGTAATAACATTAAAAAAATAAAATACGAGCAAATATCAACTCTTTGTTAGCCAGTAAATGCTTCTTTTTCAGTTTTATGAACTTTGGTTTGTAATTTCAGCGTACAAGTAAAGCAATTTAATCGTTTTTTTTGCTCTCCCGCAAAGTTGCTATTTTTGAGATACGTGTTGTTAGAACTTAGCCATCGATATTGATGCTTAGTAAAATTTTACTAAGGACCTTGTTTTATAGTTCCCGGAACTTTTCTCGTTCCTCAGTAACGAAGGCAATATGATAATTTATACGACATATACCTAAAAAGAGAAGCATAGGGAGTGAGGTAGACTTCGGTGCGAGAGAATGTCATTGCCGCGCGGCCTCTGAAGATAAACGGAACGTAAAGAGGAAAGTGCAACTGGTTCTTCTGGGAGATTTTCGAAACCACTCGTGCACCACTTCCACGCAAGGTGGAGCAGGGAACGATGGGAAGGGCAAGGAGGAGAGGAAGGAAAGGGCTGGGAGAGGGTAACACGAGTTTGAAATGGGGAAGTAAAAAAATAAAAATAAAAGAGAAAAAAATAACGGAGGACCTGTATATATAAATATCGATCGGTCACTGGCACCGTGCCAACCGATCCAATCGATTGTGTTCGAGTTCGATTTCTTTCGATACGATTGCTCTGTGTCGGTCCCTCTTTCATGTGAGTTTTTTTTTATTATTATTTTTTTTCTCTAACCTCCCCACACACACTTCTCGTGGGATGGAACGAGGAAATTGGTTATCCTGCGTGGAAAGTGTGTGTCCGTGTGTACCTGAGGACCGATATTAAATTTTCCGGGTCATATTTACGGCCTCCTGGAATGCGGAAATTCCTTTCGTGGAAGGAGAAATTCCCACAGTAAAAAAAAAGAAAAAAAAAATAGGTCGAACGCGTATACTGTAGTAATTGGGAACTTTTTTCTTATTTTTCTGCTACGTATAAGAATGAAAAATAATCTGTCTTCTTTTATTACCTTCTCTTTCTCTATCCCAAATGAAGATATTTTTTCACGTATTTCCCCCTACGGATAGCGTTTTTTCCCTTCGAAAATAATCTCGCCAATAATGCGTTAAGAAGGAAAAAATAATATTTCTTCTTAAAATATACTCTCTTTCTCTATTCCAGATGAAAATTTTTTCACAAATTTTTCCCCACGGATAGCGTTTTTTTTTCGAGAAAATAATTTCGCCAATAATGCGTTATTGAAGAAGTTCTTGAGGTTGAATTACTTGCGGTTATGGCCCACAGCGGACGCTGGATCGTTTAATGAAACTTTATCAGTTTTTAATTAAGAGTCGCGATGAAAAGCCGGCGGGAATAGAATACATGGAAAGAGCTGCGGTCAACAGGCTTAAAATTAACAGGAACATGATTCAATTTTAGGGCGATTTAATCACTCTAAAGTACACATTCAGACGTTTCTCAAGTAAGATAAAGCGATGATTAAAAATTGCTACGCAAGAGCATAGAAGAACAATAAATACATAAGCTACTGATGAGTTCAATCGAATCCGATTAACATCAAAGGATAAAACTATAAATAAAATGGAATTTCACAAGGCTACCTTAGCACAGGGGAGCTGTTAGTCGCCGACATGCTGTAAAATTAACATCACTGGACAGAAGAAAACAGTTTCATAGCGGATAACAGCATATTTTAAAGCTATTTCAAGTGTATATTTTTTGCTCTCCTCGAAATCTCGAGTCTACGTCGTTACTGTTGAAGTTGTCGATTAAAGTCAGTTGAAAGTTCTACTTCTACTACTAAAAGTTGAAAGCAATACTTCTTCAAAAGAATTAAACAGTTGCCATTTTATTACCTCTACAAATCAGAAGCAAGAAAAACGAGGATTAGTTTTGTCGAAGTTTCATGAATATAAACGGAAAGGCCTAAATGCGACTTGCTACGCAAATTACCGCATAGATAGCCGTGAATAAAACCATTATTGCTAAACCTCGTAACCAGGTTATGAACAAGTGATATTCCCCAGGGTGTTCGCAAATCGCGATGAGTACAAATATTAAGGGTTTTATACATTTCAACCGATAAAAACTCGTAACATTCGTAAATGTAAACTAATAAAACCGTAAATTCAATAAAACATTACGGAACAAGGAATAAGTAAACAAGAGTTTCAACGATTTTCTTCAATAAATAGTTCTAAAGAAAAGACATTTGCGGGGATATGTGCACAAGAGCTTCAATAATTACAATTTGAGGTAATAGAATGGCAATTTAGCAAATTTGCAAGCAATAATCTGCCAATAAATTCAAAAAACGTCACTCTCTGAAGATTTTACTGCTTTTGATTTTTGTCCGAAAGCAATGCGTATATATCAGCCACCCCTTACCTAGTTACAGCCACCCCTAGAGAAAATATAAATGCCACACTATAGTATAAGAAGTAATTTGAAAGAATATAATGAAAAGTATCGTTATGGAAGTCTTCTATCGATTAGGTAGATTTGGATAGAGGGTTTACAAAGCATATTGTAAGTATATCCATCCTTCATGGACTTCCCTCTTCAACTGACAATATGGCCTAGTCCCTTTAATTTTACCCAAAAATTAAAAACCATTGTCCGGTATAGTCCTCAAATTTCCACAAAAGAGAATGACGCTTCGGGAGCTTATCGGCTAAAGCGCTCGAGAGAAAATCAGGTGATCCGGGTTCGAATCCCGATCAAGGCGAATGATTTTTTTTCTTAGTGGATTCTTCGCACTACCTAAAAATTAAACCTTAATCAATTTATTCCTCGTTTACCCAACATTCTTCCCTCCAAAACTGTTTTCAACACCGCCTCACCGCTCAGTACTCGATTCTTCCTCCCGAACGGGTCTCCTCCGTATCTCATTTAGAAGCTGTCTCACCTCTCCCATCATGCCCAGCACTTCGTCCTTCCTCCTCCTATCCGTCTACTTGATCTTCTCCAGCGTGGAGGTTTTCGGGGTTACTACCGCGCAGATTCATCTCTGCAGACGAAAGTTCCTCTGGCACTGCAGTAGGCTTCTTCAGGTGAATGAAGTAGAGATCCATGGTATCGCCCGTCTCTTATACATCCCGTCGGAGGCCGGTGTCTTCTCATTGGCTGGTTCAGGAGGCCGGGGTGGCTTCTCATTGGTCCGCACCTCCTGGCTCTGTCCTGTCTCTCCGGGTTTACTCTTGAGGACTATTTTCCATGTGTTAGGAACCAGAGGACGGATACCAGCCCGTCGGAGGCCGGTGTATTCGACCGTGCCGGAAGCTGGTATCCGTCCTCTGGTTCCTAACACATGGAGAAGAGTCCTCAAGAGTAAACCCGGAGAGACAGGACAGAGCCAGGAGGTGCGGACCAATGAGAAGCCACCCCGGCCTCCTGAACCAGCCAATGAGAAGACACCGGCCTCCGACGGGGTGTATAAGAGACAGGCGATACCGCAGATCTCCAGTTCATTGACCTGAAGAAGCCTGCTGCAATGCCGGCGAAACTGTCGTCCGCAGAGATGAATCTACGCGGTAGTAACCCCGAAAACCTCCACGCTGGAGACGACGAAGTAGACGGATAGGAAGAGGAACGACGAAGTGCTGGGCATGATGGGAGAGGTGAGATAGCTTCTCCTACTAGAAGAGGGCCTCCTGAACCAGACAATGAGAAGATACCGGCCTCCGACAGGGTGTATGACAGAGGGGCGATACCGCGGATCTCCACTTCATTGACCTGAAGAAGCCTACTGCAATGCCGGCGAAACTGTCGTCTGCAGAGATGAATCTACGCGGTAGTAACCCCGAAAACCTCCACGTTGAATCCTCACCACACTGCGAAAATCTACACAAGGATTTAATCTTCTCCAGTAGTATTATATCGTCCTCCATCCACGGTGTTCTTGTTTCCGCACCATAAAGCACTGCACTCCGGATCAGAATCTGCTCTAGCCATATCTTTAAACATATTTCATAATAATCTTCTTAATAGTTCCTTCCTGTTCATGTCTCCTTTGCAATAGCAATTCTCTTCCTGACTTTCTTACTACTGAATCTGATTTCCTCCGATATGCTGCCCAAATAGTAGAGTTGCTCTACCTGCTCCACCTTTTAACCACCTAGTTTTATCTCGAGTCTCACATATCTAGCTCGCGATGCTTTACAAAACCGCATAACTTTGGCCTTCTCTTGATTATTCCCATATAATATTCCTCTCAACGCCAGTCCAACGTATCCACTAGGGCTTGGAGTCTTCTCGCTGACTGGCTAATGAACGCCAGGTCGTCCGTGAATCTCACTGATATAAACAGCATTACCTCGCTTTAACATCAGCTTCCATCTCATCTCATACCTCTCTTATCACCTCCTCAGCGTATTCGTTAAAAAGTAATAGCGATAGTCGACAGCCTTGCCTCACTTCTCGGCCAATGCTTGCTAACCCTGATTCTCCAAGCGCTACATGAAGATAAAGTTGTAGCATACGCTAATCCTAAAATACATTTCGACAAAATAAATGAAAGGAAGCATTAGACTCTCCTCATCTACTTTGGCTACCTAACTTCGGCTACCAGTAAGAATTATTTTCTTAGTACCCTTCCATAGGACATCATTCTCTGGACAGGAGTAGGAGCTAACGTATGGTACCTCAAAAACATACTTTTCTAAAAAAATTCCTAATTCACACTGAGTAAAAAATTACGTGTAGGTACCTACGCATAATCATAAAGTACGCAAAATTTTTCGAAGCTTGAAAAAGTTTTATGATATGGAATAAAAACGATCCATATGACTTAAAATAAAAAATGTTTATAATTAAGGTCTTTTTAGTTGGGGTTTGTTTTTTTCATTAACATAATTAAAAATAAAATAATAAAGATAGAATTATATATAAAAGAGTAGGGAAAAGGTTAAGAAATCGTGATAAAGATAAAACGCAGGATCGTCAGCTTACTATCTTATGGTCGATTAGCAAATAGATGCTCTAATAGATGTGAATCACATAAGGAAATACGAAAATGGCGCTACGGTACAGCAAAAAAATAGCAAAAAAAATAGACTTAAACTTTATACATTTTCTTAATCCTCTTTTAGGTCGTTCACATCAATGCACGTATTTCATCCACAAAACAAATCGTTCTGCCAACATAAATTTCGAAAACTATTATTATTATTTATTCATACGGTACCTATTCAAAAGTAAAAAAAAAACAGAATAGCAAACCGTGGGATGTGGAGGATGTAAGGAAAGGATAAAATATGTGTACAGAGGAGATAAAAGAAACGGAAAACGGAGAAGGAAAGTGTATTGAGTGGAGAGAAGAGAGATAAAGTGAGGAGATATGGCCCCCTTTCCCTACTACGGCTACTCCGCCGCCCGTAACCAGTCCACATGCATCTCTCCTGCGCTCGCCAACGTCGTCATGGCAACGGAACTCCGATTGACGTCATCATTGTTGCTCAATACGCTAAGCATGCCTCCGTTTTATATCCTACTCCCCCCACTTCCCGCCATGCAACGGGGCCAACTCGATCCCTCCTGCTTCCCCATACTCCTCTGTGTATCTTCTCCCGCCCCTATTTCCCTCACCCCCAAGATCGCAACCTCGTACCCTGACCACGCGGCCCTTTAACCTCCTCATCCCACGACCCTTCATTACCTGCTCTTCATTTTTTTCCCGAACTTTACACCCAAGCGACGTATCCTTGTCCATACCACTGCGACTCCCGTAACTTTGCAAGAGACCAGAGATCGGAAGTCGCCGATAAGGACTTGAAAAGACCGCTTTGCATTGCTTGATAATGCTGATAGGAGCTACGCTTCCATTAGTATGATCGAGCAATCACCAATCACCTGATTCTACGTTTCTTGTAATTTTAAAATTGAAAATATCGGGAAAAGCATGATTCTACGCCGCGGCGCGCAGTGCTTTAGGATTCAATTCAATAAATTTCTAAAAATAGGAGTTCAGTTACTGAAAATATCAAAAATGAATAGTGAAATACTGAAATTTCATATAAAAGAGCATATTTATCTTCGAATTCTGGCTTAATGTTATCCTAACCTGAAAGTTAGGCTAACTTGAAGTTGTTGAATATGTCTACATCACAACTTGAAACATTGGCAAAAGCCTAGGCAGAGATACATATACGTAAAGAGTATAATTTAGTATATCTTTGTAGGATTTTTTTAAATCGCTTCTTTCTCGTTCATACTCTTTTGATGGCTAAAATTTATTTTCATTCAAAGGAAAAATCATGGAAAATAAATAGCTTTAAGCTTTATCTAATATGTTGAAAGTGTCAGCCATCAAAATGAAGTCAGAAACTGAACATTTGAACCAGTATAAAAAATGATAAAATTTTATAATTTATTAAAACAGATATCCAACGAAAATAAATCTCCTATGATACAGTATATGTAATTTATCTGTTTAGCGCAAAAACTAGAATCGCAGTAATGTGACGTAATGAAGAAAATATGTATAAGGATATACATTCTTTAGACATAGATCTCTAAATTTCATTCACTAGGCACAAGAAATAATGGACTGAAACCAGCACTTAAATCAATATAGCTTTGCCCAAAATATTACAAAAATCAATCAACGATTTCGGGAGTTACTTGGTCGGACCTAGTAATACTCAAGGCAAACAAAAAAGTAGGGCTCACTATTTATAAAGCTCTTTATCTTTAAAATTAAGCAATGGTCGTTGAATCTTGTCGGCAGCAATAAAGAGTTTGTTGTCCTATAATCAATTGTGTTTAATTAAAGTTTACGAAATTCATTCTCAGCGAATCTTTTGTTTTACACAGCAACTAAATCATCGTCATCCCCTACCATACGCTCTCGCGGTGGCTATCAGCATGCGGTTGGCGATACTCCATGCACCCAAACGCATACCCCTCAATTTTCCCCCTCCCATATCTTCAGTCTCCCCTCTACCTACTCCAACTCACAGCATCCACCCTACACTAAGCCTGACCCTTCTCGCTGCACCCCCTCAACATCCCATAACCCTTTCCCTGAGCCACCGCCGAACGCGCAGGCCTCGCTACCCCTCCGCCGGCGGCATCCAACCCGTCCCATTTCACCACCGTCCCCTTCATTACCCATTCGACGGGATCGCCCTCAGGAATGCTACGCGGAACAATGACGTTCCCCCACACAAAGGCACGGGACGAGATTGCCGACACCTTCGGGAAATGAAAAGGGAAAATATAAAGCGATAATATTATGAGAGGAGGTCGAGCTGGAGTTCTGTGGAAAGGGTGGACACCATTATGAAAAGCGGAATTATCATCAATTTCTCCTTTTTTTATACATCCATCGCAATACAAGCGATACTCAACAAATCTTCCGGAACACTTTTTTTTTACCGACTATCCCTAACTCTTTATTTTTCGGATTGTGCGAGGGTGCACACATCTATTTATGGTAATGAGAAAATCGAGAGAGCATTTATGCTGTCGCTGGATTTCCCACGGTACGGTGAATAAAGAAGTTGTGCAATGACCTGTGGATTCAAATGCGGGATCAAATAACGAGCTCTCGCCGCTAGACTCTATGAGCGAAGGCTCAACTATTGTCAACTATTCCCTCCGCAATCACACGTGAATATAGAGAATTTATAGCTGAATGGCATCTAGAGAAAAAAATGCACACGTTTAATATTCGTTGACCTCATAGTCAAACGATAATTAAACGGAAATATACCTCCAAGTAAAGCGTCACCATTCATTCATATTTGAATGCCTCTCTTATATTTCTATTCCATCTCTGAGTTGTTTATAAGATATACATTACACTGCGCCAAGCAAATTAACCCTCTGAGTGTTACATTTTTCTCATATCTTATTTTAAGCCCTTATTAGCCCTTTTGATTTAATTAAGATTTAATTTGATTAGCCCTCATATAGATTATTGCTTATTGTAGTGTAAGATCTCCAACTAACATTTTTCCTAATAGAACTGAAAATCACTTTCCTTAACATAAGCATTATTTTTCAAATTAAAATTGCGTAAACTTGGATTTTTGTGCATGATCATACTCTGCTATTTCTGGATTTATTGATATATCCTACCAGTAGCAGTGGCGTAGCCAGGGGAATCCGGGGGGTCCGGACCCCCCGAAATATAAAAAAATAATTATTTTTCTTCATAAAAGACGATAAAATACTGAAAAATCATGAATTTACAAAATATTTCTTAATCAAATTGTTTTTTCGATTATGAAAAGTGTTAAAATTAGTTTAGAACCCTTTACTCAGTACCCTGTTTTTCAAAAATTTCCCCCCTGGTTTTGGACGTCCCACGATTGAAATTCCTGGCTACGCCGCTGCCAATAAGTTTTATGAAATAGCTTCGCTTATACTTCTATATATTAAATATGAATGAGATTAGAACTATAATGGCCTGAGAGCATAAAATTCAATCATCGCATTCATTTTTCTCAAATGCACAAATATTAAAACTCCCGCACGACCCATTTTAAAGGGTAAAGTGACATCAAGTACTATTTTTTGAGGGGTTGGCAGTCAATGTAAAACACGGAAGATAAATTATTTAGCGAGCCATGTCAGATACAAACTGTCAATGAGATATCACGAGGAATCACAACACTTTCATGAATAATGCATAAAAATGGAAGTCTACAATCACGATCAAGTTATTTCAGACAAGACCGGAATTGGATCGAATGTAAAAATATTTCACAAGAGGACTAATTTGTCGAAGGAAAAGAGAGGCTAATGAAAGAGCTTTCTAATTTACATGTAGGCCATCTGCTTACGCAATGCACCGACCGTAAATTTCCTCGTGACAGAATAAACTCCGCGCCAAATGAACGGTGATCTACGGTCACGTACGTATTTATGGATGATATCTTCCTGATGGAATGCCATTGAGTTTTAGAGCCGACTTAATCCATTAACTTTATGGCTGAAGGATAGTAATTCAAGAGAAAATAATGTCTACTGCATGCTCATGTGTAGTTGTGGGATAACGAAGACGGAACAACGTTGCCTAACAAATTATTCTTTCAAAATCACCACCAGCCAAATAATCCTGTGACGACAGTTGACGAGGAGAATTATAGCGTCGGTTTCATTAAACAGTAATGTATAGGGATAAATGCTCACATTCGTAAATACTTTATGCCTACATACCATGGTGAGGAAATCGCCACAGATGTTCGACTCGAAAAATTACCTTTTTCACCAATTGTTTGAAATTTACACATTCATGTCCAAGCATGTGGGTTTTTATTCCCTTTTCGTAAAGTCTTTATAGAAGACATATTTATTCATTTTTTCATCGAATAAGTCCTGTCTTAGTTGGTATCATTACACATAAAATAATACAAACTTTTTCGGGTGCGTTTATTTCTCTGGCATGACCATGCCACCGCGGTAAGATGAGATAAAAAATGTATATCATCGCCAGGCTTCACTTCTTGAAAGTTATTTATATTTATGTATTCGTACTTTTCCACTGTATTTTACTACATGTGCAACATGTATCACCGCTGTGCTGCATAGTCGAGTACAATTATATCACAGAATACTATCGCAATTATTATAACCATGAAGAATTTTGTAACATGAATGCACCTGTTGATGCCACATTTCAGTGAAAAATTTAGTACAACTAATAAAATTTAGTGGAAAGGTACCAATAATTATGAATAATAAGATAAAAACATTGGCAAATAAAATATAATGACTTGAATTAATGACGCAAATTCACTCCAATTTATTATAGTTCTATAAATAATTTATCCTTAGCGTCGCCTAATGTAATGTACATATTTAAATGAATTTTTATAAAAAGCCAAGTATACATTATTTTGAAAATAAATAACATTAAAATCGGTGGTAATTGATACTATTAATGGTCAAATGAAAAAGTCAAAATCTGCGAGCGCGAAAATACTTCTAAATAAGAGGTAATATGTCATACCCTAGCTAAATTTTAGTACAAATTGTAATAAAAACTTTGGAAAGATCCCGATAATTAAATTTGAAAATAATAAATTGTTATACAGTCACTGTAAAATACAGCGAGAAATTATCAAAACGGGTATGTTGGTAGTTAGATCCACAATATTTTTTAAGAACCCCATCTTTACAGGGCATTCATAGGTGTGGTTAAAGGATGAACTCAATCACCCTCATACGTACCTCTAGGACTGCCTGAGGTGGAGCAGCGAAGAGGAGAAACAAGTAGGGAATACTAAGATTTAGTACAGGTGTCAAAACAGGTTTCCTTATTGATTTAAAATTAGAAACAGGTTTTTAAATTTAGAAAGCGCCGTAAAAGCCTTCATAATGGTGATGGGATTAACCTGAGGTTTTTCTTTTTTCTTTTTTTTACACACGAAAAACGCAGAGGCGTTTAACAAGGGGTCACATTTAATACATTGGTAAGCAAATTAAAGAAAAGTGTTTGTTACAGGAAGCCTTAAAAGCCCTAATACAATATTACTCATAAGAGAGCGCCTAAAATAAAATTTAAATATTAATTGTGCAATAAATTCAAGTATATAAAAATATGAAAGTGCTTTACAAAGGTGTAATTAAATAAGAATAAAAAATAGAAAATTCCTCATGCGAGAGAAAAATGAGAAAGTTTTAAAGAGTAATGCTCTTGTTTTACCGAACTTCATAACCACTCAGTCAATATTTCTGCAATGAAATCGTGCAGTACACAAGGCATTTAAAAAGTGAGAAAACTATTGTATAGTAAATGGAATGTCATGCCATGTGGAACTGTATGAAAGGAATAAAAACCGATGTATATAAAGAAAAATACGGCTTCAACGAATATAAAAGATGTTCACAGCTAATTTCAAGTATGTAGTAACGCTTTCCACAAGAATTTATTGAGATATTTGGAAACGAAAGCTGATTTATGAGACTCACTTCATTCTCCATGGATGTCAAAGAACACGTCACGGTGGATACTCGGTAGCAAAACTTGAACGATGCTGTATGAGCTCTTATTATAAGCTTAAAGTACATAACCAATATTTCTAGGTATACACTGAATCCAACTTCAGAAATACATACCTTACCTATACAACATTAGGACTCTTTACAACTGTCATGCAATCAATATCTACTAAATATTTTAATCAAAGGGGATGAAGTATTTGGAACTACTATAGGATATATTTACAAAAAATAACAAAAATACATATTTTACAATTACCTAAACCCTAATAACAATCTTACCAATACTTCAATATGCGCTGAAAATCAAACGTAACCAATGGAACTGGATGAAATCATTGGAAGGGAAAGAATATATCGTCTTTTACGAATAAAAGACATATTAAATAACTCTAAAACTTAGACTCAAGAAACAGACGAGGACCACAAACGCCTTCCTTGCTCCTAAAAAAACTACCAGAAACCGTACCGAAAAACAAATTTCCATACTTGTTTGCAATACACGCTATTGAAGCACCATAGTACCTCTAAATGAAGAGTTAGGAATTTATTAACTAACCAAAATTAGTATTTGTTGCCAAGAATTTCAAGTGAGATAAACAGTTGCCATGGTACAACTCGGGTTAAATTATTTTCCTTAATGTCTAGCATAACAATGCAATATTACTTGCTAAGAGACAGTGCTACCGCAAACCACCGTCAGTGATTTACAGGAACTTTTCCTGATCCCAACCAAAACGCATGTCAATTGAGATTATTACCTCCAAATTCAGCCTGAAGTGACGTCTATATAATACCAAATGTACACTACTGTTACGATTGCACATTATCATGACGGCTTGACTTTGACAAATCTAACAATCGAGTACCATTGAGATTAAGTGAAAATGGAAAAATGATTCCAGTAAATAAGTAAGAGTCTAGAATCTGAGTTTTTCCCGGCGTATGCTCTGCAGGAATATTTCTCGGGTTTCCCACCGGGTGTCGTATCGGGTTGTAGTTCCCAACGTTTCCATGACTAAGTCCGTCATCGTCATTAACCCCTGATGACGATGACGGACTTAGTCATGGAAACGTTGGGAACTACAACCCGATACGACACCCGGTGGGAAACCCGAGAAATATTCCTGCAAAGTAAGAGTCTGACATTGTAATACAGTCAATAAATCATCCGTAAAAATGTATAAAAAGGCACAAATGTATTAAAAACTATTATCCACGAGTATTCACAAATCTTTCATCCAAATTAGCCAATTTAACTTTCTTTTTATTAATCGTTTCTTCTTTAGTTTTTTGCCATCAGTAAAAAAAGGAGAAATACATTTTATCGCACGTTTGATGGTTATATAAATATTACCAGAAGATAAATGGAATCTGGAGGAGTCGATCCGTAGAGATGCTGTGCGCGAGTTTCAACTGATTGAATGTCACAGCCTATTATTTGGAGGCCTTTTTTTGGAGGATCTTTTTTCTGTTGCCGAAAACTTACTCGTTCTAATCTATCTGATATCGTGCAATTGAGGAAAACATTTTATATCAGAATTAAGGAATGAATAAAAAATATGAAAGCTGAAAACTGGAACTACACGCTTTAATATCAGCTCATAAAATCTCAATTCTATAGTCCGTAACTTATAAAGCAGAATGTTTGCATTGAAACACAGCACATGTGAAATCACCTTGCGAAACAGGGTTTGGCATCCGCTTCTTTATTACGATCGTATGTAGTCATTTTCACGAGTTTCATGAGTACCTAATAAGCCTTCATAAAAAGGCAGTAATTGCAATTCTTAGGTAACTACACTTGTCCCTACATTCGCTATCAGCTTCCAATATTATACCACTTTGAATCATTGGTATTTCTGAGTTAATTAACCTAAAACCATTTACTAGAACGGTAGATAATTTCATTTCCCATATAATCCTATAACACATTCAATCACTAGAGTTCAGAATTTTCGAGAAAATCTCAGTCTATCCATTAGAAAACTACTAATTAGGATTTTGACAAATCAATCACGTCCGAAAAAAATAGTTCAGCATATAACATAGAGGGTAAATTTTTGAAGCATATCCTAATCTTTGTAGCAGGTTTAATATTTCAAAATGTGAAATCAAGTCAAAATATACCAGACCTGCCGCTTATTAATAACAACAATGCGTGTGTCTAGAAGCCTAATTCTTCATCATAATAATCATCACCTCAACGACCAAACCAAATTGCGTGAGATGGTCCAAGATTTGTCAGCCTGCCCTCCCAAACAGCTAGACCCTCTTTGATAGATGAGCCTTCATGACCCACCGAACCAATAATGGAGACTGAGGACATGATGCAGTTGATAATATGTACGCGGCATAAAATCGGTGTTCCATCAACCGGAAACATTCCGGGAAGTATTTATGCGAAACCCTTAATTATACAAAAACCGCGCAAAAGGAATGACTGTGTGTACACACGAGAGAAATTTTCCCTCATAGGGTTCGCTTTTCCAGGGACACTTCGTTAATTTTCCGAAATGAGGGTTTCCCCTTTCGGACCCGACCATTTTATTGGCCGAAAATTAAAGCGACTAATGAAAGAAAGGATTGCTGCTACCCCAGGAGGGTGGAGAAAAAGAGGTGGGGACGGGGCAAGGGGGGGCGGGGCGGAGATGAATCCTGGTGGGAGTGGGTGGAAGCGCAGAAGATAAACAATAGGGGCGGAATTCCTCGCCTTTTCGGGTGGGGGACCGAGGGACAAGAGTACAGGGCCGGATCGATGCTGGGGATGACCCGCTAAGCTGGCCCAGCCAAACCACTGCTGAAAACGAAGTAAAGCTGAAGGAAGATCCATATAGGCTAGCATATTGGTGGCCATGGCTTCATATATTGGAGACCGCGTGAAAAAAAAATTTTCCATGATAGCTTCCATTGAACGCCAGTTAAGCGATGTAGAACCCCCATATGAAGAGTCAGGAATTAATTTGCGAACCAAAATTGGAGTGATTTTTATCGAATAATTTCAAGTGAGATAAACCGTGGACGTGGTTCACTTCGGTATTTTCCTTCATACCTGGCATATAAAAAATCAATATTATTTGCTGAGGAGACAGGGCTACCACAAACCATCGTTAATGATTGATAGGAATTTTTTCTGAGCCCAACCGATATGCAATGAAATGTCTCCCTTGAAATTAAACTGATATGCCGTTAATAAGATAATAGCAGACAGTTACATTTTCACGGCATAATTACGGCTCGAATTTGAAAAGTCTAACAGATGAGTGCAATTGAGCTTAAGTGTAAACGGTAAAATGAGTCCAGTGAGGAAGTAAGAGTGTGTCATTATAACAAAATCCCAAATCATCCGCAATACAAAGTACATAATGGCACAAATATATTAAAATAATTGTCCGCAAATACTCTATATCCTCTATTTAAATTAGAAAAGATTAGAATTCAGGATTACAAGGATACAAATACCTATCGCATTTTGTCATATATGGAATGAGAATATGATTCAAAGTTCTTTTTTAAGGAAATGACCGAGGCCTAACCATCCGCATAAGTTCACGGAGACATCCGTGAGTGCAAGTAAAGCTCAAAAATCCCCTTATCTTTCAATCTTGACCGTAATGACGATAATAAAAAAATATAAATACCAGCAAACGAGTTAGAGTAGAAGTTTTGATACTGTTTTTTCGTTCTAAGAACCAGAGTATGGGGTTGTAAGGGCTCCTAACGCATGGGATTTAGATGCTCTTTCCTAAAGTTGAGGCATTAAAATATGAAAATATTTCAGTTGCAATCGGAAAATAAATAAAAAATAATTATAAGTATGGGAGAAGGGTTATATTCGGTACTTTAACCCTATAGGTCTAGGTAGAAATTCCGAAAATAATTAAAAATTTTCAAGCAATTTTCGACTCTTCTTTGGTGCTGGGTGGAGAAGAATTCTAACATACAGTATCGTCTGACAGATATGACGTTGTGCTGACAAGATGCAGCAGCAGGCTTTCAAAACAAACGGCATATTTGGATTCTAGTGAATAGAGAAGACTCGACACCCCTTACTGCATGTAGAGCACTTCGAGCTAAATAGTTTTCCCGTGGAGTAGGACGTTAACCGGTGGTTCCCGTTACGCAATTCGTCAAGATCAGGCCAACACTGGCTGCCAGGTTTGCATTCTAAACCATCTCTCGTCTCCTCAGTAATTCTGAGACAAATGACAAGAAATATCGGTCGCTTCCTCCAAGTATGGACTTTTTCTCCATGCTATAGCATATTATCCATGTAAATAAAAAAAGTGCACCTAGTCTGATTCGTCTCCACATGTACCCTATGGATTAAAGGTTACACGCTTGTAATAGGCTATTTATATTTTATAACATTAATCAACGAAGGCCAAATAAGTACTTTCTAACCTCAATTTTGAATTAAAAAAATATGCATAATTATGAATTCCCAAACGACACAGAAACTAATGGAAGATAAAGTGGAATTCATCGACACCTTTCGTTCGAATAACACGAGTTTTATCCTTTTCAGTGGGTCAGTCATAAAATCATAAAATTAAATATCATATCATGGGCGTCTATCATTAATTAGAGGTCCTATAATTCCTGCGGTTGATCGTCAATTTATTTGCGGCATATATAAACTTAAGTTACATGGAGGAGGTTACATCGGCCAAATACAGGGCTGAAAGTAGCCTATCGTTAAAAAAAAAAGAGCTCAACTCAAGAGATAGCCAAAATACATTTTCTATTGCACATATCTCCTTTTACAAGGTTATAGCCGGTCAAGTCACACGCACAGCAGAGGGAGACTTGCGAGTTTGTAAATAGAGCATCATATACATTATGTAACACGCATTTGTGCGAGGTATATTGCATACACTTAATGAGTTGTCATATTAAAAAATCGATACCAGCCCATCAATAGAGTAATCAACTGATAATGATTTTCAATGATCTATTCTATGATTCAGATTCTATGAGAAAATTACATTCAGCCTTGAAATTCTCTTAAGATCTCATCGTATGGCATTCAATAATACCCAATACATACCAGTGAAATGGTCCCAAAAAGGGACTTTATCTGCCGTTTTAAAATTTTAACGTGGAAGCGAGAGTAATCGTGGTGTTTTAGGGCGGATTCATTGTGAGGACTAGTCCGCCAGTAGGAAATTCATCCTTTTATTAACATGGCTGGGAAGTAAGGCATTTCTTTCAACTTGCTCAACTCACTGTTCTTACGGTAATATATGGCGTTTGGACGATCTTTGCAGGTCATTCTCATTCTACAAAAAAAAAGGAATTGAAAACTGCCACTTTTCTATTCGCTGCTTATTTATAAATGAATGACTTGATGGTAGTCTCTATGAGAATTCGGAATCAGATGATTTTTTTCATAAAATGAGCTAAAATATACGCTAATGACGATATATTACTTATGAAATCGCAGACTATTATTCGTTAAGAAAACTAATTGTCTTGAAAAATTTTCTGTACCGCAAACTTTAGGTGTTTGAGGGTATTTAGCTCAAGGAAGATTGCCCATCGTCCTTCATCTTACGTAAGACCAGTTACTTGGCGGTAGGCAGCTATTCGTGTATAGTGTATGAAGATTCAGGATACTATCAAAGCATTGAAAATAAGAGCCCAGCTTTTGGTATAAAAATTCTCTAGTGATAAAGTGACGAAACTTTACAGACATGTAAAATATAGTTTCAACATAATCAGGAGCTAGGATTGACAGAAAATGATGATACATAACACGGAATTCCAAGCCATATTCACGGTCCATTCTTCCTTCTGGATAGATTTTCCCCCCTCATAAATGATACATACCACCAACACTAATTGGTTTAATCTTCGTAGTATTCCTCTCATTCAATTTGGCCACTACCCTCCCCACCTTTGGATAACCCCAGCTATTTCGATAGTTTCCGAATATTGGGGAACAAAGAGGTCGTTTAAATGTACAGCAGTGCCACCCAAGTACCAGACCACAGTACGAAAGCATTCCGCGCTCTATGTTTATGCAGTGAACTTCGAGTATCCCCTTTGTGCGAAACCCGAAACCACTGTTCAGGGATATTTAGTAGCCTGTACTGAACTCTCTGCAAAGGGAGAGAGTTGATACTATCATCAGTTCGGTAACTAGAGAGTCGTCGATCAACCAGCTTTGAAATCGTATACCTGGAGGCTAGCCTCGTTGTTAGATTTACGCTGGAGCGGTAAATCGCAGTAAAATAGTTCCATTAAAGGAAAAAATTCTCTCGAAAAGTAAAGCTTTTCGGATGGATTCTGTGTTTGATATCTGCATAGGTATCCAAGATGACCTCTTAATTCATAAAACAATAGAGGTTGACTTTTACAGGGAACTGGATTTATTTTCGCTTGGTATTGAAAATCCAGTTATATTTTAAATGAAATAATAATTCAAAGTTGTTTATAGAGGTTTCTGCGGAGGTGGTGTAGGTTTTCCTTCGCGTCGACTCATCTTCGTGACGACAATTGAGCCGGCGATTCAGCAGGAGTCTTCAGGTTTGAAGAGACCAGTTTGAAGTGACAGTGAAGCGCATCATCTTTGAGCCTGAAGAAGCCTACTGCAACGCTGGCTAAACTGTGGTCACACATATAAATTGACGCGAAGGACAACCTGGAAACCTAACTCCGCCTAGTGATTTGAATAGCTTCGGGTGCTAAACAAATTTGGCATTTATTGCAATACTCTGGGTGAAAATGAAAAATATATATTTTTAAGAATTAAGAATGAGAAAAATATTTCATGTAAATCGTACAACACGTTTAGCCTGCGTTGGAGCAGGCGTCTTCAGCCTTAAGATTCCTGCACTTCAAACTGGTCTCTTCAAACCTGAAGACTCGTGGTGCCATTGCTGTTGGCCATACCTCCTTTCATTTTCAAAATATGTCGGCAGAAATGGCAACTCAAGGCATTTACCCCAAATTACCCAAAATACCTAACCCACTGGTTATTTATCCGGCCCGCTTCCCTAGCACCTACCTAGTAGGATCTCACCTGATCCAGGTAAATACACAAATCAGCGCGAATCGCACCCCCCTTAACGCCCCTTTCTCTCTCTCTTGGGAAAGGGGCGTCGCTCCGAAAGTCACCGCTAACGACCCAATTCCGTTGCCACCCTTATTTACCGTCCTTTTGCCTCCTTCCCCTGATCCGCCCCTTTGAGCAGCGCCACCACGAATTCTTCCGACACCGGGGACCATTACCACCTGCGATCGTGGAAAAGAGGTATTCTGGTGGGTTGCGCTAGTGTGGCGAACGGGTGAAAATGGAATGAACTGGAGTTAGAAGCGTTCCCCTATTCGATTGCTCCGTTCAATGGCCTGAATAAGGGAATGGAAAAAGTCAAATTTTCCGGAGAGATATCGAGTAACAGCATATTAAATGGTACACAAATATATCGTACTTTCCACTAAATTTTAATTTCACGAACTCTATCCAAAAGTGTGCCGATTGGTATTCAGTCAATTTCAGGCAGTCGTGGAAATTGGGTGTATCTGATGATGATTGCTAATCAATCGAAACGCGAGTGGTGGAATTTAAATTATGTGGACAGCGCGACATCTTTGGGTGCCATTCTTAAAACATAACGCCCATATAACGAGGAAAGCATCGATCTGTGCTTCATTTTACAGTTCTGTACATTGAGAGTATTTGGACTTAAAAACACTTGCTTTTTGTAAAGGATACACAAAGGCATCGCACTTTCCACTTACATTTAATTTTATCAAACTCTAATACACGTGATTTGATTGGCTTGCAGATATCATCAGGCACAGTTTAAATTTTCACGAAAATTATCCCAATGAACTTAAATTAAATATCAACCTCAGTACATTCAAGCACAAGGGATAATTAGCATCCACACAAGCAACCAAGATTGAAGTGACAAAATCCGAGTATGATTACATTAGAACAAATTACAAAGAACGGTTTTGAAGATACCTAACGCAGTGGCATTAAATGGCTAACGCTAATCCATTAAGCAGTAATAATGACAGTGGACCGAAAACTTCACTCACAAGTTTTACAGGACACGGCTTTGGTCACGTCATCGCGATGACAATGCGTGAAAAGACTTCTGAGTATTGATATCCGTAATTCGATTTTCTGAATCCACTATCTTTAGGTCATTTATTGTTCTATAGTAAGTAGATAAAAAACTCTGAATAATGATAAAATTATTTTCAAAGAAAACTTATCATTTGGCTCTTAATTTGTAAAAGTACGGAAATGCCTTTAATGAAATATACATTAGAAGCGTTGCTCGGACAAAAAATTTGGTTTCAATATGAAAACTGTTTCATAAGGAGCTTTCTCTGAACTACTTCTTGCTGATGCCACAACTCCACGCTGACGATAGAACCACTTGCTTTAATTTTGAAGAGCATTAATGCAAATTCATGTCTACAAAAATAATCGAAGGGAAATCCTGGGTGTTCAAGGGTAAAAATGAAGATTATTGATATTACAGTATTCGTGTTACGAAAGGCACAGCAAATATGCAATAAATGTGTCAAAATTTGTCTCTGCTACCTCTTGCGCTGCTTAGAAGAGATTCATTCACGGAAAAACATCGGTGAGAGCGAGGCCCTATGCAGCCGCGCAGTAGCACTACCATTAAGTACGTGTTTTATGCTGGTCTCATTTTCTCAAAGAGGATTGAGTTAACGATCCACCCGCAAACGGGTATAACCACTTAATGGCTCATCCTCGAGTGAAGGGAAAAAAAATTGCGGATTCAGCTACATTAATGGAACCATCACTCCCAATGAACCAACCGTACGTCCTTCGCGAAGCAATATTTGTTCAAAAGTCAGCTATTTACTTGTATTTTTTTTTAAAGGCATATGGAGTACACCTTTTTTGAAAAATTACCTAAATTTGAAAATAGAAAATTTGGCATCAGAAAAAATACTGAGGTTAAATATTTAAAATTTGAGAAACAGACAGATGTGAGAAGGATCTAATATATCCACCACGAAAATTTTAAGGGGATATTGCAAGTTTTAAACAACGGCGAAGTCACGAAAAAAGACTGATTAAGCAGAAGATATGAGTACTCTGAATGAAATTCTTCGAGCGCAGCGAAGATTTAATGTATC
This sequence comes from Ischnura elegans, assembly GCF_921293095.1. NCBI lineage: Eukaryota > Metazoa > Arthropoda > Insecta > Odonata > Coenagrionidae > Ischnura > Ischnura elegans. The sequence goes on from NC_060247.1 coordinate 102,976,211, forward strand.
AGATAGACGTAAATCATTAGACATTCTATAAATTGGATGACATTATTCACTTTGTATTATAGCAATTTACTCATCCACAATTTTTTTACAGTTAGTTGTGAAAGAGTTTGAAAAAGTAGCCTGCTGAATTTTTTCGCTTCTCAGTACATCCAACCACCCAATTTAAGATAATCAACTCCTTCGCAAATAATTTGATGACGTCACATCCTCCTGCCGAGCGGGTCACCGATTCTCGCTACTCCTCCGCCTTGCGTATTGTTCTCACGTCATTCATTGATGTTTAATCTCTCTTTTGAACGACTCCCTCCCTCAATTACCGGTTTTTCTAGAAGGCGTTAATGATCAGGACCATGAAGTCAGATCAACAAAAGTCTTTCAAAATTATAAGAAAAATGGATAAATGAAGAATATTTTTTTTTCGAAAATTCTCATTCTCTTCCATCACGAAATTCTTGTAATGATTCTTTATTTCGGGTTTAAGTGAGTAAAACTATTTTTACAATAAATTGCCCAAATGATAGTTTAAGAATTTCGAGTGTAATCACATTGAAGTTATATCCATATTCACCTTATATGTATGGCCTGGCGTCTTTTCCAATATTGCCATTCTAGCCTCAGCTGATCCAATACGCGGAAAAATGGTGAGTACTATTCCATTTTACAGTTGGTAAGGGCAAACAGACACTGGATAAAATTTGACCAATTTCTTTTCCCTAGGATACTGAGCACTTGGATGATAAGAATAGTTTGATCTATGCCTGACGAAATTTAAAAATAAAAATCCAAAATCCTATTTCGACCTCTCCACATATCCTTCCTTATATTAATTCCTTATATATCAACAAGGTTCACATCCGCTGCCAGCGCTCATGACTGGCCTCCCTAAAAATTATAATTATTATATTTTATATTAAATTAACATTCTCCATACGTAGTTTCTGACGAACGTTTGTCTTACTACTACGCTTGCATGTTCCGCTGTGAGTAGACAGTTCTCAATTTAGCATTCCCGCTTCGCCAGTGCAATTCTACCGACTTTCCCTTCATTCTATCGACAATGTAAATCCCTTCTATTTCCGCCCATGAGTGGGGAAATCAAGGGACCAGTGAGGCTAACGAGAGCACCAAACACTGAGGGGTAAACGACGTTACGGAGAAGTGGGAATCGATAAGACGATTTGGAATGTAAACGGAGTGGAGAGAGAGAGAGAGCGGAGGAGAATGTTTACCACGGGGCCTTTCCAGCTTTCTGATTGGCTTGTTTGCTACCGAGAGGGAAGAAGTGGGGTTTGGGGGGGGGAGAAAAGGAGGAGGGGAGGGAGATAGAGAGGGTAATACGCAACAATGAGGATAATGCACTCCAGCGGGAAACTCTTCACTTTAAAAGCTTTGATTTCGAATCATCACACCGAATCGAGCCTCTTACGTTGAATGGTAGGTTTAAATTTGTAGACCTCCTTCTAAAATACACGCAGGAATCCCACGCATAGAGCTCCACTAACAGTGAGTATTCACGCTGAATAAAATCGGTCCGGCAATAATGTCTCGATTTTTTTCTTTTATATGGGCCGCGGTAGTTCCGCAGAATTTTTCACTTTTTTCACCACAAATTTCCATCACAAAGCAAAAGTACTTATTTGAAGGATTGATATGAATATATTGGGTACTTCGAAGTGCGTTTACTTGAGACATTTGCAAACAGTTAAGTGTGGCTAGATGGATGGTAAACTGAGACTTCATATGCTGCCAATAAAATTTCGTATACAATAAGGATTTATTGTAGGATTAATCTAGGCCAGTCAAAATGCTCGCATCACCATAGTTTACAAATATTCTGTTCACGTGCTCACCAACGATTTTGTATTATTGCTATGCATACCACTGTTGTAGCCACTAACACTAAGGTCGACATGATTATCCACTACTTTAGTATAAAGGGCCTAGAAATGAACTGTATCTGTATAATATATAAACTAACTAATAACTAGGAAAGAATACAGCAAGTGATTCCTAAACGGTAAATTTTATATTCATCGCTCAATAAATAAATAACATATTATTATCACTATCTCTCAGTTATCATAATCAATTATAAATAAATTTTAAAACATACTTTATCAAAAATAAACGGAAACAGAGGTTTTTCTCTTCAATAAATATTACCAGAATAACAGTATGCCTTTATTAAAAAATATATACGCGTGTATTTTTCAGTATTAACGCGAAGACATACGATAATCTACAGGAGTAAAATATTAAAATTGAATTTCTTTCCACTGCTCAAAGTGAATGAACATTAGTGTTAGCCTAGAGTATTGAAGAGCTTGAAAATGAATATTTGATCCGGCTATAACGACCGCACTTAATACACCCAATGTCACCAATAACTTGATTTGAATGGATTTGCAATTAACGGTTGTTGTCATCTAGTTTATGATAAAATAGATGATACCAGCTGGGATAATGGAAATAAAATAACTTTACCAATGGACAGACCGCTGTAGCGGAGAAAGCGTTCCAAAGAGTTGTATGTTAAGGATTTAGGTTTGGCACCGCAAGTCTAAGCAAGTAGTCGCTTAAGTCATTAAGTTTTGCCATTGTGGAGGATCATCATCGCGGTTTAAAATAAACTACATGTTACCAGATTTAAAATAAACTAGAAGCATTAATTTGTCGACGACCTCACGTACATTTAACAGATTCGATTGCTTGGATGGTCGGCACACAGAAATTACTTCGGTGCTTTCCTTCGGCGCGCGGTTAAATGCAACCGCGGTCAAGGGACGACGTGGTTCCGGTGAAACCTATTAATGGGTCGCATTTGGTCAAGCACCCAATCCAAATACATCGGTCGATTTCGCCCGGAACAACTCTCATTCCCCAAGAGGCGGTAATCACTGTTCTTCGAGCTGTAAAGGCAGTAAGATGGGCTCAGGAATAATCATCAAGGGAAAACAAATCGGGTTTTACTGGTGCGGTCTAACTTGAGCGAAAGTTTAAGGTTGCGTGGTTGCTATTGCTATTGTTAGTGCTAACTACCTATGATGCTAACGATTAAGGACGTTGCAATGTGAAACGAAGTAGGTACATGATATTTCCAAAAGAATTAAAAAAAACACTGCTGAATTTCCTATTTTATAAGCAGACAACCAAAACATTTGACTTGCCTGACTATATTTTCTGGAAATTAAATTTCAAAATCCATATTTTCATTCAGGAAACCTAAGCGATAAGTAAGTAAAAGGTAATTTATGCCACAATACATCTTTCGGTTAGTTAAAAAATTGATAAATTTTTCCTTAAGTTTTAAAAATCATAATAAAACATAACTTAGGAACTACAACCCACTAATTTTGATAAAATATCAAATTATGGTACTACGGTCCCTTCAAATAGCCCCTAAAAAAGATAAACTTAAACATTTAAGGACCGAATGAACCAAATTTTCTGTATCAAAGTCTATTGATGATTTTTAACCTTGATAATTATAATTATCTTCTACAATGTTAATGATTTGTTCAGAAATTGCGATCTCAAACTCAAATCCTTAACCTACAACTGTTGCGAACGTTTCTCCTATACTCCTCTTCCATTAGTGATTTATTCATCGTTAAAAAAATTATTTATATTCATATATGTATATATCGGTATATTAATTTGATACCATCGACTTTATGACCTAGGAGACATCTGAGTGAGCTCAATAACTTAGTAATCGCAAACACAGCCAAAAGATGTTTACCATGGAAACTGACAGAAATATATATAAGTAGTCTAAAAATATTCCATTCTCATTAAAATGCTATCAGAGATATTTAAACTATCAGAGATAATTAAAGGCGATCAATTTTTAATGAAAAAATTGAAGTTGTAATAAATTTATATGTAAGAATACGCTTTTGTCTCATTAATGGCATACGCTTATCTCGTCCTAAAGACTTTTCAGTAATTACGATTGGAAATTGATTTCAATTAAGATTAAATTTCACATACCCCATCAGGGCACGAGAACACCCTCGATATTTGCATAGATAAGGGAGTAGTTAACCCGAAACAAGGAAAATAGATATTTTCATCCCCAGGTCATCAAAAATGAATACGGAGAGAGGTTCAGAGACTCTTGTTGCATGGATCTCAGCAGGTCTCCGAGTGATAGAATATACGTCATCACGGAAAATGCAGGAAGCACTTAAGATTCAAGAAAATTCCAGGCTCATAATCTTGGTAAGTTCTTTAATGAGAAATATCGCATTTCAAAACCACGGCTTCTCGAAAATTTAAGGTTTACTTAGAGATATTAAGAATTAAGTATAATTATATTAGGATAATTTTTATCTCTGAAGAAGCCTACAAGCCTACATACATTCCTACATAGAGTGGAAAATGTCTTATATATCGTTTCTTACCCAAAAATGTATTGCAGCTATGGATTGACACCTGAATAGAAATTAACTAATAGCATTTATTGGAACTGCTTTTAATCATAATTTTCACCATAACTTTATGGTGCAATTACTGTTTCAACAACCAATTCTTATTCTAAGAGGTAGCCAAACCTTAAGGCGTTAGAATTTATTTGTCGAAAGAAATTGGAGCAAATAAAAACCGGGAAGAAAACTAAAATGTGAATTAATTTCCAATCATGAGAAAACTCCGGGTTGAGACTTCAGACACCCAATTCAAAAATCCTCGAAGGGCTAGGTGACCTAGGGGATGGTACTGGACCTTTTAGCCAGCATGTGACCGGGGACGAGCTTTACCCTAATCAATCCAAAGTATCCTTGGGGTAGGGTCTTTGAGTTAGCGATGAGAAATTGCATAAACAGCTGAAGCGCCGAATTTTTCGTAGGTGCACCGCTACCGGTGCGGGAGGTCTTTTTTACTCCAACACACATATGCTTTTTTCACTCTTTCGCAAGTTTTACTCGTTGTTTTAACGTTGTTGTATTTGTACATAGATATTTATTTTTGAGAGCTGTACAATGTACAGTGTACAGCTCTCAAAAATAAATGCTACATACAGTGTACACGTCTTATTTCCTACGCAGATTCCGATGTGCGTTTAATATTGGTCCAAAGTATACTGAATTTTCATCTGTTATATTTCAGGATGTTATCTTCCTTGTTAATTTAAGTAAACACTTTTTTTTGTAAAAAGGAGACAAAAAAGGAGTTTAAAATAGACACAAATTCCTCAATGTAATGGAAAATTGGACAAGAAGACACGATGGCCACACTTGTATTTAAATCCGTATAGTCGAGAATGAAGTGCAAAAAATACTAAGAGAAAATGAGAAGGAGTTATTTGGACCACATCCGCGATTATAGTGTCACGTTAGACCAACGATTGTAAGTTTTATTGATGCATGCAATCTTGCGTGTCTCACATTATATTCTCAGCTAGTCATTCTATCAGTAGGTACAAATAAACGTTCGGAGAGCACCTCATCTTCTTGCATAGAGCCGGAAAACTAATCATCATCCGTCACACGAGTCTCCAGCCAATCATTCCGGAAGCAAACGCGGCAGGATTGCCCACCGTCAACGCACGAGAGCTGTAATTTCCTGCAGGGAGACGTGTGCGGGGACAAACGGATGGAAGATAGGGCTAGGGATATTGATTTTTGCCACAGAGACTACTCCCGTGGCACCGTGACGCTTGTCGCACGCTGGCTCCGAGACCATATCGAGAAATGATGCCAACGAATTGAGGATAAGGGCAAGAGAAAGTGTTGATAGTAGTAATTCCCAGGTGGAGACGAACGTAGCCAATTGGTAAGGTTCTCTCTGGAGGCCCACCCTTTTTCCAACCTTTTTCAAATTTCTTTCCTCAAATTGCATGCACCGTGGCGGTAAATAAATTCACCCCCTGCCAAACACCCTTGAAGTAGCTCACTGGGTAGTACTTAGATGCAGATGAAACCGATAGGTAGCAGTATTAATTATTAGGCTTAGTCATTCTGGACAGTTCAAAAGATAGGTGTATCGATGTCATAAGCCAAAATACGGCTCATGTGCGGTTAATTTCAAGTGTTTGCTTCCTGAAATTAGTAACCACGCGGGAAATGCTAAAAACGGAGTGGGGAGGAGAGGATTTTTCCAGAAGCATGCGGCCAAAATCTCAAAATTCTTCGAAAAATAGTTTTTTCACCGCATTCGAATATAAAAAAATGTGTGCTCCATCGATTGACCTTCATATTTACGATTAATTAATTTACCTCTAATTATTCGAATTTATAAATTATTAGTGCTACACTAGAGCTATTTCTGTACTACAGCTTTCTTTGTACTACACCTAGCCAAATCCGCCGAGGAGCCTCACGGTGTGATGGCTCCAGAGAACCCGGATGATATCTCATTGCTAGTGAAAATGTCGTATAAGTATTGGGATTTTACAGTAGCGAAGTGGCTACCCTAGGGCCCCTTAGGTGCAAGAATTATAGTTGAAGGAGGAAATGTATCACAGAGTGACGATAAGGCTACATACCGCACGCTATTAGGAGATTTAGTCAATGAAAACTTGTTTAGGCCATGATATTTCATATTAGTTTAAAAGGACATTAGATAAAAATAATGTTGGCATTATTGCATATAATAGAAATGAAGCTTCAAGCTTTTCCTATATAATGTTACTGCTATTTCCTTAACTCTGTAGCTTCCTGACTGGTCCAACACTTCTATATTTCGAGAGGCTTTCTCTTAAATTTCCATGCGTTAACTGTCTTACTTAAGTCCACCCCTTTATGTTTCTACTAGAGTTTCAATCACAAGTAAAAGCCATTAAAACAAAAAATGAAACCTTCCAATCTGCGTTTTTTCCACGCTCAAATCAGTGGGTCTACGACGGGTATGTCCTGAGGCAAAGGGCAGAAAATGAGGAGCGGAAAAAGAGAGATAGACCCTGATAAGAAAAAGGAGAAATGCCCCGAGGGAAAGAATAAAATAGTGTACGGGGAAAGCAGCCATCCCCAGCTGGTTGAAATGTGTCCCGAGGAATACTATCCGTCGCGTGCCTTTCGGAGATTGATAAATCCGCGAGCGAGCGATTAGAGTCTGGAGAAGAGAAGAGAAGGGAAAAAGGGAGGCACAGATGTACGTGGACGGGTTGAGGGGTGAGGGGAGGGAAAGAATTCTCGGAACCGAAAACGGGGACTTCTTCTTTTTTATTCCCTGGCATTGAAGCGGGGAGGAGAGGAGGTGGAGAGGAAGGCAAGATGGATTTTGGAGAAAACGACACGAGAAAGGTTCGGGGGACTGGTTTTGGTATCGGTAGGTCATTGAAAGAGACGGAGAGAGAGAGAGAGAAGGAATTGTTTGTGGAGAGAAGGAGCAGCAGGGAACGTATTGGATGGCTTTGTTTCCAGACCCAGAACAGCGGGGCACGCTCGGGGAAGGGACTACCCGCTGAGTTGAATACATTCGAGGGAAACTTAAATAGTGAATACGGCCCTCACACTTAACTTGCGTCCCGTAAATGTGTGGCCTGAGTAAATATCGTATATTTTTTAAATTTCTCTCTCGTGTTACGTATAGCTAGCATTACAGTATTTCTTTCGTAGCGCTTCAAGCCCTTGTCGGGCCTTGACCTCCTTTACAATTTGCCTTAAGTCCTATTTCATTTCCACTCGATTATTTTATAATCTTCATATGTGCTATTTTACTAGTTTATAATGAATATAATAATTGAACGGAGTCGTTATTTACCCCGTTCATCTTGTTATCGAATAGTGAACATTCCATTTCCAAACTAATGCTTCCGCAAAATTACCTTTCATATTTCCGAGAGGATGTAATTATACACTCTGCAAAATTCTTGTTATAATTCCTCGGAAATTGGCCCAGTGACAGTTTCTAAAAATACAGTAGTCCATTTCTCAACTTTTTTAGCCACTTTACCTGAATTTGATGCCCCTTTTCGGCTTTGGCCTTTCCCACATTTTCCCTTAAATCTTCCTTATATTCCGATTCGAATATTTTATTATTATAAAATAAATTATTTTAATACTTTTTAATGATGATATTAATTTAGTTGGAGCTTTAAGTTGCAAACAATTTCATGCGTTCGCTGATGCTTACGGATTTTCAGATGCTCGAAGTGAGCAATGCTACACGCAGAATTATAAAAGGTATTTTTTTCTGGGAAATGAGCTTAGAGACAAAGTATTTCAGCTTATATTTTGCAAAATAGAGCAGTCCAATTTTCCTCAATGTTAACCACTTAAACAAACTTTCTTCTTGAAAGGAAATAAATTTAACCTAGAGCAGTCGCGTTCTCTCACGACAAGTCATTTAAAATAAGCTTTGATACGAAGGTAAAAAGTTATTGGATAATGATTTTTTTGAATCAATCGGTCAAATATTGATTAATTTGAAAGTGGTCGTCCGAAAACGAATTCAATAAAACTGGAATAAAATGAGCATTTTGATAAGAGCTTAGCTCTTTTTAACGACTATGCAACTTTTGAGGGGATACTTAAATAATGATCGATGCGTGGTAACGTGCTACTAGTGTAAAAGGAGGATGAAGCATTTTAGGCTACGGATGATGGAAATTTAGACAGTTTGCAGCTCATGAAAAATTACAACACTCATTAAAGAGATGGCTTTAGTTGCCAAAAGTAGCTTTTGCCACGATTATTCACTATTTTTGTTCTATAATGTCATATAATAGGATGATAACTCACAGAAAGAGGGCGACATTCATGCATATTTAATAGTCTGAAATGCTCAGAATGAAATTCTCGGAGAAAATTATGCGTGAATGTGCTACTCAGTTCTCCCCTTGGAGTGTCAATGAAAGTGCACCAGAAACTATATAAAATCCTCAAACTCTATAAAATATTATTTAGCAACCCCACTGGGAACATTTTGCGATAGAGGTCGATCATTTATCCCTGGTTCTCATAGGAAAATCGCATTTTACCATAGTTTTTATGGTAGGAAATACAACATCAGCACTACCTATGATTTAGAGAAAAGTTTTCGCTTCTGTCATGACTAGGGATAATTACTTCCACAGCATCAAGGGGCCCGAGGGGCTTGGAAACTAATCCCAGTTTAATTATTCTAGCTAAAATTAAAGACCAGCTATCACTGTTTCAACCAGCAACAACAAACTACCAGCAACTACAAACGACCAGCTATCGCTGAATCAAACGTTCTCATTGATGGCAGTCTCAGCTATATCAAAAGATTTCGAGTTTTTCGGCTAAGTGCTTACTATTTATAAATTTTCAAGCGTTGATGATGAAAAATTGAATTGTGAAACTTGGCAAGAGAATTGGTTAATCTAGAAAAATGGAAATCAAATGGAGAACAAAGCAGAGGGATCATTTTATTATCGCGTGTAAATGTGCATTTCCTTGGGTGCTGACATTCATGACATATATACCAGGGGCGAATTTACAGGGGCGTCACAGGGGTCATTCCATCCCAATTTCATCATTTTTTTTGAATTCTTATTACTTTAATGGTTTTTGTATCCTTGTATCATTAAACAAGAATAGTCGAGTTCTCGCACGCCAAGTAATTTAAAATAAGCTTTGATATGAGGGTAAAAAGTCATCGGATATTGATCTACGATTAATATTCTCTTCTGGGTGCTCATTCATTTCCGTGAGTGTGTTTGTAAATTCATGGCTACAAATCCCAAGCGTGGGAGAATTTTGAGTTATATTTAACGTAGCACTTCCTGCAAGAAATTTTACACGGTAGAACGCCCGGGGGCTATTTCATACTCCCCGGACCCACTCTTCCCCCCTAAATTTTTATGCTGAATCCACGCCTGATTTATACCGACCTGCATCTGATAACTTGAAGACATTTACTAATTGAAAAAGGTCAATACGTATACATCCGTAATACCTATTCCTAAAATTTTACCTGCCGAACATCGATATACCACAGGCTCGATATTACTTCCATGGTTGCTGGGATTATGCGAAGAGAAGTCAAAAGAGTGTAAAGGGGATGAAAGGGGTCGGGAATTGAAGGACTTTCTCTTTTATTAGATCCGCATAAGTGATGGCTTTAATACGATGCCATTCCGTCACTTGTCCCTTTTATTCCGAGAGTGACAGGCGAAATTGGGAACCTGTTCCATGGGAGTTGGCGCTTTCTTCCTTTCTGTCCGTGATTTATCGCATTGGGACTCAATAACGTCTCAAAAGGACACTCTCTCGTCTTCTCTCCAAGGCAAGAAACGGAATGCTCACGTCATATGTAGTTATATGGCAAGGGTAAATATACTTTGTGTAGATCATTTTATTATCGCGTGTAGATGTGCATTTCCTTGGGTGCTCATTCATGACCTATGAGAAGACTCAAAACTTTGAAATGCATGAAGGTTGTAACAGTAATGGAGTAGTAGGAAAGGTACAATTAAAAAAAAAATCAGTAACTCTGTCTAAACCTTGTGATGTTCCGTTATAAGATTTCTTGGGCAATTAACCTTTTCTGATACCACTACTTTTTATATGACGCGACCCGGGTTTCGATGAGTAATCATCACCTTAGGACATAAATTATGATGCATTTAATTAATATAATTAATTATTTATTAAATATTTTAATTTCAGGCATAATTTACGCCTGAAGATGATGATTACTAATCGAAACTCGGGTCGCATCATATAACAAAGCAGTGGTATTAGTAAAAGTTAATTGTCAAAGGTAAAGTTATCCTGACCAATACATTGGCACGAATCATTAGATTACGAATTGTAAATACGTTTTGTATGTTTTGTATTCAGTTGTACGGCATTACAAAGTATTCGACTTCGAAAAAGAAGTCTAATCCTTTGAGAAGTGTTATATCATCTAAAACCAGAGGTTCACAACCTTCCAGCTTAAGCAAACTTAACTTTCGGTCACATTTTTTGACAATAAAGTTTTCGTACAACTAAGTGTGACGATATCTCTACTGAACTCAATGGGATACTTTTATTTGTGTTCCCATCGTTTTACTGGGCTGATGCAAGGTTGTGTGGTTGTGCAAGAGGACGATGTTGGTAACTACTGTGAAGGGATCGGTCTTATTTTTATGATGTAAGTAAGCGATATCCCTAGTCATGTGAGTGAGGATGGTATCTGAAGGTGGCGACTGACAGCTAAAGCCATTTGCGCCATAGGGAAGGGTATGGAAGGAATGACGGAGAGAAACCTGTCGTCGGAATTAGTTAGCTCTTTACGAAAGGCGCCAAAAGGCCCACGGATTAACTTCCCATCTGACGGACGGATTGCTGTACTTGAAGCACCCTCAACTTAGCACCCAAGCAGGGATCGAGCAGTGTCTGAAAAAATCTCTGCCATCGCCAGAGTCACAACACGAGCTCACAGGGTGGCAGGCCAACACTAGGCACGACACCAATCCGAACCAAGTTCAGTACTCTATATTTCGGCATTTCAATTCCCTAGCCTTGCCAGTGATCCGGCATTTTTAAACAGGCAGCTACCAAGTGGGTAGCTTGGTACTTTCGAGTAGTCTACTTCGCCTAGCCCAACTCAGAAAATAGGGTAAGTAGTTCTTACTGAGAGGGAAGAAATGCATGAACAGTTCAGAGGACTATTGATACGAAACAATACAGTACTTCAATGTAAATTTAATTTTTTTCTTGTAGTTTTCCTTTACGTTAAGACTCCGATTTGCTTGTGTGTGCAAATGCAGTGTAAAATACAATATTTTATACACATTTTTGTGTGCAATAAAACATAGCGACTGCCGTGTACTCGCGTCATTATTAGTGATTTCCAGTAATCCAGAGTTTTCAGTGATCCGGTAGGGTTCTAGTCTGATATCTGCTGGTTTACCGAGGTTCCACTGTACCAGACTTTATGTTCCCAATATTTGAAAATATGAGATACTACCTGATTAGAGAGGCAAAAAATACCGATTCTTTCACTCCAACGACTACTTCGACTTTCACTCTCAGAGGGGGTAAAATTTCCGGAAAGAGATGAACACACCTTCAGGAGGAACGGCGCCTACACGCTTAGGGGCGAAAATTGAGACCGGAATGCGATGTGTGTCCGTCCCTGACGATTCCGACGCCCTCTCTTGATTCAATTCCGAATCACCATGGCCACACGCACCTCGGATTCCGCCCGAGAGACAAATTCAGCTCGAAACTTTGAGGCTGTTCCGAAGGACTACTCGGGTGAAAGGACCACTTTTTCTGCCTTCTACTGCCCAGGGAAGTATGAGGACCGACGATATGAGGAGGGAAAGCGAGAAATGGCCGCTAAAAAAAGTTATGCACCCACTCGATTCAAATCCCTACATCGAGATGGAAAAACTTATATATCATTGGTAAATTCTCCTCGTGTATGGCACCGGGTATGGCTGTTTAAGGTCCGATAAAATCTTCTCGGGTTATGCACCGCGTAAGGCTGCTAAGGCCTCACAGGTAAGAGTCTCCTTTAGCAGGCTTTGTTTAATGGTAAGAACTCCCGGTAATGGTAAGAATAGCATATAAAACCGAATCTTAACTAAAATATTCTCGGTTTTGGCACCGGGTAAGGCTGTTTAAGGTCTGATAAAAGTCTTCTCGGGTTATGCACCGCGTAATGCTGTTTAAGGCCTCGCAGAGTAGAGTTTCCCTGAGTATGCTTTGTTTAAATTCCCGGGAATGGTATGACTAGCATATGACACCGAATAGTATGTAAAATCTTCTCGGATTTGGCACCGAGTAAGGCTGTTTAAGGTACGCAGGGTGAACCTACGATCATTTATTAACCGATATCATGACGGATACCCCATTCAATTACCATCGTCGGAAACAGAAACTTACTAAAATACACTTATATTCCGGTGATAATTATTTAGCCATTTTGTTCAGGAAAAAAATAAAAATTGTAGAAACATTTACATCATTGTGATATTTGAACACATGAGCTGCATAAAAAAGCAGAATTTAAAAAACAGTATTTATCACTGCCATGTAAATATGATTGGGAGGCTCTATACATCATGATATCCATGAAATCGCATGATGAGAACTGATATGCTAGTTAGATAGTATTGGGATAACCTATAGGTAACTCAAAAAAGTAAATTACCTACCTTTTCAGACCGAAAAATGACAAAAATTTAACACTTTTTTATCTTTATTTATTTCACCCAAAATATGGGTTTTGCGGAATCCGCGGCGAATGTTGAATTTTCAAATCATTTAAAAATTTGCCCAGCAAAATAGATCCATTGAAACATTCTCTTTGTCCATTCCTCCATATCCGAAAATTTTTAATTAATGTCCATTCCTCCGCAAATTTTTAAGCAGACACGGAGGGGTCAGCGTAGGGAGGTAGGAGGAGGAAAGAGAATTCGGAGGGGGAAGATACAGGGAACGTGTTTCCCGCGGCTGAAAAAAGCACTGCGCTGGACAAACATGGCCGCACCGCGAAAGGGGACGGCAGCGTTAATAATAAAGGAGGGCAAACAGAAAGAGAGAAAAGGGAGAGACGCAGGCGGGAGAAGAAAGAGCGCCAAAAAAGGAAGATGATTGGGAAGGGTCGACAGAAAATAAAAATTTCGTTAGCTCTGGGTCCCTGACTTCCGAAAAAAACCGACAGATATTCGCGCAACTGAATTGGAAGAGATAAAAATTAATTTATCAAACATATCATTCGCAGAAAATTTTAAAGACGGGCTAGTAAAATTTTCACAATATTTTTTTTGCTAAATTTTAGTAATATAGACACTTTATGCCTCTGACGTCGATGCGTACCCCGATATTTTATCATTTACCCAAAATTAAACCTTGTATTATTTTTCTCACCTGATGGAGTATGAAATTTGGCATTAAATAGGGTAAAAATGATTTAATTCACAATTTGTTTGATTTGTTTTTTTTTTAATTTCCGGGGGTGGGCCCCGAACCACCTTCTATTGGAACGTATTCCATACCCCCTAGAAGCCCGTTCCCAAAAAAATTTACCGCAATTGACGCTGATGTTTGTACGTAACATTTGCTAAAAAAATAGAGTCAATATCAAGTCGTTAGAATTTCATTATATAGTTGAAATTATATTACAATTTTGGGTTTTCCACTTGGAAAAAAAACTCTTAATACTTGGAGGACTTGTTTCCTATTGTGGGAAAATAAAGGTACGTATAGCTATGAATAATCCATATATTTGATAAAAGTGATAAATTTATTGAGTAAAATAGCGATCCACACTCCCTGGATCCTTCAAATGTCATGTAATGTTTCAATGAGATACTACGATGCGTTATAACCTTCGTTCATCTTCGATTATTCACATTGAGTCGAAAGTTGTTTAATTTTTGGTTTTGAGTTAAGATTTTCCACAAATAAGCTAAAAGTAGATTGGGTAAAAATTAATGGTAGAATATCAGTTTGAGGAAACGAATATAACATGTTAGACCTATCCATTTCTTCTATAAATGCTAGAAATTCGTTTAATGATAAATGTTCATCAATTATAAAATCGCATTAATAAGGATCTAAAATTTGCCAACGCATGCCTTCTATTTTAAGCCCATCATTATTTTTTCAAATGACTGATTAAATACCTATTTTTCTGTTCCTCCCATCCATGTACTTCTCCTTAAGATTGTCTTCTCTATTACGGTATACTTGCTAATGCAGCTGATACTTTCTCATTTTTTCTAACGTTTGTCCTTAGAATGATTTCTTATAAGGATAGCTAAAAGAGAGACCAAGAAAGTTCCAAAATGATGGTTATTTATGATATTGATTTCAGGAAGAACGAGTAGTCTTTTATCGCAATGCTAGTTCATAACCTTTAAGAAGTTTTCACGATAATTAGGATTTAGGAATCATCCTATCTGTGCGGCTATTATCCACTGACCGTCACATAAGAAATTCAAAGGTTAGATAGAAACCGTATGATATCGACAACCAGACATAGGAGTTTTTGTATTCGGAGAAACTCATGAGTATGGATTTGAAGAAATATTTGTGCAACCGGCCAGGAGAGACGAAGAAAGAGATGTATGGCGAAATGTTGAGGATGGAATTTTCCATCACAGCTAGGGGACGATTTCTGATCTCATAAAAAAAGGAAAACGGACACACAAGAGATGCGGAAGTTTCGTCTCGGTGAAAAAAATATAACGCCTGGTCCACTTGCGGAAGGAAGAAAGTTGTCTGAAGGCATTTGAGGCGGATCGGAAAAACCTGTTATGGGAAAAGATTTCGACGCTCATTCATTGCGGATATCGGTTCGTTTCAGAAGAAAAACACGACCAACGAAAATACCTTCATTCGGCTATAATTTTATAATAAGAGGGAGTATGAGAGAGAATTGTCGATGAAGAGAGAGAAATCGAATTCAGACAGAAACTTATGCCTTTTCTTTGCCTCCAATGATTCCAAAATGTATCTTCCGATAAGTATAACTCCGCTCCTTTTTTTATGAAAAAAAGAACGAAAAAGTTAAAAACATATTGAGACTCGGCGCAATAGCTTTTATTGAGCAGAAAAAGTTTAATACCAGTATTTAAATCAGTCTTGTCTCGCCCAAGTTAAGATTGAAGCAGATTCCCCGAAACATACATGTCATGTAAACGCTCCTGTTGTGTGTTATCATTATGGAATGTTAAGAAGTGTGTTATCTCATTTCCATTTACACTATTAGCTGACCTAATCATTTGAACATAGTTGTACACTTGACTTTATGAACACATATTTACGCACATAATAATTCCCATAATCATCATAAGTATTACAATCACTGTTAATAAGTGATACAAATCCATAAAAAGTTAAAAAAAAATGTGATTCTCAGTCTCTTCTCTCCTTATACAGGTAGTTGAATCAGATTCCCATTAAGAAACGACTTATATGTAGAATTCAGATCTGTTGTCACATTGGAATATTACTAAGTGTCATTCTATATTCATGTCTTCATTATTAGTAGCGCACTTGACTTGATGAACTCATATTGTCGGGTATTGGCATCAACACTCATATATTGAGGCCAAAAAAATAATTTTCCAACCATGATCATACAGTCTCCTTCATGACTTGACGGTTGAATGACTTTCTAACATGGATTATAATGAGAGTTATTCATTTTCTCATGCGTTAAATTTATATAGTTATCTTTTTTGCTTACTTATTTACACTATTTACATATTTCCGGATTTCATAGAAGCCTTAGCTCCTTTGTAAATTTGTTAGCCTGCAAATTACGTGGAAAGTTTATAGCATAGAGCTATTGAGACTTTAAAAAAATAAAAACAAAACAATAGAACATGCTGGCCTGGATTGAACTCAGTGATAAAGTTACAAAATCAATTACTATTTAAAACTTTCTCTTCGATTGTGATGTTATTCCATGCTTTACTTACTATTACTCAAAACGGCATTTCCGAGACACGAGCGATGAAGATAACCACAACATAAAAATCACTTAGCAACACATGGCGTGATAGTTAAGGTTTCAATTCCATAAAATTTAACTCTTAAACTCCATTTCCCTCCCCCCCAATCAGCCCATTATCATGGCCACTATTGATGTAACCTCACTTTACACTTCAATCTCTCATTCTGAGGGACTCGCTGCTCTCCGCCACTATCTTTCATTACGACCCACTCCTCAAAACCCTAGCACTGACTTCCTCCTTGATCTTTCCCATTTCATTCTCACCCACAATGCCTTCTCTTTTAACAATAACTACTATCTGCAAATATCTGGCTGCGCCATGGGAAGTAGGTTTAGCCCTTCTTATGCAAATCTTTTCCTTGGCCTGTTTGAAGAAAATTTCCTCACTGATTACCCTCTAAAACCTCTTCTTTGGCTGAGATACATAGATGACATTTTCATTCTCTGGCCTCATGACATCGACTCTCTCAATACCTTTGTTTCTTCACTTAACGCTTCTGCCTCAGTCTCTTTCATCTCTTCCATCTCCAAAACCAATATCACCTTCTTAGATGTGGACATACACCTTTCAGATAATAACAAATTCAAAATATCGGTTCACATCAAAGCTACCAACAAACAACAATACCTTCACTACAGCAGTTGCCATCCACCACACACCAAACGTTCCATCCCTTATTCCCTCTCTGTCCGGGGACACAGAATCTGTAATAACCCCGAAGACCTTCAAAAATTCCTCTCCAAACTCCACACCTCTCTTCTTCACCGCGGCTACCCCGAAAAACTCTTGTTGAACAAAATAAGAAAAAAACCGGCTATTCACAATAAACCCCGCGCAGACAAACATTGCTCTCCTTCTCTGCTCACAACCTACTTTCCCGGTGCTCATTTGCTACAAAATATATTGAAGGACCTGTACCCCATCCTTTCCAAACACAAGTCCACCTCTCAGATTTTCCCTTCCACTCCTCGGATAACATTTAAGAGACCGCCGAATTTAAACACCATATTTAAAGCCACCCGCCCTCGCCAAAAGTCGCAGTCAGTCACTACCTCCACACCCTCACCTTGCAATCGTCCCAGGTGTAAAACCTGCAAGATATTCTCTCCACCCCCTGCCTCTTTTCTCCCCAAGCTTAAATTCCTACCGATTTTCCCCTCCACTACTTGTACTTCCACCAACATCATTTACCTTCTTCACTGTAATTTCTGCCCTGCTTTCTATATTGGCCAATGCACTACCCCTCTCAATCTCAGAATTAACAATCATCGCGCCTCCTGTTGTCCATCTTCCCCCCACTCCTCTCTACCAGTTCCTACACATTGTCTTTCACATGATTCCATTTTCAATCAATGCTACAAAGTATCCATTATTGCCTCCCTCCCTCCCACCGACTCCGCCCTCAACCTCCACACCCTCGAATTGGCTTGCATTTGGCACTTTCAAGCCAATAGTTTTCCAGGTCTGAACGTCGCATCCTAACCCCTATTCCTAACTCCCCCTCCCCACACAACTCTCCCCTTACCCCTCTTCCAACCCTCTCCTTTCCTCACCATTCATACTTCAGCTGACGAAGAAGCCTGAAGTGCTTCGATAGCTTCGAGTTTATTTATTCAATGTGAGTGTTTCTTTTTTGTGTCTCTGTGTTTATCGATATTAACTTGAACTATTTATATTACGTGCCACGTGCATAT
Organism: Ischnura elegans; assembly: GCF_921293095.1. Classification (NCBI taxonomy): domain Eukaryota; kingdom Metazoa; phylum Arthropoda; class Insecta; order Odonata; family Coenagrionidae; genus Ischnura; species Ischnura elegans. The sequence continues at coordinate 102,994,277 of NC_060247.1, forward strand.
CATATTTTCCAAAACATTGTATATATATATATATATATACGTCGGTTTTGGAACTGAAATGAATGTCTTTGTAAAGGTGCGGATTTTTAAGAGCATCCTAAAAGATGACTCAATTAAAAATCATTAAAATTATCCCCCGAGGGAGATTAATGGAATTTATTTATAGCTTTGCAAGACAAAAGAGTAGAGAGAGTTGAGAAGAATAGAGAATGTGGTGCAGAGAGATTGACGGATGGGGATCGGGTAAATCCTTACAAAGGGACACAGATGGGATTTGGCTGGTGGGGATTGATAAGGGTGAAAGATACGAAGAGAAAAGTAAATGGAAACAGAGAGTAGGAAGGCGGATGATGACTGTTTGCGAGAGGCTACAACGGGAGTTTCTCAAGGAAAGCAAGTTCCAGGTATTTCTACGAAAACGATGAGAGTGAGAACTCGAGAGAAATAGTATGGAGTTCATTACCTTCCCATAGATCCCATTGGCTGCTGAATAAAATGGAGGTAAACAGATTAATAAAAAAATAACTAATTTCCAAAACTATGGAACCATATGTAAAGTATCTTAAAGTATCTTATGAAGTAAATTAAAAATCTCTAAGGAACTAATGTAAAACTTCCTTCAGTCGTGTAGTCATTGAAGAAAATTTGAAATAACCTGGCTGGAATGGATTTTTTAGCTATTAAGTTTAGTGCTAAGGCGCATAATAGGTAAATATATTTTACCGCTCCCCTTCCAATAAATTTTACGCCTCTGTATCCCCGTAAGTTTAATAAATTTCACAGTGTTGCATTTGTAATTGATTCTTAAATGGTTCACTCAAGGGTGTCAAAACTTGAGAATTATGATATTCCCTCAAGACATGCTATTTTGCATTATTTTTGGCGACACAGGAGTGAAAATATAAAAGCAAAGAGTTGTGAACATAGAATGGGAGAGGACCAAGGAGCGACAGACGAATAGGTTCTCGAGAAATCCTCACCAAGAGATGCAAAAGGGGTTTGGCAAAGGGAAGGATGGGGTGGAAAGGGTAAGGGAATAAGATCTAAGAGCAGTGGGAAGGGGTCTGAAGGATGTCCGTGGTAAATTCAGGAGGGTTTGGAGACGGATGAACGAGGCGTGGAGGAAGGATGGTCGGGATGAAGACGGTGCGCTCGGGCTGACAGCAGGGAGAGGAAGATGTTGAAGGGCGAGGAGTGAGACGTCCTCCTGATCCCCTCAGAGGATCAGGGAGACTCGGCCGAAAAAAGGCATGGCGAGAGTGAATGAACCGCTGTTCTCAATGTCCTCGATAGGGAGGAGTAAAGGATGGTTGGAAACATCTACGAGGTTAAATAAGATTTTATGCTTTCCCCGCGAATAATTTGGGTAAATTTTGTACAATATCGGGCACGATATGGTGAAAGTTCTTAATATTAGTAAAATTAGACATTGCAATATTTCCACTGAGTTTTATTACGACACTACGCGTTTTGTCTTTACAAATAACATTAACACACTTCATAATGTTGTTTGTCACGATGAAACGCGTAGTGTCATAATAAAACTCAGTGGAAATATTGCAATGTCTAATTTTACTAATTTTGGTAAACTCTTCTTGAGATTCCCACCGGATTAAATTCTTCATTTTAGCCGACGCTTCGAACTCCTATTCGGTGCTCATCTTTATGGCTGGTGAATGTCGTTTTGTTTGTTGAAAAATCTCATCGTTACAATTAATTTGGTTTACTAAACGATAAAAAAGTAACCAAAAATTTATGATGCAAAACAAAAAAACGACATTCAGTAGCCCTGAGGATGAACCCGGAGTCAGAGTTTGAAACGTTGGCTGAAATGGAGAATTTAACCCGGTGGGAATCTCGAGAAGAGTTTACCCACATCTGCAAGGTTGTCTAACGTACACACCAACACACTGCCAGCAAATATGTTTTCACGCATGGAGATATATTTTAAGCTTTACTCGTAGCACCATCGCATCCTCTACTTGTGACGCCATCCCATACTAATTACGGACTATCCGAGATAAAACAATGCATAAAAGACGGTCAAAAAATTCCACGAAAGATAGTCTATTTCCTCAGTTTAATTTATAATTTATGACAAACATTAAGCAGAAGAAGGGACAACTTAGTTGGCCACATTTTGAGGCACGATGGTCTGATGAAGACAATCGTTGAAGGACAAGTGGAAGGGAAAAAGGGCAAGGGACGGCCCCGAATGAGTTATATAGGACAGGTTATAAAGGATGTAAAAGAGAATAAATATGTAGCTATGAAGAGATTAGCGGATAGGAGAGAGAAATGGAGAGCTGCGCCAAACCAATCTTAAGATTGTTGACTTATGATGATGATGATGACGCGGACATTAAAATATACCGAGCGATGTAAACTTTAATTGATGAATATATGCAGATTAGTATTATTTGTTGATTTAGTAATATTTATACTAATGACAAGAAACATGTACTCAAGAACCAGTAATATATTCAGTACTACGCAATTTAAATTTGTATATAAATGGGAATTCGAGACACAAAAAATTAAATAAAGTGTACTAGCGAACTCTATTTACTTACTGAAAATGCTAAAAATACTAAAAACCCACAGAAATTTCGCCTGGTATTTCATGACGTCAGTGAAATGCATTAATAGCTAAACAGTGATACTAATTTATTATTTCAATTTTGCGAGAGGCATTCTAAATATTTAAAGGGCTAAAGTAACGCTGGAGAAGATTGAAGGAGATTAAATGGATCGAATGAAAGAGAAGCAAGAATATCTTTAGAGGAGCAGGAGGTGAAAGCTTTACGAAGGACTGTAGAAAACAGAGCAGCTTGGTCAACCACATCATCAGAAATAGTCGAATGAAGACACTCGTTAAAAGACAAGTTGACACAAATAACGGCGAAGGGCCATTATTATACTTGCCTTTTAAAATGCATATGCTAATTTATTGAAAGCGTTTACAAGTGAACACCTTTAGACATTAGTACCTCAGGAAGAGGTTCCTAAATGGCAGAACTGAGGGGAAAAGCTATACTGAATCAATCCCAAGATTTTTTTGCTACGGCAGTAATGATGAAGACTGTAATTAAAACACCTAGCCAAATTTGACACAAGATGCAACTAGCTGTTTCCAGATTTCAATTTTAATATGAGAAAAAAACTTAAATAAAAAAGAGCCAAGAAGATGGATGCTAAAAAACCTCGAGCCCTTGAATCATTCGAAGAAACGCACAGTTTTCAGCGATACGCCTGCAAACGCTGAGATAGGGAAATTATGGACTCTCGCAGGGACTCAATTTATGAAGATGACATCAGAAGTCGTTCGAAAGGAACTTGAACATCCCCGGTTGCCGACCTGAGAAAACGCTTTCGAGGGAATGGTGCAGTAGGAGGTGGCACAAAAATCGTGGAAATGGTCCCGGCGGGAATCGGGAAACCTTATGAGTTTCAGGGTTGAGGGCAACGCTCGATCGTGAGGAAGGGTTTCCAGAAAAAGGACGGCAATTCGGGTGAACGTGTCTACAGATCGGAGGGTCTTTTGGTAGCGGTTCGGGAATCAATTTTCCTTCCACCTCAAACTGTTCCATGAGAATAATTACTTTTACAAAGTTAAGCAAGCATACATAAATCTATTAATATTTCAAACTAACATTCACGCTAGTCGCCACAGGTGAATATACAAACATAATAACGGATAGAAATTGAAACAAAGAGACAGACACATAAATTCAGAACGATGACACAGTGTGGCGGGCGTGGAGATGGAATGATGGCCGAAAACACATGGAAAAATTTAACCTGAACCGGGAATCAAACCACGGACCTTGTCCTGTATTTATGTTTCTGTCTCTTTGTTTCAATTTCTATCCGCTATAATGTTTGTAAATCTATAAATACGTATAAAAGAGGGTGTCTATTTGTATATCAGCTTTGCGTTTCCATACAGATTCAGGGATTGTAACCAAAGTTAGAACATGGGTGTATTTCATGTTCCCAAACCCCGTACTATTACTTTAGATTGCGTTCGACGCGTCTTTTACGTCGTTATATCATTACGGTTTGTTACGTCACGTCATGCAACTTCTGCGGTTGGCCATCCTGCCGGGTATGGACACGTCTTGACACGCTCAAAGAGGAAAAATTAAAATCATACATAACAATCAAATACAAGTTCCAAGTTTCCCACTTCTTTGCGTACTTTCCTTCCGAGAAACCACGGGTGGCCTGATATTATATAAATAAACAAATAGGTGATGTTAAAATAATTTTGCGCACTGAATAGTTCAGTTCCGCTCAGAAAAAATAATGGACGTTTCAGAATGTATAATGGAGTTTCAACGCTTTATTACATTTACCACAATTAAATCTGACACACATAAATGATACATAAAATCAAAGAGCAACTCAAACAGTTTTATTTGCTAGCAACAGTGCGCGTGTGCACCAAAAATTTCCACCGTTATTCGTTAAAAAGCGCTGGTAGCAAAGATCCATAGTTGCTAGTGAATGAAAGAGCAGACTAGTGAATGGAAAGTTTTTTTGTGTTATAAAGTTTGCAAAGACGGAATTTATAGTTTGTGTGCAACGTACGTTCCGTATTAAGTTCGGTTGTGATCTTCTGGATGATAATGCCTTCACTACCACCTGTCACTTCTAAATTACGAAACACGGTTGAAGCAGCTGTTGCAACAATTACTCGAGACGCACTAATCAACGTTTGAGAAGAACTCGCATCTGGTCTTGAGGTCTGCCGTGTGACGAATGGTGCACACATTGAACGCTTGTAGGCTTTTACGTAAATCTGTTTGAGGTACTCTTTCATTTTATGTTTCATTTACAGCTGTAAGTTTAGAGCAATAAATATTAGAAATCGTTGAAACCCCGCAATTCATTTCGAATCTCTCGGTACTACACCAGACTCATGCGAAATCCATTTACACTCACTAAATTTTAAGCACCACTTATTTTTATTGTTACGAATCAGCGTGAAAAAACATCTCTCGAGAGAAATTTGGAGGAAACCAATGCCACGCAAATCCAATTTAAGTTATTGGGGATTCCAAACACTGCTATTCCCTTCCAAAGAAGTAAAACGTACGATTTAAACTTTCATATTTAAAAGGCTTCCATTTTTATGAATAAAGAGAAGTTCATACTGAATTTAATATAGCACGATTTTAAACCTGATTTCACATTAGTAGGTGTTATATCGATTGATGTATAATTTCCGCAGATTTATAAACTTTATGTTGGCAAGGGAAATAAAAATTTACATAGACTTATAGAGAAATCCTTACAAATATATTTTCTCATATAATTATAGTCTTGTATAAGAGTTTCTAAGCAGTAAAAGTGCATAGTAAAATTTGAAAACGAAAATTATTATATAAAAAAGTTTTTTTTTTTAACTTTTCTTCCTTAGAGAAAACTTGTGGCGACACAGATGAGGGTTTATGTATCTGTAGAAGAGCATTGATGAGTGTAGCTTGAGTTTACTCTTTGTAGGCCCTGAGCTGAGTTAAATTTATATTGATAAACTGGCGTCAATTCAGAGTTGAGTTTTTAACATTTGACGGTGGCTAATTTTTTTTTATTGGCTCTAAGATATAAAATATTTATAGCCGAATGGAAATACGAAAATGTAGCAAGGGAGGAAATGGAGGAAAACTAAGACCTTATTCGCATACAGTCAAAGTTCAAACTCATGAGATGATAAAATATCCGAAATGTGCAAGTACGTGAGTTCAACGGACAGAAACGGCGCGGCGCCAGACTCTCGAAAAATCTAGCACGGATCACTGAGAACACGAAAAAATAAATGAAGTAATCGCAGAGTTTATCCAACATTTCGAATATAAGCAGACCCACTTTTCAAGCAAGAGCAAGTTACCCACCAACATTGAAAAATGTTTAAAGGGGATTTATCAGGATAAAAAGAAAAGAGAGATAGAGAGACAAATATTTTTCTCGTATCCACAACAGCTTGAGAGATTCAGTGCGGTGCGTGGCTCGCGAGTGACGTCAGCACATTGTCGGGAGGAAGGTGAAATATGGAAGAGGGAGACGGAAAGAGAGAGAGAGAGAGGAAATGGAGTAGTACGTGGAAAACACGAAAAAAATAGAGATAAGTTTCAGCGGGTGAACTTTTTCAGAATTTTGCATGAAAAGGTTTCGAAAAAGAGAAAACATATAGCCACGTATAGCAAACTTCTTGAAGCGTGAACACGACATATTTTCCACATGGCTTCGCTTGAAGACAAAAATTAGGCATAGCAATGGAACACGAATCAATATTGATCAAAAAAGATTATGCTAATTCCTGTAATAAGGCATGTTACGTACACTAGATTGCTTTAAGCAATAATTAGTCTCAAATGCACGATAGTTTTGGAAATTTAATCAAGGTGCTCGGATTTTAGTACAGGGTAATACGTTATGTTGCTTCATGATGGAACAATCTAAGTTTTAAATTTCCACTGAAGTTTTATTTTAAGCTCGCTAAATGAGTCACCGCACCGTGGCCTATTCATATGCAGCCTGGGCTTAATTTGCATGTAAAACATGAATATGCCATACTGTTGTCGAAAGCGTTGTGGGAGTTAAAAACATTTTTTGCTTGCAATATTTAAGCAATATTATATAAGCAATAATTAGGCAATATTTTTTGGTTGTCAAATTACATTTTAAATTTAAATTTAGTCACTTTTGCACCCTAAATTATTGTGAGACATAATTAGAACCTTAAAACAATTTTTTATGCTTACTATTTAGCATATTTTCACTACATAGTTAGCATATTTTCGTCCAATTTTAGTGGGAATAACAAAGTTAGATTATTTCATCATTAATGTTCAAAATTTCCACTACCTTGCAAAACAAGCGATAAGTTTTATAAAGTTGCTTTTTTATTTATATAGTATAAATAGGTCTGAAAACTAAAAAAGAACGCTTCTCCGACAAAAGTTGTAAAATCATTCATCATTATTCCTGGCACATTTAAAAACAAAAGTTATGCACTGAAGCCCGATAAATTCTTATTTATTCTCAAATTATGGCAAAATTGGAGGTCAAAGGACATCAGTGAAGCGAAAGTGAGCGCCTCAGTTGATTCAAACTGCATGATTTAGCAATAATCTAAAAAGAATTTCAGAAAAAATAAGTTGATATTCATTAAATAGTCGGTGAATTTGGGTTTTAGAATCAAAAGATTGTCTCTGAAAAAGTATCATTTTCCGAACAATAAACAGGATAGAATAAACTTACGTTTTTCAGAAAATGTCACAAGTCACCTATTTGTTTTTCTAAATAATAAAAACGTGTAAGGCAAACATTTTAGAACTTCATTTTTCCAAGTCCATGCTAGAATGAGAAGATGTTAACTGCTTTGAATATAAAAACTTTAAAAAGTTGCAGTCACCTCTCATATTATTTAAACGAGCAAAAGTATACTAAAATTGAACAAAAAACAAATAAAACAATAATCTAGTTTCACAAAAATATGTTTTGCTTTCCTAATTACATTTAAATTTAATTTTAGTCATTTTTTCACTCTAAATTATTGTGAAACATTATCACAACCTTTAAACAATTTTATGTACTTACTATAAAGTTAGCATATTTCCGTTCAAGCCTTGATAATGGAGCAATTTAGTCCGTAAACATAGTTCTTACATGAATCCATAATTAGAACAAAGAAGATGTCCAAGAATAAGACGTAATCGTCAATAAATACATCAATATGAACAGATTATAACTCATTCTATTGAATAACGAAGATATTTCGGAAGAAAATCATTCTTTTCAATCGTACTGTCGCGCTGCAACTTTTCCCGATATGCTCCAGATGGAGTATCAGCAAGGAAAACAGCATTCTCGTTCTTGAGGGAGTATTTATATTCATCGTTCTTCTCTTTCAGTCTCTCACCCAACCCCCTTTCACTCCCTCCATCTAGATTTACGATCGAGGGGAACGAGTCCCACCTTTCCGCGCACATTCCTTCCGCGGATTTCCATATTCGGGGCTGCCGCTCGTTGGAAAAACTGTTTGTCTCGGCCAACAACTCCTTCGTTCCCGAAAGAGCCGGCTGGAATCGCGAGGTAAACACACTCCGCCCGTCGAGCGTCTCAAATATTCTCTTCCTCAGCGAGAAAAAAAATTGAACATGAAGAAAACATAAAGCAAAAAAAAAGAAGCGCTGGAAACCCTTCCGCGTTCTCCGCAATACCCACAGTTCTTCCAAGGATCTCCCCGCCCTATCAAATGTTCCCTTCCCCATATCTCTCTCATGCAGTTATTTGCCGCGACAAAATCACATCCAGGCACCAAGAGCATTGGATCCCTGAGACAACTACCCAGTGATGAAAGGTGAAGAGCGAACGTGGATTTTTTTTCTACGAAAATTTCTTGCAATATTTCAATCATCTCTCATATTTTGACTTGAAAAAACATCTAAAAACATCTAATTGAAAACAAATAAAATAATAACCAAGAATAACAAATAAATATATATTTTTAAATTATTTAATTAATTGATATTTAAATAATTTCTTATCACAAATCCAGACACTGAAAGCATTGGTTCCCTGAGACAGCTACCCAGTCATGAAAGCGAACTTGGAGTTTTTTTCCATGAAAATTACTTGCAATATTTGAATCATCTCTCGTACTTGGACTTGCAAAAATATCTAAATAGATTGAATTGAAAGCAAATAAAACAATAACCATGAATTATAAAATATATATTCTTTAATTATTTAATTAATAAAACTTAATTAAAGTCTTATATTTTTTGTACAAATAATTCTTACGACAATAATACGGACCGGCAATAATTCGGCCGTAAAATCTATTGAGGTATTATTAAAACTATAACCAAGTGGAATAAGATTTTAAAAGCTGGACGAACGGAAAATCACCAGTATCACCGAAAACTCTATAAGGAAAACTGTGTAGTCTTGATGGTAAGAGGATGCTTTCGGGGTTAATAAATAATTTCAAAGCTGAGTTATAAGTGCGGATGTACCTACCGGAGCTTTTAGGCAAATAAGGCCTCGGGAGAGAGAAGGATAGAAACTCTGGAGAGAGGTGGTCCTTCTTAGCATAATTCCTCCCAAATCCCCCGTTGGGATTTCCTCGTCTCCTCTTTCCACATCAAAATCCCGTCCTTTCTGCCAACACTACCAACGCTCTACTCCCTCGCATTTCCGTTTCAATCCCCGCTCATCATTATACCATTCTCTCAAACTTTAATCCTCGGCAGCCTCTACTGCCCACCCTGTGACGTATTGGCCCTGATCAATCACTAATCCATTGGTGGATTTCAAGGATGTGGGGGGGGGGGGGTTGGGCACGGGGGCACGTGCCCCCCTCCAGATGCTTAAAAAAATACAAGTTTTTTTTAAAACACGTTTACTATTACTTCTGTATTTACGGAGCCTCAATCATTTACTTTCATATTCAAACGAGTCGATTGGCGCTTGAATTCATCAAGCGGGTTTTGGAGGGGGGGTGGGAACATATTTGTGACACGTGTGTTCAAGTATTAGGTCCATAAGTTCTTAAAAATCGGAAAAAACACCCAAAATACCGTTGAAATGGGCGGAATGGACGAACAACACGCTCATTCGCCCTCAATAATACTTAGGTCATCTTAGTAACCACGATGATATAAGCGTTGAGATAACTTTTTGGATTGAATATTAACGTAATGGAGATAAATATAAAATTAATGTCGTATTAAATATACTGGGACTAGCCACGGTGATAACTTCACGGGAGTCACCCGCAATGCACAAATTGTTCAAAAAATCCAAAAAGAAAAAATCATTCGCCTTCACCGGGATTCGAGGACCGAAAATCGAGGGATCCGGGTTCGAATCGCGGTCAAGGCGAATGATTTTTTTCTCTGTGGATTTTTCGCACAATTTAGTTTCATATTAATAACTTTCATATGAAAATAAAGAGAATATTTCGTACAGTAATTGTTGTATATAGTTTTTAATCTCAAATATAAGAAAACCGTTTGCCGGTCAGGCTCTTCGGAACCCCCCCTCGAGGAAAACATTCTGGATCTGGCCTTGCACTCATCTATTATTTTATGACTCAAAAATGCTCAAACCTCACGCTTAAGAGAAAAACATCCTTTCTATAATAGAATTTCAAAAGCTAAAAGAAAGCTTTACAATGCAACCAAAGCATTTTTAGTAAGTTTTCAACCATATCCAAAGCATCTCCTACCCTTATAGATAGATAAAATATTTTTTAAAAATAATTTTGAGACACAAGTTAAAAAGAAAGATTATAAATACCAATAATTTATCGTTGTAATTGTCTTAGAGGTAACTGACAATTGGGGTTAAGGGAACTGTTTTACATGTCTATAAAAATGAGAACAAATAGGATTATGGCTACCAATGGTATGGAAAAAATCTTTTATTGGTAAACATTAATATCAGTTGAAATCATTGATTGATTTTCTTAAATTTGTATTCGATTAGCACAATTAGAACCCAATAAATAGTGAGATAAATTAACCTTGGACAATATTTTAGCCAGTCCAAAAGCTTTCAAGAGGCTAAAAAAAAGAGGGAGACTGTTATTTTTCCATTTTATTTTTAATTGAAAAATGCTAAATCGCATAGTTGCTAACTATTAATCATTTAATAATATCAGTAGTAAAATATACCAAACTAAAGTTGATGCACACCGGAATTATATTACGCATTTCTGGAATATTGCTTTTCACATTCTACTTTAAAGAATTAAAAAAACTTAATATCCCAAGTTCACGCATTAAAATACATCAAACATGTAAAAAAATGTATTTAGTGAAGTTGAATTAAGTAAAATTACTACTTAAAGGCAAAAAATATACCCTCTTACCACCTATGTGTGATAAGATACACGGAGTTGAGGGAGTTGTCTCAGGGAGAGGTATTTTTTGAACAAAGTAGATCTATATGAGTCGTGGGAATGAAAGAACCAACCATTCGCCCCTCACAAATTTTGGCATGAATACAAGCTTTAAACGGAGAGAAGAGCTGAGGGTGTATGTAATATTGCATATAATTTAATCCAATTTGATTTTGAATAGCAGCGGCCTTTATGAAGTAGGGCACATTTGACGGGGGAGGGGGAGGATACGTTTTAGTGAACTCTGGCTTCTTCGCCAAATAGTCATCGAAAAAAAAATTGTTAAAAAAAATGTGACATTTAAAAAAGTAGCACTTTCCTAAATGGCAAATTTAATGGCGCAGTAAAAACGTCATCGTGGCTTAAAACAATACAATGTTTTATTTTTCTACGGAAAATGTCACACTTTATTATCCAAACTGCAAAAATGAACGACAAATCGTCGTAAAAATCGTTGTCGCCCACGCGGGAAGAATAAAGATAAACATGGTATCCTATCGAATATGTAATAACAAAAAATAACTCAAAAATAACTTTTATAATGTCCCAGGTTTACCTTGAAAATAGAAGTTAATGTAAAAGAATAGGTATCGCATGCATCGTATGCAGAATATTTTACTGAATCCTATTTTTACGCAACCATTTGGATAATAAGAACATCAATGTTTATGAAGATGAGGAAGCCGTACTGATTTAGGGATGGTCATACAATGCTTTTGGGTAATAAATTATTATAGTATTCTGCCGATTAAGGTAGGTTTCCATGGAGTACTAAAGAAGTGATCTGGGAGCCTCCCTTTCATTCCAGCACTCCTTCTTGGGAAATAAATAACACTCTTAAGAAATTTAGCGTAAACATGAGAGGTATACATGAAAATAGAGATGTCGCATGATAAAATATTTGAAATGAATATATTCCGATAAGAATAACTGCTTTTACCTTCCCCCAAATTTGAAAACTATTTCTTACTTCGACAACATTTGCTATAATTCACCTGCAAACAATAAAAGTGGCTTTCCTTCATTTTAAAAGTATTCGCAACTCTCCAGCTCCATAAAATCTTGTAAGACAAAAACTTAAATTTTTTACATCGCCTCAAATCTCACTTTCACATTTCCTTTTCCGTATTTTCCTTTTAATTTCATAGAAATATAATTGAACCTATGGTTGACCTACCAGAGAATGGTTCGCAGAGAATGCTATTTCTACTCTAAGCAAGCTAAAAATGTTTTTTCAAGGACATAAATGGGCATAGGTGTTTGCTGTGTCGCGACAAAAATACGGACGGAAGCTGGTCCCGGGGCAAATTAGCAAATCTTCTTTTTCTCTCTCCTCCCTGGAAATGGGGTTAAGCGAGCTAAAATTTTTGAGAGAACACAGTACTTCGAGTGACGATTTGAAAATGCAAGCACCGAGAATGAGGAGGCAAATGTCCGGCCTCTGGAAACAAAGACGCTCGCGTGATGGAACTTCTTTGAAAAATACATCATGACATTTCATGCTGGTTTCCTCATTCCCTTTTACAAGAAGTTAATCAGAATTCATGTTTGCAGAGGCGTACAAATCCATTACAGCACTGCCATCAAAAGCATGTAGTTCGCCTAATGAGGTTGCTATTCTCTAAGATGTGAAGTCGAGGACGCTTCTTACGTTAAACAAATATACAACGACGCTCAAGGTGGTGGGGCAGTAACCAAATACCGATATCAGCAATATAACCACCGAGTTTTTCACAAAAAAAAAATTCCCTCATGATTCAAAATTATAGAAACCTTTGAAATGTGAAATTTTAAGTTATAAGATTTACTTATTTGGAAGGAAAAAGCAGTGGGTGGAATCCCCAATGACATAAATTGGATTTTTTTTGCATTCGTTTCCTCCACATTGATATCAACAGATATGTTTTCACGCTGATTCGAAACCATAAAAATAAATGGTGCTTTAAATGTGGTAAGTTTGAATGGGTTTCGCTTGAGCTTAAGATACTACAAGGTTTTTCAAAATGATTTGTTGAGTTTCAAAGCTATCTAATATTTCATACACTATACTTACAGAAATGAATCATTCATTAAATGAAAGAGCAACTAAAAAAAATTTAAATGAAAGCCTACAATTGTTTAATCTGAGTACTATTCGTCACACGGCACACATCAAGACGATATGCGAGTTGTACTCGAGTGCGTGTTGAGTAATTGCTGCAACAGCTGTTTCAAGTCTTATTTCTTAATTCAGAAACGACAGTTGGTAGGTAGGCACGGATATTATTGTCACCTGGAGGACCACAACCGAACTTAATACGAAACGCACGTCGCACAGAAACGACAGATCCGGTCTCTGCAAACTGTAAAACAAAAATCTTTATGTTCGCTGGTCGTTATGTTTGCTTCTAGCGCTTTCCAACAGACGGCGATGGAAACAATGGGTGCATATATGCATTGTTATCAACTAACAAAACGTTTTAAGCAGTTCTTTCATTACTTGTATCATTTATAGATGTAAATAAAGTGTAATAAATATTATAAAGGATTAAAACCCTACATTCATTGTGAAAGACCCCGTATTATATCATAAAATGGAAAAAATAACAAATGATATTTCTATGGATATCATTAATAAAAGCTATGCACCTTTGTTACATAATGATAATTATAATTAAGAACGTTAATATACAATTTAATAAAAATAAAATTTTAAATCGGAATAAACAATATGAAAAAAATCGCTCTTTCCGTAATTAATTAATTGTAACCATCAGGCCATTAAGTAATGCCATACTTATATATATTATATTACCTTGATCGCATGTGTACAAGGCGATTGTTCCGATTTTTTTCACTGACTCTGTCATTACCAATTGAGAAAGTTACAGCCCCAGGTACTTAATACATGTCCAGCGACGGTAATTTGTCCTTGTGCCCCCGTAAACGTATACAAAAATATTCCCGAGTGTTTTAAGAAACTTTTATTCATATTTAAAAAAATGCAAAATAAATGCCAGGGTCAAGAAAATTTTATATCATACTCTACGGCCTACCAATAGTGACTAAATAAATTGGACCAGTTACACCTTATTTCAAGGAAATTCAATTTAAAAATCTTGAAAAATGCTTTCCATTTTCAACCTAAGGGTGTACTTTAGTTGGCAGTGTCATCAAGCTATTGAATGACGAACTGATATTGTGAGCTTCATTTGAACAACAATAAATGTTATTAGGAGCTCATTCGTAGGACCAGGATTTATTTAATATACCCTTCTTTATTTCCCCAAATATTTCCTTCGCATATATATCCGCTCAAGATGATTCTTTCCTATAAGTATGTAATTAGCCAAGTATTCCTATAGGTTTCCACCTCAAACTTTCAATTGCTATACCGAGTTTTGATATAAATCAAACTTATTCTAATTTGCTTGATAGAACCTCTTTGATTCGAGGAGAGAGATAACGGATCTTTCAATACGTTCCAAATTACAACCACCTGACGATTCAAGGATATCCGCAGTACATTTGATTGCTCAAATGGTGCTGAGGTAGCATAGCGTAGCGTTCGTTTACAACTGAGGAGTTAGCTGTCGGATACTAAAGGAGGAAGCTATTAATTTATCGGTAATTTTATTCTGAAATTAAGATTTAAAATGCTTTAAATTGCCTAAGCAATTGCGTACACTGCCTGATCCATTTATTCTTAAAATATTTGAACACTTTGGATCAATAGGTACATCTCTGGAAAAAGGAGGAGTAACTACTCAATGCTTTTGCTGGCTTAAACGATGGCGCTCTGTGAAGCTTGCAGGAACAGAATGCGGTTACAAGGAAGAGCACCGTTTTATCTGTTTTCTTTACGTTCCAGAGTTCTAAAGCCAATAGCCAATCAATTTATTATATCACCGCCGATATGCTGAGATTGAAATATTGAAGTAAGCTTCGTGTATGCGTTGAAGTGATTCAACTGAAGGGAAATTAAGGACGCTTCCACCAGCAACCTCGTAGAATGCTCTCCTCGACGATATCGGGCCGTCCTTATTAAAACTCCAACTACAAAAAGTGATAGGTGAGCAGATATCCCAAAGGCGCTTTCCTATTCATCCGGAGAGATTGGATAAAGAAGTGAAAAACTAATTTCCTTCTCACGTATCATGATGAAGAGCAAACATCCCCTGTGCCTGATCTCATTTAAGGGGGTGGAATGAATTTTCGGTACAATCTGTTTACGTAAGTTTTTTTTCCTAGAATTTTTCATTTCCACCGTAGCAAAAAATTATCCCTATCCTCAATATTCTCCCCACTTTCATCCCATCCCATGCTGAAGCAATCTACTCGTATTCTGCGACCCATGCAGGTATAGGCAGGATTTGCCAAGGTCCGCATCTTTTGACCGATTTCTCAGCTTAATCTCGGCCTTGTTCATTTACCCCCGTTGTTTTGCATTGTTCACGGGTGAAGATGAAGCCGTGAGATTGAACTCGCTCAGAACCCGGCTAAGCGTTGGCCATCTGAGATCTAGCCAAGTTGAATTAATCAGATGATACTTCGTGCAACGCGGAATGGGGAAGACTCTGTTAGGGAAATGTTGTATAAACTGAATAGATTGCTTCCCACCTAAACCCACTAAATAGATTGTTTAGATACCTACCTATGGAATTATTTTAAAATATTATGATGGGCATTCAATACCGGCAATTCCCTTTAATGATTGTTAATCTGACAGTTAACGGTATCTAGACTAATAGTTGGCTTTTAAACTTGTACCATTTGCGCTAAAACTTATGAGTTAAAGGCACAAACCTTCGAAAGCAAAATTAAGAGAGTAGGTTTTGCTAATCATTGATAGAAAATGAGAATACACCTAACTTACAGTTGAAGATGATATTATACGAGTAAAATGATTATATGCAGAGAACATTTTCACCATGGCGGCACATTAACCAAAAAAATACTAATTTCAGCAATAGAATTTATTATTTCTACATTATAATGAAAACTGGACAAGTTTAAATAATGTTTTAGTTAATTGAGTCTCAAATTAAAACCTTACCTTATTAGAGAGTCGTAAATTGAATGAAAGTAAATATTATACAAAACGTATCGTACACAAAAAATTGGTTCAGTTCCCACGAATAAGGATAACGGAACATTTATTGAATCAATTTGAATATATTCTATAAAATGTTAATGTCAAGTAATAGCCATAGGGCACACAAACTTGGAGTGATTTTTAACCGCCATACGCAAAAGAAGTGCCACTTACATAAAAGTTTACTGGTCATAAAATAGGCCAAGTCCGGCAGTTTTTCTCTTTAAGAGTAGGTATTGAATACAAAGAAAGGGATAAAAACGCTACACCTGACTGATAAAGTTTGGATTACCACTTCATCTAAACTGAGGTCTCCATGTCCTAACAGAACAGCTGTCTCCACCTCAAATCCATTCCTTCCTTCCGGAACCTCCGCCACTGCGCAAATACGTCAGCTGTTGGAACTAAAGCCGCGCAGAGAAGGGTTAAATATGATAAATCGTAAACTGAGATGTTTTCCGGAAAATGTACTAGACCATCTTTTCGTTCGTAAACATATTTGACCTGATGGTACGAATGTTTTCTTGGGTATGCCAAGTCGAAAGAAAATCCTCAGAATAGGGTCCAAAAACAGACACCACTTGCACCGAAACAGATGTTTCTTAGAAGAAAAAATGACGCTCCTTCCAAAGAAACCCCACTTTCCATGCGATCGACAAATCTCTCAGGATATGAAAATATTTACTTAGAAACAGTTACGAAAACAATATCACCAGAAGCACCGTGAGGGACTTAGGGAGATGCAAAAGAATGGAGTCGTTTCATAAATAAGTTTTTCATACAAATATATTTACCCAGATAAAATTTCTCTAAGTAAGATTAAAATGAAAGGCGTCGTTCTCATCACTAAACTGAAGTCGATACAAAATAAGCATGCAATGAATGAATATTCTCCGGAATCTAAGTAAATTCAAAGTCTGCCCGTCACTTAAATGCCAATACATTTTTGGGTGTTTAGGTACTGTGAAGGAGACTTTGAATAGGATGGTATGTAATGGCAATATTATTTTAATTTTTTACAAAGTACCATAATTTATCTACGATTTCTATTCTTATTCGTATATTTATTCGTGCAAATTCATTTCTAATTAATCTTTTATTCTTTTAGTATTCCAAGTGTGAGAAAATTGCACTTTGTTCCAAATTTCCCTTAGAAATCTTTTCATCTGCGTACTCAGTACGCCACGCTCACAAAATAATGCATTTTTTGGCCAATTTTTTCTTTCAAATTATCATCGAGAGATGGCAGCCTTTTTACATTTATCAGGAAGAGTTATTCGTTAGATGTGTTGTATTTTTTCCAAACTATCTAAGGATTAGATATTTTTTTGGATACTGAGTTTTAAAATAACTATCTATAGATGCTGAAAAACTGAAATATTAATAGAAAAAGTTGTTAATATTCTGGAAAATTCACTCGTAATTTGATCGACTCTTATTGAATGAACAATATTTATATTTAGACATAACGATTACGTGCTTAGATTGGTAGAAATTATAGAATAATTAAATGCCGACCTTGTTGTCGCCTCTTATGATATCAATAATGCATTTAACCCGCAGAGATTCTACTAATTAGTGTATTAACCAGTGGTGTCATGGTCCTGGAGCTCGGAGGAAACTGCACTAGTTAACAAAGTATATAATAGTCAAATAACACTCCTATAAATTTAATTGCCTCAAAATTTCTAATGCATACATTCGCAACAAATACAAAAAGTTTTGATGCACACGTAAATAATGAATTGTAGTAGAAAACACATACACATAGATTAATTTTTCACTTCTAAAAGGTTGAGAAAAGTGCGTTCCGGCACTGCTAATTTTGCCATGACGTCACCTGTGTTAACCACGGATTAAGTCGTCATTTTTGATCTTTTATTGAGCTGAGTACATTACCAATATTACGGCTATTTTGGAAACGAGGGAAGTCATGTTCGCATACCAGGGTTTCAGTTGTTTATTCTTCGAGATCTCTAGTGACATATTTTCTTCAACCGACCACCCGCTGAAGCGTCCTATTCTTCCACACGAAAACAGTCTTTTCTGGAGGCAGAGAAACACGGAAAACGTGTCACTTTTGTTTTCCCGAGATTTTCGTCACAGCATGCGATCTCCCCTACTTGTCCTACATTTCCGTCTCTTCGCCAGTGCCATACAGTCCCCGTCGAATCGAGGCGATATATATGTTTTTGGGATATCCATCCAATCCCCTACCCAACCACTTGAGTCTGCGTAAAAACAACTGACTGGCGACGGGCGACTCCTCGGTGTGATTTTCGTGGATCCACGAATTTCCCTAGTATTGACGACGGGGCGGAATGCGGAAAGAAATCGCGCGGCAGCCGGAGAGAGATACATTCCAGTATTTTCGTCGGATAAAATCCAATCTCATTTATTCAACCAAACGCAAGCACGATTCCCACTTCGCGGTGGCCAAGCCTAAATATTTTCGGAGACTATTTGGAGCACGTATAACCGCAAAATCCTTTTCCGAAAAATCCAAAAATTTGCTCAATAGCAGCGTGAAATGTGTGCTTCGATCAATGCATTGTCCCCGATCAAGAATACTTCACACAGTTTCCGCAATGCAATTCTATTTGTCCAGTTCCGACCGCGTGATTTAACTCTTCTCTGTCAATTTTCTAATTCCATCAATGTAGCCGATGAGAAATGGAGAATGTGTCCGCATCCATTGAGAGTGCGGTATTTACTTTCGAACTAAACCATATTCTTATCAAATGCTAGCACGAGGTAGTTAGTATAGTAATATTATTTAAAAGACACATATCAAAAGTAAGGATTGGGTATTACTTAAATCTATTTTTCGCGAGACAGATTTTTCACATACTCTTACGCGATGTATGGAGCCAAAAATTTCCGCCGGACAAGAATTTTACGCAAGGTGCAGATTAATTAGAATGAATGCGGCGAAATTTAAAGAGTTCAATACATAAAACAAGTACAGTACAATCCCGAGCAATCAAATTGTGGCCCAGTAGTTTTGCAAAAGGATAGCTAAGGGGAAAGTCCACAAGGAAAGCAGATAGACAAGTGAAAATACAATAAAATTGAACATGAAACTCGTGGTAAAGAGCCCGCGAAAATTATGATGTTCAAAATTGGGTGACTTAAACTCATTAAAATATTGCAGAATGATACATTTATTCATATATATTGCCACGGCTATCGACCAATTTCAAATTATTCCGTATCGAAGATCCAGGTTGGTGATACAGTTTCTTCTACATTATTCAACTTGTTTCATTATTGTACCTCTTCGTGTTTTACAAGGACGTCAGGGTCTTAATAAATATGTATAATATTAACAATTAGACCAGGTTATTAATTTATAGCTGGAAAATCGATTAATATGAGAACCATAATGAGATAACGATAACAATGGGACCATTTCTACACGCAGATTTATTTATACATATTTTTAGTAGTATTTCCTTCATTAAGTTTCTCATTTCAGTTCATTTTATTCGTTAAGAGATACGGCATAATGAAATATCCCATTAAATTACATCGGATACGATACTATTTGCGAAAGTACAATGCACATGAAAAACAATAGATTCAAGGCCCTTATTGCTAATTCAATTTATTAACGTAAGAAATGTATTTTGGTTGAAATAAAAACTATACCAAAATTAAAGTGACAAAAAAATTAGAAAAAATATGGCCAAATTTGGATACGGTCAAACTATAACCCTTACGCAAAAATGTACTTAAAAGCCAACAAAATCAACGTGAAGCATTTCACACGCTAGTGAACTTCTGATATTCACTAAAACAATGAAATTTTATTTTTACGTCACAATGAATTCTTGACCTCCTATAACGTATGTTCACTCCTAAACTAATTTTCTCGTGAGTATGATAATCTGCTCCTCATAAAATATGCATTTAAATTCGTATTTCACTATAAATATTCATGAAGCATTGGTGTTTGAATAAAAGTTGAAATATACGTGAATAACGTCATGGTATCCGAAGGAATAATTTAAGAATTCATTTTTTCAATTATTTCCAAGGTTTATGTCCGTGACAAAGTCGTAAATATTCAAACTGTGCTCAAATGCGCCAAATATCACAAACATTCAAGGCGACAAGAAAAAAAATGACTCCACTTTTAAATTTCGATGAGCTATAGCATAAAATATAATCAAAGTGACTTTTAATAATTAAGTGCCTGGAACAGAAACCAGTTTGGAATGAGTTCACACTTAATGCCTGGTAAAAATAGCGAGCTGAGGAAAATTATTGCATTGCCCGATTTCATGTTCAAAAACCATAAGCCTCAAGCAAAACCGATTTCCATGACATCAATTTATTGATTAATTAAAGAATATATTCTCCAAGGTAGCAGTAGTAATTGAAGTTAAAAAATTAATGTGGATGAATTAAAAATCAGGTCTACGATATCATGGATCATTATATGGATTTTAATTACTTTTGGTAATAGTAACTTAATTAATTAATGGATTTATCAATTTTAACAGCTCTACTGAGCACTTTTGATGCCCATTGGTCGGTTTTTAGTCAGCAACCGCTATTATGCAGCGGAGTTCATTGAATATAGTTTTTACCATGGTTGTCCAAACTTACTTCAAATATTACTGAGTTCATATTTTCAATTTATCCAAGAGGAAAACGAAGAGAATAGAGCCGTCATACATTTCTTTTAATAGATTTTGGTAAAAATAATTTCGTGTTTCAACCCTTCATCCTTATCGGCCTATAATTATTACATTTCCCTCTTGCGGCTAGAAGAAAATAGGGCACAAAATGAGATGAAATTCACATTAATTAAAAAAACGCATCAGGGGGAGTATGTGCTGGCAAATTCGCACAACAGAGGAATTTTTAACTCCGAATAAGTCAGAGCAGATGGTGTCCTCCAAACGTCGGATAAATAAGATTGTATTTACCCTTCAAAACTTCCAATGCACTTAGCAAGGTACATATGTCACATAAGTCACATTACGTTAGCCTAAATGAGTAATTATATTTTTAAGAGTTAGATAAAATGAGCATTTAATAGTAAATTCTTGACTGCATAAGTCTACTCGAATGAAATTTAAACTTGACTTCAGAATGACTTTATTCATTTATTATGTTAAAAATATGAAAAATCTATTTTCATATATTTTCATTAAATTAAAGATCTACCTAAAATATGATGCAGTCATAAAAATAAAATTAGAGAAATTGAGAAAAATTTAACAAATTAATTCATCTAGTCTGCTAAAATTGAGCTTTTTCAAAATAAACCAAGAAGACAACATAAAATTTCATTTTTTGGGACTTAGAATAATGCTCTTGGGCATAGAAAAAAAAGAAAAACAATTAAAAAACAAAAAGGATATCCATTAAAAGGCACACATCGGATGAATTGCTTAAGAATTATTGAAAAAAATGTAAAAGGTTTGTAAAAAAAGGTAAAAGGTTAGTTTGATTTTCCCGGGATAACAGAGATGGCGAATATTTATCATAGAACTGAGATACAGATTCATGAAGTAGAATTTGCAGTAGAAAATGAATTTAATATATGAAAAACAAGGAACATCTCGGAGAATAATACTACGGAATGAAGATATTTGGCAAAAAAAATACGGGGATATATAATCAAAGAGGGTACAAAAGTCGCTCCGTTTATTTCCAAGAGATAATCAATTAGAAAGGAAGGAAATGGACGGACACATGCCCTATTTTGCGCTACGGTTGAGTGATCCACTTTACAGGCAAAAACAGTCGCGAATCGCACGGTGGCGTGGCTTTCATCGTCCGGTTATCTTGATGAAAAGACCAATCGTGCTCGAAGCTCTCCGTCCCGAGTAAGATAGAGGTGGGGACGTCCCCGTAGAACTGGCGCACGGCCACGGGGTCAGGGTCCGAGGAGGGGAAAGGGGGGGACCCTATGCGGCCGGAGTGAACCCCCCCTAACCCCTATTCTTCTCCTATCGCAAGTCTAGAATAATTAATTGCTCGCATGGACTCATCCGACCTAATCTACTCCCATTATTCTTCTCTTACTCCTTTCCTTATCTATCTTACTCCTTGCTTCGGTTTAAGATCCAAGTAGAAGATAGAGTCACAAGATAGGACCGCAATAGTGTACTTCCGCGAATGAATTTCTACACAAAAAAAGTAGAACTCAGAGTTTTTACCTAATTAGTGGAAAGAGGTGTAAGGAATTTGGGAACACAATGCAGGAAATGTGCAAGCCTTAAGAGTACATGAGAGAATAATTCTATGAAAACTGCACTGAATGCGACTCGCTATCTCCTCAGCATTGTGAAGTACATGAGAATGTACGAGACGATTGTCATCCGACTGAGCTACGTTGTTCAATACTCACGGAATAAGGAAGTAAGCAACATCAGCAATTCACAAACAAAATGAACGAAGTAACTGAGTTTTGCTTGGAAATGTCGCCATTTAAACTAGAACAAAAATCCAATTCACTAATTTGATCAAAAATATTTTTTGCATTAAAATAGAGAAAGAAATTGTATTATGTCATTTAAAACTGGTGGAATTTTCTTAAAATTTTCAATAAATGAAAGATCCCATAAAACTATTCGTCATCACATAAAAAAATGATTTGCAGCGCATAATACCGGGGCGTAAGTGCCCAAATGGCGAAGTGCCGAAGTCAAAACCGGTCGCAAATATCCATGTGGAGCAACAAAGTTTCCGCTTGTAATTATTTAAAAAGGAATTGAAAGTAAACGTTAAAGTTAAACCTACATTCGTGGAAGTTTCAACATGTCTCTCTTTCTTTACTGGAATCCTTACCACACTTCGATTGCTCAACAATAACAAAAGAATGGGAGAAATGAATTTAATGGGGTATTGGTCAGACTCCATTAATGGAACACCTCGGGTGACGGTCGCTTGAATCAGACATGGGTACAAACCAGAAGACTACATCCACAGAAAGCATGTCCCCATTATAATTTAAACATGCACTTTCCCCTACTGACATCGGCGCAAGGGACGAAAAACAGGAATTTACAACCTTTTTCCTAATTCTGTAATTTAGTATTTATGTACTTCCCATCTAGCAACAAGTAAAATACTTCCATTTTTAATTCTATTTTCTTAATTGTTGAATTTTATGCTTTATTTTGTCCAATTTCAAATAGATTGTTTTGATTTTTAACTAATATCTGGCCATTACCGCCATATACGGAATACATTCGGAATAAATATGAACCTAATGACATAATTGCTCGTTTAATGTTTGGCTCATCATCCTCTCTTTTTCTGAATACTAATGAACAAAGTCTTCTTTATCGTGATTTTTAGGTGATGTCCAGCCATTACCGCTCTATACGAACAATTTTTACAATAAATTTGCATGCAATGACGCATCTGAATCCGTCCACCCGTTATAAAATGCAAGTCTCAGCGTTCGTCTACTAAGCAGCCGCGTTGCTAGTGTTTATACTCGGAAGATGAGCCTGAGTGGGCAGCAGAAAAGCGAGTAACTCAATGGAGGAGAGACCGCAATCTGCGGGGGGAACAAAAGGGATGGAGAGAGGGGTGGTATGGACGAGGTGCTCCCGTAATTGAAGGCATGGACCGATGAGTGGATGAAGGCGGAACGCTTGTACGGCTACGTGGGATCGACGGGAGTGTTTGGCTCATATCCCAATTCGCGAACACACTGACGGAAATACGGATTGTGGAAAGGAGGGGAGGATAGGCTTTATGGGGTGAGTTATGGATTACCTTGGATTAAAGAAAAGGGCTTTCGAACACATAAACCCCTCGAAGGATATTTTCCCTTATACTTTTCGAGCTTGATGATCAACCTAATTTTCTTGCATCTACTGCCGATAATTAGGTTGAAATTGCAATGGCAATTAAATTACACAAGCTGATTGATGCAAGTCAATTATGGCGCATTTTTTAAAATAAGCGTCTTTATTAGCGTACTGAGAGAGGTATTTAAATTGCAATTTTCATTAAATAATCACGCAAAAATGTACTTCTAGAAATTAACATGTGGTATGTAGGTAAACCTTAAAATATACTTTTCGACTCGATGACCAATAAACGAGTTTTATTTGTTCATAAATATTTTTAGCTATTATGAGGACACATAATTCTTAATGGTAACGCCGCGGCGTTATTTAATCACTTTCAAATTTTTCGTACATATTAGAGCCTCTTAATCCATTATTAGCTCAGTACTACTGAATAATTTTAATTCCTACACTAATAACTTACCTGTTTACCAAAGTACAATCTTAATACACCTGAAATATATTTAAGCAAATTAAAATAATGGTAGCGCATCGTACATCGAAATTCATCCTAAATGTATGTAATTTCCCCGGTTATAACTTGAAAAGATGATGCTAAAAAAAGGCGTGTAAGCCTCCAAGGACTACGATTCAGTTACATAAATTAGGAGTAGAACGTAATAATCGCATCTAAAAATCGCATCTAACCAGTAATGCAGAGAAACAACATCGAAGTCGTCAACCAAGCTTCCTCTACTCCTACCTCTACCATGTAATGCAGAGAGAACATATTTATGAATAAAAAATCTCTGTCATAACAGACTATATCTGGAAAAGTGATCAGTACCGGTCGCGGAACGCCGGAACCACCAAAACAATGACGCGGGGACATATCTCAAAAGATTTTTTGCCATAAAAATAATCCTCATCTTCGAAAATAACGAGGTCAAGTGTCCACGTAATCGAAGTAATCCTTTCCAACTCTCAGGCGGAGGAGAGGTCATCCTCCAAATTCCTTTCCATCGATGTGACCCATATACTCACTCGGTATCCGAAACAGGATAAGTTCCCTCTCCGCTGACCCTTTCCTACTTTTGGACCGCGAATGCGATATGGGGGAGAGATGGAGGGATGACGGTGTCAACTGCGCATGCGTGGGATATAGCCCGCCGGATGACGCAGGGGGTCTTGTCCATTTGTTTTCCGCGGAGACGTTTTTCAAGGGTCGACTCTCGCACCTGAGCTCCCGCCTGGGCTTTGCTAACGCTCCGCCCGTCTCATTTCCCCGTCTCCCTGGCGACAAACGATTCGGACCAAACAGCAGGGCGACAACAAAAGAAAGAGACCGAGACGGTATATCTCAAACCTGCACATAAAGATTCTGAAAATTTAGCTTTGACGATAACGGATGACTCATCGGGTTCCACCGAAGAACGCAGGAGCCCGTTGATATTTTTTCTAGTCGGATATTCATGTATGCTACATAAAGAATCTTTTGGCTAATGATAAATAAAGGGTCTTTAATGTAATATGTATTGATATTTTAATAAAAATATGAGGTGCATGTTAACAATAGTCGACAAATTCCCGTGCTTAAGGTTGAACCCATTGGTAAAGGGGTCGTTCACTTAAGACTTTATTCAATCTTAAAGTGGTCGTCCACTTCGATCTGAGACCGTAATTTGATAAGATAATTCAGAGGGTGGTTGGGAAGGAGAAGTTATAACGAACGAAGATTCTTCCTTATTCAGCCGTTTTGTCACAACATGTTGCTGCCCATTTTTAATGAGCTGGTGACGTCATTAAAGCGTGGGTTCGTTTTGAGATACCCGATCCTTGACGGAAAAAATCACTCGTTAGAGTATTCATGACAGCGAGCCACGAAAGTCGGTTGCGTGGAGCCAAGAATCATCGGAGAAAGCAATGAGCCTATTGGCAAGAGTCAGTGACGTCATAAACTCATCAACGGATAAATAACGAACGAGCCCATAGTTAAATGATGCACTTTGATGCGGCTTCTAGCCATTCTCAATTATATTATGTAATTACAATCTCTTTTATAACTTTGACTGTGACTTTCTTAATAGTTTTTTTTAAGGTGACCCTAACCAGACACTTAAAAACTGGACTCCAACGTTTTTCGGAACGGAATTGCCATGACACTAGTTATCTATCTCGCTGAATTGTATACTTTTTTCGGTATATTATCGTTTTCAAACAAGGATCTATCATCTTGTCTTTTCAGAGCTAATAAAATAAACCTTAGTTAACATCTTTTTCCCATTTCAAGTATGAAAATTTCACATCTGAGAACATGATGCGGTATAATTTTCAAATCTGAAATGCAGTCACTTGTGGATAAGGGTCTATACTATTTATCCTTGAAAATTGTAAGAAGTTTAGCTTCACACTACACACAAAAAAAGCACAAGAATATAGTCTGGTCGAGCGGGTGCGATACGCCCTTTTGAGGATATTCCACCAAAAAGACATATTAAGTATCACATTCATAATGATGTCAAAATATGCTTTACAAAGTTAACTTTGTTAAATTCAGCATTAAAAAATGGCACTGCCATTTCAAAAGGTTAAATTTTTAAACTGACTATTTCTAGAACGATTTTTTTACAATCACACTCAAAAGTTCTGTACAGGTTCTTATGAAAATGCTGCTAACTTGTATATTAACAACATACAGAATCCGAATAGAATATATTGTATTGGCAGAAAAAACTTATGATGCAAGGAATAATGCAATAGCTGTGACATAAGTGGAAAGAAATGAAAACATGTCAGTTCACAACTCTATTGGTTAATCTTCTTCTAATTACTTCCAAGGACAGGTTCTTATTCTGTTTTACCTTCGCCGTAAAACGCTGGAGAATTTGAAAGCGCTTTCCAATTGAGCGAGCTTTTCCTCCCTGCAAATATACTGAGGTAAATATAACTATAATTGAAATCAGGGTCAAAACGGAATAAATGGCCATAATTACGTCGATTTTCTCTTATCTCGATTTATTACACGGTCTAAAAAACAGCATAACGTAATTCTCAAGGAAAATTCCATCCAGAGGCCAAATAAAGTAGTCCAAAATATCAGGCACTGGGTTTTTTATGAAAGGAAAGTGAAGCTGGGCCCAACGTATTAATTCAAATAACTCGCATCAATATTTTTGAAACTGAAGTGAGTGGTATTTGGCCATCTCATGATTAATTCATATTGAATGTATATGGGTTCACTTTGACCTGCTAATTGAATGTCTGACGCACCCATATGCACATCAAAACGTACTCCAGGTAATTAAGTGAGTAGTTATTAAGCCAGTAGAGTGCTGGGTGGGGGCATAAAAGGATTATGCATGAAAAATGTCACATCACCATTACGTAATCTGCCACATCGACAATTGAATCGAGTTATCGATAAAGTTACGATATGCAGCCTGGCTGTTGCCCAAAAATTAGAATGCCTACTAACCACACAGAGCATAATTTCTATCTCTTTAATTGAGAATATATACGCCCATGCTGAGTGGCCGTGTCGATAACTATATTGACGGCTGTCATAGCTTCAGATATTACTTTTCCAGCCCTCAGGGAAAATATTTATAATAGAGCTGTTGCAGGTGGCTGCGCAGGCTAATTTGAAACTCAAATTTTGTTTTACTCTCCCTAAGGTTAGGAAGTAAAAATGCTTATAAATAGACTTTTAATACAATCCTGGTATTCCTGTTGAGGTAATTTTTTCATCCTGCAAAAATCTTGGAAGAAATATAGCTGTAATTGAACTGAAGCTCAAAAACGGATAAATTGCCATAATTACGCCTATTTTTACTTAGCACCATTTATCGATGATTGTATTGATGACAATTGTAAAAAGCAGCATAATGTATCCATAAAGAAACATTACAACGGAAGTCCCGAGCGAGTTGCCCGAAATATCACGCACTTTATTTTTTTAATTTTTTTAAAGAGTTTGTTTTGTTTATGAGTTTTTAGGGAGTTTTATGAAACGAGAGTGAAGCTGTCCTCGCCGTATTTGGCCATCAACTTTTAATGGAAATGATTTACCCATGAATTAAACAAGATGTAAATTGCTATCTCCCCAATACTAAGGGGAATTCCAGCCATGGCCCAAAAAATAATGAAATGCCCAACACTATCTATGGATCTGAGACGAGGATACTAAACAAGAAAGAGTAGAAATCATTGACAGTATTATAAAATAAGGTTTTACGTGATGCTAATCGACCCGCTCATAAACAAGGAAGGTGGAGAGAAAAATCAACAAGGATATCAGAGAACTCTGCAGGAGTAGCGATGATATCGCTGAAATTAGGGGCAGAAGAATTCGATGGTTTGGCCATATACTGAGAAAAGAAGACGGAGGTAAGATGAAGGAGGTTCTAAAATGCAAACCCAAATGGACGAAGACTGAGAGAAAAAAACAAGAAAGAGATGGTGGGACCAACTAAATTCTGATTTGGAGAAGGTTGAAACTTCAGAACAGGAAGCTAAATATAGAAAGAGATGGAGAACCTTACATTGTTGGTGCGGCTAAATGTCAACTAGGACATACGTGACCCCGGATGAGAGGAAGTGTAAAACTCTATCGTCTGAAACAGCCAATCAGACTCGAACAAAGCCACTTTAAACTTGGCAGCCGAAATTCGCGGTTACATATGCTTACTCTGAGGTCCAACCCATTCCCACTTTCTTTGGGAGCACCTCAATACACCTCTTTTTCTATCATCCTAACTCCAGGCACAATCTGTTTTTCTATAGCTATATCTTTTTGCATTAAGAGTATTATATTTAGAACACATTATTTTACGAATAGCCTGAGATTACAATAGCCTCTAATTTCAGTACACCACATATACAATTTATGCCACGATGGCTTCTCTAAATGAGCATTCATTAGCGAGATATCACCAACGAACTCTGAAGACGATACGAACAGATTGGTCAAAGATACAAAAGGGCTCTTGGCTTCCGACTTTACTTAACATACTTTTCTTCCAAAACTCAACCAACATTACTTTTTAAGGTAGACGGTTACTATACAATTGACTAGTAAGTAACCGACCAATATAAAATGGCAAAGAGTTTAAAAATATTACATAAAATCTACTTTGACATCTCTGTCCGTAAAATTTTCTTCCAGACAACTCGGTGCCACGAAAACTGCACACGGGTTTACACTTTAGTACGCAGCACCTTTATACATTAAACCAAAGTTCTCTGTAAGTTTAATATCGATACCGCCACTGCTCAAACGCTCAAAACACGCTCACCGAATCAAATCCGCTCATCTAGTAGCCCCAGTAGTACTAGATGAGCGGATTTGATTCGGTGGGCGATTGTTGAGCGTTTGTGCAGCGGAGGCATCGATATTTCCGTTAGAAAAACTGCAGTCCATGGGAGCAAATCATTTGATAAATAGTGTAGATGTAGACAGTGTTTTGATCCAACCTTGCATTTATTGGTTCACCTAAGTACCTTTGTATAGGAGTTTGAAACCCTTTCTGCGGCGGCAGGATCCGAATCCACCCAGACCTCTTTTTCACGCACGCAATTCCCGAAAATCCCGCCCGCAGCTGCCGGCTCGCATTCAATGGCGCACGGCCGTGAAGGAAGGAAGGAGGCGATGCGGTGCACTCGGGGCGCACGCCGCAATCGATCCGCAGTGGCGCGTGCACGCCTATCGCCCCTGAACTCCCCGCAACCCTCCAAACGCCCCGCTCCTCCTCCTTCCCGGCCGTTGACGACGCCGGCGTCACTGGTAGGCGCCTCCACGGAGAAGCCCTCATCTCTCGCTCCTCCCGCCGAAAATACTAGTCGCCTCCTCAACGAGCTCGGGCGAATCAAGAACAGCCTATCTGAAAACAAGCCATTATTACCTACACTACCGCCAACAGGGAAGAGCTCTGCGATTTCGGTACCCAGGAGCGTGTGCTCCTTCCTAGCTAGCAGCTCAACGGCTTCTTCTAGAATTAAGATCCGTATTATTTTCAACGATACAGTTTGCGTTTTCTGATATGTTTTTGAGTTTTCTGATATGAATCGATTTTTTCAATTCATCTCTTTCCCTTCCTTTGCCTTCCAAAAAAAATGCAGAAATACTGCAGCTATTTGACAAATCACAGCAAAAGTTATATAAACTGTAAGAAAATGCTTTTTGGATTTTTCATTTTATAGCGCACTATCAACTTCATCTCCCTAGAAATCATTTAGACATAAATTACATGGATTAAGTTATTATCCAGAAGTTCATAACAAATAACAGCTATGCTGGAAGAAGTAAAACCAGAGGGTTTTCTCACTAACTCATTCATCTTGTATTCAATAATGCCTCAAAAGGTAACTGTAAAAATATGTATACCAACTCACTTAGAGTCGATCACGATATAACAAAACACACCGCGGTTAACGTCCATTACTAGAAGTGCCCCACGTATAGCAGCCATTGTAGGGTAGAGTTTTCCATGATAAATTCCTCCGCTGGGTTCTATGCAATCGAAAATACATTAGCAGTCCACAAAAAAAGAATGCTGAAACTAATAAACAAAGTAAACTCTGCCATTTCCTTTTCGGTTTTTTCTCATACCCAGATACTCCAGTACTTCAACTGACATATGAGAGTAAATACGGTAGGCACGAAGATTTTTGCCAGCTAGTTAAAGGTAAGCGAACTTTGCCGATTGTCCGTAGCGGTATTTTTTTGGAGATAAAATTGTCAGATAGTTCAAAATTCTTCCGTATTTCAGTCTTTACTTTGTTTTCAATTTTTTAGTGGTTGGCTGGCCAGTGATTACCTACAATAAGCATCACATTTCTTGCTAAAATTTGTGGCACTCGGAACTAAGGAAACAGAATACGGAAATGAAACACATGTACGAGACAAAAATATCACAAGGTTTCTCCATAGACTTCAACTACCTACAATTTGACATTCAAATTCGTCGACACTAACCCTCGCCGTACCACGTACAAAATATCTTGATAGTCTCAGAAAAAGAACGATATATTTCATAGAACATAAATATAATTTATCCAAAAGAACCAAAAATAATAGTTTCTGAAACTTTCAGCCTAAAGTACGACTTATTATTGACACTAGTACGTCTGAAATTTAAATAGAAGGCTTTTATATTTGAGAGGTCCTTTTATTGCCAGGCTGAAATGGGGATAGGAAGAGCAACAGCATTTTGAAGCACAGCCTCATTCTGTGAATTACTTCAGAAAGTAAATCACAAATAACTTATCACACTTCAAATTTTCCCACCCGAGAGTACGGGGTATAAGGGTTTCATCATAAGTTGACTCTGTTGCTGTAAAGATTTCGTTACTGGGAATTTTTCCATGTTAACTGTTCAAATATGCCTGAGTTCAGAGTGATGCTACTGACATATATAATGATGCCAGCAAGTACACCTATCGAAAAATCTATAGAATTTCAAAAGAAACAATGTTTTAATTAACATATGCTATAAAAACTGTGGACCCGCCAGAATTTTAGCAATGTTATCTCATTTTTGAGTGATTAAATATCGACTCAGAGATAATATAATTAGCACTTTTACAGTATTTAAAAGGTTACTTGTTTTAAAAAACGATTAAAAATAAATTCATTAAAAATATCATACTTAACAGTATATTAATAATTTAGTTATATTAAAATTTATATGTGATACTTTAGCTGATTGTGCACTTATTTTGAAACACGGTTTTTATCTTTATAAAGATTTATCGGAATGAAGCGTAAAGCAATAATGTGACTGAACATGCAGCTAACAAGAGAATGTGCTAATTTTTATTATTGCCGGATACCTAATCACACATCAGAATATTAAAATACGTTCTTCGGTAACTTTGTGGTATTCTCTTTAAACAAAAACAAAAGGCACAAGGATTAAAACCACCCACGTTCACAAGCTAAGTGCCATCATCTGGTAATATTCAATTACACGGGTTATTTGACACTGAATCTCTCTTTTTAGTTTAAAAAAACCTCGTAGAAATACTACTAAGAAATAGTGAAATTCGTCTTTAAAGTAGAGAATATATTATATGAATTCATTTCTACTCTTGATGGAGATCTTGAATGAGAAATTAGCCATTTTTGGTGAATTTATCCCACTATAGTGCATTTAACCGACGGATAGACAAACAGGAAACAAAAAATCCAATAAAATGAGAGGAAAGCCTTAGTTTGCTAAGCAAGTTGAAGAACCTATAAGAAAGTCATTTGTATGGATAGATTTTCTCCTACCTCCTAAGAAATAATTATTCACAATTCACGGAGATGATCCTTATAATTTGTTACTTGCAGCGCATATTCCTTGTCAAATTTTTCACCTAAGGAATGAAATTACATTCTTCCTGATATTTAATTATACAGCATCACACTAACAGTTTTATAAGGAATCAATTTTTAATTAGAAGTAAAATGCAAGGCGAACATAGATCTAAAATATGCATATCCATTAAACATGCGTTCATGACCTGAGACAGGCAAGACATATGCAACAACAAACTCAAGTGCATAATGGAAAGAGACAGTGATTCCAGTGAGAGTATACATAAAAACACATACACAGACTTGCATGCAACCGAAAATTTTGGCCTTTGGATAAAAGCACGAAGCATACACCAAAAGCCGGAGGATGATGTTTATCGAAGGCCAATAGACGATACAAAAATACATTATTAATAATATTATATAGCTTAGGGCCATTATTTGTTGATATTCAGCATTGCAAATCAGGTTATCTTAGCCTGTAAATTTATTTTTATTTTGAAAAAAACCTCGTTGAAAATTTTTCTAAGATATGGGCAAAATCGTCTTTAAAAAAGAAAATTGGGTCGAAGATTTCACGTTGATCAGACTCGCTTATTATTTTGCAAATAGTATCTCCGTACACATTAAAAAACGTAAAATCGTAAACTCAAGATAGGAATTGATACATATTTATATATTTCAAAAAAATATGAATGATAAAAACCACAAGACCATCTGCTTAGAAAAACGTTCACATTTAACAATTAATTTTCATAATCAAGCAACATGTTGATGAATTTGAAGTGACCCACGGTATGACATTTGATCCGATATCTTCCTTTGATATAGAATTTATATCATCGTTCTATACGGGCGTAGCAAAATTAAACTAAATGTCATCGAGACGTACAAATTCAAATTAAACTATATATCATTGAAAGTAGAAGTGCATAAAATATAGCCTTCATATAGGGCTCGACCAAACAGATTCACGCAATAAGCTCCCCTTCTCAGGGAATAAAATATAGTTTTATCTCATAACAGTAGAATTTATCCATCTGTATAGTCTATTGTCTTTTAGAATATGCGAGTTCGCCTTAGTGTCACCATGCAATGCAGCCGCCCATCAAATCTGCGGGTGGGCCGAAACGAGAAACCGAAAAATGCTACAAATACAAAGCCACAGAGGCAAAAAGGAACAAACTTTCGCATTAAATCGTTCGCAAGCACATCAAAAACAGCATGCATGTGAAAAAGAGTGAAGCTTCAATAAATAGTATGTGGATATCTACACACAAATAATGTCGAAATTAGAGCAATGTAAATATCTTAATTAACAGTGTGATAACAGTGAAAGCGTGTCAGCACAGATTTGCTTATTGAAAACAAAATAATTAGAACAGGGCTTTGTGGTGGTAATTGCAGCACACATTCTGGGGAAAACTCACGTGATATGTAGTGCGGGGACAAAGAGTGGCAAAGAGATTGATTATTATGCATCTGTGAATTCCAATATAATCACAAATAAACACATGGAGAGGATTTTTTAATAAAAAAATATCATGTTACAGCGACTCCTTTTTACTGAAGGTAATTATTGTTAAAGGAATGGTTAGAATTGTAGCTATTTATCACTAAATGTGTCTTTTTTTTTAGAGTCGCGAGGACACTTATCTAATATAAATTTTCTTTATTCACTAGGCACAAATAAACACACGCACACGACACATACACACAGAAACATCGAACACCCATTCATTTCGTGGCCATATCAGAGACAAACAAACTCGCTACTCCCGCGCGCAAACACAGGAGAAACAAGGACGTATAGATTAAGTGAAATTGGGTATCACGTTATACAGGTGGGAAAACAAGTGAGGTGACTATTCTAAGACTCTTCACACATTTGGAAAACACACATTGGATTCAATAGGCACTATTATCTGTGAAAAAAGTTTGTACAGGAAAGTTTCCTCTTTACATCCACTATACAAAGATTGCAGAATAGGAAACATTTATGAAAAACAAACACAATGAACACACACTGAAAGCACATAGAGGTGCTATGAACGAGGAACAATTATGTACACATGAGGGGCTATATTTCGATTGATTCACAGGCAACATCCAAGCACCCTTTGTAAACATTCTAAAGTGAAACACAAGTATTGGAACGAGTTGTGAGCATGACTATATTACAATTATTTGGGAGAATTATGAAGTGGTCGCGATGGTCAATTGAAAAGCGCAATCATTGGCATTGTCATGGCTAATTTGTACCATGGGATAAAGCTAGTTTTCTCCACGAGCTCGTTTCCATTGCAATAGATCAATGAAAATTAACTAGGTGTAATAACTTAATGTGAAATGTATGGAAAACTTCAATGAGCGGTGATTGAGTGAATGGTTTGAGCACGAATGTTAGAAAAGAGGATCCTCAAGTCGGCCTCTAAAAGTGTTGTCACCCAGCGCGCATTTCAATAGGTTTACAAAAGTCACCACTCGTGTCGCTGACGGACAAAGCGATCCGAGTTTTACGGAGAAAAAAGGTATAATTAGGTGTATTAACTGAAATCTGTACACATAATGATGTGGCCAACCAAATTCATTTCTTTTCAAAGCTATTCCTTGCAAAGAAAACATTATACCGCAAAATATTGAAAAATGTGGATCGCATTGCACTCATCACCGCGCCGCGGACATATTTGAAAACCGATTAAAATGCGACCGGATTGGCAACAGAAATGAGCCTTCAATGGGACGGAATTGGGTCTCCTATATTATATATTTATATTGGGTTTGAGCGTGTTGTTCCCCAGATTCATTAGAACTATTTGAAGACTTTATGTTCACATGATTAATTTTATATTATATGCAATTCTTATCATCAATTTTCCTTTGAATGTTGAAAATCCACTTGAAATCTATTCATTTTTCTTTTTAACAAATTTTGTGAAAGGAGAAACTTGTACCACTACGAAGGATATTTTTAAACTGAGAAATTGGGTTTTTTGATTTACTTTCTTCACAGCTGTCGAGTTATGGACTGGAATTCTTTTCAGTTCAATTCTTAATAAGGACAAGAATTTACAAATCAGTGAAATAAAAGTATTTTTAAGATAGCAAACAAACTTGCCCTTTTAGCGTTTTTTTTTTGATAGACTGAGGCTAACGTGTTTTACTGCCTTCAGTAGCATTAAGTTCATTTTTTCGTGAAATGAGATCTTGTTCTTTCCCGTGCTGAAAGTCCTGCTACGATGCTGAAAGTCTTTTAGGGTTCTCCACCGGGTGAGTTCATTGTTGGCCGTCAATTGAAGCGTTGAAATGGGAAAGGTAGTAAGCAAAAAAATTGAAATTTAATTTTTTCATGTAGAAGGTAATACATGCACGTGCTAATGGTATGGACAAGGAGAAAGTCACGTACCAGTCGCTATGATTGACGAAGTTTGTACACTAATGTAAGCTTCACAATGTTGGTAAGCCCCTTTCTTTCGTCTCCTGTAAAATTAACGTTTAGTGACTTACTACCAATGTCAACGGTTCAATTGCATGTCGGCCTACAATGAACTCACCCGGTGAAAAACACGAGAAGACTTCAGGAGCTTAATTTTTCCGTATTCGAAATGACATGACAGTAAGAAATTATTGTAAATTGAAATTTTTAAACGAAGATTATAGAATCTATAATCAATATCGAGGCTTAAAAAAATCCCGTATAATAACCCGCATAATTAAAGGCTCACTTCGGAATTATCGACGACTTTCCTCAATGACTAGACTCAATCAGCGGTGAGCCACTAATCCGATTACCTGTAAGGCAGAAAGCGGAGGAGATCTGAGGCTTGTGAATAACCAATTGATCCAATTCAAAGAAACTAATGACGCTGTGAATAGCCGTGATATATAATTTCCCATTTCGGGGCGTCTTGAAACAAAATAGCCAGCGGATTGATGGGTGAAAATTTTAATCCATAGTCCCCGTCTGAGTAATGATTTATCTCTAGTACTCGCAAAAGGTATGTTGATCATTCAAAAAATTTGATAAAGCGGAAGCGTTGGGCAATTAAGATAATTTGTAATCCCCTTCCTTTTTGAACAAACGCAAAGACCTCTAACTTTATATTTTTTGTGTCTTGTAAACCGAAACTCGTGGGACCTTGATGAAAATCCACTTTGAATATGCTAAATTTGAGAAAGGAGCAAATAAAACATGGGGCACTTGAGCTTTGCGGACTGGACGAATTTCCTTAATTGCTGTTTTTCTTCCGTTCTTCTAATTTCTTATGCTTTTCATATTTAATTTCA
Source organism: Ischnura elegans (assembly GCF_921293095.1). Taxonomy (NCBI): domain Eukaryota; kingdom Metazoa; phylum Arthropoda; class Insecta; order Odonata; family Coenagrionidae; genus Ischnura; species Ischnura elegans. The sequence goes on from NC_060247.1 coordinate 103,030,615, forward strand.
TATTTGTCATGCACACTCATATGCGTCCTTACTCCTTGCTTTTTCACTCTTAGTTTTACTTTAAGAAAATCCGCTGAGTCCGATAAGCTCAAGTTCTCCCAGTTTTCCTTGATTTTTTGTCAAACTATTACATTACGAAACTTATTACTCCTACTTAAGAAGCGACAGGGTCCGAAAAAAATAAATTGGTTGGTTTTATTGGAGCCAACCTTACAAGTGGGTTAGCTTTCTCCGCGAGTTCTGACATTTCTATTGTGTAGAATGCTGTAAAGCCAGAAAAATAAAAGCATCATAGAGTAAAACAAAATATCTTGGTTTAAAAAGTAAATGCAGTCCGCAATTAAGAGAAAGATCCTAGCTTAAAAAGATATATGAGTGGATTAAGTATGTTATACTTTTTTACTGAGAAAAAACATTAATCCCAAAAATCAAAAATTGTGCTATATCGCCGAAAAGGGAATTGCTGTTTGGACTTTTTCATTTTACAACTCGCCATAGAGCTGAAATCCCTAATGAGAATTTAAGTTTTAGCACAATGCATTATTTTTCATGGCTCAGATATATTTGATAAAAGATATCTGAGGGCTACAAGATAGGGCTTTATATCGGTTAGAGACATTTTTAAAACGATTATTTCCTTACTTACCTGGAATTAAAAATTTATTTCTTCAATAAAAACTACTTCTTGGAAAAAGAAACACTATCAACAACTCGTATTGTGCAAGCTCTCATCGCTACAGTCACGTTATTAATCCCTTGTGTGAAATTATGATCAAGGATGCCTTGCACACCCAGGAATGAATTATTTGGTATATTACACGGGTAACCTATCGCGTTTACCCTGATAAATGCAAAACAATACATTCTTCAACATTACACCATAAACCAGTAGTGTCAGTAGTATCATATTCCTTCTCATCGCTTCTTTTCACTTAGTTTTACTTTCAGAAAATCCGCTATGTCCTTAAATCACAAGTATCCTCTGCTTCTTTTTCTACTTTTAGAAAATTTAGCATATTCAATGTGGATTCTCAGCTAAGACCTGACTTTTGGTTTACAAGAAACAAGAATATAACGTTAGGGATCATAGTGTTTTTTTTAAGGAATGGGATTGAATGTTATCTAAATTGCCCCATCATCATTTTCTTCATTTTTTTAATGATCAAGACAACTTTTTACGAGTACTTGAGTTGAATTATTACTCATATGGTCTACCAACCAGTAGCGTGAAAGGTCCCACAGATCAAACGAGGAACCGTTTCCTCACCATTTGTTATATGCTCATTGAACACAGGCGGGCCCAATCGGAAATTGAGTGTGGGTGAATACGTCCACGTGATTAAGGTGATTGAAGATTAAATGAAGTTGGGAAACACCGCTCCACAGAAAGGCTCCATGACAGTGCCAATGTGGTCCACGCAAAGTGACTTATTGAAAAAATTTGCGCGTAGTAAAAAGGCTCGACTGAGGGATGCTCAATAATGTACCAGACGGACGTCACCATCGCGACCAGAATAATGATAAATGATGGTAATGAGAAAACAATGCCAGTTCAAATAAGACAGGAAGCGACAATTTATATCTACAGTGGGCACTTGAACTATTTGGAGCAGTTTTGAATGTAATTTACGATAAAATCACTAAATATATGAGTCGCGTAACTCTATTTGAGCCAAACCTTTCAATAATTATCCCGATTAAAGAGTAAATATGCACAAATATAGAACACATAGTGGCAGCGTGAGTGTATGCCATTAATTTAACTTACTAATGAACCACATTCCGCGATAATTCATATGTTTAGATTTCTATTAACATAATACGACTAAAGTACTAAATCTAAATTTAACTTAATAGCAATCATGGAATACGTAAATTGACTCGGAAAAAGTGATCATATCGATGATTACAATCCAAAATTGTCCCAATTATGACCAGAAACATAGCGTCAAGAATCGTGCTGTAAACACTGTAGCCAGAGTGCGTAACCGTTGGCAAACATTATGAGATTGATGATAAACCTAGCTGAAAATTGAAGCCGCAAGAATTAGTTTGAAATTTAACATTTTTAACTTTTTAACTAAATTTTTAAACTTTAATTTTTAAACTTTAAATTTAACTTTTAAACTTTTTAACAGTCGAAGAAACTATTTATACTCAAAACACACAATCATGCCCATTGTTTGGAATGTGAGATTACTAATTCGCTCATAGTTTAATGGATCTTCCAATTGGTCTGGCCATATCTAAAGTAACAATAAAACCAAATATTGATAAATAATTACAAAAAAGAAGAAAATGTAGAGCAAACACTGTTTGAATTAAATGAATGAAAATTGATGCTTCTCCATTTGACGGATACCATTGTTTCCATTACTTAGCGCAGTAATGCAATTACGGTTAATTCAGGTGTGTCGTTACTTAAATGGCCTCTTATATTCATGAGATGAACGAGGGTAAAAGCCAATAAAAAAAATCAAAAAGAATTCAATTAACGACATGTATTAGGTATTTTGTAGAAAATTTGACGGCATTACTAATGGTAGTCAACGAATATATTTTAATTTAATAATATTCTTTGGCTAAACTTAAGGCGTTTAATTAAATAAATTCACGTATCGGGATTCCAAAAGGTTAAACCAGTAATCTAAAATAAAAAAATATTAACCTAAAATTAAGCCGCATCTCACCCTATTCTTTACCAATTATCAAAAGTAACACCCTAAATATTTCGAATTTTTTTTTGAGAAATTCCAATGGACACAATTTGATAGGGCTAAAAGTTTTGCGAAGACTTATAGCAGATTTCATTTTCACCAGAAATCTCGGGAAAACTCAATTTTATCCGCTTCCAAACAATGGGCATGAAAAAACAGACAAAACTTAAATGGAACTGGATCTTTTACTAAAATGTATAATGTACGCACTCATCTGGCCACAACGAATGAAAAGAACTAGAGGGTGGTACATGAGTATCAACATTGAGCGAGAAAAAGGTTATTGTGAAGAATATGGCACACTTAAACACACACGCACAACCACACACGCACACACTTATAACTACTTCCTAATAGAAGGAGATGCACAAAGTCACTTACTGTTTTTCTTGTACAGGAGTATCTCGAACTGATCGTGCAGCTGTTTCTCTAAGACCTCGTCGATCCTCGAGATGGTTTCTTTGTCTGTCAGCTCACCGTACATGAAACTGCACCGACAGGACTTCTGCATAACCTGCGGAAATAATGTTGGACACTCACATTCTTCGAATTTTAGAATGAAGAAAACGATGCTCTATAATGGTCGCAAGTGAGAAAAATTTTTGGTTAACTTTTTGCGATCAAACAAGGCAAAAAAATCATTCTAAAATGTATTTTACGGTGCATTCGAAAGAAAACGGGAATTTTCACCTTTCGCGGTCTAAAACACTCATATTTTTAATATACACGTTACAAGAATTTTAATTACATGATGTCAACCTTAGTTTTATCTTGCACTGGCAGTTGCAAATGTGTAGGGCAAGAGAATATAAGCTAATTGATTCTTCAAATAAATTTGCCTTTGATTGATTAATCAAATGAAGTAATTCTACTAACCGCCGCAAGGCCTCTCTTCAATTAAATTGTGTTTACTCTATTTATGCAAGCGGTGTAAATGACATTTTCAGCCCAAAATATCGTAAATGGAAACAATGAGCTGCAATTAAAATTTACTACGGCACCATTACGTTAGTGAAATATTTTCAGCTTGAGTGTAATGATAACAATGGAGAAGAAAAATATTAGTATATGCACGTGTAAAATTATTTTAATTTCATTATTCTTGGAGAATATTTAAATGCACGATCGATCGACTAAAACCAGGTCACCACATATCGGTAAACTCTGCCGAGCGTATTTCGGTTAGATAAAAATTCGCTTACAATGTTTTCAGTTGATACATCATGCATGCAGAGTAAACGGATAGATGGGTGAGAGAATGAAAGAAGTGGGGATAATGGAGGTAAATCCAAGCCAAGAAAGAAAATAAAATCCATACCAATAGAGACTAGGGTTTTAGCATTTAGGGTAATTAGATACAGTGGCATGGTTTTCAGGTCAATTACCTCTGCCCTGTTGTAGCCGGAGATTTTGCAGAAGGATTCATTGCAGTAGACGATTGGAAAGTCCACGATCTGAGCATTTGCCAAGAGGAAACTGCTATCAGCTGCAAAGAAAAATGAGAGAATTAATTAGTAATACTTCAAGTGGAAGTGTCATTTCATTTAAACACAGTTAAATTAGCCAGGAGAAGTGGCTAAACATGAGAAATGCCTAGATTACATAACTGCTGCGCTGTACATTTTTACAAGTAATGGTTGGGGTGGAGTCACCATAGATACCGCGAATACTTTATATTCGGAACATTCTAAGAAAATTGCAACTCTTCAGTTTCCATTAGAGGTTTTATTATTAACGAACGTAAAGGATAAATACTATGAAGGTAAATAATTCAAGTAAATATCCACACCAGTGGTAATCATGAGTAGAGGGACCAGTAAAATAGGTAGGGAGATAGTAGTTATCTAACGAGGAAGTATTATAATTTTAAAATATACCCTCCTCGGTAGCTCTCAATTACACTTAGGTACATTTTCCTTCATGAATGGGGAGCAGGTAATTGGAATGATTTAACCGGGGTAATAATGGAGTCCTTCCAAATTGATACTCAGATATTTATGAGTAAGTAACAATAACTGAATTCTGAGGGCGTTTTTATTTTTTATACTTCATATTGTCTTAATATATTATATTTTTGTTTTATGTTACCACCTATACTATTCTCTACTACTGAATTTGGATTCTAATAAAGTACGGCGGATTTAGCCGCATATGCGTAATTTTTGGAACTTTTAAAAAGGGACTGCCCACTGCACGCGACTAACGGTTCACTTAAAGGGCTCACCTCCACGAGAACGATTCAATTCAACCGTGCCATCGTTTTTGCCTAGACCAATGGATGACTCATATGCCAATTCATTTGAAGATCCAACAGCTCTCCGTTGGTGGATTATTCCATTCGGAAACACCTACCCCCCCCCAAGTCGGAAGGGGTCACTCTTCTAATTTTACATTACATCCAAACATACTCAAAACCGACTGATGCGTACAAATATTATCAGGTAAAATAGGACATACCAATAAATTTTCATAGCTATTGCACTCCAAAAACAATCTAGGTGAAAGTATTCACTCCCGAATTGAAATGATCATCCTCCTCTTTATCCAAATCTGCCGTTCCGAAAAGCGTTTTAACAAACTGAATATATGTTATACAAATCATAATTTTCAAAGTCAATTTGCCGAAGTCAGAAAATCTGAAATTTGGGAACACAGGTATATTCTAAAGGTGGTGATGCAGACCAAAACACAGGCGATAGTAAAAGCCATAAAGGTAATAATTTCTGCTATAAACATAACTCTGTACCAGGTGATCGTCCAAGGTAATCAGGATTCAGAAGACGTCCTTTTGAATAAGATAACGACTCTTGCGGAACTAGGATATTTGACTCCATCGAAATGGCTATTACTGAACCCGAGAAGTGAACATGGAACGCATTAACTAACTTAAGACAGTCTTAATACATGCGCTATATATTGGAAAGGCTATATAAACAATCTACAAGGAAGACTTGCTTCCCAAAATATATTCTGGCCCTACTCAAATAACCCGAATACCACAAGTAGGGGAAGGTGTTATCTTGGTGAGAACGAAATCATACATTTTTCCGTGACTTAAAACTCATTTGATTCCAATTTCGCTCATTATTAATGTCAATGGTGGTTATCAATCGTTTAAATTATTAATTATGGTATCCTGGTTTAAACTAGCCTCTTTACGGTTATTTGTTCACGATTTCGACGAGAAAATGTTCTTATGCATCTAATAAAGTTGTTACGAAATCGTTTTACTAAAAACGTCATAAAAAGAGAATAGTTAAGATCGATCCGGTAACTCCACATATTAGGATCACGCGGCAGGATTAAAATATTACACATGTTAGGTCAATGTTTCAGAATTTCTTTGTCCCATTATCATATTAAAACTTGAATGTAAATATTTGTCCATGAAAAACTGCTAGAAATAGTCCACAAATATATTTAAAGGTCAAGAAGATAACTTAAAACTAATTTAATGTAAACTCATTTTAACAGAGATTCGGAAAGACTTTAAAGGCATGGTGCATAACATAAGACCGAAAACAATTCAACAATTCTGGGCGTGATTATAATACCTACATCGATTAGCATTGCAGGCGAATTATTTTTCTTATTCCTGGAATGTGGGAAAGATTACGTGAGTTCGAATTACGGCAGTCGGATTTCCAGCCCGAAAGTCTAGGGTTTTAACCCTTGAAGCGGTGGTGAGTTTTTAGTGATTCTCTTGTAAGTGCCAAGTGGGAAGGCATCCAAGTATCTGCTCACTGGATGGGTCTCTCTAAATCCTTCCTCTAGTCCCATAAAAAACGGTGTTCTATTGAGACCCTACCCATCTCCACTAATTACCTGGATTTGAATTAAGACACCACCTTTGAAACTTCTTGCTCACCGCAATCACCACTAAACCCACCTTGAATTACAACCTCACACTACCGAAGATAAGCAGCGACGTGATTTAGACACCTTTTGACAGTAATAAGGGTAAAAAAGGCTTCTCAATACAAAATTTGGACTTATTTAATCTCCGACCTGATTAAACTGTACAGCGAGATCAGTACTATAAGCCATTACATGATTGCAAAAGTAATTTATTCGCCTCTAATCAGTTTACGATCTGGCTGATCAAATCCACAATACCGTTTAAAAATTTCATAGAGTACTTCCTAATTGGTAGCACACGCATTGGCAATAATGTGAAACAATGTCATACAAAAAAATGAATTCCCTATGATGAAAATAGGAAACATGGGTTAAAAAATAAACTCTTCCGCTTTCGGTAAAGTTGGAATAAGTAAAAACGTAAAGATGAGGCTATAAAAACATGAACATAAGCACAGAAAATCACTATGACAATCAATAAATAGTTATTTACTTGGAAATTCACTATGGATTCAATATCTGTAGGTAACTTAAGTAAGCCTACGACGATATAGCAAAATTATTGGTGAATAATTTTACTAAAAATATTTATTGGTAACTCATCATATAAAAATATGTTTCAAAATTTATTTAGACATAAAGATAACGACTGAGTTGCATCAAGCGTCCAAATCAGTATCAAATAAGAGCATGGCATGTATAAAATAAAGCCACGAAAAAAATAGCTGCTATATCCTGCAATACGTATCACAGGTGTAATTTTTTTTTAAATACACACCCTAGTGTCCCCGAGTATTCCTAGGCATTTAAATTTCTTGTGATTATTCGTTGTCATTAAGGTCAGTAATAATCATAACATGAATCAGGAAAAAATATCAGCCAATGAAATACTTAACAGTGGAAAAACACTCGACGAAGAAAGGAAGAATGTAAAACCTGCAAAAATCAATCAATTTATGAGCTACCATTCTTTATATAGGTCATGTAAGTGGTTATTCACTTTTATGGAATATACAACGCCAAACTGCAGCTGATACAGTATCAAAAATAGTTCAAATAAAATTTTCTCATTGATGTGATTGAGAAATTTGCTAAATAAAACATTCTGTATTTTGCATCAATTCTATGGCAAACAAGTAAACTGGAAAGGTTCTCTTTCAAAATTCAACATCAAATTAATCCCTGCGTATAGCATAATCATGGTGCGTTTAATCCAACTGAAAATCAGTCCTAAGCAATATTTTAACGAATAGTACGTTATTTCCTATTAAATGAGGTCAGCCTAAGCATTAGATTAAAGCTGGATATAATATACCCTTTATTGCCATTGTACAATTACGGTTGAAATTTACGCACTGGAAAACTAACACTAAGAAAATCTAACGTTTATGATTGTCTTCATCTACACCTGCAACATTGAGCCACTGAAATTGAGGACTGGATTCTTATTTTCCTTATCTCACGACAGTATTTCTACCGCTCCATGCATATGTTTAAAAGAAATATGGGCAATGAAATAATTTAGTGTTCATGTTGAAATGACGATTGTCATAGTTATCGAAGTACGCGCAGCGTTAATTTTCAAACAGTTCCATTCATTTTTTATTGTCGTCACCCGGGAAATTCGGGATTGTGTTTATCAATTTAACAGGCCATTTAAATAATAAATAATGTGGTTTGGCCCATTATTCGGGATGGTCATGGAATACATTCCGTCGGATTCTCAACTAAGGCCTAAGGATATAAACGAGAGGGAGTTTCATAATTTCATGTGCTTAAACTCTTAAGTAGCATACAGATGATAGGTGTATTGGGTCTAGGTGAACTGGCCACAAAAGGGAATGGAAATACTTTTTCTTAAAGAGAGCATTTTACTAACTTATTTTCATTATAAAATTCTATTCAATTACGATATAATTCATAATTGGATAGGATTTTATTGAATGCTAATAAATACTATTTTCGTATACGAACCTCGACGGGGTATTTAATTTGGTGGATATTATTGCCACAGATGCTTACTATCCTTAGAATGTTGAGGTTACCGACGATATTGGCTCAAAAAATGCACCCCAATACACATACCACTTCTCTCTGGTCACGTTCATTTGATTGGTGTGGTCTAATATAATGATACGAGATATCTTTTAGCTATTCTATAAAGTTATATACAAGAAAACAATGATTCCAGTCACGAATGTATTTGAACCAGATAACGTTATTATTATGTAAGATATTTTCGATTGTAATGACGTAAACACCAGAGCGTCTAAGTTGTCATTACAATATCATTGCATACCGCATATCATGTATGATGAAAACGATTAAGGTTGGGCTTTATCTTAAGCTTTCCACGTAAAAAAAATTTCACTTAACGCCTAACAAATTATATTACTTCATTCGCGACAAATAAACGATGGTTTCCTCAGTTTAAAAACCAACGTATCACCGATAGGGGCTATTAAAGGAAGACCACTAAGCCACTTGATGTCAGAAAAGAGTTTATCCTTTGCTAGTAGCCGAAAAGATACCAGTCGAACCACTGTATCACGACTAAGCACCGGTGTATTAGTAGCAAGGCGAAAGGAACACACACCCAGCTTTAGCTGTCGAAACGCAAACACTCGGAAACTTTCCGGATTCCCTCGAAAGAGGGCCAAGAGTCGATGGTAAATACGGCAAAAACGGCTACTCCCAGATAAAATCCACTTAATCGCTTCCCTTCGGACAATTTCGCCGGAGGAGCCGAACACTGCTTCACACCGTTTTCATCGTGGGCGTTCTTTAAGTCCATCCAGAACGATCAGCGATTCTGCCTTAGTTTATTGTGACCTGAGAAAAGTTGTAAAATAAATTTATTTACGAACAACGTTTAAAGGCACGTATTAATACTTGAGAGAAAAGATCGTATTTCTTACCGAAGAAGAGAGAATATCTCTAAACTCACCGAAATAGATTATGCGATCATTCAAGTTCAATTTAAATAAGATATGACCGCAACCTTTCATTCCCAAATATTAGACGTTATTTTACAAATGAGTTTTATAAATGTAGAACTTCACATTTTCAATATATATCTTACATAGGTTTTTGCTAGAAGGCGTTCGTTATTAAAATAAGAAAAAGAGGGATTCTTCCCTACAAAGCAATGCTATAAGATCTTAGGTATCTGATTTAAGGTCATAGATAAAGACACAATTTGCGCCCACCAGAAAACGTATTCATAAATATGCTCATTGAAGTTTACAAATTTTCAATGATATAATCCACTTGTTTTTGATGAAATCTAAAATCAAAGTATGTAGTCTTTTCACCGATAAAGAATAGAACCATAATGCAAGTGCAAAAGAGAATAACATAAATAACTAATATAAAAAATATACTTTCCTTTACACCGAAAATTGAAGTAGCTTTTTGTTCAGCCCGGCAGACGAAGTAGGAGAAAATCTAGCGAAAATGTGATGACATACTAGTTGAAACGTATTCAACGCCATTCGTTTGTGTTCCTATGACTGATTAGGACTAATTGCACAGGATATCATGGTTGCTCTAACGTTTTTCTGTGGACACTAAATTTTTATTAACCTTTACAGGCGTCTTTTTTCGTGAAATCTCGAGGAAAAAGGAAAATAATTTAGAGTCATCAAATTGCTATCATAGATTATAGCCAATTAGTCTCATGGAAAGTAATATAAATTACACTATCAATAACGATTACTCTATTAATAATTTTCAATTTTTCTTCTTCTTAACATATTGTAAGTAGAACATAATAGCCAAGTAAGTAGTAAGTCGAACCCAATCGAATAAAACGTATTTTCTCACGCCATGGACCATTGGCAAACCAAACCATGTTGTTAAAATGAAGGAAAATGAAAACTTTAATTGCTATGATACCTCTGTTCCATCTGTTGCTTCAAGATTGCGGAAATTCCAGGATTTAATTACATACCCAACAGTATAATTAAGTTACAGCCTCTTATGAAGTAGCAGCAGTAAAAAAAATGCTACTGGCTCTCGGAGACAAAGCGATTAGCTCTTCAACCATGTATAAGCCGCTAACTTAGTCAGCTAGAGGAAATCTCACTGAAAGGAATTAAAGAGGATTCAAGGACACCCTTCTCATTTTCATCTTACAATAATTTAAGGAGAAGAATTGATCATTATAAATAGAGTTATATTGTAATTTACACGATTCCCTACGAGACTAACTGGCTCAAAGCGTGTAATATACATAAAACCGTTTGATGGACATTCATTTTTTTCTGTTTTACCTTGGCATTTTAGGAAATAAAAGACGTATATTGGGACTAACCGCTTCTAGCTTAGAGCTGCTCCTGGGATGAGTCAAATTTTAAAATTTCACATTTTAAAAGTATGAAAACTTTCCACTCAATCATCATTATCGTGAAAGCTACATATTTCGCCATTAAAAATTAGGATAGCACAAAATTAAGCCTATTTTTGATCTTTCCTGAATAGAGCTGAAACTTTTTACATTTTTTATGTTACTTGAAAGCAACATCGGGTTATATTGGTTTAACAAAGTTCTAGCTTTTTGTGAAATAGTGGCAGTAAAAAAAGTTAGCAACAGGCTCTAGGAGACAAAACGATTAGCGCGTCAACCATGTATAAGCCGCTTACTTAGTCAGCACGTGGGAATCTCACAGAAAGGAATTGAAGGGGATCCAAGGACGTCCGCGTCCGTCAGTGCTTCCATGGTCGTTGAGCGGGAGCAATTGCATGCGAGGTTAAAGGGTGAGAAAGTGGGCTAGGTGGGGGAGGCGAGAATAAAATCGAGTTCTCGAAGAGGACGCGTAACAATGGGCTCAGTAGATGGATAAGCGCTTCTCCGTTCAGCCGGTGGGTCTCGCTGAAAGAACATCTCGTCTACGATTACATAAAAAAAGAAGAATCTCGCGGGAGAGAGAAGTTATGGCGATGGAAATAAGGTAACGCTTGACGGAGGACGAGGCAATAAGGGCGTGATAAGGAGAGGAAAAAGGAAGAGAAGGAATCTATGTCTATTAATAATCTCTCTATCGTAGACAAGAAATCCTAACGTTTAAGAAGCGTAGAATTTGCTTTGCCCCAGCATTAGGGTTTATTGATTCCAAGGTAACCATTATCTTGTATGATGTGAGGCACGATATGGTGGAAGTTCTTAATAATTGTAAAATTAGACATTGCAATATTTCCATTGAGTTTTATTATGAAACTACGCGTTTCGTCGCTACAAACAACTTTATCCATAAAAGTCTGATACGTGAGAAAATATGAATGCTATCAAGTGTGATAATGTTGTTTGTAACGACGAAACGCATGGAGTCGTAATAAAACTCAGTGGAAATATTGCAATGTCTAATTGTACTAATACCAGTGTAGCCAGTTTGTCACAAGAAGCTATTTTTTAACAAGAAGAGAAGATAGCTTACTGTCTGAAAGCAAGTCATGACTTCCGTGAATCTATCCTCGTAATCGTACCTAAGTAGCTAATTTCTTCATACGCAGTCAAAAAACCTCCTCCGCTTTCGTTGAAAAAATTTTCCGAACAAAAAAATTGCAAAAATATAGAAGAAAATATGAATGATTTTAAAATGAATTATGATGTGGTGTGTATAACTAAAAACTCAGAAAAAATAATATCGGAACGTGAAAACAAATCAAAAACTAAATTATGGTTTTGAGGGCGTCTCTATGAATTAGCGCAGGAAATATGATTCCTAACTTGCCACAAATTTTATTCATTAAAAATCATAGTAAAAAATATATTTAAATTTGGCACAATCATTTAAATGGAGAATGTGCACAAGCAAGACTCATCAATTTATCTGTTTATATTATTTTTATCAATTGAAATTTTAATTTAATATCAATGGGTAATAGATTCGGAGAGGGGGAGTTTTGGTGGAGAAAATAAGGTAACGCTGGATGGAGACGGGAGTTGGGATTGTAAGGGTGTTGGGGAGGACGTGAAGGGGAGAAGGAGTTGAAAGGGTTGAAGGCCCGTGAAAGACCGTGGGGAGGGGAGGCGGGAAAAGAGAGAGAGCTGAGTTAGACGGATAAGCCAAGTGTAGGAAGTGGGGAGTGGAAAATTGGATATCAGCGAGAGTGAAAGAAGAAGAAGGGCTGAAGAGGCAAAGGGTCCCGACCACCCCACTGTTAAAGGAGCTGGTGAGATACACTGAGAGAGAGTACGAGTCAAAAATGAGTGCACAGAGTGGACGGATTTAAGCCTTCGTTTTTTCCCCTCTGTGGATTGCAACTCCTTGCTGCTCGATAGAGGTATTTTGTAGATATATGTCGGCACAATTTTATGATTCACTTGGTTTTATCGTATTTATCCTCACAATTGAATGAGAATTAAGAATACGGTTCTTTATGAACTCTCCATTCTTTTCATATGCATTTCGATAACAATATTTTCAATAAGGGCAGCTTCAACTAAACCTTATCAATCGCAAGAGGCTAGTCGTTGTCTTCTTTGAGCATTTGCTTTTTATATATAGACGGCTGGTGTCTCAACACCCCCTGCCACACGTCTTTTTAGGCGGTTTTTGGGGTAGTATGTAGATGCAGATGAAGTGACTTGAAAACAACGAATAAATTTACTTTCAAACTTCCTTAAATAGATGAGCATATTTTGGTTAATTCAAGAAGTAAAATGAATTGATAAGTAAATAAATATCGTGCACAAGTGAGTGCATTGATAAAGCCCGTTGCTAAAGGGAAATTAAAAAGGCACAATAAAATAAAGAGGGTATTACTAAATTGCATAAATGCCTCATGCATGCAATTACAGCGTCAATTAATGCAATTTTTATTTCCCATTCTGGAGTGCAGCCGTAACTTTTTATTTCTCAGCTAATTTTCACATCATCGAACGTAAACCATTAAAAGGATCGTATAGCCACGTACTTTTGACTCACAAAAAGGGAAAAGAAAGTTTTTATCATAAACGCAATTTTAACTGTACATCCCCCGCTAAACCTATTAACCCTTTCTAACCCAGAGCTGATTCTGGGAGAAGTCAAATTTGAAGATTTTTCCATTTGGAAACTTGAATATTTTACGCTCATTGATAATTATCGTGGCAGTTTAATATTTCGTCATTAAAATTTACACTACAAAATAGTAGGTAGTTTAGATATCTCCTGAATAGAGCTGAAAGTTTAAACATTTTTGATGTTGCATAGAAGTAACATTGGGTTATAAAGGGTTAATGAGATTCAGAGTGGTTGAGCAAAAGATATGAATATACCTCTGACATTTTTCCAGCACCCGAGAGCCCATTACAGTCATTACAGCTCCCACCGCGAGGCAAGAGAGTAAACTTGATACCAGGACTAAAATCTTATTTGCTGTTGCACGCAGGCTGGAAAAACGGCTGGTTACCATGGGATCTCACGCCATCCTTCTGGCAGCCCTACAACATAACGCAAGGATGCGATTCGAAAACGGAAAATAGCCGTTGTAGACAGAGGGCGAATACAAACAAGTACATAAATACATTCAGGTGAAGTGAGGATCGGTTGACCTTGGGTTATAGGCACAATAAACGGTGGTAAAATAGCGTGGTGATGACATCTATGCACATGCATATTCTCGCATAAACAGCTGGTTCTTGCGCCACAATTTAATTTCTACTCGGCGACAATGTACCCTCCATTGCATTTTACACTCAATTTCATTCCTAATTATGTTTTCACTCAAACAATCAATTCAACGAGTTATACAATGTTAGCTACCAATATTCAAGCAATTGTCCGCTTTTACATCTCGCTTAGATATATCTACTGCCGCCAATCAATTTCGATGGTCAATATAGTGTCGAATTTCGAAGTCATATAATGATGTCACATGGTTTTGAAAGTAATAATAACAGCGATAATCACATTTTTCGAATTTGCCGACTTCAGATGTTTGCGGATGAATGAAGTGTTCTACTCGAGATATGATTCCTTTTGGCATCAACTTTGTATTCCTTTAATCAGAAAATTTGGAAGAGGGAACTGATATACTGAAATATATATCTTATTTGTCCTTTTGGGCATGAAGAACACAGGAGGCGAGCTAAAACTGTAGCGGTACGGTATTAGGCGCTAAATAAATTATAATATCTACATTTAAAAAAGATGCCGAGATCTCAGACATTTTCTTGTCCAATTCCGCAATATTTGATTTATCTGTTTTTCCGGTTTGAGGCCAAGCAAATCCATCAGCACAATATGAGAGAGCAAACAGGTAAATGGGATTTAACGTGTTCCACATACTAGTAAAGAAACATGTTTCGCATACCTTGGTAAAGGTACCCTAGATTGTTGAAATTAGCTTTGTGTCTAGCGGGGGACCTTGTACCTAAACGATTTTTATAACGTTTTGAAGTTATTTTCATTGCCCAGATGATGATTAAAAGGCCTCAATTAAATATTGACCACGCTAACAATTAGTACCTATGCACTAAATGAATCTGATAGGGAAAATATACTCTTAAATGAAGAAAATGATTTTTTCACATGGATTTCGAGGAAAATTTCTAAAATCATAAATAAAAATAGAAAATGCTCGTGCTTAAAAATATTTTCAACTGAAGGCCAGGCAATGAGAGATGCTGAATATCGCTGGAATTCTATTCAAGAATAGACAAGAAAAGAGCTCGCTAACTCAAATAAAATGAGACAAAAAAAGTAACTCACTACATTCCTTCAATACACCTAAGGAAAATGCGGTTTTGAAATATCGAGGAACTGGTGCATAAGAGCAAATCGGAATGGATTTTTCAATTACGGAATTCCAAAAAAAAAAATTACGTAATTTAGCTTCAACGGGTCAATTTCATCAATTCAAAGGCCATCCTGGAAAATAAAACTTAATCCGAAAGTTCCATTTCAAAAAAATATTTCAATAAAATAAGTCAAATAAAAGTTGTGACTAAAGTGCATAAGTGGGATATATAAGGTGCATAAAGTACGATATTTTCAGTTCATCTTTTACGTTTTTCATAAGCTTGCAAACGCAGAATGAAGAGAGCAAATTGTGATCTCTGGTTCACTTTTATTATAAGCTGAGCCATTTTAAAATGCCTGGAAGCTGAGCATGGAAAAAATACCGTAGCAGGTAAACGGGGAGAGAAAACGTGTTAATGCGGTTTACGACGGAGTTAGTTAAAAGAAAAGCTCTGTTTTGTGATCCGTATTGCTTTTCCTTGTTCCGGCGACCCCGAAGGAATTTTAATATTTGAAGCGGAGAAGAGGGTTCCTCATTTTTTTCAAAATGTCTTTCGCCGATCTGGAAGCCAAAGGGGAATTCTTAATGCACTCCACTCCGAGCGTAGCTAACGCTTCCTACGTGAGAACTTCATCGCTCTCCCAAAACGACCCAGTTCAGTCAAGAAGTTCCTACCCATCCCTCTCCTCTTTTTCCACTTCCGACAAACCCATACCTTTGGCCCCAAACCCCATTTCCACATGTACCCTTTCCTTCAAACCGTCTTCGTACTTCTGGATTGCAAGAATTTGAGAGCCGTCTATGAACAAAAATGGTCTCCAACACTTGGTTTTTAGCTGCTAGTATCAATTGCCTGATAATATTATTTTCATGGGTAGCAATATCGGACATTGTTAAGCCTGGTTTTGGCAATGAAAATGAAGATTTAACGGTGCATGAATAGTATTTATAGATGCAGATAAGCTATGATTATTTAGTGGAATGAATGTGAGAGATGTTTGTAATGATTTGCGTACACATGGCAGTGGCATAAAGTGAACACGAAATAACATTATATGGAATGGCAAAACATAAAGGTAATAGCAGATGATTAAGAGAAACGATTGATGACAGATTTACATGGTTGTATAGACAATGATGATCTACAAATTATTTTAGCTCCTTGTGCGCATTGTTTAAAATTATGACTTTCAGAGCTGTTAATATAGGATATTGCAAATTTTCTGGAATATTCTGGTCAATTTTTATTTAGCATGACTCAATTTTCTGCAGGTTCCACTCGACTTTTGTCTTTTGAATGGTTCGAGTGACACAATCCAGATCTCAAGAATTAAAAATGATCCAGAAAAGTAAATTAGTAGATTGGCCTACTGTTACACTGCTACAGACCAATCCTAGGATTACCTCAGAAGCAATGGCGTAACTAGGAATATGCTTTGAGGTCTGGGGGGGGGGGGTGAGATGGCATAAATTAGTAGATTGGCCTACTGTTACACTGCTACAGACCAATCCTAGGATTACCTCAGAAGCAATGGCGTAACTAGGAATATGCTTTGAGGTCTGGGGGGGGGGGGGGTGAGATGGCATGGGGCGGGAATATTTTTGAAAAATAACATGCCTGGATATACATTTTACATAATTTTGGCACTAAAAATTTCAATTTAAGCAGATGCAGTTAATATATTTCAAAATTAGGCAATATTTTTAAATAACTTATTTATTTATCCGGTGCTTTGGTGGGGGGGGGGGATCTATCCACTCATCCCCACCACAGTTACGCCACTGCTCAAAAGGATATCAATGAAACTGAAATATTTAAGTAGAAATATAAATTTGATGTGTTATAATACCAAATAATGAGTTGTATGTAACACATACAATCACGCCTTATTACACATGATTCATATGTATACTGCCGGTCACATTTTGTCCATGCGTTATTGAAGCATGCTCAGAAGATATCAGCATTATTTGAATTCTGCATGAATAATGAATTAAGAAATTACGTGATATTGTCCATTCTCCAGCTTTTGTTCAGAAAAAATCATAAGTTAAAACTTATAAACTTCATGGTTAACATAACTTTAAAATCTTTAAAATGTATCTATGCTACAATGTTATATGCGAGGTAACCATAAAACAACCACTCTTAATGACCTACGTATTTTGTAACATTATTCATTTTTCATTGAATCGATTCCCGTTTTATCCCTCATTATAGTCCGTAGCCAAAGGAATCCTGTCCTTGACTGTAGCAATTTGGTTTTCCTAGCATTCTGTAAGAACACCCCCCTCCCCGCGTCCTACCTTCCCTCCCTTACCCTCCCTCCCCTCATCCACTATACAAAATATTCACACATAAGGACTTGCTGTTCATAGTTTTGTCCTGGAAAATGCCTTCGGCACAAGTGAAACTCGCTTCGCTACTCGAAGTCGCATTGTATGGAACATACGGAATGTTTTTATTTTATTTTACATGATAATGTAATTTCATTAAAAGTACGTGTATACCCATTCCATTAAAAAATTTTATTTGTTAGTATGTATTATGAAAAGGAAGGTTGGATCGTATCACAGGGCCCACCAGATGGTATAATCGAATGGAGATACACTTCTTACAAAATATTGCATTAGAATACAACAGAGGGAATGGAGGGATATCTTGCATCTCTACCCTCGAGGGAGTGATAAGAATTCGGTCGGTCCGCGAGGCTTGAAGAAATCGTCGCTCTATCGGCAGGGTGGAGTACTATCGGCTGCTCTTAAAAATGTTGCGCAGCGGGAAGGATTCAGGTTGTGAGGCGTCTCTGGGCTAATGAAAGAGACTCCGCGGTGGATTCAGAGGATGTGGCCTCCTTTTCCCTCACCTCTCCTCTCCATATATCGACCGTAAATAACGGATGTTTCCATGGTTTTTAATTCGCATGTGAGTCTCGGGGCTCGGTTCGTTTTTTTGTTTTGCTTCGGAGTGCACCCATATTGTAAGGAGTGCCTTCCTCCGAAACGGTGTCTACACAACGCTAGCATGACATGACAGTACAAACACAAGAGAATCCTAATGATGAACGGTCTTTGAATTATTTTTTTAAAGGGGAAAACAACACTCGTTAACAGATTGTTTCTTAGTATTTTAGGTAGGTACTTTCACAGACATATTTGATAGTAAAATACATACTCTGTTGAAAACCTCCAAGTTTTCTGAGTTGAATATAAGAAAGAAAAAAATTATCAGCATTACCAGGTGAGACAAACCATAAAATTACCTGCCATTAATAGAAAAATCGATAAAACATAATGGTTCCTCGTATATTGAAAAATTTTCAGTCAATAACTACTCTTACCATGTAGTATGACATATTTTATGAGTCATCGCAAAAACAACGGTTCATCAATCAAGATAAGACAGCGATAATGAATTAACTATCATCCTATGATATTATGCACGTGATAGTTGGAAAAACAGGGAGAAAGAAAATTCACCAAGTTTCCTAAGTGCTTAAAATTAGATAAATACATGCTTTGCAATCTTGTAGATACCAGAATTAGACTCCAGCAAAGCTAACTCCTAATGAGATTTTTAATATATGTGCTCAAAATGTTCCATTCAACTTTCAAAACAAACACTTTCAGGTAAACAGCAAGAAAAAATGAGTTCCTATCAATAAATTCTCCCTCTAATCAATCCACGTTATGAAAGAATATAGATAAACCCGTAACTTAGGTAGAAGAACTTTCTCAGCATATATTGTGCGTTTTTCTACCCAAGTATATAACATACCATGATGATAAAGATAACTTCACTAGTACCTCATCTTACCCAAATCACTTTTTCATCCTCATATGAACACCAAAAGGTAATTGCGTAAAAATATATTAGGGGTAAGCTGATTTACCGCGGACTACCTGCTGAGGGAGGGACGACTGAAAGTTCCTCAATACCGATACAGTGGAAAGCGTATGGGATGAAGGGATGTGAGGGATCTTTTTATGGGGTCATGAGGTGACCCTAAGAGAGGAGGATATTTCAAATCGATAATAAGAATTCAATCCCTTGTCCCTGAAGAAGAAAAGGCTCCGCACGGGGATATTAATACCAAAAACGCAAAAAATTAAAGACATGTCCATATAAATAGAAATGATAAGGAAATGGACAAAAAGTGGTAATTTCTACTCGAGGAAGCCGCTCTAACTCAGAATCGATGATTTTTTTCTCAACATTATGTTTCAAAAATGCATTTTTGAACACCTTGAATAGGGAGGATTGGCATCATGCATTCTAGCAATGAAAATTAATGACGAAGCGTGTCATAGTCTCGATGACTGATAGCTCATCAAAGCAGCAAGAAAACAATGTTATTCTAGTAAACTCACAAGATTACGTTTACCTGCCTGTTCTGAATATTTGACAGATTTTTGAATTTTCACTTTCTAATCAATAATTTAATTTATTTACAATAACAGTGAATGAGAAATGTATCTTATAGTCCATTAAATATGGAATACTAAAAATATTTTTATCTTATGTTTCATAACCCCTAAAAAATGGAAGCTAGGAAATTTCAGAGAATTAATTAATCTAGTTCCTAGAAAATTTCTTCATTACTTTATAGTTAACAATAATCCCTATGGCTACGAAAGCCAACCTTTTTTGCCCTAATAGGTTACTGTGAGACTCTCAAGGCAAAAAATAGTTGGTTGAACAAAAACTAAGAAAATATCGACAGATTTTTATGGTCATATATAAAATAAATTTTAAATTTGACAATTGCTGCTTTCACTCGCAGTTTATGGCACTGGGAGAAAATTTCAACAGGTTTATGAGGCTTTTTTTCACTTCAAAATTCCGCTGGGGTCCGCATGATTCGTACGCAGAACCGGGTCATGGTATGGTTATATTTGTGACCCTAATTCCCCTCACTTTGCGTGCTAGGTTGCGTGACAACCGCCGTCATCCACGAGTTTTATGGCATGCTCTTTGTTGCGGTTGTAAAGTACCCTTCCAGCTCCGGCATGCTTTCGGTCAAAATATTTCTCTTCCGACGTTACCCCGAAAAATTACGAAGTTGAGTCACACTTAACAAATAAGAGACGAGGATTTCCATTCCGAGATAGGATTTCCTCGTCGTGATTCAAAATGGTAATTTTTATGGGCATTAATGATCATGAATGCATATAACGATGCACACGACTTTACTCATTGCAGTTCCCTTAATGAAGAGTATTAGCATGGAATAATTCAGTTGAACACGAAGAGTTTCGGCATTAGGCCGATTATTATACGAAAAGTACGCAACCACTGCACTTCAAAATAATCAGCTAGTTTTTTTTATAAAACGGATTATATATACCAAGTGTAAATGCTATGTTTTTCATTAAAAAATTTCCAGCGTAATTTCATTTTCCAAACTTTTCTATTACCAGAGCAATAAAAAAGCCGATTTCATCGAAATGACCTAAGATACTATAAAACTATGTCGATACTCATCAGTTGGCTCAACTTTATGGGAGATATAATGGGAAAAGGGTTTGCAACTTTTTTTTAATACGGACTGAAATAATGAGATGATCTACTGTTCTGTTGTCAAAAATGCTACCCTAACCCATAAGTATCTTTATTTAAGCCGAAGAGATGGTCACAATAAACGCTGGTTGGAAAGAGGAGCATTAAAATCAATGTAACTACGTTCACATGGCCTTTATTAACCCACATTCACACATGTGCAACAATAGTATGGTAAATATTAACATATTAAGGTATTTTTGTGCTAATGCAATTTTGCACGAAATTTGCTTGCACGCGTTATCACAGTTTGTAATTTTTAAGCCAAAATTATACACTATTCTCAATTTCGTTGCTTCATTTAGTTAGGCAGAAGTGCAATAATGCAGTGCTTGCCTTGTCAGCCTCAGTCCATCGTTTTTGTCCTTTTCATTGGATACCCAATAAAATATGTAATCAACTTTTTCCACAAGTTTTACGTTGATATCAACAAAAAAAAGTGCTAAAAATCTTAAATTAAATCACGCATCTAGGGTAGATGTACCATAAAGTAGAACACCAAAATAAAAAGATTACTATTGAAGAGTATTGGAGCAAAGAAATCTAGCACATCATTTTACAAAATTTGCATGTCAATTTGGGAATAATAATTAATAATGGGTAAGCATTGCTTCAATCTGAACATTTATGGTAATAAACAAATTTGAAATATTTGGCGATATTGTTTCACTCCAGGAAAGGATTTCATTTTTGCCCCCATATCCCGAGAAAAAACTGATATGTCCATTCTTTAGGTCTTATTCGTTTAAAATAGAACGACAACACATAGCTCCAGATCGATTGTTGACGAGTTCTATTTGTGGAAATTCACCGATATCAATGATACAAACAGCTGTTGTAATTTTACACACTATTTTATTTTCTCAAGGACTTTCAACATTAACAAGTCGTTATCAAGAGCAGCATTATTTATGCATCTTATATGTCCAGATATAAGGAGAAGAACGGAACGGCTGAGCGAATAAAATAGTGTGGGAATTACTAAAATAACTACAGCTATTTTTATCATGAATAGAGTTGAATTTCCACAAAGAGAACTCGTGAAAAATCAATGTGGAACTAAGTGTTGTTGTCCTTGTTTCAATTTTTTTACGAACAAGATATAAAGCATAATCATTTCAGTATTTCCTCGTGGTATGGTACAAAAATGAAATCCTTTCCTTGGAGTAAAACGTTATTGCCGAATCTTTCGAATTTGTTTATTACCATAATATTACCATAACATTTCAATCTGGAGCAAAATAAGTGCGCTGATGCAAAATTTTATTTAGAGGCAAAAACCAAATACGACATTTACATCACCCCCTTATTTCAACATGCAGCGCTCAGAATAGTTTCCAGTCAAGCAAGTAAACGGTTTACCAGCTGTAACTTTTCAAATGCTATAACTACAATAGTGTGGAAAATTACTACATCTGTTTGTATCATTCCTTTGTTTCATCTTGCCCCTCTTTCTGATTTACACCTGCCTTCGTGTTCAACCCTCGCCTTCTCACCAAAACACGCTTACCGAAGCACACCGCCGTAGGGGAAGACATCGCACCCCATTTGACTGTGTCACCTCTGCTTCCCCCTTCAGATCCCATTAGACAAACTCTTCCACCTCCTTCCCATCCTCTCGTCCGAAACGGTATTCTAATTCGCCCACGTCACATCGCCCCATTAATCTCTCTCGCCTGAACCATAAATATTTAAGTACTTTCTCCCTTTGCCGCTCCAGCCGAAACTATTCTGGGTCATCTTCCTCGCACGTACATACCTGCAACCAGCGCTCGATTTTACTCCTCTTTCTTGCACTTTCTCTCTGGCTCCCGGGGAAAAATTATTTTTTCGCATATCCTTACCACACCTCTTCCCAAACGACGCGAGGTGGTAGCGCAAAAAAACCTTGGCGAGTCTTTATTTAGTTTCCTCAGGGGGATAGAGTACTTTTTACGCTGATACAAAATATGCTTCTCCTTCAATCCTTGCCAAAACATTGTTATAAAAATAGCATCATTCAGAAATTAGTTTTTTTATCATCGGGGATCGTCATCTCTACTGTATCTCATTTAAATCTTGTTTGCATTGGCCCTTGATACGTGCATTAATGAAGATATCGAAAATTCTGATTTGTTCTTTGAGTTGTTTTTTGATTTTCCCCAGCAAATTAAATTTATCTACTAATACGTTTCCACAAGTTACTTAGTTGTTATCTATTATCACGATTCAAATTTTTAGCATCAAGTAGGATCACATAAAACAAGGCCAGCCTTCATTTACCAGCTTCAGAGTAGGAAAAATAGATTTTTTTTTAGTTTGGGGCTGTTGAAAAATATGCCAACCAATCCATCCTTGCCAAAGATAGAAATTTTCAGGACAAAGAAAATTCCGAAGAGATTTATTTATGTTTTATTACCTTCCACAACAGATAGATGCAGAAATTTTATCTCACCAAATATTGTAATAATACTTGTTCCAAGTATACTTTCCTTCAACGTACAGGCATTCCTAAGAATCTAAACCTTTTGGATTAGGCCTGGTGTCTCCAAACTATGGCCCGCGGGCAACATCCTGCTCGACAAATAATTCCATCCGGCCCGCCAAACAAATCCCAGTGTGTTGGCCTTCAAACATTTTCTATAGTACGGCTTGCATCGCCGAATTATTGAAAGCTGGGACTGCTGACTGGTGTATGATGATCATTTGAAATCAATTCTCACAATTATCTCATCCAATCTGTTACCTGATTTGAATGAAATTTTGAGGTCAAAACGAGAGTAACAGTCGTCACGATAATTTGGTTGCATAAAACTGAAGGCAAGAACCTAGTTAGTTTACCCTGATTTTTTACAACAAGGTGTTTTTTTAATTTTTCCACGCTATACTCTAATTGTTGAGGAAATTAAATTACTGGCACTGATTTGTCGTTTCATTATTTTGTTTCCCTTCGGCCCGCATGAATGTGGAAAATATATAATGCGGCCCTAATATTGAAAAGTTTGGAGACCCCTTGATTAGAAAAACATTCTTGCTGAAGTTCCCTCGATAAAATATTCTTAAAAAAACTCTGTACATCCCTTTCCTTCCGGTCGACATATATTTATCTTCTCTACATCTGGCTTAATGCAACGAAGGACTACATTCCCACGGAGTAATGATCTCAACCTCCATTTCTCCATTCTCAACCTCCTTAGTGTTTTTAGATACCGTACTGAAACTTTTAAAGCGTTAAAGGCGTATGTGAGGCGTTTTGATACATAAGCTTGTTATCAAAAGCCGTCTATATACCACAAAAAATGAACGCTGTTTAAAATTTTTCATACCTCTTTGAACATTTACCTTCGCAAAGTAATTATGATTTTGATAATATACTTGCAAGCTTGCTTCGCACACCCTGTTCCTCAGAGGCGTTTTTCAGAACTTCGTTCCTTGTAAGGTCTGTATATCGGTCACATTTCCTACATTTCTTCCATAAAAAAAAACAAATTATATCATATTGTTGAATTACCATCAATAAATTTAAAAAATATCCTGCGGATACAGTCAGAAGCATCTTCAAAGGCAATATAAGGGTGAAAACATTTTTCAGTGACATTTTTACACCTTGACTAAAAGCAAATTTGGCTTGAAAAGCCAGTAATATCATAATGTAAGGTGAATAATGATTTTTTTGCTATCCTTACCATTTATTCGACTTCATTCCTGATTTTCTGTTTTGGGAAACTACTCTTTCCACCGGAGCTTGTCATCTCTGCTGCATCACATTTAAATCTTGCTTGAACTGGCCGTTGATACCTGCATCAATAAAGTCATCATATATTTTGACTTTTTGGTTGAATTATTTTATAAGTTTCCTCGGCATCATTCATCCAGTCACATAGGGTTTCACGAGTTTCGTAGTTGGTATCCATCATCTTGATTAAAGTTTTTAGAATTAAGATGGATCTTGATGGGCTGTTATTATCAGTTCTATTCACCTTTATGACCTTGGTTTTTTTCATCTGCCAATTTACTAGAACAATCCTCGTTGTAGCTGCGACCTGCCATATTTAACGTAATCATGTACTTAAATTCTATCACTCATAAACACTTTACACCTAAAGGTGGATTTCAGCTTTCGTTAAAGGTTTGCAAACATCTAGGTGAGGTGGCAGTGGTGTACCAATAGGGTTAAGATAAACTCCAGAATTTAAGGCGAGGAAAAAGAATCATGTGTTCCACAACAAATCCCTGGAAACCCTGGAAACTAGGGGTACGCCCCCACATCTCTTCTTTTTTGGTAGGGTCCCAAGATCTTCCGGAGAGTTGGGATGGCGCCAAGATGTTGACCCGCTAAAGGGTTCTTCCTTTCCCTCTTTTTGGCACAACACATCTATCTGTCCCCACAATGTCTCCCTTTCCTGTCTAATCCATCCCAGTACTTGCGTAGCGTACAAGCCTTTGAAGCATTTATCTATCTATATAAAAGAGGATGTCTGTTTGTTTGTCCGCTTTGTATTTCCATACGGGTCCATGCATTGCAATCAAAGTTAGTAAATAGGTGCAACTCATGCTCCCAAACCCCGTAGTGTTGCTTTCGGTTGCGCCCGACGCGTGTAATGCATCGTTTTCTCATTATCGAACCCTGCAAGTGCGCTCAGCGCCTCCTAGCGTCCATTTCCCACCCTCTGCTTACCCTCCCAACTTTCGGTAACATCCCCATTCAGTCTGCCATGCGTGTGCGTACTGTGTGCGAGGTGAAGACCGATTGCTGGACTTCCAGCTCTAATACAGCCTTCTCTCGCAACTGCACCGTTAACAGGTAAAAAGAATATCTTTGTTGTCCTTTTAACCGTACATTTCGAAAAAGCGTGTTTCTTCTTACGCTCTTTCATATTTTCCCATGTAGAGGTCAAAATCACCATGAATTCCTGGCTCTTAGTTTCCCCTATACTGGGTACTACCCTTCCCGAGCATAGCCGGGTGGTCTACTAGTGTTTATAAATGATAATTGAGAAGCCAAGGGTACAATTGAAATTTTGGATAAAAGTTCAGATAATGGCTGGTGAGGTACACAATGTTGCTGTAACAAAGGGATGCAAGCTAGGGCGGTCTGGCCAGGTCGGCTGGTCGGCAATCACCGATGGCCCCGTGCTTAGTAGGCCCCCACTACCCTCGTGTCTATTGCGAAGCGTATAAGTAAGCGTAATGAAATGAGTCAAGATTACAAGAAACCAAAGTTTTTTTGCCATTATAAATTTCGGCGTTTTTATTAGTTGCTTCATTTTAGTCATACTCAATGTAGAAAGAGTGCATAAAAATGAATGAAATACAGGTGTCAGAAGATAAAATAGAACCTGATGCTTTTCGAAATGGTTATTCATAAAGGTTATTATTAAGGCTTTTTAGATGTCCGTGCTGTTTCAATGAAAAAATTCACTAAATGGATAATGGAACCATAGTAAATTACTAAGTTTTAAATGCAGTCAAATTCGCACTTTCAATGGCATGAAAAAAAGCAACACCCTTATTTCCACTAAAACTGAAATCCCGACTGCGGTTATCAATGAGTAAAGAGACTATCTTTTAAGCCAGTCAGTTAAAAACAACCCCAGGTTCCAAAAAAATCAGAAGTTTGCTCCTATTTTAGCGTAAGGAACAGCAACTACCCTTCCACTCCAAAAGCATAACACAAATAAAGGCTTTCTGCTCTCTCCTCGTTCGAATCAAAAGATACGTTTCCAAAATTCCGCGGAGCATCAAGCACAAAAGGTAGGCGAATCCTACCCTGAATAGAAAGTTTAGGATTCCTCTCCGCAGCAACATTTAGAGTTTTGAAGGTGATACAAAGGATGCCCTTAATGGCGATGGGTTGTCCCCGAAACGACAACGAAACAATGGAGATAATTCTTCCTCGGGAACGCCAAGCTATGGGAAAAAAGCCGAATCGTCCCCACTCGCTAAAGAACACGCGCTGGTTTCTACAGATGGTACCTGGAAGAGGTGACACAGGAGGGCCCGAGCTTTAGTCAACGCGTCACGTTTTTACGAAGTCTTGGTTATGTAGATTTCTCTACTAACTCCTGCAGCTTATTTTGCATGAAATTAATGCCACTAATGCGCCAAGAAATCGAAAAAAGTTAAATAACAGCAGCTAAATAAAAGTGTGAACGGTCAGTAATGACCTACAAAACTAGGCAAATAGTTAACGAGAGAGCCAAATTTCTGTTACTTTTGAAGATAGAACGCACTCAGGCACTATAAATACTTTATGAATCATAAAATTCTTGAGCTTGTGCAAAAGAAAGCATATCTTGCGAGCATGTTTAGTGCTTACTCAATATGCCTTCAAGCCTTCAATTTCAACGTGTGTCAATACTGAGGAGGCGATTCCATTGTAAGTAAAAATAATTCTTCGCTAAAAATGCTGACCGTTGTAGACTTTCTCCCTTCAATTATATAATTCAGACCTATTATTTACAGATAATATGTCCAACGAAAAGAGAAGGCAACGATGATGACATTAAAGTTACTGACAACTAAAACCATTCACAGAATCATCAAGACTAGTCTAAGCAGTAAATAATAAGTTACAGAAAAAGAGAGCCGAAAATGTATTGATACATTCCATTACTTTTAAAAACGATTGGGCATTTGTAATGAACAGAAAAGAGTAAAATATTTGTGTGCAAAACACGATAAAACCCATCATACGATTAATGTATTACATCAGTCTTGTATATCATCAATCTGCACTGATGAGACGGAATAAACAACATCAAGCACATAATGCCAATCACATTTGACTGATGAATGATATTAGGTTTTCCCAGCGTATTAAGGGCAGAAAAGTTTACCGGGTTTTCCACCGGTTGATGTTTTCCATGTCTCCCGACGTTTCGAGCATCGACTTGCTGTTCATCTTTAGGGGATCTTCCGAATTTCGGAACGGAGACATTGAAAACATCAACCGGTGGAAAACCCAAGAAACGTTTCTGCAATTTGACTCATACCTCATTGAGTGCAAAAGAACTTTTTGGTGACTGTGGAGAGATGCCAGAAGTGTTCTATAAGATAAAGATTCTGCAGATTTTAATGACAACTTCACGCAACACCTCGACAGAATAAATTAACTTCCATTCCTACAATTATGCCAAGTTTGATCTCTCCGGACCATCATCGCAAAAATTAATACGCTGCTTTGGGGGTGGTCATGGAAATTAATATTGCAGTGACATGGAGCTGAGTCGCATCGCAATGCTTTGTTTTCTCATATGCGCACGTCGGCGATAAGAAATTTAACTGCAACCGGCGTCAAATGAGAATGCCGAGACTCTCAGGTCCGAAAGCGAGAATTTCGTGACGGTAACGCATACGAAAGAATCGCGTTAAAATATTTAAGTACCTCCGACTCACTCATCGGGTAGCCAGGATGAATTTATGATAATTGAAGCGAAGCAAGAAATGGCAAGAGATGGAGAAGAATAAGAAGAACGCTAATGGAATTCACTGGGGCACCTCTAGTTAGGAAGACCAGAATTACTCGAGAGCGAAGTTACGAAATAAAAAAGCGACATACTGGTGAACTTCTCCTTCCAATTAAGACCACTACTAGCTCCGGAGAAGGAGCGAGGACAGTAGTTGAGATAATGGCTGACTTCTAGGTTTTATCACGGGAGGAAGTAAGGGGCTTTCTTCTTACGGGACTCATTACCGCCGGTTGAACAAACGGAAATAGAAGTTTGCACCGTTTCTTTGGCTTATTCCTGTTCTTTTAACAGAAGTCATCATTGTGGAAAAAGCAAACTATGGAAACGTTTTCGAAAAGATTTCACCGGAATTATCATGTCGAAACAAAAGATTGCAGGCGTTAACGAGAAAGTTAAAGATAATTCAGTCACTTGGCGAGAGCTAGTTAAGCTAACTCTTGAGTGAGGAATAAATGACAGCACTGAAGATGAATTGGGCTTGAATAATGGTGATTGGCATCTTTAGACTTCACGTAAATATTTCATTCTTCTTTTAAACACTGATATTGGCACTTATGGACTTGAAGATCAAAATCCTCACATTAAAAACTATAATCACCTTTCCAAATACAATACGTTACTTATCAACTAAAATTTTTATGTACTTTACGGATCCGGATATAATTAGGAAAATATCATTCAAATCAACGGTTAAGATTATTAAGGAAATTTCAGTGACTGCGGCGTTAAAAAGTCTTACAATTCATTTTTTTATCCAGTATCCAGGGAAAAGGCTTACAAAAATAGTTTCTAGAGGGAGCAGAAGAACTTGGTGGCAGGTAATAACGGACGATCGTAAATACCGAATTACCGGTCGGTTAGGTGGAGACACACGTCTTTATATTTATATATATATGGATAGCTGATGGAGTACGAGATGAATCAAAAACGTAAAACCATGAGTTCCTTCCTTTTGTAAACTCTATCACAATCGCATAAAAAAAAAATGGTTATCAACTTCCATTTCTTGACCTAATGATACGTTCTTCGACAAGATAATCTGTCAGTTTCTTAAATTTAAATTCTTTCAATCATGCCCAACAGGTATCACTGTTAATATCAACATTTCAAACATAATTTCCCATATAGATAGATTGATAAGTTGTGTGATCAAGAAGATTCTAGAAAAGTAGAAAGTTCTATTATGAATAATATTCAAGAATTATTAGCACCTGATATATGACAAAATACAACTTATGGTTGGCATGCTTCACAAAACGCCACACTAATTCTTCTCCCATGCTGCAGACCAAATACCTTTCATGTAGCGATGAAAAATCTGTTTCTTTTCTATCTTTCAATATATTAGTTAAGTTTTCGTCCAGGAATAGGTTAACTGGTTATTACTACACATGCTATTCTATCAGTCTTCGATCCGGTACATTTCAAAACACATATTATATCGTTCAGATATTTCATTCCTACTTGATGCTCTCAATAACAGAAGAATATCTCTGAAATTATATCACTTGTAGCAAGTATCAAATAGACTCTCACAAATATCACATCATTAAGCTCGAATAACTTAGTTTTACCATAAATAAATATTGACAAGTGTTTCACGACGATAGTGATCATCTAGCCTTAACGATGCGTTATGATGGCAAACTAATTTATTTTTATATTTTTATAATGAAAAGTAAAGTATACGACGCCAAGCCAAATTCATCAAAATAATATTATTAATATCGAAAAAGTAAATTCAAAGAAGAACTTAAAGTTTCATTTTAGTTTTCACAATTTAATTATTATTTTCGAAATAATAAGAAAATTTCGAGCTCTCTGACTTCTTAAATTGTAGAAAACTATATCCGAACCATTCATATATATGACATTATAATTTCCTATATAGTATTTAAATGTCAAATCGGAGAAGTGCACATACTGAAACAGCCTTTCATCCATCAGCTGTAAGTAGAGTGTAAACAGCTTCAATCTCTCCAGGCGAAATGAAGGCACTGTTTAACATTCCATCTTGACATGAATCTCATTTCTCCCGAGATTTTCGAAGTGGTCCTCACTGATGACGTCATTCGCCACCCTCCAAAGTTCTCCCTCCCCACTCCACTTCCCTCTGAACCTCCTACTTCTCCAGAACGAGACTCAATACAGGTAGCAAGTCTCTATCAAGTCGGACGTCGGATTTGCTGTGGTTTGGTTAAAGTTTGCCTCCTCTGCAAGAGTGGATTTCAAATACGGTACTATATAAATTTACTTTTGACTATTATTAAAAAATTGCTTTTGTTCGCGATATTCTTCAGGGTTAAAAAATGTAGTCACAAATCGTACTTTGCAGATTAGCTACTTAAAAATACGACTCTCATTGTTTCAGTTTGGGTGAATTGTAAGTACATTTCCATTAAAATAAAGTAACATTGCTTCAGGCACTTTTAGATTCATTTATTTCCTACCATCACAGAAAGATGAATAATTAAGGGCCAACATTATACTATGCTTTCATGTTGATTGATCAACGATTCACCTCAAAAAGTTATTTTGGATAAAAAATAGTTTTTAGATACATCTTACTAGATTTCGCAATTTATACTCAAAGAAGAGCATCGCCATAGCAATAAATAAAATTATAGATTTACGATTAAAATTTCAAAATAGAGCATTGAAATCCCATCTTATTATAAAGAGACGAATAAGTAGGTAAAATTACAACATTATCAATTAAAATAATCATGAAAAACGAATTGAGTTTGTACCTACAACAAATAAGAGCATTGATTTGTGTTTGAATTAATTTAAATTTATAAAATATAGCATATAAATCCTTTCTTCTAATTAAGAGTCAAAATTATTACGTAAAATTAGAGCTGTATCATTTGAAATAATCATGAAAAAGGAATTGACTTTGTTTTTCGTGGCAAATTCCGCCTTAACTTGCATCCGTTCCGTGGAATAGAATTTCTTCGTGTCAAGAGGGGAAGTCGGAGGAAGGGCCCTCCGAGGGGGAGTTATAACTTTGCACTACTCTCGCAACGACTCCGTGGAATAAATATTGACTAGCGACTCAAGGATGCGGAGCTCCGCGCAAGATTAGAGACTCTCTCGCGTGGGTTTTTTCTTTTTGGGCACGAGACCTTCTTTAGCCGTCCGCTCCAGTTGGGACCGGTTGCATAAGAAGAAGCACTTGGGAGTTGAGGCGAATCCTTTGGTGAATTCACGTTCAGTTTACAACAGGTCGAGCTTAACTGGGAAATTCGTCCGATCCATATGGATTTCTAATTGAGTGACTTTTTCTACATGGGTATTCCTCATATGCATGCATGCATTGCCACGAAGCAATATTGGTTTCTGCATCTAGTAGTGGGTCGATTTTTAAAACTTGTACATCTTTCAGCTCGAAAATTTAATCTTCACAAAAAAATCATGAATTTATTCCGAAACATGAACAGAAATATACTAAATAAAATCCGAAGATTCAGAGGGTGATGGAGAGGAATTTTTCCATATTGAAATAATTATTTGTAATTTTCTGCGATTAAATATCATGATAATAGTGAAATATTGTAATTATCAATTTCAATAAAGAAAAATACTGAATTGAAATACAGGTTTTATAATTTTGAAGTAATAAACACTCGACTAGTTTTGCTTCTTGGCAAAAGACGAGCTACAGCAAACTTTGTTCCGTTAGCAATCAGGCGGTATTCTGTACATTTATCTACTCTGATACACTTCCTTTACGGTAAATTCACCAAAATATCACATTTTTAATTAGATTACAGCATAAAATTAATATTAATATGTTTAGCGTACTTGCATTACCTCTCAATTTTACGTGGTATAATATTTTATAATTGTGTGAACGGCAATTTTGGACTTAAGGGCCCAGGCCTAAGGACATAAAATATCCCAATATATAATGAAAAAAGGAAACATAGCTATAGCCTTACTTTGAAGGCTAGCTCGATGTCTTGCCTTACTTGCGTACACTCTGAGTACGAGATCAAGGAATGCTAGGCTTTAGAAAAAGCAACTCATTTATTCTTGAATGAGTAGTAATTCCAGAAATGTCAGTAAAAAAGCTCATTTTTGCTTTACCTTCGTAATTCATTAATTTTTATAGTACTCGCAGTAAGAAAGCTTGATGATTATGGAAGATAATTTTTTCAATTACCCCAGACGAGCAGTCACGAATTTGATGATCATCACGACTCACAGTGGGCCAAAATCCAAAAAAGCTGGCCAAAAGTCGAAAAATGAAGTTAGCGCAAATCAACCAAAAACAGTTGGTATTCATTATTAAGCATGTACTCTATAAGATAGGATACCATACAGAGCATGGAATACGTTAATATAATGTTTACAGCTGTTTAAAGTAGAGCATGTCGGAGTGATTTTAGCGACCAAATTTTTTCCGTTGAAAATAGCTAAATTTGTAGCTTCATTACAGTGTCGTTGTTACGAATATTGGTTTCAATGTATTTTTATCCATAAAATTGGTCTTCATAAAAGGAATATGGACAGTGTTTGTTTGATTTTACTTGTTAATTCATATTTTTATAATTTTTCAAAAACTGTGTTGATTTTTCATTGAATTTCATTTTTAACGGCAATTATCGTTTGTTTATACATCAGAATACACGGAGTTATTTGCACTGTGAGATAGACAAAAGCATATAGAATAATGTCCAGAATGCAGTTTTTGCGATAACTTGCGATCCTAATTTAAACAACCATATTTCTGTGAATCCACCCCGGCCGCACGGTCCACTGTGGCGGCCACGAAACGGCGGCGGGACTAAGCGAAGAAAGGATATGATATCCGTGCATAAAGACTACGGAATACTAAAAGTCCAATGACATTTGTCACTTGAATACATATTTTATGAATAATTGTCATATTGTTTTTGCACATTATACTGTAAATGGCTAAATTCAACGAATATCTTGTCGCAAATAACAATTTCTTGCTAGGTGATGGTTTTCCGGGTTTACACCGCGTTGATAAAACGGTGTAAACCCGGAAAACCATCACCAAATAAATAACCGCGGAAGCCTCCGTAATAATTTCTTGCTATATTGGTGACTGGCAATTCTACGATTAGGTCATTGGAAGGTTCCTCGGCAGAGTTATGGCTAAATATATTTGAAAGGATTTTCTCAGAATTTCGGATTTCCCTAAAGCATCATGGGCAGGCTGCGGTCGAGGGGTTTAGGAAGGTAATGCACGTGCAGCGACAGGCGCCCACGCCGAATGGTTGAGGATATGCGACCCTCCGTACTTACTGGCCCGACAATGCTGGTTTTACAACCTTACCAGTAATGACTCTTTTCTGCTTCCCCTAATTCATCGGTAGCTATCCCATGTTATGCTTTTTACACTTTTTTGTCTCTTTTTGCCGACCCTTACCGCCACTTGTTCCGACAAATGGAATTCTTAGTTAGGGTTTTTCGGTTGTTTTTGCGTACCACATCCATCAGTTGTCCTAGAGAGAGTGTCGAGTGAACATCCACTATAACACTGGATTGATCTGTTCAACGTCAGAAGCGCTTTAAAAGAGGATATAGTTACCTACTTGTTCCTGGGAACCAAAGCCTCCTTGCACCCGCCTCCGTTTCGTTGTGACTTCAATAAGTGTTCGTCGCATCCATCGAAAAAGATTTTACTTTCCATTGTAGCGAGAAGCAGTTCGAAGTTAAGCAAAATTTTTAAAATGATTCCTAGTTGTAGTCCGCAATTTTTTTTGCTACCCATGTAAGAATGATGATAGTTCGGTTTTCGATGGAACTGATTACCTGATATTTTTAATGTCTTTTTGATTCAAGTTTTTGACAGTGAAATTATTAGCTAGTATTTCTTCAATATTAAAATTATAAATTATTATGGTCTCTGCCACTGGTTTACATTTATGTTGCATTGCACTCAACTACTTATTATTTGCGGTGACTTAATGGTATGTACCCTTATCTGACGGCTTTACCCTTGGGTCTTCGCGCAGAGGCCGCGTGCGGACGGTAATAAACCTAACGGTTCGCGCGCTTTCCTAGCCCTTTTCACTCGGCGGCTGCCCACTTGTGTCCCCAGATTTGTTCTTTACTTTGAACACGTGCAAATTTTTCCAATCTAGAAATTTAATTTTCCCAAAATAAGCCGTCTAAGCGATTGGCTCGCTCATATCTAGCCGAGTCAGTTTCCTTTCAGTATTCCTTGTCGAATTGCCGAAGGACGTCCACAGAGTAGTTGCTCAGTTATGGATACAACGACAGTGACTAGTCAAGAATTACATAGTGTCGTCTTGGCAAATAGAGAGGGAACTATTCACAAAGTTTTTATAAATGGAGCGGGAATCGTGAAATATGACATTCTTCCTATTGGGCAGCTTTCCGAAGAGGCATTGGAAGCCCGACACAAGGATTAGAACATTAGAAGATTAGAAAAAATCGGGTAAAACATACCAGAAAAGTTGACTTTTTGACTCAAAATTTACCTTATGCAAAACTATTTGATAGCTTTAACGTTGTTAGCAGTAGAAAAAATTCTATTTATCCCTTGATATTTCCTGAGCATAAGATAGGCGTGCCCCTGTAGAGTTTGCTTCCCGCATCACATTCGCCTATTTTAATTGTTATCGCCCTTCTAAACAACATTTTGGCCTACATAATCCTAAATAAGTTAAATTGCACATTTACAATACACAATTTGTAAAATATTTCGTTAATTTACTTATAAATTAGACTCTAGCGACTTTTGGCCAGCTTTTTTCTATTCTAGCCCACTGTGCGACTCGGGTATCAGAAGGACGTCTATATTTCCGCAATTGGAATTAAAATAAAAATGCAAGTAAAATTCGATGCATGTGAAGAAAACATTCAATTTTGGAATATTTAAGGATCTTTGGATGTTTTCCTGCAGGCATAAAGGTGTAACAGCAAATTTTGGATAGGTGAATCATGATCATAATGTGTTTCGGTATTCAAAGTTGAATGGACGGAGGTGTCCATATGCATTTCTACAGCCAAGTTTTTTGATATTTTCTTCGGCTTTGTAAATAAATTTATCTTTATCAAATCTTAAAATAAGAAAATTATCTAAAAATATTTCATTCCACCGTTAAAATAAAGCATTAGCTTAATTTTATCAATATCACATGCACGGCAAAAAAAAAAGATAAACCATAAAGATGTTACCAACAGAAGACGGTAAATAACATGAAAAAAGGCTTTATTACCCCACTACTATTTTGATAAACATTTCGTCTAATGTGGGAAAGACTAGAAATATAATATAAGTTCATTGCGTTTAATATTAAAAATTATGTAAACTTTGCAATAATGGGCGGGAAAATAAGAGCTAACGGATGTTTGTCATAATTATCTTAAAATAAGGGGTTTCTCGAATACCAAGAAATTTTAAAACAATGCCCACTGATATGAGGTAAAAAATACAAAAACTTAGCGTCGTTGTATATGTTAGGCATTAATATTCAATGAAACAATGAAAACTACGCTGAGCATCTCAACTCCTTAACATTCGTATAAATGACTTCTATTTAATGCCCTTATTTACTTGAATAGCAAGGTGATAATAAATTTCTCACATTCTATACACATACATCTGAGATGACGGCAGTTACTTCTTAGAAGTTTGTTCAGTTCTACGACATTCTGACGGTTGTTCACATTCGATAATTCGAAAATACGAACGAAACGCGTTTATTTTTTCTCCCGCTTACCCGTGTTATTACTTTCAACTATTGTTTACATTCAAAGCTTTCAGGTAGGCTCATATTAGCAATATTAATAAAATAATTAGCTTTCTCCCTGAAATATCAAAAAGGGAGTTTCCGTATGGAGGAGATTGTTTGGTGGCGTTTCAAGTTCTATGGGTCTATAATTTGAAGTCATAATAATGGAAAATATTACTTTAGGACAAAAATTGAAGCCAAGGCCATGTCTGGAAGAATGTGAACGCAGAGTCAAGCATGAGGAAACGTCTCTTTCGAGATGCAGAAGTGGGACGGAATTGTTCCAACTGGGACGTTGAGACGGACTCTTAAATAAAAAACATCGAAAAAAAACGCAGACGAATGATATTGGGGCTCCCGAAACGGAGGCGACAGCTGACGGCGAAGCTTCCAAACCAGAAGGAGGAAGGGTAGGAAGTGGTTGGGGGGTTTGGGTAAGGGTAACGTTAAGCGCCAAAAAAGGAGGGGTTATATGGTACCTTCATCAAACAACCACACACAGCCGACGGAAACGGAGTGAGGAGGAAGGAAGATGATCTAAGAAAGTAAAAGAACGGATACGTGAACACACATATCGGTTTGAAGAGTGAGTATGCCAAAGAAACCAACTCAACCGGCGTGCCGATGATTTCGATTGTCTCTTTTTCCATCAGATACGGTAGCAAGATGATAGGCAGCGTAGAAGACGTTCGATAAAGCTGTGAAAAAAAAGAAAGGTGCAGAAGGAGAACGATTTTTACGTCGCGCGATCGACTATGCAGCGACATTCCGAAGAGCCCCCGACGTTACCAACGAATATAGTGGGACTTTACCGCTCTCGTAGGATGAAAAACATAGTATCATGGTGGTGAAATTCTGCGTTTCTAGGTTTTCGTTTTATAAGCAATGATAATAGTTCGTGTCTTCTTTAATTTATTTAAAAAAAATCACGACCGGCTTCGGCTATCGAATCATTATCAAGTTCAAGTCCGTATCACTTACGAGGAAGGTTTTTTTCAACCTCTGATAGCTCAGCAAAACCACTATAAAAGCGACAGGAGGATATTGCTCAGGTAGGGTAACCCCGCGTCCTTCGCACTACACTCACAAGGCAAAGTTGTTAGTTTAAGGTTAGAGGCAATCTCATCAACAACACCGCCTCAATTGATTCTCCCGCCAAGTGTACACTGCGGAGAGACAGCCAGAAAACTCGCCGAATGGCGTCAGCATTGATATGTCTTGACCTTTACGCCGAAGGAATTTTTTAATGCACCGTGGCTAGAGTGTGAAACAATGTAAAAAATTACGTCTATTTCCATTCAAAACAAAAAAGAGACATGCTGACCACTGAAAGTGTTTTAATCCATGACAACGATCGTCATCTCAGCACTGATATAGCCCAACCTTGAGCAACTTCAATGAGACATTTTCGATCATTCACCGTGTAATTCCAACCGAGAGCCGTTTGAATTCCATCTTTACGCTGCTATGAAGATATGGCTAGGAGGGAAGCGTTTTCAAACGGGCGATGAGCTTCAGTACAAAAGCAAAGATCATTGGAGGTCATTGGCGGAAATATCCTATGAAGAAGGTCCTCAATCGCCTAGGCGATTATGTCGAGAGGACACCACAAGTGAGCTCGATATTTTCCGATGTAATAATTTTTAATCATTCATTTCGTCTTCTGTTCATAGCCCATTGCAGCTTGGAAAAAACGGCCCTTGTACTTGTCAATTGCTTGATAGCCGAATACGGTATTAAATTTTTTAAATAAATTGTGGAAGTCACGTATTGGCATCATTGCTAATGTGGATCAATTCCACCACGTTCAAGCTTCAAGTTTTGATCTAACTTCGTGTTATTTTTTGGTGCCCCTTTCAATTCGAGACTCAATTCACCGATGTGCAAAATTTTCCCTGGTTATGTGGAGGTATTTCGTTACCTACTAGCTACGACAAATAGCAATAAAGATTCAGGAAGTAATAAATTAAAGATGAAATATCCACTAGTAACTCACGGTGATTACACAATGAGTTCCTAATGACCGTATATTCGAGACTACGATAAAAATAACACTATTCTAAGCGGGGTAGAAAGTGTAATACGTTGTTTATCTTAAACGCCTTCGATCTACAAACCACCGTCACATTAAATGATGAACTGTAGCGATGAATGGCAAATAAAACGCATTAAATATAAACATGAATGAATAAAATATATTACTTACGGTGCTGTGATAGCTTCATACCGACATAGAAACGAGAGAAATCAGAAAATATCCACTAATGCCCATGATCTGCCAACGTGGTTTCCTAAGGTAAGTAATTGCTTGGTATCCCAAGAGCTCTATTTCTACTTCTACTACTCTTCTACTTGGCTGATAGTTGAAGTTTTACTTGCCTGGACTATTATGGTTGTCGAATATCCACAAGAATAATGACGATAAGCTAATAATTCGCTAAGTGAATATGGTCAGAAACATCAAATCTAAATATCTTCTAATGCTAAAAGGAAAATTAGATTTGAAGCTAGTTTTTGGATTGCCATAAGCAATCATCAACCGGAATTGCTATGTTCTTTGATACTGCACATTTTGCTAAAATTTTCACCGTCCATCCCTCTCTTACGTAGAAAAGCATACTCCAAATGTCAGCCATAATTTATTTATCACCAAGATATTTTAGTCGGATGCACCGATGCTTGAGAGAAATTGCGATGGGCTCCACTTTTTTTCCTTCCCATTATTTCTAACGGTTCTCATTTTCTCAACGAAATGATGAAGGCGCGGTGATTATGAAAAAGAAGAAAAATTAAAACTTTCGCCTTAAAACGTTTCCGCGGACGGTATTTTTTCAGTCCGAGTGATGAGTGTGACGAGGCAGGGCGGTCGCCGAATGAAAAGGCAGAAGGTGCGTCTCTGAAACGACGGTGTGTGGCGAGGCGGCGTGCGACAGAAGTTGGGAGTTCCCTTTTGTGCTGCCGGAGAATGAGCGCCTGCTTCCAGTGGATTGAAATGTAGAGAAACAAAGAAAATACAGTCTCCGAAGTACAGTCCTTCTCCCTGGCCCATTACTCGACTGACCTCTAGGATGTAATGCATGATAATGAAAACGGGTAAGGATTTACAGAAATACAGTGGAGACAGTCACATCAACATCTAAATATTTTAATCGATGCATTTCACCAATTTTGAGTGCAAAATCCTTTACATATTTCCCGTTGGGGCTTCTTTTTTCAAAGATGTTCTAATAAAATGCTTCCTTTCTTCAACTCTTATATAGAGAGATGTTTCAGGCTTGATTTGGTAGAATTCTAACGTATTGGTAAATTAAAAGTTACTTACAAATACTCAACCGTTTTTAGATTCCTCTGTTTGAATGTGACAAAAAACGGGGAATAAAATTTAAAAAAATACGCGCCTGTCGGGAGACAGTGGAATATTTACTTCCCATCCGAAAAAAGGCCCTTAATTTTAAAGGTCATCCACATAAAACCACAGAGTGCATAAAAACTTAGTTTTTCATAAAGTCTTGCACCACTGGAATGGTGATAAAATAATGATTTTATTTTATTATTCCTAAATTCTGATTATACAGCTGAATAACAAAGATAATAAAGAGAAGGAGTTTTCGGTGGTCTCAGAATTGAGCCACTATCAAATAACAAAAATGTATGCCAAAACAAATGATGCAGTAAATATTACGTAAGTGTTTTAAAGAAATGACATCAAAATAAACGTTCAATTATTTCTTGAGAGAAAAGCTAAACTTTAGCAAATCTTAACATTTTATTTAAGTATTTAATTTTTTATGCAAGTAGGAAGTTCAAGTGTCAGTGTACCTGTATCGGGGTATCAGTTGGTCCATTATCGTAGAAACTTGGAGATCCAACTCCCGCTTCGTTATCAGGGCGAATACGAAGACAATGGATACTTTACTATCGAAACGTTGGCAGAATAAGATGAAATAACCCAATAGAGATACAGAACAACCTTCACGTATATCCTTCAATTTGAATACATTGCACACAAATAAATATCAACAGCGGTTCCTTCAAAACTTTGTGTACTTTAAATGGTTATGAGCCTTTACTTTTATTAAATAGTCTCATTACCAGCAATCAACTGAATTACATTATACTGTGGAAATACATCCAACAGACATCTGTTGTTCCTATTAAATTTATTTTGCTTTTTCTTGCTACTCCGAACTATAATTTGCTGCAACACATCTTAATATTTTAATTAATGCATTCCGCCAATTTTGAGTCCACAATCGTTTATATATTTCCCTTTAGGGCTTCTCTACGTGACAAAAAAAGAGAATAAAAGATTTAAAAAAATACGTAGAATACGATTCTTTCCAGAGGAAAAGGAACGAAATGGCGGAAGTAATCAAAACCACGGATCGATCTCCTTCCCCGTCTTCTTCTCTTCCATTTCTTCTTCCTCTCCTTTTCATTCGCAAAAGCCTCGCTCGCACTCACTCCGTGAGTATTTCATCGCACAAAGCGCGTGCCGTTTGCCCAGCCTCCTCGTCCCGCTACGAAAAAATAAACAGAAAAATTCTCCGTTCTCTTTGATTTCTCGGGAATGGAAGAGCAGGACGCGGGAATGCAAAAAAAATTTCAGCAGATGAAGGTCCGAGACGGGCCTGGGCGGCGGTGAGTTTACTCACGATCGCGAGGAATGACCAGAGCTCCTTGAGATCCAACTTGGAAAAGAGAAGGTTTTTCTCGGCGTACCATTAACCAAGGGGCCATGGCCGATGAATACACAGGCCGAAGTTGCTCTGAGAACTATCGATATTTTGTATGCATAGAAAATTAAAAATTCTTATGAGAGATGTACTGCAAGAAGCTTTTTTTTTGCGAAAATCGATGCTACTCGCTTTTTTGCAAACTCCAACTTCTTTTTTCCCCGTATTAGGTTACCCTTGCCTAAATTTTTAGACAACACTGTATTTTTATACCTATCCCAACTGTAAGTTTCCGGGATAGATAAGTCCTTAATGATTGCTATCGCCGTAAAAAAGGTAGAAGTACCTGTGTGAAATTCTGCCGAAGCTCAATAAGGTCGTGTCAAAGAAAGTTTTACTTATTGTTTATTGGACTATTATTGCTTATTTTCAAATAACGCTTTACCTAATGTTTATTGGACTAAAACAATGAATTATTAAACGCTGTTTAAAAATAAACGTATATCTTCTAGGGTCGGAGAGTGCAGAAGAACACTCGAAAGACTATGAGAACAGCGAAATGGTCGTCTTCTTCATCTCGCCCCGGGCAAAATATTTCTTTCGTGCATTTTATTATATTTTTTATGGAGAGAACGACATCTTCGCATTAAAAGTAGCATTTTAAAATCAAATTTTACCCATTCTTTGATTTTTTATGTGGCCGAAAGGTAGATTTCGATTTCCTGAGTGTATAAACGTGCATGAATATCGAAATTAGGTATGCTATATGAAAAATAAATATTTCTAAACTTTTCATGCATGAATATGTTCATATTGATTGTTCCTATTACTTGAAATAAGCCATTAAGGCGACAATTGCCCTGCGGCAACGCACACTAACAAAATAAACACTGAGTAACACGATATATGGCACGAACCTGTTAAGCTTCGGGAGAATTTCGCTTAAATGCTTAAAGTTCAGCCTTCTACCTTTTTTTTGCGACGGCAGTAATTCCTCATTCATTTTCAAGTTTTCGAAATATTAAGCCAACTGTTCCAATATAATACATGCGATCTTATTGATTCCATTTTTTTTAAATAGTTCTTCGTTATCATTGTCGTCATTTCATTTTCAGGATTGTCCTCAAGCACTTTCGCTCCGTATATATTTTTTCGCGGTCGGATTTATTAGTTAATCAATCCACAATAGGTATTAGTTTAGATATGTTAGTTTTGGGCCTCATGTACGCATAGTAGATGAAAGCACATGTTTTGGGTGGTGTCGAGAAGTTATTTCAAATATTGAAAAAAAAATCTATTTCCATCAACAGATCCTCACTGTCGTCGCCGAATGAAATGCTTATGCCTTACAAGGACGGAAGTTATTATATTTATTTTATCATTACGAAATTCATCCTTGGGGTAAATAACTTTGCATTCATGCGTGTAACAGCGTACAAAGTCAGTTGTTTCATGCAGTGTTATGAAAATCGTCGTCATCGAATAGAGACAAATGAGGGGTAATTTCTCTGACAGTGGCTTAGTAAGCCCTACTTCCGTCATATGTGCCGCATCGTGGACTTATGATGTCAACACCTTATTCGGTAAAACCCATCCTGAAGTTCGCTCTTAGAAGATGGCTTGATGGTATGTTTGGCTAACACGACTGAACGACATTCGGGAGATCTAGGTTCGAATCCCGGTTAATTCAGATAATTTTCCATGCCGAACTTCATCTTGATGTGCAAAACTTTGCAATCCTGCTCGTGACTGCGCACAAATTCACTTGTTTCATGAAGTGAAATTAATAGAATTGGTTGTTTTATCGGGATTTAGAGAACTTCTGGCGAGGAAAATGATTTTTTTCGTCGAGGAATTTCCGTACTTTAAGTGTACTTGCAGGTCTGAACTTCAGTACTTAAAGTGCACTCTCTGAACAGGTATGCCGCGTAAATGAGTAGCCTGAATGAAATGGCTAGTCAGCGTTATTCCTTGAATGATTTTGTTTAGTGATTTAATTTAGAAAGTTAGTCACCATTTTTCGACTTAGAAAAAGTAAAATACTGCAGAACTCATTACTAAAGATTCTACGGAAAATAATAAAAATATCTTGCAAATATCCTGCAAATATATTACAAAGAAATAGCCGTGAGAATGGGTAGCGAGTCGGTACCCGAAACGTCGGCGCTCTTAAATAATCTAACCCGCGCGGTATCCCGAGAAGATTTTTCTAAAGTTGTTCGCCGGGAAAGTGTAAAATCATATATAAACTGCTATTGTTTCACAGTTAGTTTAGTTTGGTTTAGAAATGAACCATAATATTTTTTTCTGTGACACTCTCGGATTTAGGAGAAGTTTATGGCTGAAAGAAATTTTTAGTCCTCCACAGAGACCACATTAAAAATAAAATGACAAAATAATAGCCGGGGAATTTGGTAAATTAAAAAAATACTTAAAAAGGCTACAGGAAGAGCTTAAAAATGTGGTTGAAACTCGATGGAGTCGAACAACGCCACGTTATCCCATAATACCTTAACACTGCTCGGCTCAATCAACTTTTAATCCAAAATTAATTGCTTGTTCTAGCCGAATAAAGCCACCCTTTGAGAGCGGTGCAATGATGGTGGTGATTAATTTAGGAATTCTAAATTCAATAACAACATACTCGCTGTCCTCTTATCACCTTCTCCCTTGGACGCAGCAGAGAATCCACTGGATAATTAATCACAACAAATGACAACCTGATTCTGTCTCGGGTGTAATCAGCTGCAGGTACAGCATTAATTTCAAAACGCTGGAAGGTAAATATTAATTATAGTGATATATAGGTCTATAGAACTCACAGATATGCAAGGAAAATGGATTTAATTTTATAATGCATTATAGTGATAAATTTAATAACATTTTATATGATTAATTTAATATCATTAAATTTATCACATGAAAGTGTTTAGCAATACGAAATCCATAATTTTGGACGACTTCGAGTTTGTGATGATTCTATGGATTTTATTGCACTCTATTACTTGTACGGGAAAATATACAGAAATGCATCGTTCAAGTCTGGAAGAATGTATGCAAAACACATTCAGAAAACCTGGGAAAAGATGCCTCATACGACGCAGCTATCTAATTCAGGCTAATAACTAAAAGCGAGCCAGTTTTTTCTCCTGAATTAATTTTTTTTATGCCTGCTACAAGACTCTCTTTGCCTTCCTACTGATATTCGTTCTGTCCGACAGTTTCAGGATAGCGGTTTTGAGAAATTTCCTTTGCTATCAAGTAAAACACCTTTCTCGTATTAAACTGGATTATCTTTAGCTAATCGGTGAGTAAGAGAATCGATATTTAGTGACCACACGCAAGAAAGCGACTAGAACGGGGGCGTTTGAAATCATTCTTCCCAAGGCCACAGACGTAGGCGAGAAGAAAAAGAAACTAGAAAAGAAGCGAAATAGGGTTAACGATGTAGAGCACGCATATGGCTCGAGTGAGGATAGATATGTTGCCATGAAAGGCTACCTGCAATATGATATAAAATCGGTATTTCTCACAAGATACGAATTTAAAGAAATTGGTAGTGAAATACGA
Organism: Ischnura elegans; assembly: GCF_921293095.1. NCBI lineage: Eukaryota > Metazoa > Arthropoda > Insecta > Odonata > Coenagrionidae > Ischnura > Ischnura elegans. The sequence goes on from NC_060247.1 coordinate 103,074,913, forward strand.
AGCTTTCAAAGAGAACAATGAGCATGAACAGCCCTCAAACGCAAAATATTTCCTTTGCCCCGTACAATTACGCTCACTCGATTACTCTCGCAAAGGCATAAATGTAGGACTGCAGAAAGAAATACACCTATACAGAGACCGCATTCTTCCAAATTAAAGACATCTTTGAAGCTTCAGCAGTCAACACCATTAAAAATTTCTTACCCCTCCATAATATGAGAGATGGCTACGTTATTGAAGGGATGGGAAAGAATAATCTTCCTTAATTCCCTTAATCATATAAAATATATAAATTAGAATTAGAAGAAACGAGTAGACGAGTGGTTTTCATAGATTAAAGTCAATCAAGGCATCAATTTAACAAAAAAGCCGATACAGCAGAGATGAAGGTAGCCTGAAGGTCGAAAACAGGCGTATTCCAAAACGTCATTATGCATGATGCTTGTCATACGGTGCATCATACGGTAATTCCTCACCCTTTGTTATAAATTTTAGGTTGTTCGGTTATACTCACGGACATTATATAGCTTGAACACTGTTCAATGAACAGCTAAGGTTGTATCTCTGTGTATGAAACAAAACAATATCAAATGGTCCTTTGGTCATTTAATAATATGTTGATAATACAATATTCGTATACCGGAAACATTGTGGTTCGATAACTCAGCAAATTGAAGATCTGAGACCTCACGACTGCTGCCGATAATTTCCATTCATTAAAACATAATTTTTGCGAATTTCTAGCCTCGGTGGCGGCGGGAATAAGACCTCGCCTATAATGAATAAGGTCACTGGTTCGAGTCCCGACAAGCTGGATCTCTCTTGGATGAGTGAGATCGTTTATTGCAAGTTATTATTGAAAACGCCCACGAAAATGCCTAATTGCGCTATTTTCGGGCTGGTGAAGATTAATTCATAGATATAAATAGCACAAATATATTGGGTGCGGGAGAATTAGCCATTGCTAAGGAAAGAAAAGAAATTGTAACCGAAGATTCAAGCGTAATGGAAAGGAATGTTTCCATATTAAAATGAATTCATCCAATTTTCCATGGTTATAAAACTTATTGAGACCTGGATTTCAATGTAAAAATGGGGACACCAGTGGTGCCTTGAACATGATATAGTAACATTGAAACCTCGGTCGTAATAAATTTATGATCGTAAACAATTGCAAGTATTTCTTTCAAGATTGAAAAGGACCGAGACATTTAATTCAGTCGGGATGAGGCCGAGAAGGAATACTATCGGTCCGGGAAAAAGAAACGACCTCGATAATACGATCCGCGGATGAGAAAATAGGGTGAATGGCGACGGAGGAAGGCAGCGTTGGCCGGCTGATTGAACAAGGGAGGATGTGAGTTATCTTACAGCCTTCCACACAAGTCTCCGAAGGCTGATTGGGTCGTGTCCAAACCGGATATGGACCACGAAGGAAAAGGAGGATGGGAAAGAAAACGACACCAAATTTAAGAGGAACCGGTAGATGGAAATAAACTATGAGAGAAGAGAAAGGCAGTGAGGGGACTGCATGAAAGAAAAATGACTGAAATCAAGGAATATGTGATGATAAACGACAAAGACAATGCGAAAAATAGCCCTCAAAGAAAAAAAAACCATATTTAAAGATACGGCTATAAGTCCGCCCTTGTAAGCAAATATGGCCGATAAATGTCACCAGCGGCATAGCGAGGGGGTGGGTCCGGGGGGTCCGGACCCCCCCCCCCCGAAATATAAAAGCACACTTAATTTACATCACAAGAGAAAGCCAAATAATGAAAAATCATGAATTTGCAAAAGATTTCTTTAAAAAATGAAGTTTTTTCGATCATGAAAAGTTTTAAAATTAGTTTAAAATTTCTCCCCTTGGTCTTGCCCCTCCTTCCTCCCCGCACAAAATTTCTGGCTACGCCATTGAATGTCACTTATTAATCGGACTTGTTACAGACGGCTTATCATGGCTCTATAAACTGATTCAATGTATTGAAACCCAATTCCGATTTAGTTTTACAGCTAGCAATTTCTTTCTTGGACGAATTACAGCTACATGACAGCGAACGAGGACAAAAGTGCGTGCTTGCGCTTCAAAGAAAAACTTACAAGAGACTTCATGGAGATACTGTCGTAGAGAAAAACTCTCAAATGTTCTAAGTCTCCTGATAAAATGGTAACGCGAGAAATTATTAACACATCTTGGTCCGGCTCCCTTTAAACTAGACTAGCCATTGGGGCCGGTCATATTTTATGCCATAGGCCTCAATATATGTTCACACTATTATAACGTCGATAAAAAAGACGTCAATAAGAAAAAATTTCACAAAAACAAACAGTAAAGCTACCTGAAGACGCACAAACCAGAACTAGGTCGAAATAGTTCCAAATAAATCCGTAGAGGTCAGCAGGAGACTGCACTGCATGAAAACATGAAAACGTAAAAACGCGTGATCGGCACATAAGCGCTGGCGGCGGAAACACGTAAAAACACGTGTGTGGACCATAATGTGTTAACTGTTAGCTCTAAATTTTGCTCTTTGCATCGAAGGGTTCATCAATGAGAGCCTTTTTTAAATGTTGATACAAATACTGGAACGTTATTAATTTAATGAAACGCAATATGACGGAGGAAGCACCGTAACTTAATGTAACCTCGCTGAAACGTTCTAATGATCTAAAATCCAAAAGATTCTTAGCCAAGCAAACTTGCGCCCGAATAACTTCCGTAAACGATGACTAAGTACGTGCTTACGCATCAAACGAGTAAATTTTGCGAGAGACTTCTCGGTGCCCCGAATTCGGCCGAGGAGTAAACTCTGAACTGTTTAAAGCTTCCTGCTAAAAAGGCGACATGCTAAAAGACTACCTATCGAGCGACCCTTGGCGATTGCGCCGAGGCGATAGTCACCATGGAGATGAGTTGGGCGCCACAAACAATTCCCCCACTCCCTCTCTCCCAGCTACCTCCCTCCCTGCCACTCAACCGACATACAACACTCCTCTCCCACCCAGTTACAACTCTCGACTCCGTCCACCACTCGTGAGGCCCGACACATTATTCATTTTGACTCAACTTGCCCCTCAACCCACTCCCACATACCCTTGGCGAGCCAACACACCGCTCCGTACCCTATCTTCCGCCATGGCCCCACATTCCCCGACTCCGTGTGTGAGTGAATGTGTTTGAATACATTCCCAGTGGGCTTTCGGTGGGGTTGGTCCCTTAAAGAGGACGCGGGCGACGCTTATGACGTGGCAGGATTAAAGACCGTTCCTTGGACAGCGTAAGAACTTAACTTTAAGTGAATTAGCCAAGGGTACTGCATATAGGAGGCCCAATTTCATCCCATAGAACTCAGATTTCTGTTGCATTGTAATCGACTTACAAAAATTTCCGCCGAGCGGTGATAGGTGCAATCCACTTTTTTCCAATATTTTGCTGTATGGATCGGTGCAAATGCAAGGAATTGCATCGAAAAATTATGAATTTGATAAATCACATCATCATGAATGTAAATTTCGGTTGACACCCATAACTATACTATTTTCTACTATAAATATACTATTTTCTCGTGAAACTCGGATCAATTTGTCCGTCAGCGACGCGAGTGGCGGTATCTGTAAACCCATTTAATTGCGCGGTGGGTGACAACACATTTAGACGCTGATATGAGGATCCTCTTTTGTAACATTCGTGGAATGAACATTTGAGAATGGCATAATGTATAGTGTCGAAACCTGGGTCAGACTATTAAAAAAATTGTGGAAAATACAATATTAGTGTTCCAGTGGTTATGTTTTCTCTTACACATTTCCACCAAATGCATCCATCCACCCTTAAGTTGGTTTGTCAAGAAATAAAAACTCTTATTGATTATGCAGTGACTTAATTAGGAGGAGATTTGCGCACATTCACCCCTTCCTAATTGTCAAAGTTTGTTTTCATCAGAGGGCATATTGAGTATAGATTTTGTTGACGGCAAAAGAGAGGTTCATGTTATTAAAATTGTGATATTATTCATTTTTATAACGTAGTTGTGAATTTATTTCAAAGATTTTACTGTCTTCTTCAGTAACTTTTTTTTAGAAGACCTCAACCGTGCCTTGCAGAAAAACCCGCCCCCATTCGTATAACCCGCATTGCTTTACTTCGCCATAACATGTACTGGGGTTAGTTCATTACTAGAAATGAGTGATGCGTGCATCAAAAAAATAAGAGCATTTATAGATTTTGGGTATTACGCTAATTTATAAATATCTAGACACTTCATAGCAGTTAATACAGCCAGATACACTTTACAACGGACAATACAGACGGATACATATCCTGATTAATGGGATACATATTTATTAATAATAATAAAAGACACTTTGTTTATTCCACAAGTTTATAAAAATTTATATTTTATTACCGGTTTCGGCTAGTACACCATTATCAAATATAGAAAATATGTGGTGGGATCAGGTTTATACCACACATTTTCTGTATATGATAATGTTAATAGCCGAAACCGGTCATAAAATATAAATATTTATAAACTTGTGGAAGAAACAAAGTGTCTTTCATTATTAATATTCCCTTCCCACCACGTACGTGCTTCAAGTTTCGATTTAATTGGATACATATTTAGCTCGAACCCGATGGTTGGCGAAGAAAGGTGCCAAAACAAGAGAACTGGCGCATACGTGACTTGAGAAACAACAAAAAATACATCACTAACTACTCAACCCAAAATAATGAAGAAAACGCCCATTAGTGGCAATTATCGATTGCCATATGCAATTGTCGTTTCTGCCATGGAATGAACAATTAGTCTGCAGCAGATCGAAATATTCTTACAATGCAACGTAGACGAAAAAGAAAAACACTCTCGAATAAAAAAAACAACTGACTCGACACAAGAACGCTCGATTCCATGGGGAAATCCGTTAAACGATGTAATTGGCATGTAACCCGCTTGGTGACTCTGAGAGTTGGACGCTCTAACCAAAATTGAAACTCGTTCGAACGTATCCGGGTGCATTCCAATGCCTATACTTGCATCATCACCGTGGAGCCATTGCATCAACTTAGACTTATCCTCACCAGACTTTGAATCGGAAAAAGTTGGAAAGTATCAGGGTGCAATCCAATCACACCGCTGCGTCTGAGATGCAATGCAGTCAAGACGAAGTAGTATTTAGATTATGCGTTGCGTCGGCGTTCAAGGTCATTTTGCGCCACTTACGGAAAGAACTATAAAAAAATATTAATATGTTTAAAACAAGAATACTAGTATTAACTCGTTTCCGCCCGAATATCTTTCAGCTTGCGATTGTGAAGATATTTAGGTATTTTAACCCATGGCCGTCTTCAGTGATCAGGTGAAATATTTTGGTGATGCATCAACTTGTTTCTTCAGAATGACCCGTAGTCATATATCTGTAGGTACGCTGGGTGGTGACGAGGTCAAAATATAATGTTGTTCAATTTCTACTATTGAACTTGCTAGAAAAAGTTAATCTTCAAGGTGAGCCTATATTTCGATTCAGGATATCAAAATGCCATTTCCTGTTTACTTCTATGACCCTTGCATGTAAATTATAGAATGTAGTAGTCCATTTACGTTTTGCACCCGTCTCTTTCCGGCAGTGGGCTTATTACCACCGCCTTCAAAAACAAACTAAATGAGTGAATTAAGGTATTCCAAGCATCCGTGACAGTTCGACAAGAAAAAGGAGTGTGGGTTTTCTTCAAGAGCCTCATAATGCTCAGAATGGTAGGAAGTAGCCACATGGCTGCTGTGAGCGGGTATAGGTTAAAATATAGCAAAAAATAATAACAATTCAAATTATATTGCATTACAGAAGTCGGTTGATTTAAAAAATCTTATTAGTCGAGTGACATGTTCAAAGTTGTCTCCTTGCACTACAGTTAGGTTTCTCCCGAGGTTATGATTCACGCATGCATCCCATTATCTTTTACAGATCGTCATGAGATGCTGCCCTGTTAGTGGATTGACCCATTGGACACTCGCATTCTACACTTTGGAGCTCAATTTTCTCCTCCGTGAAGAAGTATGAATGGGTTAGGACTCAATGACCTGTTCTCAGGCGTACTAAAACGACTTCCTTTGGCAGACATTCCTCACGGCGGTCTACCACGCAGATGTTACAGGCTTACTTGCGAGAGGCTTGTTTTTTTGGACCGTAAGCAATTGGTTCTTCCAATTTTGCCAAATTACTTTTTTCATGACATTTCTCAGATATTCTGCGGGTACTACAGGCAGTTCGCAATCCGGAGACCTGAGTGCTTCTTTGGCTGATGCGTATGCATTTTCATTCTCGGTTATTCCCATACGTCCAGGGATCCAAGCAAATCTTACTGCGGTTCCTTTACTCGGGGATAACACGCAGCAATGCAGTCATCCTTCACGGAAATGAGGTCGCTTGACGCAGTTTCCGATCGATTTTAAATTGGATGATGAGTGAAAGGACAAAATAACTGAATGTGTGTAAGGACGTTCAAACTTATGGCTCAATTTGCTCCACGATATAATAGGTGGATAATCACTGACCCAATGGGCGGAGAAATCAAAATTATCGGGAACAATTCTAACTCCTTTAAAGTAGGTATACCGGGACTAGCCGCGGTAATAACTTTTCAAGGCGGATAAGTTTTTCTCTGTGAAACTTTCGCACAATTCTAACTCCATTTTTTGAAGAGTTAAAAATATTATTTAAATTAAAAAGCAAACGAGTGACTGACCGATCGCCCACTGCATATAAAATCTATCACATCACTCAACGGACACGATCGCCAGACTCTAGGTAAGGTATGTAGACAAATTTAACCTTTAATATCTTTTAAAGTTGCAGAGATAAATACGAAGTAAGCTGCTAGGATGTTTATTTTTCAGTAACCCGCCTTGCAGAGGAATGCGAATAGTTTTCTGGTTCATGAGACATAGTTATGATCGCATTTTGTTCAGTGCTAGCCAACTTGAAATTCATTCCCCTACCTGATCTGTACACATAGCCTCTAAAACCCCATCTTCCCTATGTCGCACATTTCTTCCAGCCCTCTTACTTACTACCTACCTTACTTACATTTAGGTATAATTATTATAGTATTCTACCGATTAAGGTAGGTTTCCATGGAGCACCAAAGAAGTGATTTGGGAGCCTCCCTTTCTTTCCAGCGCTGTCTTCTTCAATTCACTACTCCCCTTCCATCTGTCTAAAAATCCTATTCTTTTCCTTCCCCTCCCTCGTTTTCCTACCATTCTACCCTCTAACACCATTTTCAACATGACATTTTAAAAAGGTTTAATTCCAGGTATGGTAGACTATGTTCAAAGAATTAACGCACGCTATAATTCAGCAAACGGTTTTTCGAAAATATCGTCGTACTGCACCACAGAACTCAGGGGAAATCTCCCCCTCAGAACTCAACTTTGCCTCTGAGGGCACGATTTTTCATGAGTGAATGTGTGTGAGCAAGGGACATATGAGACGGACGTGTGAACCATTTCCTCATCTCTGGAAACCGTTCTTCTTTTGAAGTGCGAGGGCGGGCTTCCTTTTAATTGCGTCCGCTTTGAGCGGGGCGAAGGTTCAAGGGAGTTCCAGAAAGCGACGTAATTAAAAATTAAAGCGGGTCCAGAGCAGGTCGAGTGGATCCAGCAAAAATTCGTGAGTGGACTGAAGCTTGGACATGCCTACTTTTTTCCCATTTTTCTCACTGCATTTCCCACAAAAAAAAATAATTCAGTCAAAATTACGTAATTCTTAAAGCGCTGACAAGAATTTGGAGTAAAACTAAGTGAAATTAAAAAAAAAACACTACAAATCTAATAAAAAATGAGCTTACCTAGTATTTTGTTAGTATAATTAATGGTAAAGGGCGTAACTTGGTGGAAGTCCTTAATCGTTGGAGTTGAAGCAATAAAAACTTGGCTTCTTAGCTTGGCTTTATTTCTCCATCTCCTACGATAGTTTTTGGTGGTTGATTATATTCTTCAAGGCATTTTTTATTACTTATTCTATTCAGTAATGGCGTCCTCTAGATATTATACAGGCTTTATTGCCAAGCAACATTGTGTACCTGTATTAAATAAATTCAGGAGGAAAAGTTAACAGCTAAATTTTACATCTTCTATTACAGAAGATCATACTTGCTTCGTTACAACAGATCAATGTAACATCCGCGGATTTAGCCGTAATCAAATAATAAGGATACACCCACAAAATCCTCACGGATCCGATACGATGTCAGTTGAGGCAAATGAACTCGTTAAAATACTCGTATGTATCAGACCTGGCGAAGTCCCTTGAAGGTGAGTTCATTTTTATTGTAAGTTAATATCTAAACAAGAGTCGCACATCCAAGGCTGGTTTTATATGGAAAGAGATCCTAGGCTATTCCACCTTTCACCTCTCATTTAAGTTTGCAAATTACATGGAGGGTAATTATATACATAGTTACTACGATATATATCAATATGCTAAATAAAATATCTTGTGATCATTACTTATCTTTATAAAACATAAATAACAGAGTTCCCTGCTTTCAGATTATTATAATTTTAATTTTGCTAACAACTTGAATGTAGGCAGCTTGAATATTAACCGTATGGAAGTTCATGACGCTAAGTCCGACATTCGCCTTCAGAGCATATAAATACCAATCTCAACTCAAGAACTAAGCACGCCTAACAAAAAAAAAACCACGTACTTCTCGAATTATAATTTCCATTTGAACGTAGGTTTTCGCAGCGAGAGGCATCTTTGCTAACGGCTTCCGGTGCAGCTGCGTGTTGCGCTTTGTCGTGCAAGCTAAGATAATTTCCATTGTTTCTGTCAACCAACCAGGTGTTTTTTCCCAAAATATAACATAACGCACTCAAGTTCTGTACGCTTGGAAAAGCAAGCACGGCAGGCTTATGACAGTAGGTGTCAACAGAGGGTTGAAAGGCAGAGATTTTACGATCCACTCAACTCCCCCTACGAAGATTCGAAGGAAGCGGTGGAGCTGGCTTATTATGGCCCCCGCTCTCTAAGAGACAGGCAACCAGGAATCAAGGCAAGGGCCTGGAAGAATATTACACGCCGCAGTGACGACGATATGAGGCCTAAAAGGGGCCATGACACATATTCCACGGGAACACGCAAACGAAGCAGTGGATAAGAGATGATGCAACGATCTTCCTAAAGCCGCATCCCACGAATCTCAACGCGTAAAAGATGCACAGTGAAATGAACTTGAAAAAAAACAAACCCGGCAAATAATGAAAAGGATTGTTTATTGCTACAAGGAAGTTGTAAAGTTAGATAAACATCCTAAAAATATGTATGAATGGCATTTTCGCATTTCTCAGTAACAAATCATTAGTTTGGCGTCGAGCTTACAAAAATTTAGCAAATCTGGTCTATTTGCGACTTTCTTACGGGATCTGCAGTCTTTATTTTGCTCAACTTGAATATCAGGTTACTAAAAAAGTGTTTCACAAAGTGTTTTTCTCCCTTTTCAATGTAGTTTAATGGCTGTCTAGTGATGTTTTGGTGAACTTAATGGGCAATTTCTTGAACCTATATTTTGGTATTTTTTGTTTGCACGTCGAGAAATAAATATTTTAGCCACCGAGTGACTTCACGGTTTAGTTGTTGACCATTCAGTTAGCGAGCCTTGATTAAGCCGCTGCATTCATTACTTTATAGATGCAGGCAAGAGCCTCATCAAAGATGAATGCAATATTGCCGCAACGGGAAAACATTTGGCAATAAGTTAAATATTCAGTTAAGAAACATCGATATCACATAATGGAACGTATTGCGGAAAATAAATTGTTTAAAATAATTCGTCAATAAATCTTATCATTGCTCACGAAATTAAATACGGTAATTAGTACCTACATTAAAAGTTAAATGCGATTTTCCACAAATATTTTGCCGGTTATATTTACTTAATGAAGTTGATATAAACTATTAATTTACTAATACGTTGGAATTCAACCAGATTAAGCTTGGAAAAACTCCCTAATGAAATGAGAAAGCTGGTAAAATTCCACACTAAACGTTTATTAAACCCCAATGCCATTGTATCATTATCGAGGTATAAATACGGTTTTTTACTTACGGTATGTGAATACCTCGATGTTTTAAACTCATAGTGTAGTAATACGAGGGCATAGTTTGAAATGAATTTAAAAAAATGGTATCAGGAGGTTTGATCGACCGTGTTAGTAATGAGGAGGTCCTAGGAAGGGTAGGTGAGTAATGAATCCTCATGAAACCCTTAATAAGAAGACAGAGCAACCTTATTGGCCACTTTTTGAGACATGATGGCCTGATGAATACAATCGTTCCGGGACAAGTGGATGACAAAAACGGAAAAGGAGTACCTCGAATGAAATATATGGGACATGTAAAGAAGAATGTGAAAGATACGAAATACGTAGATGTGAAAAGAACAGCTAATAGGTGAATCGAATGGAAAATGGAGAGCTACGTCAAACCAACCTTTGGTTTGTTTACCAGTGATGATGACTTAATACTAAATAAAATTCCTAAAATCTTAAATAAAAAGTTTTTTTTAATTTGCTACTATGTAAGAATTCACCCATATCAAGTATGAAAAACCTCCATACTGAAATTAGGAAGATATCAAAACTCAACAATAAAAGTATGTTAAACACCGACCATATTTTTACACACATTTCATTATCAAGGCATAAATATGATTTTTGTTTCGTATGAGAAAACCTCATTGCCGCAAACTCGCGATGCAGTCATACAATTGCATTGTTTGAAATGCATTTTGATAACGTTATCAGGAGGTTAAGAGGAGGAAGGTTTTCTGGTATGTAAGGGAAAGGGTTCGATGATGTCATCAAGAAGGAAGACGTGACTGGCAGGCAAATATTTCGAGAGGGAGACGGACGAGGATAAAGCCGAGGGGTTCGAGAGGAGTGCGACTTGAAATGCCATCACCCTTCGCTCGCTCCTTCGCGACAAAAGGGCTCTTTACCACCTCTAACTTAAATGACTCCATCGCCGGTAGTTTTTCTCTTACGAGCAGGCAGTTCAAAACAACCATTTGAATCCGATGAATATTATCTTTTTCGCACGTGAATTAGGAGTGAATACCATCGTCTGAGGCCAAACGTCTTGCCACCTAACAAAGTAAATATTTTCAGGATGGCCTTAAAATAATCCGCAATGCGCAGATTAATTGTCTTCTATAAATTCATGTGAGGCACGGAATCTTAATAGAACGATTTCATTTATGAATGCCCTATTTTGCATAGTCTCCAATATTTATGCCTCAGACGAATAGCCAGGTATTTTGTATCATTTGTAGACAAAGTCTTCTCAGATTTCCGGCCATTGATAACCGCCAATATAAATATGAGATATCTGTCATAAATCCGTGATTGGAATGGAATCTTAAAAGTTGGTAAGTTTTAGATACCTGAATACCCTATTTTTCATTGCCACCAATACAATACGTACACCCCAGACATGTAGCCAGATATTTTTCATCAATTAAATGCAATGCTTCCGCAGATTTTCGAAATATGTGCTTCTCTGAGGAAACAATTATTTTGAAATTGGTCAGCATCACCCATCAATACTCGTAGTTTTCTCTAAATGGATAATATCGTGGGGAATATTCTTGGCTATACGGATAATAGTGAGATTGATAACTTTTCCGTATTCACAAAAGAGCATTCAAAGCTTACATGAGACTGGATTTGGCAATCGTTTCTTTTTAATGTCTTCCCTTATTAATTCTAATGCTATTATAAATCACAATGATAAAGACTTTCCTTTCCTAGAAAATTGTCCCATGGAAGTACGCTAACTCAATTCTAAAACTGAGAATTTTTCTTACATTAAAAACTAAAATACTTAGGATATTTAAAAGAAACCCAGTACCCTAAAATTAACGAAAACTCGAATAGCATGCTACTTCGTGTACAAATGTGTGTGGTATCTCTACAATCTTCTACCTTCGTTTTATGTTTATGTGGCATCTTTACCACATTATCAGAGAATAAACAGTAACTTTTCAAAATATGCGAACGGGCTAAGGATTACTTTAATTTTACACAGATATATGAACTAAAATATTCCCTAACTCCTACCATGCTTGGGAACCTATCCTACTATTTACATTTGAGGACACTTAAAACTTTTGTGTGAGAAGCGAAACGCGTCTGCCGTTGCTAATATGTATTTGGAAATGTATTTTAAATATCTTTTTTAAACAGAGTCACGTATTAATTAATTTAGGAAAAAACTGTTATTATAGTTCATACATTTTAAGTAAATTGATTGGAGATGCCTTGTTAAATGCGTAATGCATTTCTTTATTTGGGACACCAGATCTTCATACCTTTTCACACCTATTGAAAAACCAAAGAAATATCACCTAGGTGATTCATCTTTTTATTCCATCGTATTCCCCAGCATGGATGACGATGGTTTTCAAGCGTCGCGTCGATTGGTTTTTTTTCCGTACATAGCCTCGAGTCGCTCATCGCCTGATACCCTCATACTCGGATGGCACCCTCAGTGACGGGACAAATGTCGTCGGCATCGCGGATATTCCGTGGGCGCGCCCCGCTCTCCACTCATAAATCGTTCCTCACGATGGATCACCGTCATGTTCCCACCGTGTTTCCCGTCCCTGGCCGTAATTCTCTTGTCCTACACCCGTCAAACGGCTTGAATTCACGGATCGGCAGCGAAAAACTTTTATTATTTCGCCCGAAGGACTTTTCTTTAAAGCTCTTCATGACGAAATAGACATTCGTGAACACGTTCTAACAGGCATTTACCAAGGGATGAATAAAGCACATAGTACATAATACATAGGTAATAACTTTATAATGTTACTTATAGGGATTGTTATGACCTTAATGGTTGCATCTCAGCGCCTCTTGTAGATATTAACGCGTTAGATACGTTATTTTATCCCAGCAAAATGCCTTTTAAATGTATGAATGATTATCAAATTATAACACCTTATAATTACCACTGCAATCTCAACACGAAGATATGGGATTGCATCCGGGCGTCTATGATATTTCAAGCCGTGAATGCATTTCGATGAGTCTACAGTAGATATTATAATTACGAAGATGTTTAGAAGTGAGCGAAATGCCCGGTATAATTAAGCATTTACACCGTATCCAATTTATGCATAATTTTCCCTAAAAATTATCAAAAGGTTTATATTTTAAGTTTCTAGAACTGATAATAGAAAAAGATTTTCTACAGAGGTTCATAGTCACTGTTAAAGTGTACCAAAACATTTAGGAAGCTTTTTGATAGGATAAAAGAGCGTGCCTAACGCGTCAACGTGTACATGAGGCGCTGCGATGCAACCTTAAAGGTGTTATAATTGAAGGGCAGAGGGATTGATATGTCCTATTATGAATAGTCGCGCCTCAGAGGAGGCTGTTTATTTATATATTTGAACGTAAAATCGCATTACATACTTTCGATTTTCTGATATTTTAAGCACAACATGTGAAATGTAAGCTGAAGTGGCTGTATAATATTCGGCCATCAGAGCAATTACGTCAGAATATGAATTGACAGGCCTCAGGGCTCAATTTACCCCATTATATCAGGGCATATCATATCGGATTTACCCCATTGCATCATATGGGATTCTTGATTAGTCCTTAATGAGGGGTGAGCTCTACCCTCATCTATCCAAATCACAATTCGGGCCGAAACGTAGTGCGCTATTTTTGTACGTTCCAGCTTCAAAGGAAGATATGTTTTAAATATTTGGACGGGCAATCGTGACGTAATCGCTATTATGACATTACGTGAGAAATTCGCGCAGCATGCTAATTCAGGTACGAGCTTTACCCGCAACAATTTTAATTACCCTGCGGGTCGAAACATAGCGTGAGTGATTATCGGATATTCCTGATTCACAGGAGAGACTGTTTAAAAATTTAGGACCAGCAGTGGAGATACAATTGCAATTATTACATTTTATTACTAAGTCACACATGGCGCTTAGTGAGGAATGAGATCTACCCTCACCTGTTCAAATCAACCTTCCGGTTTTACCCTGGAGTGAGTGATTAATTGATAGAGAATTCAAATGCTCAACGGGAAACCGAGAATTATTATCGTGATCAACATCTTATGCCTATCGAATTGAGTCTTGTGTAATTTAATGGAACCGCTGTCCGCTGGCTGAGCACGATACAAAACTTTGATATGAAATTATGTGAATGATGACACAGACTTCGTTGTTCCACATAAAAGACTATATTTAAACAACCAGAGTTTTCATGCAGATGTTTCCACCAGAAGATGAAGGCTTGCTTCGAAAACTGAGTCGTTTCAGTACAGATTTTGTGTGAAAAAAAACGAAGTCAGCCTTATCATTTAGACGAATTCATATGAGGGGGTGAGAAGCCAAAGACCGCAAGTGATTTATTTCTAGAAAGAGCTAGGGACAGAAATTAAAGTAAAAAAAAAATAAACGATATCAACTAGACATTTAGTAGAACATTTGATTTTCCGCTCGTTGCCAGCACTGAACTGAGACTCATCCGTATTCCTCGGCCGCCAAAGTTTTTATTTTTTATTTTATCAATTTCTACACCTAACTCTGTTTAGAAAGAAAATCACTCGTTCCCAGTGGCAGATCTATGGGGTGGGGGGGAAGAGGGGAAAACCCCCCCTTGGGGGTCCAATTTAAGCTAGATAGAAAGTTAATTTTTTCCGACCTCCACTACTGCTGGAATTTTAACTCCCCCCTTGTTCCTATCCTGGATCCGCCACTGCAGTCGTACCCCTCGGATTTTCACCCCCTTGGACCGATTTTTTATCGAATTTTTACGGACATTAGAACAGTACTTCATTCAAATTATTTCAAGAGGATGTAAAAACCGGAAGTATTAAAACGGTTCGAAATTATTTTGCTCTTTGTTCACCTTTCCCTCACTACAGCCTGTCAAATAACATTTGTATTGGCCCCTCGTGGACCGTGCGTGAGTGAATGAGGAGCGAATCAATGAGGACAATAGGGTGGTTTCCAATTATTTTTTCATTGCCTAAATCGAAAGATTATTACTCCTGGAGTACGTATTTCACGCTTTTAGGTCTTTGAATGACGATATCTACTTTTCGCGATGAAATGAAGAAAGAAAATTTCCAGGAGCGCGAAAACGCGACGGCTAAGTATGAATGCTGGGAAAACTCCGGGTGACGTCGTTCTGGTTCCCGCTGCCGCAAGTGAGGTGACCTTGGGACGAGGCTTTGAGCGCTGATACGACTAAGGATGCTAGCAGGTAGCAGAGTACCCTGCTAGCTGGTAGCGCTTGGCTTAAATAAGGATTATTAATGCCTTATCACAAGAAGGAAATTTCCGACCATAGGCAGTTTTAATAGGTGATTATTAAGAGATGTTTCCCTGAGCTCTGTGCCTCATGCATGCATTGGTAATCTCAGGCGATGTAAAACTCCTATCTACTCGTATAGAAACTAGGTCCATGTTACGTCACGTGAAGTGGCATCGCATGGGCGCCAATCTGGCCTTTTTGAGATGAGGATAAAATTGACCATTGCCATTCGTCTAAACCGGTATTTCTAAAACCAAATAATTTGTATATTATGAATACACTAATGGTGGGTAACGAATCGCAATCAATGCCTTTCGTTTTCTTTGATGAAGGAAACTACCCTATTATCAAATTCGTGAATATCGTGCTCAGTCTGCGGGGAACTCTACCCTCACCTCTCCAAAACCAACCTTGGGGTCGAAGTTTGGAGTGGGTTTTATTTGTATATTCGTGTGCTTCATGAGTGTGCTCGTTCACGTTTCTGATGGAGGGAGTCTCAGAAGGGAGGTGGGGGAGAGGACAGGATCGATTGGTGTGCTCGCTCAGTCAAGACGGGAGAGAGGGCGGTGGTGTTAGTTGCTAGGAAGTGTGGGAGAGAGGAGAAGTCTGCGCTTGGGGAATTAGCCATCGCGACCTCGACGAGTTCTGGAACATGAGCGCGACGGCATCCCGCGGAATTCCTGAGAAAATTAAACCCTTTTCCGAGGAAAACGGGGAGAGGAGGAGAAGCAGCATGAAATGGTCAAATGGCAATGTAATGGGGCGGGAGGATTGCTTGAAATTGGATACATCCTCCCTCCTTGTGTGACGGCTTCATCGGGAGAAATATTTCCGCGAGGTTTTTTTTTCTTTCGCTACATTTCATCGCTGATTCGATTCCACGAATTCCAATTCATTCGATCGAAGCGCACGGGGGTGTGAATGCCATGGGGAGGGGAGCATTGATCTCCGCAAAGCAGCAACACGATAGGAAAAAGTTAATTAAGCTCAGTTTATAGAAACAAACATTTAAGTACTAACAAAAGTTTAATCATGAAAAATGAAAAAGATGAAACTTGAATATTTATTCACACATTAACACGACCATGGTTTCAAGGCAGTGATGATGACGTCTAACGTTGAAGCCATGGTCGTGTAAATAATAAATATTCATGTGAAAGCAAAAAGTTTCTTCTGTTAAATTTTTCATAATGAATCGCTTTCAGAAAGTTACGCCTCAAAGATGCATAAAAAGTTTAAATGTTTTGAACGAGTATTCACTAAAAATCAACCACGAGTTTGTGTTCCACGAAGTACACTTGTGAAGTAGCAACATTTATTCATATATAATTAATATCCCAATGCTGATCTAATGAATTCGGGGGTAGAAAACTTACTAGATATTTGGATATTCTCCCATACACGAATGTAACTTAAACGGAAACATTATGCTGGTAAAAGAGGTTGGGAGGTTTCATTGTGATCATCAAATAGAATATGAAGGGTAAATTAAATTAAGAATGAGTCCTCTAGAGCACATAAGTAACACTTTTTACGACTTTATTCATTGTAAATAGTTTTCAAATGAATAGACATTCATATACAAAAGGAAAATAAACATAAACTCCGCTCCAACTTTTTTGATTCAAATGAAAGCGGGATATAAACACCTTTTTCATAATACCATTCAGGTCAAATTAATACACAATTGAATGTGAGAAAGTGAAGAGACATTAGCAAAGATGGTAAAAAAAAAGAGAGAGGAGCAAATATGTTGAGCAGTACATGAAAGAAAAGTTGAAGAAACAAGATAATTGTGAACTATCTTTAAATGAAATATCGTTACAGTTAATTAAGCTTAAAGCAAAAAACGAGGAGAGGCGTGAAGTTTAATAATGACGGCACATATACGAGAAGAGCTGATTATGTAGCCGAAGTACAAAGCGGATGAATGAGGGAAAGCACTGCAGGCTAGGATGACAGCCCATAAGATTGATTAAAGTCAAACACAACTGACCACCGATGAATATGCTCCTGGAAGCGAATAAAAAAATCATGAACTCAAAAGGAAGGTATACGAGCATGCAGATAATTTGAGCATTTTTTCCAACTGTATACTCATTATCCCCTCATAACCAACGAATATCGTTGCGGGCATTGAAAATCTATTTCAATGAGAGTGATGGGCGGCTCTTATTTCGAAATATCCACCGATTATTAAATATCTATGTTGATCATACAATCGTATAAAATTCATCGCATGAAGCGAAACTATACGTAGTACAAATAACACGAGGAGATAACCGCGAATTACATCCCTTCAAAATTTCGCCGTGGCGTTGGCCTAAAATCTTGAGAGGAAACACTTATTTTGCCAAGGATTACCACCAGTAGTCATTCCATGTTACGTGGAAGTGTCTCTGACCCCTATGCGTTGACAACAACAAACAAACTAACTTGGTAGACTGACAGGTTGAAGATTCATAAATGCTTCGTTCATGCTCGAGATGATTTTCAAAAGTTTTGATACCACCAAGTATTTGTTTGCATCTCTCATTCCTTCAGCCTGACCTCTAATTATCATTTTTACCGTAAATTAAAATGTGACATACATCGTTCATTAATCTGGCCGCCTGGCACACCAAGAATTCGAATTTGAGTGGGTATAACTTTCCTTTTATTAATTAGGGAGTAACAACACGCTTCAGTGGAAGAATAATGGCCGAAATAAAATCGTAAATATAATAAATAATTAACCACGAATTCTTCAATCAAGTTGGTACCACAATAAATGGTTAATTCACACAATTTAAAACAGTGAACGGCGTTTTCTGGAAAATAAAGATAAATATAATGCTGGAAAAGATAAAAAAAAAATATAAACCTAATTAGCTGTAATACGACATATTACGGAATGCATAGACGAAGGAAGACCATAAAAATAAAACGTTGACCAATGACAAGAGAGATAAAATCTCTCCGTAGAAAGAACTACTGGCTTATTGAGAAAAAGAAATCAATCGTTTATGTTAATATTTTAATAATATATAAAATTTTACTTTCGAAACTAATATATCGCTGAATAGAACGTACCATATTGATTAAGCGTAGGCAAAAGCTGAAGACAGCCTAATACGTCCAAATTAACGGTGAATTAAAAACAAGGGTATTGGAAAAGAAGAAAAGCCAGTTACTAATAACCACAATGCCACTCAAAGCCTTAATCCTAATATGTAGAAAGGTGAAAAAATAAGACTTTAATGTGGACATCATGTAACACAATTGGTGTGAAAACTATTGAATATTTCCTTCGGAAAATCCTCGGCGGGGCCAAAAAATAAATTAATTTAAAAAAATTGCAGATCCTAAAACTTATCAAAAATTAGAGAATGATAATTTATTTTACCCGAAATATTACTACCAGGAATAATTACTTTCATGATACCTCCGAGGTAAATAAAACTTGAGCCATCTCACGGTATGATCTAGCAAATACAAACATCCATTCTCCTTAACCTCCCAGGTAACAATCACTATAACTAACGTCCTCCAATGCGACGCCCCATTCGGAGTTCAAAAAATCCTTCCCCCATCTCCATGAAAATCTCTGGTTTCATAATTGTGCCGGGCTAAAAGATAAGGGGATTTTATGCGACGTTCCCCGCTGCTCTTCGTGTGGAGGCTGTTTGAACGGTTACAGCGGAGCTCTCGCGAGTGATGGGGGAGATCATGGATGGAAGATTCCTGGAGCAGCGAGAAGAGGCGATGAAAGGACGCGGTGATGCGAGCTGACAGCCTGAAACGGATTTTGGTAGAGGAAGGGAGGGGAGAAGGAGACAGAGGGAGGGGGGGCGAAGTGCACGGGAAGATATTGCGGAGAGCCACCGAGCACACTGATAATGTTGGCGCAAATCGTTATAATGTGCAGTCTAGCGCACACACAATAGCGCAAAATATTTATAACGTATTCGTGTTATGATGAATCCCTCATCAGGTGATCAGAAGTATGATAAAGTACAGTACTCCCTCTCTAGTCTGGCTCTTCACTTCTCCGGACCTGCCCTTAATATACCCTTCCTCTTGCACAACCTTAAACTCTTGTTGTTCCATGCTGTAAACACTATGTTTTACCGAACAGATAGATATGGGAATTCGTTTTTCCCCCGAACCATAAAGGATTTTTATAAACTCTAATCGTAATTTTGAATTTCATTTTTTGTGTCTGAACGGCTGGTGTCCTAACACCCCCTGCGAAACGCCTTTCAGACGGCTTGCGGGGTAGTACGTAGATGTAGATGTAGGGGAACCCGAGACGAACGGGTGGCGGGGCGAAGCGGGGTAAGCGATTATTTTAGTAAGAAAAAGGTGCAGCGCTAGCTGCAATAACTATATCTAGTCCAGATTGGTGCTGCTGAGTTAAGCAACACTAATCTGGACTAGTTATAGTTATTGCCGCTTTTTTCGCACTTAAAAATTGCTTACCCCGTTCCGCTCCGCCGCCCCGTTCCGCCCCGGGTTCCCCTAAGTATATAGATTATAGCTTTTCATAATATTTCCTAACGTATTTTCTTTTACACTTCACAATGAACCGAGATACATAAAGGCGCGCAAACACATTCAACACAATTTTTTACGTTGATTGAAACGGATATAACGAATATATTACGTATGTATGCTCAGTGAAAGCTTCAATTACTCAGTTAACATCTTTAACACCATATATTGGCAGCAATTATCTTCAATATTTTACATAACGTAAGACTAATGGTGTTTGGTCACTAGCATACATTGACAAGTAGATGTAATAAGTCTGCGCTAATTGCTTCAGAAGAGAACCTGAACAGAATGCCACAGAGTGGAAACTGACTAACAAGAAAAGGCTCGTTTTTGCACGCTTGCACACTTGCCTCGCATTAGGCAGACAAAGCCGCGAATCAAGGCTAAATTGAGGCCTTACTTACGGGGTGACGCAAACAAAACGAGAAGCCCTCAACCCCACCGCCTCAATCCTTTTGGCTCCCATTGAACTGAAACGAGATAAGGAGACCGCTTCTCTTCGCCGAAAGCGTCGCCGTATCGAACGTAACCCGTGCGACGCCGCTCAAGTTCACGGAAAAACGCGAGAGAGGAGTAAACATTTCAGAGGAGTATCAGTTATTCGTGTCCCCAAAAAATGCAAACATTGAATGCTCACAGTGACTGTGCAGTAGCCAAGAGCTGAGGACAACATTGAAACCCCCAGGTTATATTAAATTATGCAAAGTGGAAAAAATGGTATCTGGCGTAATTTTTTGAAATGTGCAATTCATTTTAAACCAACAAGAAAAACTTAGTAAACATCGATGTTGCCATGTCGCGAAATAAGGTCATCCTGTGGCAGTGTACCGAGTTTTTCTTAAATCAAGAAAACGATTTTACAAAAATAAAAACTAGAGATGTGGTTAAAAAACTAAAAATCGTATTTCAATTTTTTCTGGGGTTGTTTTCCATTGTTGAGGCCTAAAACTTTGGGTAAACACATAATTTTTGATACGCTGTAAGTGTATTTTTTTTATTTTCTCAAAATATCGGGGGGCACTTTTCACCATCTTAACCTGCTTTACCCTTTGACAATGCTCAGAAAAAATGAGGAATTCAATTCAAAGTCTGCAATTTACGTGCAGGCGACAATTATCCATATGCTAAATACATATAAAGAATACATAAGTTGACCGCGAACCAATGCCGCAGGTATGGTCGTAAACCCGGAAAGGAGGGAGCACAACTACTCTCGGAGTCCGAGATAATGCGAAGTCCCTGCGTGGAGGGGTCGAAAAAGGTTCAGCGAGACCCTTCTTAACGAATGCCCTCCAAAAATACTCCGTACCACGAGAAAGAAGAGTCTCTTAGGGCTCAGTACAGCAGTCATGCTAAGACGAAAACTCCGCCGTCTCGAAAGGGTTTATGGTTCAACAGGAAAATGGAAAAGATCGTAAAATTAACAATGATAAATAGATTTCATTGAAATTACGTATCCCTTCCTTCTATGTGAGCGTGAAATATTGAATAAAGAAAAGAATTTGAATGGAAATTCACAAAAAAATAAATGTATTCAGCTATCGGAATCAGCCAATCAGACTTATACAGCCAAAAGCTGAGGGCAACATTGAGACCCCCAACTTCCATAAAATTAAGCAAAGTGGAAGCAAACAAGATGGATACCGTTGGATACGATTTATGAGGATTTTAAATCGTAAGATTTTTATCGTGAAAAATTTATTTGTAATGCATATTTTGAATTGCACATAGGTCTCAGTAACTCCCATACCTAAACTACTTATTGGTTATAAAGATGATCCACCTCCATCCTTCCTTTACTGACCTTTGTCTTGATACTCGGGCTCTTGTCGGCTTGAGCAATCCCTGTTGTAAAATTTTAAGATAGTTCTTATGTATTATTCCCATTATATTTTTATAAATTTGATGTACTGTTAAATGCTTGAAACTAGCCAATAAAAGGCTGAAAATTATTGACCCAACCTGCCTTTTCCTAAATTTCTAAATACACTACGCTTCACCCTTGGGTGTTTATACAAAGAATATTTCATCTCCCTCTATTGGTGAGCGTACGAGGACTCTCCTTTGTACCTAAATTAAGAAAAACTAAGTCATTCTTATTATACTAAATCGTCAGTAAATTCATTGAATTCACGCCCGAAACAACAGGATTGTAATTTTATCATGAGGTGATAGTCTGTTTCCAATTTTAACCACAGCTTATGCTAAGTCGCACAGCTATCGTGACGTTACAAGGAAGCTGCTCGCAGGAGATATAGATTAGGAGAGCAGAGGTTGCCACGCGGCGATTCTGACTGCTGTTGACTGAATCCAAGCTCACGTACTGCCGCAGAAGTCCTGCGTGACGTGAATCTTTCTCATTTAGCAGGGAGATTAAGAGTGCTATCAGACAGCCTGATCACCTAAAGCTCTCTGCTGAAGGCAATGAGCCTCCCTTTGCACACAAATGTTTAGCTTTGAGTGAGGCTACAACGAGATAACACTATGGGTAAGCAGTTTCAATGAAAAACCTCACCCCAATCCTCCTCACCAATGTCACGAAAGAATTTCACCTCTCGTCCCACACGTTTACATCACGAAGGGACGTAAGTGATAACGCGATCCCCGGGGTCAAAGAGAGAGATATCATTATCTTCCATGCCCGGAAAAATTGAGAGAGAGAGTTGGGGAAAAACACGCGAAATAAGCCTCACACGCACGTCCCAAGCAAAGCAATTAAGAGAGCAATGCGGGAGAAATGAGTTTGATGAAGCCTAAATCAGAAGATATCACAATCCCCAGTATTCTTGCAAGAGGAGGATGCTTAGGATCGGGTGAATTAGGAATACCATACTGGAGATACCACGAGACTGCTAGAATACTAGCTAGAGTGCTTTTTCTCGTAATAAGTTTGGGAGTACTTTCATGCTTCTTTCCCTAGTATCAGAAAGAAGAAGTTGACGCCTAAGCAATCTATCTCTTCGTAATGATTGCTAAGATATTTAATTGAATAATTGAAGCTTTTGCTGGTAATTTATAATAAAATATATATTATTAAGTGAAGGAGCCCCCACCATGAGAGGGGAGATGCCAGAAAAGGTGTTAAAATATTGGCTATATCTGCCGAAAGAGGAGGTTATTTTAGTAAGATATTTTAGATTATTTAGGTAAAAAATTACATAAAGTGTCGCGTAAAACGCATTTTTTTATGAGAGCACGATACAAAAACACTTCAAAAGACAAGTTGAAAAAAAACTTTTGTCGGACAGCACCCAGGGTAGTTGAGTGGATTTTACCTCCCTAAGGTTCTTCTTCCCCATATCCTTCCTCATCTGCCTTCCCTTTAAGGGGCCCGTGGCCGAGCGAAGGATGGAAATGGAATGTGTATTCCATTATTGACATGCATTTCCAATACATCTTTGAAATGCCATCCGAATACTCCAATTGAAAGTACTGAAAAAAGTCATTGTAAGATCAGTCTGCCACGCCATGCTTTCCGTACGGACTTGTCCCTTGGTTTTCCTCCGGGGATTTTTCCAGCAATTTTTCCTTCCATTATGTTTCCCAGTTAACGGCTGCGTGTCATAACTTGGCCAATCTACATCGTTTTTCTTTGGCGCACAGCTATCCATGGTGTCTTTTATTATTTAGCTCTTAATCGTGGAGAAGTGTATAGATAAAACTGCATACAATGCAAAACTAATAGGCGTCTAACACCCCATGCCACCAGCCTTTTAGGCGGCTTGAGAGGTAGTGTGTAGATGTAGAGCTGACGGTATTGTGAACAAACATTGGTCGTGCACGAACACGATCACGTGACGAATGTGGTCACAGACTAATTGACTCTCCTTCCAATATGCTTCCCACATAACTGCTGCGTCTCATAACGTGGCCATCCACCGTGTTCGTCTCACCCAGTGATCTATGGTGTTCTCTCTTCTTTAGCACTGATCCGTGGAGAAATGGATGGATAAAACTGCATCCAATGCAACATTGACATGGGAAGGTGAACAAAATTAGCAAACCAAAAACAATGCTGGCGGTGCAGCCACACCATCACGTGAAGAATATGGTCACAGACGTATTGACTTGACCACGTTGGAGGACGTCGTAAAGGAGGGTATTGTCCCTACGGAATCCCACTTCCTCCACCTAACACTGCGGACCCCAACCCTCCAGTCCTTTCACTTCCCGGTCTAACGATGGACCTCATCCCTTAAACATTCCGCGGACCTTCCGTCTTCACCCCTTCGCGGCGAGAATTCCTCGGATTCCTGTGGGCTTTCAGCTAAAAACGTTCCTGCCGCCTTCCCTCTGTCGATAACCAAAGTCACTTCGCATAGCACTGTCCAAAACACACAGCGGTACATCTCAAAACCCAAACCCAAAGGACAAACCTAAAGACACTATTTCAATACTGACCGCGTTGAAACCCAATACACGACCAACACTAGTGGTTCAAGTTCAAATACCTACCAACTGAGATCAATATACAAGGTAGTCGAAAATGCTAAAAATTCCGGGAAGGAGGAAAATTAACAGCATACAACTTCAAAATATGACTATCCTCCACAAAAAGGAATGAACAGAGAATTTATCGTACGGTATTTTGAGGAGGCCAACGACAGCTGAGGTCATTTGTGCCATAAGGGGAGGGTACAAGACAATAGTGCCGGCAATAGCCGACTCTTAAAGAAAGGCACCAAAATGATCATGGTGACGAATGGAATGCTACGCTTTAAGTGCCCTCCACAGTCCACATAGCACTCAAGTAGGGATCGTACAACCCCTGTGTAGTATCTCCCACCGTCGAGATTAGATCCCGCGCCAATGGAATACGAAGCCAACGCTCAAGCCACCACACCAACCCGACCCTTAGAGAAGATTTATGCTATGGTGTTGGAGGAGGCGACCGACATCTGAGGTCATTCGCGCCATGAGGGATGGGGTAGTAAAGTAAGGGTGGAGAGAAACCCGGCGTCGGCATTAGCCTACTCTTAACGAAAGGCGCCAAGGGGACCACGGCTCAACGTCACATCCGACGGACGGAATGTTGCGCTTGAAATGTCCTCCACACAACATTCAAGCAGGGATCGGAAAGTCTCTTAAAATCTCTGCCACCGCCGCGCCGGGATTTGAGCCCGAGCCCGTCGGGTGGGAAGCCAACACTCTAGCCACCACACCAACCCGATCCTTAGAGAAGACTTATGACCTTCTAACTCGACCCTTAGTGCAAGTCATATAATATTGGATTAGCGTCAACAATTAGTTCACAAACGCACTCAGTAATTCAACCAAAGGCTTGCTTTGAATGGGCCAGGGTAGCACTCACTCTCGCCTTGCCTTCAAACGTGTGAATTTCCTTCATTCGGGTAGGTTCGATTCCTTTTCCCGCGCTACTTCGCACTACGAGAATTTTTATTGCCAGCTGCTCGAAGACTTTTCTTGAGATTTTAACCTAAGGCACTTTTATCAGGTTGAAAGAGCTCTATTCACTAAGATAGCACGCACTCCAAATAAACAAATATTTCCAAAATGCAAAAAACTACGAAGTAGTGAATAAGAACTACATGCAGGTGAAGCACCTTGCCATTTTGGGCACCTGGAAACGAAATAATAACAAATTGATCGCAGGAAGGAAAAGTATTGGATGACAGGCCCCCCAGAAAATATTTGGGTCGATCAGTTACGGTATCAGTGGAACACGGAAGTACAAAGATGTAATATTTATTACGGTTGGACTGCTGGGAAACTAACCAGAGTGTTCTAGAATCAAAACAAGTGAAGCTTTGGAGTACTGCCAAAATTACGAGACGGCCTAGGGGAAGTAACACTCTCCCCTACACATGTAATATGGAATCGAGAAGTATGTAAGCTCTATCCTCACCTCCCGACGCAAAAGCATCAAGTTAAAGCATTGTGTGCCATTATATTTAATAGAGATGTTGTTTTTGGATCAAAGGAATTAACGGAGAAAATTGAACCTTGTAAAACGTTACCAACCGAGCATTATTTACATCGCTTCATAGTATTTTTTCTAAAATTCAGCACAGATTTCAGAGTACAGATATGCTTCCATTGGTCACCCCGAAAAGAAATAGTATCATTATGTTTCTGATATCAACTTTATTGGTAATTACGCATAGTTGCCTTATTCTCGCAGAGAAAGTGGCCAAGTTAGGGTAAAAATATTTACCTAATATTTTGAAAGGGTACTGAATGTAGAAACCAATTAGAGTTAAACGTATCACATAAAAAAATTATCGAAATTGTGATAATTGGAAGCAATTTGAAAAAATCGTCACATGAACGCTTGAAATGTGCTGTTGAGAGTACAAAATGAAATTTATCGTGATCTTAATATTCCTACATACGTATTTAAATTTTAATTTTTAAAACGTAGTTAATTGTTGTTAAGAATTGCTTGATTATTATGTCGGATATTGATTCGCAACTTGGCCGTACCTTGATGGACTCAACAGGGTCACCTGATAATCTGGAGATCCATAGGGGACATTCGAATCCACTCTGGGGTCGGCAAGGTATGTCGGAAGACGATACTGACGACTACCGCCTGTGAATGAGGAGGGTAGAGAAAGGGAAGCCAGTAGCCGGACATGCTAGGGATGCGGCCACGGCGCACCCGAAACCAGGAATGCTCCGAAAGCCTTTGAGGCCACTGCACCCCCACACAAAACACCGCAGGGGTTTAAAGGGGGGTGAGGGGGCTGGATTGGAGGTTGGGCTATCCCAGTTTGTGATTTCAGTGCAACCAACCGCCTCTTGCCACAGTCCTGACTCCACTTAAAGTTGGAGAAGCTGGAAGTTTTTCAGGAACTCCATGGATCGTCTGATGCGATGAGACCGCAGTAGCCGGAAGGAATGCTCACGAGTGGCAAAATAGGAAAACCTTGGTAGCAGAATGCAAGAGTGAGTGAGAATAAACACGACTGATTAACTAGCTTCCTTGGGCTCTAGTGAATTATATCCATCCAGAATTGAGTGACATGAAATGACTCGGAATGGAGGATAAAACATAGAGGTGTTTCCACTCTAAGTTTTCTTTGAACCCACCACGCATCATTTCTGAGGTCATAATTATAAGTTGTTGAAAACATTTT
The DNA here is from genome assembly GCF_921293095.1 of Ischnura elegans. NCBI lineage: Eukaryota > Metazoa > Arthropoda > Insecta > Odonata > Coenagrionidae > Ischnura > Ischnura elegans. Next base: position 103,101,902 of record NC_060247.1, read on the forward strand.
TCTCGACGCTAATTGTGATATCATATTGCTGTAATCGCTTAGCCAATTTAGTGGTTGACTGTCATTTAAAATCAAGTAAGTAAGATTTTTGATAATTATTACTTATTATAGAGGCTTATCATAAAATAATCACTAATTCATAGGAATAGAGTTGGGATAGGGTGGTAGAGATTTTTCAGAGGCTGCCCGAACACTGCTTGAGTGCCATGAGGAGTGCACTTAAAGTGCAGCACTCCAACCGTTGAATGGGACGTAAATCCGTGGTCACCTAGGCGCCTTTCGTTAGGAGTAGGCTAACTTCAATGCCGGGTTTTTTCTCTTGTTGAGTGACTAAGGGCGCACGTGTTGTAATTTATCAATTATTAAATTTTGTTGGCAGTTTAATTTGATGGCAGTGGAATTTGGACAAACAAGACCGACAGCATTTTTTGCCTCATGAAATAAGAATGGAAACCCTGCGAATGCGAAAAGCTGCTCTTTCTTTTTATACAAAGACCATTTCAAATCATGCAGCAATGATCGATCTCGAGTTAGTTCATCGACCCAAGAGAAAATCATCAGAGTTAATTGTGGTTTTTAAGCCACTAGTGTACATTCCGAAAATGTACATGCGCACTAACTTGAATTTAATAACACTCATATAAAAACTAAAAAAAAGTTTTAACATGCGTGAAAACAATGCACAATTTATTTTAGCTTATAATAATGCCCTGTTTTTCTAATTGAGAATGCGAAATTAAATTTACCGTGAGAATTACATTCCGAAATACACGTATATATTTTAATATTTAAAATATGGAGCCAATCGGCATTATTATTATATCTAATATTGGCTTGTTAAAAATATGACACTGGTTCAGCATGCATTGTATAATGATGTTATCCTCGAAATAAGTGTCACCTGGGGTACATATGTTCCGTTTTTGTTCGGGAAAACAAGAATTGCAATAATAGGTAGATGGAATAAATTGTGCATAATACATTAATATAAGTTTCCTTTGGAGTACAGCGGGCGCATTAAAAGAAGTCTAAAATTACAAAAAATAGTCATTTTACCCCTACGCCACTGCTTTTCGAATGGCGCTGACCCCAAATTATCGATGGTGGCCTCTCGTGGGACTTGTCATTGAATATCATACGAATTTGGTCGTTTGAGATTCCCTTTCTCCATATCCACATCCCGTAGTCATTGCCATGCTTCCCAAAGTCCAGCGATTCGTTTCCTTCTCGTCTACCATTCGCAAACTCTATTTCGTCCAGAGAGACCCTGATACATAAAATATCAATGGCTGCGGGTTACAAAGCGCCCTTCACTTCATATTAATGCAATGCTATTTAAGTGATGAGTTGGAGCGTAAGTTTGACCGTGAAAGGCTTTTCACATAAAATAATGAAAATATTTTTCACGCATTCATCAAGGAACGCATGTAGAAGCCGTAGTGAGACGTTAAAAGTCCATCAAAAGAATAGTCGCCACAGCATTTAAAAATTTTTAATTTTGTCTGACAGTTTCCTTTTCGACTAGAAACTTCATTGGAAGTAAATAAAAAGTATTTAAGATTTATATAAAGAGATTTTTAAATTCTGAAAGTTTTATACTCCTTTTCTTCCATATATATTTGCAAGTTTTTCAAGAGCGCAATGTATCGTATCAAATAAGGCGCATTTAGATGTGTATCAATGAAACTCAGTGCGGCCCCTGAATTATAGTACTGCAATATTAAGTCCACATTCAATCGATTCAAGTTAACTTCCGATCACTCATTAATGGTACAGTACATTTTCTTATTCAATTCCTCTCATTGTAAAGCCCTACGTTACGACCACGACATTAGTAAAAGGCTGTAGGTATTCTCAAAATGTCTCCCGCTATCTACCCTAGTATACACGTACAGCGCCACAGTTTTCATGAAATTAACGCTCCTGGGCCAATACCTAAAAAGGTTAGCCAAATATGGCCCTGAGTTCGAGATACTGGAGGTTTTAATTATAGCTTAATGTTGTAACATCATGGTATAACTCCTTTAAGGGATTCAGTGCAATGGATTTTAACCTTTTCGGTTTTAATATAAAATCTAGTTTCAATGTCAGAGGACAAATCAACAAGAAGTGATAGCTATGTCCATTGCGTGTATGTTGTAGCAATAAATGTTTTAGAGCATTGGTCTTAGGTACCCAAAAAACAGGAAGAAATGAGGTAGGTCTGGGAGGAAAGTATTCATCAATTGTATAATAAAATTTAGGCAGACAATATTTTCTAACTTTTAACTTGTAACCATACATTTTGATTTTTCCTATATCTAATTTTTTAAATGTTTTTTTTTGTGGTTTTATATTAATTTCATAGCAGTTGTTAGATGAAACGTAATTTTTTAGACATATTTTTACAAAATATTTTTTTTCACATTAAATGTTTTGGTCATGGAAAAAGTAATCTAGACAATTCTCTGACTTAATATAGACAAATTAACATAATAATTGAATGCGCGAACAAGATGCACAGTGATATCTCCACTTAGCCTCCGTGTCGCATGCATTTATCTCTTCAACCTCGTAAACTCTACCTCTCCATCCCCACTCCTCCCTCCCTCTCTCTTGCTTGTATACACATCCTCCATCTTCTCGTGTTCCATTTTCGTCGCACACGCACCGGGAGAAGCACATACTTACATGAGCACAAGCGCGGAGGAGACTGACTACCAACCCTCCTCCACCCTACCGTTCCCGAGGCAAACAAAACACGTCGGGACATGTTGAGATGCGTGGGAGCGCGTGGGGTGGGGACGCTCCTCGTCCCCTTAAAGCAGTCCATCAACGTCAGCTCGAAACGTCACCTCGTTCCAACATCACTTCTAGTCCTCTTCACCCTGTATCCTCCCTCTCATCCCACCTCTCACTCCCCCTTTCCACACACTTGTACGTACACTTGCAAGTGGCAGTGTCTTCCACGGTACGCGTAGCGGTAATCAAAAAACAGTAGGGAAATCATAGGGCGAGTTTTTTCGTGAAAATGGTATGGGGGTGTCATAAAGGAATGGTATGGTTTTGAACATGGCTTCAATGAAAACAAAATTAATTGTAGTTTATGTTGGTGAAATCTTCACGGGGGTGTTCAAACGGGTGAGTTGGTTGTAGGCCGACGTTTCGATGGCTGCCTCTGCCGCGGTCCTCACGACATATGCACACCAGTCGGGAGTTCTGGGTTTGACTTCCGGCTAAGCCAAATAACTTCATAAAAGGAAATCCCACCTTTGATGGATATCACCTTTTTCGACCTGTCGCTAAACATCGTCCTCATGCCCCGGGGACGATGACAGAGGTAGCCAGGCAGACGCGTCGGCCTAAAAGCAACTCACCGGGTGGAAAACCCGTGAAGATTTCACCAGTATCACACGCCGGGGAGGAACAAAATCATACTGTTAATTTTTTTTTTTTCGAATTTGTCGTCTCAAAAAGTATTTTTAATAATTGATAAATTTCAACATGTGCGCCCTTAGTCACTCGACAGGAGAAAAACCCGGCATCGAAGTTAGCCCATACATAACGAATGGCGCCAAGGTGATCTCGGCTTAACGTCCCATTCAACGTTTGGAGTGCTGCACTTGAAGTGCCCTCCTCATGGCACTCAAGCAGGGTTCGGACAGCCTCTGAAAAATCTCTGACACCCAATCCCTACTCTATTCCTATAAATTACTGATTCTTTTACGATAAGCCCCTATAATAAGTAATAATTATCAAAAATAGTAGTTACTTGCTTTAAAATAACAATCACCCACTAAATTGGCAAAGCGATTACAGCAATATGATAACACAATTAGCGCCGAGAAAAATCTTTTCAACAACTTATAATTATGATATCAGAAATGATACGTAGTGGGTGCAAAGAAAACAAAAGGTTCCTTGCATTTTGATCCAAGTTTTAAAATGATAATAAGTTGCTGTAAATGTTTCTCATAGGATGCACACACAAGATCTGGGTTTGAAATTCCGCTAAGCGAAATGACTTCTTAATAGGAAATTCCATTCCTGATGGGAATCACCTGTTTGTCGCTAAACCGTAAAGTAATGCTTACAGGAGAATTATATTCCCTTTTGTTTCATCAACGTTTATCTGTGATAAAACATGGACACTTGCGAAATATTGTAATTTGACCTTTTTATTTTATCCTGGATATATTTATGTGGATAAGGTTGTATTTAATAGTAGAATTGTGTTTAAGACAATCAGCAGAAAAGAGAAAGAAGACGGTCGGTGGGATTGCAGAGGCTTTTGGGTGAAAATTTAAACATTTATAAGATCTTCGAATTTTATGCAAACAAACCTAAATTATTACGACACCTAATACGTATTAAATATTGAACCAACAGCACTCTTGATTCCTGAAACCTCGTCAATTAAAATATGGGAATAGGTTGATAGAGGCGTATTTTTAAAGACAGGGAGAGAGAAAGAGTACTAAAATATTTTTATCCTTTATATAACTCTTGATTTTAGACTTAACTGTGGGAAACCTTTCCTTTATGGAAAATGAAAGAACAAAACTTGATAGGTTCACTATTATGTTTGAAAGAGCACGGCCCCGGTTTAATAACATAGTTAAATCGTTAGGTAGACGTACTGACCAGAGCTGTCGATGAAACTATGCCATGAAACCCCGGTTGTCCTTTTTAAAATATATTATAGTGAGCCTAACAAAGTTTTTTCTTTCATTTTCCATTTTTTATCTTTACTTAAACCATGGATATTTTTCATTAAGTATACCCAGAAGAAATCAATTTTTATTTGGAATTATCTAAGTGAATTTCTTATTTATTTTCGCACTTATATATGAAAAATCGTAAGGACTTATGGGAGGATCTCGAAGCTCCAAACTTTTCGCATTCTCACGTTCAAGGGAAAAATCGATGTCCCGAGCCTGGGATCGCTTCTCTTTAAAAACCCACATTTGCCAGCGCACAGATTCCAGGGCGGGAATGACCTTTTTTTTAGAGAGAGCGATGTTAAATGCATAGCGGTGCAATTGCCAGCGTGGGCAACGACAGAGCCTGAATAAAATATTTCGATCCAAGGTTTATTTCTGCTCGGATCCCAAACTCTCCCCGCTTTCCGATCCCAATAAATGACCCGTGATCATCGGTGGGATTTCACTCTTACTTTCGACGTCATTAATAGTCCATTCTCAACACCCGTATCTACTTTCCAACTCGCCAAAAATGGGTATTTTAGCTCGCTGAAACTCAATGAAAAGGAAATTAAAACAATTGTTATCGAAAGCGGCGGCCATTTCATCGTCTTCCAATTGACCAAATTTAAGATAGTTAGAATGCTATTAGCTAATATTTAATCATGGGAGTTCTAATGACATTGAGAGTTACCATTCGATGCATTTAATGCTCAATATTACGACAATTAGATGGGGTACTAATTCGAGTCAAACAGAAAATGTTTTCGCTGAGGATTCCGGCGCCTTTCAATATAGCCATAAAATTTTCCCCGTTCCAATTCCCTTCTCATTAAAGTTTTACTACCGCTTAAGCTTTCTTATTGTCATTGAATTTTATCTTTTGAATCTATTATATTATATTTTTCTCAGCAGGTGGCTTACGTAATCGAATTGAAGAGTAAAATATGTCTCGCTAATGCTTACATTGCCTGCTTCTGTGTAAAACTTTCACACATCTCATTTTCATATACTGGCCTACGTCTTTATACAGAGTTCATCATTATGAAGTGTTAAACAATGAGTTTCTATTGATCTACCTTTTTAGCTAGCCTCCACTTGTTTCATTGTTGTTGAAGTTTAGAACTGCTAATTGTAGGATTTACCTATAAGTTAGATAAATTTTTTTCCAAATTTATGGTGATATTTGGTCGCTTACTAAAATCCAATTAGGAAATTAAATAATATATACAAATAATATCAATAGTTTATAGATTTATCTCACAGTCAGTATTTGTCAGTATTTTTTAAATGCCCTCTTTGCCTTTCAACAAATTTTCCTTTGCATTTTCATATACCCAATTTTCAACAGGATAGTTAATGTTCAACTTCAGTATCGTAATAGACATAAGGAGGAACAACATGTTATCAACTTTTTTATATATACCTTTTTGTAAATGATATTTTTACTTTCCAAATTGTATGCATAACGGTAACTAACAATCCATTTCTTTACAACTACTTTATAACTTAATATTATTTAATATCCCAATTGAATTTTAGTAAGCTACTAAATGGTACCATAAAATTAGATAAAACATTTAGCTAACTTAAGTAAATCCCACAATTAGTAGTACTACACTTCAACCACCTTCACATCGACGATGGCGGAATGGAGGATATTCTTTAAAATAATAATCTAGGCTAGTTTTTTTAAGAATTAATTTCACTCCCTTATTAAGAGCCTCAAAGTAAATGGCCTGCTCATTACCGCGGCAACATTTTATCAACGTATAAAAAAAAGAACTTTGACCAAACAAACTCATTCAAATTTTTCACAAACTAGTTCGAACATTAATTTTTCAGACGGAATACGTATTTCGCGCACGACAATTACTCCATATCCTTCCTTTTTCTATGATTTCCTCGGATTCGGGCGATGTTCGTTCCACAATGCCCCAAGGCGGACGAATGTCTCCCTTTGATCGCATAAGGATCGATGCTTCACTTGCACGACATTTTGGCAAAAGTTTATTTATTTTTTTCAAAATCTCTTTAGGCGATGAAATTTTCATTAAGTCTGAGGAGTCCTCCAGGAATGATGTTTTGTCGGATGGAATCCGATATCCCGTCCCAGGCGGATGTGGAATACATCTGGCATGTTATTGATCTCGAACCGTATCTTAAATGGAATGCATACGCTAACAAGCGTACTCTTTATATCACGCTTTAGCAGTTTTTCCCATATTTTGTGCGAAAAAGCATAGCCTGAGAAGACACAATAACATTCTTTGAAGAATAATATCCGCCAACTATATTTGGGAAGATTTGTGGTACCACTAGTTAGTAATTAGCAGAATTTATAGTCAATGTGTCGTAGCCAGGAAATTCGTTCGGTTGGGGGGGGTCCAAAACCAGGGGGAAAATGTTTGAAAAACCGGGCACTAAGTAATGGGTTTTAAACTAATTTTAACACTTTTCACAATCAGAAAAACTTAATTTGTTAAAGAAACATTTTGTAAATTCATTATTTTTCAATATTTTGTTTTTTTTATGAAGGACTATAATTTTGTTTATATATTTGGGGGGGTGTTCGGACCCCCCCTGGCTACGCCACTGTTCACAGTCTTTGCTAAAAATGGAAAATACTCGCATAATTTTGATATTACTCATGAATTAAATCCTAAAAGAGCTTACTAACACACATGATCAGCCCAGCGAAATTTTGTTCACATCAAAAGTTCTTTGACAGGACACTTTCTGCACTGTTGCGACAACAATGAGACTATTTCCATTTTTCCATGAGATGTATACGTTTATTCTTCCATTGATTTCCATAATTTTCCACTTACTAGGGGTGTTTAGAAAAAAATTCCAGTTAACGTGATGGTCGATAGAGCTAACTTAACTAATTTAACTTACTAAACTAAGCAGGTGATTTGAATTTTTTTTCGCAAGGGTCATGAGAACGAATAAATAGAAGATTGTCAAAAGATTAGGTACAGTACATACTTTTTCCGTTGTCAAACAATTTTTTGAAATCTAAATGATAAAAAATTCACTAGTAATCTCTTAACAATAATCTCATTCGTATTGCGGCTGGTGTTCAGCTGCCGGGCTTCTAGACATTTGCTCGTTGAGGCGGTTTCCGAGGTAGTGTGTTGATGTTGAGTTAAAAAAAGCAGTTTGGAAAATTTCTTATTTCAAGCAATTTTTTGAAAACATAAACCTCATGCTACACCCTACGACGCTGATAGTTTCTATTTTACTCAAAAAATGTCAGGAGAAACCGCAAAGTAGCTTTGATGAATAACACGTTTGATTACCCAGAAGGAGACCTTCATTGGAAATAGTAGTAAGTCATCTGTGTCCTATATTCCCTCTTACAAGCCAAGTAATGCCAAGTTACCAAGGAAAATGTAAAATTTTCGTGCTTAAAAAATTAAAGGTTTCTGAACAAGGCGCAGTTATGTACTTAGCTTCTAACAAACGATGTATGAGTCGATGCATACGAGAAAAATTTGGCAGGAAACAAATTACAAAAAGAAATATTAACGATGACAAATTCAGGATAAGCTTTTAGAATAGAATTAGCTGATCATAATTAGGGCTAAATGATCAATGCATGGTGTAATTTTGATATATCTTTTTCATCGTAGGCCAAAAATTACAGTTAAACATAACTCATACATGATTTAGTCAGAAACCAAAAATTTTCATGGCAAATTGAACTTATTCCATAAACTTAATTAGAATGATATAAAAAGAGGGTTACGTTGCCAAACGAAAACGAATAGAGCAATGTTTTTCCGCGGACCGTAGGTAAAACATCAAAATAACTTTAATGAAATGTAAAAAAAACTTTTCTAGTTCCGCACAAATGCAATACTCTATGCAACATGTGTTTCAACGTGCATAAATTAATCGTTATTTATACCGATAAAATGTATACGTTTTGTTTAATTCGTTGCCCCGGGCGTTACTTCATGAAATCGATTTAACATACTGAAATGTAAAAAAAATCTACATTATTGAAATAAATTTCTGATTGAAAAAATAAAATAATTACGACGGCATCATTTGGCCGATGGGCACTTTCAAACCGTGCATGATTTGAAGTGATTGGGAAGAATTTGGTACGCAAAAATTCACAAAAGGAAAGATTGACGATGAATATTACATAAAAGGCTAATGCTAGAATAGAATTGGCTGATTATGGGCGCGGCTTAATGATTTTAAACCACCTGATAGCGATAAAACGTAATGCGCTGTTTAGATTTCCTTCCCACCAGACGTGCATTGTCGAAAAATAGGTCGTACAATGTTAAATTTACGTAGAATTACTAAATGATTTCATTATGAAGAAAAGTGTTTTACCTTTCACTAAGTTGAGTCGATTTCATGAGGTCACGCCCGAGGTAACAAATTATACGTAAAATAAATATTTGGTCATTATAAATCACGATTAATTTATGGAAAAAAATGTGTGCTTCTGGCTGTACTGCGTGCATCGCTCCGGACCGAAAAAAACAACAAAACAAAAAAACTCCCTAGCCAGAGAAGGTACTGCTCCCGCCGGCTGCCGGCTGCCTTCCCGCCTGGAGCCGACGGGTGATGTCGTCAGAGGCTGCCTCTGACGTCATTCTTTCCCCTCCCATGCGCCAGCTTCCCCTCCCTTTCCTCATCTCCCCCTCTCCAACGGTCGCCAGCCACACCATTTCGGTCCCCAGCATCCCCAGCCGCGTATCCCGGAGCCGACACTACCTCATTCCTTCGCCATCCCACCCACCCCAACCACGTGGCCTGGCAAAATCTATGTCCCGGGGCACAGGTTTTACCCAAGACTTCTTCGCACCTCGGAACCATTTTTGAATATTTCATGTCTAGTCATACTATCAGCGAATCCAGACACCATAGAGTGGAATTTTTAAAATAATGTTTGTAAAATTCAGGAAATGTTTATTCACGGATACGATCTTTTAATTCACCCAATGAAGGCATGTCTGAATCTTTCACCTGGCCAAATTAGTTTTGATCTCATTACAACGATACTCTTGCATTATGTACGTTTTTATTTTCATGTGATCTTAACGATCTAAAAAAGCACTCGAAAAATGTCGTTTAAAAGAAAATTCAATATAAATTTAGGAGTTCAAGGTTGTCAATTTATCTCATTTTAGCCCATAATTATATATGAGTATCTTATCCCAACCAAATTACACAAAACTGCACTCATAATCTTACTCTATTTTAGTTCTTTCACCGTATTTTATTCTAATATTCACCCTAGTATTTAATTTGGTTGCTCCAATCGGTACTTTCTATGGCATATAAATTTGAATTGATGTGGTATAATGCCTGAGAAAAATTGAACCAAGGAAAACAGTTGATCTAAAAGGCTATATAAAATGAAAGTGAGGGTATAAAACGTCCCTCAATTCGACTCGATGCAAAAACTCGATGGAGCGAAAAGAAAGCAATTGGTTCCCTAAAACATGTGCGCAATGATGATCAAATATACATGGTTTTTGAGATAGCCCCAACAAAAATGCACTTGCACTTCTCAATTAAAGAACCTGCATAGCGTAGTGGTCTGCGAAGTGGCCCGGAAAGCCAAAGGTCCGTGGTTCGATTCCCCGTCCAGGGAATTTTTTCTCATGGTAATTCTTGTATATTTCACCGCCGTTCACGCGGCAGGGTTAGAAATGTTACAAATAGCACTTGCACTTATTTTCACCTCCATATATCATGAAATAAAAATCTGTTCACCTCCATGGAAACTACCAAGGTAATCAAGTATTGCACATTACATTTTAAAGTAAAAGCATCAGAAAAATGCTACCAAAAGTACGCTAAAATTAATGCATATTCTCCGTTTTTGTTAAATTTCACACATAATCCCTGCGACTTATTTTATTATACTAGGCCAATGCCTTCAGCATGCTACCTATCCTATTAGTAGAAGTATTGTGGGGCCGAGTGAGATGGAGATTATGTTCCGCTAGAAGGCTGAAAATAATATAAGAGCAAAAAGAGAAAGAGTAAGCAAAAAAATATTTTTAAAAATTAACTACGATGCGTAGGCCGTTGGTGTCGAGGATAGGCGCGGTGTAAGGCGTTACTAATTCTGTGGCGAGCTCACTAGTTTTGAACGTTTCACTCGCACGAGCCGCATGTTCTAATTAGAAAAAATACATCCCTCTCTCTCTTTCTCTCCAAAAGCGGAGCTTTTTAATTAAAAACAGGAGTGTTACTTTGTTTCAACAAGAACATATTTTTCCTCGTCCATTCAGTGCTTGCTTGCCTATCCCACACCAGTCCTATCCTCCTTAACGAGCGTGGTCCTGCCGTGGCGTCTCAATTACAATGTTAATCTCCTTCGCAGTATGCTTTTGAAATAGTAATGGCCACGCTTACGGTGTAACATCGGATGAAATAATCAATGCCTGTTGAGATGTAGGCCACCAAGGGACTTGCATTAAAGGGCTGGTGCTTGAGATTTTACGTTAAATAGAGGCATCTTATCTCTCTCTTGGCATTTATTTTCTTCTTACTTCCACGACACCTGCGCGATGATCATATTATTACACGAACATTGTGAAATGTTCACTACAATAACTTCATATGGGTATTCTGATGCGGAAAATAGATAAAAGGAGCACTGACTCATTAATTCCACTGTCTTAGTCAGAAACTGATGCTTCCGGTACCGAAAATCAGAATTAGTAATTTATTCACGATTCACGTTGATCTCTTGAATAATGTAACACATTGGTAATACTTTTTATTGATAATCTTCAGAGGTTTCAAGAAAAGTTTTACGTCATTATTTAGATTAATAATCGCAAAACGGGGTAAATACGACAAATATTATACATATTTTAATAGCTTAGGCTTCATAGGCTTAGGAAGGTTCAGCAATCCATTTTTTCCGCTAACTGCAGAAATTTTCCATTTATTTCGCCTGCAGGATCATTTAAGCACAATCCAAGGTGATATAGGAAGTCACACAGCTGGGACATTCCTATATTGTTACAAGAGAAAAAGCGGCCTGGAAAATAAGTTATTGTTGCCTTGTATAGAGACAACACTGCCGAATTTTTATTGAACGATATCGCTGAAATAATAAGCTTTACAATAGATACCGGAGGAAATTAGCTAGCTATATTATCGCAATATATAGAAAAATTTTCATAAAACTGATATTGTGAGATTGGCGACAATCACAGCAGTTGTAGATTAATAACCAATACGTAGTCATCAGATTACATTGAGCTCCACGTTGGCTTTAATGAAGAGTTATAACAGCAGTAAACGATCACTGCATTAATAGTTGACTCACATGCACGAGATTAAACGCATGATTGAGAAGAATGAGGGGAATAACCCACATTTTGTATTATCTTAGGTAATAGAGAAGGACAGAGTCGAAGAATGCATTAAAATAATAACAAAAAATCCCTCTTTCAAAAACTTTGACTATATACCTGAATATCAAATATTGAACTTTAATTAGAGAATTTAATTAGAATATATTTTTATATATTCCTCCTGAAATGATCGCCCACCAAATAAGTACATAATTATACGTCATACCATATCAATAGGACAATAGAGCGAGAGGTAGAAATTCCAATTTGTATATGGAGTATCTACCCCTAAAATTGCTATATCACTCAAAGAGTAACAAGTGGAGAATTAAATATTAGAGTAACTCACTCCTGAAGCACCTTTGAAATGGCAAGTTACTAAATAAAAAGAGAATTTTGCAGTACTTTTCTTGCACATTCTAGGATAATCCTCAAGTGCAAGATCTTGTTATAAGATAAGAAAGGATGAGGAAAACGTAATTGATGGAGTAGGCTAAGGACATATACATCTGCAGAGAGTTAAATGGTTCATCCCCGTCACAGTAAGTGATTGATACAGAAAAAAACAAGACCACAACTCTTAGCTAGAAAAACAAGATGCCATAAGAATACAATCGGTGAGATGAAACGCAGACTCGTGGGAAAAAATATGAGGGAAAATGAGCGAGTCATAATGCAATTCGACCTCAGAGATCATAGGGCGTCTTCGTGCATTCTTCACAGGTTTCGCCGCATATCGCTCATCTCGTCATAGAAACAACAATGATGACCTCAAAATTCTGCTGAAGTCAACTCTGTGACACGAGAAGAATGCAGGTACATGGATAACAGCTCTAACGCTGCAGCTAAAAGTAATTATCGACAGAGCTTCTCGTTGTCATGAAGAGACGTCTTGGCCACTATGAACTCGTCTATAACTACACAACTCGTGCAAATAATTCTTACTTATCTAAAGATTAGTGACCCAATAAGGGCTTACAACATCTCGTCTTTAGAAAGGACTGCTTTTCCAGAAACTGATGAATAAGCTATTGATTCCCTCTAGAAAAGATGTAACTAGGTAGCTATTTTATTACCGCAATAATATTACCATTTGACGTCATAAAAAAGGGTCTAGAAAGCATTTGACTCTTTTAACTTACGAAAAGAACTTTGTGAAATAGGACTGGATTTTACCAGCTCGAGGCACACTAGTTCGTAGCTACAAATTGGTGCACATGGTGGAAATCATACTCACTCCATTAACTAATTCTTAAGAAGTTACAGTGAATTTATTGAATAGTTATTTTCATGAAATTCAAATCAAGAAGATTAGTCAAATATTGCATAGAAGAAAAGAAAGTAAAAACTTGATAATTGAGAATTAAACTAAAGTACTGATAATTAATTCGGCAAGGAGCGATATTTACTGAAAATAACCGATGAATCAAACAAGATTATTTTCGCAGTAACTTAAAATAGAAAACTGCCATATTTTTTCTTCAACACATTCAAGTGCAATACATGCAATGATCCACTTACTTTGTTTTTGATACGTGCGTTACTGAGTGTATATTAAAGGGATGAATATTCTCTAATGAAACTGCGAATGCTCAACCTTATATTAAAATTTAATGAACGGAATGGCTTTCGATTCTAATATTGTTGAACTCATGATCTAGAAAAACAAGAAATGATTCTGATAGGATATCTTTGCATCCACATGCCAAACATTATTTAAATCAACTTCACGCTTCTTGAAATTTATAAGCGTGACAATAGATTTTACTGTAAGAAGAGACGAAAAACCCCTTAATTGACCGAAGCACTTTATCTGTGGCTCTATTTTTCTGATATTACGTAATAGAGTAAAGAAAGCGTGATGCATTTAAATCCAAAAACAAAAATAATTGTATATTATTTTAATATGGTAGTCATAAAATCAATTGTTATAAAAGTCGATTTTACTGAAATACACCAAGGTGTATAATAAATTGGATAGAATTTATGGTATAAGTGAAATTAGCACTAATTTTAAATAAGCGAGGAAAAAAGTAAAGGAAATTTGAGTTGAAAACACAATAAATCTTTTTCTATCGAATTTTAAATATTATGAAAGGTAGAAGAATCTCAAAATCAGAACTTGGTTCTTTCCTGGAAGGTATATTTTTCTTCAAATCAAGCAAAATCAATAAATTCGCCCATTATCGTCACTCTCAAAATAAAAAATTGAACCGAATCATCCTCATTAAATGATTGTAAACTTTTCAACCCTCATAGCTCAACCTCTTTGGCAATAATTTTTATTTACGTCCATATGAGACCCAACCCAAAGCCAAGGGTTAAGTATATGGGCATGTAACTCGGGCGTCTCCTTCCTGCGCGGATGATTCTTTTCCGAGGGTTTCGGGATGGCGGCGAAGGGGAAGAAGAATGAGTACCTACCACCAAAGCTTTCCAGCCAGCAATCCCTGCCAACCGCGAGACCCCATGCCGACGAATGGTCGCCTCATTAAGGGAGATGGGATGGGAAAAGAGAAGCGAAAGAAGAGGAGCTGAAGGAAGAGGAGACGGAGGAAGTGGAATAGGAGTGCGTTTTTGAGGAAAGAAAAGAAGAGAGTCCAAAGGAAAAAAAATTAAGGAAAAAAATATTAAAAAGGATGGAGAAAAAACGTTGGTGGAGGTAGAAGAGCGGAAGATTGTGGGGATAAAAATGGAGGACATTAATCCAGGGGGAGTGCAAGGATGAGTGAGGAAAAAGATGAAACCAAAGGGGAAATTTTACGCGAGGCAAAATGGAGAGGCTCAGGAGCCGATAGAAAGAAGACAAAATGTGAATTAGGGAAGCATGAGACTGAAACTATGAATTCTTAGAAATGAAAATAAGATAAATAGTAGAATTGGGAATCTTGCGTTTGAATTTTCGCAATTCTGAACTGTAAAATAAGCATTGTGATAGATGTGTAGAATAATAATGCAGTGGTAAGACAGTGAATGAATAAATGCATTTGAAGTATGATGTTTCAGAGAAATACCAAAAGTACCCTGGGTGGCAGTTACCTATCACGGACTAGGCGGTGCTTAGAAGGATAGATGAAAGGGAGTTTCAAATGACAATGCTAAATTTGAGAAAGAACACCTAGATTGACCACATACGACAGTTCGACAGGCAATCTTGGTCAAAACCAGACTGAAAAGTACGCTATAGGGAAAAACCATTTGGACTGACCTAGACTGCACTACATGGAACAGTTAGTGAAGGCTTAACGATGATGATCGTACATATAGGTGAAATAATTGACCCAAAATCGGAGGAAGTGGTAGAATGTAGCAGACCAATCTTACGGCTGTGACCAGAGAACATGATAACAGGTGACACGTCCCTAAAAATGAAGGATATTAACCCGGAGGGAGAGCAAGTATTAGTGAGATTAAAGATTAAACCAAAGAGGAGTTTTTTTACGCAAGGGTAAGCAAAGAATCTCAGGAGTCGATAGAAAGAAAACAATATGTGTGAATTAGAGCATGAGACTGAAACTATGAATCTTTTAGAAGAGACAATAAGATAAATTCGAGGATCGTGGGAAACTTGAGTTTGAATTTTTGGCAATACTGAGTGGCAAAATATGAATAATGAAATATGTGTAGAAGTAAAATGAAGAGTGGTGGCTAATGAAATCATGAGCTAATTAGCATTACGGGAGAATAGCCCACTAGATAGAGCGTTCAGCTTCCATTTGCAGTGACCTAGACTGAAATGTACTGTGGGAGTCTTTAAACACCGTATGGTGTACGAAGACGATTGGCTGAAACGGTTAAATGTTTGCCTACGGCGAAATTGTTACTTATTTTGGTGGGTAGGTAAATAATTACTGCCACTAAAAGTCAGCCTCCGACAAGAAAAAAATATTCATCAATTCAAAATTAATTTAGGTAAGTATAAGGAAATTGCTAGTAACAACTTTCATATGTAGCGTCCAGTCTATGGTAGTGAGATCTGGACACGTGGTAAGAAAAGAATAGAGGCATTTGAAGTATGATTTTACAGGAAAATATCGTAAGTAACCTGGGTGGCAAGAGTCACAGACTGAGTATTCAAAAGTATAGAGGAAATACGGCGTCCAATTGAATGCTAATGAGAGGAGGAACATATGGATTTGCCATCGTCGGGAAATCTTGGTGAAAGCCATGCTGGAAGGTACACTGGAGGGATAAAACCAAAAGTGCAGACCGAGACTCGACTGAATCGAACAGCTGCTGACCTATGGATGCTTATCGTACATAAGAGTGAAATGATTGTTCCAAAACCGGATAAAGTGGAAGAATATTACCAAACAACGTTAAAATTGGAACCAGGGAACATGAAAACAGGCGAAAACACTTCCCATCTTAACTGTAACTACGCTGCACACACGCATCTGCTTGAAACGTCCGCTCGCAGACGAGAGTACATGACGATCGTATCCCTGGCATCATCCTTCCAGCCATCTGTTGACGCTCGACGCGAGGTCGGGTACCCACACATTGTTGCTTCCAGTGAACGACCAGTGACTAGAAAAAAAAAATCTCTGGGGCTTTTCCTCAAATAGTAGCATTTCGTTCCTCTGGAAAAATAAAATTCAGGTTTCGCTATTGTGATAGGTAGGGACGTTTACAGTGATGGCGCGAGAATCTCACATCCGAAAGCTTTGCAAACGTATCCTAACCCTTGGGAGTCGTCACACTAATCAGCTTCTCTCCGGCATCTAAAGAGTAACTCGGCGAATACGAAAGTGTTCTGGAGGATATACTTGTCATTCTGCCGGAACAGCATAGCCGTTAGTCGCTGGAAGACGCCAGGAAAATACCTAGAGGAACAACTGTCGCCTGAAGACACCCAAACGCGGACGAACAACCTACATGAAGAAAGATCTGAGGTTTTCCCGGAGTATGATGATGTTGAAGTTATTTCGGGTTTCCCACCGGATGAGGTTCTCCATGTCTGCCGACGTTTCGATGGTCGTGTCATCGAAACGTCGGCAGAGATGGAGAACCTCATCCGGTGGGAAACCCGAAATAACTTCAACAACAACCTATATGGCATAATTAAAGACATTATGATGGAGGAAATTTACAAAGGTTCATTGGAGCACAAACATACAGCGCTACGATGTGTACTGCCAAGTTTTCTAATTACTTTAAATTACTGAGAAGAAAGAAGAAAACCCGAATCTTATGCATTGTATCCAAAACTTTTCTCCGACAAAATTTACAAAGATAGGTGAAATTACCAACATTTTTTGTGCAAACTGCAAATACAACGAAGCATTCACGGTTCCTAAACATCCACTGTCATCCACTGCATTTCTGTCGTATTTGCTTGCTGCATCGACTTGCTGGCGTAAGTTAGTTTTTAAGACTCTTGAACAAAACGTTTTCCCAAAGAAACTACTTGAGTTCCAGGCAAAATCCATATCCTCAAGAAACACCATGATCATGTTGACAATGGATGACATTGCCAATTTCTCTGTAAATAATAACGCTAATCATTATTTACACCAATATTATTCTCCTACGGACATAAATAATTTCTCTCTATCGCCCACTGGGCACTTTAAATCTCGTAAATAACGAGAAGGGTTTATTCCTAGCCTTTGAAAATCGTGAAAACATGTCTTTAGCTGTAATCGCTTGGATGACGCACGACGGAAATATGCAACCTGAGACACTGACCTTTTCGCATTGGCTTTTACTGATAGGTAACCGTGAATTCAAAGAGATACCTACCGTAATTCACGGGGCAAGTCCGCTCTGACCGCGAACATGGAAACATAAGTAAAGGCTGCGTATTTCAAAGTGCTAATTGCTTCTTCGATTTCACGAATTCATCAACTCCCTAATGAATAGCTTCCATCAAACTCCGCACTGCTCTGGCGCGCTGTGTGGTGGAGTAGCGCGAAGATGTTGATTACTGTCAGGTGAAACCAGACCTGGGGGTCATTTGGTGAAGTAATTACATCTCAGCATGCCAGAATCACTGCGGGGAGTTTGTACTCCGGAGGTAGATACGAGTAAAAGCAATCGCCGAGGAATTCTCAGTTAAAGTTTTGATAGAGAGACGGATTTTTGCACACTGCGGAGGTTACATATATCAAATAACGGGTTTTACCTCGGTGTGAAATGTATTTGTAAACTTAGCGTAGTTCAATAACCCGTATTTATGAACCATTTCACTCATCCGTCAAGAAAAATTCGAAATAGATGAATAAAAATGGTCGTACTGGTTTCAATACGGTAACGAATTGAGGGGATATGTTTGAAGCATAGTTATATACAGAAAAATGGATGGATCAGGAGTTTATTTAGCAAAAGTGGCAGTAACAAGCTTCATAGTCAACATTTATAAAGTTATACATATTGAAATCAATGAAACTAACACAAAGAGGGAGTTATCTAATAACCGATTTGACAAGATTCTCGTATGTAACAGTGTGAAATGGATGCTTAAGCAGAGTAAAAATAGAACCCAATGTCTAAAAAGATCGAGTAATTCGTTGTTAGACGTATTTATCCAATATGGCATGACTTCTGCTATAAATCCAAATGAACAAAGTTATCAAATTAACATCAATAATTTACCGATGGAAGTTTGTCACCGGAAAAGCGTGAGACATTATCGATAATTAAAAGGCACTTTGACAAAAATCAGGACTCAAAATTTTACTAAATCAAACTTCTTCAGCTTGCTCGTCGAGTATGTAGTTAGTTCTTTCATGGATTAAGTATGCCAAATAATACATAATTTTATTTATAAAACAGGGCAACCAGCTCAACGGGTTTTAAAAATAAAAAAGTTATATTAACTAATAATTCTATAACATTGAAAAATGCGATCCGAAATGGCTATCTCAAGGCCATGACGACATCCAAGTCACTGCTAGTAGCGACTCATTGAAAAACACCACACGTTGGTAGAGTTCTCATGAACACCTGAAAAATATTTTTTACCCATGAGAAAGTCCGGAAATATGAAAATAATTTCCTAAATAAGTAATTTAAGGAGGACGATAATGATCAGTCGCATGAAGCAATCTTCGAAAGAAAATTAACACGCATAGCATCTAATTGTTGCAAAATTACAAGCAGCTTGTGAATCCACAACATACTTTTATTGTATTCTATTTACCTCTATATGAGTAACTATGCTTTGGTTTGCATGGATAACTGGAATTATTAGCTTTTTACGACCTTCAAAGAATGAGGAAGCCAAATTGATACCATTGTCAGTGCGAGTTAAATGAAGTGCTTTCCTCAATGCAGATGATAAATACATAAGTACGATCACAGCATTAAATCAAAGTTTAGTGCTTGATTCTAAAATACCATGGTATTAGGAATTTCCTGAATTCATATCTACGCATATACGCATCTATAACTTGCGCCAAATACTAGTTTGTAAGTTTTTACCTAATGAGTGACGGGAAATGCTCGTTCTAAAGCTTCGAGTGCAGAAACTTTATATTCCTACTAACTAAACAGGTTAACAGATGTGCTAGGAACAGTGGCCAGTTTGTCTACGACTAAAATTCGAGGTAAAATGAAATTTCATATCCAGATAGGCCACGGAATAACAGCAATGCGACGCTATTGTGAGAAACTATGGCATAATAATTTGGGCATAAAAACTGAAAAAAAACATGAGTATTACCTGAGAAAATTCGAGAATACGCCTTGCAAAAGTTGTAGTCGCAATATAGGACGCAATTATTCACTTTAACACACTTTTGGAGGCTACATTTTTCTCTGGTCTCGGGGCCCATGAACTGGTTTCAGTCGCGTCTATTGTGGCAGTGCCCGGTGTACGACGCAACGCTTTGTAGACGCCTTCATTCGGACATCTCGCAGTATATTGTGCCGACGGACTGAAAGGGCCACTCGGAAAAATTAGATGAAAACGCATCAAAGCGTCGGCAAGCAGTAGTGCCTCGTGAGCTTTACTTCGCGGTAGCTATTGGACACGACAGCGGAGCGAACAAGTTTTTATATTGAGAGAGAGAGAGCAGATCACTCACACGTCCTTGTACTCCAAAAAAAGAGAGCCCATTGTAGTCACCGACCCTGACGCAAGATATTTTTACTCGCCCGGCAACAGATGAAAATAATGGAGAACGAGGTTGGCACACACTCTATAATGTTACATGTTTCATCGCAATGGGAGCTCGAGGAACGAGGTCACAAAAGTAGTCCTCTAAACGTAATTTCCGGGGTGGACGGTGGCATAATTTCATCAATGTACAATAGTTACGTCCTTTATAAAGAATAACGCTAAGGACATTTAAGTGTTTTTTCATATGCGAGTGTTGATTCCAAAAGGAAAATTCCGTAGCAAATGTGCTTTTGTGACATTAAATCGCAGTGATGAGAGGCAGAGAAAAAGACATGCAGTTTGTCAATAATAAAATAAAGTGGCATTTCAGTCGATGTTCTGGAGACCATTTTAGTATGCCAGTACAGTTTGGATAATTCCAGGCATAATCAACTTGGGCCTGAAATTTTAGGTACTTCATGATGGTTAAATTAGTATGATAACCCAGCATACACAAAGTTCTCTGCGAGGAGTTCATAGCTATGCGTTGCAAACGGTCAAACAAAAATAAAACTGTGGAGAACCACCAGGATTACAAAATTACCTTGACCTTAAAAATGACACAATGAGTTGAAACCCTGGCTGGTCGTTGAGTTTTGGATTAAAAGTGAGGAAATTACGATATGTGTTCTTTTATCACGGTTACAAAATTACTTCTAAAGTAACTTGAATGAAGAATCGTTTTCAGTTGAATCAATACCATCTCCTGTTCTACTTAGAAAGAAAAAAAATTCCCACGTCTACCAGACCAATTGGACATACAATGAAGTGAAGGATGGCGGGATAGAAGTCTAATTTTACGGGTCTCGTCGCAAAAAAAAAAAATTCCAACAGACGAGTGCGAAATACTGGGGCGGATTTTTCGCGCTATCATTGTGTGCTCCGGATGGCGCGGCGGCGGTAGCCGTTTGAGAGCGTGGTAAGGGCCCAGTTCGGCGTTGCGTTGATGCCGCGGCTCCCGAGCCAATCAGAGACCGTCTTTGAGAACTGATGACGTCATGTCGCCAACTCGCTGCGTTGTCGCAGAAAAATCTGATCGTGTCAGATTTTCTCTGCGTGAAAGGGGCAGTATGCCGGCGATTTCGAATTGGTGTTTGGTTATGGGAAGATTAGTTAATCAAAATATGCAGGAGCGCCTGTAATGGGAGTGTCGAATGCTATTAACGATACTATTGCTCGATGCTCGTATTTCATTACTCACTATTATTTTGAAGTTTTAACCATAGATATTTCGTATCATTCGTTAATAGAAGACAAATGTTTACCCTAGATTAGATTGTAATCACCGAGGAGCATAGTTTACCATAACATTATCCCGTCAATGGTATTAAAAGCTAAATACAGCGTAAGAGCTCCTTGCTGTTGACTATGGTCGTTGTAATGGCCATTTTTATTTCATGATTGTACTCTCATGACCTTCTCAGTTGAAGCTATTTAGATAACACGACCGGGAAAATCTGCTTGAACAACAGTTATCATAAATAAATGCTCCTGATAACTTTTCACGATAATCAAGTTCACTGAGTGTATGTAATTTGTTATTTTTCGTATATTCCGACTTAGGAAATCAAACTTTAAGGCCATAATAATGCATTGGCAAGTGCCATCACCATATAGGTGCAAGAGTAGCGACTGTGTGGTCGCCAAATTAACTTCCAATGCTATTAATAGTTACGAGGAATATTTTAAGAAATGAAAATACGTAAAAAAATCACTAAGCAACACATGCATTGTGCGTTTGGCTCGAAATAATAATGCCCCGTTCACATTACGATCGTCCGAGCCGTCGTCCTAACGATAGTTGACCGAAATAGCCGTGTGAATGCAAGTCCTGACTATAGTTGACGTAGTTCCGAACGTTGCCACTTCACGATGGTTAGGCGCTGGGAGACCGGATACGGAAGCGACAAGAGAAAGACGAAAAGCTCGTGAAGCTCTATTTTTTCATGGATTTATCCTAGGAAGGAAGAATATGGGCGGAAGAAAAATTATTCGGTAAATACACGTTGAAAACAGTAATATCTTGTCCATGCATACCTCAACAGCTTTGCTAACCGTCAATTTCCCGTTCACTTTAGATGTCAGCACTAGAGGGCAGCACAGGTTTTAACCATCGTTGTGTGAATGCACGATAGTTCCGACGACGGCTCGGACGATCGTAATGTGAACGAGGCATTAGATGATATGCTCCCGGGCCGATTTTTTAGGAGCCGACGCTTTTCTCCTTTCATTTGTTTTCGCAACGTAGAGCTGTGAAGGGAAAAATTTGCTGGCGGGGCGGGTGCTCTCGTGGCCAGGGATGGCAGGTGAAACGAAACGAAAATGTTTCGTTTCGACCGGGAGCAAAATGAAAATACGAGGCCTGGGTTTAGTTTCATACCCGCACGATATTAAAATCACCAAGGAGTTTAGTTTAGACGTGGGACGAAACTTTAATCCCAAGAACGAAACTTAATCAAAACTACGCTGCTCATAGCCAAGTTTCGATCCTAGAAGTTGAGTGGAGGTGAATAAGTGCGAATAGTTTCGACCCATTACGTTTGACATGTGTGCAGAGAGGTTAAATCATTGAGCTTGAAAATCGAATGGCCAGTTTGCATTCACCGTTCTCCTGTTAGTGGTAAAAATATGAGTGCCCCATGCACTTAATGGCGTTAGGCCGAACCTCTACTTCATCCAACCACACTTCGTACTCGGTGTGTGGTTCGAAACTAAACCGTTCGAAGGTGAAGAACGTGGTCTCTTCGGCGCGGAACATTATCTGCGTTTCCTTTCGTCCCAGAGATTTTGTTAAGTTTCGACCCGAAGTAGTTTTGACTCCGATTTTCGTTTCGACCATAAGTTTATCTCCCCAGGTTTAAATCCATTTCGTTTCGTTTCTACATTTCCCTCTCGGGAACGAAAATATTTAAATTTTACTGATTTTGACTTTCGTTCCGTTTCATAGGCCGCTGTACAAGGCGAATGATTTCATTCGCATGATTATTCAGCATGATCATGCGCATGATCATTCACAGTGTATGATATAACAATTTGCGAATGAATCTTCATGAGCATGATCAATCAGGCCCGTCGCGAGGGCGGGGCAACCAGGGCATTTTGCCCTGGGCGCAGCAAGTTGGGGGCGCACCGTGTTCGCCGACGAAATTTTTTTTAAATATCCTTGTATGTTTTACTTTCATAATCGATAAAATATCTTTATTACGAAAAAACGTTTTCAATTATATTTTCAACTCTCCCGATTGCAGATATATCAATGTTATGGGGCGGGGGGGGGGGGGAGGATCCCAGTTCGCCCCGGGCGCCAGATCAGCTAGCGACGGGCCTGTGATCAATCAGTGAAAATTAGAACATGGTCTGTTTTTCTCGCATGATCCTGTGAATGATCACGTGATCATGCTGAATGATCATTCAGCATGATCATTCGCATGATCATTCGCATGATCATTCACCGTGTGTAGCGGCCTATAGGCCATCCCCGCTTGTGGCGTCGACGCAACGCAGAGCTGTGAAGTCATCCTAAAGGCCGTTTTACACGGGACATGTATTTGCACAATCTGACGACTGAATGCGCAGTCAAAATTGCGTCGTGTAAATCGGTGAATTGCTAGAACACAAGCGAGAATGCATGGACGTGAGATGGCGAAATAGCCCCTATTCTAATTTCGTTCATGCATTCGCGCAGTTCCACGCCATTTTAGGAATTAATGGAGTACAAACCTGCGCATTTTCGTGCCCCGTGTAAAACGGCCTTAAGACTCAACGGCACTGGATTGTTTAGCGCGATCGGCCGGAAGAGGAGAATGCATCGCGAAAGGCCGCGACATCGTAAGGCGTGACACACGCGCTGGAACAGACGAACGAAAGGCAAGGGGAGACATGAAAGGGGACGAATGAAAAATTCAAGCAAAGGGAGGCAGTCGCAATGGGGATGAGGCTGAGGACGCGAATCAAGGGGACGATGAAATATTAAAACGGGTAGTTGAGCAAGACAAGGGAGATGAAGGGTGTCGAAACAAGATAAACGCAAAAGAATACAAAAAGAAATATAAATGGACCCGAAAAACTCTCGCAGACTGTAGCAATAAAAAGACAAATCTGTCTATTAATTCACACAATTACATTTTTAGGAGCTCTCATTCTAATATCTAGATTCAATTCTGTTTTTTTACAAGCTTTCTAGTGTAGTTCCACAATCATTCAGGCCGTTTCATACCATCTACTAAGAACTCGATGCTTGACGGGAATTTCTGTACATTAAGACGCGAAAAAGTATAAACCCCACAACAAATTGTTCTGTGGTGAAATAAATATAAAATAACACATGACAGTGCGGGGTAATCATCTGAAAACTACATGGATCACCAAAATAAGTATGTGTATATTCCTACCTATGCTAAGACTATGAGGAAAATCAATGCTTGTCTTTCAGAAAAAATGCGAATTTATCACATTTATTTTCCCTAGCATTCAAGGGCTTTCTGGGCAACAAAGACTTTAACGCTTTCCAGAAGAGCAGTCAACCTGTTTTGGATCATGACTGTATTGGCATGGATTTGGTATTTATAATGACATTAGGTGACGGTTCCTGCGAGGGTATTCGCAGCATTATGAATGACTAATGAGGGTATTAGAATTTTATAACCGCGTTCATTGTATATCAAGTATAACCAATTTGGAATCAATCCTGCATTCGTCTACAGGTGATGGACGAAGAGGCTGGATTTTTACCGCCTCTTTATGTTGATAGCCTTCCTTTCGCTGCCATATAATACGTTAAAATTCTCTTCCACATGTATCTGTTTGAGATCCTTCTACAACTTTTCACCTCACAATTGGCATCCAATCAGTAATACGACGAAAAAAAATAACCAATCACCTTGCAGCGAAATGAACGGCCAGCGACATGAAGATGAGATGAAAATTCACTCTTTTCACCTTCGTATAATGAATGACTAACAGTCACAGGTTATCAGGAGTAAAATTGATGATTACAGAGCCTAAAATTCAAATATAGGAGTAAGACAATTGACGCTCTATTCATTTTCATGTGAAATAGGATATCAAAGTAATCCGTTAAACTACCATTTAGGCTAAAATATTTTTTGCACAAATTTTATTTGAGCGAAATTAGTGAAGCCTTCGTTTCTGCATTTTTAATGCCATGGAAATACTCCAAATTATTATTACCAAAACAGGAAGGATAAAGGAAAATAATTTTTGCGCAGGCAATTGGTATTATATTTTTAGAGCGATTTTCAATAGACATTATCAGCAATTTAAATGCTTCAAAGAGGAGAAAATTTTCCACAAGGAAAACCAAGGGAGACGATTGAAGGAAAACAAGAAAAGCTGGATAGATCAGCACCTGGGAAAGGAAATGAGAATTCGCATTCAATGGAAGAAAAAGGTTGGTTTAGCGAACACGATTTAAGATTTGAATGCTGATTTTAATAACGGAAGATCTCACAAAACTTCTGTGGATTAAAATTCAGAGAAATCATACAAATTTACAGTTACGTGTGTATATGTACTAAATCTTGGAGGGGAGGAGAGAACGTCAAAGAGGTCGGAGAAAATATCTATCGGTATACAACTGCCCTAGACGCGTTGGTAGGAAGAGACACAAAAAGGAAAAGGCGGAGAGAAGTTCGAGGGAGAAACGTGTGAATTAAGTAAATCCAAATCCTGAGAACAAAGAGGTGTGAATAATAGGAAAGCGTAAAAAAAGAGTCTGGAATGAATTTTAAGCGATTCTCCGCGTTTGGGGTAGGCGAGGAGTTAAATAACAGAAATCTGTACTCGACGAAGAAATTGTCCCTTTTGATTTAAATTAATGGAATTTAATGTAAAGAGTACAAGAATGTAAAATGCAGATTTTATGGACTTCAGAATCAAAAAGATCTTCCCACCGATTCAAGTATTGAGCTTTCCATTTTATTTAGTCGAGTAACTCAGAAGCTAAGCAACAACAATGAAAATTTTATTTACAGAAACAGTTGAAGGAATGGAATTAAATCCAGAGTACAAGGCCGAATGGAAAATTTGGAATATCGCATGAGTCATGGAAGATTAAAAATACGAGATTTTTCGGAAGCAAAATGAAATACATAAGGCATTCAAAGAAACTCACAGCGGGTTAAATAATAAGTATGAGTAGTGAGATAAGGAGACTGCAGCGACAAACACATTTCTCACTTTAAAATGCATTATGCATGATATGAAAATAGGAAAAAAAATTACAATTGAAAACCGGAAAACATGGATCGTCGGATAGATAAAAATCAAATTTAAAAAATGTCTTCCTCTGAGACTAATGGTGGACCTGCATTTATTACCCATATTTTTTAGGATACAGGAATGGTTTTATTAAAATGGATTACTTCATTCTTATGAGGAGAATATTTCCCATAGATCGCATTTTCAATCAAGCAGCAGACATATGTAAAGCAATCATCAATTATGATGAGATTAAAGTACCTCCTTTCTTGCAGAATAAATTGTATTCGCGTCAAAATTCCACAGATAAATAAATCATTCGCATTGACGTGTATTCAAATCCGGATCCCCCGGTTAAATTTAGTCAATTTCATTTGTCCATTTAAATAATTATTTGCGCATTGAGAGTGTTTAAGCAAAAGTCAAAACCATGGCTAGTCCCGGTTTACTTGAATAAAAAAAGAATTTCCTCACCTAATCCTAACTGAGGATACTTTTTTATTCTATAATTTTCCATTGAACTAGATAAATATACGCTTAAATTTCATCATTGACTAAATATCTATTGGCTTAAATTCAGACAAGAACTTAAGCTCCATGAAGCTCTTAGAAGATACCTACAAATTCCAATTTCCTAGGAGGGACTAAGAAAATAATTGAGTTTGTGTGGAAAGAGCACTCTAGTGACATACATTCTCTAATGGATTGAGCGATAGAGGAAGCCCCATATGCTTAGCCCAGTGGAACTAATAGACCTGAGTAGTTTGAGTGAAATGTTTCCCAATCTAATAGGAATCGAAAAGAATCGGAAGAGGTGACGCTGGCGATGAGGCAAAGTCTGCGTTCGAGTCTGTAAGTGGAGGTATGACGAGAATGGATTCCTTTATAGGCTTCGTATGATTGCCTTAAGACCAACTCGTGGTAATGACGCATGTTACTAGCTGAAATTACCTCATTAGAGTACCCTACTGTTGGCGCAAGCCTCACATTTGTGCGCGTCTTTGGGAGTAATTGAATTATAATGGAGTTTTCCGATTGGATCTAAATATTCTATGAGGGTTATTAGACGCGCGTATCCAAAATACAGCAGTGTGCAGCAACGTTGGAAATTAAGAGAGTTTTAAATGAGTGAAAATTTTCCAGTAAGAAGGAATTTCCACAATTTCAGGATTTTTTTCAATCTCTGTGAAACTCAAAGGGAAAATAAAACTACTAACGCATCCAATGGCACCAAATTCGCTAACTTTAGATATGAAAACGTTACGAGTCACTACACGCAAAGTGGCGAATTTTACATTTCATTTATTGAATGCAGAAAATGATTCCGAGGAAATTAATATATCAATCAGGTATCCCCTATAATTAAAAAATTGAAATTCCTAAAGTATTTCATGGGACACAAAAGATTTTACCAGGCCGATGACACTGAAACTCCTGGATATCTTTCTCTCTTCCAAATTTCCCTCATTTCATGTAAATTTTCACATTGCAAGGTATATACCGCTGAAAACTTTTGCTTATACATTGGAAAGCCATCAAAGTCGATACAGCTGCAGCTGAGAAAGAAATTTACCTTGAAATTCCTTAATATAATGAGGCATAATTCAGGGTAATTAGAATGCACATGTTGGCTATTGAGCTGCATAGATTGCCAATCACATTACTGCGAGAAATTCCTGATTACGTACCAACATTTGCATCACCAAAAAGCCGAATTCAGACCGCAAACTTAATTACTATCACACAATTCATCATTAGGAAGGTGAAATATAATTTCAACAATGATTATACATCCTTTATAACCTGCATAATTTGATATTTCTAACTAAACTCATTCCAGGGGGTCCCATACCCTTCTTCCCTTGCGCCTGTCCTTCAACAATATTTTTATCTGGCCATCATGCCATGAAAAAAAGTTTATTTAGAAATATCAAATTATGATGAAATTCATCGGATTTTCGTTTCATAAGGAACATTGAATATTTCGGTAACAATGACCAAACCAGTTCGATAAACAAGTAATAAGTTCAAAATAATCATAAAACCGTCTTAACCTGCGCACATGAAAGATTTTTCTCCCAGGAAAATATATTAACTATTGGAAATAATAAATTTAGGAGTCCGACCAAATTTTACGCAAAATAAATACAAAAAAGAAGAGAAAATATACACCTTAAAGAAGCATTGAAAGTGGGGACCCTCACGTGGTTGCAACGGATTCTAACAAATAGTTTTAAGAAATATTTTTTTATTGTATGCCGCATATAGTGGCCAACTATTGTTGCTGCTATTGCTATCCCTAATTCTACCAATTATTCACTCTACTTATCCATTCAGAAAATTACGGACTTTTAGTTGCAATAATTTTTTTCTTTTTTCTACCATGCTTTATTAATTAAAGCTATCTATGTAATATCTATTATTTTGCCTGCAACCCATCAACGTCTAAAGGACTAAGAAGTCCACGACAGCAAATGTTTTTTTACTTATTTATTTAACTTGGTCGTCGTCAACTCTGTTCAGCTTGAAATTTTCGATATGAAAGTTCCAGTTTTAAAACAAGTTACAAGAGACGGAATAGGATGAAGTATCACCAGTTGAGAGGGATTGATGCATCCTTTTCGTTCTTGAATTCCATAGCATCGAATTGGGTGGGTATTCTGCGAGAGCGGCGAGCCACCTGCAAAAAAAGTAATGGACACCTAATTTGTTCCCACCCTTCCTTCCCCATTATTTGCTCCCTTCGCTCGTAAAATAAAAGGAATCACTCCCCATTCAAACTCACTCTCTTACCTCTCGGGCAAGATTGTTTTCTTTTATCAGCCTTTGGTGGTGATGATGATAACCTCCCAAATAACCCGGGGTTCCGGCCCAAATAACCTCCATCTCTTTCCACCACCACTCCTGCCCTTCTTCCCACCGGGAAGCCAACTTTCTCAAATCCCCCGGGAAACCAGGGAACCCCTACTAATATAGCTTTCCTTCCGTTCCTTTCTTTCTCTACGTTGCTCTCTCGTTCTTACGCGTGATCTGTGGAACCCCTCGAATCGGAGAAATATCCCCTTATCGCCCCAACAACAGCCCCTGAGAAATCTCATGATCCATCTCACCCACCATGTGGGAAAGGGCGAAATGGATACTCCCCTCTGCACAAAATCTCTCGCAAATGGTTTGGTGCGAATAGATTGAAGTCCTCACGTCACTCAATATTGAATGTATTGGATGGTCGATATTTTGAACAAAGAATGTACAAATATTTCATTTATTTTACGGCATAGCGGATACGCTCTTAGACAAGGAAATGTAAATTATACAAAAGTAGCCACTTCTTTCTCATCTGGCGCTCCAAAAAAATAAAATAAAACGAAAAAAGGTTGTTAAAATTGAAGTTCAGCCGATTTTTTTACCTGCAATTGGCCAATTATAATGAATTTATCAAGTATACTGAAAATATTATGATCACCTTCTCCCTTTCCCGTACACCCCCAAGTAGGATAGAGAGAAAAGGATGCCTATCTCAGCACAAAATCTCTCGCAAATGGTTTGATGCCACTAGATCGGCCGACATCTCCTCTCCCGTCACTTAATATTGTAAGTACTCCATGGTCAAAATTTTGAATAAAAGATGTACAAGTATTTCATGTAATTTAAAGCATATTGAATATGCTCTTCAACTAGGAAATGTAAATTTAATGAAAGAAGATACTTCTTTCATAATTGGCGCTTCAAAAAAAAGAGCGAAATGATTGTAAAAATTGAAGTTTAGGCGATATCTTTTTACTTAAAACTGGCCAAGAATTTATAAAGCATAGTCAATAGACTCTAAAACAAGGTAATGTACTACTTTAATAAAATTATTCACTTCTTTCTTACTTGGCGCTCCAAAAAAGGAAAAAAATTGTATAACACTAAAAAAATAATGTAGAATTTGAAATTTAGCCGAAATTGTTCAGCAAAAATTGGTTAATTGTTATGTATTTATAAGAAAACGGCATTTCATGGTAAAAAGTAGGAACTAATATTATTTTCCTTTGCAAATAGGAAAAATATGCCAAATTGTAATTTTTGCAGCGGCAAAAAAAAACAAAATATGAGCATAAACCAAAACTTGAGACTAGTATTCCTTGTCGGTATGGTCCGTTGTGACGGAAGGTAATAAAAAAGAGCAGCAGGTTCATAATGACAGAAGAGATTACACGACCCTGTCGAAAAGGAAGCGTTCGGGGAAGTGTCCGGGTAGTGTTGCGGGAGTGTTCAGGAAGCGTTTAACGGTACGTGAACGCTTCCCGGCAGCTTCCCGAACACTTCCTCAACACTACCTGACTGTCGACCCTTCGCTTGCCGAACACTTCCTCGCCACTTCGTGGTTGAAACACTTCCCGGACGTTTCCCCGACACTCCCGGAACGCTTCCGAAGCGTGGGAAACACTTCCTCGACGCTCGCTGGACGTTTCCCCGACACTCGACCGCGACCGTTGTCGACACTCCCCGAACGCTTCCGAAACACTTCCGCGGAAGCGTTCCAAGTGGGCCATAATCTGCTTCCCGAACACTTCCGCGACACCTCCTCAACGCTACCCCAACACTTGCCCGCCACTTCCCGAACACTCCGTCCGACGCTTCCCCAACACTTCCTCAACACTTCCGTTTCGCCTGGGGATACAAGGTGCGTTTGCTGTCGTGTCACGCTAAGATTTCCAATAAATTAATCATAATTTTATCTTGCAGCAGGGTTCTGCTGTCTTCACATATGAAGAAACTTATTCCTTATAAATTTTCGATTAATTCTGCAGTAGCAACCTCTAAATGAGCCTCACAAAGGAAAGATAAGAGACATTTTCTAAGACAAGTAACTATATTGTACAATCCTATCCTCTTTGGAAACTGTATAGAATCTGAAGCATAAAAAAATAAGGTAATTTAGGGTGATGGAAGACGTGAAACCCATCTGCAACGCCATATAATTAGTGTTTCCATTGCAGGTACTGCACACAGTTGTGGGGATGCATAGCTACAAAATGCGTCAGGTCTAACAACGAAAGCTTCTCGACCATACCGATATCTCAAGACTCCGGCTGAGATCTTGGGGCGGTCTCCCCGAAAGAAACGGCGAGGAATCGAGCGAACGAAGGGCTAAGTGAGAGACATAATAGACCTCGATCGATTCGGAGGAGGAATTCAGTTACGTGGCGAACGGCTCAGTGGAGGGAAAAGGCGGTTCGATGTCAGGGGAGATGAAGAAGGGGGAGGGGCGGAGATTTCCAAAGCAGCAGTTCGCAGCACCTCAGGTCGGCGCAGTTAGGCTCTAATCGGCCAGGCTACGGAGATTTGAGGCGTTAACAGGGATATTTTATAGCTCAATAAGATGTTTAGGATCGCAGATATACATGCTGCTGAGTTTAAGAAGAGGTCCATGACAAGGCCGATATACTTCTCGTACCGTTTTCAATGAAATACTCTTTATTTTCAACTCATTTATAAACATACTTTGGTATTTTTTTTCTCGACTACTCCAAAGTATTTCATATGGTTGTTTGCCAATTTATTATGAAATTCGATACGATTGGTATAAAGGGTGTTTCTTTAATATGGAATCTGTCCTTCCTCAGCAACAGATACCAGATTGTTTGTTTAACCCATGATAGAAGGAAACACATTTTCGGTACACACAGTGGCGTAGCCAGGAATTTCGTTCGGGGGGGGGGGGGGGGTGTCCAAAACCGGGGGTGAAAATTTTTGAAAAACAGGGTACTAAGTAATGGGTTTTAAACTAATCAAACACTTTTCATTATCGAAAAAACTTCATTTGTCAAAAAAATATATTTTGTAAATAAATGATTTTTCAATATTTTGTTTTCTTTTATGAAGGAAATAATTGTGTTTTTATATTTAGGGGGGAAGGGTCCGGACCCCCCGGACTTCCTCGCTGGCTACGCTACTGGATACACACGAATCATACGATCCTCATTCTTTTCCCTCGGGCAATGAAAAAAATTTGAACCTCTGTCAGCAAGTGTTGCGAGTGATTTCCCCAAAATGAATACTAAAAAAAAGGTGGACAAGAAACAAAAACATGGGCAGCAGATGAGATATTTCATCGAATAGATACAAGACTCTCTATAAGAATAATAAAAAAAAAATGTTTCGTAGTAACTCAGCTCAAGTGACCTTCAGTAGAGCGGCCCATCCTCATTTTGTGCCTCAATAATAGCCACTAGGTTGATAACGGCCTGCGACCAATAATTTCTCTCGTTACCCTGGTGATGAAAACCGATGAATAGCTCAGCTGCAACGAAGTAACACTACAAACGTTCCCGCGAACAATTAGAAGACATTGTAATTGGGTTCTTCTCTGGGTCACGGTCTGACCTGATAATTCGAATGAAGCTTAATCAGCATATGTCTACGAAACAATAGCTAAACAAGTATTTATCAACTAATAAGTGCGTGAAGTCAAAGCCACTGGATTTAGTTAGAAACCATATCTGGTATAGAACTCGAGAAAAAATTCCTCAGTATGACGGTAACTTCACCTTGTGTTAGGTACAGCAAAGTGGGAGGATATTAATGTAGATTTTTGACTAGCCATGGTATCCCCTCAACAAAGTTGAGGTTAGTGGGTTGGCGTGGAAAATAGCCCCGTCTAGTGAACTAAAGATATGGCCGATATGGTCGAAAACAGATGTAACCACTTACCGATACAAATGGGTGTTATGCATGTGAAAACAACCACAGGGCTATTGGAACCCATAGATTCAATATGGGTGCTGCCCCCTAAGGGAAGTGATAAATGGATGTGAATGGCTCTAACCACTTCTGCTACGGTGAACGTAAATGCACGTGTATACATGGAAAACGATAGTTCGAGCCTTCCTTCTCTCCTGCTCTCCTAGTCTCCAGTGATTTTCATGGTCCAAATGTTCATTCTCGAGAGTGGCAATTGGTATGCCTCCCATCTTACCCAAACTACTCTCTTCTTTTCCTCTGTAGCGATCGCATTCCTTAGCCGTGGGGCCGAATGCTTGATTTATTGCTTTCAATGAAGACTTGTAAATAATTATACTAGTCCATTATCATCATTAATGGCCTCCCATTTTGCTGTACCTAACACTATGATAAGATAATACCATGCCAAGTCGTTTTATTCCCGGCTTCAACACCGGGTCTAGATTGTAACCTAACCAAGTATGCTTCTTTATAAGAGTGTGGAGTAACCATGTAAATGCCACAATTAATGAGTTTTAGATTTCACAAAGAAAGAAAAACTTTCAATAATTCGGCACTTTACACTCAACATGGATTAATAGTGCGAGTAATATTTATTAGAACGCTTTGGAAGAAAACCACTAAAAGTGATAAAATATTAATGGTATATTTTAAATGGGAAAATCACGAAAAAAACTTGATAAAATAGTTGTCCTAAAGATATACCTACGCCTTCTAATAATCTTTGACTCAATGGTCATAGGTCTAACTAGTCCGTAAAAGAATTTCTAGGGAAATAGCTTTTTTAGCTATATGTTGATTAAACTTCATTCGAATAATCAGGGCAGAGGTTTAGAAGAAGGAGATTTCTCAACCTCCTCTGCCACTCAGAGGGTCTAGCCACCAAAGAACAATCATTTCTGCACGGTTTGAATGAGCTTTCAAGTAGCTGTCGCAGATAATGAGCTGTAAATGAACCAGGGAACTTAAAAACTTTCAATGATTTGGTAGGAGGTGCCCGATATACGTGATTTTAATCCGTCAGTCTACGCGAATAAATAGTACGATTGGTATTCACAGAAAAAAGTGGTTAGGGATTCTAGACGCATTATTCCACCTATAGATTTTACGAAAATTTAACGGTAGCACTAATTGATTCATTTGACCATTAAGCACATATTGTTTTCATTTATGCATGATCCTTTGAAATTGTACTTAAATAAGCATGATGTCTCGTCACAAAATAATTGCTATATTATAATCAAGTTTATAGCCGTTGCTTTCTAATTATGCAGAATTCAGCGACTTCATCCCTTCCAAGATGATTGAGCACGCATACAACAGTCAAGGAGTAAAATACCTGATACCTGATTTATTCATTTTCCGATATGTAAAATTATGGTAAAATACTTGGTAAAGTTCAAAATATTTGTTTTTTTCTCAATCGATATCATAACTTCCACTGCCATTTTCGAGGAATGCTAGATTATGGATGCCGGTAGGGAAGAATTCCAAAGGTATAACATCAATTATAATACGATTATACCGTCTTAATTTGACAGTGACACTCAGGAGATCTATTTTTATTACTCACCACCATAGAATATTTAAAAAAACACGTAGAATGACAGCAAAAACACTTACCTGAAAATAAAAAATACAGAATTAGAAAAATATAGTGAATTAGAAATAAAATGGACACATCAAAATTCATATTTATTCTTTGGGAAATTACGCAACAAAAATATCATCAGTAAATGTCAAAGACAAATTATTGCAATACCTGCGTTCCATATTAATAAATGAATGCAAATGTATCAATATAAATAATTAAGAAAATTTATTACCTTATGAATTAAAATGAGGTCGTCTACATCAAAAGTTAACACATGAAATTCCATCAACTATGTGTAAAATTTAATGTTACAATAATAATTCAACCGTGGTTGCAATTAAGGAATGACATTTTCATTTCTTATTCAACAGTAAATATAAATTGAATATTGACAGAGCAAGGGGAATAAAAAAATACGCTTCATTAAAAAAGGCAAATTTATTGACCACGATAAGAAATTTTAATAGCTAGAATCAAAAGAAAATATATTTGCCTGAAATTCTTCTCACCTTTTTCCTGTTTAAAAAATTCACGGTCGTCATTTTAATCATAAATATTGCACGAGATTCCATACGGGAGAGATTATGAATAAGGCAAATGAACAACGTGTGTAAATACATTTGGTATGGGGTACGTAAATCTGATTCAACAAGCTGAACCTTGGTAAATCTGCACACGACACTGAAGGAAGGAAGCATGAACTCCCAAGCAATAGCACTTTACTATATTCAACAATAACAACAAATCTTCTTACTGATCTATCGCTGAATATAGAGCCACTCGCGGTAAAGGACTCGCGAGAATGCATATGTAAGCCTTAATTAATAGCATCTCTTAAAATTGGGACATAGAATGGCGGTACTGTACAGCTCTCTACAGAAACATAGCGTCGGATAATATTCTGCATTATAGGAAGAAAGAATAATACGATATATTATCCATCACAATGTTAAACGTAATCGTTCTTTTTCTGGAGTGTTTATCTATATACGAGGTTAGTTCGATAAGTTATGAAGTAAAGTTAGTAAGATAAGTTATAAATAGCACATTTTTTCATGGCCAACTTTGGTTGAAACAATTACTAGTGGAACCTTTTCAAATATTCCCGCTTTGCCTCGTATTGTTGCATTGGCTTATGATTGGCGACTGCGACATATGGAGCTGTTAAAATGGCGTATGTAACGGAGGTGCGTTCCAAACAACGGTGAGTGATTGAGTTTATTTTGGTGGATAACCAGGGTATCTAATTTCTCCATATTTCCGGTGCAACCGCGTCGGTTTGTTGGTGATGACAACAGTTTCGCTGGCACTGCTGCCAGCGTCTTCAGGTCGAAGATGATGCCGGTCCACGATTTTCGTCCTCCTTATATAGGGGGTCAGTCCCGCCAGTTGTGGCTGCCGCTCTCCTATTGGTCCGCCTAATGAGCCTCCTCCAATGGGCATCCAGATGGTAGCCGTCGTCTCTGTTAAAATTGTCCGTCCGGGCTATCTCAATGGATTCGCGGATGAGTCTGGGAAAATATCTGCCTTCTTTCACTATTATCTTGGCGTCGTCAAACTTAATGTCATGTCCAGGGGTCCAGGCGTGCTCCGATATGGCAGACAGCTGGAATTGCCTGTTTTTCGTTGCCCTTCGGTGCTCTTGCATCCGTATCTTGAGTGAACGGCAAGTCTCACCGATGTATGCTTTTCCACACGAGCAAGGTACCTTGTAAACACCTTCATGAAGGTCGTGCTGTAGTCTGTCTTTGGCTGTGGGCAGCAAGTCACCAATTTTTGTCGTACAGTTAAACCTGGTGGTGATGCCGTGCTTTTTCAGGGCCCTGGCAATCCTTTCGGTGGTTCCTGCGACGTAGGGAATGACGGCCCAAGCTCTTTCGTCTTCCGTTTTTTCACTTGAAAGTGGTTTTCTTTTAATGGTCCTTTTCAGGGCCGAATCCGGGTAGCCATTCTTTTTCAATGCTGCAATTAGATGTTTCTCTTCTTCTGCCAGCGACTCAGCATCCGAACCAGGGTATCTCACATATTCATAGGCACTTGCTGCATGTCTAAAGTGATCTGGTAGTGGATAAAAGCACGGTAAGTCGTTGGTGCGCAGACGCTACGCGCGCAGGTCTCTGAGAGCGATCGCCGTTGTTCACATACTTACGCGCGGACGAAACCCGTCCGCATCGGGCACAATGCCAGCTGTGTGTTGCTTGCCAAGGTCACACACAGTGGCGCCGACTCCATGGGGCCTGAGGGGGCCCGAGCCCCCCCAAAAATTCGTTACAGATGTGAGGAAAAAATGTTTCAGGCTAGTCAATTTTCCCCGGAGAGTCCAGATATCGAGATTCGAGTGATCAGGGTTCTAATGTTGATCATATGACTCTTCTAAAATGCTTAAAAAACTTAAAATTCACTGCTTATAAAATTTACCTGGGCAAGGTCCTCGGTTTGGGCCCCCCCAATATTTTTTGTAAGTCGGCACCCCTGGTCATACAGCCAAGTGCAATTCAAGCAACCGCTGTACACCAGGTTAGAAAAAAAACGGAAAAAGTGCCCATCAAAGGAGATTTTGGGTGTACCCTATTGTGGTACGCAGAATATTAACCCCTTGCGATGTAATGATGAGTCTATCTCGTCATGAACTTTCGACGCCAAACCGCGCAATGACGAGTGTATCTCGTCATCGGATTTTCATAATTTTAGCACTATTTAGAGGAACAATATAATTAATTTGAAAGCTTAACAATGTTAAAACATTCATAGTATGCATGAATAATTAATATTTACTGAAACATGATGCATTGGAAGGATTAAAATTATTTTATTCGAGTAGCGATAGCTGTGTTCTCCATGTTTAATAATCACATTAAATTTCACGGTTCTACGTTTATTACAAATTATCATTTCATTACCTACCATTTAAAAGAGAACCAAAGAAAAAATAAATAGAGAATAGGAGTGCGATATTCGGAAAATCAATCGAATTGGAAAGGGTTAAAAGCCGCTTTAGAGATCATATTTACTGAGATACGCACTGATAATTATAATTTTTTCAATTATTTTCCCAGTGTCAATAGGGTGGTTTCCTATTTTTTGCTCTTGCTATTAACTGCTTAAAAAAAAAAGATTATTACTCCTGGAGCACGTATTTCCTACATCTAGATTTTTAGATGACGATATCTATTTTTCGCGATCAAATGAAAAGAGAACATTTTAAAGCGCGCGAAAACGCGACGGCTAAGTATGAATGCTTGGAAGAGCCCGTGTGACGTCATTCTGGTTCCCTCTGTCACCGTGTGAGGTGACTTTGGGGCGACGATATGTGCGCCGCTGCGAAGAAGGTTGCTAGCAGGTAGCAGAGCACCCTGCTAGCAGGTAACGCTTGGCTAAAATAAGGATTATTAATACCTTATCAAAAGAAGGAAACTTTCCGACCATAGGCAGTTTTAATAGGTGATTATTAAGAGAAGTTTCTTTGAGCTTTGTGCCTCATGCATGCATTGGTAATCTCAGATGATGTAAAACTCCAATCTACTCGTATAGAAACTAGGTCCCTGTGACGTCACGTGGAGTGGAATCGCGTGGGCGCCAAATCTGGCCTTTTTCAAATGCGGTTTCAATTGACCGTTGCCATTCGTCAAAACTGGGATGTCTAAAACCAAATAATTTGTATATTATGAATACACTAATGGTGGGTAACGAATCGCAATCAATGCCTTTCGTTTTCTATGATGAAGGAAACTACCCTATTAGACTATCCATGGCGAGAAGACGCCCTCGCACTGTTATCTTTAATCTCGATCTATTTCCAATGACAAATCTGCTTGGTCTGCATCTGCCGTTAGCGTTCATGTGTAAGCACAACCCAGTCTCTGTGGCCGGTACGCGCGCGAATGATCCGCGGTGCGGAGCTGCCACGCGGATGGCTCCTCCGCGGGCGGACGGTCCGCACTCATGTGTAGGCTTCCATTTAGGGATATTATATACAATGTAAATACTAGGGATGGTCGGATGGGATACCTCGGATCCAAATATCCGCGGATATTGCCCTTCATCGGATACATCGGATCCAAAGTCGCGGAAGACATCGGATCTGGATCCGAAATTTTGAATAATAGCTTTAGTGAATGCAACACCCCATTAGGGTGGAAAGAGTTCCGATTATATCTTCGAATGCGCCGTCGCATGCGATTCTTGTCCTTCTCATGAACCGTTTTGTTTAAAAGCTCTCGCAGAGGTTATGTAGGAGAATTTCTGCCGTGGAAAATGAAAATTGCAAAATACGACTGGCACGTAGTGTGACTCTTCCCAACAGATTGAACTATCATAGGGGAATCTCAGCGTCAGGAATTCGAAAATGCATTTGGATCCGAAAATATCCGATCCGAAAGATCCGGCTCCGAAAATCAAGGATCCGATCCGAATCCGGATCCGAAAAAATCCTGGATTCGTCCATCCCTAGTAAATACTTTTCACTATAACTTATCAGAAATTAAAGGAATAAAAATAAGCCTCACATCGTCTAACTACTTGCTTAAAAGGCTAGAATTTCTTGCCATAAAAAGAGCAAGAAAGGGAAAATATAAAAAAAATGCAAATCGTCTTTTATTCACTGTATCCCATTCCTAAAAATTACACATTTTTCGGAGGAGCTACATTGCAATAGAAAACAAATTATAGAGTTACAAAAAATGTTACGAAGGAATTCAACCAATAAACCTTCTCGGCATTTATACACACAGCCAAAAGAAGTGGAGATTCAGACGAATTTCACGTAATGAAACCCATCCCTTTTAGGGAGAAGAAAAAAAGTCGGCTTTGGATGGCACACAAAGGACCGCAAAAAATGAGAGATTAGAATACCCGCGCATCGGCGAATATAAAATGAAATAATCTCCCTCCTTTTGATACGATTTTCAGGAGGGTACCTATCCAGCTCCTTAAGCGATTTCCACGGAGCCTGGGGAGAAGTAGGAGTTGGACCGGAGACTTCTTTGTGCCGAGAATGAAGAGAGAAGAAGTGTGGAGATTATTACGAAGAGGGTGGAGTTGAAGACCAAGCATGCGTGGGATGGAAGAACGTCTCATTCCCACTCTTTTATTTCTTTTTATACGCCGACAAAACTCGCATTCCTGGGACCCGCCGGTATCCAGCTGAAAATGAGGGAGTGGGGAAGATTACTGAAATTTGAGGGGCGAAAAGAAGAAAAACTAAAGTTTTGGAGAAGATCGTCCTCTTTCTTTTATTGCGTGGATGTTAGATTAATCTTCGTGCAGAAAAAAACGCCAAATATGAAATCCAGTTTTGAATGAATACGTGCTTGACATAATACGAAACAGTTATATAGGGAGCAGGGTTAGCACAAATACCTATTCACCATTACTCGTTTTCAGTGTATATCGATACGCACGGGAAAATGCTAACCCTAAAAATATTGAATTTATTCTTAATCGTTTAGCCTCTGCTAGAAAGTTTGACTCAAATGTCTACAAAAACAGCTAAAATGATTTTTAAATTAGAGAGGCCATATTTTTAGGTAACTATAATAACAATTATGATGTAGGTAGTTTAATTAACCTCAATATTGAGTAAAATGTCCAATTTCATCTCTTAGTTATCTTAATAAGGAGCATAGTTGTTTTGGTTAACTTTAAAAAAGCATCAAAACATAGAGGTAAACATTCTTAAATTAATACCCACCTATTTGGAAAAAAATAAATTCGTAATATTCACTTAGATACTTGATTTATTTTGGTTATTAAAATGAATGTTGAGGAAAAGGATGGCAAACGCTCTTTCCCAGTAGCATGAATGATAATGACACATATAAATCATTTGACTTCCCTAGTAATTCTTACCTGGTTAAGTTAAAGTAATACATTCTTGTGATAAGCAGCTATAAAATACCTGACCAAACGAGAGTTCGAATTCCCGTTTACTCCAGTGATATTTAGACCAAGAATTTCAACTTTGGTGCACTAAATTAGCATCCGTGCTCGTTAATTCTAAACAGACATAAATAATTCTTTCGAAATCAAAACGAGCTCATTTTATTACTTGAATGCCTTCGCGATATTTTTTTTATAACTGTACTATACTTTGTTTTATTAATTTATTACCATACCACCGAAAACAGCTCTATACGGCCTTTTACATCGGGGTTAATAACATGGTTACGATTTGACGCACACAAACAACCATGCCCTGAATAGGGGTAACTTACCCCGGCGGGACTCGAACCCGCGCCCTCCTGTTTGGCAAGCTAGGAATTTACTCCGCCGTCACCGGCAGTTAAAATATAACTAATTTGAAATATTTATCATTTTTTACGAGATATAATATTATACATTTATAGCTCACGATATAAAATATCTTAAACTTTGAGTTTTGAGACCTTGAGAATTTTCAAACCAACAGAGTTAGATATCGGGCCTCCCACAAGTCCTTATTATCCAAGCCATTCTGCTCCCGAAGAGCTGGAATACTTCTCAAAGATTCCCTCCCTCTCATTCCCTTAGGAAAGAGGAGGGTTAGCCCATCCCAGAGTCATTAAAAAAAGGAAAGGAGCGTCCAACTCCAGCCATCCGGGAGTCCTCTCCTGAGGGGCAACCTGCGCCTCCACACCCATCTTTATCTGCCGAGGAGTTAATTAATCATCTCCCGCGGACGTGAAGAAAAAGATTTGCGCTAATGGATTAATGTGCTGGGATATACGAGGGTGGAGCACCTGCTTCAATGAGAGAGAGAGAGGCAGCTCAGCTTTGTTTTTATTACCAGGGGAAAAATATGCCAGCAGACCTCGAGATTTTGGTGCAGGCTCTTAAAAAATAAATAAATAACGTCGGCTTAGCGATAGCATACCAAAACACAAGAGGGCTCATCCCCTATTCACGCCAGGGGAGTGGTATATCTCTATTTTCACGTGACCACCTTGGAATTAACTAAATGGGAGAACTTCATATCTTCAAAATACCAATGGTCTAAGTGATTCTGAAGCATGATTTAAAAGGCGAGGTTGTCTTCTATGATGGTAGCTAAAAACATCGAGCCGCAATCATCAACACAAATGTGTCCTGAGAATTAAACGGTTTGCTTTAGCACAAGAGAAAATAAAATAAAGTTCATGTGTAAAACAAAAACATTTTTATATCTGCTTGTTCTTTAGAAGAAATGCAAAACCTTTGGTTTACTATCGCTCTCTTAAAAATAAGAAATTGAATAATTGCAAGTTGCAACCTCGTTGCTTTCTTGTGCAGTTGAATCAGCTTCGCTGCTTTCTATACATACAGTCTATGTACACGTGAAATTCGGAACAGTGAAAATTAATCAATATTTTGGAATTCGATATGAGATTATACATTATCATATGGTCATACCTTTCTGAATAAAATACAATAAAATTTCGTAAATCGCGTTTCGTAAATCATGATCATCGATCCCTACTGCGTTCGAAGTTTAACCGCTCCAACGTAGTTAATTGATCGAATTAAGATTGACCATGTCCTCAATGAATTCGTTCTCTCTTCGGACAGTTTTTCAGCCCATTCGTACGAGTAGACAGACACTTGTAGGCTTTTATGCAAAACTGTTTGAGCTGCGATTTCATTTGTTGCATGATTAATAGCGGTAAGTCTAGTGTGATAAATTTAAGAAATAATGAGAAATAAAGAAAACTTTGTAATTCCACATACATGTATAATGTACGACCTAGATTTTCACGTGGCACATCATCGTCTGGTACAAATGCACATTCTCTGTCTTCTGTCACGTCAAAACCTTGGTCGTACATTACATATTTATGTTGAATTACAAATTTTTCTCTACTTTTCATTATGTCAAGTAGATTTCATAAAGTCACGCCTGAGACAACTAATTATAAATATAACTGAGACAACTAATTATTAATATTATAAAGCGTTAAAACTCCGCAATTCATTTTAAAACACCCAATAGTTGCTAAGTTCGAGCAGTTGAAATTTGAACGATATCTCTAGTGTAAAACTTTTATTTTACTGTGTAGGATAACGAGGGGAGATGGAGGAGAGGGGAGTTTCGGGATCATGAATAAGGTCTTAAAATTGTAAGATGTCTTAGAGTACAGGTCTGAAACAAAAAAATAGTAAGCTAAAATAGTAAGTAAAACCCCTCTATCCATTTTGAAACACCCGGCATAACAACCGAGAATATCTTTCAAAACTTCATAGTAAGCTTTCAAATGCCAAAGTATGGAACGTATAAGTGCAATAATTCTTTATTTTTTGGAAGCTCCGAATGACAGATTTGGATGCGCAGTGCTCGTATGCATTTTGGCGGATCATTCATTTAGTCCTCGCATTCTCAGTCGAATCTTGAATCCCATTCAGGAGCGCATCAAATCCCAGGGTGCACGGATCGCCGTCCCGGCAAAGCAGCCACGGAGAGACTACTGCCCTTTCGGGCCTCGGGGTCACGCTGGAACCCCGCGCCCGTTGTAAAACCGATGGTCGGATTTATGCGCCGCGCGGCGAGGCGATTTTTGAACAAACGACGGTAGAGGCAATGTGAAACTGCTCCTCCCCCCCTTCCCCTCACTTCCTCATTCCAAATTCCTACCCCCTCCCACCCTCTTCCCCTCCCCTCTCAATCCACCTAAATTCCCCAGGGGACACTTGCGTGCACTCGTGAATCCGTCACCGGGCGGCAGCACTGTTCCCGCGCGCGCGCTTCGGTTGACCCAGCGCTCCTGCAGTAAACAGGATGGCCAACCGACTAATCTCCCAGATTCCAAGTTCCGTTCGCGCGGCAAAAATGTGTTCGGATGTTCGCCCGCGGCGATATTCTATTTCTAATGTTATAAAATACCAGGATGCATATAAAAAACAGTTTAAATGCCGTAGGTGTTAACCCAGGTGTGCACTCAAGATTCGTCACTAGCATAATCAAGTCCGTCAGCGTCCGTTTTCCGGGATACGTCGCGTCAGTTGACTTTTCGTGACATCAGTTTCGTCCACCATCCTGGAGACGCCCTCCGATTGATTCGATAATCACATCCGTAATGCGTTAACCACTCCAGTTGAGTGCACAATGCGATAGTAGACGATAATGACATAGGTATATAATTGTATTCAGTGTATTAAAAAATATTTATGCGAAGTAAAATTGGCTTAAAAAGTGGAAAAACGTCACAACCCAACCTTACATAAAAGTAAGTACATTCAATCGTGTAGTGTTTGGCAAAGCTTCGAGGGGCAACTTGCTATAAGAACAAGTGATTCATGGATAATTGACATCATCGTATGCAGGCATACGAGGTGGATAATCGTTACGGGTTGATTCCACTATAAATGACTAATACATTCTATTCTCGTAATGAGATGGTAAATTCACATCATTTCTAAGCTATAAGCATGGCATTGATTATTAAGTCCACTGCAGTTTTCAACTGCCCCTAGATTTTGCGCCAATGTGCACTGCACTATACCTTGATGAGAGTGAAAATTGCAGTGCTCATATTGATTGCTTATTAACATAAATTTTAATTAAGTTTCTGATTAAGTTTGAAAAAAGTGTCCTCATTTGAAAGGTTGATTAAATTGGATTGCGTTGCAAAAATACAACTCTATAATGTTTATTCTCTAGTACCTACTACTGAGGATTTTTTAAATTTACTTTGAGATCACCAAATATCAACTTTTATTGGGTGTAATTTAAATAAAAATGATTAATCGGACAACTTGAATGTTTTATTTTCCGTGGCGCGTGTGTGTTTCGTATCGCTAACGTATTCTTTCGACCGATACTGATAAAAATTGCATGGGTACTCGGTACTATTTTTTTCGAGATATGAATACAATGGGATACGATAGTTGTGTGATACCTCCATCGTCTTAATAAAATTATTTGCCTATAATTATCGATATGTACGGCTACAGTTTTCCAGCATACCAGATTTTTAAAAATAAC
Organism: Ischnura elegans; assembly: GCF_921293095.1. Lineage (NCBI taxonomy): Eukaryota > Metazoa > Arthropoda > Insecta > Odonata > Coenagrionidae > Ischnura > Ischnura elegans. The sequence continues at coordinate 103,146,507 of NC_060247.1, forward strand.
TTATTGTCTTTACTTGCTAGCTAAAGAATAATATGCAAGTAAGTTTAAAAATATGGATAGTACCATGTTAATTTGTCAATCCCATTATAAATTTAATATGAAAATCAATTATTCAATATTGGGTACACTCTATTTGTTGTTCTGCAACTAAAAATACCGTCGATGCAGAAAATTAACATCCAAAGCCAAACCTGCTAAGGAATCGATCTAATATCACGAACGAAAACTTTCAAATAGCTGGAAAAACATAAATAAAACTAAGCTGTCAGAGGCGCAATGGCATATAACCTAAGTGTTGACCTGCCCTTCTGAGGGTGATATGTACTGTTATTGAAGTTCTTTGGGAGCTATAGTAAAATAATTAATATGGTAATATGAACGTTATCATTGCTATAGAAAAATAGTCTTCTCATCAAAAAGCTTAAAGCTAAAAGTCTAGTGGGTCTTGGCTTAACGGTTTAAGCGTTCCAGGGTAGAGTCCAAAAGAGGCTTCCTGACTATGCTAAACGCTTAGAAATCTTAGTGTGAAGTGGCCCAGAGAATAGAACTGGAACAATTTCCCTAGATGTTCGGAAATCACTTTTTTGCCGCTTCGGTGAGCTCTGTCCTGGTCTATCAAATCATTTTTCGAGCTGAAGCACAAAGTGAGCGAGAGGAAAATGTAAAAGACTTCAACTTCAAAGTCTATTGTATGAACTACCGAGGAGCTAGACACTATTACAACTCATTTTCACTCTTAAGGGACTCCTTAAAATCTTCAAGACTCAGGAGGGAAGTTCTTAGGTAGCCAAGCTCTTGTGGCCATCGTGGCCAAGCCTTGAGACTGACAAAAGGTTTACTCGAACTGGAACATTCCCATCGGAATCATTCGTAAAATAATCACGTAAAAGTCGGTGGTTTGGCAGTCCTGAGGGAATGCATCCCCTGACGAGAAGGGAGTCTGTGGCGGCTGCAGAGGGAAACTATGAGGGTGAGGAAGGCGAGTGGGGCAGTGGTGGATCCTTGGGGAACTCGGGAGCTTTCCGCCTTCCATCTCATTCATGCTCTCGCATTCTTTAGACGCGATTTATAAAAAAAAGAAAACCATCGCAGCCGCGCTATTTTGGCCAAAATAATTCAGTTCCTCCCTCGAAACAAAAAATGGAATGTGGCAGGCAATATTTTTTTAAAACTTTCCTTTAAAGGCCTCCTGAACAATTGAGAATAACATGAAGAAAAAGTATAGACTAAGCGTAAGTGGGTCATAACATAACAGAGTTTGTAGTTCTCTTGTTACGTTGAGATTGAGCAGTATCCTGGCTATTCCTTTTACTTTCTCTATGCCAGACGTTTTTCGCCTGTCTCATAATCCGGGACTTATAATTCGTTTCACTCTTCATTTAGTCCTTTTTTTAATTAGATGTACATGTTTCGTTATTCTTCAATAAGAAAAGAAAAGAAAATTCATTCAAGAAAAACTTTCCATGCAGATGTGTCATTTGCTTTCTTTCACTGTTTTACATTTCTCTCTTGTTTCTATTATGTTTCTCTCTTGTATCTCATTATTATTTCTCAGAATTATGCATTTTGAAAATTCTATTGCATAACTATCACATAAAAGCAAGTGCAGAGCCAAAATACTTGTCGTAAATATTTGTCACCAATAATTAAATAATGCCGCCAATAATTTTTATGAAGACGATGAATATTGTAACTATTTTAATTTTTAAGGAAACGAAATAATTAAAATCTAAAATCACTATTTACCATAACTTACGGCTATACTAAAAAGACGGCAAAAACCGCCTCATATGTGAGGCGTTTTGACGCATGATTTTAATTTTGACCTGAAGTAACTTTAAAATCTATTTTTTATTCTAAACTTTTCCGACAAAAAATTTCTCCTGTCTATATTGAAATCAATACCGTCAATAGAATATGACCAAGAAATTTAACCTTTCATGAAAATAACTTTCATGAAATATAACAGAGTTTTTCTCCTCAACACTTAGCAGCATTTTTCAAGCAAAGTACGCAAACAAAAATTAAAATATTTCGTTCTGAATCACCTGGTGGCTTATAAATCTATGAGGTAGGGTATGCGAATTACATAATTAAAAAGCTGAAAGGGGTATGCGATATTTATTTTTCACATACATTGATAAATATCAGCGGAGTATTTAAAGTCGATATACCGGTATATTCGATGTTATTTTCAAAACATAGAGACCGAATATATTGCTCAAATGGAGAATTAATGCTATCGAGTTTAATAATCAGGTAGGCGATTAAATGGACCCCGTTTCAAAGTTTGCTATTTCAAGGGAATGTGGGAATTAATCCTACCCAATTTTTAACGTTATAATTTCAATGTTTTCAATGTAATAGAGTCATATATCAGAGCCAAGAGTGGCAAATTATATTAAATTCATTAAATTAGTAGCGATAAATGGCATATTTTACAGCAACAAACTTATCGCTCAGGCGTTATACTTTCAAAATATCGCATGTCCAACATACAGGTATATTTTATTCATTACATATTCATAATATGAGGTAGCGCCCAAAATAAAGTAAGTACACAAATATTCACCTCATTTTCTAAAGCACACCCATTTTCTCCTTATTCAAGGAAAGAATATTAGTATGCTTCCAAAATATTGTATGCATGCAATTAGGGCAAGCCACGCGCAGGAAAATATGCCAGGCAATGATTTCCGTGGTCTTGCGGTGAATGACGTCCTCGCAATTAATTAAATTAAGTAATCGAGTTATAATTTTGACCCCCGGCTTCCCTCTTAACACTGAAGCCATTTGCTCCCCTTACCTCCCCTCCCCATTGCCTCCCCCCGGGTAAGTCCCGAGCAGCTCTGCACTTATGAATACGAAGACGGAGGTCACATGCACCACTGCTGCATTCCAGTGGAGTGCGCAAAAAAATAATTTCCCGACGCAGAGGACACATGGCCTCGCCACTTGAAGTCAAGATGGAAATGCTGGTCGTGTCCATCAGTTTCAAGAGGTTACACGCGACTACGGGCGATTTTTGAGGGTAGACGGATGGGATGCTACGATTCATCAACATGTGACCACTGACCTCCATACAATGGAATGACGATAATCCGTTCCCGAGTGAGGCCAGAGATTTTTTGCGCATTCCGTCCACTCTTGCGGTGGATCTTTTCCGAGGACAACATACCGCTTCGCCATCGTCAGGCCACACCTTAAATTCGTAGCGATCGTTCGCGACCCGTCGCAGAAAGACTTAGTCCGTGAACACTTTAAAATACAAACCAAGTCTGCGAAATTCGTCAAAAACTGATGAGAGCGAACATTAAGCTTCACATAGGTTTTACACGAATTAGTTCGGGAGTAGTGATGGAAAATTCGATTTCTATTAAAATCGAAAAACGAATTTTGGATTCCAAAGATGGAGGAAATCGATATCGAGCCACGATCTTCAAGTTTCGATCCAAACTCGATTTTCAACTTCGAACTTGACCATTTCGTTTGATCTCAGCATCAACACTACCGGTCTATGATAATGCCATCTGTCCTATGTGAAAGAATTTCCTTTAAGGCCGGCAAATTGGAAAGCTCGCCCTCCATTATCAAGAAAACAAGGCAATTAGCTGATCTTTCTTAAAGATTTTAGGGAAGCAGAATGGCTCCAAGCGGTGATCTCCTAACTTTAATGTGCTTGTATTCGTAATTTTTTTCTACTAATTATTCACTCATGTATTATTATTAGATTTTGAGGGATTTCATCAAATTCTCAAATATGTATTTTGAGTGTTTTTCGTACGCATATTTAATATGTTTTTGTAATTTTTTAAGAACCGTCGATTTTACGATAAATCGATATTTCGGTTCAAATTTCGATTTATGTTGAAAACTCGAGCTTTTCCTCTCAATTAAAAATTGTTCGATCGAAAAATCGATTTCGACTGTCAATTTTCCACTGGTAATTACAATTGTGAGCTGCTATACTCAGAGGCTACGTACTAGGCTTGGGTTGCTTTTAGTAGCGTACTTTGTTCTTTGCAATGCAAACCCATAATGCACCAGGAACTTCGATAGTTCTTCGCTCGCGTTTGTGGTGGTGTAGTTGTTCGTAACCAGGGAAATCTCCTACCATGATAACAGATATCTTTTAGTTATTTCTAAACTAATCTCTTTTTTTAACTCGCAGTTTTACGCGTTTTGTATGAATCTTTAATTCAAACCCAGAAAAAAATGGATAGAAACCATAAAGAAATGAAATGTATGTATATTTATATGAACATAAACGAGGAAAGAAAATATTATTCCAAACAATTTCTGATAGGTACTTTATCTGGTTCGAAATTCCAAAAAGCCATTCTACTTGTATCCTAAGGCTAATTTAATACTGTAGAATAAAAACACTCAGTTAGGAGTCAGTTGAATATAAATTCTGTGGTGGGAGTCAAAATCCATCAGATTTAATACTACCACAAAAGGATGAACTAATAATTTCCAGATGCCTTAATTTTGCAATTTTACGCGATAAAGCATTCAATTTGTTCCATCCGGGCACAATATATTGAGTTTCATTTTCAGTAAAAATGTGTTTTTTTATTTTGATGTAAAATATTAGTAGATAATTTATATTTAAGTATACACAGGAGTGACTTGCCGATCAGACATATTCATCAAACTTTAACAAAATATATTTACTTTATAACAGCCAAAGAAATGAAAACCAATAAATCTAAATAAATAATAAAAATACATTATAACTGTAATAGTTCATTAGTGGTTCTAAATCTAATAAGAGAAGTATTTAAATGAGGACCGCAAAGTTATGAAGTATTTAATAAGTAACCCAAAAGATCAATTTTAGTTTTTTTTTTTAGCTTCCGGGACTAGCCGCGGTGAGTCTAGAGAAAACTAGTCTAGAGCGAACACCTCTTTGTGTTCTATGTCCGGGCCTTCTCTCCGGCTGTGGCGCTGTGCGCACGATTTGGACAGCTTGTGGCATCATATGCTCAGCAATCCAGCAACATCTTGTCCGGTAGTGTCCGAAAATATCCACAGGGAAGAATGACGCCCCGATAGCTTAACTGGCTAAAGCACTCGACCGGTAATCGGGGTATCCGGGTTCGAATCCCGGTCAAGGCGAATGATTTTTTTCTCTGTGGATCTTTCGCCAAAATATAAATTATAATAGCCAAATCTGACCCAATATGATGGCGCAAGAGATCAAATATACACAGAATTATGTTTTACTGGCATTGAATTTGGCACAAATTACCTCAGCTCTAAATGCGACAATGAGCGTAACCAAAGCGATCTTGTGGGAGGGACGATTAGCCCATTACCTGGAAGACATGAAGCCCAAGGCAATCACGCCATTCGCTGGAATAACCCCAGCGGCGATCCGATCCATAAGTTAGTCATGCAACATTAATATCAAGGTCAAAAGATAATCTTAGCACCCTGCTTTAGGGACGACGATCAGACGGGTGGCACATTGATCAGCGGCTATGCGACATGAGAATTCTCAGAACGGATGAAATAACTCGATAGACACGGTGCCTTTGAAATGCAGTGAGGACGACAAAATCCGATTATTGGTTGAAACGGTAGCTTGAATTTGAATATTTTATTTGGAATCGCTATCGAAGCGCTTTCCATAGGATTTCGTGGATGTTTACGTTCGTAAGTGTATCCTTATCAGAAATTATATTCAGAGAAACACTCCATTTTAACAAAATTGAGCAACCTTAGTAAACTTTCCATAGATTGAGCGACTGGGAATGATAGAAAGGTAGAAGTAAGTTTTACTAGTATGGTATTTGGCCATGAATACGATTATAATATAGCCTAAACTGAATACGATTTTTTTACAAAGCACTGCATAGAATGAGCGACTTCTTACGTAGTCACGCGCACAGGTGCAAAGTAATATACTCCAAGGATGAAATTCACCATGAATTTTTTTAGCCACCTAGCCAATTACACCTTCTTAGCCGTTTTCTCCCAAGGCAAATATCAGACTGGGTTGGCCGAGTAAGGCGTAGACGTCTTCAGTCCGAAGAATAACGACATAACCCATAATCCAAGAGTAGCAACTAAGAGGGGTTTATTCTTCCACAATGACTTAGTAAACCTTAGACCTCATCTCCTGTGCCACAGTGCGGATCTTGAAAGATAATTGCTTGGTGGTGTAACTGTTGGCATATCTGATTGGCAATCGGGAGATCCGTATTCGTATCCCGGCTAAGCCAAATGAGTTTTTCTTTGCAAATATCGGCCTTGGTTTTTTATGACGATTTTTATAGTTTTGAGGAAATGTAATGCATGAATACGTTGGAATAAGTTTTACAAGGGACAAACTATGATGTAAAAACGCTCAACTCATTTGAATGATTAATTCTGTATAGATGGTCTAAATCCGTATTTAAAATGAAATAAATCCACAGCTTGATGTAGCAATAATATTTCAAATATCAATATTTGCCAATTTAAAGCCCTCGTTTCATTTTTGTTCCGGCGAGAGGTCCACACCGATGGTCCTATCGGAGCAATGGTCACTTAGAATCAAACAAAGAATTCCAATAATTAAGAATTGCAGAATAGAGATTCAATAAAGAGTGTTAATACTAGCGCTAAGTTTATTTCGGGATATTCACAATCTTATAATCAGTACATTTGGATTCGGCCAATTTTCGGTTAGGCAGCGCCCGTCACTAAGCTAGCCACATATCAGAAAAAAATTATCTTAAGTATGGTAATCAATATATCCACATTCTTGGTCATGATTTTAAAATTGATTTCTGATATGTTTGGACACGAATGTACACCCAATATTTTTGTTTTCCTAAGTAGCTATGTCCGTTTTAATTCACTGCAGCTCTGAATATTCTTTTTAAAAAACACTTCTCTAAAATCCACGTGATGTTTTTTAGATCAGCCTCGACCCGGATTTTTCATCGACATCACCGCTATTATTAGAGATAGACCTATTTGACGGAATCACGCTCGGTATTAAATCTTTCACGGAGTTCCTTTGTTTTGTTGTGATCATACCGAGCACGTCGTTTATTGAGTTTTATCCGTTAAAAAGAATTAAGGTTCATTTTATTCGTAATAACTTAAGTCGAGAGTTTACGAAATGCGATAAATATATTATGACCTTGATTCATTTTTTAAGCTGAACCGAAGTATTAAACCACACGGAAAATTTCAAAAATAAACATGAATATAATTAAATTACCAATAAAATTCTCTCTGAAGAAATATCGATTCCTGGCTTATCGCAGCAAAATGTTTACCTTCATGATAAACTAAAATTGTGTAACTTATTCTTTTTAATTGATTTTGTTTCGTTGCCAGCGGTTTCTATTATCATCTCACTAATAGCCCGCGATACCACATTAAATCGAAAATGACTAAAAAAAACCTAAAGCAAAACCCATTAGAGAAGGCATAATAAATAATACAGGTTTAATCGGTCAATGACAGAGATCAATGAGCGCTCAGTGATGGTCTCAGGTGACCTAGTAAATAGTGGAGAAGATAAAACTCATTTTATGCCTCTGCGGTCAATATTATCGCTCAAGTAATGTGGCCACATCATGATACATTTTCCATATTTTCCAGCAGATTACCGGCTGAGTCGACAGAAAAAAAATGATTTTTCGATGAACACGTAGGGTAATTTCATTTAAAACAGGCGTCATTTTTAATCCCAAGGTTAATTGGCTACAATACGTAAAAAACACACATTGCATGTCCACCCCCTAAAGTTGCGTGGTATTTTCTAACCTATTTTCAATCGTGTAAGACTGGTATTCAAATACATCCCCGGATATGTCATTTAAATATTCCGGATGATTATAAACCAGCCATGAAGTGACGACAATTCAAAATGAAATGGGCTGTTTACTTCCTGATTAATTTTATCTGATTCTGATTAAATGAATTAAATTTTCATGTTAAATTAATCCGCTTACTGGTTAAAAGGTATAAAGAACTTAGAGAAAGAGCTCTGGAATTGAAATGGAGAATCTAAGTTCCTTTGTTCTGGAAAATCTCGAACGGAAACCTTCAATTGAAAGAGTTAAACAAGTGCTTGTTTAGCACCTAATATCCCAGTTCTCATTACTATCCTATCGTACTTACTATTTATCATCCCCTTGAAGCTCACTTCAATTACCGCACCGCTCATTCTTTTCCAAATTTCAACGTGCGGCTCAGGTACGGCGTCGCCGTGAGTTAAATGCGATCCCTATGCTCGTGGCAACATAGGCTCCGTTTATAAGCTTTTGTCTTGGAAACCAATGCATTGACCAATGGTTGAATGATAGAAGATATCATTCAACCATTGGTCAATGTCCCAAGAAAAATGCTTTCTAACCGAGGCCCTGAATCATATTTCAATCACCACCTGCGGGCATTAACCAAAGTGTCCCCAAAAGCCAAAAGTTTAACATTCCAGCATTACCATTCAAAAATTAAAATAAGCAAATTTTCAGCTTTAAAATTTTAAAATCGCATATTTTTCGTCGTTTCACAAGTCATTAACGATTTTGGATTATTTTTTTATCATAATATTATTTATTTGGATCTTTAAACTTACATCAAGCGAGTGATTAAACAAATTCATAGTTCTGTAGTACAAATTTAAAATTTCCTCATTCCCTCCATTTCTTCCATTCTTAAGCTATTTCCTTAATTTTCACGATTTCCCTCTTCCTTACACCGGCGAGAATCAATCATAGTGTTTCCAAAAGCCAAAAAATGTAAAAAATTTTAAACATTACCCCAGGTTTTCAACAATATTTGTTTAAAGTCATAATTTTTGTCGCTTTACAAGTTTTGAAGCCATTCTGAACCCATTTCCTTAATTTGCATGATATTGTTCTTCTCCATTGAGTCAATCTTTATTTGCCACCAGTTATTATTTCTTGGCATCCCTCGGGGGCATTAGAAAATAGGGAAGTTATTCAAAGATTATCATAAAAATTTACGAAAGCAGAAATTAAAGTAAAATTGCTAAATTTTAATGGATCAAATTGGAGGTGGACATCCGCCACCCGCCGACAGCGGAGAGTATTACGATGCCTACACTTCACAAACGCTCAACAACCGAATCCGCTCATCTAGTAGCCCTAGTAGTACTAGATGAGCGAATTTGATTCGGTGGGCGATTGTTGAGCGTTAGTGAAGTGGGGGCATCGATTACTGCCCGTAAGTTGCGGAAAGGAAAGAACTAGGGGAAAAATGTGTTGGGAAATATGAATGCATAAATTTGGTGATGTATGTATTTCCTATGTATTTGTGATACTGGGTGTATCGATACCTTTGATCGATACTATCGATTGTTAGTTGTCGGTGCGGTCTGGTTGGTAACCAGTAAATAAGTTGGTGTTCTTGAAGTTTAACTGTTTCTTCTCTCGCTTGTGTCACGTCGATGACTGTTTAATTAATAAACGCAAAGTCACGCAAAGTTTATATATAAATCATTCAACAAAATGTATTGTTTCCAGGGAAACTACTACTAAAATACCCGAAGTTGTAGCCCAGATAATTAAACCCAGAATGTGCGTAAGTCGACCGCTTTTGACTTACTTTGGGGTGAATTCTGTTGTAATGTATCCAAATCAACGCTTCTGTCAAATCCCTACGATTGACTGTTCTAGATTCTTTCCGCCAAGTAAGAGAGGGTAGAATATTCAAGAGGGATTTAAACACCATAAAGTGATGATCACATAAAAATAAATTTAAGTATTTTCTCACATGTAATACTGACGATGAATGTTTCGTCAGTGAAGAATATTTCACAAGGAAACTCATCTTTATGTTATTTATAGTATGATAAAAAAGGAACCTTTAGGAAGATATTACTCTTCGAAGGCTAAAAACTGTGCGAGAGGAAAAATAATAGCAAAAAATAGTTTTGTCTTGAAAATTCCCCCTAAGAAATCGCCAGGTATGGAATTTCTTTTTACGAAATAAGTTTTGCATACACAACTGTTAATATTATGGCGAACAGCTTTAAAATTTACTATCATCGTGTTTACGAAATATCACTCTCTTTCATGAGTTATTTATGAGAAACATCGATCACATGGAGAAATAAGCTTTTTTCTAAAATTATCAATATTTAGCAGTATTTGCAAGTTTACAGAAGAGCGTTATTATCGTCAACAGGAGCTGAGACGTGATATCTACCTCGGAAAGCCAGACGTTAGGATATTAACTTGACGCCTCGCATGAAACAAAACCCTCCCCACAACTCAAATGTCGGACATCCAAGCAGCAGCAAACGCGCTTCATCTGAGCATGGAAACGCCGACCCACGTCATCTGCTTGAGCGTCATCTGTCGACTCATTTCATTCATAAATATTAAAGCCCCACCGCTGATTGGCGCAACCAAAACGCGCCCGGGAGCAGACAACGTGTAATTACATCCATTTTCCCCTTTGGTGAGTTCCTCTCTCTTTGATGCGGAAAGTGGAGATGTCCATGAAGGTTCCTAATGGTTTCTTCATATCCCTCTCTTAATACTGAACACCCTATCTCATGTCTTTCTCGTGTTTCTCTTCTTCCTCAGGCTCCGTTCCTGTAACACCCTCTTCAGTCTCGCCTTACATACCTCCTTAACAATGTCTTCCACTTCACATACCCCATCGTCAATGAAAATTTTCACACAATTTACGTATTTTCATATGCTTTTCTACAAGAAAATGTAAACTGGATGACGGTTGTCTATTTATAAACAACATTTCTTCTCCTAAAAAATGACAGTTAAAATAGAATTGAATAACTTATTTTTCACACACTTTACTTATTTGAATTCGCTGTTTAACAAGAAAATCTGAACTGGATGACTAGTTGTAATTTTTAAAATAACTTTGCTGCCCCTGAGAAAGTAAAAATGGAATTGAATAATTGCTCTATTTTTATTTCAAAAGGATTAATTATTAAATATTACTACGTAAAGGCACTTTTTAGATTACACTACCGATGTCATTTTTGTTCCAACTTAAAAAAATATGCACTTTTAATTTACAGGCAGAAGTAGAGAAAAAATTCCCACCTGGGCTAAATTTTATTTTACGACAGTTCTCTGAAATGGTAGCTGATATATGGGGTGTACTATCGAGAAGAGGTGATAATGGTTACGCATGCTTGTCTGATATAATGACATTTTAATTTTTTTTGGGGATTTTAATCTCAAAGTATTGCATTTATTTTAAACGCTGATTGGGTCAACATTTTAGATAGCCAATTCAATCTTTAACTAAGTCCATTCATGCGAAGAACTAACATTTATATCATGAGAAATGGGGGTGCATGTTAAAGCATTAGCCATTTTATTTGCAATCTGAATTAACCTTAAATTTATAATGCTGAAAACCACATTGGTGATAATCTAGACACAAGAATGAGATCGACCGTGTAAGTAACGAGGAAGCGTTAAGAAGAGTGCAAGAAAATAGAAGTCTTTTAAAAATCTTTACCAGAAGACGGGGCAATTTAGTTGGTTACATTATGAGGCATGATGGCCTGATGAAAAACTACGTGGGACAGGTGGAAGGGAAGAAGGGCAAGGGACGGCCCCGAATGAGTATTACATAACACAGGTTATAAAGGATGTCAAATAGAAGAAATACGTCGCTATAAAAAAGCTAGTGGATAGGAGAGAGAAAGGAAGACCTGCGTCAAATCAATCTTAGGATTGTTGACAAATTATGATAAAGAATAATGTAAATATGCTCATTTTTCCGGCGTTCAATTAAATGTCAAGGCAAAAAGTGGTCCCCTTGTAAATGCCATGGATTATTAGATGCTATGTTATATGCTTTTACCGAATAATAATAATAGCAACGCTGAATGGTTTTTGAATTAAAGAAATCCTCCTCAAAATGAATAAGGCTTCTGAAAATTTTTCTACGCTACCTATAATTCGGTATTTCGTAAATCCTCAATCAAAACCTATTTTAAAAACTTAAGCTTGGATTGCAATGAATAAGTTCTATTTTTAATTTTAGAGTCATAGAAATGAAAATTATCGCTTTTAAATGAATTTAAAAGAAGTAGATGTGCCGTTACTTTTTAGTTGAGAGAGACAAATATCTACAAAACAGAGATAATGAAAAATATTCCATAGAACTGATTTCAGAGGGATACAGTTCGTGAGACTCCAGAGTGATGACTTTGGAAGAGAAAAAAGCTGCTAGTCCACCCCACGCAACAATTAATTTTGAAAATTACTTTACTAAACCCTACAATAATGCAGTCCCAGATAATATTTATTGCTTCGCTCTCGGATGTCCTATATTCAAATGATGGCATTCATTCAACTGTTTCTGCTGCGGGCGGATTCTAGCCGTCAGAAAACGTTAATCTAACTCCAATTAATTTCAAAAAAATTAACTGGAGTTTGAAAAACAAAGCATTTGTGTTTCAGCTCTATGGATTAGCTTGTTTCAACTAGATTGACAATCTAAATCTGAGCCAGGCTTTAATAGCGGAGGTCGTTAGTTCCCTAAACGAAGAACTAGCACGCACGTTCAGAGATTAAAATATATCCTACCCGCCAAACTCAGTGGCTAGTTATAAAAAATTAAAGCTAGTGGATCAATAATATTTTCATTGCAATCAAATCGGAAGCAATTTTTCGATGTCACATACAGGAAATTCAATCCTTCAGTCCTTCTACCAAATAGGATTTAAAAACCTCACTTATATTGAATTCTCATATATTTTAAACAGTTTTGTAATCAGCCACAGATGAGAGCATTTCAAATGCTTGTATTCCACCTTAAATTACTGGTGAACTACCATTTTAAATAGCATCCGCAGCAGATAGTTTGTATGTTTAATGCCATGTAAAATCTGTTTAATACCATAATTTCATAACTGTTTTACACCTATTTATGCATTTGATTTCAAATTATACCATATAGAACCTAATTTTTTACTATGATTTTTTTAATCTGGGCTTAAAGTTTTACAAAATTAAAGTTTAAATAGCAATCTAGTTATCAAAAAATGTACCTATTCATTAATCATGATTACATCAATGATCTCTATCACATCAATATTAAGGCGAGTACTATGCCCTCAGGCTGGCTAGATTCCTTTTTCCTCACCGGTGAAATGGCATTAAAACGCCAACTAACTCCTGGATAATACACGACCAGCAAGACTTATCTGCTTAAAGTGGTTGCCTATCCATACACTATTTCAGTCGCTCGTGATTCATGTGGTAATACGGAAGAGTAACTATCAAGTTATCAAGCACTTGAATATAAAGGCAATACACGCAATATAGGAAAAATCAGCTCATATTTGGTACATTGACGCAACCCATGAGCGTCCGTTCACTCCAGAAAAACACGAATGCCGACATAATTCTGGAATTATTCAGCGGAATGGTTTACGAGATATGGAGTGCGTGTGCCCATCTTCATCCACGACAGTTTCATCGGCATTGCACGTGGTTTTTGTTGCTATACATGCGTATTCGATTTCAATGTTTATTTCTCTGAGTTACCATGTGCATTGTTGTTTGTTGATTTTTTTTATTCTGAGGGGGTGAGAGGCCAAGGGGTACAAGTGGTTAGGTAAAGTTGATTGTAAAAATAAATACTATTCGTCTGTTCTATGCTGACATCAAAGCACCACTACGCTGTAGAAAATCAAATGCACTACTAAGTATCTAATCGATCTCGTTTGCTTTCTATAGCTAATTTATGTACATAACTTTGTATAGAAAAAATAAATCACTTGTACTTTGCTTCCAACCAACTCATATACCATAAGTTTCAGTGTGTGAATCTTGCAACTGGTAATATATGTGCTGTTAAGATTCAAGTAACTAATTAATTTCCATCCAGCTTGAAAACCAATCCGAGACAACAGCTTCTTCACGTATATGAATTGGTTTTTGTATTGCCACATTTACCACGTTCGCCTAATACTCTGTATGATAGACTATTCCTTTAGACAGATACGCCTTACGGGTCTTGCGTGATCCGGGGGCTAGCTGCCGTTCAATGCCACATGATCGACCTAAACCCAGCTGCTATACCGGTGAAACTGTTGCCTACGAAGTTGGACACACGCGGTGGATATCCCGTAAATCACTCTGCTGAATCTTCACCGCACCGCAAAATGCAACAGTCACGGTCAAAATGCTGGGTGCAGGGTGGGGGCTTCGTTTACATGTGAGTTCGTCCAGATGGTAAGAAAGAAAAAGGAATAATTGGAGAGGGAAGGAAGAGTATGATAATGCGAAAATAAAGGTCACCTGTGGGAGTGGAAGAGACCAATATTAACGAGAGAGGAGTGGATGGGAATGAAAAGTTCCTTACATTAAACTTTTTCTGGGCAATGAGCATTTTTAAAGGCTTTTAAAAATTTTATTTTCCCACGTTCATCCTCACTCAGTTCTTCACAATAGATGGATAGTCTGGTTAAGTGATAGCAGAGCTAATCGTTTCATCGCAGACTAAGTTGCAGGCATATAAATTTCACACACCTTTTGTATCAAGTGGTGCCAGTTCCTTTTCATGGACAACCTCCCATATCGAGTACTTTTTTGGGAAAGTCCAAAGTCTTCACTCAGAATAAGTACCCGAAATTCTGCAGTGAGTGGGCAAGGGCTCATTCCATTAAGTGCTACTACAGCCATCCTCGCTTTGTCAATGTAGCCAATTAATGTCAACGTTAAAACGCTACCGTCATCATACTGATTCCAAAAGGATTTTTTCATAAAAATAGAGAACTACATAGGAATGTAATCGTAGTATGTGTACATGTCGAAATTAAAAACTTTTTTTCACCCAACTTTAACTATATTGTAAACCAAGATATTGGCACTTTGTTTCAGCACCAAGGAACCTTTAAGCCTTTGACTGTCAAGTAGTCAAAATTCTGGAAAATAACAATTCATTCTAAAGTTTTGGAATGGATGCATTGCATTTTTTACCAAACTTTTTTTTGAAAGGGACTAAAGTAATCTAATTGAGTTCGGCAAGTTAGAGGGTAGCACGAAATAGTAACCATTAATAAAACATAAGGCTGGCCACTTCAGCTGTGGGGAACGCACGGATATGCATTTTGTACAAAATTAAGCCTGTTATGATTACAAAAGTAGTACCTATTACATTCCAACATCTACTCACTAATATTTCCTCTAATTTTTTTCTTTTATAAGACACGTATTAATTTAAAAAAACACTAGAAACGCGTCTTTTTACCCCTCGTCCATCCATCTCCACTCTAATTTCCGCAATGAAATTATTACCTTGACGCACAATTTCAACTGTACGAGTGAATACAAGAGCAATAAATACTACTTTTGAACACCTGTGCTTACTAATATATCCTCTACTTTCCACTTATTAAAGACGCATTTGTATTTTTCAAAGACTTTAACAGTGGGGAACACGTATACGTTCCACAAAATTAAGCCTGATATGATTACAAACGTCCTGTAATATATATTTTTATTGAAATTCACCTCCAGTTAATTCGAAAAAAACTGAACGAAACCTTCAATGAAATGGACAGTTCATTGCCACTTACAGACAG
This sequence comes from Ischnura elegans, assembly GCF_921293095.1. NCBI lineage: Eukaryota > Metazoa > Arthropoda > Insecta > Odonata > Coenagrionidae > Ischnura > Ischnura elegans. Next base: position 103,162,060 of record NC_060247.1, read on the forward strand.
TCCCAAAACCTTTGCCAGTAAAGTAGTTAAATTACTGGGAAATAGCAATTTATTTTTTTAAATATGCAACGGATATTATCGCATTTTTCGTCAGACTTTTTTGAAGGAGACTAAAGGAATTTTAATTTAACGTGGAGAATTATAAGGTGGCACGAAATTCCAACCATAAATATTTCATTGCTTTCTATTTCAGTTTTGTGCAGCTTATGGATACATATTGTCCACAAAATGAAGCGTAACGTGATTAAAAGCGTCCTCCTATATGTCTTTCAATGAAATTTACTTCCAATTCATTGAACAAAAATGAAAGCAACATTTTCTTCACAAGGCGAGAAAAAGGAAGAGGAGGGAGGGAGAGAGGATCGAGGCATCTCCTTTTCCCAAGGACTTTTACCGCTCCCCCCATCCAACCCGGAGAGAAGGCAGCAGCACGGCGGCAGAGGACGGGGATAAGCACTCTAGACGAGCACCCTGGATGAGTCCTCGAGTTTGAACAAGACACCCATAAGGAGTGCGCGCATTGTACCCCAGGATTGATTTCCATGCCTCTTTTTTTATTCTCTCCCCCCTCGCTGCGATCGCTGCCGCGATATCTTTGCCCGAAGGCCGCGGCGGAGGAGAAGAGCGAGCTAAAACGGTTTCTCTGAATGAGTAGGCGGGATGAGGTACTGTGGCTGCCACTGACGGTTGAGATGATGGCTGGAGAATTTCAAACAGGCTGCTGGAGGGAGTTCGAGAGAGAGAGTGTGTGCTGGAGTTGAAAAGCAAACCCCCCAACTGATAACTGATACTTGAAAGGCAATGAAAACGAAAGGAGAACTCTCGCGGATACAAACTGTTGAAGGGTGAATGAGACTTTTTGCAGTGGGTAGAAAACTATCAATTGAGTGATAGGAGTGAGAAGTTACCACAGAATAAGTATTATAAATAGATCATACTGCTAAACAATTCATTACTGGTAAAAGTACTGGTACAGAGAGAAAATCAAACCCAAATGATAACTTAAACCTGAAGGCAATGTAAATGGAAGGAGAACTCCCATGGTTACAAACTGTTGAAGGGCGAATGAGATTTTTTCCAATGGGTACAAAGTTATAAATTGAGTGATAAAAGCTAATAGGCAGCACGAAGTAATTATAATAAAAAGAACACTCTGCTCAACATATCGATCATGGGAAACGTGACGGTACGTGTCCACGGGAAACATGTGGAAAACGTGCTCGTAGGTTGAATTTCAAACAGGCTGCTGGAGGGAGTTAGAGAAAGACATTGTGTGCTGGAGTTGAAAATCAAACACCCCAATTGATAACTGATACTTGAAGGCAATGAAAATGAAAGGAGAACTCTCTAACTGTTAAAGGGTGAATGATACTTTTTCCAATGAGTAGAAAGTCATCAATTGAGTGAGATGAGTTTGAAGATACCACAAAGAATAATAGTAAATAGAACATTCTGCTCAACCCATTAATAATGGGAAACGTGAGGGTACGTGTCTACGGGCAAATAGGGAAGAACGTGCACGTAAGTTTGATCCTTCCGTCTTATCTGCTCACCCTTCTCGTCAGTATGGCCCAAACTCTGGCATTCCTGTCAGGGAAGCAGGCAACCCTCTTTTCCAACCTAAACTAATCCCTCCCTGACTCTGAGGGGGCCCCGTTTAATCACCATGAGTTGGATAAGTTAAATGTGGTATTAAATTCATGTGAAAATAGGAATAAGTATAAAAAATTAAGAATATAAATAAATAAAACATCTTTGCTTTAATTTTTTACTATCTCCAGGTGAAACCTGAATCATTAATTTGTGGTCATTTAATGCTGGACAACTATATTTTTACATAAGTTTAAAAAATACAGGATCGATTGACGTGATCATATATTTTTTGTCCCTAATATTTCATTGTTTTTGGTCGTAAATTGTTATCAGAATACTTTCTCATAAAAATAAAATTCTAGTGTGATGAAATGTGTGTTAAACATCTTCGATCAGTTTTTTATACGCATTAATATTAATCTATTATGATGAAAAGAGTGTTGATTTCTACTCCCATTTAGCCAAATTTATTTTGATGCACTTTTGGTGCGTATTGAAAACTAAAGATAAGTAATTTCTTAGGATATAATGTAATAAACAACTGACAGGGAAAATATAGGGAGATGATTCACAAAAAAGCTGCGGTTACTAAGTAGGATACTAATGTGTTTGGTAACCTACTAGGTGAATAATAACAACTTGAAGTGCTTCTGGTTTCTGCTTCCATGTAGATGCACTTATTGTTTGCATTGAAAACCTGTGATATGTAATTTCTTACGATATTATGCAAAAAAAAGGTTTCCAGGATACCGATGTGCTTGGTAACCTATTTGGCGAATAATTATAATTAGAAGTGTGCCGATTTCTGATACCATTTCACAAAATTAATTTAAACGCACTTTTGGTGCGTATTGAAAGCCTCTGATATACAATTTTCTAGAATATTATGCAGAATACTGCCCGGTAAAATACAGGTAAACGATTGGGAAAAAGTTGTGGTCACCCAGTAGGTTACCTACGATAAGGGTCTTGAATCCACATAAGCTTAAGCCTTTCCACTTTCCTTCGATTCTGCTGCCTGCCACGCTCCCCCTGCCTTTCGCCCAATATCCACATAAAATCGATCCCGGTGCCCATTAGGAGCAATAATAAGGTACCCGTCCCTTGTGGACTCCACCCAGCTACTCTTAATCCAGGGCCTCTATCGAATTTCTCCGCCCTCTCCTCGCAGCTATATACTCTCTAACCTGGTTATCCGATCCTCACAATAGTGCATAGGTAGTCTCATTTAGCTACAGCAAGACGCAAAAAGAGAGAAAAAAATCATTCAAATAATGCTTTTCCAAGAACTTCACGTTATCTATTGTATGTCGTGCGATGAAAATCTCATTTAAATAACTGGTTGTCACATAATTTCTGGTGTTGCTAAACTTGGGTCATTGTTTATCTCTACACAGTTAGCTGAGTTACTCTGCCCGCTTTTCAAGGACTTGAGATTAATATTATGTTTTAAGCACAACAACTTTTGAATTAATTTACCTGGAGAATAAAAAAAATAGCAGTCTGTATGAAATCGTAATATGTATAATATTAAGTATGAGGGACACTTTTTGGGGAATACCCATGGCGCTTACAAGTAAATGATAAAAATTCGTAAACAAATACTTCGATAAACTCAGCTATCGCAGCAAATTGTAATTAACACGCATAACGCATCCAACAATTAACAGTTATAACGTATCCAAAAGTACCAAATAATCCTTGGTACGTACGTCTTCAAAATTCATAATAATGACAGTATTAATCACTCAGCCATTCAATGTGAGGGTTGCTTTGAGTAAATGAGGATAGAGGTTACCCAAGACCTAGCCATAACCGCTTGAATATAACACATTAAAGGTATGGAGGCAAGATTGTTTCCCTAAGCAAACCCGCCCTTCGAGGATTTTTACCTCAAGGTACCCGAAGGCCGACAATAAGACGATATAGAGACTTGTCACCGAAAATTAAAGTGAAAAATCATTCAGGAGAGACAATTTTAAGAAGCCGGTAAGAGATTAAAGTTACAGCTAAAATAATAAGAGAGAGAACAGAGTAAATGAAAATGGCAGGAAATAAAAATTGATTGAACCGGTAAAAGATTAAAGTTAAGACTAAAAGAATAATAGAGAACGGCGTAAAGGAAAATGGCGAGAAGACTAGGGTCCGGAATCGGAGTCTTGCGTGCATAGGCAAGGTCGTCGGAATCGTGTTTGAGAAGGAGATCGATCCATTCAGCGGCACTCTGGAAGTGGGAAGGAGATTGTGGGAGAAAACCAGCGGGGGATGGGGGGTGAAGAGGGAGAATAGGTAAGGGGGGAGGTAGGTGAGGGAGGGGAGGAGGTCAGGTGGGACTTAGAGGGAAGGAGAAAGGCAACAGGAAGACGAGGACCGAGTTGGAGGAAGCTCAAAAGAAGAGGAGAGAGAAAGAGAGGAGTAGGGAAGAGCAAGGTAAGGCGCCTGAGGAAGTGAGAGTACGTCTGAGGTGGGGTAAAAGAGCACCGTGGGACAGGTATGGGAAAAAGGTATCATGAAACTATGAATCGCCCGTGAGATGCAAATCCTACTTTTATTCATCGGGGTCGACTGAAAAGGCAATGAATTGTATAAGTATGTGTGCATCCATTAAGTGTACGTTGCATGAATAAATATTAATGGATGCCTTTCAGGGCATTAAGAGAAAATCATCTAATAACGTCACTATATTTTAGATATTCTGTAATTATAGGTCCAACAGAAATAATGGATTGAGAGAGACATTTTGCCATACGGATTAGTATTAGAATTCCTTTTTCCCCCAAACAAGGACTTAGAATAATATAATAAATTCTGGAAGGTAAATAAAATAAATAATACACGTAAATAAAATAAAAATCAACTCAGTACGCGAATCTCTTTTTCTTTTTTCTTCCTTCAATTGTTTTGGAGGGGCTTATATATTTTGGTCCAAAAATTCCCAAATGTGGTTGTCGGACTTCTGGTGGGCGGATATTGAGAGTGATTTAATTCAAATCCTTGACTTCATCTGAAAAATTCTCTACCCTCACCCATTCATACGTTTCGATTGAATCAATGAGTGAGTGATATTGTCCTTAAACAGTGGCGTAGCGAGAAAGGGTCCCCCCTGCGGTCCGGGGGGTCCGGACATCCCCGAAACATAAAAGCACACTTACTTTTCATCACAAAAGAAACCCAAATCTTGAAAAATGATGAATTTACAAAATATTTCTTTGAAAAATGAAGTTTTTCCGATTATGAAAAGTGATAAAATTATTTAAAAACCCACTACCCCTGTCTTTCAAAAATTTCCCCCCCTAGTTTTGGACCTCCTCCTGAACAAAATTCCTGTCCTTGTCGCTGTCCTTGAAATTAAATAATGATTGATGAGCTAAATTTGTTGTACAGTCTGCATTACTTGCCACCTTGATGAGGTTTTTAGCATTGAAAGATGGCAACAATGAAAGCAATACTTTCTTACCAATGTTTTAGAAATTTTAGAAATAAATATGCGTTTTGGACAAATTTGTTGGATAGCCTTCATTTTTAGTCGCCTTTTTAGGGTTTTTAACATCGAGGAATGCCATTAATGAAAGCAGTACTTTTTTTACAATGTTTAGAACTAAGTGTGCGTTTAGCATCGCGTGGTCATGGAAAAACTTCTTCACGACAGTGGCCTCATCATTTCCGAGCGTGGAAGGAAGCAGGTAGGAGACACTAAGGCTGGGGAAGTAGAGGCCTCACTCTCGGTGATGAGGAGGTGGGTTTTGCATTGTGTTGGAGGAAAACTAACCTTTGCCTCCGTCCCCTCCAAACTGACTACCTCCTTCCCAAAACCCTAAGCGAGACTTTCCCGTTGTCATGCTCCGCCAGAAAATGCAAATCCGTGGCCAAAGGGGATGCTTTTCCGCTTTTGCAAAACCCTTTCATCTCCTCACCTTCTGCTTCTGATTTGCCCTTCCTCCCCACACCCCTCCTTGTTTTCCTTCCATTGTTGCTGCCTTCGGTATCCTTTCTCGCTGTTTGTCCCAACTTTTCCCATGAATACGGTGCTCTCCCAAATCCTTTTCCTCCGTGAGTTTGCGAAACATCAGCCAACTTGAACCAAACGCATTCGTGGACGAGGGGAGAAGAAAGGATGACCAAAATGGTGAAGGTTGACGTGGGCCTAACCACAGGATTAAAGAAAATTCGTCATTACATGATCTTATAGTTTAAACCACAGGATGACAGGGAATTCAAGTGGAAAGCTGGATAAAGCCAATCTTAGTATCATTGACCGGTGTTGATAAATGTACCAAAAATAATTAGCCTAAATGAACGTAAACTCACAGCATGATTGCTTCCTGAATGCTAAATATGACGAGTTTTGTCTCGTAGTCTTCCGTGACGTTCTTTATTAGATGATCTCTCCATCTTCCGGGTTTTCGCCGCGTAGTAGAGAAACTTTGATATACCTAGGCCGACGACTGAAATTTATCGACAGTCATACCAATACTTTGGGCCAAAATTATTTCGTATGTTGCCAAGCAATGTGGCAAACTCGGAAAAAAGATGGGGATTTACATCCGCGGTCAAAAAATGGCTTATGCGGTATGAGGAAGTAGAGTTTCTGTAAAGAAAGGTGGCATAAAAAAGTTTTTAATAAAAGCTATATTGTATGTATGTAAGTATCTACCGATTCGATCGATGGATTTTTCTTCCTCATAGGAAAATCCACTAGGATCGCTAGAACATTAATTGCTTATGCTTGGTTTCCCTAATAGTAGGGCCCCCTTCGCTTCTATAGCGTTGGGGTGTTTTTCCCCCGTCCCCTCCCTTCCGCACCTATCCCTTCCCAGAGGCGTCGGCGGACTCCCATCGCGGCGGCGCCTCTATCCTTTTCCCTTCCCTTCCTTCCCCTCCCCGGGTGTCTGGGCGTATAAGCAACTGGCTTGGTTCCCGGCCCTGGTGTATTGTATCCTCGAAGGGCTCCCCTGAGCCCTCAAACTCTCTGTATGTATGTAAGTCTTATTGATTTATGTAAGGAAGTTTGTTATCTATGTATACATTTTGGAATATCAAAAGTGAATGCAATCGGTAAGAAAAAAATCACGAAATAAAATAAATTTATTTTTCATGCATGTTTGCACCAGACCTTTACAAAAAGTGTAAGATGGTATCCACAAAATATTCCATTAGGGGTACCTATATATTCTACAATTATTAAAGTATTTTCTGATGTAATATATTTGAATATAAATGGATTAAACTCTGCATTTCTCCAGGGTTTTCTTCCGCGTCAGATTGTTGGTTGACAACAGTTTCGCTGGCTATCCTGCCAGCGTCTTCAGGTCGACCAAGAACAAGCAGTTTCAACTCTCTGCCATCGCCGAACATGCATGGTCGGAACCCGGCCATGACATTAAATTTGACGAGAAGAAACTATTACTTAAGGAGTGCCGATATTTCCCTAGACAAATCAGGGAAGCAATAGAAATTCAAAAAACACCTTTGAATTTCAATAGAGAAGATGGATACTTCCTTCACAGCGCCTGGAAAAGAGTGATCAAAGAGAGAGCCTACCAGAGAGAAGCACCCAGTCAGACAGCCAATCACAGTGCAGCTCCCATCCAGCCTACAGTATATAAGCGAGGCAGAAACCAACAGCCGACACCTTCGACCTGAAGACGCTGGCAGGATAGCCAGCGAAACTGTTGTCAACCAACAATCTGACGCGGAAGAAAACCCTGGAGAAATGCAGAGATCAAACCATCGCCGCGGAAACCTACGCTCTAACATTAAATGGATTAAATTTATATTATTATTATTATTAGTTTGTCATCAGATTTATTTATGGATTATTTTATGGATCATAAACGTGGGCATTCACCAAAAAATCTCAGAAGAGCCTCAATACTTTCGAAAATAAGATATTGAGAAGGATTTTTGGGTCGATAAAAGAAGGAGATACATGGAGGATAAGGAAGAATAGAGACTTGAAAGAATTGTATAGGGAGCCAGATATTGTGGGTGTAGTAAAAAGTAGGAGGTTGAGGTGGCTGGGCCACATTCAACGCAGAAATGAGAGAGAAATAATAAGACAAGTGTTAAGAGGCAAGCCAGAGGGTAGGAGACCGCTAGGAAGACCAAGGATGCGATGGATTGACGAGGTGACGAAGGACTTGAGAAGAATGGGAGCAGACATAGAGCTGGCAGAAGACAGAAGTGCATGGAGGCGCATGGTTGGTGAGGCCAAAGACCACTTAGGTTTACAATGGCCACAGGAGTAAGTAAGAGTAAGTATTATTAGTTTGTCATAGGGTGACAACAGTAAAAATTTGACGAAGCAAAACCATCGACAAAGGAAAAAAGATAATATCCCAGGCTGATTAGGGAAGACGGATACATTTTAATCAACGCTTGGAGGAGATTGTTTCATAAACCGGCCAATCACAGCACAGCACCGAAGGAATCCGGCCAATCACAACGCAGTAGCGAGTAACGAACATGAACGCGGCGAAAGTAACAAAATCGGCACTTCGACATGAAGACAACTGGTGGAATACCGGCGAAACTGTTGCCACCCTAAGTCTAACAACGCGGTGAAAATCAGAAAGATGGAGGGATAATATAATCGAGTCGATCATCTCTCTAAAAAATATACACTGAAATGTACCAATTAAATATTATGTCCGTGACGAGATGATGAAGAATACCGTTTCGCCGTTCTAATAGTTTTTCGCGTGTTCTTCTTCACTATTTCGGCCGTAAAAGCTAAACGTTTCAGTTTAAACAATGAATAATGTTTAATGTTGCAGCAGAATAAACAATGAGTAAAACGATATATGACACGACCCCATGGCAGTTGCGTAGCCAGGATGGGGGGGGGGGGGTCCGAACCCCCCAGAAATATAAAAACACAATCATTTTCTTTCATAAAAGATAACAAAATATTGAAAAATCATGGATTTAAAAAATATTTCTTTCACAAATGAAGTTTTTTCGATTATGAAAAGCGTAAAAATTAGTTTAAAACCCATTATTTAGTACCCTGTTTTTAAAAAATTCCCCCCCCCCCCTGATTTTGGACCCCCCCCGAACGAAATTCCAGACTACGCCACTGCCCAATGGAGCTTCGGCATAATTTAATACAAGTACTTAAAATTCAGCGTTCTACCGTTTTTTGCGGCGATAGTGGTACCTCCCTCCCAACCACTGGAGTCTCGATATGACGTCGCAGCTAAGGAATCTCGCTCTAACTTGAACCCTTCACGCCGTATCCCTTCTATTATTTACCCCAAAGAGCCAATGAAGGCAAAAGGGAGAGAGATCTCCGCGAATGGTAGGTATTTCCTTTGTTTTCCTGCCCCCTTTAACGTGCTCGGCCTGTTTCTTCACATGATCGCTCGGATGGAATACGGTTTGCGTGTCCGTGGAGTGGAAATTCTGGCTGAATATCAGGGAGTCAATTAAATGGTTCATATTTACGCGGATCGTGAGGATATGTTTACTCAAAGAGTTTTCCGTCATGCCTGCAAAAATAGGCTAAATTCCCCACATTTAATCAGCAAAATATATATCAGCATGAAAATAAATATTTGCTCCTACAGACAGCGATTATTTTATAATTTGCATCTATTTCCTTGAAAAGATACGGGAAACGATTGTGATGTAATAAATTCAACCGTTGAATATTGAAAATTTTCATGTATTTTTTTATTTTCCTACCAAGTGTCAAGTAACACATACATGGCAAAATGCCATTATAGATCAAAATTTCTACAAAATTTATGCACCAAAATTAATTATTCTGTATTAGTTTTACCTACAATAAGATTTTTACGAGAAAAGGAGGTCTATATCTTTGAACAAGAATCACTGAAATGGATTGGCTCTGTTAGCAAGACATTGCCTTTTATATCTTAAGCCTTATCTTAAGTGGAAACTTATTAAAAACACTCTAGACTTGATATTCCAAATCTACTTGCATTACGGCCGTTCTCGTTTCCGGCTAATTAATTCTGAATATCGGAAAAAACCAGTGCTCACATTACGGTGCATAAATCTTTCTTGGTCAGGTGCCATAGAATTAATGGCGAGCTTCGTATTTGCGCCGTTGACGATTTAGTTAGCTCAATCTTTCTCAGAAAACATTAACCAACACTGTAAGATTTTTTCAGTAGCATTGTATACTGGGAAGTACAGGGCTCGTGATTCGGAGATATTTCACTTGAATCATTTGCTGTAATAAAAAAAAAGTCAATTTCATTACAACTGAAACTGTTTCCACTACTCCAGCTTTTTTCCATCTCGTAGAACTGCAGAAGTAGCAAAGATGAAATCTAAAATGATAAATTGCACAAACAAGCCCACATTGGTCCAAATCTAAATAAATTTTCGCGCAAATTTGTAACTCTCTTTATTTAAATAAATTCCTTCACGACTGCAAAGGACATTAAGGTGTCTATAAGAATCCTAAACAAATAATGCATATTTTCGCTTGTTTTTAAGTCATAAATATTTACTTATGAGATACGATTCACAATAGAACGGAACCTATGTTAGATATAGTGAATTCAAGATCCCAAAAATATATCATATGGATTATGCTAACAATATGCAGAGAAAAATATAATTTAAGATATCCATGGCATTACACCAGATGGGAATAAGCGAACACAAGATAGGAACGATGAAATAATACATTCAAATTAGTAATTATGATAGTTCCGGTCTGAAACCATATAAATTTATAGTTACATTTTCACCAACCAATATGAATGATTTGTTAAAATTACAGGTAAAAAAATAAAAATGCACATTGTCGGTGACTTTCCAAACAAAACACAATTTAGCTACAGACTCGATTCTTTGATATCCCATTGAATAATAAATAAATATATTTTTACGACACATGATTAAGGTATGGATCACCAAATAACTTCTTGTGACATTGTGGTGATGTAATTAGTGACTTTATGGCTATCGTATTTCCATTTATCGGAAATAACCACATAAATATGTCGCTGTTTTTTTGGGAATGAAAACCAATTTCTGATGACAAATATCCTCTTATCTTAGTTTGAAACTGTTTATCATTTTAAACGTATTATTACATTACTTTTGTACTCGCCATTTCCATAAATGTTGGATAATATCGGATATTTATTAAATTAATATTTTTTAACGATTATATTTCCATCGCCATTCCTCGGAATACTTTCTTTGCATGAGGTCATTTTATTCGGGCTATAAATATTTTGAGGCTGAAGTGAATCAACCAAATTTAAAAAACTGTGGAGAGATAATACACGAGAATGAATAACGGAGTATATTTTTTTTAAATATCCTTTGTTGAGGATAATCAAATTATATAGCGATGGGTGAGCTTAGATAGCAATTTAAAATTCTTTCGATAAACATCATTCGAATTCTCATTATTATTTGAACCTCCCTTGAAGCAAATTTGGTTCCGATTAAAACCAATAATGAACAATATTTCCATTTACCACAAAAAAATCCTTTAAAGTCACGAAAATTGGAATAAATACCCCTATTCAAGTTACTTGCAGCGGAATTAGTTAAATTTTAACAGTTTTACGCAATTATTTGAGCTTCCAAATAACACTTTCATCTCAATCAGGCATATAAAAGCTTATTCAAATCATATTTAAGCTAGAATTTGTATCAGATGCAAAAATTGAACGCATCCATACAGTTAATATGTAAAAATTACTTGAAGATCATAAACAACTCATACGTAGAAAAGAAGTTTTGCGAGTACACCCTAGTATTGAGATAAAAGCATTAATTTTCAAGCCAGCAGACGATTACGTATATTGAAATATTTCCGAATCACGAGCCCTGTATTTCCCATTATACAATGCTACTAAAGAAATCTTACAGTGCAGGTTAATGTTATCCAAGAAAGAATAAGCTAACTAAATCGCCAACGGAGTAAATATGAAACTCGCTTTTAATTCTATGGCATCTGACCAAGAAAGATTTATGCACCGTAATAAGAGCTCTAGTTTTTCCCGATGTACAGAATTAATTAGCCGGAAACAAGAACGGCCTTAATACAAGTAGATCTGGAAGAACACGTCACGAGTGTTTTCAGTAGGAGAATATTCCACTTAAGATAAGAATTGATACATGGGCTTATCTTGCTATTCATTTTTAATTAAATAACGACTTTCTCCGGGCCAAGATTTGAAGTAATTAACTCCACATAATAGCTTTAAACGAAAATGGCTTGAAAATTATACTGGGTATAATACAATCGTATATAAAAATATGGATAAGCTCAAAAGAAATGGGTTATGATGGCTTATTAAAATAGTAGGGGTTGAAAATATACTATTCCAAAACCATCATCGATAAAAAATGAACAACAAAAGAGCCTTGGATGGATTACTACAAATCGGAAAATGAAATGGAATAATGAACAAATATTCATTGAATTAGTAGATCACTGGGTCAATATAATGAAATATTCACTCAAATGATGGACAGAAGAAAACGTTTGGGCAACTCTTTAGAAAATATTAAAGCATAATAACACATAAGATGCATATAAATGTTGATAACATCAAGGAAACATCAACAAAGTAGTCATGCATCCTTTTACGGCCTTCTCGTCAACAATTAAATTGTAATTAACTTGATTCATTAAATAGTTCATTAATGCAGAATATTTTAAATTCATGGTTGGCTATCGAGGTTCAATAACATATTATAGGATATTATTTTTTAATCCGGCGATAACTCATAAATATATGTCAAACTCTCACACTTAAATAAATGAAACTAATAAATTTATACATTTCTACCTTTCCCATTCACAATTCCCCAATTAAAGCAATTCTTAGTAAAAATATAAGTTATTTAAAACGGAATATTAAAATATTTCTTGACATGTTTGAGATTAGAATATGAATTATTCAAAGGTTATAAAGTAATACGGATGAATTTTTACAATAAAAACAACATAACTAATTTGTGATAGTCATGTTTACCGTGAAAAAGGCATAAGCCATTCAGACCAACTACAATGGAAATAAAAGGAAACTTTTACCCACCAAACCAAGAGCAACAGAAACAAACATTAATGTGGGCTATGTAATTGATGTAACACATAGCAATCAATATTGACCTTCCATGTATGCATCGCAAGAAAGAGGGAGCTCGCGTTAATATACTTAAGCATTCACCGAAGTTATCTGGCTTCGTAACCTGTAATGAAGAATTACATTGATGTATGATCTTAGGTTTTCCCGGCGTAGCAGGTGCAGAAAAGTTTCTCGGGTTTTTTCACCGGTTGATGTGGTCCATGTCTCCCGACGTTTCGAGCAGCGACTTGCTGATCATCCTCAGGGGATCTTCCGAATGCCGTTCTTCGAAATTTGTCCAGTATATATATACAACCCATCCGTGGTCAGGTGTAACCTGATTGGTTCACGCGTGTTGTGCTTTTCCCGTCATTTTGTTGCATATAAGGGACTTCATTATTGGTCTCCAAGAATTACACTGATATGACGGTATTGCAATAAAAAATCAATCTCTACATGGAATAAATTTTCTTTTAACTTTCGTTCGTAGGTCTTATTTTGACTTAATGTGAAGAATAGTGGGTAAAAATTTGCGAAAAAATGCATTCCCTATAATATTTATGCATAAGTCTGGTTGATGGAAAATGCAAAATTAAGAACAGAATGGACATTTTTTCATAAGCGGCGATATGAAACAAGCATGTGACTTTTTCCCTCATCTTATCTGACACTCCATTATAATAGGATGTGTAGAGATTACACGTTTCTCGTCCATCATCACCGTTGTCTTGCCCGCGGCCGGTTTGACCTAATGCTCCTAGCACTGACCTCGACCCTCGGCGAACATTAGTCTGCCGAGCTTACGAGGCCAGAGCGCCACGAGGAGGCGTATAGCAGAAATTTATTATATTAGCCCGAGCGTACGCTTTTCTTGAAGTCCTTGGTTACTTTTTTTCCCCTTTTACTTGACATATCTCTCCCGGGCTAGTGCGCGGGAGAAAAAGACGTTTAATATCTCGCGGCAGCTTCAATTTTCAAGTCACCAGGTTTCTTGGAAGACTTTCAGAATTTACAGCACTTACCGACTGGAAAGAAAAAAACAATGAGGGTGAAAATGATGATGACGATGATGATAAGGTAAAAAGTACGACAAGGTACAAGGATGGTGATACCTTAATCTGTCGATCTATTTTATGCTTCTTATTTTTCTTTCTCCTAGAGCGAATGGTGAAAGATTATCAGCCTCGCATGGCAAGAGAGGGAGAGAGGCTTTTAGCGCTCTGTGAAGCCACAAGAACTGAACACGAAAGGGGTTACAGGGAATGGAACATAAATATGGCGTGAATGAAGGATTATCACCGTAAGTTTTGTGCCTATCGGGGTGAGTTTTAATGACCTTATATCATAAGGAGAAATTCAACCCTCACTTTATCGCTGAGAGTTAATACAAGTATGTTGGTTTGATAAGTGATACAGAACTGACCCAATTTTGAGGCCATAGCATGAGAATTTAACGGATAAAATTTAATATTGTTAGCTGGGAAAATAAGCTGTGATGAAGGTATTTTAGCTATAATTTAGTACTGTACATGAGGATAATTTTACTTTCAGTAAACGGAATGTTTTCATTAGGTACTTTTTTCTGATTAAAAGTCTACACTCCATTTTAAGAAGGGAGAGGAAATACGGATGGAAGAAAGGGTTATCATTTTATATGCTGCTCAGATCACCACAAAGCGTGTCACTCAGAGCGTTGGTTTCATAGGTGATGGATGGTTTCACTCAATATTATGAAATAAGCATGTGACTGTAACATATCTAATGCAATAATCTTACCATTTATTCTGGTAAACACCATCCAAAAGTAAGAACTCCAATTTTTAAATAAAAGATCCTTTGCAGGCTCCATGTAACAACTTAATTAATGACTCGACACGTGTCGACAATAATGTAACATTTTCGTAACGCATAGTGAATAATCTAAAGTTTTGAAAAGGTCAAGTACAACACTCAATCCGTCGCAAGCACTCAATCAGGGAGCGGTCAGTTTCTGAAAAAGGGTAATCTCTGGAAATACGCCGCCAGCGCTGGGATTTGAAACTGAGCCCACGAGGTGCAATGACACTATAGCTATCACACCAACCCGGCCCTCATAAAAATTCTAGAATACATTTAATTCACTTTTAAATACTACTAGAGTACTATTTACTATAATGGAGCGACATTCCTAAAGAAACACTTCAAAAGTAATATTTTAAACTTAGGCGTACTGTTAAATGTGGAAAATTCTTACTTAATAGTTCCAACCAAAGCAAAGGCTCTACTCGAACACTACTCCCTTATTCCTTCAAGTCTTTCCCAAGCAACTCTGTGACATCCCTGTCATACATTTCAAATAAAAATGGACAGAATCTGTACCACCTATCCCCAAGAAATAATATGTTACTCAGGATATATTAGCTACAGCAAGCTAATTTATAACTGCCTGAACGCGACAATGGACAGCAGCATGCAACGGGTACCCGCCCTTGAAAAATACATGAAGAGAAAATGGAACTTGTTGAAAATTTGGTTCATGCATTTGTACATATTCCATTCCGGTCTGCCACAATCTTTCATGAACTCTCACATAAACTCCGATCAGTTAATGCATCGTGCGACCTTGCCTTCTTGACGCAAGCAACTTACCTTTTACATTCTGCAAACTGGTGGCTAGGCACCCCCTTGCCAAACAATAACGCCGGGTGTTACGTAAATGTAGACGGCATTGCAACATTACTTATTGTATCGTGTATGTAACAATGAATCACTTAAGGAACCGCGCAACCACGCATTAATACTTGATACGTACGCTGCGCAAGCGACGTAGGTACCTCCTGCGTTCTGAAAGCTGTTGATTAGGCACCGCCTTGCCAAACAATAATGCCGGGTATTACGAAAATGTAGACGGCATTGCACCATCACATAATATATCGTGTATATAGTTATCGATTAATTTATCGTTCAACCCTCCTTAATACTTGATAGGTACGCACGGAGCGTAAGCGTACCTATTGCAAGGGTGGATCCAGAATTTTTTCGGGGGCGGGCACCAGGGTCTGATAGGGCAAACGTTATTCACACTTTTGAGATTAAAAATAACATTCAACAATTACTCTATGGAATATAATTTTAACTTTAATATAAAAATTATTAGTATGCAAATATTTATAATTTTTATGCTAAATTATTAAATATTTGTATTAAAAATCTCGTCTATTTTCTAAGCGTCTGGAGGGGGGGGGGGCGTGACACCCGTGCCCCCCCTAAATCCGCCTATGACGTACTGCATTCTCTATGCTGTTGATAAGTCTTCCCCTTGCCAAACAATAAAGAGATAGGACTCAGGGTATCACGTAGATGTAGACTGCACTGCAGCATTCCTTTTGTGAAAACGAAATGCAGTATGAGTACCTGCAGTCACTTATTCTCCCACCTAAGTCTTTTTGCGCCGTACGGTCCCCTCGTTGCCATCCATTCCGGTATTGTTATGGCTTTATATCCCGCTGCATCTTATCACTGCCACCATCCATCTTTCCTCACGTCTTTCATATCCCCTCCAACGGCCTTCTTTCACCCCTATCTCGCGTCCATCGCCATTTTTTCTGTTCTTTTTTTCTCCGCCCACTCCCACGCCTTTCAAATAAATGCCTTAAGCGCTGGAGGGAAGCAAAGGAATGAAAAAAAGAAGCTAATAATTTCTGAGAGCAAGAGGAAGAGTGAGGAGTTGATTTGGAGGGACCTTAATTGAAAGAAAATACGGCGAGGAGACCATCCAGCGACGAGTCCCAAGTTATCTCGTCTCCCATGAACCCGTGGGTCATGGAGTACGAGAGGTGATTAAGAACAAGTACAAGGGAGATTGGGTAAATAGGAGCTGGTATTCTTAAGAGTTACAGTTGGGGGGAGGCATGGATGCCAGGGGAACACAATAAGACTGCCGGTAGATTGAGTACTCCATGGTCTATATTGCAGCTATGTGCCGTTTCTTCAAATACTTTAGAGGCATTAATTTGAGCTATAATATTTTCAATAGTAAAATAAACAATGGTGCCGAATACTATGAGAAAAATAAATTGCTTAGTTACCGAAGCGAGTAAGTTAAATGAGCAACTTTTGCGCCCGAAAATATCGATGACATAGCCTAGTTAAACCAAAAATATATTAAAGAACGTCTTTGATCATTCAAATGACGGATTTTTTAAATCAGATTAGAGAGACGACGGAAATAATAATAATTATTTTATATTGTTATAATCGAAAGCATAGCAATTGAAAATATGTACTTAGTTGAATTTTTTTCATCAAGTACTGTTTACATAGCCTTAAAATAGGATTTAAAAAATAAACGCTCACTTATAAAATTAGGCATTATAATTTCATGGCATACTTATAATAACATGACATACTACTTATTTCCTAATCCAAATTAAAAAATCTAATATTCGAAAGGAAAAGTAATTTTTGACGAAAGTTTCAAAATAAGCTCTCATTATTGCACTTAAATTATCTGAAATGAGAATACTTGTGATTGCAATGAAATATTTTATGGAAATCGCAATATAAATCAAAATTTTTACACATGCACTTCTGGCATAACTGGCGTTGGAAGAAAAATCAGTTTTAAATTATAAGAATTGAATACCCAAAGTTAATGAAGGAGATTATAGGTAGAATATGAATGCCAAATATGTCCTAAAAATAACCGAAGGGTTCGTTCTACCAAACTTATTATAATAAGCAAATAAAGCAATTAAATCCTCGCAGGTTAGGTCAAATTTTGTTAGCTAGATGAAAATGATAATACCATAAATATAATAACAATAAAATAGATATAGCTAAGTAAATTATTTTTTAAAAACTTCACTCACTCAGTCCTTCAAATCAAAGATTGGTTGGATAGATGATGATGGAACTCAACCCAGACTTATCTATTGGCGTGTTCCTTATCCCTTGCTACCTCGAGCATATATAAGGGGATTCGATGTTAGAGCATATTTTAAGATGATACACGACAAAAATGATTTGCAGTTATTCAGTCGAAATCGATCATCCTCAATTGAAGGCATTGTTACCATATTTATTATTTAGAATATGTAATAATATATTAACTACACGATACGTCGATCATTTTATTTTGGAAGTTTTCGAAGGCCTCTCCCGAGATGAGAACCCAGGAACTTTCGATCAGCAGCCGATTTGTCTCCCAAATATGCTACCACGCTCCCCTTTCAGAACTATATGTACTGAATTTTCCACATTTTTCTTTATGCACTTATTTTGATCTCTGGCACTAGTAGAAATTCAATCTAAAAAGCAATAGAAAAAGGGAAAAAAAGGAAAAAAAATATCTGCACCTACGAGATACCATGCAAGCCACAATGGTGTGTGGCAATGGGTGATTACACACCAAGCATGAAACACTCATCCTAGCCTCAATCAGAAACACGCTGGCTTGCCGGACACAGTCCAAGCAAATAGGACAACGATACATGATCAGATCATAAATTGGAAGAGTGCTAAGGGCGCGAACCTGCTACTATACATATATATATCTACTAGTTAGTAATTTATAAAGGAAAAATTAGCGTGGTAAGTGATTCATGCGTCAGTTATGACACGCCAAAAAATCCATACCGATAGTTAGTATTATACAAATATGTAATAAGTAATTAACTATACATGAAGAGCCTCATTTATCTAGTCCGAGTCTAATACAGAGCCTAATTTATCTAGTCCGAGTCAAGCTATCCTAAGAAAATCAACGACACAAATTATTTGCATTTATTCATTCGCACTGAATCATCCTTTATAAAAGGCATCGTTACCGTAGCTATTATTTACAAATTTGTAATAAGTTATTTACTATGCATGCTCAGCCTATTTTACCTGCCCCGAACCAAGATATCCTAGAGTTAAACCATGGATGATTGTCGAACATTTTCCAAAGAAAACACGCGACAAAAGTATTTGCAGCTATTCAGTAACGTTGGATGATCCTTAATTGATGATATTTACAAATTTATAATAAGTTATTAACTATACATGTAGAGCCTATTTTTCTTAGTCCGCGTCAAGCTATCTTAGAGCTAGGCTATCGACGATTGTAGAACATTTTTTCAAGAAAATATACGAAAAAATCATTTGCATTTATTCAGTCGCAGTCGATCATCCTTAATTGAAGGCATTGTTACCGTTGACGTCCCCGAGTATACTGTGCGGTGTTGGCATGTCGTGAGGAGCGATGGAGAGGACTCAAGCCACACTACATGAGCGAGAGTAGCAGGGGGGGCAAGCGAGGAGAGAGAAAGCTAGCTAGCTAGCCGGGGAATAGAGCGAGAGGAAATGCTACCCCCATCGAGTTGTTGCCGCAGGGGGTTTTGCGGGAGATGTACTGCTTGGGGGCCCCCCTTTGCTCTGCTTGTGTGAGGGTGGATGATTTCTCATTAGTCGCCTTACCTCAAGGGAACGAGGACACATCACGCAAACCAAATGGGTCGGGGAGCGAGAATTGTGCGGTGTGGTGAATTAAAAAAAATGAAAGAATATCGTGCCGCGGCGGCTCGGAGGTTAACTTAAGGTCGCGGGGATGGACGAAGAAACCCCGGGAATGCAGCGTGCATGCTACACCGGCGGAGGAAATCAGGATAGACCACCGCTCACACGGTGGTGCAACTGTGCGCTGCGCTTGCATATGCCACGGCATTTGGCCCGCAAGGGACTCGCGGCAAGCAAGCCGCCACTTCCCGAGGGATTCGGGCCAATCGGGCACGGATCGGCCATGATTAAGAGGACGTATCACTCCCCCTCGGTTAGTAATATTTGGTATCTATTCGCGAGGAATCGCTCTCTTAACCCATTATCATCTAATTTTGCTTCTAAGTTGCATCAAAAATGTGTACATTTTCAGTTCCATTCAGGAAAGTTTTAAATTACGTGTTGTTTTGTGCTGCGAAGTCTAATGGCGAAATATGTAGCTGGCACAATAATTATAATTGAATGGAGACTATGCACATTTTTTCCATGAGAAATCTTGAAATTTGATTTCTCCCAGAAGTAGCTCTGGGTTAAAAAGAATTAAAATTCATGTTTTCTTTTTAATTTTCAAAGTACATGAGTTGATCACTAGTTACCAGTTTTAACTAGGTATGAAAGGAACGATTAATTAAGAGAGATATTCTTTTGAACGGATAAGTAAGGGGGATACGATTTCTCCCGATTAATAAAGGACTTGAATAAATTCTAGGTGGGTTTCAGCTTGAGTGTATTTTTTCTTTTTTTATTATTTTGTTTAACGACTGGTGTCCTAATACTCTCGCCACAGGCTTATTGAGGCGGCTTTCGGAGTAAAATATAGGTATATCAAATGTTAACGCTTTGAATCTGCGAAAATACTGCTTTCACATTTCCAAATTTGATAAAACGCCAAACAGTAGACAAGGTTTGTTTCGAGGAGGTACTATGTTTACGAGGATCGTTCAATAAGTTCTTAGAATCTCTGAGAAGGTTCTCTCTTAGCATCGAAAATTAATGTTAACAAGAAAAGTCAGCTGTTAAAGTTTCAGCTGTATCCATCTCTAAGTTTCATTGATGTTACCGATTGTGGTGAACAACTTTCATTTTTTTTTTACATAAACAGATAAAAGGTAGTTCCATGCGGTGATCAAACACTTGTTTTTGAAAGAGTTAACTCTAAAGGAAATCATTTCTTAGTTGCATAAAGTTCATTGCATTCTGTTTTTATATTTGTAACTATTTACAATTGAGTTTCTGAATTTAAACTATACCGTACATCCAAAACTATATATACATTTTTTCGGATGCCCTGTGGAAGTGTCTACCGCCGAAATGATAGACAAAATTCACGATATGGTTGTAAATGATAGACGAATCAAAGTGCATGATATACATTTAGGCCACAGGCATCGCGTTGCACAATTGGTTTAACTTTGCACGAAAATTTGTGTATGAAAAGTATCTAAGCAAGATTGATGCTGCGTTTGCTTATGGTGGAGAAAAAAACGCCATCGTGAGGTCAACTCAGAGGCACTTTTCCTTCGCAATCCCAAGTATTTTCCGCTTCGATTCATAACTTTTGATTTAATATGAACTCATCACTACATTGCAGATACAAAAAAGGTACAACAATAAAATTTTGAAGATAAACGGTCCCCAAAGCAGGCGAATATGGTTAAATGGGCCTGTCAGGTCATTCAACGATATTTTGGGATATATGCGGAATAATCTACAATTGCAAGGGAAAGGGAAAAACGATAACAGGAGAGCATAATGCACCGTTATTGGACTGGTTGCTGGCAGAAATTAAGAAAAGCGCCGTTATTTGAAACAGAAAATGTTTTTTCTTCGACAAGTCAATGCACGGTCTCACACCTGTTCAGTTGCATTAGCCAAAATTACGGAAATAAAGTTACAATTATCACCAGATTTGACCTCGAGTGACTTTTCTTCTTTTCAAAACTTAAAGGAATGGATTGGCCCACAAAGGTTTACTTCTTAAGAGAAGATCATCGCCAAAATTTTGCCTACTTTGAGGATGTTCCGAAATTCTACTTTTAAGACGGCTTTAAATGGCTGGGAAAGTATCGACAAAAATTAATAGAGCTGAAAGGAGATAATGATGAAAAACATAAAAAAACTGGCCCAATATAATTATTTTTTATACCTTTTTCTAAAGACTTTTTGCACGATTCTCGTATTAAAATTTCAAGATGATAGTGTAAGTTTTACAGATCTAACACAAGGCAAAATAAACAGTCCGAGAAGGAACGATTCTTCCTCTTAAGGAGACGCAGTTAATCAGTCTTTTCTATCGTAAATTAATTATTTAAAACTTACGATATTATCTTGAAATATATTCAGGAAATATGTATTGGAACCACATCAGCAATCGCCTGTATCAAATATACTAATTTCAACCTCGGTGGAACGAAGAAATACTCTTAGAAAATACAACTAAATCATGGCTCCAAAACTGTTTATTGCTATCAAAATTGTGTCATTACAAGACAAACAGACTTAAAAATTACGTAATTGTCGTCTAACAGTGGAACTGTATTTTTTATGCTTAGAGAGAGAATATCCAGCTCACAAATTAGAAAATTTTACATCTGCATTATATAAAATATATTTTTTTTACATTTGAGAAAAACAAGTTGACTAAGCTTATTTGATGAAAAAAGAGTTTTTTTGCTATTTACACGGTTAAAGTGTAATCAATGTTATTTTCAAATTATTTTTCCAAAATTCTTCCAAATTATTATATATAATAAAATTTGATAAATTCATTACAGTTTAGATGCATTTCACCTCTAAGTTCCAAAGCTGATTAGTGATAATTAAAAGAAAGCATTTCCTCCTGCTCTGCATGAATTCTCTCGTTTCCCCAAGAGAGGGTCAGTTATAGCTTTGATTCGAACGGCGGTCGCGTGGATAATTAAGGACTACGCCTACAAAGGGAATGCCTACTCGAAAATTCATTCCGGGAAAATGTTTGTGGGCGATGGCATGGCTTTCTTGAGAGCCATATGAAACTTCTGACCCTAGCGCTTGAGCCTCGAGTTGGGAATCCCCTTTCCTAGAAGGTTATAGCGGAGGCCGGCGGAGAAGGAAGATAGCGAGATAGATCGAAAGACCACACGAGGTCCAACCTCCTTTCCCTTAAACCAACTGACGAAATCCTTGCTGGCCCCAGGGGTTGAATTATGGTGGTTTCTTGGCCGTAAATGTTTGAATTGCCATCGTATATCTTCCACACGAAACTTCCTTCTTGCGGCGTCACGGCAATCCTTAGGAATAGAGCACAGAAGAGGCTGAATTATAGCTCTTGCTCAGGATGGATGCAGTTTCTCTGCTACTTGAAGACTAAAAAAAATAAACGAAAACGTAGTTCGGAGGAATTTTCATCTCGATCTGTAATCACCTTAAGTTAAAAGTTATTTTTTTAAATAATACATCATTTTCAGAGTTAAATTTGAAACCGTAAGTTATAGGGTTAATTTTGTACTCAGAGTATTATTAATCATTACAAAATACATCCTTTAACACATAATAACCGTTTAAAATTATTTTTATGAAGTGATTAAATTTAATTTTTGAATTCTACTCACTGAGACTACTCTTGAACAAATGTCAAAACTAAAATAATTGGTCTTGAGATAATAAATTTAAGCAGAATTTCTCCGCTTATTAATAAGAAAATGAAAATACATTACATTTTCGTTTTGATAGTCAGAGTGCTGCCGACCCCATTTTACTCCATTAGATTAATGATAAATGTTAGCTTGAAAACCAGTTTGAAGAAAGGTTGGCTTCACATCATTCACAATTTGCAAGGAGCAGGAGCAATAAGTTCTAATTCCCACGAAATTGTCCGGCTGGAACACGATAATGAAAGCAAATGGAATAAATAAGGGTTTTTTTAGGGAGGTTGACTTTTCGCAGCCAATTTGGGCCCAGAAAGTGACCACCATTTTCGCACAAGTCTTTTGCTATTTTCTATGAGCTTACTTATTCCAACTGGGTTAGCCTATGAGATCAATGTATATTCTCTTCGTTCCTTATCACTCCCAGCATGCAGAAAATTCATCGTAAACAAATATTACGCTGAAAGGCCTTCACTCAAAATGGTACTCATATAACAAATACCCGTTGTCATCAGATGCATTTTTCCCTAAATAAGTTAACAATGATAAGAATAATTAATTTCACATTGAATCAGACATACTGTAACTTAAATATTTTAGATTTTCTTCAGAATGTATCTCTAGATTAGTCTCTTTTGGTCATAAGAAAGCTTTTGGCTTCCTATAAATTCTACAGCTGCTACCATACTTGTCACTGATGCAGCGGTACAAAGCAATTTACATGGGAAACCGTTAGAAAGAAGTGACAAGACACTGGCTTGATATTTCTTACTCTTCTCAGGTAATTTTCTTATTGTATGAATGTGATAAATTAATGACTGCGACTTTTTTATTCGTTTGGAAGAACATAAAATTAATTTCTTAAACTATGTTTTGGTTTATGCACTGGTTTGTCCCCATTTTTTTGATGGAATGATTTAAGGAATTAATTAATATATAAGTGTTGCTATAGTATCAATTTAAAAGTTGAAAATAACAGGAAAGAATGGTATTATTTAAATAATAGCAATAATTCTGATAATTATTTTCTCTAGCAATGTAATTAGTTGGAGTATATTTTGATAGCTAGCAATATAAACATGATAATAAAACATAAAAAAGTCTCAAATTGAGACTATCTAATATAAAATACAGATGTATCCTGAATCAACTTAGCCCGATTAGCATTGGTTAATGTATAGCAAGTCAAAAGAACCACGTCTAGGATAGAAAAATAACTTTCCGGTGCTCCAAATCATGATGCATGCTGTCAAGGGGAGTGCATAGAGGAGGCCCAAATATAAGGCTGATTTCTGATGCCACTTCGGTCCCATTTTTCGGTCGCATCGGCTTTCAAAAATGTCCACAGTGCGGTGATGAGTGCAATGCGATCCACTTTTTTCCAATGTTTTGTGGTATAATTTTTTGTTATTGAGAGGAACAACATTGAAAAGTAATGAATTTGTTGGATCATATCATTATGTGTATAAATTTCGGTTTATGCCCTTATTTCTTCGTGAAAATCGGATCAATTCGTCCGTCAGCGACGCGAGAGGCGACCTCTGTAAACCCATTTAAATGAGCGGTGTCTGACAACACATCTGGAGGCCGACTTGAGGATCCTCTTTTGTAATGGTCGTGCATGCTGCCATCCAGTTTATGCACACGACCAGTCTATCGTGTTCGGGTAAAATAAATGAGGGAAAAATGACTTTCAAAACCTTGACTGAATGTCGGAAATGTCGTGACCGAAACCACTTTCTCCACAAACGAGATTTCTCGACATTTTATTCGCGACTCTGTTGTGATTGGACATAAATCAGTCATCGATCGCGATTGGCTTTCAATCAAGCGGCCATGATTCAAACGGTACAAGACTTTGAGGCTCCCGAAATTTTCCCACACAGTTCCCTCTTGGGTTTCCTATATTCCGTTTCATTCCAATGTTTCGTGTGCTGCCATGAAAACCCGTCGATCCAGTGGAGACTGGATGTAATTATGAGTGAGACGGGAGAAAGAAAGGTTGTCTCACTGAGAAAAACTGAAATCCATTAGAGGAGGAATGGGTGAATTGCTTTTGGGATGCCCAAAGGCATAGTAATAGACAGGCGGTGTTATAGGTGCGCAATACTGTGACATCAGGATTTGAGGGAACTATTTAAAAATTAATATTTTTAACCTTTATAATTATTTAACCAAGGAAGTGATATAGACTCCGTCATATAGGTATAATAAGTATTAAATATTTAGAAATAAGCTTTTTATGGTTCATTTTCCATAATTATATGTCAGAAAGCACACGATTATGTATCTGATGACGATACAAAGTTTTCAGCATTTATAATTGGATATGACCCGGCCATCGGCAGCGAGAAAATGGAGAAGGAGAGTTAAATGTTAGCTATAAAACGAAAATTAGCAGAATCAACGGATATAAAGAATATTTTTTCTGATAAAAATATTAACGACCGTGTCTGTTAACAAGCTTAACAAATGATCTGTGCTGAATCCGCTTAGAGGATAGGCATCCCAAGGTGGCTACACATTTGGTCAGACAAATAAAACTAAAATGTTTCTTCTAAATCTGAGATACAGAAAAAATTGACCACGTCCAATGTAATAAGGTTGCTAAATGTTTATTCGCCTTCTCAAAATACTTATAAATAAAATAACAATAAAAATTTTTTTTAATTAAATAATTTTTACTAATAAAATTTATTGCTGATAAATGTATGTATTCCGTTTGCAAGAGGCTATTCCCATGAAGAGACAAATTGCCCATAATGAAGACAAAAGTCAAATGGCACGCACACACATAAATTTTTAAACATTGAATGCTTCGGAAGTACATGGGGTTCAGAGAGATGAACTGTAGGCCTTAGATCGACGATAGTTGAAAAGAATATTAAACGGCTGATTACGAGGAGAGCCCTACACTAACATAACACATTGACTTAGGAGCGAAAATAATGATGAGAGATATATTAGGTAAGTAATATGCATAATGAGCTACAGCACTGCTTTTTTGGGATTCTTTTTAAGGTGATGCGATACACTTTAAATAGGATACGTGAGAATAAAAAGATGAAAACAATAATGGTAACAAATTTATACTTTGCCATTAAGGTGCCTTCTCTTCCTATATTATACTTGAAATCACAAAAGGCAAAAGATCGACTCACGAGCAAAGATATATCGTCCTCCTCCACCGTAAAATTGATTATCTCCGGTGATGAGGTTTCCGTGAGGTCGGCCGGTGACCCTTGCAGTGCAGGACACACGACCTTGTGTGCTGCTAT
This sequence comes from Ischnura elegans, assembly GCF_921293095.1. Taxonomy (NCBI): domain Eukaryota; kingdom Metazoa; phylum Arthropoda; class Insecta; order Odonata; family Coenagrionidae; genus Ischnura; species Ischnura elegans. Next base: position 103,188,142 of record NC_060247.1, read on the forward strand.
ATGGGTCGTGACGTAAATGCAGTGGCAAAAGAAAAAAAGCGAAGCGAGCGAGGAATGGCGGCGAGATAGAGGATGGGGTTGAAGGAGATGACGAAATCTAAGTAAGCCTTCGACAAAAGATGCTGCCCCAACCCCTTCCAGACATCCATTCCAAAAGAAAAGAAACGGAGGATGGGATTGGACGGGAGAATGACGTGGACGTCCATAGATAGAGGGAGGGGGAGGGAGAAGAAGGAGATAACGGAGGTGGGGTGGGGAAGAATCGAAATGGAATCTGTGAGCTGCAAACAATGGTCCCCGAGGGCGAGACGGAGGAAGTGTCGGATAATGCAAGGGAAAAGTTCCCAGGGTGGCGGAGATAGGATGGGGGAATATCGCGACCCCCGAGAAAAAAAAGGTACGATGACGTGGGAAACGCAGGGAAATGAATATAGTGATGAAAAAAATGTCGTTCAAAATATATTTTTTTATCGATCGATTTTCAATTGAAATGAAAAGATCGAATTTTCGAAGAAAATCGAACTTTTAACTGAAAGATAAATAAATCTAAAAGTTCTCAGGATGTTGGATATAGGATAGGGGAGTACAGTGCCCCGAGAAAAGGTACCGATGACGTGGGAAACGCAGGGAAATGAGTATAGTGATGGAAAAATGTTGGTAAAAATATATTTTTTTATCGATCGATTTTCAATCGAAATGGAAAGCTCGATTTTTCGACGAAAATCGACATTTTAACAGAAAGATAAATTGATCGAAAAGTTCTCAGGATGGTGGAGATACGATGGGGGGAGTATGGTGCCCCGAGAGAAGATTCCAATGACGTGGAAAACGCAGGGAAATGGGTACAGTGATGGTAAAATGTTGTTGAAAATATATTTTTTTATCGATCGATTTTCAATCGAAGTGAAAAGATCGAATTTTCGGCGAAAATTGACATTTTAACCGAAAGATAAATAAATCGAAAAGTTCTCAGAATGGTGAAGATAAGATGGGGGAGTATAGTGTCCTGAGAAAAGGTTCCCATGACGTGGAAAACGCAGGAAAATGAGAACAGTGATGGAGATAATGTTGGTCAAAATATATTTTTCGAGTAATCGATTTTTTAATCGAAATGAAAAGCTTGAATTCTCAAAAATAATTGAAAATTTAGACCGAAAGATCGATTAATCGAAAAAGTCGACCGATATGATTTGAAAGAAATAAAGCATAGACAAAAATTTTCGTTATTTACTCGATAAACAAATTTCAGCATTAGAAAAAATCCCAAAAGGTAATAAGTACACAGTAAAAATTTACAAATTCACGCACATAAAAGTTTGAAGATCAGCGCTTGGAACTGTTTCTGTTTCACCAAGAGTTTTTTTTTAAGAAAGATCAACTGATAGAGATTAATCCTTGATGATCGAGGGTCTGTCTTTTCAATTTTACCGGACTCCTTAAGAAAATACCTTAGAGAAAATACCTTAACATGGGACGGATGAATATATCATTGGCCGGTATTGATGCAGTTGAGATAAAAAGTAATGTTCAACATTGAAGCTTAAAATCGCGTTTGGATCGAAACTCGATGTTCATGGCTGAATCTCGATCTCCTATATGTGTGACTATTAAGGCTCGATTTTCGATTTTTATCGAAATCGATTTTTCCAACGCTAAATGAGGAAGGATGGAACAATCTTCTAAAATACTAACGAAATTTTAAAAAATGTCAGGAGTTGATTGAGCGACATATCGAGACTTTGTCGGTCTCGGTAACAGCGGAATTAAGTCATCGCCCGCGAAACCGAAGGTCACGGGTTCGATTCCCGCCTGAGTAATTTGCCCTTATTCAGGGAATGAGTATTTTAGTTGAGCATCGTTAATTTCGGAACTCACGTTGTGAATGCCTTTACAAGCTCTTTACGGGGAAGATCGGAATTAATTAAAGTAAATAACATTTGCAAATGATTAAATCCAATAGGTATTTTTAGTAACTCAAATGAATTCAAATTTTCCAAATATTTTACAAGCCTGGTAATAACGTACAGGAACCACGTGATACATCCTAAAAGAAACGAAAAAATACATAACTTAGATCAAAAAGAGGAATCTAAAAACAGTTAACGGCTTCAATATTGAAATTAGAGCGAGTAATAAAGTTAGAGAATGCTGATTTTCTAATTAAACTTTAGCAAAAACATCACCTAGTCCAATAGTGGAATCATTGGCCTAGTTTTCGGGTCGAGCATTTTTTTGTGACAGTTACTGAGTGCTGATAAAATACTACGTATATTCCTGGATAATTATTGTGTTATCTTGGGCTGCCCGCTATCATTACATATACCTACCATATGCAGAGCATGACTTCTGTTTACTTTTAAACTGCACCTTTCGTCGAAATTGAAAGCCAAGGCTACATCGTCTATTCGGTGACGATTTTGGTAAAAGGAACCATCGAGAAATCCAGGCGAGAAGAGAGACGATGAAAGCAGGGAAACTTTCGAGTGCCTACTGAGAAAAGAGGTTAGCGAAGGAGGGACAGGCGATATTCGGGGGAGAGGGGAGAGATTGGGTAGGGTCTAGAAGGGGGTTACAGTGACTCAGGACTCGGATATCACGCAGTGGGGGCGTGCTCGGGTCACGCGATGGCCTCGCGAGCGAGGTCAAGGCTTCGTGACCAGATTCGTGCGCATATAGGAGATTTGAAGGAAATGCATGGGGGAGGAGAGGCAGGTTTGTTGGCAAAAGGAAAATAAAGAGGCAATGGAAGTGGTAGGGAGGGAAAAATAAGAGGAAAAAAGTGGGAAAAAAGATAATTTCTCCACCCCACCTTCTTGACGACCTCTCACCCCCGCAGGGAGCGTGGCCATTTCTCATCGCCGCTTGGCCACAAATTTCCCTTGGCCCATTCCCACCTAATTTCCTTAGCGTCGCCTCATTGACTTCCAGACTTTGGTTTCGTCCTCCTCCATTCCTTCTCGAACAATCGAGCAAAACCTTCTCGGGTCGTTTTGATGCATTGCGCAACGTCGCGACCCAAAAAAAATAGATCGCTTCGTTTCTTCGGTACACGGATCATTTCGGAGAGGCGGTGTTTTTTGAGCGAAGAGGGGAGAGAACGTGTACAAATCTCCAATTAGAGAATAAATAAGCACATTTGCGATGTTACGTGAGAAGTTTGTTTTGTTCCAAATCCTCTTTAATTTCTTTAAGAGACGATTTTTTCCTAACTCAGATATTTCTCTTACATTTTTCTCTACGCAATCCCCATCGAATTTTTCTCCCCTTCCATTAAAAACACACGAGTAACTTCAACATTTAAATATCAAACGCTTCAGTTACATTGTGCGGCTCCACGGATGTGCTTTTTATTATTTATATTTAAAGGATTCATAACGCATTTATTTTATAATTAATATTATGAAGTTTAAATCAATATTTCGCTAGCTCTGCTGCCAGATAAACCAAATTATCCGAACGTTCCTCTTGTGTAAGAGTGCAGTGCGATTAATTTCGAAAAGTTCAATGAAGAATATATCTTGAGAGTATTTTCAAATGTAAAATGATCTAAGCAGCTGATTTAAGCCGGTCTTTCTTTAATGTCTATAACCCTCCTTCAATGCACGACAAGAAAGGAAGAAATACACCTCAAACTAGAGAAATGACAAATAATTTTCTTACATTTTAGCTATGCTATTCAAAAAATTTCCGCATCAATTGATGATTATTCGTTTATATTTAAGGCTATAATACGGATCAGTGGCGTAACTAGGAATATACTTTGAGGAGATGGGGAGGCCGGGAAAATTTCTGAAAAATGGCATGCCATGAAATAAATTTTACATCATTTTGGCAGCTAAAAATTAACTTTAAGCAGATTCAGTTACTATATACTATACCTAGACAATAACTTAAAATAAATTTTTTATTTCTCCGAGGCTTTGGGGGGGGGGGGTTCTATCCTCTCATCCCCCCCACAGTTACGCCGCTGATGCAGACTCTAGTATTTCGCTATCAGCCTTGATGATTTTCGCAGGCTACCTAAGCTATCGTCTTTATCTCACTCATTCATGGACAGTTCGGAAGTAAATTAATAGACTATGTGTTTTAAATTGATTTTAGTTACAATTTGAACACGAAAAATAAGCATTGAGATCAACGTATTTAAAATATACACCCAAAAAAATATTATCTCGATGGAATTGGTTTAAGGATGGAAAATTCAATTAACCCTACCTCAAAATACTTGGTCCGTACATTGTAGGACTCAAAAAATACTTTGCAACGCATTTAAGGCAATAATACTAATCTCAAAATATTATCTCGCACTAAAAAAACATAAATTCTTAAATTTTTGCTGATAAAAATCAAGATTACGTGAAAAATATGACTGTCTATGCTATGAAAAGCCCTCCGTATTAACTAGCGCGGGGAGACAAAGCTGGAACGGTACCGTAAGTGATAGAAGAAAACAAAATTAGTCAAGGAAATAAGGTATAAGGTAAGGCTATTATAGCATCCATTACGGCATTAACTATTATAGCATCCAATAAATTAAAGAAATAACTTTCACATTTTCATGGGGACAAAAATCAATCCACAATGTGTGCAGCTATGGGAATTTAATTTTGATCAATGGATACCTCCAAAAACTTTCAACAAGATATTGCCACTGTTCGCTTTCATGTGAGGTGGTAAAGTTTATATCAGCCATTTACGTGGCCTCCTCCATGTTATTTTTGCGTCTGGGATGTAACGAGTTAAAGGTGAGATGTGACCTCAATAGCCCCATCACGAGTGAAACTCAATTACCGACGGTGCACTAAATTTATCCCACACTTAGGGCCGAAAGACCTCACGGTAAAGTTTGGTTTGAAGGCCGAAACTTTCATACATCATAAACCGTATCCTTTGAGAAGGACCAGAGATGCAATGTGCCTAGAATTTAAGCAAGTAATCACAATAAATGAAAATACAGTATAAAATACGCAGTAACAGAGTAATCTTCTACAGGAATTGCAATTACAAGCTGGTTAATACCAAGGGGCAATGAAGTCCATTATGACATGATTAGCGTCAAACCTCTGGAGTTATAAGAAAGGCGGTAAATACAATAGCTACCATAGTTTCTAGTGTCCACAATATCTCATATTTCGAAATAAATTGCCGTCAGATACTTGAAAATCGTTCAGCCTCTTACTACGCAGTAAGCGTTATCATATTTCCATACTGCACCGACAGTGAAGTTCCGACGAGTACGCTGATATGGAAAGAAGCTGGCCTAAACCTCAAAAACAATTTTATAAGGTAGAAAGCAGACACTTCGCATTTTCTCAAATAAGCTATGCATTCTTGAAGCTAAAAAAAATGGCCGAAAACAGTTTCCATCATTTTTTCATATCTGCAGATATTAAGGAAATAAAATCCTTGAAAATATTCCAAATGGAAGAGAATGGAAGCTTTTATTAACACGGAATAGCATTTTTGTCAACAAAGTGATTCATGAAACCACTCCAAGAAGAAAAATTTCGCTATAAAAAGATAATCACCGTTAAACACTAAGGTCAAGAGAAAGAAAAAAACTCAAAACATGGATACCAAAAATGTATTGTTGCAACACAACTTGGCCGGTAAAACTCCCAAGAGCCTAAAGGCGATGGGTAAATCACTCACATCAGTAGAATATATATAAAGAAAATCACAAGAGAAGACGTACCTAAACGTCCTGATGATTACATAACTTATTGGAGCCGAAAGGCAACCCTCTATGATGACTGGTGAGGCCATTACACAGCCGACGGCAGACTTTCTATCCAGAAAAAAATGCCCTTCAGATTATTTTAAAAAGTTTTCCAACTTTCCAAAATTTTCCCCAACTTTGATGCTCTCATTAGATTTCCTTTATCAAAATGCTTTCCAAGTCTTCCCATTTTTATGGCCAAGAAAATTTTTTGCGTCCGTTAGTTTGGCGAACAAAGTAAGCTAGAGATTATCGGTCACTTTAACTTATTCAGACATAAATCATCTATTACATCTATTACTGGAAAAGCTCGAGTAACTAATTCGTACAGAGTACCCATTAAGTTTATGTTAGCACTAGGAAAATCAAAACTCCGAAATAATAACAATAATTATAAGTACCTTATTAGTAGCTAAACTCATTTTGATATGAGGGAAATGTTTACTTTAATACCTAGACGTAAGGATAAGAGAAAGAGGGGAATGTTTTACATTAAAAAATGGTGCAAGAAGGAAAGCTAATTGGTATGTATAACGGATTGTCACCTGACAAAGAGGAGATATAAGATGATGTCGGAAGGAAAAAAAACTGTTTCATTACAACGATTCTTTGGGAAGACTCATTTTTTTAAAGAAAACTTTCTACAAAATTATTATAAAAATTAAAATAACAAAAGTGCTAGAGAAAAAAGGATTTACGTTTCGGCATTTCTTATTTGCTGCATTTTTATCTTTTAGCGTGGCATATTTTTTTTTCAAATAGCGTAACATATTTAGAAGGAGAGCTGGTAAATAACTTAAACCCTTTTTAAAAAATCATCACTGTAAAAATCAAATTAAGAAAATCATTTTTATTAATAAATTTTATGCACCAAGTAATTAATATTGTATCCTACTTGTTGAATGGAATAACAATAATAATACAGTAAACCCAGGCTAAGGTTTGAAAACATATTAAAAGGTATGACATTAAAATTTAAGCCTAGTTTTTCCACTTTTTCTTTCATTAAAATTTTATTAACTATGAATAAAATTCGATTAAAAATCCCGACCGTCATTAGTTTTTCATTTTCATTTTTTCAGATAACAAATTTTCTAAATAGATCAGCACTACTTATATCAAGCACTCCCTATAAATGTGTTTCACAATTTAAAAAACAAAAATCTCTTTTTTTAAATCGGCTAAAATGACTGTTCTTCTGGTTAAAGTGCGACATTCATTATGGAAATAGACATCTATACCTAAATATACCAATATGCATGGCTATTTTCATCATTAACGTTTTGGTGGAGGAATGCGGTCCTCGATGTCATCGTAAGGGCATTGCATTAACAAAAGACTAGGTAATTTTGACGACATAATAGAGGAATACGTATATTTCTTTGAGAAATTTTCAAATACGTGACGCAAAACATTCGTCATAATTAATATGCTAAACTTTTCACTTCGCAACTTGCTGGTAAATATACATGACACTGAGCAGCGCCTACGACATAGTGATATGTATCACTGAATGCTTATGTATATATATATATGTTATATTTTATATCTTAATTGCATGTGTAATATTTGTGTATACTTAGCTTGTGTATACTCCACTCATTAACTATGTTGTATTTTACAAATAACACGACTTAAGCTTTCACTCAGTAGGATTTTCGCAGGTTTTTCACGCCCCCCTTCTTGTGTGGGCGTTTTCCTGCAGTGGGTTTTTTCGCTGAAGGATACTACACCCTTATCCTCATGTTTTTTCCCACAAACAGAAATTTTTTTTTTCACAAAATTTTCACATAAAGTTGTTTATATTTTTGACATTTCACAAATAATGTATATTGTACATCCTTTGTATTGTTAACGTTTGTCTACCATTTTTAATGTGCTTGAATTGACGCTATCGAGGGGTTAGGTGGAAGAGGGGATTTCCTAGTCTCAATCTCGCCTGAATAAACGCATTTTATTATTATCATTATTATTATTATTACATGCCTATTATAAAAAAATCACATCGACGATCGGGAATTAAATTTCGCTCCGAAAAAAGTGCTGCAACCTGAAAATTTTCAACTTTAAAGAATACATGTTCCTTACAACCCCCCCCCCCCATTGTTTTAATCGTCGTAGTGGTGCATTACCCTACAGTGAATCTCCCGTTTAGTGATAACACATTCTCAAACGGCCCACCGCCGTGTGGACCGGCAGAATCCCCTCCAATCTGCACCCGCATGGCACATAGGCGTTTCCCAGCAGCCAGTGACGTCAATCAACGTTAAAATTGAAACTTGATGGAAAGTTTCACTCTGGGGAGAGGGAGAGCGTGAGAAAGGGAGAGGTCTCGCGTCAATAATTCGATTCTGAGCGGGATAACTTTCGCCCGGAAACTTCCTGTCGAGTCTCGCTCTTCACTTCTCGCGGATATCGACGAAACCCAAGGCTCCCTGCGTGGAGAATACTGTCTGTTGTGATGGTTTAAGTGGTAAGCGCTATGCTCTTCTGAAGGCCTGTTTAAACGATACAATAGCTCGTTCAAGTTAATTTCTAAATGTATGAACGCGAGAATGAACGCCCAAATGCACCGAATGAACACCCAACTTGTGTGAAGCAAGTACAAAAATACATCCTGTCCTAATTTTGAAATAACGTTGGCCATTATGGAAAAATTTATCCTGTGGGAAACCCAGGAAGCGGCTACCCTCATCATTCGCCGGTAAAGCACCAAATCATATTTCACAAATCTCAACGGGAAAGATATTCATCGCAGCATTCGAGTCTTCCAGCAGCTGCGTAAGGAGAAGGCGAGATTATTCAGCCCTTAGGATGAGCCCCGAGTCGGAGATTGAAACGTTGGCCATTGTGGAAAAATTAACCCGGTGGGAATCCCGTGAAGTTTTCTAATTTTGTTCATGCATTCGTACATGCTCCGATCCGGTCCATCAAAATCATTCATGCAATCATAAATTAGCTCGTACGTGTTAAATTATCGTGTAGGCAGGCCTTGATAGCTGGCACTTTACCGCTATTTAGTTTTTTTAGTGCATCGCAATCGGTCACTGGGAGCCTGCCTTTCATCTGCTCCTTCACTTACACTGGATAGGTAACACTGGTCCCTTACACTTGTAGTGCCGCTTGTCCCCTTCGTGGGTTTGACACGCGCTATCAATCATGCTGAATAGGTGTCATTCTCCACACCGGCAACTGAACCAGTGTCCGGTAGAAATCTGGGACCAAAAAATAAAAAAAAAATCCATTGATAATCAACTGCAAAAAATAATTTATTAAACCTTACGTAAGGCGCAATATTTGAATTGCTGAGTTTAGGCGAAATGTGACTGACAGGCACGTATGTGAAAAAATATTATTAACTCTTAGCATGGCTCAGTGGTACAGCTTTAAAGTTTAAATCACCATTATCAGAGTAAACGAACAGTTACATTATAACTTATTTGCTATGCACAAACCCCTTCACATACCGTCATAAGGCCCCGGACCGATCCAGTTAGGTGCAATTCGACGTGCTCTTTAGGCAATTAAGTATTATGATACGTATATTTTTTAGCATGCGAATTCTATAAGATCATTGTTTTTTTATTTTGCTAACTTATTTAGCTAATATTGTTTTCATTTTGCTTTATTTTGCCGTTATTATGATTAACCATGCTGGAAAATACGTCACTCATCTGTGGGCATAAATTCGAAAAGCAAAAGACTGAAGATAGCATGTCAAAAGAAGCAGCTACTTTGAACGGCAAGGGTCTATTCCTCCCAAGTGGCACGGAGAAATGAAAAAAAAACACACGCACTGTGCCTGTCGGATCCATTGCGCCCGACGAAAGCTTAATGCTCATATGAAGAAAAATGAACATGTTTTAATCAATAATCACAATATTAGTGTATAAGTTTCTGCAAGCACAAACAAATGTGCTCTGAAATGTTCTGTTGTTAATTGGCTGGTTTTGGTGAACATGATTTACCGGTACACCTTAAACGCGTCTACGGAGAGCCAAATGATGAGGTTCTCTGGTGGATCGTTTTCATCTTTTCCGCTACTACTGCCGAAAGATGGCCCTGATAGCTGAAGCCATGTTCTAAGTGATTGAATGGATAATTTGTAGTAATATCCGAATTACTTGTATTACAAATTACAAGTAATTCGGATATCAAAGCTGGTGCATCGTCATCAGGTGCTATATTTCAAACGAATTTATTTTATTGTAAAATTTACTATTATAATAAATGGAATTCAACAGTGTGAGCAAGAGTTTGAGGGTTCTAGGTGAACCCTTCCAAGGATACATCGCACCGGGGCCGGGAACCAAGCCAATGGCTTATACGCCCAGACACTCGGGGAGGGGAAGGAAGGGATGGAAAAAGGATAGAGGCGCCGCCGCGATGGGAGCCCGCCGACGCCTCTGGGAAGGATGGGTACGGAAGGGACGGGACGAGGGAAAAACACCCCAACGCTATAGAAGCGAAGGAGGCCCTACTATTAGCGAAACCAAGCATAAGCAATTGATGTTCCAGCGATCCTAGTGGATTTTCCTATGAGGAAGAAAAACCCATCGGTCGAATCGCTAGATAACAGTGTGAACAGTATAAACATTTCATTCCCCGTAAAATCCAGACCGCTCTGCCGTCAGCGACGCTATTGGCTACATTCGTAAACCAATTTTAATACGCCATGGGTGACAACACACTTAACACTATCATCAAGAGAATCATCTATGACAACATTCCCGCTGATGATGCTAAGGTCGCAGTAACCCATATATAAAGCCAAGAAAACTGTGTAAAGGAGGCCAAATTCCATCTCATAAAAGGCTGATTTCTGTTGCCTTTTCGGTCGCATTTTAATCGGCTTTCCAAAATGTCCGCGGCGCGATGATGAGTGCGATCCACTTTTTCCCAATATTTTGTAGTATAACGTCTGTAATTGCGAGGAATAACGTTGAAAAGTGTTGAATTTGATAAATTACAATCATAATGTATATAAATTTCGGTTGACACCCCTAATTAAACCTTATTTCTCAGATGAATTTGGATCGTTTTGTCCGTCAGTGAGGCGAGTGGTGACTTTTGTAAACCCTTTTAAAAGCGTGGTGTGTGAAAACGCATTTAGACGTGGTGTATAACGACGCATTTGCCTTGGAGATTCTCTTTTGTAATACTCGTGCTTAGAGCAAGAGGCAAAAATCAGGCATCAAAAAATCCTCCATCTGGGAATGCGTGCGACGGCGAAGAACCAGGAAGAGACGGGAAAAGTGGCATGGGGCCACCCTCCCCCCGCTGGTTATGACCCAGAAATTGACCTTCATTAATAATCTTTCGCTGCTGCTGCTTCCACTGCTATTAGGGCGAGGGCCCATTTTCTCCGGTGAGCGTGTGTGCAGCGGGACACGCCCCCCTCCCAACCACCGACACAAAACGGTCGCACGCAGCGCCACAAATCACTTCTCCCATTTGCTCGCACAATTTGACCCGTCACCTCCAACCACCTCACCAATCCCAATCCCTCATTTCTTCCTCACGTCTCCCCCTCCCAAAAAAAATCACCCCACCAGAGGCCTCTCCCGATTGCGTGCACGACATTTAGACCGTTGACCGATATCCAGTCCGTTTGTTTTGGGGCGGCAAAGCTTGCAAATGGAATGACGGAGAAATTTTCTCACAGGCCCGGGAAAGAAAGGAAAAATTCCTCGTCTTGTTGGACAGGTATGACAAATCTTTTCACTATTAATAATAATAATAGTAATAATAATGAATATTATTGTGGCCCACCGTGAAGAGAAATGAAAAAAAGCTCCGCATCCTGTTGAGCAGGTATGACAAACCTTTTCGCGATTAATAATAATTTATGCAGGAATTTATTCATACAAGAATATAATGTACATTAAAAAGTTAAATATTAATTCATCATGAAGCATTTGCGAACTTGCTTGTCTCCCCTCTGATTCAGGACTTCCCTCTTCAATTCACAAAGGAGCCTACTTCCTTCCATTCTGACTTTAACTCGTTCACTGCTGTGAACATCCTGCTGGCTGCTATGAACGTACCTTTTCTTCCTCCCTGATATGCGATCAGCATTTTTGCCTCATGTGAGGGTTAAGTTTTCAGAGATTGAGCAGCAGCGAAAGGGTTAAATCCTATTCCCTTCCTCCACTTTTCCTTTTACCGAACGCTCTTCCCTTTAACTCGGTATTTACCATTCTCTCTCCACTCAGCAATCGCTCCATCCAAACAATCTGTCACCTGCGTATCCCAAATATAAGTTTCCTCTCTTCCCGCCCATCATTTCGGGTACTTCCTCGTTCCTCTTCCTCTCCGTTTCCTTCACCGCCTACATTTTCCTTCAAAAACACTCGAATGCCTTAAATCTTTCCTTGTCCTTTCTCAGCGTCCACATTTTTTCACCGCAAAGCGCTGCACTTAAGATTACAAAGAGACATATTACATACGCCAAAATGCAGTTGTATGGGTCACTCGAACGCATAAATTACTTCAAATAACCCAAAGCCTATAACCCTCGATCAAATTTCAATTTCGTAAGATATAAATATGACGTGGATTTTGATCATAGCAGATGAATTGTAATAACCAAACCTACCCTCAGACTGAATATACATGCTACCCTGCAAGCCGTCTCAATAGTCGTGTGGCGGGGGATGTTAGGACATCAACTGTTTGCACAATATAAGGAAAATTTTCAAACGAAATTACGTCTAACATTTGGTAAATTCCTTTATCGTCCTATCCGTTCGGCAAAATATCTCTCTCAAATTATCGTTTTTGTCGAACCTATATATGTAGTGGGGTACTAACATGAAGTCCTCCGTGTCGCTCTTAAAGATATCCATTCTCAATTGCTCAAGATACCTAAGTCTGGCGTGCAGCCTCCGGGTCTCTAGCGGCTCCCGACCTAAATCGTTTTACATCTGCGTAACGCTTTTTATACACCCATATCAGTTTTTCCGAAATGTACAGATTTTCTTTGTACTTTTTAAGTGCACTGCTTCAGTCTCTCTGCATCGGATCCCATATCCTCGCCGCATATAGTTGGTGCGGCCGGACGATTGCGAAATAGCACCGTTCTTTCACTTACACGTCAGAAAAATCTTCATACAATACGCTTGACTAAACCACTACTAAAGTTAAAATTAGTGCGTCAAACTATTAGAGTGAGTACTCACTCTCACTTTAATCTCACTAATATCGAAGTTTTCTACTTAAATTGTTGAAATAATTCCGATGAAGGAAAAACTTTTTTTGATTTCACCATTGCTTTCCATCGCGGGAACCAGTGGCTTTCAGAATTGAATATTCCTTATCTGGGAAACATGCAAGTTAACGATTTTCAAAAACGACGAGATAATTTCAAAAATTATGAAAATCTTCCATGGTCACACTTAATGTGCCTGATTACTTTTTCAAATGAGTATCGCATGTCAGGATATTCAAAACGCTAATCTCGCTCCCCAAAGGTTTAGCAACAAATTTTGATTAAAGTTCATTACAAGCTAACCTAAATCAAAGCGCTCAGGACTGAAAAGGAAATTCACATCGCTCAACTCATCACCCATAACAATGGCGTTGTGTGACGACGTCACTTCATCTCACCGAGGAGAGGGGGGAGGGGAAAAACTTCGGCAAGTGCGACATGACGCTCTGATGCGGGAAAGGAAAAAAATATATATATCGTCCTTGTCACATGCATTAGGTTATTAGTAATTATTATTCTAAATAACAGCACACATAAATTACTAGACATAACTCTTAATTCTCTCACGGAGGTGAAAGCGAAATGAGAATATAAATACGAAATTCGACTTCACAATTAAAAACACGCGATGAAACACAATCATACGGCCGTTGAGATAATATCTATATGAGACCGAAAAATTTTAAAACTTTATTACGGCCGTCTGCAAACATGTCAAATTGCAAATGAGGTTTTGAGGTTTTCCGCTTTGAGAATTACCTCCGCTGCGTATGAATTTAAGCGGTTTATTTACGGGCGTTGGTCGTAAAAGGATTATATATTTACTACAGGAAGATATATTTTTGAGTTTTATTTTTATTACTGAAATTTATCCCCACATCTATTATTAAAATCCTTTGACGTCGTTCCCGTTTCGACATAATTTCGAGTCGACCTTATTAACTGCAAATTATGTTGTCGTTGTTTTACAGCAGTGCTGTATGGGAAGCAAATTAAATCGGCTCAGCGAAATGCCGAGTTGGTAAACTTTTTGGTGGAAGGAGGCTTATCATATTGGGCTAGAAGACAATGATTTTTTTTTAAGTTAAATATCATCAAATAATTACAATAAATTGGAATAATCAATATCGGTCTTTCATGTACTATTACCATATTTAATCAATAAACAGTTAAAGATAGTATCTATTACTAAATCTTCCACTATAACTTCATGAAATAAATTCGATTAAGTATAAACTTTAAAATTTTGCCTCAACCTTCTATAAAAGGCGCCACTATTTTTCAAAAATGTATATCCTTTATCTAGGGAACATACATGCTAACGATTTTCAAAACGTGAGATATTTCAAAAATCACGAAAAACCTCCATGACCACATAGCAATGAAGTTCCTCTGATAATTTACACTTAAATTACAGTTAAATAACGGGGACCAAGTTACTGTGGGGCTTGACCTTGATAAAACGTCTATAATGAGTAAGATGGAGTCAATTGTCAGGACAGAGGTAGTATTGCACTATGGCTTTAAACAAAACAACTTTGCTTCCGACTCCATCAATATCCTGATAAAGAAAAAAAACTCATGCAGACCCTTGTATGGTGTTGTTTGCTCTATGGCAGTGAGACAGGGACTGTGAGGCAAAATGAGAGAAAAAAAAGGCATTTCAAAAATAGTGAAACAGAAGTATGCGCAAAGTGAGCTGGCAAGTGCGTAAGACAAATGAAAACGCACGAAATTTTACCCCACGTATCACATATAAAAGGCCTGAAACTTTTAAATAAAATATTATATGTAGTACTAACACTTTGCGTGCCATGGACGTAATATTACGTCCTGCTAAACCTTCTGAGGATAGCCATGGACGTAATATTTCGTCTTTCCATTTAATTGGCTTTGTATGCGTGAAGCCGTAATATTTCCCCCGTGGTACTTTTCCAGTTTACTGCTTAGGGGCTCTGTTTTTTCAAAAATCAACTGCTCGATGGAAAAAGAGTTCACTTTATGTCTCGAGGACAAAAAGTTCTCTGTAGCTACCGGCGTCCTCATCTTAGGCCACTTAGTGTGAAAATTCTTTGGGCCAATGGACCGTTCGTTGGGGGCCCCTGTTTGTCATCCAGGAATTATAATGCTTTGCTTGGAACAATGCTTTTTTATGATTTCCATGCTTTAAATAGTTCAAATTGAGCGTATTAAAAAATTATTATGCATGTTATGGCGGTACATCATATGTTGCAACTTTTTCATTTTTCAAAAACTGTAGGTTTTCATTGTTAAATTATATGTTTAAAAATTAGCAATAAATGTTATTCAACTCATTTATAAAGAAGAGCAAAGTCCATCTTTATTGAAATGCACATCGATATAAATATATTTTTGATGCTAATGTTTAACAAAATGTACGAATATAGTAAAAATGACTGGATTTTTCAGTAGGGCTTTAAATTTAGCAGCCGGCACTCAAAGTGCTAACAACTGCTCATCCCAATTTGAACTGTCAGAATCATGGGGTCAGATGTCCATGCACAAATCGCAGAGAACTATGCAGGTCGGGGCTGGATGAATTCTTTGAAGTCCTCTCTTTTCCTCCAACTTCAAGGACAATCGTTTTAAGTTCTCTTAGCGACTTTAAAAGTTTAAAAAATAGGTTTTACATTAAAATATTTGACATTAAGCCTATTTTTCGTTGAAGTAATTTACGCTAATCCACAGTATTTTCCATGATGCTCAAAACGACCACGTACTTAATTGGAATGAATATTTATGAAAAATGGCTATAAATATTTTTTTTCTCATTTTTACCTCACATACCAGATATGAAAATCCCTGTAAATTTTACATAAAAGATACAGTACTTACTACTGATTAAGCCAATGGGAACGGTCACATGGGGTCAGAAGTCAACATAAAAATCGCAGATAGAGCTATGAAGGTCGGGACTGAACGAATACGTCGAAGCGCTTTCTTTACTTGCAACTTCAAGGACAATCACTGTCAAGACTGGACAAAGCATGACACACTCCCTAGACAATCACGAATGCAGGCCACTGAGCCATCCCAGTATGCGGGGCCCAGTACAGTATATTTCCACCCCATGGACAGTCTCAATTTTCTTGGTAACTTTAAAAGTTTAATGAATAGGTTTCAGATATTGAGTGAGACTTTTTTCGTTGAAAGGATTTACAGTAATCCATTATATTTTCCATCAACCTCCAAACGACCACGTAAGTGATGGATACTTATGAAAAATAGCTGTAAATATTTTTTTCGCATTTGCCTCACACATAAAAAATAAAGTGCCTGCGACGCTAACGTAAAATAATGTAGTACTAGCAACTGCTCACGCCAGTTGGAACTGTCACATGGGGTCAGAAGCTAGAAATCCCAGAAGCAATGCAGGTCGGGGCAGGATGAATTCGTCGAAGTCTTCTCTTTTCCTGCAACGTCAAGGACAACATCGTTGCTGAGACTGGACAAAGCATGTCACACTCCCCGGACAATCACGAATGCAGGCCACCGATCCGTCCCAGTGCGAGGGGCATCTCCACCCGATGGACAGTCTCCAGTGACCCCCCAGAAGCAGAGTAAGTAGGCTAATGCGCCCGACCCCTGGTGGGACCATTTTCAACATACCTACTCGCTCGTTTTCGTTTCGGAGATTAGGCACGTGTTAACCCCACAACCTCCGTCGCGTCGCGGGGAATATTGTGGAGGAGCAAGAGGGGTGTGTTCCGGGATGGATATATAGCTACACGTAAGCGTGGGGTGGATGTTCGTGACGATAAGGTCCGAGCGCGACTGGCGGAAAAGGCGTGACTCGCATTAAATATGCAGTTGAAACCACAAACGCCACTGCGGCGCTGAGATGAGAAACGCGTGCGAAGCTACCTAATATGAGGACTGCATTCCACGGGGTGGAAAAGAACCGTTTTAAATCACGAAAAGGTCGCGGTTAGACTTCGTTGTGGAAATCATCAACTAGAATATGTTGACTGCCCTGGACTGACAAACGCGACGAAAGCTAAGGGTTTGTTCACGTGCCATAAATTATTTAAAGAAAAATTTGGCTAGGAATTAGGTTTAGAGCATGCTTCCAAATAATATTGAGCCATGGATGATAACAGCCACGGAGAAATCAAGGCGGGAAACTTTCGAAATGAGGTGCTTTAGAGGAAAGACGAAGATGGTATGTATGTACCGTGTGAGTAACGTGGAAGCTCCGAGAAGAGAACGTAAGAATTATTTTGTAAACCTTGAACAGAAGTAGTGGAAATTCAATTCTCCACATCTT
The DNA here is from genome assembly GCF_921293095.1 of Ischnura elegans. Lineage (NCBI taxonomy): Eukaryota > Metazoa > Arthropoda > Insecta > Odonata > Coenagrionidae > Ischnura > Ischnura elegans. Next base: position 103,205,359 of record NC_060247.1, read on the forward strand.
GAGACACTTTGGCTCAATGAAAAATAACGTTGAAGGACAGGTGGAAAGGAAGATCAGCAAATTGAAGCAACGGATGATATGTATAAAGCAACTGATGAAGGATATAACGCAGAAAATTGTGCGGGTGTCAAAAAATTATCCGACCGGATAATTGAGTGGAAATCTGCGTCGAACCATGCATAGTATTGATTACTGTTGATAATGATAACCCTATATCATATATCATAAACATCGTACTCTATTACGGGAAAGCCCGTCCATCATGTGAACAGTGGATGCGTGGGTGAGGCCAATTAATGGGCCCAACATGAAAATGTTTTTCATGATGAATAATGAGGAGCTTGCCACGGATTCCAAGCGTAGTACTTCTCGTGATTGGCACTGCGCAGCTTGCATAACCCGGAAAAATAGCACAAAACTATGCCATTGAAAGAGCTCCTTAAGTGAAGTATAAACAGAATGATTGCAGTGGTCTGGGCTGATTCCGGGACCAACGGCCTGTAATGTGAGGTGCATAAAAGTGAACTTCGCTTCACGTATATGGACAAATGGCAATTCCATATTTATCATGCGTAGACTGGGCGTGATGATGCAGGAAAATAGCAAGCATAGTAACCTAGGCATGATGACATAACGAAAAATCATGCCATATGATGGCTTGACGAAGGAAATTATAGAAAGATGAGAGGAAGGAAGAATGGCAGTGTGGGTCCTGCAATAAGCTACACAAGGCGAATAATTAAGTAGAAGCAGTTGGAAAGAGAAGTTACCGTACCAGGATGTAATGAGTGAAGGTTTATTTTCCTTTACAGCATCAGCAAGAGAATAATAATAAACAATTCATAAATAGGCAGTGTAAAATGTAGTATTAATGTTAGCGAAGACACGAAGGAAGTAATTATTGAACAAAACTCCCAAAGGAACTACTTCTTGTCCAGCAAGCTCATTAACCCTCATATGGATTTACAAAATTAGTTACGTCGTTGGATTCTCGGCGCCGCAGCGGCGCCGCGTCATTTTTTGCTATTATCTTTCAAAGTTAGCCTGAATTTACAAGTTTTTTGATTGATAATGGTAAATACATCTATTATCTTTATTTCTTACCGTGTTTTGCTAGATTTTAACCCTTATTGTTGAAGTAATAACAAAAAAAATTGAACGCTGCATTCTTTTCCATTTCTTGCCGTAATGCTCTTTATTTCAGTTCCCTTTGTATGTTATTTTTGAGTGAAAGTTTTAATTTCGTGAGTAATTGTTGTTTGAAATATTTTTCTGATATGCAGAGCTCGGTAAACTCCGCTTTTTAATGTTTATATTGTTTATAATTTTATGTATCTAAATGCTAAAAATGATGACCAAATAAAATTCGTTTATGCCCATATGACATAATTTTGCTTCAACGCGTCCACCCATATGTTATATCTTTGCAGTGTATATAGAAGGATAAGTTATTAAACGTTAATAATGGAACAGATGTAGGTTAAGTGTGAAGAGACGAGTGTAACTTTCGTGATTTTTACAAGATTCTGGCGATCAAGACAAATCTTACGAATATTCTGGGAGCTTATGTCCTGAAATTAAAAAAATCACGTCTTATGGCTTTTGAAATATAAATAATATGGGATGATAAGCGGCGTGTCAAAGAACTCAACGCTTCTTTGGAGATGGAGCTAGAAGAGACGGTACTCTTTTCCTACCACGGAGCCCCATTCCCCCACTGGGGACGTGTAGCCCAAGCGAAAGGTTTCCTTAGATATGGACGGGTAAAAAAGTTTTGCGTGGGAGTGCATCAGATTAGGTTTTACTCCTGGATTAGTGGGAAGTCCAAAAAAAATAAATTCTTAGAAGTATGTGTTATTGGTGGTAGAGGAGAATGAGCAGCTGCCTTTTTTTCGTCCAAATCTGCGTGAGAAACTGATGATAATATGCTCTGGGGTGACAAAAATACCCCCACTTTGGAAGGACTTCCCTTACATTTTCTTTCCGTTTCCTTTCTTAGCGTTTCACTGACCCAAACATTGAGACTCTCCATACTTTCCCACTAAGCTCCCTTATTCGTCATTCACCACCTTCTTACCCCCTCCCACAAAACTTGATTGAACTTCTCACTACCCTAATGACCCACCGAGCTGGACCTTCTTGGAATGAAGGGAGGGCCACCGCGGGGCGTTTTGACAAGGCTTTTGTTCCCTGTCCTTCATGCAGCGTTAGAAGGATGAAGAAAAAGCAGGCTTTTGTATCTAATTGCCTCCTTGCACTCCCAACCTTTTTTGCGATAAGGATTTTCTACTCCTACCTGTCCTAACGATCTGGGTATTCCCCGATCCTTGGCAGTCTACAAACTACCGCTCCTTCACCTCAAAACAACCTCCTGGCATTCCTTCTCCTTTCTCCTTCTCACTCATCCCTTTACGTTAGTAACACCCCCAATGCATAAAACATCTGTACATTTCAGCACACATAGAAACGAGATATATGTTTACAAATTTTCACCTCATGGTAAATTGTCTTTTCATCTATTCATAATGAAACGATTTTTACCATGTAAAGTCTAAACATCGTCAGGAAAGAGAAATTATTTTCTATCACGAAATTAGTTGGGTAGTTATCTTGATTTCACCTCAATGGTAAACTGTCACGTCATCAGTAGCTATATAAACGCCAGCAATTTTGTATAGACTATCGTAGCCGCAAAGGGATTTTTTTCGAATGAAAAGTACAAGACATATAACAATAATTGTGCGATGTGTTCTTCACGGTATTCGGTGAAACTTCTGAATCTCTTGGTAAGTTACAGTTACTCATTCAGCGAGAAATATTCACACAACGGTGAGGAAGCATTATTCTACGAATTCGGATAATGCATTGTGTTAAATTTTTCTTAGAATTGCTGCTTGGAGTAATTCTAAACAGAGTCACTCTAGTATTTACCCAAAGCTGACTATCACCACGGCAGTAACGTGGACGCGGAGCGGAGAAGGTGCCCAAGCAAAACTAAGTCGGAAGCCATGGAAAAACAACTTTGAATAGCCATGAGTTTCTATGAATAATTCTCGCAAAAAGATGAAGTTTTGTCAATGAACATTATAACGAAGCAAACGTAATGATTCTTAGCTAAAAGAGAAAGCACAATTGGTATTGTAATATTTTCCTTTTGTTAAACAATTTCACTTGGTTTATAAGTTAAAAATTAAATAATAGGATTAAAATAGATTATAGCATTTCATATGAAACATTATTGCTTTGACATTAGCGTTGAAAGTGCAGACCCTGACGTAACGATGAGGAAATTCTCGGTCCAAGCAAAACTAAGTCGGCGGCCCATGAGAAAACAACTTTGACTAGCCATAAGTTTTTATGAATAATTTTGTAAAAAGATGAAGTTTTGTCAATGAACATCATATTGAGGCAAATATTTTGATTTTTAGCTGTAATAGAAAGCAAAATAGGTATGGTAAAATTTTCCTTTTGTTTAACAATTTCATTTTGTTTATAATGTTTAAAAATATAAATAATATGATAATAAATATATTATAGCATTTCATACGAAACATAAATGATTTGACATTAACATTGGGAGTGCAGTCAATGACGTAGCGACGAGGAAATACTGAGCGCCGCAGCGGCGCCGAAAATCCAACGACGTAACTTTTTCCATTAGAGGCCAATAAAATGTAAACTATCGACACTATGCTAACAAAATTTTATACGTAGACGAAGAAGGCAGAAAAAGTAGACTACTGAAAATTTCAGAATGATCCATTGGAATGGAAAATTTTTACACCACTTTTAAAACCACGAGCGCCGCTAAGGCGCAGAGAATCCATATGAGGGTTAAATATCGACAGCCACTGTGAATGGTTTTATTTCATTCTTTTTAGCTCCAATGTGTCAATACACCAAAGGCCGCAAGGAAAACCTCAACGATGGCGAGTTATCTACGAGGCTAACCGAATCATTCGGGATTTTATCCATGAATTAGTATAAGCGATCCAATGCAAGGCATTTATATTATATATTTACATATATGCAAGGTATATATAATTTGACTCGCAATTCCATTGTTTCATAAAGTTTTTTGAAGTTCGTACGCCGTAGTTACCTCAATGAGACACAGATCCATTTAATAATGGAAATGTTAATTTAAAATAGTACCATTTGTTAATTTACTACACTATCTATGAGCGAAGCGCTATTGGTAAAGAAAACATGTCCAATGAGCCAAGAATAGGGCTAACTTATGTGATGTTATGGTTAAGGATAGGATTCAAGGCGTGCCTTGAGGGTTTAGCCCAGTTCTTGGTCGTAATTCAGATAGTTCACCAAAATTTCATGCAGTCTGCATTCCCGAAGTGACCTCCAGCAAACTTTAGAGTGAGGCGCTCTTGGGATGGGATTATGGCGGAAACATTAGCGTGACGATATGAACTAATGAATGTCCCGCATTAGTGAAACGCTGCATCATGGCGTACCATGCATAAAACATTATCTACTGTACGCGAGTGTGCTCATAAAACCTATTTGCACTAACGGCAGAGAAGACGACTACTACATCTTTTACTGCTTTATAACTTTACTTTCCAAAATTTAAGTGAGGCAAGATTTATCTAACTCAATGAAATAACACAGACTTTGTATTTTTTGCACTTGGCGGTTTATTGATCGGTTTTAACGCGCTGGAGTAGTGGATAGTTAAAGAATTAGCTTGTCGTCCAATAGCTTGCAAGAAGAGAACAAGCCGGCAATGGTAGGAGGTACAATGAAAGAGAGAGCTGATCCAAGCAAGACAGTGGAAGTTAGGTTATCACTTGGGAATAGTATTTTGGAATCAGAAAGAAAGAAGGCAAAAATACGTGGAAAGTTTTTTAACAGAATGAAAAAGCATGGAAAATCGAAATTGCAACTATGGTATGACTTTCACGAGGTTTTATCACAACAATACGACCATTAAATATCAAATACGCTATAATCGTGTCAAAATACGTTAAAAGGCTCGTGAATAGACTACAAGGGATTCAACCACCTTGATATGAGCAATTTTTTATTCAATGAGTCTAACCTTAGTTACTCATTTAAATTTACCGGAAATGCTCCCCCTAAGATTGATTTAAATATCTATTATTTCATGTATATCTTGCATATAACCGATTGCAGTAGCTGCAATACACAACATTTATATCGCCTACAACGACAAAGTGTTTTTAGGGAAAAGAATTTTGAAATTAGGAGGAAAATAATAAGAATTTGATTCGTGGAATGTAGATGTAGCAAATAAAACAGCATGGAATAATTAAAGTTGCTACTGTAGTACTAATTACACGAGGTTATATCTTAAAAATAAAATTTTCAGTCATGAAATACGCCGTAATCGAGTCAAAATACGACCAAAGATTGGTACCAGGCAATAAGGGATTCTATCACCTTGATTTCAGCAGTTTTTTATACTATGAGTCTATCTTAGTTACTAATTTAGTTCTGCTGGAAATGCTCCCATGAACAAGTTGCCTATTTGAATATTTCTTTTTTCACGGATACCCTGCAAATGACCAATCGTATTTGCTGCAATACAATACAATTTATATCGGCTACTGCTGGGACGAAGTTTATCAACCCTTTTCCACCAACCGTAGCCATATGGCACATTCCTACCACTTTGAGCACATGAAGCTCTTGAAGTAAACCAGCACTCCTTTTTTCTGTCAAATTGTTACCAATATGTTGCCAAAAATTGTAGTGACGTAATGCAATCATTAGTTTTCATTTGAAGTTGGTCGAAAAGCTCACTGACGGAAAGAGTCGGGTGCAAAAGGAAAATTCATTATGGATATCTATTGTCGGTAAATTACTTCCAATCAGAGTAAAAGTAAACAGGAAATAACATTTAATAGATAATTTTCAGCTTCCTTCATCCAAAAATATGTTCATCCTGAAGATTCATCCTTCCAATCAAGGTAAGTCGTAGTAATCGGACAACGTTACATTCTGTACTCGTTACCACCAACGTGTATGGCTACGGGTCATTCTGAAGAAAGAAGTTAAAGTTAAAGAACCAAAATATATCACTGGATTACTGAAGACAACCATAGTAGCAACTTGCCAAAATATGCTCATAATCCCTGGGCGAAAATAGGCTAAAACACACGAAATTTTCCACTCATTCATCACAAGCGAAATTCTGATCGTCGATATTCAAGTAGCAAAGAAATGTTCGCTGCGGAAGAAGCGCCAGAGGATAAATTATTTTTTTAAGAGAGGAAGACAGGACACGACCGGGGGGCATGTTTCGTGTTATGTTTGTGTTTCTAATTCCCTCACGGGCGGCGATGCTCATTTTCTTTTATTCCTTCCCATTGCTATCTCCACGAGTGGAAAAAAGAGCACGTCCCGTCGCTCGAGGGCCTTCCCAACGAGAGCGCTAGGTGTGTGTCCCCCTTTTCCCAGTCTGTTCGCCACACATGCACACAAAGGAGGCAGTTACATCGGGAAAAATACAGCGGGTGCCCTTTTTCTGCTTTGGCCAAGAGAAGGTATAACGGGCGGGCGAGGGATAGCCCTGGCGCGTGACGACACGTACGGTCGCCGCTACGCTAGCTGTTCCCCTTTCCGTCCAAGTCGTGGACGAGCATCGATGGAGGACCATGTGATGAAAATATCGATACACTTCAGATGGACTAATTGATTTGGCGCGAAAGGCTGGTTTGCATGTAGGCTGCTACAGTAGAGGCTCAAGAAAGAAATCTCGCTGATATTATCTTCACAAAAATATCACGAGACTGCTGGTGTGCTTCGTGATGGCATGAATAGAAAGGAAAGCGGTGGAATGAGATTTGATAACCTCCCGGCGATGTTGGTTAACATTTCTCGGGCTTCCCTCCGAGTTAAAAATTCAATTTCTGCCAATGTTTTGAGCACCGACTCGGGTTTCATCCGCAGGGTTACTGAATGTCGTTTAATTTTTTGTCTTTTGATTTGTTTTTTGTCGTTTTATTTGTTTTTTGTCGTCCCATTCATTATATTTCAAACAAATAAAACGGCATTCAGAATCCCTAAGATTGAGCCCCGAGTCGGATCTTGAAATGTTGGCAGAAATAGAGTTTTTAACCCGAAGGTATCCCGAGAAAAGTTTACCCACAAAAAAGATGGAATTTGCGTAGGAGAAATAATTTGATCTCCCCTTATTTGTGAGATTATTAAAGCAATTTCTGGCTTACCATCGATGATAAATCAGTAATAAATAGAAAATAATCAAGTTGAACTGCTTCAACTTCCCCAATAGATCGAATCAGGACATCAAACGATTCGTGTACTCTTTGTAGTCAACTTGTAAACCCAACTTATTTCTTGGATTACACATCGATGTGGACTGCTGTAGCAAGCGGCGATGATACATACATATTATATGCCACCGCATTTATATCGAGTTGCTGTTTACGGCGCACTTATAAACATCAATTCTTACAGCGTTAAAAATTCAAACTCTTCAAATTTCTCCAACTATCTTCAATCGAATCATGGTCCACCACGTTCTGATTACATACGACAGTACGAGGTTTTTACTCTTACCTTAAGCGTAAATCATTCGTTTTTCAATTTTATTTTTGAGAGACATTCATATGATATGAGTTGGGTGATTAGGGTCATTGCTCAAAAAAATATCAGGAATATCAAATGACAAAATGACGACGCTTTGATTATCAACCACTAAATTATAAAACCTTATATCATATATGTATTAAAAAATTACTTAATCCCTGCCCCTGAATCTGAACAAGGCACCTATCATATTCGACATTAGTTAAAACGTTTTATTTTCTGCCTGTGACATCGATTTATGCGTGATATATCTCGATTTCATATATGAGAATTTGATTTTTCCTTATCGATGAGGAATCTTGTATCTCATAAGGAATAATGTACCAAAGTACTCATTCCTTTTTAGGACTTAGGTGCCATATGCAAACCATGACTGTCAATAATATTTGCGTCTAAGTGAGCAATATTCATTCTTTCGCTGTTTAGCCCATTACAGATTAAAATATTCACCTATCACATGTCACTAGGATGCACTATATATATTTAAACTCATCACTTTTCAGGCATTTCTAACGTGAATATGACCAAGCAGAAATAGCCCTTTTACACTATGCACTTCATTCATTTATATTGCATTCACTAGATTAATATTATCACTCACCATCGTCGATCAAGGCCTTTAAACATCACAGAAAACAGCAAAACACTTACCTGAAAAGAAAAATAGTAAATGAATTAGTTTGAGGATACACTAATATAAAAAAAAGATATTTTAATTACATTGGTGCAAGAACTTTTTGCATTGAATTAATGATTTCATTGAAATTAATCTTATTCCTCAGCCTGAGGATGCACATAATGATTTTTTCCCAGTTCGAAATCTTTTATAATCAGGCAATTCAGGAATCAAAATTTATATGCATCATTCATCGAATGAGATAAGCATTTTGCGAATGAATAAAATTAAATGCAATTTCTGCTTATATTTACCATCATCTGGAGGAAATAATTTTGCTGAAGAGATTTCATGGTGAAGGCACATGTAAATGTTCAAAATGATCTACTCAATATATTGACGTTGATTGCAGTAAAACTTTGTGAGAGACGAGCTTCCGGGAGATATGGGGGTATGAAATACTTCCCAGTGGATGAGAAGTGGTTTAAGTGCGAAAACAAACTGTGTCAAGGTTGTGAAGCTGAATTACCGCATTTGTTGATTGTACGAATCATACTATATCCGTGTTAAATAGCGCCCCTAAGAAGTAGTTATAAATACAATTACGCCAATTCATAACAATCTCATAAAATTCTCTGTGGGACATATACCACATATCAAATATTGGATCCCCTATGCACACTACAAGATCGAAGCCAGTGAGTCAATATTCCCTTTTCATTTTAAGATGACAGAAAAATCTTCAAACGAGAAATTAATCACGAAAAATAACAGTCAAGAACGGGTGTCACGCGTCCTCTTATAAATTCCGTTGAACTTTAGAGGGCAATATATATGTATTTCTTCTCTTGTTCTTGCTTTTCTGCCTCTGCGTCACATTGCATACCCTTCACCCCTTATCCTTCCCCTTAACTCTATCGCGGTGGCGTCAGAAATCGATTTCATAGCCTTCGCATCACAATCCAGCATACGCGAGATCACACACGCACATAAACGAAAGTGCACGCTTGCATACAGCCGCCAACTCCCTTCATCTCGTTTTAAAGGACAAATGCGTGGTAAGGGGGAAAATATCGATTTTTGGCATCGATATTTTGTTCAAATCAAGTCAAAGATGTGGTTGTAGTTGGCATTAATGAATACGGCGTAGTGAAAGTTAACAGAATGTAAAAACTAATAAAATATAAATTATAAATTAGGATACAATGAAATATGTACCTAATTTGAATAAATTCACCCGATTCAGGCGTGATGTAATGGAAGTTCGACAGGTTTAAAATAAAAGGCACTTATTCACAATTATTTTAATTCGTGAAACGTGCTTCGGCTCACAGCACCTTCGTTTGGTACAGTCATACTCCCCCACCTCATCCGAAATAATAAATAAATGTGAGTTCTCACGTAATGTGAGGTCTTGTGCCAGATGACGGCTCTGTGAGCCGAACGAACGAACGTGACGTACGCATTGAAATAATTGTGGAAAGGTGCAATTGCCTTTTATATTATTACATATTATTTGATCTAATCTCTTGCCAATGCCGACTTTTACTAACACACTCCTCTAAATTAACGAGCGAGGAAAAGTTATGTGACCTTCTATGAACTATTTATTCATCCTCTTTGTTATATCCTGTAATTTAGGTCACCCTGATCTATGATGGACAAATAACTGCACCAAGTCGAATTATACCACCCCAGGCTGTTTAAAAATTTGCCCTTATCAATGTCTCGACTGCGTCGTCACTTCAAGTTACGTCAAGTGTGGTCATTCTGTACGAGGATTCATTTGTTATTATTTATTAATAAATAATATGTCTCAAAATCATATAAGTTAAGCTGGCAGATTCGTCACTATACCGTAAAAAAACAAAAATCTTCGCGAATGCTATGTGAGAGAAGTTTTTCCATCATATACGCCATCCGTTTATGTTAAAAAGCGAAAGTAGGGCGTACAAAATGTTGACAATAATGCCAGATTATTTTAAGTCAACCCTTTCACTAGCTGTTTCAGCCGGCCTCAAAGCTTTTCTCATTTAATATAACGTGATTTGACATATGCTCATACATAAATTTGCTATTAACTAAAAAATAACCCCGGAACGTGATTAAATTTTTGTGTAACTCAGATTTATTGAAAAGCATATCAGTTGCAGTATAATGTAATATGCATTACACTAGCAATCAAAATCCTATCAATAATAACCAAACCTGTGTAAAAAATTGATTTTCAAACGGAACGAAATTTTCCAGTTTTGTTTAATTGAATAAATAAAATTTTTAAACCATAAATTTGTCACGAAAATCCCATTTTTAGTGTCCTCCAGTTGATATAGGAAAGTTATATGAATATATTCAGAAATTCCCGTGAAAATAACGATTACTTCGCGTATTGCACGAACCTAATCAACAAAGAAATATAAATGCGATCATCCAACTGCTTTGAACTGGCACGCGATGTGTTCTAAAGTTCTGGAAACCCAAGTGCCGCCAAGTTACGTTAGGTTAAGTCGTTGTGAACTTGGGTCGAGTGGAGAGGAAGCCCGAGGCGGAAGGGGCATGAGCAGAAACCGTAGAGGAAGGGTGGAAGGTCACATCTTTCCTACGGGATAGCGTATTTGTGTGTGTGTGTGGACGTCACCACGATTCCAATCAAGATTTTATTGTTGCCCGGCTCCCGAAGGCCTTTCTTGGCGCACAAAAAAAGGAATATAGACATTCGTTCCGTCGTCTTTGCAGAGGGAAAGATACGAAAAGGAAGGAAGAGGACATTCATTCCTACCGCGACTCGGCCATACAACAGAGTCGGGGGGAACATAATGGAAAATAAAAACGAGACGATCAAACATTCCACTGTTCCCGACCGCTGATCTGCTGCCGCGCGCACGACCTAAATGGGACACGGACGGAGAAACGGGGTCTAAAAAACCAATTTAATAAGATGTGTTTTCATCTTCGGTACCTATTATGTCTTAGAAGTATGAGACTGTTTGTACGAACTCACAGTCATCATCAATTAGATCTGTAAGCTTCCTGGAATGTGCAATATGTTTACTATGAAGTGCAGACGCTTTTAAACTGTGAAAATTATACAGAAAAACCTTTACTCGTCAGTACTTTAAGGACCTAAGTTTTATACTTAAACCAGAATGAAATACTAAATTAAACGTATAATCGAATAATACCGCATATTTATCTATGATAACTTTGCTGCCATAATTTTTGCCTCTCAGATTTTTGAGTTGGAATACTATGTAATCTTTTAGGTTTATAATTTTTCTGCTTTGATTTGGTTAGTAGCAATGTGTGAATTCTACGAGCACGAAATTAATGAAGGCCTTGCTACGATTTTTATGGGATGTCTGCTTAATAAATCTGAGTACTTACTGCACTTTACTATATTACGTTCATTTCAATATATTAACGAGTTATGAGCAAAATTTCAGCAAGTAAGCCACTTTACCGGTGGGGATATCCTTGAATATATACTTTACTACTCTAATTGTTAGATTTCCGTTCGCTATTATAAAATAAATACCAGTAAAATTACAAGTAAATGACTAGTTTACCTTCGTAAATGCTTCCATAATCATTAGTATTTCGCCAGTGATTGTCATAGGATTTTTTTCCATCATTCGCGATACTTCTATTAATGTATAAACTCTGTGTCTACTAGCCACTTTACTGGTGGGTATATCCTTGAAAATAAACTTTATTACAGTAATTGTTAGATTTCCGTTCGCTATGATAAAATAAATACCAGTAAAAGTACAGGTAAATGACTAGTTTACCCTCGCAAAATTTTATTTTCAGCTGAGCTTGTTGTAGAACGTAACCGTGGTGATTGATACTAATTTTTCCCTGGGAAAAGATGTTTGAGTCATAACTGCGTGAATCCTACCAATGAAGTAAGAAAAAAATGTTTACATTGAGCGTTCCATAGCTTATTTTAATGCATTAACGAGTTATGAGTAAAAATTTCACCAAATAGTAAGCATTGACCCTTATGGGATTATCAGTGTTTTGGTCAAAGTGGGCGTGGCTTGTCCTACCCAAGCACCCCCATTCCTGCCACACTTCGCTCCACTCTTGAAACCAGTGGTGCCCCCTCCAGATATTTACAATCTCCTTGGATGCAGTCTTTCGTTTCTATGCATTGACAAAGTCTTGTGAGATAACATGGCAACGCCCGCCACTCACTCTACTCATCCCACAGTCCTATTGTCGCAGGTCCCACATCATGTCGCGACGACACACGAAACATTCCGTGCTTGCACGACTGCGCCAGTCGAAAAGATATATGAAGAGGATCATAGTGGCAGTGGAGCTTGAAGCATGCAGCCGACACTTTCTCGTAGGGTCGCGCCGTCCTGACGCCAGCCCCGCCAAGACAGGGAAATGACGACCCCTTCAAAACACGATACGACAACAGCCGCGGGAATTCACATTCGTTGAAATCATATAAAAAATTTCGAGTTACGCTGAGATAGAATTAAATGGCGCTGTCCTCCCACCCAAGACAACCGGTTGTTAGTGGTTTTACTAAATTAGTCCGCATATTAATCTGTTCCGGGGAACCGATCGTAAAACGAATGCAATCGAATGTTTGATCGGATTATTTACGTACGAGAAATCGGTCAAAATGAAATGAGCGCTCGTAAATGCTGATAAGTTGGAACTCATGAATCGTGAACGAATAAAGCGAGAAATTCCGCGCTAAAATTGATGAAACTGTGCGAGAGGCAACAATATCGGCGAAATTGAAAACTTTGAAAAGCGCACGCAAAATTAGTTCAGATCGTGCACCGAACCCATCACAAAGCTACTCGTTAGGTTTAATGTATTTTAAACCCCAAATTGTCTACTGCGCAACGCCACTCTTAAGCTTTCGATAAAACTGGGCGAATACAATTTGAGTTTGTTTCCAAAAAATACCACTCTCACGAGGTACATTGTCGAATAATGACACTCAAGGTGCCATGGAGCCGCAATAGACTCACGAGCCGCAGTTCTTCTGACCTCTGGTTTAGCCACGAAAATTAAAATTGAGGATTATCCAGTCGGCCATTAAATTTGTTCCTACCAACCGCACATTTAAATGCATTTACAAAATTCATTACTCGCTGATCTGACTTTCCCGGAAAAATAACGTATAATTAGGGCTGTTAACTTAAGGTAGCAATTGAAATCAAGCTTCTAGGGGACGAAGTAGAACTTCAATGAATTCAACTGGGGTATAGAGAATGAAAGTAGTGAAGAGCTTATGAGTAGCGACAGAGACAGGCCAAATCGCAAATTTATATGCAAAATAGGGATGGGATCTGTTTAGTGCCCGCAGAACTATGTTTTTCCCGCCCACGTGATGGCGTGAGACGAGGTCGCTGACGAGTTAGAATTCTCACACCGCACAATAATTGTCCCCTCTGCCGATAGGCAGCAGCACGCGACCCTGAGCCTTCAGTTGTTAATTTTGGGGTTTCCCATCTCCATCCATAAAACCCTTAAAGAGTTCCTGTAACGCCCATGTCTCCTTGCTCCACCTTCCTCATAATTTGATCAGTGCCCAAATTTGGGGCTAACTTGGGCCATTAGCAGAGGCGTGCCACAGCACGAAAGCAGTGATTATAATCGCGACCAGGAACAACCGCTGTATTCCTTTCATTAGCCTTCAGTGGCGTGCACATGTTTTACACTCTATAAGTATAGTCGAAAAAATCTGCAAGAATTCAAAACCAGTTCATCCATCAACAATACTCTAATAATCATTCTCAATAGGAAATACAATGGTACAAAACATAACTGATATAGGATAATTCATATCCCGCCAATTTTTGCCACTTAAAATCAGCGCTCCATTAGGCGAAGTATATATTCTTGGTATGGTATTTGGAGGAGGCGTCCGACAGCTGAGATCATTTACGCCATGAGGAAAGGTTAGGTAAGGAAGGGTGGATAGAAACCCAGCGTCGGTATTAACAAAGCTCTTAACGAAAGACGACAAGGGGATCACGACTGAGCGTCCCATCCGACGGACGACTGCTGCGCTTGAAATGTCCTCCATACAACACTCAAGCAGTGATTGGGTTGTCTCTGAAAATTCTCTGCCGTCGCCGGGATTTGAACCCCAGCCAATGGGATGCCAACACTATGGTCACCATACCAACCCGAATCCTATGTTTTCGTTTTCGCGAACTTGTAACATAAAATGTGGGTGTTATTTTACACGATATACTGTTTTCCACGTGCGCGGAATTCGAGCGAAAAAACTTCATGCTTAACTGAGTGAAACCTTTCCATTATGGAGAATAAAAGATAATAACTTCGTTAGATCACTTACATATTTATAATGGCACGACCCGGGTTTCATAATATGGTTTTAGCCTGAAGTGGTAGCTAAGGTATGAAAATCGTGCCTTTTTAAATAGTGAACCTCACTAAGCTTTATTCTTTTATTCTCCACAATGATACAAGTTCACAAAAAAGTTGATTAATCCACGTAGCCTATTGTGCAGCACTAAAGTAACCATTGCTGTGGAATGAAAATTGAATTTTATGAGGAGTGAATGGAGACCATTATTCGATGGTTGAAGCACTCACTGATTTAGTCGCATGTGTCTCATAGTCTTATTGTGCAGTTTTAAAATACTCGTTGACAATAGAGATGTGCGAGTCGAGTATCGAGTATCGAGCTGAAAACTACTCGCGAGTATCGAGTCGAGTATGGTAATTTCTGGACCAGGAAATACAATATGGCATACTCCAACATATTCTCTTTTTCCCAATCCTCTGGTATACTTTCTATTCTGAATGCTTATCCTGATGTGAAAAGGAAAACATAATGAGGAACGCTGGTATGTAAATAATGGTAATTGTGTCAGCATTAGGAGATGAATGAAAATTAATGTGTCTTAAACAGTTCCATGAGCACAATTTAAATGAATGAACCCCTAGTAATATGTCGAAAATTTAATTAATGTGTTTATCTAAACGGCCTGGAAGAGACCTGAGTAAAGGTAATAGAGAGTAACAGAGATAATAATAGTAATAGAGATACACATAAATTAATCACTGGCTTACTGGTCTCGGCACCTCTGTAACAGAAATTACTCGACTAGACTCGACATTCGTAATGCTACTTGAAACAATTGAGGTGAGTACTAACTGCTCGACTAGACTCGAATTTTTTAGTATTCGCACATCCCTAGTTGAGAATATTTTCAATCATCTTCTAGCACAAAATTTAAATTTCATCCAATTTTCTGCTGATCTTAATAATGTTGCAAAAATGTCAATAATTTCAATATAGTCCGTAAAAATTACTATGATACTCACCCTAAGAACAGGGTGGAATTAAGAACAAACCCGTGAGCAAATTAGTTCAGGCACGGATTTAGGTCAATCAAAGGCATTAAGGGCAAAAATATATTTAAATATTTTAAATAAAATACTTTTTAATATAAAGAGGCATATTATTTCAAAAATATCTTAAAATATTTTATTACTTTTAGTTTACTTAGTGTTTTACAAAATCAGTACACGCGCTCAACCAGCTTTAAACTCAGCGGTTTAAAAAAAAATTAGAAAGAATGAACCCCCTCTTATTATTGCTACAATACTCAACCTAATCTCCCCATTGTCCAATTTCAACAAAAGTATTTTATACATGATCTGAATCGACTCTCCGCGGTAAATTGGTCGCACTTGAAGAAGAAAGATTGCTTGTTTCCGGTCATATTGGGAAGTAGTAGAGCTTCCATCCGCACCTCAGCCCCGTCGCTGGAAAACTCTAGAAACCTTTCGAGTGCGATCGGAAAGAATTTAAGATAAATAAACCGAAGCAATCAGAGAGTAAATCTGCCCAAGAGTGATTTTCGGCCTCAGCAGATGCAGCCAAGATTAAAATGGCGTAATCCCACATCTGGTAGTGGGTCTGATAGCCGGATTACTTATCTCTTTTCCATAATAGCTATCTCAGATACATCTGAGTTCTGCCTCCCAAAAACTTAGTTTTTCACTTCTTCTACTAGATACGATTAAATTTCCAGGCCTTACATTGTTGGATCATCTACTTTCGCACCGCGTTCCGGTGATATTTGAACAGCTTGATTATTTGAGAATCTTGTCACTCAAATAGGAAAAAGTATTTTGTTTCCAACGTTCAAATCTCGATCTTCATTGAGAATAACATTAGAGTGCTCGGTATTCAATCAATGCTCAATATCTAAATCAATGTTCGACTTTTTTTTAATTTTTCCGGAAACTTCCGAAACCTAAGATAACATTTTAAGTATCGTATTCTTAAATTTAAAATTCTGTAAAACACCCAATTGGGTATATAATATGTAATTAAAATATCAAAGAGTGACTGTAAATTTTTCGGGAGTCACAGTGAAATGTTACTTTTGTGTAATCTTGTAATTACACATTTTTTCATTCTCCAAAACGAAAACAAGGTTTCCCATGGTGACATTGCAGAAAACCCAAAGAAATCATTGTTTGCACACCCACGTTTCATCTGATTCAGATTTTAACGGTAGTGATCATGCAAGGCTTTATCCTAGTTATATTTCACTCGTTATAATCCTCGAATTTGCAAAAAGTCGGGCATATATCCTGTGAAAGTCATGAGGAGCCAAAACTGTTACATAAATTAATTTAAGAGTTTGAGAAAATTAAGAAGTTTAAGAATATTACCATTTGTAGACGAAAAATTAGTAATATTTCCTCTTTTTTGTTTCCTTATGGGTTCCTTTCGCTAGGGAGGCAATATTTACGCTTAAATTTCACTAGCCGCTTTTATTCCACGAGGTGGCACCAGTTATAATATTATTATATACAGCCTTAATCAAGGTCATCATTTGAAATTTCGGCATAAAGATTCATTCAACCTTCTGAGCATAAAAGACATAAATAGACATGCAATAGATGTTTTAAATGCTTGGCCTGTAAAATAGCCCTCCTTAGTACGTTATGTTTCTTCATCGAGTGAATATAGTTTGTGTTGAATGTATTATTTAAATGTCTAAGGAAACTTAGCTTATTTTTCTCACAAGCTTAATTGTGTAATAATTAATAAAAGACAATTGACTGACTCTTATTAGTACAATATATTCAAAAAAGGTAACAGCTTCTCATTTGAACGAGTTTTCAAATAAAATGCCCGTGAGAATTCTTCACTACTCCTTTTATTTTTTATACATAATTTAATTAGTTTCACCTTATCTGAGGAGTCAACTTACTTTTTTTCAGTAATTTATCTTTCATTTCTGCGTACCTATCCTATCCACGACATCCAGCCACCACCAACCTTAAGTCTGTCACCCGGGGCCTTACTCCAGAAACCTTCCTTTAAAGGGGTCGGCTGTTGAATAAAGCGGCCAAGGTAATCGGGTTTAATTTAATGCACGTGACTGGGATTAGCCGGATATTTGTAATCTGAGCGCTTCTTTGGTAGAGAGTTAAGGTTGGGGCAATTGCTTTAGTGACTGACTCCCTCCCCTAGGGGGAGAAAAGGGTTAAAGGCTTTCGGAGGGGAAGGGGGTCAGCACTAACCCGAAACAACACCTTGACTAAGGAAGGCCCCTTAGGGGAGAGCGGGACAGGAGCTGGTTCAGGTGAGGGTAGGGTATGGACTGGGATTGCGACAGGATCGGGGAATGGGATCCCTCCCTCAACGAACGCTCCCCTCAGGGTCCACACGATGAGCCTCCGGACTACTAGGTTAGGGACCGGAGTGAAATAAGGGCGTAGGGGGAGATGAGGGGGTTGGAGGAGTAGTCGACAATGGGTTTCCACCCGCCAATGAGGACGGCAGTACGCTCGACTCCCAATGGTATTCCCGAGGGATGGGTCAAGTTAAGTGGCTCCTCATGCCAGTTGACGGGCGTACCATGAAAGATCTCCTCCTCCAAATGAGGGTCGAAGCGCTTGAAAGCGACTGATTTTTCGGCCTGTGGTCTTTGTACCTCATCTAGGTCACGTATTTATGGAATATGGAGTATTTTAACTGCCCTTATTAAATCACGAGATTAAGTTCAACCGATTCAGGGGTGATATAGTTGAAGTTGGACATATTGAAAAGAAAGCTAGCTGCACTTTTCCACAACTATTGATGCGTACGACTCGTTTCGGCTAATTACCCATTAAATATACATATACGCATCAAATAATTGTGTATTGTTGTCAATATAAGTGCAACTACCTTCCATTTCAATATCATGAAATTAACTTTATATAACCTAGGCTCCAAAAACCAATATAATATGCTATTAACAACTAATTTAACTTCTCTCAGGATTGTTTGCTTAATAAAATAATAATTATATAGTTCGCAATTACGCTGACGCTTGCATATTTGAGCATTTGGTGAATTAGAGACTACGTAGCCCAGTTTTCATTTTTTTAATTATCGCCAGTGTATTTCATGAACCTTGACCGACTCCAGCGGTGTGCCTTGAAGAAATTATACAAGTACGGTTTAGTCAGTACATTTTTCCCCTTTATCATATAATATTTTAGAGTGCTTCTGGTCATAAAATTATCTTCGCCATATTTCCGTCGAGCCAACGGCGTGTGTTTGTCTTAATTATGAAAAAGGACGTTTTGGTGTCTTTTCTGAAAGCCAATTACGTTTACCAGTGAACGTTAATCTTCTTAGAACACATAAATCGGCTTTAATGAGAGCAGTTTGGCTGCTAAAACTCCTTGTTATTCGGGGGATAATGAGTTGATTTACGGGCGGGTAGGATATAAGGTTTTAATTAAAGAATTTCATGTAAAATCAGAGGCAGTGATTCATATGACTTGGGCATTGGCTTCGCACATCACCTTACGCGTGGATGCTTGATTATGAGGACTTAAAATGATAACCGGGAAATATACCGATTTTTATCATTTCTACTAATTGCTGTGCCACTGGTTGATAATCACGCATGGAAACGGAAAAATAGTCACAGACGAATTTGGGATCATTTTATTTACCTACTTTAAATTATCTTGAAACACTACGATTCTATGCTATTCACTTCCTGTTGCATTTTTTACTACACTATACCTGCATAAAAAGTATTGATATGTTAGGAACTCGCATGAAATTTTAACCAGTAAAATATAATTAGGCATTGGAAAAAATCCTCCAAACTGTAAGCATTATACAGATGTATGCAGATAAAACGAAGCTTATGAACTTTTGAGGTATTTATATCTTTTCCATACCAAATTCAGCTCTTAGAAATCTTCTTCAATTATTATGGAACATAGGTTGTCAGAATAATTATATTGTTCAATTAAATTGATAAAAGTGAAAACGTTGATGGTATTTTGAGTTCGATGGCTAAGGACCCTCAACCCTGAAAACTCTTGAAAGTTACGCTGCACTGTTTAGAAATCAAAGAGAAACGTTAACAAAATTATTACGATTCTTTCACGGATTCTGAAATTTTTAAAAACTTGCGGTAAATGATTTCCAATTATTGAATATACTGAACTTAGCTGTTCTCGAAATTTAGAGGATGCACAAGAAGAGCTATTGCGAGCTCTTGGCGGGAATTTAAAATCAAGTTATTGGTTGAAGGAGATGTCTTAACCACCTGCTCTAAAATCTGTTTTCAATGCATATGTGCGAACCATCATTGAGTTTTGCTCTCCAATGTGGATAAACGCTTCCCCTACCACCCTCTGGGCCAGTTATACAATGTTTAGCTAACTTTTACTGGAACGTGATGCAGCCGTAATCTTAAATTTGTAATATTAGAAGTTACATCAAAGCGAAGTAGTAATAAAGAACGTTTGTTTATGCTTTTCACCGTAAGTAGAAGAATTTACTAACTACATTTTTCATACTTTTTAATTTTTAACCATACAGCATAAAACTGGTCCTAAAAACTCTAAACCTTCCTCTCAACTTATTTTATATACATATATGTATGGCGCGACAGCACGTACATTAGTACCGGTTCTCATCTCGCGTGGACATACTCTTGGCCAATTTTCCCACCCTCCACCGAATCTCATCAGACCCCAAGTCTCTGCACTCAATTATTATCAATGGCTCTCTCCGCTGCTCTGAGCCCCTATCCTTATTTCCACTGCACATCCCCACTCGCGCACCCCACAATATAGAAACTTTAAACAACCTCAATTCCGTTAATTTCCCCACGATCCATATTTTACCGTATACCATCCCTTTTTAACACCCTCTCCGGCACTATTCATGTCCTTGACAAATCTGACTCATTAGTTTCATCTATCGGTTACAGCCACTTTCTTGCTGATTTCTCCCCATTGTTTTTGTCGTTTATTGTTTCCATGTATATTCTTTGATACTAATGCATTTATTTATTACTTTTACTCAAATGAGAAAGTGCTAAGAATAGTGTAAGAAAAGAGGTTTTCTTAAAATCTTCAAGAAAAGACTTGGTGGGCCACAGGACTGCCGACTTATAAAAAATATTGGAGGCCTCATAATGGTGTCTTTCTCCGGGAAATTTTATAAATAGTGAGTTTTAAAGTTTTTTTAAAGCATTTTAGAAGTCATATGATCAAAATTAGAACCCTGAAAACTTGACTCGCGATAACTCTACACCCCGGTGAAAATCGACAACCCTGACACTTCCTTTCCTTCCCCACATAACGAATTTTTGAGGGGGCTCGGGCCCCCTCAGGCCCCATGTAGTCGGCGCCACTGGTGGGCCACATTATGAGACATGATGGCCAGATGAAAACAATCGTAGAAGGACAGGTGGAAAGGAAGAAGGGCTAGAGTGAGTTACATACTACAGGTTATAAAGGATGTAAAGTAGAATAAATACGTTGCTATGAAACGGCTAGCGTATAGGAGAGCGGAGTAGAGACCTACGTCAAACCAATTGTAGCATTGTTGACTAATGATGATGTTTGTTACTGACCTTATTTGAAGGCCTTAAGGCTGTTTTTAGCGCTGAATACATATATAATTTGATGGATAATAGGAGCGTTCAACTGAGTCTTATCGTAAATAGTTTTCAAAATTTAAAGCGAGTCGAAAGAAAATCAGGCCGATCAGTCCAAAGCAATGACATTTCACGCATTGAAGAATCAGAGCTAGCAGCAAAAACACGCTATTACGAAACCACTATCGCTCTCCATAACCTTACTCGCGATTTGACGCTACAAAAGAGAGGCGGGATAAGCGAGAGAGGAGAGTGCTTGCAAACAGTGAATCAACGACGCGATTCCACTTTTTTTCGTTCTATATTTTCTCTGGCGTTGCGTCGACTTACGAGCGTCACTTAGCGTGTGAGGCGTGAAGCAAAGGGAAGGCGACTACGTAGTTCATAACACAGTCCTTTCCATCACGGCTCGGGGTTTGATCCTGGCCGAGTGACGACAACAGAAGTGCTTCAAAAATCTCGGATTAAGCGAGCATTGTGCGAGCGGCGGAGCTCTTTTGTTTGTCGGCGAACCCTTTTGCGGCCAAAATGGCAAGCGACTGCTGCGCCGCGGAGGGAAAGTGACTCATGGCGGATGAAAGGGGGATGAGGTTAGAGAGTGCCCAAGGAAAGAGAAAAAGACAAGAGAATGCTGGATAATAACCGACTACGACAAGGGTTCAAAATAGTTTACACAAGAGAGAAGATATATAAGAGGGAAAGGGACTGTTACTTTATGTTACACATGGGAAAAGTGGTACGTAATTTAATTATCATTTAGAAAACATGCATAGAAGAGAAAAAAATTATATCAATACAAAGACAGCACTCCATATGAAAAACGTCTTACAAGTGAGAAATCCTGCTTCAGGAATGCCATTCGCCATTGTTTTAAGATTAACTCCAATGGCAATCAATATAATTCCATTTTAGGATGTCTGGGGTTTAGAAATTAATCACCAGAATTACAAAAAATCATTAAAACGCAGCCACTGTGTTGTACGACACTATATACTTCTTCGTACTGAAAAATAATGATAAATGATTTTATTGAAAAAACAAATTAAATTAAAAAATCACAGTTTGTTCACTTCTTCGGCATAAATGCATAAAATATAGGTACATAACTTTTTGCGCTTTTTGGTAAAGCAATAACATTCAACCAGAAAGCAATAAATGTTAAATAAAATTTTCGGATTTATTTAAAACGGAAGAGTGGGGCCACGCTGTTAAAAAATAATCATATATGGCGTATTACTGGCTGGATACGAGACTTGAGACAGTTCACCGCAGCCTTAGTCTAAGGGAAATGCGGCATTTCTGTCGGCAGATTAGCGGCGCGCCGCGGCGTCATGAAACTAAGATTAATCTACCTTTAAATCGATAAGCATTGTTAGGCTTTTTGCGTCGTACAACTGGAAGAGTCATGCAACTAAAGATCGCTTAAGAGAGGTTTCCCTGCATATATTAAACTAAGCCCGTGGGGTCACAATAGGGTAGTTTCCTTCATCAAAGAAAACGAAAGGCATTGATTGCAATTCGCTAACCACCATTAGTGTTTTCATAATATACAAATTATTTGGTTTTACAAATCCAAGTTTAGACGAATGGCAATGGTCAATTTTAACCGCATTTGAAAAGGGCCAGATTGGCGCCCATGCGATGCCACTCCACGTGACGTCACAGGGACCTAGTTTCTATACGAGTAGATAGGAGTTTTACATCGTCTGAGATTACCAATGCATGCATGTGTCAGAGAGCTCAGGGAAACATTTATTTATAATCACCAATTAAAACTGCCAATGGTCGGAAAGTTTCCTTCGTTTGATAGGGTATTAATTATCCTTATTTAAGCCAAGCGCTACCTGCTAGCAGCCTGCATCGTATCGGCGCTCATAGCCTCGCACCAAGGTGGCCTCACACGGCGGAGCCGGGAACCAGAATGACGTCACACAGTCTTTTCCCAGCATTCACACTTAGCCGTCGCGTTTTCGCGCGCTTCAAAACGTTCACTTTTAATTTAATCGCGAGAAATAGATACGGTCATTTAAAAATCTAAAAGCGTGAAATGCGTACTCTAGGAGTAATAATCTTTCGATTTAGGCAATAAAAAATAATAGGGAACCACTCTATTGTAAAGTGTTTGGGGAATCGGTTAATATAATAGGAGAACTGCGTTATGTAAGAGGAACCCATTGACTGAATGCGACCGAGGCGGGTTCCCAGAATACCTTATACTTGATTCCCGAAGAAGTGGAGCGAATGAAAGCCAATGAGATAAAGTCATTATTTTTTTATACATTACAACAATGGGTTTTTGATCCTTTTTTTCGTAATTACGGCTCTACCAAGATAACATTTAGTTTTTCATTATATTTTTTTATTGAAAATGTTACATATTAGTAACTTGCTGGAGTTCAATTTTGTCATAAATTTTACCTCCTATTCCTATTATGTTCAGGCTCGTAATATAAAAACTCAATAAATCTCCCCCTATCTGGGTTGCCTTATGGGTATGCTACTGCAGTGTGATTGCAGTACACGACTCTGTTAACCGGACAGTGTATAATACGGTTGATTAGAATTACGTCATTATAATTTAAGGAAAAACGCGCAGATACCCTCTGACTACAAGGTGCACTCAACAATGAGGCCCGCCATATTTCAAATAACAAATATCAAGTTCCCTTAATTAAACTCTGAAGCGCGCTCTTAAGGACGGCAGAGGTAAATGGCTCCGGGATTTTACACTGCGGAATATTAGCGTACCAAAATAGGTTTAAATAATTATGTCACGACTCCAATGAAAATATCAGTGGCAAATGAAGAGGGAGCAAACATAGATATTCATATTCGTCCTCGTTAACACATTACCATTGTTCTCCATACCTTGAATAGAAGGACGAGAGCATAATTGAAGGTGTTTTCACTAGCAACATCTTGGTATTTAATTTGTAATGCAGATGATTGAAGATCAGAGAGCAATGATGGGAAGAGTATATAATAAGAAAAAATGCGCCACTAGGAGTGAAGTTGATTGATGCGAGAAAAAAAAAATTACGAAAACAAGTTTTCAACGTTTTAGCCTTCTGAATTTAATACTGGCACGTCCATTCTAATCCTACTAAATTGCTTCTTTGTAATTGATCCCTCTGAAAAATATTCATTTTGCTCTTCGAGCTCATTAAAAATTTCAAAACACTGGAGCAGAAAGCTTCAAGTAAGCATCATACGTAACACTGATATAAAAATCATAGTGCTTGGTTCTGCTGAAGCCAAGATTGGCTGTACAAATGAAAATATAGACGAGAAAGAATAAAAAGCTTTGAAATAAATACGTACCAGAAAAAATAAAAAAACTTGAAATTGAAAACGAGAAGTCTGATGCATAATGTCTGTTTTTTCGCCGGCGAACAATGGCGGTGAATATTTCTCAGGCTTGAACACCGGGTAAGGTTTTCCATACCTCCATGCAGCATTTCGATAACCGACTCTCCCATCGGCCTCAGGTATTCGGAAGTGTTAGATTTTGATTCCAGATTCCTTGAAGACGAGGGGGGAGTCGCACATCAAAGCGTGGGAAAGAGACATGTAAAATCCTCCCTGGTGTGAGAAATCTTCACAGGCAGAAAGAAGCTGCATGGCTAGACGTTTGGGAGACTCTTATACTATTTAGAAACCTAATATCTTTTAATGCGCGGTTCTATATGAAGACTTAGCTAGTGAAGGAATCTTCACACTTTCCTGGAAAACCAAAAGTTTTTGAATTAATAGCCTGCCAGGTTAGACTTTAATCGGGAAACTTAGGTGAATGGCTTCATATTTAACACGGTAAATGAGAAATATTCTCTTATAAGCTAGTTGATTTCTGGAGTTTTAGAAGTGATGGGAGATTTACGAATTGGATGGAATTTAAGCATGTACGTGCACTCAGAAAGGCGTAAAAAAACACGAATGACGACGACATCAGACTTCTACAGCTACCCCTGCAAGGCATCCTTACTGCCAGCTTGCTATATAACACCCACGACGCAAATAACGTTATCGGCTTAACGCCACAAGGGGCTGCAGAAAAACAATATCCTTCAAATGTGAAGATTTGAAGCAATATATTTCCCGAGAATCTGAAAAAATGACTTAATTCCATCTATCCATCATCCTTATCCAAGAAAAATAATTAGGTCTCATTGTTTACCTCGCCCATCAGGAGGGCTGAGAAGGAGATTATTTCCCCACTGGCTATGCTCATGTGAAACACGCCTCCATGACGAAGATGGTCATCGCGATTCCTCCAACTAGTGAGAGATTTACGCTCAAAGGTAGCAGAGGATACAACCCCCCTAATAGGAGGATGGTGGTCAAACTTCCGTGCTTAGGGGGGTGGGTGGGTGAAAAAGAAATTTTGAAATTTTTTAACACGCTTTCATTGAATTTTTCGAGTGTTACAATAAAGGATTATTCAGTGGATCACTAAATGCGCAGTTTTGGAAAATTTTGTCATTTTTCCAATGCCTAATACCTCTGTAGGTGGCCTGTAGGGTAATATGTAGATGTAGATGTGACCTACCGCGCATTTAAACGGGTTCGCTTCTGCCACCAAAGCGATCCGAAATTCTCGCGGAAATGAGCTATTATTAGGGTTTCTAATCTAAATTAATTCCCGTGATCATAGAATTAACGAACTCGAAAATTTGACGTGCTATTCCTTACAGCTCAAAATAATCTACCGATCTGCGGACATTTTTGAAAACCAATTAAAATGCGCCCGAAGTGGCAACATAAATCAAACTTCTACGGGACGCACTGGGGTCTCCTCAATGTATTTTCCTTTGAATTTGGATTCCCCCAGCAAATTGACGCTGTAAGAAACAGAGGAGGCGAAACGACGTAATGACGAAGCTGTCGGGACAGTGGTTAAGTGCCAGACACGTGCCACAAACTTCAATTCTAATCAAATTGCGCGATGCAGCTCGAAATTCCACCGATTCATTGTCACCTTCCCTGCCAGGCTTCAATGGAATTAAAATTACGTATTTGCCAAGCATTTCATACAACAGCTTAATAGATGCCATATGGAGTCTCACTAAATAGTATTTGACGTCAAGTGAGACTCTATGTGGTGGTGTGTGACAGGGAACGTGTTAAGGCTCTATGTTAGTCATTCTACTTGCAGTGTGCTGAATTTTCGATTCCGCTCATTTCACGTAACCCTTACACACATATCGCCTCCTCTATTTCGCGCATCTATAACAGGGGTATCTTAATTTATAGTGCAAGGGCCACATTATATATTTACCACATTAATGCGGGCTGAAAGAATAAAAAAAAACAAATCCGTACCGATAATTCAATCTCCTCAATAATTTTGAATATAAACATGGAAAAATCAAAAAATATCCTACGCGAAAAAATCATGGCAAACTAAAAATAATGGCCTTTAGTTTTATACAGCCAAATTAGCAGGGACGGATCCAGGATTTTTTCTGGGGGTGGGGGCACAAGGGGTCTGACAGGTCTTTTCACATTTGAGATTAAAAACAGCACGGTCTTTTCACATTTGAGATTAAAAACAGCACGAAACAATTATTATGCATAATATTCTCTGTATCGATTATTTTCTTTTATGATTATTCTAGACTAATATTTAAGGTTACGCCTAAGCGCCTCACGTATTTAATGGATGTCCCCTTATAGTTCACCGCTGGATAACGTAATTGTGCAATATTTACAGGATTGAATCAACCGCGACCACCTAACTATCACTTTTTCCACGCGCCGAAATCCCTCATGGCACACATTGTAATTGCGGCGAATCGAACGAACTCGCTAGGAATGCTTAATCGCATCAGCCCGCTCTCTTCTCCTCTCGATTCAGGCGAAGCGTGCAGACGAATCCAATCAGCGCTTGGGGAAGTGGGATGGGGATCGTTACGTCTAGAATAAAGGGTGAGGAGGACTATCGCGTGGATGAATGTACTCCTCCTCCTCCTCATGGGACAAACAGCTCCGGGGAAAATGGCGTCACGTCGTCGGCGAAATCGAGGAGAATCATTTATGTATGCACATATCTAAGGCTGCTAGGCGCTGTCGCGAGACGCTCGGATTGTGTCACGGAACGTCCTTTACCTAGATGGAGAGTGGGTTGTACGGAGAGGAGGCACGCGAAGGGTGCAGGGTGTAATGTGCATTGAGAGGGAAGTGTGACGCCAATGCAAGTGTCGCATCCGCGAAAATAGACTGTAGCTTCTTGCGACGAGAGCCCTTGGCTTAAGACTTGCAGTCTTCGCGATGGCTCTCTTCCTCTAGATTAGGGGTCTGCAAACTATTACACGCGGGCCGCATCCGACCCGGCGCATAATTTCATCCGGCCTGCGAAACAAATCCTCGTTTGTTTACTGAAAATTGGCTCGTCTAATCTGGAACCTGGTATAAAATTTTGTAGTCAAAACGACAGTACAACTCATCACATAAAATGCATAGGACAATTCAGGGGAGGGGTAACGGGGGCACGTGCCCCCCAAACGTTTTTAACGTAGACAAGATTTTTAATGCACAAACGCTCACCTCCGAAGCTTGACGAGTTGAAGGTGAGCGTTTATATTATTATTAAATCAAAATTGAAATTTATATGCCATATCATAATAAGATACCATAATGTTGATACAAATATTTTAGTGAACCTCTAAAAAATAGGAAATTTTTGAATCATAATTTTTGGCTCTTTCGTCTCAAAAGGTTGCTGACCCATGATCTAGACTCTTGGCCCTGCCCTTTTCCAACATCATCGACGCAATAAATGTGCTTCTGGAACCTTTAGGAGCATCATTTCACGTGACGATTCAAATTATTCTGCGGAAATTGATACTGCTGATCCTAAGGGATGGCTTTCTAGCGCGGCGTTGTGTGTGCACACGATGGGAAACGCATACCATTTAAGATCATTTACGGTTCCCATGTCAACCATACGGACGGCTTTTCAAAATTCATTTCTCAGGTAAATATGACAATATATGCCTTTTATTCATAACGGTTTTGTTCTTCAGGATTTCAGACGGATCAGAATTTTTTATTGGATTTGTTTTCATGCCTCACCTGAGTCGAGAGGACTGAATTTCTAAAGAGTTCTTACGATTCGGCGCAATTATAGCGTGAACCAAGAGGGATTTTGGAGCGTGTAAAAATTGGTGGCGTGATAACGTCGCAGTTGATTAATTCCTTCAAGGATTTTAATGCTCACGTTCCCTTGCAGTGATCTACAATATGTTACAACAAAAACAAATATTCAATCATGTATATCTAGTTCTCACATAAACCTTACTTTACACAAAGTGCTCATGCAATCTATTCAAATAGCACGTCACATGATGATTCGAGTGCTTCTAAGGAGGCTGACAAAATTGATCCATTCCAAGGTTTGGCGTATCAGCACGGCGTTTGTGTTTGCGCGAAAAGTGGAGCCCTTATCCAGAAATTTCAACGGTTTAATTCTCTTCTCGGCATTTGTAAACGGCTATTCATGATTCATTTATCGGAGAATTATGAAAATAATTACGGCATATTCCCAATTACTTTGTTCTTAAGGATTTTGGGCAAATGAGAAATGCCATTTGTATTCTTCTGCACATTTGTATTCGGCGTCAAATTTGTGGTGGGAAAGTCATGTCCTCGGTCCAGGGTATACCCGAAGAGAGGGGCGATCTCCCGTGTAAAATCGCTCTACAATAAATACAACTCCGCCTTCTCTCACGTTTGGGACTTGTATCTATCTATTCATTTGCTTACTCACTACCTTTACTCCTTTACAAGAATACAAAAACTATTAAAATAATAAAAATTAAAAATTTTCGACAAAGATTTGGGGGGATCATGACCCCTGAGCCTCCTCCACTACTAAATCCGCCCTAGCGTCTCTATGCCTCACCTGAATGGAGAAGCTAAGAGGGCTCACAGGGAATTCGTTTGATTCACTGCAATTATGACGTACGCAGTGAGGGATATCTACACGTGGGAAAAGTGATAGTTTGAAGGTCGCGGTTGATTCATTTCCACGAGGATTTCAACACTGACGTATCCCAGCAGTGAGCCATAAATATGCACTATCAAAATCAAACGTGCAATAATCTAGTCTTGAGGTGATCCTTATATGATGAAATGTAGGTATTTATGCAATCTATTCGAATGAAATATGTGACGTGAATATACCAATTTTTCTACTGAGTTTGGTGTTGTTTATCCTTTAAATTTTAAGGGGTCGCGTACCGGCCTCTCTGTACCCAACGAGAAGTGCTACTTAAGAACTTTCAAGTAGAAATTCCTTTCCTTCTGGCGTCTGCTTTTTCGCAACGAGGAGGCCTATTCAATAACTTTCATGGTGAAAATCCTTTCCTTTCCTCACTGAATGCCTACTCTAGATTCAACATGTATTTATTTTCATATTTTTACACCGTGACGAAAACGGTCGTTTGAAATAATTGGTATACATATATGTGATTTCCACGTTCAAGTCATAAGTTTTTTTCTCAAAAGGGATATTGCGATTAAAAATTTGGGCAAGTTAGTCCGATTCGGCGCAATATTTAACTTCGTAGAATCTCGAGTGATTTCAAAAAGTGATAGCTTGACGTTCGCGGTAGATTTATTCCCGCAAGGATTTGAACCGTTGTCATTCCCAACAGTGAACTTTAAGAAAATGTATCACTCCCCCTCAGCCAAGTGGGCCCGCGTTACTTTTCTTAAACTTAATAGCCTCTGAACTAAAATGCAAGTCATTTTAATGCTCAAAGACTCAACTTTTAATCATGTAAGAGTCATTAATTTATTTTTATTTTATCTACAAAAAGTATTAATCGGAACTTGCGCGATGCCAATGTCGACGCACCCAATAACCTTACAACACTACTAACGACCGTATTTTTTCCTTTTCGTGATATATTAGTTGTTCAAAACTTCTGTAATCAGTTATAAATATGCAAGGCATGTTGTTCAGTCCTATGTTAATATTTTTCTCCTTCTATAATTATATAGACTATATATAATTATATAGCTGAGTATAGACTGCGGTAAAATTGTAATAAATAAAATGTTAGCAAAAGTATTTTTAGCGTCTACTCTGTACACCTTGCATACACCCTTGCGCGTGAGGGTGGTGGTATAGACCTTTCACGCTACTAATTAATAATTACTTATCTTTTCTCGTCCAAAGGTTAATGATGATTTGTTACAATGAGAATTAGCAAAAAGATATACTTAATTTAAAAAGGCATTGATATTCATTATTCACATATTAATATATATTTCTGTCAGTTAGGAAATATTATTAAGTCTCAGCCGCAGTAATCGTTATTTATCTCTTCTTAACCACTCTTATTTATTCACCAATTTCTTCTTGCAGGCATTACGAAATCCGTCGCAATAAAATACCCAGAACTTATTCGTATGCAGCTTAAAAAAGTCATTAAACAAAGAGGTGAAAGAAATTATAGCCTTTTGATGCACACCGAACATTCGGCAAGCTAACTGTTCAAACATGTATCTCATTCCATAGGTAAACGACTTCGAATTCACAATTAGCCATTACCCAACCGATTATGAGCACCAAGCTGCTTTATAATAGTTGCTTAAGAGACAACAAGACGTCCAAGATAGTAGCCTAAATTCTAGCAATGTAACAAGCAAAAATATGCTTCATGCCTTCGTATGTATCTATATATATCTTCAAAGTATATTTCAGGATCTGGTAACAGGAATGCTGGAAGAATGAAGACAAAAAGGTGCTCATAAAAATGAATATAAACGAGAATCTCACCCCTCTGTCTTCCTTTTATATTTATGAGAATTTTGGTTGCTAAGAATGCCTACCTCTGAAGTTTTCACCACGGCGCTCAGAAGTAGTCCTTTCAACTTCCGAAAAATCTTATTCGAGAAACTTTCTTTGTGCGTTCATTCGCTGGGCTGACTTAATCCTCGACCCGGAGGTCGAAAAGGGAGAAAGAGTTAGTCAATTACATCATGCGACTAATTTCTTACGAGTCGGAGGATATGATAATAATCCTTATTGTGAAACGCCGTGTAAACTCTTGGGATAGTGTGTGTGTGCGCGCGAATTAACGCGGAAAACACAGAAAGCTCTATATGTATAAAGGAGGTTCTTTGGTAAGAAGAATTCCTTTCTCGTTCCCGTAATATCTCATGAAAAAACACTATTCACCATCCCAGTTTCTCGTTCTTTAACCACAAAGGCATGGCATTTCGTTCTTACAAAAGGAAGGAAAAATAAGAAGTGGAAACACATACAAAAAAATTACAACGGCCTACTCCCTTCTTTTTTTCCATTTGAGTGAGCGCACTGAACAACAATACGGGACCTTATTACGGCAATATGCCCTCTCAAGAGGATGAATTTTTCGCGGGAAGAATGGCAGAAGTTTGCGGGGATCCAAGGCGAAAAGAGGGAAAAACAAAGGGGTACCGTAACGTTATAGGGGCTGGAAAAAGGGCGAGGAAGGTGAACAGCGAAGTAAAAAGGGTGTAAAGCAAGGTTTGGTCATGAGGTCTTAAAAGCTTCACTTAAAAGCTTATTTTCGGCGTACCCCCGACTGGTTCATCGCGTACCCACGAGGGATACGCGCCTACTATCGGTTGGGAACCGCTATACTAGGCCCTCGCGGTCCATCAAGGATAGCAACGAATAGAACTTTAAAGAAGGCACAACCAGTTGAGAGCCTCAAACCTGCGCTAATGCCGCGCATAGTGGCATTTTTAATATTTCGAAGCCTCGCGGTGAAATTCACATGAATTGCCATGAGAAAAATTACCCTGGACCGGGAATCAAACCACGGACCTTTGGATTTCCGGGCCACTGAGCAGCCCACTGCACTATCCAGATTCTTTGATTGCCATGCCAATTTTACCGAGGCTTAAGGCGCTAGATGAACTTGATTACGTGTTTCGATTCCCGGTTTCTCACGGAAAATCATGTTTATTACATCACCGTTCACGCGGCAGGCTTTGAAATATTATCTCTTGTCTACTTGAATATAAAAAGAGTGGGAAAACTGGTACATCAGAAAAAGTGTGATTAAGTGCTGATCATCTGAGGGTGCGAAGGGAAGGTAATTGACATGGGATTAAGGAGAGGGATGGAATAGGATAGCAGTAAGATTTCCATGAAATATAACTTCCTTGACATGGACTAATAATTACTTCTAAGACGAAGTGTATCACTTAACTTGTTATTTTCTTCATCATCATCACTGGTCAACAATCCTAAGATTTGTTTGACCCAGCTATACAATCAATTCGTCTGTCAGCCAGTCTTTTCACACTTACGTATTTCTTCGCTTTCACATCCTCCTTTACATGTTCCATATATTATACTTTGTTCAAGGTCTTCCTTTCCCGTTCTTGCCATCTACTCGTCCCTCAACGATTTTCATCATCGGACCATCATTTCTCAAAATATGGCTTGTTTGGTTTGGCTAAAGGTTGTTCCGTCTTCTTATCAAGGTTTTCATGAGGCTTCTCTTCTCCTTCTCCTTTACTCTACTTAGGACTTATTCATTTCTAACTCGGTAGATCTACTTATTTGATCCTCATTACTCTTTTGCAGCACCGGCCTAATGAAAACAGGATGTTAATAGTCCCGGTACTTTGATTGCAGAACACGATAGACCGCAAATTATAGAATGATAGCTGCATTCGATGACACTGTGTTCGAGATGGCCTCATGTACTCATGGCCTCATGACCTGGGTACTAACTCACACAGTAATTCAACCCAAAGGTTTGCTAGAGTAAGTTAGGGAAGATCTCAAGACAAAGTTAGCTACAGGCGTAAGAATATCACGCATTGAGGGTAAGATGTTCCTTTCCTTGGGCCATCTCGCACTTCGAGGGGTTTATTTGGAGATTTTATTTCGTTTTTGAAGACTTCAGTGGATCGGGTTGTGTGTTGGCTGGTGTGTTGGCTTCCCACCCCGCGGGCTTGGGTTCACATCCCGGTGTTGCCTGAAAATTTTCATAGAGATGCTCGATCCCTGCTTGAATTTTGTGCGGATGACCTTTCAGGTGCATAACTCCATCTGTTGGATCGGATTTTAAGCCGTGATCCCCTTGGCATTTTTATAAGAGCAGGCTAATTCCAACGCCGGGTTTCTCTCTCCCCTTCCTTCCATACCCTACTGTCCTGGCTCAAATGACCTCATCTGTCGGTCGCCAACCACAAAAACCATACCGTAGACTTTATCCTGGATCCTATGATGAGCATCCAAGCGCTTTATCCACTCGGCTTTCGGGATCTAAGGCCATGAAAAGGAGCACAGATAGCGATTATTTCACTTTTTAATTGCAGTAGTACTCCTAATTAAGGCCATTCCAGAGTGTGACTAAGCCTACAAGATTATTATTCAACTATTAGACCCATATTTTCGCAATACACGTGGTGACTTCTTGAGTTGAGCATCTGAATAAACACTAACCGAAGGGTAGCGTCTACATATTCCGAGTGAAGCCTTTGGGCAAACATAGCAAGAATGTCTCAATTAGGACTAAGCAACGGGTGTATGAAATCAAAATAATCATTTTAGGAGGGAGTTGTTGGTTTCCTTCTTGGACCAACTCTCATTTCCAGGACTTCTTTGTTTTGGTTTCCCGGAAAACTTCACCAATATTTGAACCTAACCCCCTTCGATCACCATTGAAACGCTCTACCTCGAGGGATTTCGGCACGTGCAAAAAGTTATATTTCTTTCATTGCCTGCTCCATGAGTATTATCCGTGGGTTTCACACAATCGGCGATATTTCTGAGCATTGCCGTTTAAAAAAGCTGAGTATATAATTCCGTACCTTCCACTCCAAAAGTCTACCATTTCCGGCCACTTCATTTCGCTTATTCCTAGCACGTCAAGGTTCAGCATTCACAATTACGTTCAAGTTCTCCAGCCTTCCGCAGTTCCTGCGTGATCCCACGCTCCATGTTTTCATCATCAGACTTTGACCACCTTAAGCCAATGTACCCTCTTCAGTAGACCCCATCCGGAGATTCGAGACTACTCTTGGTTTACCTCTGGGATATTTTATTCAAGAGAATTTCATCATGTCTTGTAAATATGGCTTAAGTAGCTGCAAAACCTCGGGAAAATAAAGTGGTGATTTCCCCTTGCCTTTCAAGTCGGCGTACTGTAGCCGTTGACGTAAATTTTACCGCTCATGCAGTGAAATGATTGTCTCTGTACTGATTACTGTGGTCTCCACCGACACTCATATGAATAAGAGCTACTACCCTCTCCAGAGCAGTGTTTCCGTCGCCAAGTCACGGCATCGTCAAAGGCTTAACGTATCAGCTCAATCGATTTAGGCGTGATATGGTGGAAATTTGACATGTTTAAGTAAAATGTAGTTTCCTTTTTCGACAATACTTTAATACGTATGACGCGTGTCGGCTCAAGGTGCCATCATCTGGTACCAGAGTCTTGTATCACGTATACGAGACTCTTGTAATAAAGTCTTTTGCACCAGATGATGGCTATGTGAGCCGAAACCCGCCGTACGATTTATGTATATTGTGGAATAAGGCAACTAGTTTTGAAGTATCATTGAAATGGCCTATTTTACCCAAGTATATTTGCCTTCCACACCGCAGTACTACAGCCACTGAAGTAAATGTTACCACCCCCGTAGTTAAATGTGAGTCGCTGTACCGACCAATCTGGTCTCCACCTTCGCAAATATGAAGAAGAGCTGCTGCTCTCTCCCCCGGGTGATGAGAGGCATAATTGTTGGCGGCCCCCAGTTTCCAGGATACATCATCTGCACAGGTTTCTGTATCATTTAAATGGTCAACCTTACCCAAGGATATAGACCAATACCACCTCAGAATACCATCGCTTTTTGCCCACGACTGCTTATTCGACGAGAAATACCCGCTTATATCGCTGATAACCACTATATCAAGAGTTCGACCCACCAACCGTAACCCGGTGGACGCACTCGGTGGCCTTAAGCTTAGCCACGAGCTTTCTCCCGTATAAAACCAAAAACTATCCCGTCATCCCCGAGCAATTCCCTCACTCCTATAGTTCCGACCCTGTCCCCTTTTTCCAGCCCAGCCCCGTAGCTAGCAGCAGCACCCTATTACCCCACTGATCCTGTTTGTCGAAAGCTGCTTAAGGCACTGGTTGCCTTGTTCCCTGCCTCTTATAAACTCTCTCCCTGCACGCCAACCATGCCCCCCATATTTCCGCCATGCGTATATCACGTGCTTATCCCTCCCTTTACCCCCTCCTACATTTTTATTTCTTTCGCTTTCTATCTTTACCTGCTCTTTTCAATCCTATACACATTAACCTATTGTATACAGATCTAACCAAGGCGATGCAATACAATAATAAAACGATTTATCTTTGAAAAAAATGGTATGAATCAGGGTAGAAACAGTCGAATTCTGAGATTGGACAGGGATTTAAAAGGAACGTTATGCGATGAAATGCATACAAATAAAAAAACAAATGCTTCTGAAGAAGGTTTTGCCTCCATTGTTGACGGATACTCAAGAGTTAATGCCATTAAAGATTGTTCTTCGCAATCGATTGAGGATCTCTATTTCTCAAAGAATTACCTGAATTAGTGGAAAAAGTCGTTGCCCTCGAAAATTAGAATTCCCCTGTTAGCATGTATTTTTTATAATCATTTGAAAAATTTTAATCAGATATAAAGGTACTTTTAGCAAAATTTAATTTATTTTTTAAGAATTTAAAAAAAAGTCGTTTGTGCCCGGTTATTGCAGCTGTTGAAACGCATTTCAAAATTGTCAAAATTAAGTTTTCAAAAGGTTTCGTCGCCTGCTGCTTGAAAGTGAAAGGTCAATATTATATAACCATGCAAAGAGTACGACTTTTATCATCATAAAAATCGTTTGAATTCATTTATACCATGTTTATTCATTTTGGCATAATTTTCAAAATTTTTAAAAGCTATAAAAGAACCTCTCTTGAGGAACTTTCGAGGACACCACTCGTCCGGTCTTTAATGTTTGAGCATTACTTTTTCAAAACTTATACGTACGTTCATCTGAAAATTTTCAGGGTGCCTGTAGTAAGCACTAGTTCATGTATCTCAAATTTAGAAATTTTGCTGCATAATTTACTAAAATTTAATTTTTTTTATTTTTTGCATAGGAAATATTGACAATGGCGCCTCTGAGGGAGAAATAATTCACGACAGAAACACAATATACAACCAGTTGATCTGTGTGACGCATCCTCATAAGCGCCATCATCAGCTGATTAATATGCTATGCTATTCATTTTTGAGGTTAATTCAAATTCAAATTTTCTTAATATAAAAAATAACCTCGGAAAAATCTGAGTTATTTATTACAATGAATAAATTCGTTCTGCGCCAAAAGAAAACACCGAAACCACGTTTTACAGGCATCAAAAAATGAATAAAAATTTTAAATCTTTTAATTTTTTATTTTCACGTGCATAGAATCCAGATAACCCAGCGAGGACATGCAGCTAAAAGCACAAATTATTTTTCTCAGGCTAATACTCCTCACAAGGGTTCTACACCTCCCCCCTTTTCCATCCCTCGCCATGGTAACGGCTCAACCACCCACATCTCCTCTCTCAAGCGCATGAATAAAAAAAAAAAGAGGGTTGATGACGAATTTTTTTCGAAACACCTGTCGATGCCACTCGAATCATCTGCCGTTGTTTATGAATTCCGACCGCGTTGACGGCGACTGTCAAGATGATTAATGGGACACGTTGCGACGTGGAGCGGGGGAAGAGGTCAGACACAGTCAGGTGAGTTTGGGAGGGTGAGGCCGAAGAGAGGAGATGAGGTTTCGGAGGAGTAAATATTTTTAATTCGCCACGTTAGAAAGTTTACATCGCATCGAACCACCCACTTGAATCCCTTCGCGCACAAAGTTGCCACTTGATCGACTCCCTCCAGATTCCAGTGCTGCCACTCCAAATTCAGCTGTGTCCGCTCTTTTTTTCGGATACCAGATTATGATGAGGTAGTAGGATTAATGAAAGCAGTCTTTGGGTCACCCTGGCAGGGAAAAAACCGCAATACATTTATACGTCCCAAAGTTCATCCGATACTCGATCGCGACCAAAAATTTCACTTTAGTCCCAGGTTTATCGTCATTAATTATTCGTTTATTTATTCCCGCAGCACATAACCGCCTTTTAACATTGGTTTTTTCAACAAATTTAACAACTATATGTGCACCAACGACCATGCCCTAGATATGTTCAACCTACACATGCGGGACTCGAACCCGCGACCTCTTGGTGGGCGAGGATATTTAACCCGCCGCCACCGTGTCAGGCGACTAATTTCACATGTGGATCTGTCCGAATAAGCAAAAATGCTTATAAACAAAAATATCTAGGCAATGTAATTTCTACGAAATACATATTCTCCTCCTTAGTTTGAGCGTAAAAAGTAATATATATATATATACCGCTTTATTGTTTAATAGCTTTGATAAATATTATTTTAAATGGATAGCTATAGGAATAACGAATACAAATCATAGTGATCTCACTAATATCTGTGCAACCTAACCGGCAAGGAACACAATTAGGATAAATTAGTGATTCTTAAATAACTTTGAGATTAGATAACTTCCCCTCCCCCCCTACACCGCACCGCGACCTTTGCACTTCATTCAAGCTGATAACCTTGCGGCAAAAAACCTGTTCTTCATCTCAATAAGCAGTAGGTATATATTTCATCAAGGGAGTTTGGGTAGTATGGTGGGTAGAGTGCTGACCTACCACCCAGTGAGTTAGGGTTCAAATCCCGACGGTAGCAGAGTTTTTTTTAGAGACTGTCCGATCCCTACTTCCTCTCAATCAATTCTGCAATCATTTATCTTATCCATACATGAAAAGTTACTACATAGCGCTCGTTCTGAAATCTCTTTCAAAAATACATTGAACATAAGAACAGAATGTAAAATTCATTTCAACCAGCAAAAAAATGTGCTTCTAATGCTACATATATTCTGATGCGGGGTAACCCGTAAGATAAGCACGGGGAACAATGCAGAGGTTATTTCATTGTTTCATTTAATCACTTTCACTAAGTATAAATGATTAAAATTATAAAAATTCAATAGATAAATAATAAAGCTACTTAAACCTGCGTTTGAGGAGCGTCAAATCTCATTTCATTCCTATTAGTTTGCCTTTTCAGCTGAAAAACTTAGATTTTCTCTAGTTTCAACAACGAGGTATTTGCTTGGTTACCACGGCCCAGCAGTTTTAATAATGGCCTCGTATATAAGTCACTATTTTTGTTTCTTTGTTAAGAGATCGGGGCGGTCGAGTGGGCTAAAAGTCAAGGTCCTGGAGCAAAAAAGTTAGGTCGACGGGAGAGCCAGTGCCGAACCACCTCTCACAGCCCATGCAAAGGCAACTGCGAGATATGGGTAGGTACACTTCGATAGGATAGGGATGCTTTGGCCCGGCTATTTTTATTAACAATTATATTCGGTCACCTGTCTCGCGCATCTATTTAAATACAACTTATAGTATCTATGCGGTTGAACATCAAAGTTTTGTATCTTTTTAAAGGTTATTTGAATTCGAGACTGCAAGGCAGAACAATTTTTTCCCTCGCAAAATTACCGATTTGGTATAAAACATTAATTAAATCTTAATTAAAAACCTTTTATCGATGGTGATATTTATTTCCCTTTAGTCAATGCAATATTATTGAGTTCCTTAGTTACTTTTTCCGGTAATTATAGAAAAGCATTAATTTGTACCTAATTGCATTAAGTGTAATATTCCTAATTACTTGTCATATGTAACCCTTCTTAAGGACTCCTTCGCATTTTTCCGGATCCATTTGACCTCCAACGCTTGTCTTTATTTGGCCATCGTGACACGTAGTGCGGCCATTGAAGTAGGAACTTTTATGTCTTCCACATATTTATTTTCATTTTCAATGTTTTTCTTATAATTTCATGTATTCTAAATAATATATTGTGGTCGCAAAGCAGTAAACACGTATGTAAAATGTCTCTTCTGGTATTTTTCTCGGTCCGGTTGCAATAATTTTTTATTACCGGTGATATTAGGAGAAGTAATAAAGGATAAAAAGTTTTTTGGCTTGGTATTCTATGACTGGAAAAATAACTCGGGTATGAAAAAAACATAGCTCTTTCAGCTTCCCGAAAGGTGCAGTCAGGTAAATGTTTTTAACAAAAATAATTGATTTTTAATAGCGTAAATTTACAAGGAATAAATTGGTGGGAAATTTTCGAATTTCTTTTGATGTCTATTTTTCTGGTACTTAGATAGAATAACAACGATGTCTCAAATAATATAATGCATGGTGTCAATCGCTAGGATGACTCATTTCATTTTTTTTCTTCCACAGTTATAACCTAACATAGATTTGTCATAAGAATAATAACCGTTGGCAAGTTTTGACTTTGCATGTATTTGTACGTATATTTTGCGATAATGCAATATATTTTTATGACCGTGAGGTGTGCATGTGGTGGTCCTCTTCCATTCTCCATGTTAGTGATTGATCACCGCCTGCCAAACACCCTAGAGGAGGGCGGAAGTGGGCTAATATCTCAGTGGGTTAGATTTCCGGGTTCTGCCCGCGTTGTAATTTCTCCATTTCAGACTGGCCTGAAGACGCCTACAGCACAGTAGGTGAAACGTCGCCATCAAAATGACAGCGCGGACGGAATCAGGAAATCTACCCTACTGCGAACCTGAACGCCGCGAAAACTTACATCAGAATGGGTTAATATGCTATCAACACTATGCTTGAACATTATTACAGCGCCAGGGACTCTTATCTTTATGCTCAGTTACAATAAAAAAATCCTACTGCTTCTTCGCTCGTCCATCGGTCGTCCTTTCCAATTTTGCTGAGAAATTGCACCGGGGGGGGGGGGGGGGGGGGGGAAGGGTGGCGAAAGGGTCACGTGTAACGACTAACGACCGAAGACCAGCAACTTCTACTCCTCCGACCCCCTTTCACGCGGGAACGCTCGTAAACAAGTGAGCCGCAGCGAATCCTCTTCGTCGACGAAAAAACTGAGCGACCGAAAGCGGATAAAAGCGAGGCAAAAATCCCAACATAAACCAGACGTTACGGCGGTCGCTGCCACAAAATTTTCGAATTTTCTATCACACAACGCTCTCCTGAAAAATTATGGGGCAAATTTTTTTTATAACGGAAGCTCTAGTTAGAACTAATCGTAACACATGCCACGCATTTCAGACTATTAAACTGATACTACCCTGGTAGTGACGCAAAGTAGGATAAATGCATTCAATTTACCGTAATTCCTAAGATTAGTAGTCAATTAGGGTACAGTCACAACAGTCTTCTGTGTATTCATTAGCTAAATATGCTATTAAGCTCGCTTGTTTTGGTTTTTTTAACGTGCTCGCGAAGTATCTTCAGAGCCTTTGAAGCCACAGAGATTAAAAAAAAATAGATAGAGATGTCAAACTATGTGCCAACCAGCATCAAAACAAAGGACAAATTTGACCTTTACTTATTCATAACTATCATTGGGATTTATAGAATTGTCGTACATTGGATATATAGCCTAGACCAAAGATCATGATTATTTATAAAATATATTCACTTGATTTTACTAAGCATATGTTACAATAATAACGGCTGCGAGGGCTATTTTCTGGCGGCTAGAGCTCTTCTTGAACGTCTTCCAAAACTCAATGATTTCTCCAACCATACAAATTGGGAATAGATGATTAAAATTCACTTTCCTTGAGTAAATCATCGATGACATGCAAAAGAGCTATAAATAACAATGGATACCTACTTATTTACACGAAACATTTCGCAGTAAGGGGTACGCTGAATCCATGATTTCTTTTATTAAAATTACTCTCTCGCTCCATCCATTTGATCTCCATCATTGTCCTATGACACCACATTTCGAAAGTTCCCAGCCTTAGTTAAATTATATATAAAAAATGATGACTTGTAGAGGTATAAAAACAAATTCCCAAAATATTTAATATAATAAGTTAAAAAAAACTAAGCTTTTATTGTTTTCTTGTGTTTTTGGTTAAATTTCCCATCAAAAATGGCATTTTTCTGTGAGAAGAAGATATATTCATGATGAGCACAATGATACCTTTTAAGCAAGAAAGTTTGCCACAAAAGAGAGAGAGAGAGATAAGCACGCATTTTTTTGTTTACAAGGGAGCACTAAACAGATAAATGAGTTCACTCCATCGGTAGGTTACGGCACTTTCAGAGGAGACACCAAAGGTCAAGAATGTGGGACGCTAGAGAGAGAAATAGGGCGGGTTGAGAAGTGGGAAAAAAACAGAGGCGACCCGAAATGCACGTTGGCGCGAACTTCTGCCACCGATGCAGCAGCGGCACTAGCGGCGAGCGATAAAAGTTTGACCGAATTATCATCGGTTGGATCACGTTGGAACGACGACGCGGTGAAAATAAGGCAAGCTGGGAGGAAGGGAGATGGAAGTGCATACGTACTGTACGTGTATGTGTGGAAGAATTTAATCCATCCAAAAGGCGTAAAAATCAATTGGCCTACTTTAGGTCCGATTTTCGAAAGAAGTGAAAGACGGGTGAATAAAACGAAGGAATATGTACTGCCCAATGAGGTTGAAGTATCTGGAGGCCCTGTTTTCGAGTTTATAGTGTAGTCAGAGTTCCGCCATCTTTATCATCGCTGGTCAACAATCATAAGATTGGTTTGACGCAGCTCTCCACTCAATCCTACTATCAGCTAATCTTTTCACACCTATAGTATTTCTTCTCCTGCTAGTCCTTTTCCCGTTTCATAAATTTAGTTTTAGGTCTTCCTTTTCCGTTCTTGCCATCCAATTGTCCCTCGACGATTGTCATAACTAGGCAATCACGTATCAAGATGTGGGCCATCAGTTTATTTTGTCTCCTAATTTATGTTTAAGTTTGATAAATTTTGGACTTTTAATTCTGTTTGTATCTGTCTCTGACTGATGTCTTGAGTTTCGTTTCGCAAATGCACTAAGTTTAACTAGAACTGCTGCAATGATCACTGTCATTAACCCGGTGATGGCCATGGGAGTTTCCCGTTCATTTGTGACTCTGCTATTAATGTGACTAACTTGCGAATAATTTGTAATAAATGACTGTATAGTCCTAAATTCGGTTGTTAAATAAAGATTAAATTATTACAAACATTTTCATTGGATTGTGATTTCGAATCTTTGTAAAGGGGATTGAGAGTAATATTTCTCCCCTGCTCACCTCTCTCTACATCCCTCCTGATTCCCACACAAACACGTACAACCCTTCCTTCCCCTCAGTCATCCGTTAACCGGGTTACCCTGAATTTTTTCATCCCCTTTCTTCCTCACCGCCCGAACAACGAGCGTCGACGTCATCGCCTTCATCACACACCGGTCTCTCCCACTACTAGGAGCCTCCAGAATTTTTTTGTAGCTTTCCCCAGCACTATAATTGATGGGAAAATAATCAAGTTGCTTAATAGTTGATAAGTAGCGATTTTGTGATTACCTTAACGAGGATATTCTTTTTCAAAACGGGGTATTTTTTCCGAGTATGAAAATATTTAAAATCACAGCCTTGACCGATTTTTCGAAAAATTTTGGCGTAGGCGATGCCTACTTATCGAAATTTTAGCAATGGAAATGGTTTTAGCTTCTTCAAAAATGCTGTTAATTAGAATTGGTGCAAACAAAATCAAGTTGCTATGGAGCGGAAAAGTAGTGGTTTGTGATTACCATAGAAACAAATATTTTCTATTTCAAATCGGGTATCATTTTCTTAATATGAATATCCTCAAAATCATAGTTTCCACTGATTTTTCGAAAACATTTTCCGAGCTAAAGTTTATGAAACTTTTATCTAGGAAAATAATTTTATCGCTACTAAAAATGCTACCACTTGTACTACGTAATATGTAAATAAGAATTAATTTATTAAAAGGGATGAAGATGATTAAAAGAATTCTTCTTAAATTTCTGTTACAAAATTCTGCATTTCCTATGAAATATTGCCAATAGAATTTTAACTACATCATACATTTAAACACATACACACGCATACACATCATACACATAAAATTTTAACTACATCATCAGTTATATGATCATTGGCTATTGCATTGAAACATTTAAAGGGACGCGTGCTTACCCCAGTAAGAGAATGAAATACTGCCAGAAAAACTCGTTATAAATGATTCAGAACCAAATACTGATTATCACAAAGGATTTCTCCGATCGAGTAATCATCTCGACAAGTTCATAAGTCACTCGAAATGGATATATAATTATTCATACAACCCTCGCTCGAGTACGGAGGCTCTTCATGTAGGGGTCATCCGTTGAAATACGTTAAATTTAATGAAGAACCCTTGCTACG
Source organism: Ischnura elegans (assembly GCF_921293095.1). NCBI lineage: Eukaryota > Metazoa > Arthropoda > Insecta > Odonata > Coenagrionidae > Ischnura > Ischnura elegans. Next base: position 103,248,895 of record NC_060247.1, read on the forward strand.
TCTCGTAACGCCCGCGACAAATGCAGAAGGGTGAGAGATGGGTTCAGGAGGACAAAAAAATATATGTAAGGTTTGAGGAGAGAGAAGAGAGGTCTTGTTTCAGTTAGAACCGCGAAGGCGGAGAAGTAGCCTGGAGAGAACTCCTAAAGGGTAAAAAAAAGCCACAATTCCACCCCATTATCCAGCACGAAGATGCATTTTTTTTCTCTCTCTCACTCAACCAACCCTCAGCCTCTGGACCTTCTACTTCATCTTTTTTTTCTTAATTTCGTTTGACGAATGACCTCAAGGCCCCTTTGGGTACATTTTAAGAGTCTAAGAGTAACCTTAGGAGGGGAAAGATAGCGGCAGGAGTTGCACCTCAAAAAGCATTAGTTAAAGAAAGAATAAAAGGAGGGTTGGTGTGTTGGCTTTTCGACCCGTGGGCCTGGGTTCAAATTCCGGGAGTGCGAAGATTTCTCAGAGAATACCAGATCCCTACTTTGTGGAGGGAATTTCATACACAGAACTCCGTCTGTAAGATGCCGTTGCGGTCCCTAACATTAGGCAAATACTGAATATTTGTGGCACCTTAAATTCAAATGCATTATTTATAAGTAAATGCTTAAAAATTTTAGCTTGAAGCTGAAAATTGTTACAAATGCTTTCCATAGCCGTGATTCCTGTGTCGACATGTGTTTACTCTAACAAAACAATGAGTGAGCTAGGCTCGGTCTTACCTGTTATCTCCTAGAGACGCAAGGAGAATAATGCAATGGACACAAGTCAGCATAAGGGAAAATTTTATCAAATAGAATATAAAGTATCAAATTGGTGAAATGGGATTTAAATTCAATATTTAAGTATTTTCATAAAAAATAGTTTTTATCAAGGAGGAGGTGTTTGGTAGTGGCAAGAGTGTTGGCCACCCTCCCCGACGGCCCGGGCTCAAATTCCGGTGGTGGCAGAGATTTTTGCGACACTCCCCGATCCCTGCTTGGCTGCCTTGTGAAGGGCTCTTAAAGCATTCCACCTGCCGAATGGAACGTTAAGACATTACAACCGTGAAGGGGAAATTATCTGCAATGCCGAACGATTGTAATTCTTTCCACCAATTCAATGACAAAATTGTGGAAGCGAATGAGTCCCTTAGGAAGTGGCTCCTCCATGAGTAGCAAAAGCCATCTGCTATTGCCTACACAAATCTACACCCATCCCAACACCTAGATTACCTTCCCATCCACCATCCCACCACCTTAGATTTGCAACCTCACTTCTCTAAAGATGATAATCGTGTTGAATTCGGTATCCACTTTTTTGTTCTCTTTGACCAACCAACACTATCCAACTTCCTAACCGATTTTTCTCACATCAAGAGTCATTTATTATACCCACGATATCTTGCAACCCTTCAGGATCTTCTAAGGGTGCTACGCGATAAAAAAACTTGAATAATTTCTGAATGAAAGAAGACCGAATCGGCGTGTTAGCAGTAAAAAAAAAATATCACGTAAGAAACAAGGGTTTTCTCAGAAGTCTCACAGTCCTTCCTGTCCCGCGGACAAAAAAAAATAATGGCAAAAAATGAATTACCGACCACCGACATTCGCTTCGAGCCATAAATAATCGACGCTTCATTTCGCTCTCCAATAAATTTATCTTTCGGAATGAAAAAAACATGAATTTGAAGATCTAAATGATGTAGGAAGTGGAGGAAAGAGTCGAGCTTCAGTGCTTGCGATAGTGGGTGAGAAGTGAAGTGAATGATGTCGGGGGGTTTCCAGGGACCTCGAGTAGGAACGGTTTCACGTAAGAAAACGGAGGAAGATTCGAGCGCAAGAAAAATATGACGAAACGAATCTTGCCCCTTGAGCGAAAGGAAAGACTCCACGATCATCAACGAGTGACGAGATTCGTCAACGTTGGTATACATAGCAATCAAATAACATGACTCAATTAATGAAATTAGTGCCGACGATGCAAAGCAATTACGGGTAATAGTTCTAAAATTGAATATCTGTAAACATTTATCGCTTTCCAACTTATGGTATGTAACTCTGACACCTAACCTTCATGCTTACGGTGAATTCTTTCTAGTCTCCATTTCAATAGTCCTCTTGATATTTCCCAAAGAATACTGTAAAGCCGAGCATGTTAAATATTACATAGAACGAGTAAATATGTAATTTATGCAAAAGATTAATTTAGGTTTTGAGTTCTTGAATTTATCTAATTTTTTTTTGAGTTTTCTAAGATAAGAAATATATAATTGGTGTCATGTGCGGCATATAGTTTTGATTACTTGTAAATGGTTCGTTTTTTATATGCACTAACATGAGCATCTTTTCTGCTAGTGCATACATTGCCTCAATCCAAATTATATTGCAATTATGAGATAAGGGTGACCACATGATTTGCAATGGAAGAAGGTCGAAATAAAGACAAATTTAAAACATAGATTCTATACAAAGGCGCACTAAAACCTGAACATAATATTGGGTTAAGATCCAAAGTATACGAAAGGCTACCAAGATAAAATCACTCTAGATGGAACCAAATCATACAGCACGGCAAAGAAATCTTAAAATGTCTAAATAGCCATTGTATCAGATTATGGCTGCGCTATACCTATTGGGTATGACTTGTAGGGAATAATTGTTTTTGTGTTCGCCTAATGTTATAACTTTGAGAAATCGAAGTAAACGCAGTCCAAATCATTGCACAGAGAAGGGTGGCCACATAAACTGCAGTTGAAGCAATGAGAAATGAATAAAAATGAAATAATAGATTATATAAATAGCCGCTCTCAAACCTGAATATGGAAATTTTTAAGGGTTTATAACTTCATAAAAAAAGATTGGGTTAAAATCCAAAAGATAAGAAAGGCTACCAGGATAAAATCACTCTAGATGGAACCAACTCATACGGCACGGCAAAGAAATCTTAAAATATTTAAATAACCATTGTATCAGATTATGGCTACGCTATACCAATTGGGTGAGACTGGTAGGGAATAATTGTTTTTGCGTTCGCCTAATGAAATTAACTTTGATCGATCGAAGCCAACGCGGTCCAAGTCACTTACACATGTGAACGGAGCATGGAGTGCCACAGCTAATACTCCTCCATTTGTTCCGAGTACCATAAACCACCAGGCATACACAAAAATGAACAAAAATTAAAAGAATATATTCTACAAATAGACTCTCGAAATCTGAACATTCTATTGAGTTAAGATACAAAATACACGAAATATTAACAGACCAAAACCACTCGGTATTGATTCAAATCATACGGAATGAAAAAGATATCATAAAATGTTAAACCAGATTATGGTTGCGCTATCTCCATTGGGTAAGACTTTTTGGGAAAACTCTTTTGTGATCGCATTGTGGAGTTTACTTTAAGCAATCGAAGTCAACGCTGTTCAAATCATTCAAAACTACCAGAACAAAATCACTCGAAATCAAACCAAATCAAATGGAACTGAATATTTCTTCAAAGATATTTTGATAGTCATCGTATCATATTAGAGTTTTAATATCTCACTTGGGTAAGTTTTCTCCGGAAAAATAGTTTTTGCGATCACTTAATGGAATTAACACTGAAAAGTCAAAGTAAACGAGGTCCAAACTTCTCGGGCATTTCCTACATGTGCACAGAGTATGGAATGCCGCAGTTTTCACAGCTCCAATGGTGCCGGCTCGTACAAACCACCACACTAGTGAATAAAAATCAAAATAATAGATTCGATAAATATGCTCTCTAAAATCCAAATGTATTAGATTCTAGGTTTAGATCAAAAACACATGAAACACAACTAGGAATAATCACTAGTGATTAAACTGAAATTGAAATGGAAGTAAAACTTCCTTAAAAATATTTTGATAGCCATTGAATCAGATTAAAGTTGGAATATCTGAATTGGGTAAGGCTTCTCCGGAAAAACAGTCTTCATGGTCGCCAATGATGGAATTATCATTGAACAATCAAAGAAAAGAGGACCAAACTTTCGGGCAAAATAAAAAAATCTATAAATGTTATCTCTAAAACCTGAACATAATATTAGGCTTAGATTAAAAATACACGAAAGACTTACAGAGAAAAATCACTCGAAATCGCACCAAGTCAAATGGAACAAAAGATTTATTAAAATATTTAAATAGCCATTGCATCTTCTTATGGCTGCGCCATGTCCATTAGCTAAGTCTTATTGAGAAAAATTAATTTTGCGATCAATTTTATGAAAAATTGCTTAATTCCATTTTGCGAACACAAAAATAATTTTTCTACCTTTTGGAGATAGCGCAACCATAATTCAATACAATACCTATCTAAATATTTTAAGATTTATTTTTCGTGCCGTATATTTGAATTGATCTCGAGCGATTTTTACTTCTGGTAGCCTTTCTTATACTTTGTATTTTAACCCAATCTTTTTTTATGAAGTTATAAACCCTTAAAAATTTCCATATTCAGGTTTGAGAGCGGCTATTTATATAATCTATTATTTTCATTTTTATTTATTTCTCATTGCTTCAACTGCAGTTTATGTGGCCACCCTTCTCTCATGACTGCAATAGAAATTGGATTGCAGCAATGTATGTTCTTCAGGAAAACATGCTCGTGTTAATGCGAATGGGAATGAACCAATTGCAAAGACTCAAACCTGCAAGCCGCAAATGATCCCAATTATAAATTCCCTATCTTAATTGCAGCGAAAATATATATTATCACCGGATGCCTTCTTATGAGCGCCTAATGGAATTAACTTTGAGCAATCAACGTAAACGGGGCCCAAACTTCTCGGGCTCCCCCTACATGTGTACAGAGGACGAAGTGCCGTAGTTTTCACTGCTCCACACGGGTGCCGGCGCGTACTAACCGCTAACACACTCACACATACAGACACACACAGAGTCACGCGGGGCGGCAAAAGGAAAAAGGTCGATGGCCAACTGCGTCGCCTCCCACCCCCCGTCCCCCCCAACCTCACCTTCCCCTCCCTTCCATCCCCCACGACTGAACTAATCGATAGTGGCGCCGTGCTGCTACTCGCGGGGGAGGCAGGAAGGAGAGGAGGGGGTGGGGTGGTGTTGAAGGGGCGGACATCGAATGGAGAGACAGGGAAGTTCAAGCGGGAGTTGGCAGTCTCCGGGAGTTTAGATGGCGAAGGAATGGAGTACGTAAAGGTTGAGAACGAGAAATGAACGGGTGGAAGTTATAAAGCCTTAAGTGCGTGAATTTCAATTTACGTGCCGAAAAAATTTACCTCATAAATTATATACAGAAATGCTTCAATTACTACATTTTATTAACATTTTCTGCTACTTTCAATTTCTAAGGAAAATTTGAAGATGAATGGAATATGATACACAAGGGTTAAACACAAATTTTACATTAAATGTATATTTATCAACAGTATCGTAACTAGGGATATGCTTTGGGGGGATGGGATGGCCTCAGGTGGCTATCTCCCCCCAGGCAACGGGAGGTTCGGGGAAATGTTTGAAAAATTACATGCCTGGAAATAAATTTTACATTATTTTGACACTAAAGATTTTACTTTAAGCAGATAAAGTTGGTACATGTCCAATCTAGACAATAGTTTAAAATATTTTTAATTTATATGAGTCTTTGGGGGGGATCCATCCCCTTATCCCCTCTATAGTTACGCCACTGTGTATCACATATGATACACACACTCATTGAAAACTTTTCATTGGAGCCCACACCTTTACTAATTACTTTCTTATAACGACAACATAATTATACTGATTAATCTAGAGGTGGCTTGGAAAACTCTTCAGGTAGTCATGCGGAGTGTGGACTTCCTTCTGCAAAATGAGAACCCCATCACCTATAATACTTACTGGCTACTTCGAGAACCACATAATGTAGCAGTGATGTGTATCATATCTGGTACCCCATGCGTTAGAGAGGAAGAATTGTGCCCTTCAGAAATAACCGGCAATCAGTGTAGTGTATCACACATGATACAAGATACAGTGGAGAGTTAATTAGCATTCCGAGTCGACTGCGTTTTGTAAGGGTTCTTGAAGAATCGAAATATCTAGATACGGCAACAATTAAATTTGAGGAATCGACTTCATCGCGATCCAAATCACTCACGACTACCAGGACAAAATCTCTCGAGATCAAACTAAATCAAATGGAACAAAAAATGTCTTAAAATATAGTCATAGCTTCCGTAGGCATCAACTTCTGTATGTTTCCTTTAAGCATTTCAATTGATGCAGTCCAAATTATATTGCGATTATGAGATTAGGATGACCACATAAACTGCATTTAAAAAAATAGTTTTCTATAATTTGATCGTCATTGAATCAGGTTATAGCTAGAATATCTCCATTGGGTAAGGCTCCTCCGAAAAAAATAGTTTTCATGATCGCTAATAGTGGAATTTACATTGAACAATAAAAGTTAACGAGGCCCAAATTTCTCGGGCATTCCCTGCATGTGTAGGTACAAAAGATGGAGTGCTGAAGTTTTCACAGCTCCACGGCTGCAATATTACCAACCCACTCACTCAGCGATTTAAGTCAAAGGTTATTTTGGATGGGTGAGAGTAGAGCTCATCCTGGACGAATGAGCTCAGACGTGAGAATTTCGCACATTTAGGGTGGTGTGGCCCGTCATTGATATTTAGCTTCATGCAGTATTAAAAATTCCAATTCATGTACCGTAGATATGAAAAGGTTGCTGAACCTTCTTTTAGGAAGTATTTCAGCAACATTTCTATCCCGATTTCCCTATATTATTTATACTGAATGCATTTTATGAATAAAGTGATCACATTAAGAGATAATACGTACCGTAGGGACCGATGTTTTTACAATTTCTTCCCAGTTTCAAAATCGAATTTTCCCCAAATCGTTGAATGGTAATTAGTTGGAACATAAAAACGGAAAGTTCTGAGTCGTTGCATCCTCGTTTGCCGAGTTGAAAGCATTTTGATGAGTTCAAAAATTCCATAGGGAGAGGTTGAATACTACAGCAATACTTAAACTAAATATTTTACCTGTTTCGAATCCCACTAACGGCGATTTCGACGTAATTTTCTGACAAAGGTGCGATGAATGCAAGCATCAATATCTATGCGGTTCACCTTTCTTCTTTTGTATTTTTCGAGTGGTAACAAATTCAGCAAAATGCATTAAATTACAAACATATCAAATGGGATGGAGCTACATGACATATGTAAATTCATATTCGTGAAGTTTGAAGCTTCCAAAAAGTACGAGTACTCTCTTGAAATTTTCGAAAGCTTTGGAGCTTCCCTTTAAAAAAAAAAAACGAGACGATAAAAAACCTTTTGTGAGAGAAGATTTTTTGTCCAACATTGCACCTCAGCCCAGATAATTAGATGGTATAGGGGTCGAGGGGAAGTGGTCAAATGCCAACCTACGCCCGCCAGTGGCGTATCGAAGAGGGGGGGGGGTTTGGAACCCCCCTTCCGGAATATAAAAACACAATAACTTTGCTCCATCATAAAAGAAAACACAATATTGAAAAATCATGACTTTGCAACAGAAGTGAGCTCTGACTCTGCATGCATGATTCTGAAAATGAAGTTTTTTTTCGATTATGAAAAGTGTTAAAATTAGAATAAAACTCTCTACTTAATAGCCAATTTATTTTTGTTCCTCGGACCCCTGGTTTGGGACCCCCATTCTCCTCGAACGAAAGTCCTGGCTAGGCCACTGACGTCCGCAATACAACGTCCCGGGTCTCTTTGCAGCCGATGTTAGCTGCGGAATAAAATAACTTCTTTTCTTTCATCGAGGTCGATCGTAACCACTGAAGAGAGGGCTTCTCGGGACAATCTTCAAAAGTTAGTGCGTCGTTCGGAAGATGCTATGTGGACGGCGGTTGTAAGTCGCGGGGTATCGCGGGTTCGCACTGTTGTCATAAAGTTTACCAAGGATAAGAAAGCTCGAAAGAGGCTTCCCAAATTCAGGAATGATTCCAGGCTCACACTTTCAAGTCCACCACTCAGTTATCCATGCATTATCACGGAAATGAAGTGAAGTAAAAGTGAATAATGTGTAATAGGTTTTCAAACAGTCAACTTTAAATACTCACGCATGCAAATAAACTCTCTTAAAAGCCGGTTTACAAGTTGCACGAAATTTAACGTAATTGCAACCAGACGTATGTACGCAATTGCGACGTGAAAAGCAGCGAATAGCAAGAACACATGCGAGAATGCTTTGATACAAGATGGCAAAAATAGACCCTGTTCTTATTTGGTTCAAGCATTCGTGAAATTGCTGTTCTAACATGCGCAATTACGTGCCCAGTGCGAAACGGCTTCAAGGGACCTGAATCGCAATTTGGAGCGACAAATAAATAGACAGGTTTTTCCTTTACATATATTTACTTAGCAAAACGTGTCCCACGGGAGGACTCCGAGCGGCCTAAAACAAACATTCACTAGGTGCACCGAGAAAAAAAGAAAAAACATGACCCCCTTACCTTGATTGTGTGAAATTCACACGCCTGTATCTTTGGATGGGGTGACCTATAACTCCTCCTTTTCACAAAAACCGTCCAACTGAATCACTGCGCGGGTGAACTTCACTTATCAACAACACCCTTATAAATTCGCTGGAGCTGATAGTGCCATTTCATTCCTTCAACAGGCGTTGCAAACTGTCTCATAACTACTTTCAAATTGCGATGAAAATCACACTCGTTAACTACTCGTCACACTCTTTAATAATTTTCACCAAATAATCAAGCAAAATTTCGCTTAAAACTATTTCACCAGTCGGATTTAAAGGGAGATTAGCACGGGTCAGTGCAATTTTAATGGAATTTTCTTCATGGAATCGTTTTAATGGAACTCAAAATCTTCCCTAATCTCTTCAAGCCGGTTTACAATGATTCATCACAGTTTTGTTAAGCCTTATAAAATATTGTATTCGAAATATAAGATAAGATATCGCAGTCTTTTTCTACTACACAATGACTGTAAAATCTTTAAAAATATGTCAATGTAGGTAAGATTTTACACGACAAAGGTTCGAATGAACAACTTCCTAATTATTATCAAGGCAAATACAATCTTAATCATCCCTAGTAATCAGTCTCAGTCCTGACAGAGATTATACTTGCGATAAATGGAGATATGGACAATAAACAGCCAATGCGCGGCCAAACTCGAGCAATTTACTTGTGGCTATGCGAGCTATTAGATTGGGATTTGGTAAGACTCAAATACCAATTTTTATCAGCAGAGTAATTAAGAAAATTAGGTTCAAAGCGTTTCAGTGCGACGTACAGTAATGTCATTTCAATTGGCCTGGCAGAAAAAATGAATCAAGAAATATATTTTTCCCAAAATACAGTAACAATCTTTACTTCTACTTTAAACACAAAATTAATTTACGTTACTCAAAAACATTATGTAACTTATGAAACAATAATATATGACCATAAAAACTAAGCTCCACTCCGGGCATTTCTTGCATATGCCTACTTTAAATTATTCCCTTATCCTAGACTCCAGTAATTCGGGAATTCATACCCCACGCCCATATGTCAAATATTAATTAAGAAGGTAAGTCCTTGCGAGCCAGTAAAATAAAAAGAAACAGAGAGTAGAAAACTAGGAAAATGGGTACAGAAACTTCAATATTACTTGATGAATCAAGCCTCTGCTGAGGGGTAGAATAGACCCATTGTTTAATCTCAAACCTCACTGGTAGCTACGATCTTGTGATTTTATCACTCAATTTAATGATTGTCCCTGATTAACATATCTAGGCATTTACGTTTTGATTTCCGGTAATACTACGCGCTGCGGTATATCACCTCGATTAAAACTTCGATAATCACATCTTCTTTGAGTTCTTTGATCACTGAGTTTTTATACATCAATCGCCGCATTCAAGGCCTGGCAACCTCTAACGAGAAACTCATTCTTCTGCGGATGAATAACTTTATTCTTTGTTATTTAATATCATGAAAGCATCTACATAAAAAATCCATTTTAACTTAAACTTTTTAAGTTTCTTCGTAAAGTAACCACATCACCAGATGTTAAAATATAAAATAACATAAAATAATATAATACCTACACTAAGAAGTTAAAAGAGGGTTATTACCTCTTAGGGAAAAAGCTACCGAAAATTTACAGTGTGCCGTTTTATCGTTCCTTTTCGGGAGAGGTTTTATTTTCATATATTACTTGTTGTTTTTTATTTAAGTCTCCTCACGGAGCAGCAGAAAAATGTCGAGGCTTGCCGCAGTAAAGCACTGATAATCATTTTTTTAAATTTACTTATTTAATTATTTATTCAAAAAGAGCCGAAACAGCCTTTAAATTGAATACAAAAATTAAAATCTGCGGCCTTAAGAAATATATATGTACTTAACAAAAAAACCTATAAAAAGGATGTTAAACAAAAAGATTCAGAATATGGCTCTTCAAAGCTGCCTTTTGAATGATACGATGGACATTGAAAGATCCAGGGAAGGGTGAGTAGTCAAAATGGTATTGAAAGAAGTAGGGAGTCTGTAAAAAAGTGATCTCTCGGAGAGATTAAGACGGAATCTAGGTTGGTGTAGTAGGTGGTTATTACCTTAGACCATATAAGAACTAGACCCGCCATTCCCCACCCCTACCCATGTCTCGCCGTGTGGCCAACATCTCCCCTCCGCTCCCTTCCTTCCCCGCCCACTTTTAAAGCGACGTGACGTCACGGTTGGGACGCTCATCGTCGTAGCGCATGGCTACGAATAGGGATTCACTGTATCACTGCGGTATTCTGACCATTTTCTTCGCGATTTTTCAATTAAAAGTACTAATATTTATTGCGTTATGTACGAGAAGTATTCTCTCAGCCATGGTTGGATTGGTGAACTTACAATTAATGAACAGTGGCATTTTTCGGCATTGGCAGCGATGAAAAAATATTGCGGCAGTAGAATGAAGACAAAGCCCTTTATAAACTTCCGCAGATATTTTTCTTATCTCGTTAGTGATCTAGCATCATTCGGAACATTGTTATTAAAACATGAAATCTTGCACAAAAGTTGTAAACGGGGGGAATTTCAGAGAGGAAAAGGGTCATGGTGTAAAGAATTTGCCGGTCGTCCACGAAGTAACGCGGCAACGCCTTCGCATATAGTAATTTTTAAACGGTCAATTATGCGATGCAAATTGAACTGCGCGCTAGCGCTACTAAAAAGGGATGTCAACAAATCAGAATTCATATTATTTAGGTAAGTAATTTAGTTATTTCATAAATGCATAATTTTTTACTTAGCAGACAGCTCTCGAGTTATTTATATTTTGCGATGATGGAAAAAGGTCTAGCGCCGGCTTTGCAAGTGACACCTACGATTTACGTACGCTACGGAAAATTCTGGGAATAAATAATACCTATTAACATATTTATAATTAGAAAGAAAGAGAGGATTGGATTAAAATAATTTTAAAGATAAATTTGCTTTAAAACAATCAATTATATTTAATTCATTGAATAACTTAATAAATATATATTCTTGTAATGTTGTACGTATGTACTTACCGAGTTTTCAATTAAATTTTTAAAAACTATTTATGACATGATTTATTTTTTAGATTTTTGTCATAATGCGTAACAAAAGAGGATGCAAATTCAAATATCGTCTAAGAAGTGAATCTCATTTTATTAAAAAAATCCAGGAGCGATTACTTTGTCTAATGTGTGAAATGTAACGGGTAATTTTCTATTTTTCACGGCAGTAGGAATGATATTTCGAAGCACTTGGAGACGCAAGAGCATAAAAGATATTTAAATACTTCTGCATCTTCCTCCAACATACAGAGATTTATAATAAAAACGAAGAAAAGAAACTTGCATCAGCAGAAGGATGTCTCTCCATACCATTTTTCATAGTCATTCCTTCAAATCTAAGGCCTGTACATCACAAGTTATCAAATCGGTTTTGCAGCGCACAGGATACACAACGCCGTTCAAACAGCTGCTGTTTTGTTGCCCGCAGATGTGGAAAATTTTGTCATTAAAATATATATTTCTATTTCTACATTACACTGTGCGTCTTCAAATGCTGAAAGAATTTTGTGAAACTGCGGAAGTCGCATGTATAAGAAAATACTTGGTTACTGTCAAACGCGCTAGTTACCTCTTTCGTCAGCTGTAGTTAGAGTTTTTAAATTATACTACACCATGAATTCCTACTTTCTATATGGGGCTTAATGTCCTAGAATTGTAGAAGAGAGTTTTGAAAAAGAATCCTCAAATTTAGCTAGAGTTTAAAAACAATCAATCACCTTTTTTTAAAATGCTATTGAAGTTATTGAGGGTGATAAAATTTTGGTAATCGAAGTAGCGAATGAAGTTTAAAATATCTGTATCAAAAGCGGTCAGAAAGTCAAAGCGGTCGACTAAAATCTCTATGACTTTGACCCCCATTATGACTTTCGGAGGTCATTATATATAAATTGTTGTACGGATGAATGACCTGCGTAACCGTCTTTGGCACCCCTCAAAACCTATGGTTTGACACGTTGGTTGTCATGATGGCCAGCCATTTAACTCTATGACATTTGACCCCCATTGAGACCTCGGTGGTCAAAAAATCAACAATATTAACTGAGAAATCGACTTTGGCACCCTTCAAAACATATGGTTCAAAACCTGGGTGTCACGATGGCCGGACGTTTACCTCTATGGCCTTTGAACTCCGTATTAACCTTGGAGGTCAATTAGTGAATAATACGGGTATTTTGGACAATACCAATGACTTGGGTGCCCTATACAATCCATGGATCGACACCTTTGTTGGTATGCCATTCTTTTTGCCACCCTTACGACCTTGACGGTGACCTTACTGGGTCAACGGTTGAATTTTCGTAAAGGAAAGTGTTTTTTTTTGTTTCTTGCGTCAGAAAACCCAACAATTGACATTTTGGTCAATGAAATTCAGACATTTTTCAATCTCGATTTTTTACATTAAAACCACATAAGGCAAATTAAAATTTTTGGTTTGGACCCACATTGTGGGGTCAAAAGGTCAAAATTGTAAAATTTTGCTTAACCTCAACAAAACTTAGGACCTTTCCCCATATTAGTGTGCCAATTTTCATGAATATTGCTCTATGCAAAGTTACTAAAATTACGGGTTAAAAATGACACACGACCGTTGGGACAGTCTTAATATTCATTTTCTAGGAATGTCACCGTTAGGTTAATCTACTAGTAATAAGCAATATTTCTAAAATAATTTTGCCTTTTTATGGACCCCTCCCTTCATCCTTTGTGAGATATCGTGGGATTTTGCTCCACGCCTTCTTTCTAATCTCACGTAGGATTTTTCAAAATGCGTATTTTCAGTGTAAATACGTTAATCTAGGCTTCATTTTGTTGGGTTTATAAATAAAACGATTTGTTTAATTATTTTTATTGAAGATTACCGAGATCGCAATAAACTGGTTTTTGCGGAAAAAATTACGTGATACTTGCCAGAACCCCTTCTTTTTACCTAGAGGGGGTGAAGCCATGGTCTAGGAGGGGGGGGCAAGCCAAGTTGTGACATTTTAGCATGGAAAAGATTAATGAAACCAACATTATAAGAACTTATAACTGCGCTTTATTAGTTTATGAGATTATTTCCTTGAAAAACTAGTTTTATTTCAGTTACTTAACTTATACTAATACACATCATTTTTCGTTGGTTTGAAGAAAATTTGTTGAATACTTTCGTTTCAATTCAGTACCGATTTTGCTTAAAGACTTTTGCGATTTTTGCTTCTAGGGGGACAGCTGCTCCCCCTGCCCTTCGCTGGGTACGCCCATGTTTACATATGACATTCTTAATCAATTTATTTAATACGATCGCTTTTCGCTTTATCTTGATTTATTTAGCTTTTTGCGCACAGTCAAGGCTATAAAATGCCTTAGTTCATCGTAAAAATATATTTATTAAGTGAATAATCATTTTGCGTGCCCAATATCGTCACTTTTCAGCGACTTTGCAGCGGATGAGTGTTAAAATATCTCAAGCGCGCATACGGAATATCGTCTGCAGTCCCAACCGTGACGTCACGTTCCCTCATCCCACTCACTTCCCCGCCGTGCGATGTTGGCCACAGCGTTCCGCCCGAATGGCAGGTCTACTTACTTAAATGGTCTAAGGTTATTACGGAAGGCGCGGCTGGGAATGTAGAGAGAAAAGAATGGGAGTATTTATGAACATCGGAACTTGGCATTTAAGTTATTGTAATTAAAGGAAAGATCATGAATATTCCTACGAGTGTATTGGATAGTGGGACGAATGATAGGGCAGACATTTATATAATTCGTCGAAAGACAAGGGTCACACTCACGTAGCGGTGAATTTTGTTTTTTTTGACATTCACTCACACGAGTAGGCGTAGCTACATTTGCTTTTGAGCGTCAGATGGCGTGAGGACAGAGGATCGGAAAGTGATTAAGTGGCCCGCAGGGAGGTCAGAAAACATTTTAAGCAACCTAAAGGGTCTAGATGGAGAGAAATGAAGCGTGACCGGAAGAGATTTAATGAAAAGAATTACTCGCTCCACTGACGGTGTATCTCGCAACCGAAATTAAACGCTCCCAGCCCCACTTATCGACCAAGGTAGGCATTAAAAGACGACTAAAATATCTGTAGTCAACCAATTGAGGAACTCAAAAGTTTATGTCAACACCGTAATCAAATAAATGCTACATTACGATACAATATTGTAGGGTTCTATCGTCATAACAGATCCGATCATATGAAATTTCCACCACTTTTGATCGCAAATATTCATTTATTTAATTGCCAATACCGAGGAAATTCAGTGACTACTTTAAGACGTATTTCAACAGCAAATTAATTGTAAATTTGAAAGAAAAATTAGCGAATGTCAGTCACTCAGACAATTTTGTCATTTATTAATTATGTAGTACTCTACCTGTGGTTGAATTTTGTTTTCATGAGAAACCTCATGGTGCTTAATTGCGTTTTAAAATCTTCATTTCTAAACAGAATCGCATGGTGATTGACAAAAGTAAAACTGAAATATAAAATAGCGTTTCGACAAAAATCTAACATAACATTTCGTTGTAGCATAAACATCGATTCGCGCAGGTATTTAATCATACACTTTCTTAGTGATAAGTAATTCGATACCACATGTGACTGAAGAAAAAGCGCGTAATCTAAAAGACATCCTGACCCCGAATCCATGACAAAAACTGCTATTCTTAAAATATAAACTTTAACATTATTAGTATGCTATCCGTTGTTCCCACTTTTTTTGTTATTTAAAATTGAAGAACTTGATACTTTGCTTCATCACCGCCACACTTGGGGAATTTTTTTTGCTTAACATGAACATTCGACAAGAGATCTCGATTAAGACGAAATTAATGACTAAAAAAACTGTTTTAATCAATAATCAGTGTCGAGTTTAAACAACTCCCCACGCTTACATTCCAGTTTTAAGAGGCTACGTACCTTCAGCAAGGGAAGATAAAATGTTCTTTTTTTTCAAAAATTAAAGCTAATTCCCATATTTTGGTTATTTCAACTCAGTAAACTATCATAAAGTAAATAAAAAAGGAAAAGGATGATTAATTCATAACATACAATATGAATTGAAGCTATATTTCAAAACAACGTGGAAACCTAAGCATGATAGGTAGTCAAGCCTCAAAGGATAAGATAGAATGTAATTTACCTCCATTGAATTATCCCTAAAAGAACACAAAGGTGTCAAAAGAAATGGATACGGGGTAGGCAAAGGTCCGACGCGAGACAGAAGTGTTGGAATAAGATAGAATTAGTAGTAGGATATCGTAATTATGAGCGACTTCGTCGTCGGTTGGTGGATTCAGGGAGTCCATGAATTTATCTTTAAAAGCATTTGAGCTGTCACGAGGCACGAGAAAGCCGTTCGCTTCATTCGCTCCGTTAACATTCCAAAATTAGCCAAGCGATAACATGTCGCTCTTCCACCTGAGTACATGTCGGGATTCATCTCTGATTGACAGCACGTTTTCATTTTGACACTCCGTCCGTCGTCCGACGATCTCAGAGAGCGATATCACCGAAGCCATGGCTGCTTTTGGAAGGTAGACCGCCAGAAACGCTCGTTTCGGACTGGACAGATACCAAATTTTGGCAATTAATAAGCGAAAGGTCCATTCTCAATGCTGTATACAGAGAGCATGAGTATAACGTATTAAATTTGGAATAAAATATCACTTCTTCCATTGAATCCATACTTAAATTTTATTTCTTCGTGCATAGGAATATTTAGTACTGCTGTAATAGTATATTATCCTAATCTATAAAAGATACAGTGTCCGGCGTGATGCGGTGGAAATCTTTGATATTCAGCTTATTAACACAACTTGTCTGGGAACCATGGTTTCGGTAACTTGACCTTGACAATGGCACAAGTTACCGAAACCATGGTCGGTGAGAATAAAAGAGTGTGAAAACAGAAAAGTTATTTTAATAAGCTGGTTATCCTAATCTCACTTTTTAAGAAGATTAATATTTCAATCCGCTGTAGTGATTTTTGCTTTTTTCAGGTATTTGAATACTTCTCATCCCTATGTACAGTTTAATTTTTATTCTTTTATAGACAAAAAGGACAAAAAACTCTTAAATGCCGAATACATTCGTCAAGTTTTGTGGTTGTCGATCTACAGTTAAAACTTGGCGGGATAATCACTTGGGGCGACGATGTTAATGAGACTGCTACTCTCCTTAAACTGAAAACTTATTTGATAAGTATATTTATTCTCTTTTATCGGCAAAAAAGTAAAAAAAAAACTCCTCAATGGCGAATAAATTCGTCGAGTTCTGTGGTTGCTTATCTCCAGTTCAAACTTGGTGACATAATCACATTGTTAATGAGACTGTTACTCTCCTTAAAATGAAAACTTACGCTAACAAATGAGTGATCGAGCGCAGTTGCCTCGTGCAGTACCCTGTCGCATGAACGGCGATTGTGCTGAGCGATCGAAGGTTGAAACAAAAAGAGCCCTCGAAAATACATTATTACCGGCCTCTGTGGCGGTGGGGTGAAAACCTTACCTCCTAATCTAGAGATCGCGGGTTCGAATCCAGCATTGGTGGGTTTCCTCCCATTCAGGACTTGGATGTATGTTGCGTGTCCATTAACTTAATTGTAAGAGAAGACTGTATGGTCTTAAATTCGGTTGATAAATAAAGAAGTTATTATTATTATTAACATAATCATTATTGCCTCCTATTCTTCCGTGGCGTTCTTGATTCCTGGATCTCTCCATCGACAAGATTTTTGCCGCGTTGTTTGTCAGAGGTAGACTCAGGAGTTGGAATTCCGGAGAAACTGTCACCAGCCTCTGACAAACAACGCGGCAAAAACCCGGAAAATGCAGAGATCCAGGAATTATAATCATGTGTCGCCGGGCTCGGGGTTTCCCAGGTTCTGCCTTTTCGGCCGACCCCTTTCTCCCGTGGTCTCCGCTAAGGGGATTTCACTCGCACCCTTTTGGAGTGAGGGTTCCCTGGCAGTGCCGCTACTCGAGGGTCAGTAACCCTTTCTCACCTGGGCCCTTGCCACCGGCGTGGGTGTCACATTTGGTTCTCCCAATCAGTGTGTGTCGAAATCCGGGAGAGTAGTTTTTGCAGAGTTTTGCCTTGCACTTCGTCGGAAGTCACGCGCAAAATAAATCCGCATTCCATTAAAGGTGCACTCTACTTTTATTTATCATAACCTGGGACTCACGTCCCAGCGCGCACGTCTATTGGCCCAACACGGGCCGGATTGCAACCACAATAATCTACATCTACATACTACCCCACAAGCCGCCTAAAAGGCGTGAGGCAGGGGGTGTTAGGACTCCAGTCATTTACACACAAAAAGGAAATGCTCTAACGAAATAACGACTAGCATTTATTAAAGCTGTTTATGGTTCGGGGGAAAAACGAAATCCCATATATATCCGTTCGGCAAAACATCTCTCTTAATTTATCGCTTCTGTCGGACCTGGAATTAAAATCATCAATATTATTACTTTATCTCCCGCCGCTGCATGGGGTTCCACAAAGAGTTAAAAATATCGGGTAGGCGACGAGTAATTATGAATTGTTTGTTACACGGCTTCTTTACTTTCGCCCTGGAGCATTATATGTACACCACCTGGGCAGAGTAGTTTAAGGACAACGGATGAGAGAAAGGACCGCAAGAGAGGAACATAACGCGTAACTCGAGGCAATCCAGTTTTAATGGACTCTGGAAGGAGAAGAGAGTGAGAGAGGGGGGGAGAGGGGAAGAATTAAACAAATGGGTCGACACACGGGTGCTTGCGAAAGAGAAGGGCCGCGTTAGGTAATGGTTGCTTGTGGCGAAAGGGAGAGCCAGAGAGGTTCATAGGGGTACCTTACACATTCGGTGGAAATTTTTTTCGGGTAGGAGATTTCGCAGGAGTGTATATGAAAAAAATTGAAAAAAGCGAAGGTTTTTTTTAAAGAGAATTTGGGTGGTTGCGATGAGGGCGAAAAAAGAAATACAGAAGGTTTTTGCGGGATAAAATAAGAAACTTGAGCAAGAAAATTTAAAAAAAAAGAGGGAAAGGCAGAGAAAGAGAAGCAGAAGAGGGAAATGGCATATAAAAAAGTAGAAGTGACAGGTGTAGCGAGTGGGTGCTGGGTAGGCGGTGGTAAAATACAGGGAATTTGGAGGAGAGTGGGAGGGTGGGTGGGAGGGAGGAATTTGGGGAAAAGGGATAGAGAGAGAGAGAGAGACACACACGGCCGAACAGCCGAACGCACAACTGCGCAACAGGGCAGACCTCTTCAGCCGTGCATTGCCTACGTAACGGGGAATATATATTGGCGGAAACGCTATGTCGGGGGGTCAAAAAAGCCTAAGGGAGAGAAAGCATTGATATGACGGAGTGACAGGATAAAACTGTGATAGAAGGACTTGCGTTCGGGAAATAACCATGAACTATAGTGTGCATACCGTAAGTTGGCGCACGGGCCCACGACGTACCTGAGCCGCGAGCAAAGGAGGGGAGGAAAGGACCGACAAAAAAACTTTATAGGACCGACATAGGTAGCTGGTGCGTCCGGTTAAAACAAAACGTACAGTATAACGGCTAAAAAAACTTTCGACCATTTCGTTATTTACGGTCGGAGCACTTCATGTTTTATATCATTCTTCTTAGCTTTTTTTAGTACTTTACAAATATGCTATTTAGATTGAGATATTATGAGAAAGTAAAAAAAGTTAATAATTCTATTAGAGGTGCTAGTTGCCGTCGTAGGGGGAGGAAAAAAAAACGGGCGAACGGACCCGCCAGCTACCTGTGCCGGTCCCATACAGTTTATTTGTCGGTCCTTTCCACCCCTCCTTTGCTCGCGGCTTAGGTACTTCGCGGGCCCGTACGCCAACTTACGGTATACACACTATTGTATGAAACGTACCGTACGTAGTCTCCTTCAAACGCATAATTGCACCCACGAGACAATTTCACCTGGGACAAATGATAATGCCAGCTCACATGATAATCTCTGATTATAACTTGAATTTCCTGGATTCAGATATACTATCGCGCAGTTAGAATTAACTCACCGCCAGAGCGGGCTTAAAATCAGAAAATAAACGACGACAAAATGTTTTCATTGATAATATATGGGGTCTACAAGAGATATCTTTATAAGATCACAGATATTTTTATGTACCTAATTCGTATCACATGTCGCGTCGCAGAAAGAGCACATACTGCTTTTGATACGGAGGGCAGTTAAAAGTTTTAATAATGAACCCATCATATTATAGTTATAACAGCTAATGGATTATGATAATAAAAACATCTTTATTAATCAGAAACGCCATTTAGAACTGGAAGTTAGACATCTTAGCCAAGTGTGAAGGACAATGTAAGTAAAGTAAATGTGGAATTTGGGAAATTTGGAGAAATTTAAGGTGGTAGTTTTGGAAATATATGCTTACAGTTTAACCTCTATGCAACAAATTAGTTGTGATCAGAAAATTTATTCTATGTAAAATAATTTTCTGAAGTCGCCTGTCTCATTTTTTCCTAATTTATTTTGTGGCTGTTTGCTCAACCTACCGCAGAATCTTCAAATTCTTCAAATCCTTTGACATTTTAAATAATCGCTCCATGGCATCTATCGCGTCCTACACTTCCTTCCGACCCGGGCGCACCACACGATTGCTGGGCTCTTCTTTATCTTCATCGCTCACATACTGTGTCTCCGCCAAAATGTTGGGATCCCCATGATCGGCAAATACAGCGATATCATTATAAAAATTCGCATTATCTTCGAAAGTTTAACCTCATCATCATCACTGGTCAATAATCCTATGATTGGTTTGACGCAGCTCTCCATTCACTTCTCTTATCAGATAATCTTTTCACACCTACTTATTTCTCCTCTTTCACAGCTTTCTTTACCCGTTCCATATATTTTGTTCGTGGTCCTCCTTTCCGATCTTGCCCTCCACTTGTCCTTCGACGATTGTCTTCATCAGGCCATCATGTCTCAAGAAGTGGCCTCTAAGGTTGTTCCGTCTTCTTATTAAGGTTTTCATGAGGCAACTCTTCTCTTTTACTCTTCATAGGACTTCCTTATTACTAACTCGGTCGATTCATTTGATCCTCATAATTCCTCTGTAGCACCACATTTCAAAGGTCACCATCTTTGCTTTCTCCGATTCTGTTATTGTCCATGTCTCACTTCCATGCAGGGGCATACTCCGAATGTAGGTTCTTATTAATAGTTTCCTTACTTCCATATTTAAGTTTCCTGCTGTTAGCAGGTTTCCTTATGGTAATTTTCACCCCCTACAATGTTAAATAATGCAGCGACTTCACCTCATTTTTTACCTCTCCATTGGCTATGGATGGTCTTGAGAGTCCATCTCTCCTCGAAAGCCTGCCCACCTGAAGCACTTCGGGGTACCGCATCTCACTACTCCATCGCAAGCAGCACAAAGAAAGACGCTGATGTCTTACAGGATGTTCCACGCGAGCGACTTATTCTTTAGTTTTTTTGAATAGGCAGGAGAGGTCAACCAAATTTTCTTATGGGATGGGGACAGAGCAGGCATTAGCGCTCAACGGTTGAGTAACTACGTACTAATGAAGTCGAATACTTCGCCCCCCTTGGTCTTAAGATAACCGTCCACCTGCCTCTCCAAAAATAAACTTCGATCCCGAAAGGCAACGTGGAACGATTCTTTAGGAAAACATGGAGCTCGTCCCGTTCCAGAGTTCCAGCGAATGTAACCAATACGGAAAAGTAATATGATACTTTTTTAGAAGAAAAAATTTAGCTTGATTCAATCAATCAACTCCTCTGCGATGTAAACCGATACCAAATGTAATCTGATACGGTTTAGAAAGGGAAAATTGAGCTCCATCCATACCACCTGCATCTTCGCAGCCGTCCCCCAATTAAGAAAGTAATCTGATAACATAATGAAGTGAAAACTTAAACGGAATGGGGGGCGAGTAGCAACAGCAATTTTAAGCGCAGACATCACCTCTCAACAAACTTCAACTCTGATATTTAATTTACATTGATACAAAGAGTAGTGTGAGAACGGTTGAAAGGAAAGCTGGATTTTTCTCAAGGAATGCTCTATGGGATATTATCCAAATTAAATTCTGAAAAGAGCTGATTCGCGGACTTACTGCTGAACGTCTCGACTTCTGAAACGATGAGGTGGCTCAGTAAGAAGCGCAGAATTACCAAGCGCTTCTGCTCGGAGCGGGGCAATAGAATGAGCCGCGCGGTGCGCAGATTTGGCTTCTCAAGCATGTTTCTTATGGTACGAACCATCGGAGTTTACTATGGCCTTCACGGAGCAGGAGCGTCAAGTTTCCTTCGGGCCCTCCGCGCCGTAGGTCATCCGTGACTGTGACCCATTTCGAAGCTCGGAGCGGAACGGTTAAGACTGCGGTTCTACTTCTTCCTTATTACCTTAATATCGATGGAAAAGTTACCTGAGAATGCCAATTACTACGTCACTTCGTGGCAGAGAGTTTTTGTAATTAGAGAGGTTTCTTTGCGGGAGGTTTTCTTGGGTGCATTGTCCATTGTAAGGGTCCGGGCTCTTACAATGGACTGTACCCGTGAAGTGTTTCATTGCTTTGCTACAGATAACCAACGTGCATTTTTAGACAAAATATTTCAAAAATGTAAACACATGTTATTGTGGTTATTTAGTCCTTTTTTATCCATTTTCATGGGCCCGAAAACAGCCTTTGTGGACCTTTCACATCTAAGCTAATAACCAGTGACAACGGGCAATAACAAGTAACAAAGTGTTATAATCATATAGAAAATAACTTCTGTATCATATACATGAGTGACAACGATTATATTTTCAGTGTTATACTTAGTATGAAATGCCTACTAAGTCACAAACATGCATATGGTATTGTACGTTTGCTGAAAGCTAAAAATATTATATGCGATTGGTAATTGTGCATTTTATTTTTCCCCAATTTAACGGTGAAATTATGCCCAATATATATAATTATCATAAAAATTAAGATGAAATTTTTGAAAATGCGCACAGTTGAATGGAAATAACGAGACCAAGTTGGTTTGTTAAAAAGAATTATGAATATTTTTTAAGCGTTATAAAACAAAAAAGAGATAAATGTGAGATATAAAGGAAGGAAATTGAATTCACTGGATACGAGCGTTGTATTCATGCCATAAGTTGATTTAGGCCAATGAAGATACTTGAATAGCAGGTGAAGGTATTATAACGCTATGCATGAAATATTAACTTCAACGACTACGCAATTGCACCCTTCAAGTTTCATAGCACCGTGTACTTGGAGGACACTGGATGAGATATACAGGGTGATTCAAAAAGAATTTGGAAGCAGATTGGGTTTGTTCGCTGGTTCCTGCACTGATTTCTCATTGTTGCCGATGCCTTCAGTACTGATGGTTCTACCTGGACGGTTGGTACTTGTCGGGTGTTGGTTATGGATGACTGCTCTGAGGGTCTGCCCTTTCTTCCTACTAGTTCCTGTTAGTTGTGGTATTCTTTTTGAATCACCCTGTATATTCACGTTAGGCACCCATTTTTATTATTTTCTTTCTTTTTAGAACAAGCGTAATGCCGCAAAACGATACCCGTACGTTTGCATAGTGACGCATGAGTAAAACTCGGAGAGGCGGTCATAAGAGAATAGGACATGATAAAGGATACACCTCGAGGATGTAAAAGGTGCACCGATCAGCAGGTATAAGCGGAGTACGAGGAAGGAAAATGCTAGTTCGATTGAAGAGAGGCGGCGATAAATCCACAAGGAAAGGAATGTCGCCTTAGAGCGTGCATAAAAAGTTCCCTCGTATTAATATTTCATTAAATTGTTCCGTTCGCGGAGGTACGAAGGGGGATATTATAACAGGCTCTATCGCATAAACTCAACAAAAATTCTCCGACACGGAAGGATGATGAAGGTAATGAGAATCCTTATAGCATATACCCCTCGAACGAATGGGATTACGAAAGCATTCAAGTGCGCGGTAATTAAAAAAATAATGGAAATGAAACGCAAAAGCAGCCGAAGCAAGTCGCCTTACTTCAATATTTATCTCGCCCAGTGCCCTCAAACTATAAAGTGCAATCAATGTGAGAGAGAGAAAGCAATAAAGCTTCATTAAAATCTTTATTTCACGCATGCCTTTTCATTAATGTCTTTAGCTATTCAAATACTTCTATTGCCTCCAAGTTAATATTAGATATGTATACAACATAGCTGGAAGGGACGGCAACATAATTTCACACTCTAATTAGAAATAAAAACAAATATCAGTAGGATAAAGGAAAATCGCTGTTGTTAATTTTCAATTCGCGCTTGGTACATACTATTTCTATTTAAGTAACTTAGTAATCATTTCATACTTAATAAAAGGCTATCAATATACTCGCGGCAGTATTATAAAATGCAATAGCTATTTTAGCATTTTTTTTAAATGAATGGATATTCGTAATCGCCCGTTGTTGGGTAGGTACTTTATTAGTTCCGATCAAAGGTAAACAGAGACTATTTTCAGGTGCATAGAAATAAATATTTAAAACATTATATCCACATTTAGCTGTTTTGCATGCCTTAGAATGCACATTGGTTTTCTGTAGGTTATCAATTAAAATTAGTTATAAATAAATTAGCGTTGCAGATAATATGGAGGATGAAAATAAATACTTAAGTAAAACGCAGGAGAGCTTGTAAAATATTTTTTAAAGGTTTCAAATTTTGACTGGATACCTTTTATTCATATCAATAAAGAGATTGACCTCAGTGGCAACACGGACCTTTATCCTAGTAAGCATTAAGACTAATCCCGCAGTCATATTAACTACTTGCCTTCAGGAGCAGTACATGATTACTTTATAAAAGCTATTCTGAAGTCCGACCTAGGTGAAGAAAGTAAAGCCTCAAACTCAAAGAGTAATTACGTTTCTCCTCAATTTTGGAAAATGGGTTTTTAGTTTGAAAACGTGTACGTGTAAAAAAATTTCCCTTGAGTTAAGCAAAAGACTCCTTGTTATCAATATAGTTAGTATCATTATGTCCTTAAATTGTTGAAAACCTATTATTTTCACTGTATTATACCTTTCTATAGCACAATAATGCATTTTCCTCTAAATTACATGGGTATACACATTTATATGCAAAAGACTTGCGATTGGAGAATACTTGCAAAACTCGGCAAGGGACTTCATTTTAATTATGCAACATAGAATTCAAAGTTTTTTGCTATTATTAATCACGAAAAACAATTGTTTAGTATTAAACTTTAAAAATTTCAAGTAAATTAATGGCCATAAATTTCTCACGTTTACATCAAGAGGAATATAATTTTCTTTAATGTTACATATTTAAAAACACGCACATAGTTGTTTTTTCTTTCTTCGTCCTCTATCGTTATTTATGCATTGGGTCAATTGCCGCTCTGCATATTTATCCACCACAGTAAAACTGCAAAATGATATCCTCTTAAAATCATTACCTACTACTCTATAAAATTCATCAAATCTCATCCCAATTAAACGAGCAAGCGTTTTGATTACAAGGCCCCAGGTTCTATGCCCTTCTGGGACTATTCAGAGGGGCATCGATCGATACTAAGCTACCTTGCGGAGAACACTCAAAAGCGTAACGTTCTGTAGTCCAGCAAGCTAAACACATTAAGGCTCCTTCCGTCATTATCTGGCTCTGTCGCATCTGTGTCCTCCATCGCTTGTTCCATACGCATTCATTTTACTCAAATTTTCCCCAAATACTACGCTTAATAACTTAACGGCTCAGCTACCGATATCCTCATACAAAATACATTTTTTTCTAAAAAAAAAAGAGCAATCAAGACATCAACGGTAGATTAATTAATTGATCGACTAAAAATAAAGGTCATAAAGCTGCATAATCGGATAACTCTATCGCATAAAGATAAATAAAATATTGCCACACATTTTTGTCACACATGAGAATGGAATTTTTAAAAATAATAAAAATAGGTAAATAAAACGAATCTACATACATCTACATACTACACCGCCAGCCTCTTAAAAGGCGTGTGGCAGGAGGTGCTATATTAGCAGCCGTTTACTCATTTAAAAAAATTAGCATTCACCAAAGTCCTTTAAGGCTCGTGGGAAAAACGAAATCCCATATCTATCGGTAGGGCTACATATCTCTCTTTTTATCGCCTCTGCCGGACCTTAAAATATAGTGGGGCTTTCATTTTATGTTCTCCGACTCGCTCTCTTAGATATCTATTCTCAATTGTTCAAACAATCCAAGCCTAGCGCGCAGTCTCCGAGTCTCCAGCTTACTATTAATACCTGAGAGGGACTACTTATGAAGAAGTTGCAAACAACGGAGAAAAGACACGATAACGATGGAAATAGGAAAGGAATATTTGATTATTATATCCAAAACTTTTCAAAACACAAATAGAATAGTTTCTACCAGATGGGATAGACACGAACAGAAAAATGAATGAAAGGAAGATAAAAACTAACTGGAATGGGAAATCACAGGTAGCAATGGCACTAAGAGAAATGGAATCAGAGAAATTGCTGGAGAGAAAAATGAAAATGTTTGAGGAAAAACGTATAATTTGAAAGCATAACTGAAGTATTAACTTACTAAGCATTTAACCCGGCTTTTATTTAAAAC
Source organism: Ischnura elegans (assembly GCF_921293095.1). NCBI lineage: Eukaryota > Metazoa > Arthropoda > Insecta > Odonata > Coenagrionidae > Ischnura > Ischnura elegans. Next base: position 103,275,093 of record NC_060247.1, read on the forward strand.
AAGTGAGCGAAAAGATCACCCCAGAGTGTTGAACAACCGTATGAACTTTACACATGTAATTTAGATCAGTTTTTCCACTTCCTTTCCATGGCCTTCCTCTAACCATCGAGGGTTATCACTCACAAAAAAAAACAAATAGAGGCTTTAAAAAATATATGAAATCGAAGGAAATATGTTGACTGAATTTAAGATAAATTATTGAAAGAACATAGAGACCGAGAAGACCATTTCCGAAAATTCATTTCCTTTTCACCTTTGGAAGCGAGCATGCCGCGAGAAACGATTCCGAGAAAAACGAACCAAGGTCAACTTAATACGGCTCCCCATAATCACATCGACTATGCTCGCGATGAGTGTGTAGAGATAAACTATTACTAAATCGTTTCGGGCCGATTAATCGATATAACCCATGTGGTGGAGGACATTTTCAGCAGAATTGAGCCAAAAATCGTTCGACGCCCTCTTAATTCCCCTTTTGAAAAATCGATCAAGACCGTTTTTTAGGATCATTCATCGTCCCCTCTCCTTACAAGGATTATCAGCTGAGAGATAACATCTCACCTTGGAAAAGCAATTTTTGAACAGTCGATATTGAATCAATTTCAAATGAATGCTAAACGTGAAAACCTATCGCCAATAATTTAAGTGGGCACACCTTCCACAGAAAATGTAAATGATACCATACAAAATGTCTGCATATTTTCATTGAATACTATCAACTTGGATCTATTCAAATCTAATTTGTGTGGTCCTTACACAATATTGCTATCGCAGAGTTGGCAGACCGCAGCTCATAGTTCCTCCTTATCCAATCCCAGTCATTGTAACTCTCCGTGGTTTTTGTTGCCCATATATTTCTTCACTTTGCCCTAAGTACCAGTACTATCGGGGTCTTATCCTCCCATACTAACCTTGTTTATTCATTCATCGGGTTCCATTATTGAACTTAACAACTGTACTTACCTGGCTAATCTATTCGCATAGGGCTTCGAATAAAATCAGAATTAAATTTGCACTAGGGGCTCCTCACTTAAACATTTTTAACATTTTACTTAGAATAATTTTAAATGCCCCTAAAAATGACAATTACTTCAAGAAATAGTTAGTTTTAGGCTGTTAGAAACGCGTTAAATTGTATTGTTTCTCCGCTTGAATTAGCAGAAACGCGTTGCAAATTTTTATAACTGCATTCTTACAACTGCAGTTTCGTGGCGGTATTGAGAGTCAGAACATGGCAATAAAAAAGTATAGTTCCCTTCGCTTTAATCAATTGTAATCACGAGTATTGTTACTCTATTCAATTGCAAATGAAAAGCTATGACTTAGAAATGCCACATACATTGTTTATTTAACCGACCATGGTTTCATGACACGTCATCTTCAGGGAATTACGCATCATAAATGATGACACACCATGTCGAAAACATGGTCTGTCTAATAAATTGTGTTGAATTACGAATTCATAGCTCTTAATTTACAATTTGCAAACTCCACCACGTTAAGCCGGATTCTCTCTCTCAATTTTATAAGAAATTGGTGAATAGGAGAGCAAAACCTATGTTGATTTATATGAGATCGCTGGAGGTATATTCGAGAATCAAATGGTGAAGTCTTTTTCTATAACTATTGAGGATGCATAGAATAAGCGTCACGGCTTTCCTTACGACCCGGGTTCAAGAGAAAAGCGTAAATAAATTATTGGCGGACCAAAATATTTTTATTCTGCCTTATTGCTTCAGACAATTTACGCCAACCATGATATAGTATTTGGCTGTATTTTCAAATTACGACAATAAGCTTAATTTTTACCTCTAATCCAAGATTTTGTGTTTAAAAAATGTGAATATTATAATCAAAGGGACAACAGTTTTCTTCTTCGATTTTTGCACATAAAACGTGTTAAATTTCTCAATAGCAATAATCGCTGACACCTAAATAAATGATGCACAAAATAATGATATGAATGGGATTTCAATCCATTATCTGCTAAAGAAAGTATGACAGCGAATCTATTCAATCACACTGGACTTGTAAATTCGTGCTCGATCGAACGATATGCTTCATTCGCCAACAAAAGTGGAGCTCTAGAAATTTTCACCAGAAACCCTACCATCCCGCACTAATTTCCGCGCTCTTTCAATTTTCTTACGGCATTCCGAGGTGAACCTAGCAGCAGGCTTTACGAAAACTTTCCCAATCAAAGTAGCTTAGTTTGCATGTAGGCGTGGCGAAGCACAAAGTTTTATGCTAATAGCTTTTCTGGTGGCCAAAAAATTTCACGCATGCCTCTCTTTCAGAGTTTTTAAATTCCCCACCTCACATTCTTTGTTTTTTCAGTCAATGAAAAAGTGATTTTACCCACTCTTTCATTCAAAAGCATCATTTTCACCAGTTGTCGAAAGAATCTAAAGTTCTTTGCGACTTGAGCACGAGGAGGACGGATGTTTCAAACTACCTATGAGGACTACAAAGAGTCATTTTGATTCATTGAATTTTTATTCATTCGTGCCATCGTATTGTCTTTTTTTTCGTCATATTTTAATAATGCAAAGTGATTAATCATCAAAGATTAAAAATAACTTGCAATCAATCTCATTCATCTAGCAAATGCCATTTTTTACGGAACTCTTACAAAATACGTAAATATCTGTAATGTAAGCCACTCTCTAAGCAGGAGAAGTTCCCGTGTGGAAGAGTAGTATTCATTTGGATTAAAAAAGTTTCAAATATCAAAATCTCTTCTGATTGGTCATTATTTTTGCATATGTATATATTTGAAGCCATTTTTAGAAGAAAATTCACTCACAAAACTTGACACAAATGCCAGGAGAGGTATAGGTGTAAATGGCCCATAGCCGTACTTCTACGTAATAAGTGCATGAAAAAAATTTAAACAGTAATAACAAAATTTATGAGGAATAGGGTATGATACGTGTTCGGTAAAATTCAGTTTTTAAGATGACATATGGATCAAATTCGTGCATTTTTTCCTTATAGAGTGATCAGTTGAACTTAATGCAGGCACCTATTCCCCAATGCTCAAGACAGGCAATGCAGAAAATAAGACACTATCTACGAGCGTACAATTAATGCTCCCTTCTGCAGAAGAAAATGAAATACTCTGACAGGGGCTATTCTTTTCATTTTTTAAATCCTGATATAATTTATACGGGGTATTTCAGGAGTATCTGTTCAGGAGGTGGTAAAGGGGGACGATTTTAAGCATTTTTTGTCGATAAACATGGTATCTCAACTTCTTAGTTACTGAGCTATGGCAACGCAAACATACTTCTGAATGCCTTTTGCAGTTACCAAAAAACTGTTTTCTTGAGTATCCACACTTTTCGACATTTCATTTAATACCCTGGCTTTTTAAGGACATTAAATTATTAAGGGTGGACGAATATCTGCGATTATTAATGCCGAAAACAGTTAATCATTGAGCTAATTTAAAAGCGAGATTTGAGCTAGTATCAACTCACTGCGAAATCTCACTAATTTTAAGACTGTTTTCATTTTCAGATGCATTAATATTTTTTATTTGTAGGAGAACATATATACCAAACGAAATATAGCATCAGGTACCCCACGAAATATGATGGGAGGATATGAGGAAAGTGGATGTAATATAGGAAGATGCATTGAACATTTAGCAGCGAAACGTCTCCTATAAATAGCAAAGCATAGCCGAGGGGGGAAATGGATTAACAAGCACGCTTCCCGGATTACTCGGAAAAACTTAACACGCAAAGCTATTCTGGTCGGATTTACCCAACTTACTAATTCAATTTGCTCGTATGAATTGCTCGAAAGACAAGGAATCCATAGCAAACCGCCGGGATGAACTGGATGGGAGAGATGCAACATGCCAATGCTGGTAGGTGATTTAGTGAAGCCGTATAATTAAAAAACCTTTTCAACTTAATTCCTGCAGCAAAACTCCATCTCTGTGGGAGGAAGAGACCGCATCAACCCTGCAAGGATAGTAAGCACTGGCTCCGTGCCAAGTTCAGATGACGTGGGCTGGGATCACGCGCCTAGCCACTTCCCCGTGAATCACGAGGAGGTTTATCCCATTCTCATTCATAAATGCTGGGAGACATTGCATCCCTCGACGTCTCAGTTTCCATCTCTCCCTTAAGACGACTCCTGCCACATTGTGTTGAACTATAGGTTACATTTCTGTTGCCCTGTATCGCGTTCGTATATTCTCGTAAGGAGTTACAAATATTAAAGGTAGTAGTACAATACATTAAATGCACCATTATCATTTTTCCAATAGTAATTATGATGTACTGCAGTGATTTGTCATCCATCGTCTTCCGTCTCTTTTGTTTTTCACATCAGCCAGACGTTGAATTGAACGAAGATGCACTCTCAGTGACACCAGACACTACATATGCAGTGCTGTAGTTGGGCCGGTACGGCGTACCCACTAAAATTCAAATTCGTTATAAGCGTAACGGTTAAACTACTTTTTTAAATCTGTAAAAGGATAGTTTAACCGGTACGGACTGTTGACAATTGTTGGTGAGTAGCGCCTAAATTTTTTCTCATCTACAGCACTGTACATAAGACATTGAACCCGAAGCGTTTTATAAATATGTGAGGGTAGAGATCACCCCTAATGGTCAAAGCCACTGGCATGTGAATTTCGCGCATTCGGAGCGGGGAAGAGGATTCCTTCCCGTGGGTCACCTCGTTTTTAGAAGCTTTTTGTTTGAGGAAGTCCGGTGGCTTCAACTAGGCTAAGCGCTCTACACACTAGGCTACTACGTCCACGTTCTTCTCTATCGACCCATATATTTCAAGATGACAGCGTAAATTTTCAACAAGTAAAAAGTCACGATAAATGGTTTTAGGTATACCGGGACTAGCCATGGTGATAACTTCTACAGGAGTCACCCGCAATGCACAAATAGCTCGAAAAATCCTCAGGGAAAAAATTATTCGCTTTGACCAGGATTCGAACCCAGATCCCCCGATTTAAGGTCGAGTGCTTTACCCAGTTAATGTACCGAGAGGTCTTTCCTCCCTGTGGATATTTATGGACACTACCGGACAAGGTGTCATGGACTGATGTGCATAAGATACCACCAGGAGACCAAATCGTGCGCGCAACGCCACAGCCGGAGAGCAAAGCCCGAACTTTGACCACATAGAGGTGTTCGCTCTTGACTAGTTTAAAGTATACCGGGACTAGCCACGGTGATAACTTTTACGGGAGTCATCCGCAATGCAAAAATTATGCGAAAAATCTGCAGAGAAAAATTCGTTCGCCTTGAAATCAGGAGATCCGGGTTCAAATCCTGGTCAAGACGAATGATTTTTTTCTCTGTGGAGTTTGGAGTCATGGGTGGTGCTTAATCTTCACTGGTTCCTACAATAACATCAGCTAAGTTTTGTAGCATGGCATTATCTTTGATTAAAATGTGAGTTTTCAATCCATTTAAAAAGAGATTCAACGACAGATAAATCATGAGAGGACGCCTTCGAAATGTGGTGCTACACAATGATAAAAAAGATTGACCGAGAGAGCAAAGAGTAAGCAATACGAAGAGAAAGAAAGGAGATAATCCAAATGAAAATCTTAAAAAGAAGGCGAAGAAACTTAATAGGACATCTTATAGCATAATGGTCTAATGAAGGCTGTTGTCGAGGGACAAGTGGACAGCAAGAACGGATAAAATATGTAGAACAGTAAATGAAGGATGTGAAGAGAAGAAATACTTTGGCGCGAAGGCATAAGCTGATAGGAGAATTGAGTGGAGAGCCGCGTCGAAACAATGGCAGGATTACAGAAAAAGAAGGATCTAACTTTGTTAGGTTCGTATGTATTTGAAAAAGCACGGCCCAAGTTTAATAGCATAGTTATATCGCCATGAAACCAGTGTCGCGCTTTTTCAAATATATTAGTGAACCTAACAAAGAGAGATTTCGTGCTCTCCCGGCGAATAGACTTAGTGAGGAGTTCTCGGGATTGCCACCGAGTCAGGAACTTCATAACCGCCGACGTTTCGATACCCGACTCGGCCATCGAAACGTCGGCAGTTATGCAGTTTCTGACCCTGTGGCGATCCCGAAAACTCTTCACTGAACCTAGAAAAGTTAAATCTTTCATATAACATCATGGATAGGTTTCACACAGTTAAGCCTGAAGTCATCGGTTTAATAGTAGCATTGTCGACAATTGATGACGATGAATCCAGCCCAGCATGGAAGCAAGTTTTCATCGTCGTGGTAGGAGGCGGTCAGATGAACACGTCATCCCAGGGCGGCATTTGCGCACCAGGACCTTGACATCGATTTGCCACCTTTCTTCCCGTTGCACCAATGTGTCGCCGCGTGAGCCTCATCGATTTTCCCGAGCGCCGCATTCCAAATGCACGCCGGCCGCCGCCGACAGAGCGAAAGTTCCGACCGACACCACACCACCACGTTCACGTAATCAGCTCGCCTCCTCCTACGAGCCCTCGCTAATCGCTCCCATTCTCATAAGGGTCGACGACCCACGGAAGGGTCACCAGATTCATGAAAACCTCATTCGCAGGGTCATTCAACCAGAGGGTTCCATTCCATAGGTAAGGTTAGAGCTCACCCTTTATTGAGGCACGGACCACCGAGTCATGCGCTAGCTCAAAAATTCAACGCGGTGGTTGGTTTGAATAAAGTGAGGTTAGAACTCATCCTCTTCTAAAGTGGCCGGCAAAGGTAGAAAAACCTTTGATAGGTAAGGGCAAAGCTTATCCTTAACTGAGTTGCGGATCACCAAATTTGGAGTCTCACGCAGGCTCAAAAATTCAACCCGCACGTTCTTTTGAATTAGGAGAGCATAGAACTTATCCTGGATAAAAAAAATCTGGTCAAGGTAGGAGTAGATCAAAACCCTCACTAAAGAACGGATGACCAAATTCGGAGTCTCGCGCTTGCTCAAAAATTCAATGGGAAGGTTGGTTTGAATAAGGTGAGGGTATAACTCATCCTCGACTTAAGTAGCAGCTAATGTAGGGCTAGAGGAAACCAAACCTTCATTAAAGGATGGATCACCCAATCAGAACTCAGGCTGAATCAACGGTTCAAAGATTGGTTAGATCAGGAGAGGGTACAGCTCATCTTTGACTAAAGAAAGGGTCATGATATTTCGATCCTCATCCTCATTTGCAGTGTGATTCAACCAGAGTGTTGCTCTGAATAGGTAATTGGTAATCGCTCTCATTCTCATAAGGGCCGACTACCCCCGCTCTCATTTCCACGGTAGGGTCACCAGATTAAAGAAAACCTCAACCTCATTTGTAGGGTGATTCAACCAGAAAGTTGCTTTGGATAGGTAAAGGTTAGAGCTCACCCTTGACTGAGGGAAGGATTACCAAATTTGGAGTATCACGCTCGCTCTAAAATTCCACGATTGGATTATTTTGAGTAGGTGAGGGTAGAAGTCGTCCGCGACTTAAGTAGCAGGCAAAAGTATGGGTAGAGTATAGCCTTTACTGAGGGACGGTACACCGAATCATCCAACCAGGGAGTTGCTTTGGGTACGCAAGGGTAGTCACGCGCTTGCTCCAAAATTCAACGCGGAGCTCCGCCGAGGTTGGTTGGAATAGTTGAGGGTGGAACACATCCTAGACTAAAAGTAAGTGTATGAGTAGAGCAAAACCTTCACTGAGGAAAGGATCACCAAATCAGAAATCTCACGCCTAATCTGCAATTCAAGGGCGGAGGTCGGTTTGATCAGGGGAGGGTGCAACTAATCCGTGATTAAAGATGGTACTGATGCAGATTTAAATGCACCACAATTATATAATCTGTTCATAGGGTATTTGATGCGTGGCATATTTCATGGGGATGTTTCTTTTGTATTAAGCATCTACTTAAACTGAAAGTAACAACACCGTATTTGCTGAAAAATTATAATTTTGTGACTAGAACGTTAAAGCTATGTTACTGGCAAAGTTGAAAACTAAATTGCACTCTTGTTAGCCTTTATTTGGGTTGCACAATAACCTCGAAAAAATACTCTTTGCATAATTGTTAGATATGAGTGATGGGGGAGACAATACTCACTAAATAAATAAGAACAAGATTTTTTGTTTGAAAGTTTCTTTTTTAGCAAGAGGAATACGTGTCGGATGGGAGAAAGACATGAAAAAATAAATATTTCATTTATGAAGAAAACAACAAGAGGATTAAAAGTAAAAAATTAGGATGAGTAAAATGGTATCTTAGCTTATATGCTAGACAATTTATCCACCCACAAACTCTGAATTCTAGATATTGTCACCTACCTTAAAAATAATGGGATTCAACTACTAAACATTTCCCTTTAGGCCCGTATAAAACGTGACTGACCATCCATTCTGTATCATTTCCTCAAAATAATGGAGTTGTGCTGATATCCAGGAGGCCATTAAATATTTCTGCTCAGATAAACGAAACCATCCACTTTTATGATCGGTCACATGGATTCCTCGGGTAGCGTACACTATTTGGTTGAAGATGTGAATGCAGAGATAGCAGATACTTTACTGGATGGAAGTCAATACGTTCTCATTAAACTGACATATATGAGTGCATTTATTGAAAGGCCGGTTTTTTTGCGACAAAGAGCGAAAGTAAACTAAATCGACCTCAAAGGAGAAAACATGTTTGTGAAAAAGTAAGTAAAGTAAGTGTTACAATAAGTGTAACTAAGTGCATGAATAATGATGCAGCATTTGTAGGAGTTAGAAAAATACGAGGTTTATCTATAAAGTAAAGGTCGTTTGGTCACAGAAAAAAATATAATCATGTGAAATAAATTTTATTGGCACATTTAGTTGGCTTGTGGCGTAACTAGGAATATGCTTTGGGGGGGATGAGAGGGGGTGGGGAAAGGCGCCCCCCCCCCCTTTTAGGAAAATTTTGGAAAAATTACATGCCTGCAAATACATTTTACTTAATTTTAAGCACTTAAAATTTATGCTTCATTAAAAGGTTACGTTAAAATTTACTACAAGTAAAAACTAGGCAATAGTTTTGAATACTATTTTTATTTCTCTGAGGCTTTGGATCTTTCCCCTTCATCCTCCCCCATAATTACGCCACTGTAGTTGGCTACAAACCTACTTCAATTCTCTAAATAATCTCATTGGACTAAGCCAAAGGCTCACACTGCTGTCAAAATCAATAAGAAAATTCAATATTTTTGTTGGGAACTCTTTGACCAACCACCGTACAGTCCTTATCTTGCACATAGCGACTATTTCTTCTTCTTTCACTTGAAACAGTGGCTCGATGGACAACATTTCGAAACCGAAGAGGAACTCAACGCCGTTGTCAATTGGTTCAACTCTTAGGCGGCGAGCTTCAATGCAGAGGGGTTAAAGTGGCTGGTGCAGCGGTACGAATAATTATTAAAAGTGAACGGCGATTATGTAGAGAAGAGAATTAGGTTTGTAGCTAACTAAAAATGCCAATAAAATGTGTTTCATATATGAGTATATTTTTTCCTGTGACCAAACGGCCCTTACTTTAAGAATATGCCTTGTATTATTGTCACAAGACATGAAGTAATGATGCTAGAATTTGAAAGGAGTTGGAAAAATATTACTATTACAAGAGATAAAGCATGAATGATGATGATAGGATTTAATGAGTGCAAAGAAGGAACTGATCAATGACATGCACTCCCAGCCCCTACGGCAAAGTTCTTCCATTTATGCATCAAAATCTTTGATAATTTAGCATGGGAACGACCAAATAAAATTCAAGAAAATGCCGTTTTAAGTAAAGGTATTAAAACATCCAAATGTAATACTTAAGACGGTAATTTTCATTGGCAAATATATGCCAAAAAAGAGGTCGCGACATCCTCATTCTAAGATGGATGCTTTACTCGTAAATACATCAAAATGACCATTCCTCTAGACCGTAAGAGGAAAGGGAGAAATAAAATAAATGAATAAAATTATAACAGATAACTTCATGGATAACAAAAAAATGTAGGACCGGATGAGTCACTAATTGTGTTAAACCACATGTTCCGTGATAAAATCTGTGGCAATCACTATCTTTCATAAGAGCTTATTTTCTGAGTCAGTATCAATTATTGAAATCGATCATATGCAGAACGGCTCTCACTTATACAGAGGATAGAGCTATGCTTGCCTCACACGTGATCGTCAATCAAAATCCATCCTTACCGTGAATTCTCCCCTGCATATCGCTACGATAATAACAACTACTTGACAGCTCAAAAAAAATATATCTGGCACTATTCATTCTTGTCGAAAAGGCGGACTATATGGAATTCAGCGCAACGAAAAAAATAGAAAGTAGTATTTCTTTCTCCTGGTCGAAGGAGACTCGTCTAAGAGTTAGCTAGAGCATGTAGTACCATTTCTCTCCCTCCTCCTACTACTATGAATGCATCGTCTAGGACGAAATAAATCAAGGGACATGCCAAACCCTTTGAATAGCGGAAATCTAGAGCCTTACTCCGAGGATACCGAGAAGTTCTGTTGGCCTGGGATAAACATTTTTCCCTCCCTCAAAGCGTAGAAAAAACTCGAGCAAAATTCGAGGACCATCGACCAATCCCTTTTGACCAAGATATTCGGAGACTTTTTTTTTCATACATTTCCTTTCCACCCCGTTGACTCCAAGAGAACGGCCCTTAGCCTTGATCTCAAGCGGCAAGTTATGCTCGGGAAAATAACCCATGAAGCTAGGCGGCTCATGGAAAGTTTGCACGATAAACGCAATTCCCATTTTGGGTTGGTACCCTTGTTTGCAGGAGCCCACAGCTCTCTCTCTCTCTCTACCCATTACGGTAAGGCTCTCCTTCGCGCCCAGAACTATGACCATCATTTTCTTGCTAACATGAGATTTCCTCCATGATTCGAAGCATCAGCATCCAACGACCATAGTTGATGCCATGAAAGATAAAATATTCGAGACGGACCCCAAGGACGAAGCTCACATAAAAAGAAAGGGATCTCTTCGGCTTCTGGGTTCATCTTAAGAAAAGAATTCAGTTATGGAACTGATGTCCAACATTGTAAAAGAATTTTAGAGCAAATTCACTCCCTGCGAAGAATAGATATACATTAGGGATAGATGTGGTCAAAATATTGACTGAATAATAACTAAAACAATTTATTTAGTCAATTAATGCTGCTAGGACATTTTTAAGTCATCACGTAAGCGAGTATCCGATTATTTGGCGATTCACTATTCGGGGTATGTTACGTAATTCAAAGCGTAATTGGAAAGAATGGTGATTATAATTTTTATCGGAAATACGCAATCTTCAATACATTAACAATTAAATCTCCCATAAATTAACAATGAAATTAACGTAAAATGCCTTTCTAGAGAAAACGCTATGACGACTTAGAAATCTGTAAGTGAGAGGTAGAAAATTCTGCATATCAGAAGAGTAATCAGATGCTCTATCCATCAGGCCAAAAACTTTCAGTAATGAATCTAAATCGCTCACAAACTGAAACAGTAACATCACAAAAGTTGCAATGGCACAATATTTCTTAGCAACGGTAATTTGAAAATACATATCGAAAATGGAATTCATGATTGACGTCATGCATGACGCAACGTTCCCCCGGCCATTTATAAGTTGAAAGTAACACTGAAAAAAAGACAATAGCAAGAAATCTTCTCGCGTGTGTGTAAAATTACCGCGAAGAGAAAAATATTTCCTAATAGTAATGACTTACTATCTCTGATTATTTTACTCACAGATTTTAAAAACACCTCTGCAGAGAAAATTGCCAACTGCTGAGGAAGACTGATGGAAAACACTTACCTGTAAATGAAAAGACATTATATCAATCACTTATATACATATAAATTGAGAAAGTAATCTAAAGGCTGCAAAATTATCACTACTGATCTGATTGGAATATTAGAGGACAACAGGATAAATGAAACAAGTATATTTATAAAAATTTAACGGTGGAAAATATAAATGTATATTAGTACTCTTCAGAGATGAGCAGGCAATAATTTGGGCATTGATTAATCATTGAAGGACATTTTATCATTATAACTGGAATATAACGGATCTCAAACAGAAATGGCGATTCTTACAACTAGAATTAATTTTGTAGCATCACTTCATCATCAGAGAACAAAAAGGTCATCGATGTCACAAAAAATACATTATTATAATAACCTTATTCTGCAACGGCAGTTCATTGCAGGCAGACAATGGAAACTAGTTCACATGACGCGTGTTGTGCTTCTCGGAAAACACAATGCTATATTTTACAGAGGGTACTTCAATGAATGCCTCCATTAATCGAAAATATCGTCCTTCAATGCGCTGCAATGCAGACCCGCTTTGTAATGATAGGTAGGTAGATCATTAACTAAGTAGATGATTAGTAAATTGCTTATGGTCTGCCAAAACCGATGGGAAAACTATAATTACAGAGTTCATCAATAGCTCTAGCTTTATTTGACATGCATATTGAATTATCCGCTGCATGATAGCTATAGTGATTGAAAATAAAAGAGTTTTCTATGCAATTATCTCCACCTAGACTTGTTGGAAGTTTAGAATATTTACAATAATGACAGCTGTTTCAATTGACAAAATCGCTTCTCGTTTTCAGCAGTTACGTGTCATCATTACCATCAGAAAGCCTCAGAAGATGACTCAACTTTTTCAATTCACCTCGAGATAAATAATTTTAAGTGCATTGAATTTTTTTTTAACCTTAAAAAGCCCTGATGGAAGTGTATCAATATACCGAAACGTTATCCAAGATTTTTGCATTTTATTCTTAATTATCTACACCCCAAGACACTAATCAACATTATTAATAACTATTTAGAATGTACGAATCAGGTGATACCTTACGCAGATTGTTTTTGGGAAATAAATGCATAATTACCATCGTTTGAGACTGAGGTTTGCAAGAGCTCAGGAACATTCTAGGCCTTGATGAAGGGGAAGAGTCGGAATCCGAAACTCCGGCTGCTATCAACGATCGTACCAGGTGGCAAGGCCGGGAAAAGGTGACGTGCTAAATACGGGAATGTGCTAAATATATAGTTTTGACTGGCCATATCAGCTGGAATAGGTTCGAAGACCTGGGTTTGTAACCTTGTCATCTATAATGATTTTTCCTTCCTCATAAAAAGTTAATAGGAACGAGGAGATGTCTTTCCCTTTGGGTACCAGTTATGGCAAGTGATTTTTCCGCAGTGGGATTGTTCGCACTATGAGAACCTGTCGATCCCATACTGTACGCACTGAATCCAAATTGTATACAAACTTTCCACATTGGACCTCATACTTCCTACTTACCCCCAGTTCCAACAACAACCCATGCCACCCCACAAATTCCCCCCCCCCCCAACCCCCACCTCCTTCTTCACCTGCAACACACTATACGCCACCTCCCTCTCTCGCCTGCCTCGTGAAAAGGTCACGGCTGGCAAACATTATCTAATTAGCTGCTCTGGATATCCAATTACGATGGGACGAGGGAAGCCAGGAGGGGTTGAGGGGGAGGGAGGGGAGGAGGGGTGGGAGAGACGTGGGTGGCGCGTGTGCTACTGGGAAGGATCGCCGGACTTAGAGGTTGCGGAGGGGAGACGAGCCGGCCGAAAAAACTGCGTACCTGCGCGTATTTGTATCTGCGTTCGCCAAAGCCAAGCAGGTTAAAGGAGGTAAAATAGAGGCACCATATAGTGTAGCATTATTTATTACTACCACTAGATGGCAGCACTAATGCCCTGTTCTCATTAAGATGGCAGGACATGGTGTTGGGAGCCCTCAGGAGTAGTAACGGAGAGTAGCAGTTATTAGTTGGAATACTTCTGCTGCAATGCAGCCGAAACTGTAAACTACCAAATTCAGCAGGGATGCCGACTTATAATAAATATTGGGGGGGCCCAAACCGGGGATCTTGCCCCGGGTAATGTTATTCGTACTGAGTTTTAAGTTTTTAAGCATTTTAGAAGAGACATATGATCAACATTAGAACCCTGATAACTCGAATCTCGATATCTGGGCACTCCGGAAAATTGTCAAGCCTGACGCATTTTTTCCTCACACTCGTAACAAATTTTTGAGGGGGCTCGGGCCCTCTAAAGCCCCATGGAGTCGGCGCCACTAAAATTCAGTAAACGTTATAGGAATCATACATGAACGAAGTCACGAGAAACCTCGCAGTAAGGTCTTTTGTTGCCTTTTTGTCCATTCGTCGCTTCAAATTCCAGGAGGATAATTAATAAAAAGAAATACGATTGACTGCACTTAATATTTGGTATGTTTTTGAGTCATAAATTGCTAAGAATCGATCTATTGTACAATAACTAAGGTTCCAAAACGTTACAACATTACACCCCTGCACCGCTTTAACTTATCCAATGAGATGAGAGAAGTATAAAAAAGAGCATATTTTTAACAAAATAATAGCAAACATTTGCAGTATAAATAATTCATTAAAATCAGCATTGGGCCCGTATATAACCTCGTCCGGTGTCGATCTGTCTCCCTTTCCTCTGAGTTACATTTCAATATCACGCAGTCTTTATTGTTGCATACACTGCATCAAAAATTCCCATCAGTATCAATAATGCCCCTGGATCGTACTTTTCAAGCCTTCCTATTCAGCACTTATGTCATGAATGTCATCTTGATAGAACCACACACGAAAGGAATTATATTGAGTACATAGTTGAATAATTCGTTCGTTTGACATTGTGAGGATATCCTTTAGAGCCTCCATACACGAATTATTTTATTGAGACAAAACGGCTTTCATGAGCTTTTTATTTATACTTTATTCATTAGTTTCAGGCAGCACTTCAAAGGTTTATTTTATTTGCTTACATGAACCTCGAGTAATACACCATAGTCTCGTAATGCACTTTCCTCATTCGCCTTCTCTGTTAAAAGTGCTCTTCAACTGCATCTGCGTCGCTAATTAAGTTGAACTCATTTTTTACCCACGTTTTACATAGGAGCAAACTATTAAATTATTTTTTTACGTTATTTCTCTGTAAATATATAAGGTGAGTGGGAAAACTTGACCTTTTTGCCTTTAGATTACATTTTGTTTTCATACCATTCATCCACTTTCATAAAAATTTTCTTCTAGAATAAATTTTCTAGCCTCTTGAGTCCACAACTGCCTTCAACACAGTATTCACGTGCTCCTACTCTTAGTAGAGATGGGAAGTCTGCTTACGATGTATTTTTAATTCACTCACTATACCGTATTTTCCAGAACACAACATTCCATTATTTAAAAAAATATAAAAACAATACTTATCTAACTGCATTTTATCCACTGGTGACAACAAAAACAGACTTTCCGTGTAATGATTCCCGAAAATTACAATTGCAATTCTTATAGCGGTACTTCTCAAATCAAATAAAAAATATCCATTAATGCAGGAATATACCGTACCTAATACAATTTGATATTTCCATGCAAAGTATTAATAATGTATAATTCCAACTTTTACGCCCATGTGATCGCTTTGGACAGCTCAACGAAAGTCTCTAGCCAACTATCTTATAATATTTCACTTCATTAATTAGTATATATACGAGTTCCAAATTCCCAGTCATGTAAAACAGAAATATTCAAACAATTATGTATGTGATGTGTACCTATGGGTTTACTAGGTAGTTTTCTTTTTCTCTCCTGAAAATTTAGCCAAATTAGACATGATACCTTTTTGCAGTTAGCGGTTCATGTACAAACTACAAAATGGTAATTATTAACTAAATAAAATTACCCTATGACCCAAAGTTTTCAAGTGGCACTCATATCAAATGGAAAATGAGTCATATAACCCTTCTAGGAATTCTAATGTGAAATTATCGAGATTCTGTGTACCTCATTTTTAATTTTCAACGACAATGTTAGCCGTCTAGGCGGGCCAAACTTTTCTTCGGAAACGTACGAAAAAAAGTTACTTTCCGCAGCCGCGAACCTACCTCCTTAATATTGCTTCTCTTTTTTTTGGGCCAAATATTTCTTACGTAATCCATAGCTTTCTTTGTTTTCCTTTCTCTCTTACAAAAAATTTCCTGTTTTCTCTGGACAGCACGTTCATTTGCTTGGCTTCTCAACTTCCCGTAACGCCTTCATTTGTTGGCTACGCTGAAAGAACACCTTAAAAACCAGCTTTAGCTAAGCTATGCTCAGCATTTATCTTTAATAGTCGTATGCAATCATATCGCATACAATTTAGTGAATTTTCTAACAGCAAAAAGAGGAGATTTTTTAAATTAGACCGTGTCCCATTGTTTCATTATGACTTGCCGTCACTGAAATTTTTAAATTGTATAGTGTTCAATGCGTTTATTATAAGGCTTTTAATCAAATTTTAATATTCATGAAGGAAACTTTCATTACTCCTCTTCACTTTTCTGCCATTACGCTTATATATAGAATATCGAATGATGAAATAAGATAAGAGATCGGCATTCCAAGAGAAAAGAGGATGACGAAAAATTAAAATGAATATAACTATTTATTTCATCAGTAATTTGCTGGAATAAGCTTTGAGCTGATTCCTTCATTGATTTTATGTTTATACCATGTTGATCTCGAAATTTAAAACGGCCATGAATAATCCTTTGTTATATCAATATCCTTTTTTCTTCCTCAATCCACTGTGATGAAAAAAGAGAAAATACTCTTTGTTCATCCCAGAAAAAACACACATCTATGCTTTGTCGCACTAATCGCCCACTTACTAATTCGCTAATAACACTGAAACTCAACGAGTATTTGCCGTATTTATACCGAGCGACTTCAGTAGTAACATTCAGTTTGCTGCCCTTGTAACTATTCTAAGAAACGCACTGGTAAAATATGGTAAGATATTCTGGGATAAGGTAAAGGGCAATTGGTGGAATGAACGAAAAGAGTATTTTTAAGATTGGTTGCCAAGTACTGCTATATTTTAGAGCTTTTTCCACTTAATTTAACATTCCTGTTAATGCGGATGGGCTAATAAAATGCCACCATCACCTGTTCAAAATATTTCACTGGAAGTGTACCCCATGTTGATAAAGACAAGAGCCACTCACACCAAGTTATTCAAACCAAAGGTTGGTTTGAAGAGTAGAGGGTTACCTCGGACTATGCCACAAGCATGCGAGTTTCTATTCATTTGGGGTAGGTAGGTAGATAGATATTTTATTTGCTCTAGGATTGTCGTTTGGAGCATAAGTTCATGCACAAATAAGTTTGAGAAAATCATGTGGAATTTTCAATGGGACACTGAATATTATTATTAATTGTTGATTAAAAAATACTAACATGAACATCTGAAGAAGTATTACACTCATACAGATCCACTTTCTAAATTGACGCAGTCATCAAATTTCATAATAAATAGAGAAAAATACAGTCACAGGAGCAAATTTCATAATAAGTAGACAAAATACAGTATTTCATGCACAGAAAATACGATAACTCTCAATATTTTAACATAAAAATCAAATTTCGTTTAAATAGAATAAGGATAATCTTTTTTTTAATCATCTACTGTCATGATGTCTTTCAGAGGGGGTAGGAGGGGTAGTTACTTTCCCTGGACCATTTCGCACTTCTATGCTTGAATTTTTTTCGGTGTCTGAAAGCTTCAATCGAAATTTGAATCCAGGAATATTCGTTGGCGGCCGAAATCCTAAAACTTTTTGCACTCAACCTGACATCGACCTACAATAACACAGTGTAAAAACAGCAAGGAGGTGCAATTTTATCTACTGCAGGGAAATCGACCGGTCGAGATATGTGATGTAGATTAATGAGGGAGCGGAGGAAACGATGTAGATTAGGTTCCAGGGATGCGAAGGAATCGAAATGCAAAATGAAAATAGAGCTACGGTGGGCTAAATGAGAGGGATTGAACATTAATATTTAAAAGAAATCACTGTAATGTCGTCACTTTACATACTCATTTTTTTGTCTTTTAGTTTTCAAACTTATTATCCATAATAACAAAATTTAAATAAGATCATTTACGATTCAAAATTATTTTAAATTACGCAGTCATGAAGGAACCAGACTTCGGGTCGCATCTCTAGGTAAAACAGTGGAGGAACCAGCAACACCAGCATCCTTGGGAAAGAGGTAGAGTTCATTCGCGAAAAATTGGCCGAAACTCAGTAGCCTACAGCGCAGGTGGGCCTAGTCCATCTCAGAAAATAGGGGAAGCAGCCTATACTGAGAGGGAAGCCATGCGCTAAGTTTCCCAGCGACGGGAAAGATTCCAACCCAATCTTTTCCACTTTTTTACCCACTCGCATGACGTCATCAGCCAACTTTTCGCGAGGAAACTTAAAGCGGGATAGAGGACAGATGCATTGGCGACTCAAATCACCACTAGCGGCGCTAGCGTCGGTGATGTAATTTTTCAAAATGGCCGACACAATGGTGATAAACTTCGTTACTATATTAGATAGCGACAAGCTTTATAAGGCAATATTTCTCCATTATCTGGTATCTACATTGGTGCACATTTTTCTACGTTGGTTCATTATAAACTTCATTTTAGAACTCTATCGTAGTGTTTGAACTTGTACAGTGCAATCGAAAACAGTAATGAGGCGATTTCCCCGCCGAGGAAAACGGCAACAAGGAGAAATTTTGCGTTTCTCAATATTATTCGGTAGCAATTACACCCTAAATTCTGAACTCCGCTTCCACACATTTCCCTCAGATTCCTTTTTTTGAACCTGGTTTCTCCAAAAGCCATTTTCTTATTATGCGAATTTCTTGTCATTAGAAATGCGAGATAAGTCAAAGATCTATTGAAAAGGGATAATAATATGATAAAGCCAACAAGTGTCAGTATTCACGATAAGGCACAACGCAGACTGCATTCGACATATGAATAACGTAAACCGTTCTACGCCCAGAGATTCAACGTGCTCAGAGATGGTTGATGCCAGGCGCTCAGGTCGCGGGTTTCTGTGCTGTCTGAGTCAGTTTAGGCCGGTTCTGATTGGAGGAACCAGAGTTGGTTTTTTGCGCCATTTTAGTGATGGGATTCCTGATGTTTTTTATATTTAGCCCTTTTTCTCTGCTGAAGTTGTTTTTGGCTAATCGTATTTCAATCAATGGTGATTCTATCGCAAAACCCTTTGGAATGGCAAGAGCAGAAAAAAATCCTTCTTGACATAAAGAAATAGTAAGCACAGATAATGCATATAGCGCATTACTACATGATAAAATTCATTCCCTGCCAAACACCCTTCGAATTGGCAGTGAGTGAATTTACTTTGCGTAAGTTATGCATAGTAATAATAAATGGCACTTTGTACCTCCCACACGGATTTAGTACTTGGTAACCGGTTTCGATGCATTATATTAATACATTTGCCGAGTTCTCTAAGAGTCACATATAGAATTCTGTGTCATTATCAAGCACAATTACAGTTTATCATCTACATCTACATACTACCCCACAAGCCGCCTAAAATGCATGTGGCACGGGCTGTTAGGACACCAGCCATTTGCACTTTAAAAGAAAATGCTCTTACGAAATTACGAGTAGAATTTATTAAAGTCCTTTATGGTTCGGGGGAAAAAGACTTCGCATATCTATCCGTTCGGCAAAATATCGCTCTTAATTTATCGCTTCTGTCGGACCTGGAAAAATAGTGGGGCTCTAATATCATGCTCTCCATGTCGCTCTTAAAGATATCCATTCTCAATTGTTCATACAATTTAAGCCTTCGAGTCTCCAGCGGCTCCCGGCCTAAATCGCTTAACATCTTGGTAACGCTGTCTATACAGCTCGTAGCAGTTTTTGACGAACCGCGCGGCCTTCCTTTGTATTTTATCCAGTTCGTGGATTAAGTCTTTCTGCACCGGGTCCCATACGCTCGCTGCATATTCTAGGCGCGGTCGGAAAAGTTGTGCAGTTGTGCTTGATAATGACGTAGAATACGTCAAAACCGGTTGCAGAGTATTAAATCAATGTGGAAGGTACACAGTGCCTTTTATTATTACTGCCCTTCAAATGGTTTGGATGTTAATAGGCGTGTAGAGAGAGAAGAGCATGAGGCCGCAAGTGTATCTACCGCAGGAGCTGCGAGACCGGTCGAAGCGTGTATGTGCAGGCGGTGCGATAGGGGTCGAGCGATACGGTGAGTAGGTAGGCAGGTAGGTTTCCGCTAAGCCTTTGATCGCGGGGCTGCAGGAGGATCAGAAGGAATTAATGCGCACGCAGGCCGCTGGCATCGTCGGGAGAAGGCCGGGGGACTCGTGACAGGCCGGATAAAGCGGCCGTCGTGATGGGGTTTATTAAGGGCCGCCCGCGCGCTCCAATTGGAAAGCGCTCTCGAAAATTTTAGGTGTTGCCCGCAGCTGGATTAAAGCTTACGATATAGGTGTCCAACGTGTTCAAGGGAGTCCCAAGTAGGCAGTAAATCCATCAAGCTATGGGCAAGCTATATCCAGATCGATGCGGGTTACACGAGAGGAATGATTGGATTTCAATGCATCAAGTTTTTTTTATTTCTCCTATAGAAATTATTCCGTGTTATGAGACTTCCATGACGTTGAATTTCTGTCGTTTTCATTTAATTATGGCACCTAATTAGGTGGCACTTAAAAACGAAAAATGCTGTCGAGTGAGTACAAGAAATTGTGATAGTTAAACATGTGCAATTGGTTCCCCAGCATTATATACTGAACTGACTGACCAGATACACCCCGAGCAATATGACTTAACCAGAAGAACGTTAGAATCGTAATTCATTTTCCAAACGAGTTACGCGGTTGAATAAAAAAAAAACTGTCGTATATATCAAGAATAAACTTTGGCTGGAAAGTGATCCTCAAGAAGACCTCGTTCGTCCAGGGAAAATGGTGAAAATGTTATTCTACACCTCGTTCCAGAAATAATATCACGAGCTAATTACATGTTTTGCAAGAAGATAACATTACTTTTTGTAAAGGTTAAATTACTGCCTTAATTAGGTCTTTTACTTCCATTAAAACGTGTAATATCAGCTTCAGTTGTCAGACGGATTAGATTTCTTCAATTACGAAACATAGCGGGTTTATTTTTTTTCAAGAATAACCCCAATGGAAAGGTCTCGAAAATGTCAGGTGCCGCCCACTGTTACCTTAAAGCTTCCGATAGGGGTGTCTTACGGGTGCAAGAGAGGCCCAAGTCGGCAGTATATCATTCAAGCTACGGCCAAGCTATATCCAGATCAATACGAGTTAAACTAGAGGAGTAATTGTATTATAAAAATGGGTCTTTTTGAACTCTCTAAATAAAAACTAACCTTATACTTCCAGTCTTTCAAGACATTGGGTTTCTTGATGATCTTAAATTATGTCACCGTTTAGGGGACACTTAAAACTAAAACTTTTTGAGGAAACTAGATTTTATTTCGAAAACTTTCGGACACAATTAAGTCTAAAATTTTCTGGGGGAGGAAACAATAAGATAAAATGCATGCGATTTACTTTTGTATAAGTAGGTACTACGATCAAATAGAGCCAACCGTCCCCGTCCCCCCCCCACTCCTCCAGGTTTATACGTGCAGGTATTTAAGATGAACAATTAATGTGACCCTCTCCCGAGGATGACCCAGAGCGTTGAAACCATGGTAGTGATCTAATAAATATTTTATGTGGAAAACAATTTCATAATTTTCATTCAATATAAATAAATACCATAAAGTAACGACTCAAACCATCAACGTCTTGAGTCTAAGCAAAGAAGCATAAACTACGTCATGGGCAAGGAGTTCGTCTCCATCTATATGTACATAACTCGCTTAGCTCGCTGGGGGGGCTCTGCCCCCCCTAGGCCCCCCCGAAAAAGGCCTTCGGCCTGTTATGCTCACTGTGGGAGGTCTTACACTTTTTGTTTGCTACTTGTTACTTAAGGATCGTTTACTTTTAAGCTGGCTAACTTAGGTATAAGCAATATTTCCACTTTCACGTAAAACGAGCGCATGGTACGTAGGCTACATTATGAATGTAAATATTTATAAAGAGAAACGTTTTTCTGAGGGGCTAAAAAAGTAAATAAATTTCTACGAGTTTCTCTAACTTATTCAATTCAAATACAAAAAACGTTGAGACCACGTTCCACTGCATACGTAATATCATAACATAACACCACCTAATGCATACGTAATATCATAACATAACGACTTTACGTATCACAATGAAAAACACGTTTATTAATTATTTTCCACAAAACTCAACCAAATTCTTGATACACGAATAAGATGTAACAGCTGTTCCCCTTCGTAAGCGAATTACGTAGGGACAGAATATCAATATCTAGAACAAATGCACCTAAGCATGAATTGGGGCTAGTATGATGAATTTTATCGAAATATTATTTATCGTGATCGCTAATGATTTCACTTCAGAAATACCTCTATTTAAAGTTTTAATGAATCGGGATACACAAATATCTCAGCTTTAATATCCAACGCAATGCGCAATAAATCTGGTGAGTAACGGATCACAGCCTTTGGTGTACAAGACATTGTGAATGTCAAGATTTCGATAATTTTCACAGCTGAGTAACTTAGTCACTCAAGGAAACGTGATTTTTGCAAGACAAATAATTGAATAAGAAATACCTTTATTTGCACTTATCTTCCATATTGTATTATTCACATTTCTCCGCTTTTCATTTGAATGCGCTTTGATTTAAACAGGTGTTTGTTCTTGCGGAAAGAAGACGCAAAGAAATAGACACTTCAATTATTACTTTCTTAATTTTCTACCTTATATTTATCAGTTTTTCGTTCATTTCCTTTATCTTCTTTCCCAGTTTAGCTCCTCTTGTTTGCATAAACAAATAGTTGCTATGATTGTTTGCTTGTATGACTGCCGCGCCGCCATTGGAATTTGGTGGCCATTTTTTGAACTAATCCCCATACACTCAATTTTTTATGAATAGACTGATAAATAATTGTAAATTTAGTGTTTTCATAATTTTTCCTGGGGTTTCAGACAATTTTAGAGGGGGTCTTCATTAGACTTTTTGCCGTATCTCGTCTCGTTCACCCCAAACATTTGTATACGTGAATGAATGAATGAGTGGTCGTAAGGGGATTTTATTATATATATATATAGAAGATGCCACGCCAGCCGCCTAAGAGACGTGTGGCAGGGGGTGTTAGGACACCAGCCGTTTACACATAAAAATGAAGTCTTCTAACGAGGTTTGGAAAGCGTTTATTAAAGTCCTTTCCGTTTATTAAAGTCCGCTCTTAAAAATTTCCATTCTCAATTGTTCAAGCAGTCTTGTGATTGCAAATCAATTAATAATTTTAATAGTTAAATTACTGTTAACGGGGTATATATCTGCCACTAAAACTCGCTCTACGAATCTGAGGCACCTGTTCACATCGATTTCATCAAACAGTCGAATAGGTTAAAAAATATGAGATAGCTACATACGTGCAAATGGTTTCCCACCATTATATCCTAGACTGACTGACGAGGTACATCCGTTGCTTCGGTAAAATTTTACCTGACACTAATTGCCACAAAAGTTTGAAATACTTGTGGAATCAATTCATGAAGGTGCGTTACTCGAGAGAGCTACTATTTATCGCTTTCAAACTCTTTATCAACGAATAGAAGCAGATTTTCTGCCTTACGTACAGTATTAAAAAATTGTGGATCATACCGACTGAAATTAAGTCATAGTGTGATCATACCCACCTTATCGTTATGAATTTTCATTCTTACTCTGCACCTGACCTACAAAAATTTCAAAGTATAATAAGATAAACATTATTTTAGAACACATTGATATTTTTAGGAGGCTTGTTTGTGCATTCCCGTTCATCGACTACTGCTTTTACGACTATTCATGCATTGGCAACTTTTTAAATGCATATTGCGTTCCACTGCCGAGGCTACCGCGGTCTATAAGGGATTCAAGAGATTATATTTCAATACTATGTACAAGTTTGGGGAATCCAATGCCAAATCTCAGATAAGGTAAGTGATATAACGGTTTAATAACAGCACGGAAAATCGCACCGCTTATAGAGCACTGATGCGTGGAGATTAAGGGTGGTTTCACAATAAAATCAGAAAAATCACCTCATGGCCTTCTTATGAAGAAAGAGAGCAGGGGCCATAAAAGGAGGAGGAATCCCTAACCCCTTCCAGTCACCAAGTGCGAATTCTTTTCTTTAAGACTTCTTCGCTGGCCTCATTCTAATCACGTAGGTACCGTGCTCGCGGAATATGACTGCGCAGATCCTCGTACGCCATGCAGTCAATTTCCATGATCTCTCCCTGACCTAAGGAAATGACACGCTATGTGGGTAATGCCTTTCGACGTCAAATTTGAACCAGTAAGGCTTTCTAGAAGTTGTGGACCCACTCTGAATAGTTATTATTACCTGATGAGCATTTAGAATGATTCCTCAGGATGCATTCGCAATGGTGGAAAGAACATGGACCTAGAGCAGGCGGTCATCTATCGCACCAGGTCAGCGGTCTAGGTTTTTCTTGGAACCGTTCGACCGGTCGTATTTTGTCTTTCTTTCGTAGGGGTGAAATCTGTTAGAATTTCCTTTGTCTTCAAGATATTTTCAGAGCATGGAAGTGAGGCATGGTCAATGACAGTAGTGGAACAATCAAGGGTGGAGATCTTCTAAATTTGATACCCCAGAAGAATGATCAGGATCAAATGGATCGACCATGAAAGTACTGAGGAACAAAACAGAAGAGAAAAGAAGCTTCGCGAAAACTACGATAAGAAAATGGAGCAACGTTATCGGCCGCATCTTGAGACGTGATGGCCTTCTGAAGACAATGGTAGCGGGATAAGTATATGTCAAAAACGGAAAAGGAAGATATCAAATAAAATATGTGGAACAGGTAAATAGAATGTTTAAACTTTTCTCGGGATTACGCGCGGGTAAGATTTTGTAAGAGCGCCGAAGTTTCGGGTACCGAGTTGTTACACATTCTCACGGCTACTGAATGTAGTGGCGCAGCGAGGGGGGTTTTGGAGGATTAAACCCCCCCCCCCCCAGACCTCAGAAAAAAGTTTATATTGTATAAATATTACTAATAGAATAGTGTAAGGTTAAATAAAATATCCAATGTAATCCAAGTAAAGGCTTTCCATGACATTCCTTGATACCTATCGTCAGTGTTGTCTTCTTCCTGTCGAACTAACTGGCGAGGGGGGGGGGTTTGGGGGATAACCCCCCCCTCCACCCAGGGCTCAGAGAAATTTTTAAGTTTAATCCATTTTACTTAATTGGATTGATATTACAAATAGAATAGTGTAAGGTTTAATAAAATATCCCTCAGAAATCCGTAAAACTCACCATTTTGAACCATTTATCTTAAAATTCCGCACTTTATTAATCTTCCACCTACCACTTATCCCAGTGTGTATTCCATACCTCCACACACTCCGGTATAAGTTGCACCTAAACCCCACCCCCAGCCTTAATTCCTGGCTGCGCCCCTGTATGAATGAATGTTTGAAGTGACCGTTGAAGCTCAGCACTAGGAGGGGCGGGATTGGTCGAGTACGGATTGTTGTCGCGGAGGACCATGGACCAGCGTAGACTTAGTTCTGGCAATCATAATTCTTTTAAGAGTTCTTTTCTATTATTTTGCGCTCTCACAAAATCTTACCCACGCGGAATCCCGAGAAAAGTTTAAATTTACTGTTCGCCGGGAAAGTTTGAAATCTTAGGTAAGGGAGTAAAAGAGAAGATATAAGAAGGTGTAGGATAATTAGGATGTACAAGTAGATTTAGGATAATTAGGACGTATGAGTAGATGTAAGATTAGCCCATAGGATAATTGAGTGGACATCTTCGTCAAACCAATCTTGGGATTGTTGAACAGTGAGGATGATAGCAGAGATGGCATTTGTTTGTGTTTCCGTGACTCTTAAAAATAAAATCTATACACCAGAGAAGACACTAATTTTAAATAATTACTCATGAGATACGTGTAAATATTGACATATGATTTCTGAATATACGCAGAAAATTTCAGGATTGCATCTTAACGACAGAATGAGTTCGTTGCGAAAATAGACCGGTGAAGTGAGACTCATGCGTCCTCTTAAATGAAAAACTGGTGTACTGGGAGGGCGTTTCTAAAGCCCGAGTTCATCAAGCATAACCGTCCGTACACGTGCCATGTAAAGCCGGAGGAATATGGCACGTATTGCCCTTGCCTAGTGACTCATTGCTGATGCCAAATATTGTGAAGTTCACCGCAGTTCAGGCATTAGATTCAATTTCTGCTGAAAAGTACATTCAGTTGCACTGTTTGTTATTCAAATAAAGCCGATTTAAAATTAAGATCATGTCGCACAAATAAACCATTTACTTACTTTTGTAAACATTCTCAATATTAACTGCTCAGTTTGGAAATGATTCCCGAATTGCCAAGCGGAACTTCTCCAACGAAAACATTCGTCTTCAAGCCACAGCTAAAATAAATATTTTGACATTCCGCTTCAATATGTTGAATGAAAAATTTATTCCACTGATGGAAGCAGTGCAAAGAGAGGGTTTTCTCCGTACCGAGAACCGATTTACGACATAATAAACCACACGGCCCTTAGTAGACCTCTCCAAAATAGTCGTAATAGTAGATAGTCGTAAAAATGGATAAATTTGTAGAAATCCTCATTTTAATTCCAATTAAATTAAATTCACAATAAAACATGCATCCATTTTATTTTCATCCCAATATTAAAAATGAATGGTAGTTTCTGCAAAAGAATTTAAATCAAAATATTAAATATTGATAACAAATATTTAAAAAGTGCTTTTTCATTTCAGATTAACAAAATCTTTTAAAATGGCACACAATTCACCCTAATCTGCGTATAGTTTTTCATCCAACTCAGAAAAACAAACTGTATAGTGGTCACATAAAAAAATTTGATGGCCATATGCATTCTATGTAATGTCAACAATTACCTACGGATAATCATACATTGAAAATTGAATCAATCAATCAATGATAAAAATATGAGACTCTTTATTGCAATATCACTTTAATATTCACCAAAGCCTTCATTATAAATGGCTTATTCATCTTCGACTGAACCTGGAGAGACGACCAGAATAAGGAAAATTATAATTTAATGTGGCCTACCCTTATCATAATAAAAGGTTGAGATTACGAGCTAGTCACACAAGAGCTAAAGGGACCATATTTTCCTCCAAAAGAATGCTTTTCTTGCGTTATGATGTAAAATAATTTGTGCTCTGAATGTAACCCTCTCCTCTGAGAATATCCTCCTAAGTACCTCTCCCCACATTACCACTCGCGGCTACATAAGTTCATTACGCGTTACGACCGTCGTGCGAGTCAAAATTACCCGAACTCATACGTAGAGTGCATATTTATCCTGGTGAATACCCACGTTAAATACCCTGAGCGTGTTCTCCCAATTGCCTTCCATAAGAAAACACATTTTCAAACCGCTAATCACCCTAAGCATTTTATACCTCCATTAGCGTAAATAAAGACATTTTGCGGAACAATTTGATTGATAATACGATGGATAATATTACTTTTGCCTGTCCCATATAGTTATATTTAGCAAAGTAGTCTTCGGAACAAACTCTTTAATTATTACGGTCCTTATCCATACAAGCAGAGAAGAACATAATATTGGAGCCCCACTATATTTCCAGGTCCGACAGAAGCGATAAATTAAGAGAGATGTTTTTCCGAATGGATAGATATGCGAAATCGTTTTTCCCACGAACCATAAAGGACCCTAATAGATGTCAGTCGTAATTTCGTAGGAGCATTTCCTTTTTTCTGTGCAAATGGCTGGTATCCTAACACCCCCTGCCACACAACTTTTAGGCGGCTTGCGGGGTAGTATGTAGATATAGATGTATCCAAAAGTTAATTTATCCTTTTTGACCATTTCACACAGTTATTAGTAAGTGTGTTTCGACAGTCTTTATTAAACAGGTTTGCTTTCCGCTGAAAAGGTTTAACGATCACGATGGTCGTATTCATGAAATACGGGGCATGAAGCTCGGTAACGTGTCAGAGCTGCATGTCGCGAACACGACGTGACACATATTCTTCGGCATCTGCTTCCCCTCGGCTTGCGTTGAATGAATCCGTATTGGTTTCCGAAACTCGGGCCTGCCTGAGGCATCACTCGATACTAGGTGCCTGGGAAAAAAACGCCACCACACAGCGTCATCATTTTTCGTGCTCTTGGCTCCGTGACGAAGTAAGTATTTTACGAGAGAGATTCGAATTTCAACTTTTTATGATTGATCATTTCAGGCCTAGCTTTGTGAAACCTTCCGATTATAGAAAATGAAAGAATAAACTTAGTCAAGTTCACAGAGGTACTTGAAAAGAGCACGATCCGGCTTTCATACGATGCTATGAAACCTGGGTCGTGCTTATTCAGATATGCGTGGTTTGTTAAAAAAAATATGTAGACTGATGCCATTTAACAAAGTATACTTTATTTACCACTTTCTAGTCTCTATACCCTTCAAAGTACTCCCCTCCCCGACGGGCACACTTTTTCCACCAGATTTTCCACTTTTGGAAACAGTCCTGGAACGCTACTGTGGTGATAATCTTCAGCTGTGTCGTCGCATTTACAAAGATCTCAGGAATCTTTTTTTTTTTTTTAAGTAAATGAAAGGTCGTAGCACTTTGTGGAAAATTTATCACATGTTACGATACTTGACAAAAAGGTTTCATCTTCTCCTGAACATTCCAGCAACTCCTGACAAGTCTGAACGCGATGGGTCTTCTGGTCTTGTCATCAGACGTGGAACAAATTTCGCACCAACGCGGTGAATCTTTAATTTCTCCGTCAAAATTTCGTGGCATGGCCCGTTTGATATCAAACTCTTTTCAAAAGTTCCCTGACATTCAAACTTCGGTTTTTTCGAACCAGGTTACTGATTTGGTTGACATGTACGTCATCAGTTGAAGTGGAAGGACGTCCAGTGTTCAATTGACTAAAGACCATTTTTTGAATGCGCATGCCAATTAAAAAATCTCGCACGCTTCAAAGAATTGTCACTGTAAGCTACTTTGAGCATATCAAATGTTTCGCCCGCAGATTTTCCGGGTTAACGCAAAACTTCATGGCAACTCTTAGCTCGTTCGAGTCACTCTTCCTTAAATACGCCAAACAACACAAAACGCGCTTCACAAACAACTGCGTTACTAATCAACAAATAATGATATCTGTAAAAACAAAACCACCTTGAGATCAGCTGATGTTTGCAAAAAAGCTGACATCAAGCGAATTCATCAAGAACTAACTGGCACAATTCAAACAGTCAACGTATTTTTTGAACAGACCACGTATATTAGTGACCCAAACAAAATTGATTCTTTCATTTCCCTTTTTTTAATTATTATTGATCAATATGATGGCATCAAAATGACCAGTAAATGGTGGTACAGTTCCACAACGTCAACCTATGTAATTTAACACACTCAATCAGGGCAAATGTTTCGTGATTTTCTTTCCTTTTCTAATTGGATTGAGTCTACTTCAGTGCACTGAATTATAAGAGGCATGGAATAAATTCAACTTGGTTTCCGTGATCGGCTGGGTAAAGCACATTTTCGGAGAAAATATTTTCTTTCCGTTTGACGAAAATATCTTAGTAGTGACGGGGTCAAATACAAACATACCGATCCAATGGTCACGTGTTCGAGTCCCGAAGCGTTATTTAATCTATAGAGATCAATTATTCTCATGAAATTTAAAATATAATATTCCTTTCTCTTATGCTAATGGACTTAGGCTCCAATTTTATGGGTACCTACTCATATTTATTCCTTGTTTTCGATTTCAATAACCTTTCACCAAAATTGTCTTTTTCGCAGATGATTTTTATTCAGCTGCGACCTTTGAATTGAATTTTTCCAAATGCTCAGTATCTTTGGTGTACGACAGAGACTGTGTATTAATACGTACTACTCGGAAATTATTAGTTAATATCCAAATAGAATCAATTTATCAAATCAAGCTTCTTTGAGGATATAGTTTCTAATTAATTTCTCCAGAAATTTATAGTGGCTAAACAGAAAGGTGCACTGCTACTAGAGTTATCCTTTGAGACAACACTCCCTTTTCCTCGTAGGTTTGCTTTAACGAGTTCCTTAATTTGCCTTGCTATGATATCATTTTTCCTATGATGGTTCAATTTGATTATTAATACTAACATGAAATTGCTTCATCACTTTCGTACGCAAATGAGTAAATATTAAATGACAACTCGCGTCGAGTCGTTCTGATTGAGAGAAGTAACTCAGTTTACCTTCAACAATTTATTTAGTTGAAGATGTTACACCAATTTGTATACTACCAGTAAAGAATGCTGAACTTATAAGTGGTTCGGTTTTTCGGATAAAAATAATACTTTAACTGAACTTTAACAGGGAAAAATTTGCTCGCTAATAAAATCGATTCAGTTAACTACTTGCGTCGGATAAATATGGTCTCCAAAGTTACAAAACGACAGACATCTGGGCTAAAAACTATTATGAGATAATATTCTCAGTAGATATTGCGCAATAAGGCCCCGAACGGTTGCGCTAAAATAACAAAGCATTAATCTTCGATGACATTGCCGGGTCACATTGAACCGACTTGAGTGCAAAAAGGGTTAAACGCCTGCCTTTCAAGAATCTTCTCAAATTCGGAGGTCACGGGTGAAGCAAAATGAATGATTCTGTTGCTCGGTCAGCACGTGCTCCATTTTCCGAGGTCCAGAGAAATTTATAAATCGGACCATTCAGGCCAAAATTGATGTCGAGCGTTCGGCTTCCTTTCCTTGTTCCCGTCCGCCAGTTTCTCATTCCTGAAAATCAATTTAGCCCAGCTTCTTGACAAGAAAAGGCGTAGAAATAGGGTTTCATGCCACACATTGAATGCCATGAAATTGTTACGGGGATAAGGCGATGAGAAAAATAGCTTTGAAAGGATTATCCTAGCTTGAAGATTGCTGGAGAATGCACAAAAAGTTGTTGAGGAAGCCTTGTCTCCAGGAAACATTGAATGACATGACATGATTCGCATTGTTACAAGAATAAGACGGTGAGAATAAATTGCTTTGAAAAGATTATTCAGGCTTGAAGATTACTGGAGAATGTGCAAAACAATTGCTCAGAAAGGCTAAAAATTAAACAAGTTCGAGGGAAAAATAAAATTCCCAAGCAACATAAAACATTTATTGCGATACAGAGGCAAAATAATGTGTAAATAAACTGATTTATTAATGTTACGTGTTGAATGTAGATATAAATAAGAGTTTTTCTCTCCGTTTCTTCTCCCGATTGCAAATTGAACGGAAACACTATCGTCTCATTTCTACCAATATAATATCGATGGCGTTTGAAACAAGTTTCTGAAAAATACATACTTTGCAATGTGTACGCATTGAAATTTCAAGAACAAACGTTTCGGAAGGAAAATTCGTAAAAATCATCACAGAAAGATGCATAACCAAGATTTTTAGGGAAGAATCAGCTTACTTCGACAACCCCAGTCGAAATGATTTAAACACACCTATTCCCTGCTGTATCGGCCCATTAAAAATCCTCGTTAAGCCCTTGCGCGCAAATTTCTTCGCAAAATTTTTCAACACGGAAGTGTTCTCATGAGTAGCGATGCAATCCAAGGAAATTCCGCATGGGGAGAGTGTATACAAATAAATATTTACCAACTATCATAACTAATATCACTACTGATTTTTGTAGCTAAAGCACTAAGTATTATTTTTAGCGTTTATATTAAGCACGTTAAGTAAAATAGTTCAAAAAACCACTAAAAAATCCCTAATATTTGTTGACCTTCGCTACTTTAACTCTCAGTGTTGAATTTCAGGAGTAAGTGAACTAACTGATGCTCTATTTTTTTTAAAATAACATTTGTTTAGTTTAAGTTGAGCGCCATCAGAATTTCTGTTGGAATATGGTATCCATATCTTCAACTCAATTGCAGATCATTCAATATTTTATAGCAATGACTCGCGATGTTGGGGCCACACCTGACCGCAGCAAATGGATTAAAATACGGCCATATATATGCATGAAAATGTCAATGAACTCAGGGTACATTAGCTAAAAATTCACAATCACTCACCATACCTGACCTATTTAAACGCTAAAACCACAAAATGTGTGAATTTACAATGATGAAACCGCAAATATCCCCGCACATCCGTGGAAATGTCTGTCTATCGTGGCTGTATCACGCGACTGAAGCCAAGGGTTACGATTAATACGAAAAGAGGGAAATCTATTTTTCTATTCCTTCGTGCAATAACGAAGAAAAATGATCTTATGGGAGGCTAGGGGGTAGTGGGAGTGTCACTTTATTTTTCGGGAAATAAAGCGAGTTTTTGGGAAGGAAGGAAGATGCTCACGACGGGAGGAGAGATTGGAAAAAGTTTTCAGCAGCCTTGTATGATGGACTTGAGGGCGTCCGGGTTTTAAAGACATAAAGGCCGTGGGAATGACGAGGAGTAACCGGGGAAAATATCTTTAAGGGATATTCTCACAATGGTCCCTTATTTGGACCTCCTCGAAAACAGTTACACAAAAATTCATGCTTAATCCCTGCTCAGAGATTGATGGATGACTGGAAAAAAAGAAGATAACTACCACTACATTCTTCGACAGTTTAACGAAGTTTGAATGTAGGTTTAAAAATTAGGCGTGTCGCAGGTACGAATTAAGGGGCCAAGCTGAGTTCAAACCTGGTACAAATCATCCACAAAATCCTTGAGATTAATATTTCTCCGTAGAGTAGCTAAAAAGTAATTATAAGTGAATATGAGAAGAGACCTTTACTATTAGCCCTGAAATACTGGTGCTAGATTAACGGAGTATGCACTGTTTTATTCGCACGTGTTTTGTTCAAACCAAGTCCAAACATTCAATATAATAATAGTGTTTTATCTATAAGGAGTAACTAGAAGAAAATCAAAGGTGAGTGATGGAAGTCATCAGGATTTGTAACCCTATAAATTTTAAGTCTTGCGCAAACGGGACCATATGTGTTGGTCTTTGCCATTCGCAGTCGAGAATATTCTAGAGGAAAAAACGTCCAGAAATGTCCAAATATATCCTATTTTCTGTACTCTATCGACTCTCAATCAATACTAGCCGACCTTTTATGGTATATTTTATTGTGAATTGAATTGAAACTTTTTGCCAATTTCCAAAGTTCCCAATGAGATTTTTCTATTTTTTTCTCGGTCACATTCCTATAATGTACTTTAGTTTTTTACATTTACTCAGAATTTGAACCGATGGGTCCATTTAAAATGAATACATCGTAATATTAGTCTTTTCGGAAATTGACCTATATTAGGGAGGAACAAAAACCTGAAAGTGCCTGATTACAAAGGCATAATCGCGGAAAAGTCGCTCCTTGTACCCTGTTTTTAAAAAAAGCGTTTTGAAATTGAATCATACCTACCGCTCGCATATCTTGAGCAGAATTTGGAAAATTTTTAATAGATATGAATTTTCTCGGTATTTTTAAAAATGATTCTGATGAGCCAGTGGGGTCATGGTGTCGGATCGCGACGGAACGCCGCGGCGTGTCGTTCCTGCACTGGTTAACAAAAGACATAATAGTCAAATAACACTTTCATTAATTTTGTTGCCTCAAAACTTCTAATTTATACATTCATAACCAAAACAAAAAAAAATTAGCAATAAAATGTAAATAACGTCATGTAATAAGAAAAAACTGAGTAATATTTCACTTCTAAAGAAAGTTAAGGAAATTACGTTCCGGCAATGCTAATTTTGCCATCACGCCAGTGAAATGAGTAGAAAAAATTGATACTTTTTCTACTCATTTCACTTGATTCACTTCAAAAATTGATAAGGATTTTCAAAACTTTGATCAAGATATAAGAGCGGAAGAGATGGTTCGATTTCAAGATTATTTTCTTACAATCAGGGTGACAAGATGAAACTATTCCCTGCTAATTCTATTCAATTCTGACACTTAGGTGTTTTTCCGTCCAGTCCACTGTATATCCTCATTGTGGTGGTGACAAGGCAAATGGAGGTTGTGACGCCTATGTCAGCCCGCGTCCCCTAAGGCGCCACGCGACCTTGGCCTCTTGGCACTGGACAGCACGGAATCGCCTTCGGCAGTTCCACCGCTACAAGGGCGGGGTCAACAGAATTCGTTGATTACCCCCAAACAAAGGAGCCCGGACCCCGGTCCTCCGAGCAAAAAATAACCCAACGCCCTCCTGAAGTTATTTTGAGAGAAAAAAAAATGCTCATCCTTTTCGGCCCGTAACATTACCGCTACGGAAGAAAGGGTGGGTTTTACTGATTGATTTCAGGCCTGGAAACGCAGTTCCTAACCCATTTCCGCCCAGAAAACGTGCTGAATGTGATTTTGATGATATTTCGGTGAGAATATCTTATTTTCGTCCTAAGTAATCTACTGAAATATTTCGGTGAAACATCAACTTGTTTCTTCAGAATAATCCGTATCCTTATAGCTAGAGTGGTTGGTAACAAGATCAGAATCTAATGTTGTTCATTTTCTACGAGATTGATCATAATAGAAAGGATGAATATTCAGAGCAAGCTGGATTGTTTGGTGTAGGAAAGTTAAAATAAAAAATAGTAGTTGAAGGTCACAGCCTAAGAGCCGCAGAGTGCGATGGGCAGGGCACATATTACGAAGAGAGCAAGAGGCCCTAGTACAACAAGTCTGAGCAGAAAACCCTGATGGAAGATGGCCTCCAGGAAGAGCGAGAAAAAGATGGAAGGATGAGGTGCTGATTGGTATGGGGAAAATGGGAGTCGGCGAGGCGGATGCAGAAGTTAGAAAGAGTTGGAGGCAGACAGTTGGCGAGGCTGAATACCGTCTAGGGTAAAAATGGCCACGGGAGTGAGGGAGTGAGGAAAGTTAAAATAATCTTCATAATGGCATTTTCTACTTACTTTTATGATACTTGCTTGTAGCTTACATACGGTGATTTTTCAGAAACTGCTTCAGTATTTTGTGGAGGGCACTTCTGGTAAAGCACCCCGTTCGTCAGATGGCACTTTAAATCACGGATCCTTCGACGCTTTTCATTAACAGCAGACTACGGCCGAGTGTCTCTCCTTCCTTTCTTTCCCACCCTTCCCTCATGGCGCATGTGACCTCAGTTTTCGGTCACCCCCTCCAATAACTATACCTTATCACTTTTCGTGCTATGCAAAATCCTTCTATCTTTGCTATGAGCGTAAAATTACGCCATCCGTCTTCTGAAAAATCGTAGTTTGCCAATTTTTAACAAATTGGTTAAATTCTTAATCTATCCTCTAAATAAAAAATTAATAAAAATGAGCATTTATTCATTAAAATGATACCAAGCACCTATTCCTCGCATCAAAGATTGGTTGTTAAGAAATTACAGAAAAGTGCCAGAATTAGGATATAGATCCACACGCAGTACGGCAGTCAGGTCAGCACGGCAAGTGATAAATTTAATACAGGTAATAAGTCCTGCGATAACATGAGTTCATTCTATTTTACGGAGAACCTTTTGGGGAAAAACAATTCCGCGTACACTTGAGCCACGATACCCTTGCTACGAATCTTTCTAGGCTCTAAAAGTACGGCAAACGTGACCGCGAAATTTTACGGCAGTACACTCGACTTGAGCTATCAGCGGTAAATAAAGTGACGGCTTGGTCGACCATTCACCTGAAATCCAATTTTCTCGACAGAGCATGAAAATACCAAATGCCTCTCCCTGATTGGATGATAAGGAAACCTTATGGATGACGTATGAGGGCCTCTTCCGGCATTCCTATGCCACCATATGTAATTATAAGCACAATCAAAAATATATGTGACACGCACAAAAAACTTTGGCCAACCTTTAACGATCATTAAATAGTTCAGAAGAGTATGAACAGGAGGTATCATCTAGTAAGCTATGAATATTGTAGTGTGATTACCCTTACCCGCAGGAAATAAATAAGAATTTTATTCCGTTATTTTCTCGCAATTCTTCGCGAGAAATACGACCTATGGCGAATGGCGCGGTGAGTATCAAATACAAAAATCCATGCTACGCAAAAAAAAAACGTTTGAAATAGTTGAATTTAAAAATCTGGAGAGAATATATCAAAAGTAAATTTAGAACACCCAATAAATTTACACGAGTTTTATCTCAATGCTAGTAATGCAATTGAGGATGCACACCTTATCAGGGGGGGGATCCAGAATTTTTTTAGGGGGACACAAGGGTTTGACAGGCAAACGATCTTCTCATACTCGAGACTGAAAACAACATACAACAATTACTGTACGAAATATTCTCTTCATTTTGACATGAAAGGTATCAATTTGTATTAAACGATTGAGGCTTCGTAATACACAAAACAAAACGAACGTAATGATAACCGTATTAAAAATTTTGTCTATTTATCTAAGCGTCTGGGGGGGCGCGTGCCCCCGTAAATTCACCTATGATGCACCTTATAGAGAGCGTGTTAGAACCTCTTCCGGCATACAGGGCCTTCATGAGAAATCTGCAATATTTCAGAGGATGATAGGCAAGGCAACTTTAAGTGCATTATTTTTGTCCACAGACATGTGGTCGCAACTGTTTCGTTACTGAGCTGTGGCAACGCAAACATTTATTGGGATGCACTTTGCAGTAACCATGAAAATGGTTTTTCTACGGCATCCAGCCTTTTCCGTATTCTTTTTAATACTCTGCATTTTTAAGGACACAATTTAATTAAATTTGGACGAAAATTTGCTATTACAATTGCCTGAAACAATTGATATTTGAGCTTAATTAAATGAGAACCTTGAAAGAGTATCAACAATACTATTGCTCAATCTCCCCCATTTTGAGATAAAACGTTTCAGACAATTGTGATCGCAAATTTTCGTCCAACCTTAATTCTTTAATATCCTTAAAAATCCAGAGCATTAAATAAAATTTCGGAAAGGCTGGATACACAAGGAATTCCATTTTCATGGTAACTGCCAAGTGCATTCAAAAAATGTTTTCGTTGCCAAGGTCCAGTATGTTGCTACACCATGTTTATGCACCAAAAAAGCTTTTTGTCTCCCCTACGATCTCCTGAAGTATTGCAGACACCTCCTGTAACCTGACACCTCCTGTAACACCCTGTATTGCATAAACCATCTAGATAAATGTTCTGACCTCCGAGGCTTCAGCATTACTTGACATTCCTCTCACAGAAACAGCCTCAGGAGCCTCATTAAAGTTTACAATTACTCAAATCAAAGCAGCACCCGAGAGAAACTTCCCGCTCACTTCAGCTCCTTCTTGAAAAATCAACTTCTCGTCAAGGCTTACGAAAGGCTGCATTTTTTAAAGCAATCGCGTCGAGAGAGAAGTTTACGCCCGGGACGCTGAAACAGATTAGCCCCACCTTACTGCGCAAAATTCGGCCACTTAAAAACAAGAGACGGAAGAGGGAAGGCTGCGAGGATTTCCATACTGAAAAGCGTGGCCGGTGATGACTATGGAATAGATTAAATATGGAACAGGGCGGAGGAGGGCGGGCCCAAATAGGATTTCGCGGAGTGAAGGGTTTCTGAGGTGGAGAGTAATCGGGGTTTTTGGCGAGTTGGGCGGAAGAAAAGGTAGGAAGGAGGGGTGGTACCCATGGAGAGGAAGAGGAGGGGGGGGGGTTGGGGCAAACACCTTGGTTTGCGGTTGATATCGGATGATTGATGGCCTGCGGTAACTTTGAGCGATTGAGCGAATTTCTCACGAGTCACGTGACCGATCGATTTGAAGCCCAGTTCCCCCCCGGATGACATTGTGGAAAATATGACGACTACTCTCCGCATCGACCGAACCACAACAGATATCGCCACGAGTTCGGAACTGTCTTCTGCCAGGATTCAATAGGATAGTTTATAACCCATGCTACCAACTTATGGGGAGAGGAGATATCGCTTAATTACTTGCGGCAGGTTATTAGGAGGATAAACTATGATTACCTCTCTCAATCCTCAAACCCTTCAAAACGAAATCATCACTTGGCTAAATTATTTGACCAAGGATGAAGTTCGCCTCGAACAAAATATTTGTCCTGACCGGGATTTGAATCCGGATCCCCCGATTGCCGGTCAGGAGTGCTAACCAATTACACCACCAAGCCATATTTCTACTAAGCGAATTTCACGATGGGTTTTAGAGAACAAGGTTTTGACGTCAAAATTCCACACTTAGATCGTATTTACTCTACAGTGTACACGTACCTTTCACTGTCGGAGAAATGAAACTTACTTTATCGCTATAAAAGATATCTTGGTAGTGTAATTGGCCAGCACACCTGACCAGCAATCGGCAGATCCGAGTTCGAATCTCGGCTAAGCTCAATATTTTTATGGTAAACTTCATCCATGGTGCGTATAATTCATTTTCAATTTACTTCGTGTGAAGAGTCACTTATTTCATGCAGTGAATCTTTTAAATCATGTGAAATTTTTTGGATCAATTTGTAACCAAGAACGCCAACAAAGCGCCCATCGCCCCTCGAAGGTAGCAACACTCTGGACATACAACAATGATTTTCATGTGTTGGCCGAGCCTCTGAAGTTCTTTCCCTGACTTTGACCTAATTTACCCGTAATTTTCCTGATTTCTCTGACCGGTATGAACCCTGGGTATTACCAGAAACTAAAAATTGTAACAATTTAAAAAATTGAATTCTTCTCCTGGGACTCCATAGAGTCGTGTGTAAACTATGTTGCTAATTTATGGGGAGAGAGAATATTGCTTAGTTACTTGCCGCTGGTAATTAGGAAAATAAAATATGCTTACGTATCCCAACCCTTCAAAACCAAACCATCTCTTAATTTAATTATTTGACCAAGAATACATTTCGCTTCGAAAAAATATTTGGCTTAGCCGAGATTCGAACACGGATATCCCGATTGCCGGTCAGGCATGTTAGCCAATTAGAATTCTTTGAAAACTGAATCTTTGAATTTAGAATCAGAGGATAGCTGGATAGATGCATTGGAGATTATGGTCTTACCATCAGAGGCATCGCAGGTAGTCGCAACATGGGAAAACAAAATTCGGGGAGTGGATGTTTCAGAAGCCCCCGAAGCAGGCCCACCCTTGACTAGGTGCCCGAGCAGAGCGGGGAGGTATGCATCCTCTTAGACTGCAAATGGCGAATCGGGAGTAGCGACACGGTGCGCTGAAGGGAGTGACGTGAAGAGAGGAAGTTTTTAAAGGCGCATGGGAAGGCGAGGAGGACGGTTGACGGTGGGAGGGAGGGGCCAAGTAGGTCACGGCACTTGGGATTCGCAGCGGACCGCGGATGCGATTGTCGGGCGCTTAACTCGGCCCTAATTGCTCGCGAGGGGAGGAGGAAGGTGTGTTAGCAGAGGCAGAAAAAGGCGAGCGGAGAAGGTGAGGCTCGAGTGGGATGGAAGAGAGCTGGGCTGGAACGGAGGTGTGCACGAGAGAACGAGATCTGGCATTTGGTTAGGAGCACCGCCACCCGCAGTATGCTGTGTCAGAATCACTCAAAATTGAACTTTCTTTCAGTTACAGATGTTTCAGAACCATTTCTTATGATGGTTAGACCAGAAAAGTTTCACACTAGTTTTGTTATCTAATTGAAATCCAAGAAGAGTGTTGCAAATAGAAAAGGAAAATAATAGGTAACGTAGCAGAGGAATAATAAACGATTTTAATGTATGATCTTAGGTTTTCCCGATTTTAATGTTTCCTGGTGAATACTTCTAACGAATATTTCTCGGATTTTCAGCCAGGTTAATGCTTTTAACCTTCCATAAAGTAACACAGCCTTGAGGATAGGAGACAAGTCGTCTCCCGAAACGTCGGCTTGTATAAAAGCATTAACCTGGCTGACAACCCTAGAAATATTCGTTAGCAGAGGAATATTATAATTATTATCGATTTTTTTCTGTGTTGGTTAGTTTCATATATTCAAATGTAAAAACATCTATTTTTGTGGAAGTAACGTTGATGCTCCATTTTGACTGCATTTCCATTAATGCTTACAACTTATGTTTTTACTTAAGATCTTTTTGTTCTTTTGGTTGAAAATTTGAATTTACTTCACGTAATTTGAGAATGTACCTGTAAGTTAATTGTTTTTCTCATTTATATTTCCTTGTTCGAACACCATCTTTTCCATTTTATTCCGTATATATTTTTGTAAATTTCTCTCTTTAATTCCATCAGATATATATTTTAAGTTTAATAAAAAACTTAGGTATAAATATCTCCCTATGAAATTCCACGTTTGCAGATGCATAATATCCTATTGAAATGTAGGAAGCAAACCTCTGGTGCTAAAAACCTTTTTGTGATGAAGTATATTGCTACAAAGTTGCATTTTGCTTCTGATAAGGATATTAGTAAAGCACGTAGTGAATTCTTGATATAATACAGGAATAAAATAGTTTTTAGAACGCATAATAGTATATTTATAACGATGGCGGATAGGCTAAGTTGTAATTTGAAGAGGTGAGACGCGGTAAGACGCTCATCAGGAGTTCGTGATGTCACCAACTTATCTTCTATAAGGTTAACGCCATCGATTTTTCGCCACTAATAACTCGAGAAGAAGATGGTGGATCTCAAAACGGGAAAATACGGGTTTTTTTATTTTAAGCACCATTACACAGTCGATAAATATATTTTTTAAATAGTTAACGAGCCTGATACGGTGACCTTCACGGGGCGCTCCGTGATTTGCATTAAATTCCTATTTCCAAATTTTCCACCCGAGATTTGAACCTGGGACGCTTACATCGATGGCAAATGTTAGAGAAGAGTAGGGAAGGAAGTTAAGGAGAGGGCCAGGATCATGCATGGGAAGTAGTGCCAAAGACGATGATCATGATAGGTTATATTCTCAGCATGGGCTAATCCCTCGCGTGGCATCGCATGCGATGTAGATCGACCTTAATGCGCTTTTGACAACTGATTAGAGAAAGAAAAGGATTAAAACCACCGCCGCAAGTCTTCCGTGAAATGGTAACGGTTACCATGACGGCGGCGTCAATTGTTCGAGAATGCTAAGTGTGCAAGGGATGTGGGTAAATGAGAAATTTGTGAAAATTAGTCTCCTCATCAGAAGGCTGTATCCTATCCAATACGTGATCTGTCTCTTAAGACCGAAGATACTCCATGCACATGCATATACTTTCGCTGCAAATGATTGTGAAAAAGAAGTACGATACTTTCCGACTAGATGTATTTTTATAAGTCTAAATTTCTTCTTTCTTCGCATTAAGGGTTATTAAATAAAAAGGTAAATAATTTAGTTTCGCAATGACATAATGATGCTTATCAATGCAGATGTTAACGTTTTTCACTCTTATTTCCTACCCATGTCTGATATTGAACTCTATCGTCACCTCTGCAATTATCTTGACGATGTGTTGGTGAGTTTTGTTCCTAGATGATACATGAGAACTTCATCACAGAATGTTAACTTTGCCTCCACGCTCATCCGGGTAAAATTTCCATTGAAGGATGTATCGATGTTACAATTTTAAAATTTAGAATCAAATGAACCTTGAGATTATCAAACTCTAGACGCTATAAACAGAAAAACTAGAAAATATCTCTGAACCAAACATTATTGGTGGGGTAGAAAAGTTTCTCGAGTTTTCCACCGGTTGATGTTTTCCATATCTCCCGACGTTTCGAGCAGTGACATGCTGTTCATCCTCAGGGTATCTTCCGAAGATCATTCGGAGGATTCCCCGACGATGAACTGCTGCTCGAAACGTCCGGAGGCATGGAAAACATCAACCGGTGGAAAACCCGAGAAACTTCTCTTCACCTGATACG
Source organism: Ischnura elegans (assembly GCF_921293095.1). Classification (NCBI taxonomy): domain Eukaryota; kingdom Metazoa; phylum Arthropoda; class Insecta; order Odonata; family Coenagrionidae; genus Ischnura; species Ischnura elegans. Next base: position 103,316,941 of record NC_060247.1, read on the forward strand.
CCGGGAAAACCTAATATCATACATTATAGGTGGGATCAGTCTTGAGAAATTAAAAAATAAAGCTCAGAAATTACAACCACCCTCTCTCTTCCATGCTACTTGCCCCTGCCTGACACCTCAGAAATCATCATGTATTCCATCATAGAGATACATAGGCTAAGCTGTATTTTTCGAAAGATAAGAATGGCAATATTTTCACTGAAAACATTTCCCAGTATTTTCAATATCTCACAAGATTTTCTAGTGCTGATATTCTCGTCCAAAAGTGAAATATGAATTATTCTTCGGTAGGAAGTTGAAAATTTTGTCCTGAAACTAAATGTTGATGTGGTGAAAAGTGATTTAATGCAAATTGAATATTATTTTGCGATATCACCATTAGGTACTATAAAAATACTTAAAAGCGAATTTATGAGCGTTACAGAAGGCATCTGTCGGATTGGGCAGGTCACAAAGTTATAGGAATTGCAACTGGGTTAACAGGTGCGTTTTACTCTTGCAAAGGCCGTAATATTTCAAAAGGTCGAGAGTGAGGCCACAGCGCGCAAGTATATCATTCATCTGGGGCAGGCCTGCATATAAAAACGCACAGTGAATTTACGGCGAAGGAGCCGAAAGCTGCCTAAGGTAGTTTTTTTTTCGTGTGACTCAAAGGGACCGACACATAAAAATAGTCCCTCGGAGGGAGCAAATAGCCCATGAAAGGCAAGATCAACCAACAGCGTCAAAACATACCTAATGCATGGTGAAAAAATATCACTGACCTTTCAGTGACTTTATGCCGATAAGTTTAGAAAATGTGACGTCTATTCACCTTCTTCCTCCTTCCTTTACTCTTCACCCAACAACTATGAGGCAAATTCAATTGCAAAGCCATATTCTCTTACATAATTACGCTTAATTTGGAATAATTATAAAAGAATCTGATAAAAAGGAAAACCAGATTTTAGGATTTAACAATGGGCAGAAAAATTACAGCCATTTACATTTACAGCCAATTAGAAATTTGGACTATATCGCAATTTTTATAAGCTTTTAAAGAATAAAATACACTTTGCGTACTTTGGAAATTTAATGGAATCGAGAGGCTATAATATATACAGTAAGATTGAACACGCCATTCGCAAGATCGGGCCCACCATTTTTCTTTAACATATTCAATGTGACAAACAACCGATACGTTTACATTACTGATACGGCCCTATAATGAGCGAATTGAATGAAATTACAGGCTTAAAAATAGTTTGATGGTGAAATCATTGATCACTCACCTACCTTGCGCACATATTGGCAGTAATTTACCACGTGTGTTAAGCTTCAATAAGGGGGAGGGAAGCATCCATATTTTGTGTATATGTTATTGAATATTAGCTACAGAATTTAGTGGGATGACAGAAAACTTTTAAGGCAAAAACGAGAATTCAATAGGCAAAGAAAAAATTAAGAAAACCCTGGATTAATATTAAAGAGGGATTTTTTATTTATGTTTTAAAAAAGAATATTTATTGTTTATAAAAACTATGAAAAAGACACAATCTCATACATTATAGCAAAATTACTTTCATTTGGTACTCGCTAATTTGGAAGCGCATTTTTTCTATTTACGATCAATAGTGACTGGATAATTAGTCAAAAGTAATGCCTTTGTAGCAAGCTTTAGGAAGCCTTCTTATTTTCATTGTCGCTGATGGTAGAACGCAGGTTTGATTAGTGGCGATTAAACTTTTGGCACTTGTTTCCTAAAATACATACTGCTCAAAAATCAAGGAAAATACTCTAGGATGGCTTACAATAAATTATCCTCCATTGCCACCGAAAACCATAGAACCAAAGAGAAAATTTAAGTTCAGCATTAAATTCAAAAAAGGCATTACAATACTTTTCGTAAAACGCTCAACTATTTTCTGGGTTGCTCGCATACTTCTTCGTAAAAGTCAGATGCTTTCTCCATGAAAAAAAAACGAAAATAGATTGAAACTCAAATTTTATGAACTTTCAGTTTAAGGTGTTCACATTATGTAGACGGAAAATATTTCTGAGCGATTCTGTTATATCAGACATGCTTTTTATCCTTTCTAGGATATTTCATAACTAATGATTTTCCTTCAACATACTATCTTCATCTCAGGATAGAATTCTATCCAAAACTTATTAACTCCTCTAATTATAAGCGTTATTCACAAAAACTTTTATGACTTCTTATAAGCATTCTTTTAAATTTATATTTAAAATTGCTACACAATTAAGGACTAATTAATGATATTTAAGAACGTTTTAGTGAGAGTTTTGTCTGTTTAAGGAGAGTATTAGCCAAAGGGTGTCAGGCAAGTGCGGGATAACTCGATGCCATTTTCTAACGGAGAGCGCCAACTTTCCGCCTCGTAAAAGTACGACGTTGCGGCACTGGACGCACCATTAGCCATACTCCAATCCTGACGTATCCCTAAGAGTAGATCATTTCTCCATATTGCTACGTCCCACAGGATCGTCTATGATTTTACCAAGGACACCCGCAAACGAAAGAACAAATTATCGAACCCATTTAGAAAAAATAAGAAAGGCAATTTTAGGACTCTCGACGTCCACAAGTGCTTTCTTTTCGGGGGCCACTTTCAGACATATACGAATACAAAAAATCTTTGGCACCAAATCTCACTCACGGAGAGGACTCTGCTTGAAGAAGGTTTAAGGGAAGGATTGGGACGAATGCGACGCATGGGGAAAGGGTCAGGAAAGATATAACGTATTTCACCGGGCGACGCTTATGCATAAAAAAAGAAGGCCAATGTGGATCATGCCATCGAACTTCATGTGGTGGGGAAAGAGGGACGCACAAGAAAAGCAAAAAATAATATGCATGAAAGTATACGACCAAAGATTTAGGAGAACCGCGGAGCATGTAAGTCTGACTTTATTGGATGAATGCACGCGGAACCCGCAATGAATATAGTGAGTAGGAAAAGTGGACGATGGAAAGCGCCAAGAACAGAAGGGCTCTGGAGAAGTAAAATGATGAGGTAGGAGATGAAAAGGGATGAAGAACGAAACACAGCCTTTGCGGGTCAAGACATCTATACCTTATTTTTTCTGCTTAAGGTCTTCGCAGCGATGGATTGCATTTCTCTCCATTGCCTTTAGGTTTAGATGCGTCGAAGTTGAGTTCTGATGACGTTTCGTGGCCTATGCTGGTCACATCTTCAGATGAGGCCTGAGTGCCGATAGATACTTCACTTACTGGCAGCGCCGAAGGCGCGAACGTTAGAATTTTAACGGTGAGCCAATGTCACCGCAACCAGTCAGATAACATAAGTTTAAAAGGTGACGTTTGCACATATTCTGTTGTCGTCTGTAGTGTTGTTTGATTGAAGATGAAACTTAAAATATAAATAATACTTGAGGTATTTGATCTGAAAAAGAAAAATATATTTTTTTAAATTTTATTATTGCTTATTTTTGGAAATGACCCGCTGTATATACCATCCTCAGGATGGCCTAGTGGTGGCTCGACCGATTAGAGTCGAGGAGCTCGATTTTTGGCGTCCTGTTTTGTGTATAAGTCTTTTCCAGGTAGTTTTTAAGGTGTGTTCATCTATTAAAGTTTTCTGTTAATTTTTCGATTTCAATAGCCTCACGAATGATGCGAGGAAAATGAAATCGTTCTTTGGCCAGGACCTTTGGTTCCCCAATCATGATATTATGGCCGCGATTATTGACCGCAAGTTCTGCTACTTCCCTTTGCTCAAAATATTTATTTTTGAGAGACCCTCGGTGTTCGGTCAGTCGGACGGAGATGGCTCTTTTAATTTGTCCGACCTATCTTTGTCCGCAGCTGCACGGGATCTCATGCACTCCTTCATGTTGTAATTCAGCGATTGCATCTCTGCATTTAGGAAGATATTGGTCTATCTTCTTCATAGCACTGTATCTCAGCGTTCGACGTAGCTAACCCGAAAAAAGAATGGAGAGAAACGGACCTATATTCTACTGTATAGGGTACTTCAGGAGGAATCTGTATTACCTCTAGGGGTGTTAGGGGAGACAACTTTAAGTATTTTTTGTCCTGTTAGCATGGGATCGCAACTCCTTAATTACCGAGCTACGCAACACAAACATTTTTTAGATGCAGAAACAATCTTTGGCCTTGGTTTTACGAGATCTTTGAGTGAGTATCAGCGACGCGATTGTACGACCTCACCCATTAATTCAGACAATAATAATCGCTCAAATTCGTTCGAAAGTAATTCTTTAATGTTCTTTAAAATGCAGAGTATTTGATAAAATGACGAAAAGGCTGGATACAAAAAAAAAAGTTCAGCTCACTGTCGACGTTTCAATTTCTATGATTTTGTACGTCATCCGAGTCCACGCATTTGAATATTGTAATAATTTTCTATGTTTATATCACTGTAAGTTATTATCCCTGCAGGAAAGTCTATTACTTTAAAAAAAGCAACGAGAGCAATAACATTTCCACAGTAACATTTTTTTACAGGGCGATCAAACACGTAAATGAAAAATCGTATTCTCCGTAGTTATATTTCCTAGAGGCGAGTGAACAAATACATGTTATCGTGGCATCCTTCAATACGTGCTCAGCCTAAGAATAGTATACAACAATATAGAATATCATCTTTTCCCAAGAGCTTACGAGGCGCCACTTGCCACATTCATTTGCTGGGAAGCATTTTTGATTTTGAACATTTTTGATCCAAAGTTCGAGTACGATCTAAGAGGTAAACGTCTTTTTTCTTGATAATAAGGCCATTCAACTGACTTTGATTAGCTTCAAATTTCTTAGCAAGGAATTTTCTTAAATTTTTGGTTACTATGAATTATTGAACTATCGATAGCTAATCAATACTAGGCTGTTTGCCGAATTACCAGTAGGACAGGTTGACTAGTAGCGAAGAGGGTAAACAAAAAAGGATACGGTTAAAAAGAACTATAAGGCAGTGAGGGAACAGGCATGAGATGAGAAGAAATGGACGTGGTAGCAGGTATAGGACAGCAATGCAAAGGCACGTGGATACAAAGTTAGGCGTGCATTGCAGAACAATCGCGCGGGGGTGACATACAGTAGAGCAAATTACTGTTCCTCACAGACACTTCACCCTTCCCATCCGCCGTGGAGTGTGCACGAGGAAATAGATAGCTCGCTAGAAAAGTGGATTCTCACTAATTTTCCAACCCAGAAAACTCGGGCAGATTTGATTCCACCCCAGCTACGGCAAGACTTTTTGCAGTCAAACCAACCTTTTCGAGATGCTGTTTTGAAAACAATCCCAGCAAAGTGCATCGCCCGACAAAGCTATCTTCCTCACCCCTCCCCCCGAACGAATGTTACCCCCTCTGTCACCACCCACTCAGCAAGGAGGAAAAGTAGGTTAGGGCCTCCACCTCGCGGCTGGCATTCTTCCCAACCCAGCCTTTCCTACCACCCTCTCTTATTATCCAGACCACCTACGGTCGCGCAAATGACCCCATCTCCGAGCTCCCAACCCAGGTTCGTCGCTCGCACACCACGACACTTACTAATTAAAAGTTTACGTGAGGGATTCCCACTCAAAACTCTACATGTTTCCCCCTCTCTCGAAGCCGAGCACAAACGTTGGGACTAATATGAAAAAGAAATAAACAACATCGCTCGCGAGAATTAATGCAAGTCATGTCATTAACTCGTTCCAACGGAGTTGTTCCCATGCTAAAAGGAATTGGAGGATTCACGACTACGCAACATACAGTTTCCGAGGCAACCGCAGGGACTTGCGGTCTTCTCTCCAGGTTGCCGGATAGAAACGTGGGTGGATGCGAAGAAACTTCGTCATTTATCCATCCGAGATTCAAGTTACAACCGCTGTACCTCTCTCCCAGTCGGTATTGTTTTTAAAACAGCATTTTGAGCGTGGAAAAGGTTGGTTGATTGCAAAAGTTTTCTCTAGATGGTGGAATTAAATATGCCTGATGAGGAATACTTGTGAGAATCCTCTATTGCAACCAATCTCTATCCGTGTATATTCCATTGTGGATGGACATATTTAGGTGATTTTGTAAATAGTAAGGAAATAGTAAGAAATTGTTGTTTTCCCCACTTTATGAAACCCCCACGTGAATGTAACAGCATATACACCTGTACAATAATATTAAAACCAATTAATTGTTATGCAATATTTAAATTTATAATAAATGTAAAATAATATTTAAATTGCAACAGTACTCAGTCAAGCATAAAGAAATGATGATGAATTGTTCGTTTGTCTCGTTAAAATAATTAATTTAATTGGAAAAATAAATATTTTCCCGTTGAATTCCGTATGCGTGCCATGCTTTCCATAGGTGACTGTATGACCTGTCACCTGACGGACGATGGCCGCACAGGCGGCCATAAGGCGGACTAGGAATGGCCACCTCGAAAAAAAAAAAAAACAGAAACTTTTCAAACGTTAGAAAAAAAAACTTTTTTCATACTGCTAAAAAATAACGCGAGAAAAGTCTTTTCCCGATAACTTGATGAAGAGCGCTTTTCATACTATATCCTTTAATTTATTAACCTGGATATGAGTGGATTGGAAGCCAAGGGGTACAAGTGATTTCTCTTTTCTATACAGAGTTAGGTACATAAATTAGGTACAGAAAACAAACGAGATCAATTACATACTTAGCAGTGCATTTGATTTTCCACTCAATGTTCGCACAGAACAGAGACTCACTTGTTTTCCTGGGCAATCAGGTTTTTGTGTACTTATTTTAACAATTAACTTTACTTAACTCTGTTGATAAAAAAAATCACTTGTACCCTGGCTTCCAAACCACTCATATGATAATCAAAGTTTTTATACCTTTAACATGTAATAAGCACCTTCCTTTAGTTTCTTTATTTCGATACTTCCACTGCACAAACACTCAACAATGGCCCAACGAATAGCCCAATCGCTCTAGTAGTACTAGATAAGCTGATTTGATTCGGTGGGCGATTGCTGAGCATTTGTGCAGTGGAGGTGTCGATTTGTTTCTAAATAACGAGTCCCCAAGATATCGAGTCGAATAACACTGAGTGTTGACAATAAGTTTTGCAGGCGCTTTAAATATTTCATAATAAAGTCACCTGCTGTACTTCAATATTTCCATATAATAACCGATCTTCGCAAAACAATAATATATCAGTGATAATTTATCGCGAACAATGAAAACTTGATGCTTCAACAAGATGCCTTGCCAAGTAAACATTTAATGCAAGAAAGGAAACAAATGCGAAAAAATGTTTTACTTGAAAAAGACGCTTTTTATTTGGCGTTATAAAACGCCCACGTGAAATATATTATTCTCACTACCAAGGTGGACGAAAATTCTAAGAATGTCCTCATCGCATGGTGGTTGCACTAATTAGAGCACATTACAATTTCTCAGAGTCACTTTGCTCTCTCTCCATCCACGGCAGATTATCTACGGCTAAAGATTGGTAGGCAAATTCCGTATCCATAGCAAAAACACGTCTTCGTAACACGCAGCTCCCAAGGTATGGATATGCGGTCTTCTCTCTAAGCAGCAGGTAGGCAGATAGATACATAGATGGATGCGAAGAAACTTCGTCATTCATCCATCCGAGACCAACCGGTAACTGCCTCCTCCCCTCCCTGGCTCCGTGGAGGGATTTTGATCATTATTTTTCACCGCAGCGTGGAATGGGGAATCCCTAGGGGCATAGAGCTGTTTTCTCGCGGTAGCAACATCGCCGATTTCCGCGGAAGCGAGCTTCGCGGGATAGACGCTAAATTAGGCATGACAGTCGTATTAAGGTCACATTCCTGACGTGTATGTAGGTCGTAGAATACCGCCATAAAGACAGGGCAGGAGCGCAGAGAATATAAAAAGAATAGTTCCCGTGCCTAAAAGCCAAAATACTCCGCAGTAAAAAAAAGAAAGCGACGCAAAATAGAAAACGCTTCCATACAAGACATTTTGGGGAAAAATATCAAGTTATTGCGGCAGAATATTCTATGTCAACAAATTTTATTTTGGATATGCAGATACTGAATCGAATAATTGACTCCTGTGCTTAATAAAGCCGTACACAGGAAAGGATAGCAATAATATTATGCATTTCACCCATTGAGACACGAATATCGTTAATTTTTTAGTTAAAAAAATCTGAATCAAGATTAATTTTTATGATTGTATACTTAGTCCATTTTCCGACATTACCTAAGCATAAACCTTCCGGAAAAACGATGAATTAGGCTTTATAATCGCATTATGGTCATATCGTGGATAATCATAAAGTCACTCAAAAACCAAGTCAATAAAGACAAATGAATTGCATCTTGGTGACAAAATAATTTTTCGAGGCTAAATATAAAAATAATTCTGGATTAAAAGCCTCCAAAAACAGCACAAGCTCACTCATCGAGGGGTTTGGAAAATATACGATTCTTAAGCATATAGCATTAAATCAACGAATGAATATATTTATAAGTAAGAAAATTAAAACTTCCAAAAATGTACCCCATACACAAAGGCAATGATGCCTATCATTTGATACAACCATTGCATTTGGACAAGTTTATTTGACATTTGACTTTTAACTCTGTTTCCACACGGTTAAACCGTTGATACATAATATACACAAAAATGCTTATAATGAGCATTTTTAAAATAGGATAATATGTAGTGAAAATATAGAGCCAAAACGCTTGAGGTACCCCCTTCACCTTTCTAGGCTCCTTACGGCTCGGATATTTGTTGGAATTATTCCGTAAGTTCATGCCTTATTTCACTACTAATTGAATACCTAATAAGGAAATGTAGTAAGACATCTCTGGACTGAAGATAAAAAAGTAAAGCTGCAACTAATCTGGACATACAAAGCGGTGGAAGGGAGAAGAAGAGAAGTACCAAGGAAAAGAAGGGGTACTGTATGAATAAAAATTGTAAAGGACTTACTCGACGTGTTGTTAAGTGATGTTCTTGTGTCAAAAATAAGACGAAGGGGAAGGCAACAACAAGGGACGTAAAGGTTTGCAAGGGTTAAGGGGAAAGCGGGAGGGGTTTAAAAGATTCAAAAGGAAGTAGGATCATAAAGGAAAAGGGAGAAGAAGAGAGCATACGTTTCGCAATGGCATACGTTTATTTTTTGAATTTTAGTGTTTCATGTTTTTTGATTTGGTCTTCATGTATTCTTGTGTGTAATACATTGTGTAAAAATGGATTTTGAGGGCTTTTTTCAAATTCTTTTGTACTTAGTATTTTATGTTTAATATTTTTGTTTTTGAATATTTTTGTGTGTGATGAAACCTATCGACCAAGCTGGTTCTTCGTATCTTATATTTTTGTCTTTATATATTTTCTGACTTTATGTTACCAAACGCCTTTATGGTCAACTTGTAACCATTTTTACTATAATAGCAATAATAAGCTAAGAAGGCAGGATTGAGAAGAATAAACAGAGACAACGTTCTTGCCGTCAAAACGGCGAGGTAATAATTAGAGTGCTGGTGGTTCGTAACAATCAACAAAAAAATATAAAAAAATGCAAGCATGAAACGCAACCCACTAACCGTCTCTTGAGAACCTAGATGCAAAAATGCTTACCAATTAATCCAGCATTAGAATTAAACCTCGCGAAAACCAACTACGGGAGATATAACGAAATTCAAGGTGGATATTACGTTGTCCAACCCAGAGTATTTCATTGGTACGCATTTAATCTCAGAGGGAGACTATCCGATATACGATTGGGATTCGTTGGAATAATATTGCTTTCCTTGACGGACTACCTGATGAGGCTACGAAAAAATTTGGATTTTGCTTGTGCTCAAATAAGTCCACTACTAAACTTATTAATAAAAAATGAAGCATGATAATTTTCTTCCCGTTCGTAATGAAATTTTCAGAGTATTTAGAAAAACTGAATGTACTAAATATGATCCATAAGGTATAAAACATTATTTCCTAAAGGCATACTTTTAATAACAGCCATTTCGACTTTTTACTTTCCATAGAAAAGAAAACGTCAAGAGGCGAATATTGTAAGAGATATTGCTTTCTTGAAGACCCATTAATCTAAAGCTATAAATGAACCTTTAATTAATAAAACATATTCCACATATTATTATGTATACATCCATCAATTCTAAATATCCATCCCATCCATTTGATATTCTCATGCAAAACTCAAATTCCTGTAAATGCTCTGAGCTTGAATTGAAGACGAATTTATCATTTGATTATTCATAAACCATATTTTGTGGGATGGGATAGCAAACTAGTACATTTTTCCTCATCGTAAATAAATTCGGTTGAAAGAAAATACCGTAATAACGCAGCAAAGAAAATAAGTATGGATTACAACAGGATTATAACAGAAGGTAACTAGGTAGAACCAACTGCGAAAGCAGTCGCCGAAGGATCACCTCATTAAAAAATACAAGTTCCTGAGAAAAATGAAGACCCAGAAGAAGTGATTTAGGTATCAAAGGAGTTGAAATTCAATAACTATCTTAAAAGTGAGCTTCCGTATCCTTCGGTCGATCGATATCCTTCAGGTATGAGACCCACGCCTAAAAAAGATTTCAGCAAAATTGGGCAAAAAGGGCGTAAGGTAGCTGAACTTAATTGGTTACTTGGTGAATGCTTTTTAATGTGTCTTGCATACCTCTATAAATTCCTGATTGTGATCCAATACTTAAAGATTTAAAACACGTAAAAATTTCAAACCGTTAACAACAACAACAGAGGTAGACATGTATAAGCCCATGCTATTCATTAATCCTGTTCATAAATACCTTCACTAATAAGTGAGCATCCTGCTCGCATTAATATCCCGGAGTCACGACGACATAAGATATATTTACTCCATTTTATAAATATTCTTCCAACTCATAATATTCCCATTCCATTCATAAATCCCATTAATAAATACCGCCACCAATTGGTATTTACCCAGACCACTTTACTATCACGGACTCGCGGCAAATCACTATCATATTATCCCCATTAACTAAATGGTAGAAGTGGGTTTTGGAAGTGTGGGAGACAAAAAAAAACAATCTTTGAATTACCAAGGAAAACAAACAGACGAGAAGGAAAAAAAGGTTGAGAAAAAGGCTCCGCCCAACACTCTTCTTCAGAAATTCTCCGCCCCAATTCTCTCCTGCAAATCCCAACACAAGCGCTCTTCCGAAGTGGCAGGTCCGATAAATATTTCACGTGACTCATTCTCCCAAAAATCCCCCCTCCCCTACGAACCTTATTCCCAAAAACTCCCCCACCCCTATGACTCGGGCACACCCACCCCCCTTTTCTCACCCTTATTCATCCATCTCACATCCCACTACAGTTTCTCTCCTGCCACGATCTCCTCCTCCAATGCTTTCACGAAAAAGGGCGGAACCCTTTAAGGAAAACTTCCATCATATTTTTTCCCACTCTACCTTCTTGCTAATCTTTTCTTTTCTTTTCTTCTCCACGCGATATTCGTACACACTCAAATCGTAAACATATTACTAAAGCAGTAATCATAAATCGGGATTGATCAAGTATTTCAACGCACCTCCGAAATGAAAACACATTAAAACGCATACATTTGATGCTTAAGAGGAACCAGTGTCATTCTTGCCATTAAAAATGGAGCAAAACCTTCGAAGAACAAATTATTTCCACCACAGTCAGCCAACCGGTATAAGTAGAGGAAAATCTGCTTCACACCTCGGCCTGTCCGCATCAGCACAATGCTTTTATACTTACACATGGCCTATCTTGATTCTATTCATGAACCCTGTCCTCGTTAACCCATCTTGCTTCAATCACGGTTTTCGGTATTCCTGTACGAAGTATCAGCACATTTTCTACTGATATTTAACCTTTATCATCTAGCTGATTAAAAAAATCAATGTTCACTTATAATTTATGGCATAATAAAATTACTCCAGATACTGTACCCCTATTAAGGATTATTTATTTCACGACCACGGTCTCCTCAAACAGTCGGCATCGTATAGAGAGAACATGCAGAAAATATTTTACTTAAATAGCAAAATGAAGGAGGTAGTAGAGAAAGTGGAGCATATGAGGTCGACAAACATTGTCTAGGAGCGTGGTAAGCAGGTCAATCGTCTATTATAGCCAAACAATTTTTAAAATAAATTACTTAATAAGATTCGTGCGTTTTGGATCGCGTAGTCTCGAACCTGCATCTCCTCGAGGAACCAATCCCATTGAAGACGTGTCGGCTCAATTGACTGATTAATGACTATTGTCGAAAGGGTCGTGGAGGAGGCGGCGACAGCCCCGGTGCTTTCTTTGCCTCGGCATCTTCGAGAAGGAGGACTGCTGAGCGAAGTAATGATGGAGTTTTGGGAGGCACGCGAGGGTGAGAAATGACGAAGATGATGAGTAGGTGCGAGAGATAGGGGGAGGAAGGGGAAAATGAGAAGTTACTTTGATGAGCATTTACCAACTTTGTCCTGCCACACTCGACTCGGCACTCTTAAATTATTCACGCGATGATCCTGTCTCCCGGCCCCTTTCACTTTCCTTTCTCCTGACAGCGCCGTATTTTCTCCATTTTTTTTTAAATCAATAACTTTGCTTTTTTCGAAATGAATGGTGCCACTTTTTGGCGCCCTCTCAGAGAATTTTTCTCCTCATGTCTTCAGAGCAAAAAGAGAGTGCACATTGAGCTGTATGATTACTATTTCTTTTAATTTTACTAAAATGGAAAAAACTCTTTGGGAAAAACTGACGTTTAACTTTCGCTTTTAATTGGTGCATCACTCAGGGGAATTTTGTCTCCTGAATTGAAATCTTTCGGTATTTCACGCGCATAAGTTTGTACTGAGCCACTTAAATAATTGGTATAAACGATTTACCGAGCAGCAATCCTAGACATTTTTCAACAGATTTAATTTGAAAAATTGCAAGAAGAATAATTATAGATCACAAAACTAAAAACTTTTTCTGCGCTGCATAAAATAATTATAATGCCATCAAGCAGCAGAGGTGTCGCTTCCTTATGTTACTTATGGAATTTAAATGACTCAGTATTCACGAGGTAAAATTATAGAAATAACTTGTATAATAGGGTAGTTTTATGGTGCCAATTGGGGTGACCGATTCGATAACTTTCAGGAGGAAGCCAGAGTGAGGGTTGACCGTTGTAACTGAAGGAGGCGCGCGAACTGGTTCTACTTATCCTTCTACTGGCTCTACTAAAGGATCGCGGTTCCATAGCAGCAGGAGCGGCCGGAAACGTATTGATACCCAAAATGAGCTTGTAATTTGTGTAATGTTTTGAATATTATAGCTTGTAATTTGTGTAACGTTATGAATACTAAAGCTTGTTTTTTTTAAACATTTTTGATTCATCTATCCGGCATCACGGCAAGTTAGTTTTCTTTACTTTTTAACAGATGATACACGTTTCCTGTGCGTCCCATATTTTTTCTACAGATTTTCATGCATACAGCTCTTTCTCCTACATGGATCCGATTCCTCAACTGATAATTGTTTTCGGTTCCTTTTAATATGAGCGTAAAAACAACCAATAAACTGGACCTTAATGAAACTGATGAATATTTTTCTTGCATAGGACACCTATACTAGACGAATGCATATGAGAATATTTAAAACTTTAATCGGTATCATGTCCCCTCATTGTAGTGATAACCTTCCTCAGTAATTCAATCTATGTTTGGCTTTCGACAAATGAGGATAGAGTACATCCCAGAGACTTGAATCACTGGCGAGTGCTAAACACAAATTCAGGGCATAGGGGCCAGTTCCTTTCCCTCAGCCACCACGGTTTTTGAAGATTTTGTTTGGGGGCTCACAAATGCTTCACTCTTGGCATGAACCCATGTCCCTTACATTATTACCCCAAATGTTCTGGCCACTGGGTTACCATACTCCTTAAATGAGCTTTGAGGATCATTTTTTCTAGCTCTACCTGCTAGGCCTATTAAAGACCCAGCATGAGCATAACTCAATTTTCTTTATCTTTAATAATAATATGCATAAATTATTTAAACTTAATTAATAATCAAATTAAAAATTTCCATAAAAACAAATAGGATATTATTTGGCGTTGACTTGTTGAATCTATCATTCATGTTGAACCAGCTAGAAAATCTATGCACACGTTTACTTTAGGCACAGGATTATATATTAGGCAGTTTACCATGGTTACGTCGAACAATCAACATCATCTACCTCTGATCTGCTTCCCACGCTCCCAGCTAATCAGTCTGTCGACCTTTTATGCTCCTTTTTCTCTACTGCCTCCTTGGTTTTGCTATTTGAGCAAAATATGTTCTATATATTGCTCTCTTTACGATGCCGACTGATCGAGGCCATGGTCGTGAAATAAATAATCCTTTGAAAGGGTGAAGCATATACTGTAACCGTATTATGTAATAAATTATAGGTGAACAATGATTTTTTTAAACCAGCTACATCATAATGATGAAATATCAGCAGAACGTATAGCGGGAAGTTGAGCAAAAGGGTAAGAATTCAGAAGGGATTACCGAAAATCGTGATAGAAGTAAAATTCTTTTTAGTTCGACGTCTTTTATATAAAAATAATTCTTCAAACAACGGGAGCAATGCAGAGAACGTAACAGGTTCAAGAGCCATAAACTTTTTATCCCGAGGGAAGTCCTCCACCTCACTGAGAGACGGTGGAACAGATGATGCGACTCATCACCCGGCGGAAATGTCAATTTCCTTGATTACGTGTAATTTGGCACGGCGGGCGTCGCCTAGAAGAAGAAAAAAGGTGCAGGAAATATGGACGGCAGTTTATCGCCCAAAACCGCCGACGTTTTATTCATCCGCGCGCCGCAGAATTGCTTCCATAAGTTGATCTTGGGTTCCCACTTTATTTTTTTTTTAGTTCTTGCCATCCTTAAAGTTAGAGTTGTACATTTTCCCATCACGGGTTGATGCCCCCGGGCTATCCTTGATACTTTTCACTCAAGAAGATAAAACGACGCATTCGTTCTTCTTACTTACGTCTGGATTTCTTCCGGAGAGATTATCCAAAAATATAAATAGGTAGTGTATAAACCTGTACAGAGTTACGTGATGTTTGCCTTTGCTTTTACTTGTTCAACGCCGAAAACCATTTACCTGTGCCTTAATTTTAACGACAGTGTATTTAAAATTTACCCCCGACAGAACTACTTTGTAGACGTTTCCCATTTTAGAGAAAGAATGAAGCTTTTTTAATTTCCGGTCAAGGAAAAGTATACCGTGTTGAGTTGGGTGGAAATATAGTAGGGAGGCAAACGAAGAGCGATATCTGACGCTATTTTAAAATAGAGAAGGTCTTGTTTCGTAGAATATTTAGAAAATGACGCCGGGCCTTGTAGTAGAGACCAAATTTCTCTGTAAAGTAGGACACATGTTTTGCAATGTATACGGTCACATATTGGTTTTCTTATTATCTGAAATTTTCTTCTAATTCTTTTGCATTGGTAGAGGACTTCCCTTAAAATCTTAATAATTATTCAGCATTTCCTATATTCATTTCATATCCATTAAAACGAGGAATAAAAAAGTAGCTTTACTTGGTAAAACACTCGAGAGACAATTCATTCACACAAAAAATAAGGTTTCGTGGTACATAGTAATACGAGGTTGTGTGAGATCAATGGAGCACAAGGCCTTTCTCACTACGTCTCTCCTAGCTCGTAGTGGGAGAGTATGAAATAGGGCCGAGATATCTAGGTCAAGACAACTGCAGTAGATCCCATACCGTTAGCTCCTTAGCAAAAAAATTGGTTTTTGTATTTTCAGACGTATTTATTCCCATTCTTTTGCATTTGTCGAGGATTTTCCTTCAAGTATTGATTATTATTCAGCAATGTATCAATAAAGAACGTGAAATAAAAAAAGTTCCTTTGGTCAGAAAACACCCGAGGTGCAATTTTAAAAATTATCATTATTATTATTGTTATTATTAAACTTGAAATTGACCATTTGGTCGGGTGGTAACATAGATTAGTTACAAGTTTACCCAAATTATTGGTTATAGTTTACCCAAGTTAATACAAGTCTTTGAAATGAGGAAAAAATATGTACATGGAGAAACACATAAACAGGTTATACAATGTAAACTTTATCCCTGACAAATTATATAGGCAAAATGAGAAAGACTCTTACAATTCAATGCTAAATTTCACATGAAGGTCTTTAGGTCCATTCACAAAAAAATAGGCGCTCATAGCACATGGTAATACGCGCTTGCTCACTGGAGGACAAGCCCTTTCTCATTCTGCCTCCTATAGTTAGTAGAGGAAGAGTATGAAATAGTGCCGAGATAACTAAGTCAAGACAACTAAAGTAGATCCCTTACCATTAGTCATATGGCCAAAAATTGGCCATTTTTCGGATGTTTTTATTCCTATTATTTTGTATTTATCGAACGTTTTCCCTCAAATATTTATTGGTGTTCACCATTTTATCAATAAAATCGCGAAAGAAAAAAGTAACTTTACCTGCAAAACACTCAAGGCACAATTCAATTTCACAAAAAATAGGTTATCGTGGTACATTTTAATACACAGTCTATGTATTTAAGGGAAAAGGTATTTTTTCGTTGAATACTTGAAAAAAGACTCTGTATCTTCAACTAAATAAATTTCCTTGCAAAGTACACGTTTTTTGCATTCCATATGGCCACTAATTGGTTTAAATATTTTCTGACGTTTTCCTTCTCTTTCTTTTGCATTTGTTGAGGACTCCCCATAAAATCTATACATAATTTAGCAGCTTTTCCATAAAACGTGAAAGAAAAAAGTATCTTTACTTGGAAAACACTCAAGACACAATTCATTCACACAAAAATAAAGGTACTCATGGTACACGGTAATGAGAGGCTGTGTTCGCTCACGGGAAGAAAGGCCTTTCTCAGTATGACTCGCAGAAGGAGAGTATGAAATAGGGTCGAGATATATAGGTCAAGACAACTACAGTAGATCCCTTACCATTAGCTCCCCGCGAAGGAACCACAACTCGGCCCGCCTTACACCGGCACACCACAATCCACTTTCATCCTACCCGCAGAACATTAACGACAGAGCCACTTCTCTGTTACTAGAGACGCCTGGAAGATACTTCCCTCCAATTCCGATCTTCCTCCATTATTAAACAGCTTATTTCCTAAGACTCGAAGTTTTAGCTTCCCACCAGCAACTTGGGCAAAAACTTTTCGATGGCTCCGACTAATGCAATCAATTGCGAGACGCACTTCACTTAAACTTGTGCTATCTACTCTAATAGCTCATGATGAAGAACAGCTGTCTATCGACTCAAAAGCAAGAACCAAGGCCAAAATTTACTATCTTAAAACTGAGTAGTTGCATGATAGCAATCGTCTTATATCGTTTCAATGGAATACCTAGACGCCATAAGTGTGTATCTGGTCTAATTAAAATTACATAAAAAACCAATATTCTTATTCTAGTATCCAAATAAATTTAAAATTTCTTGTCACAATTATCTAACTTTTTTTACACGAGAAAAACTTATTCAAGTAATATACCCTCCTGTAGTCACCCGTAAGTATACATAAAGAGCGAAAATCCCGCAGAGGAAAAATCATTCATCCCGGAAAAAGCGAATGATTTTTTCTCGATGGAATTGTCGTATGTGAAGAACTGTTTGACCACTTTTGATGCGGCCGCAATAAAACTCGTTGTAGGCAGCATTTCAATGCATTAAACAATTTTCCAAGAAATCGAGACAGAATTTACAACATTGATCCATATTTTGGGGTCAATTGAGTATCCTACGGGTCAAAACTCTGCGTCAGTTAGATTTCCTTTTTTATTTAAATAGGGTAAGTGTACAATCACTATTTATATAGCAGCGATGAAACTTTTTGTGAGCAGCTTTTCAATGAAATAAATATTTTTTCCAAAAATCAAGAAAAAAAATTGCAGCGTTGACTCATTTTACGGAGCCACCAGATCACCCGTGTGAGTTAGGTTACCTTTACTTATTTAAATAGGAAAAGTGGGTTTACCACTATTGATATACCCACAATAAAACTCTTTGTAAGTAGAATTTCAATAAATTAAACGATTTTCCAAGATATCATGACAAAATTTGCAATATAATATAGTATTTCTTGGAGTTTAGGTCATTTATAAAATAAGTTTCAGCCAACGTTTCGATTTATTTTCTTAAATCATCGTCAGGGCTATGTAAGAAAAAATGTGAACAATATAGAATACAGAGAATAAAACGATACACAATATTTATGCATAAAAAAGGTACAATCGGGTTTTTTTATACAATATAATTTAAAGAAATACAACATTGGCTCGTATTAAGGGGTTACCAGAGCACCGAGTTGAAACATTGTGTGAGGTTTTTTTTTCTCTTTTTTCTATAAATCAGAGAAATATTTAGCAACTCTTGATTTAACTACCTTAAACTCTTTGTGATTATTTTTTCAATAAAATAAATTATTTTCCAAGAAATCAAGACTAAATTTGCAACTTTGACACATAATACGGTGACAGCAGTTCATCCCTGGTTATAAGGCAATCCGGAAGCCCGGATTGTTTTTCAATGGAGGCGGGTGTTCTTTTAATCGATACGATTAATAACTTCGGAAGTGGAAACTGGAGGACTTCTAAGAAAAAGCATGAAACGCTCTCAATAAAACTCTTTATTAGTAGCTAGTAAATAAAATAAATAATTTTCCCGAAAATCAAGACAAAATATACATTTATTCATATTATGGTGCCATCCTGAAACACTGCGTGATTTAGCTTTTCTTTCAAATCTTTATCATAGCCAAACAGGCAATATAACACGCCCACAGCAGGTGGATTGCAAAGGAGCTGGTGGATACAGACATCCGCTAAAAATCCCCCACACGATCCCACACCCAGGAGGACCGGTGACAGCTGCTCGGGCGATCAAGACTCAAGAACAGACCCTGTTGAATCACGGGGATGATTCTCGCCCCGAGGAAAACTTTCTGGGGCCGATTACTCAAACGGGTGACACCGTGACTCGTCCCAAAGTTTGCGGAAACATCACCCGGAGAGGGAGAGAGAATCTCAACTAGTAGAGCAGTCTATCCTCGCCCCAGCGTCAATTCCACTCCACTCCTTGCTAGATACGTACGTCGATATTGCGAAGCTTCAGCGTGGAGAACCGAGGGTGCATTACAGATAAACACTCGTAGCCTACCCGCCACTCCACTCAGTGAATTCTGAGGGTGTTCGACTCTCCGCCCGTCTCTAACCCGCTTCACTGGTCATCAGAGTTATGATGGAGCGAAAAGACAAATAAAGGGAAGCCGCGAGGTACGTTATGAAAAGGCATAAAAAGACTATCAGAGATGATTGGAGCCTCAGGATGGTACTCTACGGAGCGGCCGAAAAGTTTTCAGAATTAAATTAATTTATTTTTAGTACGCAAAGCTTTTAACAAAATCGCAAACTCGGGGTTAAACTGCCAGTGCCACCTATTGGCAATGGGTGTTGAAACCCCGTGAGGTGATGATATCAAGCATTTGCGGACAAAAATCAAGTTATTCTAAATATGAACATAACATTTTCCCACGAAATTAAGCCTTATATAATTGCTTAGTCGGTGAAAAAGTTGAATTTTCGGATTACATAGAGTGCTTAAGGACGAAACAGCATGAAAAACATCGAAAAGAACACCAAGAGCCATACTTCACCGATAAAAGTAATCGTACGCTGAAAGTGAAAATGAGAGCCCAAAAATATAATTTTTTTTAAAATCCTCATTATCAAAGACCGAACTTTTAGTGAACAACTACTCTATAAATTAAATAAATTTCCACAAATAAAGACAAAATGTAAAACATTTTCCCATACCATGGGGACAATAGTTTCAATAGACAATAGGACAAACCTTCGGGTCGATACGGTGAGTGAGTTAGCTTTCATTTTCTTCTTTCAATAGGAGAACTCATTGACCACTGTTGATACCCACAATGAAACGTTTTTGAGTAACTTGTCTATAAATTTGATAATTTTCCAAAAACCCCAGCAAAAATTTGCAATGTTGGCTCATATTACGGTGCCACCAGAGCACCCTTCGGGTTGAAGCAACGTGTGATTTAGCTTTTCTTTCATTGAATGGTCATCAGTCTCTTGAAAGTTTAATAAACCCTTACCTTGTGACATGTAACCATTCAAAGAGAAATATGATACATGCCTACATAGAGATTCCTCAGCACCATTTATAAAATGTTATCGGATCTATATTAATGTTTCACGCTGCTTTTCATTTCCTTCGAAATTTAAATACGACTCACATGGCATCTTTTGATAAACCTTAAAGTGCCACCTCACCTTAGTCAATTAGCTACGGGTTAGTTTCAATCGCCTCCTTTACAATTTGATCGCAATAGTCATTATCGCGGCACAGAACCTTCGCATTTTTAAATGCATCCTATGACCGAGGTCCAAGCAATGCTCAGCTACCGTCGACTTTAATGGATAAAACAGGCATATGCATTTTTCATGTTCCGTCAACCGGTTTTCGATTGTGCAGCCATTTTCCCCAATGTAAACGCGACCGCACACACATTCGGACGCTGTGCACTTCTGAAGTTTTGTGGCCCAAGTCAATTTTCCCTCAAACTATTTGCCGGGAAAAACTAAAATTCTACACCTCCAAAATTGTAAGGACGCAAGAACATAAAATCTGTTATAATTCAATACGTGCATACGAACATACTCTGTGGAACAAAAAAGGTTACAGCTTCACGAATTCACGAACGTTAATACGTCGTAAAACCAGATCTTAAAGATTTTATCTCGCAGGAATGAAATTAGCATATATTTCCATTTGAATGCTGAAATATTGGATTCGAGTGGTTTTCCAGCTACGACCTCCGCTTTCGGTTGTTACGCAGTCAAGTCAAGCAATTTGGGGTGAAATTCTTACGTTGAATAACATCCATATCATTCCCATAAGTTTTCCATATAAAGCATCTTCCAAGAGCATTTGTAGAAACCTAAGCTTCTCCTTCGCCTGCCGCATTCCGTCTGCGTCTGCCATTAATCGCACCCTCGCAAAGTTGCCTCAAATTCGCGTCTCATGTCACATTGATGAGCGGCGCAAGTTCGGGATTACCTGGGACTCCTCGGGGGAGTTGGAAGGAACAAGGGTCTCTCCCCCACCCCACCCCGTTCCACACGCTCCTCCTCCCTGCTGCCATCTACTGGGGTGAAGACGTCAACGCGACGCGTTTTGTCAGGGAAGGAATTTGCTGGCGGTTGGTGGGTTGCGACGGGTGATATG
This sequence comes from Ischnura elegans, assembly GCF_921293095.1. Taxonomy (NCBI): domain Eukaryota; kingdom Metazoa; phylum Arthropoda; class Insecta; order Odonata; family Coenagrionidae; genus Ischnura; species Ischnura elegans. Next base: position 103,338,235 of record NC_060247.1, read on the forward strand.
AGGAACACGATTGAGGAAGCCACGGAGACAGGGGACGACGACGATCCACGAAGAGTTTCGGCGTTAAATTTCCTTCTGCCTGCATTTCGATTTTTTTCCATTCAACAAAGTGTTCACTTTGACGTGCTCGAAACATACTTTTATAGTATAAGAGACGTGCGTAAAGTAATTAAACTTAGCAAAATTTTCAATATATTAATCATTTATTTTAGTCAACAATTCTAATCACACCGCATTATCTTCAGAGCTACAAACATTAAATTAAAAACCCAATTGAATTTAAATTAAACTATAAAATTAAATGCTAAATATCCAATGAAACTTTTTGAGTAATTAAACAGGTACTCAGTCCTAATGATGCGGATAGATGCGAATGTGGCAGGAGATTTTCTTTACGAGATCACCTTTTCCAGGACAGACTTAAGATATACATTTTTAAGAATAAATCTTACTAATGAATCAGAAAGTAACTTGACGAGCTATTCCATTTTAGAAGATAACAAATCACCACCATAAAAAAAGGAAATGAAAATGCGAATGTTGGAAGTCAACATAGGCACTTGTGATATGATAATTTTTCAACGTGTTGCTCATCAAGAGATAATGCGTATTTGATAAATTAAGTTGCAGAAACTATAACATTCTCCATAAAATGCTATCATTCCATCATTTCAAAGCGTTATTTTATCTATTTTACGTTGCAATATTGTATAGTATGTTCTAAAAATTTGGTTTTAAAAGCTGCGATATTCCCCGAAAAAAGACATAATTCCGCTATTTAATGGTGATATTGGTTTAATTATAAATTGCAATAAAGCAATTTGTGAGGTAATAGAACCTTCTCTTGATTCTTAGAGATTAATAATCCATGCAAAAGGCATGGAGCGTATTCAATAGAACAACAAAAAACCGCAAAGAAAAAATATCAATAAATTTACGCTCTAATTACAAATTCACTCCGAATTTCTGGAAAACATTCAAATGTGTAATGGGGCCTTAAAATTTATAAAATTGCCAAGTGCCTGATTAAATAAGCAAAAATTTCGCGATATTGTGAAATTATTCAGTTTTTTTTGGTAGGGGAACCTCACGAAAACGTTATGCGTAGGCGGGAGATTTTCTTCACGTGATCACATCCTCTCCTTCTCCAGGATAGATTTCAGGCGGGGACGCTTTTACACGCACGCACGAAATTATTCCACGAATAATAAAGGTGTTTGTTCTACGCTATAAACTGATTTTTTTAAACGCAATTTACCCATTATACAATTATTTAACTGCATTCCTCACGTGAGATGTGTTGAGATCACTCCATCTTTCTGCTCATTAGGTGCGAAGCCATTTGTTTTTAATTTTGTTGGCGAATTATATGGATAACTTTTTATTGGGATCCCCACCGGGTTAAAAACTCCATTTCTAGCAATGTTTCGAGCTTCGACTTAGGGCTCATCCTCCCTGCTACTGAATTTATTTTTATATATTTTTTGACATTTCTAGGTTTAGTCCCGAGTCGGAAACGTCGGCAGAAATGAAGTTTTAACCCCGGTGAGAATCCTGAGAACATTTTACCCACAGTTTGTATTCAAAACGACATTATATTATCCCTATTATGATAAGTGGTAAATAACCAAACATACTGGCTCTAAATAAAATCCCAATTAATAATGCTCGTATACTCAGAAATTATCACACCCCAGGAATAAAATATCAGAGGGCATTTGGAATGTTTTCTTTCACTCATAATCATCAATTTCAGCACGTTGGATCCCAGAGCGTACATCACCTTATATTATAAAGTTGATCCAAAGATAATTTGGAATTTGGGCTCGGTATAGCATTTTTAACTATCCCTATGCCTGTTTACCAAAGGCTTACTTCAAGCCTAAGGGGTTGTGATACGCAGGTAATCCATTAGGAACTCCAACGACAGGTGGGGACAGTGAATAAGGTCGCACGGGGGAGGCATGTGGGCGTAGGAAGATAGACGGACGATGTGGTTGCATGATGCGAAGTGGATACCCACTTGATATTCATAAGGGGGGAGGGGAGCGAATGAAGTTGTTAAGGGAGGCGGGAGTCATGTCAAGGGGTGAAGAGCGTCGCCGGCGCTGCGTTGGCGGTACATCGAGGCAGCGCCGACGACGATATCAAAGGGGAGGAATGGAATGTACCACCGTGACATTCACTACGTTTACCAATCCAGGTTAACAGGACGCATCACTTCCACTGCATCGGTATTTGTTCCCGACAAGTTTACCTACTTGCTTTACAACATACGATAATAATCTTGAAAATTTATGGGTGAGAAGCATAGACTAAATTTACTATAAAGAAAGAATGCAACTTTGATATTTCCACAATAATGTTCTCACTTGTATCCAGATTCGATACAGAGCATTATCCCTGGTCAGAGGATTTAACTACATGCTTTACGTGAGATATTGTGAAACCACTTCATCCTTTTAATCCTTACGCGCGAAGCATTTTGTGTTGGATAAAATTACATCTACATAATACCCCGCAAGCCGCCTAAAAGGCGTGTGGCAGGGGGTGTTAGGACACCAGCCGTTTACAGCTAAAAAAAAATAAAGTGCTCTAACGAGGTTGGGACTAGCGTTTATTAAAGTCCTTTATGGCTCGGGGGAAAAACGAATTCCCATATCTATTCGTTCGGCAAAACATATCTCTTAATTACCGCTTCTATCGGACCTGGAATTTGATGCTCTAATTTGATGCTTTCCCGACATGTTACTTGTTAAATGCTGTTTCATTTAAATCCACTGTATCGAAACCAGTCGCAAGTGAATAAATTATCGTGGAACTGGCAAAGTTTTATTCTTTCCTGATATTCATGAAGGAGTTCCAGCAAGTAATTCATCAAACCACCGCATTTAAGTGAAAGTGATAGTGGCAACTGACATTGTGGAAATCCACCATCACAGAAAAGTAATTAAACTTTCCAAAATTCTACTCAATATATAAAATATTTAATCTAGCAATGACTTTTCATTGCACTGCCACACCATCATAACTAAAAATATTAAATTTTAAACTCAATTAAATTTAAGTTAAATACTAAATATTCACTTAAACTTCAAAGTAGTTAAACAGCTACTCAGTCCTGGTTATGCGGATAACACATATGACAATGATGAATTGTTAATATACCGAGAGGAATTTTGCAAAGTTTAATTACCTATCTGTAAAAATGGTAGACCCTGTGCGATCATTTGCAGCAGGTATTTCAAGCATAAAAATTTTATATCTATATTTTCTCCAAAGTGAAATAATGGTATTTGAGATATAGCCAAATTTTGGAACCTATAATCAATAATGTCAAATAATAAATCTATAATGTCAAACCTATAATTCCTGAACATTTGAAGATGGTACGCATTTCTTAATCAATCCACGTAATCAGCTCAAATTTTTCTTCGCAAATAGAGTAGACCATTGACATTTCTGTACCGGAATTATAAAAAGAGTCCTTGGGTATTTTCTCCGTGAGTCGTGAGTCACTTACCCAGCCTTTTCTGGGATGAATAAGGCTTGAAAGTGGCTCTTTAAATTGTGAACGAGATTAGTGATCCTGATCAAATGGATTATGTAAGAAAACTCATATATAATAATTTAAAGTAAATTATTTCAACTTATAGCTTGAAAATGAAAATTGTTACGGATGCTTCTTCAATCACGTGATTCCTGTGTCGACATGAGTTTCGAAATAAGTTTGAAATCTGTCTTACATTTTATCCTTCAGAGACGCACATAAAATAACGAAATGGGCACAAGTCGATATAAGTGCAAATTTGTCGACATGATTCCAAGAATGGAAAGCAACAAATAGATGGAACGGGATTTAAATGTAACGGTTACGTATGTTCCTTAATAAGACTTCTCAACTCAGGTTTTGGTGGTAGCTAGAGTGTTGGCTACACATCCCGAGGGCCCGGGATCAAAGTCCGGCGGCGTGTGAGATTTTTCACAGATCCCTACTTGACTGGCTTGTGAAGGGCACAAGTATTGCACTCCACCTGCCGAATGAGAGGTAAATCCATTACAACCTTGGTGCTTTTCGTTAAGAGCAGACTTATGTCGACGCCAGGCTTCTATCTAGCCTTTCCTTCTCACCCATTCTGATGGCGCAAATGACTTAACTGCCGGAGCCACCTCAAAATACTACATCATTCATTAATAACAATACACTTGACGGTCTCAGTGACTGCAATCCTTGCCTGCTAAACTGAATGTCACGGGTTCAAATGCAGCTTTCCTCTATCCAGGTCATGCATGTTAGTGATAGTCTATTGTTATTTGTTAAAGCCGCCAGTTCAAAGGTCTATCAGTGCTATCCTCGGGGTGATGAATATAAATATATACACCAACATGGTATTAATAAAATTATTATCTAATCAGACGATTTTGTCCCACACTTGTTTTGCCCCTGCAATCCTACAAGGTGTAGCCTGTCTTTAAGTTTCTCAGAGACCGGACTGTATTTACAAATAACCATCTCCTGAGTGCTGAAAACCCCACTCAGACGGGAGTCAAACCCGCGACTCCAGGATGAGCGTGCGAGAACTTTACCCCACCGCCACCAGGGCCATATAGCACTTAGCACAGGCTCCTTGTCAGAGTGAATAGGTGCTTCATTGTCCCGGCGGTTCACAGCTGGTGGATCGACATGAAAACGGACAGCAAGAGTGAGAGCGGGACGCATGTTCGCACACGATATCATCCCCACGCTACGCCGTGCGTTTGAGCTCACAAGTCGCCCCCACACCCCCTGATATGGTTGACCGCACCCGGTACCCAAGCTTTAGCCTCCCGGCGCACTCAAACGAGGCCATCTACCCCTTCCTCAGGGAGGGCGATTTGGGGGATGAGAGTCCAGCGGACCGACTCTTGTCATCATCCATTATGTATGTGTATACGGGGCCACTGCACCCAAACCACCCTTCCCCATCCCAAAGCCCAGGGTTCCGCTGGACCCTTTATCAAGAGAGGACCCCACCCCCGCCACAGGGAGATGGCCAAACCCCATTTCAACCCTTCCCTACCTCCCTGCACCCACCCCTTTTCGCGGTGATGGACTGCATCTCATTTTTAGTTTAATGACGCCCCGTGCCAATTAGCATCCAACTTTTCATCCCCATTTTCCGCCCTTGGAGGTTTGGAGTGCGAGTGTGGACGGGTAGAAAGGGTTGAGTCGTAATTACGCGGCCATTTGGATCGAGTTTCGGGTCGTGCGCGGTGCCTCAAAATCCATGCCTGGCCGCTCGTAACTCAGCGGCGGATTGGGGAAATCATCCCCAGGAGATGATCGCGGAAAGAGTCGGGGTTGTTGGGGATGCTGGTGGAGCCCTTGCAATTTTAAACGCGGCGAGCTGATTGGAATCGAAAGGGAAGGTGGGATTCGCAGAAAGTGAGGCAGAGTGCGCGCGAAAGCTTATGGATATGCGTCGAGGACGAATTGGATACTAGATGAGTGCACTCTCCAAAACCGGTGCCGAGCGAAATTAAAATAACAAGGTAGCGGTGGTGCATGCGACATAGAGATGCATTGGTTAACTATTTTGAGGAAATTAAGAGTCAAGTCTCTTCGAACTAGAAGTCGCGGTAGAGAAAGTTGCCAACAGCGGAATTTGTACTATTGCTTTTGTTAATCTTGAGGATTGGTTGATAAAATTTCATGCATGTAGTTCTTTGCTAATGATACAATAGATTTATTCGTCAACCTCAGATTTAGTAACTATATTCGAAAACTCGTGGATAAAAACTATTTAATGATTCACGAATTAAATGATAGCATTATGTACTAATTTCATAAACTGTCACAACTGTTCCTTACAGATACATTATAGTTTCATGGTTGTGAATTACTAAATGGCTGTTTTTTAGCTACAAATTTTCGTTGAAGTTCCAATCCCCGACGATGACAAATGCGAGGCATATTCATTAAGTAAGGGTTGTGTGCTTAATTCAAAACTTTGTGCTTCAGAACACAGTTTTACTCTTGCAACGCCATCTACCGATTCATCGTGAAACTCGTGAAAGCCTACAGCTATTAGATGTGCAGAGTAGTGTGTTGGAAGGGTAAGGGAACAGGGGGAATATGAGCTTGTAGCTTGGAGATTGACTAACGTAACATCTCAGCGTGGAAAAGGAATTCTGACCTGCACTGGACAATTCGACTCGCCGAGAAGCATTGAGCAAATATAGCAGAATTTGTTTTGTTTAAGAAATCGTTTGCTTGTACGTACATGCAAACAACAATGTCCTCGACAGTCGTTGATCCCTCCACTTGTGAAGTGCGTTCAATCGTAAGATTCATGCATGCAAAAGATTTTCGTTGGAAACTCTTTGACCGCCCACCGTACAGTCCTGGTCTTGCACCTAGCGACTAATTCCTGTCTTTGCACTTGAAACAGTGGCTCGGTGAACAACATTTCGAAACCGAAGATGAACTCAAGAACGGCGTTGTCAATTGGTTCAACCCTTAAGCGGCGAGCTTCTATGTAGAGGGGTTAAAGAAGCTGGTGCAGCGGTACGAAAAATGCCTAGAAGTGAACGGCGACCATGTAGAGAAGTGAAGTAGGTTTGTCGCTATCTAAACTAAAAGACTACCTAAAAGAGCCAATAAAATTTTTTTCATATGAGCATATTTTTTCCTGTGACCAGACGACCCTACTTCAGGAATATGCATCGTATATTTATCGAAGGATGGAAAAGTACTAAATAAATACTTTCATTTACCAAACCTTGATATCAAGGGAAACAATTACATTAACTTCATGGTCAAGGGGCACATTCATTCAACTGGATAATTTAACGCATAACTTCGATGAAATTGTACGCCACCAAACAAAAGCTGTATGGAGTTATTACGAGTGTTGTACCTTCCTTCCTGAGGACGGACTGCACGCTCAATGCTTCTCGGCGAGTAGAATTTTCCGATACAGGTCAGCATTCCATTTCTACGCTGAGATGTTACGTTAGTCAATATCCATGCTACAAGCTCACATTCCGCCTCTCTTTACCCTTCCCACACACTTCATTCTGCACATCTAATGGCTGCAGGCTTTCACGAGAACTAACTCAATTTAGCATAGGATGAAAGACTACCGGAATGTCTCCTCCGTGGAATTCTAAATCAGCGAGGCAGCCACAGGTTTATGCAGTTTATGTTATTGGTCACAGGGTTCACGGTTCAAATTCCTTTCAATACGCCTTTAAACGACGCATGTCTCCATCATTTTTTCGTCTCCATCTCCAATAAATTGAATTTCTTTGCACCGTATTTTTTTAACCCACTATAACCCTATGTTGCTACTAAGCAACATCATCAATGTATACATTTTCAGCTCTATTCAGGAAATATCTAGACTACTGCACCAGCTATTAGCTACACCAGCATTTTCTGGTGTAAATTTTTATGACGAAATGTTTATCTGCCAATTATAATGGAGTGAAAATTTTTCAAGTTTTTAAAATGCGAAATCTTGAAATTTTATTTCACCCAGAAGCAGCTCTGGGTTAGAAAGGGTTAAATATGGTTCCAACAAAGGATCCTCCCAAGAATGATGTCCGTTCTATCCATCAGGCATATTATTTCACGGCTGAATGACATTACAACTTTATTTTTGCGGATTTAAGGTAAAACGAAATGGCGTAAAATAATTTTGTACGCAATACGTTCTCTTTTGCGTTATATTTTGTAGAATTGACAAATATAAAGGAAGTTCAGTCGAAGATAATAAGCAAAAAGAAGTAATCGTCTTCAGATGAAATATTGAATGCAGGTGGGCAGTACCCGAAAGTATAAGCCAGGGTTCATGTCATGTAAGTTAAGCCCGATAAAAACGTTTCAATAGATAGGGAAAACGTGAGGGATAAAATTCCTTAAAAAAGGTTAGTGAAAAGCTGACATACTAACAGTGAGTAAATAATTTAACGGAAACTTAATTTTCAATCGAAATGAAAAAAATAGTTTTTCAACGAATTTAAATTGGATTAGCTGATGGATATCATTTTATAAAAATACTAAATAACAATTTCATTAAAATGAACATCGAAATCTATTCCTTAATTATTTTATTATTATTTGATATTACATTTTTTTACCTGAATTTCAACTAAATCATATATTTTTTGAAAAATACTATTTATTTAATATTATATTTGATTAAATTAACCGTTCGCTGGAGTTAAGTTCCTAAAATTTATTAGCTATAAGCGTTTCAAAATTCAAACGCTGGAAGCAATTGCCAAACAATACTTTCCCTTTGCTGTCAGATGTGATCATCCACCTCAACCTGTTCGTCAATATCTTGCCCGTGCCACATTTTCATTCATTGTCTCTCAACCGCAGTGCTATCAAACTACTGACGGGATCGGAACGGAAAAGTACTGCCCGCGAATCAACAACTATGCATCCGATTGCCTCGTTAGAAAGTAGAGCAGAAGACAATGAGGAGCTAATCACCCGGTGCTGATGAGTCCATCGCGTCGAGCAAGTCGAGAATCAGCTGGAGTGACGTTGACGAAGAGCCACCACATTTTCGCAGGCTGTTCACATGAACGCTCCACGAGGTAAATCGATACATGAGTAAGGTTCACTACCCCATTTTAGAAATAAAACAACTGAAACTATTGCTAAGCGTGTCGATTGATCAACCGATGCAAGTGGACTGTATAGAGGAGGCCAAAATTCCTCCCATAGAAGGCTAATTTCTGTGTCCACTTCGGTCCCATTTTAATCAATTTTTAAAAATGTCCACGGCGCGGCGATGTGTGCAATGAGATCCACTTTTTTCGCGATATTTTGCAGTGAAATGTTCGTAATTGAGAGGAATAACATCGAAAAGTTATAAATTTGATATATCACATCACCATGTGTATAAATTTTAGTTTATACCCCCAATTATACCTTATTTCCCCGTGAAACTCGTATCGATTTGTCCGTCAGAGGCGCGAGTGGCACTTTTTGTAAAGCCATTTAAATGCGCGGTGGTTGTCAACACATTTAGAGACCGACGTAAGGATCCTTTTTTGCAATATTCGTGAACCGATGATTGGAAAAGGTGTATACTGCAAGGTATTTTTAGTATTTTGCTTTTTTACATTTTTTAACCTATGCATCTTAGACCTGATAATTACGTGATTTCTCACTTTGGTCAAACTTGGTCAAATTAGCGTGAGTACGGCTTTAACACCTCATGTACGCCGGGCAAATGCTAAGCCAATATTGTAAAAATACTAGCTGAACAAATGAAAGAGCCACGAAATTTTCGAAGGCTGTTCATTTGAGCGCTCCTCGAGGTATATCGATATTTGAACAAAGCTCATTACCCCTTTTAGAAATAAAGCATATCATTAAGCGAGTCGGTTGATCGTCGAAGTAGTTTAGAAGCGAGGAATTTTTATTGTTTAGTTTTTTCCCATTGTGAAACCTATGCATCTTGGGTCTGTTAATAACGTATGAATGAGTAATTGAATAAAACTGTTCGGTGATTTCTCACTTAGGTCAGAATTGGTAAAATTAGCGGCAGTGTAGCTCCTGTAACCTCAAGAACGCTTGGGCATATGCTAAGGCATTAAATTACAAAATGTGAGAGAAATTGGTGAACCAAATGTAGTAAAAAAATATACGCGAACATTTTAAAACGAGAAAATATTTACACATGTTACAAATCATTGCAAACATAACTAACACACTCTTATTCACTTCGAGTTACGCTTCACTCGCTCTTAGTGAACCAAAATATCTCAAATTTTCCATAGCAGCTCAAACGACTATACTTGTGCTCTGTTTTTTCAACTCTAGTTTCAGATTACCCTCCCTCATCTCATCTTTCCCGTACCATACTTTGACGACACTGTTCAGACCCTCCCCCGAATCAAATTTCAAGTGGTATCTTACAAAGTTAGTAAACTCTTGGTGAAAGAAACTAATCCTTTCACCCCCTAAATGATATAACGTAAAAAGAAGTATTACAACTCAATGTTACCCTGACAGTATATCCTCTTCAATTAAACTTCGCTCAAATCAGTAGAATCTATGACTTTATAAACTTTTCACACAAAAAATTGGTGACCAAAATGTGATAAAAATTCCACGACTATTTATTTACAAATATAAGAAGTCATTTTTAAAATACCTAACACACACTCTTAGTGACTTTGAATTACGTTTCATACACTCATAATACTCCAAAATACCTTTTCAAAGACATAAATAGGTCGTGAACCGACAGCTTAAAACTGTCATTTCCGTCATGGCTATGAGTTGATTGTCGTATCTATGGAATCAAATTTTTGTGAAATGAATGGACGGTTAACTGAAAATAGAGGAATACGGAGTTAATGAAATAGGTCGTAACCCAGCAAAATAGCATTTCGAAGGAGGCAATATTTTTTTCAGAAGCCAGAATTTATATGCTCAAATCTTAACTTGCTCATGCTTGGTTTTACTCACATACTTTACCAACTCCACAGCAAAGGAAATGTTTAACCGCTAGTGAAGGTTCACGGATTGCACTTACCTGAAAAGAGAAAGACAAAACATTAATCAATCATTGATAGTGACGTAAAAAATGAAAAAAAGATGTATAATACAATATAGTCAGAGAACTAAGTGGATCACGAGGAGAAAATTTATGAAATGTAAATTAACAATTACGCTCATGAAATCGTATAATTGGAAGTAAAATATTAAATTCAGAAATTATTCAACATTTAATAAAATTGATGAGATAAGACTGGAGCTTGTCAACTATCCTATTCTAATCTATGTAAATTATTCTAATAGGAATATAAAATTTTTGCAGCTCAAAATAATTTTGCTATCTAACGCTTCCACAGAAGAGCGCAAAGTTACAAATTATTAAAATCACAAAACTACCTAAAGACAGTCACACTATGGAATGGCTGATAATCATGTAGTTGAAATGGAATCAGTTGAGTTCACAAAGAACACGACGTTATCTCTGGAATACCAAATTAGTATGGCATGTGATAGTGGTACCTTCCTGCTAAGGTTGCTGATATACTCGTCTTTGAACTATAACAGCAGCAGTTATCGATCGATTATCGTAAAAAAACGTATTTAGAAGTAAATCAGAAATTCATATATTTTAATATATCAATGGGCACCAGTGGCGTAGCCATGGGGGGAGGGGGTTTTCGGGTTACAACCACCCCCCTTTGAGCCTTTAAAAGAGGCCCCAAAGACGAGTAAGATGGCCTCAATGAACCCCCGGATCCCCCAGGAAGGGCCCCAAAATCTCCGGTAACCCTATCATTTCAAAATCGGAGCTGATGGGTGCTTACAGATATCTATGAGAATACGTAGGTTTATCGAAATTTCAAAATGTATAGTTGGATAATTATTTGCAGCTTCTATAGGTAGGATCTTAATCTTAAACAAAATACTCGCCATTCGGCAAGAATGGCGCGTGACGTCTTACGTCACAGATTTCAGTTACATGAAGGTGGGTCGTATTAAAAAAATAAAAATCCTACAAATTGGAATTCACTCGAATTTTTATAATATCTGCTTTAAAAGCTATTAAGTATCAAACTACAAGTTTATTGCTTAGAAACAGTCCCTCCTGCGTAGCTATTACAAGGATCGAAGCCCAATCAAGGCTGCAACCTTCGTGATGATAGAACGTCGGCCCCTAGCCCGGATCAACCCACGCGTCTGAATTCCAAATGAGGTTCACGCGGATTAAGTCGAATTATGCCTTGACAGAGAGAGATCATACACCTCCACTTGCGATAAGCTTGAGATACAATATTCATATCTATAAACAGCCATAGTTTCCGTACTTGCATCCGTCAAGACAACTAAATTATGTAAAAATAAACTTGAAATTTTGAACTGGTGACTTCTCCTTTTCTGGACTCCTTTCAGGGCTAATAAATTTTCCCAGCATACGTTACACCAGATTTATATTTCCATAAGAAACATTTCATTCTGCTGGAATTCAACCGATGAACCTTCGCGTTCACCATTACGCTCTAGAGAGTTCTTATTTTTCATAAAAATTTCATGTGAAATCCAGTCTATTATCGAGTCTGAGAACTGGGACCATCTTGTAACAAATTTAACAATTTCAAATACAAAGGCGAACGGGATGAATCACGAAACTGGGCTTCAAGCAAGCCCTGCGTGCATGCAAAGTATCAAAAACACTGGAATTACTCGGGAGTAGGTGACATTTCCTCCGTCGCTCTGAGCTATAAACGTGGAGCCCATGGACCGAAATTGCCAAGGCACCTATTCCTTGAGGAAGGAAATGGAGTAAGCTGTCGAAAGGTCGGCATGTAACCAAATTTAACCCGGATGGAAGTCCCAGTGAAGCTTATCCTCTTAATATGCTAGTCATTTAAATCAGTTATTCCTATGATGTTAACATTAAGATCGGGCTCTTCTCCGCCAAAAACGGGATTTGAACCAAGATTATTAGAACGGAAAGTCAATGACGTCAAAATATACCACATTGACATGATCCTCAGTACAAACATGCAATTCAAATCGCATTGGCAGTGAATGAGTAACGTGCTACAAGGCGATACTGATCATAGATTCACCCCTTTGCATTTTGTCGTTGAAACTGAATGGCTTCTCAAGCTAATCGGTTTACCACAGCTGACCAGAAAATAAGAAATGTTGTTTGCAGTAAAGATAATCCGTTCCCTAATAAAGAGTATCGCTCGCGTATTAAGAAAATATCCTTACTTAGATACACTCCTGCAGCATAACCTAAAGGCAATATTTTTTAAGCCAGTACACGATATTTGTTTCTCCTTGGTACAGCGACCGAGACGCTAAGAATAATTAATTTTACAAGTGTATAAATAAGAAATTAGAGAGAAAAATCTATAATTCAAGACATTTCCACGGTAAATCAGCGTCATTATCTGCATTCATCGTCGTTAACTTTTTACAAAACAAAAATATGTATGTTTGCCATTGCACATTCGACATCATGATTGCTCTCCGGAAACACCAATATTTAAAAAATTCAAATGTATCATGGCCAAGAATAGTTCCACAATTTCCTTTCAAAAGATTTTAAAAATTCAATAAGTAGCCCTACTGGCTATGGCTATATGATGTCTTGTTTTATGTGTGGTACGATGTGGTGGAAGTCCTTAATATAAGGTAAATGAAACATTATAATATTTTTACAGGTTTTATTCGACCACGACGCGATTTGTTATAGCAACAACATTGCCCTTTAATAATGTTGCTGATTTATCACTTGATAATGTTGTCACAACAATAAAATACGTCGTTAATGACTAAATCCTGTGTAAATATTACAATATTGCATTTGAATAATAATAATAAATTCCAACGCAACTTGCTTCATAACATATAAGACATTATATAGATATATATTTATTCCACTGTAACAAGATTTTGACTTTAAAATATTGTTGTAACAACGAAACGCGTCGTGTTCTAATAAGTCCTGTGAAAATATTGCAATTTTTCTTTTGACTAATAACAAAAGATACGCGATGCATCAAATTTTGTGGAGAGGGAGATTGGAGGAAACGAAAATATTAAGATTTGGGAAATGTGAGGAGCTGTGGGAGAGAGAAACTCATAAAACGCCTCTCCTATATTTTTGGCCGAACCTCTATACGGGTGGCGTACTGGAAAACAAGAAGATTATACTACCAGGAGCGGAAAATGAGTTCCACCCTTAGGTTGATGCGCTGAACGAAAGCTGGAAGTCGGCGGTGGGTCGGGAATTAGTCGCTTCCGAAATATTCATACGCCTACTGGTGGTGGTGGGTTGGAGTAGGGAACCGTCCAAGTCGGATAGCGTGGACCTCGAAGCGGAAGAGACGAGGGGTATTATTATGATTGTATATTTTTTTAGTCCGCGTACCGATTAGAGGTGGAGTTATGGAGTCAGCATCCTCTGGACCCTTAATGCTCTTAGTGGAATCGAAATTTCAGCCTGGCCTGGGCGTTGGGGAGGGAATGAGGGGGGTCAGACGAAGGGTGCCTTCATACCGTATCCGCCCTCATAAGACTTTCCACCCTTATTTTCCTCTCCAACGAAAAATTTGGCGCTCGATTTGCCAAATTAGGTGCGGCTCCACATTATTCTGCCTCAGTGCACGGTCCTGTTGAAAGTTAATACCGCGTGAATAACCTGAAATTACTTGACGCGGACGAATGTTATAATTGGGTGACTGATTTAGAAGAAGTTATTTTAATATAAGGCAGACCAACTGATTTTCACTCTAAAGTCCAAGTAAAAATTCGAGATGCCCGAGTTTGAAATGCTTTATCTCGCTAACTACCAAATGGTTGTAATAAAGTATACTGGAAATGAGAGGAAAATTATTTTTACATTTTAGCAACATTATCAGCAACTTAGTGTTGCTTTGATAATTTTATAATTCTTTTGATAATTTTGGTACGCGGATTTGTAAAAAAAGTATAGTTTTTGTTACTTGGAAAACGTCAGCTCCACTTTGAATAAACTCTCAATTAAGTGACACGAGGGTCAATAGAATGATATAAAGGCGTTTCTAAATGCTTATTCCAGAGAATAGCATTATAATAATCCCACGAGCGCCTAAATATTTAAGTAACAGTCAGTAAGTTAATAGCCAAGCGCAGAAGAGACTTATTAAGAAAAAATGAGGTGAAGCTAAGGTATTTTATTTAAGGAATTGATGGCAATCATGATAATCTTTCACAATTTAAGACATAACTCCACGCGTCGACCCCACCTCGAAAACGCAGCAGCTCATGAGATCCGGTTCCGAAGGATTTAATCTCCGAACTGAATAAAATACAAAGGAAAGCCCAAAGATTTATCATTGACCCCTACGAACAAACAGAGAGCTTTATACATCTTTTAGACTGAATAGCTTGGGTTCCGCTAGGGAATTGAAGGCTATTCGGTAAGCCTAAATTGCTTGCAAAATCAGAATAGGTGCGTTTGAGAGTGACAGATAGGACACATCAATTCCCCCACCCAAGATAACTTAAATTTTTAGTGCATTAATGGATTAATAGCCGGTGTCCGTACACTCTCTGCCCCACTCATATTGAGGCGACTTGATTTGTTGCTATTTGAGCGTAAAATTCATCAAAATTACTGCTTCCTAATAATTTTTCAACGTAATTGATGTCAATTTGAAAACTGCATGCTAGTCTCGCGGAGATCCAGGATTTTATTAGTGGATGAAGTGCTTTATTTCAAATAAAACGCTCAAAATTGAAAATGAGAGTCAAGGATAACTTTGCAACCCTCAATATTTGATATTACGAATTAAGCATTTTAATATTTAACTTAACGTCCAAAACGAACCTAAGAAAAGTAGGATGAATTTTGGAGTTTACAAATAGTGAGGCCAGGTAGGAAACGTTACGAACAGCTAAAATGAGAGTCTCGGATAACTTTGCAATCCATATCATTGAACATGAGAATAGTAGGATGGGGTTTAGAATTCACAAGTACTATGGCCGGCTAGGAAAATTTTCGACCACCGCGCAGGCGGTAATTTTATATTTCCAGTTCCATTTCCAGTTTTGGACACATGCAATGCAAATTCCGAACCAATGGAATTTATTTTAATGCAATGCGCACCAAACTATACATTCCATAACTTATAAGAGAAGGTTTAGGGCAAGTATTCTCAAGCTGCTGACGTGGATGTTACATTACGAATTTTCCTCCGATCCTGTCAAATTCCTTTTCCGAAATGTTACTACCGCTACCATTAAGAATAGGTCACATCAAGGTTTAGTCAAAGTTGAACAACTTACTTGGATAAATAAGGGATTGGTCAAAACAAACCGTAGAACGCAAATCTGTGTACAGTATTACAGCAAACTGAATTGCCAAATATAATCCTTACGTCAAAGTTCAACACGCTTGTGCAAAAAAACCTTCAAACTGATAAAATATTTTTTTATTTATAGGTGTCCTTATTCATAACTAATTATCATTTTCACAAGAGAGATGTTACATAGTTTTAACACTAATTTTATGAGTAAGTGAATTTTCTACACTTGACTGTCACATTCAATTTGATACCGGATAGGATTTTTTAGTGCTAGTTTCCACTTCAGATAGAATTCATTACACGCATAATATCTGTTGAGTTGTTGGAGAGTATGCCTCTCGCGCACAGAATTAACATCCGTGGAATTAGAATAAATACTTCGCGACAAAACGTTCCTACGTTCAAGTGCCATCGGTTGACAGGGCTTTCAGCGAGTTTGGAGTGAAACAAGGGAAAGGGGAGAGAAAAAGAAAGAGAGAGAGGATTGAGTGGGCCAACGTTTGTGTTCCGCGCCGTGCAGCAAGAATAGCGTAACAGTCACATTCGCATGAATTAATCTCGGGCGTTGGTCGGACGAACGACGGGACGAAAATAAAACAAAGCGATGCAAGCAGTGCCCAACGCTCCGACCATTCACCGGCGCGGATACACTTCAACAGGCGCTCGGACAAATAACAGAAGAAAAAAACAAAACGGCAGCGGTGCCCCCTTAACAAAATGCGGGCTATACCACCGCGATCCACTTACTCGTTGATTTTGGCGATAAATTCGTTCTCGTTTCGATGCGGTAAAAAAAAAGAGAGAGGGGAATGGGACACACCTGGAGTTTCTCCTTTGGTCATTTCGGAAAGGAACAACATATCCATCCTTTAACCACGATATCTCTCTATATCCTCCCAATCACGTTCTGGATTTTCTCTCTTTCTCAATTCCTACGTATCGAAGCGCCGCCATTTCGACACTGATGATTTTTTCTTGGCATTCATTTACTTTCAACGGATCCACTATTTACAAAACAATATACTTTTATATGAAAAATAACAAAAACGCAGTACATATCCGTTAAATTTAGTAAAAACACGAAAAATACAAAACTGAACTCAAAAAGCAATAAATAGTTAATATAAGTAACAATTATACATAGAAATACTAAAATATTAGGTGGTATATATAAACATGCACCCAATCAATTCAATATCAAGCCAATAATTACTACTTTCACCCTTGAAATTGATAGTACTAAATCCAAAAAAGTTAATTTCTGATGTTGCATCTCCACCAAGAAAGACGGGACTTGAGAAGCTACAGTTATCGGTATATAAGGCAGGTTGGTATTTTGTGATGAAGATTTTCCTGGAGCGTATTCCTGCTGGTATCTTTATTTCAACCTTCACTAGGAGATCAGGGCAGTCTATATTTCCTTTCGCTGTTTTAAATAGGAACACGATGTTAGACATAGGTATCAACCATTCATTACTTTCATGCTGTTCTCGCATTAGTGTAGTTCTACCTTCCAGTATAACCTAAACTATCTCACTTGCAACTTTTCTTGAAGGCACTTATTAGATACAGAGAAGCTGTTTTCAGGTATTTCTTACCGTTATCCTCCCTTCATTTCTTCTCTCGACTTTTAGTTTTAATATAACTAACCTACTTAACTTTTGAAAGGAGATCATTAAATTAAATTTTTTTAAAACCTAGTTCCAACTGTTTTCCAAATTTTAGAATGACATCGGTTACTAATAAAAAAATTAGTACTTATACAACCTCCATTATTTACCACCTCACCCTTGAGTTTTCTTTTGTTCCTCACCCTCAGATTTTCCCAAGGGGAATGCATAGAGGAGGACAAATTCCATCCCGTAGGAGGGTGATTTCCGTTGCCACTTCGGTCGAATTTTAATTAGTTTTCAAAAATGTCCACAGTGCGGTGATGAGTGCAATGCGATCTACTTTATTCCCATATTTTGAAGGATTATGCTTTTCATTGCGAGGTATAGCATTGAAAAGTAATGTATTTGATAGATCACAACAGCATGTGTATAAATTTCGGTTGATACCCCTATTTATAATTTATTTCCCCGTGAAACTCAGAACAATATGTCCGCCAGCGACACGAGTGGCGACTTTTGTAAACCCGTTTAAACCCGCGGTGCGTGACAACAGAATTAGAGGCCGACTTGAAAATCCTCTTTTGTAATATTCGTGGTTTTTTCTATTCCACTTCAGAATAATTCCTGCGCCGGCATAAGCTTAACTGTTTGCCCATCCCCAGAATTGGCGGGACGTCTAATGGGTCTTCGAACGCACTGTTGAATGGGAAGATGCGTTGAACGGTGATTGGACAGCTTAAATTGAGAGACGGTCGTTGGGAATCAATCCACTTCGGCGAACGGTACCGTCGGACATTTCTCATGCTCGGGCCGCTGGGTTCGTCGAATCAATGTGCCAGTTAGCCGGCGATCACACACGCCACATGTTACCCACTTGCCGACGGCCCTGCAGTCCAATACCCCTATAAAAGCGAGAAACTCGACGGGTCACCCGGAAAGTTTATTGAGCCGGTACGCAGTCTCGCGAAATACCCAAGCATTCATGTTTAAAGCTGTATGCCGAGGGTATTCACCTGTACGAATACCGAAATTTCGAGAAGTACTGGATACCTAAGCTGTGGACGATAATTATAAACAAATCATATTCATTACAAAAAAATAGCCCCGATGGAGATATAAAAATATACCAAAGCTTTGGCGAATTTTTTTGCATTTAATTCACAAAGACCTACACTCCAAGACACAGATCTATGAAAGTCATAACTAAAAAATGTCTAAAAGCTTAAATAAAATTTGTGAGACGTAAAGCAATGTGGGTTGAACCAGTATTATCTTTTTTAAGGGCCTGTTTACATTCTAAAGTTTCAAAAATAGTTAGGAGAAGGTCTTTTACATAAATTCTATGGCCTGTTTTCAAGTCTATATTAAAGTTACTAACCTACGAACTCAAGTTGGAATTTTCAGTGCATATGGAGTGCACCCTGTTAATATAGGCATGTATCTCAAATTTGGTTATTATTACACCTCGTAACATTTAGTAAATTCCTCCGATGTATTTTTTTAATATTTGAAGTATAGGAAAATGGTGAACAGGGTCTACTCTGCTTTTCCTGAAAATTTCAAGATGATAAAATTAGCTTTACGCGAAAACTGTCACCAAAAAGACCGGTTGAGAGAAAGGTAAGCGTCCTCTGAATCAGAATTCATAAAACAATAAATATCCATGTTTTGTGCATCCTGAACAAATGTATCCATTTCTAAAGACAGTAATCAAAGTTCATTTACCCGCACTATTTCTTTTAAGCGCTAGGAACTCAGACAAGATAACGACTGCAATGATTGAAGTAAAAAATGTATTTTCTCATACGTCTGATTTCTTAGCATTAGTTTCTTCTTTTGCAGGTCACCAGTATGAATGCCCAGTCATTGTAAAGCAATAATTCATTGACACATCAGCATCCAAAGATCTACTTCAGACCGAATTGAATGCCTCAAATTACCGATAAAGACAGCAAGACGCTAACAAACAAATGCAAATATTGCCCAACCTACACCATCTTATGTATACACTCGGTGAAAAACGATAACATATCCATAATTGCACGTGTTTTAGCACATGAAGAATAAAAAATATAGCAAACCAAAAATCATGGAAAGCGAATACGTTTCCCGTAATTATGTGATTTTCAAATACAAATCATACGAAATATTTTATGTGCCATACTTCTCTGTGCAGCTCAATGAATTTAATTCATACACGTGTTAAGATTGGGCTCAAAAGACTTCATCGAGTGTTGGCTACACATCCTCTTTTGTACCAAAGGAGTGTACTATGAATATAGCAATGAGGTGCAAAATGATTTCTTAATTAGATAAAAACGCCATTTTTACAAGAAGATTCCCTAAAAGTGTACATGACCGCCAGATCCAGCATGGGGGAAGGGGTCTACGTGAGGGGCCAGGAGGGTACCTTCCCAGAAGATGTGGGGGGTCCGTTCTTTTACCATTATCAAACAAAATTACCATTTTATTTAGCGTCAATTGGATACCCAAGGGGGTTCCCAAACCCCCTCCTAGTTATCTAAATTCACCACTGACTGTACTTGTTTTTTTCCACTTGAAATCGGAAACATCATATTTTACCCAAATGGATAATGTTCCCTTTCAAACACAGATGACCGCAGCACGGTATGATCGCGGTATGTAATCCCCGCGCATGAGGAGCATTTATGGTATCCGATTTAATATGGCGTACTACACCAAGAAATTATCTACTACCCACAACGCAATCTACAAGCAATCTAAAAGGAGCTATGGTTATTTTTTTATCCCGGGCTCAAAAACTAGAAAGAGGGCGATGGAGAGAAGTGCCATTAAAAAGCGACGATAAATACACCTCAACCCGAACCTCTCGTGCCAAGCAAGCGCAAAACTACCGCCTTGCCATCAACCTACATACTTTTCCCATTAAGTCCTCCCTCTTCTCCCCACACGCCGCGAAGAAAAGCTTTCCATTCAACACACCTGATTGCCCCGAGCCCTTTCCTCGACCCGCTCCTTTCCGAACAATTTTCCCATCCATCCACACCGTTTCGAACTACTGCCGGTGCCAAAGTGACGAGCCGTTTCACTTTGAAACTTCATATAAGAGTCTTTATATGCGTTACTCTATTATTTATTCAATAAGATAATGCTTAAATAAAATTCCATGATCATTAAAATCACATCTCTTAAATCTTCGTCTTGGAAAGCACTCACGTATAATTTATACCCATTAAAAACGATAACCTTCCCCCAAAATGCGTGACGTCATATTTAACCCTCCGTCGGGCGCAATGGATCTGGCGGGCACAGCGCGAGATTATTTTTTCATTTCTAGGCGGCATAGACGCTAGCAACTTATAGTAGATTTTTGTTTTGGCACGCTTTATGCAGCTTTTTCGCATTTATGCCGACAGATCAGTGGCGGATTATTCAGCATAATTAAGCAAAATAATCGCACAGCAAAGCAACAAAGGAAATGGCAAATAAAATCACTATTAGATAAATAAGATAGCAAAGTAAAAAACACTGGTCTTATTGAATTCACATGCTAAAATTCATTACGTATAATAATACTTAATAGCCGAAAGAGCCGATTATATCGCACCTTGCTGGATTGACCCAGAGCCGTATGACGGTGTGTAAAAGGGTATATATATATATATATATATATATATATATATATATATATATATGGTAAATAAGGCATCGTTTTAGTGTTCGTTTACATTAATAATGGTGCTTTAAACTTTAAAGGTGTACCACTGAGCCATGCTAAGGGTTAATAATGATCAGCTTAAGGTTGGAAGGCGATATTTGGTGGAACTTGTAACTTTAATAATGTAATAATGTGTAACTTTAATAATGTTTTTTCACATCTGTGTCTGTCAGGCACATTGTGTCCGAACTCAGCAATTCCAATATTGCGCCAGATGAAAGGTTAAATGTATAAAAGGAAGGCTTATCTACATAGTTTTCGGTACAGGCAGTACATCTCAAGGCCATGAAGCTAAGAAGAAGAAAAATATAAATTTAACGTACCTTCCTGCCCAAATTTAATGAACACCGAACCGAATCGTGAGCCGTAATCAAGGCACCTCTACACTGAGGCAGAGTTTTTTAAATTTTCATGTATCAAAATCAATTTTCATTCATGCATTTTTACTATTAGTGGCATTTGAAATGCTACCTTGTGAAGCTAAAGACCATTTTCTTACTTCAAAATTAGAGTTGCCATCGGAATAAGCTCAAAAATTAGTGGTTTTCGTACTTTCATGAACCTCGCACCGAATCCCAGTACTATCTAGGTACCGAGCCATAATATTTCCATTTTTATAAAAAATAGTATCAGCAAAGCTGGCAATTTTAAAGCCAAAATTTAGATAAAAAGTTAAAACTTGGGGAACATGCAGCGCAATTTATACAACTTTTGCCAGGTGACCCACCAAAGCAAACCAAAAAACAAAACACTACCTATTTAAAATTATGTTGAAAAGCGATTTTATTCTAATCAATGCGTCAAGTTAGAAATAACGTTTCCGAGTACCTTATGATTCCTCAAATATCCTATTGAGTACATGGTATAATTTGGTAGTGTAATGAATTGCGCGAATATTTCCTGATCTGATATTGGAATTCATTATATAGCGCCAATAGTAAGGTAAGAAAGGGGAAAATATGGACACTTTGCCACTTCTTTCTTGTAGTTCATCCGCGTATACCCCAACCGATGTGCTCAAAAATCTTCCTTCTCTTGCCTCGCGAACGCTGACGTTTCCATCGTATTTTTACCCCTATTTTTTCGTAGCTAACAAGAGCCATCCATCAAGTGCCTTCAACAATTCCTCTCCGACATCATTCCGACCTCCGCCTCCACAACTATTACCTACCCACATATAGCAGTTTTCCAACATCTCTCTACTCCTCAAGCAAACTTTCTTCCCATTCATCTCCACCTGAAAATCATTTCTCTCTCCTGTCCTCAATATTTCTCCTCCAAGCACCTTCCCTCACCTAACAACACTGCCGAAGCCGCTTACTTTCGCCTCTTCGCTTCACTCTGTGAACTTCCGCAAGTCCCTCGGCCCCATTTCACGAACCTCATTCCAAAGGCACGGCATCATCGTCAAATCCAACCTTCCCATCCCTTTCCTATTCTTCTTCTACTTCTCCATAGATTCCTCCACCACCACCAACATCACTAGTACTCCCACCAACCCTTTCTCCTATTCGTTCTTTCTCGGCCACGTTCCGATCGTATCGTCCGGAACCCCCGGGAGCGATTTTCAGCACGCACGTGTCACACCGGAGAAAAATTGAAGCGGGAAGTGTGGCTAGGAGGCGGAGGAAGACGCTGGAGGCCAGAGGCAACCTAGGTCACGCGCGAAAGTAGGGACGGGTGAGGTAACGTGGGCGAAGTAGGATAAAGATCGATTCGGGAAATGACATTAAGGTGAACCTCAAAGTCCAGTACAGAAAACTTCGCTTCACTTAGCGAAACTATGGTGTAAGAACACTTGAGTATAGTGGCCATTAGTTCACAACAACTTAAGTTCGCAACTCGACTTATAACGGCCACTGTTTCAACAAACATCAAGTATCTATTGGAAGTAGCAAGCGGTATTTAAAATAATAATTCATTTACCTTCACGTTTAATTTCCGCGTCTAAGGCACGTATCCAAATGCCGTTGCGTCTATAACTCACGGCAACCAACTAGTTTACATAAAGCATGAATTGAATTGTACCATATATTTGCGTTGTCGTAGTAAAGTGTTGTTTGTGTGAAGAAGAATCTTAAAATTAATTTTCGGACAAAAAACAAGAGTCAATTGAATAAACTACAGATTGCTGATTGATGCAATGATTTTTTAAAATTTTTTATTTGTTTAGATTTTAAATATGCATATTTTTTCCAAAGTTATTTTCTTTTCATTTATTTTAAATATTAATTACCTATCGACAGCCATTTTAACTATCCAAAGTACTATAATCTAAGCTTTGATTGGAAATTTTCTGGCATCGGTACGAGGGAAATTAAGTCAAGTTGTATTGTTGCGAATGGGGCTTGACTCTTGGTTTAATGGAGGCTTGAACCCTGGTATTATTCCGATCTAGGAATGAGTCGAGTAGCCTCGTATAATCCATGCATTAGCTCGAGTACTTAAGAGTATCAAAGAGCTCTATGTCTACCTTCATCCTCTGCAGTGCACTACTTGTTTCCAGGTGAATATCTGCACATTCAACATTAAGCTTTTGGCTCCTGATTTCAAATCACTGGAAAACGAATACAGTCTACGTGGGGTGCGTTCCATCGACGCACATCAGGCCGTTTTGAATCGGGCATAGATGCAAGTCGACGCGGCCCAGCATCAAACATTACCTCCAGATGTGCGAAGCATCACCCGAATCAGAAATTCTTGGAGCTGTTGATGTAAACGCGAGAAATTTCGCTACCTTTCAAAGTGCGATAAAAATTTTGGTATTGAAATAGGGTGTTATACGACTTGATAGTGTTTCTATAGAACCGAACGCACAACTTCAGTGTATCCCCTGTCTTTCCTCATGAGTTCACTTCTAGACGATTTATTTACTGTTTTTATTTAATTTTTTTTACTTATTTTTTTTATTTACTATTTAACTCCCTGTCCTGGAAATATAATTTTTTGGTTTTTTCCCGGCGAACAATTGCAGTGAAGTTTTCTCGGGTTTCACACCGGGTCAGGTGCTCCATTTCTCCTTTCAACGTTTCGATGAACAACTCGCCCATCGTCTTCAGGGATTCAGGAATCCAAGGTCCCTGTCCTGGTTTTCATTGTTCTGACATTTCCTCGACTTCCCTAACCAGAATGAACTTTGAAATGGGGAAACGATTAAGAGCTACAGAGGAATAAGGCCATCAGTGACGCGGAGGGGATTAGCAAATCGAAAATGAACCGAAGAGAAAGACTAGATTAGGAAGGGAAAGAGGAAGAAAGAGAGGGAGTGATGAGGATAAAGACGGAAGTGACTGAAGCCGCCATTGCGGCGACCTGAGAGAGGAAATTAAAGGTTTAAAAACAAAAAATAAAAGTAGAGGAAGAGGTCAGAGATTAATCGCCCCGCAGAAAATGAGAGCGAATTCCCCCGACAACATCTCGTCCGGAGACACCGTTTAAAAAAACGCCACCCGCCTCCGCAGCAATCGGCCCCCTCCGAGCTAATTTCTGTTGCACGCCCGGGAATCGAGGTTGATTATCACTGCGGCAGTCAAGCCTTTTAAAACGCATTGCAGTCACGTATAATACCCACCTTCACACGCAAGTGCTTTATATGATCGACGAGTTGACCCAAATTTATGAGGGCGGAGGTTATGCGAGCAACGATTCCATGAAAAAAAACATATTGAGGTCAATGAACTGTGAAAAGGTCGGCGGGTCAACCAACCGCGGTGCGATAATAATATATATGGCAAAATATATAAGAGTATGAAAAAATAAAGACGTGAGAATCACTTGAAGATAATTTACCAGTACCGACTTCAGGGGATTCATAAAGTAAAGACCAGAAATTAGGGCTGTTAAAATTTGCGTAAAATGTAATTAATTTCCTTAATCACCTGCACTGCAATGACGAGTCTAGCTCGTCATGAACTTTCGACGCCAAACCGCGCAATGACAAGTGTATCTCGTCTTCAGATTTTCATAGTTTTAGCACTATTTAGAGGAACAATATAATTATTTTGAAAGCTAAATAATGTTAAAACATACATAAATAAATAATTCATATTTTAGGAAAAATGATGCATTGGAAGGATTAAAATGATTTTATTCGAGTAGCGATAGCCGTGTTCTCCATGTTTAATAATCACATTTTATTTCATAGTTCTACGTTTATTACAAATTACAAAATATAATTTCATAACCTACCATTTAAAAGAGAACCACAGAAAAAATTAATAGAGAATAGGAGCACGATATTCGGAAAATTAATCGAATTGGAAGGGGTTAATTTTGTTCAGAAACACATGCTTCGTGATTATTGAACCGTAACAACTACATTTTAAAAACTTGGGCCTAGGGTCCCATCTCTACCCACCGCCAGACCGCACCGCACTCATCTTTCTTTTAATAGCGGCTAATGTTATTAAGTCAAATGATGTGAAAGAGAACAAATAATTAGGTGTGGAAAGATTAGCTGATAGAAGAATTGAGTGAAGAGCTGGGTCAAACCATTCATAGAATTGTTGACAAGTAGGTAATGATGATGAACTATACAGACTGGAGAAAGATATTTTCTGGTGAATCCATTGAGATGAACGACGTAGCTATATTTCTACGGTCACTGTGGATGAAATAAGGTCCCTGTGACCCTATCTCCGTTCTCTGAACTCTGAACGTGTAGAAAAAATCCCTACTAGCAACGACTTGTACAATAAGAACAAATCAATCAAACTGTGGCACTAATAATTTTCATATTAGCCATGGATCTTTAATAACCAAAATAAAATTTTGGACATTAGGTTCTGACGATACATACTAACGCAAAAGTACGGGAAAACGTCCTTTCTTAGATTAGAACAATAACATGAAGCCTGCGAAAAAACTTGTGCGGGCAACCTAATGGAAATTGGATGACTTTAAGCATTGGATTGCAGCCAAAAGACTTCATACAAAATCCAACGATCTGACATCTAAAAGGTTTTAATCTCCTGAGGTAAAAGAACAAAATTTATGGATATCAGTCTGAATCAGAACTGAAAAGTTCCCGGATGGGCTTTTGGAACGAAATTCCATGAATAAAGATGTAGCAGTTGGCTCATAAAAATTCTTTCTCTGGACGTTATCCGCTTCAATTTCACTCGAAAATACTTCGAAAGGCAAAGAACAATTCCACAAGGAAATGTGAAAACGACTTTGAGTGTCAGCTGAAGAAGATAGGAAACACCGGGAAATGAAACGGATTTGAGACGAAAAACAGAGAGTATATACTTTCCATTTCCGAAAATCTTTTTTCCGCACAAACATCAATAATTCATCCCCTGTAACAATGTTGGAAGGAAAACAGATCAAGGAAAAACACACCCCGCAAGTTAGGAGACAAGGAGGAAGCTCTCTCAGGTCCATCGATGGTCGATCAAGAAAACAGCGGATAAATTTAAACCAAGGTGTTTATTGTTGATCCACTAAAAATTTTGCTAGTGTGCATTACCGTGGGGCTATTTTCATCTTTGTGGTTTATTTTAAGTAAGAGGAAAAATTAAACTTTTCCTAAATAAAAAGTTTAGAAATATTTTTTTCATATAACATTCGTAACTTCGCTATCCATGTACTTCTCTAAAACTCGGAAATCGAAATCAACTTTTCGGCCATTTAAAAAATGAAGAATGGGTAAATTTTAATTTTAAAAAGTTATTTGTAATTCTAAGACGAATTCTCTCTATAAAAAATACAATAAAATGCACCAATCAAATATTTTGCCCGTGACGAGAAAAAGAAGACAGTTTCGCCGTTCTCATAGTTTTTCGCGTGCTTTTCTTCACTCTTTCGACCGTAGAAGCTAAACGTTTACGTTTAAACAGTTTTAAATGATTTATTGTTGTAGTCGAATAAATGATGATTAAAATGATCTATGACGCAACCCTGTGGAGCTCGGGCAGACTTTAATACAAAATACTTAAAGTTCAGCGTTCTACCTTATTTGCGGCGATAGTAAGGTGTCTATTGTTTCTCCACTAACTCTGTCCAACCCATATGCTTTCTTTCCTCCAACTGCCCAGTAAGCGTGCCCCATATTTTGCGGCTTGCCGTTCACTCAACCACTGGAATGTGAACGAGGTTTCATCCATATTCCGCACATTGTATGACCGTCAAAGAGGGTCGAAAGAAGTTCCACAAAACTTACGTCTGTATTCCGCAAATGACCAGTACCTGGTAGTTCGTTTTGTGAAAAGAATTCCCGGAATAAATGCGAAGACTCAGTAAGGGAAGGCTACTTTTCCCTCGTGAGACCTCAGTTAGGGAACGCCGCCGTTGTATGGGATCTTCATGAAGTAGACTAAATCAACGAGATTCAGCGCGTGTAGTTGCTTTTGGTTTCGTCAGTTATGTGTAATATACGCCTAAACTACGCAAAAAAAGACAACTTTTTTGCATCAAATTTTAGATCAAAGATTTTTTCTGCCTATAGGTAGCAGACATATCCGAGAGACGACCTATTGGCGTTGGCATAGCAGCAATTACGAAATTTGGACGATCGCGATCAGAAAAGTTGGGTAAAGGGCACTGTGTGGAAAACGGGCGCTCTTATATATCGAGGAAGGTAAAATGTGCGGAGTTCGGATGGGTTGATTAACGAACCCCGGGGTGGTATCATCCCCCTATGCACAACTGCATCTTCCAGTATTTTCAGCCTCGCTGCGTACGCTACGATGTAGCTTTTTGAGAAAATGTGAAATTGTCAGCATGAAACATTATTTGCTGAGTGCGAATGACCTGTTTAACGAACCTCAGAGTGGTAACTTCCCCCTGTCCGCAACTACTTCTTCCAATATTTCTAGTCTCGCTACCAATGCTATGAGGTAACTTTTTGAGAGAATGCGAAATTGTCAAAATGAAACAAATTTGCGGAGTACGAATGACCTGGTTAACGAACTTCAAGAGAGATACCTTCCTTCTGTCCACAACTGCATCTTCCAATATTTCTAGCCTCGCTACCTATGCTATGACAAACCTTTCTGAGAGAATGTGACATTGTCAGAATGGAACATAATATGTGGAATACGAATGACCTGCTTTACGAACCTCAAGAGTGGTACCTTCCTCTTGTCCACAACTACGTCTTCCAATATTTCTAGCCTCGCAACCTATGCTATGAGGTACCTTTTTGAGGGAATGTTAGATTGTCAGAATGAAAAGGCGTTCCCTTTCTTACGGCCAATCTCCCCCATTCTCCTCCCTATCGCCGCCCTCCAGCCTTTCTTCTGCCCTATAAGAAAGGAAAATCCATGTGTTCCGTGCCAGCCGGTTCCGGGGCCCGAATGCGTTCGCAAGGAAAGTTTCCAGGAGAGGACAAAGGGAGAAGAGAGTGAAGGCCTTCGACCCGTGTCACTCGGGCGTGTAGATGGAAGGGTCGCCCGTTTCAATTCAAAAGAGGACGGACATCACCAGCGGACACATCACATATCCTATCCACGCCGCGTAGACTAAGTTTAAAGCCCTACGGAATGTTTAACTCATTACGCAAAGCACAAACAATGTTGACTAAACAAGGTGATTTTTTACGTTGATGGAGACTTTCGCCGGGTGCTACGCAAGGTGATTTTTGGTTAATTTTTTCTACCATTCCTCCTTATTGAGGAAAATAACCAAACCTTCCGTCGAAATATCGAAAGGAGTGGTGGAAAGGTGTAGGTAAGGTCAACCTATAAATTTAAAAATTAAAGGAGCACTAATTGTAAGTTATTATAAATTACTCCGCCATAAGAAAGACTTCGACTGGCGAGCTGCTAGTTAACTGGGACTCTACGTGGCCGCGAACTACAAGTGGGCGCGGGCAAGCTACACCTCCGCCACTATATGTCTTATTCCTTAATATATTTTTGTTCTACAACATAATTATTTAAAATATTCTGTATTTTGTCATATAAATGTGTTTCACTACATTTCATCGTCATCTACCTCATTATTAAAATAAAAAATAAACGCTACAAAATGCGATAAACTGTTATCGAAAGTGCGATTTTCACGTATCTGTACTCATGATTCAATTCCTACGCTGGGACGCCATGCTGACAATTCTGCATGTATTGTGTTCACTTTCCCTTCCTCTCTTTTCTCATACCCATCCCGTACATTTCACCCTCTCTGTTCCGCTCATTCGAAGGGATTAACTTTCGGGAGGACTTTAGGTATTGCCATCCATGGTTGGTGGGTTGCATAATTACTGGAAAGCTATATTCTTAGCCATTCAATTATTCTACCGGAGAAATCTGACACTGTAACCTCCAGATCTTTTATATATTTACTGTCAACGCTTTATATTTAATTTTTTTTGCAAAGAGTATGAACCCTCTGACAAAATGCAGCAGTCAAACTGGCTGTTATACCTCGCCTCTCACATCGTTAACCCCATTAATTTCTATAAATCAAAGTACATATCATTAAATGGGGTAATTTTAAATTCTAGACAAGTATTTACGCTCAAGAGGATCCAAATCCGTGGCTTTTGAAAGAATAGTGTGTTCGATTTAACGCTTTCAGGAAAGAGGAACTGAAAATTATACTTTAAAATGGCATATGAACATCCAGCTAATATGTTAACGTGGTTAGTAATTTGATTATTTTTTGTAAGTCTTAAAAATGTTTTCAATTGTATATTATCATCATCATATACAGGAGGAATGAAAACAGATACGAATAGCCATTCTACATTTAAAAATATAGGAACGTATCACACTATTTTGCCTCCATAAGCAACCATTACTAAAATACGTCCAAGTTGCGCTCCTTGAAGGTCTTATTTGGTGGGTTTCATATGCTACACTATACCTGCCAACGATGAAAAGCGGGGAAATGACAAATTAAGAGGCGCCAACCATATAACTCTAACGCGCTGTTCTAACTCATTCTTAAAAATCCCATTTTTCCCCCAGAGATTCATCCCCCCCTTTCAGGCGAATTCACCCGTGCCATCTGTCGTCCTCTTCCTAATTCCAAGGGTCTCCTTACAACCAAGCTCCTCTCCATTTCCCCACTCGACCATTCATAAGGAAAGTGAGACGAGAATATAAAGGATGAGGAAAGTTTCGGCTATTAGGACCCACAATGGCCTACGAGACGTGTCCGTGGAGTCAAGACGGACACATCCCAAAGTACAAGGGCCAGTCGTGCAAAAGCTAGCAGCGATGCAAAGCGGAAAAAAGGAAGTTTAAATTCTCTCAGTTAGAACGAAAATTGATTAAAAATCAACATGGCACTTTACTTACGTTCAATCGACGAATAGGTTAGGTTTAATTTCAAATTTACAAAAATATTTCGATAAATTTTGATCAATATCATTTATTGTTTTGATTCACAGCTTTTAATTTGAAATATTTTCGTATTTTCCTCATGAATAACCTTGGTTTCGCAAAGAGATGTATTCACAATTACCAAAGCAAAAGGAAAGTTTGCGACAAACTGAGGAAGATAGTTTATTCGCGGATAACGGGTCTCCCTGATATTTCCGAAACATGATGAGATTCACAATATATGCTAATTTAAATTCCTATTGGATGTCCTATAGCAGCGATTGGCATAATTTTAAATGAATTACCTTCGTGCACGGTATCCATAAGATGGATTATTTTTAAGGAAGCGAAATCATATGTATGTTCTGGACACGCAATACCAAAATTTTTATTCTCTGAAATTTTTGCACCTCGATGGCACTGGCATGTGAAAGATTTGGGTTAACTGCGGCTGGTACGAGGTTGCTTCCAAAATTATTGAGGGACAAAGGGTGATCTCATACAGCATTCCATCAAAAATATGTTGCCTACTAGGCGGGTTACAGGTCTGAATATATATATTAAATTTACACCGATAGGAGTACCCTTCGAGAAAGTGCCTCATTTTCTTCGCCACAAACTTTTATCGTGCAAAAC
This sequence comes from Ischnura elegans, assembly GCF_921293095.1. Taxonomy (NCBI): domain Eukaryota; kingdom Metazoa; phylum Arthropoda; class Insecta; order Odonata; family Coenagrionidae; genus Ischnura; species Ischnura elegans. The sequence goes on from NC_060247.1 coordinate 103,369,281, forward strand.
ATATTGGTGGAGGAATTGGTAATGCCACTTATTTTTAAGCATAAACTTGAAAAATATTCACCTGAAGGTAAAAAAAATGTTCCACCATATTGATCATAACAAACTTTATTTAAAACAAGTTAAATTTTTAGGCAAATTTTGGCTCGCATACATTAAAATAAAACCTTTCTTTAAAAAAATCATCGAGAGGACCTCAAACATGCATTTCAATTCTCACTTTTGCCTTTACGAAAAGACTTATCGGTGATTGATAAAAAATGCCATGCATATTAAAGCTACGGCATTTGCCTTGGGTCTTTGCATCACGAAATATCAATTCCCATGCTTTAATTCACGCGACGCACTGACTCGAAAATCGATATGAGCTCTTTTGGACCCCGCTGGTGTCAGGGCTAAGGAGTATTTCTTCCCCTTTCCCTATCTACCTCCTCCCAATCTTCTCCTCCCCAAGGGAATTCTCCCCATCAAAGGCGCCCAAAGAGAGGGACGGCGCCAACCACCCACGGAGCCTTTTTCAGAGTCCGAGGGACTCCCAGATCAGCGCTTCCTCCTTTCAAAACGCTTTCGCCAGACAGACCTCTGGGCCCTTTTTCTTAAAGGAGGTCCCACTGAGACGGTAGATATCATTTCAAACGAATTTTTCTTTGTAACTTTTCCTTTATCGACAGACAATCTAAAATTACATTTTGTAAAATATTTTCTGCAGCATTTAACGGTAAGAAAACTTGCGTGAGTCCTCTTGCGACGTAAGCGAGGCTCGGTAGCAAGGGAATAACGCCCTTCCTTGAAGTTCTGTAGGTAGCGGGTTCGAATTCTGCGTGGGTGAGTTTCCACTACCCATGGAAAGGACGTGAGTGGATTTCCCATTTATTAGATGTAACAAGGGGTTATATTTCCCTAACTTTAAAAGTTGGATGAAGAGGCTGGGATAAACCACGACTTTTAGACATTTATTACGTTAATTAAAATTTACTATACCTTCACCTACTTTCAGGTGCTTTTACAGTCAGCAATACCAAAATCAGTGTGAGTTTAGGTACAATTGCAACACATACTTAGGTGCATAAACAACGGAAAAACAATGAAGTTCCTTTTTTGAAATAATTATTACGTAACAATATTTATACTGGATAGCGCCCTAGCAGATGAGGGTTTGGACCAATACGTGAGTAAAAAGTGGGCCTTTCATCCAAGGGGAATTTGAAGGACCTTGCCGAAATTTTACACTAGGCCCTAAGAGTAAAAACAATTCGTATTTTGTTGAGGAATAATATGAAAATTTGCCGGAAAATATAACAAAATACTTGTTTAAGGTGGAACCTTGAAAAAAATGGATTTTATCTAATGCTAAATATAAGTTTAGACTGAATGGAGGGAATTATAAGGAGAAATTGCATGGCTCTATTTTCGTTAAAAGCCGTAAGGTATTTACTTATATATTAGACATTGGAGAAGAAGTATTTTTGGCAACGTATATTTTCATTTAGTTCGGGAACTGTTACTGTACCCACCGACCCACTCCATTATTCCCCCGCTGTACACAACCTACTTCATGAATTTTAATAACCCTAACCAATATGATCCCTGCGAAGAGCCAATCAGCAGTCTGCTCGCTAACAAAAAGAATGTAGAGAGATAGGAGTCGCCCAAAATATGACTAATATTTTCAATCTCGGTCTAACACGCAGAAAGAAACCAGAAGCTCGATCTTTTCCCATCCTTGTTCTGAAGTCATGAGTCCGCGTAGCAGTGGATGAGAGGGGCCTTGAGGGATGCGGGAGTAGGCGGGAGATCCAAGATGAAAGGATGCATACGGAAGAGGGCAAAGAGCGGTGAGGCTCGCGTGGGAGGATACGTAAACGGCAGGGAAGGAACAAAAGGGAAGTCTAAGAGGTCTAAGGAAGGGGCAGGGGATGGTCTGTCGGAAGGCGGTGAGGAATATGAAATCAAGCGAGAACGTGGGGCGGAGATGAAGTAAGAGAAGGGAAACCCCTTCCCTTCGCCAAGATTGGAGCTTCATTTTCGGAGGGCCAATTCGCTCCTCTTTCATTCTCAAGAGTCCCCGCCGGCTCCTTCCACGCGTTCGCACGCTGAAAGAAAGGGCACGGGGCGCTCTTCAAAGGAGATGAAGTGCGAGGAAAAGGAAGAATGCCACGAAAGCGGGGTTGCATTCGTCTTTCCGGGATGCAGCAATCCCATTCCTCAGAATAAAAAGCAGTTTTACTGACCAAAAAAGGTCTGATGCTTTCCCGGTGTATAATCAGGGATGCCGACTTACTAAATATATTGGGGGGCCCAAACCGGGGATCTTGCCCCGAGAAATTTTATAGGTACTGAGTTTTCAGTTTTTTAAGCATTTTAGAAGAGTCATATGATCAACATTGGAACCCTGATAACTCGAATCTCGATATCTGTACACTCCGGGGAAAATCGACAAACCTGACATATTTTTTCCTTACACCCATAACGAATTTTTGAGGGGGCTCGGGCCCCCTGAGACCCCATGGAATCGGCGCCACTGTTTATAATGGTAGTGAAGGTTGCTCGAGTACTCCACCGGCTAATCTCCTCCATTACTACCGATGTTTCGGGTTAAGAGACGTATTACACCCTCAGGGCTGAATTTCGTGGCTCAGAAGATCCGGCTAACGAAAATTAACATCAATAGAGATTGCAGTTACTACATCTGCAACACCTGGAAACCCGTCTTGCGAAGAATCCCATTGGCCAAAACCAAGAACCAATCAGAGGGGACTTGAGGCCCCGAACACCGCTATATGAGGCGAACGATTTCTGACCCTAGACATAAGGGTGTATAGTCATCGCTTTTTTGGCGTCATAGGTACTCGATCCCAGATTATCATTAAAACCGCATACCAACGCCGCAATAGCCAAAGCCCGGCAGGCACGATTCGCACTCAAAGGACTTCTAGCTAAAGACTCGCCATTGACCAAAGACAACGAATTACGGCTTTACAAAGGTACTTATTGTTCGTCCCATCCTGCTCTTCGGAGCAGATGCTTTCGCAAAATTCCTCCCAGATTCAATCAAAATTAAATTATTTTCAAAACCAGTCCCTCCGTAAAATCCTGCACATTCCCCAGGGAATGAGAATGCTCCATGTCCTCCGTGCTCACAAACTTCCGTCATTTCAACAATTCATCTCCAGTCAGGTTTAATGCATGGGTGCTCGACTTGTATTTAATCAAAATCCGTTACTCATCAATATCTGGAATTATGACGAAAATTTACCGACTACTCATCCACTGCCTAAACATATCACTCGCCCATGAGTCTTTCCTATCTCTTTCCTTTTTGCGTTCTTTTTTATAAAAACATCTAAAAGCCTTTTAAAAATTAAAAGATGGGTTAAAAAAAACTACAGAAAATTTCAAAAACTTTGTAAAACCCGCAAAAAATCAAAAAAATGAAAAAGACTATAATCTAAACAAAAAATAAAAAGGCTGTTAAATGTGGCAATTAAAAATCGAAAAAATAATTACTCCATTCTTTAGTTTTATTGTTCCAATTATTTTTTTCTAAGGTTTAGTTGTTCAAATAACGAACAGAAAATTAATTGTTAAGCTCCCTTTTCTCATAAAAAACATATTACACTAGTCACGTAAACAATAGTCATTTTTATTTTTTTTATCTTTTCATGACATGTGGCCTAATTGACTACCGGGAAAATTTTTCAATCGCCTTTGGCGCAACATTCCGTCTGCTCGGAGCCTAGACATTCAGCCCTGAGGATGGAGCACGACTCGTGCCCCAAAACGTCGGCAGCCGTGGAGGAGATTACCCGGTGAAACACCCGAGCAACCTTCACCACCAGTTTTACAGATGGTTGAACTTTAGGAGCGTGGTAAACTATAAAGGTAAAATGCACAAACTCATAGCATATCTCAGTCTTATCAAAATAAAATTACATGAAAAATTACTTATTAGTTATACTTAAATACATGTTTATAACATTTGCGTTCTAGACTCATTTTTAAGACAATTTTTAAAATGAAAAAATACCCCGTTCAAAACCGAGTTTAATCACGGAAAAGGTTAAATTACTGCTTCGTATCAGCAATGGCATCGAATAAGAAGTACCCCATCCTGGAGATATTTTTCTGCTTAAAAGAAGTACATTTTCTTCACTGTCCAATGTATCCATACCTAGATAGTTTCACCAAACTAAATAAACTTGCAATAATGTACTATGTGTATTCCACACGCATTCAAGATTATTTTAAATCACCTGCTCAATACATAACTATTGTGAAATTAGGTGAAAAGGCAAAGTGAGGGCGACTTTTTTTTGTCTTACCCATGGGGAAGTATTTCCTGCATTGGGTAACACGTAGCCAGGTCACTTCCTGTCAAGTTGTTGTAAACAAAGCTTTAGAGTTACTTGGAGACTCATTGGTACAGGTACTCGCCTGCACACGTGTGCTATGGCCAGCAAAGCAGAAATGAATTTCCCTTCGTTCTCCGGGTCACGCATAAATTACTTTGAGGGTAGAGTCCCTGATGAGAAGCGAAAGTACACTCTTACTCCACGATTGATCTTTTCCCGATATTACAACCGGGAGATTATTATTTTTTTGTTCTCCCACCGGTGATAAAAAAATAAACGAGGAGTCAGAAGAAGTTGGCATATTCAAAAGCCGATTTGAGACCGGAAACCCCGGATTCCAATCTACCGTGACTGAATTTTTCCTTATTTTTTCTGTAAATTGTCCTCTTTCTCCGGATGGAAAGGAGCCTTACACATTTTTTTTTATCTCCACTCCATCAGTGGGGTGCATGAATCATGGTTGACTGCGGAGGAATTAAAAAGCAATCACGGCCTATTTTTTTTATTTTTCCTTGAGTGGGAGAGGCCTTTGGGTCTGAGGGATGTACGAGTGTCCTTAAATTAAAATGAGATAAAGGTCATCAGGTATCAAGTTATTTTTGGAGAATTTTCTCCGCGATGAAAGTGATTATTGTTGTAATTTAATTCAGGAGATTTCGAATGTCAAAACGAATATACCTAAGCTTCTATTAATGAAAATGATTGCCCGGATCATTAATCTTTGTACATATTTCTCCATTCATAATTAAATTTTCCCTTTGCGATGACGTTCTAGTAAATTATTTCCGAGATATTTTCTTTTCAAAGGCTTCATGAAAATATCAACTGTCAGAAGAAAATACAAGCGTCTTAATTACGGAAATTGAATGTGGAAATGTGTTGGCTGGAGGAACTAGAAGATCATTGATGTGCTTTTTCACAGTTGGTCGGTGTATCAATTGTTTTCATAAGCGGACATAAGTGGATTACGTAATGAAGTAGTAAGATCAAAAGGTAAATGTTAAATGTTCAACCCCATGGCTATAAATGGAGTAGTGAGGTCAAAAGATTAATGTTTAATGTTCAACCCCATGACTATAAATGGTTCAAATATAACGGCTAAGTGCATCGCTTGGTTTTAATATATTTTGGGTGCTCGATAAATGCAATCTTAGTAACAGCCTTTTTGTGTTGTTGTAAATAAAAACTCAGTCCTACAAAGGCTACGCGAGGACCTGAGTCCTGAGGATGCTAGGATTATAATTATAGTGAAACGTTAGCCAATAAGCCGACTTTCAGTACGTCTGTAGATGGCGAGGGGTCGATGATTTTCTCACGAATATTACATTAGATGGTTGCCAAGTCCGCCACTAGAATTTTTGTCGCTCCGCGCAGATTAATTTCAAAATCGCCACTCGCGGTGCAACCAGTCATCAATTACCATTCTTCACGATGAAATTTCACGGCAATAATACGTAAATGAGCCAATAAATCTCATAAACCACACATTTTACGACTGCGAGACAATTTTAAACTAAAAGAGACCACCTCCACTACGGCTAATGGGGAAAGTCACAATGAACGAGATACCGTTACCTAGTGGCGCCGCCGAAAAAAATGCGTGCGAAACGGCAACATATATCAAGGCCGTTTTACACGAGGCAGGTACTTGCACAATCTGACGTGTGCACGAAGGCGCATTCTAAATCGCGTCGTGTAAAGCGTTGAATTGCTAGAACACACGCGAAAATGCGTGGACGTGAGATGGCAAAATAGCCCCCGTTCTAATTTCGTTCATGCATTCGCGCAATTCCACGCCATTTTAGAAATTAATGCAGTTCTAACCTGCGAAATTACGTGTCCTGTATAAAACTGCCTCTACGCTTAACCGCCATGTTCTTGGGCATCCTTTTATCGAGTCCCCTTTGATTTTCTGTTCAATTTTGGCGCTATTGTTATACACCCACGCCAGGGCACGAGGGGTGTCGGGCGAGGGGGGGGGGACTGAACAAGCGCTCAGCGGGCCGAGCTCACTTGACCTGACCTCATGTGAAACAAAAACGTCCGGCTCAGTCGCAATGAATAGGCTGGAGTGGGTTAGCGAGGCATGCGGATAATATTGCGTGACGACGGAACAGGAGAGGCTAGCGGACCGATCATCACTGGTTTATCCGGGTGAAATTGAGACCGCGAGCACAGTTTTTTTTAGCCACCCGCCCACGCAAATTCAAGTGCTTGAAAGCACAGACTACAGTTAAACAAATTTGAAACAGTATGACAATGAGTATATTAGTCTCCATTCTACTAAGCATTCTGAGCGGCAAAGAAGTCTGTAAAGAAGTCTTCTGTTCTGAAGTCAGTTAATTATGATAAAAAAAGTTGTTGTATTCAATTCCACACTATTAACCAAAAACCTACCAGGGTTGTGGTGACGATTTTAATTCACTAATAATCACAAATAAAATTTCAATTAACTACCATTATTATCATCTGTATCTAAGTCTAGCCCCTAAGTAAACAAATAAGTAGTGTGTTGCTCAAAAATTTCTGCACTGGTTCAGAAAACCTTGTTGGAGTGTACACATCAAATTTTCATCGCAATGGGAGAGTTGGTATACGGGATCATACGGGTCACTCTAAGATGCCTTCATTTTCCCAACATATAAGACGCAATTAACGAAGGCTTTACGTACTGGAGCCAATCATAAGTCTATATTTTTGAAAAAAAATTTGAAGCTTGGAAGAAAAGAGAAAAATAACATTTAAAAAATGGCATCTGGAATGAATCGGATAATAAAACGGGAGCCAAAGTGAAACATGCTGACAGTTAAATATATCGATTGATAAAAAAGGTAATTTCACATGCCCACACTCATTTATCCTTCAAACCATTCATGGAATACCAAAAATAAAAGAAGAACTAGTGAACCAGAATCTTATTCTAGGCGATAGGGGATAAAGGTTATATTCCAAGAAAAGCATTGGAATAAAAAATACATAAAGCCCTTCCGCATTCTGCTATACTTTGGAAGCATTAAGAGCACCAAGAAGCGCGGCATAATTACGGACAGCAAAAAATGAGGAGAATCGCGAGAATTTTAAAATGAAATAGGATGTGCGTTATGTCTGGCACCCAACCCCTTCCAACACCTCGCCGTGAACACCTTCTCTCCACTCAGGAAGCTTTCCCTTATACATGAAACTATTCCTGGATTGGGTCACCGAACCCACGCTCCTGCCCGCCATCTCCCTCCCCATGGAGTCCGCTCCGGAGGATTGACGACGAGGAAAAAAAAATGTTCCGTTCCCCAGAGTCACATGGTGTCCGCAGAACGAGGTCTGTTTTTTTTTCTTAATAATAGGTAAGAAGATTCGCATGGTGTCACAACGAGAGTAAAACATACGAAACGCGTGCAGCCACCGTGAGAGTTTTTTCAACGAATACAGTATTAACATTTAAAAAAAATAGGCGAAGGATATACTTTAAGCTCATTAAAATTTCTTCTCACGTATATTGCGGATTTTTTTTCATGTATTCTTTATTATAAGCCATTTATTGATTTATAATAAAAAAGCATAATATCTTTCTTTGGCGAACATTGGACAAATTCTTACGTTAAAAAGAATTTCCCTTGTTCGACCCAAACAAAAAGATAAGTTAATTCAAATCTTAGAATTGCTATAAATTATATATTTCACCTTTCTTATTATTATTTTTTATTTGAACTAACGTTTCGAATTGGTTATTAAATGTATACTCAGGAGTTAAAAATCAGCACCGTCCAGTAAAACATTATAAAATCAGATTAGATCATGGAATACATGTACAATTTTTCTTAAGATTAAAATAATAAGTCACACAGGAGAGAACAAGACCACTCACTCATCAGTAATATCTACATCAAAGTAAATATCGGCAATTTTATAATAAAAGTTTATGAAATAAAACTATGTCATTGGTGGCGAAACGTATGTGAGCGTGATAACACCAAACGCCAGTTAAGGGCTCACAACCAAGAATGCTCCCACTCTATCAAAAATTTCTCTTTTTCATTAAATTTTAATAAAACCCCTATTTTATAAACAATCATCCTAACAGGAACGAGATATTATTGTTCGCTTCTAAAACATAAACTATAGCCCTTTTTGGTGACGTTTAGAAAAAGAAAAATCCAGCGTATTAATGCATTGACATCTGATATGAAATAAGATTCCACAACTGATTAGTTTTAATCTAGCTGTAATTCATAACTTTCTTATTCCAAAAAAAAAAGGATTTGGCGAACCAACGTAAATTGTCTATTAATTTACCCTCAATACTTAATAGCGAAAAAAAAGAACTTCAAAACTACAAAACTTCTCTTCCTTCCTGTGTACCCGCGCGAAGAATAAACTTGATTTATACAAATGCTACGATCTCATTCATAGACATGGCCGTTTGATTAAGTAGAGCCTTCTTTCCTACACCCAATAGCGTAAAAAATAGAAATCATGGATTCATACTTTCTAGGTTAACAATTTGCGTGCTAACGGCGAAATATTATGCCACGTGAATCCTTCAATTTTTGCTACGGGCGTAATTACGCCATCCATCTTTTGAAAAAACGTAGTTTGCTATTTTTTAACAAAGTGTTAAGTAGTACAAATAAAAAAACAAAGAAACATTCATTCTTTAAAGTTATGCCAAATACCAATTCCTCGCATCAAAGGTTGGTTGTTAATAAATGTTTAAACACAAAAGTATTGAAAATAGTAAACATTAGATTTCTATCACCACTGGATCTTATAGTACTAAGATCAGCATGGTATGTGTCCACAAGGTGAACTAGAAAGTAAATATGCTTAATTAAGGGACAACTATGTTTCCACACATTTCAAGACCTAAACGTTTGATTAAATATTACGCCAAAATCTCGACGCTTCACAATTTTAAGGGGATCGTTAAGTGGGTGGAGTTGAGATGAGAGGGGGTGGAGGGTTGAGGGGATAGGATTATAGTGGGGGTTGGGGAGCATGCGGCGGCGGCAAGCAGAGGACGGAAATAGAAGCGCCAGAGAAACCCTTAATATTAAATGGGACTTAAAAATAGAACCTTATTTCTCCCCACCGTAGAATGCGCCTGCGGTCCAGTCTAATGGCTCACCTCCCACGCCGCCTACCGGCAAATTAGACACAACACCGGTGTTCGCCGAATCACCTTCCAGCGTAGCGCGTAACACCCGATATATTTTCACAGCGATCAACGTACCATTACAACGCTGAAGCGTTGGCCCCTTCGATCATTGAAATGTTGAATGCATTACTTCGGGAAATAATTTGTCTCAGAGAGGATAAGCAATGACCTCGAGGCTAACAACGACATAGTATAAATTGGCATTCTACTATTACATGCAAAGGTACCCAAATTCCCATGTGGGGAGTATCATATAGTGATGGGTACCGCAGAAAGTTTTCGCAAGCTCGAGGATATTGAATGAAAGGCAGGCATCAAAATAAGAGAGAAAATAATATTTAAGAAAATGATCACAAGGAAGGGAAAAATATTGGTTCCCACAATGTACAATAAACTAACCTGTACAATAGGTACCGTTTAATTCATCGTAATGAACGAAAATATATATACATCTATATACTATCCCACCAAAAAGCGTGGCGCGTGACCCTAACAGAACTGGCGCTGGAGAGAGATGCTCACGATCAAATGGACGGTCATGGAGAGAAATACGGAGATATACCATGGAACAGGAAAACAAGGACTACATAGAAAAAAAAAGATAAAGAAGGTTAAACGCTTACGTTGAAGAAAATCAAACGCAGAAAAAGTACATAACTGGAGCAAAATGTGGAATGAAAACCCCAGCGTAGAATACTTGAGGAAAGTACATGTCCAGATGGAAAGAGAGCAGCATTTCCTTAGCATTTGGCGTCCAAGGATCCTCGGAATATTTAATGTACATTTGATATTCCGAAGACCATAGTAACAAAAAATAAGACAAAATTATAAAATGACGCCATTTTATGTTATATTACCATTTAGAAGCTTTATGGCAATGATGTACTCAACGTCAGTTTAATTTTTATAAATTTAGATAGGTAGAACCCTCTTAGAATATCAATTCGGCCTTCTATCGTACAGTTTGGGATTACCTGGTCAAAGAGAAGGTGAACAACGCAACGTTCAAGCAGGGTCAATTTTTAATGAGCTCAACTATTGAGTATGGATATTCTAGCGATGGGAGGAGAAACATCTTTTTAAAAATTACGTCAGTGGGAAATATACGATAAATCATCAGATTAGTGAGATCAGATCAAAGTAGTAGCTGGCATCCTAGCCAATTTCAGCGCAATCGGAATTCGACATCTCTTCTGAACCCAAGTAAATCGAAGATAAAGAGAAGGAATCATATCTACGTTCACCTCAATCCATTCTCAAATAATCAACTTGAAAACCCATTTCATGGATAGTGCGAGAAAAACCATTGTTACCTTTTATGACCAGAAATATATTCTAGACTTAATGTTTCGGAAAGGCAACTTCAGTCAAACGAGACGTTTACTCTAAATTTAAGGATTCCCTTGGAAACTCATGGTTTATGTAGAGACTTTTACGACTTTAAGATGAATACCACACGTGCAAGTTCAACGCTCAGAAGCCTAGGTTGACTTTTATGAGCCCTAAAATTACGTATGAACGCGTTTAAAGAGTCTAACAATTCGCAAAGAGATTTGCCAAGCTCTAAAACCCGTTTGTAAAAACTGTAAGGAAAAGACCGATGAATTTACAGGAGACACATATAGCTTATCTAGATTTTTTTAATTTGTTGCACGTAGCACCTACTGGAGATAAAGTTGTGATATGAAAATGTAATAAAGTAAGTTGATGCATATCGATTTTAGCACAAGAGTGAAAAAATGTTGACAGCGAGTTTTATGGAAGTTGAAATTAACATTCCTGAGCTTGAATTGAATTCCAAGACCAACTATCACATAAAAACAATTTTAATTATTTATTGTGATTAAATAGTCATGTTACCCGCTTTATTCCGTAGTATGACATAGATATATTCCATTTAAATCATTTATCCCTTAATTCCATATAAATTACTTATTCAAATTATGATGACCCTTAATGGTAATGAAACATGAGTTCATTATTTCTTAAGGACTATTAAAAAATATGTAACCCTAATCCTAATTTACATTCTTTTGTGTTTATATTTACAGGATATGTAGGTACCAAAAAGAATGAAAATTTGCAGTGAAAAAATAATGTAACTGCACTGTGAATATAACCCGAGCCTCTAAATTATCAGTATAATATGCCACCAGTTACACTTCATAAAACAGGTCAGCCTGAAACAACAATCTTGGGAAACTGACCGGTAGTTAACCAAGAGAAATGAATCGTAGGGACCCGATAACTGACGCGAGTCAATCATTCATCTGCTGACATAAGGGTATGGTTTTCAATCCAATGCAATCTTTTGAGCGATATTAATTATGAATTCTTGGAAAGAGACGCAGCTACAAAAGAAACTGCACTAAAACCCTTAACGTGAGAAAATTCACAGACGATATTCGTTTACTCTGAGGTTAGCTCTATTCAGTGGCGTAGCGAAGGGGTGGTCCGGGGGGGGTCCAAACCTCCATCCCCCCCTCCCGAAATATTAAAAAAAAAACAATTACTTTCCTTCATAAAAGAAAACAGAATATTGAAAAATCATGAATTTACAAAAGGTTTTCTTGAGAAATGAACTTTTTTATTATGAAAAGTGTAAAAATTAGTTTAAAACCCTAAACTTAGTCCTGTTTTTCAAAAATTTCCCCTCCTGGTTTTGGACCCCCCTTCCGATCAAAATTTCTGGCAACCCCACTGGCTCAAACCTTACCAATCTAAGCCAGGCTTCGAATGGAAGCACTGAATGGGATTGAATGCGACAGAATATGAAAGGACTAGGGTGGATTTAATTATTCACAGCCAAAATGAATTGAAATACAATGATTAGCTGCAGAAAATAAATAAATATACTTTATACACGTATTTTAAACTATAAATTAGTGCCTGGGGGAAAAAATTACAGCTTCTCACGAAAACCAACCATTAAGAGTGTAATTAAATATTTTATTAAGAGAAACATAATTCACTCGGAAAATATATCCTCAATGGATATATCTCGCACGACTTTATTCAATTCTTTCACCGTTTTTCAACCCATTGTTAACGTGACGTTGAAAATTGGCCGGAAATTGAATCACATCCGCCAAAACGATACTCTATGCGAGGTGCCTTTATGCATTTTTTCCGCGTCAAACCGTTCGGATGAAATAGATGTGAGAAGCGGCGAGTAATAGGCATGGAAAAGCCAAACACTTTAACGTACGACGTGGCAGTGCGCTCGCTTAGACGAGATTCGAAGCAGCACATTTTTTTATTCTTCTTTCTCGCTTCAGTTTCCTTTGAGACATGACGGATGGCAAAGATGTGAGAGAGAGGGAGAGAGACTAATGTAAGGAACGGATCTCTGTAGCAGCAGCGGCAGCAGCTGCCGCGATAAAAGGTCGGCACCCTGGTGGCGCTAAACCGTGCGCGACTTGAAAAGCATTGCTCATGGTCGTCGCTTCCATTCTGGTCTCGCCCAGCAAGCGGCGAGTGCAGCTCGCAGAGTTTAAACCGTGCACACTCACAGGCACACAATGAAAGAAAGCTTTAGTGGTTCCATTTCTCACGAAAAAACCCTGCGACGTGGCAAAAAGATCCTGGCAGGCAGCACACGGGAGACGGGGTGGAAGAATAGAAATCTTTAAAGGGATAGGAAAACACACTTGAGGGCTCCTGAAAGGACTGCGTTAACGTCACGGCGATATTTCCGCACAACCTCCAAGATGCCTTGACAATCTTGGTATTTTTCACAGCCTTCTCCGACACGTAACGTAATCTCTAACGATGAAAATTGTTGCGTTGAAAAAAATGCCCCCTTTGATGAGTGAGTGGAATTTTCCCTATTAAAACCTCCGAATGTTGCCAAGAAAATTGATACCCGAAAAGCACAACAAGTCAAATATTTATGGATTGTATAAAAATGTATTACGGCAAATATTTATGGATTGTGTAAAAAATGTTCAATTAAGAGGAAAAAGGTTTAAATCAGGATCACTGATCTTAAGTAGAAGACTTAGGTGATACGAATAACACATGCATTTTTTGTTTCAATCATCCGCTTTCTTACCTGGTATAAATTCGTCAGGACCCGTGACGAAAATATATTATCGTTCGGTTATATTCGGTGTCATTATTTTTATCATCTTCCTTCTTTCATTTCAACCTCAATTTTCACAATCCCTTCTCCAACAACTAGATGAGTGTCCAACGATGAAAATTTTTATTTAAGAAAGCATTTTCCCTTTAATGAGCGAGTTTAATTTTTCCCTTCCAAAATTTATGAAAACTACCAGGAAAAATGGTGCTAAGACGACAAAAGGAGGTTAAACAGGTAAGCGTCCTGTTTTATAAATTCTTTAAATATTTAAGAGGTAATGATTCAGGATAATAGGCATTGAGAAAATGCATTATCCCCAATCCACTGTTCTTTTTCCGCTGCTCTCATGGCAATGTAAAACTGAAATAACACATACTAGAGTTCCCTTCGAATATCTTTGAGACTGAGAGGAAGACCCAAGTTTTTCGGAGGGGTGAAGGTGGAGGTCAAGTGACTACCTGAAAACCAACCAAAACACGATCGGCGGAGCCTAAGAGAAACCTAACCTCCGGGACATTCAGTCCCTTTCAAAATTCCGTGGTGAACGCTTTTTGAGTATATTAGCTGCGTTGCCAAGTGGAAAGTGGATGTTTGAGTCAGTTTTCCGGTTCCACGTACTGTCTAAGTATTTTTAAGAAAACTTGAGGCACAGTTAAATGTTGGCCAAGTTTTACATCTTATACCCTAAAATGTCAAGATGATAGCTTCTGTTTCAAATGCGTAACTGATCAAGAAAAAAAGACTAAACATAAGGAAGCGTTAAGCCCTATCAAGAAGAAGCTGTAGGAAATGCAAACGTGCGTGGTTTCCTACTTTTACATTCCAGTATCATTTGACGAGCTGGAAGCAATAACGTGCGCATTGTAGCGTTAACGTTACTTTGAGTGAAACCCCCTACACTCCTAGTTGCCAGTCGTTTATTTTGTGGCAACTCTGCCTTCTACCCTATTCCCGAAGTTGCTGACGTGGTTTATGCACGACCCCATAAGGAATGAGCAGACTGTGAAAAGGTTCGTGGAAAAGGTTAGAAGAAGTTTTGAAGTTGGGAATGGGTCAAACGAGGTGGAGCGGTTGTCACAAAGGAAATAGGAGAGCAGCAGGCCCAGTTTCGCCAGGGTGATAACCTGACGTCCGAGGGTAGACTCTTGGTCACGAGAAGAGGATTAAAAAGGGTCTAGGAAAAGCCTGAAAGCAGAATAAAGTTAAAGGATCGTGACGGGAAAAGGATTATACATAAATGCACACGTGTACTTTGATACACAGATTTTCCTACCCTGCAAAATAGCGCCTATCCTTCGGAAGGCTTCTCGCATATGCTTTTCTTCTCTCTTATGTGCGTCATCACAAAACCAGGGTATGGATTTTATTTATCGCCATCGAGCTTCATGATGAATTCTAACAACAACACAGAAAAGGATATTTATGGCGATGAATGATAGAAAGCGTATGAGAAATTATTTGTCATGGGACGGTAGTGTATTTTCAAAAAACCTTTAAACGATTTCACATGCGATTTATATCATGCCATTTCAATATCTAATTGGTATTCAATTAGTAGTGGTTGCTTCTCAAGCGAGGCATGGAATCACGACGCTAAATATCGCATATCAATATGAGAAATCATCAAAGTTCTCCTTCCTCCAAACTTAAGGTATAATTATTAAGGCATTCATAATAAGCAAACTTATTATCTTGCGATTTCCGAAAACCAAATGAGGTTCTGTTGAAAGGCGGTTAAAATTGGCCATTTCCATTCGTCTAAACCGGGATTAAAAAGGCAAATTAATATTATGTGAAAATTGTATATTATGAATACACTAATAATGGGTAACGAATCGCAATCAATGCCTTTCGTTTTCTTTGATGAAGGAAACTACCCTATTGTACCCAACCTCACGGAACTAGATGTTCGGTCCTCGCGGTCGCTCAAGAATGGTAACGCGAGGGAGGAAGGAGAAGAAGCCACAACCGGTGGAGGGCCTCAAATCTGCGCTAAAGCCTCACATAGCGGTATGTATAATATTTCAAAGCCTGTGAAATAGACGAGGTGAGTTCAATTAGTAATGCAACACATTTTTATCACGGCCAATTTTGGTTGAATAAACTTGGCATTTCTTGTGGAACATTTTCAAATATTCCCACTTCGTCACGTACAGTTGCGTTGACTTCCGTCCGATTGGTGAGCGTGCTATACGAAGCTGTTAAAATGACGTCTGTAACGGAAGTGCGTTCCTAACAACGGGCAGTGGTTGAGTTTCATTCGGCGGAAAACCATGGTATCACAAATATTTATAGGCGCTAACAGTATATTTACAGTGATCTGGTAATAAACTAAAGCACGGTGAGCCGTTGAGCAATGCACTTTTCATCATTTTCGCTACGGGGATGATGAAGAAGTTATTGGTGCAGTACGACATAGGCTCCGTAATTGAATGGTACCGTGCAGATATCCAGGCCCTACTTTCAAGGTGGCGTCAACCCGTAGCGTTGAATAGAGATCATGTTAAAAAATAGTGCTGTGTAGCTAAAAGATAGGGGAATAACACAGTGTGTTTGAATGCTGAATAAAAAAATCTATTTCAGAAAAAAAAGTTTTGCATTAATTATTGAACTTCCCTCGTGCTTGAATTGCCATGAGAATTTCCATTTCTTGAATTACCGGGCTACTGCGGAAACCACTACCCTATTGAGCGTATATTTCACTACCGTTCACGCGGCAGGCATTGAAATATTACACGTATGGCATACGATTATATTCCAAAGAATCAATACATTGTCCCACTAACACATTTGATGCTACCTGAAATCATTTCTCTCCTTTTCCCAAAAAAAAAACATGCTATTCAGCAATTTCACGCAATTTCCCTCCGAGCTCACTTTAAACGTGGCTTACTCGATTTAAATTCCTTTCCAGGAATGGAATAAAAGCGATCTCATAGCCACACCGATGATTTAAAAAAAAAAAAGAAAAACGTCCGACCCTCCTCGCCTTGGGCTATATCTGGAAGACGGAGAACGCTTGGCGGGCGAGAAAAAAAATTATGAGAGGTGGAGGAGGAAATCTTTTTGAGAAGCACACGGTGTGGCGCGCGATTAATCCCAAAAGCCTTGTCCCTAATTCCGACGACAGCGCCAACACCAACCGAGATCTTTTTCTCGACTGTCAACACGGAAAACGGTCGGAGAGCGACACCGGGACTTGAGATGCAGAACTGACGAGGAGAATGAAGGAGAGAGTGGAACACACGGATAGGAACAATGGACAGAAACTCTGAAGTGAAAGGGAAGGAGAGGTGGAAGAAGGTTACGAAACGGAACTCAATAGACAATACCTTGCAAAAGGAGAAAAAAAGGAGGATTTTCGATTCCCGGGTTCCCAGCTTCACCGCACCAGCGTGACGTAAGGGACTGTAACGTCTCGTCCATGATGTTCGGCGTGATTGATTATACATTGATGTTTGAATTGTATTTTATTTGTATGCGTGTTTGTGTTTATATTGCTGTTTTGGAGTTGAGGGCGCTATGGTGATGGGGGAGTAAACAACGGATTGTTAGTAAGGGAGCCATTTTGTATGCAAGAGAGAGAATAAAGCTCTAAAGATTACAAATGACTATCATTGTTTGAGAAGAAAAAAGGTTGCGACATCACAGGGACATGAATCACCTAATGGAAGTGGTGCCATGGTACCGGAACGCGCCGTAATGCCTTTCCGGCACTGGCTAAGAAAAGACATAATAGTTGAATAACGCATTTATCAATTTGTTACCTCAAAAATTTTAATAGGTATATTCATATACATTCGTAACCAAAACAAAATATGTAAAATCGTTTCTGGATTGATTTGGTGGAAGTTCGATGTATCCATGATGAAAGAACACAATTAGTAATTTCCACACTTTTTAACTCCAAAGCCTTGAAACCTTGAAAATGGCACAATGCGTTGAAACCATGGTCGGTTGTTGAGTTTTGTAATTATAAATGTGGAAATTACCATTTGTGCTCTTTCATAATGGACCAAAACAAAAATTCATATCAATATATGCAGACTTTATTTGTTTTAAACAAAACGCACAGAGTAATACTTAACTTGTAAAAAAATATAGGGGAAGTGCGTTCCGGCACTACTAATTTTGCCATGACACCACTGCCCAATAGCGTACATTTTGAAGTATTGGATGCAAGACAAGGGTGGAGTAACGATAAAAAGGCGTTTCAAATGCGTACTAAATAGTCATTGATGGCACTTGGAGGCAATACCTTTTTAAATAAAAGGACTTGTCTTGATTCTAAGTTCTCATCATCACTTACGACACCGTCGTACCAGCGCGACGTAAGGGACATAAAACCCCTAACAGCGTGCATTCTGAAGCATCGAATGTATCGTAAGAGTGTTGTAAAGATAATTAAGCGTTTCAAATACGTACTTAAAGTATCCATGAGTCTTAATTCAGCATTATTAAGGGTTGATAGCAGTCTTTATGTTGTCATAAAAATGATATGCCGTTTTAAAGACGTGCTAAGGTTCATTAGAAGGGCATTAACAGCCTATCGATACGATACATGAGCGTTACAAAGCGTTTACGAACGTCTTTTGGGATACACATCAGGGCTACGTTAATTATATAGGGTCTCTTCAACCGCAAAGATATCGTCAAAATCGTTCAATAAATATTTTTTATCATACTTAATAGCAAAGTAGTACGTATTCTTAAAGGCGAAACACTGGCTTGCTTCAGCTTTTTATTGACATTTCGATAAAATATTTCCAGCACATCAATTACTCAATCAGCGATAAATAAAGAAAAATATTTCTGAAGCTTTATTCTACGACTTCTATATGATTACACTTCACTGATAGAAATAATGGGCTTATTTTCTTTAATGATAGATACATTCAACGACGAATCATTTCTCAGCTCACAATCCTATAAAGCAAGTTTAAGATCTGATGATGCCATTAAAGGCTGATACCAGTTTTTTTTATCGGCGACGGAAAATTCCAGCAGCCATAGTAAAATTCCAAAGTAGCTCACGAGTGGAAACTGTTGATCAACTCGGCAACCTGGCAAGTGACAAGGAACTAAAGCCATGAACTTTCGATGCTGGGGTGACAATCATTGATTTAAGGTCGAAAGAAAGGAAACCTTTCTCGACCACGTTATACACTGGGATCGAGAGAGAGAAAAAATCCACCAAATAAACATGAATAATAATGTACTTATTACTAATCATATTTATATATTAATATGAAACTTACTAAAAATGACACAATATATGTAAATATATACGCCAATTTCAGTCAGTTTCTTTGCAGAAAATAGAAGAGTGGGAATTTAAGTGATCATTTAAAACTTATTTTAGCATTTAATACATAGAATGAACACAATTAAATAGTGAAATAACCTCCTACACTGAATAAAAAAAGTTGACGATAAGGTTTTCAAAAAATGGACAGGCATTTTAAATGTAATCTAAAAATATCTACACTGAGACAATGAGGTTTCACAGATTGGACGCGGCCATTTTTGTTGTTAAATAAAATCAAGTTTTTACCCATGTGTACATCCCAAAAAAAACCTGGCTTTCGTAATTTTTTCTTTCGGAGGACGATATTGAAACGTTTTTTTTATAAATTATGGACAGACTACAGTAAGTTTGATGTTCTGTGACACAGAATAGCTTGGTTTCTTCTACCGTGAGTGTAAACTGTCTGATTTTCACTGGGCATGAAATTAAATCAAGATGAGAAAAAAAACTCAATTAATTAAATTAATTGAGAGCATTAATCTATGGTTCATATGCCTCTTTTATCAAAAGGATTCATTGTCCACTCCATTACGCTCATTTTTAATGCGCGATTATAATCTTTTAATACAGACACTTAGATGTTCGGGTATGCAATAACTGAATTGCAATTGTTTAGTAACCCTAAATTTTAATACGTCCTGTCGTGAATACATGAAGGAATTTAAACAACTAAATAAATTAGCAGAATGGCAAGGTTTATTCATTGCTATGTTAAGGAAGAACGGGTATTTAGGCTTAAAATATTGAATTTTATGCTTTTTTCCAAATGTTTCCGCAAGTTTAAAATCTTAGCTGAAATGCAGAAATTTTCAGGAAAAATGCTATACATGGAGTTATGCCTTGTGTTATAGAATTTATATATTCTAATTTAAAAATTTCCAAGAGAATCGAACACCTTGCGAGGTAAAAAACGATTCAGCTTCCAAATATGATGAATTTTTGACGTAACTTGTAACATATATACCCGAGAGACCAATCTAAAGAACTGGGCTCGACTTCCTTCCAGGTTAAAATGACTATTGCTCAGCAGAATTCATTCTTGGAGGGCCGTATCGTCTTGAACTACCGTCTCAGGAAAACACTACGCATGGGTACACAAATAGCTTTTTCTTTTTGACGAAGAAGATATTTATTATTTAAAAATAGGTATTCCCTAGCGACAGAGAATCGTTGATGAATGATGAGAATACAATCATTATTATAGCAGACATCAAGGAAGTTTTCCGGACTGGATGCGATAGGGCAGAAAGTTGCAACTTCATCTTAATTCAACGATACTCCCCAGAGTAAACGCTCTCCAAGCGCATGCATAATGAATGAGTAATCGACTTTAGGCGAAGTTCCCCCATATTTCAAAAGCTTGACTGATTCCAGTCGGGTAGCAAGTCGCACGCTTTACTCATGAAAATGCAACATCTGTAGCTGCGCATCGTATAAGCGTATCCCTTGCAGTCATTTCGCTCAAACACATTTGCAGCAACGTTCCCCTGAGAAATTGACTTAAGTCTCTGAGGAACTCATGAACTTCAAGAGTTCCGGTGCTATGAGCCGAAACGTAATGGAGACAAAAGGAAATACGGGATGAAAAAAAAATTATGGAGGCACATCAGATGCTTTGGAATCCATGAAAAAATATGCTAGTAGGTATAAAAATGGCTTCTTTCAATTTGATTATGCTTCCACTCCACGCCGACAATATCATTTCTGCCAATATTTTGTGATGCTGTCAGTATCTAACCAACCTACTAGAAAACCCACTTCCGAGAATGGTAGACTCAATCACTCATACAAATCCATGAGATAAACGAGACGAGATACGACAAAATAGTCACAGAATCGACCCCCTCTTAAATCTTCTGAAACGCAAGGAAAAATTGTGGAAAACACTGAATTTTTCATATATATTAGTGTTTCCAACTGCCACTATGCCTCTGACCAAATTAAACCAAGGTTTAATTTAGGTAATGACCATTTAATTTAACCTACATCGATGTAAAAAGTCTGCAAATAAAGTTTTCTTGCGCAACTGCACTAGATATCGATATTGAGTAACAACGTAATTCAATTGTGAGTATTAAGTATTCCTCTCGAGCTTACAAAGGGAAACTGTAGTCACACATTATTCACATTTCAAAACAAAGGTTGATCGTTTACCATAATAATATATTACGGCGTTTGTGTGAGCATGTATAATGGTAACCGATTTTGACTAGTTGTTATGCTACCACGGGGAGGTCCAACGTTCAATGTTTCTTAAAAGCGTATTTTTTCCCCAATTTTTTGTATTTCTTTAGCAGAAACTTACGTTAAACTCGTGATTTTATGATTTTGAATCAGAAAAATGTTTTTTCTGGGTGGAAAATCTTTCACATGTGCACGCTACATCGGTTTTATCATCCTTTTGATTTTCGTAGTTTTTATCGAACTGCTGTGGTCAGTTCGGTAACAATTACCAAACCAGTTTGATAGAATTAACCAAACTGGTTTGCTAATTGTAACCAAATTATTCAATGCTCCAGATGAACCTAAAAGTTTGATCATCAGAACTCTATACTTCTATAAAAACTTTTTTCCGTGTGACCCGGTGGCGATCCCGAGAACTCTTCACGCTGAGGTCACTTTCATTCGGAAATAGAGAATTTTTAACTTAAGGCTTTTACAGTATCTTCTTTTTCGCCTCATTCCTTCACAAATTATTCCCCTCCTATATTCTCCCTCGCTTCACCATCTTCCCTCCCCCTGACGATATCTGCTCTTTAAAAATGCCTCTCCGCGTCGCATATTACACGGCCCCTCGTCACACTGCCTCCTTTCCAAGGCCATCCCCACTTCTCATAACTCCCCTCCTCCATCCTCGGGGGAAAAAAATAACTGCTCACACACATCGGAGGCCCCTCTCGACACCTGCCGCCGCCTTCAAGCGGGGCCGTTCCGAGTCCTGCAAACCCTTTCCCCAAAAGCTAGAGAGTAGCGTAGTGCCACCGAGTCTGTTTTACATGACGTTATATCCAACACACGGTCTTTTTTCCGTAAAACCGAATAAAAATGACAACATGCAGGTAGATGATGGAAAATCCTAATTCACATGACGTTGTATCTAACAATGGGTTGGTTATTTTGTAAAACCGAATGATAATGAACACATTCAAGGAGCTGTTGGATAATTTCATTCAATGAGACATTCATTACTCGATGACGCAACGATAAGGCGATGGAAATGAACCGTTCCCCTTCGAATGAGCGCTGAGAGGTTACCGTGACGTATGCGGCCACTCATTGAACTTCTAACTTAGTCCCACAGAGTCCGTTTCACATGAGGATATATCCAGCAATGGGTGGATTATTCCGTAATACCGAATAAAAATTAACACATTCAGGGAGCGGTTGGATCTTCACATTTAATGAGTCGTTCTTTTCTCGATAACGCAACTATGAGGCGATGGAAATGAACCGGTCCCCTTCGAATAAGCGCGTTAAGTTACACCTTATTCGCGGTTTCTGAGTCGTTACTGTGAGGTAAACGGTCACCCATTAAACTTCCAAATAATGCATGTATTTGGCTAAAACTGTGAGGCCATCCAACTTTGAGACCAAACTCGGACATACCCCCAAGTCTTACAAGCACAAACCGAATTTGGTGGCGAGGATTTCGTAAGTATTTTTTCAGTCTAATCTATTAAAAATTGCTTTCCTTTATAATTAATAGATTCACATAATGGCAAAAGCAGAGGGGATGTAGGAATTCAAACTCTCCTCCCCTCCTTCAAATATTTTGGAAATACTACAGCCACCTAAGGAAATTCAACACTCAAAATTTTCTCTAGCAATGCCGTTGGTCAACAAAGTAAGAGAGAAATGTCTGCAACGCTGCGGCGATGAGATGAAGTGTATAAAACGTACTCATGTACAAATTGGCGTTATCGGGGAAACAAAAGAGTCCAGTATCTATCCACTGCAGGTGCAGTGAGTAAAACCACACACACCATGAAAAAAATGCTATTCAACTTGCTCGTGTGAGGTATTGAGACCAGGAAAGACGGCAGTTGGAAACCGGAGGAGCCGAAAAGAAGGAAATATATTTCTTCAGGACGCAAAGGGACCTAAAAGTTGGAAATGGCTTCTTTCCACTTCCAAAAAAAGGGAAGGTGAGAGTATAAAATGAAACAAAAAGCGAGTGAAGTTATATTTATTTAGAAAGTAAAATCGAAATTAATATGACTTTCAAGTGCGTAGAAGATGGTGTTTCTTAAGCTTATTACGCGGATTAAATAATACAATGCTTTCTTCGTAATACATAGGTCTTCTTCGCGTGCGTTAATTTTAATCGATAACAGTTCACAAAAATGCAGCTCTCGCAATTTTTCAAACATTTCCTGTTTCTGTCTTGCCGTGCATTATGCAAGTTCATTATTAACCTTTAATATCTCACCCTGAATATCTCTTCCACTAAACTTCTTTCTACCCCGGGTGAAAACAAGCAAAAAAACAATAAAAGGTAGATTTTATTATCGCAGCACTTAACTTCCATTATTTGACCCTTTAGCCCATGCAAGACACACCCACCAAAAGTAAAATCAATATGACTTCGTTTTTATGGGATGTATTTCAATAGAAAAAGCACAAAAATATTTTATGTTTGTTCATATTTTGGTATTTCTGGGTATGACTGGTATTTTTAATATCGATGTCGCTTTGATGCTGGTAGAGGCTCACGAGGACGATTTGGGAAAGTTTAAGTTGATTTAAGTTGAAAGTTGATTTAATTTCAGATAAGAAATGGATTAGAGAGAAAAAGGAGGGAAAAAAGGTAAATCGATGTGCACAATACATCAAAAGTGAAAACCATAGGGAAAACAAAAAGCACCCATTCGCTCACTTACGACTAGAAGATTTTATGCAAGGATCCCGCAAGCATAAGTACGTGCGTGTTTTGTTTTTTATTCGGCACATCGATTGATTTCATTGCCTTCCTTTCTTCTTCATCCCTTCCTTTACCAAATCCTTAATCATTTCCAATTAGTAGTACGGCTTTGAATAAATTATTGTATTCAAATGCTTTACGGCTATAGAAATTTAGCTAACATCGCTCACCCAGTGATCAACCCGTAGGTTGGTTTAGACAGGCGAGGATAGAGCTCACCCTGTTCTTGCCCACGAGCTAGTGAATTCACACATTCATGGTAAGAGGCCAGTTACTTTTTCCATCTCCTACTTTGAGGATTATAGAGCGGGGTGTCCAAAGATTTCAACTGGCACCTGATCCAGCGACACTTTGGTAAGCAACTTAGGGCTCTTCCCACTAGAGGCTACCACACTCCCAATTACTTGATGTTGTGAAAAATAATAAAATGTGAAGGTACACGTAAAAAAAAGTGCACGAGTCATCCGTTGGTGCATAAAATGCCATTACACACTCCATAAAAAAATACGCCATCCGCTCGTGCCTCTTTTTGCGACAGCTAAAGATGGCAGGTGGATACTGGAGGAGATGAAAAGAAGAAAGGGTATTCTTTCAGGAGGCACAGGGGCCAAGAAAGTGTAAGAGGCCACCTTCCCATTCCAGGGGCAAAGGAAGGAGAGAATATAGAAGGCGAAAAAAGGTGGGATAAGGGAAAGGATGGCTGAGCAGTAGTGGGTGTGTCTCCCCAGGAAGGGACTGAAAGGTCAGATAACGGATGCCTACAGTGTTGCCATGATAAAAGCTACCGTCTATTTCCTTTTTCTTGCTTTCATCCGGGATTGAAATAAGTTGAAGTGATAGAGAAATTAAGGGTAAGACAATGAATGTGGGTAATGAGCTGGGAGCTCGATACCACCGTATGACAGAAACTTTTTTTTATAACCGGCAGAGCCACTGTATTCGCCGAAACTGAAACGCACTCGGTAAATTACTGAGAAATGTGGGGATAAAATCTTTAAATCGTCAACTCTGCAAAAAGCTAGAGGACCATCATCATCTACCCTCTATAAAATATAAACCTCAAATGATAACCCCCACATTTAATATATAATTTTATAGCTATGTAATTTTTATTCAAAGAGAATGATATATAGTGTCGAAATCATGATCGGGAGTTGAGTTGTATATTTAAGAGTGTAATTGCCATTTTTTTGTTTCTATATTTTATCATGGATGAATCGCATTTAAAAGGTGAAAGAGTTTTCTTCCCTGGGAAGCCGAATTACCAACGATGGACGAAGCAAGAAAAAAAGAGTCAGTAGAGACAGCTTTCTACAAAAAGAAGAATCTCCTTACAGCTGAGAATACAAGCATAGAAGTAAGGAAACAATTCATCAGGTGCTACATATTTGAGCATTTTTCACTATGGCAGCGAGGTTTGGACGTTGACAGCAGCAGAGGAGTCAAGAGTGGAAGCATTCAATTGCGACGCTACCGAAGAATGATGAAATTAAATGGATTGACCGTGTAAGTGACGAAGAAGTGCTAAGAAGAGTGGGAGAAAAGAGAACTCTTAAAAACCTTGAGCAGAAGACAGGGCAACTTAATTGGCCACATTCTGTGGCATGATGGCCTGATGAAGACTATCGTCGAAGTACAGGGAAAAAGGACAAAGGATGCCCCCGAACGAGTTACAAAGGACAGGAAAGAAACGATGTAAAAGAGAAGAAATACGTCGCTATGAAAAGGCTGGAGGATAGGAGAGAGGAATGGAGGGCTGCGTAAAACCAATCTATGGATTATTGACTAATGATGATGATGATGATATCGCCTTCACATCAAGTAATGCCTGAAACGATTTCATACGATCGCCTCCTACGTAACAACATTTAACCCATACTGATACTGTCTTTTCTCCTTCAAAACATGTCGTAAAAACTATTTTTGATAGTATTTGAACCCCGGCTCCATTTTTGTTTTGGCAAAGACTCACACGGAAGATTGAAGACGTGTTCACGTTCTTTCCCCGCGTTGGCTGGTATGTAATCATAACGGCTATGTAGGAAGTTCCTCCGGCATCTTCGCATTTGAACTTATGGTGAGGTAGGCAGCGATATCATTGCCTCTAACCAAAAAACATTGCAAAAACGAAACAATACGTATTATGAATGGATTATATTGAACAGTCTTCTCTCATTCCACAAGGTTGAATTTATAACATGAGCAATAAGTTGCGGCTACAGAAAACAATCGTGAAACACGTGAGAAAACCATTTCAATTTGTTGCAACAGTTTTCGAGTATACCAACTCTTAAAGTTTATTTTACAGACTGGGCATTGAGCATTGGTTCAGAGTTATACATGAACGTTACAGTTCCACGAAAATTGGAATGAAAATCGATTTTTAGCCTTGGGCTTCATCTTCATAGTAAAATTACCCAACCTCGTCCAGTATCCGTGAAATCATCTCAAAAACATATCCTTAGTGAATATTCAGGAACCTGCGTACTTGAATATTAGCCTGGCCAAAGGTTAAAAAATACAAATACAGAGATGATTAATTAACCAATCTGTATAATAGCCACAAGTGAAACAAATGTTGGTAGAATAACAAAAGCAGTAATTGTGGAAATTTCATACAGGAATGCAGCACTTCAATCCTTCATGGGCCTTAAAGCCGTTCGACCTGGCCTCATTCCTTTTCCAGCTCTTCCCACTTACTCGCAATGTTACGCCGTAAAAAAAACTCAGTGAGCCAGGTGAAATTTCGAGTACATGAAAAAGTTACCCTTGAGTTCACATAAAAATTATTCATGCCGCAACAACCATTCCTTCTTTTTTTATGTTCACTTCTTCCTCAGCCAATTCCGTAGGAACCCGCACGACAAAAACCACGCCCGCTTGGGTAGACTCGAGGAACTTGAAAATGCCTTCCTGGGCCGTAAAACAAGCCCATTGGCCCTTAACCGATGATCAAAACACGCCAGCGGAATGTCCCAGGTCATGGTTGGCATAAAAAAGCGATAGCCGGTAATTTGGGAAAATCTGCAGGGGATTGGACAAGGTATGAGTTTCATATTACACATAAGGACAGACTCGACAGAATTTTTCGCAATTTCTTTTACCTGTGCTGCGGAAAAAAATTACCTTCAGGTAACGGAAAATCGTTAGCGGTTCGTTTCTCACTGAAGTCTATTTTAAAAGAAATAAGCAACAGAGTACTGATCGAGCAAAAACTTACCTGTACAGGTGGGTACAAGCTTATGAGCCTCAGATCAACCCTGACATTTTAAGAATGTTTTTAGTGAAATTTATTAAGTAACCCCGGCCTTGTCCGAGGAGAGTAAATTTCCATGGAAATCCATATCCATGGAAATTTACTCTCCTTGGACAGTTGATTTATCTTCATTTAAGAAAAAAACATCGTAAGATTTTCAGAATTTCTCGATAAGTATATTATCATTTTCGCCTATGATTCTGGAAGATTTTGTAATATATGGGAAAGAGAAATGCTGGGAAAAAATCTGTTTTAAATGCTTTCAATCGTCTTCACTGCATCGCATTAAGCTGCAGTCTAAAAAAAAAACTTTATTGTAAACAGTAATGCGAAAGAGCTTTGATAATGCGAGATGATGAGGGAGGAACAGAGAAACATCTATATTTAATGGCTCTGTAATGAGCATGAAGAAAATCCTCAATGAGTTCTTTCAAAAGTTCAAGTTTTTATTAAGCCAGGCGATGACAAAAAGAATGCAACTTCTACACTTTGTCCGAGAGACTGTCAAAGAAATTTGCTTCTAAAATAATTACATAGGGTCTGTTTTGTAATTTCTATTTAGCGTCAAGCTGAACATGATACAGTCGCAACCTCAACTTGAGAATATTTTAAATTTGCGGTAAAGCTGAGTAGGTTAGACTAACGCGTACTGAAATCGAAGAAACTAATTTGAAGCATGCGTATATTGCGAATTTTGACTTACCAAATTTTTTCATTTTATTTATTTCCATCCTTCTCGAAAACAGAAAATAACGGCCTTTACAACAGGGGTTCCAACATTAACAATGCGAGAGAAAAAATCATTCGCCTTGACCAGGATATGGGTTAAAATCCTGGTCAAGGCGAATGATTTTTTTCTCTGTTGATTTTTCGCACAATTTGTGCATTGCGGGTGACTCCGTAAATATATTACCGTAGGGCATAATATATCCCAGTATTCTTAAACTATCCAAGCCCTGGTTAGGGATCACCTACCCAGACGAGATTCGAACCCATGACCTTCCAGTTGGGCAGGCTAGGACTTAGCCCTACCGCCACCGAGGCCGGCATTTGAAATAGACATTATAAAACTTGTCCTTAGTGGCACACCTGACCAGCAATTGAGAGATCAAATGTAGATTAATTCAAATGGTTTTGTCTACAGCTTTATTGCCCATGTATATTTGGAGGAGAGGAGGAGGAGGCGAAAAGTATAGGTGGATCAGAAGGATACGAGAAGCAGGAAGACAAAAGGAGGCCGAAAAGATTTTTGGCTGAAGATATCAGAAGAAGGAGGGATCGGGGTTGGATCGAGAATTGATCTCCGAAGGGCTGTGAGCAAGGCAGTTCGGAAAAGGAAGAAGGATTTTCTTTATCACGGAAGCGGCGAAAGGGTCCGGAAATAAGGAGAATAAAGGGAGGCGCTGTGGACTTGAAGAGGAGTTTACGAAAGAGGAGGCCGCCTCGTTCGGTGGCTTCGGAACGAGGTCAAAAGTGTACGGATCGAGAGAAAGCGACCGACGCGCCATTGACGAGAACTTTGAGAATCCCTAAAAAATCTTGAAGAGGGCAACCGGGGTAAGGATTTTCAAGGCCGAGAGAATATTTTTATAAAATGGGCATAAAGTGTAAGAAAGAAAACAGTGAAATGTCTTGGAAGGAGGGGAATGCATAAAAAAATGAATTCATTGATTTCTTTGCAACGGTGCAAGAATTAATCGTTACCTAGGTAACAATTATAATTAATAGTCAAATTTACGGTCTAACTATTAGATCTTTCCGCAATATATTCAAACGCCCTAGCTTTAATTTAAGTGGCCAATTTTCGAAATTCCTAAGAAAGACATTTCAACATTGATGTCATGATTACAACACTACACTCATACACTGAAATAATAAATTAAATAATAATTTAACGCTCTTTAAATATTTTTCTTGCCTGATCTTACCTCCCTCTTTCAATTATTAGAAAAAATCTCTAACGACAAAGCCAAAATTGCGCGAATCTAATATTGCAGATAGTCACGATTACCTGCATAAATATAATGAGATTTTATTATTAAATCAATTATTTCAAGTTTTCACTTACTAGAGAAGATACCGCAATGCATATCGCTAACAAAAATACAGCTATTTTGAATGAATGAACGTAAGTTTTCTTCTCAGTGAACTT
This sequence comes from Ischnura elegans, assembly GCF_921293095.1. Taxonomy (NCBI): domain Eukaryota; kingdom Metazoa; phylum Arthropoda; class Insecta; order Odonata; family Coenagrionidae; genus Ischnura; species Ischnura elegans. The sequence goes on from NC_060247.1 coordinate 103,398,503, forward strand.
AAACCTTTCAACATTTTGTACAAAACTCTGCGACGCGACCGAGTTAAAGCTGAGCATGCTAAAAAAATATGGTAAAGTAAAAAATAAAAAGGCAAGTACAACTGAATTTTCAGGACCCAGCAGTTCCAAGAAGACAAAGAAATGTAAGAATAAAAATGCCATATAAGATTGTTTCTTTTTCTTGGAGAGTGCTGAAAAATATAGAGAGCCGATAATCGAAGACTGCCACACTGTATCACAAAAATCGACGATAAAGTTTTCAAAAAATGGATATGCATTTGAAATTCAATCTAAAAATATCCACGCTAAGACAAAGAGGCTTCGCAGATTGGACGCTGGAATTTTATATGTTAAAATAAAATCAAGTGTTCACCTGTGTGTACATCCAAAACGACCAGTGAACATTAAGTTTTCTTCTCAGTGAACTTTTCAACATATTGTGCAAAACTCTACGACGCGACCGAGTTACAAACGAGAATGACACCTGAAAGTGAGACTACACGTGTTCCCTTCATCTTCGCAATGCGTTTTGCGGGAGATGGAAGTTTCGAGACGCGGCGCGCGAGGGGTCGAACATCAAAGACGGCGCCACCGCCACGGTTCCGGGCTCAATGACGCACTAAGCTGGCTGTCATTGCCTGCAGGTGTTTGCGCTCATGCAGGGGGACGGGGGATACTTAAGGGCTTGGTGAGGAGAAATGGGAGCCAACCGAGCCAACCCTGGCAAATTATATTGCTCTTGAGATGGAAGTATAGCGGCATCAAACTTTAATTTCGTTATAAAGGCTTTCGTAACTTCTTTAAGCAACATAGGATAAAGTTCTTTTTAGAAGAGAATGCCTTTATTTGAACAAATAATACGAACGTGGTCCTTCTAAGCCATAAGGCTAATCAGAAGATTCCAATATTATATTACTTAGTTGAATTTAGCAAGCTTAACATTTTATATACTGCATAAAAATTACGTTACTGGTACACTGCTTGGATTATATTTAGATTGTTCAGTTTTGTTGCGCATAAAGCTGCATCTAAATTCGATAACTCAACGCTCATTCCCACGGAGTAAGGATATGAGATTCGAAAAAGCACGACTTAATATCCCTAAAATAACTTCTGTAACGAATACTGAAAGTTACTGCAGGCTTAATCTAGTGGAATTCAAAGATATTATCAAATTAAAAGTTACAGACAATTTTCCAGTTATACTTTATTTTCACTAAATGACTGCTTTGAAAAGAATTCAATTAAAACTTTTTGAATTAAAATGCCAAACGATTTTAAATTGTCCTTAGAACTACCAAACGCGCTGGTTTCAACATGCAGCTGTAACATATTTTAAATGATATTTTTGTGAAAATATTTACATTTGTTTTCCGTAAATAATATGAATAGATATCCAATGTCCAGTTCTTCAATTCAATGTTCCGTTCAATTGCTCAGTTTTGGGTAGAAATAGAAAGATATCAAGGTAATGATTTAGTCACAACAAAAAACTGAAATGCACCCGTTAGCGAAAACATCCACCACTGTTATTGACGTCATTTCATGCATCTTTGTGACGGCTCAAAACCGTTTTCGATATAGAAAATGAAGCTTGGCAACCCAAATTAACATGTGATGTCCTACTTCCACATCTTTACGCTTCATTTTCTCGGGAATGAAGCGTAGGGATGTGGAAGGAGCTGACACTAAAAAAATTCGCTCATGAAATATGCATTAGTTAGGATGTCCTTAGGGCCAGATTTTCCTAAAGGCTAACAAGGCTTAAGCCTACGGGCTCAAGATCAAGAGGCGTCGATATTCTATCCACATTATCGACGTTTTTTTATTTATAATCCGTCCCACATTTATTTAAGATATTAGTACCAATTACAACATGTTTAATTTAACATACTGATATATATCACTGTATGATGTATTTCATTACCTCTCATACATTTTACCGTCTTAAAGATGGGAAATGAAAGGGCCTAATGAGTGGAATAGCCTCTTTTAATCTAAATCTGGCCCTGGGTGCCCATAAGGGTGACACAGTTTCGAAAATCGTGGAAACCACAGAATAAATACATGAAAACTATCTTCACAGTCTGCATAATACGTGGATGGTATGATGGCTAGAGTGCTAGCTTCCCAATCCGTGGGTCAAGGTTCTAAACTCGGTAAAGGCGGAGATTTTTACATTGAGTGCCCGATACATGCTTGAGCGTTTTGTGGTGGGCACTTCAAATGCAACACGCCTTCCGTCGGTAAGGACGCTATGCCGTGATCCCTTAGTCACGATTCGTTAGGAGCAAGATAATAATGCCGACGTCAACTTTCTCCCCACTCTTCCTTCCCTAGCCATCCCTATGACGCAAGTGACTTCCTCCTCAAAATACTACATCTATTACTGGTAATGCGTGAATCTATATTCTATAAAACCCACTTCTGGCCACTGACTCATTTCTACAAATTTTTTGGGTGAAAAAGATGAGCTATGACAAAAATCATGGAATCGACCCACTCTAATATCTTCTGAAATCCTTGGAAAGTTTGTCAAAACACTAAATTTTTACCTATCTCAGTGTTGTCAACTGCCTCTAAGACTCTTCTTTTTGGAATCCTTTGGAATTCAAAAAATTGATGCTTATTACTATTTTGAAGCTTGATAATGGCACCAAAGTCATTATGGCAGCCGTTGGTCCAAACCTTGCAGCAGTCAAAAAGCTTGAAAGCCAAGAACTGTTTAGTATTCCTAGGACGCAATTTAAGGAGGCTAGATATCACCGAAAAAAAGGGGTAACTAAGGGGCAAACGGTGACAAAAATCCTAAGAACTGACAAAGGGATCTGAAAAGGCTGCAAACCGAACGAAAGTGAGTACGTTCATAAAATAGCGCCGTATTAGCTCCGTACGTTTCTTCTATTCGTTCACACATCCACCCACACTTGCATGTTCATCGCATCAAGGATGCGTCACCATGCAATAATGGCAACTGGATTTTGGTTACTCAACGTTAATCCGTATGAAACGCATTCCAGCGAGACCAGGATGTTCACAGAAATTTCCCGCTGGAATGAGATAAAAGGGGTTCAACTCTTGGAGACATACATGGCCAAGACAAGTGGGGGAGCGAGGAAACGATGGAGATGGACGCATGGCAACGTCTTGGAAAAATGAATGTAATCTAGCAACAAAGGGAAGTACGATGTGAGTCAGGCAAGTAATGGAAACTACGGGAAGGGGTGAAGACCAGAGGGTTGAGGGATGAAACAGAGGGTTGAGAGGCGGAATAAAAAGATGAAGTAGAGAGAATACGCTGATGACTCAGGAAAAATGGGAAGACCTCTGATCTCGTCGGAAACTGTCCTACAAACTGTGCTAAAAAAACATTTGCGTTTTATCTAGCTCTAACGTCATATCGATTGTCGACGAGTTCACTTAGTGGAAATTCATTGTAATATAATACATACAGCCGTAGTATTTTTCCGCACTGATTATTTATTCGCTCAGCCGTTTTTTTTACGTTTATTTGCCATTGTTTCAGAGACAGCTCTTGAAAATGGCGTGAAAACGTTGAAACCGGTTGAGCGAATAAATAATATGTGTGTAAAATTACTACAGCTGTTTATATCTTATCTCCACCATAAGGAAAGTATTTGCACACTCAATTATGTTGGTAACATTTTACAAGAAATTGATTTAAGCCTAACTCTTTGGAACCAATTCATCATAATCGGAAACTTTGACAAAAAAGAAAATACGGCTGAAACACATAAGGCATTTCAACGGGGGTGCTCAAGAGAATCTTCTACTGCAATTTTTCAAAGCTAAATTTATATTTGACACCAAAAAGGTTCCATCCGTTCCTTCCCCACAAAGGTAGTGGCATAAATATAAGATTTAATAATTTGCTTATCTGGAGAGAGAAAACTACCTATTGAACCATGGTAATAATTACATGTTATTAAGTATATTGTCCAAAGAAACAGGAAAAACATCAAAATCATACTTCAAATTATGATCTTTTTCAAACCTTTCCAAAAAACGATATTTGTTTTAGATTGTTGTTGTTTAGATTTGTTTTTTTCTATTTCCCAATTCTCTGGAATTTTTTGTCATCAAGTAATTAGTCATGCTATTAATATCCTAAAGTAATATCCTCAAGTATTCGTCGTTTTTTACGTGCAGTATAATGTGCTTGAAATGACATAGATAAGTTAAAAAGTGCTCTTTTGCTTCACTTAATACTTTGATACTCCAAATTTTCACTGTAAAAAATCTACTAGCTAAAAATAATCTTCAGTATTTTATTTTACACATTTTCTTAATGAATATATCTTTATCATTATAATACGTCGGTGATGGTAATGGATGAAAAGCTTTATAAATATAAGAGGAAAAGAAGACCTTATGGATGCTTGCCCCATTTACATTAAGTCGCCTAGAGAAGAAGATGGCGATGGAACCAAAAACTGATATCTAAGAAATGGGATGAAAGAGTAAAATGGCGGAAGAAAACGCAGCACAGGGGAATGGAACGACAGAAGGAAGAAGTGTACATGGACTTGAAATGAAAAAAAAACGCGCAATTTCAAGGGCGAAATTACTTTTAATAAAAACAGCAGGGTAGATAAAATACAGTACTTGAAAAATCGGATCCATTGAATTGCTCGAAAATGAAAACGTTTTAAACTTATTATTAAACATATTCGTTACCTTCGCTATGGCAGAATATTTCCCATTCACATTTTTTACACCTAACGTCTGCACAATTATTGACAAAATCCCATTCAAAATCATTTATAACCAGAAAAATATCTTATACTTGTGTAAAAACAGAAAACTATCGCGCGAGTCAAAATTATTGAAAACCTTCTTTTTGATTCTCTCAGCATTATTTTATCATCCAATCAATAACTTTCTTTCACCATCAACACATTCACTTCAAAGGATATCACCGAAAAATAATATAAAAGCCAATGGTAAAAATTACCAATAAACTAGGTACTTTTTTATATATAATTCCAGTGCGACATTAATTTATTGAATAAAAACCATGTTCAACATGTAGAAAAAAACGAACGTACATGAAAATTCGTTCCACTACAAAGGCACAAAATCCTAAAAAGACGAAGATGGCGAGGGAGAACCACACTTTGACACCCAAAAAAAAACGACAGAAAGACAAAAAAGACAATGCGGCGGCTGTGGAGAATGGAATGGCGGAAAAGAGTGTAGGGACACCAAAGAAGGCCCGGACTAAAAAATAAAAGAAGAAAAGAAGCAATTTCGAGAACGAAATCACTTTTTCGGAAAGGAGGGATCGGGATGAGTGCGAGGAAGAGGAGAGGAGGAAAAGGAAGAAGGAGGAGGAGAAAGAGAGAAGATGATGACAGAGAAAAAGAGGGATAAAAAAGAGAAAAAGATGAAAGACCTTGAGTGGGAAAGGAACGGAGAAACTGAGAATTGAGGGAGAGAGAGAGAGAGGAAGTTTTTTGTGTACTGCTGCATGATGGGAAGAAGAGAAGGAGGAATAAGGAGAAAGAGGAGTGGGAGAGGGGGAAGAGTACAAAACGCAAGGAAGGCCTTGGACCATTTATCGATCAGAAGGGAGGCTGAGGAGAGGAGTGGGGAGGGAGGGTAAGACGGGAACGGGAAGGGGGAGGAGGGGAAACATAGGATGGCCTAGCGAGGAAATGGAAGGGGGAGAAGTGCAGGGGCGGCAGGATACAAGAAGGGAACGAGAGATAAGAGGGTGGATATAGATAAATAAAAATGTCTTTATTATATGGGGCGAGATTCCGATTCAAACGGTCTCCCTCCTGCACCAAAACAGCTCCTCGTCAAACAGCAGGGAAATGTATTTAATTTCCTAAAAAACAAGGACCGAAAAAGACAATGACTAAAAAAAGACATGCTCACGAGATGAGAGTAATTACTTGAAAATATTACGGTCGAACTCGGGTAACATTTTCCATATATTTTATCATCACAGTAGCTATTAGTACTTGTCCATGCATATTGTGACTTTAATGTACAAATTGTTACAACCAACCACTTGGAAAGTAAAAAGGTACCGACGAAGGATTAGTGTATCGGCACAAGATGACAGTTGAAATTTTAATTGAGGAAATCCAATTTCAAATTCACCGATGGTCAGTTTTTGGGCAGTTACAGACACAAATTAGTGATATACCTTTGTTAAATTCCCTAGAAATGTACTTTCAGCACATTAGCACACAACAACATTACTCGGGTAAGACGGCCGATATATTCGTGAGAAATCATATTTTAGTGATCATCTAAGAACTTACTCCGTAAAATTTGAAAGGGAAATGAATTCAATTTCCTAAAAGCAAGGACCGAAAAAGATATGCTTACAAGTTTGGAGTAATTACTTGAAAATATAACTTTCGAATTTTGGTGACACATTATTATAAGCGTATGGGCATATTTGCGTACGGATAATTGCACAACGGTGACAAAAACTAATAAGTGGCATAGCTACAATTAGATTCCCTAAAAATATACGATGTGTGCACACAACAACATTACTCAGGTAAGATGGCCGATACATTCTTGAGAGAGTATATCGAAGTGATAATTTGAGAACTCACTCTGTATAATTTGAAAGGGAAACATATTTATTTCCTAAAAAAAAGGACCGAAAAATACCTGCTCACAAGATAGGAGTAATTACTGGAAAATTTGAGTGTCGAACACTGATGACTATATTTAAGCATTAAAGTGGTTATAAGTACACGTGAATCCATATTATGAGTTTAATACACAAACAGGTACCAGCAGTCAATTGGAAAGTAAAAGACACCGGCGAAAGATTAATGTATAGACACAAGATGACTATTGAAATGTTGAATCATCATATTCAAACTCAAATACACAAATGGCATTTTCATGGGCAGTTTGAGTCACTTATATATGATATAGCTACGGAACCATTTCCTTAAAATGTACTATAAGGACATGTGCACACATCAACGCTATTTAGACAGGACAGTCGATACATTCTTGAGAAAACATATCTAAGTGAGCATGTAAGTAGCTACTGTGTAAAATTTGGACTACGGGCGTTAGGGAAAGATGTTTTTATAAACTTTGAACATTGACTTTAAGAACAATTCCCACGTGATATTAGTACAAGCACGACCTGGTTTTAAAGTATTGAGAAGTAAAATTCTTCTGAATATATATCATAAAAGCACAATAAAACGTGTACCCATGGTTTACATAAGCTGATATACCTACATCATATTGTTCTCAATGAAATAAAAAAGCTGACGAAGGCATTGAAAATGGTGTGAAATCAATACATTTCCATGTAAGTTACAAAAAAACAATTTCAATCATATCCTAATTCCAATGGAATACTCCATTACGTAACCAGTGCAACAGACAAAATTGATCATCGTGTATCGTGCACTATGGTCAATGAAATATAAAAAGTAATCAATTCATTTCAGGTAGTTCATCATAAATAAGTCACCCGAAACTATATCTTTATCCACACAATATTCAATACTAAAAATAGTTTCAACGCACAGGACCTGAAAAAGTCACGTATGAGGTGAAATTTTCTGTGCTATTGTAAAACTTCAGAATATATAAACACAGTTTTCTTCCACAAATCCATCTTTAAAATTACAAATAAGAATCCTTTGTGCAAATATCTGAAATAAGTGAATACGCTAAATACTTTTGCGGCATAATCAATCTTTAATGAACACACGAATGCTAAACTGCACAATGATTTTTTTTTTTAAATATCGAAAAAAATATGGTAGAAAAATGCCTTTGAGCGATGTACAGAATGGGGACGGAGAGAAAGGAACGTCCATGGCCATACAAATCCACGGGACGCATTTCCCTTGGCTGGCGTCTCCATGGTCCCCATCTGATCGGCACTAAAAACCAAGAAGTGGAGAGAAAGTGCTTGAGATGGATAGCCTCACGGGTTGACAGTGAGAAAGATGGCGGGGGAGATGGTGGGTAGTAAATATATAAAAAAAAGAGGGAAAGGGTATTGCCATGCAAATGCGAAGAAGAAGAAGAAAGAAAGTCAGGAAAGAATGAAAAAAAAAATACGAAAAGAATGAAGGGAGGGGAGTGGAAGGATTCGTGAACAAAAGAATTCCCGCAAGAAATTTGCGCACGGAGAATAGCGCAATAGAGACAAAACTAGCCATCATACTCCATTCACTCCACAAGTATCCATGGGGCGCTTAATATACGTAATAAAATAAGTAGAACATAGAGGAATGGGAGAGGCAATTACTAAAGGCGATACAGACGTAAATAGAGCATATTTTAAAGGGAGTGGGATAGGCTCAAAACCGTCACTTGGAAAATATTTTTATGTGAGCGGAGAAAAAGAAATAAAATAAGGGACACAACGGACATAATGTGTGGTATAAGTCTTATTTAAGAAGGAAATACTACGCGGGAAACAGATAAAGCGGAGTAATATGTAATGTTTACAGAGTATGACCACATTAACCTGTAGATTACTCGCAGTATCAAAATACTTAGTTTGTCATCTTAATGGTCAACGTCATACAAAGTCATGAGCACAATAATATATCGAAAAGAGGCAGTTTTAGTTTTTATTGGCATACATACTTTCCCCCGTAACTAGTCATTTGCTAGGCCAAACGGAAATTCAATCGCTCTAAACAGCCATATCAAAGTACTCAACCCGACGATAAGTTCGGATAGCTAAGGGTAGAATGCATCCCAGATTAAGCCACGGGCATGTGAAATTCGCACAATAAGGACAGTGCCTTTTCATTTCACCTGATTTCGAGGAATTTTGGTTTGGCGAAAGTTCAAAGGCTTCACACGGGATTTGAACCCAGGATTTTTGATTAGCAGCCCAGCACATGGCTAGACTCACTATGCTAAACCAGACTCATTGGGCTACAACGCTCGTTATAATATTTAAATGATTGGCAAAATTGGCTCCATTTCTTAAAATTATCTTTGGGACTTCAACTATAAATATATATTTCCCAATATTTATAATAATGGTTAATATCGTTTTCACGATAAATTCCCTACCCTATATAGGTATTGGAACAATCTCAAATGTAGGGCATACGAATTATTTTTTACCATTAAATATACTACAAGGCCTGGTAACAAGATACATCAATCAGTAAAAGTTTATTTATGAATGCTTTAAAGGTTTTGACGTACAATAACGCAATAAACACAAATGTAGGAACCAAATTCGAAAATGAGTACCATATATCCTGTTTTTGCATCCCTACCAGTGGGGTGGAGGTTTTTGTGTACGGAAAATATACAAATGCAAGAACCATATTCGAAAAGACCCTATTTTCTCGTCATGACTTCCTACAAGTTGGTTGATTACAAGTGCGATGCATAATCGCGTTTATTCTAACGCTAATTCATTTACAACTTAACTTCTCGTAAGTGTTACATTATCGTGGAACAAGGCCTTAAGACGAATATCGTGGAATTAATGCGATCGCCTCTTGGGTGAAATTGAAAACGGAGGTATTTGGCGAGACGTATTCCGTCAGCCATGTCTCGTTGTCGGAGGTTTTGTCGTTCACACACGAGCATCTCGCTTCGCCTCCACTCAAACCTTCGCTCCACCCACCAAAAAAGAAAACAAGAGAAGACGAAGAAATAAAATTTGAATTTTTTATTACTGAATGTACTTAAAGGCCTGGTTGCACACGATATATTAATCGGTGAGAGCCAATGCGTGAATACATTAAAGGTTTTGGTGTAAAGAGGCATAACAAATACAAATGCAGGAACCAAATTAATTACTTCAATTTCTGTTCATGATTTCGTACAAGTTGGGTGGTTACACGGTACATTTTTGACTTCAATCCAAAGTTAATACATGTACAAATAATCTCGTTGGAGCTAAATTTTCGTGTAACCAGGGATAAGGCGTTAGTAGCACGAATATCTTGTAAGTAAACTCGTTTTCAGAGGGTATGCCGCTCACACGCGAACATTTCGCATCATCTCCACTCACGAAAATGAGCAAAATAATTTGAATTTTTATCATTTGATGTTCTACTTAAATGCCTAGTTGCACGATTTATTAGTCCGTGAGATATAATGTGTGAATGCATTAAAGGTTTTGGTGTGCAGGGACGTAACAAATACAAATGCAAGAACCAAATTCTAAAAGATCCTATTTTCTGTCCATGCATTCCTACATGCTGGGTGATTACAAGTACGGTGCATTTTTGCGTCCATTCTAACGATAATGTTTTACAACTTACATCGCAACTGTAAAATTATCTTGTAACCGGGTTTTAAGACAAGATTCGTGGAAGTAAAGCGATCCCCTGGCAAGCAAAATTGACAACGAAGGAAATCGGCGAGGCGTATTCCGTCATCCGTGCCACGTCTTCGGAGGTTTTGTCCCTCACACACGAACATCTCGCATTGCCTCCACTCAAAACCTTCGCTCCACCCAAAAAAAATGACAGAAGACGAACAAAAAAAGAAAAACTTTTCGGCGAGACAATGGTTCCGCTTTTCAGCGGTAGCAGCAGTAAGGAGTGATCTTGCTACACGAAGGCAAGGCGTCTCTCTCTTGTGCGAATTCTGCATTTTTCATCCGCAGTTCTTCCCTCTCCATCTTCTCCTTCACGTTTTTTTTATAAGTGCCGAAACGAAATGAGAGTATTTTTGCGGCCAAGTGCCTTCTCCTCTTCCTCATACCAGCAGCAATGCATCATTTCGACCAGTGCGCGCCTTTTGTCCCATGCCCGAGATATAAGGAGGAGAGAAAAAAATGATATAAACGTCACGGACAACACATTCTCGGTGAATATTTCATTGGCCCTCCTGAAAACTTCAGCGGGCTCGTTGTCGAAGTAAGACGCAGTAAAGATGTGTGCACCGCTTCGCCGCGTACAACGAAAGCTAGTCCACGCCGTGCGGAGGGGAAATGCCGGGAAAAGCTGGCCGGGTCAAATATTACAGTAACATTTTTGATGGCATTGTGTTCTCGGTTTAAAAGAGTAGAGTCTGATCTCAATTTCTCCGTAAGCAAAAATCCCAACAAGCACCTGATAAAACATTCAAAACAGAACATTAATGGTACCTATACTATGACTGTCATGTTCACTCAATGTCTAAATTAATGTGAAGTATCCGGACTAATCTGCATGCTTTATTAGCCATTTTGTGAGGCAATGATTCAATCTACTAGACTAACAATAAGTAGGACTTTTTAACCAAAACTTACTATATAGTATTACTTTTTAGGAATTTAAATTATAAGGTAATAGTAGTCAATTAAATAGATTTAATAGGATAAATAAAATTTTATTATACGCGGTCGTGATTAGATAAATATTTATGCGGAAAAACAAAGTTCAATTTTCATTCATTATGAGTAAATTCCACAAAGTGACGCCTCAATCCATCAACTTCTTTAAATATTATTTTTATGAGCTATATATAGGACATACTTCATGCTTGGGACGGTGTGGGAACAATTTATTTGTTTATTTTACAAAATAAAATTTTTGGTCGAGCCTGAATACTTCAGAAAACTTGATATACAATTTTTTTGAAATATTGAAAGTTGACGATAACAGGAAATGAAAATCCAGTGAGTCAACCGAAGGGTTCGTTTGGGTGAGGGCAGGGTTCAACCTGTACAGGCGAGTGAATTACACACATTCAGGGTATGTGGGCCAGTTCATTTCCCTGGGTCACCTCGTACTTCGAGGATTTTAAATCGTATCGTCCGAAGGCTTCAGCCGGGGTCTCAACCCGGGACCCCTCGATCAGCGGCCAAGCGCCCTACCCGCTAGACTATCACACTCTCCGCATTGCATAAAATCAGTTCTAATCGTACTAAATGTCTTTTTAAAAATCTTTAGCTTTTTAATGAGCCACATATTATAACTCAACGATAGTTAAGTGAAGAAAGGGATGGGGAATTACATTACATTACACAAGATTCAAAGGCTCGTTTCCTTATTTAAAAAATATGAAGCAATTAAAACACACATGAATCGCACAAAACACTTTTCGCAAACAGATCTGGGTCGTTCATTTTGATGGAAATCCCCCCAGAAATTTAGATCACTATCTAAAACCCTAAGGTCCAAAGGTTTATTCAATTGCTGTGAATTAACCATCAGATGACGTCATAAACATCTAATAGTAGTAATTTCATCACTTAGTTTCAAGAAAACGTCTATTAATTACAAACATTCCATTTTATTTTCAAGCAAAATATCACCTCAGGTAACTCATCACATCTAGACTTCCTGTAATCCATAGCTATTAATTTAATCGGCCATTCTTTAATCATTTAATTCAAAAACGTTTCATTTTCCCAATATATTTTAATACGTTGGTGCATTGACAGACTAAAATAACGAATTACATAATTAAAGACTAATGAACTTTACGAATAACCTAACACTAATAATAAAAAGTGATCAATCACAATGCCTTCATATCTTCTGTTGCAAAAAAAACAAAAGAGCACTCAATCCGAATCCAAACACAATATTTCTAAGGTCACCGTAAATTGTTAGCCGAGATTCGTCTACATGAAGGGTTAGTATATTTCAGGAAACTGGAGATTGAATGATAAGATATTTCAAAACGGGAAAAAAAATCATTCCACTTCGACTGTTGAAAATGTTGAAGTGGAAAGAGCAATTGCTGTGCGCACTGAATCTCTCAAGAAGGAAATTTGTCGCCGGGATCCTTCCCCACCAAGTGTTGCGACTCAAAAGAAACTGCTGTGGGAGTAGCAGTGCGAACCAATGTTGGGGACTTGAAAGTGCAAATCCTCCGGTTTTATCAATACAAGATCAGGCGCCTTTCAAGTTATCGTGAGAGGAATAAAGGGAAAAAATCTCAAGAAAATACTCAAGAAGGAATGTCTGTGAGACATCAACGGAGGAAACAGCTGAAGAAAAGAGAAAAATGGGTTGGATTGAATAGAAGAATATGGGCATGACGCCGTTGTAGGGCCTTGGCACCAGCGCGACTGAGGAAATTGGAATGCCCGGAGTTGATCTCAGAACTAGGCCAAGAGCTTTTCAACATTTAATGATATCAACCAAAAGACACCTGTACTGTCCACATTCCGTGCATTCTAGTAAAGCTCCTTTTTTTTCTTATTCCCCCAACCGAGATAACATAGAAACACGAGAGTATGGGTACCCAGTGAAACTAGCATCAAGCAAGACGAATAAAATCTCTTTTATTCCATTTACCGTGCTGGGAACGTTATATTAAAGTAGGCTGGGCACTCAATTTATGTCATTTTCCGTTTTTGTTGATTGCAACATTTCACAGTCGTGGTCTTAAAAAATTAAGTGCCACATGTCTTTGATGAAAACAAAGAAACGAAATGCAAGGCTCTACAATTGAAAACTGTGATGGAAAACAGCGTGGTTTTTTAATGATGGCTAAGTGTCGAAGTATAGCTCTGAGAATGTAATTCAAAATTATTTTCCAAAGTTTCGATAAATATTTTATTACATTTTTCTCTAGGCTATGGATGATAATGGTTACAATAAATTGATACATGGAAGGCATGACATATATTCACAATTTCCAATTACAATAATAAATATAAAAAGAATTCAATGGTACGTAAACAAAAGAGAGGAGAAAAGAATTTTGACATGCCTAATTTGCATGAATGTTCACTAGTTTATTTTATTATAAACCGTCTCCCGAGTGATCAGTAAGTGTGGCTGTAACACCGAAAGACCCCTGAAAACTGAATCAAGGCTTCTTGCGGCGGCACGAGGGAGTGAGTGAGTCGATAGCGGTAGCAGTCGCATCGGCTGACCGGAGCTCATAAATTCACTTCCTCTGCGACCAATCTCCCAACCTCCCCGCGCTCCCACCGACGCAACGCGCGGCCATCTGGAATCCACGGCGACCGACCTCACATGCAAGCCTCTCCACGCCACTACCAATACGATATGCACACACTTCCACGAACTCGTACCTTCCCTTCCTTCCTCCACGGCCCTCGGCTGATCGACCCCGCTTCTCCAACACGGTTCGATAACTTTCCAGACTCGGGTGGCGTCCATGAGCACTTAGCTCTACCAAGTCCTCTTTTAAGGAATAAATGAATTAGAACTCGTGCATTTTAGCTTTAGTAAGGTTAATACCTTACAACATTGCCGAAGTAAGCTCATTATTGTGTGCACCTTCTTTTTATCATTACAGTAAAATAATAATGATATTACTGTATTACTCCGGATAATTCATGCATAATTGAGCCTTAATTAAACACTTGGGGTTGCCTGAAGAATAACCTATGTTATGGCAACCATCATTCACAAATACGTTACGCTCAAATGTATACGACAGAAAAAAACGTCATTTTGAGTGTGTTGCTGAAAACAATTTATTTCAACATGATTGTCTTCGATTCAGATAGGCATTAGTGGGGTCTCAGTATGGTGTTCACAAGGCATACAAGCATAAGTTACTCTGTCGGTTGTGTTAGGGCCAGGGGCGCCGACTTATAAAAATTATTGGGGGGGCCCATATCGGAGGTCTTTCCCCGGGAAAAGGTTAAATCCAAAGTGTGTCGCAGCACCGAAACACCGCCATGATTCACACTACTTGATTCAGTTAACCTGCTTAACCTTATATTTATTTGTTTCAACACACATTGTTGAATTTATTTAAAAGGTAACTATCGTCAAACATGGGAAATAAAAATTAACAATATATTTTTGTGATTTCACAAAACATAATATAACTTAATTATTTTCTTGAATTATTGAGGGGGCTCCGCCCCCCCAAACGAATCTTTGAGGGGGCTCGGGCCCCCTCAAGCCCCATGGAGTCGGCGCCACTGGTTAGGGCACGATCTAATCTGAACAATTTTAAACACTACCAAACCCGTCCATTCTGTAAAAAACATTCCTATCAAATGAAAGAAAAACTTACTTTTCACATCTAGAACAAACACCAAACAACTTAAGATTAGACCCACAAGTATCTGCAATAGATTGCGTAATGCAAAAAAATCGCCTTCAGCTATTAAATGAAAATATCCAAGGACTTATGCCTCTCATGTATATGTGCATCAATATCTCTCCCCAGGAAAGACTTTAAATATGTTCCTAGAAATTTATAAATCTATTTAGAAATAAATGTTCTATGACTCCAATAATTCATCCATCTCATTACCTAGGGTAATAAATGCACAAAAAATGTATAATATGTATCACAGTACCGCCTAAAAGCAAAAAGTTATCCCTATAGTAAATTCATGAGCATTAAAACTCTACTGGTAATACAAGTTGGAACTAAAAATAATTGGATTAGGTACCTTAGATTAAAAAATAGTAATAACCCCGATTGTACTTCTTATAACCATATTTCTTTAATCTTGACAAGGCGATAAGCAACTGAGGCAAGCGAGACGGTTGCTTTATTCTTTTATATTTATTTCTGCATTTCTTTATGAGCTACATAAGCTGCATAAATAGTCGTATTGCATGAAGTGGAAGGTTAACCGGAAAAAATTAAAATGGCAAAGAGAGGGAAAGATGAAAAATGGAAAAAAGGAAGAGAATATGCATAATCATAAAAACATTCTAGTACATTAAAATGGTGCAAGATAATCCGTTTCATAAATGATAACTGATGCATAGACAAAATGTGGCCCTTTTTTTCCGAAGATTTTTATTTATTTCAGACACTTCCACATTATTATTTGCTTAGTTTAAACACACTGAGTTGAATATTTAAGAATTAGGTGAGAAAAATAAGTTTGGTAAGGTGAGTAAGGAGAATAGGTGGAAAAAATAAGTTTAGGGAAAGACTAGTAAAAGATATTGAGGTTTGCAATTTTCCAATGCCAACTTGTAGAACGGATTACCACATTTACTTCAGCTATAGAAGAAAACACTAGTCACAATATCACAAGTATTGACATTGCAATGCACGCTATGAATATAGAGTTTTACTATGAACTGTTATTTTTAACCAATATAACTTTTTTGCTGCCTTTCAACTATCAGAAACCTATTCATCTGAAGTGGAGCATGACAGCTTATCATGTGAAGCAATCAATATTGAGGTATTCCATTCCACAATCGATAAAAATTGAGATGAACCTTTAGTGGAAAAGAGTCCCGAGTTCATCAAGGAAAACATCTCTACAAGTTAGGTATCCAACCATTTTATGCGACCCATTTTACCGTTAAAAAAAACGAGCTCACTAGGGTTAACCAGTTATTTCACTATCCCGGGGAAAAAATAAGCTGAGGGAAAGAACGGAAAAAGTTTTTGAGGGTTGCGATTTTGCAATACCTGCTTATAAACGGCTTACCACTTATACTTCAACTAGAGAAGAAAAAACTAGTCATAATTTCTAAATGGCATTGCAAGGCATTTATGACTGTAACGTTTTCCTTTGAACTGTGATTTATTAGTAGTAATTAATCAGTATAACTTATTTGCTCTCTTCCAGCTATCAGATACCTTAAGGCCTTAATCAGCTTTATCCAGTGCCAAAATCGAGAATTTAATATGTATAGCCTACGGTCTTTCATCAGGAGCCTATTCATTTAGAGTGGAGCAAGACAGCTTATCATGGTCAGCAATCAATATTGTGATAATCCATTCCTAAATCGATAAAAATCGAGATAAAGCCTTAGTAAAACCGAGCCTCGAGTTCATCAAGGAAAACATCTCCCTACAAGTTAGGTATCCCGCCATATTCTTCGACCCGTCTGTCCGTCAACAAAACCGAACTAACTTGCTACGACAGATCTGTAAGTTCATTAATCAGGGAAAAAATTAACTTATGAAAAGGCTAGTACAAGATATGGTAATACTAACTTATGGAGAGGATGCTACTTTTACCACTATATTACATTATAGCTTATTATTACTTCTACTCCAGCTGTAGGAATAACACCGGACACAATATCTTATTGACATTGCAATGCAAGTTATGACGACACGTTTTCCTTCGAACTAATTTTCAACGAGTATAACTTTTTTTGCTTGCCTTCAACCATCAGAAAAGTATTTATTTATTTTATTTATTTGGTTAATTGCTCACATACAGCATGTCTACTACTTTATAGTGATGCAGTAAGAAACGTGGAATTTACACGTAAAGAACAAAAAAAAGAGTGCAGGTTGAAAATAGTAAATCACACAAACACATGACACATGGAAAGGGAGGCAGGAAAAAAGGCATTCTATTCATCCAGAGCAGAGTATGACAGTATCTCATGTTTAGCAATCAATATCGTGGTATCCCATTCCACGATCGATAAAAATCGAGATGAAGCTTTAGTCCAACCGAGTCCCGAGTTCATCAAGGAAAACATCTCTTAGGAATCCCGCCATTTTCTCCGGCCCATTTGACCGTTAACAAAACCGAACTAACTCGCTACGGCATTCGATCCCTCTATCTCTCTCCTCTTTTGTTTTCCCAACCCTCCCGCGGAATCGCGCGCGTTATTCATCCCAATTTGTTCCCGCTGGCGCGCCGCCGGTTCCGCTAATGATTTTGCATCCCTTTTTTATTGATCTCCTGATGATGATTTCCGCATGCTCCCGTGCCTCAAAAAAACAACCAGCCCCCCTCCAGGCTGCGCGGAGGAAAAAGAGAGGATTCTTGATAATGGAGGTCACAAGCTGCGTCATGGTACGCCGTGAGCCCACTAAAAAAAAACACACAAACGTATACATCTCGGGGGCACAGGCTGCGCGCGGGAGCCCGGCAATAAAAGGAGGGAGAAAACAGTCGACAACGGGAGATGCGCAATGTTGCATGAAAAGTGCTTCCACGCCGCTGAAGCGCGTGCCTACCGCATAAATAAAAAAAAAACCGGATGAAAATTTTAACAACCCCGTGTATTTGATAAGTAATTTTGCCGAGCTGCCGGAGTTAGAATAACATTAAGGTAAGCCTTTTTATTGAGGCTCTCGGTTATCACCCTCGCGAAATGTCCCCAGAGGTAAAAATATTCGATCGCACGTGTGTGAGGCTTTCAAATTAGCTCGCGCTCGAAACGAGTGCTGTTCCTGCAATTTTCATCGCTAAAATAATATAAAATCTCCGAGTTCACTATGCTCATATGCATCTAAAAAAGGCCAAACGGTAATGAATCACATTTTTATCAGGTTCCAAAAAAAAATATCATTTAAACTTTTAAAAATTGCCTTAAATCGACCTAAAAATATTCATACATGCGCCCATATTAAAGAGAATTTAGAAGCGAGCCACAATCTACCAATATGCGCATAAAATCGTTTTTTTCATAACTAAAATCCGCCGAGGCTCTTCGTTTTGAGGCCGTGTTTTTTGAGCTCTTCGACATATTCCTAGATGCACTGGCACATTCTCGAGGACCTCTAGAAAGCAAAGCAGCAACGCATTTTACCGCCCAGAACATCTTTTTTTTGTCTAACAGGGGTGCGATTTTAAAATCTTAATGGCTATTTTAGTAGAAACTGTTTTTAATCAACTTCTCTCATTAACTCCTCAACAAAATGATGGAGTTTACTTCTAGTTTCTTACATCGAGGTACGGGTCAATATACACTAGCTACCCTGTTTTGGATCTTTGGATATGTAAAAACGGAATAGATGATGGGTCAAAACTAATATTCCATTAAATCCATGAACGTAGGCAGTTGGACTTAACTTTGGTCCAGATGCATCCTTGAAGACAAAAAAAAATATGTTGCTAGCCAAATAAAACAACCAACCACCGGTCCAAATTTAAATAAAATCGACACCTATAGCCAAAAAGGAATCAAACAGTTACAAGGATTAGATTGCATTACGTTCCCACGATTAGTCAACCTGGTTGTTTTATAAATTTGATCGGTAAATTTAAAAAAATTCTTTGCGGCATTAAAGTGAAACTCCAATAGGCCTAGAATGTTTTACTCATGATCAAATAGTTAAACAAAACATGGGATATACTTCTTCAAAGGCACCTGGGCAAATTCTAATAAATGTTCCACGGAACCTCATAAATTTCGTGAGCAAAAATTAGAGATCATGGCCAGCTGATGGCCAATACCCCAGCCCTGTCTTCCCCAGATCGGTCGGGTCCCTACTTCCTCGCCCGCTGAAGAGAAAAAAATAAAGGCGAGTCCTCTTGTTAAGTACCCATAAATTTTCCCAGTGTCCAGCCCAGGGAAACATCGTTTTCCGCGGCACAGCTGATGGAAGCCTGCCTGAGCGTCGGAAACCAGGCGCTAGAAGCCGATCATGAGAGAATATCTTCCACGGAGAGGGGAAGAAAAGTTAACCTTGGGTAAAACTAGTTCTAATACTACGGTCAGGGGTAAAATCTGGGTTACCGTTCTGGTGTTTTTTTATGTTATTGAGTCCTTTCCTTCTTCGATCATGTAGACCGATATTTCATAAAGGTCTCTCCCTGGATTTCTCCCGAAGCATCAACCACTAGCTGAAAATTTCGCCGAGATCGGAGCGTATCTATCAGTACTACACCCTTAGATGGATTTAAGGGGGCACGGGGACACCTGCCCTCCCGACCAGACGCTTAAAAAAAGACAAGATTTTTAACACCGTTATCATTACTTTCGTTTTATTCAGTGTAAAACGGAGAATTAATCATTTTAATATAATCTTAAAAACTTCCCTATCAAAATAAAGAGAAAATTATGACAGTAATTGTTGTATTTTGTTAATATCTCAAATATGAGAAGACCAGTTTGACATTTGTGCCACCCCCTCTCCCCCCCAAAATTAAACCCTAGATCCGCACCTGATTATACCAAAGCACCCCTCTCCATAGAGTAACTTCATCTCCCCAAACGAAACTTTCAACTCAATATCGTTACATATTATTGTCGATTTTATTTTTGGGATAGGTTTAAACGAGACAAAAATGTTTGAAGTAAAATTGACGACTAGAATCTACGAACAAGCGATTTGGGGAAGCCACATAAGAGCAAGTAAAACCGCTTCCTCTACCTCTCCACACACGATAGGTTTCTCGAAGACCCACCCCTAATTCGGTAAAGTCAGCTTATGCATGAGCCACTGTATTACATGCGTACTTTCACGCAGTCTCGGGCTAAAAACCCATGCCCATAGACTTTCTCATAAAGTAGACCCTCAAAAGAACATAAAATTAGCGGCATGAAATATCGTTAAACTTAGCTCAAAAAGTGGTGCGGGTGAACTCTGAATTAATACACAGCTTATCTACGGAGAACTCCACAAAAATTAGCGTAATTTCGTCAATTTATTTCAAATATAGTTATAACACAACTGATTTAGATTCTGCTGATGAATCTGTCATTACTTTCGGTTGGGTAAGAATTTTACTCTTTTGCTCTTTTCACAGGTTTGTTCAGCACAATTTCACATATAAAGCGTACAAATTATTCAAAATAGGTTTATTTACCTCAGCTAATTACAAAGGGTTCTATTTCTATACTGTATTCAGGAGATGACTCAGGCATAAATTGAAAGTTTCCACTGTTCGATCCATAATTTTACTAATTCTGGAGTTCCCATTTTAGCTAGGGCAAATAGATGTCAATAGAGAATATCCTTCAGAAAAATCATAAAGCAACGGCAATTTCAGCCAGTCGAGTATGAATAACAAAACTTTTCACAGAAAAAATAACAAGAATATTGAATCTAGTATTCAGTTGATTTTCAACACTCTTGGGTCTTGTATTAGAGCCATCCAACATAAAAATAAGCCATACTTTTACCAATAATTTATCAGCGGTATTCAACTGATGTAAATGAGACTGTTCATAGACCCGATCGTCATATGTTCCAGAGATATTCTAATGAATTTGAAATAACGACCAAGATCAGGTTTACATTCCCATGTAGTGAAAGGGCGGGCTTAGACAATAAAATTTCATAAATACCCGAGACGAGAAAAATAAGACAGCAATCATCCCAGTTACCCAAAAAAATATTAAAATCGGAAATACTAAGTATATCACTCATTCTACGAACCGTTTACGTGGCATGAAAAACTATAAATAACCAGTATATCGTATTAAGCAATAGAAAAGTATAATATAATTCTCTTGAGTTCTGAAGGCAACTGTCTTGAAAAACATCGTAAAAATATTAAGCGAGTAGTGCTAAGAAACGTAATAATATTTTTTTGTAATTTTGTTCAAATTTGTACTCAATATGATTTTAATCTCAATGATAAATATAATAATTACTGAGGACCCGCCATAGTTTTGAAATCGTCTGATATTTTTAAGCATAATTTGTTTCAATAAAGGCAACAGTTGGATTCGGCACTGGGATGTAAAAAAGACACAATAGAGGTTACATTGACATAGTTAAAAAAAGGCCTTAAATTTTAAAATTGCACGGTAAGGTAGGGGATTCATATTTCTATACACTTGAATATCAAATGATAGATTGTACTTTTGGTACAGAAATCATAATGAGTAGTATGTCGTAGATAATAGAAGTACGTCGCGAGCAAAATTACACGTAAAAATATCCGAAACATGTTTCAAGTGCTAAGAGTTTCTACGGTTTAACCGTTCAATGTTTAAGCAAGTCAGTTGTCTTCCACAAAGTGTCTACACTTGTTTATATTGACTTATCGAAAACATCGTAGTCCGTGGACATTTTTGCAAAGTTTTTTCTCTCAACATTTTATTCAGAAAATCACTTACATCAATGCAAATAATGTATGTAATATGAGCAAAAGACTAGAAGATTAAAATTTGATACCTTCACGTGTACCTCTATCTTGAGATAAGACACGATATTCTAGGTAAATGCTCTTCATTTTCAGGGCATCATCAGGGTTCAGTTATAATTTCAGGGTATAAAGCTAATATCGAAATGAGCTACCCCCTCCCTCATAAATAGCGAAGTTGGTCAATGAAAGTTTCCAGCATAAGCTATGGAATGAGTGCTCCAGCTTGGAAAAAATGAAGTAAATACTTATATATACCCTATATACTTATACTTATATATACCCTATATAGCAAGGCGAAAGAGGCCAATTCTTTTAAGTTCCGAGAATCTCACTTAACCGCAATAATATAATAGAAAACGACACGACGAAAGAAAAACACTCTCTTTCCCATTTAATCACATTTAAAATAATCGCCCTCTCTCAAGCTAAGGCCTTGAACAAATCAAGAAAAAAGATCTTTCTAGACTCGCATCATTCCATGAACGTCTTTAAGACTAAATCAAAGATGATTAGCAACGGATGAAACCAAGTTTAACACTGAATTTCACATTATATTAACAGCAGCATTATGACAATTAACATTGAAAAACTCTATTTATCAAAATTAACAACTAAATTGCTGTAACAAACGTTTTCTCATTGCACAATGGAAATTTAAATTGATAGAAGATAAAATACAGCTAACTCAGTCCACTCCATGAAGACCACACCAGAGTAATAAAAAAGAGAGTCGTAAAAACACATGAATAATATATATAATAATATTATATACATTATTCATGTGTTTAAATAATAAGATATAAATAATATTTTTCAGAAAAATGGGTAATACACCGTGGAGGAAATATCTTTGCAAAATTACTAAATAGGCATCAAACAACTGCGAGATAACATCCAGTAATGACCTAAGAGTTTACTTACTAGATACACTGTCATTACAACGCAAAAATATACAGAAATAACTAAATCAAAATCTGCGATAAATGTTTTTATTCTTGAATAAAGCCCTCTATGTGGTTTATGGTTTATGTGGTCGGTAATGGATTAACATTATGCACTCAAATTAGAAGGAAATTCAAATGCAGATTGAGGGACGCACTTCTTAGACGAGTAAGAAAGGTTATGACAGCCTGAAAATAAAAGAGACAAAAAGAGAGAATGAATATTTCTTGAAATGGAGTGATGGCCCTTCTAAAATATATTCAATCCAAAGAAAAGATCTTATTTCTAAACTCGAAACCACGTCACAACTAAACAACCCTTGAGACCCTCGTAGCCAAATGACAGAATGACTGCCACGTGCAGGGAAATTAGATGGGAGTAAAATTCTTGAATATTAAGGTCAGAGGTCACGAAGACACATCGCTCATGTTTGACGTGACAACAGCCAAAGCCGAAAACCGTGGGGAATTGACAGTAAAGAGTTATCCAAATACTTAAAAAAAAATTAGACGATGAAAAGGAATGAACAAACGCATTTATCACTCACAGAGTAACGAAATATTTTTTAACCAAGAACTCGAGGGGCAAAGATAATTAAACAGGACTACAGGTAAAGAGATACTGAGAGAAATAATGAGTAATCATCGCAAATGAGAAAAAAAATTTCATAGGCTCTTGAGTCAACCCATGAACTAAGTCCGTGATGACGTGTCAAAGAAAATTAGAGAAACACAATACATATTTCCATTTGCAAGATAATAGAGCCAAAATAACCAGAAGTGATAAGAAGCGCCATTAAAAGCTTAATATTATAAATACTTAGAGCAAAGGTATTCATCTCACAATAATACGGTGCTACTTTTAACTTGAATACGGCTTATATCTGTAATGTAACAGGATTGATAGATAAATAACATTACAGTATGCTCACACAACCGAATATCAGCAACTTACTAGAAAAATATAAATCCTAATTATGATTTTCAGGAGGAGAAATATTCTAAGTTTAGGTCATTATATTTTGCAATATTTACACGAAAATTTGAGGAGAAGTACGTCTTGAGTGGTGCAGTTATGGTTCGTATCTCCTTACGGACGAAAGGAAATGTTAAAAGAGGAGAATAAAGGGGTGGGACAGACATTCTCCACTTCCTTTTGGCGGGAAGTGACGGGGATGAAGCAAGAGGGCGGTGTGAGGGGGTGGAGGAGGTGGGGTGGAAAATGAGGAGGAAAGGGAAATGGCGGGAGGTCGGGGAGGATCTCGGGCAATTTGGCAACAGCGCGGCGCGACTCTAGGACTCCCGGAGGCTCGTTCCAGCCGAAGAAGGGAAGGGTGGAAGAGGAAAGTGAAGGAGAGAGAGAAAGAGAGTGTGAGAGAGAGAGTATTCAGAGTGTGGCTATTACGACTGTTACTACATAATCATTGCAACTTGGACATTAGTGACACATATGTAATAAATAGTTTACCTCCATGTTTATTGTTGTACCCGGATTTTCAGTATTTATCAAAAGTTATCGATCGTAACTAATTACGAAATATTTGATTTTTTTAAATATGTACATTGATATGTTTAAATTGAAATTTAAGTATATTTTTTAAATGTGAATGAGGAAGAAACATTATTTGTTTCTTCATTCGCATGCTAATCACAATGAAATAACCAAATCAAATAACAATTCTGTAGAGTAAATAAATAAGGGTGACAATCCTGCTTAACAGTCAAACGATGCGCAAAGCTAAAAGTTTAGTTATAAATAAGGAATATATAATAATGGATGCGATAAATTCCAGGAAGGGAAGCAAAACGTTGTTAAACATAAAGTAACAATCTTTTTGATAATTCTTGAAACCATTCACAATCTAGTATTATTTAGAAATAAAAATAACAATTCACCTATTTTAAAATTTTCAAGGCCCATAACATTACTGTCTCCAAAAAGTTAAATTTGGAAAGCTTTTTATTTAATATAATGTTACAATTTGGTTATTCAGCTTAGTAAAACCACTTGTCTGTTTCCACACACTTTTATTTAAACCAACCATGGTTTCGGCAACTCGTGCCATTATCAAGGTCAACGAGTTACCGAAACCATGGTCGGTTTAAATAAAAGTGTGTGGAAACTGACAAGGGGTTTTACTTGGCTTAATATCAAAGATTTCCACCTCATCACGCCGGACTATGTATCTTTTATACAATTTGGTTATTATAATCTGTTTTTAAGCCTTTTAAGACTTAGGAAAAACCAAAAGCTTCACTACGTTTTTGCGCTAAAATATCAGAGAAGCGATCTATCCCAAAGGTTTCGGTAAAACATCGTGCCACGTTGACCGGTATGAGAAGGAAGAGGAAGTGAGAGATGCAGAACGAAAGAGAGATAGGGAAAAAGAGAAAGGGAATGCTTTCAGAGGGAGGAAAGCCAAGGAGAGGAGGAGGTTGAAGGATAAGACGAGTAGCAGTGGGGAGGGAAGGAGGATAGAGGATAATGGGAAACAATACTCGCTGCCTTGACAACGATAAGGCTTCTCTTCGTCCTTTAACCCAGCAACGCCTCCCCCACACCAAATCTCCCCATCCCTTTTTCCCTTTTCTCTGTCCTTCAGGAATTCTTGTTTTTTTTTATTTCTCCTCCTCCTCCTCCAACTCTCCAACCCTCTCCTCCCGATGTGAAAGTGCCACATGTCCGAAATAATAATAAAAAATAAATAATACCAAACACGAGAGAGTAAAAATAAACAAAAAAAAAACGAAAGAAATAGGGGTGAGCGGCTCAAATGATGAGGATGCGAACACATTCCTCTCGCTTCTAAGCTGTCCAGCGTATCGCGCGAAAGAAAATGAGGAAAATTTTCCGCCCACACACACAGAATGAAAAAAAAAAATTAAACAGATTTAAAGCCCCGGCCAAATTACTCCAGCAAGTGGCGAGAAAAATATTTCTAGGGAGACTTTTCTCGGTCCCGAAAGACGACCTTTCTAAAACTTTATTGCTCCCCGTTAAGCGTATATTTTTTTGCAATGCTGTTTTTTTTTAGTACGGCTGAAGTTCCGTTAACTTGGCCGAATTTGAGGCTAAAATTGCTAAGTGATCGTCTGCGGCCAAACATTTTCTGAAAAATAAAGTATAACTTAGGAACTTCCTTCAACGCGCCTCAGTTTTTGTTGCAAACCTATTTTGCGCGAACAATAGGATTGAAACACGTAGGAAATACATCGGGAGAAACTCTCACAATAAATATTGAACAAGTTCCAGTGGTCTTAAAATAGATTACATAAGTTAATATGGGAACATAGGCTGAGAAAAAAAAAACAGAATAGTGAGTTGCGGTCATTTAAACTCAGGAATGTTGAACTATCATTAGGTCAGTAACGTTATTCTTGTGAGGAAAAACATATTCAAATGAGTGCAAATCAATTTTACTGGACACATTTTCACTGAAGGTGTTTAAGACTGTTTGTGATGAATGATGATATACTGCTCGCAAACTTCCAGCTAAAGAAAAGGAGACTATTTCAGGATGTGGTACTAGTATGCTAACATAGTTATGTCCACTCACTGCCACCAAAAATAAACCTACACAATGCGACATATATTAGTAGATGATTCAAAAGCACCAAGGGGTTCAATACCAGAGCTAAATTGTTTGCATATCTTCCGGATCTACTTTGAGAAGAATTAAGCATTAATCCCGCTGAGGAGATTTAAAGAGAAGATAAAAAAAACGTGAAAACTACAAGGGAAAATAAGAGGGTGACAAAAGAAATATAATCTAAAAGAATAATCCATGCTATGATTAATGTTGGTAATCATTTGTCCCAAATGACTATAGAGGCGCGTCAAGAATTATAAAATGTACAATTAATTTCAGCAAATAATTATCGTCTGGGGATCTTCCGAGAAATATAAAATTATATATTGCTGTAATATGTCACAAACTCCAACGCGCAAAATGTACATCCATCACCTCCATTCGTCTTAATATACAAGTATGCATCACTCCTCCCCACGGGACAAACAATGAGCAATGACCTGCCAAAAAGATTGCGAATTATTTTTCTTTTAAAGGATCCCGGACGAGCTAGCAAGCCCTTCACTATTTCCTTAGCCCATCGAGGAATTCCATTTTTCTCCCTTTAAGCTACAGACCCACTCACGCACATCTCCAGATAATTATAATTATACATTCATCCCGTCAAGTGACGGGCATTGAATGGGACAAAAAAATCTCAATAAAAGGTTTTGCTCGAAATGAGCCTGTTTTTTTCCTTCATTGTATCTTGGACGTTGGTTGAGTTATAAATTCCCCCCCCCCCCCTCTTCCACTCCTCCATGTCTATTTCTCTTGGTCCCATGAGGAGAGGAAAGCTTTCCGCCATCCGCCTCCCCTTCGAGTAGCTCCTCAGCCGACTCGACCTTACATATTCAGGATAGGCATTGAGGCGTTTTAAAGACGTTTTTGAGGGTTTATAATGCCTATTATTACATTACTAATTAGTAATTTAGGTAAATTAGTCATTATTATTAATGTATTTTTAGTAATTTCGCAGATTCACTTAGATTATTATTTATATTGTTGCTAATGTTACATTTCCTTGAATTAGTTTTGGTTATGCTTTTCAAGCTTTTTTTAAGTTTAGAAAAAAATTCGTGGCGTCGATATACCGCGAGCGAGTAATCGGCATGGAAAAATCGAAACTTTTAAGTCAAATTTATGGGTAAATAGTGAAATTTGATATTGAGATTGTATTTTTCTTCGTAAGCCAGTGATTCAGCGTTTAAAATGATACCTCATTTATAACTGTAGGTGAAGTACTAACGGAGAATATTCGGAATGACAGAAAAAGACCTTTCTGTATTTATATCTGATATAAGACGCTAAAAGGAGTTTTCTATGAGAATGAGAATCGAAAAGCGTTTTTAATGACCTTCAAAAGCCTTGCGTTCCATGGTGACGCATCACAATCGTTCTACCAGTCTTTTTCATTTCACATTTATACAAAAAAATTTAGTTCATATCTCGAAATTTTCACGGTGCAAAGGCAAAACCCTGAAAAACTTTCCATTAATACAATTTGAAATTTTTACTTCAGTATGTTCTCATATTTATAATTGCTACACGTTAAATACTGGTAAATGTCAACATGGAACACTTGATGCATCCTTAAGTTTACAAGATTAAATTAAAAACAATCAATACCTTTCCTCCGATATAAAATACCTCATGTTGATCTGAAGTCCCGTAAAGGCGCTGCTGAACGCCAAGCGCTTCCTCAGTGCAAGGCTGCGATAAGTGTTTTGTGCTACTCTCGATATGCCTCAATATTCTATTCGATATGTATCTTGAAGGTATTTCTACAACCATCATGTAGCGCGAAATTTCTTATAAGGGTTTCAACACGCCTTTCAATGAACTTCAGTTCTCCAATGAAGCGCATGATAAATACCTCGAAATCGCTGCTTTCATTTTTGATAAACAAAAAAAATGACTGGATGAGGAAGGATACGTACGTTTGATCAGGAAGAAGAGGAAACTAGATCAGGAAAAATCGACGATGTGATAAGAATCGTTCGAGGAAATGGTAGCGTCTAGGTTTATATACCGAATGGCATTGCTATATCCATTGCTCAGAAACAATATCAACACAGAAGTCCCTCAATGGTCCCAATACGTTTCGTGATGACAGAAGTTAAATAAGAAAACAATTACCGGAGGGGGTATGTTAGACCTCGTGCTTGATATTTTTATAATTACAATTATGATTTTACATATATTTAATAGTAATCAATATATAATATATTAATTAATCAACATATAATTTATTAATTAATATTATGGTAATTTTAGCTTTAATTGCGCCCTATGGCGTCAAAATTGAAAATGGAGATCTGTAACAACATTCTTTGCCTATGTAATTCACTCAACGTTACCCCCTAGCAATATAAAGACTGTCCCACAGGTCCTGTGTCATTTTTGACCTCTAATTTTAGTAGCTTAGCCTCGAGCAAAATTCATGAAAATTGGCATACTTATGGGGAAAGGTCCTAGGTTTAGTTGAGTGTAAAAAAAGTTTACAATTTTGCGTAGAAAAAATTTGACACGAAATTTTAACCCTGGATAGCTTTTACCAGTATTAACCAAAATTACCGATGAAGTTTCGGTCGAAAATGCACCATTTATAAACTGCAGAAACTTGTAGACAAGCGCTCCTATTCGCCGCGAGTTTGACCTACTGCCAGACGCGTAGGATACATTGCAATATCGGACAGACAAAGTACTCGAAGTCATGAGCTAAAGATTGAAAATGGAGCTCTCACCTAACATCGAAAAGACAATACCCGGAAAAATATTAGCAAGTAGCAAGAATTGGCAATAAAAAATTATATGGAATATGGAACCGGTATATAGCACCTATTGTCATCTTTGCTACCGGTATCATGGTAAAAAAAATAATAAATATTTTAACAAAACTCAACCTTAAACCAAATACATACAACAAAAGGCAAAAGACCACAATAATTTCAGCTAGCCACATCACGAGAAAATTTCTCAGCTCAGCAAAACCGTAAAGAGTTACTTAGGTGAGAAACCAATCTCTTTACATAAAATATACTACGTGAAAACTGAAGAAAATCTGATGAACATGATAATAATAATAATTTCGGCTTTTTCCCTGGTATTTTTTTCTATCCACGCGTCCAATGAAGTATCGATATTAAATTCTCAGGCTAAGTGCTCCGTATGGATAATGAATTGCTGATTTTTCATATCAACTAGCCTTAACAACTAATACTAATAATTCCAGCGTCAGCAAAATATCTTTGTGTGCAGTGGGAAAACGTTTCTTGGGATTCTCACCGAGTTAAGTACTCCATTATATCCGACGTTTCGAGCTCCGACTCGGGGATCATCTTCAGAGCTTATGAATGCCGTTTATTTGTTTCTTGGGTGCTAAGTCTCATATTTACCATAAATTTACACTAAATTTACAAAATTAACAAAATAATTATCTCCCGAAAAACCATTTAACCACATTATTCGCCGGGATAGCATCAAAATCTTATTTCATCTTTGTGTATAGCTTAAATCCGGATCGTTACAAGATGAAAGTAGTTGCCCTTTTTGTCCGCGAGGGCTGATCATATCTGAGGAACAGAGTCGTTGAATTCCATACTAAAGATGTCCATTAAAATATCCATAAATATTCTGTTGACCATGTTTTACGGGTGATTTCGCGGACTTATTAGATTTGTTGCCCGACGTTCCGTAGCCGTTGCTGGTCACTTTTTCTGAGGGATAATGAGGATAATTTTTCGTGAATGCCAAAGAAATTGCCAAGGTGAAAAACTTTAAACCGCTAATCCACAAGGAGTTGGAAACTAGAAAATGCGACCATAACTTCAATAGGGACTGTAGCTTATATATCAGCCACACGTGAGATCTTGCTCTGACGTTACATAAAATAAAAGAACTACTCCTTCACCCCCTCCCCTTCCATCCTCCTTCCCATTATGAACGCCACCCAACATATATACCCTTCACGAAAAACTATCATTATTCCCTCCGAAAAAGTGGAAAGTGACGGTCACGAAACGACGGGAAACAGACCCAATAAGTACGCGAGGCACACCCGAAAAATATCATCAACAGCTATAAATGACTCGCGAAAGCGAAGGAACGAATATTCTGTCTCGCATTGCCCTATCAGCCAAGGAAGCTATAGGATCAAATTTTACATAGGTATGCAAATGATCTTGAAGGCCCAAATACAATATGCAAGAATGTAGGGTATTCAGGGCCATTTTCGAAGCGCTTTAATTGAAAGACCATCCCACAGGACTCGTTTCATTGGCAATAATTTAATTCCATTTTCTTCGTCAGCCACTCGCTCTAGTGACCAGAGAATCGCTACTGAAAGTAATGAATCTATCTTCTGGTGATGAAATAATATTACAGAAACTTTGCACAACAAGAATTTTCCTTCATATTAAGAAATAGAATGGCATACCATGGTTTTTAAAATGGAAAAAAGTCAAACCCACACGCAAAATCATTTTTCTCTACTAGGTGTCTGTAATGTGTCAAAATTCATTATTCAAAACTACTTAGCAATTATCTCTCAGTTTATGGAATTTTTATCATGCAGCTTCCTTGCTTGCATCAATGTAAAAAATAACGTATTTTCCCTACTTCCCGGAGTGAAAGCATTTCATTTCCCTGGGAATATGTAACGCGCACACTTTGATTACAGCTCTTATTATCCATTGTTACCCTTTACCATGGTTCACCCCGAATAAGCATTATGGTGCCTTAACGATGCATTGTGTGTGAAATTTGCAACTATTCACCCATTAAATATAGGTTATTGATCAGCTTGTTTTCGAATTTTACCAACTGTGCGCCACCCTCCTGATTTCTTAACATAGTTATATATTAATTTCACTTTTAAATAATATATTACATTCTATACCTTATTTCTACAATTGATGCTGTTGATTAAAAAGCACGCCATTTGGTCTTCAGTCGTAGTTACAGAAATGGAGAGGCCAATCAGATAACTGAATATTGGGAGAGAACGATGGGGATATCGCGAAATGGAAAGAGGATAAGGATAGGGGATGGCACGGAAAGGAAATGGCATTACGGGTTAGGCGCGAAGAGGAAAATTTCCCACAAAATCATTTTTTTTCTCTCTCTCTCCTAAGATCGTACAGAGGGATGGAAGAGGGATTGGTTGAGTCCCGGAGCGATAGGATGGACGGAAAAAAAAGAAGGACGCAGACGGAGACGTAAGAGAGGATATCACGGGACGGGAAATTGGACCTTCTTTTTGATGAGTGAAGCGTATAACGGAGATACGGAAGCGAGGTTAGAAACGCCGACGGTTCTTTCGAAGTTAATAGAGAAAATGAAATGAAAGCCGTAAAGAAGAAGAAGTAGAGGGATGAGGAGGGAAGGTTTGCCGTGGTGTGTGGATTCTGCGGCAGATGGAGAGGGTGGGGGAAAACATAAAATGCGGAGGGAAAGAAATTTGCAGCGCGAATTCCCCATCGGGCGAAAAAGAGAGGACTCGGAGAGTAGGAAGAGAGGAGGGCTGTTCCGCGGAATCGCCCGAGATAAGTCTCCCACAGACCACTGCGAAAAATTATTTGACGGCTTACGCTGCGTTTGATATCATCTTCACTTAAACTCGTCCTCCGTTCTCCTTCCGTGGCAATGCAGTCACTTTCGAAAATAAGCTACAAAACGCTTTGACGAACCCGCGAAGAGATATGGGAAAAAATATCAGCGATGCGATATCTTCAGGGTTATCGTTTGATGAAATTGACTCATAGCTTTCTTATAAAATAATCTTTTGGAAATTTCTAGTGATTTTATTTTGATTTTCCTTGTAAGTATACGTAGTTGAAAAGTAACATAATACCTAAACACTTCAGTCGAAACAGTTTTTTACTCGATATGCTACTCAATAAAACTATAAACATGCCGATATGAATATTGTCGGAGGGGTTACGCTGAGTTTGATATCATCTCACTATCAACTAGCTCGTCCTCCGTCCGTGAAAATGCTGTCACTTTCGAAAATGAGCTGCAAAATGCTTTCACGAACCCACCGCAGATACAAGGAAAAAATATTAGCCATGCATTCATTTCAGGTTTATCGTTTTACTTAACTAGTACATCGCTATCTAATAATTTGATGTACAGAGTATGCATAGTGAATATATTTTGATTTTCTTTGTAAGTATACGTATACTGAAATGAAAGGTAATTTTACTTCTTCGCAATTATTTGAATGCTTTAAAGACGCGTTTCGGCTCGATGAGAAAAGTGCAAATACCTTATACTTTAATACGTCGAACTTCCTTTATATCAAGCCTGAATCGATTGAATTCGTTAAGCAGATATTGTTAAAAAGTTACTTCTACTACTTTAGCTATTCAGTCAAAACAATTCTTTTTTCCTCAAAACTCTTTGACGAACCCGCGCAGAGGTATGGAAAACCAGAAATGGCTAGCTAAAGTGAAATGATGTAAACTGTTTCATTTTAAAGAACACTGAGATATTTCCATATACTCTGTAAGTGATTGCAAATCTCCAATTGCCTTTTTATAATCATAAAAGGGCATCTGCGAGCTATTTCACTAAATTCATGAATAATATTTCATTACAATATCATCAATCAATCTTCAACATATTCGACGGTATAATATCTAATTCAAATCTTCCTAATGCGGCACTGAAATCTATTTCAAAGATAAATGCAAACGATTTTTCGCAAAGAGGTACAAAAATGTCAGCGAAAAATGAAAAACGTCATTGTTCTACCAATCAGACTTCCGCATTTCCCGTATTCTCTAAAGTTTTAATCAAAATACATTAAAATTTGTATTGTGGAGGTTCAGGAGGAGATGCATATATAATAACTTATTATTCTTTTGTTAATGGCAATCCTTCAACTCACAATTTCTAGATAAACTTCACACATCCCACTTTTAATGATTATATTAGATGCTCATTGACTTTTTCGACGGAGATGAGATTTTCAGTACTTTGATTTAATATGTTTCATACTGTAATTTATTAAAATCAATATTTATCAAAACAATTTGTTGTCTCCGAACAAATATATTAAAGAAACGAATTCTTCTTGCGTTTGGGTGGTTGCCAAAAGAAGCTATATCGACAAAATTTTGTGCCTAAGGATTTTGATAAATAAATAAAACTACTATCGATTATTCTTACGATGATTTCGGAAATTCTAACTTTGCAGAACTATCTATCTAGCGAAAATCTCAACTTGCTAAGTTGAGATAATTGCTTAAGCGACCATGCTCGTGATATAGTGACCATGAAGTTTCGCGACGGAGAGTCTCCCGCAATCAGCTTTACACTCCACATAATTTTATGGCTCCAGCATTTAAGCACCTGACTCTGATACGGACCAGTCGAGTACTCATGGCTGGCTCGAAAGACCCAATGTTACGGCTAGCTACCGATTAGGAAGGCGAGAAACCGGTACCGAGATGCATCTTGCCTCCCCCTGGAGCTCCATATTAGCGTTGTTATGGCATCCACGCCGCCAAGTCTAGTTTCATCCCAGTTAGGCTGTATAAACCAAACCATGTAGTCATATGGGGAATCGCTAGAGCAGAATTCCACTAGGTAGATCCACAAAACTGTTACTTGAAGGACGCATTACGGACGCGAGATTGATTTCATTTTGTCTTTCTTCATGAAGTATTGCATTTTTAAAACTAACGGTAAAATTTTGAATTTTTCATGGCACATTTTGCCAATTATTTACTTAGGTCAATTTTTTTTAAGATTAAATTTTTGAAAACGTTATCCGTGGCGGAAATATATTGATCGAGTAGGAGTGGTACGGCCCCTTAATCAAAAATATTCCGCTGTAACTAGTCAATTAAGAGAAAATGATCAATTCACATCTTAACGTGTAAATGTTAGTATTAAAGTGATATTTTCTTGCATGGCGCAAGGATCTAAGAAAATAATTTCGACGACATATGAAGAAGAAATTTTATTGAGTATATTTTTAAGATTACTATCATTTCAGAAATTTTTGCCACACTCCTGGCTTTTTCATGATAACGATGTAGTTTGACGATCATTGCAGCATTAAAAATAAGCATATACTGAAGATAGGAGCCTATTTTATATTAACTGGAGAGAGCTTATAACGTAACCAAGATATCAAATCCATGCACCTTAGAGGTATGCCACAATATCTACGCTAATTATTCGTTTATAAAAATAACACGTTAACGAAACAACCAGTCAACACATTAAAGATCAGCACTCGATGATTACAACGTTCGGTAGCTTATTATTTCTTGAATAAATAAATAAATTTAACCATTGCTGCGGAGAGCGCGTCAGAAAAAGTGGCTGTTTAGCTACTTTTTTCCTAGATAAAATTACTTCATACTGAGTATCCACCAACCTAAAAAAATTACTGTTTCCATTACCCATGAACCAATGGTATAACCCGAGGGGAAGCAACATAAAGATTTGTCATAATTGCATCAAGACAATGCTAAAAGTCACTATCTTCTATACTTACTCGTGAGTATCGCACCGAAAATGCTTTGACCTGAGGAGGGACTCACGTGGGGTTTCTTACATAACCACCTTCTATTCTAACTCAATGTAACAAAACCAATGCGATTGGAACGTAGCAGGAGCGGATCCAGAATATTTTTGGGGGGTGGGAACAAGGATCTGACAGGCTAACGATCTTCTCATACTTGAGATTAAAGACAATATACAACAATTACCTGCTGTAGGAAATATTCCCTTTATTAATACGATAGTTATCAATATGAAATGTGATGATTGAGGCTCCGTAATGGACAAAATAATACGAACGCAATGATAACAGTATTTAAAAAATTGTTTACTTTTTAAGCACCTAGCGGGGCACGTGCCTCCGAGTCCCCCCTAAATCCGCCGAAGCCGAACGTAGCTTGTATTTGCTCCATGAAATTTCTGAAATTTTAACCTATTCGTGAGTTGAAAACTGACCCTAAATAATTTTCAAGGCAGCAGTTTGAAGTATCGGAAGAAAAGTAATTAAACCAACGCAATAGCTGAGAAAATATTCTCAATTCAAATGCTAACTCAGGATAGAAATTGTTTCATACCATGGGGGAGAGGAATGGAAAGCGATAGCACTGCTGCCAACATTGGTTGGACAATTAATTATGGGGTAAAAAAACCATTAAACCTACGTAGGCAGTTTAGGTACGAGAACTTAGGTACGATTGCACTAAGTTCTCTATTATTGTGGGCCAAAGCTATGGATGGAATTGGAAAGAAATTGGATTATTCGCCGCACCGCGCGGACTGCATGAGATGGGTCCCATGAACCACTTAGACCACAAAAAGGCAGGGCAGCAAAAGAGAAGAAAAAAAAGCGAGGCTAATTAGGAATACTTTAATGCACAGCATAGGAATCCGTTGAAACGGGGCAATAAGATTGGGGGGATTTGAAGAACACTAATTATGGATGCTGCACGACTCTTCGGGTCACCAGCCTCCTTTTGATGTCCCCAGGTGCGGCTTTCTTATGCAGTTACATTAGTCGGAGAGGGTGCGAGACAAAGAAAAGGGAGGATAAGAGTGGCCTTAAGTGAAATAAGCATCTCTCTCCCCCCCAAGGGAGAGGATGATGAAGGGTTAAAAGGAGAAGGCCTCCCTCTTTGCCTCCTCCTTCTACGAGCCTCTCCTTGCCTAGCTTTAAACACATCTGAAACCTCTTAACCATACCCGTACTACAGTGACCATGAAGTTTCGCGACGAAGAGTCTTCCACAATCAGCTATACACTCCACATAATTTTATGGCTCAAGCATTTAAGCACCTGACTCTGATACGGGCCGATAGAATACTCATGGCTGGCTCAAGAGATCCAATGTTAAGGACTATTCAGTCAGATAGCCGTTTATTCACTTTGATTAAAATTATTATTTTTGCCATTCAAACTGAACTATGGTATCATGAACAATTTGCCAGAAATATTTTCTATTTTTTGCAAAGTAAATTTTATGGTCTATCTCCATGACTATGGACAAGTTGGAGAATGGAGTATGGAAAATGAGAGATTAAAATCCCCTAAATTTCATGTCCATTTTATTGGGCACTATGAATGAATGGGTTAGGTAAGGATGTGCGGAACATATCGGTACACCGGTCAAACCGGTATAATTTTCCCGCCCTCGTTGAGGCCTAACGATACCACATTATCCCAGCTATGGCAGTGATCGAGGGATGCCTTGAAGTCACCCCCCGCACATTTTTCTCGACTTTCGCTCTTTCTCCATAAATAGATTACTATTTATCTTATAACATATTCATATGTGGCATAGAATATATATGTACATATATTCATATCGGGATTTAGCGGCATATGATTATACTTATGGACTTAAATTCATTTTTAGTACAATTTCTGAAAGTTTCAAGATTTTTCTCGATTGCAAGTGAATATCCAAATATCGTTCAAAACTCCGCCCCCTTTTACCTTCGAGCTTAGTTCCTTAGTACCATACGTTGCCAGCCACTATCTCCATAATAATATAGCTAGATGAACTACGTTTGCACAAAATCAGTCAGAGTTGAAACCATATTAAAATATTAGTGTATCATATAATTCGAAGAAAGTGTTTTCTCATGCGTTATCAGGTTAACAGGGCTGGTTACACATTACAAAATCATTTACGAAAGCTTGAAATATTTTGGAATACTGGAATAGAATATGTGGTAGTACATGAACGAAATTAAAACGGAACATTTAATCTGCTTATATCAAACATGGTGTATTTCTGCGTCCCTCCTCGCGTGCATACATTAGCACCTTAACTTGCACGTGTTAACATACCGTGTAACGAAGCTTCATTGTCAAGTTTGCAGGCATATGCAGATTCTGAGTAACTTCATTTTAAATGCTCCTTTTATTGTGATCTAATTAAACTCAGTAACAAATTGCAAAACATACTGTTCAACATTAAAAGTATTAAAATGAGGAAAAAATGGCAGCAAAAATTTATTTTTTTGCATTTACTACAAATTTTTCAATTACAAGATGAAATTCTGTGAAAAATTCGCCGATATCTCATTGCATTTATCAACAATTTTAACGCCGGAAAATAACACAATATATTTTTTAATTGTAAATTATCCCTATCATCAGGAAATTCTTTTTATTAAGTTCAATTTATGTTCTAGCATTTATAAAACTCGTTCACAACGCTCTAATAATCTCAATAAAACAATATTGAATTTGGCGATGGGTACGAGCTTTCTTAATACACATTGATCATCTGCTGGCAATCTAGTACGGAGTGTAATTAGCGAGCCAAGATCACTGTGTAAGAGGTCAGCCAAGATCACTGTGCATTATGTTTAGTTATTTTAAAAGGTCAGATTTTTACTCCTTCGGCATCTGCATGTTTATAAGGTATGAACTTACGAAACACAAAACATGAAACAAAAAGCTGCATACTTGGTGGTTTTATTGTTACGTGGAAGTACGAGGTAGGCATTCTAGGGAAATTTTCGGTGAGTCTTTACCGCATAGCCGAAACGTTCACTAAATAATATCTGACTAGGCGACAGATGAACGAAAGAAAAGCCAACTCCTTTTATCTATGGACTCCATAATCGGAGCAATGGCAATTCATCCAATATTTCCAGCGATTTAATCATTTTTTCCAGAAAAAAAAATTATGAAACTCATCATGCCCCTATAGCCTCAAGTTTGGCCTCAGCTATTTGCTCATGCGCAGTCACCTCAACTGCTCTTGCCTATATTTACTCTGAGCCACAACGATGAAGTTTAAGAAAGGGCGTACCTCTTTACGCACATTATATAATGGAGAACGCTTTGAGAAGCAACTCAGCGTTGTGGGAAAGGAAGAAAGGATTGATATAAAAGTCAAAGAGTGATGAAATCCCTTTATAGGAAGGAGAGCCTCCGCTTTTTAACGGGCGAGAGAGGAGAGTTAGTTGGGAGGATAATCTGCTTTCCTTGAGAGAGCTGCGAAAATAATATCTCGACGCTGCTGTTGCTGCGAAGGTAAAAGAGAATGAGGAAGAGAAGCGTGACCTTTGATCTTTCTGGCTCCGTCTCCCTTCTCGGCGAGGGCACAAAATGTGGAATTAGATCCGATTGCTCCCACATGAAAATGAGACCCCAGTAGCGAGGATTATCTTATCTCGAGGAAAATGTATACTTTCACCCTGCAGGCTACACATGAAGCCTGAGGATTCTTGGAAGAGCTAGGATCAAGATAATTTCACGGGTAAGCTTGAAATATACTACTTTCCTTCTGCATTCCGACGGCATCAATGTCACAGGTAGGAGGTGGATGCGACACGAATAATGCGTTAATATGGCCCTTTATCCACGGAAAAGTAATTTTTATCGTGAACATTTTTTATTTATCTTTATCTTTAAATACTCATTGCATAAATATTTTATGTAAATAATGATTATATTCATGCAATAAAAGAAGTATGAAGACTGGAGCGAGTTGATTGCATTGGTCCGTTTTTGCGGTGAATTCAGGAGAAGCCATAATTATGCAAGCGTAAATATACAGTCATTAGCGCTAAAATTGAATTACAGATTAATGTCCATTGTCTGATAAAGCATAACATCATAATAAATGAATTATTCGTAAAAAAAAGGACTTTGTGGATTTATTTGCGGGGATGTAAAATTAGCTATTGTTTCGAATGGGTAGATATTTAATCTTATTTGGGATCTAAAAGTTTCCGAATGATTGCGAATCGGAGAGAATGCATCAAACAAATTTTTTTGCGCTCGCAATTTGATAGCAATATTATCAGAACCAATCCCTTTAACTCATATAACTTTATAAAGCCTTAATGAAGACGCATAAATTATCCCTTTCGGTCAAATCACTGTACTGGCTGTTGAAGTAAATGCTGGCTTCATCAAGCATCTGAGGATAGTTTTAAGCCTTTTAGTTCATGCGCTTTCTGGTCATGTATTTACAAAAGGTAATTTTCAAGCCTTCCGCGTGAACGGTGGTGAAATTCACAATTCCACTGGACAGGGGATCTAACCATGGACTTCTGGCTTCCCGGGCCACCGGACAGACCACTACACCATCCAGGTGCCATAATTTCCATGGCATTTCTAGCGACGCTAGATATTTCCTCACAGAGTTAGATATTTAACACTTTCTGGTAATCAAAAGGTCAGTAGTTTTATTCCCATATAGGGGAGTTTTCACTATGGCTATTCAGTATCAAGAATGTGGAAACACAAGCCAAGAGCAATACAATACTAAATGATTAGTGACAAGTGTAACATAAGACTTGCTATCCGCTTTGGTTGAAGAAATCTTTCTTCGTCTTCAAATAGTTCTTGACCTGGCTGCATCCAGACTGCAGTGATCAATGTGTTAATCTTCTCTGCCACTGTTCCGGAATATACCTGGTGACTCGTAAAAGACACAGTAGTCACGATGCCAGGAAACGACAACAATAGACAGGTACAAAACAAAATGGATGTATCCGTGACGGTAGGCAACCTCCTCGATATATGTGTAGAGCATCTTGCCAAGTTCCACGGGTAAAATTCACAAAAAAAATTTAGGCCAGCAATAGGGCGAGAAATCCCGTTCCAACCCACTTGTTCAACTTCCCTCATTCGGCTAAATAACAAACAGTTCACCCCAACTTGATTAGGTGACAACCGATCATTTCGGTTCACTCGGTTCGGAAATAGATTTCTCAACTGGTGCCGTAACAGGAGCTCCAACACGCCCTCCTGAGCAAACTGATTGTCGACGAGTTGACTTTGTGGAAGTCCATGAATAATAATAATAATTGAAACAGCTGTTGTAATTTTCCACGCTTTTTTAATCTTTGCCGACCGGTATCAATGCTAACGCATCATTCAACGCCAAGAGACAGTTCTTGAAAATGATGCGTAAGCATTGAAACCGGTCGAAAAAGATTTTTTAAAAGTGTGAAAATTTACTACTGCTGTTTCAATAATTATTACGCCCTCCTGAGATTGAAGGTGGTGGAGATCTGAAGACTGCAGACTATATTCTATTGACTCTGATAAGTGGTGCAAACTTGAGGGTGAGAGTCCAGTCGAAAAATTCCGGAAATTATCGTAAAATACAATTAAAATGATGGGGATTTAAGGATGGGGAACTTTTGCAATGTCAAACTACAAAGTACCTTATTACATGGAGCATTTCTATCTTTCAACCAAGAGTGCAAGTATTATCACCTTAAGTTCGCCAATTTTTTATTGACGATTGTGATTAAGTTTAAAATAGAAAGAGAACCGTATTTTTTCCGTTCTATAACCGAACTCTACTTCTCAAGCTATTAGCGGTGAAAAATTGACGGCCCTAACCATTTCGAAGATAAGTTGATGACGTCAATATCCCATGGCAAGCTTCATTTCAAAAGTCTCCATCGTATAGAAACAAGAAAGCAGGCTTAAAAAATAACCTCTTGTGACTATCGATTGAAAATAAGTTCATTTATGTTGGCTACTCATGGATATAAAAAGCTTCATGGCATGGTTGCTCATGAAATGGTTTGCATTGGTGCTGCCTCTGAACGTAACTAATATAATTAGGGATAAAAAAGTCACATTTCTTCCATTCCGCTGGAAAGGTAAACAATGCATGAGCATTATCCACATAATATAGGATTTTTAATATTCCGCCCAAATTAATTCCACGAAAAATTTAGTGTGAGCTTTTAACAGAATTAGATCGAATTGGAAAGCATTGCTCTTCTTTGATGATGAGATTAGCTTACTGGATTAAATTCCTCATTAGACCGTAACTTTGTAATAATCCCGTATATAAATGTAAATAATGATAATTGTAAATTATGTACATTCATCAATTTGATACATAGCTAACAAGCTGATATACTTTGGGAACATTAATAATCTTAACATGTTGATTATTAAAGCGCATCGATTACAACCGAGCAAATTGAGTTCGCAATAATTTCACAAACGAAAACGCAAGGATTTAAAAAAAGTAATTAAAAAAGTATTTTAAAAACATTTCCACGGTGAACACCGCTGAAAATTCCATAACGGTATAAAATATCACATTCCATGAGTTACATTAATCATCATTAATACTGTAATATCCGTCTATAATGTAAAATACAGGATACGTTGATTTAATATATTATCCTTTAATACAAGTGCCTACAAAACAAAAACTAAGTGATGTTAATGAAAAATATTCTGTAGTGTTGTGTAACCCTTTCGACAAGAAATAAAATTGCATTTGAGGACTACTACCATATAATACTGCGGAGTTTAAATATAAAAACTCTTTTTCATCGGTATTTTACGCACACTGACGAATTTTCTGATCTAGGACCTCAAACATGTAACATTAAGCAATGAGAAATTAATCCTAACAACATACTTACTGATCGCTAGTTTTCATGTAGACATAGATAGACATATTGATTTAATAGAAGTACAAACGTTCATTAACGATTTATATTTTTCCACTGATACTTCTAAAAGTTTCGAATTAATGTATGCACTGCATTGATATAGCCACATTCAAAACTCTTGCTCACGAGTAGTTCGCGACGTTCGATTGGCAAATATTAACTTGGCGTCCTAAGCAAGCACTTACACTAAGTGAATCGATTTTGGAAGCAAGCAGCCTTGTCCTTGGGAACGACAAAGTTTGGTACTCTGGTCCTTAACTATTAAACTGGGAGAGCTTCAAATGGCCAGTTATGATAATGAGAGAACATGCCCCTTCATGAGCGCAATTTTGACCTTTCGGAATGTTGTATACTGTAGGAATGTTGGAAAAAAATACCAATATTTATTTTCCCAACCAAAAACTGCTAGATAATTTAATTAAACATGAAAGGTTTAGCTTAAACTGAGCAGCAATTATGCATAATATGTTTCATTTATGATACAAAAAAATATTTAATATGAAGCAAATATTAGCCTCCATTCTGTTAAATTTACTTCAATAATGTTAAATATATGGTCCCAATCCGTAGGAGACCGAGGCATATTAATACCCTTAATACGTTTACACTCTGGTAAAATTTCAAAAATCGTTAGGTGGACTGCACCACTTGTCAGACAATATTGAGGCTGTTTCCAGACCGACCTTTTTCTAACTTTTGCAACGTCAAACTACAAAGCGCCTTAGTTCATGGAGAATTTCCATCTTTCAGCCAAGAGTGTAAGTATTATCATCTTAATTGGCGCAAATAACAAGTCATAGCTTGAGTTTGATTTCTTCATACTTAGGCTTAATGTAATAGATGTTCGCAGTTTTAAACTGACCAGCAAATCTTTGGGCCTATTTACTTCCCCAAACCAAAACAATTCAGGTACAGTGTAAATTAGTCCCATTCAGAGCATAACAAGTTTGACTTGGGCTTACCAGAAATAATTTTTCGGGTCCACTGATGAGGCAGGAAAAAATTACATGCAACAGAGGTTAGGCCATTCTTGTGGTTTACGTTTTGTTTCTAAACAGCTTTCGAGAAAAA
The DNA here is from genome assembly GCF_921293095.1 of Ischnura elegans. Lineage (NCBI taxonomy): Eukaryota > Metazoa > Arthropoda > Insecta > Odonata > Coenagrionidae > Ischnura > Ischnura elegans. Next base: position 103,441,215 of record NC_060247.1, read on the forward strand.
TACAAAAATCAAAAGCCTAATTCCCCCCATTCCTATGGTATGGTATTTGGGGGGAGGGAGAGGAGGTAATTCGCAGCTAAGGTCATGTTCACTACATGTGAAGGCTATAGAATGAAGGGTGGAAAGAAACGCGGCGTCAACGATAGCCTGCTTTCATCGAAAGGCGACGCGGGGATCACGGCTTGACGTCACATCCGACGGACAGAGTGAAGTATGAAGAATACACATTTGCACCCGACGAGGATCAGATGCTGGCGTTTTCAATTTTGAAGGATTTATATCATGCATAATATTCACACATCCTTCATTTCTTATTTTAGTTACCCTTAATAAAGTCCTCTAATAGTAGAAAGAAAGGGAACTTTCTGAATAAGAGGATAAATTCATAATACTTAATATTTTTAGCCAATTATCTATATTATCAATCTTAAGCAGTCTTTCAATACAGCAATGAATAGGCGCACGACCAAGAAGTCCTAGCGATATTGTTTTGCTCGGCAGTTACTCAGTTATTATTATATCTTAACTCCTTGGGCATTTCAGGTTTCTTAGGTCGCCGGACTCCCTGGATGGGTCATTGGGAGACGAGACTAATGACGAGGGAGCGGTCGGAGGAGGATGGATGCGGGAGATGAGTGTGGTGGTCCAGGAAGAGGGATGCTGTCGCCAAGGAGAGGAGACCTAGGTAGGGAGATTGATGACCCATGAGGTCAGAGTCGGAGAGCAGGCGATAACGGCACGAGCCGTGAGACAGGAAGTGCAACACACACAGGAAGTCCTGGCAATTTCAACAGCGCCGGTCATTTACAAGTGACAGTGGGGGATATTTGGATGCGTTGAGAAAAATATTTATGATTGGATACCTTTCAAAGGACACTGTTTTTGTAATTTGTAAAATTTCATGTCGGGATATTTTGTATTTCTGTAATAAATATTTTCACAGCGTATTTCATATCAGTGCTGTGTCGAAGGAATGCGCCAAGCAAAAGAGCCCAAGGTGACGTATTCCATATAAAGATGCTAAGTTCAAATTTTCAAATTCCTGCCTTAATTTTTCTTCACCAATATAGCACAACGCACTCTATATTATACAGTTATACGGTCCTAGATGCGGAATTCTTCTTCCACCGATTTCATAATTGAAAAATATTCCTTGGAAAATACAAGTGCGAGATAGCATGAATCCCAGACAGTCCTAAGCTGAGAGTATATTAAGGAAAAAAGAGCCAAATCCTGACAAATCAGTACGAATCAGATCTTTTCATTCATAGAGTCACAACCATTACTAGCAGCATACGGAGAGAAACCCGTAAAACCTACATTAGATTTGAATGAAAAAATATAACTACGGCCATTTTCAAACCGTATTTTCGAAGTGTTTCATTTAAAACACAATTTATATCACAATTAGAGTAGAAAATGAATTGGAAACACGAAATAAATAAGAATATTGACTTTTATAGGAAGAATGTTCTTTGCAATAGCGACCATGTAGCGATTCAGTGAAAGCTTCCATTAAAATTGACGAACTTGGCATCTTAAGAGTATATCGTGCTTCAAAATTGGAAATACCACCATCCAAATTGATAACCATGAGCGGATAAGGCATTTAAATTCCTTTCAAAAGACCCACGGAGGAAGAAATTTCAGCTATAGCACACAGTGTGTGCTCACGCCAAGCAGTTATAACGGCGAAATATCTTCGATGATAAAAATATAGCCTTGATTAAAATTCCATCAGCCCTTTTGAATCCAAAGATAAGGGAAAATAAACGCGTATCTCGTGTGTGAGATTAAAGCAAACGTAAGGTGATACAGAATCATTTTTAATACAAAAAATTCCTTTAAACGCTCTCACAAAGTAATATACTTCAAATACTAGACCTCATTTTTTCACCAGCAATAAATGACATAAAGACATTATGAAGAATATATATTTGTACCCGATGAGGATCAGAAGCTAACGTTTTCAATTTTGAAGGATCTATATAATGCATAAAATTCACTCAATCTTCGTTCCTTACTTTAGTTACCCTAAATATATCGTCTAATAATAATGTCAAACAAGTAAAAATTATTGCACTAACTCGAAATAAAAAGGTGGTTTCTGAATAAGAGGTAAAATGCAGAGTACTCAATGTTTTTAGCCAAATATCTATATCATCAATCATAAACAGTCTTTCAATACATCAATGAGTAGACGCACGACCAATAAATGCTAAAAAATGCTAGCGGTAATATTTCATGCTTGGCATTTTACTCGATGGACGTTTATAATCTTATTATCTCACATGAGTGCTAATGATTTTACTTATTTCTTCCATTTTTCGCAATTTTAAGATATGTTCAATAATGTCACCGTTTCCACTTAAAAACTGCATTTGGATGGGTTATCGCAGAGACACTTCAGGACTACAATTTTTATAACGTACGAGTAAAGATAGTGATCAATAGTTGAGAGCAAAAGTGGAGTCAAATATGAATTGCAGATATAATGATAGAAACCGAATAAAGAAAGCAAATTTAAGACTTAAAGGCGAAGCGTTAATCTATATCAGAGGATCAAATTTACACATATTTGTGACATGTTGCCACTTTAAAACTTAAAAACTAATCACATTACAATTTCTAGGGTTTATAAATCTAATTTCTACACCATTTGTCAGTTTAGAAAACATAATAATGTTGGCAATTCTATTTTAATCGAATTTATTGGCAGGTTTTAGCCATTTATCTTCCTGGCCACTTATCGTACATATGCTCAAAATTTCAAGTAGTTAGATTAAATTTTCAATCAAGTAATTAGTCAAGAAAAAAATCCATTCTAGCGGGAATGTTTCTCCCTCATAAAGTAGTCTTTGATCAATTTGTGACGCATTATGGCATCCTAGCCATATTTTACAAGCGCCGCACTAACGCTACTAAAAACGACAGGATACAAAGGAGAAGAATAATACGAATAAAGATGCAGAAAGAAAGGATCCGGGCACTTTTTATTTTCGGGAAGACGGAATGTGGGGCATGCGACCTTGGAAGACACGACTGAGGCTGCAAGGGTAAGGCTGAAAGGAAGGAAGGAAGGACGACTCGAAGGACGAAACACGCCGTATCTTCCGAGGGATCGGGGAAGGGAGAGGTGTGCTTGAGGGGACGAAATAGGGAGGAGGTCTTTTTTGGACCTCGTATCTCGCTTACCGCTGCCTCCTTTTAGCCCAAGAAAAGAAGACGAAAAAAAAGCGAAAGGCCTTACGCGGGAAAAAATGAGGAAAAAAAATGATGAAACATACGGAAGGGGGGGACGAAGAGAGAGATAGCGTGGTGTTGGGTGGGGTGAAGGACGGCAGAGGGTTTGCCCACTTGACGTGGTTTGAGGGCACTGTCTGTCGAGGGCTTCCCAACTCTGACACCCTCCAGAACCCCTCGTCCACACCCAAAACTTCCCCCACCGCTCTGCCGCTTCGAAAAACTCCTTTCCCCACCTCCTTCTGCCCCACCCTTGACAGCTACCGTGATCCATCTCCGTTGGCGCTGTGCTTTGTGCCCCACGTTGGGAGAAACTTTTTTTCACGAGACAGATGGGAAGAGGCAGGACTCCAATGCTGAATATCTGACGAGAAACTGCACGGGAAAATTATGGGAGTACTGTACGGACGGAAGGAATTGAAAACTGTAATCATAATAAAAACTCTCTCTCGCTCCCTGGGGGGACTCTGCCTCCCAAAAAGGCCTGAGGCTTTTAATGGCCACTCATCCAGTTCTTTAAATTTTGGTATTCCATTGGTCCTTAGATAAGATCTTTTTTTTCAAATGGCTAGATTAGAAATATGCAAAAACTCAATAGAGACTCCGCTCGATCATTCGCTTAGAAATAAGTCAAAGTTCCCATTTCACTTGTAAAACTAGAGTATAGTATAAAGACTGCAATATTAAAACGAATTTTTACTAAACAAACAACGTTTTTCTAAAGAACTACTGAAATATAATAAATTTTTATTATAGCCTGAATGAGTCTCTAAATTATATAGGCAACACTCAATAGGCAATTTCAAAAGGCAGAATTGGGGTTGACTAAAAATCCAAAGAAACTATAAGAATGACTCAATTCTTCTTCTCCTCGCTTCTAACTCCTACTCACAAGTTTAACTTCTCCGTTCTAACATCCATCGTCATGTAAGCTGTCGATATTTTTCAGAGATGTTTATGGAGGGCTGAAAAACATTTTCGTGCAAGTCAATTTTTATAATATTGAGATATACATGGCAACTGATTCCTCATTATTTGATCTACCTAGAAATGCAAAGATGCAAGTTAGAAAGACACTTGGTAGCTCCAGGTAGCATCACAGACCGTAGGAAGCCCTCAGCGCAGTTCCAACTTCTTAGCGAATTATTATTTAATTACTGAATAACTATGATCTTTTACTCGTATCAATATATTATGTTCAGGCTTCACTTGGTGGAACAACATACCCATAAACGGATTTAGGGCACGTGTCCCCCCCCAAATGCTTAAAAAAAATAGACAAGATTTTTATCACGGCTATCATTACGTTCGTTTTGTTTCGTACGGCCGTAAGTAGCCTCAATCATTTCACTTCATATTAATAACTTTTATATTAAAATAAAGAAAGTATTACGCATTATAATTGTTGCATGTTGTTTTTAATCTCAAATATAAGAAGACAAATTGCCTGTCAGGTCCTTGAATCCCCCCCGCCCCCAGAAAAAAGTTCTGTATCCGGTCTCGTACATACCTATCGAAATAAACCGGTTGGTAATGTTCCACAAAAACTTTTATTGTTCCAACCTACGGTTTCGACTTGTATTCATGATAACTACTATTAGTAATTGATAATGAAAATATAAATGTACAATATTGTTGAAGTTAATAGTAATTGTTTTAACGAAATGTTAATTTAAATCAACAAGGGAAAGTGTTGAAGTTTATAAATAAGTAAAGGTTGTCAAGGGTAAAAATTTGTTCATAAGTTACCAGTGCAGATGAATAAATAAGTTAAAAAGAGATAATAAATTTATAATGACTATAAACTGGTCGAAACCCTGGGTCGGAACAATAAAAGTTTTTGCGGAAGTGATTTATTTCACAGTATTCACACCAATATGTTTCTAAGCCCTCCATACTATGAGTTTCACGGTTTCTCAAACGTTGTAGCCTCCTTAAGAGGCTAGCCACGATAAGGGATGAGTTAGTGTGGAGTAGGAGAGGGATGAGGGATGAGATAAGGAAGCGATGATGGAGGGTCGACCATCTTCCAAAGCTTTCCCCTCCCACCACCGCCTCCCGCCTCCCTCTCTCAAGAGCGAAGATGGCGAAGGGGAAAGTGGCCAAACTCCCCATAAAAGCTTTCCCTTCTCCAATACACAAACCAACCCCCACACTCCACCCTCAGAACCCCCTTACCCCACCGCCCAACTCACCTGCGACCGCCGACGTACTCTAACCGCCTTGCACCCAACACCAATGGCTATCAAACAGGTGCGGCTAGATGGGGTGTGGTCAAAACCGATAGGCAACACTCCACCCCCGGCCCCCTAATGCACCTCAACCCTCTTACATCCCCCTCAAGAGATTGGCTCATATTTTTTCCTCGGGGGATGCTTCGCAGCTTCAATAGCTCAGATGATATCGCTGAGGAGAGATTAATGCAAGCCACAGCCTGCAAGCAATAGACCGAGATGCACGTTTAAAGCCTAGGTATCCAAGTATGTGAAATACAAATGATATCGTTGGTTAAGAAATAATTCAAGGCTTTACGGGGTTGAAACCCGGTCTCCATATTGACACTACATGGAGACTGCCACGGAGAGCGTTTATTGTACATTTTTGCACGATCCAATCGAAAAAAACTATTGACAATATTCAATTCTCAATTCAATTCAAGGACACTGGGAAGAGCAATATCAGGGAAAGGAAGGAAATTGCTGGGGAGAGGAGAAGTGAAGGGCTTAAGTTTGCCATTATCAGCCCACAGTCATACTGTAATGATTTAATTTTAATTTTACCCTGTAAAGACAGAACGAATATTCATTTTTATATGGTATTAATTAGTCCACATATATCTCACCTACGCACTTATAATAACAAACGCCAAACTCCTGTTCAACTATTTCAAAAGGCAGAGATTATTGGGGTTGACTAGAAACCCAGAGAATGTATAAGAACGACTCTGCTCTTCTAAGTCTTCCTATTCAGGTAAACTTCTCCGACTTAATTACCATCGTCATAAGAGCTATTGGCAATATTCAGAGATTTATAAGACGAACATCATGGTTTCTTAAAATTTCCCTTGCATAAATATTGATGATAAATAATACTAATTAAAAATTGTAAGCAACCACTGTATTTCAATGAATATTCTAGTATTAAAAAAATAACAATTCTCGTTCCTGCGAGTATTGAATGTTATCGTCAGCAAACAGAAAATTTGCTCACACTACAAGGGTAAAAATATAGGAAATACTCAAGAAAATCAGAGCGTGGGAAAGAAGGAGACGTTGGAGGTCAAAAGGGCGTCAATGGTTGGGGAACGATCTCCAGGAAGTGCTCGCGGAATAGGGCATTACGTTCTCACAACAGTACGACCACAAATTACAACGAGTTGACGTATGATAATGCCCTCTATAAACAACTCTGATAAATACGCAATAAAAACAGTGGCCTTATATAGTGCTCATTCATCAAACGCTTTACGGCCTCTTTTCCTCTTCATAGGACAGGCAAGAGTTCTATGGGAACAGAAGCTCTTTTTCTGCGAAGGCGACTCCAGCACCCATCGAAGACCTGGATATCATTAACCACGTATTTATATATATTGCTATTGTCATCGAATGTTCGAATATTATTGGCTTGGCAAAGTCAAGTACGGTGAGTCAGTCAGTAACCAGAGCGCCAAGAGAACGATGCACGACATGTAGGCGATGTTAGCCCATTTCGAGTGGCTATCTTGGTATCTGTGGCAAAACTTGAGGAGACTATTCATCTGACACATTATCACTTTCTGCGGGGTGTACCTCACAGAGATACCTCTCGGTCTATGTTAACAGCGATAAATGCGTAAAAGGCTATTTCTTACAGTTTTTTGAGAAAATAGTAACCCACGAATTGAATGGTTTCGAGTTACTGGGTTGTCTACCTCATACCTAGAATATATTCCGTGTACATTCTGCAAACCTTCCGCACTTTACTCCAAGTCGGCATCTTAAAATGGACACACCGAGAATACGGGATCGGCTCTATGTGATATGGTATCTATGACCATAGACAAAAGCCTTAAAAATAAAAAAGGGCATACTAGAATCCACAGTGGTCTACGAGAAAACCCCCGTGAAAATTCTACAGCTCACGCATGCTTGAGGGTAGTGATACGAAATGGACTCTCACTTAACGTTACGTCATCCCTCTAAGCTACGATTAATGTAGCCATATATTTTTAGGGATTTATCCTAAATGAGTGCATATGAGCCTTACAGGTGAGTAAGGATTAGCATGCAGTATTAATACATGAAACTAATCAGCATACACGCTTTATTCTCCCAGTGATGAAAAGTTATTTTTTTACTTTTCTAGCACAGTTTATACTGTTTTGGAAAAAGTGTGCTTTTATAATCAATTGAACTCTATTTTTACTTCTTACTTTTAGTAGTAAATTATTAAATCGATTAAACCAGGGCTGTTAAAGAAATTTCTACGCAGAAATTAATGACTAACGTCATTTTTGAGAAATTTTTAAAAACAATTTTTCCATACAGAAATTAAGTTAATTGATTAGAGCAGAGCTGAACAAGATTTCAAACCTGTGATTATAGAATATTTTATTTTCATCAGAAGTAAGCGTGTAAAATGTCAAGCTGATCTCAAGTCTGACAATTGGAAGTGGGTTCGAAATGATTTGCGAGGTTCCATCGATGAGGGACCAAGGGGACTGTATACAGAAGGCCCAATTTCATCCCAATGAAGGCTGATATCTGTTCCCAATTCCGTCGAATTTTAATCGGCTCTCAAACATGTCCGCTGCGCGGTGATGAGTACAATGCGATTCACTTTTTTCCAATATTTTGCTGAACAATGTTTATAATTGCGAGGAATAGCATGGAGCTTTCATTAATTTGATAGGTCACATCATCATGTATATAAATTTTCTCCGTGAAACCCGGATCAATTTTTCCGTCAGCGACGCGTGTGGCGACTCCTGTAAACCCATTTAAATGCGCGGGGTATGACAGCACACTGACTTGAGAATCCTCTTTCTTAATATTCCTGGATGAAACAGACAAAGAGACGAAGTAAGTCAACCTTTCAGAAGACGAGTGTGCCACATGGATGTCCCATAGTGTTTCATTCGTGCCCCTTTTTCCATATGATGGCATAATTTTCAGTAGCTGCACATTATTAAGTCCTCGAAAGCCTCACATAGTAGTTTGTTAGTAATCGTAACATGGAATGCATTAAATGGCGCGCTCACGGAAGTGGGTTGTGACCAAGGAGGCTGTAAATATCTGGAGGGGGCACCACTTGTTTCGAGCGCGGGGCGAAGTGTGGCCGGAATGGGGGTTGTTGGGTAGGACAAGCCACGCCCACTTTGACCAAAACATAGGCAATTCCATGAGGGTCAATGCTTACTATTTGGCGAAATATTTGGTCATAACTCGCTAATGCATTAAAATAACCTATGGAACCCACAATGTGAACCTTTTTTTCTTACCTCATCGGTAGACTTCGTGAAGCTATGACGTGAATATCTTTTCCCAGGGAAAAAATATTATCAATCACCACGGTTACGTTCTACAACCAGGTCAACTTAAAATAAAATTTTACGAGAGTAAACTAGTTATTTACCTGTAATTTTAATGGTATTTAATCTTATAATAGCCAACGAAAATCTAAAAATTACAGTAAAAAAGTATATTTTCAACGAAATCCCCACCAATAAAGCGACTAACAGACACAGAGTTCATAAATTAATAGAAGTATCGCGAATGATGGGAAAAATCTGTTGACAATCACCAGCGAAATACAAGTGATTAGGGTAGCATTTTTCACTTGATGTAGCGCATTTTCAGATCAAAACTTAGCCACCTCAAAATATCAGTCGTGCACTAAGTCCAAAAATTGTCAAACTAAGATGGCGGGACTTTGACCACGCTAAATACTCGGAAATAGCGCCTCCAAATATTTACAACCTCCTTTGCTGTGATTAGGCCACTTGTGTGGCACACGCGCCGTAACATTTTTCTGTCAGCATCACTTATAGCAAATTTTGTACGATGTTTGCCTTCTTCCGCGCGCAAGCAATGTTCGGTAAGTTTATACTACTTATATGTGTACCTCGGCGAGTGGCCTGCTTCCTTGCTTCCTCCACAGGGGAGGGGGCGGGGGTAGAAGTGACCAAACTCAACCCTTCCCCCGGGGTGATTAACAAAGCTGCACTCCTACAGTGTACGAGCGGGGATTCCCAGTGGTACCGTTTATTGAAAAAAACAGTGATTCTTCTTCAGGGTTCATTTTCTCTTAGCTTGGCTGACGCACGGGTATTTTGGGTCTTTTGCTTGGGTGAGAGCAAGGGTCTTAAACCCGCGGCCCCTATGCCGCATGAGGCCCACCAGCTAGGCTCCTAGAGGCTAAATAAAATATTGCATCTACAATAATAAAACCAATTATCGACTCACTCATAAATAAACAATGTCAAAAATCGCATTGATTGATTGAACTTTTTAACCAATAAAGATTGTTTCACTTCGAAATTATATGTTTTTTTTATATTTTATCGATGTGGTGGTAAAGTGACGTAGAGCATTGTGGCCCTCCGGACGATGTGAAATCGAGTTTGGGCCCTTATATTAATAATCGATACCTCCACTGCACACACGCTCAACAATCGCCCACCGAATCAAATCCGCTCATCTAGTACTACTAGGGATACTAGATGAGAGGGTGGGCGATTGTAGAGCGTTTTTGCAGAGGAGGTGTCGTAATGGTTGAAGGCCTCTGGTTCAGAGCGTCCTCTTTGCAAGCTCGCAAAATAGTTAACGGAATTGGAAGTGTTCCGTGTTCATTTTCTATTCAATTTTCAGTGCAAAAAAACGAGTAATAATGACGTGGAAATACTGTCGAGGAAGAGATAAGATAAAATTCCTGTACTCACGTTGCGAGCTGGATCTCCTTATGATGTTCTCTAAGAAGGTGTTCTGCGGCGCGACGAGACCCCTCCTGCCGCCCGGCATCTTCGAGGAGCGGTGAGTGAGCGCTGGTTCATACACTCACACACGACCCTTCAATTAACACACTCTCTCTCACTCACTATCTCTCCCTCTCTCTAATACTCAATCCTTTTCCGTCATATTGTTCAAGTTGATCACAAAGAGAGAGAGAGAGAAAAAGAGAAAAAAAAGATAATTCTTCTTCTCCTTCTTCTTGTTGAAATCTTCCTTTTTTTCTACATCATCTCCCTATTTTTTTAAAATCACTTTCTCATATAGTAGATTTTTTTCTCTCTATATATTTATATGTATGATCTTTCCTCTCAGGAAAGAGATGAAAAAACAAGTGAGTCCTCAATCGCGTCTTTTTTTTAATTGAGAGTCGCGCGAGGGGGGAGGGTGGATACGATGTGGGGGCGGGAGGGGGGAGAGGCCGGATGGAGGAGGTGAGCAGAAGCGGAGTAGTGTTCGACTGTAGTCAAACACACACACACACACACGCACAAGAAAACAGTTGAAGTAGTCGGTGTCGGGAAGTTAGAAAAACTGTGGTGGTGGTGACGGGAATTGGTTGTTTTAAACTTTTTTTTTAAGAGACGGTTTGAAAAACAAGGATTTGTTCAAGGCTGGCGGCCGGATGAAAGAGGTTTTTTTGTTCTATTTTTAGAGGATGAAGGACACGATTGCGGCGAAGAATATGGGTTTATTCTGGCTATATTATTTTGTTATTAAAAAAGAGAGGAGGTGATCAAGATGGTGGTGTGATGATTCTGGTGCTTTCTCAATTGGTAGTGGCTGATTTTGGTGCTCGTGATGACAGTGCTCTCTTAGTGGTTTGTCGTGCAGGGCCGGTTCAATATGATGTAGGAGAAAAAATGGTGAAGAAGAAGTAGAAGTGGATGATGAAGTCTAATGATGGTGATGAGGCAGATGAAGACGCCGCGGTTGATGGTTGGTTGGTGGTGGGTTGTGGTGAAGTCTCCAGTCACCCGATAACTCGGGGTTACTAGAGCAACACCAAGGGGTGGTGTCCTTGAAGAAGGTGGTGACGGTTGGACCGCAGAGATATACAGAGAGGAACCTGGACGAAAGAAAGGGGAAATTCAGGAGATTGGTATTTTCAATCCGGCTGCCCGATTCCTCGAAAGGAAGGATAAAATAAAGGTATTGGTGTTTGGAGTGGTACGTAGGGAGTTTTTGGGATGGAGTAAAAGGGATGATACAAGATTGAGTGAGCGGAGTGTGAGGATTATTAGGATTGGGTGGTGGAGGATGGTGGAGGGGGGTCGGGTGGTGGGTTTAGGAGCAGGGGGGGGGCGCAGGGCTTAGTCACCACTCCACGCCCGCCCCCGCGCCCGCCTCAGCTCCTCTACCCGCCGCCGCTGTCCAACAGCCGCTGATCCTCTCCTGACCCCATCGCGTCGCGACGCTAGGCGCCGGGCCCGCCTCCGCGGTCCGCCTCCATTGTCGACGGCACGGCGCCCGGAGGCGCCCCGGGTGGGCCGGACAAGCGTACCCTGCGAAGGAAAAACAAGAGACAAGGTAAATATTAGTTAAGTAGTACTCTTTCATATAGTCAACTCATTGTCAAGTCATTGTTTCGATTAAAACTTTTCTCGATCTACACTCCAAATATAATCTTAAAATTAACACGGGATCCTACTGGTCAAGATAAATATTCCGGAAAAGGGGCAAAAGTAGGAAATGCTAAAGAAAAACAAGAGACAAGGTAAATATTAGTTAAGTAGTACTCTTTCATATAGTCTACTCATTGTCAAGTCATTGTTTCGATTACAATTATTTTCTCGATCTACACTCCAAACATAATCTTAAAATTAACACGGGATCTTACTGGCAAAGATATATTTCCCGGAAAAGGGGAAAAAGTATGAAAATATTAGTTAAGTAGTACTCTTTCATATAGTCAACTCATTGTCAAGTCATTGATTAGTAATGTTAGGCTTTTTCAATTATTATAGTCTTCATTTACACTACAATTCTATTTCATCCTATCTCAATCTAAACTCAAAATATAATCTTAAAATCAACAGGTCATACCTATATATGTGGGATCCTACCAGCCAAGACATATTTTCCTGAACAGGTTCGAAAGTAATTACATTATTAAAACTAATTTATTCAGAGCAAATTTATAACGAACTGTAATTTAAAAAAACTGTAATCACACCTAAAAAACATAAATGCCACATGGAAATCAACTACCAATATAAACAAGTCATAAAAGCTAATAACAACCTCTAATATCTCCCTTTGTTCACATAGCATCAGAAAAAATACAATAACAACAAATAGCTCTTAAATTCAAATTGGCCGGAGGTACCTTGAATTAATTTTTACATCGTTCCATGAATTATAAAAAATATATTACATCTAACAAATAAATCCTAAAAATAATGACAAACTCCTAACGTCCCCTTTGAGTTTTAGCAAAAAACTACCCAAGTATCCACAATCTTCATCTAAAGTGGATCAAAATAAGATGCTTCATTCTCCTGAGAATAATGGGAGTCTATGTTATCATACTTCTTCGGGGAAAAAATGTTGTCACAGGGCTAAAAACATTTTTCTACGTATAAAACGTGAATTTAATCCGTTGGTTTAAGAATGAATGTACAGTTTATACTTATGCCGTAAATATTTATGTCACCACGTAAATACATCAGATCAGTTTCCACTAATGCCTAGTAACCTATTTTCCAGACTATGCAAATCAAATCCAAACACTACTACTACTACGACATGTGGGAATACCAGGGAATGATAAGGCAGATTCTGCAGCCAAAGATGCACTCAGGTCTCCGGATACAGATTTTCAATTAATGCCAGCGGAAGATTTAGGAAATGCCATGAGGGATATACTTAGACAAAATTGGAAGACGCAATGGCTTGAAATTCAAAATAACAAACTTCGGGAAATTAAGCCCGTAATAACTGCGTGGCAGACCTCTATAAGAAATGTCCGCAGGGAGGAAGTGGTTTTAGCACGCTTAAGAATTGGTCACTGCTTATTAACCCATTCATACCTCTTAGCCGAAGAGAGAATACAGCCCCAATGCTTAAATTGCGATTGTCCACCAACAGTGCGACATATCCTGACGGACTGTGCCAGATATCGGACTGCACGGACGAATCATAAGCTCGGAGATAACCTAGCTGAGGTACTAGGAGACACTCCCGTAAACATTTCCCGACTGATAGCATTCCTACACTCAACTCGACTTTTCAATAAAATATAAATGATGCCTCTTGTAAATTATTGACATGTTAATTTCAGAAGGGGCCTAAACCCCTTTATTAATTCCAGTCAGTGAGTGGTGCAAAATGGCCTTAGCCGCCGACGCACCCTATAAAAGAAACTACTACTACTATGAAAATCAATTTTCAAGGATTTTTTCCTCTACGTGATTCGAGTATTTAAACATCTAAAAAAATATTGGAACACATAAGAGTAGTTATACCACAGCTTCTCTCTCACAACGTCTCAGTAATTCTTAAATATTATCTTACAATAAACAAGTCCAAGTTTATCATACGGGATGTCACTGGCCAAGAAATATATTCCCGAACAAGTAAGGAAGTTACTATATTATTAAAACATATATTCAGACGACATATGGAGTACATGTTTATTGAACGGCAATTAAAAAAAAAGAAAACATGTCATCATTAGGCGTAGGTACACTGTCTCCACATGTTTCTTAACTAGGTGGTAACTTGTAAACGTTGAATTGCATCGCGTGTTAAGAAATAAACGCTGTGAAAATTTACTTTAAAGACTAATCATGGAGCAAAGTTATTTTCTGAGCTCAAAAACACGTTAATGTCATGGAAAAATTGGCCATGAAAATCCATAACAAAACAAGAACTAAAAAAATTAACCCATATTGGTCAAGAAACAGATTCCTAAAGATATTTTTTACCCTAAGATGCCATGGGAGGGAATTACATCCCATCAACATCGGGAAAGGCTAGCACGAAACCGTGGGATGCAGCTCGGGATTCTGGGCCATATGTCATCCGAGAAATGGGATTTCCAACGACACATATCTGGGGATGTAACGATCCCTGGAGTAGCAGAATGATTCAAGTCTTCAAGTGTCTCATGGGTTTTTATTACATGATACTCGTTATTCGAGCAATTCTACGGTATAGCACAAAATTATGTTTAAATTCTCCAACTTATGAATCAAATAAGAATGCCATGTTAAGGTATTTTAAAGCATTAAAATAATTATTAATTAATTAATTATTAAAATAATTTTCGTATGGCAGAAAAAATCGAGATAATATCAATTTGCATCAGCCTTCTAAACACAGGTCAAGAGACCATGAGTCAGGGAATCATGAAGAAGAGGAAAAAAATGAAAAATTATAAAAAAAGATGATCCTTTACGTCTCATAACTTGCCTCTCAAGATTCCCTCCATAATGAATAAAATCTCAAGAAGTAAGATATGAGGGAAATTTACTATGCTACAGCAGTGATGTCATGCCAAAATTGGCAGTGCCGGAGAGCACTTTCCTAAAATATTTTTACAAGTAAACTATTCCTCTTTGTGTCTTTATTACAAGTTACGTCTGCATATTTTTTTAATTAATTTTTTTCGGTTACGAATGTATTTATCAGAAATTTTGAAGCACTAAAATTTGTTAAAAGTGTTGGTTGACTATTATGTCATTCCTTAAGTATCGGAACGGCGTTGCGTCGCATTTGTGCGCCATGACACCACTGTGTTAGAGCTGAAATTACAATGTTTCAGCAAATTTATAAAGTAGAATTGTAACGAGACCAATTTTCAACGAACACGACGTAAGGGTACACTAAATTTCAACCCTTCAGGACACTCCTTCCCCTGATTGACAGAGGCCTAATCTCCACCAAGATGGTAACCAAGGTTTATTAAAAATGAAGTTGATAGAATGAGTTAATGTTAACATAAGAGGCACAACTACAATAGCAGTATCTATACACGGCTTCGGATTATGCGACATTGGCAAATAGGAATAAGAAAGGAAAGCCAATTTAAACTAAGGTGGATACAATGCGTTGTCACAGACGAAATATTTGAAAACAACCCAGCCATCTTCCTCTGTTTCATGAAAAAAGAACCTTTAAACGGATTAACGAAAAACAGGAAGCAATGAGAATATTAATAAAAATACCGTAATGTAATAATAATGTAATATGTACCGTAATGTAATAATAATGTAATATGTACCGTAATGTAATAGAAAAACTTACTATTACCTTATCATGATATCGACTATGAGCACAACTCACTCACAATAAACTCCATACAAAGGAGAAATGTATTTAGTTTATGTTTACAAAGAAATCGCCTATTTTTGTTTGTTTTACTTTTTTGTGACCTTTAATCGCTTCAAGACCACGTAATCGCTTATTGCCAAAATTTCAGCCGGTGCAGTTCCAGTTGTAATCTTCTACAGAACTTTCCGTGGAATTTTGGCCCAGATCTTTGATCCGGATAAACCGTAGAGAGTCGGATCATTGATATCCGGATAAACGAGGTCCCTTGTATTGAAAAGCCAAACATAAGCACATCTCCCAAGACTGAGATGTGTCATATCGTTTCGGAAAGAAAAATGTTTGCACGAATCAAATATAGTAAAACTCGCTTATAACGAATACGCATGTAACGTAATCCCGCCTGTTACGAGGTGAGTTCCCGGTCCCCAGGAATTTCCTATGATAGCCAATGTTAATTTCCCCGCATGCAACTAGTACAGATGATATGAAATCCCCACAATTACGAGCTATTCTTATGTCCCTTGGGAATTTTTTCGGAACTGTTGCTTGAATAAAGACAATTTACGGAAAATAGGTGGAAATACAGTGGTGTCCAAAATCCTTCATTATGGATATAAATAAATCTCGTTTACAACAAAATAGAAATGTCGTCCCCTGAAATTCGTTATAACCGAGTTTTACTGTATACCACATCTATTTTCATTTCAGAGGTCCCTGCATTGAACAGTCATGTTTATTTTCTTTTTAGAGCCCACTCACTTTTTTTCTCAACTCTCATCTTCAAACTCCGGGCGTGAATTTTTAAAATTCCTCTCCCACATAAATCGCCTTGCTTCAAACTGTCTCAGTAACATGCATCACAAGTTCTCCAGCTCTTTCACCACTCCAGCGAACCACAAAATTGCACAGCCTTACATTTATAGCGTACCATAAATCTAATCTCCCCCCCCCCCCCCTCGACGCACTCAACTTTGGATAGTTTTATGTTATGGAGGTATCTCACGAGAGTTCGTAAATAGGGAGTAAATCAGCCACTTCAGCCGGCGTATCCTATGAGTCTAGCGGGCGTGAGTGTATAGTAAGTGGTTGGATCCAATGGCAGATGTGCCGAGGAGCGCGATGGAGTGGGAATCAGAGTTATCGCCTGAGATACAATTACCAACGTCCTCAGGCTGCGATACTTTACAAGGCTGTAAATCATCGTCACAGAAACTTAGAGCCATCATAGTAGCCTCTAGCTGATACATGAAACCATACACTGAAAATTCGTAAGCAATCTTTTTCTGATCGACTTAACATCGACTCTCTCTTCTCTTGCCTTCCATCCACGGTTTCAGATTATGGGGCATTGAAAATAGAAATAACAAAGTAAAGCCAATTTAAAATTAAGTGGATGAAATGCACAACCACAGATGAAATTTTGAAACGCACACAAGCCATCCACCTTCGTTTTATGTAAAATAGAAGGTTATTTATCCGGATTATCTGGGACCTGACATATTTCGGATGCACCGGAACCAAAGGAATGTAAATAAAAACTGTAATTACTGTTCTGTAATAGAAAAAAATTCCATTTATTTTCATGATATCGGCCGTAAGAACGACTCACAACACAACAAATTACATACAAAGAAAAAACTTACTTAGTTTTTGTTTACAAAGGAATCGCCTATCTTCCTATGTTATAATTTTGTTTGCTGTTTAACCGCTGCACGATCGCGTATTCGGTTGATTACCAACAGTACAGCCGAATGAATGTCAAATGTAACCTTATACAACAACATTTATACACCAACATCTACTTTTTCTCTTCGCCTTCCAATAATATTTTCTAAATAATGAAATTGAACATCTTAAACAAAAATAATTCTCATGCCTGGAACGCTTACCTCAGTACACGAAACGAAATAGGAATGAAACAAATGAAAAACGTAATATTTTTTTCAATATCAAATCCTCTCTTCTAGGTCATTTTATTTACCATCGTTCTCGGTCATTTCGTTACATGCGCATCATCAGTAATCTCAGCTTTCCGAATAAGACACCGTATAATATCTCAGGCCACCAGATATATCACAGAATGCTTGACGTCAATTTCTGGACAGTTCCCGAAGGAATAATTTTCTAAGGAATTCGTACAGCAAATTATAATAATATGCGCCCTACATACTTCGTACAACAGATTGAATATTCAGCAGTAGTTAGGGACCAAGTACAGCGCCGAATTGACTCCTTGAGATACACTGCAGGAAACACGTGCAAAAAAAATTTAAAACAAAACTTCTCACCCATAGAGCCCAAAATTTTTCATTCAGCAAATGACTCAACTTCTGTGCTCCGTATAGCCCACGATTCCTGTAACTCCTCACACACTTACTCAGTGATTCAACCCGAAAAGGTTTATTTTGATTGGTGAAGGTAGAACTCATCCCATACCAAACCACAAGTGTGAAGTACAGGGTGTTTCAATAAAAATATACGAATTTCCAATGCATATATTTATTAAACTTTAAGATTCGAAACTTTGGACACACATTTACGAACCTCTCAACATTACAGATGTTCATTATGTCCTCCATCAGCGACATGAACATGCTGCTGAGACAGTTTGAAGCAAGGCGATATATATGAGAGAGGAATTTAAAACTTCATGAGAATTCTTCTTTAACTTAAAGAATTCACGCCTGAAGTTTAAATGTGAGAGTTAAGAAACAAATGAGTGGGCTCTAAAAAGAAAATAAACATGACTGTTCAATTCAGGGACCACTGAAATGAAATTAGATGTGGTTTACAGTAAAACTTGCTTATAACCAATTTCAGTTCAACAGTTCAGTTCTTTCAGGGGACCACCGTTTCATAAACAGTATGTCCTCCTTCAGCGAAACGGACAATATCACATCGATAATCAAATTCCTCCCACACTCGGGCAAGCACACTCCTTCGTATCTGATGCTATGGCAGTACGGATCTGGTTCCTCACCTATTCCATGTTTTCTGGGAGTGGTGGCACATAAATGTTGTCTTTAACAAAACCTGCAATGAATTGGATGTGTTCATGTATTTATCGATACACAAATCCAATTAATTGCAAAAAAAAGCTCCTGATGAAGATTTAAAAATACACCAAAACGTTGGCACAAAATTTGCATAATATTTTATTTTATTTTATTTTATTCTCAAACCACCGGATACAGCTCTTATTGGCCATTTTACACCGGGGTATTCAACAAATGTAACAAGTAAACGTACACAAACGGCCATGCCCTGGAACGGGGAAACCTACCCAGGCGGGACTCGAACCCGCGACCTCTTGTTTGGCAGGCGAGAACGTTACCCGCCGCCACCGAGGCCGGCAATATATATTCAAAAAATATTCTCAAAGACCAACACCCCGAGACACTAATCAACGTTAAAAATTTACGACAACAGTAAGAAAAAAAATCAATTTTTATATTTTGTATCACTCGTCAATGAATTACGTGCAATAAGAAGATCAAATTATATAATTTAAAAAATAAAATTTTCCTCTTTTCTTTTCGGAGGAACCTAATTAACAGATGTGAAAAAAAAATTTCTCATTGCCCTTGCTAATGATTTATGAGTGTGCATTTGGAAGGGAACCCTTAACAACTAGATAAGCCTAACTCGTAATTTCCATGAATGAAGTCGCGTAAACACCCTAGTTTAGGCGTGCAAACACACAGACGTTACTTCCTCCACCGCGACACTTCACAGCAAGACTCCTACGACTGTACTTGAACTCTTGAGACTCGAATTAACTCCTTGATTAACACTTTCTCCTCCAGACGAGTGTCATCCAAACAATCCACCTCGCGGCACTCTCTGAACGCGGCTGCGGAGCAAGGAGACATCTCCTTTACTTTTTTCATCACATTTTCCCCCATCGCATCGTCTAATGAAACCTTCCCAACTCGCCATTTCTTTAAGACTGGAAACCCTTCTTTTCACACACGGGGTAAAAGTGAAGGGGAGCAAGAGGGAACCGAAGTTTGAGACGGACAGATTGTTCAGGGCGAGAGAAAAGAAAGGATGGAAAAATGGTGGAAAGGGTTACTGGAGAGGGTGGAGGGAAAAGGTATTGTTGGCTGCGAGGATACGGGTAGGGTGTTGAGGTGAGAAGACGGTGCGTGGGTAGTAAGGGAAAAAGGTAAGGGGTTCAGGGAGAGGGGTCACATCAGGGATGTAGTCGTGAGACCCTGCACCCTGAGCGGCCTTTTGGGGAAAAGAGAGGGAAGAAGAAAGGGGTTCCACAGGGTCCCATGCCAGGGAATAAATCGCGTTGCTCAATTACTCCGCGTTCCCTCGACCTGCCTCTAGTGCAACGCTCACCGTTCTGTAGAGTAAAAAGGTGAAAAGAACGTGCCGAAAAGGAAAGGGAGCACATAAGAAATGCTGCGATGCTCTTTTTCAGTGAAACAGCGTCTCAAGTTCAAGTATACCGGTTTTTTATAATTAATGGCCGTGTTTTAACGCTTTCTAATACGTTAGTTAGAAGATTTTCGAAGCTTCTTTTTTTATCTTGTATCTAAGTTCCTTTCGGCAAAAGGCTGTCCTGAAAATACTTTTCGCTCAACGTTTTGCTTTTCTTACTGGAAGCTTTACCAAGAGAATGAGGCCAACGCTCTCGTCTCTATCTCATATAAAAATAATAATGCATGTTTTCTAATGTTTATTACAATAAACTTACAGCTATATAAAAATCTCATATCAAATGAAAGTTCAACTCAAAATTTTTTTACATAAAAGCCTAAAAGTGCTCAATTTGAGCATTATTTTTCACACGGCACACCTGAAGACGGTATACGAGTTCTTCCTAAATGTTGATTAGTGTCGAGTAATCGCTACACAGCTGTTTCTTCAATCCTTTCTTTTATCGGAAAGGTCAGCTGGTAGTGGTGGCACGGACTTTATTATCACCTGGGGGACCAAAACAAAAAAAAATACGGAACGCTAATTGCACAGTAACTATAGTTTCCGTCTTTGCAAACTGTAAAACACAAAAATCTTTCCGTGCACTTGTCGCCCCCTTTGCTACGAGGATTTTCTAACGGATGGTGGCGGAAACATTGGGTACCAGTGCCCATTGTTCACAACAAACCAAATTTTTTGAGTTGCTCTTTCAAAAGATGTGTCATTTATAGCTATAACCTAAGTACAATAAGTATTATAAGACGTTAAAACCTCGCAATTTATTTTGAAACACCCGGTATACGGCAGGCCCGTTTCCCGCTGGAAACTTCCTGTCGGGCAGTATCTTAGGTTTTTCCACCAAAGAGAACAACGGAGCGCATTTTTTTATAACCAAAAATTTGAAATTTTTCTTCCGTGTTCAGTATCTTTTCTCACGAGTAGAACTTATTCGAAGGTTTAATGATAGGTTACTTGATGATCGACTACTCATGAAAATCGATGACAGTGGCAATGATGACTCACACAGGGAAATAAACTTAACTTTCTGTTTGGCACACGTATGAAACAGTATAGTCCATAAGCATCTTTCTACTAAAATTTTAATATTCAGATATGTTTTTTCAGCCCTCTTCAATGTGTCACAAAGCGTTATTGGACGAGTTGTCACTACGTGAGGGTGGCATTATAACAATAATTATGGGCCTCATCTTCAATAATTGATTAAACTAAGCGTTAGGTAAGACGAAAAGCAACCGTTCAATTAATAAGATGTATAATGAATTAATTGACGAAAATTTTACGACAATACATATAAACCTACCTACTTTACATCTGTGAAACTTAGGTATACTGATACAAAAAATAAAAATGACCTAAATTGCGGCAATTAACTAGGTTCTGCAATCCACCGCATGTATTTTATCGCAGGCCATCAATTTTATCAACAGCCAACCAAAAAACGCGCGAAAAAAAAATTCAGGACAAACGAAAATCGAGAGCATTCCAAAAGTAAAAATTATTGACCTGGATGATTTCCGATGACAAAAATTAATATCACCACATCATGGTCCGATTCATCGTCTAATATCATCGAAATTGGAGCGCAAGGATACACTTCATCCAGACATGAAGTCGATGGCAGAGACCATCCATCGCAAAATTCTTGTGCTTTACAACCCGCAGTCGAGAAATATACTCATCGTGCCATTTCCGTAATTCTCTTTTTTCCTTTTCCCATTCCTCCTCCTCTTCGTCGCCGCATTTCATCCCGTGAGTCGCGAGTGAGTAATTGCTACTCGAGGAGGACTGCATCATTATCACCTGATTCCGTCCCCTCCCGCACATTTCTTTTTCGTTTCTCATTTTTTTTTCACACGGCCCGAGTCCCCTTGCCTCTTTCCCCCCTCTCTTTCTCGACGCGGGACATAAGTATTTTTCCGCCAGATTGCCCTTCCTGGCGACGGAGAGGGGGACCCGAAAAATAATGACGAGAGCGACGATAATGCAGGAGGAGAAGAGGAGAAGGGGATTTAAAAAAAAAGAGCTGCGACTGCCCGTAATCGCGAAGGATGACGGCGGCGCGGCGAATCACGAAGGATAAGCGTGGCGCTTTTTTTTCCCGTGACCCGGAAAAAAGAATTGAGCGAGGTTTTCACGTTTTACAGGAATTGGGAATAAGTGCCGCGATCTTTTCGAGTGCATCACCCACGCTTGGCATGGTGATGGGGAGAATAGGCGGGTCCTCTCCCAAGGTGGAACGCGGCGCGACGCATTTCAAATGGTAAGCCAAAAACTTCGGGCTTATCAACCTCGAATTCCAACAGCTATAGGACATTCTCAGTAGCTGCTCTGCACGACTCTAATTTTTCCTTTGCTTATCCTCGTTTAATGAACCTTCGTCTACGTTTTCATAGTAATAAATATTTTGATATTTTGAACATAATAAATTAAAGCGAAATATGAAGTGAAAATTCTGAAACAAAACTTTAAATCACAGAAATGGGGGCTCAGCTGTCAAGGAAATTTTCAAAATTTTCAGATTGGTAGTTTGAAAAAAATATAATCATCTTCCTTTTTTTTTTAAATCTAATATTAAGCTTAAACAAAACTTGGGTGCATATTTACATGGAATAATTAGTTTTCGGAAGGGTATTTTTTTACATTTCAAATAGAATTAAATATTTTGATTGAATCATGAGATAATTAAATGCAATATTTTGTCAAGAATCGCAAGTGATATATGGGCTAGGAAGCTATTGACTGACTATTCAAATTTTTCTCTGGACGTCCTAAGGATGTATTATATGTACCTTTACTTGAATTCTACCATGTGAGAAATTAAAAAAAAATCCGTACCCAGGAATGCAACTTCTCTGCCTGAATGTACATGGTGTACGTGTTTAATAACCTTAATTTATCTTGTTTACTTGTTGCTACTGCGTTACTGGGCTATCTATTACGTTATGCACGCCATATTTTTCTTCTTCAACTAAATTTATGTAAACGCCCAACAAGTTTCGATACCCTAGTTACATTGCTAATAGTAATGAGCAAAGGTGAGTCGAAATTGATATGAAAATTGCATGATTCTCGAAAGAATGAAAAGGTTCATTCTTCCAATACGACTATTTTTTTTCACTATGTAGGTATTGCATGAATAAATTCAAGATATCCATAACGGTATTTCTTCTTCACCAAACGGAAAACATTGAAATAGAACGTAAAATAAAAAACACACCTACTTATTCATAAATTTATCGGCCCGGTTTCAATTTTTAACCATCACTATCAGAGGACACTGACTGATAGATATATGAGTCACAAAAATTGAAGTGAGACCAGTGGAATAGTAGTAAGAGTTTTTGCAATTTTATTTCTTAAAATTATTAAAAAGAACATTCATGAATCCTCACGCTTTACTTAGAAAACTCTCCATCGCGACAACATGCTCTATAAATGCTATCAATTTATTTCTGTTGATTAATATGTTCACAGCCATTCACCAATTTAACATGACGAAAGTTATAGAGACTCCTTTACCACTAACATATTATCTAACAGAGATAGCTACGAATTTCAGGGAAACGCGAATGGCATTTAATGTGGTCAAACTCGAGGGTTATTCATATTCTTTTCCGGTGGCACAAGCTTTAATAAGATACACGCATGTTAACCGGTTGTAGACGTGGATTCCAATAATGACGCACGAAAATTTATCAAAATTCAGATGAAATATTCTGCTAAACCTACATTTCCAATACTCACTCGTGAAATTATGTTAAAGAGAATTACTGTGACATTTTTGAAATGTATCGCGTCAAAACCAGCATTTCAAATTACTGCTTTGATTCATTGATATAATAATGAAGCAGCAAACATAACTAAACTATCTTGATTTAAGTTCATAAATGCATTTTTACGTGTATTACTCATTAAAGCTTGTGCCATCGGAAAATAACATGAATGACCCTCGAGTTTCACCGCATGTAATGTCATCAGCGTTATTCTGAAATTTCTCTGCTAATTTCTCTGCTTTCACTGTTAATTAATATGCTCAAAGTTATTCACCAACTTAACATGACGAAAGTTATAGACACTCCTTTGCCACTATCATAATAACTAACAGAGATAGACATGAATTTCAGAGTAACGGGAATGGCATTGTATGCGGTCAAACTCGTGGGTTATTCGTATTCTTTTCCGATGGCTCAACCTTTTAATAAGTTATACACATGCTGAACGGTTGTAGAAGTGGATTACAATAATAACGCACGTCCATTCGTCAAAATTTAGAAACTAACTGATTAAATTGTTACCACCACTTCATGTGTTACGCTATATTATATCCATTTGCAGAAAAAAAATCATGACAATAGCATTATTTTCTATAAAGATATTTTATTTTAACTTTAAACACTCGCTTTGTTGTTTGTCATCTAGTCAAATCTTGCAACTCATTTCAACCCACTTTACGACTACTAGACTGCGACCACTAGCCATCGAGCTGAAATTTTCAGGATAACTCAGAACCATATGACAATGCAATATTCTTAAACTTTTATTATAATTTTAATTGTATTTCGATTGTTCATTAGAATATAAAATCAAAAATGGAGATTAGTTCAAAAAGTACCACCGAAATCTGATGGCCGCACTGCGATCACTTAAAGGAACGAAAATGAGAAAGATTCATAGCAAAAAATTTGTTTGCATCAAGGTTCATTGAAATATTGAGTGAAAAAAAAATTTAATTTTATCCCGTTTAGTTCGAGTTTATTACAAATTATTTTCACCTCGTATTATTAAATAAACCTGTTATCATCCCAATCTCTGTTAATTAATATGTTCACAGCCATTCACCATTTTAACACAACGAAATTTATAGCTACTCCTTTGCCACTTTGGATTTGATTTTAACTCGAGAGAGACGCCGCTGTTGTTTTGGCTTATTGGCATAACTCGTTCGAGATCCTTCGTCCATGAATTTCCCTCTGTTTGAGATCTACAGAAACACCAATTAATCATAACATTCCCACCATGGTGGCGCCCTCCTGAATTCATGATGCTTTGAACACATTATTTATTCCATTCCTACCCCAATCTGACTCCGCAAAAATGGGGATGATTACTTTCCCGTCCGCTCCACGGCACAGCTGATTGACGCTATATCGCCACCTCAGCGAGAGAGAGTGGTTTTCACCCTGTCATCGATGCGGTCATTTTTATTTTTCGATTTAAAATTCTGTCATTCCCACGTGCACCCGAATGGAATGGACGACTGATGAAGCAACTTAAAACACTCCCCTCCGGCAAATACTCAATCACCAATTACTTTACTTTGCCGCAGATATATGTATCATATGAGAGCCGTAGAAGCCAGCGGTACAAGTGCAATTTTTGTGATTTTGGATTTAAGTGCAGGTAAAAGTTGGTGGGGTGCTCAATATTGCTGTAATAAAGGGATATAAGCGAATCACTGACTCTATATATCGATAGCTAGGTTTTAACAACTCGTATCTCTTTTGATGAAATCTTCTCGGGAAACTCGTATCTCAAAAATAGCAACTTTTTAGGAGAGCAAAAAAACAACGATTAATTTTTTCAATTGTACATTATTTTAATTGAAATTAAAAAAAAAACACATAAAACTGAAAAAGAAGAATACGTTTGCAAACAAAGAGTTGTTTTTTGCTTGAACTTTATTTTTTTTATTAACAGCATTGGCAGTATTAACTCAGACCGGCCAAATTTTGAGATAAGTGCAGTTAAACTAAGGTATCGATATTTTAAAACTATATAGTTAACAGGGATTCACCTGTTTTCCAACGCCACAACAATGCTGTGTACCTCAACAACCATTACCTGCACTTATACAGTCTGGAAGGTTAAACTCAACAATACCTAGGTTAGCATGTAGTTTTATGTCTCTAACTTCTTATTTCTCTAAATAGCGACGGCCGAAAAATTAAGAAAAACAGTAAATTTGACATATACAAAATTTAAAAAATAACACTTGTATCCATTGGCTTCCATGGCCCTCATGTCAAGTCCCACCATTTCCTACGATTATGCATTATCATTTTAGGATACGCACTTTTTAATTATGGGTGCGAAAGCACTTTTGCAGCTTTGAGTTTAAAACTCTCGCGGTCAACAAGCTCAAGAAATAAGCATTCAATAAATATTCCGGGTCGCTCCATTTTTCGGATAGAAATTGTTTCCCACAGTTATTTATTGTTATTTTTACTTGAAAAAAATATGCCAAAATGTGCGACTACCCTGTCCTTGAATTCTATGAAAATGGAAGTAAATTACTACAGCTAGCAACCTCAGTATGCCACTGATTGGATTTCACTACCAAATTTTACATTCCCCATGAAAAAACTCGCCTCTGATATTGATGACGTAAGCAACCATTTTAAAATTGGTAGTAATCAAAACACTTACTTGATCAGAAAAGCAAGATAATTTGTTTTTTTTTATGGTGAAATATGTAGAAATTTTGAGGAACAGAGAAATTGAGGGCATAAACGCACTAAAAAGAATTAATCTTTTATGAAGTAAAAATACATTTTTCTATCATGACCACCGAACAGCTAAGTAACCTTCTCTACAACATATGCAGTACTGTAGAAACCATAATAAACAGCATAAAAATTTTATTGACTGCATAAAGGTTTTAATATGATTTGAGCACTAGTTCTCCTCTTGATCGAACAGCATATAAAAGTATTTAAAAACGCAATAATCAGTCATTAGAGCACTTAACTTAAGTTGTTAATTTTTAAGTTAGACAGGTGGATACAGGGGTGACAACAAGGAAAACTATGGATATTTCCTGGGCACTATCTATACGCTTAATCAAAATTTCGAAATGAAGGCAATGTAAAATGAGGAAAGAGCGTCTCGTGCCTTCACCTTACCACCAGAATCTTCATCTTACCATTATTACTTTCATACATTATAAAGTGAACAACTATGAGGAAAATAACTCTCTTGAAGGATTATAATTGACTGGATGACCCATTTCAACTCTATGTTGTATACCCACTTCATTTATATCGTTATTATTTCGTTATTTTAATTTTCGTCATAATTTCCTTTCCATATTCATTTATATAACTTTATGCCCGCAACCTACGGTGAATTTTTGCCGACATTAAATTCAAAATGCATTTCGACGTGCATTCTAGGCTACATCAAAGAGAAATTCCCTCGCCGCATTTAACTTATAGGCATAAAAAGAACTCTTTCACACGGCAACAAATATTTCACGAGGGCAGGGATTTCAACAGCCCACCTTTTTAATTAAAGTTTTGGATATTTCACCCATGTAGCCTGGATGACTTATTTTACAAGGTTAAAAGATTTTGATGTCCAAAACAAAATCAGGAGTCATTTGATAAATACGCTTCATTTGTTTCATAGCCTTAAAATTTCACATAATCCATCCTTTTTCCCAAGTATTCAGTATTCATATTTTCAAATAAAAATCGTCCACTTTTGAAAAATGAGCGCTGGAATTCTATCCGAGTAGGATCGATTTTAGAAGTTTCAGTGCTGGAGCAGCTGTCACTACGTACAAAGAGCCCATGAAATTCTATAAACTAAGAGATCTTTACAAAATAAATCAAGGCATGCAAACAATTAACTCTTGGGGGACAGGTAAACACAGTTTTTGTTTCTTGAGTTTGAAACCTAACCGAGTTTAAGCGCCCTCGTTCGTGTCTTTACTCTGACAATACTATTCGAAGGATTAGCCGATAAGCACTGGTTCCTTTGACTGATCTGGTAAATTATTCAGACGCGAAAATTTGCCAATGTAAGCATGATAATTCCTCTTAGCATGGCGCTTAGCAGACCTTGTTTTGCTGGAATAGGTAATTCGATACGATAATACAAGCCGTTTTGAGTATTAGTCAATTTAAATTGACAGCATTTCTCCACAAATTCTTTCATTTTTCCTTCACGAACGGTTGCAATGTACTTTTAAGTATCTTAAATTGTGCAAAAACGGTGGTAGAAAATATACAGGCACCGTTCCAAAATATATACTGCACACGGCCCAAAATTAATTTTTCCAACAAATATATTAATTTTTTCCGTGACCGGCTGCAATACTCTGTAATACCTTCAGTTACCCAAAAAGGTGGTACAATATGTATTGAAACCGGTCGTGGTAATAATATGAAATTATTTGCAGGAAAATGCCAGTTTTTATCTTTTAATATACAAATATGCTATAGTTCAATTAGAGTGACCCTGAAACAACCCTTCCAGTTTGGAGTACACAAGGCCCTACGAAATAAAATTATTCTTCACCTAAACTCATTCTGGCTTAGACCCATGTCGGCCTCGAAGAGTAGAGTCCACGCCTGCCAAATAAGTGGTCGCGGGTACGATTTCCGCTTTGGTAAGTTTCCCCAATCCACGGCATGGTTGTTCGCGTACGTTTAATTGTTAAAATTGTTGAATACCCCGATATAAATGGCCAATATGAGCTATATTCGGTGGTTTGGAAATAAAATAAAATTAATACAAATAAATTCTTCATGAAACATTTCTCAGGTTTTCCCACCGGGTATGGTATGGGGTAAATTCTATAGCGCAAAGAGAAACTCTCCTACGGGGAGAATTTACACAGTACCACACCCGGTGGCAAACCCAAGAAAATTTTAATCAATCTATACGCCGGGAAAACCTGAAACTTTAAATAAATTCTTAATTTAGGAGTATTCCAAAACTCCCCAAAGCTGAGAATTTGTTTCCTCTCTAAGGTGCCAGCTAGCTTTCGGTCGAGTACTAATGAAAGGATGGTGAAATGGAAAGGAGGACGCGGAAGAAGCGAAGCTCAGAGTGCGGAGAAGTTGGTGCGACGCGAAAGCAGCGAAGGGGAATGAGACTCGGGGAAGCCTCAAAAGAAAAAGAGAACGCGTGTGTACATAGGGGAGAGATGACACCGCCGCGAGTCCGTGGACTATCGTCCGCGAAACGGCGATAACTCGATGCTTCCGATACGGATATCTCTCTTTTCGCCACACCGCTACGAACGTCGACGACTCGAGACAGAGAGAGAGGGAGTAGTTCGCCCCGCGGGTCGCTTTTCATTTTTTTTAATTCTTGTTTCTGCAATAGCAGCAGCACATGGAAGGAATGTGTGCCCCGAAGGGTGCGATCGATAAAACCGGTGCGAAGACCGGGAGAGGTCGCCCGAATACTCCTCGCGGCTGAGGAGTGAACGCAGTGGAAGAGTAATCGTGAGTAATTGAAATAAATTGAGTGAGGAGTAGATTTATAACGAGGTACATAGGCCGATTAAGGAGGATAGGCACGGGGACACCTACCTCCCACCCCTAGACGCTTAAAAAATAGACAAGATTTTTAATGCGGTTATCTTTACGTTCGTATTATTCGTTCGTTCGTTTATACGTTATTTATCTTTAGTTTTATTTTCTGTATTGTGGAGCTTCAACCATTTAATTTAATATTAATAACTTTCACACCAAAATAAAGAGAATATTTTATACAGTAATAGTTGTATTTTGTTTTTAATCTGTTTATGAGAAGACCCATCAGAATCTCGTTCCCCCAGAAAAAATCCTGGATCCGCCCCTGATAATATTTACACACAATACACAATATACTGATTTATCATCATGTAAATAGATAAAATTAAGGTAAAAATATTAATAAAAACTAAAGCTTTCTGAAGCAATAAATTATGAATTTTGGAAGGTTAAGTAAATACAGCCAATACAAAATATGCCAAGAAAAGCAATAGTAGTTCTGAGTTCTATGGTGCATTGGTGCACTCATCAGCACCAAACACAATCTACTGACTGGTCATCATAAAAATTTATAACATTTTGGTAAAAAATATTAATAAAAACGTAGTGAGGACGCAATGATAATACCAATGCCTAAAAATATCATTTTTTGTGGCCAAGAAGTTACAAAAACGGCATGAAAAGCTTAAGGCGATTAGCCTTGTTTTCCAAGTATCCTATTCTATCTTGATATTCATGGTGATGAGGGTAAGAATTATGAAAATAAAATGTGCGGTTGAAAGTTTAAGTTCTAAGTGCTGAGATTGAGATAATTCTATTGAGAAACTTGGGGATAATTTTTAAAATCATAACCTCAATATTGTTCAGATAAACATTATGCCCCCTAAGAACTTCAAGAACTTTATCATTTATGAAACCAACTATTATACCGGAAATATATATACGATGTATGTTTTTATTCTATTTGTATGTATGTGTATATTTTTATCTTGTTTAATCTAATTAAGGTCAGGGTACCCGCTGAAAAAAAACAAAAATATTGTTTATCTATAAAAAAATATAGCCTCCAAGTTAAACCCTGGACCACTTGTAAAACGGATACTGATGAAAAGGTTCCATTCCAATTTCAGCTCAGGTAATTCATTCAACCAAGGAAACGTGAAAAATGCTAGTGGCGAGCTTAGATTTGGTGCTGAAAATTGAAAATGTTTTTAAGAGGGCATAAAAAGACATTTATTGCTTGACTTAATAGCAGTAATAGGGAATTTGTATCCACTTTTATTGCTGGAATGGCACACTTTCAAGTTTTTCAAATGTTTCAGCATTTTTATGAAAATTTTAGCAATAAACTTCCAATGAACTGTTACAGTGAGATTCATAAAATGAAACCGACATACATAAAGCCAAGGCCTAGCTCTGAAAAAACAGTCACTTTATTTTTGCAGTAAGGTCATAAATCTCTGTAACATAAAAGCAAAAATATTCGTGTCAAAAAGTGCATATCAAAATATTTTCACCCTTAGAACTGGCAAATATCCTATTAAAAAGTTCTTACCGGACCTGTAACAGACACTATATACCATTCCTGAGCAACTCCTCCGGCTATATAGTTGGATACTGAGCATCTGATAAAGTTTAGCCATTCTAGCATTTCGAGAATACAATTCGAGATTGCGTTTCGAGAATACCTTTACGCAACATGACGTTATGATTTATGATAAAAGGATCGACTGTCATGCCTCTAAAACAGGCAATAAACCTAAATATGGATGCAATGTACGTCGGTGCTATTTCCCGTAGATATTCAATCCAACTCGTCTCGTGTTACTGTATTCCCGACTTCCCTTGATCTAGGTTTGAGTGCTACGTAAAAATAGAACTTTCTATATACCTTTGGAACATTTATCTCGTATTCTTATCATCCAAGGCAATATAATTTATAATGACATTAAATGCGGCAAAACCTTCTCCACAATAATTCGTTATTTACTGAGTAGTGCCCAATCAAATTCTCATTAGTTCAATCCCAGGCTATGATTCGTTCATTTTAGGACTTATACAAATATATCACAGAAAAAAAGAGTAAAAGTTGGAAGGAAAAGCCAAAATTCTTAGAAATACATAACTCACCTTGCGTACACAATCAATTGGGCATCCGATATTTAACCATAGGTATTCCAAGTATTTTTAAATCATATCTGATGGTAAACGGGTTTATGGAATCGAATTGTACTGAGGCAGCAAGGCGTTCATGGAAAACCCATTCATTTAGAATGCTAGTTTGATAGGATTCTAGACGTGAAGGTTTAGAGCACTATAAAACGTGGTCGTTCTCTACAATACTCGAGGACTAAAATGCTCATGTATCTCGCAGGAATAATGCTACTCGTAAAGCGACAACGGTCGGTAATGTCGGGAGAAAACTGCAAAAGATTAACATCCTTAGAGGCAATTCCATTAATGATATCGGGTCACAATGCGGGGAAACTGGAGCAGACAATATGGAATATTTTTCTTGTCTTTCGCCATTAACGTAGTTGGTTATAATACAAGAGATTCTCTTTTACCAACAACAGTTTATTGTGACGTTGAGAGGGCCTATAATCCGGTTATTTCCAAGCGAGCATAAAAAGGAAATTTCTTTTGCTCGAAAATGCAACAGTGAAACCCTTGTTCACTATACTATGCATGTTGATTTCCTCCCGCTGAAATTTCCAAGCTTACATTCATCCATTACTTTTGGAGGTAGCCACCAGTGACGTCATGGCAAAATTAACACTGTCGGAACGCACTTTTCTAATCTTTCTTTAGAACTTAATATTACTCAGTGTTTTTTTCATTTCAAGTCATTATTTACATTTCATTGCTAATTTTTTCGGTTACGAATGTATAAATTATAAATTTTGAGGAAACAAAATTGATAAAAAAGTTAAGTGTTATTGGATTATTATGTCTTTTGTTAACCAGTGCCAGAGCGCCGTTCTGGCGCGTTTGATACCATGACACCTTAGGTAGCCACTGAAAGAGGGATATGAAAAACTGTAAGAGCGTTCAGCTTATTAGAAATAAGTATTAATCTGGAAAATCATCCCGAGGCCCGACTGAGCTGTAGGTTTTGTATCAAGACTTTTGGAAATAACTGAATCATAAAAATGGAGAATAATCAGAGGCGAAAAAGGTTTCAGATTCTTTTAATTTCAATAAATTGTGATGAAGCAAGAACGTAAATTTTAGATTCCCATCAAAACCTTTTCCCCAGATTAGGTAGAAATACTTTCGAGAACTAATAAAAATGAAGTAATTACTGCATTAAAATTGCTTACTTTATTAAAACCAATGAAATATGTATATATATTTGACATCATCATCGGATGATGAAACCAAGATCGTTGTTGAACAAAAGAGGGTTAAAATCTGAACCAAGTATTCCAAAAATTCAAAGGAGTCCTACCATGTAACACCGAACGCAAGAGTCTAGTTCTCTCAAAGTGGTAGCATGTAGGGGGATGTAGAAAGTGGGATGAGCAGGAGAAAAAAAGGAGCAATGAAGCAGTCTACACGGGAGGGTGAGAGGAAAAAATTGCTTCCTAAGATAAAGAGGAGACGGAGAGTATGGATGCATTGAGGATGAAGATAACGTTGAGAGTGACGTTGAGTCATGAAGTTCATGATAGTGATAGTCAAGTCTGTGAGGCCGGAATGAATGACACCGGGAAATATGGACAAGAGAGGCAGACAAATTCCATCAGTAAAGGCAAAAATGATTCCACGAAGAAGACGTGTGGGAATCAGCAATCATATTGCCGTGCTAGCTGCCATATCAAA
Organism: Ischnura elegans; assembly: GCF_921293095.1. Classification (NCBI taxonomy): domain Eukaryota; kingdom Metazoa; phylum Arthropoda; class Insecta; order Odonata; family Coenagrionidae; genus Ischnura; species Ischnura elegans. The sequence goes on from NC_060247.1 coordinate 103,474,264, forward strand.
GTATTCGCTATGAGAAAAGCAAACAAAATATCGCTAGAGGACATTACTTGAGACTGGTTCACGAGAGTTTGGTTAAATTATAAGATATCGATTTCTGATTTTTAATATTTTTATGAATCTTCAATATGTTAAAAAAAATCACAAGCAGGTACAATTCAGAATGCCATTTCACTACAGCAAATAAACGTGACTAAAAATTTTTCGGCCAAACGCTCAGATGTTAATGCACTTTAAGCTCCGATGAGTACAATAGTTTTATAATACCATATAATACCTAGGTGATTTTACGCAAGATTCTGTTCGTGCGGAAAAAGGAAAGCGTAGGTATGAACAAATACATTAGCCCCATGAAATTACGTAATAGCAAGGTTAATACGGCGCATAGTATTAACGAAACCTCTCAAATTCTTGGACGTATTTAAGTTCAAACTTTTCCAAGAATTTATCAGACAGAACTCTTAAAAGAGTAGTGCGACATTCCAGCAGTATTTTTTTTTTCGAAGTTTTGCGCAGTCATCTTCGAGAAATTCCAGGGAAAAAGACAGGTTTCCAAGCGAGCATTTTTAGAAAGCAGGGCACAACTCGGAGTGAGGGGGTAAAATTTTTATGAGAGCCGCAGGGATTCGCCAGGATTAGGGTTTATTATAAATACAAATGTCGAAACGGCGAGAACAGAACGCGCTCGCAGCGAGACAAAATTAAATCCTGGGAGAACAAATGGCGCCAACGTTTACGACCCAAGGACGGCATCCGAATGCCTCTCTAAACTATTAATGAAGAGCAAGAGGCTGTGGCCGGCGCGGAGGAAACGCGAGTTGAATGCGGGATTTGGGGCATTCCTTCCATTGCAGGCCCAAGTGGAAGGTCAACCACTCACTCCTCCCGATATTACGCCCTGCACAGGAAATGCCAAGATGACATATGCACTTACCAATGGGTGCAGGATGAAACTCAATGGGATACCTAACTGGTCAGTAACCTGAGAAATTAATGCGAAAATTCCACATAGAAAAAAATCATTTGCCTTGACCGGGATCCGAACCCGGAACCCCCGATTTCCGGTCGAGTGCTTTGGCAGGTTGAGATACCGAGGCAACATTTTTCCCTGTGGAAGTTTGTGGATGAAGTAAAAGAGACTGCACTTATCCTCGAATATTTTTATTTAAATATCCGGGTTCGAATCCCAGTCAAGGCGAATGATTTTTCGCAGTGAATTTTTCGTACGATTTGTGCATAATGGATGGCTCCGTAACAGTTAAAACGGTAGCTAGTACCGGTAAACTAAAACCTAAGTTATTAGTAATAAAAATTATAATAATAATGATTATAATAATAATGTCGCTTTTCTTTCAAATGAATTGAGGACTAGATAGTTCTTTCTTATAATTTACTTGTTTAACAACCACATACATCCATGCCCTGTATGATGGTAAATACACTTAGACGGGATTTGAACCGGCATTAGTAATTAGGGTATGAAGTAAAGATACTTGGCACTTTTCCGCATAAATATTTATTTAAAAATGAGTCAACATATTTCACTGCACTGAGGCATCATCAGGACTCCAGCATGTATTGAGGGAAACATGTTCAATCATTTTAAGGTAAATATTTATATAGGTGTATAAGTGCAAAGTATCTTTACTCCATATCCTACAATGGACTTCAACAAAGTATAAAGGCCGTTTTATTTGGGGAACGTAATTTTGTAGGTTATAGTAGCATTAATTTCTCGTTATGGCGTGAAATTTCGCGAATGCACGTACGAATTCAGAATAGGGGCTATTTTGTCATCCTACGTCAATGCATTCTCGCATGCGTTCTGGCAATTCACCGCTTAACACGACGCAATTTTGATTGCGCCTTCGTACACACGACAGATTATGCAATTACGTGCCCCTTGTACAACGGCCTTAAGCCTCCAGAATTCAAATGATTTAAACTTATTAATTTTTTTGGGCGAAATGTAGTTTTGAAATTCGGTTAATTCCTCCGTTTATGCATTCTTCTCGATGATGTATGCTCTTTATTTATTTTGAGTCATGGAATAAAATAACAGGAAATATGTCAGTTCGACGTCGTAAAACCGATGAACTAGGTAACGGTTGGATAGTTACTTGGAAAACCGTGTTAAAATCCTTTCTGATTGCTGATTCCTGGTGATGAGCATAAGAATAATGAAAATTATATGTGCGTTCGAAATTTTAAGTTCTAAATTTTGAGAGTAGGATGATTCCATTGAAATATTTTAGGAAATTTTATAAAATTATAACCTCAATATTGTGCACATAAACATTGCAAAAGACCTAAGCGTGAATTAATTTGTCCGCAGTAACCTCTGAAACTCATTATTTTACCAATAAATGAGGTCACAAAGACCACGAAAATTTCAAACTAAAATTATTGATTTTTCAATATTTCCCAGAATTTTCGACGTTTCCAGACGTACAGGTAATATTAAAACACATAATTAACCACTTTTTAAATTATACTGTGTCCTATTTGCGCGGAGGGACGCGGGCTGAGTGCAGGATTGGGGGCTAAGCATTCCTTCCATTGCAGGCCCAAATGGAAGGCCAGACACTTACGCCTGACCACATTACGCCTTCCACAGGAAATGCTACGATACCTTGTGCACTTACCCGCGGGTGCACAATTAAAATCCATGGGAAACCAGTTTGAAACCTCAATAACCGGGCGAAATTTTGCTTTGAAATACATTTAATTTCACGTGCTCATTTGTTCTTCACGAATTCAGTGGCGCCGACTCCATGGGGCCTGAGGGGGCCCGAGCCCCCTCAAAGTGTCGTTAGGGGGGGCGGAGCCCCCTCAATAATTCAAGATAATAATTAAGTTATATTATGCTATGTGAAATTGCAAAAATATATTGGTATTTTTATTTCCCATGTTTGACGCTAGTTACCTTTAAAATACATTCAACGATGTGTTAAAACAAATAATTATAAGGTAGTAAGCAGGTTAACTGAAAACAAGTGTGTGTATTATGATAGTGTTACGGTGCTGCGACACACTTTGAATTTAACCTCTTTCCGGGGCAAGAGCCCCGATATGGGCCCCCCCAATATTTTTTATAAGTCGGCGCCCCTGTTCACGATTATGTACGTTACCTTTTCTGGTGATGCATGTGATGTACTAACATGTAATACATAAGTTTGACGTCTTCTCTCGAGCTAGACTTACCTGAGTATCGATTTTTATCATCTGAAACTTGTTATTTTATCACATAGTATGGTCATTAGGGCCACTTAAATATTGAACTGAAATTCCTGACGTTAAAAATTTCCATACATTTTTCGCTATAATATAATACATCAACAATCACTTTTTTAAATATATAGTGACCTTTTAAGAATGATGGTCAGGAAATGATAATTCTCTACTTCCAACGTTTCGGTGAATTTATATAGCTGTTTGCTTGTTGTGCGGAATCCAGATAGCTAGCAGAAAGTCTCAGAAAAAAATTAACTTCTCTGACCTTTCAAATATTCGGGAAGAATGTCCAACCTGATGATAGAACTCATGCATATATTATCAAAAAGCGACATTTTAAAAATTCCCACGCGATCCGCCATGATGCACTATAGCATTACCCGAAGCTACAGCTTTGAATGCAACTAATTACTGGTGCAGTACTTAAAATGGAACGCGGAGTGCACGGTGAATCAGTAACAAAAGGATGACATAATTTAGTGAAACAAAACGTGGGCCACATAGTAACCAGCCAGAGTCACGGAAAGCTAGTTCCGAGGTGCGATTTCTAATTCAGGAGAATTTTTCTAATGATGATTCAAGTAATCTTCTCAACACCAATAAGCGACTTATTGGCAAACAAACGGTTACATCGGAATGCTAGACAAACCAAGTTTTTAAACATTCTTTGGGTTAACAATAATTGTATCAAAATTCGGTATTTAACCAATAATAACAAAAATTTCCCAATTTTTCACAATATTTTCCACAAAAAAGTAAAATTTCCTCGTATTTTTCACATTCCTGAAGAGGTCATTGCCATAAAGAAACGCATTACTCTAGAAAATTCAATGAGGGTGAACGGTATGGAGTTATCACATCTAAATCCATTGTTTTCACTTGGAAAATCACTAAACTAAGGTATTATTTATGCCCGAAGGGCTTCTGGCGTCATGGTCCGGGGCTCAGCTCCGTGAAACCCAACAGTTAGTCCAAGTAAAAATCATCGCTGAATTTTTATAATAAAACGTAATGTCATTGATTTAAATTGGGTCTGATTAATGCAGATAACTTGAGTTACAGAGAATCTCAATCCCAAACGGTAACCCGAAATAAGTAAATAACGTCACAAAGAATTTATCAGAATATGCTAAGATTTGCTGATGACATAGCCTTCATAGCACAAATAGAGAAGGATTTGGAAAATATTGTGGTAAATATGGGTGAGTCAATGGGTGAATATCAACTGAAAATTAACTCTAAGAAAACCAGGATGGAGCAGAAGATAAGTTAAGAATGACATTAAAATAGGAAAGCAAAAACTGGTAAAGACGGATGAATTCTGTCATTTGGGAAGCAGGATAACTTGCGATGAGAGAATCAAGAAAGAAATTAACAGCAGAATAGAAGAGAACGTTCCACCAAAACAGAGAACTACTTGCAGCGGGAAACTTAAATATGGAAGTAAAGATACAATTCATAGGGACCTACATTTGGAGATTTGGAGTAGGCTCCTATACCGAAGTTAGGCACGGACAATGACAGCAGCGGAGAAAGCAAGGATAGAGGCCTTCGAAATGTGGTGTGACAGAAGAATGATGAAGATCAAATGGATCGACCGAGTTAGTAATGAGGAAGTCCTATGAAGAGCAGTAGAGAAGAAAAGCTTCATGAATACCTCAATAAGAAGACGAAACAACCTTATAGGCCACATCTTGAGACATGATGGACTGATGAAGATAATCATCAAGGGAAAAGTCAGTAGCAAGAACAGAAAAGGAAGACCTCAAACAAAATATATGGAACAGGTAAAGAAAAATGTGAAAGAGAAGAAATACACTGGTGTTAAATGATTAGCTGATAGGAGAATTCAGTGGAGAGCTACGTGACACCAATCTTAGGATTGTTGACCAGTGATGATGATGAAGAAGTTATCCTAAACTTTAAATCCAAAGGAACCGTAAATAGATGTGGCATATTTTTATATGATGCAGAAGTATAGAACTCAAAACATTCGCACCCAAAATATTATGCTGAAATTCAAAACGTTCACAAAGTTCCTCATTAGCATTCCACACCTATTTTTGGCGTGTAGAGGAAAGCTTCTAAAAATTTTCCTCGCTTGAGTCCTCATCAAACATCCCACATTCACCAAACAAACTAATAATGCATTTTATCATCTTCAAAGTTCCCGCGCCACGTTTTGTACAAGAGCAAATGAAAAAATCCTCTTGAACCGAAAATCCGCAGGTAGCTGAAGCACATTTTACGATAAATGCACACTGAATAATTAAACGAATGGGATGAAAATTTGCGGCCAGGTATTGCGGAGAGATGAGAATCCGGGCGGAGTGAGAAATAAGACAAACACGTCCGGGAAAATGGAATCCAGATGTGACTGAGATAAAAAGAATGAGCAAGCTAAAATATAATGAGAAAAATACAGGGAAAAAACTATAATAATGCAAAGGACATGCAAATGTTTGAGATAAAGGCAATAAAAAATAGAAAAATAGTGGAAAATTGTTAAAAAGGTAGCGTGGAGGGCAGAGTTTATACGGGACAAACGCAATTCCGCATCGGGTACCGGTAAAATGGGCGAATCGATGCTGAGAAAACAATTTTAATGACAAATAAAATTGTTTTCTCAATCTATTTTAATTTTCTTTTCTACCCTAAAAGGACAAACAAGGAGACACGAAATATTAAGATTCTTATTTAAGCATACCGGAACTAGACACGGTGATATCTTTACGGAGTCACCCGCAATGCACAAATTGAGCGAAAAATCCACAGAGAAAAAAATCATTCCCCTTGACCGGGATTCGAACCCGGATCCCTCGATTTCCGGTCGAGTACTTTAGCCAGTTAAGCTACCGATTCGCCGACTTCATGAAATTTTTCCATCAAATAGATCACTCACAAATCAAATGCATGACAAATGAAATAAATCGCTAACTTTAAATCCTGAAGCATTTCAACTACATTACGGTGGTAGTGAAACCGGTTTTGACTTTCTGCACTTAAGTACATTTTTATACTGAATTATGGCAACGATACTTTAAAGATTAAGTTAGTTGCAATCATGCTTGCACCATTTGACACACTTGCTTACGAATATACCTCAAGTAAATTAATTTAACCGAACACGTGTACATCTTAGATCACCCATTTTCTAGAACACAATAGGGTGGTTTCCTATTATTTTTTTATTGCCTTAATCGAAAGATTATTACTCCTGGAGTACATATTTCGCGCTTTTAGATTTTTAAATGACAACATCTATTTTTCGCGATTAAATGAAAAGTGAAAATTTTCAAGCGCGCGAAAACGCGACGCTTAAGTATGAATGTCGGGAAATATCTCCGTACGTCTCTGGTTCCCCCTCCCGCCCGGTGAGGTGACCTTGAGGCGAGGCTTAGCTCTGATACGTCGCAGGATGCTAGCGGATAGCTGAGTACCTTGCTGAACGGTAGCGCTTGGCTTAAAAAAGGTTTATTAATACCTTATCAAACGAAGAAAACTTTCCGACATTAGCCAGTTTTAATAGGTGATTATTAAGACATGTTTCCCTGAGCTCTGTGCCTCATGCTTGCATTGGTAACCTCAGACGATGCATAACTCCTATCCTCTCGTGTAGAAACTAGGTCCCTGTGACGTCATGCGGAGTGGAATCGCATGGGCGCCAATCTGGCCTTTTTCAAATGAGGATAAAATTTGACCCTTGCCATTCGTCTAAACCGGTATTTCAAAAACCAAATAATTTGTGTATTATGAATACACTAATGGTGGGTAACGAATCGCAATCAATGCCTTTCGTTTTCTTTGATGAAGGAAACTACCCTATTATCCTGAGAAATTCGTGCATTATATGCGAGGAGGTACTCGTAGAATAGCCGCGATTCCATGTCATTCCTATTTCTCCTAGCGAATGAGCATCCCAATACACCATATTTTTCCTAACGACACACCAACAACAGAGTGACCTGGCCTATTTCCCGAAGGGTAAATATATGCCACCCTATCCCTATCATCCTATGAATTACTGAAATCGTGCCATTATTTTATAATATCCCTGTATTTCAGGTGCGAATATATATTAGTTGGATCCAATTAGACATTTTTCACACCTTAAATGCACTAATCTCGCTTTCCAATTTCGCTAATTTTGCAAATATGAAATACATGGGAGTTGATCTTGTTTGGGAGTCCCGAACGTGTTTCAGCTAGCTTCAATTGGGAATTCCAATGAAAAAAGATGATTATGCGATAGAAAAATATCCGCTACACTGAAAAGTACAGTGAAAGCAGTTCTTCTCTAACCTGCGTATTATTCGTAAAATTCCACTTTGAAAATTGTATAGTAATCTTACGCTCCAAACGACCCATCGCCATGTTTGCTGAGCGTGACGTCAGAGTCCAGTAGACAATACATTTACGTGGTACCAGTGGACTATTGTCCCAGTTTTAAAAAAAACCTATGTATCTCTCAGTACTTTTTCTCAGTAAAATTTATTTTTTCATTGCAATACATGTTAATTTCATCAACAGTCATATGTACCTAATATGTGTACGTAATAACTGAAACGGTAGAAATCCTTAATGCCGTAGAATAAATAAGCGACCATGAATTAATGTTCCCAGAATATACCTTTACGAAGTCGGAGTCAGCCATTGCGCAGTAAGTACACCGTAAAATCTTAAAAACTGTTCACAATTGTTTTTGACACATCCTTCAAGTAATGAATCACCACCGTCCTAGCTGTTTGTTATCGTCGTTACTGTTTCTTATTGCCATCGAACGGATCTGTTTACTCGCATTCTGACGTCACAGGGCGTTCTGGTAGCGCGAAAGAATTCAGTGACTTTTGCGAACTTTGAAGCTGTGTAGCAACAGGAATATTGAGAATTATGAAGTCATATTTTGCAAACATTTATAACTTTAACTAACTTATCTATACATGTTAAAAAAATTAACATTTTAATTGCATGAGAGCACTCCATTGATCCCGTGCGCGGAGCATAGCCATCAGCGTTCCATTGTTTTGAGTTCATTGGTACACACCTCGAACTGAGCAACAATCGCTATCGGTTTTTCATACATATATCGCAGTCGGAATTACCGATTCCCATCGGCCGACACCTCCACCGAAGTCCCTATACTGGCGTATGTCAATCCTGCGGCCGCAAATCCTGTCCGCTACCCCTTGAAGCGCCCTCCGCGACGCGCCTCTCCAGCCATGCGATCAAGCATCCGCGCGTGACAGACATCCCGCGGGTGTCGGACCGCTTGGGATGACAGCGCTGTACCCCTCATGGCAACGCTCTGGAACCACTGGTCGCGGTCAAACTGGTATTGACCCAAATTTACATCGCTCTGTCTCCTTGCCAAAAAAAAGAACGCGGTGATTCAGGGGGAGGATGCGAAGAGGAGGGGAAGGACTTGTCGAATGGGGGTGGACCGAGAAAAAAAGTTTTAGGAGGCTAGGAAATCGGAGCATGTAGGTCTCCTTGACTTTCGCGAGCGCAAATTTTTACAAATTTCCGCGAATCGATTTTTTACTGGCTATGGCGGCGCGCATTTGACGGAATGTGCCAAGGAGCATATATATATATATATATAGAGGTGCGCCCAGTTTATCTCGTATAAGCGCCATTTATGCTGCCATTTGTGGAGCATTTGGATTTGTTTTCAAAAATATCCTCAAAGCGGCGATGAGCGCAGGGCGGTCTAAATAGAGACAATGCTTATAATAGTTATTGCCCTAACTAAAGCTCATTTCTACGAGACATTTCGAATACACTCTAGCGATTTTAAGGTTGATAGCACGTGAATTTCCAGTGAAACCTTTATCTAAAACATAAATGTTGTTCTATTTAACGAGAATTTAGCGCTTTCATTACCAATTGAGTATTGAGCATACTGATATTTACCACGTTTTTATCCCCCTATTAGTCATGCAACTTTGACCTTTTATCTTCTTATGTTCACCGGGTTGAAGCGTGAGTTAAGCAATAAAATACTGAAGATCTGAATAATAGCTTAAGCACATCAAAAAGCTCTATCCTCTCAATCGAATTTTCGAACGTTTCGAACGTTTCATACTGAATTTTGGTACTTTTTATCCTCCTAAGTGATGCACAAAGATTAAGAAAAGACTTAGCTGTTTCACAAAATAAAATATATTTGCGACCGGTTTCGATACAGCGTATCATCATCTGGCCAGATGATGATACGCTGTATCGAAACCGGTCGCAAATATATTTTATTTTGTGAAACAGCTAAGTCTTTTCTTAACCTTTGTGCATCATGAAGGAGTTTCACCATGTTACGCCAACCACCATCGCATTCCTCCAAAGTGAAGTTTTTATCATCCTTTATCAAGGTGCCCTAGACCTCGGGTTCAGGCTATACGTCACCGCCTTCCTAAGAGGAGAAACTACCCTGAATCTTTCCTGCACGGAGCCTTCTTCCACTCCTTTCAGCACATTCAATATCCTTTTCACGTGCCCGCGTAGCTCCAATAGTTCCAACGTTGCTCTGCCAAGGAGGGGCTGGAATTTTTTCTTCTCTAACTCTCTACTTTTCCTAGAGTGTAACCGGTGAAAATTTCCTAAGGCCGATGAAATGGGACGCCTTTTTTGAATGTGAAATTTTTGCCCAATAAATAAGTCTCTCTTTTTATACATTCCTGTGTGCTGGGTTGCCCCAAGAATTTCTGGCAGCTTCTACACGATTTTAACGACTCGTGGTTAGTTAAAAATTTTGATATCTGCAGGGAAATAGTAATAAGGGAAGTTGGCAATTATACTCTTGAGGTTTCTGTGATGGATTGATCTGAAAAAGACTGTAGAGAGTCTGCTCATTGATGACCATCAAATAGACTCTTATTATATAAAGAAACCATCAATCAATCAGATCCACTAATTCAAAATATCTCCAACTTATGGTAATAGAATCCCTAGTTAGCCGGATTAGTTATTTACGAGAAATGGTTACCGTAGAAGACAAATATAGTCTTTATTTATACCGAAAAATGTCTTCGGAATGGATTGTAAATTTAGTTCCAACTCCAGTTAGCGTAATTTAAAATAGTGCATAGCGTTGCACGAAATATAATTTTTGTCTCAAATTTAAAAAAATATAATTTTCTGAAATAATTAATCTTTGAGCTAAATTAAAAGAGAGATTTGAGTGAGTATCAACAATACAATTAAACAATCTCAATATTCTGAGATTTTTTCAGGCAATTATAATCGCACATTTTCGTCCAACCTTAATTCTTTAATTTCCGTAAAAATCCAGGGTACTAAATAAAATGTTGAAAAGGCTGGGTACACAAAAAAACCGTCTTCCTTGTAACTGCAAAGTTCATCCAAAACATGTTTGCGTTCGTTGCCATAGCTCGGTGACTAAGTAATTGCGACCCCATGTTTTTGAACAAAATATGCTTGTAATTGTCTCCCCAACTGCCTCCTGAAGTATTGCAGATTCCTCCTATGACAACCTGTATTTATTCGTTGACAGCGCGAAGGATTTCATGAGAAATTGAAACCAAGCATGAACCTTTTCTTCGAGGACTCAATAACACGAATGGGAGAATGGCATTCTGTCATGGCCGCCCTCTTATTGGCGCAAGGAGCGCTAGAAACCGCCACCGCATTTCCTGCGAGGTCTCTCTCTGTGAATAGGATTGTGCCTGAGGTAGGATTGTGCGCGACTCTCGCCAGGATTCTCAGGAAATCTCAGAGTCCCAAGATGTCGGTTAAATCCGAAGAAGATATCTAGGGATTCGCTGGAATTTCGTACCAAGATTAATGTTTATTACCTACTCTCTATCCCCAACGTGTGCGGACTTCTTGAGTGATCATGTGTTCATTTTGTATTCTCATTAAGTCTCAAAAGTCCAAAATCACACACAAAAATTGCCACTAAACTCGCAAAAAAAATACATCAATCAAGTTTAGGCTAAAAGTAAGTAATGGTAAATATGCTGAGCTGGTTTGGTGAATGATCATTCTATTATTCATCAATACTAATCAATTTTTACTGTTCTGGAAAAAACAAAATAGTTTTCCATGAAACCCATGTCCGTGCCGATTTAAACAGCAAAAAGTTGGTCCAAAATGCTATAGATGGTGATTTCATCTTGTACACAAATTTTATACTCAATACTAGTTGCACAAAGTACTCGTCACTTATATTCCCAACTTTATTTCGCGAAACAAGAAGAAAGCTAATAATTTTCTTCCGAGTCCAAAGAAATTCCATGAATCGAACAGTTTATTCGAATAGAGCTGAAATTAATATTGGAATAGATCCTTACTGATATTTACCACGAAGAAAAAGAATACGAGCTTGGATACAATAAACTGGTGCGGAGGCGGAATATATTTCTCCCCAAGTATGCATGCGAGGAGAACGGAAAAGTTTTTAATCCAGACACACCATCACAAGGAGGACGCGGCAGAAGATGCAACAACGAAAAATATTACCCACATAAAGCGACAACCATGGAAAACGGCTTCGTAGAAATCTGCGGAAATTACTCGAACGCAAGCAGTTTCGTTCACGAGTTCTCGAAGTATTAAAAAAAAAAGTACGGCAGTGGAACTAGTAGAAGGAAAGAAAGGATGTATATACGTATGCAGAACGGCGTCCTATATATTACCACCACTACTATAAGGTTCGCCGGATGCAGAGGAGCTACTACTTTCCGACGCAGCGCCGAATTCCGCAGACGGCGTGGGCGGATGAGGCGACCGACTGACGGGAAAAAGTTCGCGGGCGCCCCCGCAAATAAAAAGCACATCGGAAAGCGTCCTTGCTCGGTGAAAAAAAAAGAAGATCGCATCGCGACATTCGTGTGAGAGGGAGGATCGGGAAAGAGTCGGGAGCAATAAATGCACGACGTTTTACGACAACCGGGTCCTGGATTAAGATGGGCACTCGGGGTAAATTGCTTCCGTTACCAAGTCACACAGGGTATCGTCTCTGCATTTAACTCCAGATAATGAGGGGATGGTGCATTTTTATTGCCAAAATTGAGCCAATAAGAAATGAAAGACGGAGCGTGAATAATCCGAGTGCGGTGCAGGAATCAATGAAGAAGCAGGTAAATGTAACAGAATTTACTCGATACACTAAAGTGGTACAAAGACTAGCGTAAGTGGTCTCCATGGTACCGATTGAATTAGTAAATCATAACTGCGGAATGAAAAGCAAAACTATTTATTTTTTTTAACTTTAAAATGCTAACGCACACTTAGTAATATTTTTTGTATGACTAATCCAACAGTACATCGAATTTTCAATATCATGCCAGGCCTGAATGTAAATTCTATAATAGCTTATGTTTTAGCTTTCGCAGTATTTTTACATAGGGATCAGCATTAATGAAAAAAATTAAGCACAAAATAACATCACTATATCAGATAAAATGATGTCGCCAAAATCTGGCGATTTATCGTCATGGCTCGGTCGTCAGGCTTAAATTCTATACTTCATATGCAAAAAGGCTTGTTACATCGATTCATTTATTTCCACAAGAACTGGTTTAAAAGCTAAGTACCAATTATCTGAGCCTCGCTCGCTTTTGTCTCAATTACGAAATTAGGTAGGGTCGCAATGCGGCACTTTCTTACGTAGTTCAATAGCATTTCCCTTGGCTCTATATGATACGACTTTGATATTTTTAAGAACAAAAACACAAATTTTAACTTCCATTAATCAACTAACACGACTTTATGGTCATATGCAAAACTGTGGGATTTTCAAGACGTAACATCAGGTAGTTACTACTTTTCTTGCAAAAGCTCCATAGAAGAACAAAACATTGCAATTTGACATGGCATATTTACCTTTGTAAAGAGAAGGAGAGATCTTCTGCCAGCATTACCAGCTCATGGTAGTAGGAATTAAATTCGTTTTAGCCGAGAACGCATGGCCGAATCCATTTTGTAGTTTATAGGCAAAAAATTTTCAAGTAAAATAATATATACTAATTTTAATTTCTCACTAGTTGATATAAAAAGGAATAAAGTAAAATAAAGGATAATCACAAAAGCAAATTTCTTAATTACCAAATCAAAATCAGGAAAATGTCATGATATCTCACATAGACTACTCAAATGAGCGTCTTGGATTTGTTACTTTAAGACCTTATAATATCTGGTCCGTCATTAAATATGGTCATCGGCCTATGCAAGTAAGCAATTTGTCCTTCAAGAACCATAAATTACTTCATGAATCTTACGTAATTTACATATTCAAATTTTAAACTTTTCATAAATAGAACTTATGCGCAATTTCAATTTTCATGTATGTGTAAATATATTTTCCGTTGATGTAGACGCTTAAACTATCGATAGAAGTATCAACAGTTGTTACCTGCAGTTAAGTTCAGAAGGATACAGCGTTGAATATAAGAATGAATATAAACAAGAAGAATATTTGGATTATGAGTCCGCGGCAAAGGAATGGAAAAACCCGTGATAGATTCTATATGTCTAATTATATAGGCTGATTCCGACCACAGCGTTCATTTACATGTTGTTCGTTTCGAATGGATACGCAAATTTCCATTAAATTGAATAATCACGAAGAAGGAAAATTAAAGGGACCTTATTCATCAATAGATATATTCTTAAATGCCTAATCAAAATCAGGAAAATGTCATGCTAGCTCACATAGACTACTCCCTAGAGCCTTGAAGTTGTTACTCTAAGACCTTATAATATCTGGTACGTCATTAAATATGATCATCTGCCTATGCAAGTAAGTAATTTGTCCTTCAAGAACCATCTTAAGTAAATTACTAATCGAAAGTTCCCTCATCTGTACTTCTCGTTCCCCTTATCGATATTTAATTCGTTTACTCCGCCATTTCCCATCATAACACCGAAGTTTGGGTTTTCAACTTTGCCCTCAGATTTTGATCACAGCACTGCCACTTTGAGCGATCTTGTTTGAATACATTCAGGGGATATAAGAACCACATGCAAATGGAGAAAGAATGTAATGGGACAGAAGAAAGCAGAACACGTCACACGCAAATCCTAGGATTACTACACTATGCACGAACGTATCTTATTCAGAGCACTAGCAAGGTAGGCGGGTATTCGAAGCGTCGTTTCTGCCCCGCACAGAAACGGGGACAGAGACTCGAGCTATTACCGCTTTTGTGGGAAGGAGGGTTTGAGTATATCAGCCAACACCTGTGTCTCGCGGTAAAGATAAATAATTCGATGAAGGGGGGTAACAATGGGACTGTCCAGGAGGAGTAAAAAGAAGGTAGGAGGAGATAGCCTGGAAGAGGGGGTTCGGAGGCACGGTGCGGTGGTTTCAATCGGATTACCATTTGGAAAAAAAAGGGAGGGAGAGATTGGTGCGACACGTGGCGGAAGTAGGTCGGGAGCACAATACCCATTTACGAATGCACCGGCGGTGCCAGCTGATACTTGGAAGATCTCTCAACAAAAGTAACCCCGCAAATAAATACATACATACTCTGGGCAGAATTACGATTGAAACAGCTGTTCATAGCGATACCTTGTCTTAACTATTTGCATTACATCCATCTGAACCAAAAATGTCCTATGGCAGTGGCAAAATACCAATGGTTAACCAGTAGGGCATTACCAATTCATTTTCCTCGTACTTATTGGGTTACATCGCGTAGAAAAATGATTAAACAAAACTACGGAGCGGGAAAAAAGTTGGCGTTAGGCAACCCGCTTTACGTATATATCCCTCTGTGCTGTTGATGTGATATAACGTCATGAATAAAAAATTGCATAGCTATCAAATTATAGCCATGAAATTTTTTTCATTGTTTTTATCAGCTCTTTTGGCATCCATGCCTTTTGCATTAAAAAACGGAAGCCGCACGTGGGGATAATTTCGACTTTTATGTGGTCAGCATTGAAAGTGAGGATCCTCGAGGTAAAAATGGGGGAACGCCATACTGTACCTGAGATATGTTAGCGATGAAAGCGAGAGGGTTCTAATATTTACCTACATTACTCCTAATTCCCGAGACATGTCTACATATTTCTGGTTAATTAGATGTTTTAAAACATTAGCCTTTACTGTGAATCATGCTTCTGTAGGATGCTATCATCTGTCAGTAGGCATTGAACTAGTTGCAAAAACGACATTACGCTTAGCCAAGTGGTGAAAATATTCGTCATTGATGCATTTTATAGAATACGCAAGGATCGAGGAGTTTTAAAATAACTAGAAATAATCCTGATTCTCTCTCTTTCTTTATACAACGCAGTAACAATACCGTCAATTACGAGGCTACAATAATGTTCTCTCATAATAAGTGTATACCTCTTATTTTTTCTTAAATGGTCAAATAGAGGATCCTTTATTGATGTTAAATGTTATTTGCCGAAATATAGATATAAATAGGTACAATAATTTATATTTTCATTAATTCACTGCAATGCAACCCCAAGCTAAGTGTATCGTGACACTGTAGCCCATCCACAAACTCCCAATATGTTCTTCTAACTAGTGTAAATTTCAGAAATACAACGACGTCTGATTACAAAAAGGGCATCATTGTTCGATACTTCATTCCATTTAATCATAACCTAGGGCATGATTTTTTTAAATATTGTTCCATTTTTAAGATTGCTGGAGTACTTAAAAAAAACAATTAGTCCATATTACTTTCAGCTCTGAGACTCGATGATATCTGATAACCTACAATTTATGAATGAATCTTCAGTAAAAAATAGTTGACCATCGCGACGATGGAATGGAAATTGTTAATCGAATTAATATCAAAAATGGACTACCATGAAGGACCGCAATCGAAAATGACTGAAATTGACTTCAAATCGTCGACGGCAAAAATATCGACATGGATTCGATTAATCGAGAAATAAGACAATCTTGGATGCTAACCATGACATTCGAATAACTCTCTCCCCTACTTTGCTTCGGACCCCTAAAGAATAAACATGGTAGGAAAAGTTGTACCGGGTTATCCACGACGAGATTTAATTTTTTATCCAGCCTCCTGCCCACAAAGAATTCTCATTAAGTTTCATCGAGAAACACAGGAGGGAAGATAGGGGTCGCTAAACCTGAAAGGATTGCCTCTTAGGTATTCCAAACCTGCTCTTCCCAACCTCCTGGCGTTCGTGAGGGCGGGATCATGTATAAAACGGGCGTATTTGAGTGCAATAATGAAGACGAGGAGAGGGAAGAAACGAGGGTACGAGGCGAAAAAAAAAGAAAGTTCAAGGAGGGATGCTTCGGCAGAGGGCAAAGAAATGGTGGAACCCTACACCGACCTTCCGACTGTGGATGAGGGTTTAATGCTGCATTCTTCTTCTTCTTCTGCTCTGTAGGGTCAATTGCTGACGCGGCTCACGAACTTTTTAAGAGCCGCGAGAGGGGTACCGAAAAGGAAATACTAAAGCGGAGGAAAACAGGAGGTCTCGGGGAAGTTAGGAAAGAGATGGATTGGGATGGATTAGCGGGATGTGGAACGAATAACGGGGCTTCTTTCTTTGGCTTCAAACCCTTTCCCAACCAATCGGTTCCTGCACTTTCTGATCTCTTCGGAAGAAACGCATCCTAGGGGGTAGGGTTTCTGAGGTGGTTAGAATATTGGCTTCCAACCCCACGGGTGCGGCTTCTAATCCCAGAAGGGGCGGAGATGTTCTCAGAGACTGACCGATCCTAGTTCGAGTGCTATATGGAGGGCATTGTGAGTTTAGCATTCCGTCAAATGGGACGTTGGGCCGTGGTCTCCCTGGTGCCTTTCGCGAAGAGCAGGCTAGTGCCAAAGACGGTTTCCTTTCCACCAGGGATGGCAATCGAAACTAAACGAATGTCAAAACGAGTAATATTTCAATAGTTTCGTTCCCGGGAGCGAAATGTAGGAACGAAAAAAAATTAAACCAGGGGAGCTAAACCCGAGGTCGAAACGAAATCGGAGTCAAAACTACTTCGGGAAGAAACTAAAAACCGATTATGTTTCGCACCTGAGAGACCACGTGCTTAACCATCAAACAGTTTAGTTTCGATCCACACACCGAGTACGAAGTATGGTTGAATGAAGTAGAGGTTCGGCCATTAGATACATGGGGCACTCATATTTTTACCACACAGAGGAGAACGTTGAACGCAAACTGGCCATTCTATTTTTCAGCTCAATGATTTAACCTTTCTACTTTCTGTAATGAAATGGGTCGAAACCATTCCCTTTTATCACCCTCCACTCTACTTCTGAGATCGAAACTTAGCTATGATTAGCGGAGTTTCGATTAATTTAGTTTCGTTCCTGGGAGTAAAGTTTCGTCCCGTGTCGAAACTAAACTCCTAGATGATTTTAATTTCGCGCGGGAACGAAACTAAACCTAGGCCTCGTATTTTTGTTTCTCTCAGGGTCGTTTTCGTTTAGTTTCACTCGCCAATCCTCCTTCCCACCCTTCATTTCCTACCTATCCCTCGTGGCGCAAACGACCTCAGATGCCGGTCGCATTCTGCAAGTGCCATTCCATACAAGATACGCATCCTCCCTCCCGTTTCTGACTTCTAGACATCGAAGGATCCTTCTCGTAGACATCCCAGCGGAACTCTCCCCCGACTGATCAGCTCGATAGATAACCTTCGCTCGTCCCATTCATTCCAATTCATGACCAATTTACATTTAATTGATTATGTTAGGGTAACCTGAACTTAGTCACAGAATATCACACTCACAATTTCAATATCAGGCAGCCTAGTGGACAAGAAGGTTAGAGCGATTGGGTTCTGATTAAAGGACTCCAGGCTCAAGTCCTGTGTAAAGCCTTTGGACACGCCGGGTCAACAAAAAAGAATCGAAGAGTGAGGAGGCATAGATAAATGAAATGAAAGAGTTAGTTTTAAACACCTGCGATCAGATTAAATAGAACACCGCACTGGGTAATAATTCACTGAATTTTTATTTACAACATGATTGAATTTTACAAAAAAAACATGACTACGATAAATATGCAGTACAAAAAGTTACATATATTTTAGTTTTTGAACTGAAGTTAAGGCGAACAATCACAATAGATTGGCGAGACACGAGTTCTAAGAAGTTTAGGGGAAAGAAAAGATTTATCCCACTCACATTCCCATACCTCAGCCATTTTTTGACAGCCATTATTAAGTTCAGAGTTATAAAATAGTTTAAAAATTCTCGCCCGAAATTTTCTGGTACAACTAAATCTGGTCTGACAGGAACAATATCAAGTTTTCTCTGTTTACATTATGCCTGATATAAATTTCGATCAGGAAATGAGCTGATTTACATCCCAATCAGTGACCCGTCTGCAATCTGATCTGGTCTCATGTTAAGCACTATCAAGTAAGGAACTCCATATCTGCCAACGTTTCGATGTCCGACTCGGTCATCGTCCTCAGGGCTGTGAATGTAGTGGAAGCTTCACAGCCCTGAGGACGATGACCGAGTCGGACATCGAAACGTTGGCAGATATGGAGTTCCTGACCCGGTGGCGATCCCGAGAACTCTTTACCAAGTCCATTCGCCGGGAAAGCACGAAATCTTTCTTCACTATCAAGTAAGGTTAGACTTCCTGGTCATTATTTAAATCAGAACGTTTCCCGATATAATTTTTGATCGGACATGAATCGAAAATTTCCATGCGGGTTATATTCAGCTGAATTGATTCCACATAAATAGATTCTTACCAATGTCACTACTCACTGTATTAACTCCATACAATTTGATAGAACTATTGAGCAACTTGAAATGCAATGTAAGTTTCTAAATTTTAGATCCACAAAAATATCTTTTTTTTTTCAATCCTTCCGCTGTAATTTCACGTGAAAATGCAATCGATTCTAAGTCTCACTGTCTGACTACACGAAGTCAGGCGCAATAATTCTAACTGGGGACATTTTTAAAAATTCGAGGCAACTTTTTCCAGGCAAAACGAATCATTGAGAGAAAAATGTCGAAAAATGAGGCGCCCTAATTCACATCAACCCGCTAGTAGAACGCTAAACAGGTAGAAACCGGAAAATGGAAGCGTGCCTGATATAAAGTCTTGCTTTTTAAGGATCCTCAGCGCAAGCAGAGTATCTACATTGCTCTTAGGATGACTTCTACTACTTCGTAGGGCATGTTTAAATTGAATCCTACGTATTTTACGTCAGAAGAAATGAGAATGGATATATTGTAGGCTCCTTCTAGGCGACCATCTTCGAGATATGACATGAGTTTTCCTAGAAACTTTCATCTCCCACCTACGCGACGATGGTATTGCCACTGCGGTATCGGAAGGCATATGGGCACATTTTTTCCTAAAATGTTCCAATATTTTTCAGAAACAGTTTCGACAAAATTAAAACAAAGAAAACTTTAAGTCGACTAGGATCGATGTACTAAGTTGAATAAAAATGAGCATTCATAAAACCTAATCGAGAGATTTTATATAAAAATTTGGCTATAAAAGAGGAATGTATTATAAGTGATTCGATAACAATTTGAAATGCTAGGACTCACACTTGTCTTCAATTTGTGGATATAAAACATTCCACACTACTGTATTGGCAAACATTCTGGTAAATTCAAACAGGTTTCAAGCAATTAAAACAAATGGATTGGAAAAATAATGCACAGATTTTTTTATTCTGGCATAGTAAGTATTAATATCTCCATCAGCAATAAATTTTACCTAGTATTATATTAAAATTATTTGTCACAACATAAAAAATTCCGATTAGACCCATGTATTTTCTGGCAATAAACCCGTTATAAAATTTACTGAATTCGATTATTTTCAGAATGACCCTTGTTGAATATCAGTTTCAGTGTACGGTGAAGAGACCGTTAGTGCTATCATACGCTTTAGAAGTCATAAATCATTTAAGGTAGTTCCACTGACGAATTAAGTACATATATATTTTTCCGGGATAGCCAAAGAAAAATATTGATTCCGGCCGAATGTGGTCACATATTAAATCCTTTCTGCCTTATTTTTTACAATTTCTAAACTTATCACATAGCGTAAAATACAATAAAGGATAAAACACGAAGAAAAATTACTAAGGTAGTCTTCACTTATTGAATAAATATTTTCTAAAGGTACCTGACTTTCAATAAGAAGGCTGTCACTCAAAATAACATTAAAGAGGCAATACCGTCATTAGTTTTGAAATAATAAAGGACAGAGATTAAATGATGGGTGTAGCATGACGAACAACTATCAGAGGAAATCATCATTTTATTTTAATAATCATAAATGACCTTTCTAAAACATATTGCTTCAAACGCAAAGGGTCAAAAAGATAATACAAAGTCATTTTGGTTATTTATCCACACATTTGCGTAAATTTACTAATGCGCAGTAAGTACCCTTTGATACATTTCTTGGCCTAGGCAATATTTCCCGTTCTAGCTACTATTTACGGCAACTATATAACGACATAGCAGTTGTAAACTATTGCTTTTTCCACTAGCAAAATATCTTATTAAAAGATATGCTGCTAGTGGTACCCATTGATATCTTAGCCTAGTTTCAAAATACAAGCTATGACAGTACAATGCGTATTTTTTCGCGAGTAACAGCATTTCTATTCAAAATTTGAACTTATGGACACTAAATCACATGATGTGAAATTCATTCACATCGAATTTACCTCCAAGATTGACTTCAAAGTTTATATTGGCAGAAATTATGTCATTCTCTTACCTTTAGATTTGCAATACCAGGATCCACAGCTCTCAAAGACCATTTCGCCACTTCCGTAGTGAAAGCATCTGAAATAAAGGAATAATGTATTATAAAAAAATATACCAAGAAACGAAATAAGGCATTCTTTATGATAGCGTATTTGTTACTTTTATAAAAAAATTCTTAAGATATAACAATTCGGAATTCTTGAATTTATTCCTAACAAACACACCCATTAACTAAAATAGCATTAATCTATTCCGCAGTAACTTGAAGAATATTACCAAAAAAACATAAAAATCTTAAGTCGAGCGCATTAAAGGTAATTTAAACCTTTAGCATAAAACTTATCAGTAACCATAAACTACCCTATATATATGGACTAGTAAATTTCACAAACATTTAGGCATTTGAATGGCCTTGTAATAATATTATGCTTTGCACAGGATAAATATTGATGTTCCTAATTTCAATTTTTGGAAATAAATGATTTTTCTGATAAATTCTAAATAACATAATATCCCAAAGTTTTAAAAATACTTCTGCATTGCAAAGTGGACAGACATAGTGGATATGAATTCTAAGTAAACATTTTTCAAGCATACTCCTATCAGTAATGACTATTATATCAATTACATCACAAAATCGGTACTGAATAGATTGTCGTGGGCATTCTCTGAATACAAGCTTACAGTTTTATTGGATACGTAAAAATCAAACCAACGGAATATCACTTATTGTTAGATATAGCGAAATGATTTGATAATGCCCAGGAAAGATCAGTGCGGTCTTGTTTTTTCTGAGTAGTTCAATTTTATAATCTTCTAAGGTAATACTGGTTAACGCAATCCTTGTTTTAGTTCAATAAGAAGTGGCATGGTAATATTTGAACTTAATTGGTGCAAAGAAACATGCAGTCAAGAAAACTAATTAGGAGATAATGAGAAAATTCATTCGAATACATTTCCTACCTCTGAATCAGGTTGCATATTTTTACCAGTATACTATCACAAGAGTTTCTTGTAAGGAAATGAATTTTATAAACCCTTAAAACTTAGTGAAATGCTTAAAAAAAAACTTCGATCTTCCAAGAATAATCCGGATTGAAGTTTTCAAATTCGTGATAATTATTCACAATTCTCTTTCACGAAAAATTTTCCAGTTATTTACGACGCTAAGCTAAGAGCTAAGACTTTTTTGTTCAAATCAAGAGCTTGTTTTTGATGCTGAACCATAATTAATCCATAAATTATACGTAAATACACATCTAAAAGAATCAAAAACCTGAGTTAATCAGCTAATAGGTATTCACTCATACAAAAGACAAAACGTAACAGGAAATCTCCATAAAAATATATGATAACCATGTAACTGAATATTAATTTAGCTCCGAAGGAACACAAGTAACTCATATATTGAACAGCTCCAAAAATCACAGTTAGTTTGAGCTATTAATGACACTCAACTTTATTGAACAAGAGGTTTAATTTATTAGACTCTAAGGAGAATAATCGGAATACAACATTTTTATTTTTCCGAGCCAATGTT
This sequence comes from Ischnura elegans, assembly GCF_921293095.1. Classification (NCBI taxonomy): domain Eukaryota; kingdom Metazoa; phylum Arthropoda; class Insecta; order Odonata; family Coenagrionidae; genus Ischnura; species Ischnura elegans. Next base: position 103,496,716 of record NC_060247.1, read on the forward strand.
CAAGGAATCATAAACTGCGACCTGCGACAGTAAAACCCATTTCTGTGATAACAAATTTTGTACTCATACAGGGTAAAAAAATGTTTCCGGATCAAATCATATGATGCTAAATGTAAGAAGGACGATAGGTACATCAAACCCGTAGTTTTTAAATGCGTGAAAGTAATTTCTTAAAAATCGAAATACAATGCTCTGCGCAATGAAGTTACAACTGGCATTACACTCCTGAACACTAATGCAACCATATATACTTAAACTAGAGTAAATAACAAAATAAACAGTAAATAGTGGCAACCAAGAAAACAAATTGAATGAAAAAGTTGGTAAAAAAACTGAATAAAGTATCAAATTATTTGCGTGTACAAAAACAACTCGGAAAAATAATGATAAGGCATTATTTGCAATCCAATTATAAAGCAGGTGAAATAGTATTTAACACATTGAGTTTAACAAGAAACCCCAAATAACTGCAGAATCTTAGCAACTTTAATTTTGAACCATTGCCATTACTAAAGATTGCAGCAGGAAAGAGGCAGCAGTATGAAAGGGCTTAAATTAAAACTATTTTAATATATTAACGAAAACATTAAAGTCTTAAAGTAAATCAAAACCCAAACTGAAATAATGACTCACTAAAAACAAATTTTCCGCGGAATACTCATTGCAAAATGGCATTATTACACATTATTCTTTACAAAATTCCGGAAAAATATTTTCTGTTTGTGCGGAAGCCACTCTGTGACGCATGATCAAAATATCATCTTGATTAAAAATTCCGACTTCTCTAAAGCATCTGACTGATGTATTTGGCCCACTCGGTGATACTCTCTTGACCAATGATCTCATTCCGCGGAGGAATTTAATTAATACATGGCATCCAAACGTAATGCACCAAAGCCCAGCCGGTGTATTTCTCGATGACCGGGAGCCGCCACGCCATTTATTCATAGAGCACTTACGGGGCTATGACGTCAAATGCCACCCCTTAATAGACTTTCCACCTCCCCTTCCGACCCAAACGTCCACCTCAATAACTCGATCCACCGTGCCTAGGGATGTTACCAGAAATGAAGCGTAAATAAAAGAATAGTTCCAAGCAAGGTATCCCTACAGCCACACCCACGAAGTAACCGCAAAGAATGGTTGCGAAGAAAACTTGTGCAGGAGTGAAAGCTTAAAAGTAAAAACGATGAAAATATTTCTACTACCGAGAAACGGCACATCGAAATGGAAAAATAATTCTCTTCAATACAATATGCATAACTATAAACTTTCCTCTTTATGGAATCTACCAACAAGATGTTCCACATTATAGTCACACCAAAACGCAATTTACGTTTGATGATGACAACTAATCATGGACTTTTATTGTACGGACTTATCCTTTTCTCCAGTGCTTTAACTTATTTGCAAGTTTTTGATTTACTGCATTCCCTTAAAAATTAATATTATAATTGTTTAAAATTGCATATATAGTGAAAGATTTAATCCATCATTTTTTGACTCAATTACTCTTCGCTTTCCATCAATTTTACAGTTCTGCAACTCTAATTGATCAATTTTTACATGAAATATTCGATTAATCAAACAAACATCATAGTTGGCAGAGGGAAAAGGAGCGAAATTAATATTCCCTCAAGCAAAAATTAGCTTCGATTATCACATCACCGAAAATAGCATAGGGACCAAATATTTTACTGTGAACAAATCATTTGATGAAGAATAAAGCCATTGATCATTATTTTCTTCTACCGCTTTGCAAATGTATTAAAATCGATTGAGAGTCAAAATCTCTCTCCAAAACCTAATTGGAAGGCTTCGAACAGACATTGACAATGCATTTAGTTCACTTTAATTTCAAACCCACGGTACAGAGCCCTTCCTTCAGGGAGCATACCCATCCAATAACCGAGAGAATATTTTATCCATGAAAATCGAAACGCCGCCAATGGATAACATTGTTTTTTTCCGAGTAAAAAAAGTTGTAATTGAATAATTTGCTGCATATATATTCACAAATGTTTTACAATCTTATTTCTTTCTCTCACTTGCTTATATTTTGCGGCTTCTGGAGTAGATCAACATGAACAACATCAAAATCTTTTTCTGAAGAAAAATTAGAAGGGTTGAGGAAAGCCAACAACTGTCAAATTATTTTTGCTTATATTCCAAGCTCTCTAAAGTATCAAGAGGTATTAAATGGAGGAAATTGTTTCTCACTTAATTGCATAACTTCACTATATCCCAAGTCGAATAATATTATTCCCCACATTGCAATATAATTGCACAGCTTTGATAACGCTATATCTCCTGATAGCGTGTTTCACTCATTCCGTGGTATGATAAAACGCGTCTCCGTGTTACATAAGATTCGTTTACAATCAAATTTATAAGCACCAATGTCGGATAAAACAATCGTTTTGTTCTTTAAGCCTGTTTCAAACCTCTGACTAAGATCATGCCAAACTTAATACATTATAACCCAATTTAGCTTCGAAGTAACATCAAAAACTTATACATTTTCATTTCTATTCAGAATATATTTAAACTACGTGTTAATTTGTGCTGTAAAGTTTAATGGTGAAATATGTAGCTTCCACAATAATTATGATTGAGATGAAAATTTTCACTTTTTTAAAACGAGAAGTCTTGAAATTTAATTTCTCTCAGAAGCATCTCCGAGTTATATAGGATTAATGGACTTTCTACCTCCCTTTACAATCCAAACTTCTCTCTCAGTAACTCTACACATCGTACCTGGGATTTTACTAGAAATGAACCGTAAATAAAAGAATATATTCTAAGCAAGATATCGTTACAGCCATATCTACGACGCAACCGAAAAGAAATGGTAGCGAAATAACACAACTGCGAAAAACTACTCCGCTCAAAGATAAAAGTGAAACACTAGCAGTAGACGGCATGGACCCCTACCTAATTTGAATTGAATATCAATAATAACCCTCACAGCCCATTAAAAACTTATTTGCTCTCTTCCTCCCTCATAAGCACCGATGGCTGCAATGGGATTCGCCTTATACCATTTTCTAACAGTCTCTGATTTTTAAGGCTATTGTGGAAGCATCTTCACTGGATACATCTCTAAAGAGTGCTTTCTGTAGGTTGACATGCATGAATAATGAGCTCATAAATATTCTGAAAAATAGACACTGATCTTGGGATGAAACGAGACGTAAATTTCATCCAGCTATCAGCCGTGAATTAAATCAGCTTTGAAATCACACGCCTGGGTAATTTAACATTCAGAGACATTATTATCTACGTAATACATATGCAAGCATAGAAATAAGGAAATAATTCATCAGATGCTAAATACGGAACATGTGTATCTATGGAAGCGAGGCTTGGACGTCGACATCAGAACTTATGGGTGGAACCATTCGAAATGTGATGCTACCGAAGAATGATGAAGATAAAATGGATCGACCATGTAAGTAATGAGGAAGTGCTAAGAAGAGTGGGAGAAAAAAGAAGCCTCCTAAAAACCTTAAGCAGAAGACGGGAAAACTTAGTTGTCCACATTATGAGGCATGATGGCCCCTTGAAAACAGTTGTAGAATGACAGGTGAAAGGAAAGAAGGGCAAGGGACGGCTTCATTAGTTACATAAAACAGGTTATAAAGGATGTAAAAGAGAATAAATGCGTCGCTGTGAAAAGGTTAGCGGATAGCAGATCAGAATGGAGAACTGCGTCAAACCAATCTCAGGATTGTTGACTAGTGATGAAAAGACGCATGATTGAGGTAATAAAAACAGAGAGATTTCTTTAACAAATCACACGGTAAGCTGCGATATTGAAAAAAAAATGCGTTTCCGTTGGAAATTTCAGAAATTAATTCAAGTTGTTTTCCTGATATTCGACTTTTCCAGATTTTCCTTATTTACTTTTAAATTTAATGAATTTTGAAATCAAAGGTTTAAGAGGTAACTTTGCGGATGCGTGACATGGTTGTGAAACATGAACTTCGTTGTTTTTTTCCACAAATCAGCCGTTTGCTCTAATCAAGTGAGGAGGACAACTAAGAAATTTTTTGATAATCTATACCTTTTTTCTGGTTCTTCGAAAATGAACTTCCACGGCAGTCCTTTCGTCTGTGTAGTAAAAAATTGCGATCGTGTCGTAAAACAGAATGGCTTCAGCTCTAAATTGTTTACCTAAAATGAAATAGCGACGCTTCAAAAAGATATATTCAACTTGTCTACGTTTTATTACCTGCTTGAGAGCTCTATATCTTTTCGCTTTCACAATCATTACAAATCGTTTCGTTTCGCGTTTCACACCACTTTCAGCAACTGAAAAGTTCCTTTCCCAATCACACGATAAATTAATTACTATGTTTAAAGTCCCAAACACCAAGTACATTTTTCGTACCATCCGGTCAACTATACTAAGAACCTACCAACGCACAACTTTATATTGAATTACCCTCTCGCCTTAAAATCCGAATTTTTTAATGCTAAAGCATCTCTTTTCATTGGCAATTTGATCAACATATGTTATTCAAAGCCTACTTATACATAAAAAATAATTGTATCAATGTAATACATATATACTGAAGTGAAAACAGTTTCTATCAATAAAGGGATGTAAATAAAAGACAAATACCAGTTCCTATGCTGATTTAAGGGTTCAAACAATAACAGGGCACAAAATAAACTTTGAAACTAATAGTGGAACTCGCCTTCTCTATAAGGAGTCGAAATTTAAAAATGTATCGATTATAATTTCAAATAAAAATTGTATCAAGTGTTCTTCTTTCTTGCGTGTGCCCAATCTGGGATCTGAAATCTATTCACATTAATGAAATGCATGTATCAACCTATTATTCCCACAGTCCTGACGCATTTGATTACACATCCTACCCCTCTAGTTCCTCAACCAAACCGCAGCCAATAGGGAGACTGGAATGGGAATTGCGTAATCGCTCAAAATGGCGAAGCCATCTCACCTGTTCGATGCGGCCCATGCAGCCGCGTAGCAGTCCTCTCTATGTGTATTTAAAGTGTATTTCTTATTTTTTATCTTCTCCTTTATGTTCCACGCCCGGATCAATTAATCCAATAGGGTGGCCTTGCCGACATGGCAGAACTCAGAACTTTCGTTGCCGGGACCGAATAGCACAGCCGATGCGACAAGTACTGCGTCCAGAATCTGTATTATTTTCCTGACAACTCTGTCCCCCTCCTGTAACTGAATCAGGGGCAGGTTTGCCTTGGGTATAAATTTCCTCCAGCACCAACAGCACCAATCAGACTCTTTCCCTTCCTTCTTGAGGCTTCCTGATTCAGGGTAGCCACACACACGCCGTCAACTCGTTCTCGATAACCTTAGAAGACGATCGTTCCAGTCGCATCTTTCCGTGAACGTCTTCCTTCAGGGCTTCACGCGTTCCGATCCATGACCGTGCATTTCCACAGGGTGAACCAAAACTGGGAAGGAAAGGAAGGACGCGGAGGAAAAACAAAGCACTAACTTAATCCGTGCCACATGCGAAGGGAACCATCGGGATAATTCGCGTAGACAGGCGTAAGCAGGGAAGAGTCACTATAGCATATCCTGGTGCAGACGATTAGTGCAACGGTTCCCCTTTACTTGAGCACAAAACACAAGCACAAACACACGATGCAAAACTGAGGATGTGAAAATCCAACTTGCTCTTTTTCATGAGTCGTGTATTGCGGCTATTTGTTGGGAAGTGGGAGAGGGAGTATATATTGCTTGTAATTGGGGATTGCGAGGGAGCGGAGACGAGGGTAACCTTATTCTCTCGAAAGGCAAGTTGCACCTCGGTTCCCTCACAGGATAATTCCCCGTAGAGAATACATAAAAAGAGCACTACCTATACCCCGTTCAGTACTTCGAACCACGCGACAGGCGCACCAAGCATGATCCGGCCTAGGATCTCAGATAACGGAGGCTGGTGATTGTCGCATAAGGACAAGGGGTAGTAGAGTACTAAGTTGGTGAAGCTGATTAGTTTCTCGGAGGGGGGAGGAGACTGGCCTAAATTCCACCGAATCGTGTGCCAAAGCACTGGCAAGGCGGTGTTCTCTCTGGATCGTATCACTCTTAGGCCTTTTCCAGGAAATCTTGCTGGAATCGAAATGTGACGGGAATAAAAGCCCGTCGCTGTTCCAGTCTGGAACCACTTCACTCAGTTGAGCCGCCGGGAAAGAAAGATTTGAGGTACAAATTACCTCCCTTTCCTTTCCACTACTTCTGCCACAATGACGTTGCGCAGTCCCGCGTGGTTTGAGACTTAACCTGGGGACGTTCACACTATGGGTCCCACTTATGACGGCAGCCAACACTCTTACTTGCCAAAAACAAAAACTGGAGATGAAAAACCTCCGAAGAACCAAACACACTGAGGAGGTCGATTCAAACCCTGATGACAGGGAAGAAATCGCAGCCGAGGTTGTAACGAGGAGAAGCTGAGAGTAAGGGTTCCGCACACTGAACGGAGAATAAAATTCCGCAGCAACACACGTATAAAAGGGTTCGAGTTTAAACGCGCTACTCTGACGCGGCGATGTTGAGAGAAAAAAAGGTCAAACGAACTCTACAAACAGCGCACTGCGATAAGACTCCCTCTCTTCCCCCACTTCCCTCTCCGTATCCGCGCGTCTATCTAGGCTGCTTCTTTCTTCTTGCACTCTCTCACGGGGAAAAAACTTGCTCGCTTCCTCGTCGACCCCTCTACTTCTCTCCAGTTCCTTCTTCTTCTCTCCCACTCTTTATCTCACTCCCTCTCCAGCGAGAGAAATGCCGCATAGAGCCGAGTGGAGCCCGCTGCTGAGTTACAAGAGTTCGCCGCCGCGGACCCAGACGAAATCACTCCTGTGAGGCACCGAAAAAGACCCGCCGGAAACGGATGCTATCAAGAATAAAAAACGAATCTTTCGTCCAAAAAGATTCTGACTTAATCCTTTCTCCACCTCACACCGAAAATCCGCCGTCCAAATGACGACTGAATAAATAAATGTTACAAAATGTCTCAATCTTCTCAGGCTTCAACCCCAAAATATCTTTCCTTAAAAAGAGGTTAAAAAAGGAAACTCTGGTTTCACACACTGAGGGAGGGTGGGTGTTTTTTTTCTTCTATGCTGTGGTGTGCGCACGTCTGGTGTAAGTATGTTTTAGTTTGTATGTTCCCTTGTGGAACTGGTCACAAGTCCCTGTCGTTCCCGGCGCGGTGGCGGTGAGCGGTTGGGACTTCCCTGGGTGCCGAGCGCTGCCGTTCGTCGTGGAGCCGAGCACTGCTGGGCCGCTTCCTCCCCATGCCTTCCTCCTCACCCCGCCTCCTACCGCGGCGCCCCCCGTTCCTCGCCGTCGACTGCGGCTGTGCGAGAAAGGGGACCCGTCTGTGGCGATCCTCCGTCCCTTCCACCTCACGCGCGGCGGCGGAGTCGAGCGCATTGCCCGGCGAACCCACGGACCTCCCGGCAAACCTCCATGGCCCCTCAACGCACGGTGGGGGGGGGGGGCGCACGCAGGAATAAAAGGGGAACCACTCTACACGGCACTCACTATACTACAAGGGAAGGTGAGGGACAATCCTAGGTCACAAAAGTCACATCTCTCACAGCTACGGTCGGTACAGACACCAGTTTAGGCCCCAAAAAAATACCTTTCGAAAATGTTAAGTCGTGCGGTTAATTTTTTTTTCTTCCAAGAGCACTTTTAATTATGCACACACACACACTTTGATGTAACCCTCTTTTTTTTATATCCAAAGTTCTCTCCTTCCCTCGCCTTCTTCTCTTTCTCTCCCCCTTTCTTTCCCTACCAAGTCCGTGTCACGACTAAAACTCTGCGAGACTCTCATAGCGCCACCGGTTCCCTAAAACCCCTCTCCCTTCCCCTCTTTCCCTTCCTTTGACGTACCTCTCCCCTTCCCCTCAGCGCGTACCCCTACTTTCTCTCCCCCCTCCCATCATACACCCGCGTATAAACCCCCCTATCTCCTCCCTACAGGGTATTCCATCCCCCACCACCTCCGCACGGCAACGAAAAACCCTCCCACTACACACTGCACTCCTCCCTTCCCCTGCATTCTCTCCCTCCCCCGCCTTCGACCTTCTCCCTCCCCTCTTCCGCACTCCCCCACCCTTCCTCCTCCCCCCCGCCCACCTGCAAGCATCGACCAAGAGACCAGCCGTCGGACAGACCGAGCTGCGCTGAATTATTCACACGCCTTACACCCACCCTTCCCATCCTCCTCCTAATTCCCAGGCACATTCCCCACCCCACCCCCCCCCTAACTTCCCCTACACGCATCTAACTCCACCACCTCCTCCTCCCCATTCCGCCACGTTCCCAAATCTCTTATTTTTACTCCCCACCAAAAACCCTCATCTCTTACTACACTCGCTACAACCAACCACAACCTGCTAATTGTAAGCGCAAAAATTTCAGGGTGCAGATTCGATGTGTGAAGGGTAATCACCCGCGAGTAGATAACGGAGAGGCACGGAGAACATCATTTTAAAAATTTACTCTATTTCAAATGTCGACCAAAAATATACATATTAGAGAGATACTTTGCCGAACGGATATGAACAGCAGTTTTAGTTTCCCACCGAACAATAAAGGACATAAATTATACTATGCGGGACTAGGTGTAAGCATTTTTTTCTATCAACAACAATGAAAATGGTCAGACGCAGCTTTCCACTGAATAAACTTCGCGACTTAAGTTCTTTATATTTTCATTTGTAAGTATTTATTTTTCTTAACAACCATAACTACGATATATACAAACGTCATCCATTGGATATATAGACACCGATAAATAATATAATGTTCCGTTCCTCCATGTTCTCCATCTCTTATTATAACCCCATCCCCACCACCAAAGACCCTCATATCTTAGTACACTCGCTCAATCCAACCACATGGCTCCGCAATGTTAAGCGTAAAAAGTTCAGGATGCAGCTTGGATATGTTTTGGGTAATTGCCTTCGAGCAGATTACAGAAAGACAGAAAAAAAACATTTAAAATTTCACAATAATTCAAAAGTTTGAGAGAAACGATATATTAAGAGAGATATTTTGTCTAACGGATAGGCGTAAGAATTCGTTTTTCTCCCGAGCATTTATAAAAATTATCCCAAGCAATAGTAAGTAGGACTAGGTGTAAACATATTTTCGGTAAACAATAACAACAAGAATGATTTTAAGAAGCTTCCAATCAATCAACCCTCGCAGCATAAATTCCATATGTTTTCATGTTATCGTATTTATTTTCATTAGCATCCGTAACTACGTCAAATTATATTTCATGCAAGGCCTATAAAACCACAAATAATTTCATTCTTCGCCATTCCTCCTTGTTCCTTAGTCACTTATTTTAAACCCCTCCAAACCCTCACCTCTCACTTAAGTCCTTAAACTAATACAACCGCCATTACTCCGGCGAGCTAAGCGTAATAAGTTCAGGATGCTGCTTGAACGGTTGTGCTGTAATTATCTGCGTGCAGATTACAGAACAACACACACAATATCTTCTTAAAACCTCACCATATTTCAACGGCCGACAGAAGCAATAAATTGAAAGAGATATTTCGCCGAACGGATACGATTAGGAATTCGTTTTTCCTCATATAATAAAGAACTTTAATAAATTGCGGGGTAGTATTCAGATTAGGATGTAGATTTAAATGCAAGATGGGACTCATTACTTGCATTTTCTTTGTATTCCTTTATTTTTTTGTCAACGGCTGGTGCCCTTACACCCCCGCCATACACCAATCGAGGCACCTTACGGGTTAGTACCCATAGATACGGTAAAATATTATTGCTACCAAAGGAATTCAAACGGTTGAGGTTTTTTTACTAAAAGAATCCCACTGATCACCCAGACACAAACTTAATGAAAACTCGTTGTGGAATGGTCAGAACTGAGCTAAAGGGAAAGAGTATGTTAGCGGCAGACAAATTGCTTCATATTTTATAAGTTTTGGTAAGACGATATTTACATTCAATAATACTACCGTTAACGTTCTTGAGCGTCATTTCCATCGCAACGAGAACGACAAATAATATACCGAGAGAGAAAAAGCCGAATTTTCAGTTTTAGCGATTGTGTTGCCACTTTATTTTTATTTTTTTATTTTTTTTCATAATTTAAGCTCGCCCAACATGAAATTACTCTAATAGGGTAAACTATTCCCACAATTAATCACAATAACAATGAAACTAAATACAAAAACAAAATCAATCTAAATACAAAAAAAGAATTCAAAACATTCACACGGTAACCCGTGCGAAAATTTCACACTGTAACTTAGTTTTCATTTTTAATATTTTTTCCTGGTTATGTTACGTTTATTTGGTTTAGTTATGGATTTAATGGGTTTTTTAACCTCTTTTGAAGATTTAAATTTAAAAAATTGTGGAGTCGATATCCCTCGATCGAGTAATGGACATGGAGAAATCGAAACTTTTAAGTCAAATTATGAATTGGTAAATAGTGAAATTTGAGGTTGAGATTGTATTTTTCGTGAGAAGCCGGAGATTCAACGTTTAAAATTACTGTAAGAGCAGTGCTATTAAATGAGCATATACGGAATGACAGAGAAAGTCCTTTCTGTAATAATACATGCGGTGGTACAATTAATTACCAAAACGGTCAAGGCCGGCTGAATGTCACATACAAAATTCTGTACAACTTTATAGTGTCGCTAACGTCGACGATACTTTTTGGGATACTTTTTTTAACCAATAGAACATCTTAAGTGCTTTTGTGCGAAACGTTCCTCCAATTACTTGCCTTTCTCGCCGCTCACACCTCGCTAGCGACGTGTTTTTGACTTCCGCATCCGTCCAAACACGTCCCCGTTACCTCGAAGACAAACCACATCGAATCTACCAACACACACGTATACACGTCTATTTCTCTCTCTTCCTCCAAATCCAACCCCATGACTCCCCTCTCCTCAACTCTCCCCACCCCTCTCACGTTACCTTTACCCCTACTTCCCCTCCCTTCTTCACCTTCACCCCCTCCATTTCTCGTTCTCCCCTCCCCCCACATCGCTTTAGCACGTCAATCCCTTCCGTCACCATTTCTGAAAATCCCTCCCTCCCTTGCGACTCTCACACTGCGCATGCGTGAGGGGATAACGAGGGGTTACTGTGCGATTAACTCGGATGCCGTCGAGGAACTCCAAGGAATATAAAAAAAATGAGTGAGAGAAACCCTAAAAAAAAACCCTTACCTGCGTGTCCTGGTGGCTGGAAGAGGGAGGTCGGGGACACGAGCCATGCGGAATGGGAGGGGGGAAATGGGGAAGGTGACGTCACAGTGGGGTGGTGGCGGGGATTGTCGCAAGCGTTGCAATGGATGTCTGCCGCAAAGGAATGCCTCGTTTGATATTCACCAACAACCCCTCACAATCAGTCCTCCTAATAATAAAATAGAATAGATTACATCTACGTCTACGAAGCACCGTTCATGTTCGACTAGTAATCTGAATTGATGCAAGGTATGCAAGGTAAGCGCAGTCGAAAGGGTTAATACAAATTTTTGGCGAATAGGTACTATTTAAGGTGTAGTATTTAAATCAAAATGCTTTTCAGCAATGACTGGCCAAGACTTTCGAGATAACATATCCTATCTTCATATCCTCTCCTCCGTAAGTTATTGCATGGTCAACCGAAAAACCAGCTTCGTTGATGAAATATCCCGATATAATTGGCTTTTAAACTATTCATTCGAAAATTTCCCATTAAAGCCATCATTCTGTTCCTTCAAATCATCTGGAAGAGATCGTGGCGACCCTTGTGAGGAGAAAATTTTTTACTTTCGAAAATGGAGGCAACGAAAGTGACTTATACTGCTTCTATCACTGGATTAAAATTCATTCAACCAAATATTGGCCCTGGAGGTCAAGTGGTATGGCATAAAAAATTACTATTTTATTTTCTGAAATTTTCCCGTACATTAAAGGTTTGGTTGGATTTCAATAGCAATAACCTTTATCATATATTACCAAGGTAATTCGTATTTGCGATTTAAGGGCTACGAAAAAATTTGTAAATGTACATGGTGCGTTCCGAATGTAATGCAATTGAATGTCTCGCGCCGCTCCTATTGGCCGGAATCGATTCAAACAACTTGGATTGGGTGGAGTGAACATTATGCGTAGGCTAAAAATAAAGCTAACATCCCTCCAAGCGGTGGAAGCGGCAGCACGTCAATTATTGCGAACCTCTGAGCGTCGTTCGAGTCACAAAAAATGGAATCAACGATTGACGTTTTGCGCTAAACTGAAGAAATCTCTTGGCGAGACAACCAAAATGATTCGTGAGGCTTACTGGGACTCAGTTCTGTCCTACTCACAAGTTTTGAAGCGAATATAGGCCTTTAAGGAGGGCCGGGAAGAGTTTCACGACCAAAAAGGCAAGAATGAGCAAATGAAAAGTGAAATCAGTACTCACTGTCTTTTTGACAGCATAGGAGTGGTCCATAAGGATATTTTTCCTCATGAGCAGACAGTTAAAGCAACCTATTACATGGATGGGCTGCCGACTCGTAAAAAATATTGGGACGGCCCATACCGGGGATCTTGCCTCGGGAAATATTATAAATAGTTAGTTTTAAAGTTTTTAAATCATTTTAGAAGAGTCATTTGATCAATATTTGAACCGAGAAAACTCGACTTTCGATAACTGGATACTGCGGGGAAAATCGAAAAACCTGAAAAAAAATTTCCTCACCCCCACAACGAATTTTCGAAGGGGCCCCTCAGGCCCCAAGGAGTCGGTGCCGATGAAAGGCTATAAAAACTCCTAAAAAAGGATCATCATTATACAACAAAAGGCACCTTCAGACCTGGCTACTCCATCCTAGCAACGCGCCTTGCCACAAGGCGCGTTGTTTAGTTATCAAGAGGAGTCCGCGAATTCCTGGCCAAACACGGATGCAACCGCTGATTCACCACTCCTACAGTGCTGAAATCGCCCCAGCAGACTCCTTCGTGTTCCCTCGGATTCAGACAGCCCTTAAAAGAAGCAGATCCAATAGCATATCATATAACAGATCCAATCACCCGCGACGAAGACTTTGCAAGAGGTCCCCGACTAACCCTTCCAGGGCTTGCACCGGTCATGGAAGAGTCGCTGTAAAAATGTGTAGAAGCTTAAGAGCAGTATTATGAATAATTTAAAGTGATCGTGCAAATTTGTTCAATAAATTTTTTTTCATAAAATAATTGCATTACTTTCGGAACGCATCCTGATTTATTGACCTTATGAATTACCACGACTATGCCCACAATTATATTGACAGTGCACGGAGGGTTTGAAAGCACGATCTATCCCGGAGACATGACTTTTGGTCACCATGCCCACCAAGTGATCCGCAGCGGGTGAAAATCCAGGCCATACGGTGATAATAAAGGGATTTTTTTAAATTTTGAAACCCATTTTTCCACCGAGCTACACAGTCTCGAAGGAAAATTTCGCATCAATTGCCAACATAATAATCATCCAACATCACGATAAAATCATCCAACTCCTTTATGCGCATATTTTCGAGTTCGGAGTGGGGCCCTACTCCTCAAAGTCAAGGAGAATCACATTAATTCTCAGAAAAGTTAGGTGATGCTGAAGGAGCATCATAAAAATAGAATGTGGTGATAAAGCAAAACATGAGAATGTATTGAGAAGGAAGGCCACTGCGGAGTACTCTAATCCAAAGAAGATCATGGTGGTTGAGACGTGAGAGAGAATAATTACCTTGGAAGGAAAACGGAGGTAAATTTTAAAGAAATAGAGGAACAGAAACCCAGCCAATTTGTGCTGAAAAAGGTCGTATGAGATGGGAACTAGACAGATTTAAAAGCACTGCAGGAACAAGTGACTTTGTACGCAGTCACACGCAAGGATGCAAAGTTGAATAGGTACACCATAGGATGAAGTTCTCCAGAATCCAGGCTAAGTCAAATATTTTTTCATGGCGAACTTCATCCTTTGGTGTATTAGACAGATTTAATTAGACTCTGGGCTCACTTTGGATTCGACTTAAGACATGATCTGATTTTGCGCACTCGTTCAAAATTTCAAATTAACCCTATTTTGTTGCCTCTCGTAAAATATGACATCAGTTATCTAAATCTATGCTTTTAAGCGAAACACATTTTTTTAACATAGCAAAATTTAAATGCACCGCTGGTCTTTCATTCCTTGCCCGGAAATAATGCCGATCAAACATAAGATGGATTTCTCTTTACAATCGTTTCTTCAGAACTGATTATCGCAGTAAGATGCAACCGAGGTCGCAAATGCCAATTACTTTAGAAATATATGGTGAATGTCTTTGGTTGGATCTAAAGTTTCTACAGCGTTTCTCCATTTAAGTCACGGCTTTCGGGAGTCCTTCCGCGTTGTGTTCTCCATTGGTGACGACAGTTTCTCCAGACATCCTGCTGGCGTCTTGAGGTCAGAAGTGTCTTCTTCTGACCTCAAGACGTCTGCAGGATGGCTGGAGAAAATGTCGTACCTATGGACAACACAATGCGCAGGAATGCCTAAAACCTGTGACTCATATAATATAATTGGTATTGAAATCCAACCAATTTTTTTAAACAAGGTGAAATGAAATTTTCATTTTTATTTCTTACATTTTACATTCGGGACTATTATAAGGATGAATGAATTTTAATTGAATGATAGAAGCAGTAAAAGTTCATAACCTTTTTCTCTATTTTGGAAAGTCAAAATTTTTCTGCCTATAAAGAGTGCCGATATATCTTCTAGATGATTTAAAGGCAGTAAATGATAGTAGATGATAGGTTTCCTGTGAAATTTTTTCGAATACGTAGTCTGAAAGTAAACTAGAGTAGGAAATTTCATCAATTAAGCCGGTTTTTCAGTTGACTATGCTATTACTTATGGAGAAGACAATATAGCGTTAACTGGAAAATCATGGCCTTTGTAGCACAAATTGACTATGACACAGCAAAGTTTATAAAAGCCAACTTTATTTTAACTCTATTCAGCACTAGCTAAGAATTGCCTTAAAGGCCGCATCAAAATGTGCTTGAGAATATAAATTTGCCACACATACGACCAGAATACAACAAAATCACAGAGGTCAAAGCAACCAAATTATGTCAAACTGCCTGCAAGTTGAACTGGTTACTCTCGATGGACGCAAGGCAGTACAAGAAAAATCTTATTCCCGCCACTTAATCGCTTTTCTCTACCCTTAGAATAGCATTTTCACGATAGATCAACTTGTACTTTTTTCCCAAAGCTAAATAAATGAAACATAGCATTAAAGTAAATAAAGAGGTCTAGCTATGGAGCAAATAATAAGGTATATTATTATTGCTCCGTTTTAAATCGATACTTATTTGATATTCCTGTGAATAAAATAATGCTGTCAGGTCACTGAATAATCTAAAAACTGTTAATCGTAGACATATTGTGAGTAAATAAGTATTGTGAGGCAAAAATGTGAATAAAATACACCAAAAGGCAACTACCAAAACATATGGTACAATTTCCTTTACCTCAATTCTATAGTAATTCAGGGGTAAACTAAAAAGTCGGTTATTTCTATCGGTAAAGTAAAATCATGTAACTTATTCCGAACGATCATTGTCTTTTAAGTTATACCAGGAAAGAGAATCCTTTGTTATGCAGAGTATATGTAAATAGGGTACCCTGTCGATTTCTGTAACAATAAAGTCTGTTCATTGTCTGTCAGTTGGCTGTTCGTTCCCTGTTCCCTGACCAAGAGAGAACAGGCAGGCGACTGTTCGTAGAATGTAAATTGGAACGCCTTGTCTGTTCCTTGTCTGTGAGAAAAGGGTTACTTGTCTGTTCCCTCCCTGTTAAGAAAGCGGCATTCTCTGTTCCTTACCTGTTGGACCACAGACAATGAACAGGCAGGGGACTGTGCGCTGTCAGTTCATTGCCTGTTTTCTTAGGTTGTTTGTTCCCTGTTCCTTGACCAAGAGAGAACAGGCAGGCGACTGTTCGTAGAATGTAAATTGGAACGCCTTGCCTGTTCCTTGTCTGTGACAATGTGGGAAGATGGTTATTTGTCTGTTCTCTCCCTATGCGCATACTTTGTTCCTTAAGTGTTCGCTGTTGCTAAGTTGGACATAATAGACAAGAGATAATATATGTTAAAATAGAATTAAAAGTTGAAATTCATTTGAATGATTGTAAGAAAAACTTTTATTGTGCTTTTCCACATATTCCATTAGTTATAAAAATCTTGAATAGTTGCAGAAAAGCAAGCTTTGTCATCATTAACAGAACAACCACTACATCAACAAACGTTTCACATGCCTTCATCAAAGAAATATGTACTTCCTTAAATTAATACAACTCGGATTCTGCACTATGTCAATATAATACGTGTGGTTTTAAAAGAGAAACACGCCTTTAAAGAATATTTATGAACACGATGATTTCACTTCTCACAAACAAACCTACAAGAAAGACAGTCCTCTGACAATGTTTGTTGGTTCTTATTTACGACGTAACGCACATACGCATAATACAAATACAATACAAATCTCAGTACTTGCTCAAAAACTTAAGAGACACAATAAATTATTAAATAAACACACTCAAGAACAAATATCACTTCACGACTTTCACTATCACTGAATGGATGCACGAATTACTTAATTCGTCACTGCGGGCATTTAGCACAGGCTAAATAATAATCAAATAAATAACTGTTTTCTCCGCAACCAACAACTTCACCACAATATAGTCGACCATGTGCTCGTAAACTGTCCGGATAACGGTATCGGTTATTGGCGTCATTGTTTGCGTTTGCTATCTTCTATAGGTAGGTAGCAGCACCACGCTATCTTTCCGTCGTTTCCGTCCTTGTTCAGAACCTGTTCACTAGCTGTTCACTGTTTTCTGTTCGTACCCTGTACCGTGAAACGGACTATGAACCGGCCCTTGCCTGTTGACTGTCCGTTCACTGTTGTCTGTTCGTTCCCAGTCCGCTGAAACCACAGAGTACATACTCTTTGGCTGAAACATACGGCCCCTGCCTGTAATTCGCGAAGTAAAGTATTTAACGTGCGTAAGCCGAGCAGTTAGCTAATATAATTTGCGTGCTCACTTCAATAACCGTCATCCGTGGTTGATGGTAATCGTGATAATGAATTCAACCGTATATAATTACTGTTTAAGTAGACGATATTTTCTTTGGATTCAATCAAACTTCCTTGTACTCAATTAAATTTGGATTAATCCAAATTGTTGTCCAAATTCCGAAACTTAAAACAATTGTTCGTACGTTGTTCATAATCTGTTCTCAAAATCTCCAAAAGGTTCCAAACTGACAGCGAACAGGCATCATTTTTACGTAAATCGATAGGGTGTTTAGTGTTTGTTCACTGTTGTCTTTTCATTCCCTGTTCGGTGAAACATACTACCAACCGGCCCCTGCCTGTTAAAAGCTTGTTCACTATTGTTCCCGAAATGCTTGTTTCCTGCCTGTTAAGGAACAAGCTGCAAACAGAGTACAAACTGTTGGTAGGCTGTTCGTAAGTTGTTCCTACTTGTGAGTGACCCGAGATTGTTCGTTGGCTGTTTATACCCTGTTCACTAATCTCGAACAGGCTATCAACAGACTTCAAACAGACAGCGAACAGGCATTGTTGTTTCAGAAATCGACAGGGTACTTCTAGGCCATTTCACATATAAATTCTCCCTTCCTTGCACAAATTTATTATGATTGCTTTTTCAATGACAGCGAGAAAACTGAACGTACCGATTACTTGGTATGCATGTCGCCGATTGATTTCCTAGAAGTCAAAAAACTCCACACACTTGATTCACTCTTCAATTGGTTGACTATCATTGTTGAATTAGTAATGTGGCAAGGGGCGGGCATATAAGTCCAAAGACATAGTAATCTAATTGTTGTTTTGTAAGATTTGAGAGAGCAATTTCTCATATGAACACTGTAATATGATTTCGTTAAGTGGTGTCCTCTATCGGTAGCCGTGTGTGGTTTTGTATTATGGTATGTGTTTTGTTACTGATAGTGTACTCGTGATGCCGAGGTGTCCTCCATTTTGTGCGTTTAAGAGAGTGAAATATAAAAGATCAAAGAAATACTTTTAACACTTTTATTTTCAACCTGACCCTTAACAAAACTAATGATCTTAGGTATAATAAGAGTTTAACATAAACAGTATCGGCTACTAAAAATGAAATTAAGCTCTGAGTGTATGAACAAGACACGGTATTATTTAGCCAAAATTGAGACGCGATATAATTTGATTGCCACATAAATAGAAATTAAAATAAGTCCGAGAATCTGCCAGACGTACAAAAAAATCAGTGTTAAGATACATAAATGATATTTAATCTCATCTTTCTGCTTCTCAACTCTTGGACAAATACTTGGAAAATTAATAAGTGGCGATATCAGAAGATGTGGAATACACTGCCAATTGTACTTTTTTCATTGCTGGTCAGATAGCATGAATGCAGCAAGCCATAATTTTGAAAAAATACGACGTATACTGCCGTTACAAAAAGAAAGAAAAGGAACTTTTCTTAGTAATTTAATAGAGGAAATTTTGTTTCAAAAACTACAAAATAAATACATCAAAACAATATTTTATCCACTTTGCGTGTCAAATATCTAGTACGGGATATCTTGGTTTGAAATTTTCTATGATTTTTTTGGATTCCAAAGAATTTTCTAGAGTTCTTGGAAATGAAGAAAAAATGTATTTTGAAGATAAGAATAAATGTAAAACGATTTCACGAATCAAATATTTCTCAGAAAAATAAATTGACCCTAGTCTTGAGTATTATACCGTTCGAAATATTGATTTTCGTCCAAAATTTAGACGTTTACCATCACTGTCAAATTCCACCTATTTCATGCAAATTTTCCTATCGTTTGGGGACCCAGAAAGGTGTATAATCCCACAATAATTCATACGAATTCTGTAAAACGACAGATGCATTGAAGTCCGAATCTGAGCAATGGGGGACTTCACGAAAACTAATAACTGTTGGTTAGCGATGAAGGTGACGTCTTACAATGCAGCAATTAGTGGGAAAAAAGCTATCTTTTGCTGAGAGTAAGGATTAGTAGAAGGTGGGTGACGTCACTTTGGTGCCAATTTAGATCATAGTCTAAGGGTGCCAACATACCTCGAGCGCATGAATATTACAAAAGAGGATCCCCAAGTCGGCCTCAGAATGTGTTGCCGACCGCCGCGCATTTAAATGGGTTTGAAAAATTCGCCACTCGTGTCGGTGATGGACAAATCGATCCGAGTTTCACATGAAAATGAGGTAAGTGTAATTAGGGTATGGTATGGTATTTGGCGGAGGCGACCGACAGCTGAGGTAATTTGCCCCTTGAGGGAACGGGTAGGTAGGGAAGGGTGGAGAGAAACCCGGCGCGGCGTCGGCATTAGCCTGCTCTTAACGAAAGGCGCCAAAGGGACCACGGCTTAACGTCCCATCCGACGGACGTAGTGTTGCGCTTGAAATATCTTCCACACAACACTAAAGCAGGGATCGGGCAGTCCGAAAATTCTCTGCCACTGCCGGGATTTAAACCCGGGCCCACCGGGTGGGAAGCCAACATTCTAGCCACCACACCAACCCGATCCGCGTATTATTAGGGGTATTGACCGAAATTCATGTTGGTGTTATTCATCAAATTCATATCTCTTCAATGCTATTCCTCGCAATTACAAGCATTATACTGCAAAATATAAGGAAAAAAGTGGATTAATTTTCATTCGTCACTGGGCTGTGGACATTTTTGAAAACGAACCTAAAATGCGACCAATGTGGCGACAGAAATTAACCTTCTGTAAGCACTGCAGGAACAAGTGGCTTTGTACGCAGTCACGCGCACGGGTGTAAAGTTAAATACACCAACGGATGAAGTTTGCCATGAAAAAATATTTGATTTAGCCGGGATTCGAACACGGATCTCCCGATTTCCAGTCAGGCATGTGAAAACATCTGACCGGCAATCGGGAGATCCGGGTTCGAATCCCGGCTAAGTCAAATATTTTTTCATGGCGAACTTCATCCGTTGGTGTATTTAACCTTCTGTAATATGGAATTGGGCCTCCTCTATGAAGTCCCCTTCATTTACCTGCACTTATACTGGTATTTAAATTTATTATAGCCAACAACAACAGTTTACCAATTTCAGCAATAAAGTATATTTTCAAGGATATCCCCACCAGTAAAGTGGATAACAGGCACGGAGTTTATACATCAATAGGATTATCGCAAATGATTGGAGAAATCCGATGCCAATCGCCGGCGAAATACCAATGATTATGGAAGCATTTTTCACGTAATGGAATTCATTTCCAGAACAAAACTTAGCCACCTCAAAATATCAGTCGTAGACTAAGTCCAAAAATTGTCAAACCAAGATGGCGGAACTTTGTCCTCGCTAAAAATTCGGAAACAGAGCCTCCAGATTGGTGATAGTTTTCCGGGTTTACACCGCGTTGATTCATGTTTTTGCGGACGACAGTTTCGGACGCGTTCCAGCTCCCGTCTTCGGGTCCAAATGATCATTGATCAACGCGGATCAATAGTATAGTATTGATCAACGCGGTGTAAACCCAAAAAACTATCACCAATCAACTCACCGCGGAAGCCTCCGAAATAATTTTAGAGCCTCCAGATATTTACAACCACCTTGGTTTGAATGAATCAGTGGATAAGTAAACGGTGAATAAGTAGCACACCCTGTCACTGCTGTCAATGCCGTGAGCAGATGACTCCAGCGC
Source organism: Ischnura elegans (assembly GCF_921293095.1). Classification (NCBI taxonomy): domain Eukaryota; kingdom Metazoa; phylum Arthropoda; class Insecta; order Odonata; family Coenagrionidae; genus Ischnura; species Ischnura elegans. The sequence continues at coordinate 103,517,515 of NC_060247.1, forward strand.
AGGGAATGATGGGTGTACAGTAAGACATAAAAGGGAGCGCATTCGCTGAAAGAGAAGAATAAATTACGTTGAACGGTAATTGCGACGAGAATACTCTCTCCGTAACCGAGAATCGAGGCATAATTGCTGTTTTTTGGGCTAAAACGTTGGCCGCAATGCAACAAAACGTCTGTAACACTTTAGAGCCTATCCGAACTAACATCCAGAATCTGCCACAATACACTCACAATCAGTATTCAGATGCATGGACGACACTTAATCTAGGCAATTATTGGCAAGTAAATTTCAGGAGCAAGATAAAGATGATACTTGTCCTTATACCTGATGTAAAAATTGTCAGGAAAATAGTCCAATTGAAGGTGGTATTCATCAAAAATTAAGTTTCCTAGTCAGTAGTCAGATAGGTGGGAATTTAAACTTTGAAATAAGAAAGAACTTTATTAGGACGCGTGGTATGACTAGAGAAAATAGTCAGTGGATAACTGGGCGGAAGATATAGTATAGTATTTGGAGGAGCCATCAGACAGGTGATCGATGACACTTAGAGCAGGAAGGGTAAGGATTGCAGAAGAGAGAAACCATAGCTGTGCCGGAATCGCGTGAACTATCACGCTGTCAACCTTGCACTGCCCTCTGCAACGTATGTGGGAGTGGGGATTGCGCATACACTCGAATAAAAAGCCTGCGAAAGCCAGGATTTGAACCCAATTCTTTGAAGGGGAAATTAACACTCTAGCTACTACGCCAACTCAATCCTCGGAATTAAAATAAGTAAAAAAGTAATGCGCAAGAGAAACACGAGAGGGGAACACGATTGGAAAGTGATATTGACCAAGAAAACTTTCTTTTTCCTCGGGATACTGAGCTATCAAGGATTTTTAAAATCCATATTGCAGGGTATCGCCAGATGCCGTGATCATATAGAATAATAAACGAATGTCACTCTATGAGGAGACATTAATTAACCTAGTGAAGAAACAAGTAAAGAACTTCATCAATGGATGAGTTGCGGCAGGAGATATTACCTATCGTATTCACCGTGTTTCAAGCTTATCCTATACGAATTATGTTAAAGATGTACTTACTTAAGTTAAAGGTCGGAAAAAGGAGATAGAAGTCCAATGGATGTACATTTACGTTTTAGATGCATATACGCAAGGCAGGGAATAAAAGGGTTAACGAGATGATCGTTTGTTAAAGAAGAAGCTAGCATTTATCGTAATGATTCAGCTTTCACGCTATATCCAAAAACTATTTATGGTCTTATAGTCCATTAAGTCCGTAACTCTTGTACTGAGAAGTTGTGAGTCACCTGGAATATCATATCATATCTTGGTGAGGGAGTATTGTTGAGAATGGGTGCCTTCGATTGATCGACACAAGTTGATACAGGACTAGTTCCGCAGTTTCCGAATACCAGTTTAAGCCAAAGGGGGCAGGCACTGGTCCGAGGCCGTACCCAGGATCAAAACTGGGGGGGGGGCAAGCCATGGTTGTTCAAGTTATAGGTAAGATTTAAGCATGGAAAAGGCGAATGAAACCAACATTTCAAGGAAACTGTAACAGCTCTTTATTAGTTTTTAAATTTATTTCTTTGAATAAAAATTATTTTCCTTAAAGGCATTTGTGATTTTTGCTTCTGGGGGGGGGGTGCAGCTACCACCTACTGCCCCTCGCTGCGTACGCCCTTGCACTGGTCGGCTCGCAGTAATTACTGAGTTTTCGTGAGTGAACACAACGCAATTCGAGAGCCGCTGAATGGAAAGCAAACAATACAGTCTAGAGGATTCAGCGTCTCAAATGCGATTAGACTCTGATAGAGGCAAAACAGAGGCCCACAGTCTAATATTAGGGTGTGATACAGCTCCCCGTGATTTAGAGTGGTGTTACGAATGGCCATTTAGAGGACTCTAGAATCTGACGATAACCGTATCGCGGCCATTGGTATTAAAAATAAATTTTATGTAACATATAAGACTAAAAATTTCCTACAACCCCTTAAATTAAATTCATAAATTTAACTTAAATTGAATTTGTTACAAGGAAACATTTTAACGATTACCGAAGCCAACATTTCGAGCAGCATTTACAAGATTAACGAAGTTAATTTTTGGATAAACTACCCAGCCGTGATTATATCTCGCCAACTAGTCAGTCAGCGCTTCACAAAATACCGCATGAAGATCAGAGAGAAATGCGTAATATGCTAGCATCTTATATTGAAATAGATGGTACTTGATTTCTAGCTCCATAAATAGGGTTACGTACAAATTTTACTTTTTCACAAAATATATTTAGGATATGAGGATATTTAACCGGATATTGTTGAAGCCCGGGATTCTCTGCATCGCCAGGTGTAATGCGTTAGTGAATCCAAAATTCAGCCAGTTCAAGATGTCCGTAAAAAAATTAAATTGAAGAGAGGACACATAGTCGGAATTTTCATGTCACAAACTGTTTCCCTCACATAATTACCGTTATTATCAACGTATAATTCAAACACACCCACGTATATATTAACCACTTCCGTTTGTTTATTGTAACCCGTGTTACCTTACGACATTGGATGCAATACATCAATAAGGTCAAAGTTTAGTGAGTTCAAAATGTTGGACAAGAATGAAATTGAAGAGGGGAAACAGAACCAGAAATTTTTCGTCTCTTAAACTGTTTGCCTCGCATTAATTCCGGGAATTCCTCCAGGAATACGCCGTCGCAAGCAAACACGAGAGAAATATTTTATTTTAGCCCACGTTTCTCTCCCACCCTCCCTCCCTCCCACTACCATCAAACGCTGGACGAAAGACGCGAGCACCAGTAGAATCCAATTTAAAAAAAAGCGAAACCCATACGTACACACACACACTGTGAGACGAGAACGCAAAGGGCATAGAAGAGAAAGAAGAAAGGGCAACAAAAAAAAACGACAGCCGGTCCCTTGTCACAATTGAGAATTGCGCAGGAGGCTGGGAATCTAATTTATTTTTTTAATAAACTTATAGCGAAAGGAAATGAAATCGAATACTACAGAAGAAAATAAAAAAACACGCGCGCGAGGCGACGGGAGAGAAGGATTAAATCCCCATGATCCCACAGCACATACAACACCCAGGGAAAACGTATCAAAAGCGAGGAATTTGCACAGCAGCGGGAGGTCGCATAGTGAGATGAGAGAAGGGAAAAAAGAGAAAGTTTGGAGATTCTGGACGGGAAATGCAAAGAAGGAAGGGAATGGAAAACAGAAAGAGGGAACACGAAAGAAAAAGATTGGTAGCTTGAATTGGAGAGGGTGAAATCAAAGGTGTAGCCAGAAAATGAATCTGGTTTGGGTTGTTTTAAATGGAGATTTTCATGATGACTCTACTCTAAATCGAGACTAAAATTGCAGAGGATATAATACATTGTATAATCTGCGTAGGATTTTTTTAATATGGAGATTTTCATCATGAATGTACTCTAAATTGAGGCTACAATCATGAGAGCTGTAATACATTATATAATCTGGGTAGGGTTTTTTTAATGTGGAGATTTTCGTGATGATTGTACGCTAAATTGAGACGACAATTATAAAAGCTACGAGCTCAATATATTCTGGGTGAGTTTTTTTATGTAGATTTTCATGACGACTTTACTCTAACTTGAGACTACAATTATAATGGCTGTTTCACATTATGAACATTACCTATTACCGTCAAACGAATGTTATAATATAAATAATATTTAAAGAAACACTACCCTTTTTCATAATAATTTTAATAAGGGTACAAGTGACACTATGTGCTAAGGAATTATGTTAGGATGTCTGGATAGGGAAACCGGGGGATCGATAGGAGTTAATTAATTATTTGCACTTAGTAATTAATAGATATACTGACCTTTTATCCTCTGTGGCGGGTTCGTCGCGGAGGCCCCATTTAATGACAACCCCGGATAGACAGCGGGCGCCGAGGTCGCGGAGCTGCGGGAGCGACGGATATAAAAGGCCGTGTCTTGCGGCAGTCGGGGGTTATTTTGCTGTAAAACCAGACTGTGTAAAGTTGCTTGTTGGCTACTCAATAAAGAGGCCGAAACCCGGAACGGAGTTACTTATTTTTACGGCAACAACACATGGTGTCAGGTGTGTTATTATGTCGAATAAGCAAGTCGAAGGGATAGGAGGTCCTACCTGGTCCATACCCCAGCAGTTTTCCTTCGTGGCGGAAGATTGGCCAAGATGGAGTCGACGGTTCGAGAGGTACAGACGAGCTTCTGGACTCGCCAAAAAGCCAGAAGATGAGCAAGTCGACGCATTGATTTATGCAATGGGTGACGACGCGGACGATATACTATCATCCTTCAACCTATCGGCGGAAGAAGAAAAGAAGTACAGTATCGTGTTTGGAAAGTTTGAAGAGCATTTTGTCCCGAAGGTAAATATAATTTACGAACGTGCCCGTTTCAACAAGCGACTGCAAGGAGAGACCGAAACGGTGGAAGAATTCGTTCGTAATCTGCATATTCTCGCTAAAAACTGTAAATTTGGCACCCTGCGTGAAGAATTGGTGAGGGACCGTCTGGTAGTTGGTTTACGGAACGCCAAGTTGTCCGAAGCCCTACAATTGGATCCGGAGCTTACGCTGGAGAGAGCCGTTACAAAGGCGAGGCAAGCAGAAGACGTGCACAGGCAACAGACGCTGATAAGGAGTAACTCAGGGGAAGATAAAACAGTCCACTCGCAGGCACGAGGATCTGAGGTGGACGTGGTGCGGAAGAAGGCTCCACGGCACCAGAAGGCATCGACGTCAACAGCCGCCCTACCCGACCAAATGAAGGTGAGTGGTCGCAAATGTCCACGGTGCGAGAAAACGCCGCAGCACGCTTTCGCACGATGTCCGGCGCGTCAATCTGCGTGCGCCCTTTGTAAAAAGAAAGGACATTGGGCAGCAGTTTGCAGAACGAAGGCGGTTGCTGAAATTGACAAGCGGCTACCGGGTGAAGACGACCATTTCTTTTTGGGAAGCATTTCGACGGGAGAAGAACCATGGAGGGTCTCACTCGTCATCGGTAACCAAGAAATCCCCTTCAAAGTCGACACAGGCGCGGATGTCACTGTCATCGGCGCCGAATTATTTAAAACGTTGAAGGGAATACAACTCGAAAACACCACAACATTCCTCCGCGGCCCAAATCGAAGCAGATTGCAGGCCAAAGGAAAATTCCGGTCACTTCTACGTTGGAAGGATCGCGTGTACGAGGACGAGATTTTCGTGGTGAATGGAGTTGAAGATGCGCTCTTGGGACGTCCAGCTATATCATCCCTGGGAATTTTGACTTGGCTGCGAGAAATAACAACTGGCCATCCGGAAGAAAATTACCAGGAACTTTTTCGTGGGCTAGGAAGAATGCCGAAACCTTACGTCATTCGCATCAAGGATGAAGCCGTGCCCTATGCGGTATCTACGCCGAGAAGAGTGCCCTTGCCATTGAGAGATAAGGTTGAGAAAGAAATCAAGAAAATGGTGGGGGAAGGAATAATAACGGCGGTAGAAGAGCCGACGGAGTGGTGCGCGCCCATGGTAGTAGTGCCTAAAGCAGACGGAGGAGTTCGAATATGTGTAGATTTCACTAAATTAAATAAATGCATTCGGAAAGAACAGCACGAACTGCCAACCGTGGATGAATGTCTAACACTGATGAAGGCTTCAGAAGCGAAAATTTTCACAAAATTGGATGCTTGCAGAGGATACTACCAAATACCACTAGAGAGGGAATGCCGTCCGCTGACTACTTTCATTACCCCTTTTGGAAGGTATTGTTTTAACCGGATGCCGATGGGATTATCTTCAGCTGGAGAGCATTTTCAAAGACGAATGTCTGAAGCATTGACGGGGTTAAAGGGAGTAGTCAACGTTATGGATGACATACTCGTATTTGCAGCGACGCAGCCGGAGCACGACGTGAGATTGAACGCCGTCCTCCAGCGTCTTAGAGAAAATGGGATCACGTTGAATCGCGAGAAATGCCGATTTCGGGTCGCAGAGACAAAATTCTTAGGTCATGTCATATCGGCCGAGGATGGAATCAAGCCAGATCCTGAAAAAATTACGGCAATAGAGAAATTGCCGCAGCCCGAAACGGTAGCAGAGATACGTCGATTTCTTGGAATTGTGCATTATCATCTGAAATTTCTCCCTCACTTGGCGGATGTTACCCAACCGTTGAGAGAGCTGATGAGGGAAAAAGAGCCTTTGCCATGGGCTGCTACGCACACCAAAGCTTTCCAAGAAATCAAGCAAAGATTAACTAGTGCCCCATCATTAGCCATGTACGAGACAAATCGACCGACAAGAGTATTAGCCGACTCATCGTCATATGGATTGGGAGCTACACTAGAGCAGCGGCAGTCAGATGGTGAGTGGAGAGCGGTATGTTTTGCGTCACGGACGTTGACAGATACCGAAAGACGCTACGCCCAATTGGAAAAGGAGGTATTAGCGCTTACCTGGGCGTGTGAAAAATTAGCAAATTATTAAGTAGGCAAGAAATTTCTTCTATGTACGGATCATAAACCACTCGTGGCACTATTGGGAACAAAACCCCTCAGCGAATTGTCCGCCAAAGTGCAGCGTTTCCGTATGCGCCTCATGCGTTTCGACTATGAGGTAATTTATGTTCCCGGAAAGAAATTGTATACGCCAGATACTCTCTCACGATCACCAATCTCCAAAACCCCAAAAGAAGGCGATATTCTCACCGATGAAGACGTGGAATTGTACGTCGAAGCTGTGAAAGCGGATTTACCAATGAGCGACAAACTCATGAAGGAAGTGTTGAAAGCGCAACGAGAAGATGAAAGAACTCGACGAATAACTAAGTATGTGAAAGAAGGCTGGCCACGTAAAGAGAAACTGCTGTTGGAGGATAACAGCTTCTACCACGAACGAGCAAATCTTTCCCTCCTTGACGGGCTACTAGTCAAGGGGACCAGGGTTTACATCCCGGAATCATGGAGGAAAGAGATATTGAGCCGTATCCACGAAGGTCATCTAGGTATTTCAAAGTGCCGGAGGCGGATGCAGCAGTCGGTGTGGTGGCCAGGAGCATCCCATCAAATACTGGAAATGATAAGCAAGTGCCCGGAATGTCTCGAACGTCGTCCATCGCGAGTAGAGCCGTTGAGACCTACGGAGACACCGGCACGGCCCTGGCAGATGGTGGGAATGGATATTTTTCATAGCAGAGGGCGTGAGTACTTAGTCATCGTAGACTACTTTTCAAAATACCCTGAAGTCGCGTATTTGGAAAATACGCGGGCCACGAACGTGATAGCGAAAATAAAATCGATATTCGCACGTCACGGAATCCCACAAGTAGTCCGAACGGACAATGGGCCACCGTTTGGAGGAAGAGAGTTCCAGGAATTCGCGAACAAATACGGAATGGATGTCGTAACTAGCAGTCCATACTACCCAAAGAGTAATGGACTAGCGGAAGCAGCGGTGAAAACGGTAAAAAACATACTGGCGAAAGAAAGAGACCCGTGGTTGGGGTTTCTTGCATACCGTGCATCACCCATGGAGTCGGGGTATTCCCCAGCGGAACTATTAATGGGGCGTAAGCTGAGAACGACTTTGCCATTTCATCCTACGAAGTTGAATCCCAAATGGCCCAGCCTCACGGTCCTACGGGATAAGAATAAGGTCATCGCGGAGAGACAGAAGAGGAACTACGACCGACGACACCGGACGAAAGAACTACCCCTATTGCATGCGGGAGCCACCGTTTGGGTGAGAGATCGTCGGGAGTATGGAACGGTTGTCGGAGAGTCGGGCCATCCCCGGTCCTATCTCATTGAGACGGGTAGTGGAGTCATCAGGAGGAATCGGGTGGCGCTGACATTAGCTGAACGGCAGCCGAGTATTTCGAGTGATTATGAAGCATTTTTTCCAGACCTCGAGTCTACAGCGAAGAGCCACAGCCCACCAGAGACGGGAGTATTCAGGACGAGATACGGACGACTTGTGCGTCCCCCTCAACGATACACTCCTTAGACCCGTTTCCCTGTTCCTTTCCCTGTTTTATTCAGTGTTTTTTCAGAAGGAGAGATGTGGCGGGTTCGTCGCGGAGGCCCCATTTAATGACAACCCCGGATAGACAGCGGGCGCCGAGGTCGCGGAGCTGCGGGAGCGACGGATATAAAAGGCCGTGTCTTGCGGCAGTCGGGGGTTATTTTGCTGTAAAACCAGACTGTGTAAAGTTGCTTGTTGGCTACTCAATAAAGAGGCCGAAACCCGGAACGGAGTTACTTATTTTTACGGCAACAACACATCCTCATACTACTTTCAGAACAGAAGTGTCCTGTGAAGAACACTTGCTAAATTTGGTGTTGTGCGGTTCAAGGGATTCGTGGATAATTTGGCATTGTGGGGTGCCTTCTAGGGATTCGTCGGGCATCGATAGAGGTTAATTAATTGGGTGTAACTAAATATTATTCGATAGATTGACTCTATAATCCTAATGTTACTTTCAGAAAAAAATTTCCCACATAGTAAAAAATCTCCACTGCTCGGGCAATTATTTTTCTGCGGCAATTAATGTATATTTCACCGCCGTTCACGCAGTTGATCTATATATACTAAAGAGGATTTCTGTTAGTCTGTCCGCTATGCGTTTCCATACGGCTGCACGGATTACGACCGAAGTTTGTGCATAGGTGCATCTCATTCTTATGTACCCCGTTGCGCTACTTTCCTTTCATCCGACGCGTCCCTTGCGTCGTTTTCTCATGACCATTTGTTACGTCACGTCATACAAATTCTGTTGTTGCATATCCTACAGGATATGCACACCTCTTGACACGCTCGAAGGAAAAACACAAATTAAATTATATAACACTTACCTATTTACCCTCTCGGTGGAAACTTTTTTGCTGGGGTATGCGTTCACATGACTTTTTGGCTGTAAATATACTGGAGGGGGCACAACTGGTTCCGAGCGTTGAGCGCAGTGTGGCAGGAATGGGGTTGCTTGGGTAGGACAAGCCACGCCTACTTTGACCAAAACATTGATAATCCCATAAGAGTTAATGCTAACTAGGTATTTGGTGAAATATTCGGTCATGATCATTGTCACGTTAAAATAAACTATGGCAAACGAACACAGTAAACCTTTTTTCTATCATTATGGGAAAGCTTCGTGAAAATATGCCTCGAATATCTTTTCCCGAGGAAAAAGTTTTGTCAATCATCACGGTTCCGCTGTGAAACTAGCTTATCCGAAAATAACATTATACAAGTGTAAAATATCCATTCCCCTGTACTTCTACTGGTAGTTAATAAGATAATAGCCAATGGAAATCTTACGATAGCGGACCAGTCGCAATAATAGTACGAGAGTTTGTTCACGAATATATATTACCACCACGATATGACTATATGGACAGTTTAATATACACAGTAGTATGACGAACGATCGGAAAACTCCAACAACAACCAAGAAGTAATTGTTGCATTTTCATTTTATAAATCAGAGGCGATAAAAGGAATAGAATACCTACTTGATTATATACGTACACTGTTTGAGACTAATTCCGAAAATTGTCAAACCAAGATGGCGGAATTCTGAACACGCTTAAAACCAGAGTCCTCTGGATTGATGATAATACACTACAAAGTTTGATGATGAAGATGAGAAGAAATGATTTACCCTGTTTCAGACTTAAATATGAGAGTTTCATATCCAGAAAAACGTCCTGTGAAAAGAATCAAAACTTGACTGCAGGGCCGGACTGGGACCTCTAAAAGGGCGCTGCCTTCAACTTAAGAAAGGGCGCAGTCCGAGGGTAGGGCTGTGGGATATTACTTTGAAATTTAAAAAGTAAATTTTGAAAAAATAGGGTATTTTTTTGAAATGGTTTCAAAAAAGTTATTTAACTATTACAACGCGTATGCGATAGAAGGTAAGCTAATTTAACAAGCGAATACTCCAAATGATCATGTGTAATTGGCTTCTACTTAACATGGATATATTCTAAATATTTTATATTTTAATATTTTCAAAGATATTCATTATTAATATTACAAATTACACTACAGCCACTATTTACAATGTTTGAATAATGGAAAAGATAAAACTTGTAAGCAAGATTAAGGCTATAAATGAGTTTTATTAATGTATACATTTATGCAATCCAAATCGTACATGAAACAAGAGACGTATTCAACTGTTTTATGAAATAAAACTAATACAAAATGAAACATATCATTGTATAAATACAAAACAGCCTCTGAAAACTGAAGTTATCACTAATTATTGTGAAGGCCACTTAATTTGGAGCCCACTTTAATTATCAGAAGGAAAGTAGGCGCTTCATTTCCTTGCTTCGGAAACTGAGTTCATCTATAATTTTTTCATTGCTTATCTTTGTGACTAATTCTCGTTCCGACTGCATCAAGAGGAGAGCTTCCAAATTCTCATTGCTCATAGATGAACGAATTCTCGATTTTATGAGCTTGAGCTTTGAAAATGCACGTTCGCAGCTCACTTGGGTCATCGGTATTGTTAAAAGGAACTTGTAAGCCTTATGGAGTTGCGGATACATTAATGAGTACATATTGTACTGATAAAGTATCTTCTATGCACATTTAATACAGGAGTGGCATTTGTTGTTGCTTTTAGACCAAATTATTTCTCCATCTTCATCTTCTGATTTAGAACTTAAATTCACGTCAATGTCACTGGAGTCCTTCTGAAAGTGATCTTGTAAATTCATATTAAAGATTGGCCATTGCTCAATAAATGATTCCAGTTCTTCCTGGAGCTTGCCTTTGTCAATGTTGGGGATCACAGAGCATATTTTTTCCAATGCATGTTCTGGTATTCCATTTGTTCTTAACTCAGAGAATCTTACAGGATCAAAGCATGAAAGATCTTGATAAACCCGATTTTGATCAGAAAACCTTGCTTCCATACTGGCGTTAATTTGGTCAATAACCACATAAAACACATTGACTTTTAAACTCTCTTCACTGCTGAATGGAGTTTCTACGACCTCATCACTTAATTCATTTGGCATTTTTTTTTCGTTTTTTCTGTCTTCTGGCTGGCAATTCACTCTCTATGCTGATGTTGTTGGAATATTGATACAAAATTGGATTTTCTTCGATTTTATTAATCAGACTTTTTGACATGAACTTGACAAAGTTTTTTGCAGCATGGACAATGCCTGAAAACTCTTCTCTTATTCTCTTAAGACTGTCTTGAGCTGATGAAATCAAATTCCAAGCCTGTGCATAGTCTAAATTTTTTGTTTGAAGATAGTCCGACAAAGGCGTTGTTGATTTGAAAGTAATCAAGAACATCATAGCATTTAGGATTGTTTCAAACGACCAAAACTTTTGAAGAAGACTGTTTGCTTCATTTCTTGTTTTGGAACTGAATTCTTGGGCATTTGCCACGATAGAAAGGGAAATGATCAATTCTATGTACACAGTTTTATGTAGTTTTCCTTCATCTTCCGCCAATTTCATCCAGTTATGGAAAAAGCCAAAGATCTTGGAAGTGGCGTCACTCTTTGATCTCCAATTAGTTGCGCCAAAAGCACCTATAACTTGCATGTTGCTCCAAATAAATATCCAGTCTCTTGTGAGATTCCCTTACAAACACTTGAATTTACTGCAGTAAACCAAAAAACGAAATCGAAGCCGTCACAACTTGTGATGTGTCTACCATAACCAAGTTTAAAGAATGGGAATAACACCATGCATGAATGTGGTGTGGGGTCTGCTCTTGCAGCCGGGCTGAAACGCCCTTATATGGTATGGTATGGTATTTGGAGGAGGCGACCGACAGCTGAGGTCATTTGCGCCATGAGGGAAGGGTGTGGAAGGAAGGGTGGAGAGAAACCCGGCGTCGGCGTCAGCCTGCTCTTAACGAAAGGCGCCAAGGCGACCACGGCTTAACGTCCCATCCGACGGACGGAGTGTTGCGCTTGAAATGTCCTCCACACAACATTCAAGCAGGGATCGGGCAGTCTCTGAAAATTCTCTGCCACTGCCGGGATTTGAACCCGAGCCCGCCGGGTGGGAAGCCAACACTCTAGCCACCACACCAACCCGATCCCCCAACGCCCTTATATTGACCACTCATGTTTGCAGCTCCATCAAATGAGTTGGCAATACAGTTGTTGGTATCAAGTCCTGCTTCCCTTATTACTTCGGTAAATGTCTTGAATAAACTTTCTCCTGTTGACGACGACTGCACGCTCTGCAAGCCAATTATTATTTATTCTACTTCTGTATCGTAAAACACTGGCACGTATCGCAAAACAATGGCACATAGGTCGAAACCAGAGATACCTGTAGTTGAGTCCTTTAAAACAGAGTAGGTCATAGCTTGCTTTACATCATCAGCGATAATTGATTTCATTAAACATTTTATAATGTTCATTATTTTATTAACGGCGGTTTTACTCAGATATGTCACCTGGCTTCCCCTTTCTCTGGCTTTAGAACCATCATCGTCTGCTGATTTTAACGCAGCTTTACTCATTTGAATGGTTTTTTCACATGATTTTCTAAGTTTCTGTCATAACTGCAGAGGAGAAGAATTTTATATAAAAATATATCTCTTTATCGTTTGGCACCATGTCATCTGCATCATAGGTCTGCATTCAGTGCCGCCACAGCTGTCAACGTTGTCTCGCAACGCGCAAACCTTTGCAATGGCGCAGCGCGTCATTGCATTCATCACATGTCGCTGTCATCTTAGTTACAGTATAAATTGTGTCAGTTGTTTTTGTATGCTAGTGTTGGGTTTTGAATTGACTGGAGCACCTTTTGAAAATACGTACCTTTGCCTTGCGGGCGCAGGAACGCATTTTTCAAAGGGCGCACCGGCCCACGGGCCGATGGGCCGGCGGGCCAGTCCGGGCCTGCTTGACTGAAGCGCGATTATTTGTTATTTTTCACGATTTAAAATTCCCAAATTGATAATAAAATGTTTCTACTACATCAAGACTGAATATATTATAATTTATAATTACCGAAAATGCGACAGAAATCGCGTATCTATGAAAAAAACTGGGTTTATATCACTTTCTCCCATAAGACTCTATAGAGACGGAAGAACAAAAATGGCGGATTTTTCAATTCCCATAGTGGAAGTGTATGGAACGACTCGACCCCATGAGGGAGTAGTGTAGAGAATTGCCATCCAGAGGACTCTGCTTAAAACTAGAATAGAGCGCTTCCAGATATTTACATCCTCCTTGCTTTTTGGTCTTCGCATGTACGGACACACACAACGATTATTGTTGTGGAGCGGGGTTAGTATGGAAGCTGATACCGGATATCGGCATTCGTTTTTTTCATTGCTTACTGGTCAGCGTCTTCCGCTCACCATATTACTTCAATTTTGAGTCAAAGGACATCGGGGAGGGGGGGACCATTATCATTACTGCTTTGTTCCTTTACCTAAATATCCTACCACGTGGCCATGAATTCAAAGTTCCAAGTTTCCACTTATCTGGGTACCTACTATTTTTCCCGAGTAACGCCGAGCGGCCTGCTAGTATTGAATGCGTAAATCACATTTATGTTCATATTTTTCCCGATCGAATTGAGATTGGGGGGGATCAAAACCAGGGAGGAAAATTTTCGAAAAACAACGTACTAATTAGTGTTTTAAAATAGTTTTAACACTTACCATAATCGAAAAAAATTCATTTGTCAAAGAATTATTTGGTAAATTCATGATTTTTCAATATTTTATTTTCTTTTATGAAGCAAAGTAATTGTATTTTGATACTTCGGGGAGGTCCGGCCCCACCCCCTCGCTATACTTTTAATCTGAGGGCTATAATGCCTGGACTACGGCAACGGTAAAAGAAAAGCCAACCGTTCTCGCTCGCTCGCTCCCTCTATGACTGGGCTTTTCAGCCCGGATTTAATTCCACTGCTTCGATGCGTATCAGATTACCATTTCCGCACTGGCGAATGAAGCAAGAAAAAAGCATTGGAGAATAAATTTTATAAGCGTTGGGAGTAAAAATAACTTGTCAAAAGGGTAGGAGACCAGTGTACGCCTTTCCAGTGCAATTGAAGGAAAAATTGAAGTAAAGACTGCTAGTGAGCGCGTGAATTGCACACTAAATTAGGAAGAATAAAACTAAAATACATGAAAACAATTCTGAACAACATCAATTTAAGCTAATACTAGAAACTCAACAACTAATCGGCTTTACATGACGCCGGCATGTGGAAAACCGAGCCTGAATTTGGAAACATTATTTCTTGAACTCAAATTAGAGAAACAATAACAAGAATTAAGCATAACATAAGAGCATTAAAACTAACCACGAGCCTAACTTTGTGGCGCCTGGTAGCGTCTTTGTCGATGTCCCACTGGGTGAGACGGTGAAGCTAAATCATAATTTAGATTCGAGTTTGCAAGCATATTATTCATCCAAATATTTTCATCCAAACCCTTACACTTAATATATCAGCAGTATAGATAAACATTTTATAATAATTTAAATTATTGTTTTAAAATTTGCACCTATTCATGATAAAGACTCGAGAACTAGTGAATAAATCACGCTGATGGTCGTGCCGATTGCTTGCCGTACTATTCTCTGTATTTCACGGCGTGCCGTGAACGGCGACCGGCGGAAAGTCGTCTCGTCTGAAAGCTGCCTGAATTTCACGGCGCGGTGCCGTGGACGGCGGCCGGCGAAAAGCCGTCCCGTCTGAAAGGGGCCTCAAGGCCCGAGTTGCCCGATGACAGTTAGAAGGGTCTAGTTCGGGGTATGGGGCAAGGTTGCCAAGTAGGAAAGGGAAACGCCCACGCCACATGTAAACGAAAGTGTTCCGTGAAGAAAGGAGACAGAAGGGACGACGAGCGTGAAGGACCGAAAGGAAGAATTCTTTATTTTGGTGACACGAAGGAAGAGCTTGTTTTGGTGGCTCAGGCTTGTTTCAGTGCTTCACATGCATGTGACCACGTTGTATGTCTAAGCGAGGGTGTGAGGTGCGTTTGGGGACAGCGATTGGCTGCAAACCGTGCTGGCGCAGGGTTCTTCACCCCTACTTTTGAACTGTCATCGGACAACTCTCGCCGGTTGGACTGCAGATTAATTTAAGAGCTGGAAAACAACTTTATAAAGGTAAAAACCTTGTTAAAAAAGAGTCGGTCCACTGTCCACCATCCTCTCCTTTCCCTTTATGTAGATATATCTTACCAAGGTATGCTTTACTATAAGATATTTAACAGGGAATTCTTGCGAAACACAATATAGTGACACGCTTTAACTGTGTCACGAAGACTGTCGACCTCTTATAAAGGGTCAAGGACCGCCAGCCCATAGAGATAAAAAGCGGAACATATCAAGTCAAGTGCTCTTGCGGGGACTCATACATTGGCCAAACATCAATAGCCATGAAATGCAGAATGAAGAAGCACCAAAGGGCCGCCAATAATAGACAGTTTTGCTGATCCGCCTTCCCCAGGCACGTATGGGAAGGGCCAACGCACAATGCGAACATCGAAAATGTTCGACTCATCGTCAGAGAGAAGCATTAATATCCCACAAAGGCGGATCCAGGATTTTTTCTGAGGGGGGAGGGGGGCAAAAGGGTCTGGGAAGCAAACGGTCTTCTCATATTTGGGATTAAAATCTACACACAATAATTACTACACGAAATATAATCTTTATTTTTATATAAAAGTAATTTGTATGAAAATATTAATAAGTTACATGAATTATAATGACAGTTTTCTTTTATGTGTTCAACTGAAGATGATCAGTACTTCACTAATGCTTACTTTTAACTTACTTAACACGACACAATGTCTTCATGGATATGCTTTACAGCCAGTACATTCAAACAATATTCTGTCATTCTCCCGCGAAGATGTGTTTTTAATCGACTTAAGATGGAGAAAGATCGCAAAGCTCAGGGTTTAGCTGTTTGCTCATAGGGTCAACCAGGGAGAGATGTCGCACATTTTGTAAAATAACTATATTTTGTCCTATTTTGCTTTTTCCATTCAACTAAGAAGTAAATATGGTGAATAGTCTTGTTCCTGACGTACACACAAAAATGTGTACTTGCATCATAAAGGTAAAATAACAGACTCATCTCAGTATTGGCGCCTTAACGTCTGAAAAACCAATCAAAACAAACGGGACATCCTCACTTCCCTGGCATTTACTCCGTCTCAGCATTGGGTATTTGCCCGCAATCTGTCAGGAAACGCCGAAACTATGGGGCAGTGACGTACCTATGGGGGGGATGAGAGGATAGATCCCCCCAAAAGCTTCAGATCAACTTCAGATCAGTAGCGGATACAGAGAAAACTCAAGAGGGGGCGCAAAAGATATCTTGAGTTACCTTTACTTTTTTCGAAATAAATAATAATCAAGTCATATGAGAGCTTCAGAAATTTTTAATTAAAGTGATCATACACATATTCAAGACAATGCCATCTTATAATATAAAAAAGCTATAATTGTGGTTATACAATGTTTGGCAATATGTGTGGACCCGCAAATGGGGGGCGCGCGCCCCCTGCGCCCCCTATCTGTTACCGCCACTACTTCAGATAAATAAAAGAATTATTAAAAACTGTTGTCTAGTTTAGACGCATAATGACTGCATCTGCTTAAAGTTAAAAATTTATATGCCAAAATGATGTAAAATGTAATTCCAGGCATGTCATACGTCAAAATTTTCCCTGACCCCCATTGCCTGAGGGGGGAGGGGTTGCCACCCCAGGCCATCCAATCCCCCCCAAGCCATATTCCACTGCTAAGAGGGGTGCACAGTCTATCCCGTGTGAAGCATCTCTCACCAATTTATCCTATGCATTTCCATAGACACGCACTCACAGAGGGGAAGGAGAGAGCGTGCGACAGATAGAATATCACTGAGTTCAGAGTGATATTCTATCTGTCGCACGCTCTCTCCTTCCCCTCCACAGTTTTGCAAGTGTTGCAATGTTTTTATTTCGAGCGATGACTACACAGCGAATGACCTATGATCGGCAAATCTGTCTTCCTGACTTGGGCTCATACGATTGAGGCTCTGTACTAAAAAAAACAAAAAGAACATAATGATAGCGGAACCCTATAAAAGTCTTGTCTACCTTTTAAGCGTCTGATCTCCTGACCTCCCCCCTAAATCCGCCTATGATATCCCCCAGGGGCGCAGCTAGGAGGGTTTAGGTGCAACTAATACCAGGGGGTGTGGGGGGGGCATGGAATAAGGATAAGCGGTAGGTGCGAGATTAATAAATTGCGGAGTTTTAAGATAAATGGTTCAAAATTGTGAGTTTTTACGGCTTTCTGAGTGATATTTTATTAATCCTTACCCTCTAGCTGCGCCACTGATATCCCCAACATATAAGAGAGGCTATAGAAATGGCCAAAACATCCACTTTCAACAGGGAGGACGGCTGTTCGCTCTCCAACCCCTGGAGGGTAGTCTTCCACAAACCGAGTTATCAGGACCCACCTGGCCAAAACTAAGGCCTATATGAGACGGGCAAAAATTTGCATCCGACACTTCAAACCTGACGACGCCTTCTGCAACGCCGTCGAAACTGTCGTCAGGAAGATGAATCTACGCGGAGGACAACCCGGAAACTTTGCTGCGCCTCATCTCTTTTACGCTTGGACACAGACACTCGAGACACGTCACCACATAACACATAGAATAATTAAAGTCGGACTTTTTTCATGCATTCCTTCACCAACATTCGCAGTGTACAGTGAGACAATCATACTGACGTTCTTAGAAGCGGAGAAATGAAATAAGAAAGCGCTTATATATACTTACCCTTTGCTGAATTATGTCGCGATGGGTAATGAAAACAAATATTCTTGTTCTTGTCTTCTCTGTAGACATAATGCAACACCTCTTAACAACACGCCAAACATTGCACCACATTCGACTGCTGACAATTAGACAATTGAACAGGGAAAATGCGTAAAAAAGCGAAAGGTGTAAATAGTACTTAAACGAAATTAAAAAAAGGACACCTACGCTAAAAGCGGCTTTTTTTCGCTATATTATCGAAATTCTAAATGGAGTTAATCTTTCTGAAGGTAATTGCTAAGAGGACTGCATAGAGGTGGCCCAATTCCATCCCATAAAAGGCTAATATCTGCTGCCACTTCGGTCGCATTATAATCGGTTTTCAAAGATGTCGCAGCGTGGTGATGAGTGCAATTCGATCCACTTTTTTTCTAATATTTTGCAGTGTAATGTTTTCCGTTGCGAGGAATAGCATTGAAAGGTAGGAATTTGATAGACAACATCATTATGTGTGTAAATTTCGATTAATACCACTAATTATACCTCATTTCCGCGTGAAACTCGGATCAATTTGTCCATCAGCGACGCCAGTGGCGACTTAGGTAAACCCACTTAAATGCGCGGTTGATGATAACTCCGTCTTGAGGATCCTCTTTTGTAATATTCGAGGTAATTGCGATATTCAATCCATTTATGCGTTGGCCCATGTGTTCGGACCATAGGGTAGGTATATAGTTCTTTAATAACTCTATGGTTCAGGGGTGGGAAACCGGGGGTCTGAGGAATTCCCCATAGCCGAAGGTGGGGTTTTGGGATTTTGGAAATTTGGGATATTTTTATTACTCAAAAACCTCGGTTTCAGGCTGATTCCTTGTTTAAAAATTCCACTACTTGGCACACGTAGTGAGTCGCTTTATTAGTAAAAGGTTCATGGCGATCATTATGGCCCGGTGGTTTAGTTAGGAGTATAATAATACATTGTGGTTCTATTATCTAATATTTGGTGAACTTGCTCCTCAAAACGGAAAACTAAAAAGTCCTTGAAACCTCTTTTATATAATCTTTTTACACTGAGAATGCATACATTTAAAAGCAACTAATGTAAATTTAAAATTTTATATCGCAAAAAACTTTGGTACAAGTAATGTCTTTATTTATTTCACCTTCCAAACACGCTTTACGATAGACACGAGTGTTCTGGAGGCCCCTAAGACTCAGGGCCCTTGGCGATTGCCGACCAGCTGACCTAGCCAGACCACTCCTGTCGGTCACTATCAGCCAGTGTACAGTACTCAGAAAGTATAAATTTCTGGACCAAGGATTATGGGACTTTTTTTTCTTGTTTTGTTGGTTACTACCGCCTCTTGAAGCACTGGACACTTTTTTTCAAACACCCTGAGTAATTCTACACGTCCCTCCAGAATATGTGCCCATTCATATACCCATCCTACCATTATTTGACAGCAAATCCCAACTTTAATCATTAGAATGATACCCTTCCTCCTTCTCTGGAAGGCTAAATTTAATAATCATTAGTCACTACGTTTCCACCTACCTTGGCTGTAATGAAGCTGGCCTTTTGATTCTATCTACTGCTGCTGGTCAAAACCGATGGTATGTTTCAGAAACATCCAGTATCCTTCTACAGGTTTAACTATCCACATTCAAATACATCCACTTTGACCTAAAGATGAAGAATGGAATGTTTCTGAAATATGTCATCTTTATTCACCAAACACAGTGAGAAAGAACCTGAAACATCAGCTTTATATATTAACACTCAATTACAGACTTAAATCAAAACATGAACTGAAACCAGTCACTGCATAACTCTGTAGAAAAATGGTGTTTATAATTGAAATCTGAACACTTCACAAGGTTAGGTCTGTATCAGTCCATC
The DNA here is from genome assembly GCF_921293095.1 of Ischnura elegans. Lineage (NCBI taxonomy): Eukaryota > Metazoa > Arthropoda > Insecta > Odonata > Coenagrionidae > Ischnura > Ischnura elegans. The sequence goes on from NC_060247.1 coordinate 103,537,210, forward strand.
TTGCTCAATTTCATGCCCTTAATCTACAAAAAAAATACATCCAAATTCAAAAGAAAAAGTTTTATTAGTAATTCTAGCAAAAAATAAGCACAAAGGCATACATAATAATCTGTAATATCCATAATAAAGCTGTTTTAAAAATATCACATCCCAAAAGAATTGGTAGCTATCGCATTTTCACGAACGATACATATAATATGCATACATTACTATAAGGTAAAAATATGAATACAAAAATATAACTGTACAAAGATTGAGAAAAGTTAATCGAATACACTGAATTCCAAGTGATCCCATGATTTTTCGAGGTTACTCAGAAATTAAGTTATCATGATTTAAGTCATTCCAGAAGGGATATAGTAATCCTTCAGGAATCTCCCCAAGCACCAGGGCCAGCACCAGCAGCACCAGACCCTGATACAGCTGCACCAACGGCATCCCTGAGTTGCCTCCGCAATATTTTACCAGATGTGCTGATCGGCAGGGCATCCACAATGACGACGCCTCCTTCGTCGAGCCGCTTGTATGGGGCCACGCGTTCAGCCACCCACTTCTTAAGAGAGCTCTCGCTGGCATCTGCTGATGACCCCAGATTCTTCTTGAGTACGACAAAGGCACGAGGGACTTCTCCTGACCTGTGATGGGGTACGCCAACGACTCCTGCATTTTCCACAGCTGGATGAGTCCTCAGTATCTCTTCCAGCTCAACAGGTGCAACCTGTTAGTAATTACATATGTAAAAATAAATTAAATGATTAGAGACTCAGAAAAGTTGCAACGAATATTAATTTTTAAAAATGCAACTGAAATCATGACTGCAAAAAGTTTTAAAAAACTGGAATCACCATGTCCCAAAATTGGAAAATACAGCATACTCCCGATTATCCAGGGAGAGGCAGTACGAAAAATCCAAAATTTCATGGTAATTTCTTGTAATTTTCATAATTTAGGCAAATCAAACTACCAGTTATTAACTGCGCACATTGTCTGTCACTTTAGATTGCTTTCTGGAATCATTTAGGGCTTTCTTTTCCCAACCGCAATCTTTTTTATGGCGATAATGTGATCTTACTCGTATTCCTATCACTCCATGTAATAACTGGTTTCCAAAAACCGTGGACCCATGCCTGCGAGACCCCGGAGATTGGTTTGCACAAATGCTTCAAAACAGCAGTGCGATGTTGGAAACTACACTGTCAGGCACAACGCTAAGTAGTCATGTTTCACACAAGTTGCCCAGTATACGACTGCTGCGGGACGTGGTTCAGTGATCACTGAACACAATCACGCACCGTTATGTTTATATATCATGAACACGGAGCTTCCATAATGGGCGCACGACCATCCCATAGCGCAGTAGTGATTATAGGAAACCTGGACTGTTGGCGATTTGTCTACACAGGTGAGTGTGAGTGCCTGGCTATGACTCATGCTATCTCTACTCCCACTTCCTTCGCTGCCTTCACTTCTATTATTCCCTTCCTCTCCAGTTTGACCTTGACTAGTCACAGCGTAAATAATAATAATAATAATTTTATTATCGTTAAGCCAATTTTGGCAATAGACAACGTCAAACATATGCATATACAAATATTTAATACAATTATCACATTAATGACATTAAAACAGCATTCATTGTAACCTTATAAAATTTTAGACAATAATATCATACAAGATACAATTTCTTTTACAAATTGCCAGTTGCAAGCAATCGCTATATTTTTGATTCAAAAAATTCCTGCAAGGAATAAAATGGTCTTGCAACAAGCCATTCCACTAATTTATTTTTGAAATTAGGTAACAGCAGGTATATCTACTATACTACAAGGTAACTTATTGTATATTCTTATCCCTATGCTCTTGTAGTTGTTAAATGATGTGGATAACCTGTAGTATGGTAAATTTAATTTGTTTCTGTTCCTTGTGTTGTGACAGTGAATATTTTGTCTCTGAAGTAGATGAGGTAAATTATTCTTTGTGTGTAATAAAATGGAGTAAACATATAAGTTAACAACTGTCAGTATTTTAAGTTTGATGAACAATGGCTTACAGTGAGCTAATTTATCAGCATTCAGCATTATGCGAATTACTTTCTTCTGCAATAGTAGGATATCATTAATGCAACTACAGTTACCCCAGAGTGCAATTCCGTAGGTAATTATACTTTGAAAAAATGCAAAATATGTCTGAGTGCGACGAAATCTCCAGTTCCTTTGGGCCGTATTCAATCGAATGCAAGGCCATGGTGATAATTGCACATTTGCGATATGAAATATACAATTGTAGATCGTAAACCACGCATCTCTTAATTTGCGATTGGTTAACCATTGAAGAATCTTATAAAATTAATCAAGAGTTTTTTTCCTGCCGCTGATCATCGTCTGCATGCTAGAGCAGACGTCCAAGTAAACTTGAAACATTCCTTGTCTAACAGTAAATAAAACAATTCCCTTTTGCAAAGAGGATTCTAATGAAAACAATGATCCCAATGTAGCTTTGAATTAAAATACAAATATATCGGTTCTTATTCGTCCGATTAATTTTTTTATAAAGATCGTGGAAAACATCGATGAAGTGTAAACTCATGCATGGATAAGCCGCAAGACAGATAAACCACAGCCCGATAATCGAGAGTCTGTTGTATATTTATCACCAGCCAATTAAATTTTCACAAGATGAAGTCACACCTTGCCTAGCATTCCCATTTCACTGGCTTGGTAAAATTCCTATGCAAATCTCTGATTAGAAAATTTAAAATCATGGATCGTGTTTAAGTTCAATCAGTTAATTTCCAGCCAAAGAACTAAAGAATGCAAAACTACAATAATTACTACACAATTTTAATGCAGATGAATGTTTTCCATAGCAGAAAATAAACTTGAAAACTATTTAAGTAAATGAAATCAAGTTATAGGTTTGGGGATAACTGGTTCAAATGTAGGATTTAACATAATTAAGTAAAATAAATATTGCCGATAAAACACACCGTTACCAAGTGTGGTGAGCTAAATAGGAACACTTTCACATTAAGAATTTAGGTTGAAGGAGCCAGAATATTTTGTAATGGATCAAGTTTGAAAGCACCTACAGAAAATGTGTGTGTACTTACCTGAAATCCTTTTACTTTAATGAGTTCCTTCAGGCGATCCACAATGTATATTTGCTGTGCCTCATCATAATATCCAATGTCACCACTATGGAGCCAACCATCTTTATCAATAATTTGCTTGGTAGCTTCAGGATTATTCAAATAACCCCTCATCACCTAAGGAAAAAAAAGCTGAAGTCATCAAGTGCCAATTTTGAACAAAAACCATTTCATATTACAAAGAAAATAATAGCAACCTAAGCCAGAAATAACAGAATTAGTAAATGCTAATAGCTAAGTAAGTGATTTGAATAACAATATCTAAGAATAAGATAATTTCAACAGCCAGCAGTCCATACTTCATTCGCATGACCTCCTCTGTCACACCACACAAACACAGTACAACAGTATTATAAAAAATTGACAGCTTGATTCCATTTTAAACTATCCAAAACTATTAGTGTAAAATTAAATAATTTTTTTCCCTCATCTTGTTCTTGGGTAAGCATGGATAATCAACGAAAATCCACAGACATTACTCAGATGTTAAACAAATTAGGCTGGGAGCTGCTAGAGACTCGGAGGCTGCAACTAGTCTTAAATTGCTTGAGCAATTGAGAATAGATATCCTTAAGAGCAACCCTGAGAACATCACATCAGAACCCCACAATATTTCCCGGTCTGACAAAAACAAAAAATTAAGAGAAATATTTTCCCCGTTGGACAGGCATGGGAATTCATATTTCTCCCAAACAATAAAGGGTTTACATTACTGCGGAAGCCTCCGTAATAATAAAGGGTTTACATTAGAGATGGGTCGAATAGCAGATTTCTCGAACTCGAATATCGAATACAAATATTAAATCATTGCTCAAATATTCGCATACCTCGAATTTCGCATACCTCCAATACTAAACGATGAATGCGGGAATGTTTGACTCGGTTGCCTATGCAGCAGGAAACAAGATTTTGGGGAGTAATTTTGATTTCCTTTAAAGGATTCGAACAGGAATTTCACAGATTAATGGAATATTTTAATTTTATGGAAACAATTGGGCATATAGTTGATTCAACTAACATCTCTTTCAAATATTCTAAGGGGACACACCACCTCGCGAAAAATGATTGCATGCCGTCTCGGCATTTACACTGCTATAATGGATTTCTGTCTAATGTATACATTCTTATCTACCAAACACCATTTCAGCGGCACGCCCATCTGATACTCGGCTTCATCCAGCTTCTTATTTTCAACAGGTAGCTCTCTTTACCCCCATTCCTGCTCTCAAGTGCTAGCGGACAATCTGAGGCATTGTGCAAAATACACGCACTTCTCCACCGCATTTTCTTCTTCTTCAATTATTTTCAGTCCATCTTTGGAAGTTCTCACGAGATAAGAAGATGAATTCGAATTGCTATCAGGGAGAAACCAAATATCCTGAGAAAATATCCCTTTCATCTGTGACTGTAACAATAGAGATTTATAGCACAACTCATAAATTGTAACTTGATATATGTTTTCGGAAAAAAATACCGCATCAAATTCGGAGAAGCTCTGCTGCTCATATCGAGTCTCGCCAGAATGCTAAGTCTCCGTCGTATTTTGTCATTTATTTACTAACGTAAAATGCTTAAATAAAGTCAGAAATGCGTCTCGTTTGGTCTCATTATTTTTTAAATTACGCGCACATTACTAATATTTCAATCCAATAAATGTGTAATACCAATTGCCGAAAGTCATTGTTAGACACCTTTTGGGCTAATAGGTGATTATTGCAGCAGTTGACCTCCAGAAACTGTAAACTTTGAAGCAGGTAGGCTGAAAAATGTCAGTGGGTGAGAAAAAGGGGGGGGGGCACAAAACATATTTCTATTGTTCTCGTGTAATTTGATTTTTTTTTCGAAGCTAAGCTCCTCGTAATATGATCCCTGCGGGAGCTGGGATCATATTACGAGGCCTTTTCTTATTTCAGAGAAGAGGAAAGCCTCAGAGTGCTGAACTAGGAGGATAGTGGATCTTGGGAAATGCACTAATGTAACTATCCCACGGTACTCATGCAGCAATTGACCTCCAGAAATGGGGAACTTCGAAGCAGGTAGGCAGAAAAAGGTCAGTGGGCGAGAAAGAGGGAAGGGTGAAACACGATTCTATTACTCTCCAGTAACTTGATATTTTCTTTTGAAGCTTTTCATTTATGGTCTTCCTAATACGAACCCTGAACCCTGCACGAGCTGGGACCTTTTCACCTTTTGTTTGATTTTGGAGAGGAGGACAGTGTCGGAGGCCAAGGGCTGATGGATGGAGGGGGTTTGGGAATTGTGCAACGTAGTTACTATCCCACGGCACTGAGGTTATCCTGGTGGGGGATAGCCAGGGATTTTTGGATTTTTTCATCCAATCATTTTCGGTTCCTCACGTCGGACTCTTTTCACCGCTCTAATCCGCGAATTTGATGTAGTTCGTCAACTTGCCTATAACGGCGCTGCATGCACTAAACGACTAGAGTTCTTTACAATTTTCCGAGTCAACTACCAACGACAGTGTGCGACAGTGTACGGTGCAAAATTCAAAGTATTCGAGAGCATACCTTAAGCATAATTATTTGAGACCTCGAATATCGAATACATTCTAGTATTCCAGTATTCGCGGATACTATTCGCACATCTCTAGTTTACATCAATGTTACACATGCTTTCACTACAGCATATACTTTTTATTTTTTAACAGCTGGTGTCCTAACATCCCCGCCACATATCTATGGAAGCTGCTCGCAGGGAAGTATATAGATGTACTAAAGCTAAGAACATAACACATTGCTCTCCCAAATAGCGTGAAGATTAGTCAAGGCATTGATCAAAAACACTTCAATTATATTGCAATCAATTGATGCATTTTCAAATTACACTTAAGCTGGAAATCAAGAGCAAGACTAGATCAAGAAATCAAATATAGTAGAATATCATTAATTAGGAATTCTAAATAACAAAATGATCAAAACAACAGAAGGTTTTCTAGAGTTTTTCGAAATTTCTATTTTTTTAAATTAGCATTTCCGTAAATACAGCCAGGCTATAAGTTGTTCAACAGCTGTCTCAGAGCCTGGCTATCTTCACACAAATCCTGCAAGAGCTAATCAACTAATTTGCCATTTTCTAATGAAAAATATTAAATTATGTGAACTGGGATACCTGGATGTAGTGTTTTCAAGTACATAATAGCATTCACTTCATCAATGTACAATGACTCGAGCTTTCCGGTCTAAGTTTACATTGAGAGTGTCACACACCCAAAATGACTTATACAGGCGGTCCTCGACTTTCGTACACTCGACTTTCGTACAATTCGCACTTTCGTACATTCATAATTGACACCTTTTACTCGACTTTCGTACGCTAAATTCGGACTTTCGGACGCTGGTCCGTAATTTTTTTAAAATTCCCGCCATGTTTATTGCGCATCCCAACATTCAATTGTTTCAAATTGCAGTATCGGCAGTATATGCGAACAATATGAACGTATATAATGAAGGAAATTGTTGGTAATTGACTCTGATTTAGGTGATTTATTTGGGAGAGAGACTGCCTGCTATAGGCTCCTTTATCAAGAGAAGAGGAAAGCCTTCATTGAAGATATTTTTCAAAAGAAGTTGACTAGACATCATCGAATAGCTTTCAATAAAACTAGTAAGACCTTCTTTTTAATTGTGTTTTTTCGTTTGAGTGCTGTTTAATTCATGTAAACCTTCAGCAACGATATTGCACGAAATATCACCCGAATTCAGTTTGTATTTTGTCTTTTTTGAATAACATGCGGAATATACGCGATCACGAATGTCACCTGCCAAATGTCGAATTTTGGTGTAAAAATTAGACGGTGTCCAGAGTGCGGGTTCAACGAATACATTTTTTTTATGCTACTTGATATGTCCTTTTATTTATAGTGGACGTAATAAGTGGAATGTCAACTTAAACGCCAAGAGGAAGTTTCACTCGATAGCCAACGGAGTTCTTGTTTTTTAAACTTATATTTGCATTTTCTGCATATTTTCGAAATAAATTAGATGATTTGAGGAGTTTTATTAATATATTATTTAAATTAAGTCAATTGAAATGAATTCCGTGAAAAAAAAGGTTTTAGTACGTAAATTCCGCTCTTTTGGAACGTAACCCCTAATTAGTATGGAAGTCAATGGTTCGACTTTCGTACAATTCGACTTTCGTACAAGTTTTCGGGAACGCATTGTGTACGAAAGTCGGGGACCGCCTGTAATCTATCTGAGGAGATCTGCCATACTCAGAAAAATGTTTGAATCATGAATGACAATTGCTTCATTTTTTCTGTCCCTCCTTGACTTACAATTGCCTACTTTTTCATTCACTGAACTCCAACTGTCGTGACGAGGAATTATACCGACATCCTTTATCTACACGTACTCAATGCAGCAGCAGAGAGAATAAACATTTGTTTAACACACATTTCTTCAGATGTTGTTATCCCAGGTGAAAGCACACTTTTTCCGATCAGAAGTTCATTTATTCTAAATCCACAAGTGAAATAGGTAGTCAGTTGTTTCAAGCGCGGAAACTTAAAGTATTTTTATACCAGATATGTAAATCCTTTAATCACAAGTAGACATTCTCAAAACAATTTAACTCTTCCTAAATGAAACCTGGGATTGAGATACACAGTTCTAAGAGAGGAACAAAAAGGCCACCAAGCATTACGTTCTCAAATTGGTCTTTAAGTGGGCGACCTCTGCCACGAAGCCCGCAGCTAGAAGGGCCTCTCTCTGAATGAGTCATGCAGACTTGTCGAAGATTGATTATGAAGTTGATGCCAAGTAGTTTTTCCAAAATAATCGCTTTCCCTGCACTTATGAGACTAGTTGGGACTACTTATATTGAATTTAAGAGTTAAAATTCACAATTTATAGCTACACATTCAAAGTGGGATAACCTCCAATGTGAGGATTAGATAATTACCGAAAAGTTGAAGTATGTAGAAGCAGTCGTGAAAGTGAGATGGAATTTGTGACAGGTGCATGTTGAAAAACATGGAGGGCAAAAAATGGATGTTCTAGTCCACTTAAAGAATGATGTGCCATTTTCAACATACAGATGCAAATTTCATCAAGATTACTTTCATGATATAGCATGAGATTATTTTCTTTCCCGATTTACAGGCAAAGAACTTCCTCAAATCTTCGAATCTTACTTAATCACGCCATTAATCATAAATTTTATGAATTGGATTTTTCTCATTACTTTGACCTCTGACTCAACATAGCACCATTTTTGCATGTTAAAAAAAATCCGTACTGCAGAGTTGCCTGCATCAAGGCGCCGGATCTATTTACCAGAAATATTGTTTATTTGGTATGCATCTAGTCCCAAGCATTCCGGATTATCTATCTTCTACTGTAGCATGTATAATCCAAAAACTATCAAAAGGCAGATTTACTGCATTGTAATTCTAATGATTATAAGTCACCACACAAAATATATTGGCATCTTAATAAAAAAAAGTTTCCACATCCAAAAGTTCAGATGGAAATCAACCTTGGTGGAAATCCTTACCTGGGGTCCTTTGACACACAACTCTCCTCTTTTCATTGGTCCCACACATTCACCATTTTGAAGATCAATAAATTTCACAATGGTATTTGGCAGAGGATGCCCAACAGAAGCAAAGTTTCTTGGAAGCTTGCTGTGAAGCGTTTGATGACAGACCATTGGAGATGATTCAGTCATGCCGTAGCCTGAATATGATCAAGAGATAAAATGATACCAATTCACTTTCAGGAAGTGAAAAATAATATCATTATGCTCCTACACATTAGTTATTTCATGAATGAGAAGACCCCAAATATGAGCTGTCTTCAATAGACAAATGGTTCCTAATTTTTGTTGCTTCACTCATGAGAAATGTAGTATTTCTGAGCCATTATGCAATTTGATGGTGCATTGACAATGCAAAACAGAACAACAAGCATGGGGAATAGTGAAGTCTTTTGTCATCCTAATTTTGGCCATTAACTACAAGAATATAATCAGGTCAGGAGATGGAATCCAATTTATTTCATGATGAATTATTATATAAGAGAAAAGCACCATTAATGTGTACATGTATTGAATTGAGAAAGATAAAATAAATGAAAACTTTAGAGGTATCGTGGCTTCACAGTGACCAAGACCTACCCAAATGACCACCTCCACTCAGCAGCTACTTTTCCCTCAAACCAAATGTATTTCCCATGTAAGCCACATAATTCCCCAAAGGCCAGAAGCCAAATTTACCTTGCAAAACAGTAACTTGTTTATCTACTTTGTTGGTGAATCGCTCCACATCCTTGGCTCCAAGAGGTGCAGCACCGCTCATAATAGTTTCAAGATGTTTCAGGGTTTTCCCATTGACTTCAGGATGAGACGTAAGGAACAATAGCAATGGAGGCACCAAGTACAACAAGGAAACCTTTTGAAAAAAATTCACAAAATTACTGTATGTTTAAAAAAACAATACTTATATGAATCATACACAAATGCCGAGAAATGAAAAATAACACAAGAAGACATCCATAAATAATGCAAGGTGATTAGGAGGTTAAAAATACATATAATGAAGAAGAAAAAAATATAATGGCATGGATATTAATTTTTTTATTGGTATCCAATTTTTATAGCATCCATAATTGGCTCATTAATATGCTTTTCTAAAATGCTGATTTCAATAGAGTTTTGGAATATAAAGAGACCTATATTTTTCCATTTTTTTATCCAATCCTCAACTTCTCTGGTTGTTCACAGTTCTCGTTGTTGAAAAACTGATGGCCTTCACCCTTCTATAGGTAAGTAGAACAGTTAAACACTAAATCGTACCTATTAACGTGCTCAAACAAACGTTTGGTATCTAACGTACAGTTATTACTGCTCAGACAGTCTCATCAATTGTGTGCCAGTTTTGATACCAAATTATAGGCACTTAAGGTAATGTGATATTGAAAAAAAGTCACACACACCCCAGAGAAGGTTGTAAATTTTGTTTGACGTAATCATTGGAAAATTGGCAATCATTGGATTCCTGGATCCCTGATGACGATGGGCGAGTTGCTCATCGAAACATCAGAAGGACATATGGAGGTGCGAAACCCAAGAAAACTTTACAGCAGTTAAACACTCCTCCCAAGAAGGTTACAGCTTCTAACTTACTTTTCTCCTTCAGGCAAGGGCATTATTTGGTTAGTCCTTCAAATCTTGCAACTCATTCCATTCCTCAAAGAACAGCTCTCTCTCAACACATTTAATAACCTGAACTCCAATAGTGTAGCTAATTCATAAAAAGTGGGCCTCAACCTTCCCCCTTTTTTTATTTTGAACTTCCAAAAGAATGGCTGAACGAGAAAGATATTTCTTTTTGTCCTATCTTTCCCTTCTATCTTACAAATCCTTTTAATTGATTCTAATTTCATGTATGAGGGAATGACCCCATTTCAATAACAATGGAAGGTGATTCTTTTATGAATCTAGTGAAAAGAGCAGAAAATCAAGCAAATATTTCTCATTTCCATGGAATTTGCTATTTTAAAGTAGTGAGACACTGAAAAATAAAGTCACTAATTTATAATTCCATTACACTCACTATGAATCAGCATCCTACACTCCTTATTGAGACCTGGCATCACATTCAAATACTTTACACCTATTTGCCTCCACAGCAGTTTCCCAAAGCAGTTGATGTGAGACCCCACTCCATAGGGAGAGGCAGTAAAAAATGTCAATGAAACTATGAGGGGGAAGAGTCAAAAACTGATGAAAAATACAAAGCCTAGCTAACAGCAGTGACTTAACTATGGGGGGATGAGGGGATAGATCCCCCCAAAGCCTCAGATGAATAATTTTTTTTTCTATATTGTTTAGTTTTTACACATAATAACTGTAAATCTGCTTAAAGCTAAATTTTAAGGGCCAAATTGCGATGTAAAATGAATTTCCAGGCAGGCTATTATTCAAAAAATTTTCCCAGAACTTCTCTGTTGCCCGTCCCTACCCTAGGCCCCCCCAAATCCTATTCCTAATCACGCCAATCCAATGGGATACAGAAAAATGAAAGGCTGAAATAAAAAAACCAACTCCAGGACTGGCACTATAATTACACAACTAATAAACTCTGCATATTAGACTGATAAATATTTAGTGCAATACATTAATATTCAACAATGTGACAAATCAAATAGTATTACGCTAGCATAAAAGACACAGCTTAGACTTGTAGTATGGGCAGCTTGGGATGAATAGTCCTCAGCTGTTTTGGATACTTTTTATTTACGTATTTCTCAAACAAGACATAGCCTTGAGGGAAAGGAGAGACAGTTTATGTGGCTGTTACAAACCCTCCAGAAAGCCAGGCCAGACCTACCCATGCCACACGCTCAATAAGCAATATGATATGATTTCCAGCTGACAATAAGCCAAATAAGCCAGCTGACATCACATAAATAAAATGACAGTTGTCATAAATAAGGGCAAAGTCCATTACATACAATAGATGAAAGATTTCTCTAAGAAATGCAACTGATGGGGAAAGATCTGAATAGGGTTTCGTTTGGTAGTTTATATTTAGAGACACCTCGATACAAGGCCGGATCCAGGATTTTGTTCTGGGAGGGGGGGCTGAAGCGCCTCGCTATCCACCCTTGCCATCACCAGCAGCTCCTCTCCTTCCCGAGACTTTGGTAATATCTTAACTTTTGGCTATTCTAGATACACAAATTCATTATTACTTTGTCTTTTCATTGAACTGATTTGGAAACTGTTATTTTACATGGAAATAAACTTTGAGTTAAAACTTAAAACATTTGTGCGTGATTATTCACTTCCTGACACCAAGGGCGAGAACCCACACAATTTAAAGCATGCGACCCACATTGTGGGCCCGTACCCTTACAAATTTAATTGTAAAAATATTATGTTTTATTAATAATCAACAGTGATGGTGAAAGTATTGAAGAAATGTGAAATGTCTCAATTAAAATTACTCAGTCAAATTTGCAGTTAATTGCAATTACAAGTTACTCTTTGAAAAACCAATCAGAAGGCTTAAAATTACATACTGTTGATTACTTTACTATTGAGGGTAATAATCCTAACATACCTTTATCATTCATCAACCACATTTTTGCCATTATAAAATTATTTCCAGCAGGATGAAACTTTTTGCCAACCTGATACATTCCATTTAATTTCATACATGCTTGACATAAAGTTTTCAAGCGGATTTCAAAATTTACCCGGAGAGAATTACAACTCTGCCACTATCAGCCACACACAAGCGGAGAGAGAAGAAATGTGTACATGTAAATGAATAGAAACCAGCCATTCTGAAGCATGATAATAGGGCATTGCAAAAAATAAAATGAAAATCCAAAAATTCATTTAATGCAATCAGTCAATACCCAAAGTGACTACAACAATAACAAAGGCACAGCCAAAAAATGGGAGCATGGTCACGACATGGAGTCAAATATGTATTACAAGTACTCATGAACGATTAATATAATTCGAAAGATGATTAACAAAATTGAATATCGAATGTTGACAGGAAATGCCATAAATTAAAATAACATACCGGGAAAAATTGAAGCACACAGTCATTATCGCTCATTACTATGATCTGATTTCCCTCATACATACCTATTCATTTACAACTGGCTGTGCCTCTGATAAAAAGTGCAACGACCAACAAAGATGAGAATCTAAGAAAATTTTATGAAGTGAAACTAATGATAAATGCTGAGGATGAAATGAAGTTTGTCGTGAAAACAATGCCTTGCTAAACATTCAAAAGGTAAAAATAAAAACTTTACCATAATACGATCAAAGCTCCCAGTTTTAGTGACATATCAGTCTTGTTGCACGTTCTCCGCCATTAGAATTTTCATGTTAGCTGATTGACTTTAAATTTCCACTTTTATTCTTTTTCTCTTTCCTTCAAACATCAAAATAAGGTGTCATTTCTTACAAAATAAAACATTAGGTCTAACAACTATAATGACTTCTATGGAGAATTTATTTAAAAATCTAAATCAATTAGGCACTCTGAACAAGTTACCTTGTGATCCACTAACCCATCAATGAAGGACTTTGGCTCAAACCTAGGTAATGTGATGATTTTGGCACCAACTGCAAGTTTGCTCAATAATACTACCACCATTCCATAGATGTGGAAGAATGGTATCACAGCCAGAACTCTTTCCTGGTGTTGATCTGAATTTAAAGCACCATAGTCAGTTCATTACTCCCATCATAAAATAAACATATTAAAAGCCATTCCATAGGTGAAGACAACAACATTACAGAAGCAAAAGAATCCATCCTTACTAATAAATTCACTGGTCTATAGCTAAACAAGTGAATGAGGTATCAATTAAAAATGAATGCAATAAATCTAATTTCTTAGACCTTCAAGTAATACAGAAAGAGATTCGGAGGGTGATTAAAAACAATTTAATCATTCAGAACTAAATTTTCCTAAAAACTGTTCAAAAACATGTCTGAATAGCAATGGATACAGAACAACTGTGAAAATCTAAACCAATATGGATAACTTACACTTTTCTATAGAGCCGTGTGAATAGTGATTCATAGCAGTGCAAGATCAAGCAAAAATTTGTAAAAAATCTTGAATCTCGAGCAAGATCCGAGCTTCTGGACGAATAAAGATGATGAAAGAGGAGGCCATCAAAATGTTGGCAGCAATGGCCATCTTGTTTCCAAAGAAAACTTCATCATACTTGCTGATGCTCTTTCGCCCACAAGTCAAAAGCTGATAAATTGCCTCAGAGTAAATACCTGAAGATTGACTCGGTAAAGAAGTCAACCTTCAAGAGATACATAAGTGGTAGTAGATACCTAATTTTGCCTAATACAAACAGAAAATATGCATATTTTGAAGGAGACTCCAAAATAATGCATAAACCAGGAATGAGTAAAATGCAGGGAAAGACAAAAGGAGTAACTCTTGAAAGTGTCAGAAAAGAAAAATGAGCAAAAAGTGGGTAAACATAAAAATCTGGGAATAATGAAAAAGGCTCATACTTTTGCAGTTTCATTGACCAATACATATGTATGCATACATTTCGGTCATTTGGGCAAAAAACAATTGCATTACTACCTTATATTCCCTGACTCAAGACAACATTTATTCATATCTTTCCTTTCCAGACATAATTAAGTTTGATTCACAATTAGGAGTCAAGTTTTTCTCTCTAAATAGAAAATATAACATAGACCAAATCTAGAGATGAATAATACTTAGCATGATAAAATTGACTACCTTCAACCTTTTCTTACCGAGTAAAAAATGCTGATTCATAGATTTCAAGTTTTAATTATTTATAGACATCATATACTTTTGGTGATGGTTTTCCGGGTTTACACCGCGTTGATTCCTGGAAAACCATCACCAATCAACTAACCGCGGAAGCCTCCGTAATAATCATATACTTTTATTTGACATTTTACAAAATTTCCACTTAGGTATACAGATGAAACAGTGGATGCTTTATTCAAGCTTGTTGGATCCTTAAAAATAAAGGATTTAATATCATCACCTACTCTATTGATTCATTAACTTCGAAAGATGATCATGAAATGGAAAAATAGTCTCACTGAAGAGATAATAATATGTTGCAATGCTCTGAGTACTGTGGTTTTTTTAGAAATGACAAGAGAGAAAAACTTACAATTCTTTTTTCCTATATCTTTAGTCTCTTTGAAGTAGATAGCAGTAACTGTTCAAAGACCAATGCTCCATTTTTAATTCCAACACCTTATCTCCTCACCACTGACTGTAAGTGCATGAGGCAGCAATCTCTTTTCATAGTGACTTAACAACGTTCTATAGAGAATTTTTGAGGGGCAACAAGGTTCTCTCTATCCACAGCAGAATCCTACCATCATTTCAAAAACCTATAAAACTTAGTAAAATTATGTTCGACACCCATTTGGTTCCCATTTTCTTCCCAACAAATGACCAACAAACACCAAATTCCAGATATTAACTTTATTTTAACCCTTTCGAGATTGTGGAGTTCTCTCCTTAGCATTGACTGCTGGACTGAGTCACAAGAGACTCTTCAGTCCCCTCGGTATGAAGCATTTTTGCAGGAAATTCAATAGGAAAGGTCCGGTGGATAATTACACACTCTGAGCACCAACTTTTTTCGACCTAATGGGGACTCCACATTACCTCACACTCCAAGGGTAGTTGGGCTCCCTCCTTTCAGGGTTTATTACCCTACTAACGGCATTGGTTGGCAGTCAATCATGCTCATTTATATGAATTAGCTATATGGATAATTGTTGCTTCCAGGTAAATTGCAGACTTCGAACTGAATTCCTCGTTTTATTCTGAGAATTGTCAAATTTTGAATGAAGGTCTACCGTCACTATCAATGCATTTAATGCATCAATAATTTCCTAGTCGATTTTTATACTGAAATCGAGATATAAGTCAATATTTATGATAAATTTTCGTTTTAAAATTGTAAACGCTGCTCAAAAGACAAAGAATTCAATTCTTAGTTAAAATTTTTGAAAAAGGAACAAACATTTACTTTGCAAACTCACTGAATGAACAATTGTATAAACGCGTTCCCTACCACAGAGAGGGGCTAATGTAAAACGAGGTGTCCAGGTACCTGCTCCCGGATTTCAAGGGTATGGCCTAAGTGCCGCTGCATTTTTCCCAAAACCAAGACATCGCGTACCCACGATAATCATAAAAAGGGGAGAGCAAGGAAACTGATATTTTCGGAATTCATTCGCCTGCATAGGAAAAACTCCAACGAAAAATTTTGGCTTTCATCTCCCGGGTCAAGAAACGTTCTGCTGAATATTTTTGCCATTAGCAATAAAGGGTTAACACTACAGGAAAATTCAAAAGTGATAAATAAAAAGATTTTTGGAACGCATTTAGTATTGACTGTTGACAAAGACCCACATTTAGAACAGCATTTTACTTTCAAAATATGCACATCTTTTTCAACAACCCCATCAATTCACAATGCATTATTTTCCCTGTCCTATAATATGTCCTGAGCATCACTCCTAAAGCTTCCACGGACAACCAGTGAGGACCCATAAGATAAGGAGGAATTAAATGAATACGTATATAAAAAAACAGGAACTAACCTGTGGTAGGTTTCAAAAGGGTAATATCCTTGTGACTTCCTTGCGCAGAATTAGCAATAAGATTTTTATGACTGAGCATGGCCCCTTTGGGAAGGCCAGTTGTTCCACTTGAATATGGCAATACTACTGTATCTTCAATGCTAAAATCCTCTGGTGTTTTGGCATCATCAAATTTTCCATTTTTTACCATTTCCTGAAAGCTTACAGCTCCATCGGGAATTTGTGAACCAGTCACTATAATCTTGATGTGCTCCTTCACATTTGCAAGTTTTCTCACAGCTTCTGACACGATTCTGTAGTTGTGAATGTCAGTAGTAATGTGAGTTGCACCACAGTCCTTCATCTGTCGACTCATCTCCTCTGTAATATTAATAAGAATTGCCAAAAAAAATTCTTTCACTCACACAGAATTAAATTTTTTCATAAACAGCACCACAGTAACAAATATGAATGCACAGCATATCCTAAAAGCTGTTTTACACAGGTTATTTATTTGAACAAACTCTTCTGTGAACTCTTGCATGAGTCATCTTGTTATGACAAACATACAAAGTATCAAATTACCATATTTCTCCGAATATAGTCCCCCCCCCCCTAATTTTGAGGCTTCTGTTTCAGGAAAAGTTAAAAAAATGCATCTTAATATTGTCCCCCCCTTTACTTTTACCACAGGTATTTTTGGAAAAAAAGGGGGGACTATATTCAGACATATACGGTATATGGCAGTGAAGATTTCTTGAGCTTCACACTTGGTAGGTCCTCCATATCTCCTTATGTTTCAATGCGCAACTCGCTCATCGTCCTCAGCAAGGGTGGATCCAGGATTTTTTTCTGGGGGGAGGGGGGGGCAAGGGTCTAACTTGCAAACAATGTGCTCATATTTGAGATAAAAAAACATACCATAATTACTGTATGAAATATTCTATTTATTTTAACATGAAAGTTATTAGATAATATGAAATTCAATGATTGAGGCTCCATAATAGACAAAACAAAATGGACGTATTGATAACCATATTGATCTCGTAAATATTAAAAATCTTGTCTCTTTTTTAACCGTCTGGGGGGGGCACGTGCCCTTGAGCCCCTTCCCTAAATCTGCCTATGGTTCTAACCAGCCAGGGTCAAGTCTTAGACTGCTAACTTAAAGGTCAAACGAAGGTTCAAATCCTGCCCCGGTGGTCTGACCAAAATCCAGGGCATGGATGCATGTAATTGTCAAGCAAGTTAATTGTAAGAGGACTATCTAGTCCTAAATTCACTTGTGAAATAAAGATGACATCTTTACGTCTTGTCCTCAGGGATTCAGGACTTCATCTTCCATTGGATTCAACTCCTAAAACCCTGACGACAATGGGCGAGTTGTTAATCAAAATGTTGGAAGGATATATGGAGGATCTTATACAGTATGAAACCCAAGAAATCTTCACTGCCATTGTTCTCCAGGAAAAAAACAGACAGTAAATCAAATTATAATATGACTGATCATAATATATAACCTTATCTAATTTCACTGAGACAAGAATAAAATTTTGCATCCATTTGTTTGCACCATCTCTACCACCATGCAAAACAAATACAAACTGTACAGATTCTTACACTCAGGAGTGCAAAAGTTAGAATCATGAATGGGGTCATTCATTAACATCCAAAATCACCATTTTAATTATTCGGTCAACAGAAGGCAAAGAGAAGTTATGAAGGGAAAAATTTTCTGCATTCAGCCATTTCCTCACAAGTTTAAAATTAAAATGAGGTGAAAGATGCTGTCAACTTTTCTAGAGTTGATGACGTCACTATCAAAATGGTTCATTTTCTCATTTAGGGAGAAAATTAAAAGTAAATGGCAAGTTTCCACAAAAACTTTAATTTCACTTGACAACCAGTTTCAAAACGCTTTACATTGAAACCAGTCATGAAGTGAAATTAAAGCATTTGTGGAAAATTGCTCATAATTTTTATTGAAAAATATATTAGAATTCTTCCAGATAAAGCCTGAAACAACTCACTACTTATACAAGTTCATGACTGGTCCCTTAGGGAGTAACTGCTCACAAAAGTGAGAACAATAATGAACCAAACGAGACCAATGGGTGATGCAGCAGAGAAGTGGTGGCTCACTCAATAGGGATTCATGACATCATCAACTTATTTGTAAAAGGAACCAAGTCATAGATATTCCAAAAATAGTTTGAGAAGTAGACGACAGATCCAGAAACTGAAAAAAAAGGATCTCTCTATTATTTTGAGCTCTATCACAATTTGCTATCCATAAAAATTGGTGAAGGAGGTAATAAAAATTTTCAACAAACCAGGCTCAACCATCATTAAAAATACCACCAATAGATTTATTCTGATCTCTCTAAGGAAACATATAACACAGAAATCATAAAAAAAGCAGAGGTATAGGAAATAAGTTGGTTAAGCATCCTAAATTTTTTAAATCGGAATGCCCGCAGTCAGTGCTACAAAGGTTGGCTGGGAGGAGAATGCTCCTCCAGGTGTTGTGGAGTTGAAAGGATTTTCTCAGCGTGGTTTAAGATGCACACAGCTTTGTAGCAAAAAGAATTATGGCTACAAATGTTTGCTCATTTCTCCTCATGCATTTCCCTCCTTTTTACTTAAATTCATCAAATCTCGCATCAGATTTATTAGCAATATTTGCAGCAAAGTACTTGAAATTTAATCTACAAGTACTCTGTCACATTTTTGAAAGGGGTCATATAATACCTCAATTCCACAAACGTTTCTGCCTAAGGGTCTCAGATTTTGATGAAAAATTTCAGGAGCACATTTTAGTCTAGAATCACTCATGATTATGCATGAATTAGCCTGTTAGTCTTGATAATGACGGTATAGACATCAAAACTAGTGACAGCTAATAATAAATATGTATATTATAAATTTTGACTGCATTGGCAGATAATCATTGATATCGTAATTCATATTGCTATGGTCTTGAGTAGTTATTACATCCATGAACTTGTATTTTAAGCCTACCGTAAGTACATATATATAATGGAGGAACTATAAAGCCATATGAGAGAAAAGTGTAAATATTCAAATATTGAATATAAATCCATTTGTGTGCTTTCACTCAATTTAATTTTTGGGATAGTAATTTAGATAACAATATATTAGATAACAATAACCTTAACCCAACTAATTTCCATCCTAAAATCAACAAAATCTCACACAAAGAAGTGCCAAACATCTGCAAATCTTTCTACAGCCTCCAGTCACCTTCCTTCATTCATCAAATACTCATGTACCACTTTCTAAGCATTCTGATCTCAACCCACATTGCCAGTAGGAGCAACCTCCTTATGGTAAAAGTTGACCTCTTTACACGTTAATTCTTCTTGAAGAATTCCTCGATTCTCTATACCATTTCCTATTGAGAAGTCCTAGAAATATTCATTACACTCCTAACCAGACTCACTGAACATTTCAAAACACCACTTTTGGTCATCTCCCAAATACACATAAACCATTTCATCGCCCCAGACTAACCCATCATTTCCAGCTGTAATTTTCCCACTGAAAGAATATCAGACCAAGTAGACAACTTTCTACAGCCTCTTGTCACCTCCCTTCCTTCTTTCATCAAGGATTCCACCACCTTCTAGACATTCTGAACTCAACCCACATTCCCAGTACCAGCAACTTCCTTATGGCAACAGCTGATCCTTTTACGCGACAAACCTTCACGAGGAAGGCCTCGATTCTCTACAGCATTTCTTTTTTTGAGGACCAACACCACATTCCCCTCCACCAGCTTCATAACCTGCCCGACCAAGCTCATTCTAACTAAAAATGCTTTTAAAGTCCAAAACAATGCCTTTCTAATGAGGAGTGTCCGGTGGGTACAAGAATGACCCATTTCATGCCTATCTCTACACGTATCATCTTGAAACCACCTTCCTCAATTCTCGATCTCTGCATCCATTCATGCATCAGGGTCTGGGACCAGCTCATTGATGACATGTTCCTGCTATGGACCCATGGGAGAGATACCTGTAATTCTTTCACTGCCACCCTTAGCTCTCCTTTCTCAGTCTCCTTCACATCCTTCATTTTAGCCTTCCCTCTCTCTTCACATAAATATATTTCTAGAAAACAACTATTCAGCACTTCCATCCACAAAAAGCCCACCAATCATAAGCAAAGTCTTCATTTTACAAGCTGTCATTTGACTCACACCAAACACTATTACCTGCTCTCTCTCCCCTCTCACTCTTCACATTCACAAAAATTTGCTCTCCATACATCATGCCACACAACACTTTCACCAAGTCCTAGTGAAGCATAGCTGCCCAGAGCCTCTTCTCAAAAGGAGATTCTACCACCCTCTCATAAATATGTACACTCCATGCATCTAGACAAACCAATTCAGCTGACTAAACCTCACAATCATATTCTTTCCTGACACTCAAAACATATGCATCAGTTAATAAATCCATAAACTTGCATTTTAAGCCGGCTGCATGCATTTCTAATGGAGGAGATTTAACACCACATGAGAGAAGAGTATAAATATTCAAATATGAAATAAAAATCCATACATGTGTTGCCACTTAATTTAATTTCTGGGATAGTAATTTTGGTCAGTGGCGGATCTTTGGGGGTGGGGGGGACTACAGCTCCCCCCTTGGATATCTAATTTACACTAGATAGAATGGTAATTTTTTTCTCACCCCCACTATTACTGGAATTTGAATCTCCACTTAGTCCCCTCTTGTCCCTATCCTGGATCCACCACTGATTTAGGTATTATATAAAATATTAACCTTAACCAAACCAATTTCTAACATGTCTGGAGAGACCTCCACCGAATCATCGGCACAAACCATACAACATTCATCCTGCCCATCCACTTCCTGCCCATTTATCACATTCAGAAGACATCCATCCGCCCCCATTATCTTCCCCCCATCTCATACCTGCCACCCCTGATCTTCCTCCTCACACCATCCAACTGCTAAAGATTCGAATGCTGCTTCTTGTTTTGCTCCACCATCCTCACAAGTCATCAACAAATCTTCCTATTCCCCATACTACACCTCCTCCAATGTCATCTTCCACCTCTCCTGTGATTTTTTCCCAGCCTATTACATTGGAGAATTCACCATGCTAGTATCCATCCAGAAGAATAACCACCACCACTCCACCCCGACCTCCCTCCCCCCAAAACACCAACACCCACAATAGTGCTTTCGACCAGTGCTTTTTGGATGAAATCGATAGAGTTGTCATCATCATGAGAATGTGAACCAATTCCACTTTGCGAAAAAAACTGTGAGAAACTGAACACAACAGCGACTTAATACCCAAGGTTCTACACCACGGCAAGAAGGGAAAGAAGATGGACGTTGCAGAAGAATTGTACATCGAGAGGAATTTGAGCATGGGCCAGCTCTCCTTACCACTATCCCTCTGCAATTTACCCCTCACCAAACCAAGCACTCCCACCCCTAGCCAACTACACAAGTCACTAGTCACACAGCACAACCACTCCCCCACCCACCCTCCTGCTCCACCCCAAACTACCCCCTCCATTACCTTTCCCCCTCATCCGTGGCAAATGCATATTGCTAAGTCTTTGCAATCAAGAATGATGCCTTAGCATCGAAACGCGTCATTCCCAATAAATAATTCAGTGAAACTTTACAAAGATCTTTTTATGGATTCTGTGTCATATGTTACCTTAGAAGATCTAAATAAATCTATTGATGGTAATTTTAATGATGATTGAGCTGCGATTAGATGATGCCAGGAACCCTTATTGAGTGAGCCTCCATGGTGCACCAATTTTAATCAGCCACCAGCTTCTCTTACACAAAACCACACCAGCCAATTTGTGCTCTTTGCACCTACTTTTTCATGCTCTCAACCACTCGAAGCTGATTTAAATAGACTTTTCCATATTTCGTTTACAAATTGGCCAGTATCTGTTTGGAAACTTCAAGACCATCCCCAAATTGATATGACTATGAAACCCTTTGGATTGATTGTCAACAAATGACTGGCAGTAAAAATTTTAAGTATATTTAAAAAAAACACGGAATGCATTTACCTGCGGTGTAACTTGGATTGACAGTGGTAACAATCATTCCAGCATGGGAAGCCCCAAGGAATGCTGGTGCATACTCAGGGCAATTTTGCAGTATCAATGCCATAACATATCTTTTATCTTTCTTTTCTCCAATTGATTTACGAAGTGCTCCAGAAAATCTGTAAGTGGCATCCTTAGCTTCGGCATACGTATACTTTTTTCCTGTCTTGGCGCATTCCTAGTAAAAGATAATAAAATCATTTTTACATAACATCAATTCTTTCTAGAACGCTAATAAATCATTTATGAGATCAATCTGACAATTTAACTGACGCAAACACAGCTTTAAGAATTTTAACCGCTTGACCGCAAGCTGTATCAAATGACACCACAAGATATGATAAAACTTTTCCTGGAAGTATTTAATCACTAAAGCGCAGACTTACCAACGCGATTTTATTCTCCCATTTATGGACATCACTCCAAACAAATTCTGTTAGAGATACGTTCGGCCACGAAACATCAGGGTAAGCTGATTTGATCACATGCTGCAAAATTCCGGGGCTTGTGTGCTTTTGCCTCCAGCTTGCATTCTTCAAACTTAACAACTGACACGGAAACACTTTTCCAACAGGAAATGTCCTACTAATGCTGAAGAAATGCCGACCATGGTGAAAACGAACAAAAGAGGGGATGGCAAAATTAATATTCCACGTCATCTCACAACTGATTTGCGCCTATTTCACGAAGAACTGCCTTCAGTTGGAAACTCCTGGAAGGAAGGAATGGTGCATAGTCACGAATAACTGAGCTTCAAATGATAACACCGAAATTCACTTCCGACTTGACAAGACAAGGTTTACTCTACAGTGCTGCCTTGAACAGAAGCCAAGGGTTATGACGCAAGATAAATTCTATATCTTAACTGCTTACAACTTCAGAGCAATCAAATTAGATAAAACTTTTCAAATGACTTAAACGTAGGGGTAAGAGCAATCGAGCTTTCACAATCGAACTTACTCCAATTTTACACACGAATAACCACCCCCGTCTCGCGTAAAATCCAAAAATATATGCAAATAAAAAGTCATAAATACCTCCGATCCTTTGAAAACTAACGTCGGCTTTAAAATAATAGTTTCATTTTCCAGAGAGAATACGCTCATCATTCAGTCACCCAACTCATACTTAGAAGCACGCAACGGAGATTGCATAACTGAATGCCATTATCAGCCTATAACTTTAGTAGTCGGGCTATAAACTTCCAATAAAGATGCTAGATGGCCTTGAGATTTGTTGACAACTATTTCTGTATCAAGTGCATCAGTACACTGTTTACTTTTGATGGCGAGACGCACACATGACTGGTACACCGAGGCCGAGGGTTGGGGGATGAGGTAACAAATGACGAGCCGATAGCATCTTCACCCAAGCGCGGATTTTCGAAATTGATTTTAGCGACGAAAACTAATTGCAACGATTTTCATTAAGTCATGCATCGTACTTAGCAAAACATTAATATCAACAAGTAATTTTGCATTAAATACTAAATAAATACGAGCCATAAATGATAAATATGAACGATAGGCTTATTATTTAGGACCTGCACCCTCCCGCTTGGAAATCTTTGGTGCCCTCCTGTTCCGAAAGTGACAACTTAGTCAGTCAGGATACCAACATAGAGCAGTTAACTTGGTTTCAATGATGTCTCATTTATCAGCATAATTAGCACCATCTTGAGTAAACAAAACAATCATTTAAATTAATATAATTCAATTCAATCTCAAGAGGGAAAGGATTTAAATTTAAAAATTTATTTTTATATCCATGTCCCCAAACCCTACGGTAGTCCTCCCCCTGCATAGTGCTGGCACCCTCTAGCCATGGTCGTCCACTGCTGTAAGAAGGGGTCCAGCATGGGCCTGTCCGTATCAATCAGCACCTCATCCTTCAATATTTTTTTTCGGTCTTCCTGGAGGTCGTCTTCCATCAGAGTTTTCTGCTGACTTGTTTTACTAGGGCCTCTCACTCTCTTCGTATTATGTGCCCTGTCCATTATATAATCTGACGCTCTTAGCTTGAGTTTAAAGGGACCCTGATTTCCCTATTGTGTTTTGTTCTCCAGATTCCATTTTCTCTCGTGGGTCCAAAAATTTTATTTTCAAAGGTAATAAACTTCTTTTCCTTTCTTACGTCGATAACCCATGTTTCAGCTCCATAGAGAAGGATTAGTTTTATAAATTTTAGTTTGGTTCTAATGGATAAAATTTTTTATGTTAGCAGTTTGTTCAGGGCATTGGCTGAATTTCTTCTGTTTTGTATCTCATGTGAATCTCTATTTTTTTAGTTGACTATGATACCAAGGTTTTTAAATTCATTTACTAAAATTTTCAAAATTGTGATCCTCAATTGCAATGCTTCTCGAGTTGTCAGGGTTTCGACCGAAGGACATAAATTTCGTCTTATTAATCATTGATTTTCCATCCAACTTCTTGGGTTTCTTACACCAGAATTTCTGTCATGCTTCTTAACCCTTTAGCTGCGGGAGCGTCAAAATTTGTCTGCCACTGTGTGCGGGACATGAACGGGGAAGATATTTTTCCGTCGACCCCGGGTGTGTGTCTAGCAGGTAGTGGACCCTCATAATCCGGGACTACCCACCCTACCCCCTGACGACAGACCATGAATACAATTGAGCCCTTTCTAAGAATCATAATTGGAATTAAAATATTTGAACGTTACTTTTTCTAAATTGAATGTAAATGAATTTTTTTCCTCAAATTTGGCCAGCATGACATTTTTATGAGCGATTTGATATCAAACAGTAAAAAAATCTATTGATTTTTAACCATATTCCTCAATATTTCAACCATACTTCAGCCGATTTGAACTTTGGGGAGCATTTGGAACGTATGTTTGGATGCGGTAGGTAAAGGTAATGGATAATAAAGGTTATAATAGGCATTCTCATGAAGGTGGTCCGATATTACACCAGATGAGGAGCTGTCGAACTGGAAAATCTGAGGAGTAAAATCATCAGTCCTGGACCAAGAAGATGATGCGGATTCAATGTCTTCAGCCAAATTGAATGGACCACCATCACCGGAATCATTTGCATCATCCTCATCCGTCTCAGTATCCCTGGTAGACACAGACACATCGGAAAAATTTCCGTCCTCACTCTCACAATCAGAGTCGAATAAAATATTGAGAACTTCATCCTCGAGAGAAACCTTTCTCCTTTTTGGCCGAGATGGCAAATTTTCACTATCCATAGTGAAAATAAATGAAGAGATTCACAAAATGTAGTCACTCGAGTAGGTACTTGATTAGGAGCAAGCGTACACCACCGAAACTCTGGAAAAACTGAGCAAAGATCAATAGAGCATGTGGAAAAGACAGGATATTCGAAGGGAAACCCATTTGGTGGGAAATCCAGGACGAGATTATAATACTCAAAGGAAAGAAATGTCCTTGGTAATTACGCAGGTGCGACAGACCCACCACCGAAAGTATAAGAAAGAATAACCAATGCTTTCAAATAAGTTTCCCCGGCTAATGGACAATGACAAGATTAAAAAATTCCTAGGAAAAATAAGGATTCATTGGAATTGTTTTCTTCGTGAATGTGCCGCGGATAGCAGAGAGACCTCTCTTTCGAAGAAGGGATAATCTGGGTAGCGCTCCCCGTGGTGAGGGTGCCCAGTCCTCGAAAGATGCCTTTGTGCTCTCTACCACTAGGTTGGGCCGAGTTCAAGCAACCGCGGAAAGGATGGCATTAAAATCCTAAGGAAAGTCTGCCAGTGGTAAAAAAATCTGGTCAAACGTAGAAAAACGTTTTTCCCGCACTCACCATGCAGAACGTTTAAAAACGTTCCCGCAGCCTAAGGGTTAAGTTTTCCTTGTTTTCTGCTAGCAAAACTAAGTCATCTGTAAAAGTGAGCACTGATATCTTTTTCCCTATTCTTATTCCTAGGTCCATTTTCCTGATTTTTTTAGTACCTTTTCCAATACCAATTAAAAAGAATAGGTGATAGGCAATCTCCAATAAGAGCAAATAAATACATGCATCCCATATAGCCAATCACTCATAGGTTTAAATAAAAAATAAAAGTTGCGCCCCATTTTCCATGAAGTGAAGAGTCATTAGTGTTATGTTTTCTCAACTCCTTCAAGGAGAATCTATCATTGAGAGAAGGAATACCTCAGAAGAGAGTTAATACGCCTTTCCTGCCGGCGCCTACAATTGGAAAACGTTTTCCATGCTTCGAGTAGCATGAGAATATTTTTAATCTCTCTGTACTGAGCTCTTTTTTGGCGTGGTATTTTCATCCCTCAGATTTGGGACCTAACTCAACAGGGTGCCCAGCCCTTATCTTGGCTAATGGACTAGACCCTCTAACCCTATCTTAGCATGAATCCACTGTCAACTTATTGCGTTACCAGTTTTTTTTTTGACCAAATATTGCACTTGATTTTCTGTAATTTACTCTTATAAAAGAATTACTAACATTCTTTTAAGCATTATGGAATTTTAAACGAGTTTCTAGAGCTAATAACAAAAAAGTTAGCTAATACAAGGTAATAAGTCCAGAAGTACATTATACTTAACGCTAAAATTTTGTTTAAAATTGCTCACTCACAGAATAAAACGAAGAATTTATTTCAAAGTATAAAAAATTGTAGTGTGCAACAAAATACATCATGGAAAAAACTACTGAAAATATAATCACTTTGCAACGGATTCTTGTGGTAAGGATGATCGTAAATGAGTGGAAGGGTCGGGCATAATTGCAGAGGAGTGGCCAGTGGCGGATACAGATGGGGGGCGCAGGGGGCGCGCACCCCCCCTTTGCGGGGTCACCCGAATTGCCAAACATAGCAGAACCATAACTTTAACTTTTTTATATCATAAGATGGCATTGTCTTGAATGTGTGTTAAATCACTTTAGTTAAAATTTCTGAAGCTCGGAATGTGACTTGATTATTTTTTATTGCTATAAAAGTAAAGGTAACTCGAGATGTCTTTTGCGCCCCCCCCTTGAATTTTCTCTGTATCCGCCACTGGGAGTGGCCCTAAGGACTTGCTAAGCTGAGTCTCAGGCCGGGCCTGAACACATCTGACAATGGTTACCTCAGCGGTCACTTCCCTTCCCTAGCGTCGGCCAGAGCCAACGTTTGCTTGTTTGCATTGAAAAATCCATGACAAAGGCTGTGGATTATCTGTGAGGTAAAGAGGTTTAAATGTTTTATTTTTGATTCAGCTTCTCTAATTTACTCTAATTAGTAGGTTGTGTAATTTATGAAGTTTATCAGGTCTTCCGTGTATGAAAATGCCCGTCGGCTCCACTCAATGCTCGTGGTGAAAGAGTTAACAACAATGAACCACATGTGACCAATGCCTGAGATACAGGAGTAGCAAAGAAGTAATGAGCCACTTAGCTAGAATTTACACAATCCCCTTTTCATCAATTATATCTTGAGAAGGCAACAGATTGAGAAACGGAAAAATATGGGTCTCTTAATTTGTTATGCGTTATCAAAGTCGAAAACAAAAAAATGGTGAAGGAGACGGTTGCTCCCCTCAATAATGAAAAATTAGGGGCCATAAAGATGCAGTGGGGCAGAAAAGGATAACACCTGTAAGCAGTGGTGTTACTATAGTACCAGTGGCGTAGCCAGGAATTTTGTTCGGGGGGGGGGGGGGGGATTTTTGAAAAACAGTGCACTTATTAATGGGTTTTTAACTAATTTGAACACTTTTCATAATCGAAAAAACTTCATTTGTTAAACATTTTTTTTAATTCATGATTTTTCAACATTTTGTTGTCTGTTATGAAGGAATTTGATTGTATTTCTATATTTTGGGGGGGGGGGGTCCGGACCCCCCCCTAGCTACGCCACTGACTACAGTACAGCCGGCGAGAGTTGTCCGATGAGAGTTCTAAAGGAGGGGCGCAGAACCCTGCGCCAGCACGGTTTGCAGCCAATCGCTGTCCCCCAAACGCACCTCACACCCTCGTCCAGTCATACAACGTTGTCACATGCATATGAAGCACTGAAACAAGCCTGAGCCACCAAAACAAGTCCTTTCTCCGAATCACTAAACAAAAGATTCTCCCTCTGGGTCCATCACGCTCGTCGTCCCTTCTGGCTCCTTTCTTCATGGAACCATTTTGTTTACATGAGAGGTGGGCGTTTCCCTTTCTTACCTGGCAACCTTGCCCCCTACCCCGAACTAAACCCTTTTAAAAGTCATCGGACAACTCTCGGCGCCCGGACTGTAGTACTGTGGTTGGGGGGGTTTGACTGGGTTGAAAAGCACAACACACCACGAAATAATACATAAATTAATTTCATAAGCGTATTAATTAAAAAAAACTGATAAACTTCATAAATTACACAACCTACTAATTTGAGTAAATTAGAGAAGCTGAATCAAAAATAAAACAATTAAATACTGTATTTCAAACAAGTAGGAATGCTCGTGACAAATATTTTTCTGTTATTCTAAGAGTTCAGGATGTTGGGAGGATTTTAACACCCTCGCCCTCTTTACCTCACAGTTAAGCCACAGCCTTTAAAGGTATTGGTTCTTTACTTTCAAGACCGGGTCTTGCAGCTCTTGAATCCTTTGCAATCTATTACTAGCAATGGAAATGCTTGGCGTGACCCATTACCAGGCAAGTAAAAATCAGTTTAATGTGAAGAGGACAAGGAGATTATAATTTGGATAATGGATTTTAGATGGAGTTTTGATGTCTGACTCGGCCATCGTCCTCAGGGCTGTGAGTGACCTTGGGCGTCAAAACATCGGCAGTTATGAAGTTCCTGACCCGGTGGCAATCCTGAGAACATTTTACGAAGTCTATTCACCAGGAAAGCACCAAATCTTTCTTCAATATCAATGTAACAATAAGCATTAAAATCTTTCAAATTGATAAAGGATAAAACAAAATTTAACCTTCAGGCTTACATAAGATTAAAAAATATTCATCAGGGAGACCGATGACACTGACACTAGAGGAATAGTCCAGTCATAAAGGAGTCAAATGTTTAAAAGGTGGATGGAAATGGGAATATTTAAAATCAGTGAAATAATTGAACAATTTGAATCAAATTAATACGAAATTCCAATATTTTTAAGACTGTGAAGAGTATCTTTTTTTTTTAATCTCATCCAGATTAGGTGCGAGCTTGATATTAAAATTGCACTAGCATTCTACTCTTTGAGATGCTGTGGAAATTGCCAATTTGAGAACTTGAACTGTGTACTACTTCTCTGTAAGGATATCAACTTTAGGCAAATAATTCAAGGAAGATGGGTCATCTACAGAGAAAGGCAAGTCTATTGTTTGTCTACCTTGTATTACAGAAAATGACTAGTCAATGTTAGGTTTTCTCAATGCAACATTGCAGGATTTGCTTGGAGAGTAGTACTCAGTACTTCTGTGGAAAGTTTTCTTCAAAATATATACTTCATTGTCTTTCTCATCAATCTACCACAATGTCTCACCTCTCAGTTTTTGCCTAATTCACATAGCACAACTTTTATGATGTCCAATTGAATGACATGGTTGCCACCTTCAGATTTCCCAGATAGGCTAAGCCTACAGTTTATTTGTTTTTCTTCATTTCAGGGCAAAAAAGGAAACTAGATAGTAAAATGAATAAAAGAAGACTGATGGAACTAGAGGAACTGCCTACCAGAGAAATTCAACATCATGCCATTCAGATCTAAGTGGGAGGGCATACTCAAAAGAATCCACATACAATGCTGCTTAAGGAGGAATCATTTAATGCATAGTGGAAGCCATTTTCCCCCCGACATATTCTACTTTTAACCACCTACAAAAGGCACCATCAGTTAGGAAAGGAGGCAAAGAACTGCCACTCCTCGTAATTTCAGACTGAAAGAGAATAAAAAATACCATTTGGTCAAAAACCGAACCCTTCTACATCCTTACATCTTCAGTTAGCCAAATATAAGCATGAATTAGGTACAATTGGGAGCAAGGAACATGAGACATAATACAACGAAGTAAATAGCCACATATTTGAGCAGGTGGGTCAGTTAAACTTATGAGCAGCAACTAACACATCAGATATGTAAAAAAAGAATGGATAAGGAAGGGTGTTACGCTAGCAAATGAAGGGAGTTACACTAACATGAATAGAAAAGATCTAGTGAGAGGATCATTGGTTTAAAGGCTAATGAAGTCTGATTTGGAGTCTAGTACACAACAATGCTGAGTGCAGAAATGATAACTATGGACTGGTAATGAATAAATACTGGAGGTAATCATAATGTGGGTATGGAGGAGTATAGAAGACAGATGGCGGAGTTGAAGAGGTACAAGGAAATACTGTAGATGATGAGTGAGGGGAAAAAAAAACTTTCAGAGAAGATAAGAGGGAGACAGAGTTTAACAGATGGGGGAATAACAACAAGCAAGGAAGGGGCTAAAACCACCTATGAAGAAGGTTACGTTGATGTAGAAGGGAGAGGAGGAAAATAGGGTTTATGAATAAAAAGAGAAATCCTTACGAGAATTAAAGAGGAAATACACTGTGAGAAGACAGGATAGCTCAAAAAATGTTGTACATAAACTTAATCAGTGCAGTGCATAGAAGAATTTTATTAAGCTGTCATATCCATGAATATGACGTTTTGAAGTCAAAACCTTTCGGTATTTATGTTACACAAAATAATCTGTAGAATACTTCAATTGCATTGATTTTCATTATTAGATACTTTCACCTGAAACATGAAGGAAATAACACAATCCTAAGATATTACTCCTTTTAATAAAAAAATAACCTGGTGAAATATCTTTTATTTGCTACTCAGAACACTGGTAATCAATTTAACTTCATTAGCATGAATATACAGCAAAGATTCGCAACAACCATGAACCTTACTCATAGGGTTCTTGGCTAAAACAGAGCTAACCTAATTAGATGACTATCTTCTCATACTGCACAGGATGTACCCTTTGGAAGTTGACCCACAGGTTAGGGACCTAATGTCCTGCACTGGTTTTCAACACATTCGGAGGGTACATCTGAGATGGATTGCAATTTTTTCATACCATTTCCAAAGAGTCGATGCAAGATGATAAAATACATTTAAAAAATAAAAAATAGTAACATTTAATTCAAGAAAAGTGATTGACATCAGCGAAGTAATTATTGTAAGTATTGGAGGCAAAAAACAGCCATAAGACAAAAGTAGAAAAAATAGTGTTTCGAATAAGTTCACATGAATACTTTTTCATTATTGCCCATAGAACTACTCTATATACTCCTAAAGAGCGAACTCTAACGTAATAATCTATTGTTGTCAGCACTGCCAACTTAAGTCTGGTTCAAGTGGTTATCCCCATTAAATCCCGCTCAGCCACATTATGGCTCCATCCGAATGATAATATGTTTACATAACCCTATACATTCAAGAACGAGGCTGATTATAGCCCATGCATGATGACAGAGCAGACACCCTTGTATTCTCTGTCTCGACTAATGCAATGCGAGAAAAAGGTACCTGAAACTACCACGCTGTAAGGATGACTTATGAAAGTATCAAAGGCAATATATTATAAGTAAGTAATTCAATAAAATCAAAGCTGCTATTAAAACTTCCTCAAAACAAAGACCCAATGAACCATGTCAACAACTAAGTCGATGACTGAATTTAACGGACTTCAACCACGTATGTCGCGGGTGAAGAGCTAACCATCCAAGTAAGCGAGGAATGAAGTGGATATAAGTGTTCATTAAATATTTGTGAACAACATTACTTCATAACCGTAATAGTCTCAGAAAAGCAGATCAATAACAAAGGAATTGAAACCCAACATTTCCCCACAACATAACCAAACCCACTGGTTCCCACATAAATCGACAAGAGATCGTAGAGACTGAAGCACAAAAGATTAAAACATGAAATAATATGATGCCAGCTACGAAAACACACTCACGATGCCAGCAATTAGAAGAATTAAAGTTAACATTCAAATCACCTGGCAATCCTCCATTAAATTATCCACGAAACTCACCGGAAATGGAATTTTATTGGCTCGGAGGCAGGGAGTAATTCTTATTGGTCCATCCGTTATCTACAGGGGCGCAACTTCCGCATCAACAAGGCAGCGAAGAAGCTGGCGTTGCTTGTGTGCGAAAGTTGGAGTGTACGTATTTTAAATGTATTACGTCGATACTGCATGTTTATAAGAGTATCGTTCGGGGGAATAGTAGCATACTCGAAATTTTAACATTGGAGATCTTGGTTGGCGCTGCAGGTCATTATGAATCATAAAGTAAGTGAATTTAAATCCTAGTCTGTTACTATTTTGAAAATGTTTCTGTTTTCCAATGTGAGATTTTGGCCCCAAGGGAAAGTATTTCATGCTGTTGTGTCGCTGATTTGGAGTAATAAGTAGTGTGTTATTAATATTACTACTTTAATTCATAAAAATAGGATACGAGAAAGGCTAAAACGATGCCCAGCATCAAAGACGATCGTGAGGACAGTGAAGGCGAAGAAATGGAGCACGAATCTGGCGAGTCTGATAAAACTAGTTCATGCTCTGGTGACAGCAGCGATGGAACAGACTCTGATGATAGTTCAGGTAAAATTAAGTTGTATTTTAGTCAGCAATTTAATCGAATCCTTATTGTTAGCTAATGGCTCGCTCCTTGTTTGCAGAGATGGACGAAGAGGAGTGCGAAAGGAGGAGAACGGAGTGCATGGAGAACCTAGCAGACTTAGAGAGACAGTTTACTCTTCTTAGGGAACAGTAAGTTTGTTCAATTGGACTTCATTTGTGCATTTTGCCACTTCTATTTCCTCATCTGCCTTGCTGATCGAATGTTGTGTTCTCCGGACGTAGTATGACTATCGTTTATAATCCAGTCTTAATTTACTTGTAATAACTTGAGTTTAATTTTAATTTTAGGCTATACAGAGAGAGAATGACTCAAGTGGAATCTAAATTAGACGAAGTTAGATGTGGTAAAGCTCAAGAGTACCTTCAACCTTTAGAGGAGCTACAAGAGAACATGAGAATTCGAACTGAGGTTGCCGGAATTTTAAGAGAGTTGCGACTTACCAACATAAGGAATAAATTCGAAGCGGAGGAGCTGGCCTGTCAACAGAATTTCGAGGTAAGTTAAACTAAAAGTTAGACTTCTAATGACTTAAGAGATTTTATCCCCTTCCTGGTGATGGTAGAATTATTCTGTTAGGCGAACCTGATTTCAGCTCTGTTCAACGCAAGTTAGGATGTAGGTTGTGTAACTTTAATTTTTTTTGGATTCTTCCCCCTTCGAATTGTGAGAATGACCAGGATGTCGCTCTCCATATGCATAATCAGATAATCCTTCCTATAATAATATCAGTCTCTATCGTTGTGGGCATGAAAAATCTTTCAGTGGGAGTTAATTGTGTTCCCTATTTTCATACTTATGAACGGTACGCTGTATATTGTTCAAGTATTTGCACATTCATCAACTGGTATGTGGCATACCATTTCAATTGTTCTTCAATCTCTTTGATGGACTTTCAGTACATCTCAAATTAGTGATTTAGTAAGGATATTAATCTAGTCTGTAAGATCTCTAGTAAGTAATAATAAGGTACCTTAACAGCTATAAGGGGCTGATTGCCCTTCAATTAGTCATTTATAGTCCTTTCAGCCTGTGCTGATATTTCCTTGGTTCATAATAAAGTAATTCCCTTTATTCTAATTTTGTATTTCCTAGCAAGATAGAATTATATTATTTTCTACCATGACCTAGTTTGTGTTGTGTATACATTAGAGCAGTATTAATCAAGTTACTTCTAGCTTTACTATAAAATATTGCCCAATATGTCCCGTCTCTAATTCCCGAGTGAAAACCTTTCCTCCAAAACTTCACTAGTGTCCGCTATCATATCTTCATATTTTTATAGTTCCTCGGGAGCTGTAGCACCCACTTTGAGAACCACTTCTATAGAGCTTAGACTATTCTTTCAATTGAAGAGGGAATTTCAAGTGCATGAGCAAAAGAGATAATACAGCCATGGCATTTTTCACTCTTGTTCTCAAGGTAAAGTAGATGTTTCAAAATTGGGGAAGGGAGAGTAGTGCTGTATTTGGGGGACTGGGTAGGTAAATGATTAGCTAAGAATCACACATTCGCTCTGCAGAAGGAATGACCATGGCTTCTCAATTCAAATCTAATACCTTTTCATGTACATAAATAAGTTTTTGCCATCCCAAAAAAAATCCATCAATTTCAAGAATACAATTAGGGTGCATGGAATGTTCCCATAAGTATTTTTTAAACGTCAGAGTAGTTGATACTTTTACAAGCCTGACTGACAAGTTTAACTGAGACTTGACCTTAATTACAGTATTGATTTGCTTATAATAAAAAATGTCTGGTGATCGAAGCCAGATGCTTTCTGGTGACTTAAGTGACAGAAATTACCCGTCAGATGCTAATAGACCCTTACAATGATAATGAGGGGTTGCTGAGTTTTCCCCAGAATTTTTTGAAGTGACATTCCTGAGAACTTAAAGAAGAATTGAGTTCAATTGAATGTTTCAGTAGTTGTTTATGATTATTTGCTCTTTACTAGCAACAATATGCTTGTTGCTATCTTTCAGACATACAATTTTTTGCCATTTATGTTAGAAGGTGCTTGCTTAAAATAACTTGCTCAATAATTGTCACTTTTGGTGTATCCAGCTTCAGGTTGGGTTGGGTTCAAGTAACAGATTTGTGATAAAAACGTTATACACTCTGGAAGGTTCTTCCAATAAAAGTCTGAAGATCTACCACCTGACGATTTCTGAATTAAAAGTCAACCTTGAAATGGTTGATCCTATTAATTTACGAATATTCAACTGCCTCACCATGTGTAACACATCCTACATTTTATTTGCAGAGTGAGAAGAGTTTGCAGAAGGACTCAATCCATAGAGACTTGGAGGACAAAATCAGAAGGTTAGAGGAGGATAGGAATAATGTGGACATTACTGCCGACTTGTGGTTAGAACAATCATACCGTAAGAGCAATGTGCGGGGCAGAGGTAGAGGTGTTGGTGGTTCTGGAATGAATTATGATTTTTCCAGTGCTTATGGATGTGGCAATGGTGGTGGAACTGGTAGTGAAAGAAAAAAGAAGCCTGTGACTGTGTCAGGACCTTATATAGTGTACATGCTCAGTGATGCAGACATTTTAGAGGATTGGACTGCAATAAAAAAGGCAATTTCCGTTTCAAAGAGGAAAACAGAGAGGGAATATTCTCACTATAGGCACTGACGTTCTGAAATTCTGTTGGTTTTATTTAATACCCAGTTTAACTGTAGGTTGAATCAATTGAAGTGGTTTTGATTTGGTTTTTTTTACCATGAGGTTGATTGCTTTTGTGTTTGTGTAGTTTTGATAGTCCAGACGGTTTTTAGCTGATGGCCATTTTTTTTGGTGTAACAATCTCTGCAAAATCCTGCTTCTTGAAGTGGTGTAAATGTTGGAACAGACTATTTGAAAAAGTAGCCACAACATGTACCTGAAACATGATCTTAATCAGCCCTATGGGTCTCTTTCTGTAAATATGTCTGTTTGTTTTGAAAAATGTTTTGAATTGTCCTTGTTTTGCTGTGTGATGTTTATTATATTTTTTGTAAATATGTAACATAACCTTTGACGAATTTTAAAAATGAAGGTTATTAATGAAAACTGTCATGTCCTAATATACTTGGCATTCAAGTATAGGCTATCATCATTCAATGACCGAATTAAAGAGGACAAATATATATATCAATTTTCATAATTCAAGATTGTGACTTAATGGTGTTAAACCCCAAGTAACTTTATTTGAATAAAAGTGGTCATCACATATTGAATACGGTTACAAAAATCAGTAAGATAATCAATACAGCATAAAATTATCAACTTTAAAATATATAATCTATGATGAATTTCAACAAATGAAAATGTTCAAAATGGCATCCCCGTGAAAATTTTCAGTCTAAAATTGTATAGACATTAAAGCGTCCGAATCGCAAAGAAAGTTTCCTAAAATTTGAAAAAAGAAATTTTAAAATAATACGCTGCTCAGTAAATTTGTTCGTAATAGGCACAACTTCACCTGGAGTTACATCACAGTCAAGTACACTCGGAGATCATTAAATCTATAACAAGACCTTCATTCAATGATGAAGAGAACCACATTGATCATTCTTGCGGATAATCCCAAAAGCACGTAAAAAAATTATTTTTTTAAAACTCACTGCAGCAAATGCCAGATAACCATGGAATGCACACTTTTATCACAAGCTCATAAGCATTTGTTCAGTTCTGAAACTCCCCAACAACGACTCATTGACAAGAACAAAAGTGTTTTTTGCTAACATTAGCCATTTGATCCCAATCTTCCTTTCCACTCAAAACTTAATATAATGTCAACTTTGAAAAGTTAACATTTTCTATATCTGTAACACGAGCCCAGCAGAAGATATGTTATCACCAGCCCCGGCTGTATGCTTGGCTTTGGTACAAACGAGAACAGGTGCTATGCACACTTCAACCACAGCTGTTTTGGAATCACTTCCTTCTTTCCTCAGAGACAACTCTTCCTGCCAACAAGTGACAGGTTTATTGTTGTCAAAATTAATTCTTCTACTTCCAGAGGCAACAGATGTAGCAAAACTGTCATCCATTATTAGAGAAGACTTAGACAGGTCAACCTGTTAAAAAAAGAAAAGATATATAATTACCATTTCTTTACAGCAACTGATATGCCATTAGGGCATGCTCACATAAAACACTGGTTATAAGTGCCTGAAAACCAGCAGCTTGTTTCCAGCATTTACAAGTGCAGGCAATCATTGTGGCCTTTCATGTAAAAAGTCTGAAACAAGTTCAAGTCCTCAGTAGTCGAGACATCTTCTCCGAGTGATGAAGTTTTCTTTATTAGAAAATGTCGAGTTTAAACTGGACAGCAAAAGAATAGGGGTGCATGATGTTCATATCAAACGAAAGAATTTACCACCACCTTTTTTTTGCTTAGTACCACCATCTCTTTCCTCACTTTAAACATGAAAAAGCTAGATTTTTTTCATGCATGAGAATGGAAATAGACATTTTGCTACATTCTACAAAGAGTTAATGGAACATCAACAAAGAACTGGGGAAATTGGCAGAAGCAGCCAATATATTCAGAGGAGCGCCTGGTTGTTTGTTTCACGTAAGTCTATTGTAAAACAATTATTTTATTTAGTAAATGTGTCAATGGTTAATCCCCAGTAATCTGTAATAACCAGTACACCCACTGCACTTCACTCCTACACAGTTGGAGTCTGCTGGTATTGTAAGTGCTGGAAATAATATTTCAAACAATCTAGTTTGCCCATAGGCACTTACAGCCAGCAACAACGAGTCCGAACAAGCTTTCTCTGAGAACAGATGCAAGAGACAGTGCAAAATTTTACTTGTATTGATAGCCGTCAGCAACCGGCATTCTACGTGAACGCACCCTTAGTAGGTAATCAAAAAAAGCAACAGTACCACTACACACAGATTTAATGACACTACCAAAATTGAGGTAAATTGTAAAAGGAAGCATTGTTTTAGGAGTAATGATGACTATAGTATGACCAATAATGTATTTATAACTAACTAGTGTCGATAATAACTACCAATGAAATTTTAAAATGCACATTCTCCAGGAAAATACACTGATTTGAAAGGCATAATTTCAACCAAGTCATGCCTACAACCCAATATCATTTGTGTGGCTGGTCAGGACAGCACCCAATTGGTACTGAGGACAGCAAAATCACACTCCCATAAATGAAAAGATTTGAAAAATAGAAATACATATACATATTAAGAAATGATGAAATAATCATGCACTTCAATGAAGTATTCACCAGGGCAAAATACCCAATCATCTAGTCTCATCGCAAAGCTTTAATTTCAAAATCATCACTACTAAGCATGCTCACCAAATGTAGAGGACTACTTTTAGCAAACCTTTTCTTCAAACTCTTATTTAATGATCCTCTCACCAGCTCTTTCTAATTGTAAACACTTCTTTTTCTGCAGCGTATATCTTCCTGATATCTCTATCATTGAGCCAGTTTGCCACTAATATGCTGCACAAACAGTGGTGGTTTCAAAGGGTGCAGTTTTGGGGAAAATTTAAAAGACAGAAATCTTTGTTGGGGGTCTTCAAAGAAAGCTTTTACTTAACCATTTTAACAAATTAATGCTTAAAAATGATAGATGCATATCTGTAAACCAATTGCCTGCGCTTATCAGTCCTTAGTCCAGAACCCTAGATGCATTAATGCTGAAAGGTATTGCATACCAGAAAAGAGCCACTGTAAGTAACTCAACCCTCCCCCCAAAGAAACGACCTTGATTCATCCCTGTGCCCAAACACTTACATTATTCCACCTTGTCATCTTATTGGTTAAATTGGGGAACAAGACCATAATGATTGAGTCTAAGCATTAAATTTGACTCATGTAACTATTCATTCTATTAATGAGTGTCACAATGGACTTGATATGCATGTATTGACATAGAGAGGATCACATGCCATAACTACGCCACACACATTACGTTAATCAATCAAATTCAGAGGGGTCTAACTAATGTGGCACATACAGAAAATTGGCTGAAGCAATTCAAGAAATGTGAAAATGCAGTGATGTACTTTAGAATAACATTTTGAGCAACCCATTAATTTTTTTAAATCTTTGGAAGCAAACTATGCATCAGAATTTTCAATCATTAAGAAGGGCTACAGTATTTACTATAAATCTGGGATTTGGACATCTATTAGAATCATCTTCTAAGACAATTTTGATAACTCTCTCATCACACATTGAAACATTAAAAAGAATCTTCTTAAGGCTGAGGAAGTCACCTCTTTGCCTCCTTAACGGAAGTGGAATTGTTACGTACACTATAACATTGTATATTCTTCCAGTCAAATTAACAGTAGCCAATATATTTGACTATTACAAATACTTAATCCTTTGATGACGTACCCCATGACTTTCTCCAAATCTTTCTAAGAAAATTTGAGAAAGGATTCAAGGGGTAGAACAAGTTAGGTATGTGATCATCTTGTGGTGTTCTGCCCGTCGGCAGGTCCCTTGCACCAATGCTGTCTCCGGCCATTTCTTTGAAGTCTCCATATTTTCCTATTTTTAAGTTATCAATAAACTTCAGCTTTCTCCTTCCCCTTCTTCTGATCCCTTCCACCGTTCCCTCCAAAGCTACCTTCAAAATGCCATCCCTCTCATCAATTGTCCTTCCTTTCATTTATTTTATCCATCAACGTTCTTTCCTCATCTATCCTATTCAACACTTGCTCATTCCTTACTCGATCCATCCACCGTATTCCCTCCATCTTCCTCCAAACCCACACCTCAAATGCCCCAATCCTGTCCCTGTATCTCTTCTCCATCGTTCAAGTCTCAGATCCATATATAACCACACTCCACACACAACACTTCACCAATCTCTTCCTCAATTTTAATTCTGGGCCCTTGATGCACAGTTAGGCACGTAATAACAAAATTAATAATAGGCTAATTTAAGTACATATATCAGGACCAGTCAAGGTGAAAACTTAACCGAGTCACCCGCAAGTCACAAATTGTGCAGAAATTCCACAGAGAAAAATTCATTCGCCTTGACGTGGATTCAAACCCAGATCTCCCAATTTCTGCTCAAGGGCTTTCGCCAGTTAAGCTACCAAAGCATCATCCCCAGTGTGGAAATTTGTTGACTACACCGGACAAGATGGTGTTGTGTTAATCAAGAGCAAACATCTCTTAGTGTTCAAATTTCGGACTATGCTCTCCGGCTGTGGTGCAGAGCACACGAATCAGACTGCTAGTACATAGCATAATCTGCTCAGCAGTCCACATCATCTTGTTTAGTATAGTAATTAACCACTAATTTCCAGAGGGGGTAAAATGCCTCGGTAGCTTAACTGGTAACCCATTTGCATCCACAAGTGTACTGGTATGCGGCCTGAAGCTGGCCACAAACACCACAAGGGTACCGGTACACAGAATACATAGTGATATCTATCAGTTGATCCTGCTGCTATCTTACAAGTTTTTTTTTTAAGTTTTTGGCCAGATAGCGCACCTGATAGTAGCTGCCATCTGGTGGATGTGGATAAATTTTTTTCCATTGCACATTGCCTTGGAAATATTTATACTTCAACCAAATGTAAAGGCAGCTAACTCTTAATAACATATCGTAATTTGGTCAAAATCAGTCAACAAATACTCCATTAAATGTCTTGTTTAAACCAACACTACAAATGTGTTCAAATTCCTTAAAAGTCAGCGGTGTTCGGGGTCGATTAAATCCCAGGGGATGGATGCGAATGGGTTAACTATTAATCCTCTAGGTGCAAACCTTGTTGCTGGTGTATGCGTATGCACAATGATTTTGGTCTACGCACGTACGAATACACAATGATCAAAGTTGTGGAGTGGAGTACCCAGGCCATGTAAGTTGATCCCGTGCACGGCACACAGAGATAGATTTTTTTCATTATCAGCTGTCTTACAAATGTATGCCTTAATTGTACTTGCTTTGTTGTTCTACCTAAAAAATACTACCATCCGATCATGAATTCCAAGTTTCCCACTTCTATGTGTACTATCCTTCCTGAGCAACGCCTGGTGGCCTGCTAGTTAAAATAAAATTTATTCAAGCGCATATATTCAAGCGTGTCAGTCACTCCTTCATTCTGCATAGGCCTATAGGTCACATTTTCTCATCTACTCATGTTTTCAATGATTAAGCGACAAACTCCTAGTGTTTTCTTCAAGGTGTGAAAGAAGTGCAATGCTTGATATTACAATTATTGTTCGATAATCTTCCTATTAACCCTTTCCCTAGTAACAATGCATATTTAGTCAATTGGTTTCCTGACCGAGGAGACAAATGATAAATCTGTCAAAGATTCCTATGCATAGACATTATTTATAATAAAATTTGGGGAGAAAAAGAGTTCTATTTTTGCCTTTGATAAATACAAATGGTGACATTGAATGATGCCTACCTCTGGTGACCCACACACATGTCTGTGGGCTGTTAGAGAGGCCTTGGCTGCCGCTGCTTCAGATAATTTCCATGGTGACCCATGAACGGTCATGATGGCTTGGTAT
This sequence comes from Ischnura elegans, assembly GCF_921293095.1. NCBI lineage: Eukaryota > Metazoa > Arthropoda > Insecta > Odonata > Coenagrionidae > Ischnura > Ischnura elegans. The sequence continues at coordinate 103,578,741 of NC_060247.1, forward strand.
GCCAAAGTGTGGACATGAAGCCGAGTCAACTGCCTCCCATTTCCTTCATGCGCTGAAAGAATCCTATCCACAAATAAAATATTAGATACACAAAGACACTGACACCGATAAATAGCAAAGCAGTGATAGTGAACATCCCACTTGCCTGAAAACTTCTCGCATCTGATCAAGGACAGTGGCCACTCTGGGGTTAGTATCAGACACTAGTGTTAACTTTCCATGCAGCAACAAATTGCACAAATTCGGCAATTCCTTTTTGAGCAAACAGGATATATTAAGAGTGAAAAGAGAAATGGAGTGCATGAATGGGAGATTGGAGAGGTGAACAAGAAAATTTCTAGCCAATTAGTTCTGTTCAAACACCACACACTGTGACAAAATGTTTACGGCACACTCACTCACCTGCTCATTCATGCCTAGTGAGTCAGCATAAGGGACTATGTACTCCACCAGCTGTTTCATTAGGTCGAATTCTGAAAAGGATGCCATTTCAAAATGCACCCTTGTATCTTCAGATACTGACAACATTTGGTCCCGTATTTTTGCAAGTCTCTCCTCTCTTGCACCTGAAAAAATATAGATTCAATTGTAACGAGAATTAATTTATAACAGATGACCGAGTAAAATGCACACTTTACCAACTCAATAGCTATAAAATGGTATTTAAAGTCTGAAAAGTACCTCACAGTTTTAATTGATTACAATTTTTTCACTTGCAAGTTGATATACATACTTAATTAACCATTAGTATGACTCAGCACATTGATCGATGTGCTCTGCTGATAATGTAAGATCAACAAGTCAACAGCCATGTTCAGCTGACAATATTTTAACAGTAAGAATACCGTACTTCTCCGAATATAGCCCCCCTCTGAATACAGTCCCCCCCCTAATTTTGAGGCTTCAGTTTTGGGAAAATATTTAAAAAATATGTTTGAGTATACCCCCCTTTACTTTTACCACGGGCATTTTTGGAAAAAAAGAGGGGACTATATTGAGAAAAATACGGTAATTAAGGAACATATGAGTAAGAGATCAATGATTCATTTATTTGAAAGATGAAAAGGTATCCGAAAAAAGATGGGATGCTTTCTCGGCGTATGCTGGTAGTGAAGGCTATTCGAGTTCTCCACCGGGTAATCTCCTCCATGGCTGCTGACGTTTCGGGGTACGAGTCGTACTCCATCTTCAGGGCTGAGTGTCATTTCTCGGAAGGTGTTCACCTTATATAGCGTGCCGGAATGTCAGGTTCCCTCTGATTAACCCTTGGTATTAGCCAATCGGATTTTATTCAATACGGGTTTCCATACGTTACTAAGGGAGTAACCACCATCTCTGTTGAGTAAGACTCGACCCCGAAACGTCGGCAGCCATGGAGGAGATTACCCGGTGGAGAACTCGATTACCCTTCACTATGTACCATGAAAAGGTATCAATAATATAAGTAATCAAAAAAGAAGTATTCCATCCTCTGCCTTGTACGAATGAAAGAGGTACACATTTCATCACATTATATCATCAACCAGTAAAAAATAGTTTTTTTTCCTAATGATGCTTCAATCATTTGCACAGTAACACCAAAAGCTGATATTTGCACTGAAAAGGTCATTCATTGAGATATAGTTTTACACATGCATCTCCAAATTGCCAGATGGGCATGGTACCACCTTCAAAGAAAATTTTTAAGAAAAGCTAGCAAAATAAACTTTTAAAAATGCAAACAGATTCTTTTTCTTTCGACATTTATAACTTTGTACTGGCACAATGACAAAAACAAATGTCATTCGCTTATCCATAGCTTTTAAAATGCCATCTGTTGTAGAGCAATAACATTGGGCAACTTCCCTCTAGCATTGGCTAAATAAATACATTCCCGATGCCAGAGACACTAAGTGGATTCAGGATGTGAAGATGACAATCGTCAGATGCCTGCAACATTTGATTCACAAGGATGGCCGTGAATGGTGATGTATCTCATACCATATCTAACTAGCAATCCAGAGTCTGATTCCACAGATGGCAAATGATTTCTTTGCAGGGAACTTCTTCCCTTTCTTTCATGGTAGTACATATTTATATCAAAGCATCTGTGGTTTTGACTGGGTACAAAGTCACTTGTGTAGGTAGAGCTTCTATTTAAATATTGTTTAAATTTCATTTTAACCAGTGAAAACATGAGCCAAAAACTATATGTATCTTGAAAAGATTTACATCACCTTTGATAATTACAAAACTTCTCATACTCCCCACAGCTGATGAATTTATTTATTTAATTTATTTATTTCATCACCAAAAAAGGCACAAAGGCTTTTACATTGGCTGTTCATTAAATAAATAATACCTAAAAGATAACAAACAAGAGCACAAAAAAATAAAAACTAACAGAAAAAAAAATTATTAAACATAAGAAGGGGCACTATTGATTAGACAATGGTGAATTATTCAGATGGCGTTTTAAGGTGGCTTTGTAACTAGTGTCAGAGGAAAATAGGTCCAGGGAAGGGATTTTTGAAGCTATCGAGTTAAACAAGGAGGGGATTCGGTAGAACAGAGAGCGTTGAGAGATGGAGAGACGGAATCGCGGAATGTGAAGCAGGGAGTTGTTTCGCAAGGGGCGAGGAGGAATATGAAAACGGAAAAGAGGGAGAATTTAGTTTGTCCGTAGAGAACCGCTAAAGATTCTATGCAGAAACATGAGGTCAGATAAGACACAGCGGCTAGTTATGTTAGATATCCTGAGGGAGGAAAGGATAGCATCACAGGCGTAAAATCTGAGTGTGGGGATTCGATGGTGGGCAACAGCAAGAAAGAAGTTTACAATACAGTTGAGCAAGTTTAGAGTAGTGGGGCAGGCGGTAGACCAAACTGGTGAGCAGTATTCTAGTATGGGGAGATACATCCGAAAAAAACTGTTCTTAAAGCAGTAAGGTCGTGAAGGTCAGTGAGTCGATATAGCATACCAACAATGGCCATTGCTCATTTCACGATCATCGAAATATGATCCTGAAATTTTAATTTGTCATCAAAGATCACACCTAGGTCGCAGTGGGAGGTCACAAGAGGGATAGGCTTATTTAAAAGACTGTATGAGTGTTTCAAGGGATTGTTTTTAAAGTAAATGTCATGATCGCCAATTTAGAGGGATTGACCCGCATCAGCCAAGTAGAACACCACTCGGAGATAAAATTACTATCATGTCTCTTTTATCACCTTCCCCTTTGACTGCTAAAACCAAAATGAGAATGTATCATACAAACCAAACCATTATTGAAAAAGGAAGTAGTTATGCAGTACATAAAATCCATATCCCAAAAAATTTATTCATAATGCTTAGTGGATGTAATGGTATCTTACTGACCTGGTTTGAAAGGATAATTGTCCATCATTTGCAATCCACTGACAACCAAGAGATTTGGACTAAAGTTCTCAAGAACACTGCCAAAGCTTTCCAGTGAGCTCGCTAATGGATTATTATCATCATTATGCACAATAAACCTAAAAAAATAAATATGAAATATTAGTAAAACTTCACTTATGAACAACAAATCTTGAAGAGATGACATTAGAAATAATATCTCAAAGTGAATATTAATTATTAAAAATCATATTAAGCAACACAAATTAAAACCAATTCAGGCCTTTAAAAATAATGGAGAGTGTACTTTTGCACAAAGGTATTCATATGATAGGCAAAATTGTGATTTAACCTATTCAACCCAGGTCATGCTATTGCCAAAACCCAAACGACAGATGGAAATATTTGGCCAATAACTATGGATGCCAAAGCACATCCTCCAGCATCATACCACTGCAAGCTGGTTGCCTTCTTCTTTGTGCCTTTTGGGTTGAATGCATTAGCTCCTATGCCTGGGGATATTTATTAATGGATAAAGATTTAAAATGGACAGATACCTCAAGAAAAAAGATTCACGTCAAGGTAATAACAATACAACAGAGGCACAAGATGTAAAGTAGAGAAGAAATCAATGAATAGTAAAAAAAAATCAGACCACAAAACAAAAGCGAATACAGCCATTTCACACGAGAGAAATAAAATAATGAAACATTAAATAAAAATAACTAAAGACGATAAAGATTAGAAAGAGTTGAAATGGTAAAAGTGCATGGAATGTATGTTTTAACCAAGCTATACCAAACTATTGTATTTTATTTCGTGAAAAGACAAGAAAATAAATATAACAAAGCAATATAAACCAATTCCTTTCCACGTTGCAACTTCACTCAAAACAACTCATACCAGAAATGGCTATTTATTGAGCCCATTCTCACACTTGTATGTACTACTGAACCTTTGGCACACCAGTTCTTTTCCCCAATTCAATACTGATATGTAGCATAAATTATGCTGTTCTATTCCAATGAACCTCTTTTAAACTGGACTCAATAAAATAGGAGTTATTCAAATTCTAAATTTAAGCAACTTGAATAATATTCTTAGAGAAGAATCAAAGGAGTATAGCATTAACTGGTTAATGTTTAAATTAGTTTGTGGTCCCTATTAGGCTAGAACGAAACTATAATTAAACCTGCTCAGAATATTGATGCCCAGGAATGAGTATGTATTCGAAATATTACAACTGGGTTTTGTTAATTGCAATATTATTTGCTATTCAAGGATTTTAGTGCTATAGTAGCGCTTGGAACCTGGCATTAAATAGGACGAGGAAGGAGGAAAAATCCCGGACCAATCAGAGACCACCTAGGTGAAGGAGGAGGGTATATATATCGAAACACCGCGACAACGGCATCATCAGCCCTGAGGATGTTGGGAAAGTCTCCCAACGAAACGTCGGCCTACACCATGCAGACCCTGACCCGGTTGGAAACCCGAGAAGCTTTCATCCCAGCTGTAAAGATCTTTTGATTAATGCTATCATGCAATAATATTTTTTTTAATACTCACAAATAATTGCTAAACAGAAGCTAAATCAACACCCATGCACTAAGTAAGGGGTCCAATGGTTTATGAAATTTAAATGCATAAATGAGCCAATAAAACATAAACATATAAGGAATTCTAGAGGAAAATTTTTAGCCAGAAAAACTATGCCCTTTTCATACTTGAAGTTTAATCGATTAGCATGCACCATTTCCATTTTATATCTACGCAGTATCTAAGTACCCAACAAGACACAGACAGCACAAGCATTAACACAAAAAGAATAGGACACATTAGAAGAATGATGAAAATCAAGGAGGCCTAAAGGATAATGCATGAAGAATTTTCGAGCAAACACTACTTTCCCTTCAAAGCTATTAAAATTATGAACAGTGTAGTGACTAATCCAACCATAAAGGTTTGTAGTGAACAGAGTAAATTCTTAATGACCTTTCCAAGAAAAAAACCTCATCTTATAATATGAATATCCAAGGAAAATATAAAAAATCAGGATAATGAGGATGGAAAATTTCACAACAACAACAGCAGAAAACACAGAAATTGGCTATTCAGTAAGCACCTGTTTGCCCGTGGTGAAACATAAGGACCCCATTTCTCCCCAGCCTTGTACTCCATGATCAGATGAATATCGTCACTGGCAACTTCTCCTCCAACAACTACCATAGCAATGCAGGAAAGAAGGCAGAAATGTGATAAAGTCTCTAACTTCAAGAAATACAAACAGGGATTTGCATGTCAGTGTTAGTATCTATAATAATTTATGAGTCAGCCAATCAGGGATCACCTTTCATTCCGTTGGGAAGAGATTTCTGAAGTTCTTGAGTCATTTTTGCCGCAAGCAGTACATCACAGCCTTCACGAAAAAACCGAGAAGCCATCACGGGAGCATTTCCGCCAAGTGCATAATATGCCCCTGGTATCTTGGACGCTATTTCTACGGTTTCATCAAAGAACGTAGAATTCGACATATATCTCCTAAAATGGAAATATTTCAAATTAATGAGAATTAACACAATGAGCATCCACTGACAAAATTGAAATGGTTGCTCAACTTACTCGGCTGCAGCTCCATGCCGAAAGAAATAGGCGTATGTTTTCAACAATTCATCCCTGTTATTTATATCATCAATATGCTCCGGTTCGTTCGCAGCACTGCTGAATAACAATAAGTTCTTTCCATCAACGAAGAGATCTTTACAAGCACCGTACCCTATCGCTACTTTCGGCTTCAATAGAAGGGGATACTCCTTTTCTAAGTGGATTAAACCCACTAATACATCACTCAATCTATCACTCGGAGGTACTTCAACATTTTTGTAGTAAATTAACGCTATAACAACAACAACTACCGAAATTATTACATTTAAAAAGTTTAAAGCCATCGTTGACTCGTGAACACAATTTCAAACGTCATCTGTCCCAATCCGGCTTCAAGGTCCTTGCGCATTTAGTTACTCGCATTTCTTAAGAGCGGTAATTCAAAACCGATTTCTTACGGACCTACTCCATGAATCTATGAACGAATATGAAGGAGGAGAAGAACCTTTTTGAATTTTGTTAGGTGGAAAAGCTGTCATTCAATGATGCTCAAAAAATCAAAATGTGAAACGATTTAAGCCATAATTTATTGTAGAAGGTAAAAATTCCATTTTAAATCGACCAGTAAAAATACTCTGATCCGTAGGAATTTAATTCAACTCCATAACTGCCCCTTTAACCTATTTATGTAAAGTTCTATGAATTAATTAAATACGCATAAAAGAGCTTCAGAGCTAAGATGACGGAAAGGCATCACCCCACACAGTACACTAAAAATTTATGCCGTATAAAAGTTGCATAAATGGATTCGTATAATATGCAAATAATATTCCGTCGATTATGTACATAATATTCGAACAATATGTGAATAATATGCAAATATTATGCCATCGAAAACTGTAAATAATATTTACACAATATGCACATATTTTCTCATGGATATATACCTACACAGCACAAAATATCAGTTGGATATTCATAACAATCCGTGTATGTAACAAAATTTATCCGTAAAAATCGATGATCATACATCCTCTGTATAAAAAAATGTAAAAAATTATATTTTAATACATCACTAACAATTTCGTATCGTTCACAGTTTACTCTATAAATTATTATTTTTTTATTTTCCACACCGGCATATTCCGGTCTGGCGAGGTAGGCTGCTTCGTAGCCATATTGCCGTAGTTTGGTGAATTGCACGTCTCTTGAAAAAGCTAAGATCAATGAGGAAAAGATGGGTTTACGGAACTATTTTTTGTCATAGTACTATTCTGGTAACGCGTAAACGATAAGGATGAAGAACTAAAACGATTCATAGTATGAAGAACAGGACTGTATTTAAAATCCAAGTAAGTACACGTGAGTCGTTGTTGTTTGTCATAGCGTTTGCAAGCAAATCTGAAATTATTACGCTCCTAATTTTGTGCGTTATTCCCAGTATTTTAATTAATTCTTTAATTACCTAAATCTATGTATAATGAAGACACTTTTTCAGTCAGAGTCCCAGCTTAAAAAGTGAAGGAAGGCTATTCCAAGGAAAGACGAAGTTTTGGCACTTAGGTACTGATCGAGTTTGTGAGCTGCACTTTCGCCCTGAAGATATCACGGATACCACATACTTGATAATATATGCATATAATTATTTTAATTTGTGATTATTGGTGACAATATTATCTTTATTGTTTCGGGGTGCATTTTCAAGAACGGCTTGTTTACATCGATTGAGTGATTGCTCACCACAACTCTTATGACTCTCACAGAGATAGTTATGCGATTAGAAAACCTTTTTGTGGCTTGGAATCACATTTTGGACCATTTATAATACATTCGTACAGAAAAGACCGTAGATGTTCACCCATGCGGATGTCATGGAAGGAATCATCGCGATCGCGAATGTTGTGATTGTGAATTCGTGTGACATACTTTGTACTTTCTAATCTCAATTTCTTGAGTAACGATTATGGAAGGGTGAATGTTTGCCTTTAGATGTCATTTACATGTTATTTCAACCAAATTTGCAAGAATATAGGACTCTAAAAGAATATTTGTAAATTCGTGATATAACGCTGAAGGTATGAGGATTATGCCCTGTTTTAGTGCAATGTACCTATTCTGTCTCTAGATGAACGGTTCATTAAATTTCTCCTCGTTTCCAGAAATCACTCTTTTTATTTATGTAATTTTCAAATATAATGCAACTGTATATTATCCCACATCAACGGTATAAAGTGTGCATAAAAGGTACGAGGATATGGTATATATTGGCATAATATGCAACTATATATTAGCCCACATCAAGGGTAAAAGTTGTGCATAATATATGCATAAAAGGTGCATATAAATGGTATAATGTCCTCATATATTCCGTATATATACATACGTTATGTCATCCATTCAGTGTATATATTCCGCAAATATCGCAATTTATGAGGACATTATACCATTTATAAGCACATGTTAAGAACAATATTATGCACATTTTATACCATAGTGGTGGCATAATATTCGCATAATATTTTAATAATATGTGCATTTTATTCACTTTGTGCTGTGTGGGACGGAGAATACTGAATAGATTAATTTAATATATATATTTTTCTGTACACAGATAAATTTCTCCAATGAGACATGCGACGTGAATTTTATCAACAAACATACCACCACATCTTAATTCTGCAAAGGTAATAAGGTTTACCCATTACCAAAGAGATGATTTCTAAAATTACTAAAACAATACGTGAGAATCGGGACTTAAAGGAAGCGAGTGTTGGAGAATGGAAATTAAATTCAGAGTAGAGGAAAAGAGGGCTTGAATGGCTAAATTCGCTCAGTATTTACAAAAAATCAGATAGATTACATTTAGAATAAATAATTTTTGACTTAAAATAAATCCTTTTCAATAGAAATTATTCCGTGATGACAGCCAAGTTCCGAGTTCTTCAGCCGCGTCTGCCGTTTACCTGACCACAGTTTCGGAAGCCATCTTGCTTTCGTCTTCAGGTCGAAGGTGAGAAGTGTTGATTTTTTTTAACCATAAACGACAGACGCGGCTGGAGAACCCGGAACTTGGCAGTCGTGAACAACCAGGGCCGTTTTAAGGTCATCGTAGGACCTCCCCGACTTCATTTTTAATATTTTTCAAAAATGCACCCACATTTCTTTGCGATTTGAAATCTAAATGAACTGTCCGCATTGTTAATTATTCTATGCAGACTCTATGCAGTGATGATGTAGTAATTCCGGTGTTACATCATGCACTTCGCATTCGTTGTTTATTGTTAATCGTGTGCTTATTTTTTCTTAAAAATGTTTAAAAAGTTTTAAAATTAAGTTTCCTTTTCTAAACTCAAATAGATAAAAACGTATCTTCGGTCAACGATGGGACAAACACGACGATCCTCTCTGGCATTACTTTCAATTGCAAAGGATTTGATGAGGGAAATGACATTTGAGGACGCCATATGTGACTTTGCTAAGACAAAGAGCAGAAAAGTTTACTGTAAAGATACTATAATTTACAGATCTACAGCACTGCAGCTTGACTTGCTCAGGTGCTCATCTCACAAGGTTATATATAGTTATTTTAATACAAGCATTATGAAATTTTACTGGCATTCTGAACTTGTTTTCACTTTATGTTCTGGCTTTCGTAGGCCCTTGAAAAGTCCGTAGGCCCTAGGCACAGTGCCTACTGTGACTAATTGATGAAGGGGTCCTGTGAACAACGCCGCGGAAACCTACGCAAGAAATTATTCCATTTCGGCCTACGAAGTAATTCCAGAAGTGTATTACGCGTCGTACAAAATAATGAATTTTTTCACAGATAATCCACCCAGTCAAGTGCGACTCTAGATGTTGTAGTCAAGATTGGAAACCGATTAGGAATTTTTATGGATAATTTCCCAGGTAATCTTACGATCATTATTTCATAATTCAATGTTTTCAAAGCTAATGTTTAGTGAAAACCCCGATCTTTTTCTTGAATCAACTTCAGCTTAATACGAGTCGTTCGAAAACTTCTTTTGACTCAACTAAAACCCCGCTGAAAACGTAAACGTTGCAATGATCACATAAGTACCAATCGTTTAAACCACTGAAAAATATTTATTTTATATTTATTGGCTTCGTTCGAGGTCATCAGCTGGAAGTGCGAGTTTAGTTTAAAAGCTCTTGCAAGAGGGGGCATGAGGAAAACTGCATTACTTACCTACTGCTTCGGCGGCTCAATTCCTTTCCTTTTAATTAATCTATAAATGGCTAAAATATCGGTTTATTTGTCAAATTACCGATGAATTCAATCGAATCTCATATTGAGGGCAACAAAGAACAACGACCAGAAAAGGAGCCACTGTAAACGTAAGATAGGTAATAATTTTTTTGGATATCAGGTTGGAGTGGTAGCTAGAATGCTGGATTTCCGCCCAGTCGGTCCGGGATTAAATCCCGGCGGTGGCAGAGATTTTATCAGAGGCTATTGATCCCTGCTTAAGTGCCTTTTGGAGGGCACTTCAAGTGTAGCTCTCCGTCCATCGAATGGAACGCCAGGACGTGGTCCCTTTGGCGCCTTTCGTTACGAGTAGACTAATGCCGACGCCGGGTTTCACTCTACCCTTCCCTCCCTATCCTTTTATCATGGCGTAAATGACCTTAGCTTTCGGTAGCCTCCTCCAAATACCATACTAATAGGCACTTTTGAATATTATTACACTCCATAGAGCACTTTTTACCCAATCAATGCAATGCAAAAGTTTACAACGAATCTTAACTATGCCATAAATTAATTTTGGATCTTTAACTATATTACCGATGAACTACTATTTCTAAAGCATCAATAGAACGGTAACTTTTATCTAGAGCACTTGCATAAAATTGAAACAGTCGAAGATAACACGGAATAAATGAGGACAACCTAAGTTCGACCTAACGACCTCTGAGAGTTCAACGCCATTTACGCTTGTCTGAAGAGAAGAATTCTGGATTCGCTGGGTCTGGAATTGTTTTCCGATAGTGGCGAAGAAACATCTTAGGAATGCATATTCTTAACTGAGGAAGAAGGAAGTGGCACAGTGAAAGAAGTCCATCGTTTTGTTTTTCTGGTGACACGGTCTGTTAGGCTCCGCGATACGTCCCGTTAAGAATAAATACGAGCAGCTCAAGGTTAGAAGATTCATCCACAGTAGTAAGTCGACTAAATAAATAATCCATATGCGACATAACTGATAGAGCATATATATCGAAAAAGGAATTTGACTTCAGAATGGCGAGTTTAAATAGAAAAAAATCTGTGATGGGTTTTAGTATAGTAGTTCAAGCTGCTATAGAAATTTTATAAATAATTCGCCTGTTCGTAAGGCAGCGGAAAAGTGAGTCAATTTACTCTCCAATAAATTATTGTGCTATACCAGAGTAGATATATTTTACAGAGGGACGGCTACTATTTCTGCGCGAGGTACTACTTCGGCTGAAGAATGCTCTGACAAGAAAAAACTTTCATCATAGAATCGCGGACTTGTGTGTGCATAGGTATGGCTTTAAAAGGTCACATTTCTTTGGCATAAAATGACCGAAGACAAAGAAGAGTGGAGGCGAGGGCAAAATTTATTTTGGGTTTGCTTAACCACAGGAGTAGGAGTTGGTAGAGTAAGTAGGTGTATTTCTTTTGCCAAAATAACACGTCAACAATTGTGCCTTCCATAACATCAGCCGACTTTGGTGTAGATAACTTCAGTGGAAGTTTATTTATAGCCATAATACATTCTTAAATTTTCTCGCAGAGTTCATTACAGATGCACATAAATTCCTAATTTAAGAAAAACATTCCGAACATCTTCACTGAATATAGTTTATAGTAATAGGTATGGTTGTATGCCAGTAACTCCGGCAGTAACAATCATTTTGTCCAACGTTAGAACAGCTTTTATTCGGACTAATTGAGGGACACAAACAAAAACTCAATAAATAACATGATATAATACTGAAAGCACAAAGCTACAACATATTATTTTACAAACATATGACTATAATCGATCGATAATCATTCGAAATCGAAAAAGAAATGTTTCAACACCTTAATGTAGTACTGATGAACCCTATTTTTGTGTAGGATCCATCATTTTTTACTCCAAATCGTAGGTATAGTGACATACTCCTCGTACCTCGTATGTGCCTAATACGTCGAAAAAATCCATAGACACATACCTCTCTGGGTTGAAGGGACTATTTGTATAAAGAATAACCACGACTAAAGCACAAATCCGTTGGATAATATGCGCAACTATCGTTATAAGATATGATAATTCATGCTATTTCATCTTCATTTCAAAGATTACCACACAGTTTACTTTAAAATGTTTGCCCAGCGAAAAGGAGGAAGGCGACGACTTCTACTCTTAAAATGCGAGATAAGATTAATTACACTTCTGGTGATAAAAAGCGCGGATGCTACATAAATAAAGCAGACCCCAACTCGCTTGAAATGTTGAAATCGAGATGATTAGCGCACAAGATTCCAATGAGCGCTTTATGAGATATAAAATCATTCAAGAAGGAACAGAAAAAAATTAAGATGGTTATGACTACGAAACGACTCATCTTAATTAACAATCGTTGGTTTCGCGTAAATTATTCTACTAAGTTTTTCGTGCTTGGAATGAGGGTGGTGGTCTCGACTTTAGCGCATATTCTCAGTATTTTTGAGTTAAAATGATGAGCATGTGAGGTACTGCATAAAGAATTCTACTGTGAGGTAAGCCACAGTCGATACTTAAGTCACTCCAAAAAAAAGGTAAGCGTTATCCATTCCCATCAAACTTATATATCACTAGTGATACTAAAAATATGACGGTGTATTTCTTACTACAGAGAAGGGCATTTATTAAAGAAAATTGAGCTAAAACATCAACAGTTGATTTTATCTATCAACCAAGCATTCCACTTTGTAAGGGTTTAAGAGCCAAAAGGTTTTTCCTCAAGGTATCCAAAATCTCCAGCAACCTGTGAAAATTCAAAGAAAAGTGAGCGTTGATGGAATAAGCCCATGTAAAAAAATCATCAACACGTTGGAATCGCGGACATAATAAGTGAACAAAATAAGTCAACAAGGTATATATGAAAAGCTTTAAGCCACAATACCTGAGTTGAATATCGAGAAATCCATTAGTATTCCTCTCTCCCGAGGCAGCCAGCTTATTAATTTCGGTTTCAATCATTGCTACCGTTGGTGAATCAATTTCAACTTTCCCGTAGTCACTAATCATGCCCGGGATTCCATCAATTTTCCCATCACTTAGCTTGCAAATTTCTGCTGAAGGCCCATCAATCTGCACGGATTTGTGTGAAAACGAAGAATTATCGGCAATATTTTTGATTATCGCCGTCTGACATTCTTTTTCTGAGGTTTCTTTCACTATTTTCTCCGACGAAGACATCTCATCTATTTGCCCATAAATCCAGTCAAAGATAAGTCTTGCTTCGTCAAACCAAGAAGATAGGGAACCCTGAGCTGGTGTTTTGATCACAGTTGTGTCTGATGAGTATGGAAGTCCAACCTGGCGTCTTGAAGCCATTAGGACGGTGGCCATGTGGATACGAGTCCCTATCTCCTTGAGCATTACCTGTGGAAAGTAATAAGATTGTTAAATATCCTGGCTTTGTGAGGCAAAAAATGTCTATGATAAAGCAAAATATTCTACAATATAGTAAAGTAGACAAGTCAGTGAGGAGTGAGATACTTCGTTTGCTTTATTCAGGTGAATTCGAATAGTTTTGTCATTAGAAAAGCTTTCATTCAATTTAGGACATGGGCGTACCCAGCGAGGGGCATGGGGGGGGGGGGGGGGAGGGAGGAGGAGCGCAGCTGCAAAGCACCTAGCAGCAAAAATCGCAAAAGTCTTCAAGCAATATCAGTACTGAATTGAAACGAAAGTATTCAACAAATTACTTTTAACCCACGAAAATTCGTAAGTATTAGTATAAGATATGTAACTAAAATAAAATTATTTTTTCAAGGAAACAATCTCATAAGCTAATACAACGCTGTTATAATTTTCTTAAAATGTGAGTTTCATTCACCTTTTCCATGCTAAAATGTCACAACTTGGCTTCCCCCCCCCCTTAGTCATGATCCTGCGTACGCCCTTGATTTAGGATTTAATACATCGATAAGTTTTAGGACCTGCATTTACAAATGTGAGGATTTATTTTATAAGATACCCAAAACGATTAAATTATTTCCAAGCATCAAACACGATACTAATGACAATAAAAACTATCGTTGAAGGACAGGTGAAAGGGAAGAATGGGAGAGGTAGACCATTGATGAGATACATGGAGCAGGCAATGAAGGGGAAGTAAGGCATAAGAATTATGAAGGTGCTAAAATATCTACCAATAGGAGAATTGAGAGGAGAGCTGCGTCAAACCAATCCTAGGATTTATGACTGTATACGTAGATTTTTTATTATGATGATATGCTGCTATGCTACCGATAAATCGGAAAATGCTAATTTTTTCTCCGTGGATTTTCAATCCTGACGATTTTTCTTTTGTTTCGTTGATAGCTCTTTACATGATGAATCTATATGATGATTTCTAGGGGAGAGTGATAGCCTAGTTGGTTGAGCGCTTTGCTGATGATCAAAGGGTACTGGTTTAAAATACCGGGAGAAGCCTTCGGACACCCTAACACTAAATCAAGTGATAGGTGGCTCTGGGAAAGGAAAAAGCCCTCCTGCACTGAATGTGTAAATCTCATTGTGGCTTAGAATGGGATGAGCTCTACCCTCACCTGTGATTGGTAAAACCAACCATATTGCTGTTTTTTGGTGTGATATGATTGCCCGTGAAACAGGGATCAATTTGTCCATTAGCGACACGAGTGGCGACTTTTGTTAACCCATTAAAATGCACATGGGTGACAATACATTTAGAGGCCTACTGGAGGATCCTCTTTCGTAGTATTAGTGATTTTAAATATATCCCACATCTTACCCTATATCCACTTTCGATAGAGTGACAAATTACATTGAGCCTTTGGACGGATTCGGAGAGGAATTCAATCCTCCGCTCAGACTTGGCCAGCTTGCACTGTAAGTCTTTGACGACGCCTCTCTTAGACGGTGGTCTCCGAGCTGGATGGTGACTCTCGGTGTCTTCCGCAGACGGCGCGATCGCTCCCCCTTTCCTTGCCACTCTCTTCATTTGTCTCCGTCTCTTGCGAGTCGGAGCGAAGTTGACGGCCTTCGCGTCGCAGCTCGAAGCGTCACCACGCCCGGCAGACGAGTGCGAACGTGATTTAGCGGAAAGCGAGACAGGTGAGACCTCTGCCGGCTTCTGCACCTACAAAGAGAAAGAAAGTGAAGATATATCGCTTACCCTCATATATATACCGAAGTGCCGAAAGTGCCGATCACAAAGGACAAATGCGAAGCAGTTCTCCTTCTTGAATAGGACCATAAGGGACTGGAGCGACCTACCAGCAAAACTATTTGAGTCCTTCCCGAAAAATTTACATAGTTTTAAAAATCGGTTGAAGAAGTAGGGACCAAGGGCTTTTTATAATGTTTTCAATTGTTTTTTTCATCTTATGTACATGTTACCACCAGGCCAATGGCCTACTTGTAAGAATTTTAATAATAAATAATAATAATATACATCAAACTTAGGCTGAAGGTGCGCGAAAATTTCACAGAGGAATAATCATTCACCTTTACCGGGATTCGAAGCCGGACAAGATGACACCTCGATAGCTTTACTGACTAAACCACTCAAACGGATATCGGGGCATCCGGGTACGAATCCAGGTCAATGATTTTTTTCTCTGTGGAATTATCGCACAATTTGTGCATTGCGGGGGGCTCCGTAAAGACATCATCGTAGCTAGTCCCGGGATACTTAAACTAGGTTAAAAAGCTATCTCGCCAGGCACTCTAGAGGTCGCGGATCCAAAGCCCGCCTGTTTGGGTATTTCACCGTCCAAGGTTTTTATTCTTTAATACCGGATTTGGGCTCTAATTCAGACGTCGTCACTGATTTACCAAAATGCGGGCATAAATTGGAAGATGAATTAGTAACTGCCCCCGGCGCGCGAGTGACGGCTCACTTGCAGGGATCATTCCACCGGAACGGTTCATTTCCATTGCATTATCAGAGTCCAAGCTCTAAAACAAGTGTCGTCGTTGCTTTCTCGAGAAATGAATGGCTCTACGAACGATTCATTATAAGAGGCAAAACCTCTCAGAAAACGGTCATTTTTATTCGGATATACTGAATAATCCTCCATGGCATGGATATTTGTGATTGTGTACCTCGCCAACTATATATTCACGAGGATAAAGAAATAATTAATCATCATTATATGTATTCTACCGGTTAAAGGAGGCTAATTTGCATGGAATACCTTACGCAAAACCTCGGAATCATCGATTTTCTTTATTCGGTGAGGTATAAGACTGATTATCCCTCATGCTTTCCATATACTTCGTATCCTTCTCCATCCCTCGCTTACCCAACATGATTCCCTCAATCATGGTTTTCAGTATTCCCTCTTCCCTAATTACACTCTCCAACCACACTCTTACCTTTCTCAAAAGATTTTTCCCCCACCATGGCTAGAGCTTCTTCGTTTCTCTTTCTCTCCGTCCATTTCACCTTCCATATTCCGGAAAAAGTAATTTTTTATTGAAAGAATATAAACTACCTTCGTAAAATTTCATTGAATTTTTTATTTGGTACAACGCGTTTCGACGCTAAGGCGTAATCGAGAATGACAGGAACGCGTCGACCCAAATTGAGAATTCTTTAAAAATTTACAAAGTTTGTTTATCTTCATCCAGCAAGTATTTTCACCAAGTGAAGGCCGTATCTATCGATTTAATCGTTTATTTTTCATTCAAATTGTTTTGGAACAAATTTAACTGTAACCACATTATAATTTAGTTTAATGATTAATGTATAATTAAATTCACTAAAAATCATTTGAAATTAAAAAATAAACATATAGAACCAAGCCTTCAGCGTCTTTTCATTCTCCTTCTTAAGCGTCAATGTTCCCATTCCTTTTAGCACTACGCTCCATATCACTCTAAGCAGGGGCGTAGCTAGAAATCAAGGCTATGTGGGGTTTTAGGCGCAACTAATACTTTGCGGTGTGGGGGTATTGCATACCCACCAGGGTAAGTGGGAGTTGCCGGGACCCTCCACCAGAAAAATTTTAAGATTAACGGTTCAAAATGACTAGTTTTACCGCTTTATGAGAGATATTTGATTAACCCTCACACTGTTCTATAAGTAATACTAATCCATTAAGTCAAATGGATTAAACTTAAAAATTTCTCTGAGCTCTGGGGGGGATTTTATCCCCCAAAACTCCCCCTCGCTGCGCCACTCGTAGCCACCCTTTTCTTTACATTTTTACCCAATGATCCCCTCATTAACACTTTTGCGTATTTAGCAAAGGCTCCTTCACTGAAGCCACTCTTTCCCTGAAGTCCTGACTGCTGCGTCCGGTTTCCTCCGAAGAGCTCCCCAAATATTTAAATTGCTCCACCAGTTCAAGTTAGCGACCCTCTGCTTCTAAGTTAAGCAATTATATATTTACTCTCGAGGCTTAAAATATCTGAAAGACTTCAGTGTTCAAACGGTTCATCCATTGGTATAGATAACGAATGATTCGCCTGTCCCTCCCTCGGACCTCCCGTTCTCAGGATTTCAGCCATACTTGATGCACAGAGGGGGCTTCCGAGTCTTATATCTGTGATTGGGATTTAATAGTACCTTTTAATGATTTAAGATAACATGTGTAGTCACGAAAATATATGACCTTATACATCAAATTTACAACGGTAGGTACTCAAAAGTCACCCCAAGGTCGCGTTCAATCTTCTCATTGTGAGAGGAAATAAAATCTTGGGGGGTAAGGGGGAAGGTCCATTAATTACGTGAGATAATTTTAGCGATTTTAGACCCCCTCTCCCACCTTGGTGAGATATATTGAGATTTGGCTCGACCCCCTACCTCTAATCTCACGTGAGATTGCTCAAAATGCGCATTTTAAGGGTAAATACGTTAATACATGCTTCATTGAGTGGGGTTTATTAAAAAAACAGTTTGTTTCATTATTTTTCCTTAAGATTAGCTAGGACTAGTTTTTAAGATTATACAGTCCAGAATCACACTTTACATACACACACAGACACACTGTTTCTTGTGGGAAAAAACATTACGCGACTCGTGCCAAGACACCCCTCTACCCACGTTAGATTGGGTGAGAATCGGATTGAACCCCTCCCCTCCCTAAACGCCTCACGTAATTATTGGATGTCCCCTTAGGCGATAAGTGTTTTTTCTCAAACGTCTAGAGGCCCTTAATTTTCGAGGTATTATCGACAGAAAGTACTAATTGATCGCCTTGTTTTATGCAACCCGCATCGTGAAACAGCACTACCGCAATTTATTACTCCAATAACATTTACGTAGGGACTTTTCTGCCGTTGCTAGGCTCGAGGAAGGGGCCTGATGCTACGGCAAATTGGACGTAAGAGAAAAAAAACATTTGTCGCTTAAAGGTTCATTTTCTATCTCTCTGCGAAGTTAGAACCCCATATAATGGTGACACATGTACACTTTCCTTTGCTTATCTCCATCAATCAACTCGGATTAAACTGCTACGCAAGGGTGTAATGCATGCATTACTACATCCATATACTGCCCAAATTCAAATTTTCTATTTTTATTTTAGCATAAAATGACAGAAAATCACATTTTCCGTCACTTTATGCCAAAGATATGCGACCATCAAAAATCGTATCTAAGAACTCCCGATACTGTGGTGAAAGTTTTCTGGTATATTTTCTTGTCAGCGTATTTTCAACTTAAGTAGTACCTCTCGCAGAAAGAATTAGTTTTTATGTAAATTTCATTAACTATGCTGCCTATATTCTTTCCGGAATCGAATTTTTCAGAACTGTGTTGGTCATTCTGTCAGTAAAGGAAAAGAAAAAGTATGAGAAGCCAATTGGGAAACGCAAAAAGTAAGATTACCAAATACTGCCGAACAAGGAAGCTTTCTACTCGCTTCCATTACGGATAATACCCAACCGCCTTCATTTTTTTTTCTTTCCCAGCTTGCGACTGGGTCCAAACTGGGAATGCGGTGCTGGAGTAAAAAGACAAGAGGGACTTGAGAGAGACCTTAGTCCGATTACCTAATCATTATTCACTACAGATTACGTAGCAGATCGTTGGATGATTTTTTTTCTCGATTCGCCCGTTAAATTTGGGAGACCAATCAAGCATCAACGCCAATGGTAACGCATTGAAGGATGAACGAACAATTCGGAGCGTTTACGTCATTCGCAAATAACTGGGCGTGTCAGACGGACACCGTGACTTAATTATGTAGATTGATGTAAGGGTTGGTATGTGTTTTTTAAAGGAGTACGTTTTTTTCCAAACATAACGGCTCACCATTCACAAGTCCATCATTTCGATCTGAGCCCGAATAGAAGATTCGCGCATGTTTTTGCTCTCAGACTGACCATTTTAGTGATTTTTGTCAGCAGAACACATATACAGGAAGGATTTCCCTTTAAGCACGGCAGTAACGGTTCACTGCACCTCTCATATCAGCTCATACAATGTATTACGCGACAAGTAGCATATCTTTAGGGGATGAGGAGGATAGAAATCCTGAAAATAAAATTAATATATTCGTATAGCAGTAATCCTACTTGTAAATATTATATATACGAGTAAGATTATATAATATATATCAGTGGCGTAGCTGGGAATATACTTTGGGGGGATGAGATGGCCTGGGGTGGCAACGGGGTCCGGGAAAATTTTTGAAAAATGACATGCCTGGAAATATATTTTACATCATTTTGGCACTAAAAATATGTAGTAATTAAATGCCAAAAAACAATAGTTTAAAATATTTTTTTTAATTCTCTGAGGCTTTAGGGGGATTTCTATCTCCCCCCATAGTACGTCACTGATATATATTATTGACGAATTCTAGCAGGTTTCATAAATTATTAGGCCCGATTTAAAGCAAAATATCGTGCATTAATACCCGGTGTGGAGTGCTATTCAATTTGATCCAATCCCAAGGCCCCGACCCCCAATCCAAGTCCTAGTTACGCCAATGAACACAGCAATTTCATCGTGATACCTAAGGGAAAACTCTAATAATTAATAGATTTTGGAAATTGGATTCGGAAGTGGAATTTATCTCAATGTTTCATTTCTTAAATCACACGACCATTTTTGCTGTTCCTTCTCTTCTGGTTTCGATTTTCAAGGCGCGCCACTCTAAATCCATTTACAGCCAACCATACCTTTATAATTTACCCTCTTCCTGATCTCCCTCTTTCGTCCTAACTTGATGAAAGATTGCATCGGTACCTTTTTAAGGACGGAAAACAGGTGTGCTAAGTAATACGGATATCTAACACTGGATTCAGCTATGATCACGTCTTTTCAGGGAAACATTGTCTCTATAGAGGTCGGATGAAACGATACCTTGAATCAGCTTCTGTATTCAAAGATTGATGTAATGTGTGTAAAAATACCTCTAGTTATCTTGTTTCAGATTACCCTACTTGCCTTTCTTATTAAATTCTTCATCCTTATGTTCGGATTATGTTTTTCGGCTTATTTGCTATGCAAGGATTCGTACCACTTATAATTTGATGAATGAATTGAAAAATTATTTTTGGAATTCATTTATGAGGATTGTGTAATTATTTTTGTACAAGTAAATTACTTGGTTACCCCCCACAAGTACTCGGGTAACCCTAGCTTCCCAAATACTGTCCATAACACACTATTATATTTTACATTGAATAAGCAAAAAAATATTACTATTTCTTTCAACGTAACATAAGTCACCTCGGCATCCGTATTTGCTCTCCTACGCTCTAGGACAGCGACATTATCATAATGACTGCCGTAGTGACAGACACCATGAAGCTAGCGGAGGAATCAGCCGCCAATGGAATGGCACAAAAGAAATCGTGACGAGTCGAAACAAAGATTTGGAAGGGAAAGACGGAGCCAAACCGCTCTCCGCGACGAAGCAGGACTAATAAGGTTTCCCGAAATCTCCTGACGTCGCCGGATGCCATTTGTGGTTGGAGACAAATTCGCTAGTCACGTTTCGGGAATTAGCGCAAATCATTGCGAAAATATCGAAAAAAAAGGCTTGAAATACGGAATCAGGAAGAAATAGCAATGGTTTCGAGAATTGAGCGAAACACCGAATGAACGCGATGGGATCGAATTGGGCGGAAAGTATGGCTTCATTTAGGTGATTTTACACCTATTTCTACTCATCGGAATCCAAATAACTCTTAAACTACTTATGGGATACTTTATTACGGGGTCAAAAGCTCCTAGACATCGAAAATATCACATTACTCCTTTCAACGATTTATCATTGGATCATATTTTGCTCAGGAATACTAATATATAAAAAGCATTGTAGCTGAATAATTCATACTGCGCACATGCGTATAATTTTCACTTTAAATCCATATTATGTTGATGAATCCTGAATTTTGTTGAAATTACTAAAGATCCAATTAATCTTGCTGTAATTTAATATCGATAAAAACATGTCGTGCAAAGAAATATATTAATTAATATATATTGTTAAGGCATTTTTACACGATACTTTGTCACGCACGAGTTAATTCGTGAATCCATGAACGATTTTGGTGAACGAGAACAGACAATGTACGAATGCATGAACCGGGTATCCGGACCTCCCTCCCCCCTTCGAAATATAAAATCACAAATACTTCCCTTCATAAAAGAAAAAAAGTATTGAAAAATCATAAATTTACAAAAGATTTCTGAGTTAAAATTTGCTTAAAACCCTTTATTTAATACACTGTTTTTCAAAAATTTCCCCCCTGGTTTTGGACCCCCCCCCCCCGAGCGAAATTCCTGGCTACCCCACTGGCTTGAGCCAAATAAGAACAAGTTATATTCTCTGTTCATGCATTTGCACTGGGAGGGAGGTTACACGGTGAATTTCCTTGTTCATTCACGCGTTCATAAATTAAGATATTAACTCGTACGGGTTAATGTACCGTGTAAACGGGCCTTTATAGAATCATCGGCCAGCAAATAGCTTCTAGGAGATGCATTACTTGACTAATATTGGTTTGGTGAATGATAAAATGCAAGGAACTCCTTGAATCAGGGAAACGGAGGGAATTCGACGTTGCGGAACTAGTGAACGTACACTAAAAATATCAGCGCTGAAGAGTTTTCGCTCCCCTCTCCTTTTATCTCAGCGTCTGGATTAGCTGCTATTCAATTGATGTTTCTGGCAGCTTTGACAGAAAATTCGTTGGATTTCCCATGTTCATCGAATTCTCAGTGAAAATAATAGATATTTCACGGAGAAAAAAATAAAGTCAATCGGACGCTTTTTTAATAAAAAGAGGAAGGAAATTCACTGAAGTGCAAGATGTGTTTCGTGCTCAGTAGATATTTCCACTTTCAATCCCATGTGATAGGGCTAGAATGAGAAACGCATATGCACACACAATACTGCCGCTTAAATTAAAAAAATATGAGTCCAGTGTTATAGTAAAAGTTTATGTTGATTTTGTAATTTTTTTCAACCCCTTTTAAGTCCTTAAAAATATGGTAAGCATCTGAACACGTCAGTAATTCAGCGTTTTTAATATTTAATTTAGGGAATTTATCATTTTATTCGACCGCATTATATTGAAAATTTCGACCCTCGCAAAAGAGTTTTCGTAAATCTTCATGTTTTAAAAATTAATGGGATTTTCATAAAAAGACCAGCGATTTAACATGACATAGTTTTCTCACCAGACTTTGCAGAAGTTGCACACGATGACCAACATATGACACTGATTATATAAACCCATTTTAAAGTTGTGAAAATGTTTCGAAACTGAATCACCTAAACAGGAATTCGGTATGATCCAATTCACCAGCGAAATAGAATGCTACGACATGTTGGAATCTATGTGTCTCGCCTTTCATACATATACAGAAGTATCATCATCATCATCATCAGTGGTCAACAACAACAACCCTAACACTGGTTTCACGCAGCCCTCCACTGTATTCTCCTATCAGCTTATCTTTTCACATCTACGTATTTCTTCTCTTTCACATCTTTCTTTACCTGTTCTATATATTTTGTTCGAGGTCTTCCTTTTACGATCTTGCCATTCACTTGTCCCTCGTCGAAAAAGAAAAAATGAAGAACAGAAGTATACACTCGTTTATCTCAAGATTTCTACCACGGCAAAATATTAATTTAAAATTCCATCTCTGCATTCCAATGCAATTAATTTATTTGAAATTATACCAAATCCTAGTAGAAACGAAATACAAACTTCGAGATTTCCAAAAAATCAAAATAGATGTTGATATATAATAGGATCTCCAACTCCTGCTGGGTCAAAGAAAGAGGGACTGATATTACGATAACAATTTGTTTCATTCGATTCGTTCGGACAAAGCTAATACACTTAAAGTGCTATTTAGACACACTTCATGGAAGCTGCTGTAATCCATATTGAAATAATGTTCGAGCTTCACAATATGCATTATGAAGTAGGTAGTACAAAGACGTCGAAAAAAGCAAAGCTCATTTCAGTATAGATTTTCCGTACACAAATCACCTTGATTCGAAAAAGTTTATAGGAAATTCCATTTGGTACGATTCTTCATGAAAGTCCCTGATATCTCGAGCAAAACCTTTCCACATTCAAAGAAAACGCTGTTGAAATCACCGATAGCCCAAGTAGTCATAAGAAACTTTAGCATTTTGGATAATGGTATTCAGATTTCCACACCTCTCACCATAAAGGTTTACGAAGAATAAAGGAATAAAAAGTATAAATTTTAGGTAAACACATTAGTAAAACGTATAATTTTCTTGTTCCCGTACCAGTCGCGACATAGTATTCCACATAAAAACATATGGATAACATTGTTAACAAAATAAAACATGGGAATAAAATGCATACAAACATTATAGCGTGCACTAATATACACACCATAAGTTATATAATATATTTTTTATACAATTGACTTCATAACATTAATATCTTTATGGCAATGAGTAGGAAAAGACGGAGGTGAAGTACGAGGTGAACGGAGAGTGTATGCTTTCCGCTTGATCCTCCGGGTAAAACGTTTTCGTCTTATTCGTATGGACTGTCAGCTTCGTGAACTTGTTCCGGTATTCTTTCTCCGTGACTTTACCTGAAAGTAAAGTTAGTTCAAAATTATTACAGCAAAAAACATATAGTAACACACAATAAAAAATTAAGAAAGCGTTAAATATAAATAAAACTGTATTTTTCAGACATTATATTCAAATGAAGAGAAATATGAACGAGGTTTCTCCTTACGAAAAAAAAGAAACAGTCGAAAAGCATAATAATATGTTAAACCAAGAATTATGGTGCGTTATATTTCTCTTTGAAAGTACGTAATTATTGAAAGGTTTTACAGGATGTATTTTCAATTGCATCACAATCCAGTTGTTGCTTCATGTCATTCTGTTCATAATTTCATTATTTAACAATATCTCTCAAGCTGCCGTAACGGAGTGTGGCCGATGATGTTTGGCTGGCTGTTTAATGAAAAGGGCCCCAAGAAGTACAAATTGTGCGCAGGAGAATACCGTCAATTCAGTTGCGATTAACTTGCGATAAAAACTCGAGAAAGGTAACACCAAAGGGATATCTCAGCAAGAAATCGGAGGCGTAGACAATATTCCCGGTGAAATGAGCGATAGGGAATGTGCCGAGAGGAAAGTGCGCTCAATCAATTGGAAAATGGAAAAAAATACCAATAATGGCGCTCTCAATACCAGGCAAAAAAGGAACCTAAGTAATTATAAATTTTCTCTACGACCACCACATTACCTTATTGAATTGAATTTTTCTCTCCTACTTATGGTATCTAATACGTTTCCATTAAAAGTTATTTGATTTTTTTCTATCTTTAATAATGTATAGCACAATGTATAAAGATGTAGAAGAGGTGTACACGTACTGGAATGAACTCGGTAGAAACAACGGTGTTGATGGACGATAATATGAACACCTGCTACTTTTTCACACTCTTCATTGCACCAAACCAGTTTCGATAGTATTTTCAAGCAGCTAATCGATGATTGCTACTTGGAAAATATAATGCCGATATGAAATTTATTACAAATAAAAAGTTGCGATTTGAGGCATCGGGGTACAGTCCTAGCCAGCCAAAATGAAGGACGTGGGTCGTAAGTTACCCCTAGCCAGGAAATGGACGTTTGAGGTCGTGTATTATTATTTGTTATAGCCGCCAATGTAAAGGCCAAACAGTTCTGTTTTGGGAGCGGCTATTATATAAATAAAATAAAAATAGTGCACCTATTAACGTTAAAATTTCACGAGATACGAACACCACAGCTCATATTTATTCAAAATTCCACAGAGAAAAACTATATACTTAGCTTGGACTTGGTTAATACGGCCCCAAATCCGCGCAGAGTTCTTAAAATCATTACGCCCACACACACATTACTTCAACCCGAAGGTAGGTACGATAAATCATAAAAAATAATTTGTACCTCATCCTAGGATAGACCATTGGTGGGTTAACGTGCACATATTCGTGGCAGAGGTATCAGTTACTCCCCCTGTATGGCATCCGAAGGATTTCATCACTATTTAATCCCGGGGCCCTTCGATCGGTAGCTATACAGTCTGCCAACTTCGCCACCAATTGAGCGATCAAGGATAACTTCGCAAGATCACCCTTTCCAAATCTAGTCAAAATTTAGGTGAGGAAATCTATTTATCCTCAGTAAAAATACACTACACTTAGTGTCTAATTGCGGGTGATGCTGTAGAGGTTTAATGATAGCTATTCAATGATTATTTCCTGCGTTAATTGCATTCTAGCGATCTGGTTTGAAACTCACGTGTGCATCAGCCGAAAGTCAACCAACGGCATAAGTTCCATCAAAGGTAAACGTCCCATCCAGATCAAATCACTCACCTGAGGGTCCATCTTTTGAAATCTTGCCCGAATTGTCGCCGGCAGAGGGCGGAGGGGGCGCCTGAGGGATGGGCGGGTGATGCACGACCTCTGGGGCGTCGGGCGAGCCCAGGTGCGAGGGCCAGCCCTCGACAGTCTCGTGGCTCCTGTCCTGACGACCCTCCACTTCCTCCTTGCCCTCCTCCTGCTCCTTGGAGCTGTCCCAATCCTCCCACGGTATGGGCTCTCCCTTTGACCCTAGATGCGAGAAGTCCTCGACTATCCATCCGTAGAAGCTGTCATCGTCCACCAACGGGCCCTTCTCCTCCTTGGAGCCCTCCTCGGCCCCGTGGCCCTCCTCATCGTGGCCTCCCTCTCGATGGCCTTCATGACCCCTGTTGACCTCAGCTTCCTTTCCCTTCCCTCTTCCATGACCTCTCATCTTTTCAGCGTCGTGTTCCTCTCCGCCATGTCCCTTCCTGTGTGGCTCCCTCTCCTCTTCATGACCGTGGGCCTTCTCTTTCCCTCGGCCTCTCTTGTGGTGCTCATCTTCCTTGTGATGGTGTCCTTCGTCTCCACCGTGGTGTTCTCCGTGCCTGTGCCTTCCCCTACCCCTACCAGCGTTCCTTCCCTTGTCCCTGACTTTCTCCACGACTTCCGATACATCCTTGTCCTTTCTCCGGTCTTTGATGATGGCGTGGGTCTGGTCCGGGTGAGCTGGCTCATCATTTCCCTTTTCGGATTCTTCCTTTCCGTGGCCATGACCGCGGTGTCTGCCACGACCCCTGCCACGGTGTTCATGTTTTGGATGAGCATGTTCTTTCCCTCCTCCGCCATCGTGTTCAGCTTCTTGGCCTTGATCGTGTTCTTCCCGGCCGTTGTGATGTTTCTCCTCCTTGCGCTTGTGGTGGTGTTCATCCTTTGCACGCTCATGTTCTTCTCCACCCTTATGATGCTTTCCACTTTTGTGTTTGGGGTGATGTTCCTCCTCAGTGTGTTCGTGATCTTCTTTGCCTTTATGATGCCTCCCACGTTTTTGTTCGGGGTGATGTTCCTCCTTAGCATGATGGTGATCTTCTCCACCTTTATGATGCCTTCCACCTTTGTGTTCGGGGTGATGTTCCTCCTCAGTGTGTTCGTGATCTTCTTTGCCTTTATGATGCCTCCCACGTTTTTGTTCGGGGTGATGTTCCTCCTTAGCATGATGGTGATCTTCTCCACCTTTATGATGCCTTCCACCTTTGTGTTCGGGGTGATGTTCCTCCTTGGCGTGCTCGTGACCTTCCCTGCCCTTGTGGTGTCCACCATCTTTGTGCTTGTGGTGATGGTCCTCTTTGGCGTGCTCATGGGACTTCTCCTTTTCGTGATGGGCTTCGATCGGCTTCTTTTCTTCTTTCTTCGGGTGCTCCTTTTTGGGCTCTTCTTCCTTCTCGTGATGTTCACCCCCACCTTTACCACCACTACCATCGTCATGACCTCCTCCATCCTGCTCTTCTCCACCATCGCCTTTATCCTGGACCTCGTGGGCATCACCTTCTGGAGCCTCTCCACCGTGTCCTTGCTGGAAATACTCTATCGGGAGCGGTATGCCCCAGTAAGACCCGTCCTCCTCCTCATCCTCCTCCTCGTTTCCTCCTCCACCGTGGTGGCCGTAATATTCCCAGCCTCCGTCGTCGTGTTCCTCCTCACCGCCACCCTCCGACTCCTCCTGGTAGTGGATCACTTTGACTTTCTTGGGAGGCTGCGTCGTTGGCGGAGGGAACCTCGGTTTCTTTGCCCTCTTAGATCCTCCAGCCTTCTCCAGGTCCCAGCCGATCTTGTAGTGCTTCTTCCACAGTTCCGGGTCCCACGTGGTCCCCTTCGGAACCTCCTCCACGGGCCCAGAGTTCTCCCTCTCCTTCAGCTTGGTGGCCGTGGCGAGGGTCACCACGGGGGACACGGTGAACGGGGTCGGGCTGGGAGACGCCGGCGAGGGGGCAGGGGTCGAGCCCCCTTGACCCCCGTCCGCCCGCGGCCGGGTACGGGGAGCGTGGAATCCGAGCAGGACGGCCAGGCCGCGGATGAGACCGTCGAAACTGCGTCTGGGCCTGGGAGCAGAGCCCTCGGAGGCCTCGATGAGACCCGCTTCGGAGAGGTCGTCGATGTCCGTGTTGCTGGGTAGATGGATGCCGCCCCAGCGACCGGCGGAAGAGTCGTGAGGGACGACGGCTGCGGATGAGCCATCGGAGCACCAGTTGAGCAGCAAAGAACAGAGTAACAGCGAACACCGCAAAGTTGGCTTAATCAAGTCCTGGGCGCACGGAGAGTAAAGAATAAATCAAATTGCAGCAGTTATTAGAGTAATAAAGAGAGACAATTTTATCTTACACCAGAATTATGCCTTAGAACTTAAGCTTCAACTACGTTACCGTTATCAGTGGCATTTTTACCCCTCCCATTCCCATGTAAATTATCTCCGCATTTTCCTTGAACCTGCTTTAAACGATGTCTCTGCACGTAACACTACCTATAAAATTGTAAGTTTCTAGAAGATGTCTAAACTAGAAGTAGTTGATTAAGAAACTTTACAGGCGCGTTAAAACAGCTACGTCTATTTTAATGCAATCACTTCTCCATTTGTAACGATAAACACGAGATACTGCATGAGTACTGCGGTACTTAAAGGCTTTGTACACACCTTAGGCCAAAGTTTTTTTTTTACAGTGTCAAATAGCTTAAGAATATATTGGAAAGGAATAAATCTGAACAAAAAATGAATTCACGAGAATACAAAAGAGTGAGAAAACGTTTAGGTGAGAGATAGAAAATAGAAAGACGACTCTTAAGGATATAAATTGTTATAAGCTTGTCTCAGACAATACAAATAATTGAAAAGATAATATACATTAACATTAATATCTAATGCTGCAATGCAAAAAAAAAGCACGAGGCTTTATTAACTGAAAGTGTACATAACTAAATATTTTTAGCTCTTTTTTGAATGACATAAGCATGAAATTTGTTGGTAATCTAACAATATAGAAATTTTTCGCTGGATTAATATGCTTGATTGACATCGTTCTTTTTATACTGATTTTATTTCAGTCACTTCACCCTAGCAGTTACGTTATAATTCAGGTGAGGCGTCTACATTCTTGATAGGGTATGGCGATGAGAACACTGTTTTAGTTTGAGCCAACATTTTTCCCGAAATAAATTTATGCAAAGCAGAAGAATGAATTAATATAAAATTCACTACCCCACTACTTGATCTAGAGAAATATGTACGAAAACACGTTTACATTTACTCACTCGCCACAATTCTTTACGATGTATCCGAAAACGATAGACGCAGTGCGAGAAAAATAAGTCGGAATCAAAGAGGAACAGCTTACCGAACCCTTCATCCCGGTGCCATGGTATGGAATTCGTCTTCCTCTCCCGCGTCCCCACGGTGTTTCAGGCGAGGTATCCAAAGGAGCCTCTAGCGTCCGCTACGCCTCCGCAGGTGGAATGATCCGAGAGGGTTCAGCAGCCGTCTCCATCGAGTGCCTTTCCATCCCCCACCCCACCGCCGAAAGCCTCTTCCTCCGCCGAGAGGCGTGTCATGGTACAGAGTGCCACTTCTTCTTGCACTAACTCTCTCGGAGTCAATACTCAAAAGAGTCCGTTGCTGCTTCACGCTCGGACGACGTCGATTCAGCCCCAAAACCCCTCGTTCTCCGCATATTTTCCGAGCGTGCAATCCACTAAGGATTGGCCACCGGCGGCTGCAGGTGACCAAGTCGGATTTCCTGCCGATTCCACGCGAGGAATAGTGTGGCGAAAAAAGTAATTTGGTACGAATATCGCGAAAACGAGACGAATACGATTGAAGGATGAGAATTTCCGGAACGGGAAATTTTTTGCTCACGCTTGAAAGTACAGGAAGAAGCGCCAGCTGGAATTCTAAATCCTCACAAGTTTTCTTTTCAATATCAGATATGCAATCGCGCTTATCAATACAACGACAATCCACCCTCGAATGAAGAGAAAAACGCGAATTCGGCCACCTTACGAAGGACCTCAGAGCATTGGTCTACATTGTACTAACAGGAACTTAGTGCACATCAGAATATATCTTATTTATCCAATAATTTAGGATGGAGAGGGAATATGGTCTACATAACTGATACATAGACACCTTCAAGTTGTTAAAATACTTCAACAAGCGATTCGCTCAGAGCCAAAATTTCACATTTTCTAGGTTATAACGTATGGGCACAAGTAATTTCTAATAGGTAGGCCTTGTTTTAACTGATACCGAGCGTAAAATTGATAGTAATTATGGCGTCTTCGTTATTTAAACTAAAATAATGTTTAAAACCACGACACCAGAGTTTATTTTCCCAACTTCCTTTGGTTATCATCGATGAAAAATGGCAAAATCTGTGCGATATCACATGCAAAGTAAGGTAAGTTTACAATATAAATATCCCCTGAAGTCGCTCTGTAAACTATTGTACCCCATTTTACTGACAACGTCCATTGATTTCGACTGCAGCACCATATCGGGGAGTAGTGAAAAATGGAAAAGGTTGACAGACGGAAACATGCACACACAATTTCCCTGAAGATGAGCATTAAAACTTTATACAACGTCATAGTTTATCCTCTTTTACTACATATGCACAGCAAAAACTAACGAGGTTATGCATGCCGCAGGCGTAGCTTTTGAGCTTAGCGTATGCTCATCGCAGGACGCTATCGAGGGTTTTCTGCCACATCAATGCATGCAATTACAATAACTTTATCTTCAGAAAAATTGATGAAATCAGGTTGCTGGCTATGACACATCTGGACTCAAAAGCTATTACGTACGAGTACTGATGCGGAGAAAGCCTAAAATTGGGTGAATTAATATTCCAAATCAAACCAAATCTGCGATTTTAGTTATAGGTATGAGTATAATGTTGTAGGAAAAAGAGGAGTAAAAGAGCAAGAAACAGTGCATGAAAAGATTGCTAGGAAATCATACGAAAAGAGGCTTGCAAGGAGTGTCAAGTGGAGAGCACCATAGCGACTTGTCTAGCACCTTCTTTTACTTTTATTGAATGCTCTTTCTTAAAACAACGAACACCATTAAACACATCCTTAAATTCCTCAGTTAAATTTTCTCTTGCATCACTTTGGCTGATTCCTTGTAATCAATGTACCAAGCTATAGTTTAGGCATGAAGTTACTTAACGCTAAGATAGAACCACATTTAATAATAAAGATATACTATACTGCGCGGAAACGTGGAAGCTAGGGGAGAAGAATAAGGTAAAATGGAGATGGTGAGATGGACCATGAGAGAGAGTGATCTAGGAAGTCCAAGAAAAGGAGAGTGACGAGTTAAAATATCTAGAAGAGATAAAGAAGATATAAGGAGCTTGTGCATAACACGTGAATTAAGGCGAGAGACGATGCTTAAAGCCGTCATATTTATGGTAAATAGAAATATAAGGTACGTATGCGGACAAGGGCAAGGATGGCACGAGCATTTATAGAAAAAATGAGGGTTAATATGCCTAATTAAGAGCTTTAAGAGAAATCATCACTCCCACTCGACCGGTCCTCTTTCCTGGCGTACTACTTGTTTGAAACTTTAACAATCGTCTTGAAATTTCCCGGATATATTGAGTAAACCCTTATCAAAATTAGCCTGTATCTTAAATATGACCCTTTTGACTCAGTATTTTCTCTGTGGCAAACTTTTTATGTTTGGTATGAGGGTAGAGGTTGATGGTTTCTGGCGATATTTTATGAAATTTACTCATTTTGAATGAAAAATTAAATTTTATTTTTCTACAAAATACTTTTACTAATAAACTACCATGGTTTCAACGCTCCGTCTCATCTCCAGGATCAGGAATAGGGTAGTGTACTGGTAGTGTGCTAATAAAAATATTCTGTGGAAAAAGAGTTTAATTTAAAGTAAGTTTAATTTTTCATTCAAAAAGGTAAATGTTGATAAATTAATGAGCCCTGAAATTTTTAAGACAACGGAGAATATTTGAGGGATTGAGATGCCAAGGGGTAAAAGCGATTTTTTATAAACAAAGTTAGGTACAGAAATCAGCTAAAGAAAACAAACGAGATCAACTATACATATATTTAGTAGTGCATTTGATTTTCCAGTTAATATCAGTACTGAAAAGAGACTCACTCGTATCCCTGGCACCAAGTTTTTGTATATTTCTTCTATCAATCTCTGTACCTAACTCTATTTAGTAAAAAAATCACTTGTACCCCTTTGATTTTCAGCCCCTCATTTCATATGAGTAGTAGTAAAAAAAAGACAAAATATAAATAGTCGAGAGAGAGAGAGATGCGTTCTCTTTATAAAGGAATTACTCTGTCGGCCACAACTGGTATTCTGCTAATTTATTCCATGAAAAATTAGGTAGATAACCTGTGATTAGGACTGCTGTGGCAACTGATTGCCGTCCCCAACAGGAATTGTACTCAAATCTTCTTTTCGCTCCCTCAACCATCCAACCCGACGACCAAGCCACAGGGTCGTCGAATTGGATCTTCCGTCTGGAGACATGCTCGACTGAGCCAGAGGTGTCCCATTTCCTCTCTCTCCCCACTGCCCTCGTTCCCATCGAGGAAGATTTTTTTTATTTCGAGGGATGAGACTGCCCTTGAAATTGCCACCCAAAAAGTTTCAGATGGCCTACTTCCTCAGATGAGCGAATCGGATCTCTCCCAAGATCGTCCAGAAAGGTGCCCTTTTTTTTAAAGTTTTGAAAAAAAAATCCTCGGATGAAAGGGCGTAGAGTTAGGTCAGTTTCTTGCGTACGATTCGTGAAAGGGTAAATGAAGATTCAATTTTATTTCAGAGTTTCCATTTCCAGTTTTGAAGCAAAGATTAGGTTGAGGATATTTTCTACATCAGCATAAACCATACCGACGACTTCAAGAGTGTTAGAATGAATTTTTCTCGGTTTTCCAACCGGGGACACTTTGGATGTTTGGAAAGTCTCCCAACGAAAACGTCGGCCAATAATATGAAAATAAAAACCCGGTTTGGAAACCCGAGAAGAATCAAATGAAGTCATTCATTGGTAGAAGCACTGATTCTTCTTCAAGAGTGATTGTTATCGAACGATTAAGCTATAAAATGCAATCCACTACCAACGTATTTCTTAGCAATAAGAATTTTATGACGGGGCCGGGGCCATTCATAAGAGTGCCAAGTAATATCACCGAAAAATTCGAGGTACCAGCGCCATCCCCTAAAGCTAGCTTATATCTACTGGTTTATATCACGATACTGAAAAAATCGCTCTCGTGTGAAGTGATGTGACTTTCATGTTACTCCTTCAGGCATTTCCAAGAAATACGATCCGCAAAAAAAATGTCAAGCAACAAGGAGATCTGGATTATTACACATTGCAAGATAAAGATTATGTTTTCTAAAGTTTCAGAGGAATAGATATAGATCCTAACTATTTGCTGCTAAAAAGGAGTACAATTTTATCTGAAAATAGTAGCGATGGAAGAGTTGCTCTGCATTATTTTGAGGAATACTATGGGCGCTAAAAAATTAAAATTTCGGTAAGTACTTATACAAATTTTACATAAAATAAAAGAAAAACTGGGATTAAATTACAAGAGAGAAAACTCAAAAAATGAAAAGGAAAGAGGAAAAGCATCTCTACAACCTTGCGAACGAGATTAGCGATAATGTTAAATATATGCCCGCAGTATCTTTCACTTTCCTCTCGCTATCGCTTCAACCGAAAAACGACGCGACGGTACGCGTGGGGTATTTTCCGCGCAAGTAAAGTGTCGTAAATTGAATATCGGAGAATAATGAGATTCCATAATTCGATGAAGAGGAACAATAAAACGACGGAATCAATGATAGAAGAGGCATCATTAATTCCGACCATGATATTGATGAACGGAGAAAAATAATCATATCAGAGCACACATACACAAATTCTTAAAATCAAATATAATCACTTAAAATCGTTATAATGAGTCACTGAAAGATATTGTTGAGGAAAATTCAGGGTATTTCACAAGAAGCATAATAGAGAAATACTCGTATAAAATCCATCGACAATAAAAAACATTTAAATAGATAATTAAGCGCAATCGAATGCCACAGCCTTTTAACAGTAATCGTTTTCCCAAGTACAGTAATAGAAAAGCCTAAAAGATTTGCATTTCCTCTACTGCGTACTAAGGAAATTTATCATAATATTTTACCCGTGCATAAAACATGTGAGCTCATAGGACTTGATTTTCTCAAGTGAAAGGGTTTTCAAAGACAGTAGAAAGTGCCCCGTTGACGAGAATCAACCAGAGAAACAGACTTCGTAAAAAACACGAGAAGAGAGAATGGACGGCAAAACTCGAAAAATATACCAACGAACAGACATTCCAATCAGAGGATACGGGTGTAGTAAAGAAGAGGACACGGTAAGACCACCATGCAGTTAGCACAGAACAGGATAGGAAAGGGAGCAGAAAAATCCAATTCCTCCAACAAATTAGAGATTAAAGCTTGGTAAATTTCATGACTTTTCCAAGTTTACAGGTAGAAATTACCTTTTTCCATCAAAGACCTTAATTTATTCTCCATGACGGTGATAAATAACTTAATATGAAACACCCGAAAAATCTCTTAATTAAAACTTCATTTCATCTACCGTATAAAGCGGATAATTTAAAAATATTTTTTTTTCTAAAATATGCAATCATTTCAAAATATGTACTAGATTTAGAATTTAATAAAAGAATGTCCAGCAGAATGATTGCTGGACCTTTTAAGCTAAATTTCTTGAATTTTCCATGTGCAATAAAATTTTATGACATTTTCAGATTGGCAGACATCACGTTTATTTACGACACTCGACAACTACTCTCCAGAGAATTAGTCCATTAAAGTTTCCGGTTTTCGAAAATCCTGTAAAGCGTAGATGTCTATAACTGTTCAAATATGAATGACTAAACGAGGTGGTACATTTGGAGGGGGACACTTAAGGCGGTGTATGATCTTAGATTTCCCCGGCGTGACTTGCTGATCGAAACGTCGGGAGACATGGAGGACATCAACCGGTGGAAAACCCGAGAAACTTTTCTGCACTTAAGGCGGCATCTCCAAAACATGTCGGAGAGAGTAGGACTTGCTAATTTGCTGACCCCATGATCAGTGCTGCACTTAAGTGCCTTCCACACGGCATTCAAGCAAGATTTCCTCTGAAAAATATCTGCTATTCCCGGAGTCTGAACTCGAACCCTCCGATAGGGAGGAGAATACCATTGCAAACTAAACTTATTATATTACTTCATGCAGTAAGCAGTAAAGTGGTATTCCATATCAATAAAATAAATATAACTTAGAACATACACAAATATTTTTGGATATTGGCGACTTGGAATTCAACATTCATCAAGATGACAGTTTTTGTAGAAGTTGAAACTTGGCTCATAAAGATAATAAAATGTAATATACTAAGTTGTAACTATTTCATTCACACCTTCCCAATTGGTAAGTCTGTCGGTCTGTTCAAATAATATTAAAGTACGACTATCGACTGGAACATCAGGTGTATCGATAAATAATCAACATCAGAACGATAATCAACAATAATTTGATGATTAAGGATTAAATATAAAGGACAGAATTTATGGGTTTCAGAGGCTGGAGAGATTTTCCGTATTTCCGAATCTATTCACGTAATTCAAATTTGATGACGTAACAGATTTATCCAATACGGGCATATGGAATTTCAATATGTGACCGCCTACGGTGGACTGGTAACGGTTCTCATACAAAAGGCTCACTTCAACGGGAACGGTTATTTCTATCGTGTCCTAGTCGGTACCTCATTGACTCATTAAACGATTCATTTGAAGATCCAACAGTTCCCCGAGTGTGGTAATTTTTTTTCGAAAATACAGAACAAACCCATTGATACCCTTGATGGCAGCTGTATGAGAGGGATCACAGAAACAGACTTGCCAAAAAAATCATGAGAAAGAGATGGAAAGGCAAACCTCGCAATAAAAACCAATTGATAAACAAGAGAGAATGTTGGATGTATGTACTTCAGTACTTCAGGCTTCCGCGGCGTCTGATGTCAGAGTTTACCTTTCAAGCATGCTGTCGCGTCGGAAGACTTTGACAGCAGGGGCGCAACTAAGAATTAAGGATAGGGGGTTTTTAGGCGCAATTAATACTTTGGGGTGTGTGAGGTATTGCATACCCGCCAGGGTAATAAGAAGTTGCGGGGGCCCTCCTCCCGAAAAATTTTAAGAATAATGGTTCAAAATGGCGAGTTTTACGTCTTTCTGAGGGAAATTTGATTAATTCTAACACTATTTTATAAGTAATACTGATCCAATTAAGTAAAATGGATTAAAATTAAAATTTCCTCTGATCTCTGGGGGGGGGGGGGGGGTTATCCCCCAAAACTCCCCCTTTGCTGCGCCACTGTTTGACAGACAGCGATTTCGTCCTCTTACCTTTCCGGAGACGAACCTGCTTCTCTATCACAGTCAATCAACGCCATAGTAAAATATGGAATTTGATGCGAGAAGATGATAGATACCACGAGAGAAGAGAAGTCAAGTGGGTAAGAAGCGTGGGCAGTAGAGCAGTCGATGACATAGCGATCGGGACGAAAATGCGTTATGAAATCGAAAGAGGACAAAAGCCACGGCGACGTGGATTTCACGCTTTCTCCGTCGCCGTCGGTAAAAAGAGGGCGCGGAGAAATCGGCGGCGCGTCTGAGGGACCAACGAGGTGGAAGGCAATCGGAAAGAGCGATGATGAATGAACGAGGAAGTCCATTAGCAGTGGAGGATGCGACAAAATCAACTGATAAGGGATACGGCCCGAGTCAAATCCCTTGTACGAGGAGGGTAGCACGCAAGATTTAAAATGCAGGCGGGAGGGAAATAGAATTGAAAGTTTAGTTGGTAATCAAAACCTTCCGAATTTTTTCTTCAAAGAACGCATTGCTTCAAACCAATTTTCTTGTAGAGACAGGTTTTATCAAAAGTTTATCAGCATCATAATTCCACGATCCTAAGATTGGTTTGACGCAGTTCTCCATTCCGCTCTCCTATCCGCTAGCCTTTTCATAGTGACGTACCGATTTCTTCTCTTTTACATCCTT
The DNA here is from genome assembly GCF_921293095.1 of Ischnura elegans. Taxonomy (NCBI): domain Eukaryota; kingdom Metazoa; phylum Arthropoda; class Insecta; order Odonata; family Coenagrionidae; genus Ischnura; species Ischnura elegans. The sequence goes on from NC_060247.1 coordinate 103,615,873, forward strand.
TGTGACCTGTCCCATGTAATTCCAAAAGTTTATTAAACATGAAAAAACATAGTTTATATCTACGTCAGCCAAAATCGGTTTGAATGTTTAAAACTGTTGCACTCAAATTCAATAGTTATACATTTACATATAACTCAATACATTATTTTATTTTCACAATGTAAGACCTTTAAAACGCGCCATTAATTATATAAATCGCTTCCAATATCTCGAAGATATACCGGCATAAGCGAAGGAGCATTTATATAATCCAAGTTTTACGCAATCGAAATTTCTCTTAATCGGTTTTATGAGTAAGAAAACTGCTTAAAAGTTATCTTTATGCTATAAAATGATGACGGTTTGCTGAATTTGGTCAAACTTAGATACTTGAACGACAACCACCTACATTCTCCTTCCCCGATTGCAGGTGATTCTCAGTGTATACAGGGAACTGTATACTAGTCAACTAGTTAACTAGTCAACCTTAGCAATTCAAAAGATATGTCCTTGTATCGTAGAATCTATCACATTCATTCCCCGGCATCCTGTTATCATAGAGGAATAAATCGCAAGGTAATAATGATCTTTTTTGCAATACATTATTCATTCAAACAAAATTTTATGAGGTTCCATTCTCTGGCTCCGACCAGCTTATCCATTACCATGAAATAGAAAACATTCAGCTTGAATATGACGCAATTGAAATCACTACAGTACTTTATCAATAAATTTTAAGAGATAAGGATGCAATATCGTAAGATAATTATAGAAATGGGAAAGTTAGGAATTAATGTTGAACAACAGTCTCGATGTACTTCCTGGCCTATCTCTGTATATCTCTCCCGGCTGTGTAACAACATAAATACGCAATAATGCCGAGGAAAAAATAAATGAAAAAGAACCTGGACCAGAATAAAATTTCCAGCGCGACCGAAAATTTTTTTTTCCAGCTTACATCCTGCCCCGGAAAAGAGAGTGACAATTTTTTTCGATACATTCCAGAAAAAATAATGAAAAGGAAAAAAAGTGATAATTTAATACAATCAATAATAAACTCACCGACAAGGGGATGCTGATGCCATTTGTGGCGGGTGAACAAAAGGACAACATGAGAAGCGATCATGCTTTTGGGGAATTTCACAAATCCTTGCGTTTACGAGCACCTTTTCGGTTTAGCTGCAGGCTGAGGCAGCGTTCTCAAGAGAAATTGCCTCAAAATGCCTGCCCACAACGGTACTTATGAAATGGAGGACACTTCGCAAACGTGCAGTTCGTAAAGTGAAGGACAATCGAGACCTTTGAGACAGCTTTAAGAACGATATTGTCAGCAAGTCAACCAAGTATGTATAACAAACGTGGCTGACAAGAAACATGGACATTTCAAATTCTATGGACCTTTCCTCGTGACTTCTCCGGAGGTAACAATATAAAAAGTCTATCATCAAGTTACCTCAGTTGGAATCGATATCCCCAAACTCACATATATTTATAAAATCATCATTTATTCACAAGTTAGCCTCCGAATGCTTCGGATGAATTATCTTTCACTCCCTAGGATAACTGATTAAAATGATTGATAAACGCGATTTTTATCAATAATTCATTTTAATTAATTTACCCCCTTTCATGACACAAGATAAGCCAATCTCAAGTTTGATAACGGGTGTAATGAATAAATCCTTGAAAATATCGATATTCTAAAAAATAAACAGGCTGCTACGCAAGAGAAAAATTGGTTTGTAGGAGCTTAGTGCTCTCAACAGTAACACAGAGACTCGAAAAAGAAAGTTCATTCGAAAAAATTGACCACAAAATCTCTTCATCGATTATGAACGTTAACGTAGAAATAAAAAAACCGAAACTATCATATCAGTAAAAACTGTAACTAAAAAGATTAACCCGTGAGTAAACAATGATATTGTAATAGTCATGCCGCAAGATACTGAAATAGTACTCGCCGATGTGGCTAGTTAAAGTCTAAGTAAGCTCGATTTGAAAAAGCTTTGCTCTCCTTTATTGTACCGGATTATCTCTTCACCTTCACGTATCTTATGCTTAGTATTTTCCCTATTCTTACACATTTTCTCTCTATAGCACAATACCGGCAGGCAGTATTAGAAATAAAATACATCACTGTGGCAAAAACGAAAAAAATATCTCGATGACACGATAAGTAATAATAATTTAGTGAATTGATGATATTTTAAAATAAAAAAAAACTAGACGAGGCAATGGAAAAATCTAGACGAGGTTCTACAATACTTAAGGAATTCATCGATCTTGGTTACGACTTAAACAGTTATAAATGATTTCGCCTTGAACACATTGCTAATATGTATCGGTTGAAAACTAGAATATCTCCTTTTAGTGTGATATACTTCTTTTGCTGGCTAGAATTTGATCATAATTACTGCAAGGAAAAATTTGTAATTTTTAGTGATAATATCTGCACGTCAACAGAATTCAGTATTGCCTAGACTTACACGCTAGTAGAATCACTAGAAATTCAGGAAGACGGCAGTTGCGAAGAGGCAAATTCTTATTTTTCTCGAAAGTCAGAACTTCAATAGACAAGGATGACACGGATTCGCACGAAACAATAATCTCTAAATGGTCTGGAATGACGGGGATGAAAAAAAACGAGAAATCGAAATGCAACCACATGGAAAACGGGATTGTCACGGTCATAGCCAATTCATAGCTCGAACAGGTACCTATGGGAAAAGGTAGCACTTCCCGTGCATGCATTGAAGCCGCCTCACACGTTAATTAAAAAAAAATGATGTGTAAAATTTTATTTCAATGTGTACGATCAGAAAAATTGAAAACAGAATTGTGTTAAATAATAAATTTTTAAAACGTTTAAATTGTGTTAACTTAATCTGGGAAAATAAGCCCTATTCAATTTTTTCAGATCCGTTATATTGCGCAAATGACTGCACAAATTAAAGTTAACACGTAAGTTATTCGAGTAAAAGGACCTTAATATGGTCACTACCCTCCCTTACTCAACGAAGTAATTGTTGAATCCATAATGTGGATACAAAATTCAAAGAGCAAAAAAAAAATGTTTTCTACCTTGATCTTACTACACTAATGTTCGATCGCGGAAAATACCGAATTTCTATGACAAATATTAAAAAATATGTTCATTTATTCCAGGAGTCTCCAATTTCCTAGGCCACGAGGGCCACATTCCAAGTTCCGAATCGCCCCGCGGGCCGGATAGCAAATTTGCCGATGACTGAAGTATTCGATTTCAACGTCTATTGAAGTATCCGGTGGCGTATTTCTTCTTTACGAAGAGTTAAAGGCGACTTTGACGTGTAGTACAGCTCTGCAATGCTCCTAGCGGCGTCTCTCAGAGTTAAACGAGCGAAAATCGCGCGCTACTTGAAACGAGTGCGCGGGCCGGATGAAAGTCCTCCGCGGGCCGGATGAAAGTCCTCCGCGCGCCGGATCCGGCCCGCGGGCTGTATTTTGGAGACCCCTGATTTATTCAATATTATTTAATTTTTCAAAACATCCAGCTGTTTCTGAAATTTCAGCGTAATTTTCATCTCTCCGAACACTCTCACCTTTACCCATACAGTATTAAAATTAGGTTTCCATCTTTAAAAAATTATGCTTTCTATCATGAACAGTACAGTTTATGAATAAGTTTCCTGAGGGTTGACGTGAACGCGATAGTCATATTTCATTCAGCAATAATCGGGATGCATTTTATGGATTTACTTCCATTTGAAATTACTCAATTCGAATAATCAGGCAACAAAAGATGAAATTAAAGACGGTAGTTCGAAAAATAATTTGATGACAATATATTGTTAATAGCGTTAATCAGTTTGGTTTTTTAAGTGGTAAAAGTACTGAACACGCATTAATGAATTATATGACTGATGTTTTTGAAGGTATTAATGCCAAGAAACGAGTTGGGACTATTTTTATTGACATCAAAAAAGCATTCGATTCATTAGACCACAAAATACTGTTACAGAAATTAGAAATGGCTGGCGTAAGAGGTATAGCTCTTAACTGGTTTCGGAGCTACTTAACTAATCGTTCACAATGTGTAAAGGTAAAAAACTCGTTTAGTGCCTTTAGCAGTATCAATACTGGTGTACCTCAGGGTTCTGTATTGGGCCCTATTCTCTTCTTAACTTATATTAATGATTTATGTAACCTTGAATTAAATGGTAAGATAACAACTTTCGCAGATGATGTGGCCTTAAATTATGTGTATTCTACTTGGGATGAAGTTGTTAATGCCACGCAGCATGACTTATCCTGTCTACGACACTGGTTTCAATATAACGGCTTGGAATTAAGCGAAAGAAAAACACAATGTATGTTTTATGATATTTGTGACTATTAAAATCTTGATGTCAAATTACAGTATCACACCTTAGACTGTTCAATGCACTCTTGTACTTGCCCTGTTATTAAAATGACAAAAGAAGTGAAGTATCTGGGAGTAACATTAGATTATCGCCTGAAATGGGATAAGCAAATCGCAAATGTAAGTGCTGTTTTAAAGCGTAGTCTCACCAAATTTTATTTTATCCGTAATAAATGCCCTCTATTTGCCCGAAAAATGATTTACCATGCTTTTGTACACTCCAAGTTGGATTATGGGCTTACTTGTTGGGGTGGAGCTTATTTTAACACCTTAAAATCAGCCTACTTCGTGCAGAAAAAAATTGTTAGACTATTATTACTTAAAAAGCGTTACGAACATTCCCGTCCTTTATTCATTGAACTTAACATACTCCCGCTAAGATATATGTATTGCTATAAAGTGTTAAAAAATTTTTTTTTGCGTAGTGGATATAGCCCAAAACTTTTTGGAAGCTATGTGCTGTTTAATTCTCGCAGAGGTTTCTCGATCCCTATGCACAAGCCTAATTTAACGATGTATAAAAGGAGTTTTTTTGTATATGGGACCAAAATTGTATAATATGCTACCAAATACAATTAAAGAGACAAATTGTTTTGGTAAATACAAAAGGTTGATACAGAAATGGATAATGACTTTTGAAGACATCGAAAAGCTATGGTAAAGGGTCGGTATATTGCAGAAAATACCCTAGGCATCATATGTGTTGTACATTATAAGTTGTATCTCATCTTAAGGTCAGCTCTGTTATTATATTATTACGCACATGTATTTTTTTTCTCAAGGTATTGTGTATTTTGGTTGTATGTGTTATCATTTCCGCAATTTATGAAAATTGAAGTTAGCCCAAACACAGGCTTATTGCCTTATGGGCTACCTTACTTCCTTGAATGGATGTAATAGTCTGTAAAAAATATGTATGCATGGAAGAATAAATTATTATTATTATTATATTATTATTTGCATATTGCCCTAATGGCTTATCTAGCGACTTTGCACCCAGAATTAAACGAAGCGCCTTCGCTACGGGTGTGTGACTTCTCGCCAATGCGCTTACTAGGTACTACTCATAACATTGCGATTATCGCAGATTTTAACATATGTAAGAGACGCTTTAAAGTAAACCGAAATCATCACACGATCCATAAAGTCTTAGCGTTCCATTTGATGAACAATGCAGCTCGTAAGGCTGTAAATGAGAGAGGCAACGATTAAACCAGTTTCGCAAATTTCCTTCGGTATGTTAACGCATGATTTCCAACATAATTATAGAGTTTAATTTTCGGAAATAAATCGTAGAAAACGTAATTTGTTTTATGATTTATACTGAGGTTACTGCAAAATAAGAATGAATACCCAAATAATAATATCAACGGGATAAAAATGTACCATGCAACTATACATATTAAATGGCGATAATATTTAACATACCGCCCATTAGTGTGTGAAAATAAGTTTTTTAAGGAGCTTAAAAAGGTAAAAAATATCTCCCTCACTATATCATCGTATATGTAAATCACCCATGAATCCCATGCAGTAGCGGATACAGAAAAAAACTCAAGGGTGGTGAGCGTAAAAATTATCTTGAGCCACCTTAAAATTTATCGCAATAAAAAATAATAAGTAATAAAGTCACATGCAAAGTTTAAGAAAGTTTGATTTAAACTGATTAAACACGAATACAAGACAATTCCACCTAACGATTCTAAAACGTTACAATTGTGGTTCTGCAATTTTAGGCAATGGGGGCGGCCCACGACCACCGAGAGACAAGGCCTGAGCGCTGAACTGTTACGTCACGAGTCGTAGGCAGACGGAGGGAGTAGCGAAGACTGCCATTGATAGCGCCGATTGGTGGGGAATGCGTAAGAAAACCAAACGATATGTGAACAGACATTTCTCCGGCTACAATTTTCCTTATATAATATCATATGTACATACACTTAAATGATGTTAACAGTAAATCCCTACCTCGGGAAACATAATTGTCTCGAATGGACCTACGCCTTCGCCGAAAAATCTTCTTCGAAGAGAAACAGCTTGCTTCCAAATGCATTCGAAACCTCGAGAATATCATCAAAAGTCTTATATTCAGTAAAACATTTTTTACGCATCAGTGGAACTTATAACATAGAAGTCATAGGATTTTTACATCCTTCACGGGGCTTCTATTTTTTCAGCATCGCTGCATTAAACGATAATGAAATAAAAAAGTTATGTTCTTACACATGCACAAGATTTGGATAATACTAGATTGTGCTTCTGTTAAATGACATAGGGATTGTTTTGATTAGACCTATCTGCAAACTATAATTTCATGGCAATTTATGCACTTAACGGGGCGAATTGTAACCTTTTAAGAAACGGTGAACTAGGATTTGCTGCTTTAAAGTACCTGGGGAAATAGTTTTGAATGGAAAAATACCATGTCCTACCTGATAACACAGAAATGTAGCATATATAACGCATTCAGTTGGGAAAATAATAGTTTTTCTTATTGATCCAGTTGTTGCGAATACATTTAAACATATGGACAGTCAAGCCTTTAGAGTAATGGTCAAGAATGATGAGAAGGATGTGGATAAACTATACTCAGCCTTGGTGGATTGGTGAAGAGAGATACTGCCTTCCTGTTGATGGATTTGTTTTCACTTATAACACAAACCACCTCCAGACCAACTTTTTCGAGACCAATGATGACTTTCTTCAGAATATCTTTTAGAACACAGGCTGACCGAGTACTCACTGGCAAAATATGGACAACATCTTTAAATGAATATAGTAAGTTCTCTACCGCGAACTCATGAGCACTAGAAGCTAAACTGCTGGAGTTATATGCAGGTTCTACTATACTCTGCCCTTGTAGTCAAGAAAGGGTTTCTAATGAATGAGGGTGATATAACGCTCGTGGCTCTGTAATGAGATACTCGGTGCTTCACGTAAGATAGAAACCCATGCTCATTTTTCTCATTAATTGGACCAACTTTAAAAGAAGAGCAGAGCCGTTTGATAGTAACTGGATGTGGGAAAACCAAATTACCAGAATTGCGAGCAAATATATGAACTTCAGGAGATACTAACAAAACATTGCAGCAAATACAAATATGTCACAGATGTACCTTACTTGTCTTCTTTTCTTGAACCTACTTACCTTTTTTTCTGGAACAAGAGACATTTGTGATTTGATAAAGATATTCAAAGATTAATTTGCAAAGTCTTTAATTTTGCATTCTTCCAGTAGAGCTACACTATAGCTATAAATATTTACAGTTTGTGGAGTTTTTAAATTCTATCCAACACATCATTGGTACTTTTCATACATATGAAAGAGGCTTGAAAAAGTGGAGTGAATTTGCCTATTGCTTTTAATTCCCTTTTTCAGTGGTATACTTTGATATTATTATGAATGTATTCTATTAATGAGTAAGTAATAAGAGGTGGTGCACACTCTTCCAAATGCTTTAATATTATAGCACACGGCTTCACGACCACATCCCAAAATGCTGAATGCTTATTCATCTTCACCAGAGAATTTACGTTTCCGAAAGAGTCTAGCTCTTTCTAAGCCTTATATGCTTCCTGAGTTTTCAAACTCTCAGCTAAAGCAGCTTCCACAGTAGCACTTTCAAGACGCTTTTCCCTCATTGATGGCGCATCCCTGGTCTGCTCTGAAGTGGTAAGGTGCCCAGGGCAATCAGGGAAGATCCTCGGCATGGCACCATCCCTCAGTTTTGGGCTGTTCAATGGTACAGCCAGCAGTTTTCCTGACTTCTCATCGAAGTAGGAGCTTTGATGAGGCACATCTTCAACCAGAAAATGCCGGATACACACCTTAAAAACAGAGATAATTTTATTGGTAGACGGAAAATCAAATGTATTTCAAGTGAAGAATACCTTCGTCTGATAAGGGTGTAGTAAACAAGACTTAAATAATTCGCTGTGCACACAATGGTAGTTAGATTAACAATATTTTATCTAAAATGCCAACTTAGACATGGGCCATATTTATCTCGCTTGTAGGTAGCCCATTTATTCATCCCGAGCGTTTCACATGTTTCCATAATTGATTAACTACTGAAGAATCATTTATTTAATACCCTCGAAGACTTTAAGATTTCGCTCTCTACACAATCGTTCTCAGATTAACACGATTAGTTAGTACATATTACCTTTGTAAGAACTGCTTAATGCAAAAAAATCTTCTTTTCTAAAACAGTAATACTACCCTATGCATGCGTAAACATACAAATAATGTAAAATGCCATCGTAGGCATGGGTCATATTTATTACACAAGTAGGTATCCCATTTATTCATCCCGAGTGTTTCACATGTTTCCACAATTTACTAATAACAAAAACTATTCATAACACCCTCAAAAAATCAAGTTCTTCTTAATAACAACACCTTAGAACACGAGGATAAGCGCCGTATTCTATTTAGCGTTGATATACGAAAATTTCAAAGACATTTATGTACTATGAAATAATTAAAACCATTAATTATTCAAGCGATAACGCAAATAATATTGAAATCAACCTGCAAATATACTCGAGAGTAGAATTGTTTCAAGAAACCAATAACAATTCGTCTACCGGTCAATGCTTATATCAAGTATCTTTTTAATTCACTTTTAATGACGATCAACATTTACATTGTACTAACATTTCCCTGAATAATCACGCCGTCCAAATAGAAAGAAAAAGATAGTAACTCACCTTGGAATATTTCGCCGGCTGGAAGTCTTTTCCTGGATTGGTAAGTATCAATTTCCTCTTCGTCTCTTCGTCCTTAGGAAATTTGAAAACGCACACTTTCGTTTCCTCCTTGTATTTTCCTCTGTACAGAGAAAGACAACTTTAGCACACCATCTCTTGAACACTTATATTCAATACTGTTGCCCACAAAACATCGCAAAAGCTTTAAAACTCCAAATAACTTAGCGTTCAACAACCCAATCACCATTTTCACCGCAATGGCTTATAAATATAAACAACTGCAAGCATTGTCGGAAGGCGTGGTTGATAACCTACGGCTCGTGACGTCAGACAATTAGAAGGCATCAGCGCTCAGGCCTTGTCTCTCGGTGGTCGTGGGCGGCCCCGCAAGCATCCTCCACTGTACCCATGTACCCAGCCACAAACCTTTCCCCGATAGTTCCTTGGGACCACGTGTTTCGATGGCAACCGCTTAGCCAGAAAAAGATTCGATCCGTTCTAAGCTCAAGAATGGAAAGCGAAAAATATCAGTTTCCTTCCCCACTCATGAGTAGCGTTTCACTTCTTTTAGTGAGTGTCTGAAATTGAAAGCGGTCGACATGAAGCTGGTACAAGCCCGCTGAGGAATTTGTATCAATGCAACCCATATATAACCGAGAAAATTGAGCAAACATCAACCGAAAAAGCGAGAAAACTTAACAACCTACGACTTAAAAACATCAGCTTACACATTAAGGATACACAATCAAAGGCAACACACAAGGCGCACAGGAATAATAAGAAGTAAGTTACTAGTCATTAGTCCTTGCGAACTTTAAAACTAGGAAAACGAACAATTGGAGAAGGCGAAAGAGTAAAAACACCACTGAAATTAAATAAATATCGTTGGAAGAAGAATGAAAGATATAATCGTCCAATTGGAGAGGAGAGAGAGTCCATTCTTAAAAACGGAAATACTATTTACATATGAATATAAAATTTTCGTTTTTAAATAATACGATTACATTTAATTATGCTACCAGCATCTTTTTTACTCGCTTATTTGGAATGCCTCAATTATTTATCAATTTTATTACATTTTACCTGTATTATTTCCAGATCTAAATAGAATGCTCTATTTACATCTGCAAACAGAAGAGAAGAAGCAAGGAAAACACCATGAGTCATTTAAGGATAAACTTTTCAATGACAGAGAGTTGGGTATGTGGATTTCCAGCAGAAAATTCAAGGGTAAAAGTATTCTGTAATGCTTTGAAAATCGAATGGATTGACGAAGCGAGTAAAGGTGAAGAAGGGTTAATGATATGAGGAGTTAGAAGCCTATATAAAAAACAGGATAACTGAATCGGCCCCATTATTGGATAAGAAAAATAGCCCAAGGGCAAAAAAATAGAATGAGCTGGAAATCCTCGCATTTGGTATATTAGCGGTCAGGAATGTACGGTTCCCATTCAAATATCGAGCTGCAATTCAATGGTTTTTACAGACTGTCTACATTTTTACAGACGATTCCATGACACCTACTTCATTAGCTATTCATACTTACAGGAGATGAATTTGTGATTAAGAGCGACTAAATATTAGCCAAAAAGAAAATTAAGAGAGTAAAAGATGAATTTTCACAACAGTAGAAATCCCGCGTATATGATAAGACGATCGAAAATTTAGAAAGTATACCTAATATAGCGGGGAAACCTGAATTCAACAGCAAAATAAAGGATGATTTTTTGATGATGACACTTTTATTTTAATTTTTATTGAAATTCCATGACTTTCCAGACAGAAGTTATAGGTATTCCATTAATTAGAGAGAAAAGAAGATATAGTAATAATAACAATTTCGTCTTTTATTGACCAAACGTATATAGGACTATGCAGTCCTCTCTAACTATTAAACGTAGATGGAAACGCACCGATATTGAAGCCCTGAATAGGGGAGAACCCACGCGAGATTCAAACCCACGACCCCTGGGTTGGCAGACGAGGATTTAACCCCGCCGCCAACGAGGCCAGTAAGAATATATGACACCTTAGAGGATTCCGGTAGCATTTAACTTTGATTCGAATTGCGACACCCGGAAAACAGGTGTTCTAAAGTATCGGTTGAAAGATATACGTAAGTGTTTAATAGAAAAAAAGGCAATGGTGACAGAATACTTACTTGGAGAAAGTCATCTAATCAATCCCAGTATTAAAGCATTATCTTGCGCTTTCCAGCTAACAAGTAAGGTCTGATTGGTCCTAAGGAGTTTCCCCCAGCAGGGTCTTAATTTGCCCAACGCAGCGTTTCTATGTACGACTCCAATTGTTAACCTTTAATGATAAACAATGTGAAGCGTTTTTTAGAAGTTTTTTTTTCGACATAATGGTAACACTTTAGACGTTATCTACCTGTGCATGTTTAAAAGAATTTTCTAGCATCGACGAAGAAGCTATAATGGGCTTCTTAAAGTGTGATTTTCAAAAATATACCTCTACTGAATGGAAAACCCAATTTTTATTAATCGGCAGTTAATTAAATACATATATAATAAAATATTCCCTTTGAGAATATCGCAAAAACATAATTTTACTTGATTCTCGGAAGTATCGCCAAAACTTTAATGACCTTTTAGTGAATTCCGGTTGTATTCATTGTTGATTCGAATTGTGACTAATTTGCCGGCAAACAGGTGTTAGGAAGCAACGGGAGAAAAAGTTTCCAGTTCTCGCCACACAGCAGCAGAGGCGCCTGAGAGGGCCGAGGTCACTCTGGAAGGTATTGTGTCCACCTGCTAGCGCCAACAGTGAAATGAAGAACTACCATCCGAAGGCTGAAAGCTTGGGATGAAAGGCGCATAAATTCAAAATAAAGTTTTGACCGAAAAAAGACAGTCGTACACTTAAAACGCTCAGAGTAGATACAAATAGCATTATCTGAAGTATATCTTCCATCTAATGTTGAAGATATCATTACGAGGATTCAAAAAAAAAAAAAATGAAAAAATAACGAATTTATTTCGGAGCAAAACACTTTCACCATTCACTGCCATGTATATTAGGTTTACTGCGGGTTAAAATTTTTACAGTTATATTAGATGCAATTTAAAAAGAAAAAAATTTAACGGTTTAAGAGTTCAACCAAACATAAATGACGTAACGAGGACCTTTTGGTCCCGCAAAGAATTTAGATGCCTATTTGTATTTCACGTCAAAATTAAAGTAGAATTAACCTGAAAACTAATAATATTTCACATAAAAAGTTCAGTAAAATTTTCAACAAATGTTTTCCGGAAATGACTCACGAAAAATTCATTGATAAATACGACCGATAATCCGATATCAATATTTTAATCAAAGCACAAACAAGAATTATCAAATGTGAATATAATCGATAATGGCGCTTCGCGATGAAACATGTTGTGCAAGCATTAAACTTTAGTGGACGATTACTAATATACAATTATGAACGTACGAGATGCACGTAAGGAATTTCCGCAAATTGACGTTCAATTTTTTACATCGAAATGAGTTTACCATGGCCTGAATTTATCGTTTACGACTTTCACATTTATAATAAATTTCGTATTCCGAGTCCGAAAAGAAAATTTTTACATAAAATTTTTGGTGATAAGACCTCAATGGTCACTCATTAAAATCTGGAATGTTAACTTTTCTACCACTTATGAGTTTTCTGTCATTAAAGTCAAAAGGGTAGTTTCCTTCAGCAACGAAAACGAAAGGCATTGATTGCGATTCGTTATCCACCAATAGTGTATTCATGATATACAAATTGTTTGGTTTTAGAAATCCCAGTTTGGACCACCACATAAAATATCCACAATAGTGAATATATTATTTTTATAAACATGAAAAATTCGGACATTATTCGAAAAAGAAAACAAATGGTAGATATATTCACACATCACCACGAAGGAGCAACTATAGAACAAGCACCAATTTTTACGAAAGTGACCACAACCATTCCTTCTCTTGGGGACGACATCACGTTGCATCAAAGTCGGCTGCAGCACAAATGAGACGTGAGTGACATAAATGACGAAGGATAATTAAATAAGGTTATAGTAATTAAATGTAATAAGTGCTAAAACGTATGTCGCATAAGTAGCTCAAGCGGTCAAGGAACAAACCCTAATAATTCATCTCTTTATATGATACTATGACAAATATTTACTGGAAAGTAAAGTCGTCAAGGGTAAAACCTATCACTGATCAGCATGTATCAAATAAAATCAAACGAAGAAGGCCGCATTAGCTGAAAGTAACGAGTAATGCTGAAACAAAAAATAATAATATAGATTCATGTGTGTGGAACTTAAGTGAGTTTGCTTTCAACTCATAGTAAAAAATGAGCCTATAATTTGATAAATAATCTACATACTAGCAACTCTCTTCATTAATAAATTAATCTCGCAGAAAATTCCGGGGACACAAAGGAGCACAGAGTGCACATAAAGGTTCATTCGTATGTATTCAAAAATATAAAATACCATGGTTTTGTTCTCATTAAAACAAGAAGCTTATCTCACCATACATTTACCTTGGCCCCTCACCTATTAACGGTCCATCATATAAAAATATTAGAAGACCGAGTACGCTCGAGAAAAAGTAATGCAAACGTGATGATTCTGGAAAATATTACGGAAGTGTCCTATCTGTCTCTAGTCACCGCAGTGCCGTATTTTTGGATGGGTAATAACTATTTTTGAAAGAATTTCTTTTTAAGTTTACACAACAAGGTCTTTAAATGCCCAAAATTTTCACGAGGATAAATGATCTGGATCAGTGTGGTAGTGTATTCGAGACTTAGTATTCAATGACTTTCGTAGGTCAAAATTAACTTTTATAAAGATTTCACTGAATATCATTAGTCATACATTCATCATGTCAGGGGAAATTTAATATCAAACGCTCAAAAATCTTAGTTCTTTTATATTTCTCTCCGAAATCCTAATACACGCATACCTATAAAGGAACGTAAAATGTGAAAGGGGATTCATTGCTTTTTTGCGGTGCCTTGGAGGTATGTAACTTATAATCTTATTATTACTTATAATCACCGATAATGCGTCCCAGATCTGATGTGCTTTTGCATATCAATCAATTATTTTTTATATTGTTTGCTAAGCTGGTGAAATTAAACCCGTCATTTGAGTGCCTGATAAATTATCATTCTTTTCAAGAAATTACGAGGGCGATGGACGTCCATTCGGCAGTCTTCTTACTCCACCTCTGTATCGCTGAGGGTACAAGTTAAAGGTTGCCAATAGTAAACTCCTCAGAAGGGAATATAAGGGATATGACGTTCGCCCTCCTCAGAATGTAAATCTGTCTACGCCATTACGAACATAAGTGCATAGTTATGCAAAAAATAAAGGACTGATTACGAGCGGGGACGTCTCCTTCACAGTAGATTCATTACTTTTCACGAAGCCTTAGTGGCATGTAATGGATCCAATCGATCATGCGTCTGAGGTCTGATATGTTTTTACATATGAATCAATTATTTTTAAAATATTGTTTGTTAAGCTGGTGAAATAAAAGCTTTCATTGGAGAGCCTGATAAATTACCATTATCTTCAAGATATTACGGGAGTGGGGTATCGGGTTGGTGTGGTGGCTGGAGTGTTGGCTTCCCACCTCTTGGGCTCGAGTTCGAATCTCGGAGGTGGCAGCGAATTTTCAGAGACTGCCCGATCCCTGCTTGAATGTTGTGCGGAAGACATTTCAAGCGCAATACTCCGTCCGTCGGATGGGATGCTAAGCCGTGGTACCCTTGGCGTCTTTCGTCAAGAGTAGGTTAATGGCGACGCCGGGTTTCTTTCCACCCTTCCTTACTTACCCTTCCCTCATGGCACAATTGACCTAAGCTGTCGGTTGAGGAAATAATTGTGCGGAAAATAAATGACTGATTAAAAGCAGAGACGTCTCCTTCACTGTCAGCTGTATTACTGATTTTTGTTTTCAAGTTTATAAAACTAGGGTTTTAATTTCCCATAATTTTCACTAGGATAAATGATCTGAATCATTGTGTCTACTGAATTCGAGACTTTCAATCCCATGACTTCTATTGGCCAAAATAAACTTTTCCAAAGATTTCGTTGAATTTCATAAATTTATCATTCCAGTGGTGATTTGATATCAAGCGCCCTAAAAACTATTTTTTTTTAATTTCTCCCAGTTATCCCAACAAAATCTTACAAGGGAGCGTAAAATGTAATTTTTAGAGAACAAAATTGCGACAGTCTTCATAATACAGAGATGGGAATAGCAATTTCAAGCGGTACAGCAGCATGACTTCTCCACATTTTTATGAGAAAAAAACCGGACTTAGCCATAAATTTTCAACGCGGGGAAAAATTTCAATAATTTTCGAGATTCCCCAGGTCAGCGGATATATGATGATCGGAAATCAAGATATTCAAGTAATTCGAATGATATAAACGAGTGAAATTATTCATATTGTGGAGTGTGATTATATATCCAAAGCCAAGAGAAATTGCGCTAACGATAAGATACTCATGCTCATTGTAAAGCTGAGAGCACTCAAAGGTAACGAGTCACGCGTCAGTAGTGAATGGAATCCTGTTTCACGACAGCTTAAAATGAATCGGGTCATTCAAGCAGCCGCAGGTGTGGAGATATTTTGACTGCTAACTCATTAAATATTACCCCTGATAAGCTGTACCTCAATACAAAGGTCGAAAGGACCGGATCAACAAAACCAGATTTTCCCAAAAGATATACGAAAAACAAATCTGCTGAGTTAAGTACGAGTGATTGTAAAAGACTGATTGGCCAACAGCATGGTTTGACAGGAGTAATTTGATTTGATGGATACGCCGTCGTCAAAACTTTAAGGTTCTTTTGACAGCTTAGTAAATACGAATCTATAAACTCGATTGTTTGAGGCTTTACTTTGTGAAAATCTATTGTAAACAATAAATAGTTATGACACTTTTTCACACGATTTATTCAAGACGACCGGTTTTGGAAATTCCCCTGAAGCTGAGTGAAGCTCCAACCCCAACGCAACCCTCCCCTACCAACGCGCAATAGCAACCAGATAAACAACAACAAAATAACTGTAAAAATAACGATTTCTGTACCTGATGATGTCGCCTCTGCGACGAAACCGGTCGTCTTGAATAAATCGTGTGAAAAAGTACTATAACTATTTATTGTTTACGAATCTATAAGACGAAAACAACACTATCGCAAATAATTACTTGGAAACATAAAATGGCTCAAACTAATTGAAACAAGTAAAAAAATGGTACGACTCACTTGCTTAAAAACTTAAAAATATAGGTTAGTGGCCTACACAGAATCATTTTTGTTGAACCAGTAACACATATGTTAGAGTGCTATGAAAAAAAGCCCTTAAAGCCCTCAATTAAAGCCCTGAGAATGGTTTACAAATAAACGGAAACGTCGGCAAAGCACTTTTGCATCATTTGGCCTAAACTCCAGGAACTTTTGATCATTAATAAATAGAGGTCAAGACAAGAGAAAAAATCGTAGATGTACAAACATTCATGTCACCAACAATTAACACATTTAATGATATAGATGTTATAAGTTTTCGCTGCTTCCAATAAAAATTCTATCGTATCTACGTCGATGCCAATCGTTCCCAAAAGTAAGTAATTCTTAAGTGATTCGTGTCCTTCAGTATGTAAGATTTTTAGTGTCGAATTGGAGTCAGAATCTGATTGGTACTTCAAAAGGCGAAAAATTGATTCTTATCCTTCCAATACTTGAGGCAATGAGCGGTTATCTCAGTGATCATTTTACTATATTTCCCTTTATTGTGCTCATGAGAAAGAAAAGAACCAAGTTTGAAATAGTAATTTGAATACATGATACCTAAAAACAATCAAATTATTGTGACAGAAATATTTTCTCTTTGATGCTCAAACACTCCTACAGGAATGCTATATTCAAAAGTTAAAAATTTATTCGTAATTTGCATTGTGATATATTATATTATTTGCGTTCAAAACCGTTAATTTATGTAGTGTTTCTCTCTTCGTGGCTGTTTTGTGACTTCTGGGGCCTTATTCACGAAGGCCTCGATTTTGTCGAATCCTCGAAAATGTCGAGGCGGCGGCGTTCAAGCCTCGACGTTTCCGTAAGTTGCAATTCACGAAGCTTATTGTCGCCGTTTCGAGGCCGCGCCAGACGGAAAAAATATCGAGGCGACGTAGGCCTCGACAATAATTTCGAGTCTTGTTGATCCTCGATTTACAAGGATTGCAACTGCAGCTGGTATATTAAGAATCTTATAGTTCAATAGCTGACGCACGTACGACGGTGATTAAGGTCATATTTCATATATTTAAGAAGGCAAAGTAGGTATAATGATACGTATAGTTGTATAATTTTATATATGATAATTCCAAAAACCGAAGTTTCATGCGGTTGTTTAATGAGCGATCACCTGTGAACTAGCCTTTAACTTATTTTATGTGAAGAATCGTTATTAAAATTCGCCATCACGAATCTCAGTCACATTAGAACAATATTTATATAGCGGATTTCATAGCCCCTAAATTTGTGGAGTTAGGCAAAACTCATGAACTCCCGGTAACTGATTTTGGGTTGTGTCTACGTTCGTGTTGATTTCGTGATTATCATTAAGGGTTGTGTTCTTCTTTCCGATGCATGTTATATTGCTGTGTTTTCTGCTGTAGGTGATCAATGTAGCAATGCGGGAAAGGAGGAAAATCTCTGTAGTATAATCGAGAAAATGATAACTTAATTGAGGATTGTTTTTTTTACCTAGACTATAGCTCGCTAGCATGGAAACAATTTACAGCTGTAGAAATAAATGAGTGTTTGTTTTCAACTGTACGTGGTCCAGGCCCAAGTCACAAAACAGCCACGAAGAGAGAAACACTACATAAATTAACGGGTTTGAACGCAAATAATATAATATATCACAATGCAAATTACGAATAAATTATTAACTTCTGAATATAGCATTCCTGTAAGGAGTGTTTGAGCATCAAAGAGAAAATATTTCTGTCACAATAATTTGATTGTTTTTAGGTATCATGTATTCAAATTACTATTTCAAACTTGGTTCTTTTCTTTCTCACGAGCACAATAAAGAGAAATATATTAAAATGATCACTGAGATCACCGCTCATTGCCTCAAGTATTGGAAGGATAGGAATCAATTTTTCGCATTTTGAAGTACCAATTAGATTCTGACTCCAAGTCGACACTAAAAATCTTACATACTGAAGGACACGAATTACTAGATAACGAACAAGTGAGTAGAATAAATGTTTACACTATAAATAAATCTTTTAATATTCTGTTATTTATTATTGTATGTTAACACTTTTAGCCGCGGTTGTAACGAACGAACTATCCGTTTCCGATAGTGCAAGAGAGAAGAACCGAATTAAAAAACTACTAGTCGGTAAAACAAGATATTCACATGCAATAAAGGCTAGGCATTAGGTTAGATAAACATTTTAGCTCTATATGCCACATTTAAAACTCATATCTTATAAAAAAAAAGCTTTGTAGACTTTTAATACGCAAAGACTAGGAAGTGGGATATTTTCTTTTCTCTTTTAGCCGTTGCTAATTTTTCCTCTGACTTTGGAATTCAAACATCCTCTCCGTCATCTGCATGAAACTTTGTACACCGTTGAAAGTGTATAAATGATAAAGGGTCTAGAAAGTTAAGATGGTGAAAAGTGCCCCCCGATGTTTTGAAAAAAAATATATACGCTTAAAGTGCATCCAAAATTATGTGTTTCCCCAAAGTTTCAGACCTTAACAATGGATAAAAACCCCAAAAAAAATTGAAAATCGATTTTTAGTTTTTTAACCATATCTCCTGTTTTTATTTTTGTAAAATCGTTTTCTTGATTTTAAAATGTAGATACAATTATGTTCTACCATTCTAATTTTTTTTTTCAAAATTTTGTGACCGAAAACTAAACTTTTGTATAAGTTTGAAAATTTCAAAATTAAATTAAAAATTTAGGAAACAATAGACACGCCGAAAAAAATATATGTTGTTACCCCTACCTTAAAGTATTATTCTAATTTTTTCAGATTTTTAAAATTGGTGGAACAGGGTCAAAAACACGAATAACTACTCTGCGCCATTTGCATCTATGTATTCAAGGAGGATATTTCGTTTGATTGTTGAGAGAAACTATTGTTGATCAGTTTCTAATATTATTGATTCAGAATAAACATTAGCATTAACAATGCCTATCACACTTATATTAATCGTAATTATTGTTTATAAACATTCTGTTAAGCTTTAATTTCCTAATTACTGCGCCAAAATGACAGAAGCCATAATAATTCGTATATCGTCTTTTAGAAAATCTATAAAGACCGTTTTACACGGGGAAAGTCATTGCGCAGGTTAGTATTGAAAATATTTGTTGAAATTGCGAGAATCCGAGCCTGCAATTAGAGGAGGGTCTATTTTATCCTCTATCAGCAGTGCATTCTCTACTGCGTTGTAACAATTCACCGCTTTACTCAAAGCAATTTTGACTCTGCTTTCGTACATACGTAAGATTGCGCTAACCCCTTTGCATACTGATATTCTTTTCCGTTGCTTAGCTATTTGTGTCCGAACTGGAGTCAACAATATTTTAGAACTAATAGTAGACTTGTCGAGGAATAGGAAAGCTGTGTCCACACATAGTCGACAGTTAAAGACCAGTGATTTTGACAGGGTTATTAATTCTATGCCTGTTTTGTTTTCACATAAAAATCAATATTTCATACAAATACTGCAATCAACGAGAAAAATGAGATTGAATGGACCACTAAGAGCAAAAAATCAAAGTATGACTTAAAATCGTGACTAATTGCAGACATTGGAAACCATAACCTACTTCGATTGACGTTCCTCTCAGAAAGAGTACGACGATAAAGAGGGCCCGGAAAATCTGGTTGGAAGTGTAGCGGGAAATCCGAGACAAGATACGCAATTAACTTGACCGCGTGTTAACCTTGCGGTCGCTCAGTGAATAATTGCGCGGTCGTATTGGAGCGGGTCACCACGAAAATCGGATTTCTCCCTCGCACGCAACGCAATCATTGCACAACAATTGCCTAATGATTCATTCATTTTTTTCGAACATCGAATATTTAGAATTATCCCTACAGCCTCCTTTTCTTCGACATGAAAAATATTGAGAACCCTGCTGCCAACAATTTTTCCTTTATTTTAGACACGTTTCCTCGGTCCGTATAACGACATTTTAAAAGAACATTCGACCGCCTGACATGGTATCTAACGACGGGGAACCTGAAACTCGGCATGAAAAATTGAGGGTGAAGACGAGCCTCATATCCGTCATACGTAATGTATGCAAGAAGAAAATAATATATCTCAAGGTAATAATTTAAAATCATCAAAAAAACTACACAATATCACTAAAAAGAAAAAATGAAAAGTTTTCTTAATGAATTTTCCCCATTATTACATTTAAAACGAACAGTAACTTGCATAGTCTAAAATGGAAATTGAAATATAAGTAAATAATAATATCGGCGCCTCCCATCAAGAGAAGACCGGACCGCCTGACATGGTATCTACAGAATACTTAAAGATAAGGATTTAGAAGTTGAAATGATCTATTCTATACTAATTATCCACATATCGGTAACTAAAGCATCTCTTTCATCTTATAATCGATTTAACTTAACTGTACGGGCTACACGGTTTTTATTCCGGCTGCATCATAGTTATATTGACTCACTGCATTTTAAAAGTCCAGTGGTAGGTACTAATGACAACTGATAAGTCATTATTACCATACATTTGCGTCCATAAATCGCAGACAGTTTTACGGTGTACTGTGTATAATAACGCGAGATACATCCCAGAAGTAAATATATTAAAATTAATAACAAACAACAAGAGAACATATGCGCACTTCAGCTGTACCTTTGTAATTCTGTCTGACTGGTTGAGGTGAGGTTGACTCACTGGTACAGTAATTATCGACGCGCCTTCGGCGCGGCCAGTAAGTGACCGGTTTAGATGACTTTGAGATGTACTGCTCATCAAAAATCTTAGTGGACTCTCTGCTCAAGAGAGTTAAAAAAAAATGTCTATATAAAGCGTTATATCGGGAGTTACCATCCAAATTTAACTCTTTCTAACTCAGGGCTGCTTCTGGGAGAAATTAAATTTCAAGAGTTCTCATTTTAAAAATGTGAAAATTTTCAATTCAATCTTAATTATTGTGGCAGCAACATATTTCACCATTTAAATTTACAGCACAAGAGAACACGTAGTTTAAACCTTCCCTGAATAGAGCTGAAAATGTACACATTGTCGATGTTACTTAGAAGCAAATTGGGTTATAATGGGTTAAATAAATCATTATAAAAGATGAAAACATACTAGAGCCGTTAATCATGGGACTCGATATTCATTACTTATTAGATTAATAGAAAAACCACGAAATGTCATCAGCTATGGCAGCCAGACCCCTTTCATTTCACATCATATTTTCTTCTTGTATTTAATAAGTAGAAATGCCTTCGCATCCTTCTTCGATATTTCAAGTTCGGGGGTAAATCGTGGAAAAAGAAACGAGAATCAGACCAAGCATGCTTTTTGTATCACAGCGACATTTTCGCGAGCAAGTTCAGGGAAAAGAAAATTTGGAACAGACCCAATAAAAGGGTTTCAAAACATCTCGCAAGTTCAACTAGTTCCATTAATGCTGGCATTACAAGAATTTCCGAAATGCGGTCGGAAAAAGCACGAGGAGACAACCACGGATCCTACGGCCTGGAATATTTAGTTCACTAGGGAGTCTTCGATTGACACAGCCAACAAAACCGGACGACTTGCGATACCCAACCCAATCCAACACCAGGACCTGTAAATGAAGTTACCTCAGAGTTCATCCAGATATGGAATCTGGGGCAAAGTGATCGTTGATTTTCAGACTATTTCAATGCAGTTATTTATCATTGTAGCAAAAGGCATGAGGCATTAGGTTAAATTGTTAAAATATTTTGGTTTAATCATTGGATAAAAATGAAAGTCATAGAATAAAACGGAAAAACGTAGATAAATCTATGTTTGAAAAATACTTTGAAGACACAAACCATAGAGATTTATTTGATGGGCCCTTCATAAATTCAGAGTTAAAAATAGATGAAAATTGACATCTTCTTCGTAATAGGAGGCATGGCCATCGCACGAACAATATTATTCGAGACGTATTGTCAATTTAAAATTAAATTTATATTGAAACTTTCAGGTTACAATGAGTAGCCTAATGTCAAAGTTTGCCTGAATCATAAATACGAAATTTTTATCGTAAACCGGGACAACATCCCAGGTTTTGAAATAATATTATGTTTGGCGCCCTAACAAGTTCCGGAACCAACCAAGAGAGGCGGCTATGTTTTCACCATACAGGCGATATAATTGACCCTCCTTACAATGAAACCCCTGGCATCTTTACCTTTTCTGACGAAAATGTATAGTTTTCTTTTCACATTGAAGTTCGTGAATATTAAACATTTCACTTTCAATGCTTTAAGAATATCTATGTAGCTTTCTTCATATTAAAGAGTTTTCAAAGTTCAATATTGTTTTATTGACATTTCCACTAGTTACAACTGAGCTGATAAAGTTACCCCATTTCCAAGGAATCTTTTCCTACTATGTTTTCAATTTTTTTAACGCATAAACTTTTACTTAAGTTGTCTTTTTTCACACATTTGAAAGTAGGCAGCAAAATTAATGGTTTATGATGGTTTCAAATCATTACAGTACTATAAATTAAAAGAAAGCTGTCGAAAAAGAAAAAAAGCGGAAAAACTGTCCCGGTTTACGGTACCTCAATATCCTCTCAGATATAAAACTTCATGTTTGAGATACAAATATTTGATGACAATTTTTGATTTACTCTATTTGCTCTGAAAATTTCAAGTTAGTTTAAGTTTTAAAGAAAAAGTTACAATAAAGAAATACGACGGGTGAGCGGGATTGATACGTCCTCTCAACGACCCGGGCTCAAATCCCGGCACTGGAATTTATCAGAGGATGATCAATCCCTACTTAGGTGCTCTGTAGGGTGCATTTCAGGAGCAGATCTTGGTTTTATGGCCCAACCACACCCTTACTTCCCCAGCCTTTCCTCTAATGACGCTACTTGTCGGTAGCCTCTACAAAATACCATATACATAATCCTAAATACAGTCGAACCTCGTTTATCAGGATAGACTAGGATCGGAAACGATCCGGATAAAGGAAATTCTTAATAAATCGAAAGTAATAAGAATATCAATTAAAACAGTAGTACTGCACTGAAATAAAAAAATTGCCATTTATTTATCATGATATCGACCGCAAGCACAACTCACTACACATTTAACTACTAACTAACTCGTATACACAAAGGAGAAATGTATTCAGTTTTTCTTTAGTAAGAAATCCTTAAATGTGACGTTTAGCCGCTGCATTGAAAAGTGTAATCTAATACGGTACTTTTCGTGGAATGGCCCAGATCTTTGATCCGGATAAATCAAATAGCCGGATAATTAAGGCCCAGAAAAACGAGGTTCTACTGTACTAAAAAATCTAGATGAAGGTTTCTCGGTAAACCTCCTGCGGCAGCCGCCCCATCCTGTTTGAACGTTTCGATAGCCAAATAAAATTTTTCTCATTTCTTCCAGTTTCTTCGATCCCTGAGAATGATAACAATATTGGCCGTCGAAACGTCGCGTAAGAAGAAGACGCGGAGCAACCGACTCTGGGGTAAATCCGTTCAAAAGAGGTTACCCTAGAAACTTTTATACACATCCTCCTGCGGCAGCCGCCCCATCCTGTTTGAACGTTTCGATAGCCACATAAAATTTTTCTCATTCCTGCCAGTTTCTTCGATCCATGAGAATGATAACAATATTGGCCGTCGAAACGTCGCGTTAGAAGAAGACGCAGAGCAACCGACTCTGGGGTAAGTCCGTTTTAAAAGGGGTTACCCGAGAAACTTTTATACACATCATCCAGCCGGGAAGCCTGAAAACATATTCACTTACTCCCAGGGTCACTTATGTCCTAGTTGACATTTAGCCGCACTAACAATTTCTCTCCATTGCTTCCTGTGAAAGCATATTCGAAGTAATTAATTAGCGCATATGATAAAAAGCGGAAAAATTACTCATAGGGACTTCAAACGCGATTGTATGGGCACTGATTTCAACTGGGAGTGTTAAGTTCAACCGATTCCAGGCCAGGGTAAACTTTAACGACGTGCCCTATTACGAAATTCCGAAAAAAAAACACGAGCTAAGATCACGAGACAAAGATTTTCGTTAAAAGGTCGACGGAAACGACACTTCCTCCACCGCTCCTTTTTTTTTGTACGCGACATAATCTGAATATGGTGCACCCCATAAAACTTTCACCTCCGCGAACACGCACGTACCGATTAAATTGATAAATGAACGGAGCGCTATAAAAGCAGTCATTATGAGATTTCGTCCAGCACAAGGCTTTTTTCCCCCCAATCTCCCTTCCCTCCGACGATGGAGAAGGACAAAGGATCTTCCACTCAAGTGGTGCGTTGGGAATCATATTTCGTAATTCCCCAACAATGGGACGGAGCCGCGAAAATCGCGGGGCTACACGAAATGGACGGCCGTGGCGGTTATGATGACGTCATCAGGCTGCCACGCATGCGCGCTCCAGTTTACGAACCATCTCCGTGAAATGAGAGATCGCTCGCATATATATTTATACATTTTTATTCGAAACATGGAGGTCGTGCGCGGCCATCGGAGCGAATAACGACATGGGCGGAGCTGCAAGATATGTTTTTTTTCTCTCTCTCTAGAACGTCTGTCTTGAAAAATTGTGATAGGGAAATGAAATCACGTCGTTTTTGTAGCGCACGAGGGATGACACAATAAGAAAAGACCTCTGTTAACGACATTCAATTGGTCATGATCGTAGAAAAAAAATCTGTCTCTCCAAGATTGATTTGGAGAGCTCAAGCCCTGGAAAATTTTTAATACTAATGCACATTTTTTAATCATCACCTGAGCTAGAAATGCTAGAAATGCCTCATAAAAATTATGGCGACGTAAGATATTAGATAAATGAAAGAACGTAGTTAAAATTTCTCAAGGTAAGATAAGCATTTAAAGATGTTTATCATTAAAAATATAAATAAACGTATGAATAATGACAAATTAAAAAGATGAAGCAGAGAAGAGATATAGAGCTGTGCCTTGATTGATTAAAAAGGTTTAGGCTGCTATCTTCAGGAAGTTTCCCCTAAAAAATTCATGTTGGCTATAAGCTAGTGAGAATGCGTCTCAAACAGGAACGGTAAGTTTTCCAATCTCTTGCAAGACACACAATATTGGTAAAATAAACTCCGGAGAGTTACCTAAATATAGACAACCTTAGCGATAAAAGACAGTTTAAAATTATTACGATAATGAGTGTGAGTGCATTTGTTGAAAAATAATACTACCAGAATAGATAGATAACACTAATGAAACAGTGAGATTCCCAGAATCAAAGGCTATAAAAAAGGATCCGGTGAAGTGGGATGAATCCCTTTTAAAAAATAATTAATGTTTTCAATATTCTGGTCTTTCACTTTCCACTTACTATCAAATGAAACACCCGAAAGAGCCATAAAAAAATCCACGACGAGCATATATCTGACCAATTCCTTTAACAATTAGCAGGTGTGGTATATATATCAATATCTTCCGCAACGCACGTGATCAAAACTTTAACGCAATATTTAAAATTTTACCTGAAGTGAACTAAAGGAAATTAATGCAGTTCCTTAGCACTAAACCTCACCCATCAATTAGGATATCGATTCAAATTACTCAAATGATTGTTTAGCAGCGCCTGAATGGTATGATATTTTTTCTCGTTATTTTTTTTCTCTTTTGATTTTTAAAAGCTTTATTGCTTTGAAATCTATGCACCTTTGAGGTACTGGTTTTTGTAACATGTAATTATGCCTTTTCTCTATCCCACGATTTTTTTTACATTTAAATGCTATTAATTCTGGTAAAATTCGTTTGTTTTTATTCGCAATTAATTAATGTATCAAGTTATATACACCATGAATCCTCTGTGTGATAATTTTTTCATTATCCCATTGAGTGTAACAATAATTTGTACTAAAATTGTCGCAATTTCCTACAAACGACCAAGACCACTCGAGGAGAATAATTTTAAAAATGTTCACTGAATGAATTTTATGAATTCCAAACACTTTTACTATTGTTGAGTGTGACCTTTTTTGCTCAGGTTTTCTTTCGTGTAAGTTGGCTTGTGGATAACAGTTTACGCCTTTGACCCAAGACGGTCGACGTATAGTCATTGGATCCGTTGTCCATAGAGCAAATGACACGGAGGAAAACCCAAGAAAAATTCAAATCACACCTCCCATTTCAATAAAACCAACGAGAGCCCAAAGAATGAAAAGAGCAAAGGTAATACCACTTTTGGGCGGTAAAATTACAGAATTAGGGACGGAAAAATGAGAGAGTGATCCAGAAATGACAGCTAAAATTTTCATTTTCAGGGTACCTGAAGGGCTACCGACAACACTACACCTCAGAGAGGCAGAAAAACGATCGTATATTTAGGATTAATGCGTAAATGTAAACATTATTTTTATAATTACGAGCCTACATGATGATGACCCCATTTTGACATCATATTACGGGTTGGGTTACCTTTTATTAGATTGTTACATACAATAGAGGAAAATATTCTCATTTTTGGAAAACAGCGCCAAAATAAATCTGTTACAACCAAAAATTTTAAATTTAAATCTTTTGTTCATATGGGATATCGTTGATGTATTATCAATAATTAAAATATACGAAATTACCATGGCGCTGAAACACACGACCTGCATGTTTTTATATGTATAACATCAACTTGAACTCATAACACCATAGAGATGACACCAAGAGGCTTTGAGAGCTCGCGCCGGCTGCGCAGAAGTGTATGTTACGATCCAAAATAAGCTCACGTGACCATGACCAGATGTCATAGCGACGCGATATTTATTACTCTTTCATCGTTGTGCATCGTAATGTTGTGGTATTAAATAGCTATGTTTACATTCGGAATACTCAGGTACGAATATTCATACGTATTGGTGTAGTTCAACCAAGAATATTCGATGCAAGAAGACCTGGAGAGACTGTCCCGCAGCGGAGTTCTAGCCCGGGCATTATTACCCTGGGGAAGGAAAGCAAGTAAATGATTGCTACTGTAAAGGATTTGAAGACGATGATGCCATTTCCATCATCTCATTTGCGCAGCTGTGAGGATCATTTCAAAATAAGTGCAGTATAATACTTTGTCTCGGGCGTGCATTCATGGAATCGACTAAATATAATGCAATGAAAATAAAACTTGGTGATTCCGCATAAATTTAATACTTTACGACCTAGATTTCGACGTGGCACGTCGATGTAT
Organism: Ischnura elegans; assembly: GCF_921293095.1. Taxonomy (NCBI): domain Eukaryota; kingdom Metazoa; phylum Arthropoda; class Insecta; order Odonata; family Coenagrionidae; genus Ischnura; species Ischnura elegans. Next base: position 103,643,454 of record NC_060247.1, read on the forward strand.
TCTCTCTCTCCGATGAATATGTACCAAATGATGACGTTCTACGTCAAAGCCTAGGTCGTAAAGTATTAAATTTATATGGAATGAAAAAGTTCTTTTTTTTCATTTCATTAAGTAAGTGCAGTATCATTAGAGAGATGTCCCAGTTGACGTCTCGATACGAAGAGCTAATGGCCGGGCTATCAATAATCAATTAACGTTGCGAAAAGAATGCGAAATAAAAGTCAAAATAAAAATTAACTACGAAAAAAACGATCTGGATATTTCCTTGCGGACTGATGGAAAACAAACACCACTGCTTGCAATAAATTTTATGGAAATAGCTCGCGCTCTATTCTCATCATGGTTTCCTGTACTCTGGACGCTTCAGTACACTTCAGACCAGACATCACAGGGACGTTCAATAATGAGACATAATGTCTCGGAAATCGGCGGACTGTGGACGTGACTTGATGCTGCTTACCCATGACACTCTTTTTCTCCGAAGTCGGCAGCAGCGATAATTAGAGAAATCAAAATCACTATCACTAACGTGATGGGCTGACCGCAAACGCAATAATGCACCATAATCAAGCCATGAAGTTTCATGTAGACGTGTCAAGGCTAGCAAGTCCAACAATGATCACGTAGAGTATAACAATCTAAACATATACGGACTTCATAATACCGTTGGACAAAGGTTTGCTGCGTTCCAAAGCCATAGCTGAATATTTAATCGATTTTCTCGGGTCATAATATTTTATTTTCTCAGTAAAGCTAGGAAATATGTTCACAATTACACATATTTTAAAAATAAAGCAGTTTCGCAAATTTCTCTAGTTGATGCGTTTTTTGGAATAGAGATGTTAAAAGACTGATATCCTGAGAATTAAATTTTAAAACACTTTGTTCTATAGTAGACATACGAGCTTATTTTAATTATAATATATTGAAATAAATTTAGAAAGCCATAATAAATGCTGGAACCTGGAATCTTTTTCTGTGAAATAATGGAGACTATACTCTTCTCAAATAAAACCGCGCATCTTTTTACAGTTCTCCAAAATGAAAAAGATTTACGTATCACATGCTGCCACTCATTCTTGAGTTTTTTTATACGCATTGTGAGTTACTTTTGGGCTTAACTTAACTTTCAAATTTTTGTTCGTAACGCAACCATTATTTGCCTTCCCAAATTCGGACATGGTTAGCAGCCATCGATTAACTAGTCACTCCATCAATTAGCTGCGATTAGAAGTTTTTTTCCAAGCGATTTTGAAAACTTAGTTTTACGAAAAACAGAGTGCATATTTATTTTTAAAAATCACCAATTTTTTAGGCTTTTCTGAGTCAGCGATTAAAAAGAGCTCCTCGCCTCTTCACAATATGTGGTACTTAAATGTATTGCTTATCGCTCGAGACACTTACGATCCTTTTATGATGGCTGTATTCGCGAAGAACAAGAAACGAAAGGCTCTCGATAGTCATATACTCGAATGCTATGGCAATCGGTAGAAGAGACTTCCCGTTCCCGGCATTGGTTAGCTATCATAAATCGAATGAAAAAGTCGATAACCGCCATCGATATCAATAGTCACTTTAGCATCGTCGACTCTGGCCTTAATGCAGTGGAATGACGAAATCAACGTCACCAATAGAAACCAAAAAAATGCGCATCCGGTCATCTTGGAACAGCCATCCGGCCACAGAACTCCATTTAAATACCTGCTGTTGAAAAAATTTTAATCAGCCCATATAATTATCTTTGATTGAATTTGAATTCAAATAACAAAATAATAAGAACCTATATCACAGTTTAAGTAAATAATTTAAGAAGCACTTTCCTCACATCCTCCGTTTGCGCATTTCTCCCACGGAAAATATATATTACCACCACCCTTATTTGGTGGCTCCAGTCTACGTTCACAAAAAGATAACTTAAGTAATCAAACTTAATAGAGAAAGCCAGGGTATATCAAGATGCATACAAACTTTCGAAATTTACTAACCTTAAATATCTGGGTAGCTGTATCATATCTAATGATAGGTGCACAAGGGATGTTAGAAGTAGAATAACACAAACAAAACAAGCTTTTATAAAGAAGAAAACTCTCTTTGCATAAAAAAAATGTTTATAAATCAACCCGGAAAGAATTTTTCAAAACGTATGCGTGGAGTACTATGTGCGGAGCACAGGTACTCATCCCACAGAATTTTTCTTTGGTTTTGGCGTACACTTTCAGATCTTCCAAGGACATTAAGTGATTGATTATGGTATCATTTCTACGATTTAACCTATACCCGATGTTACATTTCTTGAGCAGAGCTGACAGTGGGTTTATTGCCGAACAGAACCATAGTGGTGACACTGAGTCACCCTGAAATATTCCCCTTCGGATGGCCAGGGAAGACATTTTTTTGAGATTTCTTGAGCAGCTCAGAATAGATATATTTAAGAGCTACACGGAGAACATCACATTTGACCCAGAATTGCGGGAACTTATGGCTGAGATGATAAAAACCTGGAGGAGCAGCATATCTGACCGGTAATCGGAAGAACCGGATTCTAATCCCGGCAAACAAAATTGATTTTTTCATAGCCAATCATTTCATCCTTGGTGTAAACTTTTCAACCGTGCGCGTGACTGCGTACTAGGCTGCTTTTTATAAGCACCAGTGCTTTGAACTTCTTTGATGGGTTTACCGATGAACTCGGTAAACTGTTAGCGGTCTTGCGTTCTGATGGGCTGAAGGGAGGTGACAGCTACGGTTTATCTACGGAAAAAAGGACATGCCGAGTGATAGTAAAAGGGATTAAAAGCCCATCCTTCGAGCCATCGCGGAAACGATCGCTAGAAACAATAATTTTTACCGACATCATAGGAGTTGTCCCTCATCCTTGCCGGCCTCGGTGACGGAGGGGTAAAGTTTTCTCCTGCCAACCCGAAGGCCGCGGATTCGAGGTCCGCATGGGTAAGTTACCCTTATCCAGGGCATAGGGTGTATGTGCATTGTGCACGTTTGATTGTTAAACGTTATCAAAAGCCACGATGTAAAGGCAGCATAGTGCTGTTTTCGGAGGCGTAGAAAAAAATAAATGAATGTAAAAATGATAGTGTGATTCGGCTTACCACTGATTAGTGGTGTAACTGGCAGTATACCTGACCGCTAATCTGGATGTCCAGGTTCGATTCTCGGCAAAGAAAAATGATCATTTCATTGCGAATTATTTGATCCTTGATGTAAAATTTGCACCAGTGCGCTTACAAAGTTGCTTGTTATAAGCAGCAGTGCTTTGAACTCCTTCGATCCCCCCCCCCCCACCTCTCCTCTCTGACCCAACACTCACAAGAACACAACCCTGCCTCCGACGGAGCGGGACCACTTATGCCATTAATGGAACGGGAGATGACGGAAAGGATTTTTACTATGCGCGTACGTGGATAGTATGCGCGCCACTTTCACTGCGCGGTGGGAAGTTGCTCAGTCGGGTTCTCCCTTCCCCCGCCTTCAACCGTGTCTCTGTTACGCACGGCGATGCGTGGGTGGTTTTGAGCTTACGTAACGGTCCCCACCCACCCAGCCCCGGTCCTTCCTCGTGCCCCGCATGATGCCACGGGGCTAACGCGAGTTTCGTGGATGGCCCCGTAGTGCCCCCTCTCCCCTCCGAAGCGTCCTCTCACCTCTTCACCTTTCACCCCGATCGAACATTAAGTCGAATACACGCCGATAACCCATCAATTGTAAAGTCTTTTATTTTTTTTCACGCTAAAGTCCAAGGATTATTTGAACCATGTACTGAAAATTGGGGTCAGTGGCGCTCCCGCAGGGGACCTGCTCCTACCGCTAAGGTCTCTGTAAAACCGAAATTAACATTACATGTCAAAGTCACGGTTGTATTTGGTTTGTATTTTGTAACCAGTAGTTGTATTTTTACCTGCACATCAGGTACAGCTACTTAAAGGATGCACACATGTCGTAACTTGTGTGTCCTATTACAGGTTGCAAAATGTAGTGATTAAATTGACATGCTGGTAGCATTTATGAGGCCTGGTTACACGGTACATTAACCCGCACGAGTTAATGTCGGAAATGTGTGATATGTGTGATTAATGCGTGAATAAACACGAAAATGCACCGTGTAACCTACCAACCTCTGCGAATGCATGCAGAGAAAATAGAATCCGCTCTAATTTGGTTCATGCATTCGTACATGTTCTGTTCCAGTCCAAAAAAATCGGTCATACAAACAGGCATTAACTCGCACGTGTTAATGTATTGTGTAAACAGGCCTTACGCCAACGATCGGGAAAACGGCGGAACACCATTAAAATTCCTATTAATTCAAATTCATCACCCCAAAAATAGTACAATTAGGTATATACATCGTGGGCCTACAACAATTAATAATAATGGTCTGTTACAAAAATACATGCCCTGGATAGGGGCAACCTACCCAGGCGGGACTCGAACCCAAGTGCTTCGGTTTGACAGGCAAGGATTGCGAGCCTGGAGATTTTCTGAATACTTCAATATCAAGAGTATAACTGAAATAGATAAGTGCTACTTTGAGAGACAAAACTCCTAGTACCTCAAATCTCCTGCTGCATTTATTAGGCTAAGGAAACAAGCATTATTCAGCCAAATCTATGCTGGATGAATAATTCGCTCCTCCCGGAAAATCATATTCAGAATAATAGGCAAAGGATCTGAGTCAGAAAATAGCCAAGACCGTCACAACATAAACCTCGGTGAAGTAACTCTTGCTGGTAATATCGTACATAGGCTGTTAAATTATAATGAATTAAACACATAACTATTTATTTATTCTCATTTTTTCGCACCGTCATTATGCCAATACATCAAAAGTAATTATAATTGAATACCTTTATTCGTGCAATAATGGGCCACATTATTTCCTGATCAGCGGTTAAAAGTGTATTCCATTTTTATCAACAGGTGGCAGCAAATTTAACACGTATACGTGATCTTGAAGACAGGATTTCTCGTATTCAGGTACGTAAAATAAAGGAGCCACAGATGATGGTAAAAGTGATCCCTATAGTTGCCACTACTTCTGAAAATGATGACGTAGGAGAGACATTATGTAATGTAATGACATGCTGTAATTGCCACTTCCCATGAGAAAAATGATCATCTGCATAAAATTTTTCCATGCGCGCTGAACACGGAGAAAAGTACAAAAATTTGAGACGCAACGGGTAAAGGTGCGATTATTCACTATCCTCACGATCTATTCTCGAGTTCAGAGGAACAGGAAAGGATATTCAACAACCGAAATACATGTGAGCGCCTCAGTTTTTTGTCTTCACTTCTTTTCTTATGGGTGTGTTGCCCAAGCGGTACGAACTCTACGCTACGGGCCGTTTAGTAAATCTTTGGGGAGAGGTGCTTGTCACCGATCGGAATTATTCCGATCGGTGTCCATTTTGATCGGCCCATTCCAATTGAATAGCAACGCGATCGGAATTTATTGAGGTTTAAAATTTTCTTTCATATGAGCTCAACGTTGTGGGTCCTCGAAGTGAACATTTTTAAACACAAAAATTTCCGATCCGGATGCATTCCTAATATACCGATTGCAAGGAAAATCGATCGGATTAATTCCTATTGGTGCCAAGCAAATTTTTAGGCAGGTTTCAGGTTCAAATTGAATGAAAAATTTGGACTTCTATCAATAATCTTTAAATATTCACGGAGTAATTATCAGGGGTACAATCCCGGTTCAATCCTTTGCGTAGGGACGATAACGGAGTCGAATGTAAATATCAATATCAGTAGCTTTCGCTAGAGATTGATTACAGCGCTGTCGTTAGCAGATGCAACAACCGAGACAATAAAAAATATTGCGTGCATTTTTACCGCTGGAAAATTAATTATTAACAGCTTTGAATTCAATGAAAAGTAGCAAATAGAAACTAAATATATTTTGGAAAAATCCATGCGTGGAGTGAGAAGAGCTAAATTTTCACTTCGATCCGAAATATATATTATTCTTCTTCGGTATTCTACTCATTTCTTTACTGCGCCTTTTCCCCTAAGTGTAAAAGTGGCACTCTCTCACCTCTATGATCGCAATCTCCCTGTGAAACTAAAACACATAGTCCCAAAAACTGATCTCCTACCTTCCCATATCCAATCCCCTCAAATAAACCTATCCTGATATGCCTTGACTCTAAAACCAATTGATTGAAACCAATAGGAAAGAAACAAGCAGAAGAAATCCTAAGGCTGGGAATTATTTCAATAACGCAAAGAAATACACCTCGTGCGTGCGTACTCATTTGAAACTTTTTCTCACACACAGTAGGAACGTCTTTACCCGTCAAACAAATGGTTACAATTTTAAAATATGACGCAATTGCGACGCCAAAGGTAGAAGTGCAATTGTTTACTATCCTCACGATCTATTCTCGAGTTCAGAGGACCAGGAAAGAATATTCATCCACCGAAACACATGTGAGCGCCTCAGTTTTTTGTCTTCACTTCTTTTCATATGGGTGTGTTGACCAAGCGTTACGAACTCTACGTGCGTTTGCAAAGTTTGAACTTGCACAGTGGATGCGTTTTGATCTTTGGGGAGCTATAGCATCCAAGTAAAAAAATAGAATATTGAAATAAAATTACTTAAATAAATTTCTAGCCATGCGGTAAACGCATGATGTAAGGGATCTTTTAAATAGCAAAGAGGGAAATAAACATGTATATCGTTTTGACTCACGCAATCGCTGTGGGATGTTTTGAGGGGGCGATGGTATCGGGCGCACGATTGAGAATGGCCTGGTAGCCCTTCCTGCGTCACGTAATCACCTCTATCGTTCTCGGGATCACCTAACTCACTTTCTAGCCCATTCAAAGGCAGATAACGTTTCGGTTGAAGGTGGGCGGAAGGAGTGATGGGTGTCTTCATCGCGTCCCTTGTACGTGGTGGTCCCTTCAGACGTAATCGGGTGTCGCCATGGCGCATAACATATGAACTTGCCTCACCTTTAGACGCCTTTTTGTCACCAACATCGAGGGTCATGCATTATGTGATTCAATGGTCATGATAAAGAAATCTAAGTGGGCATCCTAACCCATTGGCCACTTAAAAATAAGCTGTCTTCCTATATAAGGATGTGCGTAACACAATAATTTTCAATTTGCAATTTTTATTAAGGGTGTTCTATCCAAATTCAAAAATCCAAATTCAACCGTCGCCGGATTTTAGTTGCGAAGTCGGCCGCAACGGCCAGTGGAATGGGAAACCTCCTTGGGCGGAGGGGAGTGGTCGCTGAACGAAGGAAAAAAAGGAAAAGACGAGGGGTCGAGCTTCGCTCCGACCGAAAAAAACACCCGGCGCTGTATCAAATTTCACTGCGGAGGTGCGATATTGAGAGTGGTCGGGATTCGGAGGTTGATTTTTGCTCCCTGGTGGCATTAGTCCCATCTCAGCCACTCGCTTGACGTTTCTTAGAAGAATCCAAATACGCACGCTCTCGACGAGGCTGGTAAGTACGGCCGGCTTCTATGAAGAAAGGCGATTACTTGCATTGTTCTCTCCTTATTCGACTCCCCCTCGAACGGGAGAGCTGGTCAACGTTCTCATCTCAAAATTGTTAAGTGTTCTTCAAAGCATCGTCAAAGTCAATTACGCTAACCGAAATGCGCGTACTTCGTGAAACTTTTTTTTAACGTACAACTTTACATTTTTACGTTATTCCTCAGTATGAATGAAATAGTAACCACCCACGTACATTTGAAGACGTGTATTCAATACAGTTACTTTCCGAAACATGTTTATTCAGTAATCGTAGCGCTACAGGGAGAACACTAATGAGAAATATGACAAATAATGAATGAACGAAAATTGATTTTCAATCATCTTTAATATTTATTGATTTATATGGTAAGAACATCGTAAATTGCATATTGCATCAGACATCACATACAGCTTTAATGAAGCCAATAACCCTGAATATATCGCATCGGGTAATATTGACTTTTTCTTGGATGTTTTTTTAACAAAATGATGCCGTTCGAACTAAGAGTTTTTCTGGTCTCTAATTTCTTGTAATTCTGACTGAAGTAACGTTTAATATTCAAAGTGTTCCCTAGTTTTGCTGCAACCGACGTTTTGACCCGATGCGACCGAAAGTGCTACAATTTATTCTCGCTACCGATCCATCGTGGAGACGATTAAAATTCATTCGCTCGAATTTGGCTTGATGAAATCGCCGATGACTCATCTTCCTGGAATACACCCATGTGCAAAGTGTGTATAATGAATCATCAGCATTTCGCCTCTTTTTGCGCAGAATTATTAGATATAATTGTGAAAATCACAAATCTCTACTTTAATTCTGTTTCTGGAAATTATGCAAGAGATCGTGATACAAGCAGTTCAGTGAAGATGAATAACTGGCTCTTATTAGTCTCCTTTTTCTCTCAGGTGCGTATAAAATTTCCCATGTTGATATCAGGGAGATTTGGAGCAAAGAAGTCTATCAAATTTTTTCCCGTACACTGAACTATCGGATTTTTTTTCTACGGTGCATTAGTTTTTATGACCTCAGCACTAGACTAGAAAGTAAGAAAAGTGACTAGTAAGCTGCAGTTACTGAGTTCATTAATAAAATATCCAACAAATTTGAATTTGCAAATACACCATCAGAGTGCATCACGATCCTTGAGCAACTTATACCATTTCGAGGCCGATGTCCTTGAACGCAGTATCTATCAAAAAGCCAAAGAAATATGTTATTGAAGTCATTGCTGTGGTGGATGCTAGGAAATTTTACCTACAAATTGAAATTTATATGGGTAGGTAGCCAGATGACCTTTCAAAGAATCCAATTCACCTCATGAAATTGTCACACGCTTAGCAGAGCACATTGGCTGCAGAGGAAGAAATATTACCAGTGACAGTTAGTGTACCAGCATGCCTTCAACAGTAGAACTTTATCAAAAAAAGATTGAATATGGTAAGGACGATGAGTAAGAACAAAGCAGACGTTCCTCCTGAATCTCCCCCAAGAAAAAATAGAACCTTTCATCATAGGCGAGGGGCAGGGGGAGGGCAATTGCACCCCCTCCAGAAGCAAAAATCGCAGAAGTCCTTAAGCAAAATCGGTACTGAATCGAAACGAAAGTATTCAACAAATTTCCTTTAAACCCACGAAAAATGATCTGCATTAGTAGTTATAAGATATGTACTTAACTAAAATAAAAATATTTTTTCTATGAAATGATATCAGAAACTAATAATGCGCTGTTATAATTTTCTTAAAATATTTTTTTCATTCACCTTTTCCATGCTAAAATGTCACAACTTGGCTTGCGCCCCCTTCTAGACTATGGCTTGCCCCCCCTAGTTATGACCCTGGGTATGCCCTTGTCTTACATCCTTCCCTTTTTGCTTTACTCCCGACATTTCCGCGTTGTAATACCTACGTTTCAATAAAATCCATGTAGTATTTATTTCTGCCATTATCCATGACGCAAGTATTACTGCCTCAAGTGGTAACAAAATGCTTCCTGGCATTATATCATTTTACAATACTGTCAAGGGGGTGTGGATTCAAATGATCAGCTTTGCTTAAATTATCGCTGGACGGTATGAAAATCGGCCCTGACACCATTCCTGCTATTTCGTTTTTAAAATGACCTCCTAAATCTGAATATTAACTCTGTTTTTCTCCATCACCCACCATTTTCGGAAGAGCCTACAATTTTTACCACTTTTCGGTCATTTGGAGAAATTAAAAGGATTATTTTAGCATTTAAATTTTTTCTAGGGGTTTTGAGGGGTGCAAAATTCTGAAAAAATAATATTAATGGTAAAGATGTAGATTTGAGGGGAATTAGTCTCCGTCAAGTGTGTAAAAACGTATTGAAAATGACCAATTTTGCCATTTTTTCGCAAATTTTCACGTATTTAAAAATATTTCCAGCTTCTATTTCACATCATCCTCCCTGAAAGATAATAATACAAAGCAGCAAGAAACAGCAGTATTAATAAAAATATTTTGCTGTTTAGCATAGCAGCAATAATTAAAATATGTAGCAATAGCTCGGAAGATTCACTTTACTACTCTGGCCCTCGCAGTGCCTCTCCCGCTCAGGCTTGGACGGCAATTTTCTTGATTTCGCAGCTAAAAAAAGAAAAGTAATACTTTCTAGTTCCACGAAGAATGTAAAACTGAGATTTTATAATTTCATTGGATTAAAAAAGTATTCTTTCTCCTTAATCATGGAATTCCGCAAAGTATCAGCCTCTAAAATCAATTATGTATATTGAAGTTGTCATCATCTTCCCTCGGTATACCTCTAGCGATCGCAGAGTCAACTCTTTCGGTGTTCTGGACAAGGATCCTTTTTTTCCAAGTAATTTAAATAGTGCAAAACAGTAAAAAATGTTTTGCTCCGGCTTTTTCCAGGTGAATGTTAGTATGTGGGCTTGAGTTGTGAATATTACCGTGATTTAATATGTAAGTAATTAAATTACACGTGCGTAAAATCATCGTCATCGCTTCTGCTATGTTTGCGGTGAATTGACTAAAACATCGCAACAATAATCTCTTTCTTTAATTCTTTAAACTGCTTATAAATTTTTCTCTGGCTGCCAAATTGGCGGTCAGGGCTAGGATTAAGCTCCAAGTGTTTGCTGCACCACTTGTTACAGTAATTTGACCAAATACTTGGAGAAACTAATGTAACATATGGTACGAAGTTGCGCCTATATGGATGCCAATCTCTTACAAAAGGGCATAAAAATCTTTTCCAGTAGGACAAGAGCGCCAACACTGAAATTAATTTCTACGTAAGATGAAGGCTTGGTTTTTTTACTGTAATTAACTGCATTGTTGATAGAAATTATGATGCCATGTGACCCAGAAAAATGGAGACTGTTTATGGATTCGTCAAAGACAAGCTTTGAAGTGGTCCTGTTGGCCAATGGGAATGAGTTACCTTCTATCCTATCTGCATACTCTGCTGATATGAAGGAGACGTACCGGTATATCATGTAATCCTTGAGAATACTAATTATCGTGATTATAATTGGTAAGTTTGCGCTAATCTGAAAGTTGTCGCTCTACTCACGGGACTGCAATCAGGCTTCACGAAATACTGCTGCTCCCTTGAATACAACAGCCGCGCCCGAGAAAACATTACATCTTACGGAAATGGCCTCTGCAAGAAAGCTTCACTCATGGTTATGAAAATGTCGCCCATGTTTCCCTGGTTCCGACAGAAAATATTCACTTGCCACCATTGCACATCAAACTAGGACAGATGAAATACTTTGTGAAAGCAATCGACAAGACAGGAGCTGAATTTCAATTTTTAGCTTAAATTACTTGTCTTAGTGACGCTAAAACCAAGGAAGAAATTCTTTTAGGTTTTTAGAAGACTTATTTTAATTCCCACTTTCTTAGCACTCCTTCATTACTTACACATTCGATCAATTTTATCTTCATCATTCTTCGGTGGCACCACATTTCGAATGCTTCCAATCGTTGACTTCTCTGCTGCTATCAACGTCCAAGCCTGACTTCCCTAGAGAATCACACTCCATATGTAGCGTATGATGAATTGCTTCCTTACTTCTATGCTTGTATTCTCATATGTGAGAAGATTCATCTTTTTGTAGTAAGCCCTCTTCGCCAGCGCTATTCTACTATTTCTTTCTTGCTTCGTCCATCGTTGGTAATTCGGCTTCCCAGGTAAGAAAATCTCTTCTAGCTTTTGATTTCTTACCTTAATGTTTGTCCTAGCCTCCTCTCTTTTACTACATACTAATATCTTAGTCTTCCTTTTGTTGATTTTCAACTGATATCTGGCCATTTTCCTTTCTATATTTGTCAAAGTCTTCTTAAAATTCTTCTCTGTCTCGGCTATGATTGCTATGTCGTCAGCGAATCATAGAATACTATTTTTCTCAGTCAATATTGACACCCAAACCCTTCTCCTTCCAATCACCTAAAATTATAAGGTTTTCTTCACGTCTTACCTGTTTGATTACTGCGGTGATATCTTCATAGACGCCTTAAACTTCTTCATCCTAGTAGTCCGTCGTAGGTATGTTAACATGTACCACTACGGTATCTACCGGCTTAGTCTCTAGCTTTACCATAATTATCCTTTTATTTTGGGCAGAACCTTTTTCCCTGAATTTCTATCGTATGCTCCCTATCTTTTACATAATTAACGGAAGGAGGAATATTTCTCGCAATTTTTCAAAGTAAATTAGTAAAGGCATTAGAAATAATTTATCCCCTACGAAATTAAAGCGGGCCAAATATTGGCAAAGTCGAATCCATTAGTTCGGAATCAGACATAACTTAGTCCCAAGAAGATACATTGAATGAATAACACGCCATTTGTACGTTGAAGATGTTGTTATATCATTGAAATCTAGGTCACAATAACTTTTCTTATAATCGTGGAAAATTGCAAGTGTTTGTTTCAATATGGAAAAATTCCGCTCCATAACGTTTGAATCTTCGGATTTTATTTGTAAGTTGAATTAAGTATATGTTTTTATGTAGAGCGTTTGAAAATCATTAATCATTCTACCAAATAAAGTTGTTAAGCATGGAACGGCAACTAAATATTATCTATCGTACAGTGGTTACAGTTATTTGTGAAAGAGGATACTCCTGCGTCACATGCAAAAGGTTTTGTGCTCTCATTCATACAAAGTACTGCGTCGAAAAAGCAACTTTGTACGCAATCACGCGCACGAGTGCATAGTTAAATACACTAGTGCATAGTTAAATAAGTATGATAATCGACATGAAAAAATCATTTGACTAACCTGGGATTCGAACCCGGATATCCCCGATGGCTGGTCAAATATGCTACCAATTATACCTCGAAGCAACCTTTTTCCTTGAATATGAAATTCTCCTTTTACTTGTGTCTAAGATTCGCCTAGAAAAAAATTACTTGGTAATGTAGCTGACCGGAAATCGGGAGGATCTGGGTTTGAATCGCGGCTAAGCGAAATGTTTTTTTCGTGGCAAATAAGTCTTGGTATATATGTATTCTCATTCATGTTAAATAATAGTGGAGTATAAGAACTAAAATTCCCTTCGGAATTAATAAAATGGGAAACATATCAAGTAGAAGACCTAACTTCAATGCAGGGTTCCATCCCGGAAGGGTCATACAGTTTACTGAGGGGTAGAGAAAAATTGATCGGGTAATGCTCCTGAGAAATTTTAGTTTCTTCCCAAAGACTACAACCGCGCTGCGGTGATGTTAGTATCATTCTAAACTGAAGAATTTTTAATGAAATTACATTTATTTGTCATAAATTTCTGGACGCATTATTATGCCGAAGAATTTCAACAGTTAAATATAATGAGTCTACCTGATCCTGTGCACTAGTATTTTATATGAAGTCTCGCATATTTATATCGCAATGTGGTCGTTTACTCTGACACGAAATCGTAATTTTAGTTAATAATTCGGTCGATGGATGGGCAAAAAAAACTAACTACCTCGTTCAGTCATTCTCACAAAAATTAGAATTTGAAAAATCGCGGAAGTTGCCGCCCACTTCCGAGAAATGTTGCATTCATCATCAGAGTTTCGGTTCATTACGACCTGTAGTGAGAACCATTCATTGAGAGAATCAATCGCTCAGAAGAGTGTAAGCAGCACGTGAAACAGGTTGTTGGTGAGAGATATACCGCGAAGTTAGCTTGCATAACTTCACTCGAGCGAAATAAATATCCCACATTCAAGTTTTATCCGTGTGTATTGTTTGTTTTCTCGTCATTCCTGCTACACAAGTAAAATTCTTGCCTTATACTTGTAAAACTGGTTCGCAGGCAGGATCTCGTGTATCTATTTTTTGCATACAACAAGCATATTTACGTAAATAGGAGATAGTTAACGATTAAATTCGGTTATCTTGACGTCATCGCTGTATTACATCGACCAAACATCAACCCCTGCTTAGTGATACGGTGGTTCAAGTTCAAATTCTTTCTTTTGGGTGACTCACGAAATAATTAATAATAGTAATTTTAATGATAAGAATATTTTTATAAGAAAATAACTTTTCGAAGTTTTCCCCCTCGGTTGCAAGTTATCGAGAAACATATATGTCGGAAATGCAAGACAAATAAACCAGCGTGATACTTTTCATATCGTGTTTTGATGACATAACGGTTACTTTTGAAAATATTTAGACACGAAATGAAGATATGCACGTTATATTACCTACTCGGTGAAATATTTATTCTTGATTATCGTCTGCGAGAACTTAAAAGGCAATGGTGTAACCTAGAATCTAATTGATAATGTGCAGTACATTCTCTATATTCATCTTATTTTCAATGCTTGCTTACAAAAAATTATTATATTATAGTCATAGCCAATACATTATCGAGAGGTACTTACTTAAAAGCAGTTTCTCCTTCTGCAGTGTAAATAACATATTGTTGCAGGTTTGTAATGACTAAAATGGTTAAAATAATTTGATAGTCTATTTATTAGCTGCATCACGTTATTAGAGATTTTACGTGGATGAAAATACGTGTCTAAAGATATACAAACTATTAATAATGAAGCATACTTCAAAAGGATTTATATATTCACCATTATTCCTAGTACTTCTTTTCCACCTTCCCACATAAGATATGCTTCCTCTTTGATTTCCTTTCACTTTCCATGCATAAGAACAGAAAACTTGAAAACTCGCGCTAGCCCCGTTTCAAACATGCCGCTCGCAACACAAGAACACAGGGCTTCGGATAATAACGAAATGAAAACTGTTGGCCTGCTGAGTCAGACGGGCTTCTTAGGTCGAGGAAAGCATAGAGGAAAAAAAACAGATGGAGGGGACCCAAGAGACGATGGAGGGGAGGTAGTGAGAGAGACTGCTGTGGGGTGAGAAGCTCTTTCACCGAGAGTGGGGGGTCATACAGCAGCGCCATGGAAGAAAAGATCGTAGGCGGTTGACGTTGAGAAAACACGCTCGGGAAATTGGGCTATAGCGTGGTTATTACAAAGATCACATTGATGAAACGTATCTTATTTCCAAGAAGAAGGAAGAATGTTCTCATTTCCCAAAAAAAAAATTCAAATCGCGCTTTCTACGTGGTAGAATTACATCGAGAAAACAGGCGTTTTATTGTGTTTTTCAGCGCCAATAACTAATTAACAAATGCTTTTCAAATATTTTTTTTTCGCTTGCCGAGAACAATAATCTTAGCTTAAACCATATCCAAAACAAGTTCTCTCCAGAGTGTATAATAAGCGAGCAAATGGCGAGCAACCTGAAGTCTGCAGAGCCGTTTTTCGCGGAGGTATAGAACACCCTTAAGTTCGACTGATTCAGGCGTTATATAGTGGAAAATAGACGTATTGAAATGAAAGGTAGTTGCACTTATCCACATGTAATTTAATTCGTATGATGCGTTTTGGCTCATGGAGTCATCATATGGTAAAAGGTCTCATCAGACGCTTCGTACGCAAGTCAAGTACGTACGTCAAGTGCAACTACCTTGCATTTCAATACAATTTAATTCCAGTTATTCAGTTGATCACCAACGATACTTTTTCATAAGTTTTTAACGAGCCACCAATTATTTTCTTGACCTATCTCCCCCTCTTTCTGGGTCTTTCGCGAAGACTTCCAAGCGTATCGTCGTTCAAGAATCATGTTAAGTTGGAAGCGTTGCATGTAAATGCATGTTGCATGCGCGGCGACGGATAGGCGTCTATGAATCTAAGCAAGTATGTTTAAGGTAGTTTGAGCGAAAAATCAATCATCATAGTATTCTATGATTTTTATCTCATTGTAAAGAAAAAGTCTTGATCTTTCCAGTGATATCATAATATACACCCCTTACCGGGCTAAATTCAGAGATATTTGTGAGCAAAGAGTAGCTGATTTACATGGCATAGATAGGAGCCATGCGCTTTGGCGACAGAATTTATTTAAAAAGAATTATTTCCCGTTCATAGAAATCGACAAAAAACTAACTGAGTGTAGTAAACTTTATTTATGAATTTTTGGTTGCATTAAAATTATAGGTCACCGGTAGTATAATAAAAATATAAAAGAAAAACTTTTCGTCGAACAGGCATTGGAAGCGTTGTATGTAAATGCATGTTGCATGCGCGGCGACGGATAGGCGTCTATGAATCTAAGCAGGTATGTTTAAAAACACAATTTCAAAATAATGCAAGCGTGAATTGTGTGTGCTCCCCTAAAAATTCCCTATCATACTACATGATACATGGAGTTATTTTGTCTGTTTCAAGACTAGCGTGAAACATAATACACTGTAGGGTAGGGGGAATAAGAGGAGCAGAGAAGAGTAAAATCGTAATGCCACGGTATTCCAGCAATTGTTTCCAAAAGGCGGTATTATAGTTATCGTTTTCATTTAACAAGGAATTTTTGGACCAGAAGGCCCTTGGAGGAAGCCCATTTATGTGGGTTGCAATGGATTCCATTCTTCATGAGGATGTATCGTGAACGAGGACGTTCCAGACCTTCGTTTGACATCGCTAAAGAGAGCAGATCTGTCATATAAGTCGTAAATCGTTTTGGGATGTGTTGCAATCTCAGTGATAATCATCTGAACTACAGTCAGCGTTGCGTTGGACCTTCTCTCGAAGGATCACTCCCTACGCGGTCACCCGGCCGCGTTTTCTGTATTACAAGGGTGATGATTACACGACCTTGCTAACGTCTGAATCAATCAATCATTTTTCATGAATAATTTCAAATAGTGTCGTGAAGTATATTTTTATTCTAAAGTTTTTCTTAACTTCACTTAGGGTCTTACTGTCGTTTTCTATAGCGATAATAGCGCATTCCCAGAGAAGACGCCGACAGCATATCGAATATAGACACCTTTTCACATAAATATTACATTAGATCTGCGAAAACATAACGACCATGACAAATAAAAAACTTAGGAACTTCAACATTCTTTACCCGGACTTTTTTTTCGCAAATTGAAGAAAAAACGAATGATAAATCACGCTATTTAATTGTAAACGGGGCTTCATTCGACTCGAACTGTAATAATCCTTGAGAGTATTTAAAAAACATCTACACCATTTGGTCTAATTTTTCATTTTACAGTGGAAAGATTTAATCCCTGGTATAAGTATTTTTTCAGACAAAGGTATAGAAAAATAAGGATTTTAGAATAGTTAGTTAGGTTAGAAGAATTTCCCGGAGGGGAGGAGTGGATACATATTGTGGGAAGTAGGTATATTTTGGGGTTTTATAATTGATAATAGGAGAAGTATGCTAAAGGATGAATCACCCAACCATTTCGGGGTAGGGTTCGCCACCAATGACCCACTCCCCTCCCCCGCTCGCTACGGCCTTGACCCGCCGAGTCACAACAGAACCTCGAACAAAGTTATCCTGCATTCCCGAATTCGGGCTCAAATTCGGATGAAGCCGCAGATTTATCCAAATAAGGAAATTTCTTGGAAGTTCAAAAAGTGACCACCTTCGGCGCGCGAGTAATGGCTCACTTAAAGACCTCACTTCCATGGTAAACGGCTCGTTTCCATGGTGTCATTGGTTTTGCTTCGAGCTATTGACTCATTGAACGATTCGCTGGAAGATCCAACAACACTCCGAATAGCTTCGGCTCTCTGTGATTTATCGCTAGGTAACTGCTGGGCTGTAATGTTACTTATAGTTACAATGATGGTACTTATTCATTTATTCCTGTATCACCGAAAACAGCGCTGTTGGCAAAAAATATAATTTTTGGGAATATTTTGTATTTTATGTTTTCCCTTTTTTAACTATATTTTAGCCGGCTTCGGAGGTATCGGGGTTAAGTCCTCGCCTGCCAAACTGAAGGTCGCGGGTTCGCGTCCCGCCTAGGTAGGTTACCCTTATCCACGGCACGGGCGTGTGTAAATGTTCTTCATTGTTGGTTGTTAATTTCCCATTGTAAAGGCCGTAAATGCACTGTTTATGGGGCAATGGAAATAAATAAATAAGTGAATATGAAATGGAACTCTTTTGCTGCACTGTCTTGTTGCACTGTAGTCTTGTCGTCATCAATCACAACGAGTAAGTGAGTTGAGTTAATGATTTTATTTTTGTCCTATAAAATTGCTTTTTTTCTTATAGTGATAGGCCATGTGTCCCAGAGCAATAATTAACTTTCTAAATTAAACTTTGTGTAACATGGTCGTTTTCATTAGGGAATACAGATTAACCCCACAGATAGAGAAATAAAGGGTAGCTGGAGGGAAGGAATTATATTTATTATTAAATTATTACAACTAGGCCATTGGCCAGGTGATAACGTGAAAATATGAAGATGCCATGAAAAAAATGGAAACATAATAAGAAACCCTTGAAACCTACTTCTTTAACCTTTTTTTTTAAAATAAGTAACTTTTTCGGGAAGGGCTCAAATATTTTTGCTGGTAGGTCGTTCCAGTCCCATATGGTATTATTCAAGAATGAGAACTGCTTTACATTTTTCCTGTATGATCGGCAGTTTATCTTGAACAGGTGATCATTTTTCAAAACATGCTTGGTTTTATAATTTTCTTCCATAATTCATCCCATTTTTTCCTCACTCATTATTTGGTACATCCACATAGCCTGCTCCTTTTCCTCCTCCCGTGTAAACTCTCCCATTCAAATACTCTAAGCACGTCTGTAAAGCTCTCTGTTTTTGTGTTTTCCCAACAGATACCTAGCAGCTTTCCTCTGCACCTTCTTCAAGTTCGTCGCCTCTCCTTCATTATGTGGGTCCCACACAAGAAGTGCGTCCTCCAAAGTTGGTACAGTCGGAGAATTTCAAAAACATATTTTTTGCATCACGTAACAAGTGTCACAACAAAACCGATTGAACTATCAGCATTTTATAGTAAGTGAAATGTATTGAAATTAAAAAAAATAAATCAATGCATCGTTCGGCTACAAATGGTAATTATGAATGTATTTCCTTTGTCTGACGCCTAACGCCGTACTGATGGAAGAGTCAGCTTTTTGCCAATAAAGTCATCAACGCTGAATCATCATGTAATAGATCAAATATTACATCAAATATCATGCGGGTCCCAAACAAGAGATGCGAACTCTAAAGTTGGCTGTACCAGAGTTTTTTAGGTTTTCTCTTTAGTGGTCTTGGTGCTTCTTCTGAGGTTGATCTGCTCCTTAAAGCACGCGGGTAACCTGTCGTGCGAATGACAGCCTAAGGCATAGGTAAAAGACGTAACGAGGACGCCCGCAACCAAATGTAATGGGCGCCCACCGAGAACGCTCCCAGGCAACGCCTCCCACTCCACCAGCCAATTGCAGAGGAACAATGGGAACGATTTTTCCCTTGGTCACGGCCGTGACGGGCGATTGATCAATTAATTAAATTAATTCAATTAAGTGCCGGCAATTGACGTCAGGCAATCGCTTAAGGCAGGCGTCACGCACCGTTTAAACCTCTTCCACTTCCATTTTCAACGTCAGCCTTTCATTTATGTGATCTCTCTCCTCGTAATTATGTCACAACAGCAATATATGATAATATCTTAGCCATTTAGTTAGCACCTTTGAGTGTTTGGCACCTGGCGAGTTTAAGAAACACATTTTTCGCATCTCGTAGTAAGTACCACATAAATATCGACATCACACACAGCATTTTTAAGTGGATAATATGTATTAAAATAGCTAAAAATTTAATAAATCCATCATTCGGCTACAAATGGTAATTATAGACGTATTTATTTATTTCAATTTATTATGTGTGAATGTATTTGTATTTTTATGTTTGTTATATAGAGTCACTGTAAACTGGCAAGTAAGCTGTGTGTAAGCAATTTACTAAATAAATAAATGCCTTTGTCGCCTGACGCCCAACGCCGTACTGAGGAAAGTATCAACTTTTTGTTTGATAACAAAATCATCAACGTTGAATCATAATGAAATAGATCAAATATTACATCAAACTATCGATTAAATAATAAAAAATTAAAAGACAGAAAGGCTTTAAAAATAGAAGTAAATGCACATTTTACAAGAAGATGATGAATAATTATCTCGGATACCCCACCAAATGATGAATATGAACAAAATACTGATAAATGTGATGAATTAACAGTTGCTAGTATACGAATATCTTAATTATAGGAAATTAAAATGAATTTTCTTCCCCATCCTAGTGGTTTAAATACCGTTTACTATTGCACTATATCTACTACTGCACAATAGCCGTCGATCTACTCCATTTCAAGTACTTGACATTATTTCTTCCAACATGTTGCTTGAAAAATATTTATAAATAATCAAAACTAAAGAAACGATAGTAAAAGAGGAATTTACTACTATAGATGGTATTTAAGAATATGATACAGATACTAAACAGTAAAAGGACTCAAAAGCTGCAGTTCGGTATAAAGCTTAGCCTTTTCTGCACCTTACAATTTCATTCTCATTCTGAGGCATTTTAATCAGCAATCATACATTTACTCTGTTGTTTTAAAATATAAGGTATCATTTGGCTAAAAAATAAACTAAACATAAAAAACATGTTAATAGATACACAATCCTTTATAAGATAATGAAATACGATGTCGATATGAAATACGATACGGTGCATGCATCACAATTTTCAAATATATTCCAGATAGCTTTTTAAATTGACAAAAAAATTAGAAAAAAGGTTTCAATTCAGTTTTACTTCTATTTAGGAGTAGGAGCTGAAGATATTTCGGTAAAAGTAGCGTATTGTACAAGGTGATATATCAAGTTTACATTAGTTCAAACAATCAAGATAACTTTGGATGACATTCATTCCCTAGTTGCTTCGACGGTAAAATTTTATAGGCTGAACTTTTCAGCGAGAACATTCGAAATTCCACACCGATTGAATAAATCATAAGTGAATGCACTAATCATTCAATTAGTACGATAACTACAATCCTTAATCCCCAAAACTTTCCGCATTATTAGAAATAAGCAAAATTCATTATTTATAAAACTCCAAAAATATCGACAAACGTAGTGAAAAGATCAAATCAGGTGAGACAATTATATTCTGTATCAGCAAAATAACTTTTTTCCAGTTCTTTTTCATAAATTGGTTTACTGCGCACAGAAAAAATTATATTCGTGTACCTAAGGGCAAATGAATTAACTGAGCGATCAAATTCAAAAATGCATCCCAAACATTTTGAAATAGCTGCTCACACAAAAACGAAAGTAAATGCATCTATCAACCACAAAAAATAGGAGTACATATCAATCAGTTTGCAACGTCAATTAGAGCGAGGAAATCAATCACGCAGGTGCAGCCTTTAAAGAAATGGATTTTGAAATAAACGAGTCCGAGAACTCAAATTCAACGTACAACGGGTAGCATAAAAAATATGAACAATAAAAAAAGAGTAGCACCTTTCCTAAAATACAGGATATGGTAAAATGTATCAACTCTCTAAACACTAATATTTTTTAGGGAGTTACGCAAAGTGACGCCAGAAAACTTCATTTGGAGAGCTAAAAATTGATGATCATGTTTTGTTCCTGAGGGCATGGAAACTGAATAAAAAATCACTTCTTAATATGCGTCCTGTATACTCCAGAAGTCAAATGGAGCAAGGGAAATCTCGTTTGCCACAATTGTCAACAAAAGCAATATATTACTTTATTCGGGGTTTTACTTTAAAGCCTATTCATTATTTCATGATTTTTGTGACCTCATTATACAGGCAAGAGTAGGGGTGGTTTTTAATGGGAGCAGGCAAAATTTTAATGATACTCAAAACCAGCTATAAGTGCATCTAGTGAATTCTAGTTTCCAAAGATGAGTGAATTCCTATAAAGACTGTAAAACTGAAATTCCCCTTTACTTCAATTCATTTTCGTCGTAAATCTCATGTAAATTATACGATATGCCATCCCAAAGTTGTGTAGATTAAACTTATGATGACACAAGGAAAATAAGAACGATGGATGTGAGAACGTAGGTTTCCGCGGCGATGGTCTGATCACGGCATTTCTTCAGGATTACCTTCCGCGTCAGCTTGTTTATAGACAACAGTTTCGCTGGCTATCCTGCCAGGTCTTGAAGTCGAACTTTATCGAACTTTTGTCTATAAACAAGCTGACGCGGAAGATAACCCTGAAGTAATGCAGAGATCAAGAATGTTGCATACTTGCATAACGAGCGCACTGAAAATACCCTGTTCTAAAAAAATATACCCAGAATTCTTACAGGTGTAAGTTTACCGTAAAAAAATGAATGTCGTAAAAACCTGAACACAGATTATTTCGGGAAATTTCATGCCAATTCCCACTCAATTCCAGTAACTTAATCAATCCAATAACTATTGACTAGCAAAAAATAGGCCAGTGTAATTGAATTACTTAACTCACCCAAGTACTTATCCAATTATCACGATTATCTCTGCAAAAACCACCCAATTTCGCACGCATGTGTAAAATTATACGTCCATCGGTATTGAAATAAGGCTCCTGGCTTAGGAAGAGTACACTCTCGCCCAAATAGCAATCTAAAGTGTTGTAAGGAAAATGAAAAAACGAAGACTATTCATATGAAATAATAAGAGGCCCAGATTTGGTGACACTAATTTCATTCACCTAATGATTCAATCCCAAACGAAAATATACACAATGGAACAATAATTATTCTCGAACGGGATACTAACCCGGATTCCTTGAACTTGCAAGATTGGTTACGATAAGCGGGGGCAAAGCTCACCCCAGACTAATCCAAATGTGTTAAAATGTTCGCACATTCTGGGGTAGGGGTAGTAAAATATTCCTCGTCTTTGGCTACCTCATGACGCTAGGATTTTTAATTTGGGTGCCCAAAGGCTTCACTGGGATTTAAACAACACACACTCCAGCGGGTAGTCTAGTGCTCGACCCGTGAGCTAGCATTATACCCACAATAAATTATTATGGAATGCAGAGGTAATGCATTTGTAATTATTTTATTATTATTTATTATAATGCATGCGTAAAACCGAATTCACAAAAAAGACAACAGGGACGAATAAAAATCTTGTGCTCTACCGCAGCGTATTATGCTGGTGAATTTACCTCGGATTTTTTATCGCTTGCTCAGTGTCCGTTTCTCTCAAAGAAATGGACGAGATCAACTGGTGAAACATCCGTGATGATTTGACGAAAGAAAAAAGGTATTCAGTTTTCTTCAGTGGGCACCAAACGTGAATATTCCATCCAGCTAAAAGAGCACACAGGTTCCCCAATAAATTGGTCCCGTGATATCTCAAGTCTTTACAATAACAAGACGTCGCCCGCAGCAGGCTCCCGTATAATTACCCAATATTTTATGAGTCTAAAACAGACAGAGGATTCAAATGGGTGTAATTGTAATCGACTGAGAAAAATCAGGCATTAAGGACTGGAGAAAACCCGAGTGCTTGCGTTCGTCTAAGAAACTGCGGGGGCAATCGCAGGGAAGTGGCACAGGAAAGTGCCGACGGCCCTCATAACGCGGTTCGATTTCATCTTGACCGCGGGGGACAACACCAAAAGCATGTTCCGTCCAGCAACACGATTCTCGACCGTCCACTATATTTTTCACACACACTGTGATTCAAACGTAACAATTAAGTAGCCATTTGTTTCAGCTTCCGCCGCAGAATCATCATCAAGCTGTCTCCGCAAGCAGCTACTAAAGCTAAGGAGATTAGCGAATGACACTGCTACTGCGCAGAAGCTATATGAACTCGTAATAATCCATTTAAGGAAAGACCGTGATATTTAAAGCCCAATATGAAGGAACAGCAGCACAAAAGGTTAATTACCCTCTAAACATTAAGAAAATACTAATCCCTGGTAGTAAATAAATTTATGGCACTGCTTGACTTGAAAAGATTTTAATGAGCGCAAAGCATCGAGAAGTATCAAATTTATGACTGAGTAATCATAATATCGGTTTTGCTCATTAATATCGTACCTCTATCTTCAAAGGGTGCAATAACATAAGACCCCACTTTCTCATAGGTTACAAGTATATCTAGAACAGATACGTTTGAATCCAAAGACGATAATCAATCTCTTTTGTCAAAGGGGGTATAAGCTTACTTTTTATGAGTATTTTCACTTAACGTATTATCATTTTCTGAGTATCTTTATTTTAGTGATTTTACACCGTTTCAAGTGCAATTTTACCAAATGGTTTTACATGCAAAATCGAACACAGTTTAATGGGAGTCGCGAAGCAGTGAATTTTGGAGACCGAAGTCATAGGCGCTGTAAATTCGAAATTGCTTTTTTGTTATCGAACTTCCAGACATTTTTTATGATTGACTTTTTAATCAACACGAACCATCTTTGAAAATATTAAATCACGAATATAAATATTACACTACGTGTTTCATTTGCCGGCCTCGATGGCGGCGGGGTATAGTCTTCGCCTGCCGCACTGAAGGTCGCGGGTTCGAGTCCCGCCTGGAAAAGTTACTCCTAACCAGGGCATAATTGTTTGTGATTGTCCTATTTTCATTGTTGAAAACCCTCCGATGCAAAGGCCAAATAGTGCTGTTTTCGGGGTGATGGAATTGATAAATAAAGAAAATTATAGAAAAATATCATGGACTATTCCATCCCAATTCGAACGGGTGTTTGCCCCTTGGGGCACCGATGTCGACCACATTTGGCAAATCATCGTCATTTTAAAGCAAAACTCTTGGAAACCTAAGTCACGGTGAATTTTTGCAATAAAATATAGGAGAAAATGAAGTTATTCTTTATAATTATATATAAATTTATATCTCCTCCCTGTATTCCTCGAGATTATATAAAAAAATAATCGTGCGGGGCCACGTGACGATAATCTCTCCCGATAAGCGATTCAGCGCGCGTTTACGCATCCATCGCAACCACAACAGCACCCACTCGGCCGATAGCCAGTTATGGATCATGCTCAAGAATGCTTAACGGCGACTGAGAAAGTGATAGTGCCTCAGAAACTTGCCATTGTCTTTCAACTATTCATACTACTCCTGATTTTACAAATAAAATAACTGAAAACCTTCCTGGAAAATTGGTGGACAGTTGTGCACCTCTTGGTCATCATGGAAATGAAAGCCAAACTGCAATAAAATAAAAACAAGGGAAATCTTACTGCTTCTACGCATGCGACCAAGGTTGATATGGCAAGATACGAGCACTCGTAATTGGTCTGACGGACTGACTAAGCCGATAACGGCTGCTTTCACTTTGTTTCTTTTTCAGATTGGAAATAATATTTCCATCCCATTTACCTTACGAAAAAGTACTTATTAAAGTTTAGCTAATGGTAAGTATTTAGCTTGTTAACTCTTTCTAATTCCCATAGAAATATACAGCTGGAGTTTTTATGTCACACCCAGCTTTTGGTTACATCAGTCACCTTGAGTGCTCAAGCAAATAATTACTACGATGGGCCAAACTCAGTTAATTTTTAGATATAGTTATCATGAAAATGAAACTAAAAATGGAGAATCTAAATCATTACCAGCAAAATTGCCAAAAGTAGCCCTGCTTTAGGTTTCTCCCACCAACAAAATTCATCCGATAACCAGGCTGCTGCATCGCCTCTCATATTCTAAGAGTTTTTTCTCTTAGAATATGAGAGTTTATGTTTTCCTAAAAATCGTCCTTACTAATAAGAAGTATCCCAAAATTTATTTTAAGTTCATTTATAGTAATGTTTGCATCATAATTTGATGCCAAATTTTCTGGGATTTGCAGAGTTAAAACTGCCAATAAACACACCTTCGTCACATTATAACAAACACAATCGGGATTATATTTACATTAATAGGTGTCATTCAAAATTGTGACAGCAGCACCTGTAACTGGATGCTTCACTCATTATTGACAAGGTAGCTGACACCCTGGAACACTCACATGCCTCCTATGTCTTCCCGGTTACGTCAACGCCCTTCGCAAATACAGCCGCTTCGCGGCCAGATAGGCACGTACGAGCATGAACCAACACCCATGGATCGCCTTCGGCCGAAAAAAAAACAAGGGTTACCAAACAGGGTGTCACGCATAAGGCAGGACATTTGAGGATGAGCATGGGGAATGTATTGCATGCGTGAAGGTATAAAGAGGCGACACGAGCGGGGACGATCAACCAGTGTCCTAAGTGATAGTGCAAAGGGAGCTTCCCGGACGGTCTGAATCCACACACAAATAAACCTTCAATCATGAAGTTCACGGTATGTAACTCATTTTATGTCTTCAATTCGCACGTCGAGGATGTTTCTTTAAGGGGTGTTCCAACACTTCACTCGGATCGGGTCCATTGGATCGGTTGCCAAGCGCTCAATCCACCAGATCACTTTGCTGCCCCTTATGGGTAACATGCATGAAATTTGTTTGAGCCCCTGAATAGACCGATTTTCTATCCACTTCCTCAGCCTGTCATCAGTGGATACCGTACTGTGACATTACGCTCCGATGACGTCGTGTTTTCTAGCAGCCGATGAAGAATGATTTTTAAAGATTTACAACTCAGATAAAAACATTATTCATCCTACATATTTTCGGTGAGTACATTTGAGGTAGGGACCTTCTTATTATAGTACTTGAAAAAAATAGTGTATGTTCCCCATTAATTATGTATACTTTAGAATTCGGGAAATAAGCTGCAAGTCTATCGATAGTACTGTCAATGCCCGATAAAATGCAGAAAGTGCACACAACACAAATGATATGTATGCACAAAAGATGAAGAATATTTCAACGATCATTAGGTTATCATTAGTTCTTCATTAAACGTTAAACTATGAATTATCTTCTTTAAGCAGAAATTTCATCATATAGACTCTTAAGGCCGTAGCCAAGAATATATTTTGGATGGGAAGGTTCATTTAAAGAGGGTGTGAATTTCTCGTGAATCTTCCAAATATTTTGCAAGCGTATGGGGCCTCAATACTCCCGCTTGCCACATTCTTGTAACATCTGATAATTCTCTTTATGAAGCCTAATATGCTTTCAGTGCCGACATTTCTATGGAAATGTATGTCTAGTTTCCATAGCGGTGAATTTTAGTAAACAGAGAAACCCACACAAGGAAAACGTGGCAACAAGGATACTGTGAGCTCAACGATTACTCACGGATAAACTGAGAGCCTGTTCAAACACCAATTTTTAAATTAATTATGCTGAGATGAGTTCTCGAATTAATCGCAGATTAAAGAATTTAAATTTCAGTACTAAAAGGAAATTAAAATACACAAAAGTTTTAACAGTTAAAACTTTTTAAATTATTTACGTATGTATTACACTTAGATAGCGGTGATAAAGCCGATGAGTAGATAACTATGAAGTGCTCCAACGAGCAAAAATTATTTTAATTACCTATTTATTTTCCAATATTTTTTATTTTATACCACCCTTATTGCGAATAATAGGGCGAATAATTTTGTTGCAGTAGAAACAGTAAAAACAGCAATTTTATTGCTGTTGCTACCGTTTTTTGTAATTTTAGAAATTCTTTATTGGTATTTTCCGAAAACCAAGAAGGAAAACATCGACACTCATTTTTGAAATCAGCGAACCAACGAAAGTGTTACTAAACCACCTAACGACTTCCAATGAAAAACCAAGTCAATAACTAACGTGCATCAGGATTAAACTGCGTGAATGAAGCCACATGAGGAAATGTAAAAAGATGGAAAAATGATAACGACAAAAAAGTTCCTCTTTTAAGATTTTTTACTTAATGAAAACATTTTCCGTTTACTGCTACGAAATTAATGAGCACGACGAACAATGAACGGTGAATAGATATCTATGTCGCCACTAGAAGAGGGCACATTAAAACCCGTTTATAATTACACACGTAGTAATGACAGATACAGTAGAGATTTTCGAGGCCCCTGACCCGAGGCCCCTGACCCGAGGCCCCAGGTTCAATGCAAGAATGCCGAATACCAATACGCGCTAGAATGATACATACAATTTTGCATCGTCGATTCATTGACCTGATTTTTGAGGCCGAGGAGGAATGTTTACTTCAGACAGCCACTCCTCGATTGAGAACGCCGTTCCTGGCTTTGTATGAGGCTGCTGGATAATCTACGATCGACGACTCGTTCCGGTAATCTTGCACGCGAGATCGAGCCCATCCTCGGCGTCCTTCGAGTCGTCCACTGCCCACCTCATTCACGACGCACGGCAGGTCTATATCAACGGGAGCTATCACCCAGACAACGTCGCTTTCCCTCTCATTGAAGAAGGCTCTCGATTGAATCCAACAAGTGCCGTTCTAACGGTGCATCCATGCGATGGCACCGGCGGCGCGCGGAGTTGGAGGGGGAAGACGCCGCTACTATCCAACCTCCTTTGAAACGTGAACTGCACTCATGCATCAAAGCCTCATCCGAGGAGACTCCATTAACGGAGGGCCAAGAACATAGCTGCCAGGCGTTATAGTTGTTGCTGTTTTGCGCGCATTTTATTCGGCGGCGCCACTAGGCAACTTTATCTCGTTCTGTGAGTGTTCTTTCGCCATTAACAAAAGTGGAAGTTGTCTTTTTTAGTTGACAATCGTCTCGTATACGTTAAATATGTGGGTTATTATTGGCTCAGTTACGCATTACTACCGTGTATTTAGTGGCGGACTTGGGAATCCTCTAATATTTGTGGCCTCATCGTACAAGTGGTTGTTGTAGGTTGAGCCAAGGGGGGAGAATATCCCCCAGCCAAAGGGGGTTCGGGATGTCTCCCCCGATAATTCTTCACTTTCACGTAATGAAGATTTTGCTAGCGTGTGAAATTGGCCCTTAGTTAAATAAAAATTTGCTTCAGACCTCTGCGCCGCCGAAACTAATAGCTCCGCGGAACCTACGCCAAGTAATATTGTGAATCTTCCAAAAATATGTGGGCAAACTTCTCTCGTGATTCCAAACAGGTTAAAACTTATATATAAATATAATAAATATAGTTTTATTTGTTTTTTTTTGGATACTATTCAGTATCCCTAAGGATGAGTTCAGAGTCGGAGCTCGAAACGTCGGCAGAAATTGATTTTTTTTTAACCCGATAGGAACCCCTAGAGAAGTTTACCCACATAAATCGCCGGAAAAGCATAAAAATCTTATTTCTTCTAAAAACATACTACCATGGAAAGTTACCCAAGTGTTACCCCCATTTCGCGTTCAAGCGTCGTAGTGAGATTAAAAATAAAGTTTTGAGAAATAAGAGTCTCTGCTAAAGCGCCTTTTGAGACTTGGTTTTCCAGATATTATCAATGGAAAGTACGAGAAAAAAATGGATACATTTGAGCAACCCGCGATACAAAATTACCGCTTTATAACGGCAACATAGCCCCTTCCTCGCTCTTCCCCGAGCCTAACAACAAAAGAAGAGTCTCCGTAAATCTGATTTGGGATATAGTATTACCATTAAATGGTGATTTTTTAAAAGTAATCGTGGGTTTCATAAAATTAGACGGTTTACTGATATTTTCTATCGTTAATATCTCGACAACTAAAACCCAAAGAAGTATAACAAAAAAAATTCTATCACACCGCGAGATTTAAACGCGACCTGTTGGTGACACTTGGGTATTTTGTCTTGTCACTCGATGATGAATACTCATCATTCAATCTTTATATTGCGTTTCATAATGACTATAGCTCAATTTACAGTCGGCAGTGATTAATTCGCGCTCTAGGGATCATCGGATTGGAAGCGGGCGCCGCCGCACGCCGAAATTATATTTCTGGACGCCACCGCCACCGAATTCTACAGTCTTCACTCAGGTTTAATTTGTATGCCAACTCTTTATAGTTGCTACATTTGCCGGAGAATATACTTGATTACTTTTGTTAAGTGTTAGTCTCCAAAATATTCTATTCTATCTAGCGACAGAAATAGAATTTCATTAGAGGCTCATGGGGTTACATTGCCATAACAATTAGACATATTTTTTTTAAATCACGGACTGGATGAATTTAGTCGTTTTACCGGTACTTTCCATCGATAATATCTCAAAAATTATTTTCTACACAAATGAGGTGAGGGGATAGCCTGAATACCTTCTTCCCCATTGATCCGTTACTATATCATATCTACAACTTAGGCGAGTTACATTCTACGTATTCATGATTGACAAGCGGTCTGAGGCTTTATTGTTGAAATTCTTCATATGTTGGTCTGGATCACAATCTATTTCTGACTACAAAAGAAGACTATAAAAAACTAAAGAGTTCAAATACATTCCTAACCTATGAGAAACCCTAGAGCTCTTCCTGATTGTAATAATGATGATAATTTAGTATTTTGCGCATTTCAGCACGTCTTCTTGCTGATAGTCGTGAGTATGGCAGCCCTGGCTACAGCGACCGAGGATAAAGCAGAGAAGCACAGTGGAGGAGCAAAGGAGAAGAGGGCACTTTTCCCTTTTGTTCATTCTCCAGCGGTGGTCAGAGTTCATAATTTCTACACGCCGCCAGCCTTGGCCTACCATCCGGTGACGGTGCCAGCTTACAGCGTCTCCGCGTTCGGATATCATCAAGTACACCCATACACATACAGCTATTCCTACATTGGATAAGGAAGAGCAGGACGTACCCCATCCCAGGAGCACTTACAGGTCAGTCAAAGTTCATGGATTGCAACGTGTCATGGTAATACGCGGTGAGAATTTTTTGCGGTTGAAATATTACACTTGATCACATAGTGGCAAGGTATATATTTCAGAGAGGTCAATGGACGTAATAATATATCGTGCAAGCACGAACTTCTAAATTCTTATTGAATGGGGTTCATATTGCCTTACAAATTTGATAAATGAATTTGCTGTCGAATGAAACGCAAAAGAGGAACACTCATGTTTCCGACGAGGATTTCAATTACACACTGGTGGAAAAAACAATAATAATAAGATGTTTTTTTCAAGGAGAAGTAAATTAAAAGGACTTAGGTGACTGTAATTGTAAAGAGCCAAAAGAAATAATGACCGTGATAAGTTGAAAGAAAAGATAACTTTAAATATTGAGAATTAACCTTCGAGACACTACGTACCCATATTTAAGAATGGTCACTGTTTATGCCATGTGTAACGCATAGGAATAATCGTACCTAATTTTTAAAGGCTTTAATTCATTGGTCGCCTTAATTGCGTGAGTGATTGATCGTTATTAAAGCCATAATACATTAGTCTCTCAATGCTAATTTTACTTTTGTATCCTTTTCATTTAAGGTATTCTCGAAGCTCAGAAAGAAACTATACTTCAAGCTCGACTAACAGTGGGCATAGTCACAACATATGGCAATCATCTTTCTGCAATGAACCAAAGCTACAAAACGTCAGTACAACTTGTGATAACTTCGAATTTAACAACTTTTTTATTATTTGTTTATTTTTTCAATAAATTTATCAAATCTTATATGCATTTATATCACTACTTCCATGCATGTAACCTTCCTCAACAAAACTCTCTCATTGAGGTGTAAGAGATAAGAACTAAACATGACAATTTTTACGCGCTGGGTTAAAGCTGATTTTGGCTGATTTGACTAAATATGGAGCAATGGACGAGTAGTAAATACTGAATACCCGAATAATGGATTTCCCATGATTAGGACACCTTTTGCTAGCTTTATATTCTCACATCACAAATGGGAGTGTCGGGGATAAACTTTACTGAACACTGATTTGAGTAAAATGTCAGAGAGGAGAATGTTGTGCAACTAACGTCTGGCCAGGAATTACAATTACAGAGTATACTAAGAAATGAAGAGGCAACATTATGAGTAGATTTAGGAGTTTTCTGGAAGAAACGAGGTCAGTGTTTCTGTGAAAATTTTTGAAAATGTTCTTTTTATAATACTCTAATAATGCTATAAAAATAGGCTTATAAAGCTAAGTTTTCGCATTTTATAAGATTTTCATATTTATGCAATTTTTTCAAGCTCTCATGGTAACCCTATCAGCCCAAATAAAAA
Source organism: Ischnura elegans (assembly GCF_921293095.1). NCBI lineage: Eukaryota > Metazoa > Arthropoda > Insecta > Odonata > Coenagrionidae > Ischnura > Ischnura elegans. The sequence continues at coordinate 103,675,381 of NC_060247.1, forward strand.
AAATTAAATAAAATTACATCTTGAATTAAAATCAGTAATGGGCAAAAATTATTTATGGTGAGTAATAACATAAAGATCAAGAAAAAATGTATCGCATTCACCCAAATACTTTAATTTCTGAGTTGCATGCAGTCAACGAATGAATAAAGTCTTAAGGAGTTAATTAAATGTTTAAGATATTTAAATCGACGGACTTCAAAGCTCGCCTTTTAGTTGAATCTCTAGCCTCGTTCAGATTACTACTGTTCTAGGTATCGTGAGAACTATAATGAATTCACACAACGATGTTTAAAACCAGTGCTGCCCTCCAGTGCTAAAATCTAGAGTGAAAGAGAAATTGACGGTTAGCAAAGTTATTGAGGTATAGAGGGATAATATATTTCTGGGTTCAACGTGTATTTAATGCATAATTTTTCTTCCGCCAATATTCTTCCTTAATTGGACAAATCCATGAAAAAATATAGCGATGGGAGCTTCACAGACTTTTCGTCCTTCTCTTGTCGCTTCCTCTTCCGGTTTTGCAGCGCCTAACTATCGTAAAGTGGCAACGTTAGGAACTACAAATCCTGCCAACTATCGTTAGGGCAATCGCTGGGACAATCATAATCTGAACGGGGAATCTCAGAATAGCTTTGTGCACAATAAAGAAAATATCTACGTACAGCCCTTTTTAAAAAATTATAATATTTTAACATCAAAAAAGGGCACTCGAAAAAATGTATTCTTATTACGAAGCCATGGCCGGTGTTATCAAGTAAAACCGCAACTTAGTGAGGGAATCTCTGAATTAAAAAAATGCCTGCACATGAAAGATAATGTTGCGTTAAAAACGTCGGCAGTGGATGGCAGATATTAGGGAATGCTAGATATCTTTTAGGTAAAATAAAATTCATAAAAATTCGTACGCACTCAAGAGCAAGAGAACACGTATTCTGTTATCGTTAAAGAAAAAATGTACTGACTAAAAATCTCATGGATATCATTATTTGGATTATTCAAAGCTATCTAGATGAGAAGGAAAATAGAAAAGCCGCTAGTATCATTTTGGCCCACCAATTTCCGCCTATTATGGTAAAAAATAATATTTACAACTAATTCCACGAGATCGATTTTAATTTCTCAAAACTTATTAAGACCTACATGAAATAAAATTCGTTTTCCGCGAGAAACATGACAAGCAGTGGCCAAGCATGCATTTCGCCATAGTAAGTTCTATGCAAGCCTCGCTGTCAACAGGTGGAATTTATGAAGGGGTGTCCAAAGAGTTGCCTTTAACATTTGTCACGAACATTTTGCAGCCGCACTAGAGTTTTATCATTACTAAAATTGATCGCTGACAGAATTGGGATAAGGGCACTCGGGGCTACCAGGGACGAGTGAGACACGCCCGAGACAGAAGCTAATTCTAAAGAGTCACGAACCAAATGAGACTGATGGGGAGGCAGGAAGAAAAAAAAACAAAAGCATCAAATTCAAGAAAAATGTAAGATGATTAATACACAAAATCCTAGAATTTAGATAAACACCCTGGGAAAACATCTTGGAAATCAACAAAAATGACTACTATTTACGATAATAGTATTTGAATGCTAATTCATTAGCCGTTACATGCTACTATGGTGGTCTAGCAATTGTTAACCTTCTGGAGCAAAATGCAACATTGACGACAGTTCGACTGTACACGAACTTCGTAAAACCTCTCACAATAGTTTTGTGCACATGAGAGAAAATATCAATATTCCACCTTTTCTTGAAAAAATATGATATATTATTATCATCATAGAGTAACAGAAGTGTTTACTGAGTGGTCTCTTTGAACGTCGGAGAGTTCAATTCTTTGAAGATATACATGGTCCAATTAGTATAGTTATTAGTTTTACACTTTTCATTTTTAAACATTCAATCCTCATAAAAATTGAAAAACTTCTAAAAAGTATTTCGTAGTCCTAATTTAGAACGAATGCATAAATGAGTTACGCGGTTGTAAAGATTTTTGAAAATTAAGTGCCGAGAATAAGCGAAGAAGCGCATACCTAAGTGTGACTGGCCGTTCAAATTCATTGCATTAAGTCTTTTCAAAAAACCAATGGGGCAGAAAAAGAGGGTAAACTTAATATTTTACATCCGTGACCTTAATCATGCTTTACGAGGACTGTGACCCCACCAAGACGTTATGTGAGAGGTAGGTCTCTCTTGCTTCAGTGAGCTTTAACCATCGCGTTAGCAGACCACAGAAGCTTGGTCAACCACAATTGGATAAACTACAGTCGAAGAAAGCGAAATCGTGGGGATAATGAGCATCAGTCTCTCTTCAAGTAATCATGAGAGATGGTGGCAAGGGCATCGCTTTGAGTCACATCTATAATGCCTATGAGGAACGAAACTCACGAACTATTTCGATAATCAGCTTGAATGTCATTTTCCCATTGAGAAACGTTGGAAAGTCCTTGATAGGTTTACAATGGTGTGGTAAATAAATGCCAAAATGGTACATGACGATAATTTCATCGGACTGCACTTGTTACGAAACAACGGCTGGAGATGTCATGTAAAACAGCAACTCAGTGGGGGAAGCCCTAAATTTCAAAAATTGGTTGAATTTGATAGATAGTGTTGTGTTGAAAACGTCGACAGTGGGCGGTACATACCTAGTAGGGAATGCTAGATATCTTTTACGTAATTAGCTAAATAATTAAACCTAAAGTTCCATCCATACAGGCCCGCAACTAGGGTGGGACAGTGGGGTCACGAGTCTCGGGCGACCGATTTCAGTGATTTCAGTCACTTCGGCAAAATACGAAAAGTTTAAGCTTAAAATTATTTTATTTTAAATTAAATTATTTATCATTAATTATTAATTTCTATATGATCATACAATAATATTAAAAAACTTCATAATAGCAAACATGCGGAGCGTAATTTCAACTACCGTATCTCAAAAAAATAACTTACGTATGTATTGACTTAAGTGGTGGGGGAGGGGGAGGGACGGAGCAAGGGGGAAAGTGATCTTTGACCCCTCTTGACAAAACTTCTACTTCCGGCCCTACATCCATATTACGCACTTTAATAAAATAAAGAATGCGTTTTACACAATTAAATACACGTTCATGAAAAATAAGTGAACCATGCTGACTTCAAGGCCTGAGTGAATGGCTGAATTACAGTATGGTAGAGATTTAAACCAGGACGAAAAATCATTCGAAAGAGTAACTATAATCAATGCCCTAGAGAGATTTCAGCTTAAACTTCTATTGTTAGATACTTGTATTAGAGGCATTTATCACAAAACCATGATTTGGTAAAGGGATACTAGGTTTATTTCCCGCAGTCTCTTAACGTTACCATCCTAATACATTTGAACGATTGAGAGCTTCATTTAAATTTATAATACAAATTTTTGATATCATGATGATTCGGAAAGAGAAATTAATTTGCATTATGAACAATATTTTATTTTCTCATGTAAAACAAAAATTTATTCAAAATTTCATATTTTAAATGAACTTATTTAAAACTAAAACAGAATTTTTCTTTTGCAATGAGTAATGCAATTTGCGTCTAACTACATGATCGGAAAGCAACAAATCAGACCTTATATTGAAGATATACCCTATAATTTAACAAAGCTAAACTTTTATTTGCTAATAAAACTGTGAAAACGAAAAAAGATTATGGACCTGGATTTACGAACCAGTGATTTAAATGATCAGATATATTCATATAAACTCTTTATCAGTAGCAATTACCTCAGGTGCTGCATCGCTAATGCTAAGGGTATGAAATGCGATGATTTGCAGTATTTCAACGTGGGACACACTTCCTCAGGTAAAGTGGGAGTTGGCCTTGGGCGATATATCCACTCAACCGAAAAGGGGCTAAAATTGGCTCATGCCAACGAAAACATGAGATACCTCGCGGAAAAAGAATGATCCAGTTCAATTCACCCTTTCAAAGACAAACAATAGAAGCCATTGAAACATCAGCACGTGTGAGATAGATGCTGAGAGCTAAAAAGGCTTCTTTTAAAACGCTTGCTAAGGCACACCACAATAATGAAGGAACAATAACCAGCTATCTCAAACAAAACTGGCAAAACTCCATTAAAAAATGCTTCAGCTTGCAGCCTCTGAAAAGTATCAGACTTGAAATAACTCCTTCGATTTCATCGTCAAATCGTACTAATAAATAAGAGCGAGCTTGATTCAAGCACTCATCGTCATGCTTTCCAATTGATAATGAATATGTACCGGGAGAGAAGTACAATGCAGTGACTTTACATGTATATTGGATTGAGTGCTATACTCGTTGTTTTTCTGATATGTCAAAGAAGAGAAGAATAGTTTTATGAAGAATGGCCTTGAAAATCTTTGTCCAAAGAGCTCGACAACAGTCACTTGCTTTCAGATTTCAGAACGACACAACTTAGGAATGCTTTCCAAAGAAAATAAAGACATTCAATTATGCTTAACGCTCTTTTAGACAAAGGAACGTCAACGTGTGGCATTACATACAAAGAGCATTGGTGCGATCGTATCAAGTGAAGACTTTAAAAGGTACCGTAGTCCTGCTAAGCGACATTGGCCTAAAAAAACATACATCCATGCCATTCGAAACATTCCTATTAAGGGGCCGACATCTACAAAAGGGTGAGTGTCAGAAAACAATCGAACTACTAATCCGTTACCGCTAATCTGTCGGATTCGCCGCAAGGATTATCGCTGTAATCACGTGCGGCCTTCTGGCACGTGCGAAATCAGGCAATTCTCAGAGAGACACAGTATCTCGTTAATGGAAAAATGACTTTCGCAAATGTAACAGTCATCCAGATCTGCATCTTCCTAATTCAAAAAAGCTTTTACCGTCTAAAATGTCGTTGTCCTGGGGATGATAGAACTCCGGACGATGGCTGGAAAAAGGGTGCCATCTATCATTAGAAATTAAAGAGTATTTTTTTTATAGGTTCCTTTTATTTTGGTCCTGAAATTCCTGCAGGAAGTAAAACGAATTCCACTACCCATCTTTTCTTATTTTGGAACAAAGAATTATTTGAAGGATAATGGAACTGCTATAGATTTTAAAACTATTTTGCTCTGACCTTCAGAAACCTCCAAAGGAATCAAAATAAAAATGAGTATTTTCATCATAGGAAAACTATAAACAGTGACCTGGACAAAAGGTAAATCGATTAAATTAAAACAAACAAAAAATCCCCACAAGCTAAACAGCCCATTTTTATCGAGGAGAAATAAATTAAACCCATGGTTGAATATCAATTCAAAGTGTTGATGCTATTAATTGAAATTTATGGTCACGGGAAGTTTTGGAACGTGCTGAATCATTGTTTTTTTTTAACTCTTCTGTTTTCCTTTCATTACGCCTGGCCAAAATTATTCATTTGGAAATCTCAATGCCGTTGGAAAGTGAAGGGCGAGGTAATGAAGACGTTTTGAAAGTAATGACATTCCAAAATGAAAAATGGAAAATTACACGAGTCCATATAAAGCTCTGACTGAAAATTTACTCAAAAAGGCAGGGATACGCTAACAAAAAAATTGCAGAAAAAAAAGAATTGTAAAAATTATAAAAGTAACTGACTGTAATTTCCAGTGCATAAGCCAGACATTTCACGATTTTGAGTGAATTCACTTATTTGGCATTAATGAAGCCTTGAAGGAACTTCTATTCCTTCTAGGCAGGGATTAACAGATGGAACTCATTAAAAAAATATATACAAAGACACTTGATGAACTCGAAGGAATACATCGGCTCAAGCCATTGTTTTCAACTGGAATTTGAAAGTTAATTTAACCATGACCACCTCTTAAAATAAAATTAGATTTTTGCTAGCCTAATTCTCAAATGATAATTAGTCAAAAATAATGAAAAAACTCTGAAACCTGGAAGGTTCCTTTTAATACAGCTACGACCAATTTTATTTAGAACCCTATGGATAACCAATGGTACAAAAGAAGGATAAATCAATTATGATATTAGTTCCACGGCATTAGATGTAAACCCAACCATTTGCAATAAAATAGTTAAATAAATCAGAACAAATGACTAGTACTTACGATAATATTATTTGAATGCTAATTCGTTAACCGTTACGTGGTACTTTGGTGGTCCATCAAATTGTTAACCGTCTGGAGCAAAAGGCAAAATTAACGAAAGTTCGACTGAATGCGAACTTAGTTGAACCTCCCACAGTAGTTTTGTGCACATGAAAGAAAACATCAATCATCTACCTTTTCTTTTAAAAAATATGATATACTATTATTATTATAGTAGAGTAACATAGAAGAGTTTACTCTGTGGTCTCTTTGAATGTCGGAGAGTTCAATTCTTTGAAGATATACATGGTCCAATTAATATAGTTAGAAATTTTGAATAAAGTTTTTAGTAATTTGCATCGTAGTTGTTTAGTTTTTTGAGTGGTTTCATTTTTTAGCAATTTTTTTAAAATTGATAAATCAATATTAGGTACAAATAAAAAGGGCGGTTTTAAAAGAAGGGATGGAAAATTAATAATTCATCAATTTATAAATATGCTCACATCAAAGTTAATATTTCAGAGTCGAAGATCACTGCTCAGTTACAAATCTCTTCCACCTAACACCGGACGCGTAGTCAGCGAATCGATAAAAGATATGAAATCCTATTTTTTTTCTGTTCTGAGTGTTACTATTCTGTCTGATATTAACTTTCTAACAAGTAAATTTAATCACTAAATTTCATGAAGGAAATACGTCAAATAAAGCATACGAATATTGATTCGATATTCCATTATCAGAAATATTTAAAGGTACTTTTGCCGTTGAACTATTTCAGAGGAAACAAATATTAAGATGACTAATATAAAAGTGAACAAGTGCATACATCATATAAATTAAGGGAAAAACATTTAATTAATTCAAAATTTCTATCCTCGTCTCCAGCAATATCAATCACACATACCGTAATAAGCTCAGTGAAGGTTACATCAAAGAGTCAACATCATCGGTTAAAATAATATACCTTTACATTAAACGTCACTTGAAGTCTCGAAATAAATAAAGACGGAAGGTGAGGGAAAGGGAATGGGGAGGACACGGACTTGCGAGGTTCACTTAAAGTTGGAGTTCACTAAAGGCCGGTGACGGGGAGATGAGAAGGTTTTGTTGTCTAGGCCCATCTAATTATACGAGGAGAATGCATCCCAGAAATATTTTCATTTAGCGCTTAACTCCCTCTATCGCAATTTCTTTCAATCTCCCGGGCTTTGAGACTCCTTGGGCGTTCTCGAGTGGTTATCACTGAACTTTTTCAATACTTATTAGCAAACGTTAATTATAAAATCCAAAGACTAAAGCGTGATTGAGTGGAATTTTTCCATTTTGAAATAAATATTTACCATTTGCAACGATTATAAACTTTATTACAACTTTGATTTTGAAAGTACTACATCATATACAACTTAAAGATGATGTAGTAACATCGAAACCTGTGTCGTAATAAATTTTATTATTGGGAGAAATTGCAAATATTTATTTTCAATACAAACTTCAACAGCCGGGAGCTGTATTCGTTGGAACAACCACCTGATATCGTAATATAAGGCCCACCGAAAAAGTCACGTAAGAGACACAAATTCACTGGTGCGATCTCTCTCTTCAAATTCATTAGCTTCAAGCGAAAATATGGAGTGGAGGAATTTGTCTTTTGCACTCGCAAAAAATACGCGTCTCTTATATAGAGAGCATGAAATTCTCATTCACAAAAGTTATTATATTCGATCAAGTTTTACCAGGTAATGATTATACTCTCAGACGAAACCAACTGTTTGTGTAATTCAGGTCATTAAACTCCTTTACGAAATTCTTACGAAGCCTTCCTTTCCTATTAATTTTTCACTTGAAGAAAATGAATTTAAAAAGATAGATCTCACCACGGACTTCGTAGGTATTTCTTATGGAACTTTTTCAGTAATAAAATTATTCATTTTCACTTTAATGTCACAGCTACTTTGGGGGTATGTAATTAATTACACCTGCTCTCCATAATACATCTTATATTACGTTTTTTTAGTTCTGCTTTTACTAAATATAAATTCAGTGTCATGTAAATATACTTATACTGCTAGGATCAATACCGGACAGGACTTGATATCCTCATGTAGAAATGTTACAGTTATCTGTCACAGCAGTAATCAAACCATTCATTTTTTTTACTTTAATGTTTCACCAATTTTTGAGAATGTAATAAAGCATTGCTTCTATGTAAATTTTGTATTAGCTTCTCATTTATTTCTTTAATTCTTCTTCATTTATGTAGCTTTTCATTTCATTTAATTTCAATTAACAACTACTCAAAACACCACGCACGTTATGTATTTGCTGCTTTTAAGGGTATTTACACAGAGCATTGAATAAATCTCCTCTATTACCACAGAGGAATTATTCACTCGGGTACAACATGTTTTAACCGCGCGTGGAGTGACGCAACACATCGTGTGTTTGATTGAGGAAAGCGAGGACATTGAAAGAGAAAAGGACGAATGTACTGGAGAACGGTAAGAAACGTGACGTAAGGAGAGGGTAGCGATGAGGCGCCGCAGATAACGTCCCTTTCCCGAAAAATACACTCGCTTTCAATCACCACTCAGGGCGTGCATCACGGCGGGTGCACGGACAGGCATCAAGGCTCCAGCTGGAGATGTGAAATGCGACCTTGTGACCACTCTCTCACATTGTTCGCACGCCTTCAGGATGCCAACGAGAGGGCAAATGAATCGTCGCTCAGTTTTCGAGGACTCAAATATCTATGGAACCATGACTCGCAATAGGAGAAGCAGTTCGTGAAATAACTTTTATGCATTATGTAACAGCCAGGACGGCTCTGCCAGCCGTGCTCAGAAAGTTACAGAACAGCTTATTCATTGGAGAAAAAAACTATGGGACCAGAAGGTGCAGAAAGGTTACCGGGTTGTCCTCCGCGTCGATTCATTTTCGTGATGACGGTTCCGCCGGCGGTGCAGCAGACGTCTTTGAAGAGTTTGGACTGCAACGCCGGCATTACTGTTGTCACGAAGACGAATCGACGTGAAAAATAACCTGGAAACCTACATCTTCATAATATCCCGAAAACTGCCTAAAAGGTGGGTGGCAGGGGGTGTCAGGACACCAGCGGTTTACACATAAAAAGAAAGTGCCCCATGGAAATAACGACTAGCATTTATTAAAGTCCTTTATGGTTCGGGGAAAAACTAATTCCCATATATATCCGTTCGGCTGAACATCTCTCTTAATTAATCGCCTCAGTCGGACCTGGTAAAATAGTGCGGCTCTAATATTATTTTTGTCGCTCTTAAAGATGTCGCTCTTAACCCTTTAACAGCGGAGTTTTATTTTGTTTTCCGTTAAAAACTGCTTAATTACTGCCCAGGCATTCAGATAAACACTTAGTTTTAAAACTCTGTTGATTCGTTCTTGCTAGAGGGGTCGTGGCCATATGGGCACGCTAGCCGTTCCGGCCACCGGTCTGCATTCTGCAGAAGAATCGCTCGAACCATCAGAATTCTCAATTTTATTTGTGATACGCCATATATTTTTGCATTTACCTATAATATTTACTTCTTTTATTTGGCAATTTGAAGTAATTTCAAATCATTATACTATATTTTTTCGGTTTAAACATTTTTTTTTGCTGTACAAAGAACTTAACAGTATAAAACTCAGATTTGAAAACAGTTATTGAATGAAAAAAAAAAACACGTTATCAATGAGTTGATTAACAAAATTAGTCCTATATTGCTGGATGAGTCTTAGAATACTATAAATTGGATTTTCAATCGCCGAGTATGATAGAATTTCATTGAAGGCAAAGACCTGGTCACTTAGCACATTCTGAGCGCGCGCAGGTAGAATATTCTTCATAAGAACATCGGCGTTTATGAAACGGGACAAATTGGTTATCACTGCCATCATACCTCATGTCATCAGACTTTCTATGATTGGTTGCACTTGATAGGAAATGTTAAATACGACCACCAGGTCTGGGTGAGGTACATCTTCGTTACAAAAACACTTGTGCAATCTCTCGCCTAAAGGCTTACTGCGGTATATTTGAACCGTAATTTTCGTTACAGATCCAGGCATTTACAATGACAGCATCAAGGAGATAGCTTCATGTGGACCATCACCATTTTTTTTCTCTGATAACATTCCTTTACCTATTGAAATTTTGATCCGTGAGATCAGTTCCGCCCATCTAAATATTGTAGCTAGAGACCACTGCAGGCTGCCTAACTTGTACCATTTTTGAGGTAACACATGGGAATCTCGTGACCTTTGTGAGTGGGTGCACACATAGGCAAGGTGAGTTGACAGTCACTACCGAATAGTCATTCTATCTAACAACAACAATATTCCCTTTTTTCTCCCGTACGAGAGCATGGGAGCAGCGGGGCTGCTTAGCTAGTTGTTTTTTCGATCAATGGGATACCTTTGGGTATCCTTTTTCTCAGAACTGCTCCAGTACCCTCATATCATTGAGATTTTAACTGACTTATAAGAGGAAAGCTAGTAAACCAACTGTCAAAATAAATGGAAAAGGTATGATTTATCGCTGGCTCTAGTAAATTGTCCAACATGATAAGCAAATACGAAGAGCATTTACCTACGAATTTATGGTAGTTATTTTTTTCTTCAACACTCAGTCCCTGCTATATGCTGAAGTCCACCAAGTAATCTTGAGGAGTATTCAAGCACCATATTTTAAAGCCGAAACTTTCACCCCGTATGAACTGTTTGCAGCCATGATTGCCAAAATATTTTATCATGGATTCATCGTAATTTAGCTCGGGAGTTGGCACATAGTTTTCTAAACAAACGTACTTTATCATATTTATGAATGGCATATGTGTGCACATTTTTCCGCTGTTATCGTAGTGATTATTATCTGCACAGTGAAATCCCCTCATTATATTTTGCAACCTTGTGAATGGCATCATACACCAGGGTGTTTCGAACATCATCGCCACTCTCCCAAAAATTCTCTTCCTGCAGACGGCAATAACCACTCAGAATAGAATTGAATAGAACAGAGAAAAAAAATTTCTTTCGTCATGAACATTTTGGAAACCTCAACTAGGAATTTACCGGAAATGCAGCGAAATTCATTATGATGAATATATTCTCAGCGAATGACACGTCATTTCGTGCCTATGCGTTCGTCTCGGTCTTTTTGCTGTCTCCTCCATCCTTTTCAGGACTAATACTGACGGAGCTTGTAATGGTTGCTTGTTAACTTTCGCCTTGATTGTCTCCTTGCAACTTACAACCACGGATTGGACTTAGTTGGAAAAGTTTAACTCGAGTTCAATGTGGTCGATGTGAACAAGGTTCAATCTACTTTTTATTGTTTCAAAGTTTTATACGCGATACAAAGCGCTTCACCATGAGCTTCATCATTGTATTTATCAAACAACCTTTCCCCTTCCATCATGCCCTAGATTGTTGGGTATGTATACCAGTGGTAGAAAATAGCCCTATCATTCTTCATACTTATTAAAGATATTTGAGCAAAGTATAACGCAAGCACCACGAATAAAAGTGTTGAATAGTATAAAATGTATTTTTTGTACTAAAAATTAATGGAAATATTACAAAAAAATACAGCAAAAATATTGAAGTCGTTAAAATCGAGTGACATAAGAAAAAAATGAAAGATTGACAAAAACTTAGCGTTTTACATCGACATTATTTGATAACAGACCCAATACCGACGTTTGTAGCGAAGGACACCCGCCAAAAAAGACACCCCCGGCTACCGGCTAGCGTGCCCATATGGGATCACCCAAAAATAAATTCAAATGCCTTGTCTCATACGAAAGATATCACAATTCTGGCAAAAGAAACCGAAGTTGACAACATTCATCATGAGGATAAGATTAAATACTTAGCCGAGTATAAAAAATAAAAAGGAAAAAAATCACATTTACTGAAGACACTTCGCCATTTTTTCTCTTTTTCCTCCTCGAACAGAGTGAGTAAGAATGCCTACCTATCATGCTACAGTCAACTGCTGGTACAAATGCTGGCCGTAAGCACACGAACCGAATAAAGTGATACATTGTAATCATTTTTGGCGAAAACAGCATGCTCTATAATGTTTGGGTTGGAATTTATACGAAATTCTTTAGACAACTGCAGCTGTGCCCATATGGGCACGCTAGCCGTTCAAGGGTTAATTTTTCAAGCAATCTAAGCCTAGCGCGCAGCCTCCGAGTCTTCAGCGGCTCCCAGCCTAATTCGCTTGACGTCTGTGCGCCCGTAGCAGTTTTTGACGAACCGCGCAGCCTTTCTTTGTATTTTATTCAGTTCGGGATTTAAGTCTTTCTGAACCGGATCCCATACGCACGCTGCATATTCATGATGCGGTCGGATGAGTGTGAAATAACACCTTTATTTTACTTTCTCATCCGAAAATAACGAAGCTGTAAACATAGCTGTGCCTTTTACTCCCACAGTTTCGCTCTCCAATTTTATTTAATTCCTATATCTTAAATGTCTTTTAATTCATGCATTACCTCGTAAACTCAAACCGCTCTCCCAAACTGCACGCATGAGTATTCCATTCTTAGATTACTGTAAGTTTCCCCCGGGGATCGGGTTGGTGAGGTGGCTAGAGTGCCTCCCACCCGGCGGGCTCGGGTTCAAATCCCGGCGGTGGCAAAGAATTTTCAGAGACTGCCCGATCCCTGCCTGGATGTTGTGTGGAGGACATTTCAAGCGCAACACTCCGTCCGTCGGATGGGACGTTAAGCCGTGGTCCCCTATGCGCCTTTCGTTAAGAGCAGGCCAATGCCGACGCCAGGTTTCTCTCCACCCTTCCTTCCATACCCTTCCCTCATGGCGCAAATGACCTCAGCTGTCGGTCGCCTCCTCCAAATACCATACCATGTGAGTTTCCCATTTCACAAGTTCGTCAGAACAAAAGTTGATCGAGTGCGGACAGCAGATCACGTCCCTCGGCACAAAAGCGGAAACGGTTCTATTCTTAGGGCGGTCATTCTCGACCCACGAACATCAAGTTCGCATCCAACACGCTCCAATGACAGCGCAGTCACTCAACAGCAAGCGGGTCGAACATGGCCGCACGAAAAGTGAAAGTCACCCCGCCCGGTGTTCGAACCCGGATCAGTGCGCCCCGGGTGACCGTGCTTTTAAAAGAGTCCACGCGTCAACTCGAGCGTGCATAAAACATTCCCTCGTCCGGTTGCTAAATGAGCTAGAGACGAGGAGAAAGGTATGGGAACCGTGCGAATGGTCTGGGGAAATGCATGTACGTGAACGGGCGCATGCGCGAGACAACTTTCGTTCGGCTGCCTGTTGATTCAGATCGACTTTTTGTAAACGGGCAATCATTGATAGGCTATGGTTTCTTAGGCATGGAAATCAAGAAAAATAGTCAAAAAAAAAAAGAACGAAGGAAAAAGGCAAGATAGGCTTTATTTAAGGAAACTATCAGAGAAAAAATGACTCGTTACTTGAAACAGCATGGGGCTAAAGGCATGATGGCTTGTTGAAGACAATAGTCGAGGGACAAGTATATGGCAAGAATGGAAAAAGAAGACTTTGAATGAAATATTTGGAACAGGTAAAGAACGATGTGAAAGAGAAGAAAACGTAGGTGTGAAGAGATTAGCTAATAGGAGAATTGATACAATCTTAGGATTGTTGACAAGTAATGCCGATGATGGAGCTGAAGAAGGAAATTGGCGGCTCAGGTGTCCAATCAACGCGACATACTTATAGTTATGTGTTATATTTGACGCGGTGCGAATATTTATGCGCTAATGTTAGCCGTTTTAGCCATCGTTTATCTATTCATACAAAGCTCTCAGGTTTCTAAACGGGTGTGAGCGTTTGTTTCCAATTTTGAGGTACGTCACTTGCTCGTCTTCAGAGAATGATGAATGAGAAAAAATGAACATTATTGACCTTGAAACATCGGACATAATTAACTACCTCGCCCGATTGGAAACCAGAGAGGAGAGCGTCCAATTTTTTTAAATTTCTTTTAACTAAAAATGCCGCAAAAAACCTAAAAGCTCCGAGACATTTCCATGTCTAGCATCTGTGGCAACTATCTTACTACCTCACCCCAACAAAAACGTTTTCTTCTTTTCCGTCCCCTAAATTTCTTCAATCTTCTTTTCGCACGTCTCCTAACGTAAGACGTTTGTTTTTTTTCGAATCCTCATAATTTTCCCCAAGATACAGTCCTCTTTTTTGTCTCCCTACTTCGATTACCTTTCCCTTTCTCTCTCTCCTCAACAGTTTACCCTCTCCTTCTATCAAACACTCCCTAACAAATTTAAATACCAGTATTCACTAAACATTAACATTATTTAAATATCAAACGTTACAACGCCTAAAATTCTATCGCTTGTAGTGCATTTTCATTCCCCAACTTGGATCGAATATAGGAGATGAAATAGGAACAAGGGCTCTTTTTTACTGCAGACAATAAAACACCGAAGTAAAATTGAGCTTCAAAATAACAAAATCAAATAACTTTTAAAATAGATTAAGATTCAACGTATTTTTTAAAAACTGGTACTCTTTGCAGTGTTCAGAGTTGTTTCCTTTAGCCTGCTGCAAGAAGGAGATGGATGCGGATTAATACACTTCAAACACATCTGAAAATCATTTATAAATACTAGCGAGAATTTCTATTATTCTTCATTTTTCTATACGATATTTTCTATACGGTATAAATCTGCCAGCGTTAAAAATATTTTTGTGCAAATATTTTGTAAAATAATAGAGGTATTTAGCATTTTTTCGGGTCTAGCGGTTCACATCCCCCCTTTAACTCCTTCTCAAATTAGTTGGACTCGAAGTCTACCTTTGTACTAGTATTTTACCTCGATGTTATTCGGTTTCAAAATAGAAGCATAAATCACAAATTTGTCCACAAATCAATGCCTGCTTCCGTGAAAATGTTTCCGTCGAGTTTAGGAACGTCATAAAATTCCTAAATTCGACTCGATTAATAAAGAGAGAATGGAAAAGGAGAACGAACAGGTGAATGAAAAAGAATGCCTGGGAATGGAAGGAGTTATAATGTAAAAAGGGGTGAGGTGAAGGCAAAGATGGCGGGAGTAGGTATGCTTCATGGTGGACTGCCGGGCGGGTAAGGGCGTGTGGGTGGTGAAGATTAATGGGCCGAAATCAGAAGGGATGGACGCAGTCGCTCCCTCAGTACACAGTGAGAGAAAGGCAGGGAATCAATCAAGAGCCATTCTCAGGAGTGTTTCTATCGCACCCGGGGCTGCAAAAAGGAACATATGCTTGCTGAGAGAGAAATGGGGCTTATGAACCACGTAGGAAACGGCTACTGCCAGTAAATAAGGCTAAAGGAAATTAGTAAGGGATATGCAACAATATAAATTCCCTTATAACATGATAAGATTTTAATATTCTCCATCTGTACTTAAAGACAGTGAGAGAGGCGGAATTTCTGGTAACAATAAAATACACCCAGTGCCTGGAGATGTATACGGACTTAACTCTGATATACTAAATTGTGGATGAAAACATGATTCAATTCAGAGTTTTAAACCAATTTCACGATTAATTCACAATAATATATTGAATTATTTAATTTAATATAATTTTAGATTAGCATAATTTTAGATTATTGGTGAAAATTCGGTTTGAAAATTTCATTGGCGCACATAAAGTGGAGCATGTTTTCCTTACTACCGTTATTTCCTTAATTTTAGGAAAAGTTCAAAGTAGGGGATGTCGACCCACCAGACCCAAACATTACAATTCTGTTCGTAAAATTATTAGCTCTCATATGTAATATAGTGATACTTGCAAGTAGCTGAAACTAAATGCAGCATTACTTACAATTGCATATTAATAAGGAATATATTAATAATATTATATAGAATTCAAGCATCTTCGTCCACGTAGTCTTCCTCACTTCAGCATGAACTAAATTTGGTCCAATTTGATCAAATGGCAAAAGAAAAGCTCCTACTGCAACCCACCACTCAAGAGTTCTCACTTTCCCTTAGGCAACGCAAAAGTTACGCAACAAAACTTCGAGATATAGTAACAATCCCATTAGACACCGAACTAAGGGAACTAGATTGGAATCAGAATGAAAACATATTTTGTGATCCATAGCGAAAATAATTACAGTTTTTCCATAATTAAAACAACGAACTTAGACCAATGATAATTTCCATCAACAAGTAGCGACTCACCCAATGTCATTCACACAGTGGTTCCACCCGAAGAATGCTTTGGTTAGGGGAGGGCAGAGCTCAACCCAGATGTAGTTACAAAGTTGCGAAGCCACACTTAAGTTCCTCCTCGGAATTGTGAAAATTTTGTTTGGAGGCTTCAACCGGGACCTCCCAACTACCAGGGGGTCATTACAATGTTTCAAATACATTTAGCACTCCTCATTTATTCCAACAATTTTTAAAGGGATGATATTTTCTTAGAGAACTGCAAGGCTATCTGATGCACTCATTGATGATTTATTTAGAAAGGATACACTCTACTTCCGCCTGAGCAAGAATAATTCATTTCTTATGGTATATCTATCGAGTTTTTGGGTGCACCTGTATTGTTTCAAAGATTCCCTTAAATTTACGAGGCACATGCTATATACAGTCAAAATTAATACATTCAGACTTTTGCGTAACAAATAGAGCAAAAAACAAAACATACCCTCTGGTTTATCACACGTAAGCATATTCAAGCAGCAATTTAAATTCAAAGACGCTTGCATACCAATAAAAAACTTGTATCCTCTATGATGTAATGTCTGTTTCTTTCCGGGCGAGCAGTGGAGATCTCTCGAGGTGTGCACCGGGTAAGATCCTCTATTCCTCCTTCCAACGTTTCGAGAAGCAACTCGCCCATCATTTTTAGGGATTCAGAAATCCTATGCCATTTCGTCCATGCTTCGGGGTATGTATACAAATATCCATGGTTGAGAGCGGTTGCCCTCTCAGCGTCTTCTGATTGGCTGCCAGTCCCCTTGGATTTTCAGATGATTCCATAAATGGCTAATGTTGTAGCCACAGTCTCTGTAGATCGTGCTGTAAAATTTGAATGGATTCTTTCATTAAGTGGCTCTAGTATCCATGGGATCGACACCGGAGCTTCGTTCCTTCCCAGGGAATCATGTGGTTTTCAAGGATACTGTGCTCGGCCACTGCCGATTTTTCAGGGTTTTCTAGTCGTAGGTGTCTACAGTGTTCTTTTACTCTGGTCTCTATTGTGCGTCTCGTTATCATATTACCATCTAAGAGCGGTAGACCGGTGATTTCCATACCCCACTCCTGCTTGGAGGTCTAAGGTTCGATTGTTGGACTCGGAATTTTTTTCATAAATTGTTTCTACCTTTCATTTTACAAAAGACTGCTCTTCATCATTATTTCCATGATTTTCATTAAAAAAATTATTGTTTTATGTGGAAATCATTTTCTGCAATGTGGCAGCGTCAGATGTCAGATGGACACTACCCTAACGCTTCCGAAACGCTTCCGGAGACGCTCCCAGTGGGCCATAATCTGCTTCCCGGACACTTCCGCGACACCTCCTCCCGCAACACTTGACCGCTACTTCCAAAACACTCCGTTCGACGCTCCCGCAACACTTCATCAACGCTTTCGTTTCGCCTGGGTTACCTATAGCCTTTTTTATCACCAAATTGGCTCAAAAATCAATTTACAGCAGAATGTTAAATAAATCATAATTAACGTTTCCTTCCACTAAGACATTAATATGGAGTGATTTGATTGTAGAGAAATAATTAAAATGTTGAATACAAAACGTACTCTCGATTAAATTTAATCTTATTGTGTCTTGATTTCTTTTGAGAACGAATAGACAAATGTTCCCATCAAAATGATCTAACATACACATCTTTTCTGATATTGGCAGCGACATACATTGTATCCACGTGCTACACCTAGTGCAATGCAATACAATGAACAAATTTATGTGTCTTACATTATATGAGAGAGAAAAACAGAGCATTTACATTTTCATGAGATATTTTTAAGGAAAAATGTAAATATCTTCGATATATAAAATTAAAGTGAGAAAATATACAGATTATAATGAAAACCATCATTGGCTTGAGATAAACTGAAGTTGTATCAGCCAATAACATTATGCCCCATTTATCTTAATGATAAGCAGTTCTGCAAATGTTTTCGGTATTTCAATTTTATCTTAGTTACCATGAATGAATATCTGCTATTAATGAATTTGTGCGAAATTTACACGAGACTTTCCACACTTCGAATAGAAGGCTTACCTTTCCTCGTCGGCAAGGCATTTTTTGGCCAAGGGAATGCGACTAAGTCACAATGAAGTTTTATTTGTTTTTAGCCAAGACATGACTTCGCAGATTTTCAATGACGGCCACATCACGCTAGGCGCTTCTGTAGCGCATTAAAATCACATCGAAATTATTCTCCCTCTCGTTTTTTAGCGCACGTTCACTGACCTACATTGAATTCACTGTCAATATTGAGGCGACGGGACGAACCGAAACATTTGAAGCTTTAGCAAATGGGCGAGACCATGAGCAGCGAAATTAGGGACCAGTGCCCTGGGACAGGATTACCAAACCGGGAGAGACACGAACCCGCGCCCTTCAGATTGTCAAGTGAAGTCATTTCCCGCCACAGCTGAGTATGGTTAACACCTATCACTTTTAAGGTGCATTCAGGGAATTCGCAGTGATCGCGTGATTTTTCCGAATGTATGATAACGTGCAACATACTTCTGGAGGAACAGATTTGTCCCATGACCAACGAAAGGAGTTAATTTTAAAATTTCACGTGTTTCTTTATTCAATTCTATCACTGGATTTTGATGGATTCCACCTTCTCGTACGTAATTATACTTCGTCCCATCTATTGCTTTGTCGCGTGCAAATAAGGAAGTACCTATCAACTCCTTCCAAATGTTGATAGAGGCTACCGCGGAGTGGTGCTGTACTTTTTCTAGCTATGTTTCCGAGTTGTCTTGCACGTCTATTCTTCTTCGTGACGACAGTTTCGCCGGCGTTGCAGCAGACGTCTTCAAGCTTGAAGTGTCAGATGCATGTTTTTGCCCATCTCATATAAGGCTTGGTTTTCGAGAACTTCAAAGGAGGATTTTCATAGTAAATAGTCCCTTTTTGAAGTTCTCCAAAACCAAGGCCTACATAACTTGGGCAATAACTTGCATCCTGAACTTCAAACCTGAAGACATCTACTGCAACACCGGCGCAACTGTCGTCAGGAAGCTGAACCGACGTGGAGGGCAACCCGGAAACCTAGCTGCGACTATAGCACCACTCCGCGGTAGCCTCTATCAACATTTGGAGGGAGTTGATAGGTACTTCCTTATTTGCACGCGGCAAAGCAATAGATGGGACGAAGTATAATTACGCACGAGAAGGTGGAATCCATCAAAATCCAGTGATAGAATTGAATGAAGAGACACGTGAAATTTGAAAATTAACCCATTTCCGCCCGCCGAAGCTATGTGGCTACACCCTACCGTGCTGGGCAAACGAGGCTATTGTGGAAACACTGCGTACTATTTTGCCACTTTTAAAATTGCCACAAGGCTTGAGGTTTTGTCAACCTAATCCATGTATTAGTTCATTCATGACGCTGGTAGAAATAATCTCACTCCCCGAAAGAGACTGGTGCAAATAGGAATTTCAATAGGGATGCCTAATGACTGTAAATAAGATGCTAGTATAGTAAAAGTAAGAAAAAAATAATTTTAACTCTCCTCCATCCAAAAATATGCTTTCTCCGAAGATTCAATCCTTTTTATGCCGGTATAAAATGGACCTCATGAGATTTTGACGTATTACCACCCATTGTAGCCGTGTGGCCTAGGGTCATGCTGAAAAAAAAATGTTTATTTTACTATGGTATCCACCGATTAATGTAGGTTTCCCTAGAGTATTAAAGGAGTAATCTGGGAGCCTCCCTTTCCTTCCATCACTGCCTTCTTCAATTCACTATAAGGCCTACTCCCTTTCAATCTATCTAAAAATCCTATCCACCTCCTTCCCCTCCCACGTTTACCTAACATTCTACCTTCTAACAACTGTTTTCAACATCCCCTCCCCGTATGTACCAGCTCCATCCAAACCTTCTGACTCCTCCGCATCTCATCCAAAAGTTGCCTCTTCTCACCCACCATGTCCAGCACTTCATCGTTTCTCCTCCTCTCTATGCATTTCACCTTCTCCATTCTTGTACATAGTACCCACATCTCGAATCATCAATCTTCTCTCGTCGTCCTTCCTTGGTGTCCGCGTTTCCGCACCGAAGATAGCTACACCCCGGATCAAACTCTTCACTAACCTTTTCTTTAAACTCTTATATAACGATCCTCTCTGAAGCTCCTTCTTGTTCATGAACTCCTCCTATGCTAATGAAATCCGTCCTGATGTTCACCTGTTTGATCAATTCAATGTTTGAAAAGGATAACTTGAGACGACCGTAAGAGCGAAACACCTAAATATCTTCAAAAACGCAGACAAACAATTTTTCTGGGCGGAAACGGGTTAAAACAGTTTGAATACTCGAGCCGCCGGACTCGTAGACGGGCCAGCTGCCTTCGACTCTACTAGCTACTCTTATGAGCTGTATTATGGGAACCAATACAACTTTCTTCCCACGGCCCTTCCCCCCCCCCCCCCCCCTCCGCAACATTACCTCAGCGAGCGTGAGAACTCGCCGGCGGAATCGGTGCCAGGCGTGTCCCGCCTAAGAGAATCACAACCACCCCGCTCACAGTGCGACCCCTAGCGACCCGCACACGTTGGAGGCGTGCCTCCGTACTACGCCGACTAAGGCCGGAGAGGCGGCGATGACATCCGAAACTTGACGAGGAGCGGTAATTAATCCACCTTTTTAAGGGGAACCGCGTGAGGGAAAAGGGGAGGGGAGCGTGGGAGGATCACGTAATATTGCTCCCGACATATCCACTACAGCTGGCCGTCCAACTCGCTGGGTCTGAAGGGAACGCACTCTTGCACTCAACAGAAGCGTGAGCAGCCTCTCTTGCTATGCTCTTAAGAGAGTATTTCTAAACCGCGGAGTGTGTATTCGCGGCGTGGGTTTTGCAGAACGAGTCCGGTGTGTACGTACAATCTATATGTTCGCCCTAGCATCCATTAATATTCTTTCTCGCGGGCCGGTTTTTAAGTCTCGTATTCTGTCGACGACGAGAAAGATCTGAGGCAATCGCGAACTCCGCTCGAAGTCGATGTCGATCGTGATGGAAGAGTAGACTGTCCAAGTTTATGAAATATTGTACAAGATTGTCTCAAGGAATTTAAAACATAGAAACAGAACATTTTCCGATTTTCCTGGTTCAGTGCGGTACTTTTTTATTTACTTACTCCAATACCACCGAAAGCAGCTCACATTGGCCTTTTACATCGGGGTTTTCAACAAGATAACATTTACACGTGCACGAAAAACCATGCCCTGAATGTGAGAAACCTTCTCAGGCGAGACTCGAACCCACGACCTCTTGTTAGCCAGGCGAGGACTTTAGCCCGCCGCGATCGAGGCCGGCAAAGGCCACTGACTGCGTATCGGCAAGGATGTTTCATCGTGTTTTAAAACGGGTCATCGCCAAGTCTATGGAAAATAAAGAAATAAGAGATATGCTAGCACGTAAAAAACTTGAGCTGGGGGAGATGGAGGTAAAACAGGAGTAAGAAATATTTTATCTAACACGTAATCACGTGTATATATACTTAAACATTTTGCATTTTCAATAGACTGGATGACAACATGAAAGCGATGAAATACGTTTTATCCCTGCCTTTATGTCTAAGCTAATCATGAAAAGTGCCATGTATACTCTACTTATTGACCCATTTATTCTGACAGGTCTGGCCCGACTCAATTGAATCCGCCCTATCGTTTTACGAATGAGTTTCACGGTATAATGAAAGAACCTATAAAAAGCTCCGTAAACTTGCTCCCAATCCTGTATTAATATGAACGACGGAGTAAGTTAGAATAAAAAAGCCACATGGCAAGCAAAAATAGTGTTAAAACTTGACTGAAAAGATTCGGATATGATATTTGAAATAATTCAAAAGGGAACTCTTAAGGGAAGGGATATCACGATAATTCATAAGTATGGCCGTGTGTTGTGAAATATTACCTATTTACATGCTCTGCATCAGTGGGGAAAAATTATTTGAGAGGGGAAAGATGGCTGAAAGCAACGGTTAGGCATTATAGGCATTACATCCGACATACATTGAGAAATAGGAAAACAATGCCTCATTTGAAGAAGGAATACTACGCAGCCTAGATTTAAATACAAATTGGGGTTACAGCTACGATAAAAGAGAATATTTTCGTCCAAAACCTTCTTCAAGTAAGTTTCATTCTGAAAACGAAATTGAATAGCCCGAACCAATGTTTTTCATTGATCTAGTCTCATCAATGACGGAACGAAATACGTTTCTATAATATCAACTATCTATAAAATAGGACGGAGAAGCCGTTGAGCTAAAAACTCGCTTTCGAAACAATGTCTCTAACTAGAGTTAAGACGTTTCGATTATATATTAGATTCTGGAATTCCAAGGAAAAGTTCAGTTAAAGCCATTAATCAGACGTCATGTTAAACAAGCACATAGGCACCGGTCTCTGAATCACATTGATTCTTAATGAATATGTGATATATGAACCTGTCATTTCTCTTTCAATGATATTCTTGGAAATTCATCTTCTTCACAGCTAATGTAATAGGGAAAATGATGTATTATTCAAAGTTACCTGGACGTCTAAATCTATTGAAAGCAGAGGGTCGATAACAAAACGTGGAACTGTCCATTGCGCCTTCGTAATTGAAAAGGAAATTGAGCTTTGATCAACGAACCAGGTGGCGTAAGGCGCGATGAAATGCGTTTGATAAAAGGATTGTGTATCCTTTTAATGAGCAAACCAACACGAAGATGAGAGATAAGCGGGTAATGCTATTTGAGCAGCTGAAAACCTGTTTTAAGACCGGATGGTACCGTGCTCTCTTAACATACCTATCTTGAATTGCTCTTCACGAAAAAGAAATTCAAGAAAAGTAAATGCATGCTTCACTCACACCTCGAGTATTATCACAACATAGGTTGATTACCCTTTACATTAAGATTTCATATGAAGTTATAATAACATTTGGAATATAAATATAAAAATCTCACCACATATTTGTAGAAGCTAGGGGCAATTCTGTCATGACAAGAACTTTTATAATCCTATTTCCTAGCCAGATGAGCGGCGAGTAATGAATTATCTTGGAGAAAACTGATATTCAGTAGGGTACTTATTGTCCAATGATAAATAAAAGTACAAAATAACAATATAATCTATCGACTTGGGAAGACTTTAGACTAAAAATTTCACCAGAATCCAGTTTATTTTAACGGTAATGTACGCCAAGAAATTGTCCAATAGATTTTAAAGCTGGATTATACCACTATATAGTTACACATATGGTAAAACCACAATGAAAAAGCATCTTATAAATCTTTGCCATAGCAAACTGTGCTTATGTCTTTTGATGTCGATAAAAGATGTAAACTATAGTTCCTCTTCTCTACCGAGAATAAACACTGTGTGGATAATCGGAAACGCACAATACATTTTGGGGATAAGTTAAAATAATTTTTTTTAAACTATTAAAATATTAGTAAAATGAAGCAATATTTTCAATGGATTTCTCTTATCACGACGCGCTTCGTTGTCTTCAAGTGCATCATGCGCAGCCAAGTTTTCCCGTGAGTATGTCTAGCTATTGAAGAAGAAGAGAAAGGATCGTTTTTTAGGGTCTCGTGTGTGGGTATCACGTACGACTTCACTGTCTTCCGGAGCGTTGCGATCGTCAGGATGAAGTCCTCCTTCCGGATGATCTTATTATTCTCGGTTTTCACCCCGTGTCCGACTTCTATTGGTCTTGAATGGTGTGTGGGAAGCATTGCTGGGCAAGGATGTGCATGGTCCTGTCGCCATTAACGTTTATATTTTCTGGAAAATGACATCTTGTTTTAAAACTCCACAACTACCTCCGATTCTGAAATCTTTGCTAAGTCCTAACATAACTTGGTGAACAATATTATGGTCATCAGCGAATAATGATAAAATCCAAAATAAATTTTGAGGGATGCATCACTATTCAAAAAAGCTTTTTATACCGCATAAATAATAACTCTCACGAATCCTTAGTAAATCCTTAAAATAAACCTGCATAAAAAGAGAGTAAATATTACGCAAGGAGGATTACAAGTGGAGTTATAAAGTGCATGGAGGATTACAAGGGAGATTACAAAAAATGCAGCATAATACGGAGAAGAGGTGGTGGCACCATTTATACAAGCCAGAGCCTTAAAAAGCACCAAAAAGTAGTGGAAGTCTCATTAGCCCAGTACCAATGATTTAACAGATATTCTTGATATTACGTAGAGAAACATTTCTAGATTTTTCTTCTTCATACAGTATAATCTTCCATTTATCTTGGCACAGCAAATTCGGTTTCGCTGGTAGTAGCTCGCGTTGCCTTCACGGAGTGCTGATTCTCTCATCCCTTACCCTTCCTGCCTTATTCTCACCCTGGAGCCGTCGTCCGGCTCTCATCGCGAGGGCGGGTCCTTTCCCTTTCTCCGTCCTCTGTCCTCACCCCTCTCGAGGAGCGCGAGTGTAACACGAATATTTTTTCCATCCATTTCGAGAGACAGTTCAAGCGAACGCTCCAATGATGGCGAAAAAAATGAACGTTTCACGCAATCATTTTTCGCGATTGGTCGAGGGATGGAAATCCCATTCCTTTTCCCATTATTCGGCACGTCCCTATTAATAATAATAACAATAATGTCAATAATGATCACAGGTTCTCCCCAATTACGATCATTATAATATATTTGGAAAACATTTAAAAAACACCCACGCCCAGGCGGGACTCGAACCCGCCACCATCGGTTTGGCAGGTGCGGACTTAACCCCGCGACCACCGAGGCCGCCACCTTTTTCTGTAGCTGAACCATTGCTGGCATCATTCATCAGCCAATCAGAACGGACGACCGCTAAGATCGATTGTAACGCCACTTTTGGCTTTTACTTAAACGACAATCGTAAATAAGGAAAGTTACGGAAAAAGGGATGGTGGAAATGACCGTGTGATTTAGAAAGTGATCCATCATTTCGTTGGACCCTGAAAAGCTATCGTTGAAGCTATCACTCAGAGGGACGAAAAAAATGAATGTGTGACCTAGGCTTAAATGCCTTCTTAGTCGGTTCGTTGACACGTACAAATTAATGTGTAAAGTTATTAATGATTTCGCTGGATCGGAACGGAATATGTACGAATGCATGAACCAAATTATTACAGGCTCCCTTTTCTGTTGATACGTTCGCACGAGTTGAGTTGCATTTTCACCGTGAACCATTAGTAGATGTGTGAACGCGTGTTCACTCACGCGTTCATACATTTACTCATTAAATGCTACATTTTCATGTATCGTGTAACCAGGCCATAATCTTCGGATTCGGTTCCCGCTCTCGAGAGTGTATCCCCACGGGGCCCGCCTTCGGTACCCGAAACAAATCCTTGATAGTATCTGAGATGAAAGGGGCCTAGTATCCACAGCTACAAGGACGAATCACCTATTTCGAGAAGATAATGCGTTCGAGGACGAGGGAATAAAAAAAGGAAATACACGCGCGAAGGGGGTGAGGTGATGCTTTAGAGGATTGCACACCCGAAACATAAATAGTGTATATTCGTCGGAATAAGGCGATGAATGTAAGGGGCTGATTACCTAACTTCCAACTCCAGCGGCTGTCCCCGAGGTTATCAAGTCTATGCTGTCCAATTACTTCGCCATTCCTCAAAGGAAGCATTTTATTTAATTGATGGAGAGGAAAAAAGAACTCATCAGTGAGAATATTTCACTTTCGCATCTTCGTAGTAATCCTTCTTAAAAGGAGGTATTTTTTCCCTGTTTCTCAAAGTATTTCGCATGTAATGTCTATTTGTTGCTTTTAAATCATTAAATTTTTTATTTTCCACCTACTGATGTAGGGTATGTAAATATGTAAAATTTCATAACACACGGCCATACATATGAATTATCCTGATTTATAAGAAAACCCTTTTGGAAGTATTTCAAATCCCCTATCGGTATCTTTTTCACCTAAGTTTTTGCACTATATTTGGCATATTATGTTGCTTTTTCATTCTGATTTGATTCGCCAATCATCATTAGTACAGACATAATTGAACGGGAGCAGGTATAAGTGGCTTTATATAGGTTCTTATCATATAAATATGAAATTCATCGGCAAAATTGCAATTCTCTTTCTCTTCCTTATCCGCACTCAAAAATTAATAAATTGCATCCTTTAATTGAGAGAGGGTGTTTTGGGATTGAAACGGTGGGCATCGAGGCATATTTAATGCTATACTTTATCTTTCACTAACATTCATTTTTGATTTTCAACGCAAGAAGTAAATTACCGTTTCGTGAGAAAACCTAAGGGGCGGGGGTGTAGTAGAGTACTTGATAGAACGTTAGGTTACTGACCAAAAATATTTCGGGTTTAAAACCCGGGAGAAACCCTCAAGCGGTCTACCGGAAACCTTCACTCAATGAAGTGAACCAGGAATACATACTGGCCTTCCTACCATGCATGCGAGTAATTCACGCGCGTGAGTCTTCCTTTAGGATGAGCCCTACCCAACCCCAAATCGGCCATCGAGTAAAAACACTGAACGAGTGAGTAAAATATATGCAAGTAACTAAGGTCGACGATTTAAGCACCACAATTGCGGCGTAGCGTACGCTATCGTACGAATTTGAGTCACAAGAAAATTTGTGTGTGCTGGCCAAATAGTAGAGTTTGTCTACTGACCAAAATGTACCGGGTTTAAATTCCGGGCGAAGCTTTGGAGCATTCTACCTGAAAATTCTCGCTATACGAGATAGCCCAGGGAAAGGAACTGGCCCCTTACCTGGCCAAGTGTCTGAAAATCACAAACTGAGGGTTAGTCTTGGGTGAGCTCTTCCCTCATTTATCTAAACCAGCCTTCAGGATGAAATATGGACGAGTAAACATGGATTGCCATGAGAAAATATGTCCTTGGACCGGGAATTGAACCACGGACATTCGGCTTTCCGGGCTAATTCGCAGACTACTACGCTATCCAAGTTCCTTTATTCCCATGGCAATTGTACCGTGGCTGATGGCACTAGATGTTAGTCCCTCGCGGTCCATCAAGGATGGCAACGCGAGGGAGGGAATTGGGGAACCTGGACGAGGGGATTAAGAACGCATAAATCCTCACGGCCGATGTTTTTGGTACCACATTGGTGGCATAGCGACCGCAAAGGATTAACTTAGGGTTACCTGAATCGGAAATTACGCCATGAAATTTAGGGATTCGACGTCGAATATTCCATGTCCACACAAATTCGTGAGCGAAGCGGTGTGACGAGATCAGATGAGTTATTCCATATTTTCGATTGAAAATGACCATCTACGGAGAGCTGTTGGATCTCTAATAAATTGCTGAATACGCAAATACCCACGGCCGACGTTTTAAGCACCGCAGTTGTGGAGTAGCGATCTCCGTGGCATGAATTCGACTTAATTGAAAATTTGTGTGTGGTGGACAAATGAGAAGAGAACTTTGCTACTGAACAAAATACAGGGCGAAGCTTTAGACAATTCTAACGGACTATTCTTGCTATAACCCAGGGAAAAAAATGGACCCCCCCTACATGCCTGAGAATTTCAAGACTCAGGTTTGATCTGGGGTGAGCTCTAATCATTGCTCGGGTGTACCACCATGGAGGGATGGAAGTGAACCGTGCCGGTAGAAATGAGGCCTTCAAGTGAGCAAATACTCGCGCGCCGTCATAGCTCGTGAGCCAAAATTCGGATTAAAAAAAATAACCCCCCAGGGCGCAAGGCGCTAGCGGTGCATATGGAAAGGCTTTGAATGTAATTGTGGGAAGGATGTCAATTCGATAGTCAAGAGGGCGTTCCCACTGGAGGATATAGGGTGGGGAATACAGGGAAGTGAAAGTGCATAAGGGGAGGGGGGCAGCGAAGAGGGGGTAAGGGTGGGAGGACAGGCTGATGCGTTGTATAACAAAGAAAATCACGGGGAAGGGGAATAAAAAAAAAACAAACAGTCAGAATGCATTAGTCAGCTGCTCGGGCCTCCAAATTTCTGGAAAATTCGAGCACGCTCATTATTTCCAGGCCTTCGGAAAGGAACACGGTCCTTAACATTTTGTGAGCGTATTTTTTTAAAGAATATGTTGAGGAAACTAAATGAGTGGATGAGGAAAAAAATACAACCACAAGCATTTCTAAATGGTTAGATCCTCGTTAGTTGAATCTGATCTTGCGTCACGATTCGGAGGCAGCCACCCACAATGGTCGAGGAAGAAGAGTTAAGGTCGAACTCATTGCCATTGCGTAAGGATTCATTTCGAAGTCCAACTCGTCCCTATGCTGACCCTTAAGTCACATTTCGGACAGGTGGAGCCTCCTTAAATCGCTCAGTAAATGCAATAATTCCAACACATGGTTTTAAAAAGGTGTTACATATTAATTTCCCGAAAATTTCAAGCACCAATAAATTATGAATTTCAGTCCGAGTGCGTTCAGTTAATTCACGCGCTATAATTTCATCTACATTCTTTTTGAATGACATTGCTAGAAATAATGAGTCTCCTGCCATATTTAAGGTAAAGAAAGTGCGACAAAATGGTATTTTTTTCACATTTTCCACTCACAATGGTTTAATATTTAATTTATAGTAACTTTTTTGAGATTAAACTCCTTGCCGAGCTTGCATTAAGAAAATTAATTTCTTAACGAAAATGTCGCACAGTTTCAATAATTTGCCTGGAGAAATCTTTAAATTAGCATGAGAAGTCCGCGGACTTGGCCAAATCTATGTTCTCTCAAAATATCTTTCCGTCAGATAAACGAATGATCGAATTCATCACACATTTACAAGTCAAAGTTATCATGTCCACAGTCAATTGTTAACTGTTTATCATTAATGTGTAATGAAATGGCAAAACCATCTATCAAACTTGAGTTAATACATTTAAAACAAGAATCGATTAGAAACTCTCGAAAAATGCTCACGTATGGTAGGTAACACCAGTAGCGCAGCTAGGGGGGGGGGTTTGGCGGATAAAACCCCTCCCAGAACTCAGAGAAATATTTAAGTTTAATCCATTTTACTCAATTTGATTAGGATTACTTATAGAATAGCGTTAGGATTAATCAAATATCCCCCAGAAAGCCGTAAAACTCCCATTCTGAAGCATCATCATCACTGGTCAACAATCCTAGGATTGGTTTGACGCAGCTCTCCACTCAGTTCTCCTATCAGCTAATCTTTTCACTCCTACGTATTTCTTCTCTTTCACATCTCTCTTTATTTGTTCCATATATTTTGTTCGAGGTCTTCCTTTTCCATTCTTGCCTTCCACCTGTCCTTCGACGATTGTCTTCATCAGGCCATCATGTCTCAAGATGTGGCCTATAAGGTTGTTCCGTCTTCTTATTAAGGTTTTCATGAGGCTTCTCTTCTCTCCTACCCTTCTTAGGACTTCCTCGTTACTAACTCGGTCGATCCATTTGATTTTCATCATTCTTCTGTAGCACCACATTTCAAAGGCCTCTATCCTTGCTTTCTCCGCTGCGGTCATTGTCCATGCCTCACTTCCGTATAGGAGCATACTCCAAATGTAGGTTCTCATAAATTGTTTCTTTACTTCTATATTTAAGTTTCCCGCTGTAAGCAGGTCTCTCTTTTGGTGGAATGCTCTCTTCGCCTGGGCTATTCTGCTGATAATTTCTTTCTTGCTTCTCCCGTCACTAGTTATCTTGCTTCCCAAATAACAGAATTCATCCACCTCTATCAGTTTTTGCCTCCCTATTTTAATGTTGGCATTCTGAAGCATTAATCTTAAAAAATTTTAAAAATTTTTCAGGAGGGACCAAGCAAATTCCGCTTACCCTGGCGGGTATGCAATACCACCAAACCCATAGGTATTAGTTGCTCCTAAAAACCCCCAGCCTTAATTCTTAGCTGCGCCCCTAGGTAACACCACATGAATACAATTTCTCCATCACAAACTGTTTTCAATTGCAAACCATGCTTGACCGCAAGTCAAAGACGCAGGGGTTAAATTGTTTCCTACAGTTGAATGATTTTTTCTGGAAAAACTACTTTTAAGGTTGACACCCAGCAATCACGCACCTCGATTATAAAGGTGAACAGCTGTTTCATGGTTGGGAAAGAGAGATACATTGGGCGGTATTAACTCTTTTACGTCGGAATAAAAGAACTCGTGTAATCACCCCAATCCATCACAAGCGAAAGGAAAAAGTGAAATGCTCGTTGACCTGACGGCAATATGAGGTTAAAATAGATAAAAAAATCGAGAGTTATATTATCACAAAAAAGATAGGTATCAAAATTTTACAGAATTTTTACCGAAATGCAAGAAAAATATCCAAATGCCAACAGGAAAAGGAGGAAAACATTTCTATTTATATGATTATAGTTGAATTTGTGATGCCGATAGCCCACAACAATAGGCTATTGTTGATTTTTACCCTAAAGACATTCATTCATGTATACTAAATGTACTGATTGAATCTCTACTCTCATGATTTCCTCTATGAACAGTTAACCTAAAAATGAAAAAAAAACTCGGCAAGAACCGGTTCGTTAGAAAATGGAAATTGCAACCATATTTTTAACGCACGAATAAACAAAACTTAATCAGGCTTTCACAAGAACGTTTTATTACAAAAAATTCTAGTTCTTAGATGTAAGGTGAGAGAAATTGATGGACTCAAAAACTAGTCTTAGAACTCAGATGTGAGCTACCATATTCAAAGTTACCGAATGAACGCTTGTAAGTATTTTAGGCAGATAGAACATATTCAAAGACTGCATTTTTTCAATTCTTCAAAGTCGTTATGATACTGATTTAAGGAGCGTTATACTAAAACAACACTTAGATGCGTAAGTACTTCACCAATTTTCCATTCACGGATTGCAGATGATTATCTTCGTAATTGCAGTAGGACTACGCAGTCAAAATGGAAATGGAACAACATTCGACTCAAATAGCCCGAAAAAGTATTGTTTTAAAAATGTATCTGCTTCGAAACGTCCACATCATTATTATGAATGCTCAGATTTTGTCTAAGAACATCCATCGGTGCCAGTTACGAAAGCAATTTTTTTAAAGAGCATAAGCAAAAAGTAATTGTCTTGAGTCACAACAAAATCTCCTCAATTAACCGCACGCACACCGATGCATACATCCAAGTGCCAATTCTCACCACATGACATGGTTTAAGAGTTTTACCGGGTTAGATTGACAGGGAGAAAGGGTCTTAACTGCACGTACACCTCTCTTACGTCATACGCGGCCCCCTAATTAAATTGGAAAGCACCAAATTCAGCGAGGAGCACACAATCGACAATCTTGGGGATAATTTATGCCCTTCCTCGAGAACACCGGGGACCGCAGATGACTGCTATTGATACAGGGAGCCGCATAGCTGGGATTAGAAACGGAAATTTGATTTCGGCCGGAGAAAAAAAATACAACGCCAAAGAAATGGGGCCATGAGTGCATTATTATTCCGCTACTTTTAGAGACGCCTGCCATAAATTCCTTATCAAGATAGCACGCTCCTTTGTTAGCAATTGAAATGAACAGGAGATCCAGGGAGAGTGAGCGAGAAACTTAAGTCATTGGGTGTTCCGCCTAAAATGATGTCAAAACAATCGTCTTCCAACGCATGCTATCACTTGTGAGAGATTACCATTCCACCACTCATCTACGGCATATTTTGGATTCAAAATGATTCACTATCAATGCAAGTTTCAGGGTGCCAGAGTTTCCAAAAATTATAAAAAAATCCCCGTTATCCATCATAGCCATCTATTGATACAGATCGTCAATGGCTTTGTCAATCTACTATCATTTATGATGGCGTGATTTAATAGATATTCCTAATTGGAAGAGGTGAGACCGACGGTGTGATGATTTGTGAGGCAAGGCAAAAGTAGTAAAGACGAGAAACCCGACTTTGGAATCAGCCTTTTTGGCCGAAAGGCGTCAATGGGATCACGTTTTAAGGTCCCATCCGACAAACCGAGTGCTATTCTCGAAATTTCCTCTATATTGTACTTCGCAAATTTAATATCATATAAATGCATAGATACAGATGAGGATGAGCAAACACTGAAAAATCTCTGCCATCCCCAGGATTATAACCTGGACCCACGAAATGGGAAGCTACTGCATCTACCCACCCTATCCCCTTTTGAGTGTTACACTGAGGAACTACAGTCTCCTAGTCTCATATAGGGGCGCACCAGATACAGGTATATTCGAGGATCCAGAGGGTACTTGAGTACACGGACGCAGCTAGGAATTAAGGCTAGGGGAGGATTTTGGCCGCAACTAATACTGAAGGCCTTAGGGGTATGGAATACCCGCCAGGGTAAACGGGAGGTGCGGGGGCCCTCCTCCAGATAAATTTTAAGATGAATGTTTCAAATTGGAGAGTTTCAGGGCTTTCTGAAGGATATTTTATTAATCCTTACACTATTCTGTAATTAATATTAATCCAATTGAGTAAAATGGATTTATCTTAAAAATTTCTCTGAGCTCTTATCCCCAAAACCCCCCCTCGCTGCGCCACTGCTTGAGTATCCAATCAGATGTCCTAATGCCATATGTGAATTCAAATGCTAATACACATAGATACACGTACGCGGGAGAGAGATAGAAGATAGCAACATCTCCTCAAGAGATTTAGAATGGAGCATATGGAGTTATACACCTCTCTATGAAGCTGGGGATGTAAGAAGGCCACGACAAAAATAAACGTCAAATTTACGTGAAGAATACATCCGTAGGAGGAATTGAAGGAGTCCCCCAGAGGAAGACAGAGAAGGCAGTAATTGAGGCAGATAAAGATGCATACTACAAACAAATCAAGGAACTGGAAGGACTAGCTTGGGAAAGGTAGAAACGGAGAGCTGTAGTACGCCAATCTTTGGATTTTATTAAAAGATCGGACGTATATAAATGTTTCAAAAGCTTTCATCTACATTAATTATTTATATCCTATGCAAGCAACTCCTAACAAGCCAGTGGTTCGGGAGAACTAATATTGTAATTTTATATAGCATTTAAATGTAATCTATCCACACATTTTACCATGTTGTACTGTAAAATTTACTTAATTTGCCGGCCTCGGTGGCGGCGGGGTGAAGTCCCCGCCTTCTAAACAGGAGGTCGCGAGTTCGAGTCCAGCCTGGGTAAGTTACCCATATCCAGGGAATAGCTGTTTGTTTGCGTTAAATTGTTAACATGTTAATAACCCCGATGTAAAAGGCCGTATAGAGCTGTTTTTGGTGGTATGAAAATAAATAAAAATAAAAAATAATAATTTGGTGAATAAATACCTACCCAGTGACATGAGTTAAAATCATAAATGCTATTTTTATGGGCTACATGTGTGAATGCCTACATTCGACTTCACCTTCGCATTGATGCATCATATATCATGCACCTGTAATGTATAATTTTCTTTGTACCAATAAATAACTTCATTGTTGCATGAGGATAGGTTAGAAACTCGGAACAGCTAAAAAAAGGACACAAGAGAGAAAATCATCAGGCAACTACGGAACTTGGTTGAAAGGGAGAGGGATGCGGGGCACCAGCCTTAGGATTTCGGTACTATGAATGAACGTGCGTGCATAATCGACACACTTACGCCCCCCCATATCCCGTACCTCTACTCTTTGCTCTCCCGTCAGTCCGCTTCGACCTCATACGTCCGATCGGGCCAAGAGTTGCCCCGGGGCGATATTGGGCAAGTGGCCCGTCCATTTGCCTTTCCCTCTTCCGGCCCCGGGGACGCCAGCTGCAACGGTGGGGAGGAAAAGGTGTCGAGATCGCCTCTCGAGCAATGCTCACTCGCTCACGCAGTACAAACGGTAATAGGGCTCGGATCGAGAGAGGGAGAAAAAAGTCCAACGCATAAGAGTTTATCCATGCGGCATTTCACTGCAATAGAGCGTCCCATATCGAGTCTTGAAATCTTTTTACGCCCGCGAGATCATTTCCCGGCTGGCCCTTTCCCATTACCTCCGTGCGACTTGCATCGGCAAATGCAAAAGTGCCATTTGGAAACGGTTTCACTCTTTATCAAACGATTCTTTTTTTTTAACCTCGGCTCCACTTATCACGATATCGCGAAGTGCTTGAAAGTTCCTTCGAAGGAGCAGTTTTCCCAATGAACGGTACATCAACAGCATCCATGGAGGCTTGAGACAACATCTTTAGGACAGGCATAAATTGGAAGACGTACTCCAGCAAATCTAAACTTTCGGTCGCGGTGTATCCACGTTCATTCATTACTCAACGTGGAGAGTATTACCAGAGATGAGGATCCTAAATTTACGTCATTGGATAACTAAAAAAAAGATGCAAAAAGAGAAATATTTTCAACTCTCCTGAAATGCGATTAAATGTATTAAATATTTAGCTTTAGGTTACCTCTGCATTAGAGGGGAATTATAAACAGGCGTCTCGGAAGCAGAATACAAGTTTTTCTCATTTTAAAGACAAAATATAGGTTTAATGTATTAATTCGATAGCCGAATTTTACACTAACGGTCCCATTACCCCCAACTCTCGCTACTCGACTCTAGTCTTTGCTCTCGGCCAAGAGTTCAGTCAATTTCATGCACTCAAGGCAAGATTAAACTTTTAATTAAGCTTCTCAATTTCAAATCAAAGCCCCCATCGGAAGCGAACAAAATATCTCAGCTCATTGGTATGTAATTTCAACACTAAGCGACAGAAAGGGCCCATATCCAATACATTGTGCAATATTAATCGTCCAGCTTCATGGAATTTTAATAAAAAATTACTTGGGAATTTTATTTGTATATGATGTATAAAACTGAAAAAGAACGTATGATTTATAACATCATCCTCTGGACGAGTGATTCTTCAGCATGAAAATCTTTTCGACAGGAGCATTATAACAGGATTGAATAGCAAAACAACCACAATATCGCAAGGAAGGAATGGCCTTGGTTAAGTAAGGGTCTCCGCAAAATTCTCATCGCAGCTTCAATGCGTTCTGAATTGGCGTCTTCTATCCACGTTGGCGAGACTGATCAAAATGCAAATCTCATGAATAGTTAAACTCCGTAATTATTCTTTCCCACTAAAGCGAACGCATTCACCTTTCGAAAGAAGTATGCCAGGAGTCATAAAGTCGTTGAATTCCATGACGGCGAAACGTCGTAATCGACGAGGGAATTGAGCCATTTCCCTTCACGAATGAATATCTTGTTACGTGAGAACTTTTTGCCCCTGAAAGGAATACCATGTGAATGAACGGCCAACTTTTTCTGAATAACGCCACACAATCATGCTCGTACTCCCTCCATCAAGCGTAGACTTACTAAGGTAAGGAAACCTTCTGAAATCGAAGGGTGGAAACATAAATGCAATAATTTCGACTTTAGAGGTGCCAAAATATTTATAGTAAGGTAGGAAACCAAAAAAGTGTCGCTAACATCTCAGAAAATTCATAAGTCAGCAAACTAATCTTAATCAAATAACTGCATATAACTGCAGATAGAGAATTAATTGGCTTCAATAGTTCGTCACGCAGAGTATTCAAATCTTGAGTCAAGCCTTCCAAATGAATATGCACTCTAAAATATCTCACAAAAACTAGCACATTGCACTACATACACATATTTCACTAAAACTTCTTCACATTATACCCAGAAACCCTTGAGGAAAATATTTTTCAGTTGCATACCTGCGGCAATATATAATCTCATGCATTATTTCTCATACAGCGGACTCACAAATTTCTAATGGAATTATCCGCCAGTAAATCAATTTGCCGCTGTATCGCAGAGAAGACCGTGGTGGAAAGAAATATTACGAACAGATGATGAGTCGATTTATGCTTATTTTCATCCTGCTTAAAAACATACCAGGCCGTGCAAATATTAGCAAAGATCTTATGTTTCACGTCAAATGACTTATTAATAACATTGAGAGGATAGCAATAATAAAGATAAGATCTCTTTAAAATGATATGAAGTCATGAATTATATTATGGGCAATAGTAACGTAAAATCATTTAAAAAATAATTCTTAGCATAAACACACATTGTACGTCGAAAAGAAATTACCTTGCAATG
Organism: Ischnura elegans; assembly: GCF_921293095.1. Classification (NCBI taxonomy): domain Eukaryota; kingdom Metazoa; phylum Arthropoda; class Insecta; order Odonata; family Coenagrionidae; genus Ischnura; species Ischnura elegans. The sequence continues at coordinate 103,711,737 of NC_060247.1, forward strand.
GTGACTTCCAAATATAGCAATCTTAGTGGTTAAAAGTTATAAAATTTTATACTCTAAACACATTTCATAGCCTGTCTAGAAACCGTTGAAATGTAAAAAAGAGCATTTTTACATGAGAAAATAAAATTTTAAGATTGGTTATGTTCAACATTTTGGTGAACGTTCAATGCAAATCATGAATTATTGCCACTTGTTTTACGTGGTTTTTTTGTACATATCATTTTCTCACATCCCGATATGTATACGATTTGTGTAGAACCTTCTAATGAGTCTAGTAACTATGAGAGACTACGTTCGGTAATTAATGAGATAAAGTAATAGTTACGATAAAATCAATACGGTGAAATTGCTAAAAATTGAAAGGCTAATTGAGCTGAAGAGAATTTACTTATTCAAATGATATCATTAAATCTATACTCTGTAAAGGTAAAAACCAGCTGCTGCATTCGTTTTTTAAAATAAATTTACGGTTGAATAGTGGAGAAAGAAGTTATCAGCTGAAAACATAGAAAATGAGCGCGAAGAAGTCAACTTTCTACGGACAATTGAAGATATATTTTTGATCATCGCATAATTTTATTTTTTACCCTTAAAGTAAAACAATTTTAAACCTCATAATTCAACAAGAACTGATTAATGAATATACTAAGCCTCTAACCCCGTAATTGACATGTTTTTCTAAATTGTTATGAATTGATTATGCATTTGAGTGAGACAGCAATCACTTCATGAGATACAAACTGGCACGTGAGGTTGATGCTATCACATGGCAATCACCAAGCATTCATGGTGAAGGGTGGTTACGAGAAATGCAAGTCATTACAGCGTCATCTGCGAGCTGAGGGTCACATACATCAGCGTGGACATGGTGGAGAGAAGCTGCAGGTTATATCCTCCGCACATCCCAGAAAACTTCCCGCGGAAGCCTAACTATACGTCGCGCGGATCAATACCATTCTTAGGACCAATGCTTCCCGTATGGTCGGAAAGACTTCGTTCTAAGTTATAACTAATATCAGGCAACACGAGGATTTTATTCATTGTATGATAGCCGTGAACAGAAAAGCTAAGCGAGAGCAAAAGGGGATCGGATTTGTGTGGCGGCTAGAGTATTAGCTTCCCACCCCGTAGTTTCGGATTCAAATCTCAGCAGTGGCGGAGACTTTTCATGGTGGGTCCATACTCTACTTGAGTTCTTCGAGGAGGGCACTTCAAGTACAATACTCCACCCGTCGGATAAGACGTTAAGCCGTGGTCTCCCATTGGCGCCATCCTAACGCCAGCGCCGAGTTTATCCCCATCCTTTCTTCCCAACAATTACTTATGGCGAAAACGACCTTAGCCGTCGGTCGCCACCTCCAAATACGAGAACAAAGGGTTGTGGAAGTAGGCAGAGAGAAATTGATTACGTAGCTCCCAGTGAAGAGAGAAGTTGGGTTTAAATGAATATTTCCTCTCTCGATCCATTAGTAGAGTAAACGAAATATTTATATCAACCTGCGAGTAAATTCCAAAGGCAACCGAAATATGCATATACCACCAGCGAGCTAATTCCAAAATCTCTACGCCAAATCTCTATACGTCATTTCCGAATGGTTTATATGAGTTATTCTAGTGTACTGTAATATTCAGTTTTTATTCCGTCTTTCTTGATGGATTCAAAATCTATTCTAATGAAATTCTTACCCTGGATCTGTAATGTTAGCCGCTTTATGGTATAGTGTCCATGGTACATACACAGCAGAATGAATATGAAGCACTCATAGAATTAATTCGAAAAAAAAAACGCAAATTTCCTTTTAAAGATATTTCTTTCTATTTTTTTAAAACTACTATCAAATTTTTGAAGTAAGATTCAAAGAATTTATTTTGAAGGCGCTAAATTATTTTTTCCAAAAGAAAGGTGCAAAGCATTCAGGATTTTGAATTCATTCATCACAAACACGGAATCAAATATCTTGGTTAAAAACTGTCAGTATCTAAAATAAATATACGTATCCCGCACTATAATATAACCAAGCAGTCTGATACATAGTCCAATGCACCTTTCAAAGGCATTGCAAAACGTAAGGCGAGGTATAACCAACAATAGCATCGATCAGGAATGATAACGCGATTTCACTAACAACTAATGGCTGTCCGCAGCAGGTGCACATGACCTGGGGAAAACTAAGTTCCTAGAACGATCAATTCACTGAAAGGCAAGAAATGAGGAATAAATGTATGCACTTTAACGATTCTCGAGGTGAAAGTAACTAGGTCATAGAAAACAATAAACGCAACGAGGCGGTTAGTCTGTAAAAAGTTTTCCATTCATAATCGAGCTGCGCGTCTTACAGTTATAATACCTTGTCATTACAGAAACCTCATGAACGCCGAGTTAAATATCTTCTATAAGTAACCAACAGCAGAAGTGAGCTAATGTGACTAGAAAATATGAGTCGATTAATGGTGCTATCTTTGGGCTCTCAGCTGAAACCAATAAAAATCAAGTATGCCATCAGTTCGACTATTCCACGATAATTCTATACATATTTTAAAGATTCTGATAAATTCAGTACAACTAAGACCATTACCGCGAGATATCTAAAGAGGATGCATAACATTTACTACTAATAAATGGGTCTTTGATGTGACTTGTCAAAGATAAGTGATAAAATAAGCGTGTATCACTTAGTAAGCATTTTTGTGTAATATACAGGTCAACTGAGCACTGGTGACACATGTATTAAAAATGTTCACGGTGAAAGTAATCCCAAGGGCAAATAAATGTTTTACCATCTACGTTATTACAATTACTACAACCATGCTTCCGATACCTGAATTAAAACATGATGAAATATCATAAATATACGGATACGAAAGTTCATTTTTGTACTCGTTCGCTGCAAATGGAAAATAAAATTCTGCGTAGCAAGTGCAACAGAGAAGGCAATGATCTGTAGTATTAATTAACCTACTGAGTTACTTAACTCTTCCCAACAATTGTTTTACTTGTAGATTAACACATTCAGCATTGATCCACAAAAGTAATTTATATAACTACTGTCAATAATTAAATCTCCATCATGGAGATAATACCACCGCAGTACATCGCCGAGTATATTAAGGAAAACTTAAACAAAAGTGAGAAAACGATAGAGGGACCGATGGAAATCAGACACTGCGCGGCGGGGAAAATGAGGAATGTAGAATCATTAGGTAAATAATGATGCGGGAATCGAATTTACCCGGAATATTATTATATAATGATATTTCATCTATAATTTGAATAAATATAAAGTATTTTTCAATACGATGATGATGCCTGAGAAGTAACACCTTATCTACGCAAGCACCCATCACTACCATTACCAAGTCAAATGAGGAATCATTAATATTCCACGATAAAAAGTGAACACTTAATCAAAACAAAAGGAACAGGGGCTGTTCTTAATATCTCTATGAAGATCTAAAGATAATCATAATGTAGAAGAAGAGAGAAAGCCCGATAAAAAGATCAGGAAATGGAACTGAGTTACCATGGTAGTAGAGACGTTGCTACGCCACAACAATTCATAAGAATGGACATGCAGACAACACGGAAAGAAAACCGATAAGAATAATGACCAACATCAGATTGAGGAACAAAAAAAAACTACTGATGCATAAAAGATTGCGTAAAGATTCAAGTGTGTAGTGATGCAAAAAAATAAGCGTAAATAATCAGGAGAAAATCAATTCTATAATTGTTAACTCATGCCTTCAGGCAATCAGTACAGTGCAACTGGGGGACAAATCAAGAATAATTTCAGCAAAAATTTATCAATATATCCTTCGATATTACAAGTTATTTTAACGGCATTGATCAGTGGAGAAGACCTTCAAATTGATGCGTAATATTGAGATTAAGGTATTTCAACTGAATTTCTGAGAAAGAGTATGGAATAAAATCATTTTCATCCAAAGATAAACTCAAATTGTGCAATTATATTTCACATGAAAGCTGTGTATGAACCAAGGACAATATGCCATCATCATCAGTAGTCAACAATCCTAGGATTGGTTTGACGCAGCTCTCCATTTCTCTCTCCTATTCGCTAACCTTTCAATACCTACATATTTCTTCTCTTTTACGTCCTTTATAACCTGTCCTATGTAACTGATTCGGGGCCGTCCCTTGCCCTTTTTCTCTTCCACTTGTCCTTCAACGATTGTCTTCATCAGACCATCGTGCTTCAAAATGTGGTCAACTAAGTTGTCCCTTCTTCTGCATAAGGTTTTTAGGAGGTTTTTCTTTTCTCGTTGCTTACACGGTCAATCCATTTTATCTTCATCATTCTTCGGTAGCACCACATTTCGAATGCTTCCGCTCTCGACTTCTCTGCTGCTGTCAACGTCCAAGCCACGCTTCCATAAAGAAACATACTTCATATGTAGCATCTGATGAATTGTTTCCTTACTTCTATGCTGGTATTTTCAGCTGTAAGAAGATTCTTTTTTTTTGTTGAAAGCCCTCTCTAAAATTACAGATCCAAAAGACCCTTACGTGAACCACAAAGTTTTTGGGGAAACGCTCCAGGCGCCGGGAAATCGTAAACTCCAATTTTCCTCGACACAAATCGATGCCCAAGCGAAAGATGTCGATATTAGGATGTGAGCCCAGTTTTTAAGCAGGTAGCCCCGGGGGGAATGGCCAATTAGTCGATAAAAGGACGCTATTACGAAATAAAATGCAAACCGCCGGCGAGCCGGGCCGTTAACCGTCAATCAAGATGGCGTTTGTGAAACGATAAGACAAGAGGACGAGAGGAAGGAAAAAAATGTGAAAAAAGAGGAAAATCAGTTGGCAATAGAGGGAAGGGTTGACCAATTGCGGAAAATAAAACAAGAGCGCATGGGGGGCACGTTCCCACACAATTGCAATCGGCCAATGAGAGCACGAGGCGGCCGACGAGAGAAGTAGAGTGCGCCCAAGACCGGTTAGTCACTATACTCGACGCTCCCGTTTCCAGTCTCGGCGAGATTGTTTCCACCTTCCATCGTGAAAATACTAGATTCGTTGCTAGGGCAAAATATTCATCCTGGCATCAAAAAATTTGCTCAGCAAATTTTCAGGAAACTCAACCCCTCAAAGCGCTGCAGAAACAAGTGACTTTGTGCGCAGTCACGCGCACGGGTGCAAAGTTAAATACACCAACGGATGAAGTTCGCCATGAAAAATATTTGACTTAGCCGGGATTCGAACCCGGATCTCCCGATTGCCGGTCAAGTGAGGGAAATAACCACGACCCTCGCCACATGTGCTACAGTGTGGACGTCAACATCTTGTTCGGTGAAACCCATGCCGAACTTCGCTCTGGGAAAATGGCTTGGTGGTGTAACTGGCTAAGACACCTGACCGGCAATTGGGAGATCCGGGTTCGAATATTTCAAAGTTCGAATAAATCAAATATGTTTTCATGGCGAACTTCATCCGTTGGTGTATTCAACACCTCAAGCTGGCTTGTATTTGCAAGGGTAGACCTCAGCCATGACGGAGACTTGTGTGTATTTCACGCATTCAAGCTGGGGGGTCCAGCTCTTTTCTCAGGGCCTCGTCCCTTTTCGAGGATTTTAAATTGTAGGATATAACTTGTTGATTAAAAAATACTGCTTATATTAATGAAATCCTTCAGGGCGTATCAGAAGTAGGGTGAATGGAATATCTATAAATCAAAAGATAAATATAGATTTAAATTAACGCTTTTTTCAACTGCGTGACAATTTTGAAAGATTGTATACTCTTTATTGGACAATGACAAAAAATACGAAACTAAGTTCGAGAACGGAGAGGTTCGAAAATTTATTGTTTCCCAAAACCATAACAGAACAAACACATTTCACCGCGATACAAAACACGATAGTACTGTTGCAAATTAGCTTATTTCTTACTCAATTATTAATTTATGATAACCCCAGGAGTACACATGACTACGTGCCCTTCGTTTTTTTTCCTTGGTTTGCAGGGATGGACAATGAGTCCCACTGGTAATTCAGCGGAATTAATGGAGAATGCTAGGTTAGAGCCCCAACATATGCGTGCACGGACAAATGTTGTACCACGTAAGAATAAGTAACATGTAGCATTTTGGGTAACAATACCTTCAGCCAATCACCCGATAAGAGGGTCGTAAGATATCAGTTAGTTGGAGTATATAAGATAGAAAGAGCTCAAGGAAGCACACGATATCCCACGAAACACTCGGTAATCCTTACAATTACCAACAATCCAATCCTTCAGTCAAGAAATAGCTAGTTTTTAAGTTAGTTTTAGAATTAGATTACTTTTTTCCAGTTTAAACATGTGATGAAACTAATGTTTATTGATTTATATCATACTATTATGACACACAACTTGCCAATCATCGATATATCAAATCTACGGTAAAAAGGGGCTGAGAAATTTTTTTACAATCTCAAAGGTTTTAAAGGCTCCGTCGCAGCGAAGCGATACATAGAAATACTAAATTCTTATGCATCACGCGTGCAAATGAAAAAAAATTCAGGTTTTCTTGGTAAAATTATTCTAATCTGAAGATTCGCCGTTAATGTAAGATTCGAGCGATTCAATAATTCAACGACCAATTCTTAACTGGACTACCAGTTGCTTGAGGCACGCTGAGCAATTTTCATTAGAACAAAATGTTTTCACTTCAATTCATCATTCCTTTTAGCCCAATAGCTCAGAAATTAGTACCATGTGTTATATTACCTTTTTATCTAAATATAAATTATGAATCTACAGGGCTAAAAGGTAACTTCTACCTTACTAGCGCCAGCAAGAGGAAATTTCCATTCATATAGTTCGGTGTGACCTACTCCGGGTGCAATAGCCGCAGAGATTGACATCATTCACTGGTTTGACCTAATGAAGTCCTTTAGTAAACTTAAGATGGCTGTGGACATAATAATAAGCCAGTATGTCATTATAGTATTGAATATTCATAAATTACGTAAGCTAATATAAAAGAGCTCATCGACGATATGGACTGAAATGAGTGGGTAAACTTCACTTAGGGTTTCCACCGGGTTAAAAACTCCATTTCTATCAACGTTTCCAACTCCGAATTGGGGCTAATTCTCAGGGCCGCTGAATGCCGTTTTATTTGATTTTTGTTTTCTTTCTCTTAAATATAAAAGCGGTAGGAATCTTGAGAAATTTACCAACACAATTCACAGGGAAAGCTTCAAAACCTAATTTCGATTGAAATTAGTGCTCATGAAATAATCAGTATTCTTCCGATAAATAAATATCCTTTGGTAAAAAATATTTGTTCAAGCTTTAGACATTAAAAAGAGCATCTGTATCATGAGATAACACTTGATAGCCATTGCTAGATAATCACAAACCAACGTAGCAAAGGCGATGAGTAAAAAAAAACGATAATTTCTAATCGAAAGAGAATGGAAATAAAAATATTAAGCGTGTCTGCTGCCGAATTCACTCGCTGAAATTTATCAGCAATTAATTTACAGCATTTACTAACTATGCAGATGTAAAGAGGCAATACGTGGCAATATTGGGTTAGAGCGCTTTTTATGATTGTCATCCGAGTATTATTATCCACCAGCTTGATTTGATGGTGTTCACCCATCATTCGTTCGAATACCAATAGCGGATGTGTTTCCAAATGAAACATTTATGTTTGAGCCGTTAATAAAAGAATTTCATCTTATATATTTCTTATATTTTGAGCGGGTGTATGATAAAAACATGTAAATATTTCACATTAAAGCGTTGAAGATGTCAACCCAGGAAGCACAAAACATCCTTCCCATGCATAAATTGCAAAGCGTTAGTTAAACATATTACTTGCTCCACGTTTAGAAATGAAAAGGAGCAAAAGTTTTCGCCTTAAATTTATACAGTTTTATTAAGGAAATTCTACTCAAGATGTTCCATCCTTTTCAGTATGACGGTTATTTAAATGATCCTTTTTTTTAAATTTACATTGAAAAATTACGCAAAAGATGCTTATCGCCCAAAAACTTAGACAAAAAAACAGCTGCTTGCGTATATGTTCAATATGGGAAACTACTGCAAGTAAAACAAATCTGATCGCAGAAATATTGCCTACGCCCTATGCCATTGCTACTCTTTTATAGAGCACTCTTTGCAATCAAGATACGATGACTCATTACATTTCAAAGAGAGAGAGAGCATTCCCTTTGTTACAAAACAAGACCGTCCACGAGCCACATGATCTCCTAATACGGAGGCATTCGATCCCGCAATGACGCGGACTGAGCGAGATACGGGCCGGATTGGTTGAGGTTACAAAGGCGGTGCGTGGGTATTTTATAAGAGGAACAGAGCGAAAGAAAAAGGCCGAGGGAGTGGATTCGAAGGTGTATTACGACGCGGGGGAAGCCAGGGAAGAGCAGCAAGAGACTGAGACAAAAATCACTCCAACGAGGCTTGGGCATCTTATGCCTAACTCGGCCTTAAGGACGTCAAATTAATTTCCGTGACGGAGAAGCTGTGGTATTAGGGAGATCTCAACGCCTGTGCCTACACACGTTTTGGCCTTTGGGTAACGATAAGCAAGGCAGGTATTGGCTCCTGCAAATGTCGCCAAAATTGAATTATCACAGACTAAGTACCCCTGATCTTTCAGTGAAATGGCCAATAATTGTTAGATTAATATATTAGCAGCATGTTTTGTCTTATAACGATGACTGGGCTCAACTTTATCTACCTATAATCCAGTTTCTCTATTTACCTCAGAATTAATCAGAACTGAGATTGTTTCAATGCTGGCATCGCCTTTTGGTTACAGCGCAGAGCAAGCTAGTACTCTTGTGTTTCTCGAGTTTCTATCCCGTGCCTCGTGCGTCTTTTTACGTTAAACGAAAGATTGATTTTATGTCTGATAATTATTAAAAGTAAGGCTCGCGTTGAAATATTGTTTTGATTTGAGTTATTTTTTCAAGAAAAATTTATAAGCACGGGAATATTACTGATAGAGAATAGACCGTTGATAAAGAGGAGGATTGATGAAATCGATTTGTGTTATTGTCTTCGGGAAAATGGCGGAGACAATTTGTAGCTAAAGAGTTTGAGATGTTTTAAGTTTATAATTATCTGAAGCCACAGTTAGTGAATACAAAAAAGTAAATATAGCAACTAAAAATCTTATGGTAATTATTATGTTTCCAATTTAGATGGTATGAAAGGGATAGAACTACCTGTACGTACCAATGAGCATAGGACCGCATTTGGATAATTCAAGTACACACTAGCACAGACTCAGCCTTGAAAAATGATTAATTTGCGATAAAGATAAATATATTCCACACATTATTTAAAATTTTACATGCGCTGGCTATTTTATAACCAGTAAATAGGCCACATTATGTAATATCACTCAATGCTTTAACCCACAGATTATCTAGGAAAGAGTTGGCAGGAGATCATCCAAAATTAAGCTACAACCATATGAAACACACAATTTGTGGTAAAGAAGCCATTCACTTTTCTAAGACCAACTTTCCCAAGAAGTGATTGTTTTGGTGGTACTCAAAGGCTTAGCGCCTTTTTTTATGGGGCCCTTTACTCACGCATGGCGAAGTGAACCGCTGCGAGATGAAAATATCAAAGTGAGATGAATGTCAATTTTTTTAAAAAGCGTTTTTGTACACCTGACAAAAATTCGAATAATTGTACAATTTATTCCGCAATGGTTGGGACTATGACCTAGGAACAGAACCACGCGTGAAAGAGATTTGATATTCAATTAAATTTAAGTTTTAAAGGGTGAGTAATTATTTGTCTACGATTTTCACAGGATCACTCATCTACCTTAATTATTCTCCTCGCAGCGGATGGTCAACAAGACTGCAAACTGCCCTTTCTTATCCTTAGTCATAGTCCTAAACGTGATCAGGAATACAGGCGTTGATATCTCCCTATTAGCATGGTATCTCCTTTGAAAATTGTCTCTATAGAGATATGTGGCTACCCTACCTACGTGGCTATAAAATAATTTTTATGGATTTAATATGGACACCTAAAAATTCAGTAAAATTTCTCAACGAATTTGCCTCAACGAATTTGGCATCAAGTGTCCATACTGAATGACTTAAAGTCTCAGGCGGGGTAAAAAAATAGACTACAAAGTTTCATTGAAGATAAGTTTTGACGCAGAAACCGTGGTATTCGGGAGACATCAACGCCAGTGTTCCTATTCACGTTTAGACCGATAGGTAGTAAGTATAAGAAAAGGCGCATATTAGCTTCTGCAAATGTCGCCAAAACTGAATTATCAGAGACTATGTACCCCTAGGCCCCTTTCAGACGGGACGGCTTTTCGCCGGCCGCCGTCCACGGCTCCGCGCCGTGAAATTTAGGCAGCTTTCAGACGAGACGACTTTCCGCCGGTCGCCGTTCATGATACGGCGTGCCTATAAATACAGAGAACAGTACGGCAAGCAATCGGCACGACCATCAGCGACATTTATTCACTAGTTCTTAAGTCGTTATCATGGTTAGGTGCGAATTTTAAAATAATAATTTAAACTATTATACAAAGTTTATCTATGCTGCTGATATATTAACTTTCTTTGTAATTATCTGTGCGTGTTCGACATTAATGGAATAATTATATACTTACCATATTTGTTCATTTTTTCGGCCAATTTAGAATATGGGAACGATGAAATATTATTCATGTCCGTATTTCTTCGCTGGTCACGCTACTCTGAATTCCATAGGACTACACGGCGGACGGCAGAAGTCGACGCGTCCTAACAGTCCAATACACCACAGTGTTTATTTCACGCCGTGGACGGCGTACGCTGGGCCGGATTGAAATGGGAGCCGGATACCACGGCGGCCGTCCACGGTGCCGTGCCGTCCACGGTGCCATGTCGTCCACGGCGTGATTCGACTCGTCTGAAGACACCCATAGCGACCTACGGTTATTTAAAGCTACGGTGCCGTGCCGTGGACGGCGGCCGGCGAAAAGCCGTCCCGTCTGAAAGGGGCCTAAGCTTTAAGTGGCATTATCAATAACTATAATATTATATTATCAGTATATTTTGACTTTAAACGGTGACTGTAAAAACTTCAAATGAAATAAATCAAATTAAAGAAATACATCGATGATGCATCGAAGCTGTTTCAAGGCCCAACTTTATTTTACACCTTCAATCCAGTTTCTCTATTTACCTCTAAATTAATCAGAAGTCAAATTGTTCAAATATTGACCTCGCTTTTTGGTTAAAGTGACAAGCACATCCAGTGGTCACGTTTAACTATATTATTATCTAGAACAAGTGCGAAACTCTTAGGTGCGCTGGCTGGCTTGGATGGCGTTTTACGAGTACATCTACATCTACAAATTACCCTGCGAGCCACCTCTAGGGTGTTTGGCAGGGGGTGATCAATCACCAGCATGCAGCATGCATTTGGACTCCCACATGCACACCACACCGTCCAAGAAACGTCCCGTATAATAACAAACTATACTACTATATGCTGTTAGAAATAGAATATAGAATAGAAATTCAGAAACATGCAGTAAGTTTTACATAGGTTAGTAGGCTACACTACAAGTCATGCAATCTATTTACGCGTTCTATTGCTGCCGTTATAATCTCTTATTGATCGTGGAAAAAATGACATTCGGAATCTGTCTGTTCTTACGTGGGTAAATATGAATTTCAATTATACAATAAATTCGTTTGATTTAGTTTTTTAAGCTGTGTGACTACTGAATAAAATAGCCATTGCTTTAGCAGGTGTAATTCTTGTTGGTTATATGTTTCGAGGGAAATAGCCATTGCTCAAATATAAATTGAATATTTCTTCTAACGCAAACTAACGCATTTAGTATTACAATGCACTAAGCAAGAGTACTTATGTACTGAGTTGATTGCGTGCCTGAGTAAAACAGCCTTATTATTTCTAATTTGAGTATCAAAATGTAAACTTGCCTCAATATTTACAAGAGACTTTTGAGCATCAAATTTTAAACTCGCTCTTTAGTTTTGCGTGATTCGGTGACATAGGACATTTTGCGCCTATACCTGCCGCACTTAGGCAGAGTCAATAGAACTTGGATTAACATGAGGTTTCCTCTTCTAGTTGTTTACTGTCACTACCAAATTCTAAAATGACACTCAAAAGTAATTTCACTTTGGCACACCGTTCTGTTTCTCATCACACCATTCCGCATAACAGCAACCCTGGCCGGGCCACAGAACATATTCGCATAGTAAAATTTATGTGGTCCGGAGGTGGCGTAATGAGCCACAGACCACAAGTGGGCAAACGAGATTATTCATGGGACCCCAGGAAGACTAGCCCATGGGGTCGTGAAAGAAAAACCCATTCGGAAGGTCGTAAATTTTGCGAACTCACGCACAACGCGTTTCCTTCGCTTTTTTTTCACCTGCTTTCTCTTTTTCCATCTACTCCATCGGTTCGGTCCGAATTGGAGCGGTCGGACCTTTTTTCACGCCTCCTTGTCGCCCTCCACAGAGGGGACCGGCGGATTGAGAAAAGTAAAGCAATACAATGCCCGCCTTGCTGAATTTCCAAACGAAAATGTACGGTGGGCCTTTTCCGACCCTCAGTCGTAAACTTTCAGCCATTTGTACACACTAAAATGTAACTACTCCCAAGAGGCATTCAAGAAATTTTCAAATTATTTTCTTCTTCCCTTTAACGCAAAAAAGTCGCACCCAAACCGTACCAACTCAGTATATAGACGGCATAAAATAAACTGCGTCCAATCTTTATTCGCATTGGCTCACCGGTATTGTAGTTGACTTTCCTTTAGTGGCCAGGAGATATAAAAAATAAATCTTGCGAATACAACGGGAATAGTAAACGGGCGTTAAGTGCGCTTAGTAAAGTAAGTGGGTCTATCCGCAGGGCTCGATCTTCGATTAATCCCATCATTCAATGCCTCTGAAAAGAATTTTTACGATCGGAATGCAGTCGCAGGGAAATTAGACTTATCTCTCGCGCCATATCGGCATTCATTTCCGGAAAACGGGTACCTACTAGGCATGTGTGTGTATCCTAGAATTTTTTCCCATGGGCAAGAAACCATTCGCGGCGGCAGTTGGACAAGGCGCTTACGTAAAAAAGGTCCACCGGCAAGAGAGTATATTTTCCCTACTTTCACCGTCGAGAAGTTTCCTTCGAGAGCGCTACATGGGTAGTTCGCCCGAAACGAGGTGAAAATCTTCGAAGATAAAGTGAATGTTGGCACGGAGTAATCACTCTACGTTACTTTTCTTAATCCACCGCCCCGTTAAAGCTATAAATCGTAGCTGAAAACTCAATAGCCCATAGCTATGGAGCTTTCGCAAAATAATCATAAATGTATCACTGAAAAATAAAAGAGTCAGAAACTGTCACGAATGACGATGCATATTTTATGTAAACAAAAACTTTATTCACTATATTAGCTCTTCAAAGACGCCCGAGCGGCTAACTTAATTGATCAAGCAGAGCTATCAAATACTTAAGACCTAACTAAGGACTACTAAGGCCTAAGTAAGCGGTAGTTCGCGGGGTTCCAATCCCCCCTTATATCTTGGGATGATACAGCCTTACATTTACCCCCACCAAGTAAAATCCCTCTCACAAAATTGCCTTCCTTCTCCAAAATTACGAATTACACAAATTAGAAAACTTATTCAGGAATATGTGTTGTGGAAGAGGGAAGGAAATATGGACTTAAGCATCAGTAAATTAAGGTTGTCTCCATTTTTGCGTGTGCCGAGTGGTAGAGCGTGTGAAATGATATCCACGTACGGCGTATTAACTAGGCCGACACCGACAACATCTAATGCAAGCGCACTCACTAACTGCCTCATCAAGCTCTTCACTCGTCATATGTCACAATAACCGATTGCTACTCCCTCCGAATCCACAGTCTACACCAGATAAAAGAGGCCAGGGGAGAATTAATCGCTGGAAAAATCAGAAAGTGACAAACTGTGGTCACCAATGGCGATGCTTAATTTAGGTAAACAAAAACTTTTTTCACTATCTGAGTTACACAAATACGTCTTAGCAGCTAACTTAATTGATCGAGCAGAGCTATCAAAGTATTAAATATAATAAGAGTAAAAGCTCAATCAATTCATTAAGTACTTCGAAAAAAGTTAATACAAGTCCTTCGGGTGAACATTCGGGTGATTAGGGTAACCCGAAAGCAAACATAAATGAGTATTAATTAGATTATATGGGCGTTAATTGTCATTCAACCAGAGAAGAGAATGTCAATGGTGAGAAAAAATCTACAGAAGAAAAAGGAAACCTGCAATTCGTATTATATTCATTCCTTACCATAAAGTTAAGTAACCCCGACAGAAAACAAGGTCACCAGTGTAACCTTCTTTGTACGCTATAATCACAACATATTCTTAAGCCGAAGAGACATTCAATTATAGGAAAAATCAATGTGCTGCTCACCTGGAAAAGTTTTCAAGCAGTTTCACACGATCGATTTTACGACAAATTAACCTTACGACTCCATAAAAAATTATATGACTGAACTTCAAATATAACGAAAATGTTTACCAATAAAATTGAGAAAATTTCTCTACTGAAATCTAGATTCTTTCACCGTCTTTACGAGTACGGAAAATACATCAGTGCTATTCGGTTAAAACTGAGGTAACACCACTTGGTATTCCAGGAATCAAAAATGCAATTTGGTGAGGGAGACGTGGAGAAACGCCAGTATGACGAAATTACTAAATCATCAATTGGAACGAATGTATTTTTCTCAGCGCCGTGGGCCCGTAAATGTAACGCCATCGTCGGTGATCTACTAAATGTCCTTGAAACCAACCTCACGCAGAATAGAAGGGATCTCGATTTTCCCGAGAAAATTTCATCATCGGGCATTGAACTCAGACTCTGACGAGACCAACACGTCGACCTCTTCGACATACGCTCCCATTATATGATGAGGTCAATCAAACACCTGAAAGAGGAGTAGATGCAATGTGACAGGGCAAAAAAATATGGCGAACGAGATGGTAAGATAAAAAAAGTTAAAACTTATACAAAAGGCACGGAGGTATGATTGATAAGGTATTGAGGGAAAATTTATCATTAGAAAGAGGAGAAAATTAAAAATACCGATTATAGCATTCATATAATTGTTAGCAGGAAAGATTGAGACAAGGTAGTTTTACAAAGACATAGAACTAACACATCTTAATTGACAAGACTTAGCCTAACGAGACTCATTAATTAAGGGGTCCGTATTCCAGCATCCCAAATTTAATCACACATAATTACGGCCTGTGTCAACCTCGAAACTCTTAGCGCAGAGCTATTTCGTACACCCTACTATCCTAGGTGAGCCGCTAAGAGAACAAAATATTTTATACCTCTCAATCCCTCCAATTAATACGCCGTATAATCCTCTACATAACAGTCTGCAGTGTCTCATTAGCTGTAAATGCACCATGCAAAAACATCCTCTGCTTATCTCACATACGATATATCTGGGTACCAAAATCTCCATTCTTTCGGTGCTACCGCGTCGGTTGTTTTTTGATGACAACAGTTTCGCTGGCATTGCTGCCAGCGTCTTCAGGTCGAAGATGCCGGTCCACGATTTTCGTCCTCCTTATATAGGCACTCAGTCCCGAAAATGTAGTCATCAAGAAACAACCGACGCGGGAGCACCGAAAAAATGTAGATTTCGGAACCTCGACACCGCGGAAACCTACGCAGTGTTGTTAGAATAGAACAACCACAGAAACTCAAGACCAAAATCCGAAGTCAGATCTCAATCTCAAATCAAGTCCTTACGATTCAATTCCTGAGCCTTAATCTTTAATGCTGCCGGTAGCTTCAAGGTAAGGTCACAGAGAATTCGTGACTCGCTCATAGATAACAGGAATGGCACAGTCATGGGCCACATAAAGCTATCACCCCGAATCTATCTCCTGTCGTGAACGTAGGACGAAACGAGTTCGTCGACGTCGACAATTTTGCGTGTGACCAGGAGGCGAGTATGTAAGTGTATTTTTTATCGGAGAGGGCGTGGCGTCAACAACCCGTCCTCCACCTTTCGCATCGGCTCATTTTCCCTGCTCGCGACCCGAGATGACGGCGACCGGACCATCACCACCGCGGACACACGCTCTCAAACTTTCCCTCTCGATTGCAACGCAAGGTGGCGCCCTGACTTATAAATCCCTCTCCTACGGAGCCGCCACCTTCTCCCTCCATCCCTCTCTGTAGGTAGCCATTTCTCTCACTCTCTTCTTTGGCATTTTTAAGCCACCGTAGTTATCATCTCCCTATCTGTTGTCATCGCTCCATTAAGAAGCAACCGTGCTGACCTTAGTAGTGTAGATTTACGTATATCCAAGTGCTGGCCATTTTCAATACAATTGTTACATTTTTAAAACAATCAAAATTTGATACGAGGAATAGGTGTTTGGTATCATTTCAAAGAATGAATTTTGATTTGTTTATTTCCTTTTGTTTATTAAGAGGCTACGCTCAAAGCGCGCAAAGTGTTAAAGAACTGATCTGCCTCTATCCCTCATCTTGCTCACAAATCGCGCTCTGTTAATGATCGCCCCCTTTGTTTTTCAACTTAATGAATCCAACGCCACATCCAACAGTCTAATTTCTCGCTCCTTGCGTCGTAAGCATCATTTAAAAGTAAATATATCTCGGTAAAAATTGCATGCAAATTACAAGGCCAGAGGACTACTGGATTTAATTTACTATAATCATTTTCGACGATTTTCGGACGATTTTAGGCATCATAGTCTTTCCAGACGGTAAAACTTGCTTCAGCTCACCCACTGGCGTCTTTATACTCGCACCACTAATGCGCTGACAAGGGAAATAGCTCAAAAACGCTGTATTTTCTGTAAAAAGATCATGTCACGCCAAAAATTGCAATTTTCGGCATTTAGTCCTTTTTAACACGAGTACAGTTGGTAGAGTGCTGCATGTAGTGTGATTTTTATGATTCCCATGAAATCAACATACAGTAATATAGAAGATCTTGAAATAATAATACAATATGCCAATGGTTAATCCTAATGGAGGTATACTCTGTAAGCGAAGTATATCATTGGGCAGAAAGAATTACGTAGTAACAGTGAGTTTGCCAGTCAGACTGGAAAGGGTTGTGAATTTAAATATGTATTCGTAAGGATTAACTTAAAACAGCATGTTTACTTCATAGGTTAACCAAATTTATAGGCTCTTAGAATCATGCTATGCATAAATTTGCCGTATTATTAGATGGGGGATGCACGACAATATGGGAGAGGCCACTGTGCTCCAGGAACTCGATTCGTCCAGCTAAAATTTTCTAATCGCAAGTTAGTGTACGAGATGTCGTATCATGTGGAAATCACAGATGAACCTCATCTGGTAGTAATGATTGCACACTTACATAGTCTGGGCTAGGTCACGCTCTATCTTTAATTATCAACTATCAACTCAACCTACGAGTTGAGTTAATATATTGAAATAGTGGGCTGCCAATTATATTCCTGACTTATAATTATTACTTAAATGAATAAAACAATTCCCAGTCTCAACTCCCATTTCTCTGCGGCCCGATCACAATCAAGATTTTCCGAGCTTTTCGATCGCGTTACGTACTTATGACAATAAGGACGTTTTGGACATGTTCCTGTCATCCTTTGGTATGCCACTAAGTCCCCGAAGATGACTTTAGCAGAGTAGAAGCAACGTTTCGATTATTATAAAGGTGCGACAATTGACCTATTGAGCGTTCAGGGGCCATTTTCATCTCTTGTCTACTGCTTTATATCTTGGCAGGTAAAAATATTCATTGGCTGGTATTTCTTTCTTTTGGCCGCTACCCAGAATTACCTACTCAGGTCCATCCTCCTGGTAATCGCTCTCCTTATTCCACCCCCTTAGTGTCCCACCCAATGAAGAGTCGGCCGTGTTGAGCAGTCAGTTTCAGGTAGCTACTGAGTTCCAAAAGATGACTGCTGCAACGAGCCCGAAACGTTATAATACTATGAAGGCCGCTATTTCTTTCTTTCAGCATCTACCCATGGGTCTCCATACAGTTCCACCCTTCTCGCAATATCTCTCCCTCTTTCAGCCCCTTCGTATCCCATCAAATGAAGTTTTTGTCGTGTTGAGCAGTCAGCTTCAGGTAGATACTTAGTGCCAAAAGATGACTGCAGCAACGCGCCCGAAACGTCATCACTATTATGAAGGCACAATTAAAATAAACCTACCGTGCGCTACTCTAAGTTGCCTGTTCAACCTCTTGGCTGCTTTCTTGTATCTTGCTAGTCATTCATATCGATTGGCTGCTATTTCTTTCTTTCGGTATCCACCCATGGGTCCCAGCCTACAAGTACCACCCTTCTCGCAATATATCTCCCTCTTTCAGCCCCCTTGGTGTCTCTCTCCCTCCTGTAGCTTTCTCTCCCTCCTTCCATCCCTTCCACCTCGTCCACTCTCGCCCGTCGCACTCGTGGGGACCACTAGGCTGCCAGCGCGAGCCGACACCGCCACCACCCCTTGCGTATAAAAGGTGAAGAAAAAGCAACAATGCACTGCCAAAGCCTCGGGAAGCCTAATAGCCGATGGATTCCTCGAACGAGGACGCTGCCCGGCGTCCGAAAATCAAAACGGCCGGCGCAATCTAGTCAACCGGAAGGGGGCGGTAGGAAGGAGGAAGGCAACAAGAGTGAAGATCAAGAGTGCGCAGAGCCTGGGGGAGGAGTCGAAAGTTAAATCAAGCGAGCACGCAAGAACCACCGAGGGGGAACCACGCCCCAACGTAGCGAAACGAAAAAGCCTCAGCGGACGCAACAGTGGGCTCACTCCTGCACAATATTTTATCATTATTTTTTTAAAAGATTTTTGAAGATGAGGACCTTTAAGGTGAGTGTGCTATCATCCATCAAAGAAGATATTTTTCGGGGAAAGGCTTCTACGGTAGAGGGAGAAATGGCGAAATGGGAGAGAGTTTGAAAGCAGAAACACGCTCGCGTCAAGAATATAAATACATTTAGCCCGAATCCTGGGGAATTGGTAGCGGATATATTGCCAAAAAATGAGGGATGGAGAAAAGAGGGACACAAATTCACTGAAAATCACACTATCGGCGTTAGATCGAACACGATATTTCGCACGATGTTCGAGAAAAAGATCGGGGAGAAGATTGAGAGCGTTTTCATGAACTCCGATGGATTTCACGGGCAATTGGTTTTTTTTTTTGCGGCGGCATCGGCGGAACCAATAATTACGCCAAATATATATTTAAGTATACACACGCTGGGATACATATATTTTTTCGCGTGACCGAGAGCGAGTTCTCGCGCAAATTCCCCGCAATCCTAGTCTGGAAGATTGAAGAGTTCGTTGGCCCCGAATCGAAAGTCACGTGCGTGCGGTCGGCAAGCGCTCTTTTTGAAGTGTCTCTCGCGCTAGTAAGTGTACGAAGAGGCAAGGGAGGGGAGGGAATGGGAAGGTATAGGGAGAAAGGCTCGCTGGATGCTGTGCGATCGCGAGACTCAGCCGGTGCATAGGGGATCTGCCTTGTGCGGTAGGAATGCCACCCCGCCCCACGGATTATGGGCTAAGCCCGTAAGGAGCCGATTGAAATGCGGCGCAACGAGCCACTCCGGGCAGTGGTGCACGCAGGAACAAACGAAAGAGACAAAAAAAAATAACGCGCGAGATGGTTACGGAGGGCGGAGTACGTACACGAGGTCTAATTTGTTCACTGGATTACTTTTTCATCCTATTCGGAAAAAGGGCAAAGGCGGTCTGGTTTCACAGGCGCATACATACAAGCAGAGAAAGGCTTCCAGTCGTAACAAAATTGTGCTCGAGCGGTCGAGATCACGAAGCCGCCGCGGAAGATAATTACAGGGCGCGAGTACAGTTAATGCTGGAATAAATAATTACTTAGAGTTTATCCCGTGACAATCACTCTTAAGAAAAGCAAGGGATTCACTTCTTTGAGAAAAAATACAAAAAAAATTACGTTGCCTATTCATTAAGAAGGACGCGAAATTAACATCTACGCAATATATTTATCTTTCAGAAAAGACATCCACTAAGGAAATAATTCTCTCCCTTTCCAACAACTCCCTTAAAAGAGCCCCCCCCCCAGCCAATCCACTCCCCAATACCAACAATGAATGACAGCGTTTAAGCACATAATAACGTAATCGGAGGATAAAATGATGAGGATAGATTAGAATAATCTTTAACTTTGCACAAGGTTATAGATGACCCATGGTGCAGTTTGATATGTCATCTTAATGGGTCTAGGATTCACTCAGAATACGATAGTGGATTTATCCGTCAAAAATTTGGCACCGTTCCATGGCGTCTAGCCTGGAAATATGAGAACTTATTCACCTAATAGAAAACCACAGTAATGGTGCATTTAAGTCAACGATGAACATTACTCTATAAAGGATTTTCCATGCAAAAATATCGATGACTACGAGTAAACTACTCTCACCGAAAGACCATATTTGAAACACCACAAGGTATTCTAGCCATCACATCACAGTTTTTAAAATTTGTAAGTTTCGTTCAGGACATATAATTCGAATCCTCCATACCTTTCTACTGAATTACTTTGAAGGCATAATGTACCGAAAAAAGGAGGGCATTGCCAACCTAAAGCAATAATAACATTGACATTAAAAAATATTCAGTTTATATAAAATCCGATGTTTGTTTCGGTGGGCATGTTTAACAAATGATACTCACATATTATTGAGCATTCTGCAATCCAGCGAGGGTAAAGATCAATTAAATTAAATTAATTAATTCAAGTCTCATATTGCAATGAGGATCACCTGTGCATCTATTTGTAATTGCATACCTTTTTAAAATCCACCAATAATCATTTAAGATTTTGTTTCTTTTAGCAAATACCGCATCACATGATAAAACTAGAGTACAACTTTTTCACCAGCAGGTAACACCAGCTGTATCAATAGTGCTCCTGGCTTTCATCGCCTGCCAAGTGAACCAGGTCTCTTCGATGGATCTCACACTTTACCCCTTGGAAGAGACCGGTGGCTGGGAGGTGGTGAGGAGCAAGAGGTCTCCGGTGGCACTCAGCTACGACATCGACCAACAGTTCGAATCGGGCCTGGGGCCCCACCACCATCACGTGGAGCACCACGCACTGGCCCTCACCCACACCATAACCCACGGCGTGGCGCACCCGTTACCCCACGGCCTGGGCCACGCCGTCTCCACCACGGCTGGACACGGACTGCTGCAGACCCACCCCCCACCGGCCTCCCTGCATCCCCATGCTCACCACGCGCACGTCCACCACATCCACAAGGTCGGCTACGGCCACGGTTACAGCCTGGGAGCCTACAAGGGATACGGCCCAGCCCCCCACTCGGTCGTGAACCTGCACTACGGCGGCTTCGGAGTCGGGATCGGCTACGGCGGGCACGGTCATGGACACGGCTTTTTCGTGTGACCTACCTCGGCAGGAAAACGGGATGACAATATCCTGGAGCAATGCGGAACTAGTCGTGAGGGTGAGGCTCACGTGTTGTGGGGACAGGGGGTGCTCGGGAAGGAAGGCCACGCCTTCTTCGGCTATAACATTACGTAATGCTCAATTTTATGCTCAAAGGAACGATATCATTTAGTCAGTTTGCGTAACTATTTACTCAACTGGGAGATTAAGATAATCCTCTGCCCTGACTCTCAACTCTGATCCTAACGTTGACCTTGGCAGCTAAAATGGTTCTAAGGAAAGCAGCAAATGCAAATGCGGTAGTCAGGGATACCTCGCGTCGATTAAATAGGTATTGGAGAAGTTAAGACCACACATACCTTGCTCACAAAATTACGAAAAGCTCAAGTTTATGCTTATCGAACACCTTAATCATACCCACCCCCTTTTTTCAACATGGATACTTATGCTAACCTGGACGGCCAGCAAGGGCTTACGGCAAGCAGCATTAGCGAGGTAGACTATCGGCCAATGGAAAATGGCAGATATTGTCAAACTTTGATCCTAGACTTTAGAGAACGCATGGTGACGCTCGATGTCGCCACGGTTAAATTTATCCTCCTTGAAACTGTACGAATACAAAATACTGGATTTTCTTCGAAAGTAGGAGCTGCATGTAGGTGGTTAATTCCCAACTGTCAATCTGGTTCAGATGTCTCCAGGATTCACCCAGCCACTATCAAAATTCAACGCTTAACGCCATTAAAAGAAAACAAATTTTATTTTGGTGAGTGGAAAGGAAAAAAGCAATAACTGCAAAGGATGATTTACTTCGGCGATTCTGATGTTGATTAGCGTTATTGCGGGAAATGTTTAAACTTACAGGCAACATTTTCAGTAACTATTGCGGTCTAGCAGTGGCTAACTTTCATTCATTCGATTGGGAAACTTCGAGATCAACGATAGAATTACGTCCAAAATTCCGAATCGATATTTCTTTGAACTTTACTTCGACAGATCACCCCTAACCTACTGCCAAGGACTTCTACCGGGCGTATCAGGGTCAGGCATCGAAATAAGTTCAACAGATTCAGGCTTCAATTGGTGGAAGTTAGACATATTTAAGTAAATGAAAGGTCGTAGCTCTTTTCCACAATAATTTTTAATGCGTACAACGCGTTTCGGCTCACTGAGCCATCATCTGGTACAATACCAGATGATGGCTCAGTGAGCCGAAACGCGTTGTACGCAGTAAAAATTATTGTGGAAAAGAGCTACGACCTTTCATTTACTTAAATATCGAAATAAGTCCTTCGTGTTCCCGGACGAAAGTGCACCTTAGTTTCACGGAACATAAGCAAGATATCCCTCCTTTTTCCTGCTCGGATTGTAAAAAAAAAACATTCTTTCACGCTGGTGGAGCGAAGCCGTTTTATTTTTGTACAAATTATTCAATTCATAGTCGACCATTGGCTGAAAAAGAAACGATTTAATCACCAAAAATAATAGATTACGACCATTGATATGAGAGACAAAGAATACGCGTAGCATACTATTGTTTTCGAAAGAAAAATACTTTTAACTACGATTTAACAAAAGCATAAAAATAAAAAGTGTTAAGCAGCTGCATTTAAGAGAGTTATATTGCATTGGAAAGAGTGAAAAGTTTTTTTTCGTAAGGAGGAGGGCTTGGGCCAACAAAAATTTCAAGTTAAAGCATGATTCGGTTCACATAACGAGTTTGTAATTATGAAGATGCATTCATGGAACGAATATAACTATATTTGGATCAAAAGAACACTTTGATAAATATACTCTATAGTTAGCAATGTTCCTATTGAGCGAAAATGAATTGTTAACCACAGAAAAATCATGAAACAATGATTTTAATGAGACAGAGCTTGAGATACTAAATAAAAAGAAGGGGCACAAGAAATTTTCACCGATAAAGACACTTCAGTCCAGAGAAAATTGTGCTACTCTGACGGAAGTGAATTATCAACATTCTTCTCCTACATTACCATTACATTCTAATAAGATAATCATTGAAAAAATTCACACATGTTAGCTTTATTATCAGAACGGTGCTTTCAAAATCCTTGATTTTAGTAGTCTTCCAAGATAAAAATGTACGATAAAACCCTAAGTTAGTTTGGAACAGCAATGAGTAGCCAAGATGTCTGTCGATACGGCTTACCTTGATGCTTGGGTTACTTACTTTTTGATGGGGTTTTTCCGAGCATAACCTCGTGCCGGAAATGTTGTTGGTCTAGCGCGGAATGAAACGAGAAAGAGCCATAGACTTCGGCTGGACGCGTCCTTGTTTTGTATGCCAACCAATTAAAAAAGGGGTCAGCGGTAAAAAAAATTGAGATTCTCACATGGTGATAACAATGACGACGACGAAGCCCAGGAGTTAGTCTCCGTGAGCAGTTGGCTGTGACTCCGCATCGGATTGTAGAGGTCTGTCCCCGCTCAAAGCCGATGCCAAAGTTTAGCCCGATCGACTGTTATCAAGACTGATGGAAAACTTTTTCAAAAATAAAATATTAAATAAAAATCACCACTATTTGGTGTTCCTTAAAAAATTTTATTGTGGCTGAAAATACTCACTACTGTGTACCGCATCATCCATACCTTATTATGATGTGATAACTGTGATTTATTTTGAAGAATTTTATAATAATTAAAGGACTGGAAAAATTGACATGCCCCGTGTTTTATTTTGATCACTTATTATGACTAAGAAAGAATTTAATATCTGAGGTTCCAATGATTTTTAATCGGAACAAAATTAATATAAATTCAGTGACTAAGACAGCAACGGCATTAAGATGAAGTGGTACGTCATCTTCTTCATCCTAGAGATTATGGAAGGCTTTGCAATCGAAAAATTGCAATGCAGCTGGAGACACTCTATACCGATTAGAAATTCTACATAAAATGTGTCTGCTTCGTGAGCCTATTACATCGTAATTATTTCATAATTTCCTGTTGCGTAGTAAGTAGTAGTTACGAGTTCTATTTGACACAAACAAACAACTCCCTAGAAAAATAGACTACTTTTCCACATTTATAAACTCTTCTGATACATATTTACAATCGCTGATTTTATTATCCATACGGTTTCAAGACTTCTATGCCTTACCCTTGCACAAAATGACCGTGGATGCAGTGGCGCAGCGAGGGGGGGATTTGATGGATAACCCCCCCCCCCCCCCCAAAGCTCAGAGAAGTTTTTATATTTAATCCATTTTACTTAATTGGATTGATATAACTAATAGAATAGAGTAAGTTTTAATAAAATATCCCTCACAAAAACCGTAAAACTCACCATTTATCTTAAAATTCCGAAATGTATTAATCTCGCACCTACCGATTATCCTGGTGGGTATTCCATACCCCCACACACCCCGGTATTAGTTGCACCTTGTTTTGCTTGCACAGCATTAATTCCTGGCTGCGCCCCTGGGTGGATATCCTCTGCATAATAAGTGACCGTCACTCGAATCACTTCAAAATTGCGACGCTGAAGCCGATGCACCAGTTGGCATTAATTACTTTTTATTCCCTTGATACCATTCACTGTTATGCTTAGAAACATTAAAGGCTGATATTCTTGTTTTTAGATGGTATAATTTATATTTCGCAAAATAGTGCCAATTTCTTGCTTGGAGACTAAATAATTTAGCGCATGAATGTGCACACTTAAAGAATATTTGTGATAAATCTCACATTAGCATTCTTTTAAGTCTGCATACTAGATTTTTTTGATGAAAATAACCTTCTCTAAAGAGGGGCTTTCAAGCCTTTATCATATATGAGAGTGACTGACATTACATACTTAACCCGTGACTATGCACGGTAACTCTCTTACCCCAAAATGTGTTAATGTTGTATAATTTGTTTATTTTGTCCATTTGGTATTTATTGTATTTGAACTCAACCACTATGTTATATACTTAGGCGACGAGTAGTTTTTTTTACATTAAATTGTTTTTGAAAACATCAATTTTTATTGGTGGGGTAACTGAGTTACCCCGCACAGCTGTTAGTGGGAAGGAAAAAAAAACTTTTTTATTATACGAGTGCAGGGATAAAAGTTGAATGCAATAAATTTTATCATATTATAAATTCAATAACGCCAATATTCTTCATGATGGCACCTTTTGTACTTGTTTTTTCATAGCATGTTGGTCAATGTACAGTTAAAATAGCAAAATATGAATGATTCCTGCCATTTTGCACCAAATAAATTGAAAAAGTTAAAACCAGCCTACAATGTATTCATGAATTATACAAATTATTGTATCATTGAAAAAGAGCAACGGTGTTAAATTGCAGGAAAGACTAGTATACAGCATTTAATTTATGAATTATGAATGGGGTATCTGAGATCCCAGTCGTTCGCGTAGGTTTTCTAGGCACAGTCACGGAAGGGTGAAATAAGTTGAATAAATAATCACTTATTTTTAAATACGCGAATTATTTAACTATTCAATTGGAACCTACCGACATTTTGTTACGCCGGGAAAAAGTATTTTGTCAGAGACAATTATTACAAAATATTTCAATTCGAAATAATAGGATGTAGAACCGAAAACGTGTTTAAACAGAATTTATCGTTCAGAAACCCTCAAAGCTTTGATATTTAAACGCTCCTATTTGCAAAATATAATTTTAAAAATTCAATATCAGCATTAATGGAAACTAAATTAAAGAGAAACATAACTACTCCTTAGCTACGGACATCAAATATTAAAAAAAACATTGGTATAATATTAATATCGGAAGATTTTTAGCACCTCATTGACATGATGCACATAGGCAAAGGGAAAATACTTAGCTTTCATCTACTAGTAGACATAAATAATATTTCACGAATTATTATATACACAAATTATGCACAAATATTCGCCATGTTTTGTGAATTCGCTGATTAATCATGGTTACGGTAACGATTCAATTTCGGTAAATATAACAAAAAAAGAACAGCAAAAAACTGCATTCATACCAGTCCTACTATAAAAAGGTAATGAGCTAAAGAACGCTGCTTAATTATAAAATCCTTTGCCGTGATGCGACATGACATTGCTTTCAGGAGAGAAATGCGGGAAGTGCAAAGAAATTAAAATATCAGAAAATACTCACTCATTTACTTTCTCTTAAAACCTCTCTTGCCACCTCGATTGAGACATCAACTATCATTCACTTAACTGGTGAAAGCATATTCTTATTTCGAATTAACTACTCAATCAACACGAAAGGGCGATTAATTTGTGACGTAATGGTGCTACTAGCAAAGAGAATGCTCTAGAGTCAATTTATATTAAATTATCCATTTAAAGTTTACCAGTTCCTTTTTCAATGCATGAATTAACACCTAATACAAGCCCTCGTTGAAAAAATATCACCAAGTTAACACTTACTTTCACTCCCTCCGTATACGCACGAACAATGGTCGGAAACGCCAAGCAGAGTGACTTTCTATAGCATTAAGACACCCTGGAAACAGTCCATTACGTAAATTTAATACGTTAAATCGCATTTATTTATGGTAAAACGTGGATGTATAACACATTTTCAGGCTTCACTTTATGGAAACACATTGAGATATATGGAAATAAAATCACTTCGTGAAGTTCCACAGATCATGGTTAGGTAATAGAGCTTTATAATGACTGTTTAAGCTGAAACCTTGGTCGGTGAAATTAATCTCCATGGAACTGTGATTTAATTTCTATACATCGAATAACATGTGTCAGAATTCGGATAATCATCACCGGAGACACTGGAGCCAGGATTTTGTGCTATTGCTTGTAAAATATTCCGCGTTATGCATAAATGGGAAAAGAAAGTGGGCAATGGAAAATGCGTTTTTCAACTGAATTCAGGCCAGCAGAAAACGAAAATTAAAGTAACTCTTTACTGATACTTGAATCAAAATTAACGTTTCAACAAAACACTCCCTCTTTCTCTGAGCTACTGGCAGATATGTATAATGAAGTGTGACCTTGTTTGTTTTCCAAAGAGTGAAGCCAAAGCATTCCGCTCAAATGTGCGTGAAATGAAGTCATGAAACTACGCAAAGTGAACGTCTTCACCACATTTCACTCTAACAGGCAAGGTTTTTTTTTCATCTAACGGAAAATTTTTACAACGAAATTCGAATTACGAGTACTTTGAGGGAGAACGGCCATTCTTGGGAAGGTACATTTTTGGTTAATGCAGTACACAGGCAGGAATCAGAGTTGTTAGTTTTTCTGAGTAATTTAGGCATACCGGGACTAGCAACGGTGATAACTTTACGGAATGATTTTTTCCCTGTGGATTTTGCGCACAATTTGCGCATTGCGGGTGATTTCGTAAATTTATCACCGTGGATAGTCCCGGTATACCTAAATTAGCCAAGAGTGGACACCTCCATGAGTTCAAAGTTTGGGCTTTGCTCTCTGGCTGTGCGCACGATCTGGACTGCGCGTCACATAATATGCTCAGCAGTCCATACCACCTTGTCCGGTAGAGTCCTAAAAATTTCCATACATTTCTGGGTAGTTCGTTCAAACTGCTGGCAATGTGAGATGTGGCGGTCGATACAGGATTGAGTAAATCTCATAAGCATATTAGTAAATGTTATTCGTAAAATAAAAAATGAAATCAGGTAAATTTCATCATACAAACAACCCGTTACCAGTGGCGGATCTATGGGGGGGGGGAGCTAAGGGGGCTACAGCCCCCCTTGGACATCCAATTTACACTAGATAGAATGACAATTTTTTTTCGGACCAGCAATACTTCTGGAAATTTACCCTATACTTAGCCCCCCCCCCCTCTTTGTCCCTATCCTGGATCCGCTACTGCCCGTTACCACCCGATATAGGCAAAATTCCAAAAACAAAAGTTACGCAGTTTCTATGTCAGAGGATATTCATCTTAAAATTAGGAATAAACACAATTACCAATAGGAAACATAATAAAAGATACACTGTTGTATGTTCTACAGAAGTGTTAATAACCGACCCAGGTTTCAACATTACACTGTCATTTTCAAAGGTGAATATACACAAATTTGCGAGCTTATATAAACCAGGGAGAGGGGGTTAGGGCAGGGAGGAGGTGGTGATGGTGGGAGGGGGAAGAGCTAACGAGGAAATGGATTCCTCGCAAATTTGTGTATATTCATCTTTGAAAATGACATAGTGTAATTTTGAAACCTGGGTCGGTTATTAACACTTCTGTGGAACATACAACACTGTATCTTATATTATGTTTCCTGTCACCAAGTTCCACCAAGTATCGCCACCAATAGGTCATATTCCCTTTCAAGTCATTAAGCGGGTCCTGGGAATAAATAAAGGACAGTAATGTTCTTCCGTCACTCCGAAGACAAGTGGCGGGTATATTTTCGTGCTCGGCGTGAGTAGTAGGCGGGACAATGGAAACGGGGTCACTCTGATGACCTGAGGTGGAAGTGAGAAGGACGAACGTATCGCAAAATACGCCTCCACGGAATAAGTTTTTCAGCGGTTCAAGGTTGTCACGGTTTCCACGATTTAGTCGGAAAGAAAGACACCATAATCCTTAAGCAGAGGATGGCGAGCGTAAGCCTAGTAATGTGGGTTGGATAATTATACAGGGAGGCGGTCATTTACAAATTACCCCTGGCCTATGTGCGAGGGTATTTATGACATAATATGCCTCGGATCTTGAGAGTAGTTAATAATATGCAAGTGAGTGACTGCGTAAAGACATTAATTTCATCGTAAATTAGCAGCCATTTCATGTCTGCGAGCCGCATATTAAAATAGGAAAGTAAACCCGTCTCGCATATTATATTAGTGTCCCGAGATATTTTCACTCTGGTTAGTTTTCTTTCCTTGAGTGATTCCAGATCTATGGTTAGAATAAAAGTACTGATAACGATTAAGCCTTATTTACAACAACAACACTCAGCTAGGCATAACTTAGGAGTTACATATTCAAAAAGGTCATAAACTGGTTTTCAAAAACTGAAAATGATGCAAATCAGCCCAGATAGTCATTAGTCAAGAAAAGCTCGAATTTCTCTTAATATGAAACTATTGTAAGGGAGACAGTTTTGCCTATCGAGAAAGATACTAAGTATCATGAGTCCTCAAAGGTATGCTGAACGATTTATGAGGAGTTCGTGCTGCGATTGAGGGAATATGTCATATATTTTGGTGGTTCAGAATGAATTATATCACGTGAATCGTACTTTTATAGGGCTTCCAGACATATATTAGAAGGGCCGCGGCAACCTTATGGCATCGGTTTGCCCACCACTGAAATAAATTATAAATTATTTTCAGGAGGACTAATTTTGATATAAAAGTAATGTCATTCATTCATGACTACAATCCCTCGAATAATTCCCACCTGTACAGTGTACAAGCTACTTTCAGCGCTCTACCTGTCCCTCAAATATAAAAACCAGATTATTTATACCACAATCTACCAAGGACGTATCCAGGATCAACACTAGGGAGGGGGACAAGCCATGATTGTTCAAGTCGTGGGTAAGATTTAAGCATGGAAAAGGTGAATGAAATCCACATTTTAGGGAAACTGTAACAGCTCTTTAGTAGTTTTTAAAATTATTTGCTTGAAAAATATTATTTTCCTTAAAGATATTTGCGATTTTTGCTTCTAGGGGGGCCAATTGCCCCCTCCTGTCCCTCGCTGGGTACGTCCATGCTACGTACTCGGGATTTATGTGGTATACCGGGAGTTTGCGTAAGCATAGAGTTCTGGGAAAGAAACTTTAGCAAATCCATTATGTGATTGTATAACAATTTGTCAACATATCAGCTAAATTTAGTCTAAATTTACCTACCTATTGATTAAATACGGCGAAGAGATTTCAATGCGGTTCAAAGGTTTCGAGTAGTCAAACATTTTGCATGACCCATTTCTTCATAATACGAAGTTAAAATTTGTTCTACCAATGCCGATTATGCACTCCAATAACATATTGATAACTGAAAGTGCTTTACTTTATGTAAATGAGTACCTAACCAAACATCGCTGTTACTGCCCAGATAAATATAACCTCTTGTTTTTTTCAACCGTTTTCTTTTCCAAAATTTGTCGAAATTGAGAACCTAAAAGAATCTCCCAACTATTAAAATTAAGTTTCACAGTCGCTACTTCTGTGCCTTTTTAACTTTTTCATTCAGTGGATTTTTGAGGTCATTGCGTTTCTAATACATGACCGTGAAATATTTTTAAAAAGTAACGCTACCTTCCCAGAGAATTCCGTAATATATAGCTTAGGAGAAGTTTAACTGAAAGAAAGAGTCCTGCAAAATCAAAACAAATGGCGAGTCATTTATTTCTCATACATGCTCAGCAAAGAAGCCGGTTCCCAAAGCTCCGGTGATGTCATGCGTATGAGAAGGATTCACATAATTCTTTCATCTCTCTCTCCCCTCATAATCTCTCCATCCGCACAATTTTAAATGACACTAGGACCTTTCCCATCCTTGAGACGCTTTAGAACATCTGTCCCTTTTAAAAAAATCTTAAAAATATGGATACACGAAGGAGAAAAAAAATTCGTAAATTCTGGAAAACCGACTCGCCCATTAATTATTTTCAAGAGCACAGATTTTGATCATGTGGCGCTACTTTTGAGTCCTTCGCTGGGCAAAATGACACCAGATTTTTATTTTTCAGATCTTAAATAACAATTTGGGCTATGGGACCCGTGAAAAAGCAAATGTTTTGAGAAACTAAAACTTAAAATTTCTATTAAATGACAATCATAGCTGTGTACTAAAAGGGGTAGGCTTACTGAAAGCATTCATCGATCACACTGGTAATTTCTCATTGTCAGGCAAGGGGAATACACTGAGAATTTCAGACTAAAGTTGTATGATGCATCAACTCAGTCTCAGTTTCTGTAGTTAGAAATATTTGAATGATTTCTCTCTTTGAAAAATGTTATTGTCACATATTTCAGCCATTTTTTCATGTTTTAGTGGTTACATTTTACGTTACGTTATACCTTCGTAAAAATATTCCTTAATAAATTAAAAGGGTAAGAAATGACTATTTCACTAATTTATTTTTTAACAATTTTTAACAATTAATTTTGCAACAGTTTTTTGAGATTTACGATCCAGCCATAGGTGAAATGGAGTTTTAACTTTCGTCTTTGCCTATTAATTTTCAAATATTAGTGTAGAGATATAGGTGATAGATTATAATTAGGAGCTTACGAAATTCATTCATTATTTCCCAAGTACTATCATAGTCCTTAATCAGGACCAGTTTTGGCTTAGGAGCATATGGTTATATCCCCACTATCTCATATCACAGCATGCTCCATAGATGGCGATACATAGATTTCTTTCTACCGACTGATCCTGAAAAGACCGCAAAGCAGCTGCGGGTGGTGAACACTATTCATAAACGGATAAAAATTCACTGCTTGACGCTAGCGGTGAGGTAATACTTTAGAAATTACGCATTCAATTACTTAGCGAGAATAGTAGATGTTACTTTAAGAAGCTACAACTTTCGCGATCAATATATTCCCTACGTTTCTGGGAGTACCTACCTGCGTCTCGTTGCCAAAAATTCATAAGAAAATAAAAACATTTTAAGAGCTAATTGCAAGATAAAATGAGAAAGAAAGTAATTAAGGGCTACATGAAATGCGTGTAGCTTGACAATGATTTTGTATCGGGCATTCTATATAATTTTTTTTAAATAACGAATGCGAGTTAAGTTGGCAGTGCACAGCAGTTCAGATGTTGCTGAGGACATTTTCATATTAAAATAAAAATGTTACTATACTATGCAGTTTGTTGGAATAAATATTCCAGTTCTAAGGTTAATTTAATCTTGTTAATAGGCCTTAGTCAAAGTATTTATATTTCAAGACTGTCAATTTAAAAAAGGTTTTGATTGGAAATATGAATTTTATTGTTTTGGACCTATTTATTTATGACTTCTTTAATTCGAATTTTTGGATAGTTCGATGTTTTTAACCTGTCCCTTGATGTTCGAATTTTCCAAGTTATCATGCATAAAAGTTGTGATAGAGGAAAGAATGCTGGGTACGCGAGGGAGAGGAAGGAAGATAATACATTTTTAGATAGAATGAAAGTCCTTGTTGTGAATTAAAGAGGGAATCCCTAGTTGGAAGGGGAATCAGACCGGAGTAATTGTAAAATACATCATTCAAATATAACTTAACATGCAGAAAAATAAGAAATATTCCTGCAGAGCATACGCCGGGAAAAACTCAGATTCTACATAATAAAAATCCTATTTTTATATCACTAGATGCTGGAAAGGTATTTCACAAGCAAGTAACCTCGAGGTTGTACTTGCTGCATTACGGGCTTGAAAGCAAGAGAACGAACTTAGACGCCCACGAGAGTCGATACCCAAATCGAATCCACCTATGGCTTTCCGTCCGTTGAGAGCGCCAGAAAAGCTGACACTGCCAACTAAAACTCATATGCAGGCACAGCGATCATCCAGGGCACTTACACCGCGGGAACCCACGATGGTCCACGACTTGGCACTCGAGTAAAAAATATTCATACGTCCAATTACAAAAAAGGAGACATAGAGAAAAAAGAGAAGGGAAGTAGAGAAAATGTTTCACGGACCAATGAGACACTGCTGCACGTGAATCGCGACTTAAATAGATAGGCGATCTATGGCTCGACGCAAGAGTGGTAAGCACCGTTCACAACAACGTATCTCACCGTAAATTTACTTACCGAGACTCCTACCGATGACTGGTATGTTCCATCAATCACTATTTATCACATGATGAATTCCTAAAATGGCGCATAAATCATGAAAATAATTTTATAGGCCTAGATACTGATTATTTGAGTCTATATAAACGAGGTTATTCATTAACTACCTACGCCACACACCTATTGAGGGAGCTTGCGGGGAAGTAAGCATATTTAGAAGTATTCTTGCGTTACCGTCTTGAAAATTGCAGGGTATAGAGTACATTACTAGTAGTAGTGTAAATGCCTTATTTTCTAAAAGAAAAATTTCACATTTAAGAATATGCCGAGGCAAATTACGAGTGGGGACAAGGATTTACTTTACATAGCTTGAAAACCCCAAGACGATAGCGCAAGTTTTAAACGAATAATAACTCACAAAATCCGGCAGGTACATCGGAAGGAGTGCGCCCTATTAAGTTATTGCACATCGGAAAACGCTCTTCTAAAATCTAACATCAGGATGGGTTTTACCGAACAAGGTGATGACGCCACAAGTCCATACTTCGGCATATGGTAGGGAGGTCGTGCCAATCAAGCCGCTATCGGAGATATAAACCCTATTTTGCCGCTATTCGCCGACGACCTGACTTCAATGCACTGCATAAAACAAGGGACTTCATATGCAGTCACGCGCAAGGGTGCAAAGCTATGTACACCAGGGATGAATTTTGCCATGAAAAAATATTTGGCCTAAAGGTTTGAACTCCGCAGTTACATCTTCACCTACACTACCCCGCAAGCCGCCTAAAAAGACTGTGGCAGGGGGTGTTAGGACAGCAGCCGTCTACGCATAAAAAGCAGATGCAGAAACAAAATTACGACTAGCATTTATTAAAGCCTTTTATGGTTCGGGGGAAAAACGAATTCCCATATCTATCCGTTCGGCAAAATATCTCTCTTAATTTATCGCTGGAAAATTAGTGCGGCTCTATTATTATGTTCTCCGTGTCGCTCTTAAAGATATCTATTTCCAATTTTTCAAACAATCTAAGCATAGCGCGCAGTCTCCGAGTCTCTAGCGGCTCCCAGCCTAATTCGCTTAACATCTGCGTAACGCTGACTGTGCGCCCGAAGCAGTTTTTGACGAATCGCGCAGCTTTCCCTTGTATTTTATTCAATTCGCGGATTTAAGTCTTTATGCACCGGAACAAGGCCTTAATGGAGCGGAAAATTGCGTCATATAACGCGGAGAATTGCTATAAAGTATGCTAGAAATGCATGGATGTGAAATGGCAAATAACCCCTGCTCCAATACCGAGCTCGCACTCTCGCAATTTCAAAAATGTTTTCAATGTTATACTGCGCAATGACATGCCCCGTATTAAACGATCTTTAAAGTTTTTAACTCCACAGTTATGACCGCGAACATTAAGAAAGAGGATCCTCAACTCTGCCTCTAAATGTGTTGTCACCCACCGCGAATTTAAATTGGTTTACAAAAGTCGCCACTCGCGTCGCTGACGGACGATGATGCTAGTTTCAGTGGGATATAACGCAAAATTAGGGGTGTTATCCGAATTTTTCCTACACGATGATGTTATCTATGAAATGAATAACTTTTCAATGATGTTCCTCGCAATTACTAACATAAACTACAAAATATTGGGGAAAAAAGTGGATCACATTGCGCTCATCACTACGCCGACGACATTTTTGATAACCGATTTTAATGCGATCGAAGTGGCAACAATAATCAGCCCAGTATGAGATGGAATTGGGCCTCCTCCATGTAGTTGGTTGGTTGGTTACGTCGAGTAAAGCAACACGGAGACGGATCCGGGATCTATTCTGCGCGAACGCGTCGGAGTGGCCATCGTGTATCGTGTGGCTTTTCGAACCGAGGAAGGAGCAGACACGAGGAGGAGGAGGAAGGGAGTGGCATTGGGAGTGGCAAGGGCGAGAGTGGCCTTGAGGAAAACGGAGAGAAAGAGAAAGGGATGAAGTGAAGGTGGTATCGGGTGGGATGGGGGAGGAGTTTTTGAGAGAGGAGCGGTGGGAGAGGTTGGAGACCGTATCAAGGTCAGGAGAGAGAGAGAGAGAGAAAGAGAGAAGGGGAGAAAGAAAGACTGGAGGTGGAGAGGATAATAGGAAGAAGCAGAGAGTGAAAAAGACCACCTGCATCATCTTCTCCACCTGCCACGCCCCTTTTTATCTTTCTCCTCCATTTCTCCTCTCCTTCCCCACGCCTACTTCGCATTAGTTAATTTCGCTGAAGGGCTGATTTTTTGATGCTTTGAGTCTCCGGGGCGACGCTAACACCCAAGAACACCTTTCGTTGCGAAGTCAACTTTTTTTCGGGAGAGATATCGTGGAACATCATATTGAAAAGGTACACGAAGATATCGTAATACCTACTTATTTTAATTAGAGTAATTCTGCAATTCATTACAACACATGTTTCTAGTATTTCTACTGACTTGCAGTCATCATTACGTATCTGATGATGACTGTAAGCAGATAGAACCATATCTTCGTATATTTTTTCCTTTCGTTTCGATATCGTTTTGAATATGACATAATAGCTGGGGGTATGATAAAAAAATTATAACGAAAAAGGACTGATTCAAAAATGGACCAGAAACTAAAGCCCGTCCTCGCATGAAAGAAGTGGCGGGGATCTAGCAGTAGCGGATACAGAAAAATTCGAAGGGGGGAGTGCAAAAGATACCATTGAGTTACCTTTACTTTTATCCTGATAAATAATAATCAAGTCACGTGCAGAGTTTAAGAAAATTTTAGTTAAATTCATTACCCACGTATACAAGACAATGCCATCTTATGATATAAAGAAGTTATAAATGTTTGACAATATGGGCGGTCCCACAAGGGGGGGGTGCGCGCCCCCTGCGCCTCCCATCTGTATCCGCCCCTGGGATCTAGAATGAATGCATCGCTCAGTTCTCCCCAAAAACTGAAATCAATGAACGGTGCAATATCCAATGGTAAAATGTAGGAGATGATACGAGATAATAGAAAAAGTTAGGTCGTTTGACGAATGAAGCTATGTTACCAAAACAATATGATGTGTTTACGAATCTTTGTGTGCTTTGGAAAAAAATGAGAAACAGCATGATTCACATTCGTATAAGTGATTTCATTCAGAATTATTTTTTTCCCTTTCCTTTTCTTGACCTTGTTTAATATATAATACAGTATTTCTTGGAGTTTAGGTCATTTATAAAATAAGTTTCAGCCAACGTTTCGATTTATTTTTTAAATCATCTTCAGGGCTATGTAAGAAAAAGTGTGAACAATATAAAATACAGAGAATAAAAAGATACACAATATTTATGCATAAAAAAGGTACAATCGGGTTCTTTATACAATATAATTTAAAGAAATTCAGAGGTAAGGAAAGAAAGGGATAGGAACATGGAATAGAAAAAGGACGAGGACAATGGTGCTGTGGTAGATGGAAAAAGCCAGAAATCAGAGGGTAAAAATGCGGCCTGACTAGGACTCGAACCCAGAACCGGCCAGGTGCTTTACCAGTTGCGCTACCAGGACGTTTAGATTTACCATTATATATATATTTCAAATTCACATTCACACAGGTCGCCACAGGCGAATATACAATCATAATAACATATAATAGAAATTGAAACAAAGAGATAGAAACATAAATATATAAAAATAGATAGAAATATATATATATATATATACTACTTCATTCGTTCACACGACGCCTTAAGCGTAAACATACAAATAAATTCACAGGTAAGGAAAGAAAGGGATAGGAACATGGAATAGAAAAAGGACAAGGACAACGGTGCTGTGGTAGGTGGAAAAAAGCCAGAAATCAGAGGGTAAAAATGCGGCCTGACTGGGACTCGAACCCAGAACCTCCTGGTTGCCGGCCAGGTGCTCTACCAGTTGCGCTACCAGGACGCTTAGATTTACCTTGATTTCGGCGGGGGTTTATACACAGGAAACTCCCTTTGCTTTGGCCCACAAGAGTAACCAATAGATGGCACTGGGGCAGCTCAGCACTCACCAACGGAAGGAATGGACGAGGACACAAGGATGAAAGGAAAGGTACACACTCACACGATATATATATATATAAGAACAGAATTGAAAATACAAAAAAATTTGACATACCTCTAAACTTTGAACATATTTGTTGATGTTTTGTTTCTAAGGTATTGCCACAACCTAGGTTGCCATTAATTTTCAAGTAACGAAAGAAATACTATATTATTTATTCATTCAGAATGAAAATATAAATCAAAATCCAGGAGATTCGAAACAAAAAGGATGAGGGTGTTTTTCAACGCGTTGAGGGAGAGAGTCGACAAGGCCGTCCAATAATCCTGAAGGAGTGGGATATCGTTCATGGAGAAGCGTGTGGATGAAACTACACCCTCCCATCCATCCAAGTCTCATTTTTATCATTATCCTTAAATTCACCTGTCCAACCGTTTTTTCCGCACACCTACTCAAACCAGTACATTTTTTTGCAGGGCTGATTTTTGGACGCTCGAATGCTAAGGGCGTTGCAAAAACACGACAACACCTTTCGTGAGGCTCACCTTTTGAATGCCATTTGACCGTTCG
Organism: Ischnura elegans; assembly: GCF_921293095.1. Classification (NCBI taxonomy): domain Eukaryota; kingdom Metazoa; phylum Arthropoda; class Insecta; order Odonata; family Coenagrionidae; genus Ischnura; species Ischnura elegans. The sequence continues at coordinate 103,749,544 of NC_060247.1, forward strand.
AGAAAAGAGAAAGAAAAAAATCAATTGTAATGAGAGGGTTGAGTCGAAAATGGATTCGAGATATTAAATCATATACACAACGAAAGAGATGGAGGGGACAAGGTTGACTTTCTGACTTGGGACAATAATGCCCGTTTGGAGGTGAAAGAAATAGTAGGATTCGATATTGAAAGCGATTCTCAAATCCTTCCCCAGAACTGAAATCCCTGAACGGTATTCTCCAAGGGAAAATTTTTAGAAAAGCCTTTGGGATAACTGCAATGCTATTGTCGAATGGCATGAAGATGGAGAAATTAAGTCTAGTACGAGATGTACTGGATTAGATACTTTTTTCAAAGCAATTCAGCGATGAAGAAACTTAGATTTATATTCATTTTCCAGTGATCTACGAGTAAATTTATATGATAATTACGTTTTAATCCAAATCTTTAAAGCACTCTCATACACTTCTGATATGTGTACTGAAGTAGTAATTCCAAGATCAGAACAAGAGGGATAAGGGTTTTTTACGCGTGGATTCTCATGGACTGTTCAAGAATCCTGAGTTAGGTTTTGAAAGATCACATGCCTCACCTCCTGCCCATACATTTCCATTTTCATTTTCCTTATTTCTCATTTCACCCCATTTCTTCCCCACACCTACACGTGGCTATATTGCTACAGGGCTGATTTTTTGGAAGTAGGTCCACAGAAATATGGAAACCAAGAGAAAACCTTTCGACTGCGTTTTGGTAACTACCCTCGATTTTTTTGTTGAGATTCCGAAACGATCCCAATTATTACGATATTTTACCTCCGCCCTGAGATTGCTAGCAAAGAACTCCAGCGAAACGTAGGCCGACATAGACAATCTGCCATTGAGTGAAATCCAAGGAGAATTCACCCAACACATCCTACGGGAAATGCTGAAATCTTTCAACACGCGCATTCGTAAATTTCGCTGCAGGAGAAGATGTTGGAGCTCAAACCCTTGGGGCGGTACAAGCTTAGATACTAACATACCTTTCGTGAGGTTCTCGATTTGAATTCTACATAACCAGTGGGGGTAAGGGATAAAAAAAGGAGATAATAATGACGGGGTTGGGTCTGAAATGGACTGAAAATGTTTTAAATTATACCCAACGAGTGAGTGGGGAGGAGAGAGGGTAGATGCTTGAAAAAGAAACATTGCGAACGACGCGTCGGTCCCCCGTGGGGGGAAATTGTGGGAATGGCCGTTGATTACGAATTTCAATCCTTGCATAAAGAATTGAAACTATGCACCTCTCATTTTGACAAGTTGGAGGGTGCTGTGGGATGACAACGCTTTTGTTTTAAAAAGCAAGATATTGTCTCCTCACACGTGCTCTGGACTGTTGATGAAGGCTTAATTTGTACAGAAATATTAAATGGCTTCCGGATCAAGTTTAGAACAATCAAATTTCCGTCCCACCGGAATCTTGTTCTGAGACCCTTTGGATCGAATTATTATATCTTGGTTAAAATAAAAATTAAAAACTCTCCATAAGTAAAAAAAAAGTCGCGCGAGAAATGTATTTTAAGGGGAGGAGTTAGAAATTCAGTTCCAGAATCCTAAGATTAGCGGCGCCCTACAATTTGGACCGTGCATCTGCTTGGTACACAAAATAAACTTCTTTTCCTACAACCGATATAGTTTTACCAACACCTGGGAGTAAGGATGGATTCACAGCCTAAAAGGGTGTCCTATGCATGAATAGATGACGTATAATGGACGTATAATGGCGTCTTCCTCATTAAAAAGAAAGCAGGGGACCATTCAGAAGGCGCGAAATATAATACAAGAAAGAACCTCTGAGATGAAAAGCATCCATTTTTAAATCATAAATTGTAGAGTGGTAATTTTAAAGCATCGTTATCAATCCCAGATTACAGTGTTTAACAAAATTGACTCAAATTGGATAGATCATGTTAAATATGAAAGGAAAAAAATAAAAAAAGAATCTTTTGAAAGCGGAAATAGAGAGTAATTTCAGCTATTCTCGATTGCAACAGGAATAGAGTTATAGCCCACCTTAGACCAATCATAGGTACAGGAAGCATAAAATCAATTCTTAAAATCCAAATAGTAAATGTATATTTGCAGCATAAGTTTATCTAGATTGTGAATCGATAAAAATATTTTAAGTCTTGAATACCTGTATGGTTATTAGAATACACATCATTGAGTATATTTTTACGATCATTGGTTACGCTGAATATCCTCCATATCCTATCAGCTAAAACCAAAAGGATTAAACACCGGTCAAAGGGCTGTATCCGAACGAGAAAAATACAAATTAAGAGAAATTCTTTCCCAAATGTAAAAAAAATCGCATTAAGAGTGACCTAGAGGGAATTCTTTCATATAGGACTCTTCAAATACAACTCCGGTCCCTCAGGATATTTGTTCCTCTCGTCGCTAATTCCTTAATGTCCTTCAAAATTCCAACCTTTCAGTTTCTTCGGTAGGCAACCTCGACATTCTTTTCCATTGCCCTGGCTTGTGTCCTTTTTCGATCGCGTATCAGATAACATTTTCCCCACAACTCGAGAATTCCAACTCTGGAATGAGAACGCGACAGAAGTAGTATGTTCTCTCGAAGACTTGATACGCCATGAATTCAAAATATTAGGGAGGTCAAAATTTTAGCAAGCATATAAATTATCCTCCTCAGAATTCCTCTTCCATGGAAGTGACCTACGAGAGGGGATTCCATTAATACAAATACTTTCATTAATGACTTAATGTGTGATAAATGCAATGTTTTTTGTGGTTTACGGTAAAAAAAGCCAGAACTGTATATTTAGAGATATAGAGGATCTCCCGGAATCCCTCCGCGAAAACAATAGCTTAATACTTCCAATTATGAACACTAACATTCAAAGTAAATAAGTCACTGTTAGCCCAAGTGGTGCATTTAGGGTGACAGCGCTCGGCTACTCATCCAAAAGCCATGCGATCGATTTCTCATTAATTCTTCGGACACTGCTTAACAAAAATCCACCAAGCATGATGAGAAAAAGAGGCAGGAATTACTAAATTTGTCAGTCGTATGTATTGACCTTACTTATTATGTATGGATTGCAACCTTAAGGTTGAAGAACTGTGTAGGAGTGAACGCTTAGGAGAATAAGGATGGGTAAAAAGGATAAGGATAGAAACGTGAGAGATGCAAGAACAGACCAGCAAGCGTTGGAGACTGACTTTTAATTCCTCTATTCGGATCTATACAAAGTTTATGTGGGGAACCAAGAGCGGGGAGTAGAAATATACTTCAGCAATATTGCATACGTATTTACAAATCCTAGGAGAATTCGCCAAAGCCATCTACCGGGAAAAACCTTATACCTTTCATTACGTTCCTTAGTAAATTTCGCTGCGGGATGAGATTGTTTGAGCTTAAATTCTCGGGGCGGCACAAGGAAAAACTATTGGTGAGGATCACGCTCTGTAATCGACATAACCGGTGTGGGTGAGGGATGAAAAAAGGAGAGAGTAATGACGGGGTCGAGTCTGAAGTGGACAGAAAATGATTTTAATTATACCCGACGAGAGAGTGAGATAGAGACGACAGTGTATTATAATTAGACTATATATGGTGTATATGAAACTTCATCTGAGCTTTTATATTTAATAAAGGCGACAGAAGAAGTCAAATAGCTGGGATTTGCGATAAGGTCAAACCTTATGTGGGGAACATAAAAAAATACTTCATGTAGGCAGGTCCCTTGAGAAATTAGGAATCGCCAATCGTTTTGATGTATTGTACTCAAACGAAAATGTAAAAGGCAGGTGTCACTTCCCATTCGTCAGGCCTAACCTCTAACACGAGGCAAGGCTATCAGATACATCGAAGAAAGATTAAATCCGCGAACTAAAGAAAATACAACGGGAATCCTTCGGGTTCTTAAGATGTTACTTTATTAATTAAAAGCGATACAAAGAAAAGATTTAAAAAATATATCAACACTCTATCGTATTTCTACGTCCAACAGAAACGATAAAGTAAGAGATCTATGTTTTTATTGAAAAGTTAAAAAATACCGTGTTCCCTCGAATAATAAACGATTCTAATTAATGTCAGGTCGAACTCAGGCAGGAATATTTCTCACAACACGCACTTAATCCTTTTTAGCATTTCCGTAAAAGTAAACGGCTGGTGTCCAAACAACTACTTGCGCACGCATATAGAGGCGGCTTGCGGTTTAGTATGTAGATTGTAGGCGTAGATACATTCATCGATCACACAAGCGGCCTTGAATATACTATTCCAATAGAAATATAGCCAAAAATATGACGTAGGTTTTACCATTAATTTCGATGGATGAAGCGACGGCAATTTTTTTCGGAAGAGGAATTTAATTACCGAACTCTTATCTCTACATCATTTTATCCGTGAAATAATCCAGAAATCACTACACATACTGATTACTATTAACTCCATTGTTATTTTAACATATTAGGAAACTTATTAAATTTCATTATCATTCATTCTGAATTCGAATTTAAATACTTCAAAAGAATGTTACCCGGAAACTATGCATCTAAAGGTAAACACCCGCAAGTCAAGTGATGCAAGGGCTTGGGATATATACATCCTTCGTTCTTATTGCAACAAAAATAAAATTTATCCTTTCCAGCCATCGACTTTCCAACGGTCGAAGCACACCTCTAAATAGCCATTCAAATTTTGCCTCTTATAAATCACAGACCTTAAATATTGGGTGAGCTAAAATCGGTATAAATGGTGTTGATGGCGTGCGTCGCGAATTGCAATAAATCAGATACGTTCAACTGCCATTAGAATTGTCGTAAAATAATAATCTCATAGGTGAAAACACTATTGAAATCGGCGTGACGTACGATTACAGGTATTTCTCGCGACTTGACGCCATTTCAATGATTGATTTCCTGTAATTGTGACCTGAATAGTAGTTAACATAAATCAATTTAATTTCACAGAAAACTTTCATGCAGATATAATATAATTTGATAAATAATAAAACAAGGTTACTGGAATGAGGTAATTCAAGTGGCAGTGAAGAAATAATATCAAAATCATTCGCTGAATATAATACTCACGAAAATAAATTTTGGCTACCATAATAAAAAGGGAGAATATGTAATAAAACTCAGGATATATTTTACTCGGGCAAGAATATTCGTGATCAATTCACTCTCAAAAATAATATTTTATGAAAAGAATCCTCTTATGTTACGGAGACAGACGTAGTACCCACCTCATGCCAGCAGTAAGCGTGGGCCTTGACATTTTCGTTCATATGAAGGAACAGTTTTTAATCCCTTCTTTCATGTCCGAGGGGCTTAAAAAACAACCTAACGATCCTTGCGCCTACAAGCCATTCGCCAAGGTAGAAAAACAAGACTTCCCTCCAATCAGCCAACTAAAGGAAATGCAACGAGGTTGAATAGCTCAATAGGCAATTTTATTTAATGATCTCATTATGACAATAAAAGTCATTAATTAATTAACCACCCATAATGAAGTAATTAACTCCAACAGCTGTAAAAAAGAATTTTTCGAAATGGCGGTACAAAGGGGAAATTAAAAAAATTCAACAAGCTTTAGATATTCATGCCACTGTTTTTTACAATTTCTTTTAAAAAAAACTCCACGGTAAGATAAGCCCATTTACGTGTTATGAATGTAGTATACCGCGCAAGAGCTAACCTATGACAATAACCTATATAAAACTCTGGAAAAAAGTCAGAGTGCACCGGTTGATAAGATCTGATAAGGTAAAGCGAAAAAAGATGAACTCCAAGAACACACATGTGATATTTATGACATAATGAACAATTGATAACCGTCCTTTGATATGGAAAGGAAAAAAAATATGCAAATATTTTTGAGACACGCACTATCAAGAGAAATCTGCCGAGGGACTGCAGAATAAATTGAAATGCACAATAAATTATGAACAATAATATACCAAAGATATCCAATGGTGACTCTATGCTTGTCTACTCCACCAATTATGTGTCCCATAAATTTCAAGTAGTTCTTATCAAGTAATTAGTTTGAGGCGAATTTGCAGAAGCATAAGCCATCAAAGTAGCACCAATTTAAATTTTGCTTAAATCTGCCGCAGCGAAACGTATGTAGTCCACGGCTGCTCCAGTGAATTACTTCATTTGATTTTAGATTTAAAAAATTAACTATGTGATATTTCTCACACTATTTATTTTTAAAACTCTACCGGTTTCGATCTTTTCACGTCATTATCAAGAAGTAAAAGAAGTTACATCTTGATAATAAGCTGAAAATGTTGAAAAAAGGAGTTTTTTAATAAATACTGTGTGGGATACAACACATTTTAGTTTTGAATCTACCACGACACCATTCCACGAATTGAAACCGCAAACCGTTGATTTCGAACGAAGCGTGCATCACATTTACTAGTAGCGAGATCTCACTTCCTTACCAAACCAATCATTTTATCCATTGAGTGAGTGCCGTGGCGACATTTTGCCCAGCCATCAATCTACTCGTTCCGGACTCACTCAACACTTTTCCACGCCTTCAGGAAGTGTCTAATCCGACGAACGAGCTTAGAAGTGGCTTTTGTCTCTCTCGCCAACACGGGCTAGAGCGTTTTCATCCGGCATCGTCTTGTAAGGTGAGGTCACACACAAGCTTCCTCATCCCCCTTCCCCTCGGCAGCTGCCTGGACCGGATTCGATTCCCCCCCCCCATTCCCCTTCGCTCCAGTTCCCCTTCCCTCCCCTCGAGACCCGCCCAACCCACTTCTCCGCTTCCGCAAGCGGTCATCAAATCCGGAACGGCTCGGCTCCGCGTGTGTGCGATCTTCTCCCTCCATCAGTTTCTCTTTCTCCTCATCCATCCTATCGGTCTCTCTTTCATCTCCACTCTCTCCTACCCCGACCATCTCGTGTCCTGGCAAACTTCCAGCCATCACGCAAGCTTACCTAACCTTCGCCCGAGTGTTTTTGCGTAAGATCCGCAAATCGTTTTCACCTGTTCCACCACCACATTCGCCTCAGTTGTTCTCTTTAGAAACATTCATCGAAAGTAGGGTGTGCAGTGGAAGACGACGTAATTTGGATAGTGCTAAAAGAGAGTGATTTACACAGTTCGGCTTAGATAGAAAATTCTGATTGCTTCTCTTTAAGTTATTTGCAAGTACATTATCTTTTTTTAATGGGCTCCATAGTCCAACGGCAAGAGGTGTATTAGTATTAATTATTTTAGCAATGTTATTAACACTTTCCAGGTGCATACCAGTAAGCACTTGCTGAGGTTATGCATTTAAAGAGAAAACGAGAGTCATCTCTCCCTGTGTTGGCCTCATCAAGACGCGATAGTAAACACAAACCCTTAGGAATTCCGAAAATCCTGGAAAAATTATTTTATTCCATTGCTTGTATAAATATAATTTTACTAATTCTTTAAAGAAACCTCAACAACTTCAGTTAAGATTTTTCGCTCCGAAAACTTCTGTATAAGTTTTTGAGACGATTAAGAATATTAACTGCTCATTTTGCTCTTTTATGTGTTTAATTTCACGGGAATATCTTTATTTCTATTCTCCGAGATTTTCCTAACGAAAGAGATTCTGTAAAAAAACATATTTGACTACAATTTATGCTAGAAATGCTATTCTGCAAGGTGGGGTAGGAGAGTTACCGGAATAATGTATGATCGTCGTACAGAAAAACAGATACACGGAGTTCATGGATAACTTGGCAGTAACCCTAATAACTTCCGATACCACAGCGAACTGAAAAAGGCACACACGAAGGTAGTGTCCTTTGATTATGAACCTTTGCTGGCATTTGAAAGTGGGAACCTGGGTGCGTCATAAAAGGCAGAGAAGACTGTATCAAGGTTTTCATATACTGTATCGGCATTAAGCGACGCAAGAGGAAGAGAATACTGATGGAAAAATGAATGGTAAGAAGGTGAAGGAGTTCCGCTCCTCGGGTAGCAGAGTGATTAAAAGATGGAGTAATCAAGGAAATAGTAGAATGGCCAATGCGTAAAGAGAATTTTTTTAAACGAGGAATTCGCCCCCAGCTGGGAATGTAAGCATTGAAGTAAGGATGCAATTAATTAGGACTTACATTTGGAGTATGCTTCTTTTTTTAAGGGGCGCGTAAATGATAATATCAGCAGAGAATTCGATTATAGAAGCTTTCAAATTGCGGTGTCATAGAAGATACATGAAACTCAAATGGATCAACCATAGAATTAACGTAAAGGCCGTTTTACACGGGGCACGGAATTGCGCAGGTTAGAGCTGCATTAATTTCTAAAATGGCGTGGAATTGCGCGAATGCATGAACGAAATTAGAACAGGGGCTATTTTGCCGTCTCGCATCCACGCATTCTCGCGTGTGTTCTAGCAATTCACCGCTTTAGACGACGCAATTTTGATTGCTCCTTCACACGTACGTCAGATTGCGCAATTCCTTGTACCGTGTAAAACGGCCTTAAGACACTTACAGAGAGGAAGAGAAGTTAAGAATTTTGAAAAAATCGGTTAAAAAGTGGACAGCATAGAAATAATAATAAACATTTATTATCGTGAACTCACTGGTTCTATAGATAATGATATGTAAAAAACAAAAATAATACATTCACATAGTCAACAAATAAATAAAACATATTAAAAATATTCAACTAAAAATTCTGAAAAATGTGTATACACAGAGTGAATTGAGAAAACAATGCAAAGAGCAATGCCTCGGCTTAGATATTTGGCAGTGAAAGATGTAAAACAGAGGAATTATGTAATATTTAATGAATAGCTAAGGGGTGATGAAGAGGGGGGATGGGTCAAACCAATTCAAGGATTGCTGACTTATGATTATGAATGGACGCAGGCAAAACAAGAGAAAAAGAAGTAATAATTGAATGTAACAGAGGAGAGGAGCAATGAGGTAAGTTAACGAGTCGCAAGTGGGCATCAAGCGACAAAAGAAGTGGAATTAAAAAGCAAAGAGAAAATAAGTGACGCGAAGTACATTTGAGGCCTGACGCTAAAATTTAATCTCTTGTGGCCACACCTTGATTCCTCAAACGGACCGAGTAAAGTTTTCACGGATGAACGAACACAGCTCTGCGCGACGGAGATAAATTGTTTGGCAATTGAATATTTTGTAACAGATCATGCGAGCGTTTTGCGAAATACAGGATAAATAATATACGATAAAACTTTATGATATCGCAATGAGAGTAAATAAGGCTTATAGCAATAAAATTTCCACTCACATAGCGGTGAAGCTTAAAAAAAGACATCTCACTGAGGAAGAAATAAGTAACATGATTTCCATGATAAATCATGCGTGGCATGATACTTAAACGATGTTTAGTCACACACTTTTCTACGGCAGAAAAATATGTGTTCAAACGTTTAAAAATCAACTTACGGAATTCATTGGTACATAAGATTCATAATTACGGCCTTCGAAATATGTACATTTTCTTTTGATTTCGCCAAGATTATTTAATAAAACACCCACGTATTTTTAACAAGTACGTAAATATATATATTACCCATTGATACTGAAAGCTGTACAAATCAGGTTTTTGCCGCGCTAAATTAGTTTATTGCCTTCATTGGAGATGTTATATATCTATTCTCTACCTCACGCCAAACTCCCACTTCATGGGGAGAGTTTTCTCACGTGACCAAAATAAGTCGATTGAAAGGGCGGTTACTGAAGGTGGGTAGCAGCAACAGCTGACATGGGCGTATCTCGGCCGTGGAGGTCAGAGACGCAATGAAGCAGAAAAGTGGAGAAGTTGGAGTACGAAATACTACATTAACCTCCTCAGTCCCTGGCCGGCCCTTTTATGAAATCATAACGAGCTACGTACCTCGTCATTTATTCGCAAGGAAAAATATCAGCGCCAATCCAAACATAAGCTATTTCCATGCATTTCACAATATCTGTATTTACCGGTGATTTTCCAATTGTACAGTTGTGCGATATGAAATTTTCCAGGTATCCATATTGAATATACTTCAATGCATTGGAGTCATTGGATAATTGAAACTAAATGATTAACCTTAATAATTTTATTTCCATTACATAAGATATAGTATGCATTAGTAACAACTTCTAAAGCTTAAATCCTTAAATTGAGGATCTTTTAGTCTTTATTCAACAAACTTGACCTCGATAACTACACTCATCAGTATTGCTTCTTTACTTAATTTAAATTAATATCTCTAATTAATTTATTGATTCAGCATTTTTTGCCCCAGTGATTGGCCTCAAGAATAAATATCATGTTGTAAAAATCAGCAGAAATAACAATTTTTATCCCATGTTCGTGCATTCCTACGAACGTCCGTTCTTTCAATTCTATCATATTTAGTGTACAAAAAATATACTTAATGCTACGAAAACAACGCAAGCCGGCAGAGAGAAATTCCATGGCGTGATAAGATCCGTGTTAGAGGCCGGTTTTGAACCAGCGGCCTTCAAGTTTCCCGGTGGCTGTGTCACCAACCGAGATGACGGCCCCCGCAACGTGTACTACACGCAAAAGACTTTTCACTTGGAACATTAAGCATTTTTCATGCATTTCAAGGACGTAGGTAAAGATTTATCCCCTTCTTTATTCTCACATTTCACCACTCGCGAGATGATCTTATTCCACCGAGGTAATGAGTAACAGATGTGAATATCATGGTGATTACCTCGTAGCCTTATATAGTTGGGTAGGTATCTATATAGGACCCTAATATAGGTGGAGTACGATCTCCAAGTATACCTAAATTCAAATGTAGCCTGTTCAATGGAATGTGTAATTTAAATAATGACCGAGAAAACATCAACAATTGGAGTAAATCCAACTTTCTAAGCATAAACCCTAGTAAGTCGCAAGCTATTATAATTAAATATCCTAAAATACTCAAGTCAATTGACAGAGATCAATTACCGAAGCTGCGCATTTCTGATTCCCCTATAAAGTACTGCGACGAAGTTATTAATCTAGGATTGATCATTGGTGAAAGTCTCTCTTGGTCATCTCATATAACTAAGATATGTTAAGCAGTGAATAAATAATTATTTCCTCTAATTCGTTTTAAACATATTATTCCTCTCTCCTTAAAGAAGCAATTCACTTCGACTTTAATATTTCCCCATTTCGACTATGCCGATGTTGCCTTTCAAGACATATTTCAGGTGCTGTCGACTAAACTTCACCGCTCCTTCAACGCCTACATTAGGTTCATATTTAATTTACATATATCAGATCATACTACCAATTATATTAACAATCTCAGCTGGTTAAAACGTAGTACACGACGCCGGCTGCATATCCTTGGCCTTCTCTATCAAATTTTACAAACAAATACACCATCGTACCTCAGAGACGAATTTCAAACAATTAGAACACGACTAAAATACTAGGGGAAATAAAAAACTCGTTATACCTCACCACCGAACAGTCAGATTCATTAAATCATTCATTGCTACTGCATGCCGCGAATGGAACAACAATGACTTACCGCTACGTAAATCATCACCACTCACCTCCTTCAAAAGGGCTCTACCATAGCCACCTGTGGCTCTACACGTAAAACTTTTTCGAGAACAACAACGAGACATGTAACATCATGGGAACAGTAGGAAAGATCCAACACTTTCAACACAGAAAGATTCATAGATTTACCTCCGGCTCCATTTAATTTAATTTTTCTTTCAAGGTACTCGGTGACATTTCCTATTTTTTTTATTTGTATTTTTGTATTTGTAGATACCCAGATTCACATTAGCTGTTTCTCAATAGTTTTTCGCAGGTTTTTCACGCCCCCCTTCATGTGTGGGCGTTTTCCTGCAGTGGGTTTTTTTCCAATAAGTCCTTAGGTTTTTCCCACGTTTTCTTACATCTTATTATACTTGGTAAATGGTTTAACATTGTTGACTTATAATTTTGTTTGTTGATTGAAAATGGAACTTCTATTACTCTTTATGAACTTTCTCTGCATGTAATTTCATAAGCAACTTGAATGTGTATTTATCTGCATAAATTTTATGTTTGACTGGGGGTAAGATGGAACATGGGACTTTCTAGTCCCAATTACGCCCAATAAAGGCGTAATATTGTTATTATGATTATCAAATTTAAAAAAAATGCTATCAATGTGGTAGTGATTGAGTTAGTCTTCGTTAAATTAATTATTATCGGAGCGAAATGTAGATGCATGCGCTAAGTTTCCATGAAATTAATATCTGCACCCTAATCTTGCGAAACATAAAAGAAAAATCGTGAGACCAAATGAGCAGGAAACAGAATTCGAATGAGTGCTTGTCTATTTAGACTAAAACTTAAATAGCATCCATAGAAAAGTAGACTCGATAGACTACAAGTTTTTCGTGATTAAAAATATACACAGAAAGTATGAAATTACGGGTGCTTATTTTTTCATCACGACTAACTAGTAATTCAATAACTTAGAATTCAATTTTTTTTCAATTTGCAGTGGTATTCAGATAATGTAAGACTATTTGACGCTGACTAATCACCCAACTTCCTCCGTTTCCACAGGGGAAAGATTTTTTCTCTCGTAAATTTTTATTCCGTACCTCGAATGTGTTTCCCTATTTTTGCTGACCCAACTGGACAAAAATATTTTGGTTTTCTTACTCCACTCCTTAGCATGACGTGTCCCTGACCATTCCTGAAACATCCTCGTACAAGAAACACGGGGTCCACCAGGTCACTGCTATAATTTACAGAATAAACAAGGCCTACCTTTTGAAGCCGCTACACCTGCCAGTATGAGGTTGGTAGGGCCGTTTGTCACCACACCGCTTTAGTCGACTCGTAAATAATCACATTCGATACCCGACCTCGGGAACCAGATGCAAAACGGGAACCACGGCCAAAGGTCACGTTTACTGTCCACTTATTTTGCACCCGCACACATTTGCTTGGCTTCCATTAAATACCTTTATCCTTGAATACGACCTCAGTCAATTCCTCATCGTAATGCTTCAATTTCTTAAAAACGCAGAGATTATTAAGTATTCCAATATGCTTCACCTCATAATTGCTAAGCCAGTTCCTTGGGATAATATAAAGGATAAAATGAGAGGCAGAAATACAAACTAAGATTGACTTCTTCACAAAAACATTTTAGCGCACTGAGATAAATAGGTAAATATGTAAGTTCGACAGAAACATCAATACCTAATTTATGAGCAAGAGAGGCAGAAATAGTATTTCTAAAGCTTGGAATTCTAACTTACAAAATGACACATTCCAAGAGATTTTAACACCAAACGGTTGTGTAATTCGAATATGGTATGACAATTAATGACTTGTAATGGAATGACCAACAAGATCAGAGGTTAATAATAGCATTAGTTTAGTAGGATGAAATTTTGTATCTCAAATTCTAATTAAAGCGCTACGCAGGAAAAATACCCTCAAATTATTTAATATGCATTCATGTAATTTTATGAGCCAATATTATCTTCCCTGGGAGTTTGTCGAGATCCGATTATATTGTCTTTTGCTGTAAATGTCTAATATTAGCCAACACTTAGTTTGATTTTTATTTTAGAGTTATTCATGGAACGAAAAACATAGAAATGATCAATTCTGAGCATTCTTTTCGGATTCATTTCTAAATTTCAAATATATTCACGTTCGCTTATAGCCTGTAGGTTAAATTTTTACTGAATTATCGTAAAGTTGTGAAAAACAAAAGCATCAATGAATTATTAAGAGTTATTTGTTCGATAACAAGTGGAAAAGTGTCCTCACTTGTGACATGTTACAAGCAATTTGATGATAAAGTCGTTAAATTGCCACTCACAAAATGAAGCTAATCAAATAAATCTGACCAGTTCATCCACCAATTTGTAGGCAATCAGGTGTTACCTAAAACTTAGCAAACTTCCATAAATTTTAACTACCTCACGTCAACATATGAACATTGGAAAGAATCTGGATGGTTAACAGGATGAACAAAACACTGCCCTCCACTGACATAAACAGTAAAAAATGTTACAGCGGATCATTGACATACTGAAATTATTGGAGTAAATGAATTCAAATGATAATGGGGAATGAATGTATCTATTTTTATTATTGAATGTATCAAACCTGGCTTCGGAATCCCTCGTCATTAGTATTATGTCACGGCTTAGTCATTGTGATGATCATCATATAATATTTACCATCTTATTTATCATATTTTTTTCATCACCGTACTTCAGCGAGATATTACAATACTCTGGCAATCGATGTTCTAATTTCAATCTGTATACTTCCCAAAAGCGATATCCCAATCGAAAGAGTCAAAATAATGCATTTCTTAGATCCGTAAGAAATGGCACGAAGGCCGCATGTGGTCAAATCTGGCCAACCCCTAGCTTAGACGATCAGCCAATTACATATTTTGCATAATTTTCTGCATCAATGGATCTAAATTTGACGTTTTAAGTTCGACGAGTATCTGCAAGGGAGTCGTTATAGAGCAACAGCTACGGCGGGTCCTTGAAGTTTCTCCCGTAGTCCTCTTCACCTTTCATTTCGTTATTAAACTTATTAAATCAGCCAATTAATGCTGCTGTCTCCCAATCAAGGGAGGCCAATGGAATCCGGCGTTGAGTTGTTAATCTGTGAGTCAGTTTTTATCATTCCCATGAAAATTCCTCGATCATACCTAATCCAAACGTAAAATTTATGTCAAAACTGGTAATTGAAGGCATGGGGAAACATTTTCTCGTAAAAACCGAGGATAATTGCTTTCCATGGATTCAATAAGAAATTATACGAGCTAATTTGGAAAAACTATCATTTTTTAGATTAAGTTAAAAGTTACTGGCGATTTCCCTTTGAATGAGTATTAATAGAATTTGGCAAGTACCTACCTATCATTATATTAATATGGAAGAATTCCACCAGATTAAGAAATGACTTTCCATACAACTATGAGGGATTTTATGTTGCCGACTGGTAGACTGCTCCATTCTGCTTTCAGCATAGGTGTGGTATTTTCAGGGTGCGGCCAAAATCTGAGGCTATTTGTACCATAGGGAAGGGTATGGAAGTAAGGGTTGAGAGAAACCCGGCGTCGGCATTGGCCTGCTACTTACGAAAAGAGCATAGGGACCATAACATAACGTCCCATCCACAGAACGGATTTCTTTACTTGAGCTGCCCTATACGAAGCACTAAAGGAGAGATCGGACGGTCTTGAAAATCTTCACCAACACTGGGATATAAACCCGGTCCCACATTGTGGGAAGTCAGTGCTCTAGCCACCACACAAACCTGGTCCCTCCGCTCAAGAAATTGCTGCCTCTAATTTTTGTTGATTCAGGATGAAGATTCTCCAACCTGATGATGCCACCATTACGGGAGTACAAACATTGTCTTCGAGCCCGACGACGACACCAAGGTAGGGATAGGGAAGGAAGTATTGGGATAGGAAATCCCACGCCGTCATTAGGGCGACGTGGGCCACTACTAGCGATACCATGATTTGATGATGCTACAGAAACGAAAGGATATCCTTTAATTTAGAATATTTTACACATTTTTCCGTAGGCTTCTTTCTGCAACGGATGAGGGCTCAGGGGAGCCCTTCGAGGATACAACACACCGGGGCCGGGAACCAAGCCCGTGGCTTATACGCCCGATCACCCGGGGAGGGGAAGGAAAGGAAGGGAAAAGGAAAGAGGCGCCGCCGCGATAGGAGCCCGTCGACGCCTCTGGGTAAGGGTAGGTTCGGAAGGGATGGGACGGGGAAAAACACCTCAACGCTATAGAAGCGAAGAGGGCCCAAATAAAGAGCGAAACCAAGCAAAGCTATTAATTGGAATTAAGGAAATAAAACTTTGTAAGGTTCACTGATTGTTTAATTAAGGGCACGACCCGGGTTTCGTAACTTAGTTACATCCTGACGATGTAACTAAGTTACGAAACCCGGGTCGTGCCCTTAATTAAACAATCAGTGAACCTTACAAAGTTTTATTTCCTTAATTCCAATATGGAGAGGTTTCACAAAGTAAAGCCTGAAGTTATTAGTTATAAAAGCTATTAATATTCTAACGATTTTGGTGGATCATTTTATGAGAAAGAATAATCCAACGATCAAATCGTTAGATCAACTTCTTTCTGCACTACAAACCTCTAATAAGCCCTAGTGCTAACCTTAGATTAAATTCTATCCCCGTGCAGAATTCCATATAAGGGAACAACCCGTTGCCCTCACGTCCGTGCGGTTCTTTGACCAAAATGTTGAAGGTCCGGCAAAAAGGCACGCCCTAGCCAACACCCGCCTCTTACTCCCCGGCCATTTCTGGTCATCAAAGGGACGCCCACGCCTACATATATCAGGCCCCTGCGATTCGGCCCGCTGAACTATCGCGATCCCACCGCAAATTCCGCCCTCCCTCCCTCGCCCCCTCGTCACCATAACAATAAAAAAAGAGAGAGAAGAGAGATGGGATAGTGGGGCCATATCTAAACCGCGTCTTAAAAGGTAGAGCGGGGGAGGGGTGTGCTTATAGGGTCCCATCCGCCCATCGACTCCCCCACCTCGAGATTTATTCCGGCAGCAGCAGCGGTCGTCCTTGGACATCACCCGGCACAAGCACTCTGCAGTCACCGACGCAAATCCAATCCCTCCCGCAAACACACACGGCTAGACATTATTCAAGGTAAATGATCGTGTAATAGTCAGCAGCGTACTCTCCTGGGGTCAATTAGGAACACGTTCCAGTACAATCTCCACCAGAAAATATCAACCTGTCTCCTGTGCCTATAACTTTGGCTTCCCGAGACCCTTTCACCTTGGCGGAGATGCAGAATTATAAGTTGACTTTAATTTGGAATCAAAGATATCAAGTTCAAGGGTAAAATTCGTAAATTATTAGCTTGATACTGATTCGGTGCACGTGTATTTAAACCACCTAACTATTTTAAAATCGTTATCTGAGGGGGTGAGAAGCCAAGGGGTACAGTGATTATTTTCTAAACAGAGTTAGGAACAGAAATGATAGAAGAAATATACAAAAACTTGGTTGCCAAGGGATACGAGCGAGTCTCTGTTCTTTGCTGGCATCGAATGGAAAATCTAATTTATGTACCTAACACAGTTAATAATACAAAAAATCACTTGTATTCCTTGACTTCTCCCCCCTTCATAAATGACTGTTACTTGCATTAACTATTTATTGCTATTTGTTTTCGGCATTTTATTTTTTTGTACCTTTCCTAAAGTTAATGGATATATTTTGCATTTCTGTTATGTTTCTTGTATTAGTATGTTGTTTTGTAAATGTAAAATCCGTTGACAATAAATAAATTAATTAAGAAAAAATGTCTCATAGGTAAAATCTTTAGCCTTTAGACCGGGATTCTTATCCGAATTCGCGCCAGTTGTTCTGCCGCTAATAAGGACTCACAATGCCCGCTCGACCAGACCATCATCGTGACGTAAACACAACCTACACTGCTATCAGGAAAATTTTAGGGCATATAGTTAGGATCCTAGTCGATATTTGCCCGAGTCTCGAATTTAAAATCAGTATTTTCTCATTTACAAAATGTTTATATTTGAGAAGCATTTACATTTCACAGGGTTATATCCTGTGTACCATGTAAATTTAAAAATCATCTAAAAAAGTGTAAGCATCTAACGCGCCAAAAGAAAAGACAAAGTGCGATCGGTTGAGAGACGCTGGGGCGTACTTTTAAGGCATACAGTATTCTTCCCCTCCGGAGTCAAGTTGCTTCAGTGGACAAGGTATTGCATGTTACCAATTGTACAATGTCACAAAACATGCATCCAGCGCCACAGTCACGATGCTATATCCAGAACTTCGAGCGCTAAGGTGTTAACCATGGACATAATTCAAGGAAATCACCGCGATAAAGTTAGCGGCGAACCTTCAAGGATCCACCCACAAGTTCACATTGAAAATTTCTCTGAGATAAAATTTGCCTCAACCAAGATAAGACTTGCCGTTTACCACCGTAATGCACCTTTTCATAAACACAGAATATAGATAATTATTGAGCCGGTATCAGTAAACTATGACCTGTTCCAACAAATTACACAAATGCGTAATGGCCAGCTAAAATTTTGACTCTGCACCGCTATTCAGACAAAAATATTGCCAATTTTTTATCGGTAATGACATCAGGGACTCTTGTCTATTAGTTACATACGTATAAAATCAAGGGAAACAGATTCTTCACGCCACTTACCCTTCCTGATCCGAATATTTCGTATCGTACGTAATCATCACATATACTGTTGATACAGCGCTGCTGAGCGGAGGAAGAGTGAACTACTCCAATAACTTATGCCGGGAGCTCTTTCTGGTCGGCTGCGAATTTTCTATGCCTGGTATATGAGAAGATATTGCTTGTATATTTTTTTCTCGAGTGGAATAACACATTCACACACATTAGGCCTGGTCCACCAACGAATTCAAGTTTTTAATAATTCATTAGCACAGATTTTAGGAGTAAGGCCTATTCAATAAAAAGTAATTATAGAAATTCAAGAGTGCGTGTTTCATTCATGCATCAAAGAATCCATGCCATGACATCAGATAAAAACTCAATCTCATCCCATCTGTTTTTTAAAATCAGATTTAACGATTTCAAAACATTCGATTCATAAAGTTCTGCTGTTTACATCAAAATTAATGGTAACCTAGGTTGTGGCAATACCTTAGAAACAAAACATCAATAAATATGTTCAAAGTTTAGAGGTATGTCAAAATTTTTTGTATATTCCATTCTTTTCTTATATATAATACCTATTGTTCACACTTTTTCTTACATAGCCCTGAAGATGATTTAAAAAATAAATCGAAATGTTGGCTGAAACTTATTTTATAAATGACCTAAACTCCAAGAAATACTATATTATATGTTCTGCTGATTGATATATAATTCCAAATTTCGTTTATTTTGTTATATACATTTAATTTTTACTTGTGTTCAACTTCTCGCATCGCAGTAAACAGCGAGGCTATCTCCAATTGCTTTATTCCAGATCACTAGACGAAAGAAAGGGCTCGCAGTCTTTGGCGTCCGATAATCGTTCAATTTCAATTCTCAAGTCCAATATTTGACTTAGCAAGGATTCGAATCTGGATCTCCCGATTCGGGTGTGATGCCCGTCGATCGGGAGATCTGGGTTCTAAACCCGGCTAAGCCAAATATGTTTTCAGGGCGAGCTTCATCCTATATACATTTGCATCCGTGCTCGTGACTGCATACAAAGTCACTTGTTCCATGCGGTGCTCTCTTACATATGTACACTGGGGGAACAAATTTGTGGGGTTAAGGTTGGTGTGGTGGCTACAGTGTTGGCTTCCCACCCCGTGGACTCGGGTTCAAATCCCGACGGTGGCTGAGAATTTTCATACACTGCCTGATCCCTGCTTGAATGCTATGTGGAGGGCATTTCAACACTCCGTCCGTCGGATGGGACGTTAAACCGTGGCCCCTTGGCGCCTTTCGTTAAGTGCAGGCAAATTCCAACACCGGGTTTCTCTCCACCCTTCCTTACCAACCCTTTCCTCATGGCGCAAATGACCTAAACTGTCGGTCGCTTCCTCCTAATACCTTACTATGCACATTTGTTCCATCACAAGTCTCCGGCACAACGCAGTCTTCCAACGCAGGACACACAAGAAGAACTTCGTAGCCCCACCAACGAATCAGCCCTCGGGGCAGACGCTTCGCCATGCCCATCCTCAGGTCATCCGCGAAGACTCCAGACGATTCCTCCTTTTTCTCTCCTCCTCTTCTTCAAACTTCTTTACCGACCACACCCTTCCAACCCACCTCTTTCTCTTTCCACGGCTTTCCCTCCCAGCGTCGGTTACCACCTGCCCCGGGCTAAACGGACGGCGGCGGCGGCATCAACGCCATCGCTTCCTCGCCCGCTCTTTTAATTCCCCACTTGGCCCCGCCTTGTCCGCTGGGAAGCGGATCCGCCGCGGGAAAGGAAGCGGTCCACGCGGAGGAGAGGGTCCACGGCAGGAAATTATGAAATGATACGCCGCGAGTCGGGCATTAAGAAACGCTGTGATGCTGGAGTGGATCATCAGGTCGGGGATTATGTAAGGACACGCCCAGGGAGGTCCATCTTCCTCCGATATGGTGTCATTGCCTTATTCGCTCGTTTCTTTACGGGGAGAAATTGTTCGCAGAAATCGGTGGGACGTCACAATCATTCGCCATGGCCGAAGTGGGATTGAGAGTGTTTGAATAGTAAATCCATTTCGCAAACCACCTAGCTCTCCATGAGCTTCTTGAATGAATGAATGAAATATATTAGTTATCCTGGAGCTATACCCCTTAAGAACAAAAAATAAACATTTTTGAACAACATAAATGGAAAAATGAACAATTTAGAACTAGCATGCTGAAAAAATTAAAAATAAATTAATACAATACTCGCAATTAAAAGGCTGAATCATGGGCGTACACAGCGGAGGGGGAGGGGGGGCAGCTGCCTCCCCTAGAAGCTAAAATCCCTAAATTCTTCAAGGAAAATCAGACTGGATTGAAACGAAATTTTGAACAAATTTTCTCTACACCCGCGAAAAATGATATAAGAATAAGACATGCAAGTAAAATAAAAAAACAGTTTTTGAAGCAATTACATTTAAAATCTAATAAAGAGCTGTTATAATTTCTTAAAATGTTGGTTTCATTCACCTTTTCCGTAAGTACTTAAATGTTACAACTTGACCATAGCTTGCCCCCCACCCCCAGATTTGGTCCTTGGTACGCCCTTGGGCTGAATGCAATGTTTTTAATTAAATTATTTAACAAAATTCTTCTGCATACTTTTTCAAAGTAAACAATATAAGTACTGCAATAATATACTACTATTAAAAATTCAAACACAACTACTATAAGCAATTAACATAATATGCAAAATAATAAAATGGTGGTAAGACAGTAAAATTATCATATTTCATCTTAAAACTAACATAAGAAGTACGATTTGTGTCTTGGTGACTGTTTTTTAAAAATGATTTATGACATAATTGCCATGCTGTAAAGCAGGGGTCACCAATTTACTAGACCACGAGGGCCACATTCCAAGTTCCGAATCCCCCCGCGGGCCGGATAGCAAATTTGCCGATGACTGAAGTATTCGATACCAACGTCTACTGAAGTATCCGGTGGCGTATTTCTTATTTACGAACAGTTGAAGGCGACTTTGTCGTGCAGTACTGCGCTGTAATGCTCCTAGCGACATCTCACAGAGTTAAACGAGCGAGAATTGCGCGCTACTTGAAACGAGTGCGCGGGCCGGATGAAAGCCCTCAGCGGGCCGGGGCCCGCGGGCCGTATTTTGGACACCCCTGCTGTAAAGCATCGGTCAACAACTTATCATTCAAAAAAGTCATTTATCAACATCACGGCTATTTAAGTTTCTTTTTAATGAAGAGGCAAAGATCTTAGACTAAAAACATAAGTATATAAACTATCATGCATTTCACTATAGCAGTTCAAAGCGGTGCCACTACAAAAACTCCATTGTGCCAATGGTTACTACTCTCCGTATGGCCACTACTCTCTATAAGCTTCTTGGTGACAGTTTATTTTAATGATTTATGACGGAATTGCCATTGTGTAGCGTATCGCCCAACAAACTCATCCGTCAAAAAGCCATTTATCAACGTCAAAACTACTGAAGTTTTTTCGTGGAGGGGCAAATTTTTTAGGTTAAAAAAACATGCGCCGGTAAACACTCGTCCTTTTAATTACGGCGGTTTAAGCTGTGGCAACTACAAAAATGACTGGAGATAACTATTTCACAAAATGACAAACGAGGAAAAAATTGTTATCCAGAAGAGTTCTCCGTCTTCAATCCGGGGGATGAGGTCCACGGCAGTCGAAAGTTCGGCGAAAGAGTTATTCATCGTCATCCACGCAATTTAATTCGGGATACTATGCGTATACTACCGCCCAGGTATCAGTTCGGAGCTGATAAGTCCATCCGTTTTATGATCTAGCTCCACGCTTTGTTTAGATTGAACACTCTCTCTCTCCATACAATGCAAAAAATCACTTACACTCTCGCCTATTGGCATTTCTTCAAAATCTCCTCTCTTGGACTGGAGAGTGACTCATTTTTAAAGAACAAAGAGATCAATCACACTGAACGATCATCGCATTCACACGTCGAGGACGAGCTGAATTCAAAAAGCATTAGATCCGCATTTTGCTCGTGATGCCGAGTTTGCCGACGACTTATTTAGGATACCCTTAAAAATAACCAATTTCCAAGAAACTCATCTGAAACAGGATTAATGCAAACTGTTTTTGGTGGAGAGGGATTCTCACGAAAAGGGCTAGCGTTTCTGCGCCATGGTAGTGATATCATTTCAGAAATTGTTTACTAGTACATGTAATAACGTCCATAGATATGAGAAATGTTTTTAAGCATGTAAGAATTCAATAAAAGGTAAATTGCAAATTTAAGCCACGTATTGCAGCTAATAAACCGTGGGATATCGGTCTTGTACATCTATTTCCAATTTTTATTAAATAAATGAGGTAAATATTTTTCATGACTAATCACGTTTCTTATGATAACTCTCCAAGCTAGTGGTGGAACTAGATTTCATGCCCTAAAGACTATCAGCTTAGGTAACTACTCAAAATATACAGGTTAATCACTTAAGTAGCACCTGGCAAGGCAAATGGTGGTGTAGGCGCAGCACGTGGTTTTAGCGAGGCCTTCTTAATCCTCACATAGCTAGGTCACTACCTTATAAGATACAAGGGCATAATATCTAGTTCTTCAAATCTCTCCATTAATTCCTGTAATCAATGGCAATTTTGCAGGTCTGATGCTTTCTCGACTTAGGGAATGCACAAAGATTTTTTACACTTATGGCCAGGTAGAATTACGGAAACCAACGTTTCTATGCTGCAATCTCCAAGTTGTTAATGATACGATATCCTTTTGTCATGTTATTTGGAAAAGTGTTCATCCGAAAATGCTTGATCAATGTAATACTTCTCACGTAACTTAAAAAGCCAAATGTCTAAATTCCAGGTTGGATGATAATTCAACACATACGAGTTCACGTGCGAATTTATGAGCCAAATTAAAATGAATTCAATTTTCTTTTCAAGCATTCGTACATGTTGGGTGATTTCACGTTGCATATTTGGATTCACTATCGCGTTCGTGTATTTATTTACATACTAACTTGTACGAGTCAATGTCTCGAGTAACCCAACATTAAGTCTCGGAGTTTCTCACTTGATAAATGGATGATACAAAAGTATTATCTTGAATGAGGCATTAAAAAAGCAGAGGGATAATTACGCAAGATTCACGGGTGTAGATGTAGATAACTTGTACAACATACACGGGGCAGTGTTCATTGCTACGCAGAGGAACAAGGGGCACGAAAAATAAAAATTACAGAAACCAGATATTTTTGCAAAAATGATTAATGAAATGTATTGAATAAAAACGATTAAAAAGTGAGATCGGCGCTACGAAAATTGCCATAGCATGAGCCAGTACGCACTAGTGGAATTCACTCACTATCACTTTTTTCACTTCCAAAGCTGATTCGCACCTACCACTTTTAAGGGTAGATGCTTACTTGGGATATGCCAATATCCTATGATTAAACTAATTTGAATTAAAATAGCTTGTTATTTTCCTCAGATTCATCATCATCATCATTAGTGATTACTGTCCTTAGACAGGTTTCCACTGGACTTCTCTCCATCTTTCTCT
Source organism: Ischnura elegans (assembly GCF_921293095.1). Classification (NCBI taxonomy): domain Eukaryota; kingdom Metazoa; phylum Arthropoda; class Insecta; order Odonata; family Coenagrionidae; genus Ischnura; species Ischnura elegans. The sequence continues at coordinate 103,773,310 of NC_060247.1, forward strand.
ATCCTGAGCATCCTCCTTTAGGTCTTTGTATTTTCTTCCTCTTCTTATATCATCCAACATTCCCATCCTCCTTCTTCCTCTTCCTCTCTTTCCTTCTATCTTCCCTTCTATTATTCTCCGTTCCAAACAATTCCTTCTTAATATATGCCCTAACCAACTTGCCTTCCTCTTATGAATCATATGTATTAATTTTCTTTCCTCGCCTATTCTTCTTAGAACTTCCTCATTCTTCACTCTGTCAGTCCACTTCACTTTCAACATTCGTCTCCATACCCACATTTCAAAACTTTCTAAATACCTCTCCTCCTTCTTTTTAACAGTCCATGATTCACATCCGTACAACACTACACTCCACACAAAACATTTCATAAACCTCTTCCTCATCTCTATTGGAATTCTTTTTGCTGTTAACAATGCTTTTACCTTTCCATACGCTCCTTTACCTATTGATATCCTTCTTCTTATTTCCTCAGTACAACTTCCATTCCATCTTACCAGACTTCCCAAATATTGGAAAGTCTGTACTTGCTGTATGATATTTCCTTCTAAGGATATACAAACACAACCTTCTTTTCTGCTGATTCTCATCACCTTGGTTTTATTTATGTTTAAGTTCATTCCAAATTCCCTCCCCACATCCATTATATCACCCATCACTTGTTATAAATCTTCTTCACTTTCTGCCAGCACTGCCTGATCATCTGCATATTTAATTGTTTTTATTCTTTCTCCTCCTATTACAACTCCTCTAGCTTTTTCTAAAGCTTTCTCCATAATTTTTTCTGCATAAACATTGAAGAGCTCTGGAGAAAGGCAGCACCCTTGCCTCACTCCTCTTCCTATGCCAATTTCTTCTGTTTCATCATCTCCAATTTTTATAACTACTACCTGCCTACAATACATCTCCTTTATTAATCTCCTATCTTTCCAATCAATGCCAATGTCTTTCAAAATTTTCAATAACACATTCCAATTAACCTTATCAAATGCCTTTTCCCAATCAATAAAGCAAATGTACAAATCTCTATTCACTTCCATCATTCTTTCTCCTATCATCCTCAAGCATCCTATTGCATCACGAGTCCCTTTACCCTTTCTAAATCCAAATTGATCTTCTCCCATATTTTCTTTAATTCTTCCTTCGATTCTTTTTAATATAATCCTTGTAATTACTTTGGCAACATGGCATATAAGACTAATTGTCCTATAGTCTTTACATTCTTTGGCATTACATTTCTTTGGTATTGGTATTAGAATAGTTTTAAGTAGATCATCAGGCCAGCTCCCGGTATCATATATCCTATTGATTAAATTTGTTAGTCGACTCATTGCACTGTTACCTAGGTTCTTTAATGCTTCTGATGGTATTCTATCACATCCCATTGCTTTCCTTTCCTTGAGATCCTTGATTGCCTTTTCCACTTCTCTTCTCAGTATGTTTGGTCCTCTATTCACCTCTTCACATTCCCATTCCTCTTCCAGCTCCATCTCAGAATGATCATCTTTACTATCATATAGTTCTTTCACATATTCTTTCCATATGTTTTTGTTTTCCTCAACACCTGTTGTTATCTTTCCGTATTTATTTAACATTCCTTGTTTACTTATTTTCTTTGGCTCTCTTTTTGTGAACTTTTTAGCTGTTTTATACATTTCTTCCAATCTCCCTTGTTCTTCTAGGACTTCCATCTTTTCGCATTCTCTCTCCATCCACTCCTCTCTTGCCTTATCAGTTAATCTTCGTAGTTCATTGTTAAGTTTCCTATATTGCCCTTTTCCTTCCTCAGATTACCGGTGATTATTTTAAGCTATTTAGAACATTGTATAGTGTATTTACCGAGTCACATGTGGATGACAAGTGAATTCCAGAATATGCGAAATCAAAGTTTTTCGCCTGGTTTTGCCTACCGTCGGAATTTCCCTGCCATTTTCCATCTGTCCAAGAGAGCAGGAAATTTGTGTAATCCATTGACACCGGTTTTCGTGATATAATATCCGGAAACGGACGGGCCAAAATCCCCGACGTAATAGAATCAAACCCGTTTCTATAGAGGACACACATATCTCGAAAGACAGAAAACTAATTTAAGCATACGGAAAATAAAAATCAATTAAGTAAAAATTCTCTAAACAGGAAGGACAATATATTACGGCTTATTTCTGTTAATAAGAAGAACTAGATTTGAGTAATTTCCGGAATGAATTCCCTATATCCCGAAGAAAAGATGGAATAAGTGCGAGATTTCAAAATATATTATGGGAATCCAGCCGCTACGTCGTCATTAAGAAAAAGGAATTTCGTAAGGAGCAAAAATGAAAAATATCTCCGCTGGAATTTGACTATGTAAACTGATGAACCACGGCTGTTAGGACATATAACAAATATTTTAAGATCATTTTATCCTATTTCTTTCGAAGGATAAATGCGATGAAAGTTCGAATTATCGCTTCCATATGAATATTTAGCTGGAAATTTTACGGACTACTACGGCGAAAGGGATTCCTATTGCTTTCACCATCATTGACCAGGCCCGTTTTCTACCACGGGAAAATTTATTTAATCAACCAGACCCTTAGAATCTCAAAAAGCAATTGTGACGACTTGCTTAACCCTTAATAGATTGAGATTTTAAAATACTGAAAGGACAGTGCAAATAATGTAAAGGGAAAATGACCACCTAATGTAGAAAATTACTGTTGAAACTATCATTATCAAGGTTCTTCACAAGCAACAGTTGGAACTATCCCATAGAGCAACAGAAAGACAGATCGCATAATAAAAGCTTTAATGCAGCAGCAAGAAGAGTGGAAGAAAGTCTCTCGAGTATGTGGCGCCTGAATAGTGGAAGTAAGATACGGTAACCCCTTATTTGGCGAGATGCGAGAATAACTTGACGTTTATAAACACTCATGAAATATGACGATAAACAGTGGACCCGTGAGGCATCTCGCGCGACAGCTGGTTGATGCGGACACAGTCTCCTCTTCACCTAAATCACTTCTTGCCTCAAATTGTTTGTGCTGTCATAAAAGCCCAGGCGACTTCTTTATTCCACGTCTCATCTTAACTGTGCCGCAATTCGTAGGTGGTTCACTCGGACCCGTAAAACCTTGCTTGTCTTACAGAGAAATAGTCGCTGAGTTCCTACACCTCAGCACGGGAATAAAAATCTCATATACGTATTCACACGGTTCAAGTCATGGTCCTTACAATAATAGCAGAGCTAATATAGAAGGATGTGAATAGGGTGGCACAGCCACGAAAAGGCAACGAAAGGCAAAAGGCGATCTAAAATGACAAACATATGCAAAATATTAAGCTTAATATATGAAATTACTTTCAGCCAAATGGTTGATTGCTCATTGGACTGCAGTTGATGGCGTAGGCACACTGGGGGATTCTCCATAAGTTATAGTTCAGCAAGAACTTGAATGATTTCCGAGTGTTTTAACGATTTTATTCATACTTTAAAAGCATCTGATTTTTATTCATATCCTTCACTGATTGGTGAGAATACAGCCTATACTTTTATGTATTTCAAGGTATTTGTTTTTTAAATTGCTTCAATTAATTATTTGTTTATTTTTATTTATTTTCATATACATATCGTATACGCTGGATTTCCTGAGATGAACTCGAATGAAGCAAAGAAAAGACTTGACCCGCCCGACATCCCATACATACCGATGTCGTATTTTGTACTGTAAAGGCCGTATCACACTAGCGACTGCGACCGCCGCTGCGACCGCGAATTCGGCTGCGGCTGCGACTGCACCCCATCACACATTGCGGCCGACGCCACGGTCGCGCATGCGCACGTATGAACTTTTCTGCTTGTGGCTTGTTTGTTTACGAAAGCCCAAAGAATGGATAGAGAGCAGCAACTATTGAAATTGTTCCTAAAATATGTTAAAACGTACTTCATTATTAGTCACCTATGTACTCGGGTCCAATATCAAATATACTGGGCTTCCATCTTCACTTTAAAAATCCGAAATTATCTCAGCGTTATCTTATAACCTTCTTGAACTTCCCTCGCTACGGTAACCAAAACAAACACGACTGCCGCAAGCGCGCGAGCTTGAAATAGAGCTCTCTGATAGGCTGCGACTACGACTGCGACTCAGAAGAATAGCCGGTCGGCTATTCTTCGCAATCGCAGTCGCAGCGTCGACTGCCTCGCTCTGATTGGTCGACGGGCCAGTCGCAGCCGCAGTCGCGGTCGCAGCGGCGGTCGCAGTCGCTAGTGTCATACGGCCTTAAGAATGAACTTAAATACCAATGTAAAAGAGCCCTGGTTCGGGGGAAGAGGGGGCTGGATTGTGGCCTCACCCGAGCCAGGTAAAATAAAACAAAAGTCAAGTCAAGTGTTTTTAGGAGGAACAATGCGTCATTTCAATGGAGTTATTACGCTGGATTGCTTTCATTTAACACGGCCGAAGAACCACAATATCGATGGCTTAGTTCTAACAACACGTATCTCAAAAATAGAAACTTTTCAGGAGAGCAAAAAAAAGACTAATTTTTTTATTTGTACACTGACATTAAAAATCTAAAGTTTATAAAATTGAAAAAGAAGCATTCATTTGAAAACAATGAGTTGTTTTTTGCTTTTACTTTATTTTTTTAATGTTATTACACTTTGTTTAAGATACGTTTCTCAAACCGGCCGAATTTGAGATACGTGTTGTTAGACCTTAGCCATCGATATCATCATTTACATACCTTTTTACCGAATAAAGAAGCATTAAAACGAGTGATACCGCAATATGATACACCTTGGAATTAGATTCTGTTCAGTAAAATTGTGCAACAATAATTATTAACAAAAAAGCAATAACGGAAATTGTCTATAATAAAACAAACAATGATAATAAAGCCAAATGCAATAAATTTTTGGAAATTATATTGACAGTGTTTCAGTATGAGACGAAAAAAACATGTTAGACGGGAAAAAATATGAACTTCATTCTTCGAAGCATTCAAAAGAGTAATTAATTGCTTCTACTTAACAGGTAAAACTGACCATTATAATACATCATAGACGTGAAACTGTAGCCAACTTAAGACCGACAGACACAGCAACCTTGGATAAAATCCCTCAGGAGGTAAAAGGCTGGGGATAAATCTTAACATTCAACAATAGGAAACACAAGACATAATAAATGAACTACTGAAAGGTGGCGAGGTCACTTAGTCTATGTCAAACAAGAAGTATATTTTGCAACAGTGTAATGCCTTTAGAGGTTGGTTACCTCACTTCAAAGAAAAACCAGAAATACGATCATGTCCATTAAGAATTACTATCATCCATTAAGAAGGCTGCATATTGCAAGCATTTAACTTAGCATTTATCTTTCTCAAATGGAAATTACCTTCCAGTGAGGCTATAAATTTCATAAAATAGGCTACATAATGGAGATGAAGAGATAAAACACTCATTTTAGCGTATCTTGCCTAAAGAGCTTAACCAATTGATAGTGATAAATACGTAATATTGCGTACTTATACTGGGATTTTGGTATCAGAAGTGATAAACTCAACGTATGCGCTCATAAAGTTCTTCTTCGCAATAAGGAAGGGTAAAAATAGTAGGAAATTGTGCAGATAAAAGCTAGGCAACTAAAAGAAGATACCGGGGTTAGTCGACAGCAGTTGTATTTCATTTCGACCAACACTGAGCGACGATTAGATCAGATTTTTAAAAAACCCTAAAATTCTGCATCTTCCACAATAAGATACAAGGAAAGTAAGAAAGGAAAATTTTATCTATTTCTGATAACAAAGTTTTTCTCTACACAGTCACACAATAAGGAGAGGCGATTATGGGTTTTAAAAAGAGAGGATTCGATATAAATACTAATATTATTAATACATCAATGTTAAACCTCATGATGAAACATGTAGGCCCCTACTTAGTTGATTTTTCTTAGCTTCCATTTCAGTTGTTAGAAAATAATTGATGCATGCGTACCATTTGTTGGAGACAGTGATTTAGTGACTAGTCCAGCGTTATGCACACTATACAATACAAATTATGTTCCCTTTCGTTATGTACCATACAACCAAAAACGTTAATTTCATAAGTGGATGTTTCGTTGAGTCCCTGAAATAGAATAAAATTACCTACCTAACACCTTATTTTCCCATTTACAAGCAGATAGCAAATGCCGCATCTTAGCTAAAGGTATATCCTGTAAGTCACAGCCAGTGGTATAATTTATTATAACATATCACGCGAATTAAAAATTACTAAGCGAAGCTGCCCACTATGATAGCTATAAGTAACTCTTATTAAAATGTGAGTGATTATAAAAAAATAAACTGATCGATTCGACCGATAAATCGAAATAAATGATTCACTTTGAACTAGATGGTCTCGGCGGAGACCATTGGAAAGAATGAATGCCAAGTCGTAGCCTCCTACAGGCCGGAGCATCTGAATTACGATTGTCGTTTTTTTTAACTAATGAGCCTGTTTGTGTTGGTCTATGGTTGGTGTATGGGGAGATTTTAAAATTTTATTAGGTAACGTTATTTTTGCTGCTAATATTGGGTTATTAAAGCATATTCTTATATAATAATTATCCATTAATTGCCAATAATGGCTCAAGAGGTGTTTTACGTTATTTCCTCCAATATATGTATCAGCACCTATCTAATTATAAGAAAAACTTCGACCGGAATGATTTTTGATTGCTATTTGTCTGATTATTTTTCCCTCCAAAATACAACACCGCAATCTTTTTTAAAATGAAAGAGCAGTTTTCTATAAAATAAGCCGTGCAAATTAAAATGAATGCTTATGTCTCAAACGGCCATAAATACACTGCAGTAAGTTTTATTGTTTTCTAACAATAATTGATTAAAATTCAAATAAGAAGACAAATATTTTTATTTGTCTTCTTATTGCTTTCCCAAGTGTATTAATATTTAAAATGGAATTGAATTGGTCATAAAATGAGGCGTATGACAAGATATAACAGTTAATCTCTATTGAGATCTCCCATAAGAGTGCCAATGAAAGCGCTTTTCCCGCTCTTTGAGTAGGCCATCTAAATAATAGTTGGGAAGGTACCTATTGTTCCGAACAATACATCACGGAGGCTACGGCCAAGTGATTGCAATCCAGAGAGCGGAAGAACGATCTTGAGATCGCAACAGGGTAAAACGAGAGGGAAACTCGTCGAAATCGTTGCGCGAATCAAGTGATTCGTATTCGAGATGGGCAATACTTTTATCCAGAAGGAGAGATGAATTGGACACTGCGAAGCGGAAAAAGATACGTAAGAAGACTTCAATAGCGAAAGGAGGGGGAGAAGTTTGAGTGTTTACGTAGAAGAAATACGATCGCTCATAGACAGCGATCAGTCAGTTGGTGTCTCCTTCCCTCACTTCCGCGTCGCAGGTACGACAATACACCTATTGCTTCGAGCGAAGATGATGGCGGACCGCCAGGGGAAATAAAAACTAGCGCCGCAAAGATGGGGACAGAATGATAAACTGAATGGGAGAAGCATCTGAAAATCACCACGCACACGAACACTCCGGCATTACATGGAGACCGCATACCAGTTCGTGGTTCTCGAGGGAGGAGACGTGACTTTATGAGGCCTACCGTAACGTGAAAACTGCTGACGCTCTATGCTTCAACTTCAGTGTCCGTATTCAGTAAGGACTTGGAGAGGCGGGAAATAGAAATTTTAGGGGATAAATGTTCATTCTTCGGCGGATTCCCATTTTTTAAACTATGCTAAGGAACAACTGAAGGCTTTCATTTGCCTTAATGACTACGTATTTGGTGCACTCGCTGCTCTGCTAATTCATCAGTCGGTAATAAATGGGACTACGATGTTAGCATAATCTACAAAATGAATTAAGACCTGCCTGATTTGTTGGCCGTCGGCCATATTAAAATTTAACCCTTAAAACACAAAATAATTAAATAAAATCAATATTCAACGAAAATAGTGCCTATTTAATCCATCACACACCAAACAAAGAGAGCAAACGCCACGAAATAGGTTAGATGACTGCAGCAATCATAACCAAAATTGATAAAGTCCACATAGGAGGGACTACTGTAAGGTCGTTGTTTTTATTCGGGGGAGAGGGGTAGTTCACTGCTTTCCGCGGGGACCAGGTGGTATGAAATGCCTTTCAGGGATAATGTGACTACTTACAAACAAGTGGCTTTTAGATAACCTCCAATTATCCTTAATCAGTCTTTGTTGAGCACTCGAAATAAAAATTGAATTTCAGAGCCACCTAAATCATTACTATCTTCGACGAATTTAAGTATTCCGGGACTAGCCACGGTGATAACTTTTACGGGAGTCACCCGCAATTTCGCACATTACTATCTTTCCTATTTTCCCGGAGATTTCGGAATTTCCGGCCTGTAGGAGACTACGATTTGGTATTCATTCTTTCCAATAGTCTCTACCCAGACCACGGAACTCAAATAAAATAATTTACTTCGATTTACCGATTTCATCGATCGATTTTTAAAATGAACATTCGTATACTAATACTCGTTACTTACTGCAATTATAGATGTCAGACTTCATTTTATATGTTATAAATACGGGGTTGTGGTCGAACCCCCACCCCTTTATCCGCCACTGATTCCACATTCAATAACGGCTCACGTCATCCTACACCTCGACCTACTGCGAAGGCGGCAGATGAACACAAGACGGCTCTTCTCCGGGCATCGCTCCACCCACGCCATTTACAGCTGGCGCAGCAGACACGTCTCGCATGCGGAAGGAAATGCACTTGGAAAGAATTTCCACCTCATCGAAGAGCATCGCCTTTCCTATCTCCTCACTCCCCCTTCGCAACTCCTCCCATTACCTGCCACACGCGGCGGCGGAAAACTGTCTTCATTTCTATTCCGATCAATGATCGTCTCTCGAGGAAGCAGCTATGCGGCGATAAATTAAAGACAGCTGGAGACAACTTGATAAGCGAGCTAACAGAAGTAAACATCGACTCATTCATAGAAAGGAAAATATATATGCTGAATACTCAAGGTATCAAAATAAGGAATACCGTCAAGAAATCTCTCCTTATGAAAAAAATGAATTTACAATTGATGTGTGTTAAGTAATAAAGCTCTTCTTAATGTTGACATATACATGAACCGCTAACTGAAGAAAGGCATCATGTCCAATTTGGCCAACTTTATTGTAGAGAAAATACTTAGTAAACCAATATACACCACACTAATAGTTTTTTTACTTTTGTGTGAATGGGCATTTAGAACTTGTGTATGCTATGCACCTAGCAACTTAAAAAAAAGAAAAATCGTTCGACTTGGACCTGGTGCCTTTCTGCAGTTAGCAATTTACATGGACGTACGTCCGTCTCTCGGGTACACACGTTGGCTAATGACGGAGAGGTTACGGGCTCAAATCTTAGGTGAAACTTTTGAAGACTTTGGAATTAAGTTATTGTCTCTGTTTCTTGAGGTCTTAAACTCCTGAGTGTAATATAATTTACTGCAACGACTTTTGATAGCTTCTTTTTGGTTTCACAAAATATTTTTGCACTGAACACATATGCTAAGGCTCTTATAATAACATATTGCTTTTTTTTTATTGCTTGCTGCCACCAGTTTGTTGAATTACGTTAGTTGTCAACCCCGCCACAGTTATTTATTCATTCCTCAGGGCTGCCTACATTCCGCCTTTCATTTATTGTTTACATGTGTTAGCAATTTTGTGAAAGTGGAATTAAATAGTGTGTAAATAAAAAAAGCATAAGCAACAGTGATTGCCTAGAGTATTAAATAAAGATAGAAAGCAAATAAAGTCATTTCAGAAACAAAATTTGTAAGTGAGAACCATATGACACGTCAATTCAATAGCATACAATCATTATCACTGAAAACGTGATGGCTTGCGCCAACTTGAAAGAAATTATTCTTCTCCATCGACATTTAAGTTTCAAGAATGTTATTTTCCGGAAGTTCAAATATAAATTTTCGGCAAAGTTGGAATTTGAGGCAATCTTAGCCGGGATTAATTTTACTAGAGTAGGATAGAAACGTTTGGATTATTTTTATTAAATCATTTTCACCTGCAGAGGCACATTTTTTCGGCATTGTTTAAAACTTAAAATATAAGCAAAGGAAAAAAACTTGATATTCTGCATAAACACGAGAAACGTTAACGATTACCATTTTCACTTCAGTACTACCATTTTTTGGAGTTTAACACGTCACCACAACAAAAATACGAAGATTATAAAAGTCAATTATTATATAAAAATAATCGATGTGCCTTCCAACTGTATTGTTATTAAATTTGTTCTTATGGTTTTTTCTTGAACAATTAATTATTTTTCTACTAGTTTATCTATCAAAATGATTTTGCGGCATTTCATTTTGAATCTGCAAGAAACGGGGAAAAATTACACCGTTATCTTCATTTTGAGACCATTCACTACCCACGCAGCTAGATGACGGTGCGACGCCATGCCAACAGCGAGTGATATCGAAATGATCAAATGCATAACTTCGACATAAATGCGACCGGAATGATAACGATAATTTCTCACGCCACGCCCTAAGGACCAGCAATAAAGTCAACATCATGAAAATATTTTTAAAATGCTAATAAATCAATATTTTACGTAAATTACTCTCAGCTCTGAATATTGCTGACAGGAGTAAAGATGTGATATTTATTCAGAAATTAAAAATCACTCTTTGACAAGCAAGTACCAATATGATACTATATGAGGAAATTTTTCATGAAAATTATATCTACTGACACATAAAACAAATATAAAAGCAATATTTTTAAAACTAGCGCCATCAAAACAGGTTATAAAATAGATGCAACATCTTGAGACTTCTAGTGGAAGTTGTGGATTCAATGATGGGAAAAGGGAAATAGGATGAAGGAAAACCTAACCATATTATCAATATTAATTTCTGTGAAGAATTATGAAAGACCTTGATATAGATTATTAGAGCTGATTCTTTAAATTTTTTGAGAGTAGCATATTATAAAATAAAAATTTTAATTCACTCTCGGAAAAATAGAAAATAAGTAATTATAGGCTTAATTTTTAATAAGATTTGAGAAAATTGTTAATTGAATTATTACATTTGGTTTAGCAAGCCTGAGATTGTATTTAAAGGAAGCAGCTTTTTTTCAAAGCCTTCTTAGCACTAGTATTCATATAAAAGAAATAATTTTTCAAAGGCTAATAAGTCAACAGTATGAGCGTAACCGAAAATAATAATGCATAAAAAATACTAATTTTTTTCAAATACAAAGCCACATTTACTTCCGATATACCTATCGCTCCTTTCCAATAGGCATTTTCAGCCTTTTGGACAAACGAGAAGCAACTTTTTCTGCCAAAGAGCACTTAAAATGAGTCTAGTCATTTTTTTTTTAAATCATTAAGACAAATTACATAAAAAGAACAAGACATTGTTAGCGACGTTCAGTGTTTTCTTCACAGTCAAAAGAGTTTACCACGCATAATATTATTAAAAAGCATAAGAAAAATACATTGGACGTACATTTTCTCTATCAATATTACTGTGGTATTTCTTGAAAATCGGTTCCCTAGAGAGACGGTTCGATTAAGCTATGGGAAAGATGCATGAAATTTGTACATCATGTTACTATGTCTCATTGAATAGGCTATTTTCTCATGAGTCCAAATACATAAGCCAAAAATATCCTAGTACTCCACAAACGTCATTAAATGCTAATTAAAAGTGCTTGAATATCGCTTTAAGTCACGTGACCTGAAACACCTCGTGACGTCGTCGCACGGTATGCCACTTACTTCGCTAAGGGATTAGAGCCTTAATTGAAAGAGATAGAAATAAATAATCATTATCGAGCTTTGCAGTAATTCTTCTAAGGACATATTGACTTAAGAGGGATTTATGAAGGCATAATACGACATTTTACCTTTCGTCGACTCCCTTATGGTGGCTGATTTACTGTAAAACAATGATTTCTTCCTCACTACCGCGATGCGTAGAGTAGAGGCAAGCAGGTGAATAACTATGCGATTGATTAAAATTATTTGACGAACGTTTAAAATATTTATTTGTTTAAAGCCCTATTAGATTTAATACATCCACTGTTAGCTAAAAATGTATCTTAAGGATTTAACTAGTGACCTACCATGCGGAACTTGGATACTTGTCCCCAATGGGCCAGAGTTGAGAGCCAAATGATCTTTAAATGGTAATAAAAACAGTTCATAAATAAAAAAATAAGTTGAAAGTACTATTTACTCGAGTTACTTTTTTTTAACCGAGACCCACCGCAAAATCGAATCAAAATTTTGGATTTTGCATTTATATGAAGCAAACGTTATGGGCATCACAATGACATATATTGAGTTTACGTCGCCAAAAGCTTCGTATATTCGCCATATTTATCGTATATTCATTATTTTTTCCTCCGTAATTTAAACTTTATTCACGTGAATAGCCACTTATAGCTATATTCCTTTATATTTATTCATAAAATGAGTAGACTAATAGGTACAATTCTAGTGTCGTTTAGAAAGTGTAATAAGTGATACATCCTAAATTTGGTGGTCATAATAGAAAAACTGGCGATTCGATAAAACCCTAAGATAAACCTGATCATGAGTGTACTTACATTGAAATATATTCCGTTGACAATGTAGATAAAGTATTTAACTCCATTCTGTAGGTCATCAACCACTTTTCCATCTTATTTTTGTTCTTTGAGACACTAGCAAAAACCTTCCCCGCCGAGGAAACAGAGGTACTTGAGGGATGGGGTACTATACACGATATATTTGTTTTTAAAACGTCTTTCTCTTGAATATCCATGCTGCAATACACTCATTGCATTAAACAAATGATATATGTAGGTATCGTAGATCACAATCTGCAATCAACTTATTTTCATTTATTCTTTCCTAATACCCCCAAATAATCCCCTTTCTTTGTCTCAACAACGCCTTAGAAACCCAACATGTTCACAACCTGCAGTTTGGTGTTATAACAACAATTATTTTCGCCAAATTTTACTTTGAGGCACTACATCTACCAATTTTCTATCTACTGCCTTGCTCTGTCATTTGGACACCGTGCCGTGACGTATCGCGCCGGCGCTCCGATGACGTCGTGTTTTCATTCAGCCGATGAAGAGTAATAAGAGCCTTAAAGACTCATAAAAACATTATTCCTTCGGGAAATTTTCGGTGAGTAAATTTGAGGTAGGGACCTTCTTATTCTTGTACTTCAAAAACGTGCATGTTCCCCATTGCGACCCAATTCCATTGACGCACATTTACAGCTATTTTACGCCAAACAACATTCCGAAACTCCACAATAAACATCGAAAGAGCGCAGGTTACCTTACGTAATGTTGAATAAAATCAATGAATGTACTTTATATTCAGAGTTATAAATACCACGCATGTTTAAAAAATATCTTGAAGTAATGCCAGCTTAGTAAATATAACCACCTGTAGGCAAAATTTCATTCACTGCATCAAACAAATTATCCCTATGCACGATTTCACTCTGCTTGGAATAAGATACTCCTGAGCATTTCTTGGGTTGGTTACCGTTAAGTTCTTAAAAGGCTTCTAAAATAATTATGATACCAGCTGGCAAGCATGAGGCAAATTGTTGACATGGGGTTTCTTATTTAAAGACTTATTTATACCTCTTTCTTATATCTTATTACAATGCTCAGAAGGCTGATATTCCATTTTGTCTGGTAAAGTAAGTTTGCCTTCTGCTATTTAACACAAAATTGCGGCCGGAACATGATATTTTCCCCTTGAGATATGTCTATCACCCGCCAACTGTAACTCTGACACCTGAGTAAGGAGAAAAACGAAAGAAAGGAGAAAGTAGCGGCTTAACACGGAAGAAAGTAGGCGTCATAAACACGATGGATTTTATTTATTGATGGGTTAATCATAGCACAGACGAGACCACATGCTTGCGAAGGAAAATAATCGCTGAGCTTTATAAAAAAAATCTTCCACGAAAGGATTTCATGAACACAGGTCACGCAGATTTTGCATATTCTAAGCGCTACTGAAAGGATACGACCTGAGGTGGAGCTAATATATTTCATCTCAAAGCTTTCCCCTTCACTTTCATCAACGAAATGTTAATTTAATGAAGGTCAATTAAATCCAGGAACATCAATAAATCACATTCATTCGCAATAATAAGGTACACAAATATTTTCAAGGCCAAAAATAATTCCCTTTGATTGAATAATTATAAATGAATATACAGAAAATACTATCCAAACACACCATTAGATTTGCGTAGCGATATCGGTTATTCATTTTCACATTTTATTTCGCATCAGTCATGCATACGTTAAAATGTATACATCAAATCAAAAGAAACTTGAAATTCTAATTTAATTACTGAAAATACCTATACCCTTGAACAAGTGACCTTTTATGAGCTGCTCCATGGAAATTGAATATATTTTTAATAAATAAGCATTTTCCATTTGTGTATAAGGACTTATAAATCGATGCTTTATAATACTGAAAAGAATTATCAAAATGTCATTTGAATGTTTAAATTATTCAATGATTTGGTAGCTTGATGAACTACAAATGAAGAAAATATTAATCAATGCACTTTGCTATGGATACTTGTACATTGCGTTTTACTATGAAAATGAAGCTCAAAACAGCAAATAATATCACTAGTTCCTGCTGTAGAAAATTAAAGATGTTCAAGATAAAAGGAATCAAGAAATGATCTAAAAAAATGCCCTCGTCAGTTGGACAAAATACAAATTATTACTAGTAAAAATAATGGCATGGTAAATAGTATTTTGAAATTTGAAAGGCAACGACTAAATAAAGCTTACACAATTTGAAAATAAAATGATTAAACGGGTACGAATAATAATAACAAAATATTATGATTTACAACATATTGATAAATATGCGACCATTACAGGGCAAGCTATGCTCATCACCATCTTCTGCAGCCATTTAAAAACCAAATGGCGGAAGTTGATATGCAATGATTAACGGCTGTCATAGCAATAAATGATGGGCAATCGCCGAGGTTTGAGAACCGATCAAAAGGTTGCATCACCACAGTATTCTAGGAGAGAAAGGGCATTATAAACGATCTCTGAAGGTCAACAACGTGGCCTTAGAGACTGCTATTAAGGTATTCGTGAGATTATATCTACGACTCAATAGATGACCCCTCTGGTTCATTGCTATTCCTAAGGTAACCCGTGGATAATCTACGAGATAAATTTTGAAGACAATCGAGTATGTCTTCACCAGAGGAACCGTGGGTTACAATTATCAATAGTCAGCGAGAAAAAAACGTATAGGCATTATGAATCATGAATAATTTTACACTGACACGAAGTCTTCAAGGCCAAATACTTGATTCTGAAACATAATATTGGCATTTCATTTGACTCGAATGATTGATTATAGTGGTTGAAGGATATCAAAGATCTGGAGGGCTTGTTATTTGATTTCTCATCAGGAATGGGTAAAAAGATGAAAATATTAACAGTAACAGCCTTCACTGATGCAATAAGTTCAAAAACACTTTTACAGTTAACTTTTACACACTTAATACTTTTCGAATTTACTATAAACTAACGGGAAAAACATTTCTAAGTGCTACAGATTAATTGTCAGGTTCACGAAAACAATTTAATTATTTTTTTGAGTGGATTTAAAGATAACCTACCAATGATGCTTAAAAGAATTTAGACGCATTGCAAAATTCAAAAATAGAAAAAAAGGAGTCATAATGTTGTAGAAACTGGAATTCGATATTTAAAAAAGGATCAGAGAGTAATGAACTTCAATAGCATTAGCAAGCGTGTCATCAATACCAGTAAGTCATTATTCAGATAATTTATAAACTACGCATGACAGCAACTTGGAAACGTTAACCGTCTCCCAAGTGGCAATAGTCTCAAATGAAGAGAAAAAAAAAATTCACTAACTCTTGGTTAACTTGGTATCAAATGAAGAGGCCTGAGAGTTTGACAATTTGAGTGATACGTTTAAACCGTATGCGTAAATTCGAATCTGAAATTAAAATGCTTGCTATTAGGTTCCTGAGAAAAGGGGAAATATGCACCCCAAGACAATTTATATGGTAATAATTTTTATATTCTATAACAAACCTACTTTCCGCAATATTATCTCGTGAAAATTAGAGGGAAATTCAGGCAGAATTATGTGTTTATAAATTTATTAATGGCTATAGAGTTATTCAAATAAGGTATAAATGCAATTATTCAATACGCAGATGGGAATTTAAATTTTTCGGTGGAAAAATAAAATATCATCACTAAAATCAGGTCAACAAACATTAATTACTTCTGAGCGTCTTCAAATTATGCAGGCTTTATCTACAAATGTCAAGGGCAAAAAATCGGTAACTGGTAAAGGAATGGGATACCGTCAACTTTTGAAATGAATAGAATGTTAAATAATGGGCAGTAGAGAAAACTTTTCTTGTTCCATGATGGGTTTTATTCAAGATCACGAGACACACTGACAGCACATGTTTGGCGGTAACACGCACACACCACTATACAAAAGAATAACGAAAGTACGTGAAGTTCATAATATATTCACAACACCCCCACTCAATTTCAAGTCACCAAAATAAAACATTGAAAAATACTCTAAACACTTTGACTTGAAATTGTAACTGGTCATTTAACTAAAGTTCACTTTCACAAAACAAAATTATAATCAATTGTCTCTTTCAAAAATAATTATACACTCATTAATCCTTCAAAATGACATACATGCACCCAAAAATGATTAAGTCCTTTCAATATAAACATAAACAATTTCTTAGAATACTGAATTTTCCTAATGACAATGGTTTAGTAAAAATGTCTGCAACATTGTCATCAGTTGGTATATATTTTATATTTATCACCTTTTTTGAAACAAGATCTTTAATAAAATGTGCTTTAATGTCTATATGTTTAGAACGTTTGCTGTTCTCGTAACTTTCAATTAATGAAATAGCACTCTGATTGTCTACAAGCAAGTGGGCTGGTACTTCCCTTCCTCGACTGAGATCTGAAGCTACTCCTCGTACATATATCATCTCCGAGGCTGTGCTGGCTGCTGCGATGTACTCTGCCTCAGCTGTAGAGAGGGCGACTGTCTGCTGCTTTTTGGATGTCCACTGGATCAGTTTACCACCGTAGAATATAGCTGATCCACTGACACTTTTGCGATCACTCTTATCAGCTGCCCAATCTGCATCTGCGTAGGCATTTATCTCTTCCAAAGCACTGTTTCTTGTATATGTTAAAGCTAGCTCCTTAGTCATCTTGAGATAGCGTAAAACTCTCTTCCCTGCTTTCCACAGTTGGTTAGTAGGTCTATCTAGAAATCTGCTCAAGTATGAAGTTGCATATGTTATATCTGGTCTACTAATCATAGAGATATACATAAGACTACCTATGAGCTCTCTATAGGGAACATCTACAATTTCTTCTGATGAATCTATTTGGAAATGAGGTTCCATTGGAGTATTGGCCCCTTTGCAATCCTCCATCCTAAATCTTCCCAGTATCTTTTCTATAAAGCTCTCCTGAGAAATGGAAATAGTGTCACCTTCACATACTAGCACGGTCCCCAAAAAATGTCTGGGCACCCCTAAGTCTTTTGCATTAAACTCTTTCTTCAGTCTCTCAACAACTTTCTCATTTTTTCCTGCTACTAAAATATCATCTACAAATATTAAAAGCCAAATGTCTTTTCCTGTGTACAGACAGAAATCATTCCTGGAACGATCTAAACCATCAGACACAGCAAAGTCATCAAAACGTTGGTTCCAACACTTAGGAGCTTCACGAAGACCATACAAAGCTTTGTTTAATTTGAAAACCTCTACATTTGTTGACACACCCTGTGGAGGTTTTATGTAAACTTCTACATTTAGTTCCCCATTCAAAAATGCTGTGGGTACATCAAGCTGTTTGATGCTCCACTTCTCTTGAACAGCTTTTGCTAACATCATTCTAATGGTGGGCATCCTAGCAACTGGTGAATACACATTATATGACTCTTCCTCCTGAAAACCTCTGGCTACTAGTCTGGCTTTCTTTACTCCGTCAGCTTTAGTTTTTAATACCCATATGGTATCTATTATTGTCTTCCCTTTTGGTAATACAGTTGGTGTCCAAGTGTTGTATTTCTCATGTGCGTCCAACTCGTTGTGAATGGCATCTCGCCATTCTTGTCCCATTTCAACTGCTTCGTCATAAGTCTTGGGATCATGTGCACAAAGGCAGTAAGTAGTATAAAGTTCATAATCTTCAAATCTCTTGGGTTTACGAATTTGTCTTCTTTCCTTTTCTCGATACAAATTTTCCTCTTCCTTATCTTCAATTTCAGATTCCACAGATTGCTCCTTTTCATGACTTTTGTCTTCACATATTGTGCTCTCATTTTCCTTTTCTTGACCTTTGAAAAATATATGGCTTTCATTAAAGCGCACATCCCTAGAAACGACTATTTCATTTGTCACAGGATCCCACAATCTATAGCCACATGGATGATACCCAACCATTCTGACTTCTCTTGCTCGAGTTTCTAATTTGTCACATTTGGGTAGCTTGTATGCCCATGCCTTGGACCCAAATATTCTCAATTTTTCAATATCTAGTCTGCCAAGATATATTTTAGCTGGAATTTGTCCATTAAGTGCATTAGTTGGTGATCGGTTAAGTTGATATGCAGCACACCTAATTGCTTCTCCCCATAGTGTTTTCGGAAGGTTTGTTTCTGCTAGAAGGGTCCTTACTTTGTCTTGGAGGGTACGGTTCAACCTTTCAGCTTTGCCATTCATTTGAGGAGAGTAATGTAGAGTGTACTCTAACCTGATTCCTTTTTTCGTGCAAAAATCTTTCAGTTCATTTGAAGTATACTCGCCTCCATTATCACATCTTATTTTGTTCACGTATTTACCTCGTACAGTCTCCAGCTGCCGTATAAAGTTCATTAAATTTTGAGAAGCTTCAGACTTGGATTTTAGTATAAACACTACACAAAAATGAGAAAAGTTATCCATAACTGTCTGGTAGAATCTCTCACCATTGGCTGTTGGTGGATTCACAGGTCCCCCTACATCGCTGTGAAGCAGTTCACCAATTCTGCTAGATCTTGGATGCTGTACTGGCTTAAATGGTAGTCTAGTTGCTTTTCCTCTCATACACGGACTGCATACTTCCTCACTGTATGGTAGATTCATCATTTTAAGGCCTCTTCTATTAATATGGCCTAGTCTTTTGTGCCATAAGTCTTTCACTTTAATTGACATTTCACAGTTTTCCTCTTTGCACTGGATGAAATTGGCCAGATACAAATTTTCTGTTAGATTACATTCCATATTGAACCCTGTTTTATCATGTATCACTTCTCTGTCCTTTTTAAAAACAACACCCTTTCCTGTGTTACTGATTTTTCTCACTGATAGAATATTTAGAGAAAGGTTTTTAACTATTAAGGCTGTTAAATTTACTGTAAAACCCTCACTGATCCTTACACGTAGTTTACCTCGCTTTTCTGCTGTAAGTTTGTCACCGTTTGCAATTTGAATTCGCACGGGACGTGATAAATTTTCAATATTTGCCATAAGTGGGAGCAATGTCTCTCGTACAAGGTGCTCTGTCGCTCCTGAATCCAAAACAAACTTAAGATCATAGTCATGTTCACCAGCTAACAGACCCACAGTATGGGTGACGAATGTTGTTTCGTCATCTTGTGTGTTCACATTAGCACTCGCAGGATGATTATAACCATGAGCTCCGCGGTAGTAGCCTCCTGAGTTTCTGCCGACGTACCGCCTACCTCCGCGTCTTCTTCTTCGGAAGTTGGATTGTTGGATTCTCAAATTGGGACACCGGGATTTGTGATGATGCGGATCTCCACACTCGAAACATCCTCTGTTTTGATACGAGAATGCACCAAAAGAGCAGTCACTTTTGTTTTCCGGTTCCAACTGACAGTTTTTAAATTTTAATTCTGCGTCCAATAGTCTTCCTTTGACGAACTCAAGTGAAATTGACGATGAAATTGTCTCTAATGCTGTTATAACAGCCTCATATTTCCCGGGCATTGTAAGTAACAAATGACACACTTTGTCGCTGTCTTCCATGATAGTTCCTGTTGACTCTAGTTCACGTATCAAACTATCAAACTTCATAAAATGTTCTTGCAAGTTTTCATTGCCGCACTTTAACGATAACAATTTCCTTCTAACATATAGTCTAGAAAATATACTTTTCCTCTCAAAGATACCTTTTAAAGACGTCATCATTTCTCTGGCCGACTTCGAATCTTTCACGTATTCTAGATGACGATCTGTCAAGCACTGAATTATTGTCGACCTAGCCTTCGCGTCTTTAGTCTGAACACTTTTCTTCTCTGTCTCCGATAGGTCTTCATAGCTTTTACCACTATCAATTAATACGTCCTGGACCCCTTTTTCTTCGAGCAGCACTTCCACTCTAAATTTCCAATTGGAAAAATTGTCGTCTGACAATTGCGGAAACTGCAAAATTCCTGATGTCGCCATATTTTATAAACACAATTTTAGCGTTATCTCAAAAAATGTATGGGCCCATAACCTGTTAAATAATGGGCAGCAGAGAAAACTTTTCTTGTTCCATGATGGGTTTTATTCAAGATCACGAGACAGACTGACAGCACATGTTTGGCGGTAACACGCCCACACCACTATACAAAAGAATAACGAAAGTACGTGAAGTTCATAATACATTCACAACATAGAATACTAAAATCAACAGCAGAGATTACAATTCAATCATTTACTTTAAATAAATTTTAATGAATACTTTAAATGACATTTCCTCTTAATTTCACCAACAAAACTTTGATTGAAGCCTTTTGATCACATTTACAATCCTTGCGGTGCGTTTGTGTCATGTGCTTCCCAGAAAATAATGGTAATAATTCATCGTGGTATGTTTCCCAAGATCAAATGAAAAGAAGTGGCCCCCAAAACCAGAATGTTTGAATTATGCTGGAATTACCACTTTCCACTTTCACGAAACTTTGCCCAACTTTGCTAGCTATAATCCAGACCAATAAAAGATGTTTTCCTCCACCAAAGCTCAACCAGGTCCGTAACAACCAGGCACTCTTTCCAAATCCTCAAGTCAAAAGTCAAGACAGGTTACGTCAAATTTCATCACAGTAAACGAGGCATTAGGAGCGTGGTTCGAATCGACCATCTCGTTAGGTGAAAATACTACTTATACGATTAAAAACTCCTTCGTGTTCCCTCCATTCATGGAGTAAACTTGGCTATGGTGGTACAATTTTAGCAAAAACTATGTTGCACTTCAATTATTTTGATTAATCTCTAGCCCTTCGCCTTATCTCACGAGAGTATGCTATATAGTCCATAGCAAGAACCGAATTTTGCTCGCTTCTGCAAAACATGACCGACTTTTTATTTTATTTGAAAACCTTAATTAAGAGGTAAATCTTGACTGGAAGAGTTATTGAAAATAATATTTTCATTGTGAATCCGAAGAGGTCAATTGTGCTTATCTACAGACGCCACGCCGGCTAATAAACCCATACGAACCAATATAATCAATTCGACAACAGCCAGGAATAACAAGCCTGACGAGTGAGTTTCAGCGTAAATGATTTTGGACTAATTTTTGCTATTTGAGTAGAGGCCTTATGTGAGTAACCTTTTAATATACTTTTTCTCCAATGCACTTACACTTGACTTGCTTCACCTTTTACCAAATTTTAGATACGTTACATCTCTGAAAGAAAATAAACCCATATTTAATTACTCAAACAAAGTAAGGAAAATACAATGGTAATAGTCTATGGTCGTTTACGAAAGTTCCAATAACAATGTATTCACCCTGTACACAAACACAAACAGAGAAATACGTCTATAAATAAGTCTAAATCACCAGTTTTAACTAGGGTATTTAAATAGTAATTGTAGACGGCTATTAAGATGAATGTCCTGTCGTTTAGCTGAGTGAGGATAGCATCGGAGGAACTCCGCTGATTAACTCATTAAGACATGCATGCGGTCGTTGAGGATTCAATGAAAATCAACAAGCTATGAAATATTAGATTTTATTATGATAAGAGTAGATTATATATTTTAATCAGTTGGAAGTTGGGTCACGCTATTGAAATTTTCAAGTTAAATATTTGTAAATCCTATAGTTTCCAGAAAAGGAGTGGAAATGTCAATCTTTTTAAGTATTGCCAAAAATTGGAAAAGGTTGTATGGCAAGATAGGAGGGCATACTTTTCAGGGTTAAGGAGGGGTTTAGTCGCCCTATCAAGCCAATGCAATGAATTCCGTGGTAACTTCACTCCGATAGATTTCATTCAAGGGCACATAAAGACGTGATTTCAGCAATAAGAGTGGCAAAGACGATAAAAACAAAGCTTGTCACATGGAACGGGTTCCAAAACTGGATACAACTCATACGGCTTGAGCGTATATGGCAATAATTGGTAGTTTGGGAACTTGACACGTATTTATCTTCATTAAAGTGCGTTACAACGTCGAGCCGATACTTAAAAAAACATTTACAGTTTCACAGACTTTTTTTGGGCTCCTTGTGTACCCAATTGTGTCACCAACATTTTTCCTTTACTAAAAAACCGGCAAGAAGGAGAATTCTCGGAAATTCTTCTCAGTTAGGTCCTGAAGGTGCAACTCGGAGTTCTTACCAAGGCCAAAACAAGTACCCAATAATAGTCCTCGAATAGATGTCAAATAAAAAATGAAACCAAGATGAAAAAAACATACAAAATATCCATTTCATAATAAAATCAGTTTCATAAAAACAGTAATGCAGTGAAATAAATATTACCAAAATGTAGTTTAAAATGTTAGTTCTCTAAAAGCACTAATTTTAGCTGACAAATGTTGATAAAAACCACTCAACTACATACTACAGAAACATCGAGACATTATAATAAATGTAATTTTAAAATGGCGATATCGGTATGACAGCGAAGATAGTAATAGGAAAGAATTCCCATGAAACACCTCCTATGATAATAATAAAAATAGCTCAACTAATATGCTTTACTAATTTTACAAGGCACATGTGAACTAACCACGGGTGAATATTTGCGGAATCACCCTTACACAAGATGGAGGGAGCAGTCTAAATATGAATATCTGCACTTCAGATTTACGCAAATGTACATGAATAACGATAGGCTTATATATTGAAACAAATCAATGCTAACGCCTACCGTATATGCATTAATAGCATTATTGGAAGTTACGGTCCTTAGAATCACATAGGAGGCGTCATTGACTCAAAAATTGAGAAAATTTCCTTTGGTAGAATCCCAATTAAAATTAATCAACTGTCGATGTACCTGCAACAGCTATCATCTTCAATATTTCACCTTGACTACGGCTATATATTAGCCCGTACGCGATCTCAATAGTCAGCGGTGGTGTGGTGATATGATATCAGCTGTAATTGATACCAGGTCCACCGCATACATCGAAAAGTTAGATCACCTAAAATTGGCAATGAGAAGACAAAAAATGATCCTCCAAGTGACTAGAGGACCTCACATCTCCAGTGGATACATGAGCTACTTATTGAAGTTGATAGTGGGTGAATTTACTTTATTGAAGTTATGTAAAGTAATAATAAAAGACACTTAGTACTTTCCACACTAATTTAATAATGGGCAACCGGTTTCGACGTACCCTACGTCATTATCAGTTGTGTTTTGTATCAGTTATCATTAGCAGTTTCGCTCGATATTAACATAGAATACGTCGAAACCGGTTGCCGAGTATTAAAATATTGTGTAATGTACAAAGTGCCTTCTATATTTACCGCTGATTGAAGGTTCCCGTTTTCATATCCTAAATCAGAAAATTCTCATGACGAGAAATGATCCAGAAAAGTAACTGCCTCCTCTACTCTAAATTCGTAGCATTCACAAGCCTTTGGCTTGGCTATGACATATAAAACCAATATTTGGGATTTACTAATGAGTGAGTTGTGTCCGCGAAGGATGGATCCATCCTCATCACCTTTGTTTTCCAATTATTTCAGATCAGGGATCGATTAGAATCAAATCACACAAACTTCTATAGTCACAAAGATGAGGTAAACCGTAGAAGCTGCCTTGAAATTTGTATTTAAGGAAATTTTGAACCATTTAAGCGTCAGAAAATATCACAGGGTAAGCACATTTCTCGTCCGAATACATTCACTCTATACAATACACTATACCAAATGTTTCTGTTACATGCTGAACATTTCTGACACCAAAATTAATAAAAAAAAGAAGCGCTACGTTTGAAATTGGGCTCAAGAGCAATTCCATTCAAGGCTTAGATTTATTGCGGAATTCCCATCCATCTGGAACTTTCTTTTTCGAACATAATATAATCTTGCCTTACACTACCTACGCACTTCATTCGCACACGATTTAACGTTTAGTAACTTGAAATTATATAAAATTATCTCAGGAAGCTTTCCGGGGTCACCTTTGATTTATGCCCCAACTTGATGTACCTAGAAGATGAATAGTTTTTATGTAATTGATTCTACAACATTTTATGCTCCACAATTCAATACCTACTTCGTGCATTCAATGTTTTAAACGAAGTTAATGATCATTGGTTGTGTTACTCCGTTTCATAGCATATGTGATGCTACGAAAGTGAATGCTAGACTGGAAATAATTACACGTCATAGTTGTTTTACTAATCGAGGCGGAAGGAACAGGATAAAATGATAAGACCCTATCTAATATACTAGCTTAAAGTGCCCTATTTCAACAGGAATAGCGGCTTCCAATAAACTGTGTGCCTTCATTTCCACTGTGTTGTGATCGAAAAGTTTGAGGCTGAAAATCTTAAGGGATAGATATAGAAATGTCAACGAAGTCAATTCTACTGCAAAGAATTCGTCCTTTCCCTCGAAAGAGTCAAAAAACTTCATCGAGAAAAATTTCCTTACACATCGCACTTGGTATCTCAAGAAAATTAATCGTTCTTAAGTAGCTTCTATATTCTAATGTTTGCTGAAAAAAGATCACTCCAGTACAATCACCATAAAACCCCCAGATGTTTCAGGCGAGCTACAGTGCTGCCATCTATGAGAATAATTTCTCGTCAGCGACAATAGCGACGACAGATGAAGCTTTAAGTGCCCAGTCCTGAAGTCCGTGGCCAGGACTAATCAACAATCAATTTTGTACGTGAGGTAAATTATAATCGCGTAATAAGGTTATTGAGGTTAGCATTGATTATATTGCATCTTGTACTTTGGATCATCAAATCATTACTAGCATCGTTATCGAAAGGTCTTCAGAAAGAAAACTAACTTGCAAGTTTTAAGGGAACACCGATGGAAAATCAACAGAGGAGTTAGACTCAAGTGTAATAACATCCATATTGACCTACATATGCACATAAAGAATAGGTAAGTTACCCATTCCATTTTCAAATTTAATCTCAAGCCTTATCATTTGATGATTTCCATTCTCAGAATTAAAAATTTAACATTAAAATATAGTTAAGACATACATAGTAACAATCCCTTAAAACTAATAGGAAGAAAGATAATGTGTTTCAGCATTTTTCGCAAAAGAGTTACAATAATTTAGAAAGAAAGACGACCTCATTTACCGATGAACTGGTCATTCACTGATCATTTTTCCACCTCTGGAGGAAGTTCACAGGAAGTGTCGGGTCATAAAAATATCAAAACCTAAATGGCAGCCGAATCGCTTTTTTCCTGGTATTTTACCCTATGACTGGTTTATCTCTCCTAATAACCCAGAATCCACATACTTCATGGATGGGACCCAAATTCGTGCTTATTATCAAGAGTTTTTCGACTGACTGTCAATGTATTTCACATCGCTAAATTATGGACGCGTTATTAGGGAAAGAGAATCCTTGACTTGAAAGTTGGTGAGGATCACGATACCTCGAAATTGAGGTCGAACGATTTTAACAGCACACATTTTTAACATCAAACGCCAAACTCTTGAAGTATTATCGGAAAGAGTGAAACAAAAATATGCTCGTGTCAAATTTCAAATGTATCAAATGTTGAAGATAAGTCAGGAAATGGCAAATAACACTGGACGGCAAAAAATAATTTTTTCACGAGCCCTGGTACCATTCCAGCTGATTCTAATGTAAAATGACCTCTTAAATCCGAATATGACATCCGTTTTCCTCCATCACCCACCATTTTCGGGGGGCAGCCCCCCCTCTGATTTTCATCACTTTTGCAATAATTTGTAGGAATGAAAAGGATTATATTAACGTTTATATTTCTTACTAGGTTTTTGAGAGGTGAAAAGTTCTAAAACATGATAATTAATGATAAGGGTATAGATTTGGGGGGATTAGTTTCCGTTAATGATTGAAAAACGCATTAAAAATTATCAACCTTTCCTTTTTTTCGCAATTTTTCACTTATTTTCTTCATTTTTAAGCTCCCAATTCATCTTCCCCGACCCGAAATATCCCAGAATGATGGAGAAATATATCAAAAGCTCATATTAGCAATATTAAAAAATTTAAGAACACAGCATAAAAAATAATGAAAATTTGTGTCAACAGTGCAGAAGGTACGCTACCACGCTGGCGCCCTCAAAACCACACGCGCATCAACAAAGACAAAAATGACAAATGTGAAGAACGATGAATAGCAAAAGTAATTTGGTATTTGATTTCCCTTTATACACTGAGGTAGAATTTTTTCGTACAAAAACCAGCAGTAGGCCTAATATACATACCAGCATGCCCGCATTCAACTTCTCTGAAAATCTCCTCTCCTTCGGTGATATCGTCATGGAACCGATCCCTATGTTAATTTGAAATTGCTCCAACAATTCTATGAAAAAGTCCAGGTGTGAATGAAGGAAATGCATTTTTAGTGATATGTTACACCCCATAGCCTAATACGCTGACAGCAATTCCTCGACATGGGCGACATAATCGTCACTTCATTGTCACCCAAAAAGTTCTAACACACCTTTCAGAATCCAAGGCAAGCTCAATTATCTTTATGATTCAGGTGTTTCATAAACGTCGAATCTTGGAAAAGTTTCCTATACTGGGGGCCCAAGAATTTCTTCCGTGGTTTTAGCCTCACTAAAACGAAGACTTTAAGTAAAAATTTATATGCAGTTTTAAGAATTAAAGAAAGAGGTTATTGTTACGATTATTAAGTCAATTCACCGCAAACATAGCTGAAGCGATGAGGATGATTTTTACACACACGTAACATAATTACACATTAAATCACGGTAATAATCACAACTCAAGCCCACCTACTGACATTCACTCGGAAAAAGCCGGAGTACAACAACTTTTACTGTTTTGCACAATTGAAACTACTTTGAAAAAAGGACCCTTGTCCAGAACACCGAAAGAGTTGACTCTGCGATCATTAGAGGTATACTGAAGGAAGGTGACAACAACTTCAATATACATAATTGATTTGAGAGGCTGGCACTTAGTGGAACTCCATGATTAAGGATAAAGAATACTTTTTAACTCCAATGAGAGCATAAAAATCTCAATCTTATATTATTCGTATAATTAGAAAGTTTTACTTTTCCTTTTTTAGCTGCGAAAGCAAGAGAATTGCCGTCCAAGCCTGAGCGGGACAGGCGGGAGAGGCCAGTGTAGTAAAGTGAATCTTCCGAGCTATTGCTTTATTTTTTAATTGTTGTTGCTATGCCATGCAGCAAAATATTTTTATTGTGACTGATGTTTCTAGTTGTTATATATTTTTATCATTCGGGGGAGGATGATGTGAAATGGAGGCTGAAAATTTTTTTATATGCATGAAAATTTGCGAAAAAATGCAAAATTGACTTTTTAAAATGCATTTTTACACAATTTATGGAGACTAATTCCCCCCAAATCTACCTCTTTACCATAAATATTAATATTTTTGGATTTTTCTCCCCTCAAAACCCATAGAAAAAATTTAAATGTTAAAATAATCATTTTAACTCCCCCAAATGACCGAAAAGTGATAAAAATTGGAGGGGGGAGCTCCCCTGAAAATGGTGGGTGATGAAAAAAAACGGAGTTCATACATAAGTTTACATAAGAATCAGCAGGAATGGTGTCAGGGCCGATTTTCATGCCGTCTAGTGTAATTGTACAAAATGAATGAAATAGAACGACTTTAGTGAACATAATTGGAAGAACTTCTTGACAATTTTCTTATCCATAAACATTGGGACGCACCTTCTTAGTCAATGTTACGTCAACGCAAACATTTTTAAATGCACTTTGCAGTTACAATAGAAGTGGTTTTTCTTGGGTATCCAGCCATTACGACATTCTCTTTAATACTCTGAATTTTGTCTGTAACAATCTCAAAATGGGTGAGATCGCGCAATCGTATTGTATATACTCCCTCAAACCTCTCGATTAATTATACTCAAAGATTAATTGTTCCAGGCAATTATGATCGCACATTTTCGTCCAACCATGATTATTTAATGTTCTTAAAAATCCATTGTATTAAATAATATGTCTAAGAGGCTGGATAAAAATTAAAACCGTTTTCATGGGAAACGCAAAGTCCATCTAAAAAATGTTTGCGTTACAAGCGCTCAGTAACTGAGTCGCTAACCCCATGTTTAAGGACAAAAATCCACAAACTTGTCTCCCCTTCCACCTCCGGAAGTATTGCAAATTCCTCCCGAAAAGCCACACCTATGACCATTATACAACTAGAATCAGTTTACATATATGCTCAAAAACTTAACCCCCATTGTTTATTGTACAACCATAATGAAAAGAACAGTTAATTCATGCAAGTAACTGATGCAAAAATGGTTCACCGCATTTATTACGGCCATAGAGGAAACACTAACCTGGAATAAAAAACACTCTCGTAATCTAAAGATTTTCGCAGATCCGGGTTCGTCCCTCCTTGAACGGCATTAGCCAGTTACTGCTGAAAAAAACTGAGTTTTATCCACCAGAATTGTATGCTAAGACGAAGGAAAGTCAATGTAATCCGGTAGCGAAACGAAAATCAAATTGGAATCATGGCTCGGTTATTTAAATATTTTATAGGGGCCGGCTCATTCTCATTATAATTCCATAAAAGGTTTGTGTAACGCTCCATGAAATATATGTACGCGGTAAAAAAAAATTGCAATGCCATAAAACTCGAAATTCAAATTTGGCAAATTGGTTAACTTAGCGGGCGATTTTGACATAACAACCGCTTTGAAAAAAAACGCGTATAACTCATGCCCTGCACGCATGATGCCTTCCGCGAAGCAATCGGAATTCCGTCCATGAGGACCCGAGGGCAGTGTGGGTGTTAGCCGTCAAATCCATCGAGTCACGAAGCCAATCTGATTGGAACACGAAATATGCGTGTAGATACCTGTGGTGGGGGGGAGGCGGATTCCGTCGGCAGCGGGCAGGGGCTTTGCTCCGGGTGGCTGGTGAAGGACGCTGGTACGGCGTGATTCTGGTCACATACCTGCTAGGAAACATAAAAAAATAAGATTTCGCGCATGGTTAGCGATCCAAAAACTTAGGGCAATCACGACAGCCCTCTTATTAAAATATATTCGAGCATTTCAAGAAAGCAATTATTTGCTCCACCAATTACGGTTTGGGTACCCGCGCCACATTCCAGGACTAGGGCCTCCCATTACATTTTCACACGTCCGGAGTTTATTATTCTACAATTTCAGTTCATAAAAGTATTCATAAGGAGTACTACAGCTAAATTTAAGCTGATTATTTATTTATAAAATATCAAATGAAAGTATCGGTATTACGACACTTGCGCTAATCATGTAAATTTGAAAGTGGGGTCCACGGGCATTAAATATTTGCCAAAGCCTCAATTAAGGATTTATGCAAGGTAAGTATACTTTTTGGAAAACATTTATATTACTAATTTCTTAAGAAAAATCTTTAACTGCATTTTGCATGCCCCAAAAGTAATTTTATTCTTTAATAATAATATATTATATAAGATGCTCAAAATATTAAAAATGCGTATTAAAAAAACAAATATTGAAACAAGAAAATGGGTATCATCTGAGACATTAAAGATAAACTATAATTGAAGAGGAGACGACCAACAATAAATTTAAAAAATCAGAGTTATATCAACTATAAAACCTCAATTCAAAGATAACTAACCATCAAACTAATAACGAGGATCAAAGGATATTGGGACAAGATAGGATTGTCGGAACCAGGCGATAACCAAAATGGTGAATTTTCTAGAAAAAACGAAAAAAATAATAGTTCTCACTCTTAGCGAGAAGAACAAGAGTTCTAAACAATCTCTACGGGACTAATTAGGAACTCATGGTGAAAAATAAAAATGTAACCTAATAAAGAGAAGGAGGTGCTTCATATGCTTGCGGAAATCTCTTTTTTGCAATGCTTCGTTATTATGCACTTCTTGCAATCAGATCTTTTCTCCGACAAACGTTTGATACTCGAGTCAATGAGTAACCAATTAAAATTGTAAGATATCTTGAAACTACCTATTTTGGCCATTAACAATATAAAAATGAATTGGAAACTTGAAATTCTGAAGTTTCTACGATGCAAGCAAATATGGTGGTCACTAACGGATACTGCGACAGACACACAAATGAGAAGGAATGGTCATAAAAATTAAGGTAGCCACATTAAATAATTTAGAAACTTGTGAATTTCTTATGTATTCGTATTTTCAATTTAATTTCTTAGGGTAAAAATCAGTTACCTTATCAAAATCCTAAAACTTAACGGATATCGTCACGCAATAATTTTAGCATAAAAGACTCGAATTAATTTTTATATCTCTCTCTACCTTCAAAAATAAATGGATACATTGAGCTTGAAAATACTTCGATTTGTGGCAGAGTAGCAAAGAGACTATCCTGTTTGATAAAATTTATTCCATGAAAACATGTCTCAATAATGGTGAACTATTTTTTTATTCCAATGAAACTATAGATACACCACCATGTTACGGTACCGTTCACATTTCACTAGACTAAAAATCCTTAAAAGAAAATGGAAGGTTAAACAAACAAAGCCTGTGATGGAACTGCTATTTTTTGCACTGACTACTTTATAATGATCAATTATTACGGAAAATCTTTCTCCACGAATTTCTGGAACACCCTCGGGGAAAACGAAAAAAAACTCTTGAGAGAGCCACTTTTCCTTATATCAGCGATAATAGTAGAATAGACAGGTTATTAGGCATTTAAAATAAAGAAAATCCAGTTAATTACTTGATTCAAAAAGAAAACATATGCAATCATCTAGGAATCGGTTTTCGATGACATGCTGAATACTCTGCACTCATAGATAGATTTTAATTCCAATTCTGTAAACTTTTTTTGTAAGCAGTAATGGATAAAAATTTACATCTTGATCCATCTAACATAAATGTAAAGGTAAAATAAATAATGAACGCTATATAGAGGCAGGATATCCCACTCATCACAAGTCAATGTCACATTTGTCCCCGGGAAAGAAACCGATGTAGAGAAAAAGAAAAGGATAAGAGATCTAGCTATGGCATAATCAAGAGATAATTACAGAAATGGTACACGGAAACAAAAGTCAATTGTGCGTGAAAATATGGAAAGCCTTGGGGGACCGAAATAAACGATGCATAGCAGTACATTTTTATACCTTAATACCATTGAATAGTAACAAGGTATTGATAATATCAAAGAAAAATAATAATGAACAGCTGCCGATTCATTAAAGCACGCAAAAACAAGAAAAAGAAACACTCCCAACATGAAGGTAAGCGACGCAGTTACCAAGGGAGTAATGAGTTTGGGGCCAAGTTACGAATGAGCCTCAGAGGTTGGGCGTGGCGTTGACATTGACCGCGGTTACCAAGGGAAAGAAAGACTTCGTGGGGGAGATGAACCCATCGAACGAAGGGGCGCATTAGCTTCCGAGGGATGAGGCGAAAGATAGGGATAATGAGAGACTCGGAGACGCCCTCCCCACGGAAGATGCCTCCGCTAATTCAAGGGGAAGATGGATGCTGGATAGAATTCACGCGAAATTCGACTGAAATCAATTGCGTCCAATTGCAAAACTCGTCTCATCCATTTCATTTCGCCGAGTCATGTCATTTGGACGCATTGAGTACGCATATTGATTGGTGTACATTTTTTCGTATTCACATAAATACCATCATGCATGAACTATTTCATTTAAAACCTTGGACTGAAGGCGTCCAATACTTGGCATTAGGTACCACATGTTCGACTGATAGTTTAATAAATATTCATTCTTTTAAGCCTAGGCCCAAGCGAATAATAGTTTTTTCTACGAATAAATTAATTTAAATTAGGCACATTGACGACAACTTAGAGGATTAGTAATAATGCATAGAATCAATGATACACTAGAAAAGATAAAGAAAAGAGAGGGAACACGAAGTTCATATCAAATGAAAATTATACTGTCCATTAACGTAATCAATAATAATTTGCGTTAAATATGCTCACTAGTGGATAAACTCCTGAGTTTTGTGAGATATTGCTTCAACCAGCTGATATATTTATTCGCAATTTAGGATTAAGATTTCCTAAGCCCAAACAGGTAATATAATTTAGTTGACAGATGCAAGATTATGACTTGGAATCCTTCAGAGAATATGAGTACGCATATTGATCACTAACCATTTTTTTAGATAAATTAAATCTTAATGTAGGAAGAACTGAATATTCAAGAACTATTATTATTGAACTGAATATTCAAGATAAGAAGAAAGAAGGAAGAACTGAATGTACGAAGAAAATGGAGAGAGCGGAGAGAACTTTAGCACGTGCACAATTTTGAATGTACAAGTATTTTAATATAATTCTTTTATTCAATTCCCTGGATCAAATTTTATTTATTTATTTTGACTAATTTAGTTTTATTTTATTTGTATTCATTTTTTTAATATCTATTAAAAACGATTGAGCAGATATTTTACAAAAATCCAAAGAGGGTAATGTAAAATGCAAATCTTTCATTTCTGATTAGCAGTTATCCCACAAAAATTAGCAAGTTAGTATTTTTTATTGTTCGTTTAAATTTATTATATTTCACATATTTGGCTTAAATTTCATGAATGTACGGATAAAACAATGAAGTTTCTTGCAATTTAAATTACATCAGAGATCCTATTCCTCTAGATAACTAAGTTTTTAACCAGAAATTCACTGTGACAGAAAATGTCAAAAAACCGATGCCATTCCACATCTACGTTGGAAGAAAACACACAAGAAAATTATCACCCAAATAGATCATGGATTAAACCAGTTGGTAGCCCGGTAATAACTCTTCAACAACTATTGTCACCTTCGTTTTTGTAAAACGTATTCATATGTTGATAATTGCTTTGTTGGTTGCTTGGTTATTTCCCTTGACTTTACTATCTAGACAATAATTTGACCTACCTAGAATGGATATTTTAGCATGCTTAATCGGGTAATATTTATTACAAAAAATAAATGAGGAAACTGTGCATTTGGATATTTTTACGCTTTTTTTACACATTTTAAGTATTAATTTAGATGGAACTAAGGAAAAAATTTAACTCGTTCAAAGTAAACGCACGCGAGCACCGTCTTTTTCCGTACGTATGTATTGGAGCACCTGTTTTTTCAGTGTAGCATCAAAATAGATGAATATGCGCTTAATAAGGCTGAGTTAATAAATCTCCTGCACTCTACGTCAACGAGTCGTCGAATTCTCAGAATTTTACAACCCAACCAGTGACATAAGAAAATATTGACAAGAATAGTGTATTTGTAGTATACTTTCCGCAATACTGTGCACGTATTATACCCATTTCAATGAAGTTAGATAGGATTTAAATATAGTCAAGATCGATTTCTTATCACTCGAAAATCTTTCTGTAAAAGTTCGGAAAACTTGGGGCTAACAATTTGAGGGATAAGGCTTTTGATAAAAGTTGGCAGGTGATAATAGCTCTTCGACTGATGTTTCTAAATTCACGAATGGGGGCTTTTCACTAGAATGAAATGGATATCCAGGCTCCAACTCCAGGAAGTATTCCATCTTCATCGGTTTGGCCCTAATCATAATCACATTTTATTTTCTGAAATTTGCCTAAACATGTACCTACTTTAATTTTGGATTTAACGAAGAAAACCGGAATAAAACGATAACACTTTACATGTAGCAGGAAGGATGAGCGAAGTGACCTGTTGGGTTGATCGGTGGGTACTGAACGGAGAGTCACGGGTTCAGTTTCAAGGTGAAGACTTCAAACGCCCTTAAACAATTATCCTCGAAGTGAGACGTAGCGGCGAGGCCCAGGGAAAAAAACAGGCCCCAACCCTGAATGCGCCGTTTCACACGCTTAAAGGTAACACTGCGGTGAGATCTGCCCTCACACATCAAAACCAACTCTCTAATTGAAACATTGAGTGAGTGACGTCGCAAGAGTAGTAAAATATAATAGAGAAAAAGGGACGCGACACTCTTCTAGAGATAAGACATTCTACATAAGAAACGTAAAAACGCCTCGCCCGCATCACCGGGATGAAATTCACCGATATACGCCCCTCTTCTTGCACTGGTTGCATGATGACGAATATATTCAATTCATCAACTTCCCCAGAAACCTAATCACAATTATTTGTACTTGTATTGGATTTTTATTCACCTAACAGCGAAGTGGAAAATATAATTTGAAACGTCATTTTGGTACACGAATTATAATCAAAATAAATCAAGCCATTTTTTCCACATAAATCGTGAATCGTGATTAGGCCTTTGTGAGGAAATATTCTTGAAACAATCAAATCAAGAACTGCCATTCATTAAAAGCTTGAGTGAATTCACGAAAACATGGAATAACGATTCATTAGCGGGATGAAAATTATTTCTGACAAATAACCAATAGTGTTTTTCCGAGAATTATATTCTGAAAAGTATGGGAAAAGTAAATAAGAAAATGACACTTGAGTGTCGACAATCACTAATCAGATACTAACTAGCCACACTTTCGCAATTTGAGAGGATATTCAACCAATGGTGTGTAAAGTAAAGGTGTTCCTACAAGGTATCCAAGAAAGAGGTTACTTTAAGAATAGCCGTGGCTGACATGTGAATCTCCATCCCGTCAAAAGATTTCACCTTTTCTAAAACACAAACTTCACCCGTATCCAATACCCTTTTCTCTAATATCTAACCCGAAGTATGAATATAAACCCAAAAATTAAGAGTAAATTTTGCAATAAATAAATATGGTATCAGTCATTAGTGTAACAGTAACGAATCACTCACTCTGCACTAGTGGGTGAAAATTACACTGGAGAAAAATTATCGCTCTTGCTCAGTACATGAAACAAAATCCTATTGTTCGTGGCCAATCCTATCGTTCTGCTGTCAATTATAATATCATGGTGTCCAAGGATTTTTAGCAAGTATCGTAAAGGCCCAAAATAGCTCATTGGCATAAGCACTTCGTGCATAATGAGGTCACCTATTGCGCGTGCTGACCAAGATAAAGATTTTACTTAGTATACCACCGATGGGACCATTAAAAAAATAACCCTATACTTAAGTTGGTTGAAGCACTAAGCGCATATCTGGAGGCTCCTTATTTGATACTTGAGAAGGCGAATGTTGAAGAAAAAACAAATAAATTAGACAATTTCGGGTGACTGAGAAACTCTTATCGTTTTACACTTCCAATCCTCCCTAATCCTTGAAGAGAAGTTAATAATGCACCGAATGAGCTTCAAAGCTTGTTCATTTTCGAAGACATTACCCTGTTATGATACAATTAAAAATTCAAACAAATGAAGCGCCTTAAAAATTTCGGAGAATCATACAGAGACAATTCATTAGACTGAAGAAGGAAACAAGCCTGTATTCGATCAAAGCGCAGGAAGGCAAATCGAGTATCCCTAGTTTTAGCCCATATGAGGTTTGATGGATTTTTATTCCGCGAGGGTAACACTGTAATAGAGCGACCATAAGCTTCCTATCAATAAGTACTGAAGATGGAAATAGAATTTATAACATACATTGAAGTGAAGAGAATGCCTGAAAACTGAGACAGTTGATAATAACAACAACAACTAAACTTTGAAAAAAGTTAATGCTTCGAATTAGAAATGATTCTTCGAATCCATTAAAAGGGCCAATTCTTAGACGAAGTTTACGCCTTAAAATTCAAATAGACTAATCGTTGTGAAAACTTCGGTTGACTAGACGGAATAACTTCGTTCACCGAAAGATTAGCATCATATGAGGGCGACCAAGAGCCTCCTATCGATTAATTTTGGAAGACTAGGTGGAATATTTTCACTCACCGCAAATTTTACACAGTTATGGGGGTGACGAAGAGCCTCTTATCGATAAGAAATGGACATTGAATCTTTACCAATATACAGAAGGGAAGACAATACCAGAAGATTGAGACGAATGGTAGCATAAACCAGAACTTAACTATTGCAAAAGAGGAGGAGGACTATATTTCTGAATGAATTTAACGCCTTAATATTTAAAGGAACTAATCGTTGAGACAACTCCGGTTGACGGAATATCTTCGCACACCTCAAGGGAAACACCTCTATAGCGACAAAGAGCCAATTATCGGTAAATACTGGAGATGGAAGTAGAATTCATTTTATACATTGTAGCGAAGAGAATTCCTGACCACTGAGACGGTTGATAGCAACAAAAAGAACTTTGGAGAAAAATCAGGGTAAATTCCTCAATGAAGTTTACACCTTAAAATTTAAAGAGACTAATCATTACGACTAAATAGAACATTAAGACTATACGACAACTCCGGTTGACTAGGCGGAATATCTTCGCACACCGGACCACTAGCAACACTTAGAAAGAGTGGATGTCTTCGGGAAAGGGTTTCGGAGAGGAAAGATCGTTGGCCACCGTTGGAGACGCTGGAGAAGACTGCAGCGGCTGGCTGGTTCCGGCATCGCCCGGACCTCCGCGGACTGCTCGAAAGGGGGTCGGGCCAGGGAGGGTGGATTGGGTGGAGGGGTGGAAAGAAGCAAAAAAGAAAAACAAAGGAAGATAAGGGAGCGAGGTGGGCGCATTGGAGGGAGATGACAGGAGAAGCGAAGGGTGTGGTTGGGAATGACGAGGTGGAAGCGAAGAGGAGCAACAAAAAATATTGCCAGAGCCAAAAGCAAAAAGCCAAAGGGGAGTTGTCGGGTGGGAGGGAAAAATGCGGACGAGGAGAAAGGAGGAGAGGACAATAAGAATGGAAGAGATGGACAGATTTGAGAGGAGGAGAAGGAGGGAATGGGGTAAAGGCGGGTGAGGAGATGAGGCGTGAACGAAGGTGGGAGAGGAAGGAACGAAGGGGGCGAAGATTAAGGGGACGCATCACTGACTCTCGACCAGTCATAGCTATTCATTTTTTTTACGCATTACTCACTCGTTTAAAACTAAATTTATTACCTTGAAACGCTCGGAAACACAGAGTGAGCTTTATTCAATTTTTCCATTTCCTCAATATAAGAACTTAACTTCAGAGAAAACATGGAGCTAATTTTTCTAATTTAATGTACAGGAAAATTATGAGAAATCCCAATAAAATTTCACAATAATAATCTTGAGGCATGATGGCCCGATGAAGACAGTCGTTGAGGGACAATAAGATACCAAGAATAAAAAAAGAGGACCTTGGATGAAAAATGTGTGGAACAGGTAAATATGGATGTCAAAGAGAAGAAATACTTGGCTGTATAATGATTAGCAGATAGATGAATTGAGTGGAGAGCTGCGTCAAACCAATCTTAATAATTGTCGACCAGTGTTGATGAATATAAATTTTAATCGAGTAATAGGTCACACGAGAAGACCTGACGATGGACGAATGATGCATCCTGTCAAGTTCAATCTGAGAAACCGAACATCCAAAATGATTTCACGCATTCCAAATATGATTTAAACATTTACAAGCATATAAAAAATTCATGCAATTTATCCTTCCCGGAAAACAGGCGAGCAAGACTAGGTGACCTTAAACTAATTACACCCAATGATATAATATATTTTCAATAATTGTGAAGTTAAAAACACATTGAAGCGTCACTATAAAAGTAGATGGATAGGAAGTACGACGATAGCACTAAGCGGTAGTAGAGTAGTAGAGTGCCAAAAAAGTTTGGAAAATTAAAATTTCGGAGAGGAAGTGAGCTCTATGTCCCTCCATTGTGTACGCCATAGTAGTAATCATACACTAATTAATAATTTTTTACACCTTCTCATCAAGTGCACGGATTTTTGTGAGCGGCCAATGTGCTATAATACGCACATACACTCCTTAATCTTCGCCACTGTAACGAGTCGGACGAAACGGAAGGCGGGAGAGAGATGAGCGAGTGGAACGTGACGTAGGGATAAGGATATAATGGGAGGAGTGCAGGAGAGCGAGACGAGGCCGGAAAGCAAGTGGGCGTGGGAGAAGGAGAAGAAGAAGAAGTATGAGAAAGAAAAGAGAGAAGGAAACGACCGCGTATTTTACAATGGGCCAATAAATGAACGAGGGAGATGATGAGGGAGAGGTTGAGGTAGGAGAAGGATGGTGCAGTGGGTGGGTTGAAGTAAAAAAAAATATTAACTTTTTTTTATAGGTGGTATGGAGGGTGAGATGGAATAGGCGGAGAGGGTGCAAGAAGGTAGGCTGAAGATGGTATGACGGACAGGAGGGTGAAGGGGGGGGGGGGAAGAGGGAGGAAGATGAAAAATTGGTGGTAGGGGTTGGGGGGTAGGCGTCGGTGGTGTGAGGTGGGAGGACCTCAGGATTGGTATAAAAGGAGGCCCAATCCACAGGTCAAAACACAGACACAGTCGCTCCTGAGTCTTCACTTGTTCTCCAAGTCTTCTTTCGAAGCCCTCAAAACTTCCCATCACCATGAAGGTCCTGGTGAGTACGATCAACGATCCTTAGATTTTAAGTCGTAAGCAGTGCGCCGATTCAATTTGGATTGGGAGGATAGAATATCTCTCTTCTACCTCCTAGTACATTGGTGTCTTACAGATACCATTCAATCCTTGAAATAATTTTTAGATCGCCTTGTGCTCGAAGAGGCAAAACTCATTTCTGCAATTTCCACGGAGGGCTCAGTTTTTCAAAGGAAATCCTTATACATTTCCGTTTTTCTGTAGTATGGAGCACTTCAGCATGAGCTACGCCCAAACCTACTTAATAATACGTATTTTACCATGATATCTCCAGCCAGTATTTTTCCTGAGCTAAGTCTCTCAGATTTCTACGATTTTCCACCAGAAATGGAAAAAAACCCTTTTTTTCCATGCCTGGCCGCCAGAGATTTTAGTGACTTTCCCCTCGCTGTATAGTTTCTTTGGTGGAGTAACAGGCTCTCCTCTCCTCTCCAGTATTTTTACAGTTTCCATTAACTTAAGTCATTTTCAGTAAAATATGGGCGATTCAGTCTACTTTAACCATGATTAAACTTAGAGACGATAAAAATACCGGCTTTCAATTTGTGCTCGTAACACAACAGTGATGCAGGAGTTAACACTTCCTCTCGTGAAGACGCAACTTTGCCTTTATATAAATAATATTCTCAAAATATCCATTTAGTAGTCTTGCCTCCTTTCTTCAACGCTGATAATTCCAGAAAAATAGATTTGAAACGGAAATGATGAATATTTTATAAGAGTTCCCCGATAAACTCGCAAAATTTACAATAGTCGCTTCATCCGTAAAAACTAGTATCTATCCCTGTAAATAACGCTCCATTACCCCTTTTTCTGATTAACTTCAACATTTTTTACTATATCATTCCAACTCGTTTTTAACACTCCTGTGTTCAAAAGACCTCTGTTTTTTTTCCCTTCTCCTCTCTTGAAATTGAAATTAGGACTTTTTCCAAACAATTCCTTGGTAAACTCGCTACCTCCAATTTTTTCTTCCCGGAAAAATGTACATCATCCTATGAAGAGAATGATCCAGAGATTTTCTCCAGATAGATTTATATTTTACAGTGCAATAGTCTAATAATTCTCTCTTTCCTACTTCCACAGGCTTGCATTGTCCTCGCCCTCGTCGCCATGGCTTCCGCCGCTGAGCCAGAGAAGCGCGCCATCGTCGGACTGGGATATGGTGCATACCCCTATGCCGCTGCCGTGCCCTACTCTGCTTACGTCGCTCCCGTCGCCGCTCCTCTTCCCTATGTCGCCGCCAAGTACCCGACTCCCGCTGCCACCGTGCCCCTCGCCTACAGCGGATACCACTACCCATACGTCTACTAAGGAGGAGGCGCCACACGACTGCTATCATCGACATCGACCATGGTGAGCATCTAATCAATTCTATGCATTGCTTAGCATTTGCACTCCTATGATTGTACTCATTGCATTTTCTCCGCAATTACTTGATCAAAGAAGAAATGTTTCCACGGAAATGATAGTTCTTTTCCGAGTACATCCTCAATTAATTACAAAAGACTAGATATCACTAGCCTTCTGAAAAAAAGAGCAAATATATGTATCACGTAGACAGTAGTATTGAATGAAAACTTCATTTGCTTTGCTACGGTTAACCATCAAGTAAAATATGCAAGTTATTGTCTCTCGGTTGATGGTATTAAAAATTTCAAGTAGGAGCATCTATCATTGTACGTTAATGGAAGTTCTAAAATTTTCCAGTACGCTCAACACAAGAATCTGATTGCTTAAAATTTTGGTATTGTTCAAAATATGCATTA
The DNA here is from genome assembly GCF_921293095.1 of Ischnura elegans. Lineage (NCBI taxonomy): Eukaryota > Metazoa > Arthropoda > Insecta > Odonata > Coenagrionidae > Ischnura > Ischnura elegans. Next base: position 103,814,105 of record NC_060247.1, read on the forward strand.
ATATAAAAACGTAAAATCCACTAAATAATAGAGAGTAAGAAAATCATAGAATGCCGGACAGGAATTGTTTAGAGTGCACATCCTAGTCTGAGAACAAACACTCAGTAGATATTAGATTTTTCGCGTCATACCTAATCTTAAATTTAGATGCTACCAAATGGTAGTTAAATTTATCACTCAAAAGCTTGTATAGAATGATAACTAAGTAATATTATTTAACCAGCTCTTTGGAAAGATTATTATTTAGCTTTCTGCTACAGTTTGATTCATTAACTCCGAAGAAAGCAGAAGAAACTCCATAAAATTAGTTCAAATAGCAAACAATTCAAATAGTATTAGCTTCTTCAAATGTTAAAAAATATTCTAATCTTCTTATTCTTTCCTTGCAGGCCGGCTTGGTGATAAAGGAGTTGGAGGCTGCGAGAAGTCAGAACACCATTGACTTACGGCGGACAACTTCCTATTTCACCGAGAAATCATCAAAAAAAAGTATTCTCAAAATTGTACCCAAGCACCACTACCCTTAATTCCTGTATCCCCACAGCACCAAATAAAATTCATTTTCGGTGAAAATTTCTTTTGTTATCATTCAATCCGTAAAATTACCACAGGTTTAGCAAATTGGTACAGTACCTACCGTCGTCAAAAAGCAAATTCTCTACCGTTGCTTACGAATGCATATTATTTAAGTATTCTACCGATTAAGGTAGGTTTGCAAGGAGTATTTAAGAACCATATTCGCAGTCTCCCTTCAAAATATGGATTTACCACTTCAATTCATAATAAGGTCCACTCGCTTTCATTCCATCTAAAAATCCTATTCTCTTCCTTCCTCTCTCTTTTTTACCCAACATTCTGCCCTCTAACACTGTCTTCAACATTCCCTCCCCGCTAAGTACTCGCTCCATCCATAACTTCTATCTCATATATTCCGTATCTCATCTAGAAGCTGCTTCCCCTTAACCACCATGTCCACCACTTTGTTGGTCTTCCTCCTTTCCGTCCACTGTACTTTCTTCATTCTATTCCAAACCCACATCTTGAACAGCTCCAAAAAAATCTCTTCTAATATTCTGACGAGAATAGAAAGTTTTCCTCCATTTTTAATATTTCATGCAGATAGGATATCGTATAGCACAATGGAAACAGTAAAAAGTGGCACGTACTATTACAAATCGTATAAAATTACGCATTGAAATTTTACCATGAGAGAGAAATCTACACCTCACAGGCAGTGAGGAGTTCACACTGAACAGGCGCACGATAAGACTATTACTGGATACCTATAATTTAGGGCTCTAAACGAGTCAATTTTTTCCACCTCAATTCCAGAAACCCTCACGAAACAACGCGAAATGATACAATAAATATGAAACGAAGGCTATTATAAAGCCAACATATAAATGCGAAACTCGACCACATATAGGAGGGCAGTTGAAGAAGTTTCGACTCACGAAAAACGTATCGAATAAATCATTATACAACCCTTTGGTTTCACTCGTTTTCGAAGCCGAGGTCACTCTACGAATCTATGACTGAATGATCGTTGTAATCAGAATAAATTGCGTGGTTGCCACACACGGATTTCATCCCACACATTTGAACCTCAACTACATAATGTCCAGTAAGGCTAGAGCAAAAAAATGAAAAGATACTTGAAGGTAAGGACACTCAGCAAAGATTTTGAGATGGGTGTCTAATATACACATATAAACGCGACGGGCAGAAATAAAGCAACTACTGAAAAGATACCTGTGCCTAAACAAAATAAAATTTAAGAAATAGGCAATATTTAGTTCATTTTAGGTACAAATTCAATAGGTTTATGTAGAAAATTGAAAGTTTAAATTATTTTGACACCAAGAAAATCAATACCGCCCAGTGTAATAGAATAAACCGTGTGAATCAACTTTCCATCATACCTGAGACAATCATTACTCGATTTCTAACGTGGAAAAAGTTGTTAATACTTAAGCTACTATGAATTAAAATATTTGCTACCACGTCGTCGAGAAAATCCTACAGCGAGAACTGAAACGGATAACGAGATGCTAAGATCACCTCGGGAATGGATGTTATAAAATACAGAACTCCTCAGCGAGAGATCGTTTATTTTCTGTCAACATTACCATATAAAGCCATGCATGAAACTTAACAACCAAATAAAAATTTCAAATTTCATTATTTAGTTTGCATCGTATACTTTACGCTAACGATGAAGTTAATGTAATTAAATTCAATCAATCAATTCCGCAATAGAATTTATCTCCACTTAATAATGAAACTGAGGAGTAAATCAAAGACTTTAACGGATATTTCAAGGTGATTATCGCAGGCATAATTTGATTGATGGACCGTCAAGTAAGAGAATGCCTTTTTCATCGGCCGCGGCTGAACGGCCCATGCTCTCAACACCTGAAGTTCAGGCCACCACTCCCAAGGCTGACCTTGGACTTCATTTTGCATATACCCGCCCGGCGTATCTGAAACCAAGCGGTAGAGCAAGGTCAATCATCATTTATAATATTCCATTGCGATACAATGCAGATGTTATTTTCATGAATACCTGAAAATATATTCTGCAATTTATGTTATTCGTCGGCTGTTGATCAAAAACATAGGGTTTCCTAAGTCATACTCTATTGAAAGTGCATTTGTAAATCCAAATAATTACACAGGTTCTTAAAGCTTAGCTAGTTCATGGATACAAACACGGTTACTTCCTTCAAAAACTATACGTTGTTTGGATAAGAAAACTACATAAGTTTATTCATAACATAACCTTCAAAAACAAAAATGAAGCGTTGACAGCTTAGCTGACTTCTTCCGGAGTTGTTGGAAAATTACTATAGTAGTTGAAGTCAAAATACGTTACTTGAGTGAAAATAGGGTTACAATCGATTCAAACTACTGGAATGAGAGTAGCATAAAAAATTACTATTTTACATTCCTCTAGAAGTATTCAACTGAATATAATATATATATGATGCGAAAGTATTTTCAAACAAATATCGACAAAATTATTAATATCAGTGATTGTTACGAATTTCATAGTCGCGGTGGAATTGAGTGAAGGAGAGGTCTTTAAACAACAACTTCAAAACAAAACAGAAATAGAAAGAATTCAAAGAAGTGGGATGACTTTCCTTTTGCTATTGATGCAAAATATATTCTTAAATTAAAAAAAGATTCGCTTTTCCTTTATCAGTTCACTTTGAAACCCATTAAATAAGTTAAAAGGATTAGACATTGATTTGAGGTTCTCCAAAAGTTACCAAAACATAATCTGCCGTGGTGTTAAAGGTATATTTGGGATAAAATTACCAGGGATTCTACCGTACAGGTCGCAGGAAGAATAAACATGTTTGTATCCTTAATCCTTACATTAAAGATAACAGATAAAATGAATTAGCCACTAAGTAATAACCAATTTTTCACAGGCCGACAAATATTGGTAAAATGTTTTATCAATGATTTCTAGTTCAATTACAATATTCAATCAACTCCAACTTTGCAAAACAGAGTCTACCAATCAAAATGAAAAGAAGGTTAAAGGAAGGAAGAGCCTGAGACGTGTGACAGCAAAAACATAAGCAAATACTAAATGCCGAAGACAAAAAATAGAAACCAAAGACTTATGTTTGCATCTCAAAGACTCTGATGAAAATAACTGAGTCTGCGATTGAAGCGTGGGTGAACTTGCAGATATTAACCCGGTTGAAAACCAGAGACAAGGTGGTCCATCCATGTGGTACACCATGGATATTTAATATTTGCAATAACGTTTAAAGATATGCGACTCCTTAGAAACCTAGCAATGCCATAGCGCGTCCTGGAAAAATCAAAGGAATACATATATTCACTGTGAATGATGCAATATATTAATCGTGCGAAAGAAAAAAATCTGTGCTTAAAAAAAGTGTAAATGGTAGCAGCATCTTACAGAGTGAAAATCATGAGGTTTCGCGAAGAGGAAAATATTTTTTGTCGTTATGAATGCGGTCATCCGCGGAGAAATAAAAAAGAACTCCGAATGAATTGACAGTGTGACGAATGATTGCACTCAGAATTGGTTGCGCTTTCGAGGCCGCGCCCGATGACAGTTTCACGCAACAAGCCTTATCAAGGTTCAACACGAAAATGCACGCTAAAGGTCAACGTGAGGCACAGGATAAAATATTTATTCCTTTAGTAGATTCAAATTTTGTATACACTAACATTTCCAATAGTGTCTGATGGATACTAAGTCCGAACGAAGACATAAGTCCGAACTTCGGAATTCCGCTAAAACAGGGAAGGCGTAACTCTGTCGAGAGAATGAGTGTGTTCAGTCACATTTCCGCTACTTAACCCTTTGTAGTCCAAGTAAACTTACACTGACTTCAATATTATGCTATAGGTTTAATTAAAAAGTTTATTATTTGAAATTTATCTATGTGTGACCTCTCTTGACACATTTCCCTTGCAAAATCCCCTTATAAAACCTTGTGATGTTGAGCTCAACTATTCGTTGAACCTAATGCTTGCACTAAGCTGGATGAGCCAGCCTCAACCGCAAAGGGTTAGTACTTATTGAACACATAAAATCGAGGAGTAGGGTATGCTATCACATTCTACATTCGCCATAGATAATAATATAAATAATTTAAATGGACGATTCATTAAACTATGCCATAATAATTGAAAAAATAAATAAATGCAGAATGTTTTTTTTTTTAGGATAAAATATGGATTGAAAAGAAAAATAACGAAGAAAAAAAATAAAAATAAACATATCAAGTGAAAACAGCAATGATCAATGCGTCCCTAAGTGAAACCTCAAATATCATAGGAAAATAGGAAAAGAACATTGAGAATAAATTAACACGAACTCTCCCATATTCATATCGGAACGACCTTGAGAACCAACAAGGATAAATTGTAATCTAATAACTATTCAAGACGTGAATGGGGGAATGAACGCACCTAATTATATGGCTGAACAGCCTTGAGTTTCGCTGGATACATCGCTCCACACCATAAGGTTATTTTAATTACAAAGCTGTTGCTGCTTAAGACATCGGAGTAAATGGAGTGATGAAAGCGAAATTAATTATTTTTTTAATTAATCATGATTTCAACTTTTATGTCTGCCTTCCGGTTTATTAATGCATCACCGCTAATTAGCTGAACGATGGTGCCGCAATTGCTGAGAAAACGGAATCTTTCCCATCTCAAGACCGCTTAAGGGAAATTCTTCAGAGAAACCTAATTACAAAATTAAAAAAATACATTAATAAAAATTTTATAAGAATATTTACAATGAAACACATCCCATGTAGAATAAGTATAGCTTCAGCATCACACGACAAAAGATTTCACCAGTTCATTTATCACCAAAAACAACCCAGCTAAAATCTGCGTCATCTCACCTCTTATCAATAAAGGTCATAAAACAAGAGCCCACTAAGTAATGGCCATAATTGTAATGTAGAACATAGAACCCCAAATCTCATTAGACTCGGCTTGAGATTTAAAAATATAAGAATAGATTGGAAACTGAATCGATCAAAACCATCATTCATTGCTGTTACACAAAAATATGACGAAATATCTTTTTAAAAATGATGCTGTATAATGACATTTTTATGCGAATGTAACTTCATCATATATGAACTCCGCGAGTATTTGATTTTGTCGTGAGCTTAAGCTACCAAATTGAAAATTGTCAAAATAATGATATACGATTAGTTGAAATAAATGTCCAGTTCACTCATAGAGGCGTTGCCTGACGGATCTGTAATGACCAATGGAAAATATTGAAATAAATTATACACAGTATAATTTAATATTTAGGTTTCCAACTTTTTTCTTCTTTTAGAGCGAGGATAGTTTCAGTAAAATTCAACGAGACCGATTTATTTACTCCACAAAATTATTGTAGAAGAAAGGATATATCGTAAAGTGGATAGCCACCCCCCCCCCCCCACTACTCGGGTTATTTGAATTATCTACATTTTCACTTTGAATTTTTAAACACAATTGGTTTTCAGGCTCTATTAATATCACATTAAATATGTAAATGCTGTAAACACTTTATAATTTCATGCTGATGTTTAAGTCTCGACCCTTATTACTAAAGTATTTGTATTTATTTTAAAATATACCCAGAGAGAATCCCTATTACCTCTCATGTCATTTTTAAGGGAGGGGCGCCGCAATATCTTTCGCTTACACTAAAATAATGTCTAAAACCGTCCCTGAGAATGCCATTAATTAATCGCTGATTAATCTGAGGTTTGTTTATCCCCGCATATCCAATTTGGTTCCCATGCATGAGTGAGAGATCTGTTTGAACACTACTATAAAAACGCGTATCTTGAAATGAAATAGGGATAGCTAAGATGCATATTAAATTTCTCCCGTGAAAATAGCCCTAGGCGTGATTTTTTTCTTCAAACGTTTGTAAGAGTACATACGCATTACCTTTCACGTGCACTGCCTTCACATTACGTTGTTTGCTTTCCGTTCATATTTAAACAGATTTCACCGCAGTTGACTCTGTCCTTTCGATTCATTCCGTAGCATTGGAAAATTATTGCTTGGATTGGGCGTGACAGACGAGTACCTACTTTTCCTGAGTTCACGCTGTCTCTTGCGCGCATTCCGTAATATGATTGACAAGAGCCACGGCTGGATTTCACGAGACATTAAACACTAACCAAGCCAGAGGTTCAATGCTCGATGTCGAAATTGCAGGAATATCACTATGGAAATATTTAGTCTTCCTTGACGTCAAAGTTTTGAAGGGCACTTGCAGGGAAGGTTGGTGGCCCAGAGGGTAGAGCGTTGCACTACTTATCGCGGAGTCACGAGTTCAAAGCAGGGATGTGATCCGGTACGAAACTTTACGTTTAGTGCCCGGTCCGAAAAGGCACGAAACGATTTCGTGCGTTTTTGATCTGAATTCGAATTTCGATTCGAATTCGTGCCGAATTACGATCGAATCTGCTTATTCGTATAATATATCTAGCTCCAGCTTGCTAACTCATTTGAGTGGCCAATGACCTTTCCTTTTCTTTCCCTCCATTCCGTCTTTCCTAGAATTTTTGTAGATAAATGTTATTCCTCTCCAGCCTCCCTTCGCCTTTGAGTGAGTGAGATGTAAGATCCGAAACTATATTGCACTATATGGCACGAAACTATGGTGCCTTTTCGGATCGGCAGTTTTTTCCGTAAAGTGCCATTTCGGATTTGAGGAGGTTTCGTGCCATCCCATTTCGTGAAATTTCGGTTTAGTGCCTTTTCGGTTTAGTGCCTTAAAGTGGCAGCGGTCCGAAACTTATGAAATTTGGTGCTTTAAAGTGCTTTTTCATTTCGGATCACATCCCTGGTTCAAAGCCGAGGTAACTCTTTTGAAATAAATAAACAAGATGATGACGAGTTTTTAATGTACGGTAAAAGCCTTAAATGTGCGAGGCAATCCCAAAGCTAAGAAGTTGAGTTTGAGATGGTAGAAATCTAGAGTACCGATTAGGATGTTTCAAATTCAAATCCGGGTAAGCTCTTTTATAAATAAAATAGACCAAATATTTCGTAACGAGTGATAAACATACTGTGATGTACGGTAATAGCCTTGTCGAGGAGAGGCAACCTTAGGGTAGCACACCTAAGAGTGTGAGAAGGCACGTGAGGTCCTCAGAATGAAATACAGCTCTTTAAATGCTATTATCTAACTATCTGCTGTGAGAAACCATGAAATCTACCACAGGTGGAACGGTTATGTGAGACTACGTCACCGAAAATGATATAAGAATAGACGACAACTTGAAATCAAGGGGATTTTTCTAATTGAATGAGCCACTTACATAAAATGTACTCTTCATCGCAATCCGCATAGGCTAACCGATTTCAATCAACCACAGTTTTAATATCAGAATATTATAACAGAATTTCAAATGGCTGTGAATCATTCCGAGGTGAACTTCAATTCTTGTCAACTGAAACAACCAGGTGGGTTCAAATCAAGATATTGGTGCATCTTGGTTAACTTCAAGTATACTCGAGAAATAAATTAATTCCGGATAGTACCTACATTTATCATAAGAACTTGAGGATTTTTATGTAGTATTTCATACTGAATTGTGCAATTTTATTGATAATTATCTAATCACCGAGAAAAATGCTAAAATCAGGCTTTAGAAATAACAAATATCATCAACAATTAAAAAGATACCACTCAAAATGGTTTTGTTTAAAATTCATAAAATCTTTGAAGTGATACGTATGGATTGAAAATTTGGCTGCATCATCTAAGTTAGATATACTGGTATCCACCAAACATCCACGTGTTCATACTTGGCCACAAAATTTAGCCGATAGGTAGGTAGATAGGTAGGGAGGTGAAGGTAGATGGGTATGTATGATGGGTAGATGTAATAGATACGTAGATGAAGGACTTCTCTCTGCAACAAACTATATGCTTTGATGATAAGAAAATATGTCCAAATTGCACCCGTAACAAACAGTATGAAGTTAATTAAATTTTGAAGTAGTGAAAATTATATACATCCATGAAAAAATAAAATAACTAAGTTCTAATTCAAAGGCATTCACTTAGTATTTGCATTCAACTCTAAGCATGGATACTGTCTAATCCAACTTAGGCAGCTTACTGCCATATTTTTCATAAGAGTACAACAGAGATACTTAAAAAAAACGCTGAGAAACGCAACAGCTCACTCAGGTTCCCATACATCCTAAATGCTTTTTATTGCAAAAAATACGATTTTGCATTTGACTGGCACTACTTATCATCTGTAAATTACCTGTACAGATGTTACATAATTCATTTCCTGTAATTTTAGCTCAAATTAAACAGATAAGTCTACTATCAATAAATAAATGATGTACCGTGAATCTTTAGTAATCTAAACTTATCAAAACACATAATGAAAAACCAATAATGAAATCTGCCGAGAAAAATACCATTTGGGGATTCGGATCTCAACTTAGATCCCTAAATCTTGCGTGGGTGCAATTTGGATCAGCGGGTCCATTGTACGCGTGGATTTGGTACCTCGTGGACCTATCGGTACAATTAATACGTAAAAGTCACCCTTCGAAACGAATATAGTATGGATATGGTATTTTAAAGAGAGACGACCGACATATTAGGTCATTTGCGCCATGAAGGAAGGGTAAATAAGGAAGGGTGGAGAGAAACCCGGCATCGGCATTAGCCTGCTCTTAACGAAAGGCGCCTAGGGGGCATTAGCCTGCTCTTAACGAAAGGCGCCTAGGGGGCCACGGCTAAACGTCCCATCCTACGGACGGAGTGTTGCGCTTGAAATATCCTCAATTGGGTATCGAAGTATCCACCATTCAAGCAGGGATCGGGCAGGCAATGAATAATTCTCTGCCACCGCCGGGATTTGAACCCGAGCCCACGGGGTTGGAAGCCAACACACTAGCCACCACACCAACCCGATCCCCACGAAACGAATGTATCCTTCGTTTGCCAACCATCGCACCCTAACACATAACTGCATACAAAATTATATTTTAACTACTGCTTCTAACTATTTGGAGTATAAATATTCAATACTCAAAGAATAAACTTCTCGGGAAGGTAAAGACTAATTTTATCCCTAGGTACCGGAAACGTCTCACGGAGGGTTTCTACTTACTAACCACTTGTCCATAACGTAAAATGGCGTTCTACCTTTTACAGGCACAGGCTCCACCCGCACTGCATCAAGGAACGGACGAATGGCGTAGGTATTTACTTCCTCCTCTTTCAAAGAAAAAATAAAAATAAATCGGCAACCAGTTTTAGAGTTTTGGCCACAGCCCATAAAGCGCCGGAGTGAACTCTACGCTCCGACTTATAGGAGAGACGTGAGTAAAAACACGAACGAACGAGCAGTAAGTACACTTATTCCATATTTTAGCAACGTGGCGTTTTTAAATTCTCGAATATTTCGACCCTAACGCCCATCACTACTTACAAAAGAAATATGTCGAATGCAATTACAAAATTTAAAATAAAACCACAGCAATAAAATGTTTACCATTTATAACAGATAATTTATTTAAACTTAATTTGGAGATTTTATTTATAAATCTTACAATGCCATCCAATGTTTGGAAAAATTTTGATTGTTACATTTCCATTTTGTTTAATTTTTGGACGTTTGATTATGTTTTCGCAAAAGGAATTGAAAACATAACACATTCACCCCTACCCTTGTTTACTTAGTAAGAAAATTATGCGATTTTAATTCTTTAAAACTCTTTTCTTATAGGTATCATTAATAAGTATCCACAAAAGGAAGCGGCACGTAATTCGTTTTCGTTCATCCATTCATTTTTTTAACCAAGGAGGAAGTCCATACCGCACGCAATGCGTTCGTTTCTTGATACGGTTTGAGAGTACGGCGTGCCGCATAAAGGCAGATTACCGTTTTACGTTCGGGACAAGTGGTTGGAAAGCTTGAGAAATACACTCACCGGTAAAACGTTTCTGGTCAACCCATTTCTCAAAGGTAAAATTAGATTTCGCGCTCTTTCAGAGCTGCTTCCCCATCGCATCGGAATGAATCGACGGCAGAAAGCGAGAGGAAGCGAGCTGAAAGCGATGCGGGCTTGGCAAAGGTTCTCCGGGAACAGAGAGAGGGAGAGAGAGTCGTACCCTGACCACGCATTACTACACGTCTCGCCTCGCTTCAAACATGGAGACTCCCCCACTTTCCTCCCCTCGCCACTCCCACTAATCTATGGGTGGATTGAGGGGAATGGGATTACCCCGAAGCCCCACTGATCCCCTTTAAGGACCTTTTCAGCTCATATGTGGAGTGATTCAACCCCAACGGGAAATCTCCACGTTTTCACACGCGAGAATCTGAAATGAATAAATCAAAAGGCTTGAGCTAACTTTGTCAAACTAGTTCGAGCTATCGCAAAAGGACGAGGGCCCAAAGCTAACTTTGTCTAAGTTGTTTATCTAACTAGTTCTCATCGCAAAAGGCAAAGGACTCAAAATAGGAAAAGACGAATTATATCATAAATTAAAAAACAATCGACTTAAGACGTATTCAAAATCATTTTTAAGAGGTAATAATGTTTCCTAGCTAAATACTTAGCTCATTCATAACCCAAAACAAGTATCAAGCCAAAACAGCTTAAAATACGAATTTTCACTCAGTGGAAACAATATGTAGAAACATATTTCAGTGTAGAATTTCCCTACTATTTTCCCATTTATTCTTAAAATATAAAAATAAGACAGAAAAATAAATAAATAGCGTAAACCCAAGAAGGACCTTCCTTTTCATTTATTCAATTCAAAGATCTAAGCGGTGCCTCGAAATTTTATGCAAATGAAGATAACGTGTTCAAGAACAAACTGCTGATTACCCTACGTGAATGAATGAATTTCAAGCTGGTTACACATGTATTCAACTAAATACCAATTAAAATTATTTACGTAAGCAAACTCGAATCCGAATGGATACTTCTTAAAAACGAGAGGAAATAATCGCAGGAAATGCAGTCTTCGTCAATGAACGATTGTCGTTACAAATTATTGCCTTTTCCTTTTCCATAACAAAATTGAGAACATGGAACAAAGTTTAACTAATAAGCATAGAATTTTGGAGGTAACAGACAACATTTTGCAAAAATAGCAATGAATATCATAGGCTATTGACAAAGGTGGATCTGTCACAATATTACTAGATATTTCAATATCTGTTTCTTGACCAAACATGTGCTTTGAATGAACCACATGCAGAAGCCATGAAACAACGAAACGTGTAGCAGTCGTGGTATTTGCAGTATCATGTAAATAGTTTTGCTTGGGAAACGGTATAAATTTGATGAAGATGCGTAGGATGATAACTTTATAAGAATAAGAGGCGAGGCTCCAAATAAAAATTATGATTTCACATTAAAGTCCACCACATCAAGTATTACTAACTATTTAAGTCTAATTGGAAGTCAGAAATTAAAATTAAAATTTTAAGCATATGAAGTATATTTTGAAAGGGTTTTGGAGATGAAATATCCACATTTCAATCCCCATTTCCGAGGGTACATAGCTAGAGCACATGAAAAGGGGGTTGATAACTCTGCGCGAAATTTTACGACAACCCTTGAATTTCCTTCCATTGTCTTCGAATTCCTCGTCACCATTTTCCTTACCTGTACGCATTTAATAGCATATCATCCGTGAGAATTTTAAAAAAGAGGGGAAAAAATTCACAAAGATGTTTTTCTTCCTCTAACCAAGAGTTTCCTCCAAAAAACAAAGTAAATTACTTTTCCATGAATAAAAAATTTAGCCTTTTAATTATAGTTATTGACTGTCACTCAAAAACTGGGCAGCAGCTATGACTTGTTCATAATCAATATAACATTCTTATTGGAAATTCTATGTCGATGGCCCAAGTTTTATTAATTTATAATTGAAGAAATACCTGTCGTCGTAGATTTTTTTAGAGTGTTTTGTGTGTCTAAATGAACAAGGGAAAGACGTTTAAAGCATATCGAGTCTACTACTGCAGTTCCCTTTCCCAAAAGACGGAAAAACTCAATTTTTGGTGCCGTTAATTATAATTTTTTTAGACAAACAGTTTGGCAAGTCAGGATTGCACGGAAATCGATTCTCTGCAACAAAATGCATACCCCTTTATGGTCCTTTTATATTGCACTTCCAAGAGGAAGAGAAAGGGCTGAGATGACTGGACTAAATCCGTATTATCAATTTCTCCGCCCATATTTCATTTCAAAATCTTATCATTCTTATAAGAAAAACGGCATATTCTGCGACTCACAGCTGCCACATTATTTCATCGAACAATCTAAAGCCTGGGCCGGTTTATTTCGTAATTAGGCGTGGAATTAAACCAAGTCTTGCTTTCATTACGTAGCGTACAAAAGATTTCCAGAGAGTAATGCCAGAGACAGGTTTCTTATATCCACAACATTTCCCTTTCGGGCCGTAACAAAGCTCCCCCGTGACACATATACTTCCCTACGAGAGGGAAATCCCTTCTCACACCCATCCCCCACTCGCTGAACTGCCTTCGCGTTACGAGGGAGAGCGTTAACCCCAGCGGAGACGAGAGCGACATGTCCGGTTCTTACTCACCCGCGCCTTCATGCACTCCGTAGCGAACGTCCCCAACACCGACCGCGGAAAGGAGAGGTCGGCGGGGGTGTATAACTTAAAGGCTGAAGGAAGGAGGAGTGTTACAGGGTGAGATAGGAGTGGGGTGTCGACGGAAATCAAGCGGATAGCATCTGTTGGTGGCCACGAAGGGGAGGGGGCTTTCCGGGTTACAGCCCAACGTTGAGCTTTTAAAATAGGCTCTTTCATCCAATTTATGTACCCTATTTTGACGAATACTCGCAACAAAATTCCTGTTTTTGAGTCTAAAAAATTACGTTTTCAACATCAAAAAACCCTAAATTTTCCCGCACCCCAGCCCAATGTAATGGGGCGTTTTCATGCACTCCGCAAGGACCCGGAGATATACTATTCTTTATATCACGTACGAGTATTTAGTATTTATTAAAATAAAGTTTACTAAAAAATTGTCTATTTTAATTAGCACTCTAACAAAATTACTGTTTTTGAGTCGTAAAAATCACGTTTTCAGCATCCAAAATCGCAAATTTTCCCGGACCATCTTTTTAATAGGGTGTTTTCCATAAACCCCCGGAAGGACCCTGAAATATCCAGTAAACCCTACCCCCCATTTCAAAATCCTAGCTACGCTATTGGTATCTGTATGTATGACGGAAAGGTGTACTTGTGTGCGCGTGTGAAGAAGAGAAGAAGGCTAGCTCGCAGAGGAGAAACTGGAAGCAGTAGGTTGGTCTCTTTTTATGCGGCGCAACCGCACCCAACGAACGGGAGATAGATAGCCCCTCTCCACCCTCCCGTTGCCCCACCTGGCGTAAGTCTCCAGCCCCCTTCCGCAAGCGCAAATTGCATTCCCAACTAGGAGGGTGTGAGGGGTGATCGTTGACAGTCTGGTCCGGTGGAATGGGTGTGACTGTCTGGGATGCTCTCGTAAGACTGACTGAATTACGTTTCTTTTTTGAGAGACGGGAAGTGAGAAAATGAAAGTTATTATTTTAATAGTGGGTGGGGGAGAGATCTGAGAGTGAGAGAGAGAAGTCTATCCCTAGGGGGAGGTTGTCTAGGCGCCGAAAGGGGGTATAAAAACGGCGGACTACCTCTGGCAGATAGTCAGTCGTCTCCGAGTCAATTCTGGTGAATTAGTGGATCCGCAGCACCCACACGATACCAACATGAAAGTCCAGGTGAGTTGCTGGGGATACCAGATTGGGGGATGGGTTTGTCCAATTTACTCAAAGGATTACTGCGAAACAAATGTATTTCACGGGATTATATTTTCTTCGGTTTTTATCATTGAAATTCTAACGCAACTGAGGGTTCTAAATTTATAAGGGCCATAAAAAAGTTACATGGGGCAAAAAATTAATACACTAAGTAAGGTGAGACTTGCAAATCGCTAATAATCTTAACTTCAAAACAATCGCAATTTGGTTGAAAACTACTAGCAGCGAAAAATGTCAAAGGCTTACTATAAGGAAGAAACGAGTGCCATCGATAAAATGTCCACATATTTACAAAGATCTTTTGATTACGTTTTATTGAGCCACCGATACTTCCTAAAAATATATAGGAATTTAACATACAGTTTTCAAAAGGGAATAAAATTCACCATCGATAAATACTCTATCCTATACGGAACCACAGGGGGAAAGGCTAAGAAGGTAGCTTTCATCGATAGTTAATTTACTTGCCCGATAAGTAAGTAAACTCACTTAACTCATTTTATGTGATTTGTACCTTGAGTGTTTAACTTTTTCAGTCCCATACTTGATAGCCAGGCCCACACAAACGGATCCCTCTAAGGTTTTGCGTCGAGAAAATTATTAGAAGTAACAAAAATAAAATAGAAAATATCACATTCAATACTGTCAATTCCATTCTTAAGACAATATCCTAAGGCTGGATCTATGATGAATTCATTGCTTATATCGTCAACCATCGAATACTAATCAGATATAAATGCAAGAACTTGCAAGAAAAATTTCAATCAATAGCATGAAATATCAAAATTCAATATTTTCTCAATAAATTCCTACTAAATTCTTGCATAGATTCCTGCTCTTAAATCAACCAAGCATTGGTGAAGGCATTAATATAATGCTAAAAAAATGAGTAAAATATTTATGAATCCGAAAGATATGCAAAGACGGAGTTGGTATGTCAATCGTTAAAATTCCAATGCTGTCGTCTATTCCCTATGTTTATTTTTGCAAGCGCCTAACAAATTATATAATTATAACTCTTAACTGAATATCTAATTTTGAGAGCCAACGGAAAAACTATTACCTTCACGTAGAAAAAAATTACCAAAAAAAGTCGTTGTAAAGTAGCTAGCGCCTAAATTTATTCTCTCTTTCGTAATTTCGAATGACATATATTAAATGCTATTTTTGTAAGCAAAAAAACTCGTCTGATAGGATTTCCTTACTTACGAGATTAAGTACGAAAGTAAAATTCGTAGAGTTTTTATTTAGCAATAAAGGCCTTCGAGGGGGATTGAATACATATTTAAATTACGCTGAGGCTGCATAGCAAATACCTGAATGCAATAAAGCGTAAAAATATTTCTACATTCTAATTGCTCAGCACCTATGTTATCTAGCTGGATCCAACTATGCATAAAAATCCAGTTATCTTCCCGTGCAAAAGACTATCCTTTAATTTTATCTACCAAGATATTCCATCTTAACTCCCAAAGAACATTATTTTCATACTTTGAAGGCTTTCACACCCTGAAGGATTTGAAAAATAAATCGTTTTACTATATTTGACGTAAAAGCAGACTCAAGTGTAATAACATCACGTTGATAGCATGAAATACCGGACGAAGAGATTGATAAGTTCCCAAATAAGGTCAATATTGAGAACATTTACCACAAAGACAGCATGACCATCGTTCCCACAGTATCGGTAAATTACGAAGATAACAGCTGGATTCACAGTTTTGAAATTCATTTGTTCTCGTCATGACGTAAATAATAATATAGACAGAAATCTCTAGTCTCAATATCGGATATTAAGATATTAAGTCCTAAGTTTAAGTGAAAAAGGAAGCACTATAAATTAAGTTCAATTTTGTACTTAGTGACATTAGAAAATTATTTTCGAAAAGAAAAAGAAATTTCTGAAATTTCTCTCTTACAGGGCATTAAAAATGAAAGCCAAAGCACACACCATAATAATCTCAATCAAATCTAAGTTTCTTTAATGACACTAATGAATTAAATACTCGGATAGGAAAATTGGAAAGTCATAGGAAAGTAACGTACTAAATAACCTCCCAGTAAAACAACGTATACTTCGGGAAAGCAATAATTACTATGATAAGGTTTAACATGTTAATATTAAATAATAACCAACGTGCGCTTGGTATTTCAATGTCGACTTTAAGGAAGCGAGAAAATGATGAAAAAATTGCTTCACACGCGTTTTTATTTTACGAAGTAATTATATATTTTCCCTAAATCAATATAATAAAGGTTTATTTAGCATTAATTGAAATACAACCTAATCAAATTCCCAGTTGAGGTTAGTTTCCTCAATTAATTTTGATAATCCTCGAACTCACAGAGTTTTGCGCGACATTTCGATGATTCTGAAGAAGGGTATGAAGAAGGTACACGAGATGTTTTCGCATAAATTCACGTACCTCCATAGCCGTAAACAAGATATTTTCATAAAAATAGAGGTATTAGAGTGAAATAGACACAGCAAAGACTTTTTATGGCCATAAAGAAGGACACAGACCTCCAACTTCATGTGTCAATTATGGAAGGAGACTTTCAAAGCAAAAAGAAACATAAGTGAATGGTGAAAAGTAAGCCCTCGCAATGAAGAATGCCTGGATAAATAATAGGAAAATATTTTTGGATGATAGGGCAATCACATATATTACAACAGAAAGGGCTTTTTCTGTCATTGCGCATATGCTCCGTTTATGTTGCACCCGCAGTGATAAATGAGATATTATTTTAAACGATGAATCACCGCCTCTAAAAATACAATATGAATCTCAAATTTCACTATTTACCCATTAATTTGACTTAAATTTTTCGATTTTTCCATGTCGATTACTCGCTCGCGGTATATCGACTCCACGCATTTTTTTATTCGGAACAAGTACATAGAAAGTTTATGGTACACCTTCTTCTCTGTTTTAAACCCAATTACACCGTTCCCTTAGCATATTTACTTATTCCTTGATAGCGAGAGCGTGCAAAAGTTTTGCACGGGTAACTTAGTCAAGAATACTTATCTAAAATTGGCATCAAAGTTTAAAATTAATCTTAACGATAAAAATGTTTTTATTCGCGAATGAAGCTAGTGAAATGTACTCTTCAATGGAAATAAGTTAAACATTTCCTCACCTCAATTTTCATAGATCGATTAAAAAACTGCCATTTAAAGTTAAACTGAGATTGGGAAAGTTTCAGCTCAATTTGATTAAATGATAACTTGATCCTGATTCAGGTCGAGCCTGATTTTGTGGCAACATCAGTTAGTCACAAGGAACTTTACCGAATACCTTCATCGCAGTCAATATAATACCAATGGATTGATAAAACGAATTTAACAAATAACTATTAAAATCACGTATTTGTTCGAGATAAAATGAAGAAACTAATGGAAACTAAGTGAATAAAAACAGGGAAAGAATTTGACTTAAGGCGTTGAAATTTCATCCGGGAAAGGACTCTGTTTCTAATTTCGAACATGTATATTTTCATCTGTATAATGTAAACGTGCCAGTGTAAGTAAAGTGTAAATGACCAGTGCAGAGAGACTTTCTTAGTGCAGTGTAGTTAAGTGCAGTGCAGACTTTCTTCTTAATCTTCTTCTCTTTCTTCAAATTAAAAGGTGGGTTTAGGCTTAATTTTTCAATTTATTTTAATACTTTCTTATTTATAATTCGATTAAAACGTAGTTTTTCATATCATTTTTATCTATTGTAATATTAATGCTGAATTCGATTCTTTTACATTCACTCAACGCCGAATAGTTGTAAATAGCTCTAATCGTTAAAATTCATCTTTAAGCTGAGCGATTAATACAAATATCAAGAGTCAAAAATGGCGGTTCATACTACATTTGATGAACTAAAAATAGCGTAAAAATGCGTATTGTGCTGCTTTTGATCCCTATACAAATATTTAAGCCGATAGCTATTCAAAAAGTGGGTTAAATCAATGGCTTATCCCGTAAGAGCGAACAAATAAACACACAAGAAAGTTACTTTTAAAAACATAGTAAAAATTATCTTCTCCTTCATCATAATACGTTCTTCAATCGTTTTATAACTTTTATTATGCGTCTTAAACGAGCATGTGATAATTTGATAATTTTCAAAGCAATGACGAAATGTTTTAAATCAATGACGCATAGTGTATTGTATTACTGTGAATAAATAGTGAATTTAAACGGCTTGTATAATGCCAACCGCAAAATTTCTTCAAAAATTTAATATAACATTAGCTGAAATGATTATTGAAATTGAAAAATGCTTCGGAAATGACCACTTTTAACCTCTCATCTTTCAATTAATTAACTGCGGCTCATAGTAACATTTCCAATCCCTGATCTTCACCACGTTAACAATAAAAGTACAATAAGGGTTTTGATTGCTCCTTTGCTCCCATCGGTAAAAATTAAGTTTGAAAGTGATTATATGAGGGTTTACATGCTTCTAAATATTTTAATCCTAGTACTGGATTGAAAAATAATCAGTACGTCGAACAGGGCACCAGGAAATAGCGGGAGTAATGCATGACCGGTGAAATTCTGCTGTATCATTCCTTACAGATTACGATGAACTGTGGATCCATTTGGGTTCCGATTACCACAATATTCAAGGTCCTCCACCGCAAATATGTGAAAGTAGCGCGATGGCAGACCATGGAATATAAGGAACTTCAGGCCATTATCCCTAAGAATGTTCACCAGTAGTTCCTCTGTAGCACCGGTTGAAAACTGAAAACAATTTCCCGTTAACAGATTGATAATAATATTTGCATCCGTGAAGTCTATAAAAATAGGAATACTTACTACATACTTCAGCCTCGTTAGAAGATGAAAATACAGGGCGTTGAGTCGACAATCATTTCATACCTGCGAGGCGCATTTTTGATTTGGAATGGCCGCAGGGGATGCAAGTACGTAAATCTATATAAGATATTATCATTAAAAAAATTTTAGAGTCACATGAAGAAATAGGCTCAAAAAGAATCAATTCTATTCATTCTATGAAATAGAATGTTGCATGAATAAAAAGTTGTATTCTATGAAATAGAATGAATATCAACTATTTGTTTTGAATGCCGCATGAAATTTTTTCGTTGGTAACGTTCCTTAGCTTCAGCCACGATTCAATCATCAATACAACCCTTTAATTTAATGAGAAATTAAAAATCTGGTTTATTTGAATTTAAAGTTGTATTTTGTGAAGTTTTGAAAAGACTTGTCACACCATTCTAACATTTTCCTCTCGATACGGTCAACTTCCAAAAGACTTAATTGATTCACTCCATAATTTCTACTGATAAGGTTATTAGCACGCCATTTAGAGTAATTTTGGTTCATAATATGTAACCATACGGTAATCAACAGAGTTAATATTTCAATTTGTTTTTCAAAATTAGCAATAAAACTTATAATTCAGTAATTATGTTATTTAAATGGCTGAGATACATCGCGATATAACCTTCTTGATATTAATGGGACTTTCATTAGAGAATAAAGTAGAGCCAATAAATCATTTGTCCAGCAAGGACTTCCGGGACACATTAGCAAACGCGTAAGGAAGAATAGAGTTCTGAAAATGAAACGTTTCAGATAATAGGCATTTTAGGGGTAATAGAAAAGCAGTGTGAACAAAAGCCTTTCTACTATCTCAAAAAAAAGCTGCAGTGGAATCTGCTACGGAGAAACATATACTGAGAAGAAAGCGTCAAGTAAACGAAGGCATTCGATAGAAAAAAGTACATACTGAAGAAGAAAATAAAAATGGGTTCAGCAGGTTTAAAATAGGTACAAATATGGTGGAGAATGAAGGAAAACGAACGAAGATTTGTATGACATAGTGGTTGCGCAAGGCAAAAACGTAATTGATAAAAATGGATGTTTTTTTTCAATCCCAATGCTGTAACGGGGAGAAGTTAAAACAAGACAGGAGTCCGCGGATAGCAAAAAGGGAAAGGAGGTCTGTGTATTCAGTTAAGTGGGAAGCACATTTAGGGTTGTAAAACCTTACCGTTCGAAGGTAAATATAGATTGTACATTTATAATGTGCAAAGGTCATTCTGCTAAAATTTTAAATACCTCTCACATTTGATAAAATGATACAAATATTTATGAATTTAAGCCTGATTTGATATTATTTCATCTAATTTAATATTATTTAATATCTTTTCTGAATTTCTATAAAAATCTGAATGACAAAGCACCGTTTCACAGTTTCACACGATGCCATACGCCCGGTCTACATTCACAGTTCATTAATCAGTCTTAACTGACTATTAGAGATTATTCACGCAAACAAATTCTTGGGGACGGCAGTTTGGACGTGATGGATGTTTGAGAACCTTGTAAAAAAAACGGGATGGACTGTTAACTTTGGCATATATTGCCGCGAGGTAAATTCGTAGCAAATCAATTGGCTTGATCTCATTACTTTCGCACGATAACCAATCTTCGACCACGAGAATGAGAAAAAAATATCCAGCAATATTTCTACCCATTGGGAATTCAAAAACTCAAGAGAATTACAAGCCAATATTCCTGACGGCGAAGTCGATGCTTGCATGAATCATAGTCCAGACATGATCGAACAAGTTTGACGAATATAGCCGCATGATTAGTGTCGATCACTTTGGTCAGTCTTTCTTGACCAACAAAGACTGACAACAATACTCTAATTAATCACCAGGCTGGGAAGGTGGTGAAAGATTCGTGTCATTTGAAAGATTTTCAAAATGTGCTCTTCCATTTCCATTTCATCGAGCGACGATCACAACAGTTAGGCTTTCCACGTTATACTTAAAGGGAATCGCAAATTATAATATATACGTTTTATCATTTTTTACTTCTAGAGTGGTGGATAGTTGTCCAATCCTCATATAAACGTTGATTCCTGCTATAATGTATTAGTAATTTTTACAAAAACAAACTGATATTCGGTTTTTCTATATTTAAAAAATATTAAAACCAAAATTTAAGTACATTTCGGTACTCAGTTTTGGCTCGTTTTCACATGAATACTGAAAATGAAATAAAATCACACTAGTTAAATTAAATGAAGCAATGATCAGCTCAAATAACAGCTGCATAGAGCCTTAACTTATAAATAAAAGGATGGAATTTTCCACTTTCTTTGCACCTTATTGTCGGATTTACTTTCGTTGAATGTCGCCAACGGTGAAAAAATATTTTCATAACACAATTGACGAAAAATATTTGTTTTGAATTCCGAATTTGCGAACCACCTCTCGCATGAAATCCTCGAGAGTGAAGCCGGATGAATGAAAAATATTCACCTAGATTTTTTTTTCATTTCAGGCACTCATTCTAATCGCCCTAGCCGCCTGCGCTTTGGCCGTTGAAGTCACCGACGACAAGAAGCTGGAGAAGAGAGGATACCTCGGCCTCGGCTATGGCCTGGGCCACGGATACGGAGGATATGGAGGATACGGCTATGGCATCGGCCACGGCTACGGAGGCTATGGACACGGATATGGCGGGGGATACGGTCACGGCTACGGAGGCTATGGCCACGGTTTCGGATACGGATATCCCTACTACGGTTACGGACACGGCTATGGAGGCTATGGGGGCTATGGACACGGTTATGGATTGGGATACGGACATTTTGGCTACGGACATGGATACCACGGTTAATAACATTGGCTTCGCCATCATCTCTATGAAGTACTTCAAATTACTGCACGCAGGAAAGAAGGTATATAGAAATACAAAAGCAACCACAAATACTCAAGCAAAATATTTATCTTACATGGAGCTTTGAGTGGTAACTGGTTCGAGAGACCTCATGTCAGGGGTGAGCTCATTCCTCGTCTATCCAAACCAACCATCGAAATCAATAACGGTGCTGTAAGATTTTTCACTTTCCCGGAGAACAGAACATTGAAACTTTTCTCGGGATGCCGCGCGGGTAAGATTTTTTAAGTTGCAAGATGTGGCATTCCTCTTGGAAAACCTTGCCCGCGCGGAATTCCGAGAAAATTTTAAATAATAAAGGTCCTATTTGCGGCATCTTTATATCTCATTCGTAACCTATATGAATTTCAAATCAGAGAGCTCCCTGTTGAAGAAAACACTTGCCTTACTATCCATCAGGTCATTTTCTCCAAATTAGCTAATATTCCTAACACACGATTCCAAGCACCGAAACCCTTTTGACTTAATTTGGTAAAGGTATGTGTTTCCTCTTTAACTGAAGTAGGATGATTTTTAACGTTCTTTCTATGAATAAAAATCAAAATATGGATCTATTTTTTCCCATTTCTATTTTCATATTTATTTAAAGAAATTTCAAATGAAATGCTTGAATGGGATACCTTAGAAGTATTATTTACATTTTTGCCTCTGGAGAGAACCGGATCATATTTTAGGCATCCCCTGTTTTCAACAATTAGAGCTTTATTCTCATCTTAATGACCTCAAAGCATAAAAATCTAATGATAAATCAGGCATGTTCATCCTCAACCCAATAAGTGAAATAAAGCGGAAAAATGATAAAAAACAAATTGATAATTAATTGGCAATAAGCACCAAGATTTGGATCATTATAAAATAACTATTATTAGAAAAAGCCAGAACCCGTTTATATGAAAAAATTGATTAATCATGTCAAGATGGTTGACGCAATCTCTTTAAATACGTATAAAAATGGAAATACGAAAGAAAAAAAGAACCATAGTTTAGATTTCACGTACAGGAAGAATGTTAAAAATTATCTTACTTCAGATACACTGAAAACGCATACGTTTATCAATTAAAGTCAACATAGTTTCCCAAATGCATGTAGTTTACCGAAAAGAAATTAAGCTGCAGAGCACTTTCTGTTGTTTGTCCCGAACATACTTAGTGTTCCGCGAAAGAACTTTTTACGCCTATTTCGTAGCGTCAATTGTAATCATAGTTTCATAGTGAGCAATCATCAAGTAAGTATGCTGTGCATAAATATAAAGACATTCTGTGAGATAGGCTCATTCGGTATGACATAAATTCTTTCCCCAGCGAAAAAAAAGTACAAATAAATGAGTATATTCATTTGGAGAATTTGTGACCATAATGACCAAATAGCATTTTTCTTCTTCGAACATAAACACTCAGCTCATTAAAGAAAAAAGGAAGAAGACAATCTAAGTGAAGTTACTCCGGATAAACTGCATTTCTAATGGGAGGAAAAGCTCTAGAAATCGGATTCACATATTCCATAAAGTGATATCCATGCATAAACGAAGAAAACAACTGTCAGGGAAAGAGAAAAGTCGGAATATGATCATTTTCATTGAAGCAATTCATTACTATGTTTCCTCGAAGACTATTCAACTTATATCTCATGATTTACCCAAAATTAATTCCTGAGTGTTGGCAAATAGAACAAATAAAATATTTATTTCCTAAAATAAATTGATGTGGCACCTGCAGGTATTTATTAATTTGTATCTGAGAAAACAGCCCAAATTAAATTTCAACTTTAATGCCTTATTTTTCTTATTTGGTTTAAAAATAATCCACCGATATTCTGCCATTTAAAGGCCACACGGTGTTAGTAAGCTCATTTCTAAACCATTTATTGCAAAGATGCCACGGTTCTTAAACTTACTTCAAAAAACTATAGCCGTAATGACAGCTGAGACAAATAGCAAATATTTTAAAATGTCAGAAGAGTTACGTGTTATATTGCATACTTAAAATCCTATCATTAAACGAGTCCTATTTTCAGAAAAAAATAACTTCCAAATTTAATCAAAACATTCTTTCTTGTTTCAGGCTGTTTCAGGCCGTTGAATGAAAAAACAACGAGCAAAAGCATCGGAACCATCTTCTCTCATGAACAACTCACCCCACTCGATGCCAAAGCAGCACTAGCATTTCACATCTTTCAAAAAGACTGTATAATAGATGTATAGACTAAACTAAGTACGTATATCCCAAAAAATAAACAAAATTTAACTAAAACCCAAAGTATCATTCCTAGAGATTATGCAAATCAGTTTTGAAAAAAACTAACCTTAACATATTCCACCTTTTCCTCATCTAATTTTTCGATATACGGTTCATACGATACGATTTTGGCGATGAAATATTTACATGTGTACCATTCATCTCTATTGTTTCCTTTGCGACTGGAAGAATTTTTCCATAAATTATTGCAGTTGCAACGGGAAGCAATTTCATTCCGCACGAAATATCTATTAAAAATATACTCTGGTAATACAATTTCATGCACGCACAGTCCATTAATTTCCCAAAAATACTAATTGCAACGGGAAGCAATTTCATTCCCCACGAAATATCTATTAAAAATATACTCTGGTAATACAATTTCATACACGCACAGTCCATTAATTTCCCAAAAATACTAATTGCAACGGGAAGCAATTTCATTCCCCACGAAATATCTATTAAAAATATACTCTGGTAATACAATTTTATACACGCACAGTCCATTAATTTCCCAAAAGTACTAATTATGTTTGTATATTCCACTACTGGAGTGGTTTATACTTGAATGTTCCCATTATCATACTCAGAGGGTTTGTCAGTCATTTGATAGTCCTTCGTCTCCTGGCGCAATGTGATGTTACTATAAAATATAGTTTAATTCCTCACGAATCAGTGTTCCAAGCGTGGCTTTTCTTTCACCAAGTAAATTTTAGGAGGAAAATATTTTGTTCGAATTTTTATTGAGCATCTATACAAGTATTTCAATACAATTCCCCTCGTTTAGAACTCAGATGGCGCATAATCATTGAGGAGAATTAAGAGCGGAAAAAACGATTCCAGATTGGCTATATATAATGTGCATAGAAAAAGAACAAAGATATTCAGCCAAATCGTTTTTCAAAGGATAAGGATTATCTATGATACATTGAGACATTGGAGTAGCATGAGATCCCACTTTAACAAGTCACTCTTCTGGCACTGACATAGAAAACAAATTTAATACTAAGTTGATCGCACTGAATCGGGAATATTTAACGCTGGGCACGCAAAATATGTGCGCGAAAGTTTAACGACGCTGAGAAAGTGAAATACCGCACACTAAAATGTAACTTTATATGCATTTCAAATTTTAAACTAACAATTTTTTTGCAGACACTGAGTTTTACAACAACAAATTTTAAGTTAGCCTCATGATTTGAGTACATAATTGGCTCTCGCTAACACGAAGACGTTGCGATATACAAAACGCGTTAAGTTTCATCACACTGGTACATCGTGGATAAACCATTGTTGCACGAAACAACGATCCCAATGAATGGGTTCATCGCATCAATGGGCTTGCGGTATCTAGGCAGTTATTTCATGTCTATACTGTCATTAAATAATTAACGGTTAATTAAATGCGATTCCGTGTGCGGATAGTAAATTTCGTACATTCACATTTTGACCTCATAATATCCTGTTTCCAGCATATTATGAAATCAAGAATCTTTAAAAACTATATGCATACACGGAACGAGTCGAAGTCTATGAAAATGTAGAAAGATTAGAAATATTGGCCGTTTTATTTGGTTTCGTGGTTACCGGATGACCTCGGAGGGATGTACCTGAAGAGCAAGAGAATAAAGCTAAGAATGAGAAGAGAGAGGATAACGCCCTTCCAAATGGATATTTAGATTCCGAGGATTTCGTAAGTCAAGGCGTGGACCCCTTCACTGACAACTTGACCTTCAATTCGAAGGATTTCCCAGGATATACCGTGGAGAGGTTGGCGTGAGTTAGATTTCATGCGGAGATGAGAGTATCATATAGATTTCATTCAATTCTAAGAAGCAAAAGTAGAATTTTCAAGATGAATCGAACGTTGTAAGCATCACTAATAATCCCTCATTCAACTGATCAAGCTAAAACTTTCGTTTAGGAAATTTTTCCTGGTGTTCTGATGATGATATTTTGTGTCATAAAATAAAAATGCTCGCATTTAAATCCAATAAAAATGGCACACAGCAAAAACCATTTCACCTGCGCCGAACAGTCTACCTCATAAAGTTATTGTGAAATTAAGGTCTGATTACGAAGAAACGGTCAATTTGATGAGAATCGATACAAAATTGACCAAGCTTATTATCCTGTTTCTAGTATATTATAAAGACAGGAAAAAAAATTTCATCAGCGAGAGAAAAAACTACTGCTTAGTGCTAAGTAAAAAAGGTACAATATGCGACCTAGCACAATAGCGATTGATATACACTTTCTCTACTGGGCAAAGGAGAAGATGCTTTGGGTTAACGAAGAAAACTTAAAGAACCGACCATTAAACTGATGTACATATATATTAGAGCACAATTATAGCCAACAGAAACCTGGTGTGGATGGAGCGCCCTGTAGTAAATTTGAAAATTAGAAATACAGACTACCACTACATCGTTACACAACAACTTCATCCACTATCCAAGTCATTTCGCACATAAAAATTAAGAGAAAATAAGTGTCCGACATTTTTTGCATACTCTTTCGGAAACGGCGCACCAATAAAAGCGTCTCAAACGATCGTAAACACTATCCACTCCTTTCGAACACTTGCACTCGCGAATTACTATGTTTCGTTGCCTGAATCTGACTAAATGCATTATCACCGCCAAAGAGAAATAAACCTCATCAATTACGACGGTAAACCCACCTTTAATGCGATATCTATCCAGCAGTATATTTCAATGCAATAGAATGCGGGGAGGAATGGATTTACGAAGCCGATAAACAGCAACCCAACGCGGGAGCTACATAGGTTACGTCCCTATGGAAAACTCCGCCTCGGATGAAGACGGGAAACTCGACAGAAATGACGATAAATCTCACGAAAAAAAAAACTCGGAACGGTGTTCAATCCGAAGCGCGTAACAAATCACTGCCAGATGGCATCGCGGTGAGCATCGGGAGTCAAATGCTTCGGGCGTAGCGAACGACTTTGGAGTCGTGGGTAAAGTACGGAGGGGGGAAGATATGGACTCCAATCCCCCACTACGGTCACCTCAACCAGCCCCTTCCCTTCAAACTGCTATCCCACTGGCCCTCGTACCACCTACTCCTGGCATCATCCACGTCACCCATCTCATGACTGAGCACCTTAATGGCCGAGGGCGGCCGTGGAGATTTCAACACCACCATTGGTGTTCCGACGCGTGCAAAGCAGTCACTGGCACCAGAGGAGCCGGCCACCTCTTTTGTCCCTGTCATCGGAGGGAAGGCACCGTGAGGAGAAGAGAATAAAAAAGAGACGAGGAACAGAATGAAAGAACGCGGTTCAAGGAAATTCCTCAGCGAAAGCACTCCTCAAAACTAATACCTTAATCAGTTCACTAAGCAGGTATTGTAAGTGCCACCTTCATAGATGGCATGAAAGACATCTCTGTCTTCTTCTCTACAATACACAGAGCAAAATTCTTAAGTTTTTTTTTCAAGAAAGAATAAATATAAGAGAAAATAAGGATACCAATGCTTCAAAACAGTGCGTACCCATAGCCTTCGATGTAAGGTAAAATCACGATATTTACGTAGTATGTGTACGGTTTAATGCAATGCATTTTTGAAGTATAATATTTTCCATGGATTCGGGTCCAATCTTCTTATAAAAATAATGGTGAGCAATCTAAATTTTAATCAAATAAGTGAAGACGCACTCTGTATCTTTTTCTTCGTAAAACAGCCATTCAAACTAGTTTAACCTTAATATGTATTTTTTCCAGCCCGATCATATGCGATCGGATAGTTACACTAGAGATATTAAGATTTAAAAAAACTACAAAATTTAAGGTTCAAAAATGGTTTTAAACGTCAATCAGAGTAGCACATTCGATGAATTAAAGCACACACCATGCAAGTAAAATACAATTGGATTGCTCTTATAGGATAATTTGGAGAAGGTAAATAAAACTACGAAAAAAGAAGTATCGATACGGAAAAGGAACGGAAGAAAAGGGTTAAGAGGAGACGCTGAAATTTTTTGTCAAAAAACTCTTCCTCCTTTCCTAGTTCTCGGAAGGGGAGGGAACGATCGTCATAATAATAAAACACGCGATACGGGAAAGCTCCGTTCGTCCCAAGGTCGGGCCCCTCCCGCGGGCCGGCCAGGCCGCCTCCATGCGCGGGCAGCGGTGCGAGTAATTGCCGTGGGGTTTTTACTTTCACTGCCACTCTTCCGATGCGGGGAAGGACGGACGAACGAGGAGAGGTCGTCGAGGGTTCCCATGAGGGGCACAAAGTAAAGGGGCAGACCTGAGAATGAGTCGGCGAATTCGTTAGACGGAGAATATACGGATGGGGCATTGGAGCACGAAAATGGAAGCCTTAATTTTCACACAATCACGCAGTGCGACACTTCGTGGAAGTGATTAATATTCATTAGAAGAAGTAAATAATTTTTAAACTTCCAAACTAAGTATCGCTATTTTATTCTTCAGATCTGAAAGTATATTTTCCGCATAAAATTTGTGTTCGAATCATTTTTCTACTGAAAGAGAACTGAAAAATATTAATTCGCTTAAAAACATGTTAAATCTTGGAGAATTTATTTATTTATTTTTTCCAATTTCCCCGTAAACAGCACAGCCTTTATAGCGGAGGATTAACAAAGTACGACACAAACGTCCATGCCCTGGATAAGGATCACATAAACTGGCGGTATTCGAACCCGCGACCTACGGTTTGGCAGGTGAGGACTTAACCCCACCGCCACCAAGGCCGGCGAATATAGAATACGATATAAGCGGCGCTCAGCAATTGGAGGCACTCTTAGATCAGGAAATGATATATATATAATCAGATTATACATGACACGCTAGGACTGAAGAGGGTATGACCATCAGAAATACACGCGTCATTATAAAATCGAAGCAGTAACTTTCGTGAGGCATATTGTAGCACTTCATATTTTCGCAAAAATTTGCGTGAATTTTAAAAATTGTATTTATTTTTTATTTTCCATTTCTTTCATCATCACATTTTTTTTCATTTACTCAGCTTTCTGTTCTGTGAATCTCTGTAAGGCAATGTGTAGTCCTTAATAAACTTCCACAGATGATTTCAGCCCTTTATAATTTTAAACTTTTTTTCAGCTAATTTCTTATTTTAGCTTTTGTATTTTTCACTTTTTATAATTGATCTTTGTTTCATCCGAACAATTTTTCAAGCGTCAATTGCATTCAAAATTGCAATCAACGAGAAATTTAAACAACCGTTGGTTTTAAAATTGAGTCGTTCATCTATAATCCTTCCATAGAGAGGTGAAATTAGTCCTTAAAAGAGATGAAAGGTTTGAGAATACTCACAACTATTCCTACAATTTCTTGTGACTGTAATTATTTTTTTCCCAAAAATTTCCTGTTCCCACAATACAGGTAGAAAATGACTTCCTGAATGAATTCTTGATCGTCGTGAAACTCCTTTACAATAAAATACAATGTATATTAATCACATTTGTATAATAAATAATTACAGCAATATTAAATAATGATACTTAAGAACACCTGTTTCTTTTTATTCGTTCAAAAATTCATTTTGGATAAAATATACGAGATATAAAAGATTTCTCATTTTATTCTAATTCTAAGAAAGGTAAATTATAAAAATTATTATACGAAAATAAAAATATTACAATGAGTACATGAAAAACTATTTCAAATACAATTTTTATTAATGATTAAATAATCTTTTTCCTAAAATCGCAGCTCAATATGTAACCCTTAATAAGTAGACCGTATTAGGAAACCCACAACTGTTTCAGAGCCGGAAGTCCTTCAATTTTCCACAAAAATGGTGAATTCCCATATAATCACATTCATTATCACCTTTCAACCCACGAAAACAGCTACTCACTCACGAATAATAACTGTAACTTCCTCCTACCGTTGTACTCATTACACTATTCTTAGCTGCATTTACAAATCATTATAATATACCTAGTTTATAGAAGTAAATGAATACTTTGCCTAAGTAAAATGTTAAAATATAGCTTCTATTTATTCGTGCATATTTTACAACCCGCCTAAAATTTGAAAAATGCTTAGAATAAGTGAAAATTTCTTCCACCGATTTTCAAATCCCAGCCACAATTTCTCAATGGCACACCTTACGCCTTACCATCCCCTTTATTCCCCACTCGGAGGGGTAGTGGGTTAAAAAACAGACAGCACTGAAAATATGCCATTGATTATTGACATAATTCCTTTCATTCTTTTCGACACATCCAATCATGGCGTCGATCCATAGAAATTTGTGTGAACTACGCAAAAATATCTAAAAGAATTTGCAAGGCACATTAGAAAAATAGTGAATTATTTTACAAAAGTATATATAATTATATATAACTTCATATCTATGCTTCATAAGGAAATTTACCTCGAGAAAAGTCCAATTGGCCAGGATATACCGGTTGCCACTCAATAATAGACAAAAATCTAGCGTTGCCAGATAAATACCATTTGCTTCGCGGAAAACTACACATGACAACTTAATTTATGTGAGAATGAGAAATAATATACAGTCACCTGGTTCCAGATTAAGGAGTTGTGTACATAACTACCTGATTGGTGAAGGCAAGCGAACGTATCTACTTTTGATTCTTCTTCATCGTGTCACAGTCTACCT
The DNA here is from genome assembly GCF_921293095.1 of Ischnura elegans. NCBI lineage: Eukaryota > Metazoa > Arthropoda > Insecta > Odonata > Coenagrionidae > Ischnura > Ischnura elegans. The sequence continues at coordinate 103,845,063 of NC_060247.1, forward strand.
TCGTATTCAGACTGTTGCAGTAATGACGAACACAGACCCACACCTTCTGCCTATCCTAATCGATCACGTTCCAAATAGCAATCTAAACTAAGTGCTTCTCTTCTTCCATCAAATCTTATCTCGTTTTATACTCACCGCTCTCAAGTAATAATGGTAAAACCACCCAGTTATTCCTATCGCTCTCAGATAAAAATTTAAAATATGAGTCAAATTCCTTGTACTCGAATGGTTGCTGATGCTTTATAGCGATAAATTGGCTGAGAAAATGTCTAAGAACAAAAATATAACTTCATTTCTTCAATAAAATAGCCGCATTCTCAAAATTCTAGGAGGATCAAGAAAGGCTTATAATGCCGGTGACCAAAAATCTTCATTTAGTTAGACTTCATATCGTGAATTTTTATAAGTTACCAACTAAAAAGGCTTCAACTGCAATTGGCCTAACAGTATTTTACCATATGAATACTAAGCACAAATTACACTTATTAGCAAATCAAAACTTGCGTCACTAAAAACCTGTTAATACACCATTACGATCACCTGTAGTACAAATGAAATGTGTTCATTAGTTATTTAAAATTTCACCTGATTATTATAAATCCTTATCTTTCTCTTTTGAATATCCCATGCTACGCATTGACGAGAAACCAGAAGTTACAAAAACCAGTGAAAGAGACGCAAAACTACAATTTTGTCCATTGCCAAAGAACTCATAGCACCATGGAAACAATTCGTAGCAATAACAGCCTTGGTTCTTGGAAACAAATATTATGATTCTGCAATTCAATTTGTGATTTTTCCTTCAGACATGCTTTTGATAAATGCATAAGGGCAGTTAGATATTGTGCAGCAACCCGCACTCAATTATCATTCATAGATTTATTATTATTTATTTATTTTATATTTATCTCAATTAGCAGGCAAATACAGCCGTATCTTCACTTACAAGTCGCCTACCTTCAAAACATGGGCAACCATATACTTCTCTTTTTCGCACATAAGCAGTCCATGACTATTTTTCCATACCTTCTGAATTATGGTGACAAAAAAATGATCCCGTGGGAATTAAATAAAAATCTCCAAGTCCTTACGTATAAAGATACTTGAACCGAAAGCAAGGAAAATTATCGTGTCACCTGAGCGGGGTAAAATTTTCTGTGACATATTTCACAAATTGATTCATAAAAAAGCGCTATTTCAATGAATGCGAGAGTATTCACGTGGGAAAGTTAGCTGAAATCGCTTTATGAAACTCATAAAAGAATATGGCACGCTCAATTCCAATAGTGTGTCTCATGAAACTGTCCTTTTAAGTCGTACTTGTTTTGACGCCTGCGGCAGAACGATAAATCCTACAGAAAAAATGGTAAACAAACCCATGAAGGGATATTAATTCGAGAAAACTCTCGGCATCGACAAAAAAAATGTAGAGTACACTGACATAGGTTGAGCAACTGCTTTGGATAAAAGTATGCGATGCGTGTTTGCTGTGAAAGTAAAAGTGGCTATACATGGAATGTGAGGATCAAGAGATAATACAAATTATGCATTGCGATAAGGGAAAAAGTACAAAATGAGTGCCCCGCTGAGATGGTAAACATAATGAAACTTGAGTGGAACCAAATTTCCAGCAAAATTTATTGTTGAAAAATAGTGGATCTAACTCATAATGAAGTTTGAAATCATAAAGCTTAAGGTTGATTAGACAGAGAACACAGGGAGATAACATCTCTCGAAATACACAATGAAGAGTCTTTCTGCTTGCACTGTAATATGTAATTAGAAATGTTAAGTTATAAAATAGAAGTAATCCATTGCAGTAGACATAAGAGCATCAAATATAAATAATAAGTAGATCCAATAATAACATTAATTTAAATCCTGCCACTCTAATAAGCAAAAAAATTACTCTTTAGTAAGATCATGGACAAAAAATATAAACCTTGACTAAAATGAATTTCCATAGAATCGATCGAACGGAATATATTGTGAATTTAGCTTCACCTACAAGGAATTAATTTATAATAATAATATTCTAAAGTTATTTCATGGAAAATAGAGCCTTAGAGACAGAATATCCTCCGGAGTAAGAAATCGATGGTAAGTATATTGTAATGGAAGCTATGACATAATAAACAAACCATGCAGGTAGAAAACGTAAGTAGATAGGAAGAAAATAAAATTATATAAATAGCACGGCCGGGAAAATTATTACTAGATCTGTAATATTCATGGATTATAGCCTTCTACCTACTATTATCTAATGGTCAAACAGCTGTCTACCAGAGTCCACAGCCTTGACAGACCACAAGAGGACTTAGCCAAAGATTTTTTTAATATTGCCAAATGAATTGCAGACAACTTCGTTTCTCATACTTTGAATCAGAAAGTTCACATTGAGTAGCATTTTTCGCGAATGGACTATATATCTGTGTCTCAAAACGTTATATATTTAAGATGGAAGGTTCCAGAAAAATATCCAGGGAAAAATAAATTACTCTTGATGTTTGCTAAGTTTATTATTACCCAATTACAACTCCGAAAAATATTCATGGCCAGGATATTTTTACGTTAGAGATAATATTAATAAATTCCATTGGCGCTCAGCCATCATATTGCTACGAAATATACCAAACTATAAATATTTTATGCAAAATAACAGCATCTAACGCTGCTAATATCTTCCCAGATAAACTAGGTGAATTACGAGCAATACCACTCAACGTAGGTTCGATGACTTTCCTCTCCATTTTCATGAACAAATACTACAGGACAATCTATATAATTTAAAGAACATCCTAACTACAAAAAGCCTTCAAAAAGGTTTTAGAAAGGTTTCGTAAACACTTTTCATGATAGAGGCTTAGGGAATTTCTCACTAAAAGCGTTTCATGAGCAAAAAGAACAGGACAATCTACACTAACAAGAACATAATAAGTTCCGAAACCTTTTCACAAGGTTTTAAGAAGTGCTTCGGACAAATCTTTCATGATATAGGTTCAATTTGGAATTAAATTATTCATTTTTCCATGATAGAGGTTTACGGAATGCCTCAGTAAAAGCGTTTTTAAAACCATGCCACGGAAAATTCAACAGAGCACAACATAGTTAGGGAGAGCGAAGAAGTGCGAGGAAGAAGGGTTGACAAGTATTTTTTTCCCTCCTCAACAACGTGATTCAATGCGCCACGACCCTTGGGCACGCCACTACGTCCCGCCACGCCTTTAAACGGTCTTACCACGCCGCGCGACCCCACACCCCTCCCTAACGGGATGCATTTGTCGTGTCGCTCGTTCAAATCCCCATTTTCTCAAGCATTCTCCATTATGCCCCGCGGGCGTCCGGTGGGTATGGGTAGTCGAGATTACGGCAACGCCCATAGGATGCAATTGGCGTCCGATACGTCACGTCCAGAGCCATGCAATGAGGAAGGGGGGACGCACATATGACTCTCCTTGACTCGCGATCGAAGCTGGGGAGAAAATGCATCCCGCTGTACACTCATTCTTCCGCGTTAATCAGGACGGAAATCGTACGTTCGTGGAGAGCGAGGCCATAGGCGCCAAGGTTGCCACATTCTAAAATAATATTAAATATTAGGCATCCAACATGAGGAACAAAGGAACACGGCGCAGGACGAAGGTCAAAGGTATAGTCTGTGAGAGGAATTTGGGTGTTATTTGGAATGGTGTGTAGCTTTCGGATGTGCCTACCCTGGCGGCTCCGACAACAGTGATGTTGATAATTTATCACGTGAATATGAGGACATCCTCGTTCAGCTTTTATAATAAATGAATTTTACTTATTTACTCGAGATTTTAAACCATTAATAATTCATAAAATACTCAAATAATAAGCAAATATACATGCATTCTGAAGGGACAACTTTTATACTAAAAATTAGAAGCTAAGATACAGAAAAATAATGGAAAGAATGGAAAAGGAAGACCTATAATCAAATAAATGGAATAGGTAAAGAAGTAAGCATTGGATATTCGTAACATGAGGAAGGTTCTGACATTTCTGTTGAAACAAACACTAGTTATACTAACCACATATTTAATTAAACCTGGGTCAGTTTTCATTTATTTGGTAAGGACTTTTATTAGTGCTTGATGTTTTGTTCGGTAACGTTAACAACACATATTCAACAGCAAGGAATATAAAGGAACCAGCCACGACTGAAATTATTAACCATTAATTTTAAATATAATGGTGGCACCTTCATTTTCTAAATCATAAAGGGATCTATGTATGATTAACAACTATAACGTACTTGGAGAAGCCAATGCAATCGCTTGATATAAGTTTTTTATTAGTCTTGCAAACTCCCACTGCAACCTAGCTCACCCGATTCCAGCCGAGATAATTCAAATGAAAAGAGCTTTGAACTACAAGAGAAAGACGGTGAAATAACCATCTTCATGAGGTTACAAGATATTCACCGGAAATGGCTTCAAAAAGGCTCTCAATCGTTTATGTTACATACTATTTGAGGATATCATCATGGTACGTCGGATACTTTTATTGAGGCTTCCGTTATACTCTTCCAAACTCACTATGGCATAGTAATTATAAAAGGGAACGAGAACTACTAATATTTAACTAATTCTCTTCTGCAGCATCGTATTTTGGAAGTATGTAACAAGAAATACTTCGAATATATGAGATAAATTTTCTGCAAGAAATCAAAAATTCAAATACAAGAATCATTCCTGGGGAAAAAAATACGGCCCAACTGAAATAACTTTCCATTTGTTCGCACGAGCATGTATCCGGAGTTCAATTGAGTAGTATTTAATTGCCGGAAATTGCCAAGACGGCAGACCATGTACAAAAAAAGTACTCATTGAAGAGACCACGTTATAGCTGCTTACATTATAATGCAGGGTTCTTATAATATCAAAGTTTTTGTCACTTTCTCATTGAGAAACATTGTTACTCTTAAACACACAACTTCACTTCACGGTGAAATGTCATTACAACCATTTGCTTGGTAGATGAACGCATAATAAGTTACGAAGGTGAAAGAGCGAGAAAACTAGGACAGAAAGAAAAAAAACAATCCCAATGTTATACTTAATACTAATAACACGCGATTTTACAACTATTCAATAAAACATTAAGGAAATATACAGAATATTTGCTGTTGATTATAAAAAATGACGCACAGGTTAATGATATTTTAATATAGCATTATTATTTCCTGGCAAGACAAATATCACTTAAATTTGTGGTTGCCAAATCTTCTCAGGGGAGAAGTGTTATATAGGAAAAAAACATCTCTTACTATCGTATTGAGCAACAGAAGTTTGCTGGAGCCACACTTCTTGGCACTGTATACCTAGTCTCGACTCAAGAAACATAATTCCCTGGCAACGTTCTGTCATTCCCATACCCGGAAGGAATGCTATCAAATCCGCTTGAGGTATGAATCAGATGATATGCCACACAGTTTGCGAGTCAGAGATACACCAAAAGAAAATGATTACGATGGGGTAAATCACTAAACACCATGGGACCATCATCCACTGTACTTTAGCCACAAAAAAACTTTTGACAGCTGATCTAGGAGAATCCTTGCTGAACTAAGAGAATCGCAATATGCTATTACTGCCGTGCTCAAATCTTATCGATTTGAAGTGAATTCCGACAAATTTAAATAAAGTGATTCATAAATTCTTCTCAAGTTCGAGGCTGTTAAATTAGACTTACTAGACATAGAAACATTTTCTGTCTGATCAGTGACCGCTAAAAAATGCGGATAAAAATTGTACTATAATTACCTCCTCTTCAGGATAAATAGGTAACACCACAAAAACACCTAGGTACCAGCTATTTTTATAATCTCATGGTATTTCCCCATTACAGCTTATTTTCAACAAATGACGAAATAACAATGGATGCCTTCTTAAGCATCATAATAACTAAACACTCAGCAACTTATCCCTCAGATCTTTTCCTAAATTTAATCGAAAAGCTAATTCGTAAAAAATTACCTTGGATTGACCATTAAAATTACTCTTGTGCTTGAAAGCAACATGCAAGAGCCTATCTAATCCCTAAATATTTCATTTCTCCTCGCTACGAAGTATCAGGATCTAAAAAACAGGGTCCCTGAGAGAGCGATGTACAGTGAAGATATCGTAACCTTTCAAGATATTCCACCTCAACCCACAGAATACTAATTTTCAACACTTATTTAAAACAAACAGATTGACCGTATGTGTATTAAAGTGTGCCTACAGAGATTCATCGGTTGAAGGTAATAACGATAAGGCAATGATAACACAGAGCTTTATACTCTTTGAGTCCGAAAGTGTGTGAATACTTAACGATTTACAGTCATCTGCTTCGGAATATATAAAATTATACACAATGCTATAAGAATATAACTCAAAAATTAATTTCTTAAATTACACCCATATTATTTTTACGATACCCATGCAAAATACTACGGGATTGAAGAGTAATATATAAGCGACCGTAACTTATAAATTACCAATGGTAAAAATAACCTAATTCCCGTAATAATAAATGCTTCAAATTAAACACGAGTAATGCATTATTCAATTGCGCTTTATGATATGACCACGTAAAACAAACCTCGTCACGCTTAGCTGTTTAACACTTTACAGTTGCTGGATTCGTGAAATATGATGCAATATTTAATTTCTCCCGGGGAAGTCCACCAAGAAACAAAAGGCTTTATTTTACGACCGACTGAACAACATTACCATCGATTAGGAAATCGACGCGTTCGAGTTGGAAGGAGCAAGAAGCCGAGATTTTCCCGCATACCAATAACACTCAAATTATTCGCGTGTTCTCTTTTCCCTTGCATTACGCATTTGCTACAAAGTGACAAAAGGAAATTATGAAACAAGATAACGCTATCGCGTGATTCATCGAGCTTAAGCAAATATTTCCAGATCACCTCACGAGTTTCACGGATACATACGTAACACTTTAATGCTATTCAAATATGCATACAGGATACATAAAAGAGTACGCTGCTGACCATCTGTCGCGGGCGGGCCAGGGAAAGCAAGAAGGACCTCAGCTTTCACGCCGCTACCCTCCCCAAACTTGTGAAATTTTGTTTGCCTATATCATTGACTTAGTGGCCACTTAGCATTCGAGATGACATTGAAGCAGTTAAGCGAGTAACCAACCAGCCACGTGAGAACCTCAAAATTATTCTCTCGAGTCATCCTACACTGTGGTAACCGTCCATAAAGCTAAATCCAATCTTTTGTTATACAAAATGGAATCTAAGCCACCAATTCCAAAACGCCAGCTCGAGAAACCCATAACACATCAAATGAATAATCCCCGTTAATATTGCTCATGAAGAATTCTCACGTCCGCAGAGTTCTCTGAGAACTTCTGACACCCACTACACGTAAAGTATTCACGCAGTTTCGAACTCAAAGAGTGTAAAGCTCATTTTTATCATTGGCTAATCGTTAATTCCTTCAATCGATGTATCTCTGAAGGCACCCTTTACCACGGTCTGTGTGTTCGTTTTATTGATTCGTTGAAAATTAGTATTCTGTGGAAGTTATTGAGAGAACACGATAATATCTTCTTACATTGATAGTACTCTCTTAGGGACCCTATTTATAATATCCTGATATTTTTAAGCGAGGAGATATGATCGAAAAGGAAAACTTAATTTTTGTCAAAAATTTAAAAACCATTAAAATCATCCTTGAAATTTATAGCAATTGAACAGGCTCTTGCACGTAGCTTTCAAGCACACGAGTGATTTTAATGGTCATCCACGGTAATTTTTTGTATAAAAAGATGTTTTATTTTTTACAAAATTTCTTTTTCGGTTAAATTCAGGATATGATTTGAGAGATGACTTGCTAAGTGTGTAGTTATTATGATGCTTAAGAAGTCTTGGGGTAAGGTCTTGAAAATGGGGGAAGGTCTTGAAAGAACACGGTAATATCACCATAAATTGATAGGACTCTCGCAGTGACACCCACTGATTTCAACACCTATCCCACTCAGAGCTCTAGAAAAACAGTTTATCGATCGGGATATTGAAACAGTAGGATACCAAGCACACGAGGAGATTTCAACGCTCGACACGTGTTTCCACAGTCCTTCAAGAATAAAAATCTAGAGAGAAATCCCACCAAAAAGACGACGACTCTCCTCAGCTTCATCGAAGCGCAGCCTTTTTGTTATTCCCTCAAAAAACTCATAACGAGCGCGAGAAAAATTACGTAAAGTGATTAGCAAACTCGCTCATTAAAAATTTTTCAGGAAAAACTGGAATCTTTTATCAGGCGCAATTAATCGGTTCAACCGAGGTGGGACGGGCAAGAGAGTGTGTCCGCAGAGGACGTTTGCAGGCCTTAATAGGAATCCCAAGGGCGAAGCCCCAATGGACGAAAAGGGGGTCGACAATTTTCCCACCCTCGAAGCTGTGACCGAGGTGGTAGTTGTGGGGACATAATAAGGGAGCGAGGAGCTGGGCAAAAAAAAGCGATAAAAAGTTTGGAAACATCTACAGAATACACATGGCAGGGAGTGCTAGTGCAACGACAAAATGGATCGGAGAGAAAAAGAGGTTGGGTTTTAAATTACAAGGCTTTAAGGGCGAATAGCGGCTATGTGCTTCGACTGAACTTGTAAGCGGCCCGCTTTTTTTTCTTTCTGACGCCAATAATGGCCCGTGAGAGCAAGAAAAATCTGCCCTTTGTATGGTAGATTAGTCGTATTCTACCTTGCGGGCTTTAAATATGTACTGATCCTTAACTAACTCACACTTATGAGAACATGATTTGAATGAAGGGAAACGGGCGACTAAAAACGCTATTATATAATGCTCTCAAACTTACAGTTTAATGCCAATTATAAAAACTAATGTGTTTAATTTCGATGGATGTATTCTTTCCACAAAATGGAACTAATGCCACCTGGGACCTTAAACATATGCCGTAATACCTGTAACAATTATTAGGGAACGCTAGTTAATAAGCAGAATAGCAGCTTAAAAATAACTATGTTACTAAAAAAATTCCTCTCCCATCACTGCTTCACTTTATTTGAAGCCTTTCAATAAACTTTAATAAAAAATAATAAGTACTCTTATTAAGTATAACAATTTTTGAAATAATTTCTAAAGAAAATATCGAGACTGAACCTAAATTACACCTTTCCTCTTCTGAAAACCCATTTCGGATTTGAGATTCGGAGATACAATGAGATAAATACTGAAAGGGGAACCTGCTATCCGAATGTTCCGTTTCACACATTCTAAAGCAAAATTGGACATTCAGACAGTAACACACCTTTAGAAAGGAAGACAAGCTGTTTTCTGAACGGCTGAATTAACCTGGTGGAGAGTTCAAGAAGAATTCCTGAATATTATTCACCAGAAAAATTTAAAATCGTTTACATAAAGTAAACCTTCCCTACAGGACGGAAACAAGGCTTGTTACGCGATGCTTAAGAGAGCTGAATTTCGCAGGTACACCCGTGGAATTAACCTCCTTCAATTTTCCTTCAACTCTCCCTCGCTTTAGTGGAAGTTCACTGCACACGGCTCGACATTGAGCCTGCATGTCCATTGCTTTCCCTCTCCTTTTTTAACGAGGCTGTGACCCACTCCACCCGGCGTGTCATCAACGGCTCTCCAGCCGGGTGCTCTTGGACGCTCGCAAGAACTTCCGGAGACATCGAACTCCTGGAGGAGTGGGGTGAGAAGGATATGGAGAGGGAAATCAAAACAACGCCAAGCAGAGGGAAAGGCGCCTTTTAGAAATCCTTGAAGGATTCTCGCCACACACTTACGCACTATCCCCTTCCCCTTCCTCGTGCGTTCCTACCCCTTTAAGGTTCTAAGACTACGTTCGTCAAAACAAGTGAGAAATCCAGACCTTCGGAGCCATCCCATGTGAGCCTTTAGGGGTAACTGAAAAGAATACCACTTTCACTATGGCATTATTAAATGTCGGTATTTTTTCTCGGTGCGCTTCCGTGTTTTATACTCTGCAAAGGAACGCAGCCGTGGCATCATAATCTAAAGTAAGGGGACTATATAGAGGAGGCCCAATTCCATTGTAAAGAAGGCTGATTTCTGTTGCCACTTCAGCCGCATTTTAATCGGTTTTCGAAAATGTTCAGGGCGCGGTGATGAGTGAAGTGCGATCCAATTTTTTCCAATATTTTGCTTTATAATGCTAGTAAACGCGAGGAATATCATGAAAATGTTATGAATTCGATATATCACATAATTATTTGTATGAATTTCGGTTAAAACCTCGAATGACACCATATTTCCCCGTGAGACTCCGACCATTTTGTCCGTCAGCGACACGAGCGGCGACTTTTGTAAACGCATTTAAATGCGTGGTGGGTGACAACATATTTTGAGGCCGACTTTGGATCCTCTCCTATAATTTTCATGATATAAATTTTGCCCATGCTGGTCCCTTTAGCATATGCCACTGAAATCAATGTACCGCGAGTTTACTTCGATGAATTCTGACATGATAAATAAAAAAAGCGGTATTATACCACACAGTATTTATTGAAAACTCAACCGGTTCTCACTCCCCCTTCAAAAAAATACTGCGTGGAATAAATCTACGTCAATTTTTCATTCTAAAATGCAGCTCTATATGTTATTAAGTTCCAGGAAATTTTGGATCAGCCTAACACTGATGGAGAAAATAAAGAACTATAAACAATGTATATCATTATAGCGACTACCCGCGATACATTTAGCGACCATTCATAGATGTTATATCATATGATTGGCAGTGAAAAAGGATATGTGTACAGTAAGCATCCCTCAAGCTGCAATTTGGAAGAATTTATGAATATTATCGAAATAAGATAGTGATAAATATACCTCTGATATCTATTTACTCCATACGACACGCTCCGTTGCATTAAAATGTTATCATGTGCTCTACTTCGTAGCAAGCCCTTTTTAATATATTGTCTTTCACAACTAAGGGTGGGAGGGAGACCTAAGTATCGGAGAAAGGGAAGCAGAGGCTAGGCATAAAGGGTCAGAAGGAGGCTCTGAGGGAGGGAGGGCGTGATTTTAAATCATTGCCAGATGCAGGCATTGAAATGTAAGGAAAGCCATAATATAATGGCTATGGATAAGAATTGTGCCTCAAAAGGAATGAGAAACATACCACTTTCATTGATAGCACTCGCTAATTAACGGAAAGCAAAGTAATTTCCCAGGTACCCGCTTTCCGACGCAAAGACATATTTCAATAAGATTTCTTAACCAACCTACACAACTTTTATTGTACAAGACTTTATTGATTAATGAATAAAATATAATGCAACTCGGGTAGAAACTAAATTAGGATTAAATTATTCAGAGTACGGGTTTATTTCATGACATCGAAGTCTAACAGATCTCATCATACTGCTAAAATTATTCTCTTTCTCTCTTTAGCTTCCATTCCACCCTTTGCTTCGCTAATCGATATTCTTATCATAGAAAGTGATTTGAAAATCAGAGATTACAGGATAACGGGGAGGAGAGCATTTATTAAACGGAGGATTCACATAAATAAAATGTGCTATGCATAACTTGAGCAATATTTTACTGAATGACCAACATTTTATTTGACACGCATCTCATTGGGAAAAGGTCCTTTTTAATACCTCCTAAAAAATGAAGTGTACTAGAACAAATGGCCGAGCGCTGGGTATGAATGACATTTCCAAAAATTCAAAGACCGAAATTAAAATAAATTATAAGTTAATATTTTCCTGGTGCTGCAATTAAAATAATAGGGGGACAAGTGGAAATAGCTGTGAAAAATTCTAATTTACAATTTTAAAAGAGGAAAATACATGCTTTGACATCGGACCGCAGTGAACACGATCGAAAATAACACCATTAGAGGGTGCGTGATCGACTGTTTGGAGGCTCCCAGGAGAGTCTTTGAGATGGATAGAGAGAAGAGAAGGGAACCAGAGTAAATGCAAAGCCAGGAGGACGAAGAACACGAAGAACACCCTTTCCATCAACCCAACTCCCTCTCCACCTCCAGGCTACGTAGGTAAATCGTCCCGGGGTGGCGATGGGGTGGGTAATCTGGAACAACGGTGACCTTAAAGGGGTTGGAGGAGAGTGATATAGCTACCTTCCCTCACACTCACACACACCCGCTCCGGGAAGGCTAAACGCGAGGGAACTTCCCTTTCACGAGAGGGGAGGAGGGGTGTGGTGGACATAGAGGCGCGGCATTTGAAGCGTGGGGGAAGCGGCGTTGCAGCTGAGATGTAAGGAGAGAGAATGGAGAGGTGCCACACCACAGAGGATGTATTGAAAGGGGGAAGGGGTTGGTAGGCGCCCTCCCCCCCGGGGAGGAGAGGCGGCAGTCCCCGGCGTTGCGCGGAAGGCACCGTCGGTGTGGGAAGGTGAAGGAGGGGTGTGGGGTGTTTGGTAAGCACGTTTGGGGAGGGAAGGAAGTACGATTGATGCAGGGAAAGGCACATTTCGGACTCTCAGGGAGACAAACTCCGTCTCGATCCCACAACAGTTTGCGGGGGGTGGGTGAGGAGAGGAGGAGGGGGAGGAGAGGAAGTTCAGCTGAAAAGTTGGGTATAAAAGACGGTTGTGATCATGGGAACTTCACAGTCGACACTTGGTGTTCAAGCAGTTCAAAGCTTCATCTCGAGGAAGAACCAATCAACCAACACAACCACCAGAATGAAGGTCCTGGTGAGTATAGTGCTCCCCGGAATAGGACTCTCTAGGATACTCTACGCATCTCGGATAGCCGCACAAGTCGCTTCGGACGTTTCGCTCCCTAGTTGGGGCTCTCGGCCGAGTTTTCTGCTCCGTTCTTCCAAGCCCTTCTCCGAAGATGTCGGTCGTCAAAGAGTTTTACTATTTTTCCCAGAATTGTTTGTTTGGTCGGCAAACGAGAATCCCATCGGGGGAGTTTAAATGCATTCGTTTTTCTTTCGGTTCTTGCCCCCTAATAGGACATCAAATGCAAGCAGGAGAAAAAAATCAGAGCTATTATTTAGCGGCCTTTGAGGATATAGTCTTACCCTTTTTGAGAAGACAGCCGCAGTCAGAACAGGATAACGAAAATAATTCGATCTCGTCTAAAGGAAATTTTTCTTCATTGCTCATTTTCAAAATTACCTCCGTAATAAGTAAACTCCGACCGAGGCATCTCAAAATAAACCTAATTATTGAAACACAGGCTAATTTCTCTTAAAGAGGCCGTCGCGTCATTAAGATCCAAGGTATAATTCTTGATACTCCGATATACAGTCCGAATTTAGACGTATTTAAAGACATTATGGGAATTTACAGCGATAAATTTGGGACAAATTGAACTTTCTCCATAATTACCTCTCTTGTAAGCATCCTATGCCAATCTATGGTGTAAAAATACGTTATTATTGCTTTGGATACTATTTAATCGTACAACTTTTAATTTGGAGAGAAACCAAGAGGGGGTAAAAGTAACTGTAAATTTTTTTATTCACTTGGAAGTTCAAAGATGTCGAAAACACAGCACGAAACTTTTCAAGAACCAACGTAACCACTATCAATGCATCAAATAATCCTCAGTATTACTTTTTTCACTACGGCCACATAATATTTACTCCGTACTTCCTTAGCTATGGTATCCAAGTTGTTATTTTCATCATTATACTCAGCTCAGGATAAAATATACGACAACCTACCACCTCCCACTTGGGGGTTTACTATCAGCTCTATACTTTCTCGGCTCCAGTTAGCATTAACTCTTGATTCTTACTAGGATTTCGGTTCACCCTCTCCTTACATTGCCTCGAGTCTTGCAGGTTTTTCGTACACAGTACTGCCCGGTTTCGATAACAAATTCATTCAATTTCGCAATCGGTTCAGCAAAATAATTAAAAAAGCGCTCTGCTATATATAAAACTGCTATAGCTCGATATTGAGTTCATGATATTTTATTCCATATTTTATTACCTATTCCATTTCTCTTCTCCCTACAAACTTTTACAATGCGTCCACCACTCCGTACATTCCAGTATCAAACAATCCCAGGAATTACCAACAGCAGGGAGAAAACTGAAGATGAAAAAGTCAATGAAGTAACTAAATATTGACAGAGCTTAGGAAACAGTTCTTAAGGATAACCCAACGTCCATTCAATACAAAGGAATTATTATTCCTACGTTACTTGGAAAAAAACCTGGCGATCGATAAACTAATGAAGCGACTACGTAGAGAGAACAAGAACAGTAACGAAAGGTTCGATACGCATCCAATGATACGATTGCGACTTTTACAACATAATCGAAGCTTTCAGACTTCCACGTTCCAACTCAACATTCTGAGAGGATTAAAGGGCATAAGTTTCGCTCTGATGAGCAAGGCGACGCCCAAGGGTTCGAGTGAGTTAGGAAGCAACTGGATGGAAGGCTCTCGCTCCTCCATCGAGGCAGCACGATCCGCCACTTAAGAAACCTGAAACGCTCCATGCCAAAAAGGGAATACCACCCTACAACAGCGATGATCCAGAAATCTCAGAGCTTCTACTGATGAAATATTCTCGGGTTTTCCACCAGTTGAGTTGCTTGTAGGCCGTCGTTTCGATGTCTGCCTCTGCAATCGTCCTCAGGGCATTTAATTCCCTGAGGAAGATGGCAGAGGAGGCCATCGAAGCGTCGCCCTGCAGGCTACTCACCCGGTGGAAACCCCGAGATCATTTCACCAGTATCATACGCCGGGAAAGAACAAAATCATATCTAAGAGTTTCAAGATTGGCGATTTGTAACCGATACTCTTTCAGACAATGATATTAATTTTTCTCCATTTCTCCACGCAGGCATGCATTGTCTTGGCTCTCGCCGCCTGCGCTTACGCCGCTGAGGCCGACGCAGAGGACAAGACCGTCGAGAAGCGAGGACTCGTCGGACTGGGCTACGGACACGGCCTGGGCTACGGCGTCGGCTACGGCCACGGTCTCGGCTACGGTCTGGGACACTACGGATACGCTGCACCCGCCGTCGTCGCCGCTCCCGCCGTCGCTAAGGTCGCCTACGCCGCACCCGCCGTCGTTGCCGCACCCGCCGTCTCCAAGGTGGCTTACGGATACGGAATTGGACACGGTCTCGGCTACGGACACGGTCTTGGTCACTATGGATACGCCGCACCCGCTGTTGTCGCCGCACCCGCAGTCGCTAAGGTCGCCTACGGAGGCATCGGCTACGGTCACGGTCTTGGCTACGGTCTCGGCTACGGACACGGTCTTGGCTACGGACACGGTCTTGGTTACGGACACTACTACGGTTAAGCGGTGACATCTCGTGACAGCCACTGTCCTCACTCAACCAGGCCGCCGCAGGCCAAGTTCCTAATACCATTAAAAAATCTCCTTGCGCGTTCCTTGAAAAAGATTATTTTCCATCTCATTCCTCGAAAATGACTGCTGTAAAATAAAAACCACCTCACATCTCTGATAAATAAAGCATGTTTGTCGGATCACCATACTTGATTGTATTATTATGGTCATTATACACCCAACATTAACCCTCAATACCATTTGGTCATATGGATACGATGAATGCAACTCCGTATGTTTTGCGAACAGTTATTAATTAGAGTATCGATCCAGACTTCAGCTAGCACAATCACTATCAAGGTTATTAGTCCGCGTAAATATAAACGTGGGAAATGTTATTAAAAATCAGTGCATTACACAGCACTGTTGTCATCCTTTCATTGAAAGGGAATTCTCAAATCTACGCCCACGCCATATAATCTGGTCATGCGGAGTTTTGGATTAGCTTGCGAGTAAAATTCGAGAAAGCATGAATGATAAACCCCGTAATAATGAAAGCCAAATGGATACGAAAAGAGCCCAATACACCATGGTATTTAAATGAATGTAAAATAATTTCTTTGGTCGATAAAAGTAAATGTTTTGTCTGAAAAATATTAATAACACGGAACAGACTCAAAAGAATTACATGGAAAGGATCATAAAAATAAATCTTACACAAAGGACCGGTTGCATGTTATTCCTCTTAGCAATAACAATAATGAGAGTTCTTAAAGATGCTGAGAAAAAGGCTTTCCAAAATTGAAGCAGAATTAAATTCTCTATAGAAGAGCAATATCGTAAGTTGATTATCCAAAAATAATTTAACAGTACTTTATTCAGAGATTTATAAAAACTTCTTGTCTCTGGCAACGTTGAAAAAACAAATTAATATTTAAGCAACAAAAGTCTATAGCCACACCGAGAAATAATTTCGTTACCTACTTGTATACTTGAAAATTCATGTTGGAATAATCAGGAGTTTTTTTCGAGTCGTTTTCGGATTAATCATTTGAATTCCACACACCGAGATTCCAGATGTTACCGTTACAATTGCACTTAATTTGTCCAGTTAGTCGAGTGCATGAACTGCATTTTTTTATCGACAATTCAGATCGCTGACAATACGCCAACTCCGACTACTGAAACCGGAATGGTAAAGCGTAAACTAGCCAACGGTGACTCGCAGAAGGGAGTGTCCACGGAAAAAAACACCAATGTCGTACTGGAGGGGATAATTGTCATTACTTAGATCTACGACACGTGGAGGAAATGACTATCATGCAAATGAAATGGTAATAATTGCGTAAACATTTTATCAACTAAATTTGATTGAAAAACAAATTATATCATCAAAATTTGTGGGGATTTGGTGGCCAGATGCGAAGTATTTGACTGCTAATGGAAGCGTGTCGGCTTGAAATCAGAGTGCAAAATTCAGATACTTCAAAACAAATATCATTGCAGAGTCATTAGACCCGGGAAAACTATCTTCCTTTACCCTGACGGAGCGAAATTCACGCGGTGTTTCTGTGGCCAAGGAGTATGTAACTGAAGCAGGGTCATACAACCCCACACATGGATGTAATTCAGCATTCCTCATTAAGATTAGCCGGGGTTCGAACCCATTTGCTACTTCGTATAACCCTCCCTCTCGATGTCTAAAATTTATATTGCTGAAATGCCGTATGCTAAGAGATTCGAATTTAAGTTTTCAAACCAATAAATTTCTTATTACCGATGCAAATTGCATTGATAGGGTCATATCTGTCTAATGCAACGCCCCAGGCCCTTACTTCGAGGTTACGGGGCACTCCCTCGACTTCGCCATTGAGGGACTAGGCCACTACCGGTAGCTAAGTCGGACGGCAAGATACTCTCTCCCATGCAAACCAATATTCTGGTTGAAACTTGATGCATGTACTAAGCAAATGGAAATGTAAAAAAAAACTTCAGCAAAAATCAACTTAATATGACTGGAAGTAATGCTCCAAGCACTTTCAGCTTTGTCGTCGTTCCTCTTTTTCATATGATAGACAGCGCGAATAGAAGGGAATTATATTTCTTCGACGGAAGATTATTCCGTGGATTAAAACGCAACTGTGCACTCTAATAGGTTCCATTATTTCTTCACTTCCTTGAGAAATAAAAATATTTCCATTACGAAAAAAATCTATTTGAATAATGATTTGCTTTCACTATTAAGACCGTTTAATAAATAGAGCGTCACCAAAAATCCTTAAAAAAAACATGTTTTGTACGATATGTGGTAACATGTGGAGAAGTTTTTAGTGTTAGTCAAATGAAATACTGCTATATTTCAACTGAATTTATTAGAGCACCACATGTTTCGTTGTTACAGCTACATTCTCAGTGAAAATATTGTAATATTTCCTTTAACTTACTTCAAAAAAGAAATTACAACACCAACATAGATATGAAAAATTGACAATTAGAAGAGTAATATCATGGACGTTTGTATTAGAAAATGCACATTTTGTTCAGATGAAAAATATATAAAATTTTTGAATATTCTATAATTGTTTTGAACATTCTGGAATTATCAGGGAGTTATGTCCAAAATAGAGGTTTGAGAGGCTGGGCGGATGTCCATTGAGAACCACCTTGTCTACATTACGCAGCGCGCCAATGGGATGAGAAGTGAAAACAGCATCGCTCCCTGAGAACGAATAAAAAATGAGAACAAGCCAGCTATAAGGAAGCGCACATCTGCCGCGAATTTTAAGTAGCCACGCAGGAAATCAGAGCCGGAAGAGATAAGAAAACGAAAAGAAAAGGGGTTCCATCGATTTTCTTCCTCTTACATCAGAAAGATAGACTGTTCGCAACCACGGGATGGAGTACGTGAGATTGCAAAAAATATGTAGCTTCTCACCACCACGGTGGCGTGAGATGGAACCTCGAATGAGGGTATTGCCATTGTATTCTAGGAATGCGGTAGCAATAAATAGGTAAAATATGCACAATATCCAGTGTGTTACGAAGGTAGTAAAAAATAGAAATTAATCTCATAGTTTTATAAAGCTCAGGATGAGCAGTTGAGGGAACCGAAAAATGAATTTTTTTCTGCAACAAATTTGCACTGTGCGGGAAAGTTGTCTAATTATGCCACGGTGTCGGATGTGAAATTTTTTTCCAACTTGGATTATATTAACCACTGCTACCCGAGTCCTAAAATTAATAATTACGGCTAAATTTAGAGGAAAATGCCAATGGAGAAGAAATCACTGCAACTTTGTTCATTTCAGCAATAAACGACACTGAGTGTAAATTTCAGCATTAATATACAGTGTCTTCCTTCTCAACCTCTTGATTTATAGATCAACTAAAATATCCGGAGTAGGTCGTCAGTGTTGGAGATTGAAATGTCATTCTCTTGCAACGTTCAGCTTTATATTTACAAAGTTCGAACTTAATGTAAAATTTTTTTATGATTCTGCGTTGCGTGAGAATGATCACCGAATTTCTAGAGTAGGCAACCCGTATGCCACAAAAATTTCTGGCTGCTTATGTCATCATTCATCATTTTGCCTTTTGGATACAGAATTTTCGGTGATTTGACCACTTTTTCAAATATCATTCCTTGAGCAATGTCTCAATAATCCTTTAGGGGAAAACAATTCCCATAGTGAAGACTTAAAAATAGTTAATTTTGTATTAAATGCAAATGTCATCCCCTTCGATTTCTTATCGTCAGAAAAGCCTGAATTTTTGGCGTTTGCATGTTTCAGATCTATGCAAGCTTTAGTTACACACTTTCTTATTGAACTAAATATTATTTACTCATAATAAATAATTAATTACGCGTTTCTACGTCAAAACTTGCATTTACTTTGAAATTTACCATTTATAATTAAGGCAGAAAGAATCGACGGAAATGAATTTTTTAAGATCAGTGAAAGGCTGCACAAGATTGAATAAATTAATAAAATCTCAAATAAGAGATTAACTGGGTGTCCAGTCAGTTACTGATAAGTTACAAGAATGCAGACAAAGATGGAAGGAACATATACTTCGAATGGCAAATGAAAGAATTCCAAAACATGCAATGGAATATCAACCAATTGGCAAGAGAAGTGTAGGAAGGCCAAGAAAAAGATGGTGATGTGGAGCCGGAACAGGCTTAGTGGCCTAATTCTGGAAGGAAGAAGATTTACCATTGTTTAGCCTTCATTATGGGAATTATTTCCACCTAAAGGATTATTGAGATACTTATAAAGGGATAACATTTGCCAAAATAGTAAATTCACCGAAAATTCAGCTTCCAAAAGCAACTGTAAACTTGATATCTCAAACAGCCAGACATTTTATGTGGTATTCAGGTTGCCTTTACTAAGAATTTGTACCTCACTCTCACGAATCACAAAACTAATAAATTCTTTAGATAAAATTTTAAATTCGTAAATATAATGCCGAAATTTATAACCATTAACTTTTTGCCGAAAAGGACATAGCTGCAGTGATTTCTCCTCTATAGGCATCTGTCTCCAAATTCAGCTTTAATTTTAGCAAAATTTTAAATTCTAGAGGTCGGGAGGTAGCGGTTAACATTATCCGATTTTGAAACAAATTCGGACACTGACGTAAGAAGACTTATTTCCTGCATAGGGCATAGTTGATCTCCATTATAATTTGTTTTCGTATTCCAAAGAAAATAACCGACATGCCTTTTGGCAAACAGATTCGCCAGCATCCACGCGGATTTTATACTCTATTCATAAATTACCATGATTAATTTACGAGTTCAAAAAAAAACACGCGAGCCTTCAATCTTATTTGCTTAAAAATAATACCATATTAAAATACTGAATCGAGTTGAATCACTGGTTAATTTGAATTGAGTCATTTTATTTGAAAAAATGCCTTGTAGTTGATTTGATTCATTTGCTTTCAATGAAATCGCCAGAAAATAACTTTTAAAGAATAATATTTTGATATTTAAAAAATATAACTCTTCAAAACGTGATAACTACTTATCACTTAGCAAATATGATCATTATATGCAATATGGCAAGAAGAATACGTATGATTATATTATTTCATCTTATAGCGCCTCCTGTACTCTTCATACTCCTCTGTTCTATGATAGAACTGGGTTAACTATACTTCATCTTGAGTTTAAAATGGAGTTCATTTCAAGAGTAATATAATATCCTTTGAATGGGAAGATGATGAGTGGGTTGCTAGGCGCCTCTCGTTAATACCACGTGAACACCCAAGCCCGGTGCTATACAATCAACCATTTCCCCAGGTAATCCATGTCAACCCACTCAACCGTTAACAATGTCGCAAATGGCCTCCGCCATCAATCTCAGGCTATTACAGTCAAGCAAGAAGTTTCCCGCAATACACTTCAAAACTCTCTAAGCCAGACTGGATGAGGAAAGAAAAATACTACTACAACCAAACTTTCCTACACGAAATTGGCGCTTCAAAGTAATGAGGCAACTCAAAAGTATTCCTTTGAACTATAAAATTAAAACTTAAGCTGATATTAGATTAACTACGCCAATAATTGCAATCAAATAAATTAATTTTGACGATCTTGCCAAAATTGTACGGACTATATCCACAGTATTCATCCAAAGCTAGAATGTAGTTACGAGGAGATGGAACAGAATTTTAGTGAAATAAAACGATTATTTATAACATAAATTCAGTCAAGATTACTGTGTTTTTTCGTCATCTCACATTTTTAGCCCTTATCGACGAAATATCACTTACCACCATTACGAAACAGAAGGGAAATTAGGATTGGGGCCAAAAGCCTCACAAAATCAATGAATAAATCCTACCATGAAGTATTCAAAAGCTTAAAACAATTTCCACAGTTGCCCTATATCATTCATCATACGTAGAAATAATGAAGCAGATTATCTGTCAATATATTTTAAATACATCTGACGTTAGAAAACAAAATTAGTTGATTTTAATCATAAGGTAATACAGTATGGAATAAAATAAAGTGGTCATCGTCAATTCGTATCAGTCATAAAACCATATTATCTATAAGCTTTGAGGAAGACCTCTTTACCTTTCGTTATGCTAGAAAATTTTATTTTTTAGAATTCAAATAAAAAAATCTGCATCTGCGTTCGATGATACTACAATTACTTTTATTTGAATAATAGAGTGATATGCGAGGATTTTGGTATAATTACGAACAAATTTTCCATAAAAATTTGCGCCATTTCCGCTTCATGAAATCGCCGTAAGTATTACCTTCCACAGTTCAGGTGTATTTTCTAAATGTGTTAACCGTATCAGTGGTTGAACGTACCAAAGAGTACGGCCCGGGGGAATTAATTTTCTTTCAAGTGTTAACCGTAGAAAATCCGCATTTCTCTCTTCGCTATTCCTCGATTCACATGTTACCTCCTACTTTGCTTTTTCCATTCATAACCTCTTCCTTCCTTTCCCCCCACATTCTCCTAAATAAGTTTACGTACATGCTAAAATCAGCAGCATTTGTGCCATGACAATTATGTAGTAGCATTAAAGCCCGAGTCAAATTAATAGTTTGGTGTAAATTTGCACCTACTTACTCCAAAATGGATACAATCTACTGCATTTCGCTGTAATCCGAGACTTTCACACATGGGAAGAACTCCATCAACTATCCAACTTCACGTGTGACTATTTCAATATTTTATTCTCTAGCTGCCATGTCCGAAAATTTTTCCTAGTCAAAACCATTATTTGGCTGGCTTCCTCCTTCGCATCCTTCAATTTATACACATTCCCTCAAACCCGCCAATCACGAAAACTAATGGAACCGTTGCATTATTATTGTGGCTAAAATATTCAGAAATAGGAAATTGTGGAAGGACTCACTTGCATTCTCACGCCTCTCTTCAGCTTCTTGTCACTATCAGCGACAAAAGGAACAAGCTTAAAGCTTACCTAAGACACCCAATATGAGGAGACGCGTCAGGCCTAGAAACTTCACCACAAGGCACGCGGAACATACTGCTAGAAGGCTTCCATTCATTGCAATGAAAGACACTGCATAGGCCTCAATACCTTGAACATGAAATCAGAAAATCACAGCGAGAACCAGTCTCGGCGTTTCACAAATACAATTTAAAGAATCACTGCTTAAAAGAAAAATATTTCGTAGAGACAAAAAATCAGGTGGTGAAATATTCTCAAAGCCTTATTTCAATTGTATAATTTTACAGCTGAGCATGCCAGTAGCAAGCGATAAAGGGAGTAGCAAGTACTAATATGAGGGTCATATGAAAAGTAACGTCTCCAAATTTTCTTTCTCAATAGTTGCTGAGATTTTTTGCCAAGGCATACTACATGGTTAGTAACCTAGAACATTCAGCTATTATTCTATATAGTCACTCTTGCGCTCAATGACTTTCCGCATCCGTGAGACGTACTTTTGTACCCCCTCCTCGAATCATCTTCTTGCTGCATCCCGTAGGTAGGCCAGAACCACTTCTTCATCTACATCTACATAATACCCCGCAAGCCGCCTAAAAGGCGTATGGCAGGGGGTGTTAGGACACCAGCTGTTTACAGCTATGAAAAAATGAAGGGCTCTAACGAGGTTGGGACTAGCGTTTATTAAAGTCCTTTATGGTTCGGGGGAAAAACGAATTCCTATATCTATCCGTTCGGCAAAACATCTCTCTTAATTTATCGCTTCTATCGGGCCTGAAAATATAGCTAATATTGCTCTAATATAGCTAATGTGGCTCTAATATTATGTTCTCTGTGTCGCTCTTAAAGATATCCATTCTCAACTGTCCAAGCAATCTTAGCCTAACGTGCAGCCTCCGAGTCTCCAACGGCTCCCAGCCTAATTCGCTTAACATCTGGGTAACACTATCTGTACGCCCGTAGTAGTTTTTGACGAAAAGCGCAGCCTTCCGGCACCCAGCCTTTCTGCACCGGATCCCATACGCTCGCTGCATATTCAAGGTGCGGTCGGACGAGAGCGAAATAGCACCTTTCTTTTACTTTCTCGTCCGAAAATCTTCCCACAATACGCTTGACATCGTCGTCGTGGTCGTTGACGAATTGTCGCCCTCCCAAATCTTTTTTTAGGGCCGGAAAGAGATGATATTCACAAGGAGCGTTATCTGAACCGTAAGGTTGGTGGTCAATCACCTTCCATCAAAATTTCTCGATGAGTACGTTGTTTTGTGGGCCACATCCTTGTCCCTCGTGGGCATCACGCCTTGTCCTGGTGCAATCGAACGCCTTTTGTCAACCTGCCGCGTCTTTTGTTCTGGATAGCCTTTCGAAGTTTTATCAGGGTCTCATACTGCCTCCCTGGTTGATTTTCGTATTCTTTTATGAAATCGACCATCAAGCCACATTTTCTGTCCTAGAAGACGGTAGCCATGATCTTACCCAAAGATTTTGAGAATTCCTTTCCTCGTCATGGACGTTTAGGCGGCAAGCAGTAAAGTTTTTGCTATATTTCCGTACATGTTTCAAGTCTATGCACTTTGTACAACACACTTCTTCCAATCGGCTATGAATTTGAATCGGAGAAATCATCTTGGCATGCAGGAAAAAATATATAATGTCTTTGTAACACAAATGTGGACGGCAAAGAAGCAAAGTCGATACAGATCGTTTCGGATGAAATAGTGATTGCAAAGGATAACTAATTTTTTAAATGTGGTAAAAAACGAAAACGATCAGCGAGACCAGAGGTTATATCATCAGTCAAATCCATCCAAACCAATCAATTCAATCCATTGAATAAACGTGGAAAATAATTTCCAATCACTGGGAAAGACAAGAAAATCATGCAATACTGAGATGGATGTTAATCCGCTAATTTCAATCCAAAGCATTTTTACATTTCAGCCTGAAAATGGTAGGGTTGTATTACTCGTATTTTATAACTTAAAAATCTGTTATTCAAGTACCGAGCAGGTACAAAATATATGAATTTATTGTAGGAATTAGAATTCCTATTTGTTAAGAATGTAATTAATTTAATAAGGAATTCCCTCAAACTTGTAAAGAGATATTGACGAGTTGCCATCAGAATCCTAAGGGAGCTAAGCAGCAAGGAAGATTTGATAGGAGAGGGTAAAAGGATAATGGCTACCATAAGAGCATTACGGAATTCAGGTATTGACAGTTTAGGCAAAATTCTAAGGGTGACGTATTTCGAGGGGCTGTATAATCTAAAGCTGATTATTAAAACTCAACCTTTTATGTTTTACTTAATGCTACAAACGAATATAACGAAACTAATACAGTGAACTAAGTTAATTCTACGGGTGAGAGGAGTGGAAGGAAGCAGTTATAGATGCATTATCCCAAAAATGCGTAAATTAGATTGATACATTGAGGCGTGGTTTATAATGCATTTTTAAGTTTTCAAAAAGAGTAGCTACAGAACTTCTTACGTGAAAAGGTAGATCCACAAATACATTTTCTGGGAGGAACTTCCTGGCATCGTAGGCTTATTGCAATAAGGAAGTTTAAGGTAAAAGGAATAATGAGTTTAAGGAAAATCTTTAGGTCCCGATGACGAATCATTTTTACCATGCCAAATTATGATTAGAATGTGCATGAGAAAATCCTTTTCTCTCCTTTGAACGCCGCCTTGTTTCTAATAGCCGAATTCCACTAATAAGTATAATAATATAATAAGCATAATAATATAATGAATAAATAATAAGCAGCTTCCCGTGTGATGTTTTTCCGATAAAATGATATGTGCAATGGTGAAAAAAAAACCCTCTTCGATCGAGATAAAGATAAACTTTAATCCTTTCATCAAAGTCTGCCCAACAAGTTCAGATCAGAATGTCAAACCATATTCCTCGCTCGTCAAAAAACCTCAATCTTCGAAAGGGAAGTCAAACGCTATGGTCCACATTCATTTTCGTCGGGATAAAAAAGAGAGCGATGCTCGTCACGAAAAATTCATCACGAGCCGTTGATGTAACATCCGGGAGGGGAAAGTTTGATTTGACACCACGGAAACATAAGTTTGAAAGAAAAAAAAAAACTAAAGTCGTAATAGCGTGTGACTTGGAATGGTTTACTTGAAGCTACCCATAAATCTAGGAAAATCTACATAGGTAATAATGATTGCATTCATGCATGATATATATGCGATTCTCGACTAGCGAGAACATTTTTTTATCTTCAGTTGGTACAGCATAGTTGATATAGTCTGTAGAACTCAGTATCAATAAAATGGTAATTATTGGGCCTCATAAAGTGCAAATTTAAAATTCCACCTTCCTTTGCGTTCTGTGAGTATCATATTTTTTATTTTACCATAAATCCCGTTTACCAACTATTAAGTGCGCCTGCATAATTATATATCATCTCTGCTAAAAAAAACTGTTCATCAAACACGATGCCTTAATTCTTCATGAAATAATTGACTACTCTTACGATTAGGGAGCCATTAATTCCACATCGCTTGATTTTTAATTCGTTAACATAAGTGATAGAACCACATTCAAAACTAGTAGAACTATACATCGCAATTAAAAATTCAATCAATAATGGTATAACAGAGAGATGAGGTAGAGCCACTTTCAACAAGGTTGGCATTACACATTCTAACAAAGAGTAGATTTAATTCCGATACGGCAGATGACAAGATACACGAGATCGTTCTTCCATTAAGGACAATATTCTTCGAAGATTATAAGACGAGACCAAATAAAGGTATTTGATTCATAATAATAAAAAAACTTCCTCCATGAGAATAAGTGAGAGTCTGGGCTGCCAAAAGACAAACAAATAAATATGTGGAAGAGTTCCCTACGGCATGGGCAATTGATTCCTTTTAAACATACGGGTTATGAGTGTCGTAAATATTATCACTCACTAGCCATGCAAAATACCAATATTAATGCTTTACAAGCGTATTTGAGCGAGTGATTCACAGCTTTGGTCAGTGTTTTACCAATGATAATTCGTCAAAGTTCCCTAAACATATTTCAGATAGGTAATATGTATGCTTTTTGCAAGCTCGTGGAAGTTATGATTCGATTACAACTGGATGAGAGGAATTATTTAAAAAAAATTTAAATCAGAGACTCACATACGATGCAGCACTACACCCCAATAGCTCATTATATCCCTATGCGAAATAAAATATGGTACTGTGTGAAGAGGTGTATCACTCAACAGGTACTCGATACTAGCACTATTTAAAGCTCTCGGCTGAATAAAGAAGAGAAACAATATGGCATACGATGATAAACATTTACAATATAAGAGCTCAAGTGAAAATTTTGACCACTCCTATTAATTGATTGGGTGCATTTTGATATAGATGACTGCAGAATTAAATTAGACTGCAATTTCATCATTTCCTAACGTTAAATTAAATACGTTCAGATTGACAGAGCTGACATCACCCTAAAATCATGTCTAATAGCTCTTTATGATTTAATCAATTCAGAAATATCACGACTTAGCAGAGCATAACACGCCTCCGAAACTAAAGGATAATGGTTTTCGAGTTATTCGGGATTTAATCGCCATAATAACACGTAACCCATGAAGAAGTACCTACAAGTGCCATTAGAAAGGACTACTTCAATTACTACCAGGGGAGTGTGTTTTCTCCATTACCTATATTTAAAGAATCGGAACTTTCACCAAAGATAAACTACGAAGATAAGGGAGAGAAACTAATCCTTAGCTTGAAAATTATCTATCCTTAATGCCAAGTGTCAAAAAACACTTCAAACAGAACCCCGATCCTTAGAATGGCAAATATCACTCGCAATGGTAATTACATTTTAAGGTTCAGGACTCAAATAATAGGCATCATTACAGGTGTTTAAAATGGCTTAGGATTGTACCGAGGTGGTGAAAAAAAATACCACCAGAAAATTGGTTCAACTGCCTCTGCTCTTTGCAGAGGTATAAATCAAGATAAAATCAAAGCGCGATGGGGACGTTTAGTCCTCCGTTTCTAGCGGAGACGCTAAATAAATGGCCGGGAATTCCACTTATTCCTCCGGCGTGAATCTCGCATTGTTATTACGTGATTTATAAAGACAAAGACCCTTTCTCAGGTTGGTTCAGAAACTTCCTGGACTTTTTCAATTTACGAGGGACCCGTATATGCCACTCCCTTCGTAGTTTAAACTCTTGAGTCACTTTTTCTCTCTCCGGGATTCCAATTCCAAACTACTGATTGTAAACTTTCGTTTGAAATAGCTCCAATTGTTTGAAATAGTTTTCATTTTCTATCAGAGATTCAAGTATTCGGAAAAGTACTGAATAAAAAAGGATTTAAGCAACTATAATAATAATAAGTGATACATATCACTTTGTCGTAGGTGGTGCTCAGTGTCATGTACATTAACCAGCTAGTTGTGAATTAAAAAGTGCTTTGTGTAGCCTCCTCTTAAAAGATGTCGATGATGATGAGTTCCTTGTTGAAAGGTTGAAAGGAAAGGATTATTCCATTAATAATGGAGTAACGGTAGCAGTAACGGTACATGCAGTAACGGTTAATGATTTGTTGTAAATGATAGTTCGGTGATGAGGTATAGCAAGATTGTGATTCCCTCTTGTGTTTGTCATGTGGACATTGTCAAGACTCCTGAACTCGCATGATAGGTATGAAGGTGTCTTTGTGTTTAGAATTTGATATAGGACAGAAAGAGTATGAAGCCGGCGCGCCGGCGGCGTCGAGAATCGAGTTTCATCCATGACAGTTTATTAATATAATCAGTTATATGGTCCGATAATTGTAAGTTAAATATGAATCTAATGCATCTGTTCATGGAACGTTAAAGCTTAAGACTAAGTTCTTGAGAAAGGTACTGGTAGGCAATGTCAGAATAGTCAAATAAAGGTAATATTAAATCAGATACTATTTGCGCTTTAAGAGATGTAGGCATGAATTTAAATTTTAATGGGCGATAAAGTGATTGATTAATAGATTTAGTGATTTTACTTACATGTGATGCCCAAGAGAGATTTTGATCAATAATTAATCCTAAGTTTCTAACTTCATCGCAAAAAGAAATCGGGGAATCGGCGATACGTAAATTTGGCAGTTTATCCCTCTGCACTCTCGCTAAAATTCTTGGGTAACCAATTAGTATTGCTTGGGATTTATTAGGATTTATGCATAGGAAGTTATTATTGCATCATTCCTGTAGGTATGCTAACTCACCATTGATAGACATAAAGCTATTGCTTAAATTCATTTATGTAAAGTGAGAATAAAAGTGGACCAAGGATGGAGCCTTGTGGCGCTACTCTATTAAGGTGGACCAAAGAGGATTCCAAATTATTTGCAATTACTTTCTGTTTCCGATCCGAGAGATAAGAAGTAATCCATTAAACAACAGAAGGAGAAAAACCCATGCAATGGATTTTAGCTGCAAGAATGCCTTTGTATAACGAGTCAAAGGCTTTATAGAACTAGTGCTGTGATCTCTTTCTTGTCCATGGAGCGTCGCATATCATCCGTTATTTTAACTAAGGCAGTGGTGGTGGTACTATGTCCGTGCCGAAAGCCAGATTGATAATCATTGAGTAGTTTATTTTGCTTGAGAAAGGTAGTGATTTTTTTCGTGAACAAGTTTCTCTGGAGCCTTAGAAATGATTGAAAGAAAAGATATTGGGCGAAAACTTAATTAATCTTGAGTGCTACCCTTTTTTGGTATGGGTTTAACTAGGGCAGATTTCCATTGAATGGGAAAATGATCTTGTGATAGTGACGAGTTGAAAATGTTGGTGAGGCATGGTAGTATGAGTGGGAGTAATGATTAAATGAATTCAAGGGGTATACCATCTGAGCCTTGAGCTTTAGACTTGATGCATTTAAACGCAGTGTATACTTGCATTTGAGTCACAGGTTTCCAAGTAAGCTTCTTAATATGGTTATGTGTCGCGGCTGATTTAATGGAGTATGTTTGGACGACTCGCTCCTTATCCTCATTTGGTGGCTGTGAAATTTTTTTAATTAATCTAACAAGGGATACATTCGTTTGGCTGGGAAAGTTCTTACTTTTACCTCGGCCGATTGAGTTGAGTAACTTCCAGAGAACGGTTGGTGAATTTTTATATTTAGTAGCAGTTTGAAAAAATTTTATTTTTGCATTCCTTACAAGCTGTTTCGTTTTATTTCCGAAACATTTGCACCTATTGAACGCATTGATATAATTTGTTCTTTTGAATACTCTAAAGGCCAAGTCTCGGGCTAACATTGATTGTTTAATTTCCGCATTCAGCCAAGGTGCATTTGGTTTGGAGATACGATTCGATTTCTCCGGGGCAAATCTATCCAAAAGATACGTTAGGCAACAATGGGTCAGTCAGAAAGAACAATGACACTGAGTGAGAAGTTTTTTCATAGGTTTACAACTGAAAAAACAAAATTGTAACTACAACTCCTTTTTGCTTCTCACTTCCTAATTCCTAACGTTACCGATTTCAACTATTAATAATTTATTTTTATAATCAACTTTGAATCTTGAAGTTCATGTAATTTAATTGAAATGCAATATTTGCGAAGTTTCGTCTTATTTATAAACCGTCATCAGGGCCCGAGATGTAAACGAGAACATAAGCTTGATTCATAAACAAATAAAGGGTTACAACACTGTTTTTATAATAATATAATACGAGCAAGAAACATTCAGTAGAAAATTAACAAAAAGAGACTAGAATTTTATTAGGTATGTTAATTTTTTTAACTTTATAGTTAATTTTTTCAATGATTTCATAAGTGATAGTTTCCTTCATGTCCATAAACAGAAATTAATAATAAATCCAAATGAAATTATTCTTTTAAATCAGAAAGAAAATTGTAGCATTAATTTGGCATTAAGATACCCCTCAGAATCAGGTCACGTCACAATATCAATCCAACGATGGTTTTTTTTATATCCTGCACAACACGTGACATAAAGATTAACCGTCACCGCAGGTACCGGTTATACTACGCGTAAGCATATTCTCCAGGTCACTGGATATCATATTAGAGCGAAATATACTTCAATTTCTACGCAACTCTCGAGACTGCCTAGAGCAATTTGTTCTACCCCAAGATTTGATAAAACCAAATATTAGTTTTTTTTCACCATCACCAGTGGTCAACAATCCTGAGATTGGCTTGAGGCAGCTCTCCACTCAATTCTCCAATCAGCTTATCTTTCCACACCTACGAATTTCTTAGGTATCTTTTACATCCTTCTTTACCGGTTCCTTATATTTTGTTCGACTTCTTCCTTTTCCGTTCTTGCCATATGCTTGTACCTCGACGATTGTCTTCATCAGGCCATTATGTCTCAAGATGTGGCCTACAAGGTTGTTCCGTCTTCTTATCAATGTTTTCAAGAGATTTCTCTTCTCTCTTGCTTTTCTTTGGACTTTCTCATTACTTATTCGGTCTATCCATTAGATCCTCATCATTCTTCTCTTGCACCACATTTATAAATCCTCCACCCTTGACTTCTCCGCAGCTGTCATTGCCCATGCCTCACTTCCTTAAAGAAGCATACTCCAAATGTATTTACATTTTTATACGATTAGTTTGATTTGGCGAAAAATCGAATTTGACGAAAAATTGTGCGTCACTTAACAGATTTTTTTCAGAAATTTTAATCTTAGTTAATGCATAACTTCATGAAACGGAAAAGAAATCACCAAAATTCCATAACCTACGAACAGACTTTCTTCAGAATTCATAAAATGCACAGAAAACGCCTAAGACGACCATCTTGGAGGTAATATGCCAAGTCGATAAACACCTATATTTTACATTGCGATCTTCGTACTCATTTTAAGGTTGCTTAATATTTCTATGGATATTCTTACAGTGGCCAAGAATAACAGCAGTGCGTATCATACTTTGATTCTATTTGACAGTTTTCTTGAACTTCTTCGGTAAATTTGATAGCTCAAATACATGAATTCTTATAAAGTTAGATCTTAGATTCGAATTTAGATACCGAAATGATATGTCGGCGTATTATGCATAGCCATTAGGGCTTATTCGGATTTATGAAGTAACTTTACGTTTTAAAGGGCAAAAATATAAATAGCCTAGCTCAAACTTTATCAACATGTGATATTTCTTTTCCTGCCGTGTGAACTGCGGTGAAATATTCAAGAATTGCCATGAGAAAAAATTCCCCTGGACCGGGAATCGAACCACGGACCATTAGCTTTCCGGGCCACTGCGCAGACCACTAAGCTATCCAAATTTTTTAATTATACACTATGCAGATTGTTATAATTGCCATGGGAATTGAAGAACCTGGATAGCGTGGTGGTCTGGGCAGAGACTCGGAAAGCCAAAAGTCCGTGGTTCGATTCCCGTCCAGGAAATTTTTTCTCATGGCAATTCTTGTATACTTGATAAACATAATACAAGGAGAAGGATTTTTACGGTTCAACACTTAAACACAAATAACGTGTTCCTATATGCATCTTGGCGAACTGAACATATCATTAAAATGCGCGATCTATGGCCCATAAGCACAACTATGTACTGCCTCTTAAGTCTTCTCCTGGCTTGGCTCATGTGCATCACACGCATACCGATAAAAACCACTTTTAGAGGGCCAATGAGATATTCCTCGAATGCATTTTTAGGCTATATTTATCAATACATAAGCCAAATAAGAAAATAGCGGATGTCTTCGAGTTCATCGTTCAGATGACGCCAATTTAAAAATTTTCGCAAATTGCGCTATTTCCCGTACCTATTGATGAGTGCATTAGTTTTCTTGTTTCCTCCCTATACTTACAGTCCGATGACAATAAATTTCAATTCGCATTATGCTATTTAACAATTAAGTTTTGGAAATCGGATGCTACCATAAAAATGTCAGAGATTTCTATAATAAAATTGTATTTTGGGTTTAATTATAATCGACTTATTCGAATCAGATTTTATTCGGTATAAAAATAAGGAAACGCGATAGCCGGAAAAATTATAAAGCATTCATAGCAGAGTAATTTAAAAAAGCACAATGGAAATAGGTGTTTGGTTTATGCCCCTCTGGTTAAACCATTTTAACGCTTTCGAATCTTTGAATTCGTAAAAAAAAAATGAACCAAAAATTGAAGTAGCACATTGTGACGAAAGAGAGAGTATGTAGAATAACTATTACGAGTGCAGTATGGGCGAGTAATTCACTTAACAAAAGAATGCGAAGTAAGACGTGAATTAAATCCACCGCCGACATTTCCGGGTCTTAGCGTGTTACGAAAGTTCGCTGCGAATGTCGGCAACGCCTGAAGAATGAGAAACGGTTGCATGGACGGAGGATGAATTGAAAACTCTCCCTCTTGGACCCTGGAAGCTTCGTCAATCTCAAAAGGCCTACGGTGAATTGTGAAAAAAAATTGCGTGGGCTGTTCGCGGGGCGTAACAAAAATGTGCCCCGATAAATACTGGGTGGGTTTTCGTTCATTCTCCGAAAGGTTTGCCCTTAACTGGTTTGACGGGGCAGCGGTCCCGTTGATTGTCCACTTGCCGGACTGCCGAACGGAGAAAACTCTCAAGTCACCCCGAAAGACGATTTGTACGACATCAGGATGGAAGTGATCCGAAAGAAACGACACCCATGTCGTCGACCACAGTCACGACATGTTTCGTAATATCGACACTCGTGTCGGCACATGTCCTCCCACAAAATATGGCTAATGGAAGTCCTGGATCCCTCAAAACAGGAAAGCGACTCCATTTTCATCTTTAACCCAAGAGATGTATCGACGGATTCCTATAAAATTTGCACTACTACTGAAACACAACAATGCAAATTTTTCCGCAAGCTTTAATCGATAATTTCTCAATATTTAATGATTTATTCAACACTTTTTTCAGAAATAAATCCCGAATTACAAAACGACTATCTCAACGAAACTCATTTGTACCTACATAGGAGAAATATTAACGGATTCTGTCTAAATTTCCAGAATTATCCCAGCAAAATAATTGAGTTGAAGGCTTGAGACAAGTTTAAACTCGTTCAAACAACTTCAAGCGGCGTAAATGGGGATATTTTTTAGTTAAGAAAGCACATATTTCTCTTAAAAGTAGCCATAACAACTAGGTGGTATTCTGTGATAGGTGGAATATTTCATATGTAGGTCTTGGTGATAATTAAAGTTAAGAATTTGAGAACGGAGTTTAGAAAAAAGAAATCGAGGCTCATAAAAATTCAAACAATTACAAAATTTCAAACCACATATTCAAAAAACTACAATATTTCAAACAACATATTTTTAACTTTAAAAGTAGCTGCTTAAGCCGATCGTGCCGCCAAATTCATTTATCTATCGTATTTCAACTTAAATTACATTTATTGGTTATATATCATCATCAGAAATACATCATGGTGGCAAGCCTAAATTTCATTTCCTTTATGACTCTCTCCTTAAAATAAATTCAATAAAAATAAAATGGTAGATACTAGGACATTTTCATGCTAATGCCATATACTTCGTATATCGGTAGAGCTCCCTTCAATTTAGCTTCCATGACAGAGAATATATCTAACGGAAAATTCTCACGTATTAGATCGCTTAAGCAACGAAGTAAACGCATGAATCTAGTTTGATTAGAAAGGAAAAAGGACCGCGGAAGCCACCGTAGGGTTTGGATAGGCATTCTAAATTGCGTAATATACTGAGTGTTTGAAGAAAGTTGCCGGAGGTAAAGGGAATTCTTAGACGGGAATCGAACCGAGGAGGCATTGTTATTTGAATGCTAATGGAGAGAATTTTTACCAATAATAATAATGCCATAATTTTTAATCGAACTGTGGAATCCCAAACAAGATACTATGTCATGCATTTAAAGGTATCAATAACCCTTCCAGCATTACAAGGAATGCAAATAAATTCTTGTGAATCAGTCATAAATTCCTTATATTAGAAACTATTCCGGCTAATACCTGCTTTAAACCACTATTTAAACCGCCATTAAACCATTTAATATTTAAACCACTGCTTTTGGAATATGACTATTTCTTTAATCCCAAAATGTGTCGAAAGGTAAACTTCTTATTTCTGGTAAAAGAAACCTTTCTGTCCTTTGCATATTTCACACTGAAAGAGGTGTATTTCGACAAGACATGCAAATGGCGCAAGAATAGGACTTAAATGAGCAGGCCAATGCAGAGAAAAGAAGGTGATTATCAAAGGATAACACAAAACGTTAATAATTCCGAAAAGAGCTTGGATTACGAAACGCCACATTTTTTCTCCCTCTCTCCGCACTCTTTTGTTTAACGAAAACATAGTTTCTACCCTAAAATTTGGAGCGGAAGTAAGATATGGCCGTAAAGAGGAAAAATGAAGAATAGAAGGCCATAAAAAAAACATCGCGAGTCTTAAAAATTCTCCAGAAGTAGAAAGTTGGTTCGTAGGGATTAAGAGTTCTAGCAAACGATTTCAAATTCTGCAGGTGGACGGAAATAGCCGGATGCGCAACATAAAAATACCATTCACTGTTTTCCACAGATATCCCATGGCTTAGCACGAGGTTCATTTTTAAAATATGAAGCTTACGGTTCTTGTTTGACGCGTCACTTGTAGGTTATTAATTTGAAATCATCTGACTCTGCCCCTATGGAATGAATTAATTAGATACCGGCTAGATTGCAAAAAAGGAGCCCGTTACATAGGAAATTTTTCCACCACATTACTTACATTATATCTTTATAAAAAAATTTATAAGTAAAAACCTGATATCTAGAGATAATTCAAAAAACACAATAAGCACAAAACCGACTTACACATCTCTTCATTGCGTTGAATTTCATGTCAAACGCGACAGCTTACGTGCTAGCACTGAGTCGCCTATTCCACCGTGGATAAGCAAGGAAAACACATAAGTATTAACTAAGTTTTTCAGAAACCAATTTTACCTCAAAAGCTATCGTTAAATGCCGAATGAATGACCGCAAGATTTGTCTGAAATGAAGACCTGGGCTGAGTAATTCGACGGAAGTTACATAAACTTTGTGACATAACAATGAAAAACATAAAAACGGCATAAAAATTTTATAAAGATATAATGGAAGTAATATGGTGGAAATTTTTCCTATGTAATGGGCTACGTTTTTGAAATCTAGCCGGCATCGAATTAATTCATTCCATAGAGGCCTGGGTCATATTATTTCAAATTAATAACCTATAAGTGACGCGTCAAACAATAACCGTAAGCTCCAGATTATTTTTAATTTCAATAAAGACTGAGGCTAATTAATTCGACGGAAGTTATGTAAACTTTGTGACATAACAATGAAAAACATAAAAACTACAAATAACTTCTTAGTCTGCAACTTCCCACATCCCATATATAAAAGTACAAAAAATTATGAATATATACAAACACTCGATTTCAAAGTGGCTTCAAACTATTTTTCTCCCAACCCGAAAAGGCTTAATTACTCTCTAGCGATTCAACTTCTCGTTCTCGCTTCGCGGTAATTTATATCAATGCGTTAATGGCCGCGGCTATTATTACGAGAAAACTTTCCAGAAATGTTGCGAACAAGAACTTCAACTGCACTACAATCACACGAGGAAAGCCAATTTCTCAAGAAAAGGAAAAGCCGCTTGAATATAGTCACATAATATATAACTCTTTTTTATACTTTTCAAAGAGTAACCGACATTTATCCCGTAGGCGGTAATATCCGCGGATTGATGTGGACTCTGGGGTCAAACTGGACGGCTAAACTGCTCTTTTAAAAGTAGAAACCGAGCAGACTTCGATGTCAAAGACTAGTGATTGCTTAGAGAGTGGAGCCGATTAATCCAGAGAGTCAAAAGTCACCCTACTCGAACGCGAAACGCAGTTTAATGTATCATATACCGCCTCAATCGCATACTCGTTTCCTCAGAATGTCGCTACGCCCAGACCATATTATTTCGAGCCGCTTCGCTGCCTAGCAAACTCGTCCGTTTAGAATGCCAACAAATGCTCCCAACCTCTGCAGACGAGCCTTAGGGGAAAAATTTATACGAAGGACAGCCGGGTGAGTTTATTGGTCACTCCAAGTCACTCCATTTACCTAAACCGGAGAGACCGCTATTCCGATATGTATTTTCCTACCTTTAGGCCCCCACTTGAAAACAAAGGATTCCATTTCATTCTAAACACGCACGAAATCCGGGTGGTAGAAGAGATGTGCATTTAATTTTCCACGAACGAGAAGTGATCTTTATTCATTGCTAAGGAAATATCGGTTTCGTTATAAAATAATTGCCTGTTTCATCATCAATAGAATATTTACTCACTTTCGGAAAACGGAGACAAAAAATCTGTTCCAGCCAAATGATAAATTTCATATGTAACGTCCACAGGAGTTTTCGTTACTTTATAATTAACCATTAAAACTAGGAATTTGCAACAGGGCTGAAACTCAAGACCTCCATATTTTTCGATACGCGACGTCAGCTTTCGTACACAACGCAGAGTTCGCTCTATATCATTTTTTGTGTATATTTATTGTGTGGTGACTAACGATTTTCAATTATCTAATGGATTCCCAAATAATTGGCAATTTAGACTACTTGATTAACCCTCTTGGAGCAAAGGAATAGTTGGTTCAAAAAAATTCTTTATGATGGCGGAAACTACTGCTTCATCAAAGGAAATTCCACACAAGACCGAGAGATAGTACTGCTCTGTGCCACGGTGTTCTAGGAAAGGCTTTCGAAAACATGACAACCAACCCCGTATTGAGAAGAAAGTGGATGATTGCCGCTCGAAAGGAGTTGATGGCGATACCATCTCTCTAATGGCGGGGCGTTCAGGAATCAACGTGAACGATGCAAAAATAAAGCGAATTTAAAATTAAAACTGAATTAGTTAAAGGTGAATTTTTTAATAGAGACCTTTTAAAACCACAGTCATTGCAATAAATTTTATGGAAAAACCTCACGAGCCAAAATATCTATTGCTCAGGTAAAACATTTTCAAATCCTAATTTTATTGAAATAAGCCTGAAGATCCCATTCAATACACTTATAAAGCTTAGCTCCGACTGTTGACTGGTTAAGTGAGGATAGTAGGTCATATCCCGAACTATGCTGTAAATTGCTTTATATATCCAGGAGATGAGTTTCCACAAAGGAATTTTCAAAGCAAAGGTACCCAGGGCTTCAACAGGATTTGACCCGAAGAACCTTGGGTCTAAAGCCCAGCACTCAGGCTAACTACAAGACCGCCATACCCCCTAAATATAATTGCTATCCCCAAATTAATCAGGTGTCATTTAAATTAGTTAATTTAAGAAATATTCAAAATCTTAAGGAATAATTTCCGAGTGACTATCAGCGGCTAATCGACGCGCCAAATGAGAACATATCCACTTCACATTGCACTCGAAATGTCTCGGATTACAACAGCTTCTCTAGAATAATTACTCAAACATAATTTGATTAATACGCAGCGAAAACGGAGAAGAATGAAAAACATAAGCGTGTTAGTAAATCACGGTTGAAGATTTAAAGACAATGAACGAAGTGATTGTTGGCACAAATCCACGACGATATGATATATTCTTTAAAAAACTTCGTAGGATGCATGGTATATTTCCACATTCCTTTGTGGCTGTTCAAATAATGCATGGGAAGCACACGAAAGAGGAGTTAATTCTGGAACTATTTGTTATTAAAAATATTCTTATCACTTCACATAAGCTACCATAGAATATCCTCTTTACAAACGAAATCCATCTCCTTGGTTGTTCTTTGTCCATTATGTGCGTTATATGCGTCCATGCGTGTAATTTGACATCTTTGACAACGCATAATATTTACAAATGCTACCGAGTTAATTTACTCTCGTTTAATGACTAGATAAGAACGTACATCCTTGTGGGCAACTTACCAAACACTAAATCGGATTCTAAACGGTAACAGGAATACGCACATGAAAATGGCAAGACTCTGGGAGACTGTTGAAATACTTTAATAAACATAAAAGATATAGTATCATTGCGGATTTCTTATGATTCCCTCATTGGGCTTATATTTCCTCATTTTATATATTATGTGTACATTTCTGGCAAAAAGTACAAAGTGTATTAAAATTTTTCATTACTGAAACCTGCGCCATTCAGTATTAGTACCTGTATTTACTAGCTTTCATTATGCGATTGGCAGAATTCCACTGCAAGCATCCAATTCTCATCTTATCCTCCTTATCAAAGATTAATGAAAGAATGAAATTGGAGATGTCCTATTATAAACGTCACAATTATGTTTATAAAATAGTAAAAGTTGGAAAAGTTCAGATATTTATAGAACTCTTTGGATATTCGGACAGTCAGCAAAGAGGAATGACTTCACGCATTAGTATTGAAATAATGCCATTTCCGGCAAATAAAACATATAGGAATATCCATGCCTTCATAAAAAATCTAATAACGAAGCACAATATTAACAATTTCCTACCCTTGACAATCCAGAATTATCGTAATCACGGCCAATACACAACTTAGAGTTTTGATAAACCACTTTTTTAATCATCCTGATTCCCGAAAATAATTCCTTGAAAATTTCGATTAAATATTGCAACATCAAGCCTAATCATATTACACTTACATGCTTTTTCAATCATTGCACAACATTTTTCATCACGTACCCTTTCCAGGCGATAATGTATTGTAATACCATTGTAATTTTATTCAACCAAAAATTTCAATGGCATTGTTTTAGATTTTCGACAAACAGGAGACAGGAGTCTAGTACTATGAATCTTGGGAAAGTGGCCAGAAAAATAAAAATACAGGATTTTTTAAAAATCTTTTTATATTTTAATTTTTTAGGATTTTTTCCCTAACCAGGAATTGTAATTTCGGTTTTACATATCCGGCGAAAATATGCCTGGAGCACAATAAGGATAATTTTATTCAGCATTTGGAGATGAAACAGTAACTACCCAAACAAAAATCAGGAAGCCTTCATTGCACGCTTACCACTCAATTTTTTTCATATTTTCGCGCCATGATACCGCTCTCCCATACTCTTGACACATTTTCAAAAGCATTCCCTCGTCAGGGATTTGAAAGATATATCCGGAAACGGCATTCTATACACCCGCCCTTTGCATAATTGAGCCCATCTCAAGGTCACCCCCAAGGCAGTTAGATATCTCCATCTGAATCGGTAATGCTAGTCTTACTTTCACGTCACGGTTAATTAACAGCCAAAAATGCAGGAACATTCCTACCAGTAATTATAACGCCATCTCCGCTTTCAGTTGCCTCTCTGGAGAAGGACACTCTGTTCCTTAGCGTCAAGTAGCATACGTATCATCACTTTACAATTCAGCCCATTCAGCAATAATTACACTCCAGGGCCCATGGTAGCAGGCCTGAGATTGCGGGAGGTCCAAATATTGAGGCTCTCAGTGATTCTACAATCACGCCTATCTGCCAACTGTGCTATGGCTAATTGATTACGAGTTTCATACCCAACATTACATGCAAAAATGCGATTCATAATCTCCGTCTCTAGTTACTCTACAAATTCAAAAATCTCAAAAGTATTAACACCAGTATTTCATTTTCGTCTGGCTTGTATTAAAATTGAGAATAGCACTTCCCATCAATACATGACTACTAAATCTTAGGCAACCAAAGGGCTAACTTAGCATATAAAGGGTAAGATAGCTATTGAACTATATTGCAATTTCCTATTTATTTTTATTTTAATTACTTATTTCAAGGATTACTTAGCTCAAACAAGTTTTTCTCGCTTTGTGGTTTTTGTGAATTATATCTATAAGGATGCCACAAAAATTTGAAGAAACAATGAAAAATAATCTTATTAAATAAGATATCTCATTTTTAAGAGACAAAACCAATAGATACATGCATATAAAACGATAATAAATTTTTCCCGCATCCCAGGACCCCTTGAGCCTGAGCCCCTGTGTTCTTGGTCCTCATGGCCAGCCAGCAAGCTTTCTCTTATGATGACAATGAAACCAATTCACGGCAACTAACAAGTATTTAATGTTTATATTATAATTTCATAAAGTTAGACTTGCCGAGTTACGAGGCTTCATTTCATACACAATTAATATGAATTTCCGCCTCCAATACGCGAAATGAGACTGAATTACTGCTCTCAAACCTGGATGGTGACTCAAAGGCACACCCATTTATGCGTTTGAAAATTCCTCGTCCGCTACAGCTGAGAAAGGTCTTCTGTCGTCATATAGTGGCCTCAGCCGTCCAACATTTCCCAACATGCCACCTACTTCAACGAACGTGACCCCTAATGAAATAGGCTTCAATGGTTCGGCGCTTAAGGATAAAATAAGCAAGAGTCAAAGTGGAGCAAAATCTACTGAACGAAGTATATGATGTATAACCAGTTGAAATTCATAAAAAATATAAATCATCCAATTGTGCGATTATTCTATCACCGATATCCTAATTTCCTCTCATATA
Source organism: Ischnura elegans (assembly GCF_921293095.1). Lineage (NCBI taxonomy): Eukaryota > Metazoa > Arthropoda > Insecta > Odonata > Coenagrionidae > Ischnura > Ischnura elegans. Next base: position 103,885,819 of record NC_060247.1, read on the forward strand.
TTTCTTATAAAATACAACTATTCATTGTCTTGGGAATCACTTTATTAAAGGAATTGTTAAATAAGGAGTTTAAAATAAATTAATTACAGAGGAAATTGCTTGATACCATACACACACTTATCCAGGGTTGGACTGATTACCAGAGGGCCCGTGCGGAGACATGGTCAAAGGGCCCCAAGAGGCTAATCCCCCATCTCAAACAAATTAAGAAGGACACATTGGGGTGAGCACGTTATTATTATAAACGAACAAAGTAAACCAAACTACTTACTTTAAAATTCATATTAACAAATTCAGTTCTTAAGTCCGAGCAAATATATCTATAAATATATATTTTTACCTTAAAGCTAACATAAGACACGGTCTCAGGCGTTATTTCGTGAAATTACTTCATTATAGAATAAATAAAATAACTTTGTTTTATTCCACACTTAATTTTAAATAGCACGACCCGGGTTTCAGCATCTAGTGCTATCATCAGGTCAATGTAGTGCTATCATCAGGTCAAACCTGATGATAGCACTAGATGCTGAAACCCGGGTCGTGCTATTTAAAATAAAGTGTGGAATAAAACAAAGCTATTTTATTTATTCTATAATTACAGCTAACAGTCTTTCCATATTCATAAAACTAAGAGTTTCTTACGACAAAGTACCTCTTTTTAACTCATTTTTCAACTTAACAAACGGCTGGTAGAAATCCAACTATAATGCATCACCAATGAGAAGTTTCCATCAATTCTGACGGTATAATTTATAATAAACTGCATTAGATTCTAAACGGACAGGCGTCTGAAGCGCTTCGATCAATTAATACCATTTAAATGTTTTCTTCAAATTAAGAACTTCTCGTTCCATTTAAATCATTTTAAAATAATCAACAATCCATAATTACTCATTTAATATGCCGTGGCTATAAAAATGATGCATTTTCCCAACTCTATCGAATCAAATCTGTTTAAAACAATCCCAGGGGGTATTCATAGAATGGTCCATTAGGAATGCCAGCGAAATGATAATAATGCGTAATGTCTAAGAGAAAGTTTTTCGCTCTTAGCATTCTTTAAAGAAAACTGCGGCAGAATGCGCTACGTTGAATTGTAGCGGGTGAGTAAGAAAGCATGAAAATATTGTGACTCAAAACTATTCCAACGCACTAAGACTTACGCTGCACAAGAGTCATTAATACCCAAGAGGAAGCGAAAGCAGTTGCATTTCACATTATTCCTTAAGCCTCCATACTTCCCTCGTAAAAGAAAAATATTTTAACAGAGAATATTCATTAAATCAAAATAAAATATTACAAACATGAAATAAAATTAGCAAAAACGGGGTAATATCATTTCTGATCAATTTGAAATTATGAATTCCTATCTAACTCCATAAAAAAAAGTGCTTCAAGAATCAATCATGATATTCGAGAAGGTCATTGAGGCAAATCAACCGCCGCATTATAGTTAAAACTCTACCATTCGCTTAAAATAATCCGGTGAGCTAACATTTATACAGGCAATATTTTTCTATGCAAGGGATCAGATTTTAATCCTGACTTATGCGGCATTTTTCAGCTTCTACCAAGAATGCGCTAATTTAATAAATACTCTCGAGAAACACAACAATTTCATGAGTATGAGCGTTCGAATATAACCGAACAAGAGTGCAAGATAAGCATATAAAAGTTCAAAACTAAATAACTACCACATTTTCTTCGTTAGTTATCGCCCATCAAAAAAATAGTTTGCATAGTGAAATTCCACTTAAAGAAGGGTGAAAACAAGAAATTTTGTACATATGTGGAGAGTTAAAATCTTGGGCCAGCTTTGACGACCAAATTCTTCAATTCTCAAAAAGTATTCGATCGCCGATTACTGTTTTTGTCTATGTACTAATGCCGATGCACTAAAATGTCTATCTACTAAACGCCGATGCACTAAAATTCTATTTGCAAATGTCCAGATTTACCTAATCTTATTATACCACTTAAAATTCGCTTTCACCGATTTACAACCTTACGGAGGATTCTTTCTGGTAAAGGAACTCAGATATTAGCAGTTATTTGTGCAAACTATTCTGCTGCTCCTATGAGGTGAGGAATAAGAAAGGTGACTTGGCGAATCCAGAAGGCCTATTGTAACTTCGGATGCTAATTAATGCTTTTATAAAAGATACGAGAAAATTAGCGTTTTTTTATTCGAAACGCATTGGTGGCTTAGGAAAATTTCTGACTTACGAAGAGGTTATTCAAGAATGAAAATCAAATCGATGTGTTTTTGTTTTCAGCTTGGCTTCAGCTAAGGAAAAATTCACGTTGGAAGTTATAGCATGAGACACAATTTGAGACAAAAAATGAGGGAAGATTTATTTGGAGGAGAAAAATACTTCTGGGGGAATGGTGTTATGGCATAGAGTGGTGGGTTTCAGTCCCCTCGGTTCAAATCCCGGCGGTGGCAGAGATTTACCAGAGGCTGCCCGATCCCTGCTTGAGTGCCGGTAAGAGGGCACTTCAAGTGTAGCACTTCGTCCGTCGGGTGGGACGTTAAACCGTGGTTCCCTTGGATCCTTTCACAAAGAGCAGGCTAATACCGACGCCGGGTTTCTCTCCATTCTTCCTTCCCATGGGGCCATGTTCCTTCCCTCATGGCGCAAATGACCATAGCTTTAGTTCGCCTCCTCCAAACACCATATAATACCATACTTCGGGGGTTAACTAGCTTAACTACTTCGGGAGTTAACTGGCTTTCCAATATTTCGGGGGTTTATTAGGAGGGGACACACTTAAGACGGTATCTTAAAACATTTCGGGAAAGGCCCGAAACTAAGAGACCCCGCACGCTACCATGGTCTATACCTCACACACTTAAATAGCTTTTACTTTAGAGTTGTAAATGATGAAAATGTTGGAAGACGAGAGAAACAAAGAAAATTTACTATCATCTTCAAAGAATAAAAAAGTAAAATGAATGCATATTGTTCATTTTCGTTATTGTTGCGTCCGTTACCACGTGGAGACTGCATATGGCCTCCATCCTAAGTATCTATACATCAACCTTTTACCAACACAATTGCCTTGCCTTCCATTTCTTTGACCTTTGACTTCTACCCTGTGACCTTTAATTTCTAACATTTGGGCGTGCACCTTTGAAAACAGCCCACTGTACAGGAAAAAACCTCCGCCGCTTCCAGTATTTCAACCTTGGCACTGTTCACTGGCGCACAGACCGGAATATCCCCACTCACACCACATAATATACAAATTAGCAATATGTGACCTCTCTTGTGTTCATTTTCGAGTTACCCACATTTAGGTTAGGTACATTCTTTCTAAGGAACCGGTTGAGAGAGGGATCTTTAACCTTAAAAAACAGCTGAATTCAACCACTGGTGCTCCGCATTGTGCAACTCAATATCTTGTTTCCCATTCCACACCCGTGCGGAAATATAAGTCTCGATATGCTTTCCACATATGTCAAAATAATAAATTCCTCCTCACATTCGTATCGAAAGTATTTCACCCATCCAAGTATTGGAGGAGGAAGATCCCCAATTAGTTACGCCAGTGAGATGGCGAAAGAGGAGGTGAGATAAAATCATATCCTATATCGAGGAATTCAAATTGAGGGTACAAATTACATCAATGCTGAATAAAAAATAATTAAAGATTTACGTAATCCAACGAGAAAGGGAACTAATTTCATTAAATTTTGTTTTACTTTGGTAACTTAATTTATATTCCTGTTTTCTCGATGATGCACCGAATAACCTTGTCATGAAATCGTCACTGAGGGAAAATCGGTAAGCCTCAGTCTTAGCGGTACGTGTTTCGTATCGGGATTTCTCGGCTTATTGTTAGTTAAAGTAACAAGTTATGTATGAGGTGAACAAATATTTGTACCGAGTATACCCTACGATTAAGCATGAATCATTTACATTCCACTCAAGAAATGTTGAGCCATTGTGGCGGTTGGAAGATGATTACCTGCGTTTAAGTCAATAATCTAGCTTTCCATTGGGTATTTAGGATATATCAATTTCGTCGCATCTTTTTATAAGAGATTAGCCAATTACACGCGAAATTTAATGAGTCCAGTGTGAACTACTCCATTGGCATAAAAAAGTCATTGAAATGCGATAGCATGCCTCAATTTGAAGGCGTTTACAAATACAAGTTGGGGCAAGAAAAAGATTATAAGTTGGTGAAATAATTCAAACAATATTTTTTTAGCCACTGAAAAACCGTTTACATGTGAAACGATGCAAATACGAATGGAATTTCATGACAATATTGTAACTACATGCAGATACATGAGTGAATTTGTAATTAGTTAAATAATTTCGATTCGATATATGTTAGTTAATATGAAAAGTGAGAAAATTTTACATAAAAAAGGCAGCATAGAACTGTTTAACTTAAAAAAATCAAGAAAAAAATGACATACATTCTCAAACAATTTGGTGTAAAATTGGATTAAAATAAACGGATGAGAAAATCTGTCATTACTTTTTTCCTGGGTTATCAAGGTCCTATGTCGATAGGTATCCAAAACGTTGACCAATTCTTTCAAAATAATCTTTTCATACAATAAAAAATTACTTCATCTGTATTAATTAAAAAGAATGGAAATATTCCACTATTTTCACTAATACATGATTCAAGGAACAATATCTCCTGAGAAACTTCAAATTGAAGCCATATCAACTACAACGTGACAAAAAAAATTCGCGATAAAATCGATTACTTGAAATAAATTAATGAGTTCCAGCCCGTAAACTCCAATTCTAAAGTAGTAAATACGAACGACGTAGAAAATTGGAAATGATCAATCAGCATTGTTCGCAACGTCTAGAGGCACAAAACTAGAAAACACACTCATTTTTGGACAGTAATTCTAAGTTCATTTAATCATCCTCATTTCTCCTTCAGAGTTAAATAGCCTAAAAAACACCATGTGAGCAAAAAGACTCAACTTAAATGAAATTTTAACGTAAAAATTGTAAATCTGTATAATATCTGCACAATTAAAATTACTTCAAATTATACCACAAACTAAGTCAAGTTTCAGCTCTATTTATATACTGCACAGATGGCAATAAAATCTTACTTTAATAATATCATCATCACTGGTCAACAATCCTAGGATTGGTTTGACGCAGCTCTCCACTCAGTTCTCCTATCAGCTAATCTTTTCACACCTACGTATTTCTTCTCTTTCACATCTCTCTTTACTTGCTCCATATATTTTGTTCGGGGTCTTCCTTTTCCATTCTTGCCTTCCACTTATCCTTCGACGATTGTCTTCATCAGGCCATCATGTCTCAAGATGTGGCCTATAAGGTTGTTCCGTATAAGTATAAGTTATTCCGTATATAATAATATAAGTTTATTCCACCCATATGCAATAACTTTACAACAGAAACCCCTTTAAGAATGGTGGAATATATAGGTACCCTTTGTGAAATCGTTTTCGGGCTAACATCATACTCTGTTTATATAGGACTGGCGCTATCAATACATGACAAATAATTTTCTTTCGTTGAATTCAGTGATATTTTTTTTCTAATCGTTTGCATTCAATTGTGATATTCCGGTTATGTACATGCATACAATACTAATACAAATGATAACTTGACTGCTTGCTTTTAGAAACGGATAACAATTAAATATATACGTACAACATAGTTTGTATTGAGAACAATTTATGCCACCTTTCTTAGCATAAACTCTACCTCCTCATAGCGCATAAGCCAATTTTTAACAGAGATGTAAATCCTCATCTTCTTATCCTCTTACAAAATAAAAAAATCGGAATCACAGAGAAAAAAAATTCAGAATAAAATTATTAAAACAAATACGCATTAAAATAAGCCCCTTTCTGCTCCATCATGAATGCTTCAGATAATTGCAACGTATAAATGATCTAAGCGATTGCCGGAATCACTTATCTCAAGAAATCTCTTTTTTCAGTTTCACTCGCTTATTATGAATAAGGAAGCTTTACGCGGAAATACGATCTAGTTTGAATCGTCAAGTTTTTCACTCTCTACCTATCCCAAGCTATTTCTGTCACCTGTCTCATTTGATCTAGAAAATGACTTAATCCTTCTACCTTTCACGCAAGCATGCGTTTTAGCACTTAAGCCGTGGCGGTCCAATATGAATCTCCCCGGTCAAAGACGGCACCACAGGGTTTATCCTGAATACTTACTGGCTGGCTTCTGGTTTTATTAATTAACTTGCTTTAGCTCAACCTGCAGCCTTTTCTGATCGCTCTGCCAGTTATTGCAATTTTTTTGTGTTAGTTCCTCAACAATTAAATTTTTCCAGTGCTATCTAGCCTACTTAAATTGAATCCTAGGAATATCAAATATTTCTGGGCTTACAGGCTTTTCGAGTGCCACGTGTGGACCAAAGATTGTCACAATGACTTAGGTGCCCTTAACAAGCCTCTCCGCAATGTTTTAATTCCTCAATACCATCCATTTTTTTCAATGCCCCAATAATTTCCCCAAAGAGTATAGGCATAAAGACAGATGGCGATATTTTAATAGATAGGAAATTTAGTGCTTCGACAATTTCTCCTAAGGTTTCAGACGATTTTAGAAGGGGTCTATTCTATGACTTTTTGTCGTATCTCGTATCATTCAGCACAAATATTTGTATGAATCAGTCAATCAGTGATCGGAGGTGTATTTTATAGTATATAGATTCCCATACCTACTATCCAAAAAGAGACAACCTAATCAAGTGGCACCATCACCCGCGTCCTTCAATTTGGTAATCAAGGACTTTATCCTGCCGCAGGAGAGCCCGCCGAATTATTTGTTTTCGGTGCGATATCGATTAGGGAAGTTATTACTTTCATCTCTTCGTACTTCAGCAACAGTTAAATAAGTTATCTCTGAACCGAGACTTTATCTCCGCCGTCTTTATTTATCTACACAATGTAGAACTTCTTCATTTGTCACTTTTTTTGCTTACCAGATTTGAAGAAAACGCGTGAATCACTGAAGTTTAAGGGTTTATTGTTCTCTCTTTGTAATCACATAGCGTCTATGTCTCACAAACTTAAAGCGTTATATTCAATACATAAGACTGAGGGGGCCATTTCATATTTACACACCTGGTCGAAAATTACTTTTTTATAATTCTAACCTCGATTAATTTTACTCCTCAGATCATCTCTACTCGGCCCATCTATCATTATTACACTTTCACATGACAAATAATGATTCCAGTCGATAAAACCGCTTGCAACCGACCAATTTACTTATTAACTAGTCCTCCCTGTGACGTACCATTATATATGTTCTGGTAGCACTGCTCATCATTTTGGATTTCATTTAACTCATCAAATGTTTTTAAGAGGACTTCTTCCTTCTCCACTCAGGCAGCATTCACTCACTAACTAAATCAGGGAATCTACCTATAGGTTGGTTTGGATAGGTTACGGTAAAACTCATCCCAGACTAAGATACAAGGGGATCGGGTTGGTGTGGTTGCTAGAGCGTTGGCTTCCCACCCGGTGGGCCCGGGTTCAAATCCCGGCAGCGGCAGAGAATTTTCCGAGACTGCCCGATCCCTGCTTGAGTGTTGTGTGTAGGACATTTCAAGCGCAACACTCCGTCCGTCGGATGGGACCTTAAGTCGTGGTCCCCTTGGCGCCTTTCGTTAAGAGCAGGCTAATGCCGACGCCAGGTTTCTCTCCACCCTTCCTTCCATACCCTTCCCTCACGGCGCAAATGACCTCAGCTGTCGGTCGCCTCCTCCAAATACCATACCTAAGATACAAGCGTGTGAATTTAACATCTTCTTCATATTAGGGAGGCCAATTAAATTCCCATTGCCGACTCGTACCTCAAAGATCTTCATTCGGAGGAGTCCGAAAGCTCCAGTTAGGATTTGAAAACGAGATCTTTAAGTCAGTAGCTAAGCGCTCTACCCACTAGACTAATATGCTTCCACAAACAGAAATATCGTCCGTAATTTTCAGCACGCCAATTATTTCTCCTCGCATTCATACACCCGATTAATACCCTTCTCCGGAATTCTCTCAGAGCCTCTTCAATACACATACTCAATTAGTAAGGGCATTCCGCGACGCAAGGATTGAGTCACATAAGGAGCGTTCAATCAACGATTTCCCTTAATCCGAGCGAGTGGAACGATGACCACGTGGAACTACCGATACTGCCGTCCAATATGGATAACCTGAGTGGTACGTATTAATCAATTTAGGCTCGGCGTAACCTCTATCTCCCCCGCACAGAGATGGATCGCCTTTGTCACTCAAGTCAGCTGCTCGCGGCCGACTGATAACCGTCACCGGCCACCAGACCTCGCATTCTCGTCAACCTCCCCAATCGGCCGTCGCGACGTTGGGAAAGAAAAAAAATACACAGCTGTGGAGTTACGCGTTCGATCTCTCAAGAATGGGGACGACACGGAAGGGGGAGGCAAACATAAAAGGTTTTTGCCCGAAAGGAATGGTAAGAGAGAGGGGGTAAAAAAAAGAGCGAATCGGCAGAACGCGAGGGAAAAAAATGAGATGAGAAGGATAGTACGTGAGTTTTCTAGGGAAATATGGGCAAGTCTCGATCGCTCAGCCACGAGCCTTTTTCTGTATCATTTTTTTCCACTCGCGTAAGCGGTCTGTGTGATCTTCCAAATGGGTAAAAAGGATAGTTGTATGTGACAATGCGGGACGTGATCTGAGATTTGTGGTTAAAAAAATTGTCAATCTCGTCACTTAACAGGTCAATTAATTCTCATTCTTCTCCTTTGATCCAGTTTTACTTTCTGTTTTCAATTCGGGTGAGCTAATAGTTAACAGGCACCGAATTTCCGAGAATAATAACTGTAAGTCCATTTTATTTCAACAATATTCATCTATAGCAGTGGTTTCATGGTGCCGGAAGGCGCCGGAAAGCCGTTCCGGTACCGGTTAACAAAACACATTATAGCTGAATAACACTTCTATAAATTTTATTTCCTCGAAACTTCTAATACGAAACCAAAACAAAAAAGTTCTAATAAAATGTAAGAAATAACTAGTAATAAAAAACATACAGTAATATTTCACTTCTAAAAAAAGTTAGGGAAAGTATGTTCCGGTAGTGCTAATTTTTCCTTAATCTCACTTGTCTATAATTGTTATGAAACGTAAAAATTATGCCTGAATAGTGATTATTATATATCCATGTAGCCCACACCATAATCATATAAAGAAAGATCGCTTTAGTGAACTCAGATCTTCCGCTATTAGCAAAAATTCGTCACCTCTAATATTTATATTTATACAATCTATAATACCCGTGAGGGAGAATTAACTTGAAGGCGTAATTCACAAGGACAAAAAATTAAACAATGACCGATTAAACAGGAGTGGGGATAAAAAATTAGGGATGAATGATATTAAAGAAAAGTAAATTCATCCAACACACCATAGAAAAAATATTCTATTTACTGGTTGAAATTTCTATCTACTGGATGAATATATTTTCAAATATGAGGGAAGTAATATACCATTTTTTTAATACTAACACTCATATAGCTACTTTCTAAAAATAGTTGACTAATTATAAACACAATTTTAGAGTGGTAAATGCACTCAATATCTCAGCTCGCTAATTCCAACTACTTCGAAAATACTGGTAAAAACGTATGTTATCATTTGCTACTCCTTGAAATGGCGCAGGACTTTATAGAACCGAAAATAAACTCAATTACAATATCTGCTTGGATATTGTAATTGAGTCTAATTTTTGCCTTAGCGACGGACGACAGAGAGAATTTTCTAAAGCATACAGAAAGAGAGAGAATCCTTCATGCAACCGATTGATGCTTTTCAACTTGTAGAGAAATTATCACAAGCATTAACACTTTACAACACATGTAAAATTAACTTCTATTTCTGTTAAAAAGAAAATTTCGAAAAATCTTATTAATGACTACACGGAAAAAAAGGTCTCCGCACTTCGCTTTACCTAACTCAATAACCGATTTTATATTTTTTATATAATTCGTCTTTAACATATATGTTAAAAATACATTTTGCCCCTATTGGGAATCAAGCGAACGTTTGGTTCAACAAGAGCTAACTCCCAGGTACTGAAACGCTGACTGCTGTATCAGAAACTTGCGCCATCTGGCTTCATCACTATATTTTAGTGGTCATACCCGTGGCAATTTTCTTTCTAAACACGAAATAGAAGGCGCTATCTTCAAATAGAAATAGAAAATGTAACCAACATTCTGCTCCAAGGCTTAAATTATTAATAAAAACACGTTAATTCTATTCCAGGAACAAAGCCGAGGAAAACGTAACGTCACAGCCAGAGACAGGAATCGATCCCCTTATGACCTTTCACTTACCTTCAGAATGCTTATTACGACCAGCTACAAATAATATTCACGAAAAAAGGTCAAGACTGAATAATTTTACACGTACACACTTCAGCGAATGAATGGGTTACATAAATAAAAATTAAATATCTACGTAGGGTTCAGGAACTACTGGATACTTTCCTTTCAATTCTTACACAACAAGGAAGTAGAAAGACCACATGAACAAAACTGATATTTACGATCTCAGAGTTGTGACAATTAGGGTTCAACGTATAAAGTAGGCTGTTTCGACCAGAAACTGACATGAAAAAAATAAATTATAAGTCCCTTCGGTGATTTTGCGTGATTTTAAAGTGTTGTTCATGGGCCTCTTGAGGCTACTAATCACCCGGAAATGGATGAATGTATGGTATATTAGCAATTGACACAATAAAATTTCTTCCACAGGTTCACGGCCTCTTTTTTTCGCTTTTAGGGCATAAAAATCAAATTAAATATAGAATCTAATAAATTCAAAAAAGAATATAGAAAAAGAGAAGCCTTCTGAACACCAAAACAAGAACACAAAACAGGTTAATCGTCCACATTATTAGGAACAGAGGACAATGAAGACAGTCGAAGAAAAGCAGCTGGAGGGCTACCGTAAGGGAAGGTCTCCCGATAGTTCTCTTGAATGGAAAATATTATAATAAAGAATTACGTGCATGTGAACGGACCACCTAATAAAACAGCTGATTGTTAAGGAGCGTCAATCCAATTTCAGGATTGATATTCAATGTTTTCGATTACATACGCTAATACGTAAATGACACTCACATGATGTATTACGGATTTATATAAATCTGTCACCTACATGAATCTAAATTAGTACAAAAACGTATTAGTATTGCTTCAATATATATTTTAATTAAGATTAATAAGTACAGGGAGAGTGAAATGAAATATTATCTAATATTTAGCGCGTGTTTATTAATTCATAATGCTGCTGAAAGCACTTCCGCAAGTTACGTCTTCTCACGCCCAAAGTCACGGCCTCTACCCTTTAACAGAATTCTGACACTCAATTGCAAGTGAACGCAGGCGTAGATGACAGATATTCCAATGTCCATCATTAAAATGCATCATAAAGACAGCATACGTTTATACGTATGCCTGAAAACGGGGTCACTACCCTTCCGCCCACCTTCCTACGAATATGTGTCCCACCAGCCTGCAATTGCCCCGCGAGTCGCGAGACGCAATCGCAAATGGACGCAACTACTCCGGCCCCTCTTCTTCACATGCCCTGCTCCGTGCGACACCCAGCTCCCCCTCCCACCCACCTGAGCGCTCCTAATTCGTCTCCTCAACCTCTCTCTCCCTCGACCCCCAGCAGAGTAAGCCTCTCTTCCCCCAACCCCTCCCGTTTGACATATCAACCCTTCGCGGGGGGGTGGGGTGGGAGAAGCTGCCGTATTGGACACTCCCCTCATCATCCCTCACCACCTTTTTTTTCTCTCCCCTCCACCCTCAATCAGTCGACATCCCCGAAGTGCGTGTGCGAGATAGATAGGCCGAAAGAAAGAGAGAGAGAGAAAGGGACCCCACCACTCGAGGAGTATATATAGTGGCCGACTTGGATGTTGGGAGTATCACTCGACACAGTCTCCTCATCTCACCAACGTTCCAGCTCTCCCAGAGAATCATTCACCATGAAGGTCTTGGTGAGTGTCCATATGGATTTTGGCGGAGATTTTTTTCTTTCCTTTCAGCACCACCAGTACCCTCGCCTCGGTACATGCCGACTTGCAGTACCGAGCGAGGGGAGGATATCTTCAGCATAAGAACTCGCTCGCCCACTCACAGTGCCTCAACCTGAAGGTTGGTCAATATAGGTGAGGGTAGAGCTCACCTCAGACGAACCATTGGCGCGTTAACATCTTAGATTCAGGGTAGTACGGCCAGTTTCGATCGCTTTAAATAAGCTAATACTTAAATTCAAAGTCTCCAAAACGGATTTAAACCCAGGATCTGTAGTATAGAACTACCACTGCCCATTTCATTCTAAGAAGAACTTTAGAAAAAATAATCCTCATCCGCTGATATTCCGAAGTATAAGAGAGTGTACTTCCCTCAGAAACAAGCAATATAAATAACATAAATTCTTCCTGGGTTTTCTATCGGATAAAATCCTCCACGGCCGACGTTTCGGATCACGGCTAGGGAACCAACATCAAGCAAGCGGAGTAGATCTACTCCTCTGATGATTGTGCTTGAGTCGAGCCGGCCATAAGCAACTTGAATCTGTGGGAAACGTGTAGAGGATATAATCACCCTTAGGACTATTGTGAAAGACAGGATTACAAGTATTTTTCTCAAAACAGCACGATGGAATATATTTTACTATGTTCACACAGACTACGGGGTCTGTGGTGATGCTGTGAAATATAAATGGAGCCTCGAGTCTCCCTAGGGAATTAGGAATTGTGATTCGGACGTTTCCATGGCAGAGGTAACCGATGGTACGTTGGTATTGCATTACGCGATGTACAAAAAAATTACAAGCCGGATAATTCACAGAAGACGGGGAAAGTATCCTTACCTCCAAGCACCTATCTCTTTTTAACGCTTTAGTCGATATTTATTTTTCATAGGAACAGAAATTGTGTCGTTGATGTTTCGAATCAAAATTTACATTGGGAAAATAGGGGAAAAAATAGGGACTACAGTAATAATCATTATGTGCCTCATTCACTTGCTAGACCCTTTAAAATACATCACTTGGCCCAACCTGAGCGATTTTAAATTATTAAATAGGGTTAAAAATCATATTTCCACGAAAATTTAAATGATATCACGTCGTACTTTGTCACTGAAAACGCCGAAATATCATCTATGAACAGCTGCAGGCACATTACTATTCACGTTTTTACAGCCCTCTATTGTAGAGCATCGAAAAATCATACAAGCATATTTTATGTGCTCCGTAGGAGAAAGCTAACGTGCAAGCCGATTTCGACGGACTGACCACACAATGATTGTTGCGCAACTTCTTGAAATCCCGAGGAGAAACTTAAAGGAAATCTTTGAAGACCGTACCTGTGAGGGCGGCCAAAAAAACGAAACTCGTTTCACGTCTTCTCGGGCATCATTTGCATAACAAGGTGTCTTTTAAGGTTCATTGTTAGGCATTCAATCACTCTGCGGATCGGTAGAGGAAAAACATACGTAAAATTGTTAACCGACATGAATAGTGAAATAATTTTGCTACTATTGCTCGTGCGAAATCATCTTCATACCCTTACTCGATACGATGGTAAACTTATCCACTTTACATCATTGTGGCAGCTTCAAATTATCCAGATATCCTAGTATAATATTTTCCCACGTAAAGGGAACGCATCATCAACCGTCTTGGATGGTTTTTGAGTGGTTTATAACAAAGTAACCAAATTAAGTAAATGTGAAAATAGAATAGTTAAAATAATGAATTTGAATTTTTTTTTCAGGAGAAAATAAGCAATTAAAACTGTAATACGACAGGTAATCCTTAAGAGACCAGAGTATTAAAGAGGACCACTATACCCTCACAAGATATATTTTTTAACAGTTTGTAGTCAGAAAAAACATATCCCTCAAAATTATTTTCAGCCATTTAATTTTGCCTTTCCATTCCTTTAACCGCTAAAAAAATGCTTATTTTTTCTGACAAGTATTCTGAAAAAAATCAAGTCTGATTGTATACATGTCACATGATGGCACCTGGGATGTCATACAGTCACGATAATTGTGTGCCATCCTCAATGAGGAACTCCCAATGTTTATTTCTAAAATAGTTAAGACATTATCATATAAAACGCCTTAATTAGGATAAAATTCAGCCCAAGCTTCAACGCAGGCTTTCAAGATTGGTAAAACTGCAAGTCATCCGCCATACGAACACCGAAGGTTTCAGTCCCATCTATTTTCTACTAATAGAATACTCGAGACACGGAATGCAGTTCGCTTACCTCTTCAACAGGTGACCGGACTAAAAGAGGCCAAACCGCTTCTCACTTATGGAACGTTTTCTCTAGTCAAGTTCTAACACGCAACGACTATTTGTAATATCATTATACTCAGGTATTCTTTGTTATTTAAAGTAAATGAAAGCCATTTATGTTTGCAAAAATTAGTTTAAAATTCTATTCTACCACAATGGATTTTAGTGGTAAACAGTCTCAGCTTCATAAAATATCATTCGAACTTATTCTACAGAAAAATCGGTTGCTAACGCATTAATTTTTGTTCTTTTTCTTAAGTATATCATGAAATTATCAGTTTGGTGAGGCTTCGCACATTGATAACCACTAACGTTTCATATGTTCAAAAGCCATTATCAAGATTAATTGTGAAAATTCGCAAAGACGATGAAATTCGCTTCATTTAACATGAAGTTTCAAAAAGTTACGCCTGTCGCCTTCAAGTCTATGATTCCCGGAGCGTCCATCTTCTATGGACACACCGGAATATTAATACCAGTTCTAATTATAATGAGTGGGAATATGGTTGGTGTGGCGGATAGTGTTTATGTTTCCCATCCTGCGATTCTGGGTTCAAATTGCGGGGGTGGCGGAGATTTTTCATAGAATTTCCGACCTCTGCTAGATAACTTTGTGGAGGGCACTAAAAGCACCGCACTCCATCCGTCGCATGGGACGCTAAGGCGCGGTCCTCTTGGCGCCATTCCTCAAGAGCAGGCCAGGTTTCTCTCCACCTCTCTACCCTTCGCATATGGCGGAAATGATCTCAAGTTGTCGGACGCCTCCTCCAATTACCAAACCATTCTCGTTGTAATAATTATATGTTTTTCTCTCTCAATAGGCCATTCTCGTCCTCGCGCTCGCCGCATGCGCCTTCGCTGAAGAGAAGAAGCAGGAGAAGAGAGGATTGGCCTTGGGCTATGGAGGATACGGCCTGGGCTACGGCCACGGCTACGGCCACGGCTACGGCTACGCCGCCCCCGCTGTCTCCTACGCCGCCCCCGCCGTCTCCTACGCCGCTCCCGCCGTCTCCTACGCCGCCCCTGCCGTGACATACGCCGCCGCAGCCCACCCCGTCGCCTACGCCGCACCCGCTGTCGCCAAGGTGGCCGCTGTCGCCGCCCCCGCCGTGACATACGCCGCCGCCGCACACCCCGTGGCCTACGCCGCCCCCACATCCGTCGCCTCCATCTCCAAAGTGAGCTACGCCACCACCCACGCCGCCCCCATCGCTAAGGTCGCCTACGCCGCACCCGCCGTGTCCTACGCCGCACCCGCCGTGTCCTACGCCGCTCCCGCCGTGTCCTACGCTGCCCCCGCCGTGACCTACGCCGCTAAGGTCGCTGCCCCCGTGGCATACGCCGCCCCCGCTGTCTCCTACGCAGCCCCCGCTGTGTCCTACGCCGCCCCTGCTGTGTCCTACGCTGCCCCCGCTGTGTCCTACGCCGCCCCCGCCGTCTCATACGCCGCCCCCGTTGCTAAGATCGCCGCTGCCCCCGTGGCATACTCCGCCGGTCTTGGCTACGGACACGGTCTGGGATACGGTCTTTCCTACGGACATGGCCTCTCCTACGGACATGGTCTCTCCTACGGTAATGGTCTCTCTTACGGACACGGATTCGCCTACCACTGAAGACCTCCTGTAAATGAAGATTCGACGTGACGCATGACAGAGAAAAAGAACAGAAGAGGGAGAGAGAAAGGGTTCGCACGATGACGCGAGCAAAGTCATAGGATTTGAATCCTCATGAAGAGCCCAACACCGCTCCGATGGGCTCAAACACTTCAAGTCCGTAACCTTTAGCACGATAACAACCGTGCCTACTGTTTCCCGTTGTAAAAAAGGAATTTATTCGAATAAAAACTTTTTTAAGGGAAAAATTTTGTCCATTTATTCATTTTGAGTAGTGAGTATCCTTACTTCGATTTTTCCCTCAAGAAAGGACGAAACTGCGCGAAATTCTACTGTTAACACAACAAAAATATCTGAGAAAAGATTAATACAACTGTTGCAAGTGGAATATCTAGCAGTGCCTTCCTTTCTTATGGAATGATCTCATCCCATCTAACATAAGACATATTTGATCATTTCCTATTTATTTACCTCCATCTCATAAGTTAAAAATTTAAAAGGAAAACATTTTTCTCGTTATTTAATATTAATCAGATACCTGATTTGTTTATACAGTATTTTGATTCATTTTTCCAGTAATTTCGGAACTTACCACCATTTTTCGGCCTTAATAATTACTTCCAACCTCTACTGTTTATATTTCACGCGAAAAGTAGAAAATTACAAGAGACAACCACCAACACTAATTCAGGTAAATGAATCATCTCCAGATTTACCATTAAGGCAAAGTTTCAAAAACAACCGGCGAGCCGCTGTACTTTATTAGAAGATACACTTTCATAAATTGAGAGCTCAGTTTAATAGGGGAGGCCCGGGCTAGACGCATATGTTAAGGGAAAGTATATTAAAAACTGTACAAATACATGATAAACAGAACTTTCCTTGCTTATTATCAGTACTTTGTTTCAAACACTTTGCACTAGGGCATTAAAAAAATAAGAACTTAAAAAATAACTTATCCTAAAATCATTTACATTAAAACTTATCAATAATCTGTTTTGCCCGTCGTACCAGGGTAAAACGGATAATAGTTAATGGCAAAAACGATAACTTTGAAAATTAACAAATTAGTCTTGACAGTCATTCCAGAAGTAGCAGCATATTCCTGCATATCATGTGACATTCTCGTACGCCCATCCTTTGCACTGGCTGCGCTATATTCAGTCTCCGATAATCGGCTCACTGTATTTTTAAGAGCACATCCAGCAAAAGAAATATGATTTTGCCTCTTTTATATTTATATTTCTCTGTCTTTCTACATCTGCTGGGTCGTGCTAATTCAGAAATCTTTGTCTTTTTATTCTTTAATATTTCATACATCGTAGTCTGCAAAAGTTCTGTTCAATCCGTGGAAGAAAATTTATTTCTGAACGAAACCAAGAAATCCTAACTATTATGAAGATTAGTAAGAATGGTTTACACGAGAAAAAAATTACCAAAATGTTTCCAACTATAGAAATATCCATTTTTGCCTTGAGTGTCCTTTAGTATATATAAAAATTCTATATACGGGGAATAACCCATTTTTCTTAGTTCTTAAATAGATACGGGATGAAGCAATAAAAAACAATTGCGATTGATTAATGTAGACCACATTTTACTACACCTTCATGAAAAATCATGCAAATTAAGAAATTTACAAAAGAAAAACTGAGTTTCTCTCATAATTCTGAGTCAAACTACAGATTCTAGTACCCTACAGGCTGCATGCTAGAAAAATTCGATTGATTTCGCTTTCAAAACGCGTAAAGTTGAAAATTATCAATGTAAAACCAAAAATTAAATAGAAAACTTCCGCCTGATGATGAAATTTCGATTCAATGCGTGCAAAAATAATATTTTTTCTTCGGGGAAAAATAATTTTATAATAAATCAATATTATTACTCATTTAGACATTTGGAAGTTAAAATTTCGCAATGAGTTGATACGTGACGTGAGTTGTTACGTTTATTATTATTAACAATACGTGAATAAATGAGCAATAAGTACTTGTTGCCCTTCGATAGTTATTATCATGGGATAAAATGGATCAACCTCTTTCGGAATGAATGGTAAAAATATTTTTCTCGTTCTCTAAATTTTCAAAAATTTTGTTACTCTAAGCCAAATATTTCCCCATCAAGTTTATTAAAAAGAATACATAAACATCAAGTGACTAGTGAATGAGATCATATTTATATCTAATTGTTACTCTAGAAGGACATAATATTACGGAGTGAAAAATTACCTAGGCTATAAAGCATAGTATTTCGCCTCAATTTCAACATAAAAAAAGTGCATTCGAAATTTGAATGTCATTACTATCACATCAATATTACTATAAGAAAAAAAACCAGTCATTTATAAAAATATATGCGCCCAATGCTGAGATACTTTTCCGAAGACCGAAGAGATTTATTATCTTATCAGTGAAAGCAGACTATTGCTAACCGGAAAACGTCGAAATTCTATGAGGAATATGAATAAGACAGGAGACAGCTAAAGCTCCTTACCTCATAGACATTTAAAATGAAAACCATCAGAAATTTCCCGCTCACTAAAGCCATTCATGAATATATTTCTATGAGCGAAAGCAGACCAAAAATAAATTACTTGGTGAGTTAATATGAATGACGGAAGAAGGCTAAGTAACGATCGCAGAAAACCGAGTCAAATGTTGAGATGAAGCTGAATTCAATTCATAACGCGTTATTCAACGATTCATCGCTCCACAGGGTTATATAATTCATAGGTAAATGCATTGGTATACATTTGTAATCCGTAAAGGGTACGCTGGCTTTTACCACCACCTCACTTGCCTTCCCTTCCAAAGAGATAAAATGAAGCATTAATTCCCCAAGTTTTTAAAATATCTATAACGCCTGAGCTTTTGAAACTCATACTTGGAAATAATTTGCTGCAATGCTTTTCAGGAGAACTTTATAACCATTTTTTTCCCTAGAGAAGAGACGAATGAAAATTTAATTTTTTTGGAAAACTTTAATCGCCATATCGACTTATATTTCTCACATTATTTATTTACAGGCTGGTTAAATTTTTTCTCCTTTTTTCTGTATAAAGGAAATCAAACAGATGCTTAATTTACGAAAAGGACTGAGGAAGTAAGTTCATGATAATAGAGGTCACACCGAGAAAAAATGCAACATTCAGAGAGAATTACCACCAATGTTTAATCAAAATATCCTTTCCCTAATCAAGGGCGGCAACATTAGACGTTGGCCTTGAAATCGTAAAACTCATGGCATATATGCAAATATTCAAATTAAATGGGATTGATATGTCTCAGCGAATAAATAGAACCGTTCTTATAAGGCGATGCGCTCCATGGAAACCACTTAGAATTCCCACTCATATCGATTAATGATTTTCACTCCTAGAATGTGATGAATAATATTCATTCCGAGGTTATCTGCATACGGAAAATTTTAAACTAGCATTTAAAGCTATAATTTATAAAAAAAAGAGTTAAATTAAAGCATCCAAGGATATTTGGGCATATTTTATGTTTTTTACGGGCTATAACTGGAAATGGATCGCAAACGTTCAATATAAGACGTTCATTCCAGAAATATTTGCCAAATATCTGCGACGCTCTCCTCATAGCCGTCTGAATTTGATGGATATACGACCAGCTCTCGAAGTAATCGAGAGACAACTCGACAACATTTTTTCGAGAGCCATTACCGGAATAAATATAAATGTTGAGATAAAACTCTAAGGCCAGTTCGAATAAGCATTAAAGTTCGTGAAAGTAAACGCAGTCACATAACTAGTGTTCCCACCACGTCTGAAATCCTGCGCAACCTGCCATCCGCAGTCAGGTAACCGCGGTTAGAATTTATAGCCGAGGATGGCGCAACTGTATTGAAATTATAACATCCAAGACAGCAAGTCCTCGATATACGAACAATATGTTTTCCGAGACCTTGTTTGTTGAATTTCTCCGTAAGTTGAAAGCTTATGTTACTTGTAACAAAATGCGGCAGCGGATATCATTCGCTTTATAAAGGAGCAATCTAAGAATAATCAAAGTAAGTACCCAAAGTAATATGTGATTCACTATCGGTCATTAGTGTCGCGATACTCTAGCAGTCATACTTTGCTACACTTTCTAGTAACTAACTTTTTCGAGCGCATGCTTTCGAAGGGATGTATCCATATAATACGATCATATGGCAAACATTCGTAACGTCATGGAATTCGTCATGCGCTTTGATCACAAAGTGCGATCTTCCGCCGCATGTCAGTCGCATCGGCTAACTCCAAAGGCGCCAATTTTGAAATTTTGGCCGTGTTTGAATGAAAGTTCGTAAGTTGCAGACGAATTGCACAGGGCGTCACTGAAGTCCGTCACCAAGTACACGGGCCGAAATTCAGGGAGTCACTAGCTCAGGAATCGTATCAGCGGGGTGATCTCGCCAAGAGGAAGCTCGGTGTTTTGAAGGAGAGGCGTAATAACCTCATAAGACAGTATGACCACAATAGCACAAATTTATGAATAAAATAAAACCAATATTTCGATTATATATACACAAAAACATTACTATCTTAACTAACTAGCTGTTCATATGAACAGTAACTGTGAAATGAGATACCATTAACTACGAGTACTGAAAAAATAAGAATTCATCTTAAATACGTATAAATGAATAATTAAGAAAATACCTAACTATGATATATAAAAAATATTGCGTACATTATCAGGCTTGTTTTGGATTACCTTGGAACTTCAGATTTATCGAGGATTTGATAACTTAATTCCTATCATATATCCATGACAAAATGAAATCGTGTTTGGATTATTCAGCGTTAGATTAGGTGGGAAAAGCAGGGAACAATCATCTTCAGCTATTTTTTATTTATTTTGTTCTGCAAATTAGGGAACATTCGGAAAATGTGAAGACATTTCCCATACATCGCGGAAGTCATCGACGAAGAAGTGATAGTGAATTTCATTTTCTCTAAGAGAACAGGTGGCAGAGTATAGAAACTCCCACGGGTTCACTGCAATTAGCCTGCATCTCCTTCATCAATCATGTCCACGGTGAGCCTCCATTCTATAACGGTAGGTAGCGCTCTGTACAAGGAACGAAAATTATCGCCGTGCCCCCGAGGTGTTCCAGTTCTTGCACCAGTCGCATCAGACACCGCCGGCGGGCATGGAAGGCTGAGAAATTCAGAGCAGGGACGGCGAAAGAAAACTTCCCATTAAAGGAGGGAAAAAATATATGTGTGTGCGACAGGTATCCAGGTCTTCACTTTGGGTCGCGCGTCTTAAAACATCCGAAGGTGAACACGAAAGCAGCTTCATCGTTGGGCAATTATTTTTACCCTCCCTCATCTACACAAAGTCACCGCGTGGAGCGTCTCTGCTGTTTTGGATGAGAAGGCGCATTCCTACGAGTGTGTGGGGGAGAGGGATGCTTACGCCAGTGGGTGGGAAGCGGAAAGTGGTCGGAGAGAGGAAACTGGACCAACGGCCATGCGACATATGGCTCCCCCGAAAGAAAAATGAGCAAAGCGACGGGAAGGATAGCCTCAAACATCCATCCCGGAGACCGTGAAAAAGTCGGAATACGAGAAAAAAATTAAAAAAGAGTGGTTCCAGGCGTGACGCAGACGGATATCATAATTATGAAATTTGGAACGGTGGGTAACGAGGCAAATGTCAATTTCGATACAATTTGTAGTCACGGGCGTGACTTCATGGATTCGACTTGACATAATGAAAAGTAAAAACTTTGTAATACCCCATTGTTCATGTAGTTCTGGAAGATCTCAATGGAGATGTAGCGACTGTTGAAGAAAATGTTGAGCGACGCGTTCTGGTACTAATGGAGAGTCTGGTACTGAATGGAGATATATAATATTGCCTTCATTACGTTACTGGCGCACCTACAGTGGAATTACCAAGTTTTATAGTTGACATTTATGTCATTTTCGAGACAGTAAAATATTTGAGGAATATATTTCAGCCTTCTCCTCTGACTACCATTGTCCATATTATGTTTTTTTTATTCCTATGAGAATTCCGAATGTTGATCACAGCCAAACTTCCGGTAAAGACCACAAATATTCCCCAGATTAAAAGCTATGCCATTTTTTGTTAAAATTTCTAAACATTTTCTCTTTGTCGTCCTCTATAGACTTCCGCTCAAGCCATTAAAATTTCAAAACTTCAATTACAACTTCAATATTTTTTTGGAAATTACATTTTAAAAACAGAATACCTCAAGAAGCACCAAAATTCTTCTTTTTGCAGTAACTGGTAGCATAGAGTAAGTATATTATTGGTATTACTGGTAGTAATGCACATTACATACGAAATACCTGTGTCACTTGACAAAAAATCTTAAATGAGATGCGTCATGTAATGAGATTAGTGAAAAAATAAAACGGAGGTACTTCATCATAATGTTGTGAGGTTTTAGAAAATGAATACAGCTCAATAAATCAAAATACGTTAGTTGAATGAAAATGCCGCTAAGGTCTCAGCGAATAGCTAGAAAAAGAGTTTACTGAACAGAAAAATCATACACTTATAGGCATTTCAAGTATTCTAATGTTTTTCAAATATCGGGAGGTTTAAAAATGTGAAAGCTTATTATTACTAACATTATTTGCTTGCTAGCCAAAACATGGCCTTAACACCCATCTGGCACAAGATGAGGAAATTTTTTTTAAGGTACAGCAAACGTTTCCAACTCCTGTCCATGAAGCCTCTTCAGCTCAGTACAAGAGCACTGGTCTCGTAACAAGGGTTTTGAGTTCAATCCTCACAGGTGACACCAATTTTGTTTGAGCTTTAAGCTTAAAAGTAAATATTTAAATTAATACTCTCCAAAAGAAGACGTTAACTGCACATATTTCACTCGCAAGGCCGCGAAGGAACGTAAAAGAACAGCCTTTTCATATGGTCATGATGTAATAGCAACCGGTACAACATCAACATTTCGTGAACATTATATCCTACTGACATATACACACATTAAGCAAATAGGAGGAATTTAAGATTAGGTTTGAAGAGGTAGGGCATCGGTTCGACGTTCTTATTAGGCATTTACTGAAAGTAGATGTTTAGATCCGCAATTTGGCGCTTAATGGCCAGTTTGAAAACTGAAGTTGCCTGACTTTCCACGTCTCTAGAATTCTCCTAGGAAATTGCTGAAAGTGTAGATACTTATCAAAAATCTTTATACCTGATATAGATGCATTGTACATTCAGGTTGGTCGCCACTTCAGTTTTTAAAAACAAAGAAAACTGCCATACTATTTCCATAACTTTAGTAAGCAAAGCGATGAAAGGTTAATATAACTGTCATACGGTAGAACCGTCATCGATTTCGAAAGTGACTCTGGGAGGAAGGGTGAAAACGGAGACAACATAATTCTTTTTTCAATCATTTAGTTCACAAAGAGCCATCCCCCAACAAGATTAATTATTATTAAAGAGTATTAATGTCGCCATGTCTAATTGAAATCTGAAAAATAAACGAGACGCTAGAGCACGTATATTCTAAGATAAAAAATTCCATGGGTATTTTCATGAAAACTAAACACGGGAGCAATTTTTTTATGCTCCAGTCTGTAACACCGGAGAGCAATTTTTCAACGCAGAATCACAGCAAAAAATTGGCCATTTACTCCATCTACCTACCCGTTTGGTAAAAAATGAGGGAAAAAGCCTGAAGTATGGCAAACGTTACGATCTTGGAAATGTGAAGCCTCTTTAGCTCAGTGGCAGAGCACTGGTCTCGTAAACCAGGGGTCGTGAGTTCAATCCTCACAGGAGGCAAGCATTTTGTTAAATCGACGAGGGTAACTTAAACCTTACCTAATCATTTATTTATTACGCAATCCACTCCTCAAGGTCAACTAAAAAAAGGTATCACCCAATGACACCTGATTCCTTTGGTTGAATATTTCTCAATAGTTTTTATTTAATTAGTAGGGGCAGAGGGATCAAAAATCCCAAATTTTTAATTCAATAGCACATATTGTCAAAAATTATCATTACGCTAGGAATGAGTGTGTTCGTTGGATTTTTCGAACTACAGGCATACATTCACGATATTTTCATAGTAACACAGCTTTAATAATTAAGGCATGTACAATTATTTCTGACTCTCGGAGGCTCCTGAATTTAGAAATGAATGGCGGGAATGGATCAGGTGACGTTATGTTGAGCGTGGTGATTGAGCAGCCAATGAGAATAATAACAATAGAGCTTGGCGACGTTCCTAGGGAAAGTGTAGTTGTAATTATATTCCTGGATCTTATTTTGATACTCCACTTAGTTTAAGCTCGATCCTATCGCACTTGAACGGTTTGAATGAAGAATAAAATAAAATTTTTACACACAATGTTTTCCCATGTCGCATAAAATTGTTCCCATGTTTATCCCTGACTACACATTAGTTTCTGCCATTTCAACTACCATTCCGTTCAATCATAGCTGATAATCGGATATGATATCGGAGTTTTAAGAAGCGGTTGAAGAAGTAGGGACCAAGGGCTTTTTATAATGTTTTCTATTGTTTTTTCAAATGTTTTTTTTATTGTTTTTTCAATGTTTTCTATTGTTTTCTTTCATCATACGTACATGTTACCACCAGGCCAATGGCCTACTTGTAACAATTTTAATTATAATAATAATAATATGGAGTTAAAATCTATGATTGTTAGTCGGATAAAATTTCAGGCCAAATTGTTCCTCAAAAATCTTCTAATAAGTTACATAATTTTTGTTTTTTTCCCCGGCGAAAAATTACAGTAAAGTTTTCACGGATTTCGCACCGGGTAAGTCCTCCATGTCTTCTTCCAAAATTTCGATGAGAAACTCGTCCACCATCATCAGGGATTCAGGAATCCGAAGTTGGAAGGAGGCATACTTTACTTTCAAATAACTTGTTGCATATATCCTTCACTAGGCGATTCAACCCGCAGGTTGGTTAGGTTAGAGATCACCCCAGGCTAAGCCACAGGCATGTGAATATCACACATATAGGGTAGTGAGGACAGTTTTTTACCTGGGCAACTTTGCACTTCAAGGACTTTATTCGGGGGTTTCCGAAGGCTTCTCCAGGATACAAACCCGGGTCCCTGCGACCAGTAGCACTCAACTAAGCTACTATGAACCCCGACATAAACCTGAAACGTATGCATTCCTCATACTGCAACGCTTGAATACCACGTACACGACCCGACCACCACCACCAGCATGTTTTCTACCTTCTACGTATCTATTAGTAACTACATCGATTTCCTCTCTCATATCACCTACGAGAAGCCTCTTTAGCTCAGTGGTAGAGCACTGGCCTCGTAAACCAGGGGCCGTGAGTTAAAACCTCACAGGAGAAAATAGTTTTGTTTACTCGACGAATATATATTAAAATTCACCAAAAAATTTACTCATCTAATGCTTACTAAACAAGGCTAACTTTAAAAACATGTTTAATCCACACTAATTTTCTCGAAATTTCAATAGGGTGGTTTCCTATTATTTTTTTATTGCCTTAATCGAAATATTATTACTCCTGGAGTACGAATTTCGCGCTTTTAGATTTTTAAATTACAACATCTATTTTTCGCGATTAAATGAAAAGTGAAAAATTTCAAGCGCGCGAAAACGCGACGCTTAAGTATGAATGTCGGGAAATATCTCCGTACGTCGTATTTCTGGTTCCCCCTCCCGCCCGGTGACGTGACCTTGAGGCGAGGCTTAGCTCTGATACGTCGCAGGATGCTAGCGGATAGCTGAGTACCTTCCTGAACGGTAGCGCTTGGCTTAAAAAAGGTTTATTAATACCTTATCAAACGAAGAAAACTTTCCGACATTAGCCAGTTTTAATAGGTGATTATTAAGACATGTTTCCCTGAGCTCTGTGCCTCATGCATGCATTGCTAACCTCAGACGATGCATAACTCCTATCCTCTCGTGTAGAAACTAGGTCCCTGTGACGTCATGCGGAGTGGAATCGCATGGGCGCCAATCTGGCCTTTTTCAAATGAGGATAAAATTTGACCCTTGCCATTCGTCTAAACCGGTATTTCAAAAACCAAATAATTTGTGTATTTTGAATACACTAATGGTGGGTAACGAATCGCAATCAATGCCTTTCGTTTTCTTTGATGAAGGAAACTACCCTATTCCACTGAAACGACTTATTTTGCGTCAAGCAATACGAATGATTAAATTTATTCAACAAGATATAGTGGGTTGTCATGAACACTTAACACATAACCAACCCGATCGGTTCCTCTCCCCTAAGAGTAAAATAATAAGTGTTGAGTAAGGGATTTCAGAAACTCCACATGAAAAAAAAAACGAAATGAGATATAGAAGACTGAAGCAAAATTATATTTTGACTATCACAGTCAGCATCAAATACAGCGGTATACTTTTACGTCAGTTTGAATGCAATAAAAATCTCCTGTAAACTTAATGATTGGCCGCAGTATTATTATTTTACACCATTCAGAGATATCTGTCCGTCCCTTGAGCACTAAAATATAAATTAAACCTGAATTCGGGGTCAATAAGTGATTTGCTTAGTCGGAAAGTTTTAATTCTCCTCCTCTAAGCAACTTATGAAGCACCTGATGCTCTAAAACCATAAATTAGGATATCTTAATACAAAAAATTACTCCTACCCTTCCTTTTATCTTACAAGCAATCAAAAAGAGAAACTTTTCCAAATTAATCGACAATTCAAAGATATAGCAGGAGGGTTCTGATATCTTCTGCTTAGGAAGAAAAGGAAACGCGTGAACAACCAACTTAATCGTTGATTAATGGCTTATTTTTACATTTAACTAACTTTCAATTATTATATTCAAGGGGCCATACAACTATTTCAACCTCAATCGCAACACATTCACACACATTCCCATCCATGTTGAAAATCCCAAGGTAAACGGCAAGAGTACTTGTCACTATTCATTTGGTATACATTCGTATTCATCAGTATCCTTTCATTATTCATACAGTATTCCATCCTAGTACTCGACCAGGACGCAGTATTTATTGGTATTTCTCCCGTTCTCGACAGAATGTAAGGAATCTTAACAACAGTGCTTAGCATATTTCCTTGAGAACGTGTAGCAGTTAGCATATTCCTGGAATATCCCATTTCTGTGGAATTGCAAAGTTTAATTTTTTGATCTGTGGAATAACAATGTTTATTTATTCATCCTAATCGTTCAGGGTCTAATAATTGTCAAGAGCGACTTATCATTGAGTCAATATATATCGCAAAGAGCGACCTATCAATAGTTCGATATATTCGACCAATCGATTTGGCTGCTGTGTCTGTACTGCTGTCTAGCGGCCAAATCTCGAAGTAACTCGGTGTGGCTACGGTGGCGTCGCCATCGGGGACCGTGGTACTACATGGGGCTTAAGGAATAATATAAGGATAAAACACGTGTTTACACCAGAAATAGCGGACATAGTACCAGAAATACGCCGCATTTACACCAGTTCTACACGTGTAGAAACGGAATATACACGAGTTTTTACACGTGTTTTATTATGATTTTACCCGGGTTTCGCGTCGCTTGTGCTGTATGGGTCGGTTCATTCATAGACGATATTCGGATTTAAAACGGATTGAAAAGTCTATAATTAGATGTCGGAGAACTTTTCAGTTCAATGCGTGAGTCAAAAAAGAATACTTCAATTGCAATTGCTTTGTATAATGTGCACGTTATCAAGATGGAATTCTCTTAGACACAGAACTGCATTACTGACCAAAACACAGGCAGATCCTAGATAAAATATTCATTCACCAGCATGACGAAAAAGAGATTATATGAAATTGTTCAGAGATTATGCTAGCTCAAAAGTTTCTTATGAGAAAAAATAGTCGGTATGCATAATTTAAATGAAAAAAAAACATTCTCCAACATCGTTCAGGGTAGTCTATCTCCAATATGAACTGATTGAAGTTAATGCACCGAAAACAAATTCATACAATGAATTCTGATAATTTATGAAGTGGCACCCAAATCGGAAGTTTCAATTACACTGCCATCATAACAACAACATCTTCTCATGTTCCGCAGCAGCCTGGTTGCTTCATAAGAGCGGACCAAGAATCGAGGCTCAAACATGACACCTTTTCTTTCATAATTTCTTCCAATTTTTTCTTCTACGGAAACAATTGATAAACCGTTATTTTTATGTTTTTCCCTAAAAATTGTCATTTTCTGCGTGATAATTTAATACCTTTGCATAGTAAATAATTCATGAATACTGTAAGAATACTTTTAAATACCATCGGTTGAATACTAATGCATATAGAAGGAAATGCATTGTGTTCACAATTTAACCACTCCAATAACGAAATCACTTCAGCTATTTGTGAAAAAACAATGTATGGTGAAGAGAAAAAATTCCGAGAACAATACATAATGAGTAACACCTGAGGAAATTTAAAATTTACCAAAGACATTCGCCGCAAATCTAAAATAAGCGGACAGAAAATTTTAAGAATAAGCGCATAAAAAAGAATGACAAGTACAAAGATTATGCACACGGGGCACGAAAAGTTACCAGCACAACCTAGTTCAAAGAAAAAAATTTAAAGCAGAAGAAATTACCAACATTTTATTTAATCTACTGCCACTGAACGAAGTAAGCCTTAAGAATGCTCTTCAATATGAAGACTTTCTTTATAGTGAAGCCATCAATAATAATTCAGGGAGAAAGATATTTTATTCGTGTACCACTTAGCTAATGGGTAAACGCTCGGGGTGAATGAGGGCGATGCCAGTACGAGTCCAAGGTGAATGATAAATCCTCAGTGTATTTTCGCGCGCTTAATTTAAAAAGTACAATTAACGATAGAGAAAATGGCATAGCGAGAATGCAAAAGATAGCTATTATAAATAATACATTCTGTACTGTAGTGACGCGGAAAGCATAGGCACAGTAACAGAGTGCACCCATAAATACTAACAGAGGACACATGTATCTAAGAAAAGAAAGGAGTAAATTATAGGCTGTTCTTCTCTGTCTCATTTTCGGCTCGCGGTATAAGTTATACAATAACTCCTTTAAGAATGTACCGAAAAATTAGCCCAAACTCTTTCGGCTCCTCTCATTTTCAACATGATAGTGAAATTAGACAATATTTATTTTAAAACACTTGGTTTGCGACATATTAAGCACTTCATGCGGTAAATCATACGGTACCGCACATCCAAGGCCAATGACAGCGTTTCCAGCCTTGAATGGGAACGGAAGGTCGATTCGAATACTGAAGCATGCCAACAAGACCGAAACGCTTTCGATTAATTACATATTCCACATACGACTCATGTTCCGCTTGGTTAATGAATTTAATTTTTGGTGATACTTTACCTTAAATGGCAATTCATCGCCACCAAAATATTTCGGATTTCGTTTGTAATTAACAGACTCTTGGGCGCAAAATGTTTCGAATGCATTTGGTTTCAAAAGGAAAAAAAACACCACGATGTGTGACTAGTTGGTTGTAATCATAGGCATATTAATATATATTCAGAAAATACAGACAAGAAAAAAATCATTTTTTAACTCCTCTTCGACTCTTTTGAGTAATCACTTAATCGACGCCGCGTAATACCATTGCATCGGGATGGTATTATATAAAAATAATTTATCGTTTCCCTACCGATAATTTGTAACTACTCTAATTATTTTTAAGTCAAATTACTTATGTGCTATACGTCTTTATTTTATATTTAATTTCGAGGATTTACGTTTAATCTAGGATTCTATTATACTTTTCTGTGATTTGAACCAATCATCTTGGGAATGGATAGGTTTAGTTCAGCAGATATTCAGTTCAAACTACCAATTTGTATACTGCTGGAATGTGTGCACCACCCTTCCACCCTTCGAAAACGAATATTTACAAATTGAAGAGGCAGTTGTTGCAATGATGAAAGATGCATAGCACCCGTGGGATTTCGGTGAAGACTAACTTTTATAACAATTTTGTTAGCTGATACTGTTGTTAAACGAATTAGGTTGGGAACCGCTGGAGATTCGGAAGCTGCGCACTAGGCTTAGACTGGTAGGGAAAAAGAGAATGGATATCTTTATGAGCGACACAGAGAACATCATATTAGAACCCTACTATATGTCCACGTCCGACAGAAAGGATAAATTAAGAGAGATATTTTGCCGAACGAATAAGTATGATTATTGGTTTTCCCCCGCACGATAAAGGACTAATAAACGGTTGCCGTAATATCGTTAGACTATTTCCCTTTTATTTTAAAACGGGTCTTATCCTCCCGATACGCGCCTATTGAGGCAGCGTTTGGGGTAATATGTACACGCATTGGTAGAAATACGAGTAGTTTTAAGTTAATTATATTGTTTTTTATTATATATCTAACAAAAAAAACTCTGCAATACTTGGATTTTGAAACGCAACATAGGTCATTCCTTAGTAATGAACTTCTGCTACCTCAGTGTTATATAAAAAAAACCACCATGCTTCCAACCATGTAAATACACCCCTAATATAGAGTCATCAGCCAAGGGCGTACCCAGGATCACAACTAGGGGAGGGGGGGAGCAAGCCATGGTCCAGGGCGGTGCAAACCAAGTTGTGACATTAGTTTATGAGATTATTTCCCGGAAAAAATAGTTTTATTTTAGTCACATATCTTCTTATACTAACACACATCATTTTTCGTGGGTTTAAATAAAATTAGTTAAATGCTTTCGTATCAATTCAGTACTGATTTTGCTGAAAGACTTTTGCAACTTTTGCTTCAAGGGGGATCAACTGCCAACCTCCCCCCCCGCCCCTCACTGGGTACGCCCATCTCATCAGCGACTCCGAAATTGTCGTCTGAAAATATTCCGCAATGCTTTGAACTGAATTTGATCATCGGAATAATCGTTCTTGCACAAGACTCCCCAAACCCATCGTGGTTCAACGACTCGAAGTTTGATTCATACTTTGAAAACTGTATGTAACTGAATGAAGATTTGAGGACAGCTGGATGCCTGCGAACGTGGATTTAAAAAATGTTACAAGTAGAATTCAGTCTCGAGGCTAAGGGATTTAGCAATACTTCCTTCCCTCCTGAAACAAATATTAACTCGATAAACACGCAAACAAATTTTTCTCATATTCATTACTCCATGGCAAAGTGATAGCATACCAGTTTTTGCGTGTGGTGAAGTTGATAGCGGTTAAGGACCAGTTTTTCCGAAAAAGAATGTAACGAAAAAGTTGGTGGAGAGGCTGAACTGGATTAGTTCACACGCTAGCGGTAATATTTCTTGTTTCTGAGTTTATTTCTACGACGGAAGCAGTTATTCGTAAAGCACCGAGAACCTGCAAGTCTATTAGATTATTAAGAATGAAACATTTAGGTGAATTGAGAGGGTATCCAAAAAGGCTTAAAAAAAAGAAGGCGTTGGCCTGCGGGAACTAAAAATACGTCTTCTACCGCGAGTTAAACCCACGTTTATTGCAAAACACCATAATGACAATTAATGTATTTCGTCCTTAACGTATACCATCCGTGAGACTAATCAGTAAGCCTGATAGCGGGCATCATAAAGAGAAGGAATTATATTTGAGAGTAGTGACTATAACTTGTCATATTCCAAAACTATTTTGAAATTATATCACCCGCGTATCAGCTCATCAATTCGTCAAAACGCCTAGCACAAGTTGGGTCCATAGAGCAGAAAATAAGGGTGTACGACATTTATATCAATTTCTGCGAACTCAGCGGTATTCTAGACACATAGTTAGCACAAATTATCTTCATAAAGCAATATTTATTTCCGCTTAGTTCGCCGCTCAAACTAAATGTCATGTACTTATATTTCTTAGAGTCATTAAATAACGCTTTCGAGGAATACATTATCTACTCTGATAAATGTTTTCAATAACTTTCAAATTTTGACTGTTTAACTACACACGTGACTAAAAGTACTTCATTTTCCAATGATTCGTGAAAACGAAGTAAGACTGTTCATAAGGTATCCCCAGTGAACGATAGCAAAAAAAACCTTAGCCAATTATTTTTATCAAGACCCATACATACGACGACTTTCTTCCCCACGAGTAACCACGCCCAGATTCAACGGGTGAATTCTCTTTACGGCCGATGGCCAAATTACCCGGCATGCATATCCGCCGTTTAAAAAATATACGGCCGTGAAAGCGAAAGGCTGCAGACGGACACAGTTACCATCCGATCGACGTGAAGGTCACAAGGTCGTATATCCGAGAGGACCTTGAATTTCGTGATCGAGTCCAACAGGAGTGAATGACCAGAGGTAGTTTTACAACCCATCGCGATAATCAAACCAAAATTGTCTGAAAGCAACTCAAACCAGTTTGGAACTCTTGGCAGAGGGTAAGTAAAAAATCTAGCTTCCTCCGGCGAGTCTTGTCTAGGCATAATTTCACTTTTCTAACATCCATATCGTGTTAATTGAAACTAGTACTCAATTACACACTTCATGCAAGGGTAGTTCTAAAAGGAAGAAGATGCACTTTTTCTGAAGTTGGCCAAGCTCTTTCCAAAACAAAAAAAACTGTGGAACCTGAATATTATGAATGGCCCGGTAAGCAAAGGTTCTTAGGTTAGTACTATGGATTCCTGAACTATAGATAGTAGAAAGTCCTTTAGCATAGTGACATTATTCGTTGCCATGGTTAAATAGTGTGCTAGCGGTATGAACAACTTAAAACCCGGAGAACAGCGTCTGAATACGAGGGCTATGGGAAATAAAAATCTACACGCATGTAAGAAGGCCAATAATAAGGATACTATTTTACTTCTAATTCACGGTAAGAAGGCCAATTTTCTCGAAACAAGAGTTAGCAGCCCTGAGAATGAGCCCTGAGTAGGAGCTCGAAACGTTGGAGGGAATGGAGATTCTAACCCGGTGGAAATCCCGCGAGACGTTTACCCACATAACTAGCCGGTAAACCATCAAATATTTTTTCTATGCACGTAATTTGGCTCTTAGTACTCAACATTAATAAATCACAGAAATGATTTTCCAAAACATGTGACCAGATTCAGCTACAAAAAATATTAGGAAAGTTTTCTACACAGAAATTCCACGGGTGCTACACAGCTAGCAAATTGCTTGTTCACTCCATATAGTTTAATAAGATGTTTTCTAAGGGTACTACATGCATAACAGCAGTTGAGAGATAGTAACTTTGAACTGAATACCAGCTGGACAGGAACAAGAGACGCGTATAGGTGCTCTAAACCCACTCCTTCTTTCGGGAGCCTATGATAAATCTACCTATTCTCAAGATTATTGGTTCACAATACCAGAAATGTATGACAGAAGCCTGTATTAAACGTGAATACTTTATGTTCCCTATCAAATGAAGACTAACAGCATAAAAGGAACTTATCTTCAAAATAATTGGAGTAGCTATAAATTATTCGAAGGGAAAGGTGAAATCATTTTTTACGAAGATAACTATTAGGAGTGAGAGAAATATGCTGACACAGGCTTAGTGTCAAAGGAATATGGATATATCTGTATGCATTACCTACAGTAGCTACAAGTCATATTTTTCTAATACTGGATTCAGCTCATTTTGAAAAGGTTGTAAACTAATGCCATGAAGCTCTACATGAGCGAAAAATTCTTCCTTATAACACCCAATAGTCAAAAGATGCGCAAGTGCGCAGCAAATTACATGAAACCCCGTTAACAACAACTTAACGTGACGTAGCTTAAATTTCTACGAATCAGACCAATTAAATATAATCAGGACATAAACCACGCATTAGTAATGGAATCGATTTTTTACTAAAGGAAATTATAATTAGATATTATGATAGGCAAAACTACCTTCCTTGCTAAAGTTTAAATTTGAGATTTTCTAAACTAATGACTATTTTAAGTCGATTAAAGTCACATAAGGCTGCCAACCAAGTGACGATCTATTTGATTTTACAATTTCTTAATAGCACTAAGTTGCTGAGAACGGGTATATTCACAACACAAACCGCACATTGATCATAAAATTTTTAGGACAAACTATTATAATTATATCCCATGATAGGCAAAACTATCTTCCTTGCTGCATTTTGAATTTGATCTCTTCTCAAGTAATAACAATACTAAGTCGATTTAAGTCACTTTAGGCTGACAACCGACGTGACCAAGTGACGCTACACTTGATGTTTCAATTCCTTAGTAGCGCCGAGTTAAGTTACAGTGATCGAAGCTTTAAGAATGAGGCATTGATTCCAGGGAAAATGACTTTCCGATCCCCTATTTATTTATCACGTGCGTGAGTCACCGATAGCGGTGAATTTCAGCACGATAAAAATAGACTGAATCGCACCGAGTTCGGGACCTACGTGAAAGAAAACGGAGCGTGTCGTCAAGGTCGCGGAGATTTCGGCGGAATGAGACCGTTGGGCGGCCGAAGGAAATGGGCTGGGGAAGAGATACATTCTTCCCTTGGTACCGCCTCTCCTTGTAATTGTCAAAGTGAACGCTTAACACGCATGGGGTAGCGCAAAGCGAGCGTAACTCAAACGGGTGACCTCGGGACACAGGAGACACCGCGTGGACGGCAACCGGGCAATGAATCAGATGCTGGGTCGGAAAAAAAATTAACATCGACGAACAAAAGGAAGAGGGAGGATGGAAACTAGTTTTCCTCCGGTGAGCTGCGGAGGATGGGGAGAGGAGACAGGGAGAGGAGAGAGAGAGAAGGTAGCTGGCTACGTAAGACAAGTAGAGTACGACTGGCCATCCACTCAAACGTGATGATATATATTACATAAAAATCTGTTCCATTCCGCGGAGTGAATGCGTTCAATTTTGACTTTTCCAGAAGTTTAAAGTAAAACTCGCTCATGAAGAATTTCAGGGGACCACTATTCTAAAAGATACAGTGTCCGGCGTGATACGGTGGAAATCTTTGATATTCAGCTTATTAAAAACACTTGTCTGTTTCCACACTCTTATTTTCACCGACCATGGTTTCGGCAACTTGTGCCATTATCAAGGTATTTAATAATAAGTAACTTGATAATGGCACAGGTTGCCGAAACCATGGTCGGCGAAAATAAAAGAATGTGAAAACAGACGATTGCTTTCTTTTTTTAATAAGCTGAAGACCACCATTCTTTTTTGTTATAAACGGGATTTCGTTATATCCATAATAAAAGATTTTGCTGTATACACCGCAGAATTGCCGGCTAATATTATGTAAATAGTTTACATTCAAGCAACAAATACAGCTGGCCATCCAATCAAACGTGATGATATGTTACATAAAATTCGGCTTCACTCTGCGGGTGAGCACCAAATTTAATGAGGTCAATTATTACTTTTACACAAATTGAAAATATAACTCTTTCTTCAAGCTTAAACTAAAAATATTAAGTGATCTGGCGAAAACAATGTGTATATCAGCTAAATAACGTAAAACAAAACAAGCAACCGTTTTACAAGTGTTGTTTTGTTGTTATCTAGCAATATTTTTTTAGAAACTAAAAATGTTTCTACTTGGCGTCGCTTTTATTTAAGAACCCTACCGTTAACAATGAGAGGAAAATAACCTCCTATTCACCCAATAAAAACCTCTACATAATATTCTAGGAGTTATCTCGAAAATATATACCCAAAATATTGAAATACCCACGCATTTCTGACTCATACGATAATATTTATTCGCAGACTACGTTGCAATTACCGAAATTTACGATCGCCATAGACTAAAGCCGAAAGTAAAGTGAGGTAAAGTTGAGAGATAAAATAATGCACGCTGACGAACATGGAGATTTCCCAAGAGATTAATGTCATTCATAGATGAAGTATTTTATCGGAACAACAATTCCATGATGATAAAAACGAGAAAAGGAGTTTTTGCGTATTTAGGATCGGTTGAAGTAACAAATTAATTTTAGCGATACACAATACGTCTAGAAATATAAAATACGCATATATTCACGGTAAATACTTAAAATTGCATGGTAATGCACGATAATAAAAATCCGTCGATGAAAACCCTCAGATTTAGCGCGTTGCGTACAACGGAAATACCATTGAGGCGGATCGCATAATGTCCTGAAAAAAAGGAAAATAAGATTTTTTTACAAAATACGGCTAATAATTTAATTTTAAGTCCTACAAACAGCATAATACCGCCACTTAAAAAAATAGCCCTTTCAACACGCAATACTCTCGTTTCCAGCATTCATTTTGGCTACTTGTATATTTTCCGGTTACTTCCTATTTATAAATAATCTTCATAGCGCGTATTTACCCGGAATACCAGTGAGACACACGGAACAGTAGAAACTTATACATTGTAGGATAATATAAAGTCACTCATTCGGCGACTGGCCAATTCATTGCATAAAGGTTCCTTTTGTATAATATACGTATCATGATATCAAACCATTTACTTTCCATTGCAAATTTGAGCAAAACGTCTCAACAAGATTCAGAAAACATATAACCTTTGGAGTACTTGGCAAACACTTTCTGTAATAACTCTAAGGGCATCGAGCTTTCACGGTCTATATTAGAATTATATTCGTTCCCCCCCCCCCCCCCCTAGGAACATAACTGCTCAATTTTAGAGATGATGTTTCACCAAATTCTATTTTTTTTGTTTCCTTATTTTTCTCGTCACATATTTTGATCCAATTACATTTACTTTTCTCAGTTGAAATTAATAGGCCCCAGAGTGATTTACTTCATAAAAAATATCCAAAAAGTTCAAACACCTACTTCAATTTTCCGTAAATAACCAACATTTTAGGCATAAATGAATTCTGTAGTGTTAATACCCCTATACGGAATACGATTAAAAAGCCGACTGCTCATAAAAATATTTATGCAATGTTTCATGAAGCTGAGCACTACTTGCAGTGAACTCTAATTAAATTTCAATCATAATGAACTATTGCTGTTCGACAGTTATTTTTCATATTCTAATGAAATTCTAATTTTTTTCACATAATTTTTAATTAATTCCACATCGTCAGTTTTTACATTATCAGTTTTTCACCGGAGGAGACAATCTGACCTACCCTTGATTATAGGATATCGGAAAGGCAAGCGAGAGAAAAAACAAAGGAAAAACGGTGGGTGGTTTAGGAGGAGCATGGTAATGAATACGATGGGAGATACGGAAAATTAAAGAAGCCTGTATAACTAGTTCCTTGAGGAAAAGAGAATGCAAAAAGGGGGAATCAACCAATTATAAGAGCCTACGACGGGCCGAACGCCTACCAGAAGAATAAATTAATGATAATTAGCCAAAATCAAAAGGCGTTTCAGTGGATTTTAAATTATTCCCATTTGCAAATTTGTTGGGATGGCACGATGTATAATATAAAAAAGCGAACATATGTTGATAAGACAAAGGTCGAGAACCTACGTGGAAACCAGATGGCACAAATTTATTTCAACAGAGTTTTTCGTTTTATTGCCAATCATCATCACTATGGGGAGAATAATTATGAAGCGCTGTAAATATGGCTAGTGCCATTAGATTTCCATTTTTTTTCAAATAAACCCTCGGAGAAGGGCAACGAACCAAGAAAAAAAGGCGTAAGAGACATATGTGCACGAGTGCTAGAATTATGAAATAATAAGTCAAGGCGTCTAAAATTTTCATTATTTAGAGTATGTATTAGGCCTCGTTATCATTATTAGGAACGTGAAGTCGTTAAGCGTCGCGTACAAGAAACAGAACCAATCAACATGGTGAGTTAAAATTACCAAAGGTATACGAAAATTACTCTACCTATCCAATATTTTAATAACCATATATTGGAAGATTATTTAACCATTTCCCTCAGCTGATTACGTAAACTTGATCGCAATTTGAACTCCAAACCTCAAGGAAGAGCTGAGGTAGAAATGTTAAATTTTGACGTTCCCAAGTCAGGGCACAAATATTCATGAAAGATATAGATTTCAATAGGACCTTAGGCAATACATTCAGCATAACACCCCCCAGTTTTAAGATATTTTGTATGTTACCAAGATCATGTTTTTTTTAAATAATGGTCTCAGGGACGATAAACAATCGATACCTATTTATTAGTGAATAAAAATGGGCTATTTCAATCATATTTGAATTTCAAATTGAAATGAAAATACACATATCAAAAAAACAATATAAATAATAAAACCGACGCATTTCATAGCATAACCCAAGCATTGATTTCAAATAACAAAGTACTAACAACATTAGCGTAGGTAATCGACGTTCTGCTATGAATGGGCTAAAATATTGATTTACCTATCACATAGACATAGCGAGTCCGATTACCGACTTGGAAACTTACTCCATTTAGGGCGAGGAATAACGTGCCCCTAAAGGGCTATAAAAATAATAATATGTCTTCATCGGGCATGATTGGTACTAGAAAGCCCCATCTTCCATGTAACCACCATTTTAGATACAATATATGGAAAAAAAATTGCCAAGTTACTCTTGAATGAAGCCAAGTAAATTAGTACAAATGAGACATAGATGTATACTTAAAAATTATGGTGAAATGACCATCGTGAAAACAATAACAGGACTCCGTAACCACTAAGAAGCGGTGAAATCAATTACAGGAGATCACCACTGAGAAGTCAATCTTTTCTTTGCGGCAAACAGTAAGCAGCCAATTTTCACATAAGTGTACGGCAAGACTGGAGGAAAAAGCAGAAGTGCCCCGCCCTACGGTTATAATAAGGTTTAAGCTTGCAAGAAAGGATGAGAAAAACGTATGCCCGCAACACATTTGGCGGGTCTGATCGGAGCCCAAACGGGAGACAGAGAGGTTTAGAGACAAGAGGATCTTCCCATGAACAGAAGGAGGAAAACGGGGAGGAGGAACATTCAGAAGGGTTGACGCGTGGGGTGGGGTCCAAACGGACACATTTCCAACTCCCTCCGCGTAGTAACGCTCTCGAGAACTAGGATGCTCTCAAGGTCGAAATAATAGCTCGGGATCAACAGGTTGGGCGAGGTCCGCTCGCTTCCCTCGG
Source organism: Ischnura elegans (assembly GCF_921293095.1). Classification (NCBI taxonomy): domain Eukaryota; kingdom Metazoa; phylum Arthropoda; class Insecta; order Odonata; family Coenagrionidae; genus Ischnura; species Ischnura elegans. Next base: position 103,924,809 of record NC_060247.1, read on the forward strand.
GAAGGCGAATAAAAAAAATAATAAAGAGGCGTGGATTGATGGAGAGAGTGGGGTAGAGAGTGAGAGAGGGAGAGAGTGAGAGAGAGAGAGAAGGGGTTGGGACGTCGGGTGCGACAGGAGGAAGACCGGATAAGAAATGAGGATTTTCGGTAAACGTAAGGTTTGAACGCGTAAAGAGTGGGGTGTGGGGGAAGAAAGGGAGGAAAGGAAGGGGGGCGTGGGAGTCGCTCCAGAGAGGGTGTGGAAGAGAACAGGGAGGAGGGGTTGGAGGATGAACCGGATTCGCTGAGGTCGCCCACTCTCTTGCGTTGGTATAAAACCCTCCGAGGAACCAAGATTCTTCAGTCCATCAGGAAGAATCCTCTCTGGCAATATCACAGCGGTAGACAAAACCTCCAACAAACATCACCATGAAATTCTTGGTAAGTTGAAATCTTCGCCCTGACAAAGCTCTCTTTTTCAAGCCACTGTCTCCAATCACAGCTCGTTTGCTCGCCTAACGAAGAAATAATCCCTTGGTAGTCAGCACTTCTAAAACATACTTCCGAATTGAGCTATATAGCTCCAGCTCTATGATCTCATTTCAAGTTCAACCCTTGAACCTAAAGTAATTCTAAAACATACGTGGGTCTTGAGCTTTTTTCTCCAGCCCCATGATCTTCATGCAGCATCAAGAAACAGCTCTTTTGGTTCTTAGATTCCTTGCCATTGACCGGTTTCATTACGGCAACCGTTATTTTCTACATTCTTCAATGATCTCAGCGGACTAAATTTGAATTTCAAATTTAACGATGAGAACATTTGCCAAACAAATCGAAGAAATTAATCAGATTCATTCGGGAACGCTTATTAGCCATTATTAAATTTTAAAGCCACCAACAGTAATTATGGAATGCTTTGCTCAGTTATCGACTGTTTGCAATAACAGTTCGTTTTCTCGCCTCACGAGGAAATAATTCCCTGATAGTCATTACTTTCAAAACTAATATGGGATTTGAGCTTATTTCTCCGGTTCTATAATCTCCACTCAGGATCAAGAAACTACCCTTTTGCTTGTTAGATCCATTGCCATTGACTGGCTCCATAAAGGCAATCGTGATTTGCTACCTTGCAAAAATGATCTTAGTTGACCAAATTTGTGTCTTAAATTTAGCTCTGGGATTAAGGTTCTCACTTTTCTAAACTAATAGAAAAAATTAAAAAGATTCAATCAGTTGTATATTTTTAAATTTAAAGCCGTCAACAGTTAATGTGGAATACTTCGCTCCGCTCCGTATTTTCTGTGTAGGGTTGTTTATTTTGCTAGGACATGTCAACCCTCACCGACGAAAAGGATTATCTCTAAATTTGATATACGTAGAAATAGTTTTTGAATTCCCATGAAATTTTAAAATAAACCATTTCCATAACCGTAACTGCAACTGAGAGAGATATTTGACAATCCTCGCCACTAACAAGGATTATTTTTAAATTTGCTAAATATTTTTCGAATTGCCCGGAACATTTTAAATGAAACACCCCCATAATTTGAACCGCAGCAGAGAGAAATATTTACCGTTTCGGGCCACGAGAAAAATTTCTACGAAGATAACCATTGCCATTAACCATAATACTGACGATAAATGTCTTTTTCCCTTAAACAGGCATGCATCGTCCTGGCCCTGGCCGTCTGCGCCTACGCCGATGAGGAGCCCGCAAAGGAGAAGAGGACCGTCTTCGGTCTGGGATACGGAGCATACCCCTATGGTGCCTACCCCTACAACTACGGAAGTTACTACGGAGGATACGGCGCATACCCATACGCCGCTACCCCCTACTACGGATCCCACCTCGCCTACTCCGGAGTCGTCCCAGCCAAGACCGAGGTGATCCCCGCCGCTAAGGTTGTCACCAAGACCGTTCCCGTCACCACCGCCCCCGTCCTGCCATACTCCACCTTCGGAGCCTACCCCTACTCCTATGGCGCCTACCCCTACTCCTACGGTGCCTACCCCTATGGTGCCTACGCCGGATACCCCTACGGATTCGCCGGAAAGCTCATCAAGTGAAGCGGATTGGCCCGAATAATGCTGGAGGGAGGCAGCAGTGGGCTGGGGAAATAGCGCACACCATCGCCCTTGCCGTTTCCCCGGCGGGAACATCAACGAGAGGGTCCTATTAACATCTTGAGGACTCCTTCTGTACTCCATTCATTTTTTTGTGAGTCGACCGAGTGTCCTGAGTGTTCCCCCATGAAGGTGCTCGGGAGATTAATCAAAAAAATAAACAAACTGTGTAAAAAAAATTGTTCGAGTTCACGACCAATGGTGGTGGATGAGAAATAAAAAAAAATCAGCAACTCTAAAACAAACTCTTTCATTTCATGCTACGCTACCCTTATCCCAAAGGTCTCATTACTGCTAATTTTTTTTGTCAAAATACGAATTCACGTTTTCTCCACGGCTTGAAGCGATGTCTTTCTTGTTTAGTCAGCAATTTAAAATTTATTACGTGTTAAGACATTCACAGAGAATGGAACTAACAAAGTTCGGAGAAGCTATTCGAATTGTTTTCGAAGACCTCAATTAAGATGCATAAAATAGACTAGAAATATTTAAATTTTTGGTTAGGCACAAAAGCTAACATTCGCAAAGAAAATTCTTTCTTGACACTTTTTGAAAGCTACTCAGAAAACTCAAAGTCAGAAATACAAGCGAATCTCACAATTTTGTGAATATGGCAATCTTCCGTTACAAATAACAATAATCCTCCAAAATCTTACTAATTTTTATATCAAACTCAGAACACCCGGATGATGAAAATTAATTAAAAGTATTCTTGTAGCTCCAAATACCTTAAATAAAATCGCTAAGGGTCTGCATATAAAGCTTTGAATATGCCAGTTGCATATCGATAGACATCGAGAAACCTGTTGGTAATACAACTTGAAATTTGAGGCGAGATAGTAAGCGTACTGAACTAAAACCTGCTTTCACTCACAATATATTCATAATTTTCAGCTGTGGAATACACCACATTATTTTAAATAAGGGCAAAACTTTGAGTAAAAGTTTCAAACAATTTTAAAGTAACTGTAAATTAGGCATTAGTTAAATATTTAGTCACAAATACTCTTATACTTTCTACGGTTTGAAATTGACTTCTTCTATGAGCATTTATGACGATAGACTACATTTATAAACACTGCTCGGGAGACTAATATCGTCACGTCAATTTCCATCAATCAGTATCGTCACTAAAATTTATGTTAATTATAAAGAAGAAAAGAAATATTAGGCTATCATACAAGGCAGTTAAAGATAAATGAATAATAAGGATAAAGAGAGACATTATATTATCATGTATCCTGGCTTTAAAACCCAGGAATACCTCAAGTTTGCAATAATGGATTTTTCAAGTTATCCGTGTATTTTCTATTATAGACAATTATAATTTATCTTTCATACTTTCTTCTCATTTCTGGGGTTTAAAGATAGCTTACGTGATCGCAAAAGCAGTATAAGATTTTCCCCGCCACTAAACGAGAAAATATTTCGATGAAATGCTGTAATGAGGGATAATCAGGCGAGATTTACGTCCCATAGATTCATCGTACACCCAAGAAAATTATAACTGCGGAGAATGCATGCATATTCTTCTTTTGTGCATCCAAGGATACAATCGAGCCACGCCTACGTGTCGGCATTGGACGTACACCTCGACGACTTATGGCCGACGCTTTATCACAAACCGGCATAGCACACCCGCCGTGCGGACTGCATATCCGCCAAGGCAGTCGTGTCCCCCTTAGTTACCGTGGGCATATGCTTTTTAAATAAGCTCAAACGGGAACGAAGCATATGCTGTTTTATTTCTTAACTACCATTTGTCCTTTTTACTTTTTTCAAAATTCTGGTGTTTAAATATCTGGGTTAAATGCGCTAGCTGTTGAGGGACCTTAAGTAGGGTCTCATGGCGATGCTTGTCTGAACGATTAAAATATCTTAAAAATGGAATCAGCAGTTTTCACATAAAACTTGTATGCGATTTAACATAGCGTGAAAGCAGAAATAGAGCCACCACACTTTAGAGAAACTAGGATAAGTAATTAGTTTTTCCTGAAGTCTAAGCGTTAGTTTAATGACATGGCGCACTACGGATTCAAAACTTAAAGAAACTTTAATAAATACAAAATGAATTTTCCAAATACTGAGTGCCTAAATTTCAATTTTTAGCAATAAAAAACGTCATCCGTGAAAGTGAATTTTTTTTACAAAATATTTACGCCAACAGTATTAGTTTCGGATAATGCAGTCACAAAGGAACCTCTTTAATGCAAAACAGAGCCGAATAAAGGGCACGTACATTTACTAGTTACCATTTTCATAGATTTTGCTACACCCTCCACTATGCATAGTGGCAATTTCAGTATCTTTACCAACCAACCCCTAGGAAAATTAACAACTGCCAATAAGAATTTCCATAAAAATACATTTACTCATTTATAGAAAGAGTTTATTCTATCTCATTTCTGCGTTTCCCATAGCTCTTTCATTATAAATTTGACGAACACATCATCAATTCAATTTAATTAATATCTGCAGCATTTAAGGGATAATAATAACACAGCATGGAGTCAAACTACAAGCTTGGGGACTCATAGCAATCTATATGTCATGCACAACTATAAGGAGAACGACATCTTCGCGTTAAAAATAGCTTTTTTAAATTACATTTTACCGATTCCTTGATTTTAACAATGGCCAAAAGGAAGATTACATTTTCCAAGTTTTAGAAGAGTACATGAATATTGAAGTTAAGTATTCTTTGTGCAAAAAATATTTTCAAACTTTTAATGATAGGAAATTTTTATATTGTTCCTCGTACATAAAATAAAGCAAAATGACAAAAATGTTCGTTTTGGTAGAGTGCATTGCCACGGGACGAATTCCGTCTTTTGGGTTTATTCTGAGTTAGAGGAACGATATAAACATTTATTTGCGTGAAAAGTTTAGATATAATTTTTACTTATAGCACACGGAACTGCGATATTCATTTTCTTTACTGCACCTCGGAAATTGAAATCTACCTTTCGGCCATTTAAAAAAATCAAAGAATGGGTAAAATTTAGTTTTAAAAGGCTATTTTTAATGCGAATATGTCGATCTCTCTATAAAAAATAATATAAAATATACCAATCAAATGTTTTGCCCGTGACGTGATGAAGACACGACCGTTTCGCCGTTCTCATAGTTTTTCGCGTGTTCTTCTTCACTCTTTAGTCCGTAGAAGCTAAAAGTTTGCGTTTAAACAATGTTTGATTGATTATTGTATTCAAATAAACAATGAGTAAACCGATATATGACACGACCCTATGGAGCTTCAGCAGGATTTTATACAAATGCTTAAAGCTCAGCGCTCTACCTTTTCTGCGCCGATAGTGGTGTTGTCGACGTGATGCAGACGAGTAAGAACATAAACATGCACTTCGCAACAACTACACTGCTTTGAGTATAACCGCTTCCCTCGTTACCCACCTAATATACTAAGCAGACTTCTCCCCACAGGTTGGTCGCGCAATTTATGCATGACCACCCGCAAATGGGTATATACCTGTTTTGAATCCATTTAAATTATCGGATAACTATAAAGCTTAGGTTACTTTCAATGAAGATAAGTTCTGAAGCGTGAAAAGTGTAGACAGGATTCGAATACGTTTCGCATTCAAATTTCAGCATGCAAATAACCTTCAGGATCATTAAATTATTAATCACTTTATAGAACCGCAAAAAGAATAAGAGAGTGGGCGATGTAAAACCTGCTCCATTAAAATCATCCCCTTTGGGCATTGAAAAACTTCTCTCAGCCAAAAAAGAATGATAAAATGCGGCTTTTAGACACACAGCATTCTTTTCGCGATACGACTGAAAACCTTCCTCCGACAATTCAACGTCCTCCAATTTCAATCTCGCTCGCACAAAAAAATGCGTCCGCAAACATTTAATATTTACGACAGCCCCACTGTTAATTGTAAGCAAACAAAAACACCCTACTGGCATGTTCTAAGGATCTATTCCATTCTCCGGGCGAGGAGACAAAAAATTTGGGAAGAGAAGACGGCTGTTCTAAAATAAATTATTCTACTCCGTTCATTTGTTTACAAAAATGTATTTGGCAATATTTGGATCGATATTTGGTTTCACCATACGTCTTCCGACATTGTGCTTACTGACAACATTTTGTAAGTAACCTATTCATGGAAGACTTGATTTTTTTGTTAAACCTGACTTTAAAAAATATATTTTGAAATGGACGGACTAAAACGCCATTTTGATGAATATGAAACCGTAGAGTTTATATTACACGAAATTGTCCTTCCACAAGCGAATTTTTTACTCCTTTTCCACGCCCTTTAGATCTACATTCCAAAACAATAACGTCGTTGTTTTTTAGGTAGATAACTCTGATAAATATTTAATAAATAGGCGAGTGCCATCTATTGGGGTAAGCAGGAGAAAGCCTTGTTAGCCACGAAATATTTTAGGGCGACGTAAGGCCAGGAGTATAGAGATAAAAATGTTGGAGCACATAATAATTAAAGGATATTTCCAATGCAAGAATTGGGTATGGATTTTTATTTTACAGCATAAAAACTCAGCAAATATGTCAATCTGAGGGAGTAAATTTTTGATTGCAATAATAATACACGCAATACGTTATAATACTACTCGACATCTTTCACTTTAGGAATCCCAACGATTCACTAACTATTTATGATGAGTTTACTATGAGTTTATTTGCAAGCTATTCGGTACTACAACGGTTAAGAATTTATAGCTTTCGTTAATTTTGCTAATACAAGACATACTAAAAATAAATATGGATTTTTGATAGATTAATATCAAACGAATGGAAAGTTACAATTTTCAGGAAATTGAGACATTCCCTTGTATTTCCGAGTTTGAGTTTTCGGATTATCATACAAAAAGTTTCAAGTATGCATTTTCTCTTCAAATATTAGCTTTTATGCAAAATCAAATTTTTAATTTATCTAGTCTACTTTATGCATCTTAATTGAGGTCTTCGAAAACAAATCGATTGGCTTCTCCGAACTTTGTTATTGCCATCCTCAGTGAGCGTTTTAACTCTAAACAAATATTGAATGTGAGCTTTTAGGATGAGGGTAGGGTAGCATGAAATGAAAGAGTTTGTTTTAGAGTTGCTGATTTTTTTAATTTCTCATCCACCACCATTGGTCGTGAACTCGAACAATTTTTTTACACAGTTTGTTTATTTTTTTGATTAATCTCCCGAGCACCTTCGTGGGGGAACACTCAGGACACTCGGTCGACTCACAAAAAAATTGAATGGAGTAAAGAAGGAGTCCACAAGGTGTTAACAGGACCCTCTCGTTGATGTTCCCGCCGGGGAAACGGCAAGGGCGATGGTGTGCGCTATTTCCCCAGCCCGCTTCTACCTCCCTCCAGCATTATTCGGGCCAATCCGCTTTACTTGATGAGCTTTCCGGCGAATCCGTAGGGGTATCCGGCGTAGGCACCATATGGGTAGGCACCGTAGGAGTAGGGGTAGGCGCCATAGGAGTAGGGGTAGGCTCCGAAGGTGGAGTAGGGCAGGACGGGGGCGGTGGTGACGGGAACGGTCTTGGTGACAACCTTAGCGGCGGGGATCACCTCGGTCTTGGCTGGGACGACTCCGGAGTAGGCGAGGTGGGATCCGTAGTAGGGGGTAGCGGCGTATGGGTATGCGCCGTATCCTCCGTAGTAACTTCCGTAGTTGTAGGGGTAGGCACCATAGGGGTATGCTCCGTATCCCAGACCGAAGACGGTCCTCTTCTCCTTTGCGGGCTCCTCATCGGCGTAGGCGCAGACGGCCAGGGCCAGGACGATGCATGCCTGTTTAAGGGAAAAAGACATTTATAGTCAGTAATATGGTTGATTGCAGTGGTTTTCTTCGTAGAAATTTTTCTCGTGGCCCGAAACGGTAAATATTTCTCCCTGCCGCGGTTCAAATTATGGGGGTGTTTCATTTAAAATGTTCCGGGCAATTCGAAAAATATTTAGCAAATTTAAAAATAATCCTTGTTAGTGGCGAGGATTGTCAAATATCTCTCTCAGTTGCAGTTACGGTTATATAAATGGTCTGTTTTAAATGATCAGGGATATTCGAAAACTATTTCTATGTTTAGAAGATATCTAAATGATACTTATTGGAGGCGAGTATTACCAAATATCTTTTTCATTGGTGGCTACAGTTATGGATATGGTCTGTTTTGAATGACCAGGTTAATTCAAAAACTATTTCTACGTTAATTAAATTTAAAGATAATCCTTTTCGTCGGTGAGGGTTGAGATGTCTTAGCAAAATAATTTATCCTACACAGAAAATACGGAGCTGAGCGAAGTATTCACTGTTGACGGCTTTAAATTTAAAAATGGATACCTGATTGAATATATTCAATTTCTTCTATCAGTTTAGAAAAGGGAGTACATTTATCCCATAGCTAAATTTAAGACGCAAATTTGGTCAACTAAGACCATATTTGCATGGTGGAAAATCACGATTGCCGTTATGGAACCAGTCAATGGCAATGGACCTAACAAGCAAAATACTAGTTTCTTGATCCTGAATGGAGATCAATGAGCTGGAGAAACAAGCTCAAGACCCACATATGTTTTAGAATTACTGTCTATTAAGGGTTGACCTTTAATAGAGATCATAGAGCTGGAACTATATTGCTCGAGTTCGAAGTATGTTTTAGAAGCACTGGCTATCACGGGATTATTTCCTCGTGAGGTGATAAAACGAGCAGTGAATGGAGGCAGTGGGTTCAAACAGACAGGGCGAAGATTTCAACTTACCAAGAATTTCATGGTGATGTTTGTTGGAGGTTTTGTCTTCCGCTGTGGTATTGCCTGAGAGGATTCTTCCTGATGGACTGAAGAATCTTGGCTCCTCGGTGGGTTTTATACCAACGCAAAATAGTGGGCGACCTCAGCGAATCCAGTTCATCCTCCAACCCCTCCTCCCTCATTCGTAAGTCTTTTATTTCAAGTTTTCCCTCCATTACATTTTTTTCGTATTTGCTGTGTGGAATGATACGGCCCAACCACTCGTATAGGGATCCTCACTTCACTTTTATTTTCCTATTCTTCGGTACCCTCCTTGTTTCCTCGCCATATTCGTCCCTCCTTTGCCATAAGCTGTTAATGCTTCACTTTAATTAGGATTCCTTACTGGAGCTGATACGTTTGTGCTATAAATCACTTTAAAACATATCGCATTTAATGATTTCTTAAACGCGGATGCACAATCATTGTGGACGCCAACGCCGAGGTAGATTGGCAGTATTTCTTTTAAATGAGGAACGAGAAGTTAATTTTTGCACTTAACCACCTAAATTAATAAATGAACGGGTTTATGGCTAAAGGGTTTGAATTGCCAATTGAATTAAATGGAGTAAAACTCGATCACGAAATAATCAGCAATCACCAAACCCGAGGCGATCCTTAAGCTCTTATTCAGCAACGGCAAATGAATGTTCCTCCGCATTGGAAGTAACAAATTAAGAGATGAAGAATCCAGACCGCGCGATTCAAAAAATACATTTTACTTATGTTACAAATAAAGCTTTGTAGCAACACATCACATCCATTGAGGTTGAGAAATAAAGTTATACAACAGAAAATATGGATAAATTGATCCTTATATTTCTTAATGAACAATAATTCCAGAGATATGTTAAATATTTTTCGTGACCAAAGACAAGTATTTTCTTAAGAAACTGCATAAAGAGGCGGATTATCTATTGAAATTACCATAATATATTCCACGGAAAGCCCATTTTTGGTAGCCGTCAGTAGATAAGCCTACTAAGTATCTTATTACCATCATGATTCGACTCCAATTGCAAAATTCATTTGCTAATAACTCAAATAGGAGTTCGGTGACGAGCCGAGATGTTAATTTTTCGTGTTTCTTGACGCATAACAAATATAATATCAGTTATTCAATATTTTTCGTGACCTCAGACAAGTATCGTCATAAGAAGCCGCATAAGAAGGCGGATTATCAAATGAAATTACCATAATATATACCACGGAAAGCCCATTTTCGGGAGCCGTCAATAGATAAGGAGCAATTAGTTGAGCTAATCTAGGAAGCTCCATCAAAATAACATTTCACTTTAATTAGTGGAGCGAATCTCGAAATATTAATAAAAATGGCATATACTTCGAAACTATCACCAACCTCCATAACTCACAAATTTTTCACAGAGAGTCACCGTCGATTTAATTCCTTTTTCAAGGAGCAAAAGGACGGATAAAGCACGTCTATAGCCAAAAAGAATGAGCGGAGGAATGTGGTGGATTAGCCAAATGAAAAGGAGAGGGAGGTGGGAGACGTGCTCGTAGAGGCGAGAAGGTTACCGGTGAGAAAGTTCGATTGCTATCTGCGGGGTGACTCGGCGGTGGCGGTGGTATCGGGGGCGGACGTATCTCGGGATGATGAGAAGACAAGATAGGAGGCGCGAGCCTCGCCCGCTTCTCAAGGATGCGCGTGGGTCACGCGTTTTGGGCAGCCAGGTGGCGTGCGGCGGGCAAAGTAAGACAGTCAGCGACGAGTCACGAAGCTATCGTCTTCCGCTTCCTGATGTAGTCCACTGCCACCCGTCTTGACACTGCAGGACATGAAGGAGTCCTACCTTAACCCCTTGCACTGAAATGATTAGTATAGCTCGTCACTATCTTCCGACGCGAAATCGCGCGATAATTAGTGTAACACGTCATCAGATTTTCATAATTTTAGCACTACAGCAGACTCCCGATTATCCGGCTGCGGTATATCCGTTTGCGGATTATCCGTGATGATATTCACTCTCGCTCAATATTTTCTGCGATCTTTATTTTTTTTAAATACAATCGGACGCAAAATCATCGGAAAGACTGCATTAATGCGTGGATACACCGGGCTCATTATTTCCGTTAGAATCCCCTTCGTAAAATGGAAGCGATCGCGCTGTAGCTGCATTCACGGGAGCACCGTGTTCCTGTTTTCCAAGCCTTGCAGTGCGCGACCAAGCTCCGTGATCACGGATATACGCCCCGCAGCAGTTGTAACCCGGGCAACTTGTGCGAGACGCGACTATATGGCGTGGTTCCTGAAAGTGTAATTTCCGAAGTCACGCAGTGGTTTTTAAGCATGTGTGCAAACCACTATTCTGTATCGGTTCATATGTATCGGTTGTAATCAGCCACGGATGCGTGGTTTTCGAAACCAGGTCTTAGATGGAGGAGTAATAATACGAGTGCAACCATGTTATCGCCGGTAAAAAGATCGTAAACTGGCGAAGAAAGCTCTCAATTAGTCCGGAAAGCACTTTAAAATAACAGAATAACAGCATAAATAATATGTTGTTTGTTTTACGTAAATTATGAACATTACAAGACATTAAAGTGAAACTTTGGGTTATCCGCGTTTTCCGATTATTCGTGCCGTCTCTCCCCATCATTAGCCCGGATAATCGGGAGTGTGCTGTATTTAGAGGAACAATACAAATATTTTGAAAGTTTAACGATGTTAAATCATCCATAATGTACACAAATAACTCATATTTCATTTAACTTTATACCCTGGAAGGAATACAATGATTCTATGCGAGTGGCGATAGCATTATTCTCGATGTTTAAAAATCACTTTTTATTTCACTGTTCTACGTTGATTAGAAACTACGATGTATCATTTCATTGCCTACCGCTCGATATACTCGTAAATATAACCATAGAATAAAATGAATAGGATAGGAGCACGATATTCAGAAGATAAATATAAGTAGAAGGGGTTAATTATCATCCAACGTTTTTATTCATTTTTCGTTGTTTTTAGATTATATATATTGTTCTCCGTCAATTTCTGACAATCTTAAGTCCCACAGAATTCTGACATCCTAACTCCATAGGTACGTTTTCACAATACCAATTCATGTTCACGTTAATTCGTGAATTCATAAATGAAATTAGTAATAGTAATATTAAAAATTAATAGTAATATCACTTATTTTACAACTAAGTTCGGCAAATATCCCTTCCAAATCAAATTAAATGATTATAATGACATACTACACTGAAAAATTCCTATAGCGAGGTTCTTTTTTATGGCTTAAATATGGAAAACTTTTGTCACCTCATAGCAAACATCCATTCCAATAGCTTAAATAAACTTTACGTCTTATGGAACTTGAAGATTATATATTTATATTTTATCCACTTGTTCCGAAAACAGCACAAGTTTGGTCTTTCACGGGGAATATTCATCAATGGACAATAAAGTATCTCAAACACCCATGTCCTGGAGAGTCTGGCTGGAGAGAGCTACCCAGACTGGACTCGAACCCGCGACCTTCGGTTTGACAATCGAGGACACTAACCCGCTGCTATCGAGGCCAAATTACCATGAAAGTCAAGGCTCTGTATCGGAATCATTTGAAAAAGTAATTTTTAAAAAACAGCTAAATAATATTTTAAATTCATTTCCCAGCTGAAATGAAGTTGCTAGTATAACCACGCTGAAAATTCTTTGGCGTGCTTTAACGCACGTAGTGATGATAAAACCTTCCATAACGGAAGCCCGGCGGTAGCGGCCGGCATCCCCCACGCCGAAGAACCCCACTGGGGCATTTTCTGTCCAAGGGCAAAGAGAGAGTATGTATGCTAAACTTTTGCCACAATCAGCGGGACGGATCGTTTAATTATAAGGTGCGTCACGCATTCCTTCATATATTAGCTTGAAATTCGGCGCCTAATTTAGTTGTTGGGATAGAAACTTCGCCAAGAAGATGAATCAGTAGCATCAAACGCCAACGAACAGGATGTGAATCACAAATGAATGGGATTCTTTTTCATGCGGCTGAGTTAAATGCTCCGCAATAAATCACTCACCGCGATTAATACAAATGAGAATCATACGTTGATACCAGCTACTACAACAAAGTTTATTCATTCAGATAATTATGTAATGCGTCAGCATCGTATTTGATGTCTCACTATTTTCAAGAACGCTGCTCGTTTACCCGGTAGGTAGATTTAAAGTTTTCAAAGGACATAGCTCTCCGTAACAATTCATGTGAATGTTACTCTACGAATTCACACATTGAAGTACTGTGTTGGAGTTATGGGAATATCACTGCTTTCAAGGTTAAGTTCAGAAACTATGCCTTGGAACTAAAATTAAATAACTATAATGACATGCTTGACGGAATATTTCCGCTCCATGGCCAGCTTCAAAAGCTGTATCGCTTCAAATAATATCTCCGACGAATTTAACCAAGATAATTGCCTAGGTCCTTCTCACTTAAGAGTTAGATGTATTCTGCGATACCTTCTAATAAATACCGCCAAGCTTAGATCGGTACCCAGTTCATTTGGGTTTTTGTATCATTTAAATATTCACACTTCAAATAATTTAACATTTAAAAATGGATTTTAACGACTCATTTAATCTCCTAACATATAAATATTTAATCTCCAAATACTCATTTAATCTCCAAGTAAATTAATATTTTCTCTCCTATTGACGGGAACTAACGCCATGATTAGCAATATCCTCTAGCCTCACTAGCAATATCCTCTACCGCCTCGATGCAAATGACGACTGACATTTTAGTTATTCTACATCCGCAAAAGTGCTCATTAAGTGCTAAATTCAATCAATAATATAATGGCGACGTACGTATCCATTCCAAGATCATAGACGCATGACTAAACCAACCCAGGTAATATAAATTCAGATTTCATTCGTAGCAAAAAATACAACGATCTCGACCCGGACCCAACCACACCACAGATTCGCTTCAAAGTTCCTATCCTTATCCTCAAATTTTTAAAGTCTGTGCTCTATGACAGCCTATGTTACTTAGCATAGGATAATTATTAAGCTGAATAATATAGTTTGGATAAATGAAAGTTCGAAATAAGCAACACGACAGATTTTCACATACCACGTGGTCAGAGGATTTTATACTTGAATAAAGATTATATATTTCTGAAATGGGCACGGTAAAAAATTATTTCTACGATTAAGTCTTTTAAAACGCTAGTGCAAAATATATGCTTATATGTTGGGATCAGAAGGCGGATCAAACAGGCATTAAATACGATAACAATTAATCAAGTACAAACTGCTCTTTAATAGTGTTATTCATGCTAGCACATACCTTTTTTGGGATGGGAATCAGCTTAAATAATAGATACCGTCATATGAGAATTTAAAGCTTTTAAAATCTTCCTAATGCATCTAATATAATGAACTATGCCAATGAAATAGCGAGAAAGCTTGTTACTCAAAATTCAAATTTTTTCACGCAAAACAAATCCATTTTTTCCCACAGTCATCGTGATTCCAAAGAATATGTTCCCTTGCTGACAAGAAGAGTAAGAAGAATATATGTTTTTCTGCAGGGGTAGAGGATTGCTTATCAGATACGACCGTGGCTCTCGCATAACATTTAACGAGCACACCAATTAAAAGTCTATGGAAGTAAAACCAGATTATCTTCCTCAACATCCGAATGTTGATTTGATCACAGTAAAAATGCCTCTACTTTACAGATAGCTATCACGGAAACAGATGGATCTGCAAAAGAATCAAAAGGTCACGATGATGGCAAAATAAGATCCCAAAAAAAAACAGAAGTCTAAGGGAAAATGCTAGGTCTGCATAGATTCTTCTATGTGGTGCCTTGACACATTAGAAGAAAAAACTGATACGATCATAGTCAAATTCCCTACATTCAATCTGTTCAAAGATATTTTGGCCAAAAAAATGCTCAAATTCCAGCTAGAAGGTTCATAGCCACATATCATATTCACAAGTACATTTGCGAAGCGAATTAAGTCCTCCGGACTCGAGCGAAGCGAAATGTTAGCATTATAAAGCGTTTAATTGTATCATTTATATTGCCATTGGAGCCACGCAGAGGTGAGAGCAGCCATCATAATCTTTAATTGCAGAAGTAACTCATTAAGACAAACGGTGGCAGACATAAAATCGTATTTCATCCTCTCACTTTCAATTCCGAAAGTGGCGTGAAGTACGAGAGCTGCCTCATAGAAATCGCAAAACCCATCCCCATCGGGAACCTTGAAAAGTCCGGAGAGAGCGACCTTGAGGCATTTCTTTTATTTTTCCGGGAAAACGGGTAGGTTTGAATCAAAGGCAGGTGAAACCGACCGCAAAAGGATTCGCAAGAGTCACAGATTCTAAAGGGAGGAGTCATGGGATGGGCATCTGATGGCCTAATTGGAGGACTGATAATTGCTATGCCCTGATCGAAAGGGATAGTGAAATGCTATTGTACCATAATAATTATGCGGTCAGTTTTGAAAATGCCAGTAAAAGGACCGTTAACAAAGTTGGAAGCCATAAATCCGAATACCGATTTCCCAGAATTACATAAGGATCTAGGAACCGCCTATGGCCGCACTTTGCGGAGGCCTAGCCATAAATGACAAAAAATAGGGATTTGGCAGGGGACTGGGCGCGATTATTACGACAACTTGCGTAAAATTCAAATACACGAAAGACATTTTCATGGGATTCACAAGAATGAGGTTGATTTGACTAATAACTATTGGATACAGAATTTTGAGGAGCAATACATGAATGAATATTTATTATGCTCTAGGAAAAACCTGTGAGACCAAAGAAAAGAAAGTACATATAATGTTCCACTCTGAAACATATAATTTTTAGAAAATATACCATATCAGTGATAGAAAAAATGAATATGCGGCTTTGAAGAGATCATAGCAAGGTTCAACAAGTAAAAATGTTTTGACATCAACACAATTAAATGTTCAATATCAATACCACAAAAATATAACTTTTGGCACTAATTGTACTCACACATATGTAAACAGTAACTTTTAATAACAAGAAAAATAACGATGATAAACGAACTTAAATACTGTTCTTTGATTAAGAGTACCTACAGTCTTTCTTTAAATTATTGAAGTGATTGTGATGTTTTCACATCTAGCGGAAGGGAATTATAGAAACTAAATTCGGTAAGCTGAAAATAATTGAATTATATATTGGTGCTTGAGGAGTTTGAAGGCCAAATTTTGAACGGTTGGAAATCACATTAACTATTACGGGAGATAAATAGTTCGTACAGGTATGCAGGAGTCTGGTTTTGGAATATGGAGAAAAGAAAATATCTCAGGGTTTAATTCCTTCGGCAATGAAGAGGTATCCTATTCAGATCAATGTAGAATTTTGAAAAACTACGTGACTCAAACTACGCAGGAGTTAATCAGCAGTTTTTCAAGTACACTAGGTAGGTTACTATAAACTAATATACAACAATTAACAATGGGGAAGATAACGAAAGTAACAAGCATAATTCCAGTGAAAATAGGAAGATTTTTCCTTTGCATTTTCAATAAATAAAGAGCCTGATTACCTTTGTTACATAAATCAAGCACATGCTGATCCATGATAGATTACAGGTGAGCTTGAGTCAAACACAACAGCTATAATATGATTGCTATTTTAATTTTCCACGACTAATATTGCATTCAAATTAGACGAGTACTCCAATAGTGGCTTAAATCGATTTGTCATTCATTCATAATACCATGATAAGGTTTACAAACTCAACATCTGAGGTTTTCGTTCGCTCTGAATATTAAGTAATTTGGCACTACGACCGCAAAATTATGCAATAATCAAAGTTAAAACCAACTCGCGGGCTACTTCAGCGATCAGAAACAAAGGGAAAGGTTCATTTTTATATCTTTAATATGTAAAAAGTTTAATGCCATATGAAACATCTTATACATTCCAACAGCTTAAATAAACTTTGCGTCATATGACCGTAATACCAATTTTCACAAGGTTTCGTTTACATCCATCCTGAAGCAAAATGAAGATGATGGATATAAGCCTAAATCAAACTTCGTCTAAATAAGAGAGATGGAGGCTTGTTAATTGCATGAGCTGTCTTACGCACCACTGGAGCTACCCGTTCAGCAAAAGAAGAAGGTGAGAAGGTTTAAACCCTGTACTATTCAAAATACCGGTGTACGTACATAACTCATGCTGTATATTTTCCATGCAATCATCGCTTCCATAATTTTTACTCATATTTCCTTAATTAATTTTTACTTTCACATTTCTGCGCCACATTTTCACAGCAATCAATCTTCTGCTCCACTGACTTACTAATTATAAGTTTCATAGTCAATAAGGAGGATATTCATGCTAGTATAAGTTTCCATCAGCTAGTACATTGAGTTCCAAATATCTTATTCTTTTGATGCCCTTCTATTTAGCTAAAATGATTCCTTACTTGTCCTCACTAGTTATCTCTGATTAGAGTTAACGCAAACATTATTTCCTGAATTCAATTGGGGAATACTAATGACTAACTATCCTATGTTATATGAACTTAGCTTATAGTCTTCGTTACAATAAAAGATAGAAGAAGTCACTGTCGAATTACCTCAAAAATATTTAACTTAGTCTTTGGTCGAATTGGAATGAATGTAGAATTGACCTATTACAGGTGGGTCGGCCAATTTTTTTCCAAACAATGCTTTTTTTAATAAATATCATCATAATATTGCAGATGACAATGGCATGTGGGCATGCCCACATGCCATTGCATGCCAAATGCATTTATCATGCAAAGGCATTTATAAACTTGAATAAATTTATATGTTCCAGAGAACCTACCCCATTGGTCAAACTGTCATGGGCTGGAAGAAAGGCATACGAAGTCTAATTTTTTCCGATGAAATTTAGTGTCACTATGGTTGACGGGTTTAACCCATTTTAACCCAATGTTGCTTCTAGGCAACATCAAAAATGTATAACTTTTCAGCTCTATTTCAGAAATACTTTAACTACGTATTATTTTGTGGCGTAAAGCTTAATTACGAAATATTTAGCTCCCATACTAATCATGATTGACTGCAAAAGTTTCAAGCTTTCAAGATGAATAAACTTGAAATTCGATTTCTCCCTGAAGTACCTCTGGGTTAGAAAGGGTTAACATAATAACGAATATCCATAAAGAAAAATATCAACTCCATTCGGAATCCGACCAAAATTTGGATTTCGGTGTCACTGTAAATACCACAATTTTGAAAATTATCATTAACTAACTACTTGCTCGATGACGCAGCTTAATTTTTCCAATAGAGAAAAGGATCCTAACTAGGGAATTAAGGGAGATTAAATACCCCGGTAGCGTAAAGAAACGCGCATATGCCCGTAAATGAATAAGTCTGTGGTGCTATTTCCCCGGGAAAAACGAATTTTTCTCTTAACGTAATTCACGACCATAATCTTTAGGATGAAAAGCAAATTTTGAGGAAAAGGAGCAAAATAGAGAAAGAAGTACATAAAGAGCGTACGGCCGACTTTTGAATGACGAGCGGGCACGTAAGAATATAAAAAAGAACCTTTCGAACGACTCAATGAAGAACGGAGGAAGCGTGACTTGAAATAAAGATAAGAGATGGAAAGGGGATATGGCACGGCCAAAATATTTTTTTGTCTGGTCTAAGGAAGTTATGCAACGGGTTCATTCTCTCTTTCGAGTCTAATTTTCCACGACGTTTTTTACCTCTACCTTTCACAAGACACCCAAAGTTCTACATCGATTGCAAAAAATATCTCAATAGAGGAAAAACTTTACATTCACGATTTGGATCATGGCGGGAAAAAAATGCTCCCACCTCTTAAAAGTAGTTTCAACACAGCAAAACCTTTGCAGTCTTGAGCATAAATTTTTCTAATGCCATTCAATTAGTGGTTTAGCATGGAAGGTTGGTACGGATATCTGAGGGTACAGCTCACCAAAGGTTAAGCCACAGCCGTGAGATTTTCATGCATAGATGGAAGGAGGGGGCATTTTCTAGGGGCACTTCGCACTTTGAGGATTCATTTAGTAGGGCTCTAAAGGCTTCAAAATGGGATTTAAACCCCAGTCTAACCGGCAAGCAGCCGATCACTCGACCTAGTAAGCTACTATGCTACCATTTTTATAAGGTCATTGGAAATTGCGCGAAAAATACCACTTTTATTAATACAATAAAATGAAAAGAAAGGCGGTAGGCATGTATTGCATGCATGATAGACCTAAAAATAGTGTAATAAAATCCTAAAACACTGAAATGTAAGAAACAGGCAAAGAAATGGGATATTGCAAATCGATTGTTTATTTATTAACAGTTATGTTAGTTTTCCGTTATAACTTACTTTAATTTCGCGGCATGAGAAGTTATCCCTTACCTTCATTCTTAAATTACACAATGTCAATTTTTGTAAACGCCTTTTTTCACATGGCAAACAGCCAATTTGACGATGTTATTTAAATAATTATTATTATGATTATAAAACGAGATAAGAACTCGGACAAAGGAAGAATACCATCGAAAAACTACAGAAACTTTATTGCGAAAAGGAAAGACGGAAGGTTGCAGTGTACCAATTACCAGTTACTGTGAATATATGATCACAACACTACCGTTAATCTTGATAGTCATGCCAATTAAAATACCTTTAACCAACTTTCACTGGATTCTAGGGACAAAAACTATATGCGAATCGCATTCTACCGTCGTACAACGTTATTTTGATATGAAGTTTAAAAATCAATCATGTCTATCCTCTTACCATTACATTTTCCGTTCTGTCCGTTAATTGCCAAAGAACTCGGGTTTCAAAATTTATCTGAATTTTTCTTAGTCCATACGAGGTGTCACTTGGTATGCTGCATGACAAACTCTAAACAAAATATTATACCTGTACAGTTTTTCATGAAAAACGTACCACAGAATATCTCGTAACTATACTTAAAGAATTTCTCCCATAAATTTCGTTGAGTCCTCCACCAACATCGTACTATTTTTTCAAAGCTTTATAGCAAGACGGGCTATAGAATTTATCATTTCCACAGTAAATAAATTTATTTACGTCGATAGTCAAAGTTTAAGCTATGTTTGACAATGACTACGTTGATCATTTAAAATGAGAAAATTACGAACTACTTAACATAATATCCACTTTACCTTTTGCGGGTACAAAAGTTTAAGAACTTTCTTATCTGCATTTTTCCATCGTTTATAGAGACATTATAGCAATCTATTACGAAGGGTCTTCAGTACCTCAATAAACACCAAGGCCCCATTGCGTTGCAGAATAGACTGTACTAAATAGACTGTAAAAAAATAATAACACTCCCATTACTGCTACTCTAAACATATATAATAACCAAAACAATCATTTTGACATCTTGAAACTAATATTTTACCGGGCTATTGACTTCAGGCGTTAATTTTCTTTATATATCCTATAATTATGAGCATGAAGCTGCAAAATTTCTACTACTCAGAAAGCCTCTTTAGTAGGCTCTTGTGACAGTGAAGAAAATGTTCTCTACCGTCTCCGTATGTTTTCATTAAGGGAACTGTAATATTTTCATTGCAAAACTAATTTTGCATAACACCGAAAAGTGGAACATGTGGAAGATTAAATATAAAAAAATAGCTTTTTTGTGAATAATTAATTTTTATATTAAGAAGTGCCACTTATAATTCAAAATTAAAGTACTTCGGCATGAATCTTAGATATTTTAATAATCAACAGCTATGATGTAAAATCAAGGATATTTCTCCTCTAGGCGTTCATAATGAGCTGTAGGTAACTTAAAGTTCCTTTAGCTGGAGTAAAGCAAGGCTTACCATTAAACGAAAGTGTTTTTGACGACCAATAGACATTCATACTTTCGTGAATCCCATACATTTCTCTCTTTCCTGTAGCCATTATAAAGAACACGCCATAATTTGTACGCTTTGCATATGGAAATTAGAATAATACATTCTCATAAAAACGATCATCTCCAGCTGACAACATTTGAACCACCTTTAAAATCATGGCCACAATTACCAATCCAATCCAAAAGCATTACACGCGGAATAATAACAATACTTTTGTCTTAATTAATCAACCGAATTTTGGACTACACAAGTCCTTTCTTTAAAAGTCGATACATCCAAGCTCTGGATGGGATAAAATCCTAACCAGGCGAGGATCGAACTCACGACCCCTAAACTAACACGCATGGACTTTACTCCTCCACAACCGAGGCCGTAGTGGGACGTAAGAAAACATTGGGGAGAAAAGTAACAAGGAAAAAACAAGAACACCAACGCACTCGACTGAGTAAGGTGTGCTCTAAATATTGGCAGCTCTAAATACCGCATGGCACAAGCGGGAACATGACGCACATGACTGAGCATTGCGAAAGATCCTGCCGCCCTCCGTAGTACAGTAGGCAGGTTGGTATGTCCCTCGATGCACTCCACGCATTTGAACAACAAGTACGCACATCCGTGTTTCAAAATCAACACGCAATTATTAAATGTCTGTCATACGGTATCGGTTTCGCTCTTCCGATATTTCCTAAACGAAATCAAAACTGCAACCATTGAGGCATCCAGCAAGGAAAAACAAACATAGTAAACAAGGTTTTTTGAGAAAAACAAGGATGTTTTTCTTTGTCAATCTCACCTCTTGAACATCCTCTATTAGTCTGTTTGGGAAGGGGAAAAAAACACTAACATTGGAACCGGCACAAAAATTTGTATTTCCTAAATTTTTAACTCGCTCTTTAGATTTCTATTATTATAATCATTTGTTCATTTAATCTATCAATCAAATTACTCATGAAAATGTTTAAACCTCACAAAAATTTACGATATTATTCTTCAATTTTAATATAAAATTTATGTAAAAGTATGTAATAAAACTGATAACATTAAAAAGTATCATCATCAAGGTACATCTGATGAAAGTTATCCAGAAATCTTGCGAGTGGTAGTAATATACAAATGTTAAGATGCATGAATTCACATGTTGAATTCATTACAATAATACTCCAGGCAAAAACGACCATAAGATTCAATCATAGGTTTAAATTCAAGCAAACTTCATGCTTACGATAACTGCATTGAAAATACAATCTTTAAAGTAATCGGGGATTTAGCGTCCAACATAAATAATGAAAATACGAATTCTCAAAAATGACGTCTCTAAAATGAAACTTTTATCAGTGCGATTACTTCCAGTTGTTCCTGGGAGCAGCTACATAACGCACTTAGTACTCCAAGGTTTTCGCAACCACTGCAGGCCTCATTAACATGGTTAATTTAAATATTTTAAGGGAACTTTAAGAATCCTCCGAAACCTATCGTGGAAGTGCTGGTAAGTGCTGAAGATTAATGCATGGTATAACAGCATTATAATAATCTTCAGCGCTTACCAGCACTTCCACGATAGGTTTCGGAGGATTCTTAAAGTTCCCTTAAAATATTTAAATACATGATAATACATTGTGTTATCATGTCGTATTATGATGTTATACAATGGATTGAAAGGTTCAAAGAAAAAACGTGCTACTTCCAAAAATCATAAAGGGAGTCTCTGGAACGGTATGATAAGCTTGAAGAGATTTCACAAAGAAACTATTTCCATGAATGTTTCATTCTCCTTACATTCTCAGGAAATTTCATTTCATAATGGCAAAATTTTAGAAAACCTAACGTCCGTTCTTGAGTGTTCTAGCAAAATTTTTATTAGAAAACTATAAACTACCTTCTGATAAAAACATTTAATACGAGGGCTGAAGCATAATAAAAATAAACCAAATCCCTTCGCCTAACCACTTACGAATTAATTAGCGCAATAGTAATGTAACTGAAACTTAACAAATTTACTTGATTTGTAGTTACTCGAGCTAAAGGAAAGTATGACAGTAATGATAGTAAAACTTTATCCACTCATACAAAATTGCAGTAACTTCTTAAAAAAATCAATGGAGTGCATGTGCCACATATGAACCAGTTCTGGGGCTACCATCATACATTGTTCCAACAGAACTGGTGCTACCAATGAAAGGTACACATTTCCTATAATTCAATTTAGTGAATATTTTTATTTCTTATCGTTTTTGTATTCAATTTTAAGAATCCAGTAATTATAAAAACATATAAAACTAGCATACAAAATACCTTAATTGCATTCAGAATCGCACAGCAATTGAATGCACACAAAAAACACCTTAAATCCTCAGCATTTTATGTTACCATTCTAATAATAACTCAACTTCCACACAGCGCATAAGCCATTTTTTGACAGGAGATGCGAATCCCCAATGGTAAAGGAACATCCTAAATGGAAAAACATATGAAAAACAACTTCGTTATTTAACATCACGGTTGCTTCTCGTCAAAGCAACATTTTTAAGCAATATTTACGAAAAATTGTAATCGAGAGATTCTGCTTTGAAGTGAAAAATAGCGGTGGAGCCTCCATAGCCACCGAAAGCCACTTCTCGGCGGATGTGGGAAAATCGGTGTTGAAGGAAGACCCGGAATCTCCGAGATGATCGCGGAGTGACATCGGGGAAGATTTGGGACGCGAAAAGGAACCCAGATGGGCGATGCCACTTCCCACAGAGGTTTTGGGCAGGCACCCGAAGGGCACAGAAATGGACACGAGACAGTGGACAAGAGAGGAAAAGTGGACTAAGGGCAAGGGGGTACGAGGACGGGCCGTGGGCGACACAGCGTGAAGGAGGGGGTCCAACCGTGGCGCGCAACAACCCCTTGACTTATCAGGATAAGGCACTGGTGGGGGGGTATCCTGTGAGTTTTTGGCCGTTTTTTTTTTAGGTAGTCAGCAATGATCAGATCCTCGCGAAGTGGAGATGGCCTCGAGGCGCGAAATAAAGAGGTGTGAGTCGAGCCCTCAAAAGTCAAAGGATATAAAATCCCACGGCGACCCGACAAAGACATCAGTCCTCCCACGACTTCCACCGAGAACCTACGGAAATTCAACATGAAAGTACTGGTGAGTGCAACAGAACCCCACTACCCCTCGTTTTACATTCGCATTTCGTAGAATTAGCTCTTTAGTTTGCTTCCCTTCAGGTTGCAAGCATACCTTCATAGTAGGAAGTTAAGTTTTTGTAATCTTCTATTTACATATATAAAAGAGTGTTTCTGTTTGTTTGTCCGCTATGCGTTTCCATATGGCTGACCGGATTGCGACCAAAGTTAGTGCGAAAGTGTATCTCATCCTCTCAAAGCCCCTGGTACTACTTCAGGTTGTGTCTGACGCGTCCTTTGCGCCGTTTTTTCATTATCGTTTGTTACGTCACGTCATAAAACTTTTGTGGCTGTGTATCCTGCCGGATAGGTACACCTCTTCACTCGCTCAATGGGAAAACATATCTAAAATAATACTACTCTTATCTATTAATCCTCTAGATGCAAACCCTTTTGCTGGAGTATTAGTTCACAAGTCATTTTTTATATACACACACAGCGATCAATTTTGTGGAAGGGGTATGATCTGATCACGTGCCCACTCTATGGAAATCATTTTTACCATTATTCGCTATTCAGCTTACCCAGAAATCCTGCTATGTAACAAAGAATTCCAAGTCCTAAATTCCCCACTTCTATGGGTACTATTCTACCCGAGCAACGCCGGGTGGCCTGCTAGTTCCATATTAAAGACTTACTTAAAGAGTACGCGCTAATCTGAGGCGTCAATCTACTCGTGAAGCTCCATTCTGTATTAAGAAAGAGAAAAAATTGGCGTGGAAATAATATAAACACAGAGGAAACTAAGTAATATAAATTCTCCATTTTTATAGCGGAGCACCATCATTGCAGTATTCACTGAGCCCTATGGTCGCAGGTTCGCGTTCCGCCTAATCCGTACTGTAGACCACCAGAGTACTACTGTCTGTATAGTTCTGATAATCCGATCACTGGAAAATCTGACTTCACACTACGTCCAGATGCAGTTGAGCCAAAAAAGGCGCCCTGAGATCGAAAAACATTATCTTAATCGAATGAAGATGTACAGCCTTCGTAAATTTTCAAGATTGTTTTTATTCCGTAATACGTGTGTCGACGCTAACGGGACATTCTCGAGAACCTTGATTCTGTGAATATACACGAGTATCTCGATTGTATTATCGTACCAAATAAAAAATCTGTGAATATTTACACAGGTTATACACCTTCATTCAGCAGGAATTTCCATCAAGTGAAAGCCCAACCGATCGATTTAAGTATTTTACTCGTATGATATCTAGGTTCAATGAAAAATCAAATAGTCACAATATTATGTCATCTTAAGTCAACTAAGGCAGTTCCCCAAAAATCTTCCTCAGAGAGCATATGTTTATGCACTAAACGAAGTCAGTGTAATAACAAAGATTAATTATGAATTATAATTTGTACAAGAAAAAAGAGAGATTTTCAAATTTCTACAACCAGACATCCTTTGACAACCCTTAACAGTGATATAGACAAGGCCATGATCAATAGCTAGAGGCGGTTATAGAGTTAACACGGATGTTGAGCAACTACTTTTATCATGGGAAAGGAAAAAGCCCATCACTCCTGCACGCTGAGCTCCGCAGAAAGTGGAACGAAACTAGGCAATGACAAAGAGTTCTAATAGACGGAAAAAAATTAAAAATATATTAATCTAAAGGTCTAGGTGATAGTGCGCTCAAAAATTAGGGGAGTAATAATTCCAACAATCGGCGATAAATCAAATGCAATCAACCCTCATTAAAGTCACGCTGACTTGCTAGAAACGGATCAAATCGTGACTCAGGAAGGGAATGACTTTCGCGAGAAAATTCAGTACGGTACGGCGTGAGGTGAGGCGATAGTTCAACGAGCCACGATTGGCCACGGACGGAAACATGAATCACTCGTTCCGTTTCGTTTTACAGAACAGTTTATGTTTCCATCTTGTTTACTTAAGATTGCCTCATAAAAGCCATCACCGTTCGAAAAGCACGACTAGCCTCCACCGTAAACCAAGCCATCATGCATTTCATACTCATAAGCAATAGCCTAGACATTTATTGCTGAAAACAGAAATTACCTTCCCGAATCGTGGCATTACACCATTCTGGGAAGATATTCTTCCGGCATAATTTGCTTCCAGCGTCAATTTCTAACGGCTTTTTGCTATTTCAGTAATCACTTATATACTCGTCAATCTATATTAATCTATCGAAGCTCTTGCTTGTATTTGTGTAACTCATTATTAACATTTTTTTGAAAAATGAAATTATAAATGTTTTATAAGACTAAGAGGGCTTAATTTATCGCTTCTGTCGGACCTGGAAATCTAGTGGGGCTATAATATCAGGGTCTCCGTGTCGCTCTTGAATACATCTATTCTGAATTGCTCACACAGTCTAAGCCTAGCATGCAGCCTCCGAGTTTCTCGCGTCTCCCAGAATATTTGTAAGACGATGTAAAAAATTTACAGAATATCAACAGTAAATCTATTTCACTATTTTCTTAAATCTCTAGCATGGTAAATTTACCCTAGAACAATTTATGGGGTACAATTTTCTCATAGGAGACAGAGGTAAAGGCCCTGAAGAATTATTTGGCAGACGATGTAAAAAAAAATATTTGAAAATGCGAGTCAATTAAAAAAGAAATGTCATGAAATACTACTACAAGTGAACTTAATATTGTAAGTGAACTACCTATTGTGCTACAGTTTACAAAATCAAATTGCTTCATGTTCATTCATACGTTCCTGTAAACTATTTTGCAACATTTTGTAAAATATTATGTCAGATTCTGTGATATTGATGTATCTTGTAAATCTTTCTAATGTGTGCACTATTTTTTCACTCTAATACATTCATGATATCGCAAGTTCCTAATGGACACAATTGTCCCGGAATCATAGATTTCATTCTATTTTTATTCTATTTCTAATTCGTTCAACATTATCACTTTTCATGATTAATTCAAACTTCATTCCATCCCCAGGCTTGCATCGTCTTGGCCCTGGCCAGCGCAACCCAAGGCGTCGTGGAGCCCGTCGCCAAGGAGAGCCAGGACAAAAGAGGAGTCTTCGGCTTCGGCTACGGCGCTTACTCGGCGCCGGCCTCCGCCGTGCCCTCCTACACCCACCACGCCGCCGCGCCACCGCTGCCCTATGGAAAGTACACCGTCGCCACTCCCGCCATCGCCTACACTCCGAAGTACACGTACGCCGCCGCCCCTGCACTGCAGTACGCCGCCGCGCCGGCCGTCGCCTACGCCCCGGCTCCTGCCTACGCCTACCCCGCGCCGGTCGCCTACGCAGCCGCTCCAGCCAACTTCTACGCCCCAGCACCTGCTCCAGGACCCGCGTACCAGTACGTCGCAGCTCCGGCCGTCGCCAAACTGGCGACCTACGCCGCTCCCGCGCATTACGCTCCGCAAACCGTGCAGTACGCCGCGCCAACGGCTGCCGTCGGCTACGGCTACGGACTGGAGCTCAGCCCCAAGTACATCCGCTAATTGACCGCGTGCGTCCCACTATAACAAGGCAGCGGGCGAGAGAGGATGCAAAGACACGGTGATGATTCGCAAAGGGTGCATATAACCGTAGAGCGTTCCCATCCCAAGAGCAACGAATCTATGCATGCTTCACACATTAACCTTTTTCGGTGTCCTTCAGCTACTGGGCTCGTTCAATTGCTTCCCACACAATTTAGGTTGCACCCCCTCCGCTTGGATAGAGGCGTAAAAATTAGGAGATTCAAAGGTAAATACGGAACTTACAAAGGTATATAGACGTAAAAAGTGAGCCTTTCCCCCACTTATGAAAAGCAACGAATCTAAGCAATTCTCACTCCTTGATCCTCTACTTACTCCACAGGATCTCAGTCTTTCCGATAAATAGATGGATATATACGATCTTCGACGGCCTGGATCCCTGAACTCGTTACAAATGAGTGACGATTGCCTATCTCAGAATACATTCCAACACTGCCGAATTCTATTAAAGAAGTCGAGCAAATAGCTACGGATCTTGTCTCTAATTTTCAATGCATTCGTGAACAACTTGAGCATATTTTCCACGCCCGCATCCAAATTGCATATTTTCCATATTTCTCAACCAAAATTCGAGATTCATCTAGAACCAAAGATGTTCTTCCCAAAATTTTGTACGCCTGCCTCAGGGTACAATACTTCATTGTTTCGAGTTCAGGATTTCTACCACTTCATATATATTAAGTAGCAGCCATCGGTAACTTTTTTGCGAGACCCGCCTGTTATCCATGGTCGTGGAGTGCTGACAGTCGCAGATAGTCACGATTGAAAAGCCAGACCATTTAACATGAGTTCCTACGCTGAGGTTAAAAACAACTCACGATCGAAAACTGACGACAAAGAACGACAGTCGACTACCCTTACCATCGACGACCTCGACAACGATGGCTATTCAATAACTATCAACAATGTACGACCAGCGACACTCGACAACCAACCACGACATTCGATTCATGGAGTAATATATCGATTCCCCTCTCCTGCATAGAAGTCCATTGATTATTCAGGCTATCTAGAGTCAAAGGCATGGAATTCCTTTCCAACCACCTTACCATCAAAACTATACAACGGTAAAACCTATATCGACGGCGAATTGCGCCCGAGACGTTTTCAGAAGCCATTAAAATCTATGAGTGAGGAGCCGCTGGGAGCGATGTATGATAAGACCGATTGTTGATTTCCGCAAATGCGGCCAAGATTGAAATCTAGGACTAACTGTCACCATCGATCTTTCACTGACAGCTAATTGCCTGATTAATTGGCCCATAAATACGAGTTCACAAGCAACGTCGATTACATTTCGAGCGAAATTTTATTTTAAATAAATTTAGTCATCACGAACACGACTGGATAAGAATAAGAAATGAAACTGGTTTTTAAGACTCATCCACAAAATGTTTCTCATTTTCTAAAAAATTATATCGCCGGTCGCGTAATTTGAATCTTGGCCCCATAAAGTAAAGCGCCCTGTCAATTATTAGAAATTCAATGGATCCGATATAGCACAGTCTCAAGATTCTGATAATTTCACACGGAATCATTACTATGCACGAGAAAGGAGTAATCTGAGGCTCAGAGACGAGAAAAAGTTTTGTTTGACTGTAAAACTCTTATTACAGAATAATTAATCTGACGCAATGACCCAAAATTCGTAAACTTATGGACATATAGCAATTGAGTTTAACTTTTCTTCCAGAATAAATACTCCTTCGTCTTTAACTGAGTAGTTAGTTTATACCTTATCTAGTTTTGTAAATATCTCCCCTGGGGCATAAAGTATGATCGCATGTAAACCAATTTTTCTCATACTTGTGTCTCATTAGCTTTTCCTCGTCTTTACCTCTCGCTATTCCTTCTCACACCTCTTTCCATATCAAATGTATTTAATGCATCTGATGCCAAAACCACGAGCATAGATTTCTTTTTAATTAGATGCATAGAATTCCTTGACTACCGAGTGTGAATTGCATAGCTTTCAACTTGAAACCCACCCCCATTTGATTCAATCCTACTGACGCAGTCTCGTGAGGGCTGGAAACTACGCAATCTATATGAGTAGTCAAACAACCTTGCCTTTGTATATAGTTATACACTTATATCACTTAACGCAGTCTTATTGCTAATGATTGTTCTAAATGATAATGAATCTGTTAAAAGTGCACCTTCATTTCTTATATTTTAAAGCTACAGAAACACCAAAGAAAATAATAATAATAAAGAAAACAGGTAACACGTTGGTTGGACCCAATCATTTGGCCTGATTGTTTCAAGAGCTGTCCGTTTTTGAGCATCGAGGATATAAATGGTTTGAAGTAGTAGCACTTGAACGGAATAAAATATTCAAATAGCAAATGCCGCTCAGTACTATCAAACTAGTGGCACAGCTACAGGGAAACTAAAAGTGTTAAGTTAATTCCCACCTTCTTTGTATGTCTTGAATGAAAACTGCCATCAAAAATATTACACTGTGGTGAAATCTACCTACCATTCTTCTAAGTCAATTGTAATTGGTTATTTATACAGACCAATAAATGAATTATAACAAAGTGCTATTTTATTTCGTTAAAACTACAAGACAACAATGAGAGATGAGCATAAGCATCGCTCAACTACCCGTTCATACGTGTCATCTGACGCCTAATTACAAGCATAATTAATTGCAATGCAATTAAATTGGAAATCTGGGCACAACACATTCAATGGACTTCTTCATCTCTGTGGAACACGCTTGTACCTCAAATTGTGGGATCATTTTTCGCTATTTACCGCATTTAAGAGAATACGTCTCTTTTAGATAAACAGTGACACATTAAGTCGAAATGCCATGCACTTCAACTGATCACAACCAATAAAACCGGAATAAATAAATTTACATGCCGACATTGCGCACAGTTTATCTCTGACTTTCGTTCAAGAGAGCGCGTAACCATTAACTACAGCATAGCCGTACGGCAAGTACTCGAAGTTACGGGCACGTGACGTCACAGGCGGCCATGTTCATTTTTCTTGTTTTCGCGGACGTTCAAACCGGGTAATTTTTTACGCAGCCAGAAATGGCCAAAATTACCCTAAATTTAAATTTAAATAGCATTTCCGTATCTAGGATGAAGTGAAGTTTCCGCATATATCGCTAAAAAAATCCATGCAAACACCCCATTAAATTGGAAATCTGGGCACAACACATTCAATTGACTTCTTCATCTCTGTGGAACACGCTTGCACCTCAAATCGTGGTATCATTTTTCGCTATTTACCGCATTTAAGACAATACGCCTCTTTTAGATAAACAGTGAACAATTATGTCGTAATTCCATGCTCTTCAAATGATCCCTATCAATAAAACCGGAATAAATATAAAGTTCTGTGAAAAAAATCTCAGATATTTATCAGCATTACTCAGTACAGGAAATCCATTGTCTTATGACTGATACTATGACAGTGAGGAAGTTCAGGAATCATTTCAAATTAAAAGCCAAAATTTAATTGCTCGCATTTCATTGCTACATCTCACTCTAAAAATAATTCCATCTGAAAACTAATGGAATACTCGCAGACGGGCAAAAAACCTTTTCCTTGCATCAAGGTCTTTAAAAAAAACTGTTGCCAACCTAAAATAAGCGACCACTTCCGATCACTTTTAACTCAGTCTAACTCGGAGTCAGTTTTTTTTCATATGATCTTACAACAAATTCCGACCTTCAAGAGAGCGAAAGCTATCCTTTAGGAATGCAACCATGCGTGGTTTCCGCCTTTTTAAGGACACAAGAGCCGATTAAAAAAAATTAATTCATTTAAGTAGGAATAGTGTTAAGAAGATCGGTTAATTCCTAGTTAGCGAAAGACTGCTCACAAAAAATGAACGCTGAATTCCTGAACCTCCTTACAGTGGTCTTAATATAGTTAATGGATACATTTAATCAAGAAAATAGGACGCTAACTAAAGTTCACTCTCAATCATAAGAAATCATGTTGCCATTGGTCGCAATATTTTATTCAAGTAGCAAATTATCCTCATTATTATTTATCAGTTGAATCAAGCAAAAAAATACGTGGGGATTACTTTTAAAAAATTTATAGAAATATAAGCGCGGTGAAAAAATTAAAAATAACTAAGTTAAAACACATAAATCGACTAATTAGCTTTGAGCGGTATCAAAGCTTAGACTGGAGAGTGTGAGTACTGAGGTAAAGAAGCGCATGCGCAGAATGTCATCGTGATATACACAGGGCTTTAATGTGAGCCCTTTTACAGAGTAAACATTACCAAAGTCCCTCGTGCCTTCCAGAAAAGTCCCCAGATATCAAAAGACGGTTAAAGCCGCTGCCATCCCCAGCATTTGCTAACACATTCACTTTCGCTAGTTTTTCATGCCATTTCAAAATATTTAATTACGAATTTATCACACAATCGCTCAATTCTTGTACGCAACTGCAAGCAGGACCAAGGTCAAAAAAAGGGCGACGGTGGATTATGATCAGCTTAAAAACTTTTACCAAAAATGGGTCAAAAAATAGAATTAACGAGATCGGGAAGACGAAAAACAAGTTGAAAACAGAGCATAATTATCGTAAATTAATACCGACATGTTCCTCTTTAACTCTCCATATCAGATCAAGTCAAATTACTTTTATGGTAAAAATAATAGGCCAGGGCTTCCTATTAAGCATTAACCAGGGGAGCAGAAATCGATTGTAACTACTTGCACAACTGAGTCCGAGTCCTTTTTCCGTCAAGTTGTCCCATATTTTACGCATTTTTTTAAAACAAGTTAACGTTTTACATGCCATTGCAAAATATGACCTTAGCCATGGAATTATGAACTAGCTAGAATTTCTATCACTTCGCATGATTAATCATGCTTCAAAACTGAATAGTTTGGTCAAATTCACATTACAGATTTCATTACCAGTTTATTACTAAAGGTGAAATTGACATTCAACTGACCAATTAATAGTGCAGTGGCACTTTGATCCGTAAATCACGACCATAAAAATACAACTTTTCAGTCCCCATTTAATCTATGAAGTAATCGACTTCAGCCTCGTAAGCAGCAATGAAGAAAGTCAAGAAGTTTAAATAATTCCATAAGGATTAGGCCATGTGCAGGTTTACGAGCAAAGAATTCTCTTCTCAGGCAAGCACTCTAAACATAGCTTCCTTCAGAATTAGCAAATTTCACTTGAACATGAACTGAATTCCAACTCATGATAATAAATGGCCGTACAAGAGCCAAGTAAAAAATATCACAAGCGTAACGCATTCGCACCAAGGCTTTCCTAAATGCCAAAGGACATATCGATATTTATATACGTTGCATTACTGTTTTCAACCCTTTGTTGTTATTTCCGTGGCAAGTAACGTTTAAGTCTCATTGCCAAATATTAGTGGACATTAAAACTACTTCGTGGCCAACCCATTCGATCTTCGTATTGAATACATCAAAGATCACGCGCCACAGTAATGATTTAACTCCTTACCGCCAGCGCGCCTTGCAGGGAAAACGGGAAACAGTGCGAACTCAGAGCCAGCACGAGTAGCGGCAAACGCTGAAACTTACACGACAAAGGGAAAATAGCACGCCAATTTTAAAACTTCCGCGATAAAGCAAAATGAAAAAATTGAAAGAGAGAGAGTTGTGATGAGTATGAATAGGTGTCAGTGTTTTCCAGAATATTCTTACAAATAGACGAGCTGTCTCATTTTTTTCTTGCACGCAAATCCATACTGCCTAGTCCCGAAACGTGGGTCCAACATCTGGAGAAAATTCAGCATTAAACAGTGAATATATATTCATTCAAACATTTTCTCGGGAAGAAAGAGTGTTCCTCCTAAAACCTCACCAATCGCCGTTGGATAAGCCATATGATCATCTTCACATGCATCTGTAAGGTAGGAATGTATTGATAAATCAAGATAGATCACTAGCAACGAGTGAACTGACTACCTCTTACCTATCTTCCGAGAGCAAAGGGCAATTTCTCTCAAATTAACGAACACAATTTTATGACCGGTATGCACCTTCAATACTTAAGTCACAGCAACAATACAATCCAAAAATTTAGCATATAAATTTTTGAGCACATGAAAGCCTAAATGCATAAACATTTACAAAAACAACCACATCTTCGTATTTCGTATTTTCAACAAAAATTTAGAGTCCGAATCAACAGGTAACGCTAGGAGCTAATTTTATCAGAAAAGCAACTTCTACAGACTTTCATTAGATATTTCATGCTGTCGGAAAAGGTTATATTAAGAATTGCAATCGCATTAGAAAAGAAAGGAGGAGGCTATTCGCCTCTAATACCCCAAACTTAGTAAAATATAATGACTTCTGAAACGGGAAAATAAAGTGACAAAAATCTTTCTCCGGAATTTGACATTTTCTATTTAAAAAACGCTATGATTTCATCAAATATTTTAATCCAGGAATTTTTCGTAATGGCTAATCTGAGCTTTGTAATTCATTTTTTTAAATGGTAGAATGCTTTTGAAGGGCACGTGAAGATTTAAGTCTAGAGGCAGAAAACAAATATTCATGACAACACATTGTTTATAAACCAATTCGTGCATAAGCCCACCGCCAATTTCTACGAATCATCCAAGAATAAACTTAGGACTCCGCGTAATCTTAAGGTACGTCTCACGCATTCTCTTTTAAAAACTATTTGATAACCACTGTCATAGGTTTATAAGGATATAATCACATCTTATTCTAACAATTAATAAGATATTATACAGAAAATTCTAATTAATTTGATGACAAAAGAAGGAAATTTCGGAGTACTAACCCAATGGCGTTGTGAAATTATTGAGATAAGGAGATAGCAGTAAACTTCTTCGATATCTCCAAACAAAAAACATATTATTAAACCCAAAAGCTCACTCACAACAAGTATGTGAACGCTCTGATGGTATATAATTGTTTTACAAGTACCCAATCGTGGTTGTCAGGGCAACGAAAATGATACAAATGCATTATACCGCGCCGGGCGAAAAAATTCCTTCTTTAATTAATGGGTACTAAATAGGTAAAATAACATCATGAATTATTTAAAGATACTATTGAATCTCAAAGGTTTTCGTAGTCCACCGACAAAGATGTCAGAAAATCAAACTTGTATAATCACACTCTATAGATTAAACTATTACATTAAGTAGTAATGATGACATTCTAATGTTCTCTCAACATTCATACACACCGAAACAATTATTTCATGCATTATATAAGCATTACTTACCACGAAACACCATCTCGAGACTGGGCGAAGATAATTTCTTTCAGTTGGAATAAAATTCGCAATCCAATCTCACAACGGTGATTTATTATAAATAATTTGAAACACAAGTAATGTTCACTAAAATTATTACAGATAGCAGGATATATATTCACTAAATGCTTCCTAGGAGACAGCTCTTTTTCATCTAAAAACCATCCCAATTAACAAACAAAATTATTTAAGTCATTTTCATTATTAAATGTAATAAAAATTATATGAGTATTATTAAGAAAAATATTAATAATATTTTGTCAACAAAATTAAATTTTTATTTGTCCGGAAATGACTACATAACTCCTCATTAAAAGATATAATCAAGAAAGAAAAGCAACTGAAACTACATTGCAGCAAATTCATAAATAAATGCGTTACTGCATGAAAGCAACTTAGGAGGTTCAATACTTTTGGAAAATAATATTTTAAAGAGTAAATCCCTTATTCAGCTAAAGAAAGGTGAAGTAATGAAGTATATACATTTCCTCTCGTGGCTAGGGAAAGGCTAAAATTACGTTTGAAAGATTAAAAGCTATGAATAAGATAGTCGCATGGAACCACAAATTTTAATTTAACCGCGGCAGCCAAAAGTCCATTTCGTACTAAGTCAAATTTCAATTAAAAAATCAAAAGAACATTCATTTTTCATTTACACAATGCATACAGTCTTGTAGGTCATGAATAATGCATTGTCAATAGGACAGGATATTAGAATGAAAATGAATTTTTTTCCGTTTCATTAGGATTTTTTTATAACGGACGTTAGTATTACTATCCACTATCCATGGCGTCATAAAATACAATTAAATTTTCATAATGAAGTCGATTTTTCCTCTAGGCAAACATAAACTACACATGAAAAGATCACTGCTCCAGTATACCTATAAAAACATGTAAATAAAAATAAGCATTAAAATTTTCACTTAGCATAAATACTTTTTATGAGATTTATCATAATAATTAGAGCCCTTACGTGAAGCGGCAACGAAGAGTCGTCGTAAAGAAGTTGGCACCAATAGAGTTACCATGCCTCTGCGACTAACCTTTGGTATAAACTACGAAAGAATTTATGGGCATAAAATCATGGTTGATTCCAAACCATCATTTTATGCGCTTCACATTCACATGGAGTTACAATCCTTGTCTGAGGACTCGAGACTGGATCAATAGTACTTTGGTGGAACATTCGCTTTCCGAATTCAAATCGCCATTTAATGTGGATACTTTACCATGAACTAAACTTAGACACAAATCCTAGTAGCAAACTGAGCTGATGAAAAAAAGAGGCAGTATTCGTATCATTTAGTGGAAGAGCATTGCAATCAATAAATGAGCCACAAGAAGTACCGCTGCACTGATATAAATTAAACATTACAAACATAGCTTAATCACTTGAAGATCTGATGAGAAGGTCTAACCCACACTTTCTCACTCAGCGAAAACCACTTCTCAAGACCTTTACAGAGTACACGTAACAAAATGCAAATAAAAAATGCCTGTCAATAATCTTCGAGAAATGCGTGAAGATTTTGGAGGGCATTTACTACTTTCTACTTGCAATGTTTCCCTCGCATTCTACAGGGAGAGTCAGTGACCTTGAAAGTGTGGAAGCCGTTACAGAAATCAAAATATCAATATTAATGCATACAGTACGAATATTTATGAGCTGCAGTATCAAACAAAACAGCGTTTACAAGTTGTCAAATAAATAAGATATAAGAGTTTTTACATAAGTACAGAGATTACTGAATTCACAGAGCAAAATTGCGCCCAGTAAATGGTAACAACGTGCCAAGATAGAAATAACCAAGAGAGAAAGGCAAAAGACAAGCTCACGGAAAGTAAGAAATTCGATCCGTTCCTCAAATCACAAGAGAGTACCACAGCTGCAACGAATATAGTATAACTCTTAGGTTTCTCCATTACGATTGGAAGCAAGGTGCTTCAAGTGTTTGGCATTTTCAGGTGACCGACATTTAGGAAAATTGGACATAATACTAGCGATTTTGACTAAACAGCTCGGCGCAGAAGCCTAGTGAGGGTCGTTTATGGCTATGAAGAGAAAATTGGCCGTGTATTCACTGCCGCGAGGAAAGGGTTGGAAAGGAAGGGAGGAGATATCAGCCTTTTGTTAATAAAGGCCGCACAGAGGAACCTGGTTGCGCGTCCAAACCGAAGGATTAAGTGTCAGAGGTTAAGTTCTCTTCGCGCAGGACACAAGTTAGCATCAAGCTGATTCAGAGAAGTCTCCACTACTAATAGGATAAGAACTCAAATCCAACACTCTTGTCACTATTTTAACTTGGTCCCTTTTGTTTTACTGAATTTGTTTCTTTCGTAAAAATAAGTACGAAAAGACCCTGTATAATAACTTTCCCATATCACCTATTAACATTGAGTAGCTGAAGCTATAGATATTATTTATCTTTCAGCAGTTTATTGCCTAGTTAGCTCACACTACCGGTATCTGTGTACATATGTTTTGCACAGTTAATTTATTTAGGAATTTCCACCACTAAAAGAAATGACGTGACAAATTCAAAATAAAACCTTCCTACTAATCTCTATATTTAATCATCCAAAACAATCACGCTTCTATGACCATATCTTTCGTAAAGCGCATTTAAAAATCTTCCTTTCTCTAGTCTCCAAATACGATGATTTTCTGTGCATTTAAAAAAATCATATTGCCCCACCATACGAAAGGGGAGTTAGAAGAAAGTATTTTGAAGTCTTCTCTTATATGACGTGTCCTGACTGACCCACTGATTCACTCACTCATCAAAGCACAGACCAAACTACTGAAGATAGAATCATGGAATTTTCGATATATAAATTCCCTGTGTCATATATAGTAGAATAGCGCAGGCGAAGAGGGCTTTCTACAAAAAGAAGAATCTTCTTACAGCTGAAAATACCAGCATAGAAGTAAGGAAACAATTCATCAGATGCTACATATGGAGTATGTTTCTCTATGGAAGCGAGGCTTGGACGTTGACAGCAGCAGAGAAGTCAAGAGTGGAAGCATTCGAAATGTGGTGCTACCGAAGAATGATGAAGATAAAATGGATTGACCGTGTGAGTAACTAGGAAGTGCTAAGGAGAGTAGGAGAAAAGAGAAGCCTCCTAAAAACATTAGGCAGAAGAAGGGACAACTTAGTTGGCCACATTTTGAGGCACGATGGTCTGATGAAGACAATCGTTGAAGGACAAGTGGAAGGGAAAAAGGGCAATGGACGGCCCCGAATGAGTTATGTAGGACAGGTTATAAAGGATGTAAAAGACAATAAATATGTAGCTATGAAGAGATTAGCGGATAGGAGAGAGAAATGGAGAGCTGCGTCAAACCAATCTTAGGATTGTTGACTAATGATGATGATGTGTCATATATACATGCACCAGGTACGTATATTTACTAGCACCAATCATTTTGGTTGCATCTTTTACCTACTAATGTTAAATAATCGACTCTCACTAAGAAAGCATTTAATTCCGTGAAAACTTTTCAGAGGAGAAGTTTCTCACGCTTTTTTTACCATACTTACGCCTAAGTTATTTGTTGTAAAATGAATCACTGTGACGAAAAAGGAATTTTGTAACAAACGGTACTATTCAACTCTTCTATACGATTCCATTTCTTTTGATTATTTATTCGTAAACTCAAATTAAACCACTTTTTCTTTCATATCAAAAGAAATCCGTGGCAAACCGTAGCGACAAGAAGTAAACGTACATTCAATGAATAAGCAAATATTGAAACTGCTCCAACCAAAACTGCAATTCTGAAATAATTACAATTTTAGTCCTCAACATACGATGCATTTCAACGTATGCTATCGATAGTTTCAAATAAATGATGCATAATGCGATCATCGGAGGAAACCCCTTCAGATGGGCTCAAATGAGCTCTAAATTTCAGAAGGATATCTCCAATTGGTTATATTATGGCGCAGAAAAAAAGAACATGTAGGTTACAGTCACAGTATAAACATAACGGATAACTTCAGGCTTGACCTTGTAAAACATCTCCATATTGGAAATATAGGAGTAAAACTTTGTCAGGTTCACTATTATATGAATATGGGCACGACCGTAACGTTACGAAACCCGGGTCGTGCCCATAATTGTGAACCTGACAAAGTTTTCTCCTTTATTCATAGTACAAACGTAGATTTAAAAAACAGATAGAGTCTGATGAGATTTGATAGTACAATAATTATGATAGAAACGAGAAGTAGGTACCTCACCAAGCAACTTCCTGAGTTATAATAATACGGATACTGAATTTGAACTATATCCCCTAGTTTTGTGTTATTGGCGGATCAGCCGCGTAATTCGTCGCATCGTGTTTTTTAGAACACTTTGCCACGAAGTGTACCTAATGGTGGCCAACAAGAGTATTACATGAAGTAAAATCGGATGTTATACCGGCGAACATATTGGAGAAAGGCTATTCGGGCTTCCAGCCGGGTGGTCTCCCTCCATTCTGCCGACGATTCGGAATACGAGTCGGGTTCCGAAACGTCGGCAGAATGGAGGGAGACCACCCGTCTAGAAGCCCGAATAGCCTTTTTCGGAAGAGTATTACATGTAGGCGTATGAAGAAATTTGAAATTGAACTGAGGTCTTCGGTGTCCGGCAAAACTCTCGAAACTGCTGAGAAACGCGCGGCTCCACGGGAATCACGTCCCATTGTTCCGTTAGCAATGAGGAAAAAAGAAATTCCGACATTCCAAAGCGTCAAGTGAGTGAAATAACAAAGAAGAAATCTCACGTCACAAAATCATCGACCATGACTATCAAAAGGTGGACTGCATTTCATTGTGGTTCATATGAATACGTCATGCATTCAAAGGGTACCGTTGTAAAAATAAAAAGACATAACTTTTTGGGCGTATAATGCAATTCCAGGCATAGTTTAATGAGATTAAAGACCCATATAACAGAAAACAACTTCAAGTTTGTAATAACAACTTTGAAGATAAAGGGGAAACCTTGGTAATTCAAATGTCATTTTTAATGGGGAAGAAAGAACAATGCCAAAAGATTTAGAGGACAATAGAGTTCAACAGGCGTCACATCTCAGTGTTTTTTCAATTAAGAAAGCATGCAGAACAAAAGTGTTCGTCTTACGTATTCTTCATGACTTTCGCACAAAAGAAGACGTTAAGAAATTTGGCAGCATTGGTTATACCATGTCAAACGATTGAAAAATCACAATTTGTGCATAAAAGACATTTATTCTAACGCCTGCATTGAATTACTAATTTACCTTCACAAAATGGTGAAAAAAGCGTGCCAACCAAACATAAAAAAGGAAAATATAGGTAGAGCATGAAAAAATCCAGATTTCTATGGTAACAACGTTTTTATTTAATCAAAAAATATGGCACGTTACCATCGATACACATAGAATTTACAATGAAATTCTGCTAAGTATCCATTCGTAGCGACAAACTAAAGTAAAAAATAATACAATATTTTCAATATCAAATAAGAAAGTACACCCATTTTAGCGTGGCAAAAATGGCAAGTAAGC
Organism: Ischnura elegans; assembly: GCF_921293095.1. Classification (NCBI taxonomy): domain Eukaryota; kingdom Metazoa; phylum Arthropoda; class Insecta; order Odonata; family Coenagrionidae; genus Ischnura; species Ischnura elegans. The sequence goes on from NC_060247.1 coordinate 103,965,066, forward strand.
ATTTTATTCAATTATTTCGAAAATCTAATATTTTTAAAGTCAATTCAATAAGACGCAATCACGCACGTGCTCGGTGTAACAAAATCTATTCACCCTCGGTAGTGTCATAATAAGGAATTTTTTGACACAGTAATCAGTCTTGTTTTCAGAAAACCTTGATAGGCTAGTTTTAGCAATAGAAAACCTAATTAAGACATTAATTATTAAAACTCTTTAAGTTTCGGGAAAAATAAAAATTATATCAATGGCGAAAAGAAAAGGCAAGGATTATTATTCTCTTCTATATCATAAAATATCCGCGGCATAAATGTGTATTGCAGTATTCACAACTCTAAAAATAACATTCAATTAGGGAAATTAATAATGATTAAATATAATTTCAAAAGTTTAGCCATGCGCGTAATTTGCCAACCCTTATTTACCTCTGAGAGCTTTTGAGCCATGGGTATCATAATGAGAATATTATCACACTTCGATAGATCAAACTAAAGCCTAATTATAGATACAATTTAAACCCCAAAACCAAAAAGGTGATCAATAAGCAAATTCCATTTATTGAACAATAATTCAGTATAAAAATATATACTAGTCCTGAAGGAAGCAAAATTGTAATGCATCTGAGTTTGATCAACATCCGTCTACTCGTGAGACACTGAACTATTAAAAGAATTAAAAATTAGTGCAACACTTTTATGATGATCCTTGGGAACATGTACTATACACTCGTGACTTCTCATGTAAATTATCGAAAAGAATCCCGCAAACGCAAAACCAGAGTTGATATCTTCAACTCTCCAAGAAATCTTGAATGACAAATAGTGTTAACAATAATATATTAGTGTGAACAGGAAAATCGAAAAAAAATATTTGTCAGCCTAAAAAACCGAAAGCTTCAAAATTCAATACATCATACGAAAAACGAGCCTCGAAGGAGGCAAACGCGTTGATCTGGAACAATAGTGGAAAGGTTACTTCAGCGCAGCAACGGAGGAGTCTATTGATTGATGTTCTTATTTTTTCCTGAATTTACTGCTATAGTATTCGCGGCGAAAAGGAAAACAATTACGAGACGAGTTGAGCGAACGGATTATTTTCCTTCAAGCTGGAAAAGCATTAGAAATTCTCTCACGTGACTTCATAACCGCACGTCAGCGGCTACGATGACTGCCATCGCGGATCGTGACTCAAGTGATGTTTATTAAAGGTGGAGATTTACGGATACACATCAGTGCCCCCTTGACACGGCTCTGCTCGGTTCGAACTTTTTCTCACGATCGCTGGTGGTGGCATGAGCAAAGGCCCAGTGGTCCGCGAACTCTTCCGTCACAGCTCGTTGTACCATGTATTGACATCCTTATTATCCATTACTGGAAATGGAAACCACGTTCGATAAGGCTTGGGACACGCCAAAGGCCTACTGGCACTTCCAATATACACCTTATCGTTATTTAATCTAAACATTCGATCTCCTCCATTCTGCCAACACTTATTCCTAACCCTCAAATGCCCTTCCCTTCACAGAACTTTCCCGTACCGGAAAATTATTCTCGCAATAGTATATCCCATTGTTTCACTCGTTCCGCGACCATCCCCGCCAGATGTATTACTAAATCTGTTTTTATTTTTCATTTGTCGGGGAACTTGCGAAAACCTTCATCGACAGCGGACATGAATGATGGAACGCTATTGTTGGAATACCAACTACTATTCCCTTTGAAAGCACATAAAAAATATATAGTGAAATGATAACAATAAAAGAAGAACGCATACAAAATAAAAAATACAGGTATCTTTTTACATCTGACATGCGCTGCTGGTCAAAGGGCTCAAAATAATGTCATCGCCCACAACATACTAGTCTATAGATTGTTTTGGAATGGAGTAGAATCGATACAAGTTAAAACTTTCCGAAGGCTAACAAGCCAATGATTGCCTTGATAGTTGACTGTCAAAAAATTGTTACGACAGTTACGTGGCATACGTACCTACAGTGTCTGTCATTGAAAAGTCATCATTATACGTAATTGAATTTTCACCGTCAATTGGATAATATTTTCATTTTTCATGTGTTGGCAGAATAATACATCGCGTACATGTCGTTCACAACTAAAAGATAAGCCAACATTTCATATTTCGTTAACATATCTAAGTTTGATTTTAAATACTTCATAGATATACTAAAACCAAAATTAATTTATTTATTTTTAATTTGCTATGGTATTTTCTACGAAAAATTGAATAATATCATCGTCTACTACATGCGAGTCCACATATTGTTTTGGAACGAAGTAGAATCTATTAAAGTTAAAACTTTCCAAAGTCCAATAAGCCAATGATTGTCATTTGTAAAAAAAGTACGAAGTGCACAGTATCCGCATTTTTACATAAGTACAATTTTTACAGCCTTACTAGAAGTACATTTAAATTTGTTTGGTGTCTATACGTCCATTTTTAGTGAGTATCTGTTGAAAACTTTTAACGACAACAGCTACGAATAAGGGTATGCTACTGTCGGTCTTGTAGCCAAATTCGCAAGAGGAAAAAAGAATAGCATAGAAATATTACCATTAATTACACTTAAAAATGGATGGAAGATCATGAAACTAATGTCATGAAATATTATTATAGAGTCCAGAAATTTATTGAAAGTTAAATTTTATTACTTGCAGAACTCATTAAATTATCCATACGCCCAATTAGTATTTTAAATTTTCTATCGATATCATGCGTAACACTGTATCAAGTGAGTCATAGTTGTACCGTACTATCGACTTTGTCATTACATATTCAAAATAGAAGATTCATCCTAAGTATAAATTTATTTCAATAAAATTCCCATAAGGCTGGCGCCTCAATTTCATTACGATTTCAGTTGAAATAAGAGCCATCACGCAGTGGACAGCTGATAATTACAAATCTGATTTCAAATTCTCTTCAAATCTCTACAACACTAACAGGAAAATCAGCTGTTTAAAAGACATATTTGAACTGTTTTATCTGAAAAGTAGGGATACGAATGAGACGGAAGTTCAATTTAACGAACCCACAAGAACCAACTTATAATTAACGTTAGCGTGAGCATTTGACGACTAACTTTCCGTTAACAGACATTTTTATAAAGCTAGTGAAATGATGCTTTCAAGTTAATTGGTTCTTCATGCGTAATCAAAAACGTCTACCTATATTTTTCTGAATTAGCCTATTTGGGAATTCAAGCGGCAAGTCTCCGATATTTTCACAGGGCGATATCATATGCGATGCGTTTCCTCCCACACAGCACCAGAATATAAGCAGCCAAGCATTGCAGAAAAATATGGGACATATTTACTATTCTGACTTATATATTCAACAGACTATTATCGAGTGGCTATAAGATAATTAACGTGAAATTTTACGATAGCGAGAATTAGGTACACGGGAGGTTTTTCCTAGTGGAATGATTAATTGATGCCCAGCGATAAAATTTTTTGTTCGCTCAGATAGGTGAATAAGCGAACAAAGACCGCTTCTTTTGTGTATACACCCTAAGCTCATATTTTCTCTTTTTTAAAGGTTGAGCGAAAAGGCAAGAGAGTGAGAAACATGAACTGGCAGGCGTGAGTAATGCTCTCATAACCTTAACTATGCCCACGCCTTACGCGCAAGTAATACCTTACAGTGGGAGAAACAAGGCAAGAGGACTGAGAATTCATAACGAGCATCTCGAGGTTCTTGACAGATGAAACCATTACGTCTCTGTGGTTCGGTGGGGCCCAGGTGTATCAAAATTACATTTAAGTCACGCGCCACGCAACCTAAGTGTCAGCCTTGCAGCAGTTGGCGTTTATAATATGAACCCATAGAGAGAGAATACGGGGATCATGAATTACAGCGTTTTGCGACCCTTCAGAATTCCAAAGAGTACGAAAAAAACGGAGATATCCTTATTTTAAAAATAAGTTCGAGTGATGACTTGAAGGCACAGATAAATCTACGGATAAAAAATATACTAAAAACCAAATAAGGATCATCATTTATAGAGCAAATGACGAATACAATACGATCCTTTACAATGACGAATACAATTTCCATCCATTACAACCTTGTGCGGCCAATTCTGTATAGTTGAAAAATTAGCTTCCGCAGAATATTCACATCAATTTGAATCTTCAAAGCATGGTAAGATGAAAAAAATGAAAATATATAATTACTAATTCATTCATTACACAATAAAATTTGGGAGCTAGGACAGCTGAAGTATCACAAGTGTATATTCAAGTATTAACAAGATACAAAAAGGTACTAGAGCACTTCATGAAAAAAATTTGAAACGAAAGAATTTATCAGCTTTAAAATAAAATATTTAAGATATGGTTAACGAAACACCAGAAGTAGGATGGAAAAGAAAACCATGAAACCTTACACCATGAAATAAATTAAAGTGATGAAGAGGTGGCACAGAAGTATCAGCAGACTGAAAAATATATTACGCTTTTTATCACTGCGGAGAAGGGAATATGGTCTATTTAAATGGTTCTCTCTTCAATACGCCTACACCCACAGAGATATGTTACGAATCTTTATGTGAAGAAAAAAATCAATTTTATTTGAAATTCTCCAATCGACGTAGAGACCATACTTTTAAATAAAACAAATGTAAAAAACAAACAATTTTTTTCCAAATTTTAATCCGCCAAAAACATTTATAGTTTTTGGTAGATTAAAATTTGCTATTATGCATTGCTAACCTAATATGTTACGTCCATTGAATGACTTAGCATTTAAAATTGGCTTCTTTATTTGAAAAAAAAAGGAGAATGACGAGGTTATCTCCCTGGATATTTAAAAAAATACATGAATCGTTTTCTTACGTAACATCGAAGGTCAAAATTTAATTTACATGTTCCATCAGATCGCATCGATCCTAATTCTAGTTATCCACGATACATGGAAAGAATATTTACGAAATCCAATAAAGCGTTCTTAATTAGAGATTAAAGAGCATATTACTAAATAATTTTCCATGTATGTCATTTAAATGTAAATAATTTTATCAATGCCCCTGACCTCCTCAAGCAACTGATAAACTCCTATAATATTTCAAGATATAATGTAGGAAAATAAGCTGGAAACCACCCCCTCAATGAAAAGAAAATCAAATAAAGAGGCTGTGCTTCTAAAATTTACTTCACCACAATGGACAGAGCTGATAGATACTTCCCTTAACAAAATTTGGAATGATGATTGAAATTGGAAATATAGATATACCTCTTTTAAGAAATATAAGGTTTCCGTAAGTGCTGCGAGGGATCAGCATTTCCTCACGAGCTCCGCGACCATCGCGAAAATCTCTCAGCTTAATCCGCTACCCTTGAGTCGCACAATATCGGATATTCTAGTCTCTTTAAAAGCAGTATCCCCCCTGGTAATAGCTCCGGTCCGTCTAAAATGGCACACGATCGTGCTATCCGGCGACCGCCGAAGCCATTATGTGGGCGTGAATGGGGTTCAAGCAGAGGTGAAGGCAGCACAAGAGAGAGAAACACGGGAAGACTTTGAGGCGTGACCGTCGACCGTCCCACAACAGCAGGCGGATACGCCTCCCTCAAGGCAGCCGCGAGCGAGGACGCGCGTGGTCGTTGGAAAGCACTCTTACGGAGATTTCCCCCTCCTCCTCCCTCACCACGCCCTCCCTCTCCACTCCTCCCGCCACGACACAAACCCCACACGACGGAGAAGGTGCAAGACTCGACCGGCCGCCGCCGTCTGCGATTTCAGAGGAGAAAGCTGTTTCCAGGCCGGTGGTGCGAGCGCGGTGTGTTTTGCCCGCGCGGCGGCGGCTCTGCACACCACTAGTGACGGCTGCAGTCGTCGGACTCACCGGTGGAAACGGAATGAGTCATTAAGACGACGCACCAGTCCCCCTTAATCGGTCGCATTTTGCCTTTTTAGCGAAATGTTTAGCCTTGTTTGAAACTCATCATAATAGCTCATCGATAATGAAATGAAAAAATTTGCTGCATTCCAACGATTTATTTTTGGGCACGACAAGTTTCGACGCAGCGGCGTCATTCTCCGGTACGTGTAGGGTCAAGTCAGGTACCTGAGGATGACGCCGCTGAGTCGAAATTTGTCGTGCCCAAAAATAAATTGGTGTATTACCAAAAATGTTTTCATTTAATTAACGATAAACTTCCACAAATTTAAGCCTCAGACGATAGAGACCACATATCATCTTGAAATGAGACGGTTGCAGAGAGTGAACCATATAAAACATACGTTGGTATTTCTTTGAAAAATTTTATAGAAGCAAAAGTCCCACACAGAAATAAAAAAGTAATGAGTTAAGCTAACTACATCATGTCATTAGTTTTGAGCAGTAACAAAGTATAAACGAGACAAAGTGAGCCCTGTGGTAAGGAAACGCATGCGGAATACATTTGTCATCATGGTAGAAACAGTGCTTTAATGTAAGCCTTTTTAGAATGTAAACATTACCAATGACACTCGTGTCTTCCAGAATCCTCGTATCCTAAAAGACGGTTAAAGCCACTTGCCATCCTTAATAATCCCCAGTAAGTATTTTTATCAAATTTTCAAACCTGAGATGCAAGCAAATGTTGATAAGGATATACTCCATTGAGGCAGAAAATTTAAAGATGGTGGTGTAAAATTAAAACGAGCGATTGATCTTGAATAAAAGACCCATCGAGTGTGAGGGATACGTCCTCTCAGGGGCAATTACGGTAGACAAGGAGTGGCATTACCAGAAAGGACATCTTATATGAATGACGTTTTGTCACATACGTCGGTAAAACTTTCCGAATGATCATTCTATCATTCCGAATAAAGGTTACATAGGTAGGTGAGATAAGGTGGAAAGACACGGTAGGTCAATGAAATAATATGGTACTCTTCCGCAGGTTTACTGATGGTACCCCACATTTCAACCGCTAGACATAAACACGTACCTTATGACGACCTAAGGGTTAAAACGCATAGTACCAAGACTAAACCTTTTTAATAACTGCCATCTTGTTCTGTGATAAGATAATAATTTGCTGACATTCGTAGAATCGATAGTGGTAGTTGTCATGCAGCTCTGAGTGTCGTGTCCCGCGCTCCATTGTCTGCTTGCCCAATCATCTTGAATCAATGTTAGTCCAATATGTTCACGTAATTAATATCCAACTCCATTCTCTCCTCAGTAGCCTCAGTGGCCGAATTAGTAAAATAAAAATCCCAAAATTACGGTTGGAAATACGATAGTTGTAACAAATTTTCAAAAAAACGGAAATCCAAAGCTATGAGAGGCAACAGATAGATCTATCGATATAAAAGTTTTTGACGGTACAACTAAAACAATGCGAGCCTCCCTCACCGCTATCGATTGCTCCTCTTGACGTAGAATCTCTCATTAGTAACAAGAAAGGATATTGAAGTAAGCAAGCGAGGTGTTGCCGGGTAACCACACTGGAGTGATGGGGTCGATATCGGTCTCGTTTTCCCATTGAGCTTTATCTTGTAACCCACTCTACGCCGATCTCTATTACTGCGAAAAGAAAATTGGCGGAAAAGTGAGGCAATGAGAGCAGGGAAAAGGTGGGAGAAACCTCCGCGACCTAATCCGACAAAGGATTAGAGATCCCGACGGTTTGCAAAGTCAGTCAAGACATTTCCCCAAATTAACATTCCATCTATCTTTAATGGGGTTCATCCCTTAAACGTAATCGTAAATTTCAGTGCCAAAGAAAGTGAAAAAAGGAGAGGCAAGAATGCCACGATAGGAGCAAAAAATATAGGGAAAAACAATATTTACCTGATAAAGAACAGAGCATGACTTGCCTTATTACTCGTCACCCATACAGCGACATACCTACATTCGTGAGAAGGTATCAAAAATGAGATAAGATCTTGAAATAATTGGAAACGGATTTTTTTCCTTACGAGGTCAAGGGATCCAATATCTTGACTTCTACAAGAGATAGTCAACTGACATACTTACATAAGTAATTCATCGCAAATTACGGAAGTAGCTAACTTTTTTAATCCCATGGTAAAACATAGTTGGGTATACTAAAGTTAAAGCAGGTGTAATTTTAAACTTGGATAGGTAAATATCTTTTCTGAAGAGTAACCAATTAAAAACCTACAAAATTAGGAGCTATAATGTGCATTAAAAGGAAAGAAGCTTCCGTATTTTTTCTTCCTACCACTATGGGAACAGAGACTTGAACGCTCGAAAGGCCTTAATCCATTTCTATTACCCCGTAGAAAACATCTTTGATCATTAATTTGCACATGAAAACTATGAAGGGATATTAAGTGCTCTAAAAAGGCGTGCGTAATATAATAACCGGTATTTTAAACACTAAAAACGTACAATAGCTGGAACTTAAAACACCGGGATCAAGGAAAAATTACAGGCAAGGATCTTCTGAAAATTGCATTGATGTAGACGGTAGAGTTGGAATTCGATTTCGAAGGCCAAGTTACTGACAATTTTCAGGCAAGATTTCGTTTTACTATCACACTTTTTCCTACAGCTAAAATAATGTGCGTCCGATAGGAGAGAAATGCCAATTTTCGTGCGCGCTTATATTATTCAACGTAATAATAAGAAAAGCTTCGTCTCTATAAATTATCTTTTAATTTGGAAGTAGCTGGAAAATATCGTAACAATCCCATGATAGCATTGCCATTCCATTATCATCTATGCGCCGAGGCATATATTTATGGCTGGTACTGGTATCAGGTTGTCGTTTAAATATTACACTAGGCATTTTTTCACAATTTAGTACTCTGCACTACAGGGCTGCCTGCTCCGCTATGACTACATGAAAATTTAAGAATTTATAGATGATTCCGTCAGAGAGGAACAGAATATCATTTTGAAATCGATCAGTTAACGTCTGATTAAACCACACAGTTATGATAACGAAATTTTGGAGGGATGTATACAATAACTGTTTTATCCACGCGCTACAAATAGCCACTTAAAAAAGATGAAAGAGATTATGCTACAATAGAAATGGATTAATATTAATACCAAATTGCTCTTCATTTTTGATTCCTTCTTTCACTTACATGCCTAGGGCCCTAAATCATTGTAGTATAAGTCCATGAGGTGCACCGTGAGGTAAAATAAAGGTATAGTTCGATCACTGGATTCCGAAAGCCTTGGTACGGCACATCCGATTAGACACATCCGAAGGGTCGGCAATATTTTCATCCCTGCGATAAATTTTGCGGGCATTTCTACAAACCGGTTATGTAAACTAATAATAGTATTTTCTCAAGATTTCAACGATATTAATCGCACTTTTTTTTACATATTTTAAGGTAGTTAATGCGGCATCGGCTGAAGTCAAGTGATGTACTCGGGCTACCCAGTATTTACGCAAAAGAGTCGCCAAAAAAATTCAACAAAAGAAAACATAATTAGGAATGAAATATGAGTGCAATTTTATACCTCAGCACAATTTAAATGTCAAAAATGATTTTTTAAAGTTATAAATTTATAGAGGTCAAATTGACTAGTTTCAACACAGCTTCGTGCCTTTGCACACTTAACTGTTGTCGACAAACCTTCACAAAATATTCACATTCTAAGTAGTATATCCTAAATAAATGCATTTATTTATGAACAAAAGATATATTAGACCTATGCAAAAGCCGGGAAACTATATACATATGCGGAATTTAGGCGTAGTCTGTGTAGAGTTTTCGTTTTGCGGCCTTGGTACTAAAGATTCCCAGCCGCCTCGCCAGATTTCAGGCAGTTTTTCGCAAATTATCTTTCTTATTTCATCATGAACTTATACTTTCCCCTACGTATTTAGATTTTTCAGAATATATTTCTTCTAATGAGTGCCATCTCAACAACGTCTTGTAACAGACAGCCTCGCTTACAGGCAACTTTCGAAACAATGGTATTTCTCCGTAAGAGCCCATGATAAATTATCCTAATTTTAACGTCAAATATCTCAAAAACGGCTGGTGGGAATCTCTTTTTCTTTGGATCATTAAAATTGCGTCTTTGAAACAATATTTGACCAAATTTTCATCAAATTCTTGTTACTTTTACCAAGGCGCTCTAACTACTTTAATATCTGGTAAACCCATTATTGCGTTCAAACATAATATAAAAAGTTATAACTATTTATAGTGCAGACCTGTGACAATTGTTCAGGAAGTTAGAACCGAGAATTGCCGAAAGGAGATTACTCCAATGTAGGTTAAGTATTAAAAGTAATGATATTATATTCATTAAAAGAACATTATTGGAGATGTCGATAAAATACGAGAGACAATTCCCCAGCCTCCAATCCGCCGTGATTTTACTCTACCAGTCTATTCTCTCCTCTTCAAAGGACGCCTACACAGGACCCTGTGTGCTGTCGAAGTGGCTTTCACGAGTGCTCTGAAGGGTGTTTCGGTTTTTCACTCCCAGGGAGCGCATGAGGAGTGGAAAACTCGCCTGCAGAAGTGCGTTGATGCTGAAAGAGCATACTATGGAGTCTACTACAACTTTGTAGGAATATCTCTAATTAATTTCTTTAAAATGATTTATTCTCATTGCTTATAATAAACATCCGATGGTGATCGATCAGTTTACGAAGTAATTTAAAGTCTTTCAGCGCAAAGTTGAGAAAATTCATATTGGCGAAACAAGAATAACTCTAGGTAACTCACAAGATTATTTTCAAAAAGAGCAACTCATTACCCAACATACACCTCAATTAGTAAACGACTGTGCAATCGACAACTGTATAAGTCATATAATGTCACATAAAATATATTATATGCAGCTGCTTTTATTTCACTTAAAGGATATTTTTAATGTAAGCATACATTTAAGTCTACCTCCACTTAAAGAAAAAACTTAATTTTAAACTATAAAAGAGCTGCAACATTTTCCCAACGAGTTGGTAACCGCCAATTGTTAAGTAAATCCATGCCCGCCACCGATAGCACAAGTGAGGACTACTCTTTTCAGAATCATATAAATTACATCATCGGCGAGTACACAAGGCTTTTGGATGACACAGCCTTAACTTCAACATAGGGTTTAGAAGAGGCGGCCAATCGCTGATACCGTTTCCACCACTGAGGGTAGAAACCGAACGGAATGGTGAATCCACACATCCTCCCTTTTATTGTTCCACTAAGGATATAATTCAAAATGTTGAGCCTTGATTCCATTAGTCTTGACGGAGATTTACTTTGCATTTTTATTTATTTTATATCTATCTTTCTTTCGTTTAAGTATTTAGAATTATTTGGCATTTTTCATACTGTAGACATCGTATCTTCGAAATTCTCACCCGGCTGAGAACCCGTGATAAATTGATTCGTGATACTCGCAGGGAAACGACCACTCCCTCCCACTGGCTCAGTTCTTCGATACAAGAATGGTTTAGATAGGTTAGGATAGGGCTCCCCAGGACTAACTTATAAGCGTATAACCGTGACACATTCAGAATAGAAGGACAATTCTTTACCTTGAATCACCTCGTGCTGCGACGACTTTTATACGGAAGGCTTCACCTGGATTTGACGTGAACCCTTTGACTATTCAGTAATCCCGCCTTCAACTCACAGGCCCACCTAAAGAGAGCAATCATTATGCTACTTAGCAAAAGTTTTTGCACCTAACATCACAAATACAAACCTCTTTTCTGGGCCTCATAGGAAATACATATCACATGGCGAATATATACACTTTGGAGAACACTAAACGCAGCAAATACGTCTTTCACAATAAAAGACTGTTCTTAATCTGAGGGAGCCAGGTTTTTTTAACTAGCCTATCTTATGTACACATTCATAGTACGGATTGCACTTCCCCAGAGGCGCCTTGCAGTGCGATTTATTTTTTGGGAGGAGCTTCAAAGGCTTCACCGGAATATGAACTCAGGACCAGGCATATCGCCAGAAATTTGGTTCGGGGGGGATGAATGAAGGGTACTAACTACGTATGCGGGTTACCTATACTGATGTTTTGTTGTCAATTCGCAAGCATCGGATAAACATTAATTTCATTAATTTTAATCTATATATTTCGATTGCTTAGTGCTGTAAGTTAAATTCATTACTAGCTATTGGCAGTTATGAAAGGTAACAACTTCGAAAAATGGAGTGTCAGAGATTATAAGCCCCTGTGCTAGTACATTCCTCAGCAAATGAGGGGTTAGAGGCTACAAGAGAAAAAAATTGGGGATATTTTAAAAATTTAATAATAATTAAATTAACAATAAAATTTAAAAGATATTTTCACGAATACATTATCTTCAAACTGAACTTAACTCAAACACTCCCTCTGTAAGCACAATCATCACCATTATCCCCGCCTCAACCTGAAGGTAGTTTGGATAGGTAACGGTTTGGATAGGTAAGGGTTTGGATAGGTAAGGGTTTGGATAGGTAAGGGTTTGGACAGGTAATTTCAGCTCAGAGATTCTATTCCGCATATCCGAATTCGGGCTCAAATTCGGATGAGATCACAGATTTAGCCATTCACTGGAATTGTTTTTAAGTTCAACACACGACCGTCTAAGAGGCGCGAGTCACGAATCACGTAAAAGGCTCACTTCCATGGGAACGGTTTATTTCCATCGAGCCATAGTTGTTTCCTCCAGTTATGAATGACTCATTGATAGATTCATTTTTAGATGCAAGAGCCCTCCGAATTTGATAATTTTCATTCGTAAATACCGAGTAACCACAGAGTTGGAGAATGTGCAATACACAAAAGTCTAAAATTCATTCCCAGAAGGGGTTTTTGTGTAGGGCCGTTATTTCCGAGAATGAGGATGTTTTTTTCCAGCCGGATCATCAAAGACTTCACCCAGTTTTTAACTCAGGAGCCCTTGGGTAAGCCAAACGATCCACCAAATAGGCCACCAGTATTCCGCGGAAAGCACAAGACTCCGACAAAGGAGTGGAGATCTCAACGACCGACCGAGGGTGGGTCGTCCCGCCCTGAGGGCGTGGTGGTCGTCTATGGGTAAAAGGGATGAGGTGAAGGGAACGCAGATAGGGGGACGCCGAGGGGGCGGAAGGCGCTCCAGGGGGAGTTTGATGAAACAAGGGAAGGGGAACGACGCGAATCCCTCCGCCGCGAGAGAGTAGGCGGAAGACTTGTTCAACTGGCTGGCCGCTCTGCGGCGAGATTATTCATCCTCTCGCGAAGGTTGCGCAATCGATCCGTTCCCCTAACCCCGTCTCTTTCTCTCTCTTTCTCTCCGTGCGTCGCACTCTTGATCACATTTTCCGTCCGCACCACTCCATCAAGCCTTCTTCCTGAAAGCCACGAGGGCGAGGGAGGGAGAGGAATAGGTTTCGGAGAGGCGCCCGGAGGCGCTCGACGAAGGCTCTTTCCAGGGCGTCTCCGAAAAAAGTGTGTGCAAAGGTTTCTTAATTTTACGCCGGATGAAAGTCCCTTTCCGAGAGGGCGTTTCATGGCTTTAATTGGTTCAAAATTCCCCGGAAATAAATAAATATGTGTCACTAAGTGGCTCCTTCAATCAAATGTGACAAATTTAATTTTTTTTAAATATGATGAACTTTTCAGTGAATAAGCCTACGTAATGATCTCAAATCCTTTCCGTCATTTACTGCACCGAATTTCTTTTAAATTTCCGCTCCAAAACGTTTTTTTAGCATGATGTGAAAAAACAATCGTATTAGCCCGTAATCCAAGTGATTTTCTATATTAATTTGTAGGAAAAAAATCCGGAAAAAAGAAAATTTTCAGTAAACCTAGGCTCTATCTCACATGGAACGATTTCTCGGTATGAAAATATAGTTTTCATCCCAAAAGAGTGTTCATTTTCCATCCCGCCATTCATTGAAGTCTCTTGGCTCAAGAAGTCACGATGATCGATCCTTTTAAAAAGAAATGGACTAGACTCATTGCAACAGAAGTACACGATTAATCAATATCACATATATTTTGATGAACAATAAAATTAATGAAAATAATTTTAGCCTCCACCGGATGAAAGTATTCTACATAAGACGATTCGGGCCTGAATTTGGTCGAAATTTCCCGTAAAGAAATGGATCATTTAGTGATCACTTCATTCTGATATGACATTTAAAAATATTTTCTACTTTCTCTGAGCAAGCCAACTAAACTGTAAAAAAAACTCTAACTAAGAGTAGCAGCTAGGCTATTATTTTTTTGGGCAATATCCACTCCTAAAATGTTTCTACTGCTGGAAGAGGCAACTTCAGCAACACACGCTTCTACTCCCACTTTCGAATTATTCCCAGCCAGATTTGCAGGAAAACTCAAGGAGAGGACTGCTGTGATTAAAACGAAGGTATTTTGAACGGAAAGTAACTGCGGTGGAAAAAAGATTTAAGATGCAATCATCCTAAAATTGAAATTATCATGCAGGGCACATTAAACAATCCGTTATAAAAGACCTGGGTCATATTCCACCCACATTCGATCAGATGTTTGCCCTTTGGGTCATGGATTTCGACCAAATTTGGATAATCGTCTACTTCTGATTAGAAAAAGTAAATCTTCAAGTCTCTTTGTTATTCATACAATGGTATACCAGACATTGCAATGTTGCCAAAAGGTAATTCTACGAATCAGTTTACGCATTGGACGTCATTTCTCCGGAAATAAGGAAGCTAAAAATCATACGATGTCTTATTTTAAATATTTTGAATTGAAAAAAGTTTTAATGCAGGTTTTCATGAACTTTAAGCAATTTAATATCGTTTGCAAAAAAATTCAAAATTTAAAAATGATATTTTACAATGTAGATGATCCTTCGATGTTTCTCATTATTTTATGTGCTGTATACACAATTTCCCTATGCAAGTGTCAAGACAGGAACTTTTTCAGTTCATATGGATGAAAACTAAATGCTGCTAATATTGTAAAAAGAATCCACGTCAAACCACGTTAGAACCTAGCCTAGGAGCACCTGTATTCTGACCCTCCTTGTTTTGGTAAAGTTACATTTTATAATGCCTACCAATAACCAACGATGAATATAACTTTCAGCGATATTCAAACGAAATTTACAGGTGATCTGTTCAAAGGGATGGTTTACCGATGCACATGGAGTGGCAACAAAATATCAGTGTGTGCAACCCGCTAAAAATTTGAAGCGACCTATTGGGCTAATTTCGGACTACGTGCCTGCGTCTCAATATAATTCCTCTTGCATAATTACACAACTATTCCCCATAAAAAACTAGGATTCGTCAAGCGTGGGAAGTGTTTCGGGTGAGAAAGTAAAAGAAAGGTGCTATTTCGCACTCGTCCGACCTCACCTTGAATAAGCAACACGCGTATGGGATCCGGTGCAGAAATACTTAATCCGCGAGCTGAATAAATTAAAAAGGAAGGCTGAATGGTTCGTCAAAAACTGCTACGGGCGTACAAACAGCGCTACCCAGATGTTAAGCGAATTAGGCTGGGAGCTGCTGGAGCCTCGGAGGATGCGCGCTAGGCTTAGATTGCTTGAACAATTGAGAATGGATATCATTAAGAGCGACACGGAATACATTATATTAGAGCCCCACTACATTTCCAGGTCCGACAGAAGCGATAAATTAAGAGAGATTTTTTGCCGAACGGATAGATATGGGAATTCGTTTTTCTCCCGAACCAAAAAAGACTTTAATATAACAAATGCCAGTCGTAATTTCCTCAGAGCACTTTCTTTTTATGTGTGAACGGCTTGTGTCCTAACACCACCTGCCACATGCCTTTTAGGCGGCTTTCGGGGTAGTATGTAGATGTAGATGAACTATGTACCTGTCGCTGACCTCCTAAGGCATCAGTCACGCGGCAACAGTCGCATAAGGCTAATGTCAGCCAATTGGAGGGTAATGATGCCTCCTGTGACCAAGGCTCAATCTAGAGTGTGGTCACAGTTACACAAGGAATGGTAAGTAAACTTGACGTGGTAGAGTGAAACTAACCACAGTTTTGAAATCAGCATGCAAATTTTTAGCTGAAACAGCTCAAACATTGAAGTCAACAGAAAATAAGTTAAATACTGTTCCCCAGTATTATTGACGATGTTGCTACCCCGTCGATTGTTCTCATTAGAATTAGTGGAAACGATTTTAAATAGTTCAAATTTCATTTTTTTTTAAGTCAACGAATAATCTTTTTCAATTCAAAAACTATAAAATGAGATATTGTATCTTTTTGTAGCTTCCTTACTTCCGGGGATATGACGTAATGTGTGAAGACGATTTCATAAAATTGCTGTTTTACGATATTTCAACATCTCACAAACCGTTGCATGACTTACTAAAAGACTTTGGGGATTCCGTTTTCTAATCGGGTGAAGACAATTTGCCAAATTTGGTCAAAATCGGTAATCCATGGGGCAAACACCTGGTCGAATTCGGGTGTAGTGACTCACCTGTAAAATAAAATGGCCAATAAAGCGAAAATAAAGGCAAAAGAATACTTTTAAATAATTTCCATATAGATAATTTACCACATAATAAATTCAAAAATATTTAGTGAAAAAAAAACAAAAGTTTAAATTTTTATTCCCTGATATGAATATGACGATATAACTCCAGGAAAATACCTAATTGACAAAAATAATCTTAATAACAAATAATATACCTCAAATGCCATTCAAAATTCGTTGGTATAATATAGGAAGTATCAATCGCATACGTATGATTCCTACACCTCTTAAAAAATAGTTACAAATGATAAGAGGCAATAGGTAACGAATTCTATAGCCAAAACTTCGTAACAGATTAATTAAATACAATTATGATGGAATGAAAAATAAAATTTGAACACAAACCAGGCAGACTATATATTCTTATCAAGAATTTTATGAGCTTGAGCACTATTAGAGGGTAACAGCGAGTAATAATATAAATGACTGAAGTAGAGAGTGATATCATAAAGTGTAGCAAGAGAAACGACCATAAAATTATACCGTAAAAACTAAAGCTAGCAGTTATAAACCATGTTTTTACGGCTTTCAGCCAGGATGGAAATCCACTTAGTTAAATATAAAAGAAAAATACATTATTATATAATCTAATAAGGAATACTCCTAAGTCACTGCATCTATTCTGACTGCACAAGGCATGACGTAAGAAGAAACACAAGTTAAATCGGCGAATGACAAGTGCTAAAAATTATATTTGGAAAGAGAAAATTTATATTGTCGACAATACAATTAAAGAATTCGATAACAGCTATTTAAAAAATCAATAAAATTGGCAAATTATACAAATTTTTGTCTAAGGGCCGCTGGTCACTCAATGACCAAACTCAACTATCCATAAACAATATTACAAAACAGCAATCAAAAAATTGAGTACAGTAAAAAATACCACCATCATGGATCACACTAACGTCTTTCCAACTTAAGTGATCCAAATTTTAAATTTTGCCAGTATAAATACCAATGGTTAACGCTTTGAGAAACTAATAAAACCGCAACAGTGAATTTTACCTCGATAGTTTCAATTATTGAACACGACAGTAGGTACACCGCAGATCATCAATCCAATTCAGTTGGCATGATAACATTTTACCGAAGTCAACGCCTTGAGATCGCGAGGTCGAATCTAGGAACAGATAAGGCAGTTTTCCTGCTCTACAACTGATTCCCTTAACGGGATTCCACAGCGTGATAGGAACAGTGACGACTGTTAACCTTTAACTCACAGACACTAACATCTGAGCAACTGCTCAGTCCATTCATCCTTTACTTAGCTAGACTCAACGCGGGAACCATCTCAAACTGAGAACTTGCGATCTAACTTGTCAAGAACGTTCTATTAAACATAAAATACCGACTGAGGAAATCAGCCCGATTAATTGCAAACTTCTGGCAAACTGAAGTTGAATAGATTTTGAAAAGATAATGTTTCATAAGAGCTCCACGTTAGGAATCTGAATGGGTCTAAATTTGAATATTATAGCATAATTTAGAGGAAGACCTACGGTTGATATCATTTGGGATCCGCACATTTCCAGACCCAATAAAGAAATATATTAAGAGATAAACAATACCGAACTTGCACAGGAAATCGTATATTCCTGCTGACAATTACGAACAATAATAAAAATTAAGGCAACCAAATGCACCCAACCCAGACCTAATTACACGCACTCCTAAAATAAATGACAATATATTCTTTCATTCTCCCAGTTCCATGCGTCACTTAAATTTAGATTGTGGATACTCATTACCCCAAAAAAAAGTTTCAATTCATTTTCTTCGGTTAATCCCATGATGCTCGGTAAACGAATGGGAAATGTCCATCTCAACCGAAATGAAAATTAAATTAGGGTATTTGGTGGGCAAATATAAAATGATTAACAACTTCGCTTGATGTTTCGCCCCCACAAACTATATTTCCTAAAGTTCCAAAACCAGATAACAAGATAAACAACATAAATTTACATGGCCACAGACTTCAGCAGGTTTACTTAACTACCCAACGACTTAGACAATAATTTAACGAAAAATGGGAGAGAGAAGCGAAGATATTCGGAAAATATTAGTTCCAGAAAGGATGCCAACATGGAAAGGATAGGGCTGATGATACGATGGCTAGGAAATAGTGAAACGACTAGCGAAGAGTCTGCTCTGGCACATACTGCTTTACGGGGCGGCAACGTGGAAGTTGAGAAAGGAGAATTGGAATACACTGAAAGCGTTTGATATGTGGATGTCCAGGAGAATAAATAAGATATAATGGACAGTGGGGAAAAGGAAAGAGGGACAGCAACACATTATACATTGTAAGTAAGGTGAGGAAACTATCCGAAGAGCTGAAGAGGGGACGCTGAAGCCAAAAATGACGGAATTGTAACGGATAAACGGGGAAGGTGGGTGAAGAGAACGGGGTCATTTGTACAATGAAGCTCTAAATTTCTTCCACAAAATTAAAGATCAAAGTTCAATACGATAAGTGAAACTAGCCGGGATGATCCGTAAAATATTCAATACTCGCTCTTCTTAAACGATCGCCGGTGAACGGATATGGCCATAAAAAATTAGGGAAACGAATCCATAAGCACAATTATGTATCGCCTCTTCATAAAAAACATACTAATATGAAAAATCCATCCCTGAATCAGAAGCACACCGACATGCGTGACCTAGATCGGATTTCCTCGGCGAGCATAGCTGTCCATCATGTAAATAGTCCCGCTAAAGCAAGTTCGCCACTACTCCGCACAAAGTCACCTCCTTCTTTATAGGCCTATCTCCTTGGTACACGCACTTAACCTTTCCTTTCGCAAGTCTTCGAGTATATTCCCGTAAATAGGGGATATGAAACCTAGCCCAGTTAGTGTTTATCAAATAAATAAACCTTGACGTCACAGCAGGAGATGACTTGGCGAAACAATTCAAGCGAGTCGAGAGTCCACCTTAGGGCGCTAAAATAATAGCATTCCCTCCACGAATTCCCATTACAGTTACTCGTATTTCCTGAGTAATATAAGTCATTTACGCACAGCGAAAAGGCGAGGGTATCAAATGACACCGCTAATCAAGAGAGAAACCATAAAATGAACCTATTAGAGAAGATCTACAAGAATATTTCAAATAAAATAAATCTAGGACGATTTTATTACTGAACCCTTTCTCTCAACGACAATACTTCTTACATTAATTTAAAAATTCCCTAGATTTTTTTCTCATATCCTTGAAATCTAAAATAATGAAATCCTAAACAAAATTAGACATTTAAATAAATGAAAAATGTATTAGATAAACATTTTCAAACGAACCTCAAAACAGAAGCATGAAAGTTTTTATAACGCACAAGTTTCATCGAGGGGCTTTAGAGGAAACATCAATTTCACATTTTAGTATCACGAAAAGTAGCCGAACTGGAATATAAAAGAGGGCAAACACTAGTTCAGTAGAATACCAATTCTTTAATCTTAAGGGCATATAATTCAAGTGATATAATCATATGCTGTGCCGTACTTTATCTCTCTAATTAATGCGGAATATCTGAAGTCACACACCAACAAAAATAACAGCTGGAAAACAGTGGACGTATTGGAATCGTGCGATCATGCGAAAATTTTGACAACATATTGCTGGAGTCCCATGTCATTATCAACAATCACAATATCACAATTAGGGAAAAAACGACAAAAAATTGAGCAAATATGCGCAGCAAATTGATTTTCTCCGAGAATGTAATATCCAGGCATATTTTTAAAGCTCATCAATTCTTAAGAAGACAAGTTACATAAATAAGAACTATTTGCAGGCAATCTAATTCAGATTTCTTCAAGTAAATAATCCACCCATGCATGTTATTAGTAATTTAAAAATATAATTTTTGAATTTCAAACAATGGGATTTTCATTCACCTTAGAGGAAATGTAACAATAATTATTATTCAATCTTGAATTTGAATTTGATTTAAAATAAAGAAGCGTCTCTATCATTTTGGATTGAGGGATGAGATGCAATTAGTCACTATTTTCTGACTCGAGCAAACAATATCTACGAATGAATGCTCTATTTTATACATGCACCATATTTCTACGTACCAATGATACAGTTAATTAACCAGTATTGCAATATTGTTATGAAAACAAATTCCAAAATGGCCCCAAAATCTACTTTTCCATTTTTAATTAACTGATTGATTTATCTAAATATGAATTATCTTACCTTATACCTGGGCATATAAATCGGAGCTAAGATAGTAATGAAATATGATAAGTTATCCTTATCTTATCTTACCATGTACAGAACTCTTCACCCTTAAAATCTTGTATTTAATTTCATTTTATAGTCATTTCGGTGAAAGTTTCGCTAAAATACAGAATGTATAACTCGCACTAAGACAAGAACAGATTGCGGCAAAAAAACGGCATTTTAATGTAAAACAAGCAGCATATGCACTAAAATGGAAACTATTGCGCAGAAAATAGATAAAAGGCGCCATTTCCAAGGCCTTACGGTAATATTTAAGCCCTTTAACTAAGCCCAACGCGAAATAGAACGGTGCGGTATGCCTTTTCGTACGAGGCTCTGTCGTGGCGAACAACAAAGACTCGTAAACTCTTGAACTTCAAGACAAAAGCCCTAGGTTATGAAAACATACAACCAAATGGATATACTAGCATAAACGCGAGGACTTCTTGAATCACGAAGTAAATTGGACTCGCAAAATTATTCCCTTCTGAGGAATATCTCAAGGCTGTCTTGGAGAATGGACAGCCGGATTTTCCTTTTTAAGAGCAGTTGAAATTCCGACACTTTATTCGCGGAACGGACAAACGTACTCATCGCCCTTCTTTTCCAATTCGAGGTCGCCTGAACGAGAGTGAGAATGAGCGATCGAGCTGACGCTACAACGGATGCGATTAACAGGTTTCTGCTCCAGATGACGCCACTATAGTCCAGCCATCATTTGAGAGAAATTCAGCAAAAATGTCCACGCTGACATAACCGCATTTGCAGACGCTGGGAACGAATGACGATTCGCGATTTCAGTTGCGCTGCAAGAAATTCAATTGCATTAACACCGACGTTTATGCTTCCGAATGATTTCCGCGATTTCCCTAAATTATTAAATTAAAAAGAACTTACATTATCAGGAGGGGAATGCTCGTTGTGATCGCGCTCTCCGCTGTGACTTTTCACTGTGATATCCTCCATATCAGCCAAGTCTCGAGTAGTCGCAGGTAATTCCTAGGAAAGGCAAAAATACCATTTAAAAATTGTACACCATGCATAAATCAGGACAACAAGCACAATATTTACGATTTTCAAAGCAAACGCGATCAAACAAAGCGGAAAATTTAAGAGTTATCTACGTTATATGATCGAAGGTATTTGAATTATTCAGAATATTTTACTACAGCATGTATTTATAATGAGGGTTCAATTAGTTTAATGCACTCTTAATTCATTAAATTAGATTTTCTAAACTAAATTATTTAAAGAGTGCATTAACCTAATTAAACCTCGTTCTCATTAAACATTTTTTTTGGCAATGTGATAAAGCCAAATTTGCAGATTAATCGATGAAATATATTTTCAGAAGACATTAAGGAGATTATGTACAAATTGGTTAACCATTGATTATTTATGAACGACATTCATAGTGTTGAAAATTTTTTGACACTACGAGGTCTATTTTAAATGCCACTTTTTTTTAATACCTTGTTCAATCATACCAGATTAATTCCTATTTCTGCAAACAGGATTCAAGCATTTTATAAGTTGAACTATAGCCAAGTGATATTTTGATTGTAGATGGGTTAGTCGCTGTTGATAATATTTTAGGATAGCTCAGTAATATGCTATAATACTTGTGGATCGTAAGAGGAAATTAAATTTAATAAAAATATGAATAATCACCGGTTTGGGGAATGTATTTAAAATTCGCAAAATCACTACACATTGTTTGCCACAATAGTTTGCTTACCACAGCAAACAACTACCTTTACTCGCGTTTTTAAGCATATGCATAACTAAAAACTTAAATTCTTTTCCTCATATAACTCAAAAAATTACTTTCTATTGAATTCCAAAATTAAATGAAAAAGAAAGAAGGGATTGATTTCTGAGCCACTGCCTCCAAATGATTAGAGCTCAAAGCAATTCAGAAAATCACGAGGAATAACTCCTCTATTGCATAAGTATAAAGTCACAGGACATTTTCTTAAGGGTGGACTCACCATAATAGGACGAAGAACAGTTTTAAATTTGAAAGTATATTCAGTTTTTGCTAATCTTTGAATGCACGAGCATATTTCAGGAAGTTCAAGATTGAAAACGGGCACAAATGAAAATGATAGTAGGTATTTACTATTTGACGCAGGACATTTTTTGAAAAATCCTTTATTAGGACATCCGAAGAAAGCTATTTCAATGCAATCACAGATTAGGAAAGCAGTAAGGAGTTGGTAAAATTGGACTTTGAGAAGGATACTCATCGGCAGTGTGAATGAACTTCCTTGATTTAATGAATGAATGAATGAATGAATGTAACCATAAATTTACAAAAAAAAAACATTTCAAGCATTCGATTCACACGATATAAGGCAATAGAAACGAAAAAAAATATATTACGTGATTCAATCTCAATGTGAGTACATTCTTTGAATCAAAAGCGAAAATTCCTTGATGACGTATAAGAGGAGAGTAAAAAAAAATAGCGTGACTATGGTGGCCATTGGAGGAATAAATTTCAATGTTTCCAACATAGGAGTTCGGAGTAGTTCCGGCATATTGAGATGCCAGAAACAGCTCGAAATCCTTGAACTATGCAATGTAAGACATTGAAATAGACCACTCAATTACCTGCTAACGAATACGGATTAGGCTTCTCCGACTTCAAGAACAAATTAGGAGAAGCAGCTTTTCAATTCCTATTAGTCAGCGATCGCGGAAATATTCGGAGCAATTGCTACAACAGTCAGCGGAGTTCACTGGTAACATGTGTTCCAGGAATTTCTAAATCGTTACGAAACATGCAGATGAACATTATAATCACCAGAGAAATAATCAAGATACATATTTCTTTCCTTAAAAATTATATTATGACAGATATTGGTAATTTTCCAAATTCCATAGCAATCTAAGCAACTATTTACACGTCAACTCATCATATTCGCTATTCGATCGAAATTCTAGCCATTATTTTTATTCTTATGGTCTTTGGGTAGTTATAAAGTTATAATACTGCTACAAATCTGGGGCAGTTTGCGCGTGCACTAAATTAAGGATAGAACAAGTCTCGATTAAAATGCATGATCTTATTTCCAAAGGTCAGTAGGCAGAAAAATACTATGAAGCAATACCATCAAATGCCAAGCAAGCATTCACAGTAAAAGGTTTTATTACGTACTTGAGCATGAAACTGATGCTTTAAAAAAAATGGGAGAAAATTATTTTTAAATTACACTGGGTTTTCATATTGGCACACCCATCATATTTATTTCATTGACCAATGCTGTGATGCGTTTACTTTTTCCATTTAAAACCGCTGACAATGAGTACCATCACTTTCGTATTTGCAAATAATTGTACTTTATACTGAAATCCATCTAAATTCATCTAAGTAGCACTCGAGCATTAATTTAAAACAAACATCATTAAAAAGGTGTAAAAAATGTATCCATCAAACCAAACAACCAATAAGATCAACATCATCAAAAAAGATTCACTAATAAACGCTTCACGGAGATACCAACACATTTGAGTGGCAGCGTTGGTACAGAAAATAATTCTCGTTAAACATTATTTAAGGCCAAATTATAAATATCAAACAATACGCCCAACATGCCACCAAGTCCCCAATTTTACCGCTTACAAATTCTGACCATCTCACATTTATTTAATAGCAATTGCTTGCGCAACTATACCGCATAGTCCACAAGCGAAATAATAAATTCCACAAAATACGGCATAACCATCGTAAATCTTGTCCTCAACATTCTCAACTTTAAAATGGCACTGGAAAGGGCGCGGAGGCAATATATTACGCATCTCACTGCTAATGAATACTATGCAACGGCAATGACGGCAAAAAAATTTCGCAAGGAAATTACAGGCCTTACCAAAAAAGAAACACTTCTCCAATTTTCAGCTGAGAACCTCAAATCACTCTGACCTCGAAAAAGAAATTCGTTTTATTATTTTACACTAATAAAGTCTCGAGAAGCGATAAGCATAATTAAACTATATCTTCAGAAAGACGCACTTAGTGCCATCAAACCACACCCGATATGAAGTACAACGCTTTTGACATCATACGATGTGGGCTGCAACACCAAGTAAGGGAAGCAAATGATACCATTGTTCGATAGCATATCGCCATAGGTTCAAATTTGCGATGGCAGGACAACGATTTACCAGAAAGATTTTTCAGTTAGTGCTAAACATGTGGGGACCAAACCACGGTCACTTCCTCGACTCCTACTAGTCCGTCGTATTTAAAACAAACTCAATATTTTCATTTCACAGAGAACTCCCCACAAATTCTTGCGAAATGATCGGTTTGAATTGATCATTTGGAGGATTAACATTCTGTTTCACACGAAAACAAACGTTTCTCTTCGAAAAACCAGCTAAGTATAACAGCCAAGTAGATTGGGTCCCATTGAAAGAGTAGCGATACTTCACTGCAAAAGCTCGGGTTCGTTTTCCAGCCAACTCTTATTTATTGGATCCTGGGTGAAGTGGAGATATGTATAAGGATGGGACGGATCTACATTGCCCTTCAGGGGAGTTCTCCCATGGGTGTAGATTGTCACGATGTAAAATAATTCCATGAACATTATAAAATGGCATTTATTTATATTTCTTTGACACTTTTCTTCATTTGATTTTTCTCTTTTTAATATAAATACTTTTATTTTTTGTCTGATACCAGTAGGTATTTTGCGCTTTTATGCATATTTTTCTTCTTGCTTTTATTAGAAATCAAGATAACAAAAAAATATTTTTTTCAATTTTGACCATTATTAAGTGCAACATACGCAACAGATTATAAGATGCCGAGCTTTATACTAACCCGCCCTGAGGGGGGAAGCAAGGTACTACGACAGAAAAGGCGGAGGAGAGAAGAGGAAAAATAACCGACCTTTTAAAGGAGTGAGACGCATATGCCAGAGAGTAACGGAATTTACTGTTCCGGGAGACGTGCAGGTACTACTATTTATTTAAAAAATACCGTAGATATAAACGTATAAAAGCGTCTCGACCAGTGAACACAGTGGTCGTTAAAGCTAATAGAAATCTATAACGCGAAATAAATCACTTAGTAAAGTTCCACAAAAACTTTTATTTTTCCGACCCTGGGTTTCGACTAGTATGTAGTCATTAACTTGATGGCAATAAACGTTTTTGGGGAACATTACAAAGTGATTTATTTCGCACTATAGATATGTGGTTCCACCAATTGAAGCCTGAACACTTGATAAATATGCTAAGAGAAACTTTACAATTATTAAGATCGGTTCCCGGTATAAGTGATTTTTTTTTCATGGGAATTCTCATCTCCACTTACTCGACAAGCTTGAAATGATCACATTTAATGAGATGCGCCGATGATTTTGTAGTGAGTTCGATCACTGTCTGAGGCTCCCTTGGAAGCAGTTCCTTAGTCATGGGTCCGCTGAGGCATTGTCTTATTTGATGGACAGACTCAAATTGTCTTGAATAGGGTCTCCGAGGCTATAAATTATATCTCATCAACACAAGTGATTTATACCACTACAAAAAAGACACGTAAGATAAATAGCATCCACCAACAAAGCAATATAATCAACAACAGTTTCTTAAATGAATTTCATACCGCAAAAAAACTTCCCAAAACTTTCATTGGCACGTAGAACCATTCTAAATATTTCTTTCCGCAAGAAATATCTAACACCAAAAGCCTCTGGAAATCATAATTGAAGAATCTAGGAAACCCAACAGTCTTAACAGTGGTCTGGGAAATCAATAATCCTTGGACCGTTCCATAACAAGGGACAAAAAAAGTGTTACATTACTTTATGGTATATTTCATCATAAAAGCAATTTATATCAGTTCTTTTTCTAAGTACATGTTTGTAAAGCGATTTTCGTCAGTTATTGTCAATCATGGAATAAAGACAATTAATTTCACTAAAATAGGACTAATCAAGTTGAAGCATAATTATCACTTAATTATGAGAAGAGAATGGAGTTTCATAACACCCTATATGCCCTACAAGTTTGAAAAAGGAATAAATCGAGATTTTCGATTACTCCTAATACTAGTCATATCAATCATGTAATAATTGATAGTACATTCATTACTTCCTTAGAATTACAAGGTAAAAAGTTGCCGCCGTGTGTCCATTATATTTCTTTCATGGAATTGATGCGGTTTTGAAACAATTTTAAAAAGACAAAAATCGACGAAAATCGCATTTTAAGGTGTTTTCTCATCATGAAATTGCTGTCACATTTTTTAAAAATCTAAAACACTTATAATATGGGAGGGAGGAGTAAAAAATCACGTGTTTTTTCATTTAAAAAAATATTATCATTCAGAATATTGAAACACTCAAACACGATTAAACCTATTTAAAAACCTATTTTCACGACACTTAGCTTTTGTTTTTAACTTTCAAAGAACAGAAGCAACTCAATTACTGCGGCGACGCCTATTTATTTATTTATTAATTTATATTATTTAAATTTATAGAAATTTTATATGCAGTAAGCATGATTATTTTAGCAGAAAAATTAAAGCGATCAACGGAAATTATTACGTCATATACCAATTCCACTGACTTGTAGGTACAGCATTTTAAGCGATCACGAGTTCTATATAATCTCATTCTGGAACAAAGAGAAGTGAAGGTTCGAGGAAGTCGAAAAAATCGGATCTTCAGCAGGATAATAAAAACTCAGCCTTGACCGAGAGAATCAGCCCAAAGAAACCACATTCCCCTTGCCTTGAGTATCACTGGGAGCCTTTTCAATATCTGGTTTTCTTGACGCGTGACACTTCAGCCGTGAAATAAACCAATAAAAAATACTCACTATACTGGCTTAAGAATCAGCTTGAAAGACGAGATAGGCAAATTTTGTTTTTAGTCAATACAACTTAACGATAATTATTACTTATCATGGCAAAAAACAGTTCATTAAAAAAATGATATTATTACGCGCCTACAATAGAACACTAGTACCCATAAGGTAACTAGCTTCCTTATTTTTCGAAGCCACGATTACCTTCAAAGAGGCTGTTGTCACTTTTTTACCGGTTAACAAATTTTTTATTCAACAAATAAAAGCTTAATGTACGATAATCCTAGTATTAACCATTCCAACGACAACGAAAAATTATGCTCGATACAGCAAGTTAAACAAGTTGATTCTTCACTCTTTGCAGCAGCGGTATAATATGACCGAGATGGACCTTTACTGACAGAATTACAAAGCCATATTATGACGAGTTAACGATTATTGAGATACCTGACCACTCAAGACTGCTATATGCAAGCAATTTATTTCATATATCCCAAATAAAATTTAAATAAATTACAAAACAAAATGAATAATAATAAGGATTATTTAATGCCATTTCTTAAAATTGATGGTTTGAGGCGTGACTTGGTGAAATTTCTTCATTTTAAAGAAAAAACTTTGTAAATTTCAGATGTAACTTTACTAACGACCAGTATAATCGCTGTGCGACATCACCAGGTTCAAATACAGGGAGAGTATGGCCATAAAGTCTTGGTAAAGTCACGTGTGAAATTTACCCATTCCTTGATTAATCTAGTTAAATTTCACGAAACATGGCAAAGCTAGAGCGAATAATGGAATACTTCCAGCGATAAGTCATCACAGTGAAGCTACTTAGCAGCACCATTTTCACATTATAAAAATATTTCATCTTATTATAAATTCCATTCAAATTCATATCCTTAGTAGCTCTCGTGCGTTAATTTAATACAGTATTCAACAGGGGTACTCCAAGACCCTTAATCCATTAATTCAAGTGCACGACCAACATCATCTTTATAAACATAATGTTACTTCTAACAATGTACTATATAATTAACTCTTTCCCACGAAGTACCACCCGCTGCGCACTTCTGGAGTGCTGCGAGCACATATCATCCACCATATTTTGAATGTTAACCCTAAGTCTATTTAGGAATTCGAAAACAAATAACAAAGTTCCCTGCCCAGCACTTTCGGCAGGCTATGCTTCTAAACATAAATCATCCTCCTGTTTCGTGAAGCTCTGTATCCACATCCGTGAAGGAAATGAAATGTAAAGTAGCGTCGCCGTAGGTATTATACTGCGAATAGTTTAGAAACGGATTTGAGGGGTGGATCATCGCGGAAGAAGCATAAAAATTATGGGCTATATTTTTGGTGTTCTTTATCGCGGCGTTTTTAATACAAAAGATATGAAATGAACAACAAGCAATGATAATAAGTGAGATTAAATTTCTTCTGAGAGCAGGATATATCCACGAGTCAAATACACCTAAGGTAGAGGCCTAAGGCCACTTATATTGACCATCCCATCCAACTGAAGCGCACCTAAACGTTTTTCCTGGCTCCGCCCATGTACGATACCAGCATCCATAAAATAACTTAGATGCGGATATGAGTCATTTGATGTCTACGGACGCGAGTGATTAAATCTTTTTTTTACGAATCGAATCAAAGGGCACAGCGGAATCAACTATTCTGCACCAACTTTCGATTCCAGAAGTTGTGAAATTTGTTAATGAGATACAAGTCGGAATGGCCCGGCTACCCAAATAATGAAGGCCACGATTATCCTTTCACCCCCGTTTGGGCGATGGGTCCACGAATGACGGAAACCGGCACGTCCTCGAAAATTGAACACGTTGCAACACCAGGCTTACGCCAAAGAAGAGGGACATTCTATTTGTTCTCAAGATTGAAACCAATCCTGCACGTGCCTGGTAAATTCAAATAAAATTCCGAGGCATTTAATCACAATACCATTTTTCACGAAGCAAATGCCCCATTTACCCAAGTCAATACTGCAAAAACCTGATCAACGCTCCACTAAAATGCTAATAATTACGTGGCATATTCAAAAATATAACCATTGAATAGAGAGCGGTGTGCATTCACAGAGTCACCCGCAAGTTCAAATATACTGCTACGATTCCACAGAAATTATCATTGGCTAGATGATTTTTCTAATGAAGAATGAAACAATAACTAAAAATCATAATTACTTTACGCTTTAATATCAATTTTTCTACATCAGTCAGAAAAAACTGGAATCTACTCAACAATATCCTTCGTCCATTTTTAAAAGGAAGCAATGACGCTGATTTTAAATGGACTGATTAAACTAAGTTCACTAACTTAAGAGGACAATAGGTGATACTTAGACACTATGTCCTAATCCCAAAAGTCAAATAAACTGCTAGTTTTACAAGAGATAGAGGTACTTATCAAAGCGTGCGCTAACACGTTTAAAATCCGATAACCATTTATCCCGTTGGAGATTGTTAAATAATAACGATTAAATCAAATAAAAGCGCTAATCACAGTATTTTTTTAAACGCATTCGTTTCATACGGATTGAAAACAGCACGAATGAACTATTATGCTAACGAAAATACTGATCAGCGATATGATGTGAGAAGAATAATATTTTAATTTTCTGCAGCATACATAAAAACTGGAATCGACTCAATACCATCTATCAGCCATTCAAAAGATTCTGTTTAAATGGCATGATGTGTAAATTGCATAACATCTCATTTAATGAGGACATTTTGCAGCGTACTCCTTGAATTCCAGGCATGAATCTACGGAGACTTTATTTCAACACGCCAATGTTATCAAGCATGTCGGCTTCACTTAATCTTCCCTGGATATTCCCAATCATAAAACCCCTGAAGGAAAAGTCCTATCATGATCATATGAATCAAGGACCGAATTAGAAACTCTTCTGCTCACAATAACGCCGATGGCGAAATTTTCCTCGGATAAAAAGCCATAAATTCCAGAAACGAATACATTCAAGGGAAATAAAAAAATGAGTCGCAAACGGGAGAGAAAGTAATTTAGGACTTTGAAGCTTTGCCAGCACATACGCTGGCGGGTACTTGTGGCTTCCTTCTTCTAAAGGCTAAGTTCAAGGACGAGGGTAATTCCTTCTCCACGTAAACGCGGAGAGAATAAAATGTGATGGTGGCAACACAAAATGATAAGAGGGTTCCAACGGATGGGGTGGCAACATAAAATAATTTGGTCGAACACGACGCAGTTTTTCCAGCCTTTATATCAACTCACCAACCTGTCTGTTTGTTTGTCTGTTTGTCTGGTACAAATCTTGTAACTCAAATTTGACTCACTTCCTGTGAAGCAAAAACGCTGAAATTTTGCACACTTCTTCAATTCCGATGACAATACATGAAAATATAACTTTTTCTCTCCAACCCCCCTTTAACCACCCCCCAGTCAACCTATAGCCCCCCTATACGTCACTTTTGGTTTTTCGGGGTCACTGAGTTTTTTTGCTTTGTGTCATATATAAACGTTGCTCATCCCCTGTAATCTAAATATAAAGGCTGGTTTTTAAAAAAAAATTTTTTATAAGAGCTTATTTTATGATCGTTTGCAGTCGACGACCAGGTGTCCAGAGAGCAAATAGGTCCCTCAATATTTAAATCGTCGTTTATTCCTTACACTAGCAGACTGAAAGAGAATTTTTTGGCCATTCATACACTTGCACTAAATTCTAAAATGCGATCCTGACGTACAGTGTTGTTTTGAAAAGATATTTCGATTAATATCGCAAGGGACAGGGACAGAATGTCTGAAGCGTGCGCCAAAATTTAGCAGACTCTCTCACGCAACATCACTGATTACACATGTGTTGTGACATTCATACATTGTCCTATACTGAGATTTTTTTTAAATTGTAGCCCTCCATGTATCTCCTTTCCAAGCTATAATCCTTCGCCTTTTCCTCGGGGGACTTGTCCTTCAATTTTACTCTATTATATTTCTCACGTAGACACAGAGCCCTCCAGCCGCAGTTGTTACTTTCTATGAAAACGTCAGAAATATTTCTTAGCACTAAAAGTGAAAGGATAAGGTTCTGCACACTCACGAGTGGAATACTTATTGATTTTATTACATTGGCCAGAAGTTTTTTTTTTACATCTTTCTACTTTATTTAAAAATAAGTTAAAACCTGGCATTTTCTCTGCAAAAATATAGCAAGAATACCTACTAAAGGCTTTCGCGCACTTTTGTTTAATGCGACCACGAAATCGAGAGATAAGGAAGGCGCTCTCACAGCCTCGCATGCGTAATGCGGATCCAACGTGGTCGATGGAGTCGTGAGCCGAGAAAGGACTAGAACACGCTCTCACACACGGAAAAGCTTCGAGCTCACTCTCCGCGCGCTCGGAACTCGGGGAACGACAACGCACGTGGTGAAACGCGGGCGGGCAGGCGCCTTGAAACATCACGCGCGGCCGATCGTCAGTTGGCACTCGGAGGGCAACACGTACGTACGCGGCCGAGTCCTTTTTCGAGGTGCGGATGGAAGGCGCCACAAAGGGAAGAATTCGCGGAATCCCCCCGCGGAACACAAGGAGCAGCGCGATTCCCTTTCCGGAGGACCGCATCCAGAGAAAGAGCGAAGAGAGTAAGACACCGGACGTGATGCCTTTGCTCTGTAAACCTCCATCACTCGGTCGAAAATAAATAAATCACCGCTCACGACCTCAAGCTGGCACAAGCCGAGAATTATCGAGGGCGAGCAGGAAACAAAACGTACTTCAAATGAGGGCCGAAGTACCGCTGACTTATTCTCTGAAGGACCATGGTCTGTAAGCGAATTGATTGATATCGTAACTGCGACCAAATATAGAACATAACTTACTTAGAACAGTTAAAAGTATTCACAAAATATTTTCACTAAATTCCTACTATCCTGAACTAGTTTTGACCTTCAAATGACATTTCAAGGAATAAACAGCCAATATTCTAATGACGAGAGAGTATGATTCTAAAAGAATATTTATAAAAATTGAGATTATACATCATATTATCAGTATATTGTATAAAAAAAATGAATTCCCACTCACGACATCAAGTTGGCACAAGCTGAAGGGCGAGCAGGAAACAATCGTACTTCAAATGAGTCCCGAAGTATTTACTGGCTGATTCTCTCAAAGACCAGGGTTTTTGTATATGAAGCTATCGATCGTAGCTGCGACCAAATAAATATAGAACATAACTTAGTTAGTGGAGTTAAAATTCTTTTCACAACATTTCCACGAAATTCATCCTAACATGCACTGGTTTTGACACTTGAGAGACATTTACAAGGAATAATTAGCCATTCTTCAAATGACGAGCATACGTTCACGTTTACAAAACAAAGAGAGCAAAGAAAAATGGAATCTAATGCGGTAGTGGTTGGGATAGTCTAAAGAGTAAGGTTCTAAAAGAAAGTAAAAAGTGTGATTTACATATAATATTATTAGTAAATTATTGTATCATAACACTCTTGCTGATGAAGTCACCAAGGCGTTGAGAGACAGCAAAATTTTGCCTAAAATGAGGGCAGACAAATATGAATTTATGATAACTGCATAAAAAATATTTGCCATATAGCTATCAGAAAGAATCTCTATTACTATATCCAGTGGGTAGGAGCGGTAAAGTTCATGTGCTATCTATTGACTCTTACATTACTTGCCCCGCAATTTTAAAGAAGACGATTCGTGGGAAATTACTCCACACACGCAGTTGCAAAATGTTTCCGCGGTTTAATTGTTTTTTATGGCAATGAGAATGCAGTAAGATTGAGGATACATAGCTTCTTCCTTATAAATCACATTGGGTTACGAGTAAGGAAAATTACTAAAAGTAGCTGATGAAATGCTGGGGAAACTCATGTCTTGGCAGTTGACCCAAAGGATCAAACTTAACGTAAATGTATACTCATGGTGAAACAAAACTCAGCGCTATTCCACAAACTTTTATTTTAACAGTCTACTAGTTTCTAGTAAATGTATACAATTTACCCAGCACATTATTAAAATTATCAAAGTGAGGCTCCAGAAGTTAACTAGTTGCAATAAAAAGGCAAGCGGATTACATAAGTTATTTCTTATGACAAAAATAACAACAGGATTTCAGGGTACAATTAAAATAATCCAGCTGACCATGGCACTTTTAAATCACTCAATCCGTCTTCATTTCTCTATTTTAAGGGATTTCGTGCCACCGTCCAATTAATTACAACTGCTTTTCTTTGATTTAAGGCCAATTTTGTGGGCGGAATTCTCCTCTCCTTCCGAATATAACCTCAGCAGCCATCCTAGAAATTTTCTTCACGGCCTCTGTCTCTAAGGTGAAACAGTCTTAAAACATAAGGCAACGCAAAACAGCAGACATTTACATCCAGTCGATGGGATGAGAAAAAATTGAAAAAAAATCAAGCAAAAGGTGATTGAAAAGGCAACGACATCAGTGAGCCGTGATGCCACGGATTATAGTGGCGCCCTTCCTATCGCCCGCACATTCAATGGCGTTATGAAATCCTCTCCCACGAAAAGGACGAATAAATTTAGACGCGAGATGGAATGGACCGTTCCCAATGGGAAAGGAGACGCGGAGGGTCATTATCATTATGTTTTCCCTTGGGATAGAAGACGTCTCAACCAACGGCTGGGGCTATTTTATTTTAATTTTGTTTCGGACGAGTGGGGCATTAAAAAAATGGCATAAAAGAACATCGACACGACTTTTGTCTCTCGGATGAATCAAATATTCCACCCGTAGCATGGCTCATTCCAGATAGAGAGAGGTAGAGACATACGTACAACACACGTCCAAAGGCTTTCCCAACACCTTCACCAGGCTCGATTCCCTTCCGCGCCCGGGTAAAAAAAAACCCTCCCCTCCTCCTATCCCACACCCTTTGAATTGCTCCATTCCACCTGCGAAGAGATCGCAATTGGAAAATAGACGATTAACGCGTTGCCCAAGACGAAAACGAAACACAGGAGGGGCGAGGGCTACAGAAATAGCGCTTGTCTCTCGAAATGGAAGACAAGGGCAGGCAGCATAAGGACTCGAGTTCTTTTTTTTCGCTAAGTATAGACAGAGAGACAAGATAATGACGATAAAGGCAGTGACAATGAAAGCGATGTAGCAAGGAAAAGGAAAGAGGTAAAATAATTGAGTGAACGCCTACACAAGGGGTTTTACCGCGATTACCTTCAATTTTTATCCTCAAATTTTCACGCACATCTCGTAAAACATTCTCCCTCATTGACCTTCGAGGCTAAAAGTAAAATAAGGGTTTCCAATGTGCAGATTAGTAAATAAATATATATTATTAACCTTCCACTTTTTCGGCCATTTGAGCAGACCAAATCGCAATTTGCATTTGAATTGCGAGGTTTTACTTCAATTTCAGGATTCATTCATTCTGCTAAATGCACTGGAATAAAGTACCAGCGCTTCATTTTACTGCGTCTAATTTGGTGCCTTCAATATCAGCATTTAAGTTGGAACAATAATTATACAATCAAATTCACATACGTTTCTATTACGTATTGGCAAGCTTTGAAATCAGAGCCTACGAGAAATTGGTAAAATCTTTATACCACATTCCCAATTGTATATTAATTTGGAGAAGCCCATATTAACTTTCAATGGAATTCGATTGAAAGCTATGAAATTATATGAAATTATCATGTATCATTATAAATATTATGAAATTTTCTCCAAGGTTAATAAAAATACTCAAATTAATACTTGACGTGTCAGATAGTGAATAACTATAACTGATATGTGAAATGTCAAATTTGAACAATGAAAGCAATTAAAAATAATTCTTTTAGATTAAATGTATTCTTTACTGTTCCGCACATCAAACAATCCTTTTGTCGTATGTACGGTAATTATGCACTAGATATAAAGAAACCGAGAAGAGACGAACCATTTTCTTTCCATACCATTCATGGGAGTAAGGATGATGAGTTACATGATAAGAAAAAAACACACAAACATGCAATACATTTGTAAAAAAGTTTTATAGTAAATATCTAGGATCTTTTAACTTTTATATATTCCTTAGGTAATACACTACATAGACATTCAATGTCCTACCTCACAAGTTTCAGATATCATCATCGCCGTTCTTTAAGAGGCAACAATTAACATCATAACTACCGCAAACATACAAGCAATACAATAGAAAATTGTTTCACACTTAATATCTACGCTCTGTTAACTTTTTATATAACACGTGAGTAATATACTACTGACGTATTCTAATTTTTATCTCACAAGTTCCAAATATCATCACCGCAGTTCTTTAAGAGACAACAATGAAGATCATAACTACCGCTTTCGATGGTTAACTTCACCGAGTTTATTGGCGGGATCTCCATAAGGAAATGAGAATGAGAGTCGGAAGGGGATGGGAGAGAAAGGGGGAGAAGGGGAGGGAAAGTGAGAGGGAGAGAAAGAGAGACAAAACAGAGAAAGGGGAAGTAGAGCGGAGGAGGAGGTGGGCGAAAGTGAAGACCGTTAGACGATCATGATTCAGATATTTCGAGTGTGCTCGTGGAGGACGACTGTGTGTACGGCGACGCGGGGAAAGCGAATTTCTTTCGCTCTTTTTTTTTGTGACCCTTTCTTTTTTTCCACCAATGAGATGCGAGGAGTAAGTCGGAAGCATGATGAAAATGGAAATAGAGGGGTATGTGGAGAGGGAAAATGGACAAATGGTGGGGAGATGGATGTCATAATTGTTTGGGGCGCGGTCTATAATCTTGGCACCCGTCCTCTTCCTCTGCCGAACGACTTATCATATGGATGAAAAGAATACTCAATCCGAGAAACAATGGAAATGGGATCGACTTAATTTACCTGCGGATGATGCCTTCAATTGATAAAATATCTAATATACTTTCACTGAACAAGCATATTCAAGGATAATCATGAATAAAGAGCTCTACGAAGGGGTCGCACATCAGTCACTTAATTTAAGCTAATATCCATACCATTTATACAACAAAAATGAAATTTATTTTGCAAATGTATCATTTAACATAAAGTATTTAAGCATTATCGTTCAACAGAAAACAAAATTAAGAAAAAACCTGAATATCAAATGAAAATTTTAGAGGTCACGACGCTTAATATCAAACGGATTTAGCCGCGAATAATGAACGTCAATAAAAATTTGGAATCGATTTACTATTGCCTTAAGTTTTATTTTGAAAATTTTCCCAGCCAGAATAAATGAATAAATCTCATTATGAAAGCACGCTATTCATAGAACAAGGGGAAACAAAACAATTCTATCTTTAAATTTCGATAAAAAACGCGTTCAATGATTTTACCATTTTTGCTGGCAATGGCTATGCTAGTTAAATTTTTGATAAAGCCAATTTATTTTCCGCAGCGTTCAACGGTATCTCCGACCGGCCTAGCTCATTCATCATAAGGGGAAACTCTATCCCTTGGTAATGGCCGCAGACGAAGAGCCATTATTGAAACCGGTCAGGATTTCCTATAAAAGGGTGAGCTACAAATTAAATTACATTTCCTCCTCCAAAATTCCGCATTCCATCGAGGAAGTTCGCAATTAATAGAAACTTCTATCCTAGTGATTTTACAGGAGCAGAAGCATAACACATACATACGTAGACCTGAAAAAGCTATAAAGAACTGGCGTTAGGAGGAATAATTCTCGGATTTCCCACCAGCTGTAGTTTTGGGTAATTTTTCCCATCGTTTCGAATGCTGAGTCTGCCATCGTGTCCAGGGCTAGAATCTGGAGCCCAATTCTTTTCGCAAACACGGGAAAACGTGCATTACTTTCCAGAAATACGTTCTTACTAGTAATATATTTCATCATGAGGTAACATTTATAATACGAGAAGATTCTTTATAAAAAGAGAAAAGTTCTGAAACCTGAGTTGCTTCATTTGTCATCAAATGTGGATTCAAGATTATTAATTTCATCATAAAGAGGTGAGAAGCAATCGAATACACAACCCTCTGTTCACTAAACCAAAATAATGTTTAACACATTTTCCCTAGCGCTAACATGGCTCTTCAAGTAGAAATTTGGTATGGATTGGTGTATACAGAGCTCACCCCGTCTAATTTAAGTATGACTATATACCATTAATTCACTAGGATTCCTCGAACTTAAAGTAATTTTGTTCTCATGGCCTTCACCAGGATTTGAAACTCGAGCAGTATCTAAGCATATTAACCTCAAGTCCACCCCGCTCACACTCATCAAATACAAACAACTAATGAAAACGGTAAAAAAAACATCTGATTGGCACGCGATACTTTGAGGAAGGAAGTGGAAACGTACATGGAATTCGAAGGGGGTGGGGATATTGTCAAGACAAAACATAGAATTCTATTGAGTCAGAGAGGAGGTGGTTGTGGAGACATGAGAACCTATTAGGAAAACGTTCAAGGTGGAGGAATTACTCGCAAGGGACCCTCGCAACGAAGGCCATGCGGCGGAGAGCACGTGTGAGGCGGCTGAGTTGACCATTCTGCTCTAGTTTTGGGCCCGCGCAGACAAGGGTGGGAGAGAGATAGGGGTGCACTTGGGTGCTGCGGCTAGGAGGTGGGGAAGTCGGAGAAGGTGGTGCAAGGAAAAGGGAGTGGGGGAGGTTCGAAGCAATTCTCTTTCTCTCCCTCTGGTAACTGGGGGAGATATGGGGTGAACCAACGCGGGGGAGGAGGTGGGGGAACCAAAGGAGTGGCGCAAATGGGGTGGGTCAAGATGTCTTGCGGACTGGAGTGACGCCGCCGTTGGGGGGCAGGGGAGGGAGGGGGGAGGTAGTGTGAGAACCACCAATGACTGTATGGGTGTGCCCAAGCCCTCAAGTGTGAGGGAAAGGTCTCTCTCTCTCTCTCCTATGCTGCATGCTCCTCTCCGTATTCCCCTCTCCTCTTTTCCCTTCTCCCTTCGCGTTTTACTCACACACACCTGATAGAGGA
Organism: Ischnura elegans; assembly: GCF_921293095.1. NCBI lineage: Eukaryota > Metazoa > Arthropoda > Insecta > Odonata > Coenagrionidae > Ischnura > Ischnura elegans. The sequence continues at coordinate 104,003,558 of NC_060247.1, forward strand.
GAGGGTTGGGGACCTCTCCCACACCGGCCTGGCTGACTTTAGTATAAAAACCCCTCGGTGGATGCTGGAGAAATCAGTTCGTTCTCGCTAAGCATACAAAGAGCTTCTTAAAAACCAACCTCATCATCATGAAGGTCCTGGTGAGTACCAGCAATCCCAACCCGGACGGCTTTACTACTCTTGGGATAAGCTACGTAAAGTGTGAGAGGACAGAGTACTCTCTGAGGTGGCCAAGAGTACGGAGACTTAGAGGGACTTAGCCGTTCCAGGCGACTTCATACCGCTACTTGTTGGAGAATGGGTACTACAACGTAAATTTCCGCAGTACTCATTACAGAGTGGCTCTACACCCTGATAAATACTCTCGAAATTTACCAACTGGATAGTAATCATTCACTATGTCAGTAGTACTACGAATATTCGCCAAGTTATACCTAGAAGTACTCAGTGCGTTTTTATCACGTCGAGAGTAGTTTCAACCACGACCAGCACCTACTCCAAGGATAATTTTGCGTGCAGGACCAAGCTAGGAAAGCAGAAATTTTCAGTAGTTCATTAGATTCATTGCATCAGTTTTCGCTGGAAAATATCTCACCAAATAGGCTAAATTAATCGGTAAATCGTCACGTAATATCTCTACTTGCCTCTGACCAGTTCTTTGGAAACTATTTCACTGCCTTATTCGTGTCAGCGAATAACGAATTGTTGATTTATGCTCATAATTAAGGAGAAAAGGTTGGCATTCCTGAAGGAGTATTCTAAAAAGTCTGTAAAATTTCGACAATTTTAAATGTTCGTCTAGATCAATTAGCATGCAGTCTCGTCAAACCATTTTTTACGCCAGTTCGTACGCATAAAAAATAATGATTTGAAAAAATCATTTGTTCTACAATTTTATTTGAATTTATTTTCCCATGAATTCTTAGAAATATTCATTCTCGGATTCTTTTTTATCAATATCAACTGCCGGTAGAATTAACTTCGCAAATGATAAATTTTTAAGTTAAAAATACTAATAACTATTATCAAGTTTGAGCCACTCTGTACCCTGCATCATTTTCAAGTCTAAATACAATATAGGAGTTCCAATATCGAAAAGACAATAATTTCAGGGTTCATCGAGACTCTCGATAGGGATAAAATATTTCGTCCAGGGCACTATTTTCAAGCAACAACAAGTACTATCATTTTGAAAAATACAGCCACTGGGTTAGGCACGAGACTTAGCGTAAAATAATCTAGGTGAACCGCAGCTGAAGATCAGGTGCAATTTTTTTTCGATAATCTGGCTTGATCGGGATTCGCGGACCCGACCAACCACTTTCATTTAGACGGAAAGGTAAAAAAAAATCACAGACCGGCGTAATATACCGTTATCCGCGTTTCAGTCATTCCAGCAACGTATTATTCGACGAATAACTTACCGAAAGTTATTTCATTCCGGAAAAAATATAAGTAGAATTCATATAATTAGTTCCTAGTGATTTCTTTTTCTCAGAGTGACCGCTAAACATATAATCAGTACCTTGAGTCAGTCGTAAATACTCACACCGCTTTCAGGTAAGGTCGAAAATATAAGGTTATGTTCCGGATTTTTAGGACTGAGAGGAAGTTTGTAATAAACTTGCAGAAATTTTGTAATTTCCAACGATTATAGCATTGCGTGTGGACGTAAAATATAGGTCATTCAAACACCGATCACGCGACTGAAAAAAGTTTTGGGCAAGCAATCGCCTTGACAAATAAATTCACGTTGATTTCGGTGAGAGTCGAGTTTTTTTTTTTACGCCACTACGCCGGATGTAGTGATCTTTGCAAAATCTAGTGACCCGAATCGATTGCTTAACGCCGCTTCCCATTTAATTTGTCCAATTCTTCGATGGTTCTCACTCTAACCTTGGAGGAAATCTGGGAAATTAAAAAAAAATATAACTAAATTTAAGGGGTTCTCGAAGCGTGTAGCTGGATTTTCTAACTTCTCGCCACCTAGGACTGTCTTCATAAATATTTTATCCACTACGATTAACTTTGAAACCTAGAACATATGTGATCCTGCGCGACAAAATTATTACTGAACTACAACACTTTTCACAGTAAAATTAAGTAAATTTACAGTAAAAAAATTCCAATTTAAAAGCTGAAAGAACTACTGAATCACATCGTAAGCCCCCCATAAGAATTTTCCAAGCTCTTTAGACCTGGAGGAGTAGTGAGTAGCATTATTTCCCTGCAACTAGCATATACGGCTTCGATTCCCATTAAAGTCAAAAGATTTTATTCACATAAGATTCCGTCGTTTGGCTTTAAATGTTTAAAGGAATTAATCATGCGAATTCTAGTAGTCTCAAAAATAATATTACTGACCAGGAATATTATCTATATAAGCCTATAACGTTTAAACCTTGCGCTGTTCACTAAAATTCGCTGATACTAAGGTTTTTCATATTTTTTTCCATTGTAGGCTATTCTCCTCATCGCTCTGGCCGTCTGCGCCCACGCCGAAGAGAAGAAGGATGTCGAAGACAAGAAGCAGGATAAGCGCGGTCTTGCCGGTCTCGGCTACGGATACGGCGCCCACATCGCCGCACCCGCCTATGCCGCTTACGCCGCACCCGCCGCTTACGCTCACGCCCCTGCCGTAGCCACCTACGCCGCCGCCCCCGCTGTGGCTCACTACGCCGCCCCCGCTGTTGCTCACTACGCCGCCCCCGCCGTGGCTAAGGTCGCCGCCCCCGTGGCATACGCCGCCCCTGCCTACTCTTATGCCCCCGCTGTCGCTAAGGCTGTGACCTACGCCGCTGCACCCGCCGTGACCTACGCCGCCCCCGCCGTCGCTAAGGTCGCCGCCCCCGTGGCATACGCCGCCCCTGCCTACTCTTACGCCCCCGCCGTTGCTAAGGTCGCCGCCCCCGCTGTGACCTACGCCGCTGCCCCCGCCGTGACCTACGCCGCCCCTGCCGTCGCTAAGGTCGCCGCCCCCGTGGCATACGCCGCCCCTGCCTACTCTTATGCCCCCGCCGTCGCTAAGGTCGCCGCCCCCGCTGTGACCTACGCCGCCGCCCCCGCCGTCTCCTACGCCGCCCCCGTGGCTAAGGTCGCTGCTGCCCCCGTTGCATACGCCGCCGCCCCCGCCTACGGACTCGGCTACGGATACGGACACGGTCTGGGATACGGACACGGTCTGGCATACGGACAGGGTCTGGCATACGGACAGGGTCTGGGATACGGATACGGACACGGTCTTGCCTACGGACACGGACTCGGCTTCGGAGGCTACGGCGCCAAGTACATCCACTAAATCCTAATCCAAGCGATCGACGCTTAATTCTTCACATCCGAGAGACGCCGCGGCGTATATAAGTCAAAAGGTGGGTAAAATACACAGAGTAGTGTAGGGGAAAAAAACAAGTAGGCCCTGAAATCAACCTCCAAATGATTTGCATTGTAGCAGAGAATGGCGAACTCATAGCAACTGAAATTCTAATGGATTGCATAAATTAGTATCCTGGTTCGATTGTCAAGTCAATTCAAACGATTAAGGACAGTGCTGATGAAACGGAACGAACCCTCAAAAGATTTTACTTACCACATAACGCCATCATCCAAATCAACACTTTTCGACATTTTCATTTTGAATTAATATAACTAATTAAGCAAGAGTTTCAATGCTGCAAAGGAAGGGTAACTAAAAAAATTAATAAAATAAGTAAAAATTAAATTCATGGAATAAGAACAGCAAAGTAGGTATTACATGGCCTATTATTGCAGGATTAAACATGAAAATTTTAAACAATTAAAGAAACAAGAATTGGGGAAAATCAGCTGTAAAATTTCCAAACAAAAAGGTTCGACGAAGATTTGTTAAAGCTGGTCAAGATATATTTTTAAAGTAAAATATTTTACCCAAGAAATCTCACCCATTGAGACAGTTAAGATTCTTGAACTAAAATACTATTCTTGTCTTCTTTCAGGAGATCGCCGCTGAAGCAGAACGAACCCTCAAGAAGTCTCTTTTTTATCACAACAACGATAAAAAACGCGATCGTCCAAATATGTTACCAAGTGACCAAATTTTCCTGTACAACAAGAATGTTATTTATTTATAAGAAAAACTCTTCTGCCATTAAAAATCATTTCCACAACAAATTTTATCATTTTCATTCTGCCTCAATGTCACACTGTACGTTATAATTTCAATGCAATGGAAATCAAAAGACGGGAAGATTTTGTCGTAGAAAAAACATCGCATGACTGTGGATTTCGAAAGAATAGTACTCAGATTTTCTGAGGTAGACCAAATCAAAAGCCAACTTAACAGTAGCAGGAAAGATAAAACTTTATAATGAAAAATTAATGAGAGAATATTAAGGAGTGATATTAACATAAGAGTTTATAACAGTTCAAGTGATAGCAGAAATAAGCCATAGCTCTCCGAGAGTTACAATACTAAACGAGGATGCCCCAAATAATTGCTGAATTCATTCTAAACTTCTTCGAGAAAAACGATTTTCCAACGAAATTCAATCCTTAAGTGCCACAAAGCCAAAAAGAAAGCTTATTTAGCCTTCTTATAATCTTTGTAGTATTATGGGCAAATGTTTAACAGGTATTCTTCGAATCTATTTTGATGTAGGAATTTGGATGTTATACCTAGAATCATTCCCTGTGGATGGAATTTAACTATGAAGTGATAAGTGCCCCCTAAAATAATTGTCAACATACAATGCACACAAGATAAATACTACCTAGACAATACCTTTGTAACATTTCTCACTCTAGTTTTAAAGGTTAAAAATTACTCTCATGTTAAATGCATAGTTATTTCAATTACTCAGCACTAAGGAGTAACGAACATACAATTTTCATTTTACACCACAGCGTATCAACAAAGTCAGCATGATTTGGCCGTGAAAATTTGTGTGTACAGTGGTAAGCATAGTTATTCAGTATTATCCAACTTGGATAAAATTTGTGCTACTAAGTGCTCGTTAAGATTTTAAAATCTATCCTGAAGTTGCAACAAGAGGGAGTGGCGGAGAAAGTGAAAGATTGCTCGGCGGATAAAGACATCACATGGGGAACACTCGGAGACAACCAACCACCAAGATTTCTTAGAACCAGCATTCGAGTTTCATAATACGCACAGTCTCGCAGCCTAGGCTCACATTGCAATACATTAACTCAAAGGAGACGAATAGAGAATTCGAAATGTGATCGCATTCCTCAAGAATTCCTTATTGATCTTCATAGAAATTAATGTGAGATAGGTGAAGCACTAAGACGAGGTATCTGGGATTTTAAGTATCGTTTACAACTTTTTTTACCATGTTATACCAACACTTGTCTTTCAAACACTCAACTCATTTTTAGAGTTGCTTAGGTCCTAGTATACATTAAGCCCCACCAATAATTTCCCTCCATCTCTTTCTGTCCGTTGCTCCCGGTACTGAAGCTCCAAACTTCTCCAAATCAGATTTTAGTCGGTCCCACCATCTCTTCCTAGGTCATTCCCTCGGTCTTCGTCCATCTGGGTTTTCTTTTAGAACCTTCGTCATCTTACTTCCGTTCTCTTCTCCAAGCACATGGCCAAACCATTCTTCTTCCCTTGATTTCGCCAATAATATCGCCACTCCTGTTGAGTTCTCTGATCTCCTTACTGAAATTTCTTCTCCACCTACCATATTCATAAGTTAGTGGGTTTATATATCTTACGTAAAACCTTATTTTTGAAGACTACCAATATTTCCTCCTCTTTCTGGTTTCATAGCCATTGGCCAGTCAGAGGTAAGGTATCCAAGAGTGAGCTACTTCTTAATTTAAATCTCGGGAAACGAATGCTATATTCAAAATTCAATGCTAATCTAAATTATGCATATTGGATGACACCTTATTTTACACCACTGGAAAACTTCTATCATAGAAAAAATCTCATATTACATCTTTACATCATGCGAGCAAGAATAAATACAATAACTCAAGTATTCTCAAGTAAACTCAAGTACACTCAAAAACTTTAAGTAAACTCAAGTACAAAACTTATATCTTTACTTTCTTATCTTATTGAATTCCTTAAAAGCATCTTAAACCTCAAATTTTCAAATATTATGGAAGACGAAAAAAATGCGTTGCGTCTAATACTCCTAAATGAAAACATCAGTTCATTCCACAATGCGCATGTAATATACCGCTTTCTATCTAAGAACACTCAATCACAACTCCTAGTTCTTCCTAAATTATTCGGGCAGAATAACCATCTTGGAATGGCATAAACATATCGTATTCAATTTTTCAGCAATAACAATTATCGGAACGCAGAAGTGAGGAAGAATTGGTGGTGAAATATAGATAATGGGGAATATCCGCTGGAGTGGTCTAAATTCCAATTTCTCCGCATAAATGAATTCGAAATTCTTCCTCCAAATATCGTTCCGCAACCGTCATGCAGGTTATCCAATTTTTTATGAGGGATTTGACGACTTTCGATAGGAACATTAGCCGAATGATTCCAATATTACGAAAATAAATAATTTATCTTCATGCTAAATAAGCAGTAATTTTTAAAAGCTGATTTTTAGCTGGCTTGAGTTATGAATTATGTGGAATGAGAAATACTACAATAAAAAACCACCTACTGTCTGGAATAATTCATACATTACGTCTATTCTGTACTAAGAAACGATACAACACCTAGGCCGTCTTTCGTATAAATTAGCACCTCATTTATTTTTTAAAAAATCAAAAATTTCTTATCATACCACGATTTTAAAAAAAATCATAAAAATATTTACTTAGGTGAATCATAGCGAAATTAGGTGAAGCGTGCTTCGGAAAAGGCAATGAGCCTTGCATTTGCACTGGTCATTTCACACCGACTTAACCGACTTTTTAAATATCATACGTCAATAAGGGCATACCTTAGCAATAGTCCGTTACAACTCTGGGACAAGGAGCAGTTCAAGGAAGCACGAAGCTGCAACAATGAACTGACATACTTCATATCTCATAAGATCATACAGTTATAGATATAAAATCAGTTTCACTCATTGGAGAGGCTCTGCCTCCCAAGAATCCCCCGGAAAATACCTGCAGCCTTTTATTGCCACTCTTCCAGTTCTTACAATTTTTGTCTTCTGTTTGCAACTTAAGGATCATTTATATTTTCATATGGTTAGATTATAAATACGCAATAGTTCCACTCACACCGAGTAAACGAGCGTATATTATATGGATTAAAATGTTAAAATATTTTTCATAAAAAAGTTTCCCTGAGGAAATAAAAATAATAAATAAGTTTTCAATGAGCCTGGAAGTATTTTCCAATTGAAATGAAAATGAAGTTTACCGCCTGAGAGTTGAACCAATTGGACTAAGCCACAGGCTCACTCACGTCAAAACCAATTATAAAATTCAAGATTTTGGTTGGGAACTCTTTGACCACCCACTGTACAGTCCTTACCTTGCACCTAGCTACACTCTTCTTGTACTTGAAACAGTGGCTCGGTGGACAACATTTCGAAACCGAAGAGTAAATCATCGGCGTTGTCAATTGGTTCAACTCTCAGGCAACGAGCTTCTATGCAGAGTGGTTAAAGAAGCTGGAGCATCGGTACGAAAAATGCTTAGAAGTGAACGGCGATTACATAGAGAAGTGAAGTAGGTTTGTAGCCAACTAAAAGTGCCAATGAAATATGTTTCATAAGTATATATTTTTTCCTGTGACCAAACGGCCCACACTTTATGAATATGCCTCGTATTAATAATAATAATATTTATTGCTCTAAGACAATTGTCCATTAAGAACATACAATGGCTACAGCATACAAAAGGGCTAATAAAATAAAATTTTACAAAATATATCAAATATTTCCAAATGGAACACAGGACAACTAACACATTATAACAAAAAAATGAAATATTGGATAAAATCAACTGATTTGGGCGTTACTTGGTGGAAAAATGAAATATTCAAGGTGAAACAAAACTCAGTACTATTCCACAACATTTTATTTAACAGTCTACTAGTTTCAACGTTTATACCGTCATTATCAAGATTAAAGTTAGTCTAAGTCTAAATCTCCTTTCTCTAAAGTTAGACTAAGGTTAGTCTTGATAATGACGGTATAAACGTCGAAACTAGTAGACTGTTAAAATAAAAGGTTGTGGAATAGTACTGAGTTTTTTTTCACCATGAAATGTTGAAGTTAATCAATCATAGCAAGAAAACCTAAGTATACATGTACAACGAAAAACGTTGGGCGCATGTTCCACTACAACACTCGATGGATACTTAATATAAGAACAACGAAACTACGAAATACAATTAACTACAGTTATTCACATTTTAATTAATGTAACGTAAAAATTGAATGCTACAGTGGAACATGCCCCCAACGTTAATCATTGTATGTGATGCTAATAAGTTAGAGAATAGCTCTTAGAAAATTCACTTTCCTTCTGTTTCCTTAAAAATACGTTTTTTTAAAGAATACTGAGGTTAAAGCGATTTAAAATTTTTCTACGCGGAATTGTTCATGTGTAAACCAGCCATTGCAAATTCCCTACCTTATATTTCTCCTCTTCGTTTTAGCTTCATTCTTCTTCTTCTCCGCTTTTCCTATTTCACTTCTTACTTTGTTAGTAAATATAGCCTTTGATACGAACAAATTATTGTTCATATGCAAACGAGTCGTGAAAACTTTGACTATTCAATAATTACTTTGTAAGTTTCCTACCTCATCTTTCTGTTAAATCTCCTCTCTCATCTTTTCTACGTCTTCTATTTCACTTCAGCTTCAAAGCGGATCTCTTAGCATGCCATACTTCAACTCGTGAATACTTACATTATAAATAATAATTTAAAACTTAAAATTTAATAACTTAAAATAATTACAAGCCCTTGTTCATTTGCGATGACAGTATAATTAGCAATCTACGCTCTCCATAGATGGAGGTTCCTGAAAATTAGTCGAGAAACAATCCCGTACATATACAATTGCCATCTGTGGTTTTCCATTGTTTTTCTATCCGGCAGACTGGAGTGGAAGATGAGAACTGAATCCATCGTAAGCTACTTATAAAGAGTGAAACACCTTTACTGGGTGCAAGAGCGCCAGAATTATTAATTCAATTATAAAATACATAAAAAATTATTCTCATTTTCAATATACGTGGATAAACAGCTAGATAACGCAATTTAACTGCTAGGCGCAATTTAGTGAGATAATTTTCAAATTTAGATTCGACATTCCTCATTAAGTTTTAGAAATCAAGAGCCAAATTACAATAGGAAATTACAAAATAAAGAACATAAATAATAGTTTATTCTTTCCACTTTCGGTTAGAAAAAATCTGAAAACCATTGCGAAGAACAAGGTAGAAATACCTTAATCTCTCGTAAGATTCGTTCACCACATTTCCGTTGCAATTGGACCTCTAATTATCATACGGTCTCCATAATTCGAAGTTTTCATTATTGTCACCTAAGATTATCGCTCTTCTGAAAACTTAAAAAGATAAAACCTAGTTAACACCCAAGGTAATATTGTGCAGCATCAACAAAAATATACATACTTAACGAGGCCCTTTATATATTGACGATATGAACCTAAAATTGTGTAGCACGACATTTTAAGTACAAGATGTAGTCACCCCTAAGTTTTCAAAATTTTTATTGATACATCTTATAACACGTACCAAGATAGCTATTATTGGAAAGCTAAATTAGGTCCACATCATGTCTATGGAATAGAATAAACTACGTTATCATATCACTCACTCGATGGTTTCATATATGTCTCTTCGGTACTATGAAGAAATGCGGAAATAAAGACATAACCGGTCATTCAGATATACATGTATGTATAAACAACTCATCTGTTCAAATCCACCAACAACTTAACATGATGCCACGACAAAATCATTTCAGCATGTCAGATATGTTACCACAAAGCAACTAAACGGTAACAATGAGCAAAGAAAAAAATTACAGGAGACGAAATCATAAAATAAATGCCCTGCGACGAGGACGAAGTGATACTATGCAGCTATAATCTATCACCGTTAAGGAATCACATGCAAAAAGAATTCAAACACGCTTAAAGTATTTTATTCGCTTAAACAAAACAATTAACATACAAAGTCACTGTACAATATTACGGCTGTTAAACATTAAAATCTTATTAACAGCAAAATGAACGACCTTACCCATGGCCATTCACGAGATAATTTATCAAATGAGTCACTTGAAGATAAAGCAGAAATTACACACGCATTAATACGTACAAAATAGCAGCGGCTAAGAAATGAGTAAAAAGTAAGAGTAAATCTGCAATGAGGAAATGTTGCATTGAGAATTGGCAAAAACATGCGTCATCACAAATAGCTTCAAGAAAATCACATTGTTTTACCCCCGTCCGGAGGACAGGCTTCTCACTGCACTTGAAATTCTTCATAGCTGGGAAAAGATTTCGGGATGAAAATAAATGATAGCGATGGAAACAAAATTTAAGAGCAACACCCACGAATAATTAATTACGATAGTTTAGCATGTACTCCTTAAAGTATTACGATTCCCACACTTCTATTCACTGATTATATCTCTCACTTTTGTGGATGACCTGCTGCTGGAGATTTGAAGATAAAACTCCTGGGGGTTCGTGTTTTTTTTGCCGAGGTCAACAACTTTACCCGTTAAAACCGAACGTCACCCAACAGATGGAATGCTAAATTTAATTCCGGGCAAGGACCCATAATTAGGAATCTAATGCGAAAATAATTTTTTTAAGGAAAAATCAAATCCCCGTAGACTCAAAACTTTTCATATAGCACCGAATATCATGCATGCTTCCATATTGCCTTAAAATTCCGGCTCTCAAATCAGGAATTCAATCAACCAATCAACATGAAATTATGACACAATATTCCCTAGCACAAGGAAACAAATATGACAGCTAGTACTAATAGCCTCGGTGGTGGTGGTAACTGGGCCTCACTATGGTGTGAGTGGGGTATTTGGGGACTTCCAACTTCACTGTAGTGATGGGAGCGGAGAGAGCAGGTGCAATGTGAGCCCTGATCGGCTCCGCTATGTGCACCGAGGCGGGGATTTTGGTCGCCACGATTGCGGTGGGGTACGGCAGTCCGAATGGAACGGGCACCACGGACGTGATGGGCGCCGCGATGATCGGCTTCACCGGCACCGATGGTACGTGCGCCGCCAGGGGCGCTGCGAGCGACAGCGTGGGCGCGTGAATCGGCGCGGACAGGAGGTGCGTGACGTGGATGGCGGGCGCGTGGCCAATGGTGCGGGTCGTGGGGGCCAGAGACACCTGCGGCGCCAACGACGCCACGCGGGCCAGGGAAGCGCCGTAGCCGGAGCCGTGGCCGAAGCCTAGGTCGAAGCCGCCGAAGTGTCCCTCGTTTCCGAACCCGAATCCGTATGGGAATTGTCCGAACGGATAACCAGTGTTATGGCCGAAGATCTCCCTCTTGTGCTGCTTTTCGTTCGATTCCTCTTCAGCGGCGAAGATGCCAATCGCCAAGGCCGAGAGAATCAACACCTGTAAGAACCACATGGCATTTTAGTCATATTTATTAAGCTCAAACATGGAAATATAATGAGAAAATAGTAAAAGAAATTGTATCCACAGCACATAACTATAAGCTCAAGCATGGAAGTATAATGAGAAAATAGTGAAAAAAATGTATCCACAAAATTCACTGCCTTTTAAAAGGATTACGGATGGCCGCCTTGGAAACTTCAACGCCCGCATTGGAAACTCAATGCCCAAATTTAAACCGAAGTAAGAGTTTTTGGGATTTTTGCGCTCGCATTCTTGCGCAAGGAGAATACAATTTTCTCTGATTTCCCGATATTTCGTTTTCAAATTCAACATTCTTCAGGCTTCCTCACTAAATTCTACGTCTGGATTTGTACACTCGCATCCCTGTGTAAAGAAAATAATGTTTTCTTTGCTTTCCCGATATTTCATTTTCAAATTCCTCAAGTTTCCACGCCAAATACTACATCAACCAAAATTTATTAAGTCACAGCACATAATCACATTCAATTTGAAACAAAAACATACCTACGCAATAATTACTAATTCAAAGGCTGATGGTATTAAGCGAGGACAGAGTTTTCCTTGGTTTAGTCCTTAGACATAAGGGAAGCAAGGTCATTTACTCAAGTCATCTACGATTGTTACTTTATAACACACACAATGATTTAATGGAGGATTTTTGAAAACTTCTGATATGAACAAAAAAAACTTTAATCAAAATTCCAAATATCTTATAATCACGGTAAATATATCGCAAAGTAACCTAATTTTCATGAATTGTGTAAGTTGTGGTGCGTACATTGGCAAACTAAAAATAAGATTCCATAGAAATATCGCACGTACATACCCATTTAAACATAAAATGTGATAATAGTCCATATTTGAAAAAATAAATAGATTGAAAAAATTATGCTAAAGCGGGCACTTTCAAAATATACAATATCAAAAGAGAAAACAATTTCAAAAAGAACCGTAGGTACCATTAGATAACAATAACTGAAAGAAATTTCAAATAGTACATTCCCTGGCTACGGGTTAAGATTTAAGATGAACAGTTAGTGCAATCTTTAGCATTCATAAGTAGGGTTTAGCGCAGAAATCCCTTCAAATGGAAAGTGAATTTCGCGAAACTTTTCTCCTAGTAAATGAAATTCAAAATGAGTATTATGGCTAAACAAAATATTTAATTTTTGTAGTGAAGTCAGAAAAAAACTATTTACTTACATAAAATTTCATGATTAAAGATGACTCGTCGCGTTCGATGGAGGACCTGACTGGAATATTGGTGACCAGATGCTCTGCTTTGCAGTCTCCTGAACGAATAAGGCAATGTCCTATGGATCACTGTCATCTTATATACGAGAGGAGAAAACGAAATCGACCAAAGGAAAAAGCTGTCACTTCCGCCAACAGCCACCCCCAACCACGCGCCCAGCATCCGTCTTCCCGGCGCATCATCTTACCATGTGCTCTGTGCTCACACCAACACTATTACGCAATGATTGTGACGAATTACGATGATGAACTGAATTAGAATGTTTCCGTAGAATTCGAGAACGTCTATAATTTAAGGGTTCATCCTGCTTTTATACAATATTTCGCCAGTAACCTCATAGCTTCGTCAGGATGTTTAAATTCATGTTCCCATGTCTCCCTTCTCACTCCGTAAGAGTAGGTTCCCGATGTTCCTAAAATGCAAATTTGTAAATACATTTGACGTTATCCTCCAACGTGCGCCTAACCAACCCGTCCCTTTATTTTTGCTGATCTTTATCTTACTTCCATAGTATGGTCCATCAGTCTTGGGAGATGGTTTATTCCCTTCGGAATAAATTTCGATTTATTGAATTTGAAGGTTTGAAAAGGGCCGTTTCGAGAGCTATTACAGACATATTTTTTATTGTTCTTATAGCCATTTGCCACTTTTTTTAATGCGCCACATATCTGGATTGTATTAGGATAACAACAACTGTAAAAATATTTTAATAGTCCGCCCTAAAATCTAAGTGGAATTGAATTGTAAACCTCTAGAAGGGAGTCTTCCAAAATTGAAACACTACAATCTATGAAATAATAAAAATTTCCAAGCATATTAGCATGTTCACCAAGTATTTCAAAATTGTGTCTGGCAAATCTCCTGATCGTTTTCAAAAACACAGCTCTATTTCCAATTCTCAATTAATGTTGAAGAGTACATTGGTTCGTGGTTTCTCTTTGTTATTAAAATCAATGGTTAAATCGTATTTTTAAGCACTAACCACATTAGACAGTCGCTAAAATTGCAATTATTTTCTAGCACATAAAATGGAAGCAACCTGTAGAGTAGGTACTTTAATTTTATTAGCTTTATCAAGGGTTTCCTCCGCGTAGATATGTAGTAGTTTTAAACAGTATTATTAAGGATTCACTTTCCTCGAGATATTTCCCTACAGACGAGCAACAATTAGACATCGGGATACTAATTACCAAGTCACCCATTTGCTAATAAAAAACGGCCCATTACGTTATTTCACCAGAAATTCACGGGATTTTTCATTAGATTTCGAAGGGTTATGTTTTTGATTAATCGAAGTCATTCATCAATATTTATGCACAAGATAGCATTTCAATTTTTCATGAGTAGTCGTGGAATAATAAAAATACAATCTCAATTATATAAATTAAGTTCTCCTAAATTCATTCCTATATCTTTTAAAAAATTCTCTCTCGGAATATTTATTTCAAAATGAACGCATCCCCGCATTGTCTTCGCATGCAATATATTGGTGCAATTTGCAAATCAACCATGGGTATCGGTTGCACATTGTAGCATTAAAACTTAGACATTTTACTCCCAAGATAAAATACAAAGTCAATTGATGCGAAAATTAATCGCCATAGACAGAGTTATCCGATTCGTAACAGAAATCTACAAGAGCAGAACTTAGCGCGGCGTTAATAGAGGTGACATTTTAAGGAGCAACAACCATACTAGAAACTGTCTACCACCTTGGAAGCGAGAGAAATTATCGTTTTAACTGCGACGAGTGTTACATTTCCCTTTAGACAACACTTTTTCACAGAGCAGCAAATACATTTTACATCATAGAGTGCCAGCTATTCATTCTCAGTTCAGGTGACAAAAAAATCATGTTTAAAACCAACTCTGATGAAAACGCCTCAAGGGGTTAATATTAGGAAATTTAATTTCAAAAATATATAACGCATGGGCAGTCAACCGTAACGAAACCAGAATCACTACACGACGTATACGCAACTCATTATGTGTACGTGTGAATCACGTTCTCGAGATTCAGGTACGATATTTATTTTCCCTCGGGTCGCGAGCCACCGAGCGGGGCAAGTCATGTCATACGATCCCCAAGCGAGATTGGCGCATTCCCACGATCTCTTCCGGGTCCGATCAGCTGAGCAAGATGCTTTTAACACTTCGTGACAATCTAATGCCCGCATTTACAGTAGCAGAGGACTCCTCGGTGATCGAGAGGGATTTTCTTGATCAAACGTTCAGCATCTTATAATATTTCCAAACATTTCTAGGAGTTTTCCGAGCATTTTCCAAACATTGTAGGAGTCCGGAAAGAAGGCAAAACTTTTTTTCGGGTTTCCGCAAGGTACCACTGGAACAGTCCGAGGTACACTGGCTTGAAAAGAAACCCTTGAAATGCTTTTCTATCAGAATGCGTCACTAATAGTGACGTGGAAAGATCCTTAGCTAAAGCCTGAATCACAAGAACATTTTTTTCTGCCTCTCAGAATGATAGCTCAAGCGATAGTTTTTCAGGGACCAATGAAATGATCGCTCGACCTATCATCATCTGAATCACACGGTCACTTCCACCGTCCCTTTTTCCGTCATTTTACATATTTACAAATTCCGTTTCATTAAAAGCCAAGCGTGGCGTTGCGATCGCTGTTAGCGGCCCTACGATCTGAGTGGCTGCGATGGTGTCAGCTTTGGAAAAAGGACGTGCCGAGAGACGAAAAAGGGTATGGCATTTCCATCCCTCTAGCTATCGCGGAAAATTATTACGTAAAACTGTTATTTTCCGCCATCGTTGGAGCAATCGTTGGAACTCTCCCTCGAAGGGGATGAAAAAAATGAACGCGTGATTCAGACTTTTGCACGAAGGTGTGAATGGTGAGGAGGAGGAGGGGCGCCTCAAGATCAAGTCCCGCCTACATAAAAAAATTTTGAGGGTAACTTAATATTCTACTTGAGTGTGCTGAGGAGAGTACCCAAATAAAACACCTCGTCCATCGGACGGTAAGTAAGTGCACTAGTTCCTTGACATGTTTCCCCAATGGCTGGCTAACATAATCGGCGGGATTAACTCCTGCTCTACTACTAACCTACTAAGGACTTCTATTTCATTTCGGCCAATTTTACCTAACTTCTGGTTAAAGTAAGTTCGTTCCAGAAACTCTAGAAACATGTGATGAATAGTAATCAAGATTTCTGAGATGGTAACATTTCTAGGGATTTTAACAATAATATCATTAACAAAAATTCCAAAACTATGGAGCAGCGAAAACTTCTGCACAGTTTCAAGTTCACTAAAAACACGACTTTCTTCGCTAAATAACAGGCTATTGCAAACTTCAATTATTTCATTTGCATTGATAACAAATTGTTTCTGGCAAATGAAATACACTTTTAAATCATAGACATTTTACAAAAATTTTAAGACGCCAAAATCCTTGCAAACGAATTTTTATGAATATCATAAAATATGTTTACACATTCTTAGGTTTTAAGGATGAGGAAGTCATTCTTGAAACGTTTATGTAACCTTTAGAAAATCGTTGCGACGCCGAAGAATGTCATTCTCTTATTTTTGCAATGGCAGAAAATAGCATATGATACCCCATCTCAAGTAAAATGACTCTATCGCTCTGGCATCATTATTTCCCACACACCATCTTTCAGCACTGGTGTTATCCACATTTTCGCTGCCGGAACTGACCAAACTGAGGCATGCTTTCTGTGAAATCGAAGATGCATGCACTAGCTTCCTAGAGTTTTGCGGTAAAAACTCTCTCTTCCTGCTCACCGTAAGTCCAAGCCATCTTTATCACCGGAGCGAATATAATGCGTACTATAAAGAAAATTCTGATGTTCTTCCAATGATTCTACGAAATAAAATGAAGAATATCCTAGTTTTACGCCCACTCTGCGACTTCTCGACGAATATGGGATTAAAACCATATCTTCAGTAGATAGATAATCAAATAAAAATATCTGCGGTAGACAATTTTTCTATTACAAGTTAAGAAGCCATACAAAAGAAGAAGTTCCTGAGTCTTCAGTTCTAGGGTCCCTCCCTTTCTCGATATATAGGATTTGCAGAGGTTCTTCGTCCCACTAAACCAGTGAAAGCAGATACAGCCACCGACACAATTCATGAATTTTTATTCCGTTTCCCACATTTCCATTAAGAAAATATATATACAGCGCAATTCGAAGGGGTTCCGACTAAAAACGAAAGAACGTAATTTTTATGAAAATTCCAACAGTACATACTCGGCTGACTATTTTTCAATGAGATTCAGGATTTTAAATTTGTTCTTGTGTTGAAGCTTGACAATCATAAGTAAGTTTTGATTACGATTAGAATACAGCTGTGGCAAAAAATTAAAATGCAATACAGTATACCTTTACACGTAAATATAATAGGCAGGCACATCACTTCTTATTATTAGTATTATAGGAGCTATAATCAAATAGCGGTAATTTAAGTCACAAAGCATTACTTTTATGAAAATGGCGCTATGATTGGCTTACGAAACTTAATACGTAGTTAGTTTAAAAGTTGAATTTTCTCTACCAACTTAAGTATCCCCAAAATTCGGGCAAAATTTTATCCCTAATTTTTTCGCATATTTAAGTAAATGGAATGCTATGTATTCATTTTATATGGATGGAAATGAATGGATATTTCCCTACCTTAAGCAGTCCAGTCAATAAATGTTGCTCCCTTTACACAATTCATCCCCCCCTTCAGCACGGAATTCAACCTATCTTCCCCTCTTAGAATCCCTGCCCAAACCACTTACTCTGTCTCCTTCTTATCTCTTCCAGAAACTTCTCCTTTCTAAGAAACAAGTCGATCACACTCTCGCACCCTCCCGGTTATCTTTCATTGCCACATCCCGAACGCCTGAAGGTTTTTCACATCCTCCTGCCGTAGAATACAGCTTTCTTCTAGCGCTTCACAACGCTAAGCGCCACAGTAAGCCATGTACGATTTTTTTTATAACGGAAAGCGACCGTCAATAATTCATGGCACTCACTCACTTAGCACTTCAACTTGAATATTAGTCTACATAGGTGAGTACAGAACCCACAGAGCCTTTCGGCCAGCATCCACATGGGTATTATTTCAGTACGTAAACGGCTTTTTCGTAACCAACAGCTCATAACCGACATTTCGTAAACGGATAGTTCTTAACCACGACATTTTTGCAACTGCAAATGAAACAAATATTTAATCTCCATTCCGATCGAATCGCATACTCTCCGGTAAACTATGTGCATCCAATAAATTTATTCTCCAATGCAGCCGGGATTTTTTATCAGACAGAATACGAAACATGGTTATACTTTTTATCTGTGCTTTCATGATCCACGATGAATAAAATCACGGGGGTATTCCACATTTGTGGAAGTGATATTAAACTAAATCCCAACAGTATAGCACCAATCAGCCTCGCGGTACGGCTTAAAATGTTTTAATAGCCACTAAATCTATTTCCCAGCACAGACAAGCAATCCTTGAAATCTGAAAGCTTTTAATCCCCGCGAGAGAAACATTGACCTCAGAGATAGGAACTAGTTTCCAATAGAGAAGGGAAAGGTATTACAAAATTTCCGTTCCTGCGGCACGTACAAGACTTTAAAGGCAGAATGAATTACATATTTTACCGGAGGAAACTATTGGCCTACTACGCCCATTTCTCCATCACCCGTGAGGGGGATCTGTATATTTCCCCGATAGGCAATAGGTTATGGAAAGTTTACGAAAAAAAAAACGTTCGCGATTATCAGAGGGCCAAAGTCCTCGAAGAAAGAGTCCATCAACGCGCCTCGCCTCGAAAGAAAGCCATTATAATCGCCGTCAACGGAACGAACCAAACTCTCGCGAGATGTATCGACCAAATTCTCAAAGCGGAACTGGGTCATCGCAACAGGGCGGTCGTGCTCTTAACATGTGGTCTCCGGGTCGATGTCGGGATCCGCTGAGACCAACGGAGGTGTTGCACAACAAACGGAAAGGCGTCGAAATAAGAGTTCCTTAGAACGGCTTAATTGGCGTAGACTTAAGCATGGTTCACAAAATATTTTTTGCCGTGCAATGACTTGGCGATGGAGATGAGAATTTGAGAAAAAAAGTGGAAGAACCCCGCCGTGAGAAAAGTTTAATCAATTTGAGAAAAGTTGACGATTCGCAGAGGAAAAAATTGTCGGCCTTCTCGATTATCTACCACTGCTTATATTAGGTACCACAAAAGTAATCAAGCCTATGAATTGAAAGAAAAATTTTCCTTCCCTACATCATTGTGCCCAGAAGTAAAACATCAAGAAATGAAAACAAAAACAGTACAGTAAGAATTGAAGCAAAGCAAGGAATTGGCCAAACTTTACATTGGTTGTTGCAATCACTTAGCTCGAAAACAAAACACAAGAGTGAAAATGTTATAAGTATTGTTATCATTTTTCGATCAATTGAATGGACACCAGAAAATACAATTTAACTACAGATAATTCACAACGCTGCCAACATTAAAGGAATTCATTCATCACAAAATACTACCAAAAACGAAAAACAAATTATAATAACATGTTAATATAGCATACAAATATAGCAGACATATATATTCAGTAGAGAGAATAAGTTGCACTTCTTGGATATTCTTCACACCATAACGAAACATAGAAGTGAAATTCACGGTTTATTTTAATCTTTTTTTTTTAATTTTAATTTTTCGTTCAATTCGGCGGGAAAGAATAACGTCTTTTAAGTAAGTTAAAATAGGAGTTAAAGGAAAAAGCTTTGCTTTTTCCACATGTTGATTCATTTTGTTAGACCATAGTTTTGTTACCGCGTAAAATTTCCAAGGTGAGGAGCACAGGTAAATTCAGAATGCTACTCGGTAACGAAACTATGTTCGGACAAAATAAATAACTACTCGGAAAAAGCAAGCTTTTTATTCCTTAAACTCCTACGATAAAGGATGTCCACCAAGTTATGCCCGCTACTATTAATCAGTTAAAATAATTATCCTAAAGTGAAAAAACAACACTAGGGGAGGTTAGCCCAAAAGCGAAACACTATAACAAATGAGAAGTCCCTAAGAAAGTGGAGCAACACATAATATTTCGTAAACTCCATTTATGCTCTCTCGAGAGATATTAATCAACTTCTGAAGAGACAATAGATCGTTCTTCCAGTAACCACTTCAGTTCTGAACGAAATACGGGAGAAAAACTTAAAAAGAGGTTCCGTTTCGTTCATTCTTTCGTACAAGTCTCCGGGTAAAAAGATTTAAGTTCACTGATTCATACACATAATGTTGGCGATGGGATATTTTGTAAACCCCATTCAAGTTCCCTTTAGAGATAAGAAACCAGCGATAGGTGCAGAGTGGTATAGTTACGCAGTAAATACTGTAGTGAGAGTCCGTGTGCTACGCGGGTTGCATACACAATATTTTGTCGTAAATTTCGTACAAATCGTACCTTTTATTAAATCAGCTATATATTTTGTGTATAACCTTTGTGTAGATAAAAACATCCTCTATGGGTGGTATAAAAGGTAAGATTTCCTTTTAAATTCGTACATATACAAATTCTGTATGACACATACAGACAAAAAGAGTGTATCCTATACGTAAAGTTGAGTTGACGTGATAGATAATAACTGAGGTTATTTTCTTATCCAAAATTTGGTCAAAAACAAGTCGCATATCTAAGACAACGAAATGGCTGTTCCCCAGTGTAATAATTTCGGTACTGAACGCAACACGGGAGTACAACTTAAAGAGGTTCAGTTTCGTCCATTCGTTCGTTCAAGTCTCCAGGTAAAAGGACTCGAGTTCACTGATTCATGCTCATTTCTTTCTCCACCCATTCAAGGCGAGTGGGATGAGAACCAATGTCTCAGGTGGCGGATCGCAGAGTTGATGCGGACGCCGGGCGTGGCGCACGGCGTCCCGGCCGGGAGTGGGCGGAACGAGTCCCCCGGGTTCACCGCTCTTATGAGCTACCAGGTGGAAGCAAGGAGGAGGAGGAGGAAGGGGGATGAATATGCAAGAGACTGGGGCGAACGGCTAAAACGACTCTGGTGCAACAGGCGTAATGTGCGGATCGCCCGAGAATTTATTACGCGAGAGAGAAAAAGGTCTCCCCCTGGCGGTCGGTACTTCTGCAACAAAAAAAAAGAGAAAGAGATGAAAGCCTTAAGGTTCGCTCTAAATTTGCTATTTCACGGCACGTCCTCTATCCACTACGTCCACGATCTATCACGGGATTTGAATACCTCACAGGTGTTCGAAATCCTTGACTTAGTCTCTAAAACTGTCTTTCGCTCGACGCTCAATTTTCTGCCTCCATTCTTTACGTTCCCAGTTGAAGTTGGTCCATTCACATCCTCTACCGGCCACAGTGCTAATATTTACCTCAAAACTCTTTTCTGCTCATAATTAAACCGACAAAATATCCTTGGTCCACCTTCTCAACGCGAAATTATTATTAATAACCTAGTCTCACCGATTTTTAGGAACACTTCATCTTGAAGCCCTATTATCGCCTCCTACCCTCTAATAGATATAGAGGATAGATTATTCCATTCTTCGTATTTTATCATTCCAATATATCTCATTTACCGCGGCACCACTCCTCCATTAACAAATCTGATACAAGCGACAGTTAATTTTTGTATATTACCACTAGTATTCAACATTAAAAGCCTTTGCCCCCATCGAACATTATTTTACATCCTTTCAAATGTCTCTAGCGCTTAGGCTTATTTCCTCACCATTCATTTATGAATCAACCTTTTAGGGCCAACAACGAGGCAAGATCGAATCATAGCGTGGAAAATTCTGAAAGTAGCGACGATCTTCAAGTGAGATGAATTTTGAGCTAATGTGCATAATCCCACTGCGCATTAAAGCTGTGTTAATCGGGTAAATTAATGCTAAAAACCGCTTAAAAATTTTACTTTGATAAAAAATAACGTATTTCTCCGAGATTACATGTAATACCTTGTAAGTTCCATTACAATAATACAAATAAATCCTGAGAGCTACCACAACATACCACCATTGGCCTGCTCATCATACGTCTAAAAAAACAAATGGTAAATATAATCCTTCAAAAAAAATTTCTTCCGGTGATATGAGTACATACCATAGTTTGAGTTGGTAGTCATTGTACTAACTAATCAGTACTCTATCCAATCGATATAGCAGTGGACTGAGGGATCGGCTTTTGTTCGAGGAAGTCCGATTCCGAATCGATCCATCCTTTCACACTTCCTACTACCACCCACTCTTCCTTTTCACGATCACAGGTCAACACCGTTTGCGAAAACGAGCCATTAGCCATAATTTATGATCCGTAAAAAATTACTAACGGATGATATATTCGACAAGACCAGCGATTATGAGGAGAAGAAAATTATCCCGAAGACTCAACGAAAACGCCATGTTTCTGGCAGCTTCTACGTACGATGCCGTCCAAATTATCTATCACCCACGTTCTTAGTTCTTGAAATAATACGGCTCTAGATTCTTCATTCTTCACTGAGTGCTTTCAACCTATCCTCGCACGGTTAAAAAATCTTCATTCGTTCCTTACAATTTTACACCACAAGTAATTAACTCTTGCCGAATATTGAAATGATTTTAAATATGAAGGTAGCCTCATAATCCTAAAGGGTTTCTTGGTCGACATCTAACGATTTCATTGTCGAAAGACCATTGTTACTTCAAAAACTTTCATCTTAGGCTTTGGAAGTAACAACACTCTGGAGACTTTGAAAAGATAAAGCTATAGTAGCAATTAAAATCGCAACATACTGACATCATGGGGGAACGTGAAGCCCTCAGCTACTAACCGAGGGTCCCAGGTTCGATTCTCGGATGAAGCCTTCGTATATCCCAACACAAAAACCCATAAGTACGAGATGGTCCAAGGAAAGGAACTACCATCCTACCCTGAATGTGTAAGTTTCACACGCATGTGACTCAAACCAGGGTGAGCTCTACCATCCAAAATTTCTCTCCTATCCGAACTAACCGTCGGGTTGTATCACTGAGCGAATGACTGACAACATGGCAAATGGAAGAGGTCCGTCGGAACAATATTCTATTAATATCATATCACGGTAAAAAAAATGCTGATTTCGATAAACTTCCGAATACCAATACTTCGGCATGGAAATTAACACGAGAATCGACCCTTATATCTACCATACAAGATGCAGCCCACAAGGTATACTTACAAAAGCGTAAAGATGGCCACTAAAGGGCACGCGACGTTTAAGTATCTGACGCCAAATAAGAAGCCGAGGGATTCTTGGTCATCATCGCCATGGGTGTCCTGGATATGCCCACAGATAGAGTTTTACATTCACATTCCCTAAGCATTATGTATGACACCCAGGATCAAGACTAGGGGAGGACAAGCAATTGTTTTTTCAAGTTGTAGGTAAGATTTAAGCATGGAAAAGGTAAATGAAATCAACATTTTAAGGAAACTGTAACAGCTATCTACTAGTTTTTCGAATTATTTGCTTGAAAAAATATTATTTTCCTTAAAGACATTTGCGATTTTGGCTTCTAGGGGGGGACAGCTGCCCCCCTGCCCTTCGCTGGGTACGCCCATGTATGGCACCTCAAAGACATGTATGACAAAGAATATACAGGTCGGAATTGAAATGTCATACTTATAAACATAAATGTAATGTAATGAGCTCATAGAAGGGATCAATGAAGGGCGAGCCTCAAGAAGAAAGGTAAATCTACTGGCTACGTCAAACGATACATGAAACAAGGACATTGATAAATCTCCACGAGAGATGATAGCCCTACAATGTCAGAGCTTAATAATTTTAAAATTACCATTGTAAATATTAACGAGTCGATTGGGTGCTTGAATTCTTCAAGCGGGTAATTAGGAGGGTGGAAACATTGTTGTGTCACGTGTTGTCGAGTATTGTGTCCATAAGTGTTTAAAATATTCAAAAATTTCCCTGCCGGTTTTTGAAAGGGTAAGGAACTTAATTGTTTACTTTTAAAATTATTTGTTATTTTCAATATGATTTCATTTGACGGATAGTTCATTATTTGAATAGAAAAAGTTTAGCACTGAGACATAATTGGAATAAGGTTTTTAAAATTTCAAGACAGTGATGATTTTGTGGATATTTTTCAACTCTTAAAGTCCAAAAGCGTTGTGATAAGCGAAACTTGAAAATGAAACGCAGATTCCTTAGATAAATATATAAAGATATACATACCTACCACTCGCAAAACATATGTCCATAATGCAGTGTGTAAAAAACTAAATTGTAACGATTCCCCAAATTTCTTTGGTTCTTAAAAAAAGTTATTCTCAAGATATTCCAATTTGAAAAAAATAGCTTTGGCATATTTGCTATCATTATCGTATCGAATTATCAAGTATACTGTTTTGAAAATTCGTAATCCTGTTCCCGTCTTCGATTATCAACCCTAAATTTCCTGGTCAACTATGTACGTGGATAGAAAATCCTGTATGTAATAACGATTCGATATATTTTAAGAAAAAGCATATTCAATATATATAGATCGTGAGACTACACGCAAAGCATATTTCCATTGGGCATTGTGAGGAAGACCAAGATGTACCCATTCACCAAATTTCATTGGTCAAACGGATACAATAATCAAGTTATGCCAATTTAAATATTTGCTAAAATAATCAAATCGATTTTTCAATTATACTGACATCTGTACTGTTAAATCCGCGATGCTATTGGTTTAACTTCCAGTGTATGGGTATCTACTACATAATTCCTGGTCAACTATGTCCTTGGATGTAAAATCCTACATGTAATAGCAATTCGATATATTTTAAGAAAAAGTAAATTCGATGTATATCGAACGTGAGACTATAAACAAAAAATATTTCAATTGGGCATTGTGAGGAATACCAAGATGTACCCATTTACCAAGTGTCATTGGTCCAACGTAAATACTAATCATGTTATGCCAATTCGCGTATTTGCTACAATTATGGAATCGATCTTTCGATAAAACTGCAATCTGCACTGTAATATCCGCAATGCCCTGGATTTTAATTCCAGTTAATAGAAATCTTCTCTATATTTCCTGGTCAACTATGTCCTTGGATGTAAAATCCTATATGTTATAGCAATTCGATATATTTTAAGAAAAAGTAGATTCGATATATATCGAACGTGAGACTAAACATAAACAATATTTCAATTGGGCATTGTGAGGAATCCCAAGATGTACCCATTCACAAAATTTCATTGGTGCAACGTATATACCAATCAAAATATGCTAATTTCAGCATTTGCTATAACTATCGAATCGATCTTTCGATTATACTGACATCTGTACTGTAAAATCCGCAAATATATCGATTTTATTTCCACGATATGGTCATCTTCTATATAATTGCTGGTCAACAATGCCCGTGGGTGTAAAATCCTAAATGTTATAGCTATTCGGTATAATTTGTGAAAAAGCAGATTCGATATGTATCGAATGTGAGACTACATGCAAAACATATTTCCATGGGACAATGTGAGGAATACCAAGATGTACCCATTCACCAATTTTCATTGGTCCAACGTATTTACTAATCCAGTTATGCCAATTTGCGTATTTGCTAAAATAATCGATTCGATCTTTCGATTATACTGACATCTGTAATGTAAAATCCGCAATGACATTTTTTTAATATCCAGTCTATGGTCATCTTCTATATAATTGCTGGTCAACAATGCCCGTGGGAGTAAAATCCTATATGTTATAGCAATTCGATATATTTTAAGAAAAAGTAGATTCGATATATATCGAACGTGAGACTAAACATAAACAATATTTCCATTTGGCAATGTGAGGAATACCAAGATGTACCCATTCACCAATTTTCATTGGTCCAACGTATTTACTAATCCAGTTATGCCAATTTGCGTATTTGCTAAAATAATCTATTCGATCTTTCGATTATACTGACATCTGTAATGTAAAATTCGCAATGACATTTTTTTTATATCCAGTCTATGGTCATCTACTATATAATTCCTGGTCAACAATGCCCGTGAGTGTAAATCCCTATATGTTATAGCTATTCGATATAAATTGTGAAAAAGCAGATTCGATATATATCGAATGTGAGACTACATGCAAAACATATTTTCATTGGGCATTGTGAGGAATACAAAGATGTACCCATTCACAAAATTTCATTGGTCAAACGGAAATACTATTTAAGTTATGCCAATTAACATATTTGCTATAATAATCGAATCGATTTTTCGATCATACTGACATCTGTACTGTAAAATCCGCAATGCTATTGGTTTTATTTCTGGTCTATGGGTATCTACTATATATTTCCTGGTCTACTATGTCCTTAGATGTAAAATCCTATATGCTATAGCAATTTGATATATTTTAAGAAAAAGTAGATTCGATATATATCGAGCGTGAGACTATATACAAAACATGTTTCCATTGCGCATTGTGAGGAATACCATGATGTACCAATTCACTAAATTTCATTGGTCCAACGTATACACTTATCATTTTATGCCAATTTCCGTATTTGCTATAAAAATCGAATCGTACATTCGACTATACTGCCACCTGTATTGAAAAATTCGCATCCTATTGATAACCCATCCATGCGATGGCCATACCCTTATCCCTCTCTTCTCTACTATCCCCGCTTTCAAAATTTCGCCTATGTTCTTATATTGGTGACGTATATAGGGCGATGCGTGTATTTCTTACGGGGACCTAATACAAAAAGATATAAATTCATATTGATATATCTCCGTTAGGAAACAATACTCATCTAAATAATTTATGTGTACGCATAATTCATTTCTTCCCTTACATATTTTTATAATTTTTATCCCCGTAACTATGTAAATAGGTCTGAAAAATGGCTCAATCGAATGCAACCTTTTATCGATCATAACTTCGACTGTAATCGCTCGATTTGCTTGATTTAACTTTTGTCGAAGAAAAGACATTAACAGTAGTATTATATATGACTTTCACATTCATGCCTTGATTTAAAAAAAAGTTATTAGCGATTTAAGCGTAACCAAGGAGATTGGTATCGATATAACTCGCACATGAATCGATCGAGCGAAATGGTCAACATTGCAAAAGTTGACCATTGTGATAAAAGTATTACTCTGAAAATTTCATTTCTCTAGCTTAATCGGTTGCTAAGATATTATAGATTGCATGCTCCACAAAAAAATGGCGACAATGATTTTTCGCGTGCAGGACATTTTTCGGAATTTAATTATGAATTAACCAAGAGGGTTACGGCGAAAGTAAGCTCAAACGTGAGGGTTCGGAGAACCCTCTAACGGTTTTTCCTAAAGAGTCCAAATTTTCATATGGCACTTGTCTCAAGGCTGAAATCCGAGTTTGAAAATTCGCCCATCACGACAATGTTAAATCGAAATCGTTTATTCCTCGGAATTGTTTCGACGTACGAAAATTCCAAGATAGCCAAAAAATTAACCAAAGAATTATCTAACTTTTTGGCAAAGGAAATTTTCCTACGATTATTGCAAGTTGGTCAAAAAAATTCCCAAAATTTTCCCATAAGAAAAGCATTGAGAGCATTCAAACAGTAATAAAAAATACTAAATATCAATTCGTCGCTATGGGAACCACACCAAAAAATCGACCAAAAAATCTAGTCCATGTCCATTGAATATCATGTTCCTCGGGCGTTTAAAAGTACAAAATTAAAGCGAAAAAGTCGTAGTCCCATAAGGCTCCCATGTTAATTCAAGTCGATATATCTCGAAAACTAATCGACTTTTTCAACTTTTCAGATTTTTCCTCCCGATGAATTTTTTTTTACTTTTACGTCCAATATTCCATATACCCACACCTATCACAGTTTGGGCTACTAATTTGTGTCAATCACCCAATCAATCAATTACTTTCCCACTTTAAATATGTAACGAGTCGATTGGGCGCTTGAATTCATCAAGCGGGTAATTAGGGGGGTGGGAACATAGTTGTGTTACATGTTTCCGAGTCATATGCCCATAAGTGGTTCAAAAAGCGAAAGAAACACCCCAAATATCGTTTGAATGAGTGAAATATGCGGACAATACGCTCATTCACTGTCAACAATACTTAAGACCTTCTTAGTAACCACGGTGATCAATGCTTCGGGAAACCATTTTGATATGAATGAATTGCACAATGTAGAAAAATATATAGTGTACGATAGATGAACTTATGAAATGTAGCCGATTTTTCTTATTTTAGCCCTTAACCTAGGATTATATCACCTTTATTTTTGATTTTTAGCGTTTGAATACAGCAGACTTAATGAAATTAAATACATCATTATTAGAAAATAAATGAACATTGACTAATGAAATGATTATTCGAATAAATATGTCTCGAATAATGAAGTAATGTTCGGATTTCTCTGACGATGTATGTCTCTCAATGCTGTCATTTTTCTAGATCTAAGGAAGGTTTATAACAACAAAACGCATTGATTACAATAAATATATAAATACGGTTATGAAACTTAAATTGGAGAAAGAACCGAAGAATGTTCAACTGTCTCCGTTGATGTTATATTTGGTAAGTAATAGCAGTTCGATATATTTTACAAAAGGTATATTCGATAGGTGTCGAATGGGAGCATAACAAACGAATATATTTCATTGGTGAAGCATGAACAATGCTTTAATAAACATATTCATAAAATTTCTTTTGTCTAACATCAGTAGTAAAAAAGATACGCAAATTAGCATATTTGCTACCATAATCATAACGAATTGTCAAGTTTACTCACATGTGAAAATATAAATTCGCAATCCTATTGATTTATCTTCCCATTAGGTCATCTACCCTATATTTCATGGTCAAATACGCCCGCGGATGTAAAATCCTGCATGTTATAGCAATTCAATATATATTTTAAGAAAACGCTGAATCGATATACATCTAATGAGACAGTAAATGGAAAACATATTCGATTGGGCTTTGTGAAGAATATCAGGATGTACACATTCACCAAATTTCATTGGTCCAAAGAATATACGAATCAAGTTATGCCATTTTCCGTATTTTCTATAATAATCGATTCGATCATTCGATTATACTGCATCTGTAATGTAAAATTCGCAATGCGTTTGATTTTAATTCCGGTCAATGGCCATTCACCATATTATTCCTGGTCAACTTTGCCCATTGATGTAAATTCCGATGTGTTATAACAATTCCATATATTTTAAGAAAAAGTATATTCGATATATATCGAATGAGAGACTACATACAAAAAATATTCTCATTGGGCATTGTGAGGAATACCAATGTGTACCCATTCACCAAATTTCATTGGTCCAACGCATATACTATTTAAATTATGCCAATTTGCATATTTGCTACAATAATCGATTCAATCTTTCGATTAAAATGCCATCTGCACTGTAAAATCCGCAACGCTGTATATTATAATTCCAGTTAATAGTCATCTACTCTATAATTCCTGGTCAACAATGCCTGTGGATGTAAATTCCTAAATTTTAACGCAAATCGATATAATTTGGATAATGAAGATTCGATATATATCGCATGTGAGACCATATACAAAACATATTTCTATTGGGCATTGTGAGAAATATCGTGATATACCCATTCCCAAAATTTCTTTGGTCCAACTTATAAAGCAATCAAGTTATGCCAATTTGCGTATTTGCTATAATTATCGTATCGATCTTTCGATTATACTGACATCTGTACTTTAAAATCCGCAATACTATTGGTTTAACTTCCAGTGTATGGGTAACTTCTTTAAAATTCCTGGTCAACTATGTCCCTACATGTAAAATCCTATAGGTTATAGCAATTCGATATCTTTTAAGAAAAAGTAGATTCGATATATATCGAACGTTAGACTACATACAAAACATATTTCCATTGGGCATTGTGAGAAATACCAGGATTTACCCATTCACGAAATTTCATTGGTCCAGCGGATATAGTATTGAAGTTATGCCATTTTACGTATTTGCTATAATAATCGAATCGATTTTTCGATCCTACTGATATCTGTATTGTAAAACTCGAAATGCTATTGGTTTAACTTTCTGTCTATGGGTATCTACTATATAAAACCTGGTCAACTATGCCCTTGGATGTAATATCCTATTTGTTATAGCAGTTCGATATATTTGAGGAAAAAGCATATTCGATATATATCGCACGTTAGACAACATACAAAACATATTTATGTTGGGCATTGTGAAGAATACCAAGATGTGCACATTTGCCAAATTTCATTGGTCCAACGGGTATACTTTTCAAGTTATACCAATTTGTGTATTTGCTATAATAATTGAATCGATTTTTCGATCATACTGACATCTGTACTGTAAAATCCGCAAGGATATTGGTTTAAAATCCAGTCAATGGGTATCTACTATTTAATCCCTAGTAAACTATGTCCTTGGATGTAAAATCCTATATGTTATAGCAATTCGATACATTTTAAGAAAAAGTAGATTCGATATATATCGAATGTGAGACTACGTAAAAAACAAATTTTCATTGGGCATCGTGAGGAATACCAATATGTACCCAATCACCAAATTTCATTGATCCAACGGTAAATCTATTGAAGTTATGCCCATTTACGTATTTGCTATAATAATCGAATCGATTTTTCGATCATACTGACATCTGTACTGTAAAATCCGCAAGGCTATTGGTTTAAAATCCAGTCAATGGGTATCTACTATTTAATCCCTAGTAAACTATGTCCTTGGATGTAAAATCCTACATGTTATAGCAATTCGATACATTTTAAGAAAAAGTAGATTCGATATATATCGAATGTGAGACTACGTACAAAACAAATTTTCATTGGGCATCGTGAGGAATACCAATATGTACCCAATCACCAATTTTCATTGATCCAACGGTAAATCTATGGAAGTTATGCCCATTTACGTATTTGCTATAATAATCGAATCGATTTTTCGATCATACTGACATCTGTACTGTAAAATCCGCAAGGATATTGGTTTAAAATCCAGTCAATGGGTATCTACTATTTAATCCCTAGTAAACTATGTCCTTGGATGTAAAATCCTATATGTTATAGCAATTCGATACATTTTAAGAAAAAGTAGATTCGATATATATCGAATGTGAGACTACGTAAAAAACAAATTTTCATTGGGCATCGTGAGGAATACCAATATGTACCCAATCACCAAATTTCATTGATCCAACGGTAAATCTATTGAAGTTATGCCCATTTACGTATTTGCTATAATAATCGAATCGATTTTTCGATCATACTGACATCTGTACTGTAAAATCCGCAAGGCTATTGGTTTAAAATCCAGTCAATGGGTATCTACTATTTAATCCCTAGTAAACTATGTCCTTGGATGTAAAATCCTACATGTTATAGCAATTCGATACATTTTAAGAAAAAGTAGATTCGATATATATCGAATGTGAGACTACGTACAAAACAAATTTTCATTGGGCATCGTGAGGAATACCAATATGTACCCAATCACCAATTTTCATTGATCCAACGGTAAATCTATGGAAGTTATGCCCATTTACGTATTTGCTATAATAATCGAATCGATTTTTCGATCATACTGACATCTGTACTGTAAAATCCGCAAGGCTATTGGTTTAAAATCCAGTCAATGGGTATCTACTATTTAATCCCTAGTAAACTATGTCCTTGGATGTAAAATCCTACATGTTATAGCAATTCGATACATTTTAAGAAAAAGTAGATTCGATATATATCGAATGTGAGACTACGTACAAAACAAATTTTCATTGGGCATCGTGAGGAATACCAATATGTACCCAATCACCAAATTTCATTGATCCAACGGTAAATCTATTGAAGTTATGCTCATTTACGTATTTGCTATAATAATCGAATCGATTTTTCGATCATACTGACATCTGTACTGTAAAATCCTCAAGGCTATTGGTTTAAAATCCAGTCAATGGGTATCTACTATTTAATCCCTAGTAAACTATGTCCTTGGATGTAAAATCCTACATGTTATAGCAATTCGATACATTTTAAGAAAAAGTAGATTCGATATATATCGAATGTGAGACTACGTACAAAACAAATTTTCACTGGGAATCGTGAGGAATACCAATATGTACCCAATCACCAATTTTCATTGATCCAACGATAAATCTATGGAAGTTATGCCCATTTACGTATTTGCTATAATAATCGAATCGATTTTTCGATCATACTGACATCTGTACTGTAAAATCCGCAATGCTATTGGTTTTAAATCCAGTATATGGGTATCTACTATTTAATCCCTAGTGAACTATGTCCTTGAATGTTAAATCCTACATGTTATAACAATTCGACATATTTTAAGAAAAAGTAGATTCGATATATATCGAACGTGAGACTGAATACAAAACATACTACCATAGAGTATCGTGAGGAATACCAAGATGTACCTGTTTACCAAGTTTCATTGGTCCAACGTACACACTTATCAAGTTAGTCCAATTTGCGTATTTGCTATACTAATCGAATCGTACTTTAGACACTGCTGACATCTGTACTGTAAAATCCGCAATCCTATTGATATCCCTTCTATGGTCACTCCCTTATCCCTGCCTTCTCTAATATCCCCGCTTTCAAAATTTAGCCTATGTTCTTATATTGGTGACGTAATTGGACGGGATGCGTGTATTTCTTACGGGGGCCTAATACAAAAAAATATAAATTCAAATCGATGTATCTTCAGTAGGAAACATAATTCATCTAAATAATTTATGTGTGCGCATAATTCATTCTTTTCCTTACATATTGTTAAAATTTTTATTTCCGTAACTATGTAAATAAGCCCAAAAAATGGCTCAATCGAATACAACCTTGTATCGATCATAACTTCGAGTCTAATCAATCGATTCGCCTGATTTAACTTTTGTCGGATGAATGACATTTTCAGTCGTATTTTGTATGACATTCATGTTCAAAACTTGATTAATAAAAAAGTTATTAGCGATTAAAGCGTATCCAAGGAGATTCGTATCGATATAACTCGCACATGAATCGATCGAGCGGAATGGTAATCATTGCAAAAGTTGACCATTTTAATAATATTATTACTCTGAAAATTTCATTCCTCTAGCTTAAACGGTTGCTAAGATATTCAAGATTGCATGCTCCACAAAAAAATGGCGACAATGATTTTTCGCTTGCAGGACATTTTTCGGAATTTAATTATGAATAACCCAAGAGGGTTACGGCGAAAGTAAGCTCAAACGTGAGGGTTCGGAGAACCCTCTAACGGTTTTTCTTAAAGATTCCAAATTTTCATATGGCACATGTCTCAACGCCGAAATCCAAGATTGAAAATTCGACCACCTCTACAATGGAAAGTCGAAATCGTTTATTCCTCGGAATTGCTTCGACATATGAAAATTTCGAGATAGCCAAAAAATCAACCAAAAAATCTAGTATCTTGCGTTTCAAGGAATTTGTCCTGTGATGTTTGCAAGTTGGTCAAAAAAAATCCTAACGTAGTGCCATAAGAAAAGCATGGGGCACTTTCAAAAAATCATAAAAAATACTAAATATCATTTTATCGAAATGACAACCACACTGAAAAATCAACCAAAAAATCTAGTTTTCGTCCAGGGAATCTCATGTTCCTGACGCATTTATAAATACCGAAAAAAACCTAAACAATTTTAGTCCCATAAGGCTCCCATGTTAATTCAAGTCGATATATCTCGAAAAGTTATCGACTTTTTTAAGATTTCAGATTTTTCCTCCCGATGAATTTTTTTTTACTTTTTCGTCCAATATTCCATATACCCACACATATCACAGTTTGGGCTACTAATTTGTATCAATCACACAATCAGTGAATTAGTTTGCAGCTATTATAGGGACGTTAAACGAGTATTTTATCGCTTGAATTCTTCAAGCGTGTTAGTGAAGGGTATAGTGTGTATCATTGTGTCATAAGTAGTTGTGTCTTGGGTCCATAAGTTGTGGAAAAGTTGGAGAAATTCATCATGTCAAAGGTAAAGCCAGTCGATTAATTTTATGAAAACTCATATTTGATATAAATTGGAACTTAGCCCATAGTCTTCATTAATTTCTATTTGACAGCAAGTATAATACTAATATGTACTCACACACGAAATTTCATACCTCTAACTGAAATAGTTATGAAGATATGTCAATTTTCATATTTGCTACAATAATCGAATCGAACTTATGAATAAATTGACATCTGTATTGCAAAATACACAAATCTATTCATTCTCTCATCAAAATATCCATACAAATTCATTCTATTCATTCATTATGTATAAACCTTCTCGAATATGCCCGTGGATACAAAATATAATGTTGTAAAGCAATATGATACACCTTAAGTAATCGCATTTTCGATATATATCGAATGAGAGACTAAATACAAAACATATGTCCTATGTGCATTTTGAAGAATACCAATATTTACTCATTTACCAAATTTCAATCATCTACCTCAAATACTTTTCAAGTTATGTCAATATTCGTATTTGTTATGATAATCGAATCGATATTTCGAATATACTTACATACATAAAGTAAAATTCTCAGAGATATTGATTAATATTCATTCTATGGTCATCCACTATCTCTCACCTTCTCAACTATGCCCGTGGATGCTAAAACCTACGTGGTATAGCAAATCGATACATTTTAAGGAAACGCAGATTCGATATATATCGAATATTAGACATTATACAAAACATTTTTCACTATTGGATTAAGAAGAATACCAATATGTACCCATTTACCAAATTTCTTTGATCTACCTGAAATACTTATCAAGTTCTATCAATAAACGTATTTGCCGTAATTATCGACTCGAACTTACGATTATACTGACATCGGTACAGTGAAATACTCATTGCTATTGATAAAGTTGCGTTCAATGGTCATCAAATATCTATTGCCATCACATTTATGCCCGTGGATGCTAAATCCTATGTGACATAGCAATTCGATATATTTTACTGAAAAGCGGATTCGATATATATCGAATCTGAGACGACATACAAAACGTATTTCCCCTGTGAGTTATGAGAAATACCAATATGTAGCCATTCACAAAATTTCATTCATGTATCTCAAATAATTCTTAAGTTATGTCAATATTCGTATTTCATGTAATAATCGAATTGAACTTCGATTATAATGACATCTGTATGGTAAAATTCTCATATTTATTTCTTTGAATTTCATTCTATGGTGATCCACTATCTATTTCAATCACAACTATGCCCGTGGTTGCTTAATTTTTACGTAGTATAGCAATTCGATACATTTGCAGAAAACGCAGGTTCGATATATATCGAATGTGAGAAGACATACAAAACGTATATCCCCTGTTCATTATGCCAAATACCAATATGTACCCATTTACCAAATTTCATTCATCTACCTCAAACACTTCTCAAGTTATGTCAATATTACTATTTCTTGTTATAATTGAATCGAACGTTCGATTATACTGACATATGTGTGGCAAAATGCTCAAAGCTATTGATTCGAAATTCATTCTATGGTCATCCATTATCTATTACCATCGCGCATATGCCCGTGGATGCCAAATCGTATGTGTTATAGCAATTCGATATATTTTAAGAAAACGCAGATTCGATATATATCGAATGTGAGACAAAATACAAAACGTATATCCCCTGTGCATGATGCCAAATACCAATATCTACCCATTTAACAAATTTCATTCATCTACCTCAAATACATCCCAAGTTATGTCAATATTCCTATTTCTTGTTATAATCGAATCGAACGTTCGATTACACTGACATATGTGCGGCAAAATGCTCAGAGCCATTGATTCGAAATTCCATCTATGGTCATCCATTATCTGTTACCATCGCGCATATGCCCGTGGATGCCGAATCGTATGTGTTATAGCAATTCGATATATTTTAAGAAATCGCAGATTCGATATATATCGAATAAAGGACTACATACAAAACAAATTTCCCCATTAAATTATGAGCAATACCAATATGTACCAATTTACCAAATTTCATTCATCTACCGCAAATACTTATAAAGTTATCTCAATATTCATTTTAGTTATAATAATCGAATCGAAAATTCAATATTACTGACACCGGTACTCTGAAATATCCACGTCATCTGTTTTTTTTTCTCAATTGGTTGGTCGTTTTTGCATGTAATGCCGGCACTAATTTCCTTCGTAGATGAGTATTCCAATAAGTTATTAACATTCGATAGAATTAAAGAAAACGTAGGTTCGATATATATCGAAAGTGATGGCCATTATTGGACTACATTTTATATGGTCATAATAAAAATACAATGATGTACCTATCTGCCGAATTTCATAGGCCTAGGTGTAATACTTTGGAAGATATGCTCTATTCCATTTCACCATTGCAGTAAATTCACCTTCTAAGCCTATGGCCAATGTCAATGGGAAATCCGTATATATAACAAATGACTGTTGCAGATGCGATACCGAATACGTAATGAAAAAATCAATACTTTAAAAAGTTATGCCGTGAGGCTTTACTGGGTATAGACCTATGTTAGCCCTCCAAAATTTCACCCGCCTAAATACATTAATGGGATAGGGAAATGCGTGTATTTCTTCCGTAGACCGACCACCGCCCGTTTGGCGGCGAGGAATGGCGGCGATTGCCGCGGGCTCAAGAAAATAATTTGGGAAAAATTCGGAATGAAATAACTCGTTAAATATTACGAAATCTAAATAAAAATGAAAACCTGGACGTACCGGAGGTACGTTTGTAGGCATGCTTTTTTGAGCTGAATAGCCTAATTTTGAAGCGCCAGCTCTCAAATCGATATTTATCGATCGTCCTATCTCGACAATGTTATTTCGATAATGCTAATAACTCGGAATCTATTCGACATACGAAAATTCCGAGATAGCCAAAAAATCAGGTAAAAAATTAGAAAAAACGTATTAGGCGGCGAACGTCCAACTACTTTTAAAAGTGGGTCAAAAAAAATTCCAAAGTTGGTCCATAAGAAAAGCATTGTCGATTTTTAAAAATTATTTCGACATTGATCGAGAGAGATCGATGAAAAACCAAGGTATCAAAAAATCGACCAAAAAATCTTGTTTACGTCAATGGGAGAAGATGTCTCTGGGCCTTTTATTCGCGACGATATTAAGGAAAGAGTTTTAGTCCCATAAGGCTGCCATGTTAATTCAACTCGATATATATCGAAAAGTATCGCACTTTTTGGAATTTTGAGATTTTTCCCTCCGATGAATTTTTTTTTAGTTTCACCACCGAAAATTTCATCTCGATCGGCCCGGTAGTTTGGGCTGCGAATTTGTATCAATGAATAAGTGATCAATGACATTGCAGCTTTAATATATGTAACGAGTATATAATGCTTGAATTCTTCAAGCGTGTCGTGGTGGGTAAGGAGATATGGTGGTGTCATAAGTAGTTTTGTCTTGGGTCCATAAGTTGTTGAAAAGTTCGAAAATTTCACCATGTCCAAGGTAAAGCCAGTCGATTATTTTTATGAAAATTCATATTTGATATTAATTGGAACTTAGCCCATAGTCTTCATTAATTTCTATTTGACAGCAAGTGGAATACTAATTTGTACTCACACACGAAATTTCATACCTCTAACTGAAATAGTTATGAAGATATGTCAATTTGCATATTTGCTACAATAATCGAATCGAACTTATGAATAAAGTGACATCTGTATTGAAAAATACACAAATCTATTCATACTTTCATCAAAATATCCATACAAATTCATTTTATTCATCCATTATCTATAAACATTCTCGAATATGCCCGTGGATACAAAATATTATGTTGTAAAGCAATGTGATGCACCTTAAGTAATCGCATTTTCAATATATATCGAATGAGAGACTAAATACAAAACATATGTCCTATGTGCATTTTGAAGAATACCAATATTTACTCATTTACCAAATTTCATTCATCTACCTCAAATACATTCAAGTTATGTCAATATTCGTATTGTTTATAATAATCGAATCGATATTTCGAATATACTTGCATACTAAAAGTAAAATGCTCAGAGATATTGATTAATATTCATTCTATGGTCATCCACTATCTCTCACCTTCTCAACTATGCCCGTGGATGCCAAAACCTACGTGGTATAGCAAATCGATACATTATAAGGAAACGAAGATTCGATATATATCGAATGTGAGGCTACATACAATACGTATTTCCCCTTGGCATAAAAAGAAATACCAATATGTACCCATTTACCAAATTTCTTTGATCTACCTGAAATACTTATCAAGTTATATCAATATTTGTATTTGCGATATTAATCGAATCGAACTTACGATTATACTGACATCGGTACAGTGAAATAATCATTGCTGTTGATTAAAGTTGCGTTCTATGGTCATCAAATATCTATTTCCATCAAAACTTTGCCCGTGGATGCTAAATACTATGTGATATAGCCATTCGATATATTTTAATGAAAAGCGGATTCGATATATATCGAATTTGGGACGATATACAAAACGTTTTTCCCCTGTGCGTTATGAGGAATACCAATATGTACCCATTCACCAAATTTCATTCATGTATCTCAAAAAATTCTCAAGTTATGTCAATATTCGTATTTTATATAATATTCGAATCGAACTTCGATTATAATGACATCTGTATGGTAAAATTCTCATATTTATTTCTTTGAATTTCATTCTATGGTGATCCACTATCTATTTCAATCACAACTATGCCCGTGGATGCTTAATTTTTACGTAGTATAGCAATTCGATACATTTGCAGAAAACGCAGGTTCGATATATATCGAATGTGAGACGACATACAAAACGTATATCCCCTGTTCATTATGCCAAATACCAATATGTACCCATTTACCAAATTTCATTCATCTACCTCAAACACTTCTCAAGTTATGTCAATATTACTATTTCTTGTTATAATCGAATCGAACGTTCGATTATACTGAAATATGTGTGGCAAAATGCTCAAAGCTATTGATTCGAAATTCATTCTATGGTCATCCATTATCTATTACCATCGCGCATATGCCCGTGGATGCCAAATCGTATGTGTTATAGCAATTCGATATATTTTAAGGAAACGCAGATTCGATATAAATCGAATGTGAC
The DNA here is from genome assembly GCF_921293095.1 of Ischnura elegans. NCBI lineage: Eukaryota > Metazoa > Arthropoda > Insecta > Odonata > Coenagrionidae > Ischnura > Ischnura elegans. The sequence continues at coordinate 104,042,620 of NC_060247.1, forward strand.
ACATAATACAAAACGTATATCCCCTGTGCATGATGCCAAATACCAATATCTACCCATTTACCAAATTTCATTCATCTACCTCAAATACATCCCAAGTTATGTCAATATTCCTATTTCTTGTTATAATCGAATCGAACGTTCGATTACACTGACATATGTGCGGCAAAATGCTCAAAGCTATTGATTCGAAATTCCTTCTATGGTCATCCATTATCTATTACCATCGCGCATATGCCCGTGGATGCCAAATCGTGTGTGTTTTAGCAATTCGATATATTTTAAGAAAACGCAGATTCGATATATATCGAATGTGAGACAAAATAAAAAACGTATATCCCCTGTGCATGATGCCAAATTCCAATATCTACCCATTTACCAAATTTCATTCATCTACCTCAAACACTTCTCAAGTTATGTCAATATTCCTATTTCTTATTATAATCGAATCGAACGTTCGATAACACTGAAATCTGTACGGAAAAATGCTCATAGCTATTGATTCGAAAATCATTCTATGGTCATCCACTATCTATTACCATCGCACATATGCCCGTGGATGCCGAATCGTATGTGTTATAGGAATTCGATATATTTTAAGAAAACGCAGATTCGATATATATCGAATATGGGACTACATACAAAACAAATTTCCCCATTGAATTATGAGCAATACCAATATGTACCAATTTACCAAATTTCATTCATCTACCGCAAATACTTATAAAGTTATCTCAATATTCATTTCAGTTATAATAATCGAATCGAAAATCGATTATACTGACACCGGTTCTCTGTAATATCCATGTCATTTGTTTTTTTTCAATTGGTCGGTCGTTTTTACATGTAATGCCGGCACAACTTTCCCCCGGAGATGAGTATTCCAATAAGTTATTAACATTCGTTAGAATTAAAGAAAACGTAGGTTCGATATATATCGAAAGTGATGGCGATTATTGGACTAACTTTTATATGGTCATAATAACAATACAATGATGTACCTATCTGCCAAACTTCATAGGCCTAGGTGAAATACTTTGGAAGTTATGCTCTTTTCCATTACACCATTGCAGTAAATTCACCTTCTAAGCCTATGGCCAATGTCAATGGGAAATCCGTATATATAACAAATGACTGTTGTACATGCGATACCGAATACGTATTGAAAAAATCAATACTTTAAAAAGTAATGGCGTGAGGCTTTACTGGGTATAGACCTTTGTTAGCCCTCCGCAAATTTCACCCGCCTAAATACATTAATGGGATAGGGAAATGCGTGTATTTCTTTCATAGACCGACCACCGCCCGTTTGGCGGAGAGGAATGGCGGCGATTGCCGGGGGCTCAAGAAAATAATTTGGGAGAAATTCGGAATGAAATAACTCGTTAAATATTACGAAATCTAAATAAAAATGAAAACCTGGACGTACCGGAGGTACGTTTGTAGGCATGCTTTTTTGAGCTAAATAGCCTAATTTTGAAGCGCCAGCTCTCAAATCGATATTTATCGATCGTCCTATCTCGACAATGTTATTTCGATAATGCTAATAACTCGGAATCTATTCGACATACGTTAGTTCCGATAAGGCCAAAAAATCAGGTAAAAAATAAGAATCAACGTATTAGGCGGCGAACGACGTACTATTTTTGCAAGTGGGTCAAAAAAAATTCCAAAGTTGGTCCATAAGAAAAGCATTGTCGATTTTTAAAAATTATTTCGACAATGATCGAAAGAGATCGACGAAAATCTAAGGTATCGAAAAATCGACCAAAAAATCTAGTTTACGTCAATGCGAGACGATTACCCTGAGACGCCTAGTTATGTCGTAATTAAGGAAACAGTTTTAGTCCCATAAGGCTGCCATGTTAATTCAACTCGATATAAATCGAAATGTATCGCACTTTTTGGAATTTTGAGATTTTTCCTCCCGATGAATTTTTTTTTACTTTTACCACCGAAAATTTCATCTCGATCGACTCGGCAGTTTGGGCTGTGAATTTGTATGAATCAGTCAATGGTTAATCGATTTGCAGCTTTATATTATCCAACGAGTATTTTATCGCTTGAATTCTTCAAGCGTGTTAGTGAAGGGTATAGTGTGTATCGTTGTGTCATAAGTAGTTGTGTCTTGGGTCCATAAGATGTTGAAAAGTTCGAAAAATTCGCAATGTCAAAGGTAAAGCCATTTGATTAATTTTATGAAAACTCATATTTGATATTTATAAGAACTTAGGCCACTGTCTTCATTTATTTCTATTTGACAGGAAATGGAATACTAATATGTACTCACACACGAAATTTCATACCTCTAACTGAAATAGTTATGAAGATATGTCAATTTGCATATTTGCTACAATAATCGAATCGAACTTATGAATAAAGTGACATCTGTATTGAAAAATACACAAATCTATTCATACTTTCATCAAAATATCCATAAAAATTCATTCTATTCATCCATTATCTATAAACATTCTCGAATATGCCCGTGTTTACAAAATATTATGTTGTAAAGCAAGGTGATGCACCTTAAGTAATCGCATTTTCGATATTTATCGAATGAGAGACTAAAAACAAAACATATGTCCTATGTGCATTTTCAAGAATACCAATATTTACTCATTTACCAAATTTCATTCATCTACCTCAAATACTTTTCAAGTTATGTCCATATTCGTATTTTTTATAATAATCGAATCGATATTTCGAATATACTTGCATACTAAAAGTAAAATGCTCAGATATATTGATTAATATTCATTCTTTGGTCATTCACTATCTCTCACCTTCTCAACTATGCCCGTGGATGCCAAAACCTACGTGGTATAGCAAATCGATACATTTTAAGGAAACGAAGATTCGATATATATCGAATGTGAGGCTACACACAAAACGTATTTCCCCTTGGCATAATAAGAATTACCAATATGTACCCATTTACCAAATTTCTTTGATCTACCTGAAATACTTATCAAGTTATATCAATATTTGTATTTGCGATATTAATCGAATCGAACTTACGATTATACTGACATCGGTACAGTGAAATACTCATTGCTATTCATTAAAGTTGCGTTCTATGGTCATCAAATATCTATTACCATCAAAACTTTGCCCGTGGATGCTAAATACTATGTGATATAGCAATTCCATATATTTTAATGAAAAGCGGATTCGATATATATCGAATTTTAGACGACATACAAAACGTTTTTCCCTTGTGCGTTATGAGGAATACCAATATGTACCCATTCACCAAATTTCATTCATGTATCTCAAAAAATTCTCAAGTTATGTCAATATTCGTATTTCATATAATAATCAAATCGAACTTCGATAATAATGACATCTGTATGGTAAAATTCTCATATTTATTTCTTCGAATTTCATTCTATGGTGATCCACTATCTATTTCAATCACAACTATGCCCGTGGATGCTTTATTTTTACGTAGTATAGCAATTCGATACATTTGAAGAAAACGCAGGTTCGATATATATCGAATGTGGGACGACATACAAAACGTATATCCCCTGTTCATTATGCCAAATACCAATATGTACCCATTTACCAAATTTCATTCGTCTACCTCAAACACTTCTCAAGTTATGTCAATATTACTATTTCTTGTTATAATCGAATCGAACGTTCGATTATACTGACATATGTGTGGCAAAATGCTCAAAGCTATTGATTGCAAATTCATTCTATGGTCATCCATTATCTATTACCATCGCGCATATGCCCGTGGATGCCAAATCGTATGTCTTATAGCAATTCGATATATTTTAAGAAAACGCAGATTCGATATATATCGAATATGGGACTACATGCAAAACATATTTCCCCATTGCATTATGAGGAATACCAATATGTACCAATTTACCAAATTTCATTCATCTACCTCAAATACTTATCAAGTTATTTCAATATTCATTTTAGTTATAATAATCGAATCGAAAAATCGATTAGACTGACATAGGTTCTCGGAAATACGCATGTCATTTGTTTTTTTTCAATTGGTTGGTCGTTTCACATGTTATGCCGGCATAAGTAACTCTCAAGATATGTATTTCAAATAGTTATTAACATTCGATAGAATTAAAGAAAACGTAGGTTCGATATATATCGAAAGTGATGGAGATTATTGGACTAAATTTTATATGGTCATAATAATAATACAATGATGTACCTATTCGCAAAATTTCATTGGCCTAGGTGAAATACTTTGGAAGTTATGCTCTTTTCCGTTACACCATTGCAGTAAATTCACCATCTAAGCCTATGGCCAATGTCAATGGGAAATCCCTATATATAACAAATGACTGTTGCATATGCGATACCGAATACGTAATGAAAAAATCAATACTTAAAAAGTTAGGTGGTGAGGCTTTACTGGGAATAGTCCTATGTTAGCCCTCTCCAAATTTCATCCGTATACATGCACGTATGAGATAGGGAAATGCGTGTATATCTTACGGGCACCGACCACCGCCCGTTTGGCGGCGAGGAATGGCGGCGATTGCCGCGGGCTCAAGAAAATAATTTGGGAAAAATTCGGAATGAAATAACTCGTTAAATATTACGAAATCTAAATAAAAATGAAAACCTGGACGTACCGAAGGTACGTTTGTAGGCATGCTTTTTTGAGCTGAATAGCCTAATTTTGAAGCGCCAGCTCTCAAATCGATATTTATCGATCGTCCTATCTCGACAATGTTATTTCGATAATGCTAATAACTCGGAATGTAATCGACATACGAATATTCCGAGATAGTCAAAAAATCAGGTAAAAAATAAGACAAATTGTATTAGGCGGCGACGGTCCTACTACTTTTGCAAGTGGGTCAAAATAAATTTCAAAGTTGGTCCATAAGAAAAGCATTGTCGATTTTCAAAAATTATTTCGACAGTGATGGAAAGAGGTCGACGAAAAACTAAGGTTTCAAAAAATCGACCAAAAAATCTAGTTTACGTCAGTGGGAGACGAATACCCCAAGACGCCTAGTTATGGCATAATTAAGGAAATAGTTTTAGTCCCATAAGGCTGCCATGTTAATTCAACTCGATATATATCGAAAAGTATCGAACTTTTTTGAATTTTCAGATTTATTCTCCCGATGAATATTTTTTTAGTTTTACCACCGAAAATTTCATCTCGATCGACTCGGCAGTTTGGGCTGTGAATTTGTATCAATCAGTCAGTCATCAATCGTTTTGCAGCTTTATATTATCCAACGAGTATTTTATCGCTTGAATTCTTCAAGCGTGTTAGTGAAGGGTATAGTGTGTATCGTTGTGTCATAAGTAGTTTGGTCTTGGGTCCATAAGTTGTTGAAAACTTGGAAAAATCTATCACGTTAAGTTAAAGCAATTTGATATATTTTATGAAAATTGATATTCGATGCTAATCAAAAGTTAGCCAATTATCTTCCTTATTTTTCTACTTGGCAGTAAGAGGAATATTAATAAAAAATCATACTCCAAATTTCATTGATCTAATTTAAATAGTCATGATGATATGTCAACTTGAATATTTGCTACAATAACCGAGTCGAACTTATGAATAAAGTGACATCTGTTTGCTAAATACGTTAATCTAGTCATACATTCATCATATTATCCATTCCGATTCATTCTATTCATCCACTATCTATAAACCTCAACTATGCCCCTGGATACTAAATATTATGTGCTATAGCAATTTGATTCATTTTAAGGAAACGCGGATTCAATATATATCGAATGAGAGACTACATAAAAAATATTTCCCATGTGCATAATGAGGAATACCAATTAGTACTCATTTACCAAATTTCATTCCACTACCTCAAATACTTATGAAGTTATGTCAATATTCGTATTTGAGATAATATTCGAATCGATCTTTCGAATATACTGACATCTGTACGGTAAAATACTCAAAGGTATTGATTAGAGATTCATTCTATAGTCATACACTATCTTTTACCTACTCAACTATGCCCGTGTATGCTAAAACCTACGTAGTATAGCAATTCGATACATTTAAAGAAAACGCAGATTCGATATATATCGAATGTGAGACTATATACAGAACGTTTTTCCCCTTTGCATTAAGAGAAACACCAATAGGTACCCATTTGCCAAATTTCTTTGATCTACCTGAATTACATATCAAGTTATATCAATGTACGTATTACCGTAATAATCGAATCGAACTTACGACTATACTGACATCTGTACAGTGAAATACTCATCGATATCGATTAGAGTTTCGTTCTATGGTCATCAAATATCTATTACCATCACAACTATGCCCATGGATGCTAAATTATATATGATATAGCAATTCGATATATTTTAATGGAAAGCGGATTCGATATATATCGAATGTGAGACGACATACAAAACGTAATTCCCCTGTGCGTTATGTGGAATACCAATATAAACCCATTCACCAAATTTCATTCATCTACCCCTCATAATTCTCAAGTTATATTAATATTCGAATTTCATATAATAATCGAATTGAACTTCGATTATACTGACATCTGTATGATAAAAATCTCATAGATATTGATTCCAATTTCATGTTATGGTCATCCGATATCTCTTACCATCACAACTTTGCCCGTGGATGCTCAATTTTTACATAGTATAGCAATTCGATATATTTTAAGAAAACGCAGATTCGATATATATCGAATGTGAGACGACAGACAAAACGTATATCCCCTGTGCATTATGCCAAATACCAATATGTACTCAGTTACCAAATTTCATTCATCTACCTGAAATACTTCTCAAGTGATGTAAATATTCGTATTTCATATAATAATCGAATTGAACTTCGATTATACTGACATCTGTATGGTAAAAATCTCATAGATATGGATTCGATTTTCATTTTATGGTCATCCACTATCTATTACCATCACAACTATGCCCGTGGATGCTTAATTTTTACGTAGTATAGCAATTCGATATATTTTAAGAAAACGCAGATTCGATATATATCGAATGTGAGACGACATACAAAACGTGTATCCCCTGTACATTATGCCAAATACCAATATGTAATCAGTTACCAAATTTCATTCTTCTACCTCAAATACTTCTCAGGTTATGTCAATAATCCTATTTCTTATTATTATCGAATCGAACGTTCGATTAAACTGACATCTGTACGGCAAAATTCTCATAGCTATTGATTCGGAATTCATTCTATGGTCATCCACTATCTATTACCATCGCACATTTGCCCAAGGATGCCGAATCGTATGTGTTATAGCAATTCGATATATTTTAAGAAAACGCTGATTCGATATATATCGAATATGGGACTACATGCAAAACATTTTTCCCCATTGCATTATGAGGAATACCAATATGTACCAATTTACTAAATTTCATTCTTCTACCACAAATACTTAATAAGTTATCTCAATATTCATTTTAGTTATAATAATCGAATCGAATATTCGATTTTAATGAGAACGGTTATCTGAAATACGCATGTCATTTGTTTAAATTCTCCATTGGTTGGTCGTATCACATGTTATGCCGGCACAACAACACCCGGAGATGAGTATTCCAAAAAGTTAGTAGCATTCGATAAAATTCAAGATAACGTAGTTTCGATATATATCGAAAGTGATGTCCATTTACGTTCTCTATTTTATATAGTAATATTTGGAATACTATGATGTACCTACTGGCCGAATTTCATAGGCCTAGGTGGAGTACTTTGGATGTTATGCTCATTTCCGTTTCACCATAGCAGTAAAGTCACGTTCTAAGATATGGGCCCATGTCAATGCATAATCCGTATACATAACAAATGACTGTTGCATAGGCGATACCAATTACGTAATGAAAAAATCAATACTTAAAAAGTTGGGCGGTGAGGCTTTACTGGGAATAGTCCTATGTTAGCCGTCTCCAAATTTCATCCGTATACATGCACGTATGAGATAGGGAAATGCGTGTATATCTTACGGGCACCGACCACCGCCCGTTTGGCGGAGAGGAATGGCGGCGATGGCCGCGGGCTCAAGAAAATAATTTGGGAAAAATTCGGAATGAAATAACTCGTTAAATATTACGAAATCTAAATAAAAATGAAAACCTGGACGTACCGGAGGTACGTTTGTAGGCATGCTTTTTTGAGCTGAATAGCCTAATTTTGAAGCGCCAGCTCTCAAATCGATATTTATCGATCGTCCTATCTCGACAATGTTATTTCGATAATGCTAATAACTCGGAATTTATTCGACATACGAAAATTCCGAGATAGCCAAAAAATCAGGTAAAAAATAAGATAAATTGTATAAGGAGGCGACGGTCCTACTACTTTTGCAAGTGGGTCAAAAAAAATTCCAAAGTTGGTCCATAAGAAAAGCATTGTCGATTTTCAAAAATTATTTCGACCGTGATCGAGAGAGATCGATGGAAAACCAAGGTATCAAAAAATCGACCAAAAAATCTAGTTTGCGTCAATGGGAGAACATGTCTCTGGGCCTTTTATTCGCGACGATATTAAGGAAAGAGTTTTAGTCCCATAAGGCTGCCATGTTAAATCAACTCGATATATATCGAAATGTATCGAACTTTTTTGAATTTTCAGATTTATTCTCCCGATGAATATTTTTTTAGTTTCACCACCGAAAATTTCATCTCGATCGATTCGGCAGTTTGGGCTGTGAATTTGTATCAATCAGTCAGTCATCAATCACTTTGCAGCTTTTATATATCTAATAAATAATTTATGTGTGCGCATAATTCATTCTTTTCCTTACATATTGTTAAAATTTTTATTTCCGTAACTATGTAAATAAGCCCAAAAAATGGCTCAATCGAATACAACCTTGTATCGATCATAACTTCGAGTCTAATCAATCGATTCGCCTGATTTAACTTTTGTCGGATGAATGACATTTTCAGTCGTATTTTGTATGACATTCATGTTCAAAACTTGATTAATAAAAAAGTTATTAGCGATTAAAGCGTATCCAAGGAGATTCGTATCGATATAACTCGCACATGAATCGATCGAGCGGAATGGTAATCATTGCAAAAGTTGACCATTTTAATAATATTATTACTCTGAAAATTTCATTCCTCTAGCTTAAACGGTTGCTAAGATATTCAAGATTGCATGCTCCACAAAAAAATGGCGACAATGATTTTTCGCTTGCAGGACATTTTTCGGAATTTAATTATGAATAACCCAAGAGGGTTACGGCGAAAGTAAGCTCAAACGTGAGGGTTCGGAGAACCCTCTAACGGTTTTTCTTAAAGATTCCAAATTTTCATATGGCACATGTCTCAACGCCGAAATCCAAGATTGAAAATTCGACCACCTCTACAATGGAAAGTCGAAATCGTTTATTCCTCGGAATTGCTTCGACATATGAAAATTTCGAGATAGCCAAAAAATCAACCAAAAAATCTAGTATCTTGCGTTTCAAGGAATTTGTCCTGTGATGTTTGCAAGTTGGTCAAAAAAAATCCTAACGTAGTGCCATAAGAAAAGCATGGGGCACTTTCAAAAAATCATAAAAAATACTAAATATCATTTTATCGAAATGACAACCACACTGAAAAATCAACCAAAAAATCTAGTTTTCGTCCAGGGAATCTCATGTTCCTGACGCATTTATAAATACCGAAAAAAACCTAAACAATTTTAGTCCCATAAGGCTCCCATGTTAATTCAAGTCGATATATCTCGAAAAGTTATCGACTTTTTTAAGATTTCAGATTTTTCCTCCCGATGAATTTTTTTTTACTTTTTCGTCCAATATTCCATATACCCACACATATCACAGTTTGGGCTACTAATTTGTATCAATCACACAATCAGTGAATTAGTTTGCAGCTATTATAGGGACGTTAAACGAGTCGATTGGGTGCTTGAATTCTTCAAGCGGGTAATTAGGAGGGTGGGAACATTGTTGTGTCACGTGTTGTCGAGTATTGTGTCCATAAGTGTTTAAAATATTCAAAAATTTCCCTGCCGGTTTTTGAAAAGGCAAGGAACTTAATTGTTTACTTTTAAAATTATTTGTTATTTTCAATATGATTTCATTTGACGGATAGTTCATTATTTGAATAGGCTAAGTTTAGCACCGAGACATAATTGGAATAAGGTTTTTAAAATTTCAAGACAGTGATGATTTTGTTGTTATTTTTCAACTCTTAAAGTCCAAAAGCGTTGTGATAAGCGAAACTTGAAAATGAAACGCAGATTCCTTAGATAAATATATAAAGATGTACCACTCGAAAAACACATGTCCATAATGCAGTGTGTAAAATACTAAATTGTAACGATTCCCCAAATTTCTTTGGTACTAAAAAATAGTTATTCTCAAGATATTCCAATTCGAAAAAAATAGCTTTGGTATATTTGCTATCATTATCGTATCGAATTATCAAGTATACTGACACGTATATTGAAAATTCGCAATCCTGTTCCAGTCTTCGATCATCAACCCTAAAATTCCTGGTCAACTATGTACGTGGATAGAAAATCCTGTATGTAATAACGATTCGATATATTTTAAGAAAAAGCATATTCAATATATATAGATCGTGAGACTACACGCAAAGCATATTTCCATTGGGCATTGTGAGGAAGACCAAGATGTACCCATTCACCAAATTTCATTGGTCCAACGTAAATACTATTCATGTTATGCCAAATCGCGTATTTGCTACAATTATGGAATCGATCTTTCGATAAAACTGCATTCTGCACTGTAATATCCGCAATGCCGTGGATTTAAATTCCAGTTAATAGAAATCTTCTCTATATTTCCTGGTCAACTATGTCCTTGGATGTAAAATCCTATATGTTATAGCAATTCGATATATTTTAAGAAAAAGTAGATTCGATATATATCGAACGTGAGACTAAACATAAACAATATTTCAATTGGGCATTGTGAGGAATCCCAAGATGTACCTATTCACAAAATTTCATTGGTGCAACGTATATACTAATCAAAATATGCTAATTTCAGCATTTGCTTTAACTATCGAATCGATCTTTCGATTATACTGACATGTGCACTGTAAAATCCGCAACGATATTGATTTTATTTCCACGCTATTGTCATCTTCTATATAATTGCTGGTCAACAATGCCCGTGGGTGTAAAATCCTAAATGTTATAGCTATTCGATATAATTTGTGAAAAAGCAGATTCGATATGTATCGAATGTGAGACTACATGCAAAACATATTTCCATTGGGCAATGTGTGGAATACCAAGATGTACCCATTCACCAATTTTCATTGGTCCAACGTATATACTAATCCAGTTATGCCAATTTGCGTATTTGCTACAATAATCGATTCGATCTTTCGATTATACTGACATCTGTTATGTAAAATCCGCAATGACATTTTTTTTATATCCAGTCTATGGTCATCTACTATATAATTCCTGGTCAAGAATGCCCATGGGTGTAAAATCCTAAATGTCATTACTATTCGATATAAATTGTGAAAAAGCAGATTCGATATATATCGAATGTGAGACTACATGCAAAACATATTTCCATTGGGCAATGTGAGGAATACCAAGATGTACCCATTCACCAATTTTCATTGGTCCAACGTATATACTAATCCAGTTATGCGAATTTGCGTATTTGCTACAATAATCGATTCGATCTTTCGATTATACTGACATCTGTTATGTAAAATCCGCAATGACATTTTTTTTATATACAGTCTATGGTCATCTACTATATAATTCCTGGTCAAGAATGCCCATGGGTGTAAAATCCTAAATGTCATAGCTATTCGATATAAATTGTGAAAAAGCAGATTCGATATATATCGAATGTGAGACTACATGTAAAACATATTTTCATTTGGCATTGTGAGGAATACCAAGATGTACCCATTCACCATATTTCATTGGTCAAACGGAAACACTATTGATGTTATGCCAATTAACGTATTTGCTATAATAATCGAATCGATTCTTCGATCATACTGACATCTGTACTTTAAAATCCGCATTGCTTTTGGTTTAACTTACAGTCTATGGTTATCTACTATATAATTCCTGGTCAAATATGTCCTTGGATGTAAAATCCTATGTGTTATAGCAATTCGATATATTTTAATAAAAATTATATTCGATATACATCGAGCGTGAGACTACATACAAAACAAATTTCCATTGGGCATTGTGAGGAATACAAAGATGTACCCATTCACCAAATTTCATCGGTCCAACGGAAACACAATTGAAGTTATGCCAATTAACGTATTTGCTATAATAATCGAATCGATTTTTCGATCATACTGACATCGGTACTTTAAAATTCGCAATGTTTTTGGTTTAATTTCTGGGATATGGGTATCTACTATGTATTTCCTTGTCTACTATGTTCTTAGATGTAAAATCCTATATGCTATAGCAATTCGATATATTTTAAGAAAAAGTAGATTCGATATATATCGAGCGTGAGACTATATACAAAACATGTTTCCATTGCGCATTGTGAGGAATACCATGATGTACCAATTCACTAAATTTCATTGGTCCAACGTATACACTTATCATTTTATGCCAATTTGCGTATTTGCTATAAAAATCGAATCGTACATTCGACTATACTGCCACCTGTATTGAATAATTCGCATCCCATTGATAACCGCTCCATGCGATGGCCATACCCTTATCCCTCTCTTCTCTACTATCCCCGCTTTCAAAATTTCGCCTATTTTCTTATATTGGTGACGTATATAGGGCGATGCGTGTATTTCTTACGGGGACCTAATACAAAAAGATATAAATTCATATTGATATATCTCCGTTAGGAAACAATACTCATCTAAATAATTTATGTGTACGCATAATTCATTTCTTCCCTTACATATTTTTATAATTTTTATCCCCGTAACTATGTAAATAGGTCTGAAAAATGGCTCAATCGAATGCAACCTTTTATCGATCATAACTTCAACTGTAATCGTTCGATTCGCTTGATTTAACTTTTGTCGAAGAAAAGACATTAACAGTAGTATTATATATGACTTTCACATTCATGCCTTGATTTAGAAAAAAGTTATTAGCGATTTAAGCGTAACCAAGGAGATTGGTATCGATATAACTCGCACATGAATCGATCGAGCGAAATGGTCATCATTGCAAAAGTTGACCATTGTAATAAAAGTATTACTCTGAAAATTTCATTTCTCCAGCTTAAACGGTTGCTAAGATATTCAATATTGCATGCTCCACAAAAAAATGGCGACAATGATTTTTCGCGTGCAGGACATTTTTCGGAATTTAATTATTAATTAACGAAGAGGGATACGGAGAAAGTGAGCTCAAACGTGAGGGTACGAAGTACCCTCTAACGGTTTTTCCAGAAGAGTCCAAATTTTCATATGGCACATGTCTCAAGGCTGAAATCCGAGTTTGAAAATTCGCCCATCACGACAATGTTAAATCGAAATCGTTTATTCCTCGGAATTGTTTCGACGTACGAAAATTTTAAGATAGCCAAAAAATTAACCAAAGAATTATCTAACTTTTTGGCAAAGGAAATTTTCCTACGATTATTGCAAGTTGGTCAAAAAAATTCCCAAAGTTTTCCCATAAGAAAAGCATTGAGAGCATTCAAACAGTAGTAAAAAATACTAAATATCAATTCGTCGCTATGGCAACCACACCAAAAAATCGACCAAAAAATCTTGTCCATGTCCATTGAATATCATGTTCCTCGGACGTTTAAAAGTACAAAATTAAAGCGAAAAAGTTGTAGTCCCATAAGGCTCCCATGTTAATCCAAGTCGATATATCTCGAAAACTAATCGACTTTTTCAACTTTTCAGATTTTTCCTCCCGATGAATTTTTTTTTACTTTTACGTCCAATATTCCATATACCCACAAATATCACAGTTTGGGCTACTAATTTGTGTCAATCACCCAATCAATGAATTACTTTCCAGCTATATAGGGGGGCGTCAACAAAATAATACGCATACGAATACGGTTTTCTGAGGCGTGAATTCCAATAATTTTCTTACCATTGTGGTTGAAAAGCTAGAACTTTATAATACCACATGAAGTCATTTAAAAGAATCGGATGTGGACGAAGCGCGTCATAATCAGGGTAAACCCTACAGAATATATATTCCGTATGGTTTAATGGCGTTCTAATCAAGCTTTAAAAAAGTATTTAAACACTTTTTAATTCGAAATACCTCTCCACAACTAATAAACCTGGTGTCAGGTTCAAAATACATTACTCCAATTAAAACATACATCATTTATTTTATTTATTGCATGGATATATAAATTTTAACGCCGAAGAAAGATTTTACAAAATCTATGAGATTGTACCAATGAAAATAGGAATCCGGTCATCGGCTCGGGTAAAGAGAAATTTAAAACCTCATAAATTAAAAAAAAAAAAACTCAATAAAGTCGATTAAGCGAGGATGCAGCCTTTTTTTCATATGCTGTACCTATATTTTGTAAGCATTCCGCCAGAAAGTTCAACGTAACAGAGTTAAAAACGAGGTGCATAAAGCGTAATGTAACAAGATAATACAAGCAGGAGAGATAAGCGAAAATAGTTTTAACCGACTAGCACTACTTATGAGTGAAGTCCTTTCATGAAAAAAAGGATTGCATTAATTATTTTTTGCTATTACCGCGGTTCAAAGGGATGGAATTGGGTCATTAATTAAACCGCAAAATTCATGACGCTATGGCAGCCAGCCAACACAAAAAGCCTGCTCAAATTTAGCCACAGGCCTTTCCCTCTTCAATGTAACTCGCAGATCAATCATAAATGGACCATTAAATCTTTCATCACAGTACAGATTAATAGCTTTACCTGAAACATTAAAAGTTTGGTTAAGTAAAGCCCACGGTTGAAAATTAAAATTTCCCATGCATCGTAAAAAATACTCCCATTTGATCGGAGGAAAAATACTGATCGGAACAGATAAGGTTGGTGTTTAGGAAGTTTACAAAGTATTATAAAAGAGGAAATTCATTAATAATTATGATTGGCATGCTAACATTATATTTCCAAACGTGGTTAATGGCCACTTATGTATAACTCGACAAATAAAAAATAAAGACACTTATACTTGGAAATATTAACCCTAAATTCGTTTGAGTTAAAAGTGAAAAATACGCTAAAAAAACTATAACAAGTGACACAGAAAGCATATCATACATTCTTAAGCAAACGAATCTACTCTGCGACAGCTGAACCGGCTTCGGGTACATATTTAGGAATTATATTTAATGCTCGCAAGAAACCTTTTCAAATTCAGAGACTAGTGGCCTGAAGATAAAATCATACGTGACTTTGCTACTTTTTTATTGGAACTAATCTCCAATTACATTACATCTTTTGGCTAGTCGACTACTAATCTTTCCTCGGGTCTAGAATAAAAATTAAATTTCCAAAGCAGTGCAAGCCATCCTTTTGGTGCTCAAATTCGGAACGTTTATTTAATTCCAAAAGCTATGCACCATTTACCATAATATGCTCGCTTCACGACCTTTAACATAGAAAAGGTGGATGGAGAAAAGTTTTTTTTTTAATACAATGGTGAAGTACAATTCTCATAGCCATAAACTTGATCATTAATCGCATTGGCCTTTCACGGCTTTTCTGAAATGTAATTATAGTATGATAGTAGTAATTATTCATGCATTCCCTCTTTTACAATGCTGTGAAATACTACCCAAACGTTAGCCTTATCTGTTCCGGTCAGTATCTTTACTCCAATTAAATAAAGTACTTTTTGCGGTACATGGGTAATTTAAATTTTCAAATACTAAATGAGAGCTCCAATTCCTACATATCTGAGGACTCACAAATATTTAAACCGTGCAAAATATAAACTTTTGAGTAATAAATGATGACTGTGTCACACTGACAGCCATCACATGATTGAAATAACAAAAAAACTCAAAGATAAAAAATAACAGAAATATAACTCCTGAGAAACATTATAGACACCTCATAAATTCATGCATTGGTGAAATCGTGAATAGCAGATGATACTTAACTTGCTCCGTATTACCAAATCATAAACACTTACTCCGGAACAAAAACTCATGAGCATTGTGCATTTAATTTTTTGCCTTAAAAATAACCCGAATATTTTTTCACATTCACTGCATAAATATTAGCATCTACCTTAATTGACCACTAATAAATATGAGATACTGGTTACCTGAGTACATTTGAGGCGATGAATTCAGAAAACGGATACAAATTTAAAAGCTGCATTCTTTGTTGGCAATAAATTCCCGGAATAAATGTTGCCTAACATCCTGATTTAACCTCCTTCGCATACAAGTAGAGCGAACAGTTTGTTCGGTCGCTTTATCGCATGACTCACGGACACTGCAATCTGGAAAGTCACTCCGTAATTTTCTTTCAGTCTAGCCTTAAGGTTGCGAGGTCGAATTCCAACCAAGGTACGCAATTCTTTGCCTCCAACTCCATTACTGATTGCGGTACACTCTATGGCTCAAACTTAAGTAGGCGACTAATAGTGGCCAATACTAATAATAAAAAATACCGAAAGCTTTATAACTAATCACAACTTATTCTTCTGCGCGTGGGTAAAATTATTTGCCAAGCCCCTCTTTTATCCATTTCTTCTCACACTAAATAATTATATCAAAACCTCAGGACAATGCAATGCGGAGACGGGAATCGCTAAAGAACAAAGAAATTAGGAAGAGTAAGCCGAGGGGTTCATATCACTCATCCGTGATTAAATCTTGAGAGATTAAAGGCCATTAATTGAAGGCGCTCGCCCTTAGGGATAATATCGAGATCGCTATCTGGCACGCTGCAAAATAAGGACCACCCTTTTGCTATCACATTGGAGATCCAACACCTAAATAACGCCAAAGAACATATTCGATTTGCATGACTAGCCAAGAGAAGCGGAACTCACAGTCACACGGTCTAATGGATAACCCCTTAAGGCCAGTGGTATGCATTGTTTTCGGTCGACTTTTGTTTCTAATCATCTGACGGATGTGATAATTGAGCGTATGTTTGATTACTATAAAATCATGTCAAATTGTTGACCGTTATAAGATCAGATGAGCTATTAGACACTTTTCCAAACATTCAGAGTAATTTGAAGGACATTTTTATCCTCAAACATCCAAAAATCTGAAAATATTTTGGTATCATGTTTACATACATATTTTTCTATAATAATGTAATAATTCTCAGTACTCGAGAGAGATTTATTTCTTTTACCATACAATCTTCTTGAACGGAAAGGATACATAGCCTTGAATTCTAAATGACGGAGTATCATGCATCCAATAAACCAGATCGCATTTGTGTGCAGCCCTAAGATAAGGCCGAAAGTCAAATTTAAAAATTCAGACTGCAGTCAAGATTACGACATCAAGTAATTCATGCACATTAAGGTAATGGGAATAATTCCGAAGGAGCAGCCTATTTCAGCTGTAATGGAAGAAATCTGTCAATGCTGGCTAGCATTTTATAACGGTGGATGGAATGCACATCAACATGGAAGTCGATGAATATTAGATCATGCACATTTTTTCCACATTACATCCACTTTGCAAATAGTAGTTTTAAATAAATCAAAAACTTTTGTTCTACAGCATCATTATTGATAAATTAAAAATTTTCTAAAAGGAGGTGACAATCTTTAAACACAAAAATCTTGACGAATAAGAATCAATTGCTATGCAGTTTTAGCATTAGCAATTATCTAGAAAATATTCTAAAAAATTTGTTGAATAATAGTCAACACCAGCAGCGAAAGCAGTTTTTATGGAGTTTCTTTTTTCAAGTGCAATTCATGTAGACCTAATTTATTCAACACTTAAATTCTTACCTCCATTAAAATTATAATAGAATATTCACGGAACACAGGCTGGAATATTAAAATTATTAACACATAGGAAGGCAAATTAATTCTTCTTACTCCGACTAAGTTTTAGCAGTATAGCTATTCCTCTATTTTCAATGGACCACGGATTATTGATAACTTTCGAGAGATTTTTTTATACATATTAAGTTCCCAAATATATTACCTGTTGCTACCTTCCAAATTTTGTCAGTCGAAACAAACCCATCTCGTTTATAATCACGGTGATTCTTAAGTACAGTACTTTTGTGAGTAGTATCAGCTATAATACAATCAATAGGCACCACAAAAAATAGTAGAACCAATGAGAAATGCGCTCCAAATGCCACCCTGTAACCCGTGTTATTAGACAGAGGAAAGCATTAAATCGTCCAAAAAACGATTACAGTACCCAACTATTCATTTCAACGCGCGTGTAAGTAAGAATACTAGTTTACACAGGGGCAAAATTTCATCAGATATCTCCGACTCCGTAGACTCCGTAACTCCCGACAAATCCTTTAAATATTCAAATCAAATCTCGAAATCTTACCTCTTGAGTCAATACTCTAACTGTGGAGCATCCATATTACGTAAAATGTTTTCCTAGAATAGCGTTGCTCCAAGGAAATCACGCATCCAATATTTAACGTACAGTAGAACCTCATTAATGCGGAATTATTGGGACCAAACACGATTCGGATAAACAAAAATCCAGATAAACCTAAAAAATTAGGAACAGCAATAAAAACAATAAGTACAGTACTGTTATAGAAAAACTTACCATTTATTTATCACTAGCAGGCCGTTGCTCGGGAAGAAGTACCCAGAAAAAAGGGAAACTTGGAACTTTTATTTCATGATCACAAAACGTGCCAAGAGGTTTGCCTACTCATCAGGATGTCCAACCGCAAAATATGCTTGATGTGACTTTTAAAACAAACTGTAATGAGAAAACGCCTCAAAGGACACGACGGACGCAACCGAAAGTAGCACTATGGGGTTCGGGAGCATGAGATGTACCTACGTACTAACTTAGGTTGCAATCCTTGCAGCCGCATTGAAACGCATAGCGAACAGACAAACAGGCATATATTATTTTATGTATATATAACATGATATCGATCAAAACCAGTCGCCCGACCAAAACTGAGTCATAAAGCACCGGACGGCTGGAACATAATATTCTCGCGTCCCAATTTGCCATCAAACAAAAACAGCGCAATACAAAAACACGGATTTGTTATGAAACAGAATTATCAGGCATTTTCTTATGGTACATATTCAAATTTTACTGTCATTGTGAATATTGCAACAAGGATGGTTGGCTATTTTTAAATTGAACATTGTAATATTATTCGGTACTTTTCGTGTAATATTGGTCCAGATCTTTTATCCGGACAAACCGGAGAGCCGGATCGTGGAGGTCCAGATATTTGAGGTTCTATTGTATACAGAAAAAATTTTCAATAATAATTAAGGGAAAATCAGAAGAGAAGAATTTACAAGTGTAAATTTCAATTATTTTCTCTTACCATCCATTACGTTCAACGGAATATTTAAATGGAAATTACCATAACAATCAATGTGGTACACTTAGGCGACGCGACGCATTAGGTAGGACTTGAACAGCACATGCCGGACCACTTTATCTTCCGCATGCGAACTGATTTATCGCGCATAGCAAGCCACAATAATTGAGGACTGGCTTTCCTAGATGTCAGAACAGCATTCATCGAAATGGTAATGGGCACTTCTAATTAGCACCGATGTCAACCCTTCAGCTTTCACCACATTGAGAGCGAACGAGGGGACTAATGAGGCAAAGTTCTTAGTGGAAAACATACCGAGACCCTCCCCTAAGCAAGCGACTCATAAGATGCCGAGAGAATTTTCTCGACAACAACCCAGGTTTTTCAAAATCATGACAACCTTTAAAAAAATTGATTAAAAAACTAATTTTATTCCATAAAAAGTAATTAATTATGTCCCAATATTTTAATAGAGCTAAGCAACTATGCATGAGGCATTAAGAAAATTTGGAGAGGGTTTTAATTTTTATTATGATTATCAGTAAAATAGAATTTTACAGGTAAAAAATATCCAACAACATAAGAACTTATAACTATTACAATTAGTAATCAAAGATTTCATTAGTGCTATACTCCCATCAGTAGCGGATCCAGGATAGGGACAAGGGAGGGGCTAAGTATGGGGTAAACTCCCAGCAGTAGTGGGGGTCCGAACAAAAATTACCATTCTATCTAGCGTAAATTGGATATCCGAGAGGGGGGATAAGGGGGAATAGTCCCCTTGGCTCCCTCCCCTCCATAGATCTGCCACTGACTCTCATGTTATAATATATCTCCCTGTCAATTGACCTCTACCGCTTTGCCCAATTCCGAAACTATGTTTTATTTTTAAATTTTTATAAAACAGTAGCTACACCAAATACGCCTTTACGTAAGGCAGCTATGCGTCAATCCTCCATACAATAACTGCCGAGAAAACTAGAACCCAACGTAATTACGATAGTACGCGAAGCAAGACGGGAACACGACCATGGAATGCGTAAAAAAGGATAAGCGTGAGAAAAACAAACTTTTATCCAAAAATATTAACATTTGAATGGCACGAGAGATAATTAGGAAAAAAAAGACACTAAAAATATAAGGTCGACTGCGAGGCTTTGAATTCTAATTTCCGCAAAAACCGCTAGGAATGAGGGCATTATTGTCGTGTGACATTATCACTGTCATTGATCTCCGGCCTTCGCAAGTTCTTTTCCTTTTTTTCAACGGGGATGCGCGAGAACACACTTGACCCTAGAGCCGAGACGAAACGGACGAGAAGAGATTTCGCAATCTTTCGTGCAGGAAGTGCGTCCTCCACCTGGAAATTCTTCCCCCCCAGTCTTTAACTTCCCCCCCCGGGGGGATGTCCGGCCGGCCACCCCATTGTTCTCTCGACATATAAGTATGTCTGCCGGAGAGGGAAGAGACCAAATAGCGCCGGCTACTTGTGACGAAAAGGAGAACGACACAGGAGATTCAGCCGAAAGGGTGCGAGTGGTCTGCAGAACAGGATGAAGTCCACGGTGAGTGAGCCTAAAATTTGTGAAACCACAGCTAAAGGACCACGCTATAGAAAAAAAGGGAATCAGTAAACTATTTATGGACTTTTCGTCCAAATTTGGGAATTCGCTATTCCCTATTGGCTTCATGACAGATTTTCGAATGGTAGCTTACTTGTTGCCAATGGTGAGGATTGAGTCTTGAAACGCGTTTTCTCATTCGGAAAGTTACACTTATAAAGTTTTCTCCGGCGTACATGGTATTATTTTATTTTTAATCTGTGAACTTTTAACGAACTTTGGTACGAATTTCGGAATTCGCTATTCCCTATAGGATTCAGGACAGATTTCCCAATAGTTGCTCACATATTTCAATGGCAAAGATTGAGTCTTGAAAACACCTTTTCTCATTCGGGAAGTGATTCACTTACACAGTGTTGTCCCGGATTATATTTAATGGGAATTATTTCATTTTTCAAATGGCATCAAGAGGTAGAATTTGTAATTCACCAATTCGTAGCCAGTCTATTTTGAGTTTACAGTAGGAGAAGGCATGTGATCGTACAGTAAGTACTCTCAAATAGTCAATGAGGCCAATTTGTGAATAAATTAGGAAAAGCCCCACCTTGGTTATCATTTCTCATGCTGCCGGTACTATGGAGTGGAGCCTATTACAACCAAAATCCGCATTCTATTCAATGATAAAACTCGTAAATTTTCAAAATCAGCATAAATTTTTTTCAAAATTTTTCGGCATCGTAATAGGGGTGCTCCTACGTAAGGCAGCTCGATATTTTGCCACCATTTCTGGATCATCGTTAACATCTGTACATGGAAGCACACTTTGTATCAGCTCAATGAAGTACTATTACTATTATTCTTAAAAACGTGATTGATACGATACACCACGGGTCATGCAACGAAATTTCGCGTTCGCTTCAGTCAGTATTCCTTCTCTTAGCACCCTTACAAACCTTAGAAAATTTACATAATAATCACAGTGAACTCAATACATCGTAAGAGACAAAAGGATCTAATCTTGAGGATAAAAGGATGTGATCCATAAGGATAAATGCCCACAGTTTTTTTGTTTTAATCTTTAAAAAACGAGTGAGAGGAATAATGAGTTAAGACAGTATTTAATAGAAATTATTGAGTCAACGCCAGAATGAATGATATTAACTCAAAACAAATAGCCATTTCCTTTGAATTCAGATGTCACGAGAGTATCTCCACCCTCAGAAAAGTAGTAAGAATAATCAAAGTTTTTAACCGTTCATACTTGTTGTCCCAATGTTTTGCGGAGTAATTCCATTTCAAATACGAGGACTTGATGAATTACTAAGTCCTTGTATTGAATCGATAATTGCATGTAAAACCAAGCAGTAGCAAATTGTTACCTTAAATTAAAATTCGAAATTTATTCCAGTATCTAAATAATACTCAAACACTAGAATATGTTCACAGCTACAGAAAAAGTAAGACATCACTCAGCTTTCAATATGGAGCGCCATCACTACTGGTAATATCTCCTATCAAATTTTTAATTGGGTTCATCTCTCTTCAACGTATTTTCTAATTTTCTTTCAACTAAAGATAATTTAGCCAATAAATTTGCACTTCAGACGAGCTGCAACGAAATCGCATAGTTATATTCCTTAGATTCTAAGATTGAAATAATTTGGATTAAAATATCAAAGCAAAAATTATACGACGCGAAACACTTCCCTTAGATTGGCATAGCCAAACGATGCTACGTGGGAAACAAAAATAAAATTCCAGAATTTCTGTCGACAAAAAATTCTAAGTCAATCGAAAAATGTTTTCTCGTCGCTAATACACAAGCTGAGACAATGTCTTACAGTTAGTGCAACAAACTTCCTTTTAGCGCCGCTAGAATTTAGAACGAATCGAGCGTAATTTGAGGGAATACCAACGCCACTCCAGAGTGCCTAAGAGTAATTTAAGTGTCGCTTCAATCCTTGTAATAAGAGGTACAATGGTTACCCAGTGAGTGAAATTAATTTAAATCAGTCTTCCTTAGAATAATATGACATTTTTCACTACCCTTTAACACTGAGCATAATACTGTAGGGTCGTTCACTCAGACCCTAAATCGCAGTTCAAGTTAAGAAGGCGGTAGATGGATGGGAAAAAAAAGGTTACGACTAAAAAAAAATGCTCCCCATTCAACCTCGTAAGTGTTGAATGAGAAAACACGACAGTTTGCGTCCACTTTTCATGAGTTGGTAACGTCATTAGAGATGTGATCATTTTTCATTCAGAGATAACCTTTCATTGGGATATAAAAATCACCCTGTATCGATATTAAAATATCAATTTTATAAATCAAATATCAATAGATATCAATTTTAAAATAAAATTTTCGAGATAATGTGCTCCCTTCCTTATTGATTCTGAGGTGCAATATTTTCTTTAACCCCAAGTGGATTTCATTTAAAACTTCTAAAGACATCAGCACCAATTCCAAGAACAAGCCCACGGATAATCGTAAGCACTCTCTTGGCAGAAACTTTGAGAAATTCAAATAGTCTTTTTCAAGGGTACTGAACACAATGAGTTCGGGCTAGAATTTATGCCCCGAAACCATGCTGTGAACCAGCTTTGGAACGTCATTGTTTAAACCCCCTCCAAGCGCTAGGCGGATAAAAACGATATTTATTTTCTTGAGAACGACAAGTTGAAATCGGTCGGTTGAATATGTGGAATATAAGCGAGAGGCATACGATTTCAAAAATCCTTTTTTGACTAATATGGCCTATTAGGGAGGGGGTTAGCCGTAGGGTCCCAGGTTCAAATCTCGGGCGAAGCCGTCGGGTACTCCTAATTCAAAATCCTCGAAGGGCGAGGTGGAGCAGATAAAGGACTTGAACACCTTAACCTGAAATGCGAGATATCTTTCGTCTGTGGCTTAATATGAGTGTGAGATTCACCCTCACCTATCCTTATTAACCCTCGTGTTGAAACGCAGAGAGAGAGACGGGTCAGACCTCAAAATCATGAGGGAATCTGTTGTGAGTTTAACTACAAAATCGACTATAGCGTAAAAATATTTAATAACCTTTGCACTATTCCGTTTCCAATTCCCACAGATTCTACTCCTCATTGTCCTGGTGGCCTCCACTCTGGCCATGCCAGCACCAGAAGAAGAGCACAGGGAGTATAGCCGCAGCAAGAGGAGTTTCTTGGGAGGATACGGACTCTACCCGCCGTACGGAGGATACGGTTACGGTTTCCCGGCTTACGGATTCGCCTACCCAGGATACGGCTACCCTTACGGCATCGGCGGATACGGTCTCTACAAGGGATTCGGACATGGTTTCTACGGTTGATGATCCAATATCCACTCTACAATTGATCAAGGCGCAGACGAAAACATATCAAGGGAATAAGTGAAAAAACAATCTCTGAAAATATACAGAATGAGACGTAGAGTGATAACCACTATTTTCGTTCGTCTTACCTTTAAGGCACCTTTCTGTGATTAATTTTTCAGATCCTCATGTCTAAGCATACCATGTTGATACACTTAAACTTCTTCAAATACAGTTTTTGAAAGGAGATTTCAACTGCTGGCACTAGAGAAATTTTGATTATTGACAAGAAGGAAGGAGTTAGAGAAGTTGGTAGTCAGCCAAAAATAAACCTATGAGCTCTATACAAAAACTTATGTACCACGAGCTTTAACTGCACTTCACAACTATACTATGGCTACTAAGACACGATTGTAACGCACGCAGGTTTAAATATATACATGTACTCGGATTGAAAATATTTCTTTTGACCAATGTAACCAATGTGGATTTTTACTTTTTCAAACTTACCACAAGTACTTGAAATTTCAAAGGTAATAAATTTTAAACTTAAATGAGTGCATTTTTAATTTTGCAGAATGTATCACATTGACATATGCAATGGCGCGAGATTGTAGAAATGTATTAAATTTTATCCAGCCATTCTACCCAGGTAAAAAAATGCTCTTGAATATCGCCTGATAATAGAGAAAGTTGACTGAAAATTTCATCCTAATTTTTCATTAAAAAAACGCAGTTAAGCAGAGAGAAGTGTGTCCTCACATCCCTTCTAAAGTTAACATTGACCTTGACAGATAATGTCTAGGAAATCAGCTCTCCTCCAGTGCCTTCGCGCGAAACTAAGACAGCACGTCCGAAACGGGAAATGCGTTCGGGTCACGCAGACAACAACCATGGCACGCAAGGCTATGAAGAAAAAAAGATTACATCTGTTTCTGAGAATTTCAATTCTGCCTTCACAAGGTCGACTCCAAAAATATAATGATGGGTTCTATCTTCGCGACAATCAAAGTTTACGTAACCTAATGGTCTCCAGAAATTCATGTCTACTCGGATAGCAACCGATTAAAAAACTTTCAAGTTGAATGTATTTTTAGAATGTTTAGCTTTCTACTATACAGCCATTTATATGACAATAAATAAACGTATTCTCAACTCACAGCTCACTCAATTTAAGCTGACTTTCTTCCTATAAATTTATCTTTTCAAAACCTTTTTTCTTCAAGCTTCGTTTGATTGACCGAAACTAAGCCTTAACCTAAAATGAAAAAATCTGATGATAATTTTAAAATTGATTTCCAATAAAGTAAATACAATCTTGTTAGCTCACACACAGAAAATATATCTACTCGGCATTACTGACTTCATAACTCAGAAATACTTCAGAGACGTGTCAAACATGAGAATTTGAAACCCATCGCTAAAACCTCATGTTAACCCTGCATGATATTTTATCAAGATCCAGTATCGATGAACTGACAGTATGTCATTTGAGGAGATCATTTTTTGTAGCTACATAAAGGTTTTCCACAAGTCATGGCCAAGACGAAAATCCACAAAACTTAAAATTATAAAAATAACTCAATTCCTCATTAAATTCAAAACACCGAGGAGTAATTTGGAAAAGCACGAGGTAAAAAGAATAAATATTTTGTATGCACGATGGTAAGGCCAGTTCATGGGATCAGAGGGTGAAAGGATCACCTTCACCATAGAGGTAAGGTTGCTAAATATAACATACTAATGAAGATGACGAGCTGAATTCCAAAACTATTTAATACAAAATTATTATTATCTGATAATATTTCCACACTCCTTTGAATATTCCCCGCATTTAATATAGCAAAAAAATAATCTGAGCTGAGTGAAGAAAAAGGAATGGGACGAGAAAAACCATTTAATTTGTTCAAAAACTCACAGTTTTACACAATGAATTATTATAATAATGAAGATCAAAACAAAATAAAAATACATTAACAATGATGAATGCAATGAAAATATTTGAATCAAATCACAATATGAAGAAATACGCTGTCGAGAAGCACGGATATTACCTCTTCGTACATACACTTCCGGAAACCTCTAACACTGAGTTCACAGAAGGAATGACCATAAGTATTAAAGGAAGACATATTTCTCAACGAATGAATACGTATCGAATGTTTCAAATTATTTTACAACACTAATTAATCAATTTAAATAAAACTTGTGGTTATAAAATAACACAATAATAAGCTGTCGTTCTAAAACCACCGAGACAAAATACACACATGCTATCAGTATTCTATTCCATCTTATAAGTCAAAACCCAATTAATCACATAATCCCTACACAGAATGAGAGACTTGCAAACGCGGGATAAACCTGGAACTCGCCATTGGAGTTGACACTCGTAAATGAACAACATACCTTTACGGGGCTGACTTACCTTCTATTTGGAGATAAATAAAGCCGACTGCTGAGAAACTACGCTCCATAAGCATTGAAAGAGAACACACTTGGTTCAATCAACCAACTATCAATACGCCTTTTGAAGAGTAAGCCTCCTCGATCAATTACGAACAATAGGGTGGTTTCCTATTATTTTTTTATTGCCTAAATCGAAAGATTATTACTCCTGGAGTACGTATTTCACGCTTTTAGATTTTTAAATGACTATATCTATTTTTCGCGATTAAATGAAAAGTGAAAATTTTCAAGCGCGCGAAAACGCGACGCTTAAGTATGAATGTCGGGAAGTCTCTCCGCGTGACGTATTTCTGGTTCCCCCTCCCGCCCTGCGAGGTGACCTTGAGGCGAGGCTTAGCGGTGATACGACGCAGGCTGCTAGCGGCTAGCCTAGTACCCTGCTGACTGGTAGCGCTTGGCTTAAATAAGGATTATTAATAACTTATCAAACGAGGAAAACTTTCCGACCTTAGCCAGTTTTAATAAGTGATTGTTAAGACATGTTTCCCTGAGCTCTGCGCCTCATGCATGCAATGGTAACCTCAGACGACGTATAACTCCTATCTTCTCGTATAGAAACTAGGTCCCTGTGACGTCACGTGGAGTGGAATCGCATGGGCGCCAATCTGGCCCTTTTCAAATGAGGATAAAAATGGACCATTGCCATTCGTCTAACCCGGTATTTCTAAAACAAAATAATTTGTATATTATGAATACACTAATGGTGGGTAACGAATCGCAATCAATGCCTTTCGTTTTCTTTGATGAAGGAAACCACCCTATTATCCCATATTTACTGATAGCTTAGATACACTGTAGATGTCTTTCTGAGCAAAAATATTCGTATAGCATAAAAAAATAGAATTAGATCAAAATAAAGCATAATATTTCAATTTAGTTGACTAATTTATATGAAAAAAGAAAAAAACGTTGCCATTTTTGAAACAATTATAGACATTTTGTAGCATAGCAGTTTTTGTTCTACAAAGTAATACATCATACTAAGATACAAACCAAATACGATTCAGAAGTACATACATTCAGATCAAAGTGAAAAAAACGAACCACGATTCCCCTATGATTTTCGAGATTCAGACCAACAAAATCAAGTCACTAGGGCTACTAAAATTATGTTGGGCCCACCTTTAGTTTCGATCTTTTGGCCACGATCGGAAATAGTACCGACAACCTCTTTGACATAGCGCCAGCAAAGATCACAATAAACTTCATACATGATTACTTTAGAGAGTTTTATCGATAATGATTCCTTCGCTTTTAAACTGCATACAATCGATCCAATAAAAAAGGCTTGCGGCTACATCAGAAGAATCTGCCTCGGGCGGAGGCAAGGCAGCAGCAGTATAAGCCTTCTGAGGAAACAGTACTTTTTTCCCGGCTAACAAGAAACGGAACTTGTATTTTGCGTCATGTAATTATAGCTCCTCAATTTTTATGCGGTAGAGAAAGGTGAGATTCATTATCCCCGCATTTTATAGTAGGACCTTTATGGAAAAATTGCGGAATATGAAATGATAATGCCTTGTGAGATACATCGGTTCGTGCAGGTGTGCTCAAACTCGTAATTTGGTTTAAAACGATTTTCTTTTTCACGTTTAGGTATAGTGCTGAATCAATGCCGAGGAAACGATTATCAGGCTCACTGCTTGCCACATCTTCGTCGTGTGACTGGGATTTTTCTTTTTCCCCGCCACACTGATTTTATCCGCCAGTTTTAGGTGAGTTTCTTTCGCATGATTCCTTACGCGGATTAACACGAAATTTAAAACGATCTCAGTTCCGTATTTAGTAAAGCATAAAATTTCCTAGAAACAGATCACAATTCGAGCATGAGCAAGAAAAAACTAAATTCGTTCCACAACTAAATTAAATTGAGAGCGGTACCGGAGAATACACTGTTTAAGGATAAGTAAAATGACGACCATTAAGAAACACATCACTGGAATTCCAAAATAAAAGCAGCTTAACAATTCCATGCGGATGATAAGTCGTTCTTAATGGAGAAAGAGATGACATGACGGCAAACCTAAATTTGGCAACAGCGTCCGTTTCAGACTATAATCACATACCATGGAATATGAACGTAGGATACAAAAAGCAAATGTAAATGTAATATTAGATGAACAAAAGAAGAAATTGTTATAAAATATGGTGCACGGAGTAATTACAAGCAGAATAAAGGCAAGGGAGTAAAAAAATTGTACCATGGTCAACTATAGTTGCCTATTCCAAGAGACAGAAAGTGATGACATTGTGGCAAGCCTCATATTTATTAATAAATATCATATTTTTTAGGGAAGAGGACCAAAAAGTTGATGATGATAGAAAAGACCAAATGATGATAGATTGAAATATAGTTGCCTATTTCAAGTCGCAGAAAGTGATAACTTCACGACAAACCTCATATTTAAGTAGAAATATCTTATATTTAAGTAAAGGGAACCAAAAAATGATGTTACAGTGAAATTTAGTTGCCTATTTCATGTGACAGAAAGTGATAACATCACGGCAAATCTAATATTTATTAACATATACTTTATTTGTTTTAGTCAAGGGAGTAAACAAATGGTGGTAGAGTGAAATATTGTTGCCGATTCCCATTGACAGAAAGTGATAACATCACGGGAAACCTCATATTTAAGTACAAATATCTCATTTTTTAGAGAAGGGAACCAACAAATTATATTATACACACAATAAGTCAGGAGACTAGAATTAGGGCCGCCCAGACAGTGTTCCAACATAAGAATACACTCTTGCGCACTGAAATTATTTGAGTGACGTGTTGAGTAATGACGCCAATAAAGACATACCCAGACCCCCCATCCCTACCCACACTCATACAGACCCACACTCGCAGATCAATTCTCCTATCGGCCTTTGGTTCTAATCCAATTCCAGATATATAGCTAGAGTCCGCTAGCATGAGCAAATGCTAATGAGGAGCCGCTGGGGTATCAGATAAGGAAGTCACAATCGATGAAAGAGGTATAGGGAAAGTGACTCCGTTTAATTTGCCGCTGAAGTTTCGAATCTCAACGAATAGACGATGAAATATCGATCACGCGCTCACACTCATGGCATCAGTTATCCGATAGACGCGGACGAGAGGCTATGTATTTATCGGCTCGAAAGGGAAGATGAAAGGAAATAAATAAATCCATGCTCATCAGTATGCAATCAGCAAGGAGACAAAAGATATTGCAGAGCTTCCGCGGCGAGTTAAAGCGGCCCAAGTGTTGGGTATTAAAAAGATCGAGGCCTATTGATGCTCGAAAGGAAAAAAGACTGTTACCACCCGGAAGAAGAAAAAATGCCCTCCAATACCATTTACGGTTCATCAATTCGTTGACCTATTAAGATTACTGGCTACGATTATAAAGATCTATCCGATAATTTTTGTTTTTACTTGATTCGGTATGAATAATTTTGATTTGATTCGAATTTTTAATTATTTCATTTACATAAATTAAAAAAAATCCACTTGAAGACAAATATATTAATATTCCAGTTAAATTTGTTTATAAACGCAACCGAGAAGCTGTCAACAATATCTCCGCACATTATCTTAGGATACATCAAATTCGCCGTTAATGTAGAGGGGTAAAAGAGCCACAAAAAAGACCTTTGCCGTAGTAAGTAACCATATTAATCAAACTTTCGTAAGGGAGGCAAGCAAGAATCAAACAGAAAAACTGTCTATGATCATCTCTTACAATCAAACGATAGCCATGGAGAATGTAAAAGTGAATCATTAGGTGAATAAAAGAAATTTTTCATGCACCAAGCTGCTCGGAGAGCGGGTTTTTACAGTTCATAAAGTTTTAAATAGCCTAATTAATCTCTTCGTGATCTCAAATACTGATTCAAGGGGCTCGAGGCTCAAGATTATTTATTGTTAAGTATAAATACTGTACTGTGACCGACGTTTCATAAAATTTATTCGCACAATTAGGTCTGTGAAATAACAAAAATTATAATATCTTCATAAAGAATAATTGATTGATAAAAAGCGAAAACTTCTTTTGCCATTTTCATAGCCCTGGCGATGCAAATACGTTTTTAATAAGCTGTCATTAAATATTATTGTTATTGAATGACCAAAACTCAGTGGTAACAGCACTTTTATGACAATCGAATCTCCATTAAATCACGCCGTTAGTACGAGGAAACTAAATTTAAATATTAGTTTATAGTTTATTTGAATAAATTCTCAAATAGATTACACACGCCTAATTAAAATCTATAACTTTGGTTGTGATATTGTAATGGGTGAAATATTAAAATATTTGGCATTCACAATCGTTTAATTCACTCAATAAATTTAAATTTTTCGTAGTTTTTCTAGACAGCTGCGGTGAATGGTGCGTAACAGCAAGTAAATACCTAGAGCTGTACGCCTACAGATCTCGCCAAGGATCAATTCTGGAGTAAAAACGCTCAAAACAAGTTGACGCTCGGGACTGAATCAGCAAATTAGCGTTTTGAATAAATTTCTCCATCATGCCCCTGAATTTTCCCTTGCTATAGGCCCAATTCATGCTCCCAATCAAACCCGTCCCCTTGCCCTTCAAACTCCTAACATTCCCTATAAAAAGTCCCTTCCGCCACCCAATTAGCTTCCTCGTTGTACCACTTTCTCTCACGCTTTTGATCCCTTTTTCATGAATGTGTTTCTTTATTCGAATCCCATCCATTCTTTCCGCGTGGCTAAACCACAGTTATTTTCATATGGCACCATTCAATGGCCCACTCTCCAAATCAATCTAACCCACTCTTCACTGTATACTTTTTTATTAAGCCCCAGCCCACTTCTTCCCGATAATATTACAGTAAGCCAAGCAAAAAAACACAATCATCTATAAAAAAAATATATTTTCACTTAGAAGCTCACATAGTGAACAGCATACTTAATATTATTTACAAATGAAAACTGGGAGAGCAGATTATTTTCCAGACCAACGCACTCATTAACCCCAAGTCCAAGTTATCAACTCATTCACAGTTTTAAGGAACCTATTGTACTTTTTCACCGTAGGTCAACGGTTACAGCTTACCAGCAAACCACCACTTTGTTTCCGATTATTACAAAATCATAACTACAAGTTCACCTAAGGCAGAGCAAAGAAGCATTTCAAAACTTTATATCTGCTGCTTTGATAGAGTGGTATGACCTTCCTTCTGCTATTATTTTGCATTATATCGAAATGATGTCATTAAAAACGACTAGAAAAATAAATCTCTTTTAGCCAGCAATAAGTATTAATCCAAATCTTAACATTGTGTAAAGTAATGAATTAGATATCGAATGTCAACGCGTCATTCCATTCCATTTTAGTAATAAAAAAATGATCGAGCGTAGGTTTTGCGTCTGATTCCGATGACAGCATGCATCAACAAGATGTAATAAACATCGGCTGACTTAAAGGAGGAAAAACAATAGTTAGTACAGACAGGGGCGGATCCAGGATTTCTTTCTGGGGGGGGCACAAGCAAGGCCGTATCCAGGATTTTGTTCAGGGGGGGGCACAAGGATATCTCGTAATACAAAACGAACGCAATGATAATGGGACCGTATTAAAAATCTTGTATATTTTTGAGGGTCTGGGGGGGGCACGTGCCCCCGTGCCCCCCCCCTGGATCCGCCTATGAGTACAGATGTCAATGAGAAGTTGTTTCATTTCGGTAGGCGCAGGGCCCAAATTCGAACAACAAAAGCGGCGGTGATACTAAACTTATTTACGATTACAACAATTATTCTATCTAAGTCAGTATCTAAAGAGCAGTTCGTGGTCATAATTTATTGAGAGGTCGAATGTTTTTTGTTGGTAAAAGACCATTTTTAGCGTTGTAACCGCCAATGAAAAGCTGATGCATGCGATTTCACCGTGCAATTTAAAACTATTTTTAAAATAATGGATGAAGGTAGAGTTGGAGTGATTGGATACAGTAAAAAATATTGCCTTCAAATGTGATATTTTTATATTCTTTAAATCTAAGTTAGGCCACAGATTATTGAGACTACCCAAAGAATAAAATGTTAATTAATAGCTATCAAAGTGACCACACAGGTTACCTTTATAGCTCTGTTGTAGCATTAAATCACCAATAACTGACGTAATAGTTTGGTGAGACGTTTTTTAATTTTTTATAATGACTTTAAAACTATGGCCTTCCCATTAACTCCTCCGCCTTACCTAAAATTCCTATCGATGCAACTCTGGGCCATATTGCAGAAGGCAGCATATCGGCAGGACATATAAAATTAGAAGATGTTCTCATATAAACAACGGTACAAGCCAAAAAGGAGACTTGACAAAAAATATCATCCAATAATTAAAGAGAAGGAATGTTAGCAATGCATTTGTTTCACTGACAATACGCGTACACCTCATGAGCCGCTGGCTGGTCACACAAAATAATTTCAAACATAGCTGGCAAACCCTCGCTTCGACTGACCAACCTTTCCGGTTGCCATAACATAAAAAATACCCATATGATGCAATCTTTTCGGGTTTCCTCAACGTCTTCATTCGCATAGATAAGTTACATCAGCAGGGGAAAGACTGGTTATGATATTATGCATCCGTGATGAAATGGAAAGGGTTACAGGATAGAGTGAGGAAGCGGTAATTGGTGAGAACCACAGCGGAACATGCGCGTAGACGGGTGGAAATGGGGAAAAGTGTGGGAGAATTTGTGAGAAATAGGCACATTTTCTGGAAAATTAGACGATTCTCTCTCCTCCGGCGATATTTTTTGTCCCGCTTCGAGAGATGTTACGTAAGAGAATGGGCATCGGGAATTGCTTTACTGAAAAAAATAACAAAAAAGGCTTAGGGGAAAAAATGAATGCTTCTCACTATTTTCAGGACGGCAAAGCGTTGAGAATAATAGGCCTAATTTTAATATATTAAAACGACTAGATAAAGGATGAGTTCTCATTGAAAAATGACTAATTGAAGCAATAGAGAAAGCGAAATGTGCCAACCAAATGGAAAGCTAGCGTAAAACATGAATAATTAGCTTCGAACAAAATAAATGCCTTATTCGGAATTCATACAATTAATCTTTCAGCTTAATTACACGAGAGCTTTGAGCGAGTACCAACAATACATTTGCGCAATCTCACCCATTTTCAGATTAATTGTTTCAGGAAATTATGATCACACATTTTCGTCCAACCTTGATGATTAAATATCCTCAAAAATCTATATTATTAAATAAAAAGCCTGAATATTCAAGAAAAACCGTTTTCATGGTAACTACTAAGTGCATTCAAAATCATTTTTGCATTGCCATAGCTCTGTAACTAAGGAGTATCGACCCCATGTGTATAAGATGTTGTATGGACAAAAAATATTTAAAATTGTCCCCTACCACCTCCTGAAATATTACATATTCTCATGAGATTCCCTACCTTTTTCCCGAATCGTTTTTTCCGACGACCTTTTTCCCGAATTTTTTTCCGAATCCATTTTTCCCGAGTAACCTTTTTCCCGAAAGCTTTTTTCCCGAAACCCTTTTCTCCGAAACATTTTTACCGAACACCTTATTTCCCGATTGTATATAAAACAAGCTATTTATCGTAAAATTCAACAAGTGGGACTCCAAGTCCCTTACAATGACCCAACAGATAGAACCCTCAAAACGACAGTTCATATGATGGCAGCTTTAGCGTTTGTTCCAGTTGAAGACGTTGAAAAAACTTTCGAGCTTCTAAGAAAGTACGCGGATAAAAATATTCCCAGACTTGAGCCAATTATGAAATATTTTCAAGAAACATACGTTATTGGTGTAAAAGCTGTTGGCAGACGACGCGCTGTCCCTCCTCGATATCCTCCTAGTCTATGGAATCAACATGAAGCTACAAAAGCAGGTTATGCACCAACAAATAATGCATCTGAAGGTTGGAATAACCGCTTAAGGTTACTAGTCGGGAAAAACCACCCGGATTTATACTCAGCTGTAAAAGAGCTGCAGAAAGAATAAGCTGACCCAGAGATTGCCTTGATTGAATTAAGTGTTGGAAAAAGTATCAAGGGCAAGCCAAAAAAGAAATGGTACGACATGCAAGAGAGGCTGAAATCGGTGGTAGAAGAATATGAAGACTACAAGAACGATAGGAATTTTCTTGAATTTCTTAGAGCTATCGCGCACAATATAATTTTCTAAAAAAATAATGTACCTTGTGCATGAATATATTTGGTTATGAAAAATATGAACTCATTTATATACAATCGGGAAATAATGTGTTCGGTAAAAAATGTTTCGGAGAAAAGGGTTTCGGGAAAAAAGCTTTCGGGAAAGAGGACGCGTTACGATTCGGGAAAAATTTCTTTCGGGAAAAAGGTCGTCGGAAAAAACGATTCGGGAAAACGGTCGGGTACCTCTCATGAAACCCTGTAATGTAGAGGAACTCATTTTAGACAATAATAAGTCATATGATAAAAAATAATGGTTACGATAAAATCGCCACCGTCGAAGACCATGGCCAATGTACTAATTAAGGCCCAACTTCAGGCCCCATATTTCCGACATATCCAAACATATCGTACAATTTGTTCGTGCCTTTACGCAATAAAATCAGACGCCTCAATCACTTTACATGAGACAGCAGTACACTTTTCTTTACTTCCTTAACATTTTCCACCTCAACTCTTGGTTTCGATTCATTTTTCATAAACGATGGAAAATGAAGAAAGTTGCCTGCTTAGCATTCAAAGAGTATCTCAAGGGAAAGGAGTGAAATATCACGAACTATTACCGACAAGTCCCGTAGAGAGAAAGAACAAAGACGCTGAGCGCAGCTATGTTTCCGAGAGGGGGAGCGAGGATTTCAATGGGGCACGGAGAACATGATCCTCGGAGAGGCATGGAGAGAGAAATCGAGGAATCGACTTTCCTTCAAACCTCATAAGGATGCGTTAAGCCATGTCAGCCTATTGGGAGAGTTTACGGCAAAGGCAGGTTTAAAAGCAAAAGTAACATAAAACATCTATAAAATAAATGGGAAATTATTCACCATGCATATGGTCCGATTTTCAATACAAAAAAATGAATGATGACATTTAGCGTAAGAAATTATGTGATTACGTCTTAAACTAGCTGGACATGATTTTGCTGATTTAAGCACTGATCTACTCATTATATTAGATTTTGTGAATCAATAGACAAGAGAGTCGCGGATTTTTACTGCCGATGGCGAGAAAATGTGTTGGAAAACACATTAAAAAATATAAAACATTATTTACATCATTACGCTTTCACTATAAATTTTATTTACATTCAATGCCCATAACTCATAAATTTCATACACACAATTAACCCTCTTTTAAATGTAAAACACCAACGAGCACAATTTCGTTATCCACAAAGATAGTTTTCAACGTCATGCGTTAAGAGAATATAACTACATAATGATTTGGAATACAAAATACTCATTCAAATGAATTCCTTACCCAATAGCCTAGCCACGCGAAAACGCGATTTTGAATCGAACGCAACATTTACACCGAACCGACGGTACACCGAACACTTATTTTTCCACGACGAAAAATAACTGCACGAGCGGTAAATACAAATTTTCAAAATTGTATAAATAATGCAATGACGTCAACGAAGAAGTCTAAGTTGCTATGAAAGAAATTCTCTCCTACTAGAGTGAACCTGCGAATGATCTCTTCCAGAATGCACCTGGCGGAACGCAGAAGCGGATTAAGAAAAAAAATCAAGGGGGGGGGGGATATCCTGAGCTACCTGTACTTTTGTCGAAATGACAAATAATTAAGTCACATGCAAAGTTTAAGAAAGTTTTATTTAACTAATAATACGCGTATACAAGACTATGCCATCTACGATATAAAAAAGTTACAATTGTGGCTCAGCAATGTTATGCAATGCGGGCGGCCCCACAAGGGGGGGCGCGCACCCCCAACCAATATGTATCCGCTTCCCTTTTTTACAGGAAATATGACTGGAGAGACTCCAAAAAATTGCGGGTTATGACGCATATTTCTCGAACTGCAGCCCAAAATTAGCACGATCGACCCTCGGCCATAAAAAACTCAGAGTTTATCGACTCGTGCGCCCGGTAGATGGTTTATTTCCAGCATACGGCCGAGCATCCAAGGGATGAGGGTAATGGGCCAACAAAATCCGTTCTTCTTCGAAAGTATTCGCACATGAAAGCGGCGGACGTGAGATCCCTGCCGGATTAGCGAGAAGAATGACTAAAACGGAATAAGCCACGAGGGAAAGCCGATGCTCGTATGTCGGAGCTCTTGAAATGGCGAGGAACCCTAAAGGAAAGCAGGGGGTACGCGGGGGAGGAACGGCACGAAGCATATGTCCAGTCGGAAGGGGATGGCCCCTATTTAAGACGGATTTGTCTCGTCCAAGCTCATCACTTGACGCTTCACTTCCGGCGGATACGGTGACTCGAAGCGACCTCACACTGCAGAATGAGAATCGAGGTAAGTGAAAAACATTTTTTTTTTACTTTTTTCAAATTTATCCAAATCATACATCGTTCAGACACAACATAGAGGCGAATTAAAGGGCGAGGTGCCCACATTATTCAAAATATTATAGTCAAGCATAGTTCCAGGTTTTCAGGATAATTTTAAAAAATTACGTGATAGAGGTTTTTTTCCTGGTTTCACTACCGCTGCTATAGTACGGGTAGATGTGATTTTTAAATTTCAGTATATTTCATGGAGTGGTAATAAAGTTCAATGCAAAAAAATACACAAAGTGATAAAATGACGCTAAAAAAGATTATAATAAATAAGGGAAGAAAAAAAGAATTGAATACGTAGTTTTGGCATAAAAGCATAATTGCGTTTCAAGAAGACAAAAGTTTTGCATTTTAAGTGAAAATTATGAGCTACTTAAAATATAACACTTGGCCATACACAGAAGATGTAACTCCACGGAATAGACAATGCAAAACGCTTACCCAAGACCGAAGGTTCAATTGATTCAATTAAAACAACGTAACCTTCTTCACGTGAAGAAAATGGGAGGAAATGTTTTATCGTGTTTTTACGCTTACATATTACGATCCGCAAAGCACTGACGATATGATGCGCTCATTTTTGGGTCTTTGATGAATCGATTAACTCACACCCACAGGATCACATACAGATGTGTGTTATTTTCCAAGCAGCTCGTGTGACTTATTTTTTAACTTGGCATAATCATCTTATAATTTTAATTTAGTATTGAAGAGAAATAGACAATAAAATATCGTTGTAGTTCATTTATCGAAAAGCTTCCTTTCAGCAGCGGACTACAGAAAATAAAGTATGCACCACTTAATAGCTACAAAGATAGGTCATTTGTAATCGTATAAAAGCAGTGATGAATACCTCATTTCCGTACCAACAACGAAAATATGGAATATGCGATTTCGTCCAGGATACGATCACAAATATTCCCCGCCGCGGCGTCAGGGTAAAATTAAAGTAGGCGCGGACTCGTGTCGTTGTTATGGGGGGGGGGAGCGCGTTTTAACTGTGCGCGGCGCCTAGATAGCGTGTATCTCGCAACGACAATGCATCTGAAATCTGGAAGGCGCAGAGAAGTAGCGTTTACAAATTCGTCAAATATTTTTAACAATTGTTTGTTAAGATGGTGAATTATAAAAACTTAATTAGAGAGCCACCTAAAAAATTGCTACCTTTCCAATTTCTCCAGAATTCACAGGGGGGTGGGCCGGCCGTGGTTTTATTTTCCGTGATTTACTTCCGATTGTAACACTTCCGAGCTGTGAGCTTTCATAGGAGGAAACAGACAACACCACACGCAATTTTTCTCATAAAGACTGTAGAGTACTGATAAATATTTTCAAAAGAATGCGACGAAAACTTTAAATGCTCCATCGCCAATGCTAACCGTCGACAAGGGATATTGCGATGACCTGCACGACTCATTCTGCAGCCGTAGTTATCGTGGTAGCAGTCAGGATGTCCGCGAAGAGAGAGAATAGGCCATACCACACGCCATATGGGCCCATTCACTAGTTTTGTTCATTGCCGATTATGAATTGAAAAAAAAACTTATTTGACTCCTATTTTCGAACTGCTGCCTACTTCTCAGGATGTAAGCCACAAAAAATCGAAATCGAAACGAAATTCAGAAAATGAAAGAACAGAAATCCTTTTACCGATAAGTTGATAACTCGATGAACTCATGCTAGGAAGGTCACTGCTTCTCAGCTACCCTTCGGCCCAGTGCAAATCTGGCACGTAAAAAAATCTGCCTACAGTAAAAATAATCACCCCAGCGAAAGTTAAGTGGAGCCAAAAGGTGTTAAACAACTATGGGCCCAATCTGTGGCGTTGACAGGATTTTGAAATGGGGAGGTTTACCGGAGATTTTGGGGCCCTTCCAGGATGCATGGAAAACACCCCATGGTAAATGGGGGTCTTCCTCGGGAAATTTTTGGGATTTTTGATGCTGAAAACGTGAATTTTAGGGCTCTCAGCTTTAGGACTTCAGGGCTGCGGCTGGCTTTCTATAGCAATCACTAGAAGAGGGGATGGGGTAGGCGGAGGCACAACCCCCGATAGGAGTAGGGTAGCATGACCAACATGAGCTGAAATATCAACAGGTTAGCCAGTTTTATAGGTGTATAGAGAAATTTTCCCAAATTAATCCCATAAACACCTTAAGTGCTGGGGATGGGCAAGGTTATGAAAACAGAGTTTTGCAACATAACATAAGATTTTTTCACAAAAAAACTGTCAAGGATGGCATTGGCCAAATTTCCTAACAGTTGAACTAGTGGACAGTGATACCTGAGATTTCAGAGAAAAATAAAATCAACACATTAATTGTTGAGCTAATAATCTATTAATACACTATTATAAATTAATTATTTATTAATCTTCCACTGGAGGTGAAGTATGTCCATCAAAGTACTTGGTCATTATCATAGTAAATTGTGAATTGAAACATAAAAGAAAAATATTATTGAAAATCCTAGACATATGATTTTATTCCCACAATAATGGCCATTGAAAATCAATTTAAAAGAAAAAATCTATACTCTCCACTGAGCCCATGTTAAAACTGCAGCCCAAGTACCAAAGCAAGGAAGCGAGGTAACAAGACAATTCCACTTACCAAACCTGTATGAGTAGAAGTGGCTTCATTCTTGACCTCCATTTCTGTTCCCACCTCTTGCCGATCATCCATTTCGGAGATCTCTACAGATGATTTTGTTGCAAGCCCCTTAAGTAAAGATTAAGAATCAAAACAGTGATTTTGCATTGATCACTGTTAAGTCATGACTAGAGAACTATTTCTCAAGGAATTCTTTCTTAGTCCCAGCTAAAAATATTTCTGAAAAACCGTCTTCACATAATATACACTGGGCTATTTCAGTTATATTGCCCCAAATCTACAAACAAATTCCAGCCCACAGATCCAAGTGCTTGCTGGTCATATGTTGCCTAAATATAGGCAGTTCTTTTCATGACCATTAAACATCAAGTTTTTTGTGAAATGCATTGTACAAAAGACGCTTCCAAAGGAATCTACCGATGATTATATCAGATTAACTTCATTTTTTGGTTTAATAACAGCTACAATGCTTCGCTTCAACCACTTGTGTAACCATAAGACTTTCTACTCATAATCATTATGCAGCATAACCTTCAGCAACAGATCCACTATGTTTTCTCATCTCCAACAAATGCTTCCTTATATGTATTGCCTAACACGTAAAGCTGTTGATTGAATGTTTTTTTGGCAAATAAATAGGAAATTTGACCAATATCATCATCCAGGGGCACAGCTAGGAATTAATGCTGGGAGGGTTTAGGTGCAACTAATACCAGTGTGTGTGGGGGTATGGAATACCCACCAGGATAAGCAGTAGGTGCGAGATTAATAAATTGTAGAATTTTAAGATAAATGGTTCAAAACGGTGAGTTTTACAGCTTTATGAGGGATATTTTATTAATCCTTACACTATTCTATTAGTAATATCAATCCAACTAAGTAAAATGGATTGAACTTAAAAATTTCTCTGAGCTCTGGGGGGGTTTTTATCCCCCAAAACCACCCCCTCGCTGTGCCACTGTCATCATCCACAGCTTTTTTGGCAAAATAATCTGATGTTACCTGGCGAAACTTCTCTCCTTTCCTACCCTTCCTTGCCCACCCACTTTACTGAATAAGATTATGGGATTAGTTTGGGCAAATTGAACGGTTTACATATCATATAGTGGGTTTCGATTAGAGACAAAATATGAAATCTTTGGAGAGCGAGGTAGAGGTGAATGGAGAATCATGGCAATGACAAAAGGGTCCTAGGCTCAAGTCCCATGTACATATTCCAAAATACTTAAAATGAGGTTTGCTTACAGAAAGGGTATCACTCCCCAATCCAGTCATGTAACTACGACTCGGCTTTGGGGATTGATGGATCAGATTGGATGGCACATTTCAAAGGATAATTATGCAAAAGATTCTCCTTTATAACAGGAATGCATCGTAGAAAAACATGACAAGATTAAATACTTGTCATAGAAAGTTATGAGCCTTTTAGTTTTTCTTATACTAAATGAAGTTTACAATACTCAAGCCAATAATGCAAATATGAATAAAGGCAGATTAGTTTCTTTTGACTGATTAATTTAATTTCATTAAAGATGCCATAGTTAAAATATAAGCGAAAAAAGCAGGATTTTTTACTACTGAAATGAAAGTTAAGAATTCAATACAACTTTATACACATACAAATACGTACATATAATATATGTTTTGTTTTTTTGCTCCCCTAATCACAAGGTATTTTCCATGCCTGAAGTTCATATTTCCAGTTGCTTTTCTTTCTTGCTTACACCCTTCACATTCAACTTTACCACAGGAATGATATTCTTTAACCATAATTTTCTCTTGGGCACAGGTACTGACTGTCATATTGGTGCTCTCCAGCACCGATATTTCAAGTGCAACCTTCTTTGGAGGAAAAGGCAAAAGAAGCTTCTTTGGATTTGGATACAGCGCTCCAGCCGCAACACCTGTTATTGCTGTGGCCCACCATCATCATCATTTGGCCTACAGTCACCCAATCGCAAAATTTGCCTATGCAGCTGCTCCACTACCATATCCTGAGCCAGTGGCTAAAGTTGCTCTGGCCCACCAACACCACCCTTACCCATACGATGTGCAACCAATCCCATATCCACCCCAAGTTATATCATATGCAGCACCACTGACAAGAATTGTGTATCACCACCCAGAGGCAGTGACCAAGCTAGCCTATATTCCAGCACCGGTCACTAAAGTTGCTTACGAACCTCAACCACCACTGATAACCAAGTATGCTTACACAGCACCAGCTATCAACAAGTTTGGAAATGATTGGTGAAATAATAACTGATTAAATGATTCAAGTTATTCAGTGCATAAATAATGGAGATAGTAGGCCATCCCATGGTTATTAAAAACAAGAAGCTATAAAAGTTGGTTTCTCGAGGATATGAATGCAGAATTTTACAAATTTACTATCAATTGTGT
The DNA here is from genome assembly GCF_921293095.1 of Ischnura elegans. Classification (NCBI taxonomy): domain Eukaryota; kingdom Metazoa; phylum Arthropoda; class Insecta; order Odonata; family Coenagrionidae; genus Ischnura; species Ischnura elegans. The sequence goes on from NC_060247.1 coordinate 104,084,912, forward strand.
GAATCTTCTACATGCATATTTTAATGTACAACTATATAGCCATTGATGACCACCAATATATATTATTTTTATATTTCACCCATGTTGTTTTCAATTAAGCTGTTAAACTGTTATCATTATTAATTGTTGACTGATAGCAAAAAATAAAAATCATACTATTATGCAATCTTTCAAATAAATTCATTGTTAATATCAACTAAACTCAGTTAATTTTTTTGTTGCCACCTAACAATAAGTCAAATCATCCATCACTGATTCCACCAGATGATTGGTTTGATAGGTTAAGGTACAATTAACTAAAACTTAGCCACTGGCAAGTATCAGACTCATATCAAACATTGTACCTAGTTCCTTTTCCAGCACCACCCTCTTTTCTAACATTTAGATATTCAGAAAACCACATTGGGAGGTTTTTATGAATGCATGTAGCATCTACAATCTATATGCAGGCTAATGCTTTTGGAATTTAAATACAGGACCCTCCAGAATGTAGCACAATGCCCTACCGTCAAGGCCATAGCCACAATATAAAATTCTATAGCAGATCTAATGCATAAATTGATAAGAAAAATATGTTTTAATTTTACAAAATAAACCTTAGAATGAATAAACATTTTTGTTTTTCTACATCCGAGGTTTTAGAAATGACAAAGTTTGTTCATACATAATGAATAGAGTTTCTACCATGAAATCCTGAAGACATCCATTTCATAAATCATAGAAATTATTAGCTCTGCCGTTTCAGCTTATATCCCAAAAATTAGATTTTATTTGAAACAATAAAGTGATGATGAGTAGGTGAATTCATCCAGTGCATTGTTATGGCCTCAAAGATTTTAAACTTTTATAAGTATCAGAAAGGGCAATGTGCAGCCAAACCCATGGATAAGTTTTAAGTGCTTGCTCACGGATTCACATTAAGGATAGTAAAAGCTCACGAAAGAAATGTTTTGACATGCCCTATACAGACAGGTAGTCACAAATTTGCCTTGTAAGGTGCTTGAGAGGTATGAGGGTTGCCTACATCTATATTTTGTTGTCAATTCCACACATCAGAAAATCACACAATTCATCAAATCAGTTATATATTTCACTTGCATAAAGCTGAAAGTTAAATTCATCACTTGTAATCCACAGGCACTATGAAATATAACCAAATCGAAAAGTGGAGTCTCAGATGATAGATGCCCATGGGATAGCATCTCTTAAGTTGATGTGTCACTGGTAGTTACCAAAGGGGAAAAATGTTTGGGACAGAGGAAGAGAGGGCTGAAATCTCAAAGCCCTCCCCTGGCTATGTGACAGTAAAATCCACCTCTTAGAAAAGGAGATTTAATTGTCAATGTGTTTCTTCAAGGTGATTACATGGGAGACATTATAAAATGTCATTGTATCGAAAAACAGAGAGTCAGAGGGTCGGTGCCTCTGGGTTCACGGCCTCCTAACAGATGCATTGTGGGCAGTTTACACTAGGAAAAAAAATTGGGAGTGGGAGAATAGAAGCCCCCATAGCCTATGAGAGGATTGTAGGAAAAATAGTAGATGCTGTAAGAGGGATGATATTACACCAAAACAATAAGTTTCCATGAGATCACCAAAAGCATGCCTTGTACCAATACTGAGGTGTGTGGAGGGCCAACGAGAATGATTTCAAGGAATCTACATCCAAAGTGCAAGATGGCTTGAAATCAAGGTATCCATGTTAACTATGGCTGGGGAACTTGGGGTATGCATCAAGACATATTTGGCCCTTATATATACACTTCTGCCAGGAATGATATCTTGTTTCCCACACTGACCATGCCTCATTTCCCTCACTAAGTTTCACTATCTGGTCACTGACCTATGTCCCTGTCCCACCATGGCACAAATGACTCTAACCCGATGACAAAGCGCAACCCATGCACAGAGACTATGGATCACAATGACCATTTCTTTCTGGCTATTGATCTTGATAAGAAGTGCCTGCGAATCGCTCCAACCACTGCCAACTTACTCAAAACTTAGTATCGGTTGGTATCTAAATAACTAAGGTATGGTCAATTTGAATTTCTTATTTGAAGTGAAATTAGGCATCATATCCGTCAACCTCTTAATTTATCACCTATTGATATTATGAACTCTGTAATATGAGGTCCATCTCTAAGATTGAATTAAGGCAACTGGAAAAGACCAAGTCAGCTTACCGTGTCAACATGATTTGAAGTGGCTTCATCCTTGGCCCCCACAGCAGTTCCTCCACTTTTTTGATCCTCCATTTCAGGCATACTGATAGTTGATTTTATTATATGCTCCTAAGGTGCAAGAAAAAAAATTCAATTTCAATTCACTGATGCTATTTCAGCTAAGTTTTCCCAGGTGTCCCGACTAATCCAAATATCTTCAGCACCCTTCAAAATTATTCCACCCTTAATATGAGACTGATTCTAAGTACATTTGCCAACCAAAAATTAAGACAAAAATTATCTTTACCATTTCCATAGTGCTCCTTGTACCACTGTTTGCATGCCTAGGTTTTTCTAATGGCTCATTGAGCCTTTCCAGTTTCAGCTCCTCGAGGCATGCTTCCAATAGCATCATTTTATTGAAAACTTCAGCCAACAAGGCACAAAATTTATTCATTGAATCTGTTTCATAACTGTTCTGTAAGAAAGATAAAATTATTAGAACTCCCAATAATGAAATTTCATCGAATATATTTTTTTCCTTCAAACACCATAATATTCAACGAGAAGGGTACAGCCATGCAGCAAACAGTCATTTGAATACACCTCAATAACCCTCCCGCATAATTCTAACATCAGAATATTCTGACTATAGCCACAATTCATCAATAAAGTTCTGTGTCCAACCCAACCGTTCAACATACTGCGTATCAATGTTATTTATCAATCCATTCCCACAAAAATAATTTACAGTTCAAACACCAATATATGTACACATAAGGTATCTAAGCAAAAATTCCGATGTACATACATGCTGATGAGTAGTAGTATAAATTACACTGTGTAAAGTATCTAACAGTCTGCAGAAACAACTCCAAAAATGTAATACGGTAGATTTCGGTTAATTGGGACATATTGGGACTAGTGCTCTTTGCCCCAATTAGGCGAACTATCCTGTATATGGGCATAAACAAACCTTGAATGATAGAAAGAAGACTAAAGAATGTTTATAATGCAATATAAGTTTATTAATCTATTAATTTGATTAATAAATCAGCGAGTTTAGTTAATTTAGTATCATTTTTAAGAATTATAACAATTTAGTTAAAAATATTTTTCACATCCTCGGGCGACCCTGAATGAACGTCTTTTACTTAGTCCTATTAAAGAAAAGTCCTATCCTCTTGCGGATAATATAACAACAAGAGCTTTCAAAATAGGGCAAGAATAGGAATATTTGTGAAAATCAAAGGAGGAAAATATAAAAAAATAATATTCTGGAAACAAAAAAATTTAATTTCATCGCGAGTATAGTCTATGTCGCCGACTCATGGCCCAATAAAGCGGCATGCTGTCCCAATTAAGCGGAGAATACTCTGGGATATTCCTCTATTGGGTTCTGTTCTTCAAGACCTGTCCCAATTAAGCAGCTGCCCCAAGTAGCTGGAACCATTAAACGGAATCTACTGTACATAATTTGATACAGGAAAAAAGCCACTGAAAACACAGAATCCTTCCTTTATTTATCAAATGCAAATACTTTTTCACCAAAACCGTACGCCACATTCTGATTGCCACCAAATTCACTGTCTTAATCTTCCTCATACCGTTAGATTTCTTAACATGATGCTATCTTCTTCAATTACACTGTCATTGAATTCCTTTGAAGCTGATTTTATATTATAAATGTATGCTGCAAATAATCTCCCAATAGTATTGCATAAGTTACGGGAATTTCTGACGCATCTCAAATTTCTACATTTTCAAATACAGCTTTTCCCACACCCATTAATTGGGAGTTCTTTCCTAGGGCAGTGGACATCGGTTAAAGCGCCTTGTTTTGTAACCTTTATTTTTCGGGGAAGAAAAGCAGCATGTACCAGATTGAGGAACCAATCGGATCAATTTCATGCATAAGGTTTGAGTCCAAGACAGTTGCATATGATGACTACTGCAAGAACTTGGCCAACAATGAAACAATTACCCATTAAATTATTGAAACCATTGGTAATTTTTTTCATCCAAGTGACCAAATTTTTGGTTAAAATATATGTATGTAGCTTATAAAATATAACTTCCAAAACTGGTCATTGATATGTTCATTTCATCAATAAGATGACTTATTGTACTGCTACCCAAGGTCATTTAAGTACATAATTTGCAACCTACAAATCACCTCTCCCTATTACTCAATTTATCCCGTAAGACCCATATATAAGTCAGCCAAGAGGAAGAGAGGAGAGGAAATGGTAATAGTTGGTGAAAGGCTCTGGGAAATAATCCCTAATGATTTTCCAGACAATACCAAAAAATTAAGGCGAAGAATTTTCAATTAAGGCAAAGAGATTGGGAATAATTTTCATCCTCAACATCATCAGTCAACAATTGTGAGATTGTTCACGCATGACGCTCTCCATTCTGCTCTCCTATCTGTTACCTATTAATTAAGGAATTACATACCTTATTGCATTTTAATATTTCTGAAATACAAAGAAAGAATTTATTCCTGCAACCCGCACCATTGTGGGAGACTCTGTGGATTTTTTCACACACAAAGAAAGAAGAAAAACTGTAAAATATTGGTGTGTTAGTCATGGCATATCAATCAAGGAACTTCTCTCTCTCTGACTTATCTCAGTTCCTCCTGAAATAAGTTCAAAAGCATCAACTACAAAACATGGAGTGACTGGAGGTAGCTTTTCTTTAAACGTGGGGAGCTAAACTCAGGGTCGAAACAAAATCTGAGTCCAAACTACTTCCAGTCTTAACTAAACTAAACTTCTGGTATGAAACTAAACACAGATAATGTTTCACACCAGAGGGACCACGTGCTTCACCTTGGAACGGTTTAGTTTAGACCCACACACTGAGTACGAAGTATGGTTGAATGAAGTAGAGGTTCGGCCTACCAGCATTAGATGCATTGGGCACTCATATTATTACCATAACAGGAGAATAGTGAATGCAAACTGGCCATTTCATTTTTTATCTCAATGTTTTAACCTCTCCACAAGTATGTCACACGTAAATGGTTGAAACTATTCCCTTTTCTCCCTCCACTCAACTTCTGTGATTGAAACTGAACTATGAGCACTGGAGTTTTGATTACATAATTCAATTTCGCTCGTGGGAGTAAAGTATCATCCTGGGTTGAAAATAAACTCCTTGGTGATTTTATTTTAGTGCGGGAACGAAAGTAAACCCATGCCTCATATTTTTATTTCGCTCTGGGTCGAAACGAAACATTTTCATTTCGTTTCACTTGCCACCCCTGCCTCAGGCTACTTCAATCTACTGCTTCCTAATATGCCTAATATCCAGAATATTTTACTCAAGATAATAACATCATATCATCATATAAAAGTGAATCTAGTAGTTGAGACTACTCATGATAATGAGATGATTTGCCTTTGCCTTCAACATCACAGTACTTTAATCGTTCAAGTAAATGTTACCATGCTCGTAGTGAGATGTATCTGTAGCAACCAATATGGTCTCCACCTTCACACTCATGAGGAAGAGCTGCTGCCCTCCACCCGGGGAAATTAGAGGCATAATAGTTGGCGGCCTCCAGTCACCATGTCATGGCATTTTCACAGGCTTTGGTATCATTTAAATGGCCTATCTTTAACAAGGATAGACCAATACCCCATCAAATAGCTGTCCCTTTTAGTCCATGACCACTAATTCATTGAGTGAACTCACTAATCTTGCTGCAAACCTCCATATTTAGAGGTTGACACACCATCCACAACCCAGTGAATGCACTCAATGGCTTTGAGATCATCCATGAGACAATATTGATAAGACTATGGAATGAATTCCTTGTTTACACTGAAAAATTTAAAATTGATTAATTCTTTCCTGCCAGCACCTACAATAGAAAAATGTTTTCGTGCTACGAGTAGCATAATAATATTTTAAACCTCGCTGTACGGAGCTCTATTTTGGGGGTAAGTTGCCTGGGTATTTTCATCCGATTTGGATCTGATCCCTCAGATTTGGGGCCCAGCTCAACCTCAAGCTCAAGGGTGCCCGTTCCTTACCCCGGCCACTGGACTTCACCCTCTAACCCTATCATAGCACGAATCCACGGTTAACTTATTGCGTTACCAGTGTTTTTTTCAACCGAACATTGTAGTTGATTTTAAATGATTAACTCTTCTAAAAGAATTACTAACGTTTTCTTAAGCATTGTGGAATTTTAAACAGGTTTCTAGCGTTAATATCAACAAAGTTAGTAAATATAAGGTAATAAGACTATAAGTCCGGAAGTCCGTTATTTTTAACACTAAAATTCTGTTTAAAAATTCCACAGAACAAAACGAAGAATTCATTTCAAAGTATAAAAACATAGTAGTATGCAAAAAAACATATCACTGAAAAAACTATTGAAAACGTAACTACTATGCAACAGATTCCTGCGGGGAGGATGGTCATAAGTAAGTGGGAGGGTCGGGCTTTATTGCCTAGGAGTGGCCCTAAGGACTCGCTAAGCTGGGTCTCAGGCCGGGCCTGAATGCATCGGACAATTGCTACCTCAGCGGTCACTTCCTTTCCCTCGCATCGGTCAGAGCCGACGTCCACTCATCTCAGTTGAAAAATCTGTGACAGCTATACCCGACGTAAGGTGTTCCGCACATGAAAATGCCCTTTGGCTCCACCCAATGTCCGGCACGAAAGGGTTAAAAACGCAGTCTCAAAAATTTACAAAGCAATCAAAAATGTTAATCACACAAAACTCCAAACCAAACTTCAGGACATAGAACTGATATTAAATGAGTGACTTAGTTTGTATTCCTGATCCATTACCTCTGATTTCATTTAATCTCTACCTTGTCGTACACGTGACTTCCAGACTCCTTCATGAAAATAATTTGTTCTTTAATTTTTCCAACACCATTTCCTCTATAAATAATGCCAAACACCTCTCAATCTTGTCGCATAAATGATGTAGTTGGCCAGACAGTATGCGCTGGATGACAACTAAATTTGTAGGGTTATCATATTTACATTCATTGTCTCTCATATTTTCCATGGTAAATTATCCCTTGACCATTTCTTCTAATACCCACTTTCTTTCCATGAAACCAATACCTCAAGCTTATCTAAGTATATATGTATGTATTCTCAATTTACCAAGCAACTTTTTTGGCTTCCTCACCCTCATAACTGCTCTGGTAAATGTAATTCCTGTCCTATCACTCATCCCAGTTTTTCTCTTTGCTATTTTTGGCCTTCTCTTTCCCAATCTTTGGCAATGCTGCCCTCAGCAGTCATGCAGCCCAGTAAGGAAGATTTCACATAATGAATCTCAAGGAGAATCATTATGTACATATTTGGTTTGACAACAATTCTCAATCCAGAAAATTTGTTGTAAGAGCCAGATAATACACCTTACCGAACTTCAATAAATTCAGCTGGATCATACACGTGCTAAAATTCACTGACACTTCAAAATGCATACAGTTTAGGGCTATTTAACCCTTAGGCTGCGGAAACTGTTTTTGCATGGTGAGTGTGGGGAAAACGTTTTTCAACGTTTGACCAGATTTTCTTACCACTGGCAGCCTTTCCTTAAGATTTTATTGCCATTGCTTGAACTCAGCCAAACCTAATGCCAGACAGCACAATGGCATCTTTAGAGGACTAGAGGACTGGGGTTCTAATCCCAAATCCGTCACACTCCCAGTGACTCAAGACGTGGGTTAGTTTAGATAGGTGAGGGTAGAGATCACCTACTTTGCCACAGGGGTGTGAATATCGCATATTCATAGGGGGTCCAGGTCTTTTCCCTGAGCCACCTATAGTATTTGAGGATTCCATTTGGGGTGCCCAAAGGCTTCACCCAGGACCAACAGGACTTGGATCAGCAGCCAAGCACTCAAGGCTACCACGCTCCCAACCAAAGCCATAAGACACCCACAAATTAAAATCTTCAAAATCAAAGGTGGCCCAAGGAAAAAATGCCCTCCCCACCCTGAATGCGGGTTATTTACATGATTATGGCTAAGTCTGGGGTGGAATCTTCCCTTACCTACCCAAGCTAACCATCAGGTTGAAACACAGAGAGAAAATTTCTGTTTAAGTATTTACTGTTGAGCTTGGCGATTGTGATTAACAATTTTTATGAATTTCAGGACCACACTATCATCTCTATTCAGATATATTGTAAATCAATATTACCAGTATCTTGTAGCTGAACATAGAGCCACAGGGTTGGAGATGTGACTTACCTATATATACTGAGGTTAGCTGTGATATAAACCAGTTTACTCATCAAATGAGCAGCCATGGCCAAAAGGATAGAGCATTTTAAAGTGGTATTAGTCTATCCATGGTGAAGGAAGACCGTTAACTTAAAGAATGCATACACCTGCAAATATACCATGACATGGTAATCTACAGGATACTGCAGGGAAAAAGTTTACGTCAGGAGAAAAAATGCCAAGAATAAGCCATGAATCATAGATGAAGTCACGGACCTAATAGAAGAAATTAATTTAGAAAAAAAAACATTTTCCCCTTTTAGGGCCATTTACAAAACTTTTGTCAGTAATGGCCAGAATAATTACAGCATGAATGAAGCAGTTGCAAGAGATGAGATTCTCCCATTATTTCGGGGTGGATGGAGTTTCCGTGTTTACGAGCAAACCAGCCATCTAAGTATGGGATCAAAATATTTGCCTGTTGTCATGGGCTGATCTAGGAGGGGGGGAGGGGCAGAAAAATATGCAAGATTTTTACTGTCCCATTATAATGGCGTTCGTTTTGTATTACGGGGTATACTTGTGCCCCCCCAGAGAGAAATCCTGGATCCGCCCCTGTCTGTTATGATGCAAAAACATTTCACACCAGTATCATGGAAGTGTACATTGGTAAACAAAATCAGAGTATAGGTAAAATTGATTATAAACCTGACTCAGTATATTTATAGTAATGGAAGAAATGTCGCCCTTGAAGACTGGTTCATGTCCTACCCTTGAGCACTTCATCTTATAAAAAATGGTCTTACAACAGTAGGAACAATAAAGTAAAGTAAGGTTGAAATTCCACCCATGTTTACTGCTAAGTCAAAAGATAGATAAGTGGGAAATATGTAGTACTTACTTTTGTTTTTCAAAAAGAAATGATGCTAAGTGTGATACAAGCCTAAGCTAACAAAGTTGAATTGCTCTACTCAACAATGCACTGAGATAGCAATGTGGATCCTCAAACAAATAAACCTGAATTTTTTATGTATTATTATAACTCCACAAAAGGTAATGTAGACATTTCAGATCATTTACAGTCCACCAACAGTATCTCTCGCAGTTCATGAGGTTGGCCGCCAACTTTGTTTATCTTATTGAACCTTGGCACGATCAATAACATTGTAATTTACAGGGCGAATTCAGGTAAATCTCTAAGCTGTAGGGAGTAATTGAAAAATCTCGTTAAACTTTTGACCAGATAATACATAGTGGAAAGGGAGAAACAGCAAAATATAAAACTATCTCTACAACTCCGGGTGCAGGAAATATTGGGTACAACTGAGAGAGGCGATAACAGGAGCTGCCATACTGATGGTGGATGAGTTCACTTCCCATCAAAACATTATTATTAGAAAAAAAAAGTCGACATATAATACCTGTAAAAAGCATATTTGCCAAGAGCACTGCATATTCAACAGAATATCATGTTCTCGAAATGCCGACTGAATTGATGACTGATTGCAAGTTTAAAGTAATAATGTCTTTCTTGTTATCAGAATATTTTCTTTTATGTTCTCTATGTTCATGGCTATAAAATTAATATACCTATATGGTTCATTTTGATTCATTTGTTTAAGGTTTTATCAACCAAACTTGCCAATTAATGTCCTTTGTTGTACTTATTAGTGTTCATTAAACTGTATACAACCCATGGGTCTTTTCCCTGCCGTGTGTGCTACTGCGGGTTAAGAACATTTTTGGGTTATACCACACAAAAGAGATCAAATGACCCACAAAAATTCTTTTACTGACAATAATAAGTGGACATATAATGCTAGATTATCAAAACACCTCACAGTGATTGTATTTTTAATTTATTAAACCAAAAGTGAAAATTTTATTAACCATTTGTTTCACAAATTACTTTTGTTTGAAATCAAAGGAGTGATTACTGAGTACTATTTTTAATACCCAGCATGATAATGGCAATAGGAAGTGTCAAAAATTTTGTAGCCATAGCAAGTGTCAATGACTCAAAAGTGAGGGAAGATGCGGGAAAACGAAGGTCACCTTCAACCAAAAATGACCTTGATTACTACTGACATTAATGAAATTGTTTACATTATTGGGTCAGACAGGCATAATAATAAAACTTGTCACGGATAAAGCTATAAATCATTATATAAGTACCTTCTGACTTTCTGGTAGGAGAAATTCCGTGGTTATCCCACGGGTTTCCGCAACATTCACAGAATAAAAAGTGCTTTGTACATTTTGAAATGACTTGGTCAGCTTTTCCATTAAGGTAGCTGCATTACATTCATTTTCAGAGGCAACCTTCAGGATAAAGGTGCAAAAAAACATATAGATAGATGTAGGTCTAGCCACTGAATAAATGCGTATGTTATCTCCTTAAAATGCCATACATTTTTAATATGTCTTTCGAATTCCTCATCATAAAAATACTTCATCTGGCAGCGGGAGCATATATTTTTATTCAACTTCTCGGTGACGACCTTGCAGTAAGTTTCCAACATACCATCACATGAATTCAAGTTTTCATTGGTTTCCTGAAAGTGAAGTGAATGATCAAACGTCCAAGCAACTTATGATTCACCTCAAAAAGTATAATATGTACCTCCAATTTCTTCCATAGCTCCGCCACTCTCATCTCCAAGTAAGAATGAGTATCCAGCTGAACCGGCAATGTGCCACAATTTTCATTTCTATCTACTACCTCACGAGTGCTATCTGAACAGCCAACTTTGATATTTAAGTCATCCATAATGCTTGAGAATGTACACTAACACTTTTAAAACCCCAAAAAAGCTGTGTACAACGTGCAAAACCACCTAGCGCGATATTGTTAACATGGAATTCGTTCGAAAGGAGCGGTTGCCTAGCAACGCCGTTGTCATGGCGCATGTGCAGAATAAGCATTTCTGAGGTGCAAAATTCAATGAATTAGAGATCTTTCCACAAAATATGCTCAACATCGGCAGTGGTAAACCGATGATGTTTCCACAAAATCACACCACTCCACCAAAATATGACTAGGTTGCAATCATATGCTATTTTCCAGTGTACTACCTACATAACATTTACAATACGAATTATGCGGGCGAATACGCTCTAAAAATACCTTTGAAAATTCAAGTTCATTTTCGAAATGCAGGAAATGAATTAAATTGATAACACTAAATTGATGAATAAATCTTTTAATGCCATGAAAACCATGAAACAGCTGGAACTCACGGTAATGTCCTCCACACATTAGTGCTACTTCATGGCATGATGTCGATCCTCCACCAAATCCTTACATGAACTTTTTCTCCGTCATCATATCATCAATTTTTACATGAAATGTTGGCTTTTATTCCAAACTAACTCCATTCAAGTCCAGAACTTTTCACTGCAACCGCCCCGCTTGATCCCGCCTCGCCGTTCATGTCGGGTTTCTCGGGTTTTCTTCATTCATGTGAAACAGTCGAAAAACGCTTCACGTGAAAATAAACAAGTTGAACAAGGCGACAACAAGCGTGGTCTCAGCGAGGATGGCGGTAAGCAATAATTTTTAATTTTCATGTCGTTTTACGTTTGGTATTACAAAAATCATGTAATAATTTTATGGCTCAATTTTTTCTTAGTTGTTTTATATATCCATAGCTTCTCTAATATTTGCGTACTAACCTGAGGAAGCCATCTAGCCGTTTTCCACAAGGCCGGCTTGATCGGCTACCTTTTAAGTCGCTAATTATTTTGTTATATTGTAAGTTGAGCTTCCCGTGGCTGTATTATTGTTTGTTAATCAATTGGTGTTTACTTTTCCGTCCTTTTTCTGCCAAATCAGTGAAGTAAAACCTTAAGCAGTTCTTAAATTTATTGTGAAGTTAACTTTCCTCGCCTTTTAAGTTAGTTTGTGGGCAATCGTCCTCTTTTGGAACTCATAGTGAGGTTCAACAGTCTAAATATTCTATCAGAAGATTTTTTTAAAGACCAGCTCAATTGCCTTTACTTATTCTTTTCAATTTCGAACCTTCTAGAATTATTAATTGCGCATTATTCGATTGATATACCATTAGATGACAAGACGGATTGGTGCTAGATGTTATGGACGATAAAATTACAAACGTGCAAAAATTAAAGTAAAAGCTTTTTCGTCGGATAACCTTTAAGTGATAAATTACATAAAACTTAATGCATTAACAGTATTTACAGACATTACTTTGTGACCCAAGTAGTTTGCACCTAAATTAAAAGCACCGTCATTGCGTGCCGTGGCGTATACAGGTGGCCAGAAAACGTCTGCTTAAGTACTTAAATAAACTCTCTTCGATGTATTGACAACATATAGCATCCCCAGAATGGGAGCCTAACTAATGTATACATTAGATGAGAGTTTCTTTCAGCATTAGACCATTAAAATGTTCCAATTCTGATAAGAATGTAAAGTTGCCTATAAATAATATTATCTAATCCTTCCATGGAGTAAGTATGCTTTTCCTTATCTGGTAATGATCTGGAAGAAACATAATATATATTTCGATGTACTTATTTTCAGGCTGCCTAATTTGTCACATCTTTACAGAGGAAATCATTGTAGATTGATGATTTTTGGTAGAGTTAAAAATGCGTAACTAATTACTTAAATATTTATCTTTTTATTTGCAAATTAAGGCCAGTGCTGTAGCCAAGGTTCAGGAAGTTCGAGACATCACTCGAATAGAACGAATCGGTGCCCATTCACACATCCGAGGACTTGGCTTAGATGACTGCCTTGAGCCCAGAAATGTGAGTTTTCACTTTGTGTAAGTAGTGTGGGTGAAGCCTTTCTTTCAAGATCCCTGAGGCCTAACTTCAATGTTTTTCTTCTGAATAGGTTTCACAAGGAATGGTGGGCCAGCTCACAGCTCGCCGAGCTGCTGGAGTGGTGCTTGAGATGATCAAGGAGGGAAAAATTGCTGGCAGGTCTATTCTGCTGGCTGGACAACCAGGAACTGGTAAAATACTTGTGTTGTATGATTAATCTATCAATGCTATCTTTTAATTTTGTGAGAAATTTCTCAAAGTATTAATTTCATTATTTGGTATTGATATGTGATAACTCACTAAAATATTTTTAATAGGTAAAACTGCTATTGCAATGGGAATAGCTCAAGCTCTCGGTCAGGACACTCCATTCACCAGCATGGCTGGTTCTGAAATTTACAGCCTGGAAATGGGCAAAACTGAGGCTCTCACTCAAGCAATACGGAAATCAATTGGTGTGCGAATCAAGTAAGTTCTGCTGTGCTGTCTACCATTAAATTTTGGCATGTAAGAAACTGCTTTAAAGGCGTTTCAGTTGCTTTTATACAGGCTTATCGTGTACAATATTTCTGCCTATGTTTGAGTATGATCATGCATGCTTGATTTAAACATTGTGGACTCATCTGCATGTTTTCTGCCGGCCTCAGTGGTGGCAGCGTAAAGGCCTCCCCTGCCAAACCGAAGGTCATAAGTTTGAGTCTCGCCTGGGTAAGTTGTCCCTACCCAGGGCATGGTTGTGTGTGATAGTCGTTGTTACACGTTATTTCTGATGCAATAAGGCCTTAAATGATTTGTTTCCGGGGTGATGAAGATAAATGTTTTCACTTCAATGGATATTGTTAAAAATATTATTTGTCTATTGTTGATTTGAATGAAATTTTTTGGTATTTTAATGTTAGTTGTTCTTAGGCCTCTTATTTTGTGCAGATGATTAAGGTTATTTTAGGTATGGTTGATAAAAACATTAATGCTTTACAACTTACAAACTATTCCAAGCATTTATTTCCATAATCAGGGCTTTAAGTTCAAATAAATGCACCCATGGCAACCAGTAAATAAGCGGTAACATTACGCGACAACCAAAAAAAGATTCAATAGAATTGTTTATTGGTTGCCATGGCAGTGTTCATTTATATTATTCATTGAAGATAGAAACAAAAGTATTTTGAAACAATGCATGCAAAGAGAAAATGTTTTTGTTCATCATTACTTAAAAATAATCTAGTTATCGATGCAGTATTTTAATTGTTTAACTTATGGAGCCAGTTAATTTTATGCCACTTAATTTTGTTAGGTAAATTAGCTATAGGTTTTTGTTTTTAGATTTTTGCTGCAACAAGATGCACGGCTGTAATCCATTTTTTGGTTTACTGCTGTGTAGAAAGAACTTTAAATGCTAAACATTTCATTAGTCCTTCTGGGAATGTCATGAGGAAACTGAATATTATACATTTTTATCTGGATGGATTAAAAATAATAAAAACCAGTGAATATAAATGGAATATAAAAAGAAAACAGAAATTATGTTAAGCTGTGATTGGCACACTCACATATGTAAAGGAAAAGGTGTCTTTCCTCACACAGCTCAGGTGATAGATATCATCCCTATTGAAATTTACAGGATGTTTAGAAAGCTCAACTGCCTCTAATTAGTTGAGGAGTTCAATTAAATTGTATGATTAAGTGTAGGTTTTTTTAACCAAAAAATGCATTGTTTGCATGATCTAACAAGATTCAATAACGTAGTCGTTCCAATAATGAAACACTGTTGTCCTGGAAAAATTACGCATTTATGCAATCTAGATCTTCAAGTATATATAATAATGATTCAGAAATTCTTGAATGTACATTGTCATTAATTTCACCCAAGGGAGGAAACTGAAATTATTGAAGGAGAAGTGGTAGAGGTCCAAGTTGACAGACCAGCTACAGGAGTTGGTGCTAAAGTGGGAAAACTAACTTTGAAAACCACGGAGATGGAAACTGTATATGACCTTGGCAACAAGATGATTGAATCACTGATGAAGGAAAAGGTATGATATATTTTTAAGATGCCAAATTCGTTGTGGAGAAGTTTGGGCTGCTTACATGTTGATTTGAAAGTAAAAATGAGAAAAGTGTTCAATAATTTAGTTTTTACCTGGATTCACATTCGTGAGACATTGAAATGAATTTTTTGTTAATTTTAACATTGGATCATTCATTTGTTAAAATTATATTTCAGTTGGCATGTATAGTAGGTTCAAACCTATTTTTTTAGATCTAAGGATGATACAATTTCCACCATGTCTTAAGAACTGAAAATATGCAACTGCGCATCTGATCTGGTAGATTGGAAAATAATATTCACTTCGTATATTCCACACTAATAATTTCATTCCTTAAATACTCGTAAAGTAGAGTAAACAAAGTCTGGGGTAGGAGGAAGGGTGGGTGGAGTGTAAAAACTGACAATTGAATAGGGTGGTTTCCTATTATTTTTTTATTGCCTTAATCGAAAGATTATTACTCCTGGAGTACGTATTTCACCTTTTTAGATTTTTAAATGACAATATCTATTTTTCGCGATTAAATGAAAAGTGAAAATTTTCAAGCGCGCGAAAACGCGACGCTCAAGTATGAATGCCGGGAAATATCTCCGTACGTCGTATTTCTGGTTCCCCCTCCCGCCCGGTGAGGTGACCTTGAGGCGAGGCTTAGCGCTGATACGTCGCAGGCTGCCAGCGGGTAGCTGAGTACCTTGCTGAATGGTAGCGCTTGGCTTAAAAAAGGTTTATTAATACCTTATCAAACGAAGAAAACTTTCCGACCTTAGCCAGTTTTAGTAGGTGATTATTAAGACATGTTTCCCTGAGCTCTGTGCCTCATGCATGCATTGGTAACCTCAGACGATGTATAACTCCTATCCTCTCGTGTAGAAACTAGGTCCCTGTGACGTCACGTGGAGTGGAATCGCATGGGCGCCAATCTGGCCTTTTTCAAATGAGGATAAAAATTGACCCTTGCCATTCGTCTATACCGGTATTTCAAAAACCAAATAATTTGTGTATTATGAATACACTAATGGTGGGTAACGAATCGCAATCAATGCCTTTCGTTTTCTTTGATGAAGGAAACTACCCTATTGATTAATTCTTGTTTTGAGAAGTGGTTTGGAGAGGAGGAAGGTAAACTTACGAACAAAGATAACTGTGGCATCAGTACCACGTGCTTATTATAAAGAGTCAAAAATAGAATGTACAAGGGCAGCTACGACATCGGTATAAGGAGCAAATTACTTGTGTCAAATCCTGTAAGCGACTGCTTGTCACAAAAAGAGAATGTTTCAATTACCAATTAATTATAGGTGAATTGTCATCAAATAAAATATCTTTCACTAGTACAATGATATTTTATTTGATATGCATTCACCTCTAATTAATTCATTGTTTTAAAAAAATATTTTACTTTTTGTTACCACTAGACGATTGCAATATCAATGCAAGATATTGATGTCAAAATTGTTTGGCTTGTAAGTTTGATGTTTTAATTGACATTCATTCACCATTTATGGATTTGGAAGGCATTTGAATCTTATAATATGCTCCTTATATTGATGTCAGAGTTGTCTTTGTCTGTAAGTTATCCTTCTTTTTTAAATCCCTCTCCCCTAACCACTTCTCATAGCAAGAATGATCAACATAATTCATAGTCTCGGACATGATATACAGTGAGTCCTCGTTTAATGTCACCGTTCCTGAAAAATGTGACAGTAAACGAAATGACGTTAATCGAAACATAATATCCCATAAGAAACAATGTTAAAAGTGAATATCGGCTTCTATACGCGAAAAAATTTAGCGTATCATGTCTGAGGCATTTTTTACGATGGGAATTCGCTATGGTGGTCGCCAGGGCGAGCGTCGCCTGGGCATCATCATCGCTGAAACATCGTCGCAATTAAAGGAACCAAAATTATTGTTAACACGGCGAAAAAAGTGACGACAAAAACTCAGAGTTCTGCACGGAAAAATTCCTTGAAATCACTTTTTAGGTTCCTGAAAACCATTATGTCAAGTGAAACCTTGCCACCTACAGTGAAACCTCGATATAACGACACCCCACGGTGCACTAATAAACACTCGCTATAGCGAATTGTCGCTTTACCGGAGGTGGAGCGAATAATAGCCAATATACCTGTTGCGAACAGATATACAGGAACAGGAGTGGTGCGGCGACAGATAAACATCTATCCGATAAACGTAAGCATAAATCCAGAAGAAAGGCGATGTTTTTTTGCATCACTAAATTTCCTTACTCTAATAACGACCACCTATTCAAACAATTTATAAGCGCCGCACTGAATAAAAATCATGCAAAGCATTGTTTTGTCATCATTATATTTATCGAACGACAGTTTACCACATAAATTTGAGACTGAGCACTCCATTAACTTCATTTCTAACAGATCGCTAGCAATTACAGAGGTTAAGGAGTCTTCATGAAAGTCTTCCGGCGGTGAAACCCTCGCTATGGCGAGAGCCAACACCGAAAGGGTCTCGTAAAAACGAATTTTTTAACACGCTTATTATAGGGTCATTTGACGGTACATCGGCTATCTCTCGTAATAGCGGGGGTGTCGCTATAGCCCGTACTCGCTTTAATGAGGTTCCACTGTACCTAAGAATTCATTTTGCAGAAAATTTGCAGAAACCGTAATCGCAATTAACAATAAACACACCGTTTTACACTTCGTTTTGACTGGCTGTATGACTGCCCGCAAAACGAACAACCTGAAACGCCTGCCGCTTCGCGTTTTTCCTTGCGCGAAATTTAAAAGACTTGGCGTTATCGCGAAGCGAAGGTGCGATAAACGAATGACGATCTCAAAATTTTCGTGGCGTTATCGCGAAATGACGTCAAACGGGGTGATGTAGAACGAGGACTCACTGTAATGGAATTGACTTAACATAATGAAAATGACTTTGTAATTCTGCATAAATTTATTAATGGATGTATTAGGTTTCGACATGGCACGTCATAACCAAAGGATGACGGGTATCTTTGAAACCTAGATAGTCAATAAATAATTTTATTTGGAATTACTAAGTTTTATGTTTCATTATGAAACAGCTTAACTCTTCTGTTGGTAGTTCCTATACATCCCCCCCCCCCACTTTCTTCTTCCAACACCCGCCTCTGTTCATCCTGATTTACGAGTATTTAAGGAATGGAATTGTACTCATAAGTACATAGCTTAAAAATGACATAACTGTCAAGAAACTAATGGTCAGAAACTAATAATCAGTGTGGAGCGTGTGAGGCACATTTTATTTTCCTATATCATGATTCAACCAATTGAAGCCGTAAACTTTAGACAGTGATCTGTTAGTGTTTATTTTAAGTGTATATGTACTTTATTTAAAGCTCAGTTTGATTCCAATCTTAATATTCATGCTATAGGTTCAAGCAGGAGATGTAGTTACCATTGACAAAGCAACAGGAAAGGTTAGCCGACTTGGTCGCTCGTTCACCAGAGCCCGCGACTATGATGCCACGGGTGCTCAATTGCGTTTTGTCCAATGTCCGGAAGGCGAATTGCAGAAAAGAAAGGAAGTTGTCCACACTGTTACATTACATGAAGTGGATGTTATAAATAGTCGCACTCATGGATTTTTGGCCCTGTTTTCTGGTGAGTTACAGTCTAATTATAATTGTAATGTGTAATTGATTCAGAAATAGAGAGAGATGGAGAATTTGGTCGATATCTAATATTATAGATTGTTTTGTTTCAGTATAATTATGTATTCTTTAAATTTCTTTATGGACAGTAGAAAAAAAGTCTGACTATCTTGACTGCCCTTAAGGGTGTACTTTTTTTATCAGTTCTTGCTCGTGAATAAATGGATTCTGTGATTTTTTTATGAGTGTATAATATATTGTCTAAAGTGATGAGTAAGATTTTTCAACATTTAATTTATTTGCTTGTAGGTGAATATTTTTTATTGATTAACACCCATGTACTTAATTAGCATATTTGAAGGGCACGGCTTAAATCCAGCAGTGAAGGCAAACTGTTAGGCATTATAGTATTAGGCTATGAGATTGGGTAGATATGTAGCATAAATTTAATTGGAATATTATATCAAATCCATGGAATTAACCCGTTCGATTATTTGTGGATTTGAGATTGTGGATTGGAAATCTGACCCATCACGAGTTGTAAATATTTAACACTTTAGATGACAGATTCTCATTTGCTATCACAGCTGCTAGGTATGGATTAACCCTTCTACTTTTATATCCTAATAAATCCTGGTTTAAGGTTAATATTATTGTTCAACTCCCATCTCAGAAAAAAAATTTCCTCATTTGCCATATTGCACAAGAATGTTAAGAATATTTATGTGAAATTTTAAATAAATGGTACATACTTTTTTAGAGTTTTATACATTGCCTAAAATCAGGAAAGTCACCAATGCAGTGAAATTATTAAGTTTGATGGGTGAAGATTTCTGTACAATAAAATGAATTTTTCTCATGGCTTGGAATCCATTCTTGTAGAACTCATAAGTTGAGGGTATTATGCCCTGGCTGTAAGGCCTAATTTCAATAGATTAATACCAAGTTTCGTAAAAAACATGGGTTCATAAATAATCGATGTCTCTGTTATTTTAGGTGACACTGGAGAAATAAAGCCAGAAGTTCGGGAACAAATTAATACCAAAGTAGCAGAGTGGAGGGAGGAAGGAAAAGCAGAAATTGTACCTGGTGTCCTATTCATAGATGAGGTAATTGCTAATAAACAGTATTTGAAATTTCATTTCATAATTTCAATCTTAGGGGATTTTTGGCGTGTACTTTTAGATCTCAGCTGGTATTTTTTTTTGTCATTTTGCTGTGTTTACTTCACATGATCATGTCAGATTCTATGTTTTGAGGAATATTTAGTGCCATGGAGGTGATGTTGCATGGTGCTTATATTAATGTAATTTCAAACTTTATTTAGGTTCATATGTTAGACATTGAGTGTTTCTCATATCTCAATCGCGCACTTGAGGATGAAATGGCCCCAGTTGTCATAATGGCAACAAACAGAGGAATTACGAGAATTCGTGGCACAAACTATCGTTCCCCTCACGGAATTCCTATTGACTTGCTGGATCGAATGATAATCATCAGCACATCTCCATATAAGGACAAAGAGCTTAAGGAAATTCTGAAAATAAGGTAACTTTATATATTATGAGTCATTCCTAGTTGTTATTTTTACATATGATGTTGGTACATGATAACTGTGGCTGTGATAATTAAAATTGTGCAATATTTTTTTCAGATGTGAAGAAGAAGATGTAGAGATGTCTGATGATGCCATGATTGTACTCACTAGAATAGCTTTAGAGACATCTCTCCGTTATGCTATCCAGCTTATTACCACATCGGGATTAGTTGCACGAAAAAGAAAGAAGACCGAGGTAATGTTGTTGTGTTCACTTGCCAAAACTAGGTTTTCAATGACTTCAACTGCTTGAATGGTGGAAGTAATATTAATGTTGTAGATAGTCTATGACTAGAGTCAAGCTTGTTAATCCATTAGGTATTTGTTTTTACCTTAGGTTACCATAGAAGAAATAAAAAAGGTGTACTCATTGTTCCTGGATGAACACCGTTCAACTCAGTTCCTGAAAGAATACCAGGATGAGTTTATGTTTAATGAAGGTAGGCCAAAATTTCATGATATTGTGTTCTTATTCATTTCTATATATGCTCAGTCTGAGTGTGTCTGACAAGTAATATCTATGAATGAGTAGAAAAAATTAAGATATATATGGTGTAATGTTTAGTCACTGGGCAATGAAGTCAGTGAAATTAATATACAGGCACACCCACACCTTTATTTTATACTTGTACAACGTACTAGATTTTTTGTCCTTTCCACTTTCCAGATGACTCCAAGATGGAGGTGTCCACTAGTTGACCTGACTACTAATTCTTGAGTTACCAGGCTATAATGACAAGTTTACTTGATCAGGAATGAAGTCTTAATTATAATTTAATGATCATTCCAATTTCTTGATTCTCAGCTTTCACTATGTTCATTTTATAAATAAAGCTATTGCCATGTGTAAAATCAAAGTGTACTCTTTATTTCAAGTAACAGAGATAGATTCCTTTGATTGCTACATGTAAACTTTAATGTGAGTTATTAGGAAAGAAGTTTCATGTCCTGGAAAACTTTTTTTAGTGGTCAAAGTTAATATTTAACATTTGTGTAGACTGTGGTGGCTGGTTATCTAAGAATCTGGTATCAAATTTACCTCATACAGCGTGTAGTTTACACGGAATTCTCTTTGATAATACTAGTGTTCATGCATCAATTAAAGCAAAAACTTACAACTTTTTTCTCATGTGCAAATTCAGTATGTGCATTTTGCTTCATCAGTAAGTTGATAATGACACTCATGTTTTTTTAATTCAGGAGCTATTCTCTCATTTTGTGTGAATTGAGATGCTGAATAGAAAAGTGTTAATTGCTCTTTTTGGGACATCTTGGCTGAACCCAATGCACCATAAAACACATCTTAACCTATATGTTAGGAAGAATTATCTGGTGTATTTGGCCGCTTTCAGACGGGATGACTTTTCACCGTCCACAGCACTGCGCCGTGCTTTCAGATAACCATAGGTATCTGTGAGTGCCTTCAAACTAGTCAAATCGCACCATTCCCGGCACAGTGTCATGGACAGCCGCCATGGTCTCCACGGTGCCCATTTCAATCCAGCATGGTGCTGTGCCATCTACGGCGTGAAATGCAGACAATGCTACCGTGAGACCGCTTTCAGACGAAACGATTCTCTGCATTTCAAGGTGCCATGCCATGAGCAGCGACCGGCGGATTGTCATCTCGTCTGAAAGCGGCCTTAATAGTGTATTAATCAATACTCTATTGTAATTTTTGGCTCCTCTTAACCCTGAAGCAATCTCAAGCAGATTGACTTAATTTCTGCTGCATTTATTTTATTTCAATGGCTAAAGAAAGCCAAGTCAGAACAAGGGTATTCTACATAAACTAACATGAAATTCAAACTAACAAAGTGTTGCCAACAAAGAGCTGATACCCAGCACGCTAAGAAATAACCCACAAGAATAAGGGGCTTGTTCACCATTTCTTATAAATTGCCAATTTTTATAGAGATAGAAAAATAAAGAGACCTGTATTTTTTTGTCTCATGTTTCTCATGATATTTGTGATGAAAACCTTTAGCTGATAGATTTTTTTCAGAATATATCTTTCGCATAATGCTGGAAAAGAGTGAACATGTACATAATACTAATGATTATGTAATATTTAATCATAATGGTGGATTCGGTAATTTTTATGTGAAATGCCTTAATAGTCACCATGTTGTCTTTCATTTAGACGTTTCATCTGGAAGCTTATTTATTTGCTCTGGGCCAAGAATAACATATCACAAGTAGACTCATGCTGAAATTTTACCAAAATGGGTGGGAAATACTGGAAAGAAAAATATTTCTATAAGCATTTCATAACTATGTGAATTAGTCAGAAGCTTTACAGATCTTCAAAATTATTAAGCTCCAAATAATCGTACAAAACTAGGTTACATTCCTAAGTTTAATTCAGTATATATACTATATATATAAGTATAGACTAAGTAGAAAAAATTCTCAGGCATAGGTGAGTAAATAATGGTTTATTTGTATTTTTCTTTCTGTACATATAATCACCAAATATTTTTCCTGAATTTCCCACAATTTGACGTTTTCACAGTTTTTCCTTGAATTTTCACTGAAGCTTTTTCAATTATGCTAATGAGATTTTTCACTTAAGTGTACCTTAATTACCTCAACAAATATTTTACCTCCATAGACATGATTGGCGGCTACGTCTACAGAGCAAATATCTCAATTTTCATTCCACACAAGATAAATCAATGATTGATTGCTGTCTTCCTTTAGTTTTTTTACATCTTCTCATTTTATATAATTTCTGTAGTGAAGATTTTTCACTGCTTTTCTTAAGCTAGACTTAAATTTATTTATACAACTAGTTCTTCTTTGGTTTCAATGTGGAAAATTATACAGGATGGATACCTCTTTAAGGCTCTACTTACTTCCTGGGTGTTATTTTTTTAATGAGTTATCTTACAACTATATTACATATTAATTACAATTATACATTATTTTAAAGAGGATGTAGTCTAGAAAATGCTATCTAGTTTTATCAGTCATAACAGCTCTCCAGAAATTTAGCTGATACTATTTTTGATTATGTAGTGTATGGTTTACCATAATCACAATTTCCCTAGTAAACCAAATTTTGTTTGGTAGTAGGGTATAAGCTAGCAGTAATTCCTTTGTCATGGATTATACACTAATGAGGTGGTTTCATTTTTGTCCATGGTCTTGAGAAATCTGATGGAAATGCTACCATTTGCATTTTCCAAAAATTATTCAAAGCTTTTTGACAATTGATCTTCCACGCCTTCCATCTGTGCTGCCTTCAATCCAATCAGACTTGATCTGTGCTTTCTTTTTGTTCACTGAAATTAAAAAAAAATATTATGGTTATTCATAACTCCTGGGGTATCATATGAAATGTTATTATTATAATCTATGTCGTAAATAATTACACACATAAGAATGCTTTACTTCCATGCAAATTTCATTAACCCTGCCAGCCAGCCGATGAGAAGTATTTGTGAAGAACAAATATGTATCGGCTGGGTGTTTTCCAATGAATATTGAAATTTAATATCATTCCCCAGTTGTACAGAAGAAATAACTTTAATTTTATAAAATTCTGATTACAACAGTTCACATTAGTCAAAAAATCCCTTCTTTGCATGTACCATGTTAAGGTAGGTGAATCGCACTACAATGCTGCAGTATGATTTTCGTCTTTGAGATTTATTTTAAGTTAGAGGAGCGATATAAACATTTTCTTACGTGAAAAGTTTTGGATATACATAATTTTTACATCTACGTGCGGAACAGTGATATTCATTTGCTTAATTTCTACACCTCGGCAATTGAAATCTACCTTTCATCCATTTAAAACAACAAAGAATGGGTGAAATTTAATTTTGAACAGCAGTTTTTAATGCAAAGATGTCATTCTCTCTATAAAATATAATGAAGTGCACCAATCAAATATTTTGCCCATGACGAGAAGAAGAAGACGACCGTTTCGTTGTACGCATAGTTTCTCTCGTGTTCATCTTCAGTCTTTCCTCTGTAGAAGCTAAACTTTTATGTTTAAACAATGTGTAATGATTCATTGTTGTAGTTGAATAAACAATGAGTAAAACGATATATCACTCGACCCTATGGAGCTTCGGCAGAATTCCATACAAATTCTTTAAGTTCGGCATTGTACGTTTTTTGCGCTGATAGTAGTTCCTCAAAGAGCTGATAGAGCACTAGAAGCACTAATCAAAGGACCACTTCATGGTGCAATTGTGGTACAAATCAAGTAGTAAAAGATTACATAATTTTCTGAAGGTAGATTTTCAAGCATGGATAACATAGGTCAAGGAATTAAAATGACATTTTTCCCCAACATGATGGAGAGAGCTGATCTCAAGAAGGCGGGTGCCTGTGATACCCTGCAGCTATGTAATCAACTTACCATTGATACCGCAATGGCTGAAAGACAACCTAAAGCTCAGCAGGATTTACTAATTTAGTCACCTGTGATTGTTAAATGACAACATACAATCAAATCTTAATTTAAAAATCATCTGAATATATATGTGATACTTGTGAAGACATAATTTCCAAAAACCACTGACCTGTGAGAAAAGGGACCAGTTTTCATGAAAGAATATTGTTCAGGGATCTTATAATTTTCTTTCTTAAACACTTTAATCAACAAATAAAACAACCCTCATTCATGATGGGGAGTTGCTTTACTACATAACTAACTCCTTTTCTCACCACTTAATTAAAGCTATTATAATTAATATACCAGACCAATTATTGCTGTTAATGGAGTGAGCGAAAATTGAGCTCCTGTGTCTGTAACTATTTATCCCCCCCATGGTTAAATATTTTGTCCTTTGTTAGTAAGCCTTCAGCTGTTATAGTTAATTCACTACCCTCACAGAGCAGCTATAGTCGCTCTGTGCCAAAAAATTTGTTTTTTTCGAAAATTTTTTGAGACCAGAGGTTTATTTATTTTTAAAGATTTATAGTCTTATATGCTAAAAGGTTCAATAAAATCACCTGTTATGAGTTTAGTTGGTCCGGATGGCTTAGAGAGCTTATCAGCACCACCCACACCAAGTCCATAGGCCACTTTGTACACTGGTAGAGGAATAACAGTTGATGACACCGGAACCAGAACTGTGAAAGAATTTTAATACCATTAATAAAGAATTCTCTTCTATTAAATTGTTTTGAAGTTTCTACAAGTAAGGACATGCATAGAAAATCATTTCTTATCCGTAAGAGAAGATACCAAGTTTATTCATGGTGCTTTTCCTATACCCAGCTGAGTGTTTTTTTTTTTTTTTTGGCATATTTGCTGTGGTTATGTTTGCACAAAATAATGATGCACACATGCTATGGGTGATTAAGTTATGGCCTGATCTTAGTCCATCTGCAGACACCAGGCACATAGCCAGGCCTCTAGGGGTATCAGCCCCCAAAATTCTTTTCCCTTGTAGCGACTACATGCAATATACACATCTGCCAAGGAGGCCACTAGCCCAATGGACTCCTCCTCTGACTTCCCAATGTTTTGATATCGTAGTTACATATCATTATTTTTTCCAATAACCAATAATGAATTTAACTTACAGCACAATCCAAACAAAATATATATGTGCATATTGCTGATTTAATAAAATGCGTGCTTTTTCGCTGCATACAAATTGACAACAAAATAGGAAGTTGTATAGGCAACCTGCAACCAACTCAGTAGCACCCGAAGCAAATTTCTGGCTATGTGGCTGGCAGACAAGGAACAATAAGGACTTCAGGAAAAAATTATCAATCCAACCTTAGACCAGGCAGGCCCACCATTACCTTACTACAGTAACTTAATGAAAATCGATGTACATACTTGTGCGGATACCGACCTTTCTTCGATCTAGTAAATGTACTCAATGCAAACCCACATGTATGAGGAGGGAACAACAACAGTAGGTATTGCGCCCAGAGCACAGCCCAGTCAACACAACAATTGTGGCCATAGTGGGTGGCCATTTTGGCCCCATAATGGTTTTGACCCCTGGCTATTTTGTGGCCTAAGTGTGGCCTGCCTTAATGTGGCTTAACACACTCAATGCTGAGAAAATTTATCATAACACACCGCCACGCGGAAAAAATATTTTGCAATAATATCAGATATTATGTCTTCTTTAATCGTATACAATCATGCATAGTTCAAAATTATTAAAATTTGCACTATTAACAACGAAAATATTAAATATTATAATAAAATTATAATAAATATATTATAATAAAAAGAAGGCAAAAAATCTGCTGCAAGCAAACGACTTGTATCCAGTCACAGGAGAAGACACACTGAGACGCTGGGCACAATTGCAGGGTCTAGTAGAAGACGCGGAGGCAGATGGCGGGCCGAGAAACCTAACGGGACCGATGCCTTGTATTCAAGGCATCCGCGTCTTAGGCTAGCGCGGGATGCCTTGAATTCAAGGCATCCGCATTGAGTGTGTTAAGTATGGATAATACGCTTTCTTTATATCAATAGAATCAGCCAACTTCCACTCACCAACAAACCTGTATCAATAAACCATAATATACTTATGTTTACAAATGTTTGGTTTGCCAATCTATGGCCTTCCTGAGACGATCCAAAGTGTGGCCATAGTTGTGCATGTGTTTGACAAGCCAAATTACAACTTGCTGGATCGCACCCACAGTCTGGCCATAATACAGCAAGCTGTGGCTAGCCATAGCCATGGTTGCCACAGGTAAACCACTATTCGGCCACATTGTGTTGTGTTGATGGGGAGGTATCATTAGGAAGTCAGCAAGGCCTGTGTAACAGTAATCTACTTTAGCACTCAAGCTGTTTCAGTGTGTCATGAAAATATAATGTATCAGCCAAGTAAATTATAAGGAAGTTTGAAGAAGAGTGGAAGAAAAGAGAAGTCTTCTCAACTTCCTAAGAAGAAGATAAGAATACCTTTTCAGCCACATGATGGCTCATGTTGGTCTTCATGAAGTTATTGAAAGACAAGTGGATGGGAGGATTGGCAAAGGTAGAACTTAATTCAATATGCGTACTGGGAACATTTATTTAGAGATGAAAGAGAAGATATAATCATGAAAAGGCCAGCTGATACAAGATTTGAGTGTAAAGTTGCATCCAAACAATCCTAACATTGAGGGCTAATGATGAAGAGTAAGAATTCCAAGGTATTGTGACTCATCATTATCCATTGCAGAAACCAATTTTTCAAACGCATTTGATACCTGACCATCAGAATTTCTAATTAGTATTAATGTTTTTCTTCACTTTTTCATCTTTGTGTAAACCTGGAGAAAAAAAATCTACCTGATGTTAAAAGCAGACATCGAAAAAAATAATTATGTGATTTATCCACCCATCTCCCGCTCCCTAAATTAAAAATTACGCACACTAAAATTTTCTACTTTAAGAAAAATGAATTTGCATCTATGATGCTCGTCTGCCGTGGCATTTTCGTAAAGCTGACTTGACAAATAGCACTCGCTAACTAATTATATGCTCCATGTCAACCAACCTTAATTTAATTAATGAATTGATTGTCTTCCCCCATATATTTTTCAAAGGCGGTACAGAATCACAAGTGGCTCTTCTTGCTGTGTTTATTATTGTTATTCGATGAAACTTCATGGTAAAGCAATTTCCTTTCCAGACGAATAAATTAGGTCATTCGATGTTTATCGAATATATTGGTGAGAATCGTTATTTTTTAGTATATACGAGATGTTTTAAATAACAATCATGGGCGTACTTAGCGGGGGCAGGAGGGAGCAACCCCCCAGAAGCAGAATTAAATTTAATTCAAAGAAAGTTTCGAAAATTTTTCTTTAAATCCAAGAAAAGTGATATTGATTTAAAACATGTAATTAAAATAAAAATATTTTTTCCGAGCAATTTATTGTAAAAACTAAAAGTTACAATTTTTTGAAATTTTGATTTCATAACATTTACTGTGTTACAACCTGAACGACCTCGGCTTGCCCCCCTCTAGTTTTGATCCTGGGGACGCCCTTGATAACAATAACTAAATTACTGGTAAGTTAAATCGTCTGTATTAGCCCTTAGTAATCGTTGCTAAGGTTGCTTCATTATAGCAACAATCAAATTGGCGCGAAAACCTGGATGTCACGTGACGTACT
Organism: Ischnura elegans; assembly: GCF_921293095.1. NCBI lineage: Eukaryota > Metazoa > Arthropoda > Insecta > Odonata > Coenagrionidae > Ischnura > Ischnura elegans. The sequence goes on from NC_060247.1 coordinate 104,113,444, forward strand.
ATCGTTACCTTAGTAACGAAAGTAACAATTCGAGGAAACTTTAGCAAATTTACCGGCGGAATAATTAAATCATTAAAAGTTAAGTTTCCTCAGAGGCTATGTCAGTGAATGGTAATTTTTAGAAATGAGTTTCGAAGTGACGTAAGAACGAGTCCTCAAAGAAAATTCTTCTAAAACAAAAAAAAAATCACGGAGTGTGTTAATGCTTGCGTCCTTCTCCACGCAAACACTCCACGGGGCCGTTTTGGGTGATTTTCAGCGAGGAGAGATGTACTTTTTAGCACTCTGGTGTACTTGAAAATCAGGTAAGGAATGATTCGTGCGATTATATATACTAGTGCTATAAAAATAATTTCTTCGGATGAATAATAATTAATCCAATAAACCCGCATTATTGAAATATTCCAAACACGAACTCTTATTACCTTCCTAGGTCCACCCTCTCATTGAGCCTGCATTCATTAAAACAGTCTCTCCCTCTACTTTAATTTTAGATTATAGCAGATCCCGAGAATAAAAAAATCGAGACGAGGAGAATTAGACTAACGAAAGCCGAGTCTGGAGACGGGCGGACGTGAGAATGTCCTCTAATGTTTGGGTAGATTCTTGAAATTTAGTGCTCATTTTTGAAGGCGTTTTCTTATTAGATACAACAGTGGACACTTTACTGTGCGTGTGGGAGTATACAATTGATTTAGGAAAAAAAAGGAAAATATTGTAATTTTTAGGTTGGCTCTGCAATAAATTTTTCATTACAACACTTAAATGCGCAATGTTTAAAAATAATATATATAGATTTATAACAACCATTTGCTTTCGCCTATTAGACCTCAGACACATCGCCGAGGGGTTTGCGTTTCATATAGGGGCCGTGGAAAAAAACTACCACCTTAACCTGCCTCTCCTACGAAGAAATTAAAATCTAGATTATCTGAGTTTTCATCAGCAACCTCCATAAAGATGTTCAATTTGACCGAGTTTATTTATTGCTAATATAGAAATTTGCAATCCCTGTAGTTGGTTGCCGTGATATTCCTTATTTTTGTTTTTTTTCTGACCAGTTAGTTCAGATTATTGATTGTTGGGAGAGAATATAAAAGTGTATGTTTTGCTGTATTTGTATCCTCCGATTAGATTATTTTTAAGAGGGGAAACTGTTCTCGATTTGGATCATAATGGACTTTCAGAATATATATTTCATCATTTATTCTTACTTTTTGTACCCGCAGATCATACTCACTCATCGACCTACCTTGTATTAATAGTGACATGATCCCACGGTTTTGTCAGGAGTGAATTAGTTTCCCCACCAATAATCCACAATAGCGTATTTCAAAACTAATAAAACACAGCCTCATTACGTCTCCTGGCCGAAAAAAACATAACCTCCGCCCTCCCCTCAATGGCCTTCATCGCATCAATCTTTTCCATGGAGGCCCCTCCGTGATAGACACCGAATCTCCGGGCAGGATTATCTCTCACGGAATCGGATAAACGCATGCGCGGCACTGCCTTTATGCCTAAGTGATGCCTCACGGTGGTGTTCGAAGGGGAAAGGAAGGGGTTCGGGCGGTGCAGGAAAGTCGGAAAAGCTGAGGTGCCAAACTGGAATTTATTCGCCTCTCTCCCTTAATTTCTTTCCTCCCACCTTGGGGCCCCGAACGGGTGTGTGGCGAAATATGGGTTTACAACTCTACTGAGAGGCGGAAATGAGGGCGAAAATCGGCTATCCCAACAATATCGAATATATTATTAATTCGAATGGATTATTTTTTTTAGCACTCGTAAATATCTTATCGCAGGAACCATTCCTTACCTGATTTTCAATTACCTCAGAAGACTTAAAAGTGAACCTCTCTTCTCTTTAAATGACCCAAGAAGGCCTCGTGAAGTGTTTGCATGGAGAGGGACGCAAGAATTATCATCCTTCGTGATTTTCGTCTATTGTTAAAGAATTTTCTTCGAAGACTCGTTTTTATGTCACTTCGAAACAAGTTTGTTAAAATTTGTCCTTGAACGGTACTAAACTTATAATGTTTTATTTACTAAGCCGCCGGTAACTATGCTAAATTTCTCTTGAATTATTACTTTCGTTGCTAAGGTAACGATCGCACGTCACGTGACTTCCAGGTTTCCGCGCCAATTTGATTATTGCTATAAAAAACAACCTTAGGAACGATACTATGGGTTAATACTGTTGATGTACTTACCAGTAATTAAGTTACAGTGCCATTTAACATCTTGTAAATACTCAAAAATAACGATTCCCAACAATGTATTCGATAAATATGGCAAAACCTTATTTATTCGTCTAAAAGGAAAATGTTTTAACATGAGGTTTCATCGGCTAACGATAACATACTCGTACATAGCAACAAGGTAGGGGCCCAAGCTATCACTCATGCGAAAGTTGAAAGATTCAGGAATGGAGAAATGTCATTCGTTTGGAGTGAGATTTTTGTGACTTTTAGTTGCTCCTGTAGGGTATGCAAAACTGTATTATAGGGGCAATCACCTTACACATTGATGAGTACCTCCTCAGAGACATCAATAGGTATGAAGCGTACAAGTAAGACGCATAACCATTGTACGGTGAACAAGTGAAAAAATAACTTTCGACGGAAAACCACTTTTTGGATTAACATTGCTCCGCTGTCCGAAAAATTCACGATTCAGAAAATCAGAAAAATTAATGATTACATGGACATGAACATAATTACTTGGTCATGTATAATTGGAATTGCTACGCCTCTCATTTCAGATCGATTTTCTTTGTTTTTTTAATATAAAGTAGAAAATATTTTCCTAACCACTGATTCTTTGGGTTGAATGGTTACGTTGCATTGATAGCGAAACTATACCTCATTTCTTTCGCTTCGGAAAATCTCCGTATTGCGCTCGCTAATAGGACTATTAAAATAAATCCAAATTTAGCTAATTAGCATTAGCTAATATTAGCTAATAGATTTTGGTCAGCTACATCTTAACTTTTTCCGAGACCTCAATTTTCAACTTTTGTCGGAGGAAGGGTTGCTTATATCAGCACCTCTCTACTGCCCACAGTGCATATAAAATTCTGCGCTCCGAGGGAGAACGGTGAATTTACCCTAGCTCACACTTGAAAATGTCTACTATCCGCCTGCCCGTCTGAAAAGGTATTCGGACGTAGCCCCGATGGTCTTCATGACTAGCGAGTAAAGAGGGGTAGTATGACTCAGCAAACGTGTCGTTACTCGCATCAATCTTTCAATGTCAATCAATCGCGCGGCTCAACTTACTGACAAAAGATTTTTTTAGGTAGGTACTGAATATTTTCTTCATTAACAAAGATTATTAATTTACACTTTTCGCCTTTCATGTATGAAATTCTGAGCGAACTCAATTTGAAAATCGGGAAAAATCAAGGCAATGCATGAAATATTTCATCTCGGATGGAGTTTCTCTTATAGCATTTATGCAGGTACTACCTCATTTTTCTATTTTTATGCATGCTTCATTCTTCAATAAATTGAGTCTGCTTCCTGAGGGGATATGCGCTACAGATGAAGTTAAGATGGTTCTAAATCAATGGTCTATTCCAGGGATTACCAAACTTCTTCGCCCGACGCCCGCATTCACTACCAAACAGCATTTTGGCTAAACATTAGGGGTCCAAATAAAAAAGAATCAAAACGTAGAGGTAGTTTTCAATCAACCGACCACGTAAGCATCCGGCTGATCTTGCAGAATACAAATGGATTTTCGTATTTTCTTTATTGCGTAAAAATGTCTCCAAGGGCTTGATGAGAGGCCCTTGCGGTACACATAGGGCCCGCGGGACGTAGTTTGGAGACCCTAGATCTATTCCATCAGCTTGACCAGGGAGGGTTGCGTGCATATTTTTTCTCGGCACATCTTCCTAAATATTATTTAATTCCTAGTGGTTCTGTGATACCTGGAAATTATAATTATTTTTCAAATTACCTTTACCTCAAGGTGGAACCTACAAAATTCTTAGCGTTACAATTGCAATTAGCCAAATTTTGTGACTGAAAATAATTCACAACAAATACTTTGTAGCACCTGCTGCCAAAACGTCACGAACTTTTGACTCAGAAGTTGATGTGATGGCAAAAGAATCAACTAGAGAGTGAAATCATAATATATCGAGTGTAATTGTATCATTCGCGCCAAGAATCAACTGGTTCCTCAATAATGGAATGAAAAAGGCCAATCGGGTGCGCGCCATGGGTCGGTAACGACCAACCAGCGGCGAGCACCCGCACAGCGCACGAAACAAAGCACGCCTACCTACGCGGTGACGTCACTGTCAGGAGTGCCCATATTTGCATCTTTCCCGGCTGGAGAATGTAATATTCGTGAGCGTCCCCTTCCCAAGGGTCAAGGTGAGTTCTCCCTTCTCCCCGGTCCCTATGAACGTGCGAAAAGGGCGAATATGTATATATTCAACATAGGTATGTGGCGAAAAGTTGTTCTTGTATTAGTGAAAAATGGGGGAGGTGGTGGCCCAGTTGATTGAGCGATTGGTAGTAGACCGAAGGATCCCGGGTTCCAACCCCGGCTGATGCCTTCGAACACCCAAAAAATACATCCTGGAGATGTGAAGTGGCCCAGATACAGAAACTACCAGCAGGTGTGCAAAATTTATTTCCTTTCAGTTTTCGGTGATGATTCAGTCATAAATATTTTTTGTCATATGGAATTTACCTATATTTGTCGAAAAAATATTTTCCGCGATGTAGCTCTCTTAACTGCCTTCAATGAAGCGAAATTTGAAGAAAAAATTAGACTAAAGTGCTTTTGTTTTCCTTAAGCAACAGAAGTCATATGCATCAGTTATTATGGTTCAACCCCCTACCCCGAAAGTGTGAAATTCAAAAGCCTTTGGTTTGATCTGGGATTAGCTTTATCCCCAAATTAACCTTCGTGTTCAATTACTGCGCGAGTGAAGGTATTCCACTGTTGTAGTTAGGTTTACATGGAAAATTTGGTGAATCTCCCCGGCCAGTCCCAACTAGTCTCTTCCACATTGAGCTTCCCTCTACTAGCACAATATTGCCGATTGCCCCTATCCTATCCATAAATCCTACTATCTTCCTCTACCCCGCTTATCTAACATCCTTCACTCAAACGTGGTCCGATTGCATGTGTATACTTTGTACCTCATTCTCTATGTTGTATACTTTGTACCTCATTCTCTATGTTGTATTTCACATGGAACATGACATTAGCTTTCACACAGTAGGTTTTCGCAGGTTTTTCACGCCCCCCTTTCTGCAGTGGGTTTTTTTTCGCTGAAAGATACTAAACCCTTATCCTCATACTTTTTTCCTACAAACAGAAATCTTTTTTACACAAAATGTTCGCATATAATTGTTCATCTTTTTTGACATTTCACAAATATTGCATATTGTATATCTTTTGTATTATAAACGTTTAACTACCGTTTTTAAATATGTTTGCATTGACGCTATCGAGGGGTTAGGTGGAAGAGGAGACTTCTTAGTCTCAACCTCGCCCGAATAAAGACAATTTATTATTATTACCTCTTAATACTCCTGAAAAAATATCATCCCACAAAAATAGATGTTCTTCTTCCGCTTTAGAGAACAGATGTTTCCTAATGGCTTATTATGAAATGCTTTAAGTAGAGAAAAATAATAGGAAGAGAAATTTGCTCCGCATAATGGAATTGTATCGGAAAATTACCAAAAGGTATCATTGTTTTGCATCCCGGTTGATAAGGTGATTGAGGAAGTTTGAAACATCCTCAATAAATCTCTCCGAAAATGTCTTAGGCACCATTACGTTCATATTCGACTAAAAGGCACGGAGAGAAAAATTAGGAAAAAAATTGGTAATTTATCCGTAATTGAGCATTATCACTGAATCATATGACCTCTGTGCCATGAAGACAGCAAAAGCATGTTAGTGTAATTATTTTTCTTCGCATTATGCTTCATTAAAGGCAGTAAAGAGAGAGACATCGAGGAAAATAAATTTTCGGTTTAATATAAATTCCATTTGATAGAAAAAACTATTTGCGATGGAATAATCACCAAAAATGGGAATTAAATACGTACACCTGTCGGTATTATTTTTTGTAGCCAATCTGCAGTAATGAGCTAAAATAATTGAAAAAAACAGATGGCAGATGGCAGGCTATACTTCAAAAATGTCTCCCATTGAGAAATGCACACATTCGGTATTTTTAATAGCCAAGATTCACATGAATTTATAACTTAAACAAGGGCTAAGAGTGTCATTAATTTTTATATATTCGCACTAATTCAGCTAAATCTTTCGGATCAAAATTCTACTGAAGCTTTTAATTAAATGATGAAAGATGAATGCCAGCAATATAATTACAAATTGTGCTGCACTCAATTCCGGAATAAATAAGCACTCGGGAAATAAAACGAATAATTTCTCGTGGAATTTGTGATTTTTACTTAGCGAAATGGTTATTCCATTACGGAATCCACCGTGAGATTTATTAATAAAAAGTGAGGTTTGCTTGAACTCTATTTCCTTTCAAATTAAATACGTGCGCCACTTATTTTCTTTTATGATCTAATGAGGTGACCAGCTGGAATATTTTAATCTTTCTCTGCAAGTTTATATTTAAAACATAAAATACGTTCCCGGCAAGAAATTCGCAGAAAATAAATGATAGGAGAGTCATTCGTCATTTCTGCAAATCAGTCCAATGGAAATGCAGTGGTTGAGTGGCCCTGAAGACTATTGCTCTCCCTTCGTCTTCGAGAAAAAAAAGCTATATTAATTTTTTATCAGGACTGCCCGGAATTCCGGAAAAGGGCAATTTAGCAGTTTCTCTGCTTCTCCTTTATCGAGGTTAAGTTGGACTACTAGCACAATTTCAAAGATGGCATGTGTTTTAAGTACCAAAAATTACAAATCTAAGATTATAATCGAGCACGAATAAAGAACGTAGCGCACTACCGGCACGACTAAAGAAGGGGGGTGTGGTTGTTACTTTCGTAATTTGAAAATCCAATCTGCTTCCATTTATAAACATACTAGCTGACCCGGCGAACTTCGTACCTCCTAACAATCAATGAACTTACAGTTTACTTACACCATTTATAAATCAAGAGCGGCTGTATCGTTTTTAATCATGTTTATTATAATAAAATAAGGATACAAATTCAATAAAACTACGTAAATGAGTACCAAAATTGCTTGTCAGAAAGACATTTTCTTTATTGAATCTACATAGGGTGGATCGGAGCACGTTTACGCGGATTTTTTTCAACAAATTTTCTTACATTTTAGGTTAAGAAATTTTGGGCATTGTGGTTTAATAAAGCAGTTCATGAAATAAAAATTATACGCATTCAGTTGTTGGCTATTACTAGCTGTGGTTGGTTATTAGCTGTAAAAAAAATGTTTTTAGGTCCAAGTCTGTTGCATACACTTGGCCCATTCAGGGGGGAGGTTGACACAACCCCAGACCGACGCTTGACTGATGCTCAATATCGTGCAAAAAAAGCCCCTATGAGGCAGCATTCGCATTAAATGACCTAAGGCGCGCCAGTTTCAGTATCTCTGTTTGGAAAAAATGCTCTGCTTAAACGTACTGCATGCGTAAACGCACCACGGTGAGCCCTACACATTCGGGTTTAATATCTTGCGTCAAGCACCTTCTGATAAACAACAGTTTTTGTTTTGTTATCAGGCGCAAGATGAAGCGGATGAAGCTAAATAAATATAGCGAAGCAAAGCAGTGGCGCAACGAGGGGAGGTTTTGGGAGATAAACTCCCCCCCCCCCCCAAGAGCTTAGAGAATTTTTTTATGAAAGATTTTGTCATTAATATTAGGGGGACGGATGACTAACAAATAAAACATATTTAACTATTCACACAGTCGCAAAACCCACTATTTTGAACCATTTATCTTAAAAAATGTCTGAAGGAAGTGCCCCCACACTTCCCGCTTACCTTAGCGAGTTTTCTATAACCTACAGACCCGTGGTATTAGCTGCGCCCTAAACCCCATATCCTAGCTACGCACTTGAAGCGAAGGAAGAAATACAGAGGATGGTTTATCGACTCGTGAACATGCACGTTAAATTGACCATGAGAAAATCATGGGTTTTCATTAGTACATGAGCACAAACAACACAAAAACTGAAAGACTGACCATGCGATTTTTTAATCGTTATCACGAATGCAACACGAATTGGAAATTTAATACGTTTAAGCTCAAAAGGGCATATGAGTTGAGATCATGGAATCTACGGAATAAGGACTTCCTCACCTTTGAATTTTCCTTTGAGTAAAGTTGCGTGAATCACATTCATTAGCAATTATTTTAATCACCAAACACGTTCCGTTGGATAGTTATGGTTGGTTTAGGCTTCGAAAGATCATGAACACAGAAATTACACTTTGCTGTAAATCGTGCCTTGGTAAGCCAGGTACGTCCAAGGACTTAAAATATTCAGATAGATAGTTGGTGATTCCGTCTTCGTTTGTTACACATTTAAAAGATTCGAATTCATGCAGAGTACGAACTATTTGAATTTACCTCGTTTTAGTCATCCACATCTTCGTTCTTGCTCGCTAAATCAACCATCTTTGATTCTTTTGGTGATCAATCATATTCTGGAACTCTTTGTTAATGAGCTCACCTTTCGCTGAAACTAATTTGCAATCATTCCAAGGAAATGAGTTAAAACTACTCGATTCCTCGACAGGAACACGGAAATTACCGTTTGTCAACAATTGCTTGGAGATTTGTTTACAAACACGGTAGTGAAGTGTCAACTCGAGCTGGGCCACGGCTGGGCTTACAATTAGCTCGAATTAAATTTTTTAAATGTAATTTCAATTTAATTAATATTTTGAATATATTTAGTAATTAAAATGTTATATTGTTACTAAATTCAGTTATTAAAGTGGTAAAAACAAAACAAATTATTTAATTTGTAATTTTGACCGACTTATCAATTGTTGTGTTACTATAACTCCTAAAAGCATGTCCATAGGAAAGAGATGAATTTTTTGTGTGAAATTATCCTTTTTTTAATGGCCTATATGTTAACCCCGCCTGAGACGAACCCAAAGAACCAAATCTCATTGAAATCGGTGCAGCCGTTCTCGAGTTATAAGTGTTCTAACTAACACGATTTTCGACTTTCTTTTATATATATAGATTATTCTCAACCCTTCTTACACAGCGTAAAGTAAATTCAAGATTTTTCTTTTTTTCAATGATGCAAAAATGTTCAAATGCACTGAATTATTGACAAAAAATAACAATTACGAGAAAAGTTGTTGAAATTTATTGAAGCCTTTTTCCCGTTGTATATTTTTTTACTTCCACGGCTTCTGCTCGTTATTTTATCTCAATTGCGTAAACACTGCAGAGAATGCACCGGTATTACTATGAGTTTTATAAATGATACACTTTTGACATCTTCACTTCTTAAAATCTTAACAACACACCGTATTTTTTATTCTGGCAGTTTCATCATCAGACACAAAATCCTGCGGGACATCTGTAAAAGTGATGAGAAGTGCGACACGTTTTATTATGGGATACCTTCCCCTGTAGCCCGGATCTTTTGATGTCATACGAATTTATTTTCTTAATCATATCATTGGGTCCGCACGAAGGGATACCACGCTGTTCGACGCGGATCCCAGTTCCTACGACCTGGCCGCTTTCCCACAGCCGTTCCTTAAAAATTACCGCAGGATCTTTACACGCTGGCCTGCTTCGACGGGAAACTGCATTGTGGTGTGAGACAGGGGGGGTGAGAGACAATGAGTTCAATTATCTTCTTTGTTTCTCGTTGCTGGGACGGGGGAAAGGAGGACTCAATTCTTACGGGAAGGAAGAAAATTTCTCCTCCAAGCAGGAGGATTTCAAGCGCAGCACTCCGTCCGTCGGATGGGACGTTAAGCAGTGGCCCCCTTGGCGCCTTTCGTCAAAAGCAAGCTAATGCCGACGCCGAGTTTCTCTCCGCCCTTCCTTCCATACCCCTCCCTCATGGCGCAAATGACCTCAGCTGCCGGTCGCCTCCTCCAAATAACATACCAGTAAATTTTTCGGTTGAAAAAGTCATTGTTCTTCATTTACAATTAAAAGCGAATTCCTCCTAGTCTAGGGCCCGAGACTACCATTATAATATTAAAAAAATATGTATATATAAACTGTTACCACCTGGCAAATAACCAACTTGTAACTTGTACAATATAATAATAATAATAATAATAATAATAATAATAACAAAGTACTGTGCTGAGTCTGCTTTCTCTGAGCGCCATCTCATCCCAGTTGCACCACCGACTAAGAGTAGCAAAGGCGCGACACGATGCAGAATGGAAAGGGAAACTGGGAGTGCCCCTCCGTCCTTGCTGAATATTCCATTGTTCCAGTCTTTTCTCACCACAAACACACCCTCCGACCTCAAAATTCAGCGGCGTGGAATTGGGAGGGAGAACACTCCAGAGAGGGGCAGCCTCCTCTGCAGTAAAAGTTGTTTTGCGTCGAAAAACGGACATGGGTGCTAATTGACGACGAAAGGGAGGAAAAATAACTGCCTGTAAGGAACTCGAATAAAAATATAAAAAAATGGTGATCGAGGTATCAAAATGCGGCGCACTTTCAATTCGAAAATGGTTCGAGAGGAAGGACGCGTTGGCGCGAGCAGGAAATCAGAAAGCGAGTCTGCTGATGTTGCTTGGAGATGAGGGAACAGGTTGGAACCGGGGAGATTTTTCAGCTTTATCTTGGAAGTATAATTGTGCGCTTCCAATTGTATTTGCATAGAGGAGATAAGAAGTAAAATTAATCAAAGAAGAGTGGTATTAGAAAATATCAAGGGGATAGGGTTGGTGTAGTGGTTAGTGTGTTGGCTTCCCACCTCGTGGGCTTCGGTTCAAACCCCGGCGATGGCAGAGAATTTTCAGAGACTGCCCGATCCCTACTTGACTGTTGTGTGGAGGCATTTCAAGCGCAATACTCGGTCCGTCGGATAGGACGTTTAGCCGTGATCCCTTTGGCGCCTCTCGTTTATAGCAGGCTAATGCCGACGCCGGGTTTCTCTCCACCCTTCCTTCCATACCCAACCCTCATTGCGCAAATTACCTCAGCTATCGGTCGCCTCCTCCAAATACCACTACGCCACCAGGAAAGATCGAGGGATGTTCAAGCAAAAGCTACATAGGGCTCGGCTGGGATCCGCACCGCAAAATATTCTATCAAGTAGATACTAATATAACTATTTAAATTTTACAGACGTTTACTCTGCGGACCAACAAAGACTGACCATTTCCTTTTCACATCGAATCACAACGTCATAATTTGCGCCACTTACTCTGAAAGTATGGGCTTCCATTAAATTCTTTGTGATTGAAAATTCAGTTTTGCAAGTTCAGATTAAAATGTTTTTGAAGCTTATGTGCCTATTTTTCCCATCTATTTTAATAAATTTCATTTGCCATTCGAATATCTTCTGAGTTGCAGAGAGAGTAAATAGAATCGAAACTAGTTTAACGCAGGTATGATATTGAAGTGATTTTGCTATTTTTATATACTCAATGTTAATATTTTCAATACTTCCCCACACCTTGAATGCCGGCACAACAGATTGAGCTAAAGGATCCAAATTCCGTTCCTCGTTGCGGGATTTAGAGCATAGTTTTGAATGAGACTGAAAAAATGGCCGTAAAGATAGAAAGTAGAGACACGCCCTCCGACTTTTAAATTTTGGATAAAGGAAAAAAATGGAAAAATTAAATTAAGTTAGTGCAGTTTAAAATAGAGGTTAAAATAAGAAATTGATGAGACAAATTGAAGGATACAGGGGCGCAACCAGGAATTAAGGGTGGAGGGGTTCAGGTGCTACTAATATCGGGGTGTGTGGGGAATGGAATACTCACCAGGATAAACGGCAGGTGCGAAATTAATAAATTGCGGAATTTTAAGATAAATGGTTCAAAATGGTGATTTTTACGGCTTTCTGGGGGATATCTTATTAATCCTTTCACTATTCTATTTGTAATATCAATCCAATTTAGTAAAATGGATTTAACTTAAAAATTTCTTTAAGCTCTGGGGGGGTTTTATCGCCCGAACCCCCCTCGCTGCGCCAGTGGAAGGATAAGAAATAGCCAGAAAGAAAAAAGAAGATGTGGCTTTCACACTAACCAGGGTGTTTTTGCGAGATAATTTCGTCGAAAGAAAGGTACTTACGGAAAGCGAAGGAGGGAAATTAAATTGATGGCGTGATGGAGGTGACCAGAGATAGAAACTATAACAACGTAAAGAAATTCTCATGATAAAATACATTTTTTAATCAAACAAATGAATTTATGAAATAAGGGCCTAGGTTGCAGTATCGGCAAGACTTGAGAGTTTTGACAAATTTGTGTGATACAAATAATCTTAATAGCCATCCAACATAGTATCTAGTGAACTCGAAAAACAGCTTTTCTATGAACAATGCAAAAGCAATAACGCACAGATAACGGGTAGTCGCGATAGAAACCCTGAGTATTGCACCGAAGCAAACAGTCCCCCGATTCAAACAACCCGAGACCTTTAACGCACGAGAGCGTGGGAAGGAACAGGATCAGTGGACGGCCTTGCTGCGTGGGAATACTACGCACGATCCGCACGGATACAGAGATACGAAGAGCTATCGCCGACAGAATGGCAACGTTCGAATGTTTGATCACTCCATATCGGGAGGGACAGGGATTCATCGCGCTCGACTCAGTGAATCCATGTATCATAGCATTCGCGCCAATAGTACTGCACATTTTTAATTATCATACGCCAGTTGATTGTGTCAGGCGAAACTTCGAAGAATTTTCTTGATGTTTTAAATGAAGAAACGCAACATGTTGAAGTTGTTTCGGGCTTGTCCTGATGACGATGGACGACTCGGCCATCGAAACGTTGGCAGAGAGGGCGAACCTCACCCGGTGGAAAACCCGAAACAACTTCAACATCGTCATACGCCGGGAATACCTCAGATATTTCTTCAAGAAACGGAGCAATTTGTTATTCCACATAAAATTAATTCGCGATTAAAAAGGAGGGATAAATCCCATGATAGCCTTTTTAGTGCCAATGTATTGGTGATAATCATCTTCAGTTGTGCCAGAAAATGACCCAAGTCGACACCGGACACACACAGAGGTTGTGAGAAATAACAAAGTTTTCACTTTCATTTATTTTAAACATATTACAGAGTTTTATATAAATTAGTTATGTAACGAGTGCAATGCAGTCCATATCAAAATATAAAGCATTTTATTCTGCATTGAGGATGCGCAGTATGGTTTTCTTCATAGATATTCATTTTTAAAGGCGCGATTTTAAACCGAGAAGAGAAAAATTCTACGCCATATTATGATATTTTAATATGACTCTCTTCCATAAATAGCATGAAAATTAAATAACGTATATAAAAATAATAACAATTTTTCGAGCATATTACGTAGCAGCCTAGTCTTAAAACCTTTTTAAGTTTGGAAATATGTGTAGCTATACTGGTTAAATATCTTTACCTCCGCCAGTTATTACTTCGTTCACTTTTCGAAGTAGTTCAATTTATCTGCCACATGGGCATTGATTTTATTGTAGCACCATAAGGCATAAAGGACCGATACAGTTTTAGAACATGATAAATATTCCCTCACAATGACAACTAATAATACACCACTAGAAAGAAGTTGGCTATAAGAATCAAACACTAATGCCTTGATCAAAAATAATAGTAATGATACTAACATTAAACATTTTTAAATGTTTTTGTTGAATTTATGGAAATTTTCCACCAATTAAATCCGACGAAAATAAATTTCGCCTCCTAATAACATTCTGTATAACCATATATTGACGTCCGCATCTTTTCCCACGGCAGCGACGAAAAATGCTGCGGCCTGAACTCGCGCTGATTATCATCAATGCACTGCGAGAGAGACGACTATCTACTAGTTATCTTGCATGTTTGTGGACGCACAGTTTCCCCGAGTAGATATTGTCTCCCATTCAATTCTAAAAAGAATCTCATTGACCTACAATTCTAATCCCAACAGCCATCGCATATCCATTCAAACACGACACCGCTGTTCGTGGCATGCGGACTCGATTCACCGCAGGCAAGTGGATTGCAGAATAACTCTTACTTTTTTCCATGATTCCGAAAATCTATTGCCATATTATTCCCTAAAATAAAAGTTACTTTCGCAGTTAAAATCAGGAATATTCAAGCACCTACCTACTCCCTGACTTATTTCCATTTATTTATTCAATTATTCCCATTTCCCCCGAAAACAGCACGTATGTCGCATATTTTACGAAGGGTGGTATACAACAATTAACGATCTCAAAAACCCATGTCCTTGATAGGTGGGACTCGAACTCGTGACCTACGGTATGGCAGGCAAGGATTTTACCCCGCCACAGGAGAGGGCGCAGAGATGTCATAAATTGTCCAAATTGATGCAAGATATATTTCCAGCAAAAGCAAATTATTCTACTTCCCAGCCCTTACTTTTCACACAAAAATTTTGAAATGCTATCGCCGGCTGAAAAAAAGTTCGTGGCATCGTCTCAGGTCCGATCAAGCATCCAGTTCTCTTGCTTGGTTACGAAGGAAGAAGAATCCCATAACGGCCTATCGTGGTAAGTGGGGAGTGATGAGTGACGTTATTAAAATTTGCTAATTTCCTTTCCGCGAATGGAGTGAGAACAAAGAACTTAATATTTTTATTAAATACATAATACGAAAATTATGCGAAGAATATAAACGGAAATTTGCCGGACTTTTTCAACTCAATCTAATTTTCGGCAAAATCGCCGGTAAAATATTGCAATCAACTTCCTTTTTCTCTTTGAGTTAATTGCAACATTCACTTCACTGTCTATTTTGGAGAATCTCATGAAAGTAAACTCATTGATGTATTTCCATCGATTCATGCCCTTAGTTGGAGGATCGTCAACATCCTGAAGGCATTGACTAAGGTAACTATTAGCATTTTGAAAGCTGCCAAAATCATCACCCGTTGAAAATTTCAATAAGAATAAGTCTGCATATGTAAACAAATTTTGAGGCAACCGACATCGCGAGGGAAACTTAATGTTCCACAGGCGTCGCTCACGATACATTTTAAGCGATTCAAGGACAAGGACTACGGAATACAAAAAAAGTTATGAATAATGATCCTTTAGCATTAAACTGCTCTGATTGCAAGAGAAGAGTATTTTTTTAAATGATTGCTTCATTCATCGTCAATTTTCTAAAGATAGATTACGAATCTAACATATGTCATCTAAATGCAATGTTCTCCTGAGATATAACTATGGGGCGTGTAGCAGTGGATTCCTACGGAATGTATGCCTTTCCATCATAACGTCGTAGCCAGAAGATATTTTCTGGGTGTCCACTAAACATTTTGGGAGAAGTTCAATTGGAAAGTTTAAACTTGAAAGTTACATTCCCTTCAGGTTCTGACGCTCAAATGAGCATAGTTTGGACTAAGTGATGCTCTCGCATACATTCGTTAAAATCTCTCATTGATAGCCTATATATCCAAGCAAAATAAAGGTATCCAAGTTTTTGGTACCATTCAATCAACTTTTCGGTATCGCCTTTCTTTCGAAAATCTCGCTCGAGGTTGACGTCTTGAAACTAGGTTATTTGCGCTCCTCATGGAACGATTGCGAGACTTCCTGGCACACGAAAAGAAACGCAGAATAAATAAATACAAGAAGAGATCCCGGGTTGGCAAACAGGATAAATATTTGGCATCCTCATTAAACATTGGGACCAGACGCACTTGTCGCAATGCGTCTCGGCGCGAGCCACCTGCGCATTGCGCATTTCGTGCCTCCAATGCCTGGCCTCACCTCTTTCCGTTCACTCGCGTGATGTCCTCCGACGATTGTGTGAAGGAGCAACTTTCCCTCCGCGCGCGCGCGACACGTCCATTCACTTCCCCTGGAGGAAGTTCCACCGCGAGTCATAGCCGTTAATTTAGGTGGCTGGAACGTTTTTTTTTCTCTCTCGAAAATGACGTATATGTGTGAAAATTCTCAATTGTGTTTTACTATGCCTACTCGCCGGAAATTTTTGAAAACATTATGACGTCCATCTAGTTTTGTATATAATTTTAATGCTATTTTAACACTGATTCTTATGCGAATAAATTAAATTAATACTATCGTAAATAATAATTTAACCTATAGATGAAGGCAAATACGTGCAAGAGATAGAAGGTTATGCAGGTGCACAAAAAATAACTAAATTTACCACCTGCGAGTATCGAAAAACACACAAAAATACTTGTGTTGTCGTCGAAAACCAGATCCATTCATGTTTCATGGCAGTAAAAATTATGGGCATTTCTTCTATGACTCTTATTACAGCAAAAAAAGATAGTTCAAAATTAAAATTACCTGACATAGTAGTAAAAATTACGTATAGGATTTTTTGAAATTTATCGCTGCTATTTACGCTTTTCGCATCACAGAAAAATGACACCATAAGCACTTAAATGGATTTAAGGTAATTTAAAAAGGGATATCAAGAGAAAACAGCTAGGAAAATTTTAATACAAAATCAGTATCGCAGAATTAGGAGAAGACACTATGGAAAAAATATTATATAAGAAACATCATTCTTTGTGTTTCTACTTAGTTGAAATCTCAATTTACACCCTGGTGGTTATAACTAAGAGGAAATATTTATAAGAGCGTTCAACTAGAGTGAGTATTTGAATTAAATCGAGGTCAAAATTGAAACCACACGATTTAAGAAGAATTATTATTATATAAAATGGAAAAGCTATGAAATCGAAGCCTACTAAATTGTTTCAATAGAAAAAACTAAGACCTCATCTTCTTCGCGAGTTATGGATTTGGAATCCAATTTTCACTCGAAATACAGCATGCGCAGAGAAAAAAATTGCTCTTTCCCATTTCTTCACTCTGAGACCTTCTTCTATTGTGGCTTGCAGTTACCGCCCCAAAAATAAAACCTGACGCAAGAATCTCTAAATTCTTCCATTCGTCAGAAACAGTAGCTGTTTCAATACAGTTCAGGGACTTCTTTTGTGTCGCGAGTTAGTGTGTCCCCACCGTTCGTGAGGCGCATCCTCGAGTTTTTCAAGGTAATAGGCCATTCATAAATTCATTTTGGCATCATATCACGACAGAATTGTAGTCAAACCCACTATAAATTTAATATGATACCCTCGGAAAACTTTACAATGGTTTGCAGCTTTCTTTCGTGCCGAAATCCGGTCTGTCCCGTCAATTTTCTGTGACCTTTTTTACTAACTAACTAATTTCTTTCACGGCGTAGTAAAATTACTAAAATGCTCTTCTGTTCGAATTCTTCGTTTTGGATGGTATATAATTTTTGGTGTGCGATTGGAAAAACCTCATTGCAATGTTTAGTTTCCCATAAATGGAATAACATTTGGAATAATCGGAGGAAATAAAAAATTGCACTCGGTTTGCCATTCTTTTCCAGTCTTGAAAACATTGTTTCAAAACGCCTGGATTTCAAAATATTATTGAAAAAGGCAGCTGACGGCTATAAAATGTTTGTACAACAAACAAATGTGCTGTTACATGAATTACTTTTATATTATCCGAAAAAGTTATTGTAGAGCTCCTATATGGAGAGCCTATTTCTCCTAGTGAGCAACAAAACGTTCTAATTCCTTAATGATTTAGAGCATGTCCGTCACAGACGAAAGTTGAAAGTATTCTAGGAATTCTATTTTTACAAGGCATCTCTATGGTCCAAACGAGCAATGAGACTTATTTTAGATGCACAACTTTTGCTCTAACTTTCTACATTTTTACGTAATTGTGGCGAATATTAAATAGTGGAAGTGTATCCTTTGTCCAAATTTCACAGTCTGTTCTCATGTGTGATTTTATTACCTACGACCACAGTTTTCTAAAATAGTAACAGTATCAAGTTGCAGAATTATCTCCATAAGATTTTATGCCTGGTAATATTATTGATTATGGCCGATGCGACATGTAATACCACAGTATGGAAAGTGATGATACACTATTATTTGCGCAAATCCAATCCAGAAATTCATTTATTGACTCAATTTCTCTCTACACAGCAATATAATTAGAACTTAATTGAAAGGAAGCCATCACTATATGCACGTCTACATGAGAATAAGGGAATCAATATTAAGAAGGGAGCGGGTGAATTAACATTTGTAACGAAGCAATTTCCGGAAGTAATAAAATTACTCTCCAAAACGGCCAAGAAGAAATTTCTTGAAATCGCTGCAACATAAGCAATTTCCTCTAATCCTGTAATAATAAATCCTGGAATATCTCGTCCCTTACTTTCATTGACAAGAACAACGTAAATGAAGCCTATCGCATTCTCAAAAGTTTTCTCTCGGTGAATCTCAAATCGATGACCGATGAAAGAGGTCGTTTAACCATCACAATTTTGATTTCTGGAGGTGATCGAAGTCTGAGGTCATTTCTGCCTTTACTTAAACGAGATGGATGAGTGAGCGGAGAAGTTAGACACGTCATATTTCGCCCACACATATTCGAAGGTGAAAAGGAGCCCAGCTTATTGAAGCCCCTACATGGCGAGTGTGGAATGACATTTTAGAAACCTACCATCCCGACAACTCCAGGCAAAACCGGACATTTACCAAGGAATGAAATAAGCGGAAGACAGAGTAAAAAATAAAATATATTGTTTTCGTATGCTCATTCGTTTTTAAACTCTTTGTTGAGAAATATTAACTTGAAGCCAATGACTTCACCTTACTTTAATCTAGAATGGTATCGATCTGAAACTCCACACATCACAGGATACCGAAATTAAGTCCTAGGTTGACCTACCCTGAATTCTGTTGTTCTGAAATCTCTATTTTTTCAGGCTAATGATTTAGAAAGAATAATTAAGAATGCCGACGGAATTTATTAGATGTTCAAAGTAAATTTTAAAGATGTTGCTAGTGTGCTTGAGTGAAGTATTTTTGGAGATGTAAATTACTCGAGATTGAGCCACCTTAATGCGACTTGAAGGTCGGCGAGTAAAATCTCTTACCCGCAGCTAATTGACGAGGAAGAAAAACCTAAAGGACATTGCCTCTCCATCGAGATATATTGTAAAAGTATTAATCTCTTATCGACACTATGGTCGACTACAATACGGAAATTCCGTCTGATCTCAAGATTTTCCCATCACATTTGATGCACACAATTTTACACCAATTGAACAGCATTACAATACGTCAGTGAACGCAGTAAACTAATAATCGTCTTGTAAAGACTAAGCCTTGTCTCGCTAGCCATTCGTGCCTCTCTATAGCCTCATACACCTTTGACTATGTTTTTAACTCATTTTTAACTTCCTAAACAATCAATAAAATTATTTCTTGGTCTTCCTCTTCCTTTATTGCCATTTTTTTCGCTCAATAGAATTATCTAGGAGTTTGATATCATTGCTTATTTGCCATGTGCATTATATTGCCCTGAAAGTCACAACTGCAAATTTATACGTTTTTCAGATCTTCTCTTCTATATTTTAAGAACAGAAGACCCGATTTTATCACCGATGACGTAGCCGCTTCTCCCTCTCACATTCCTAGAAACAGGATGAATGGCTGTTATTTGAATGCGTGAGCAATCGCTGTCACGTCGCATAACTTTATGACTCAGCCATGTCATTACATAATTTACGACTGGCAAAGCAATTAAAATGGAAGGTGTCCGAGTATGGTTAACATGCACTGGTGAAATGAAATGAGTGTCTTAAGTTTTTTTTTCTTCTTCGAGGGAAATATTACGACGGATATGGCAACTTTCGGAAGATTACTTCAAAAGCCTTCAATTATCAGATACTCAAACTACCGTCACAAAATAATTCCTCATCTGCACTAAAAGCAATACATTCTTTAAAATATCTAAAGTTTTACTTATTTAATTATGGTTACAAGACATTTATAGTTAGCCCTTGATATTTGGGAAAGAACGAAGACAACAAGAAAATAAGCAAATCCAAAGTAAAATTTTAAATGTGAATCCTGCTCATCTACCTCATTACATATTTACTATCTTAGCTCACGCGAAGGTAGTTTAAAATAACGAATACTAATCCGCATTAATATACTTTCAGCTTTTACCTCAGTGAATCTTAGACCTTCTTTAATTTATTCATAAACGGACAAATAACTTATTATTACTATGCATTTATATTATTTATTTCGACCTTGACTTCCTTCCTCAGAGATAGTCAACTTTCCTCTACTTCTATTTCAAAAAGATGCAAATTGGCCGTGATGATTTCATTCCTAACCTCTACTGGTATAAATTTCCAACGCATCGCGGTGGCAAGTACTCACAATTGCACATCTAAAATAAAATTAAAACAATGTGATTTATGGACTCCATCATTAGTTGTACACGACAACGTATTCAATAGACGAGAGGACTTATTTGGTACCCGAAAGGTGTCTCTAACTTCGCTATCGTTCGCATATGATATCAAATTTCTTAAGATAAAGTAAAGAATGTACACAGTGATATCTATCCAATTTATAAAATATAAAAAGATATAAATGGACGATACCCTCAAAGATTTCATTGCCTAAAATTGTTTTTATAAAGTAGAGTTTATAATGATCTGGGCACAAAAAATTCCTTAGTAAACAATTAATCCTTTATTAAGAAATTTTGGGCTATCTTCAAAAGCCCCTTTTTCAAAAAATATTCTAAATATAAGCATCAACATTTACCATACTTCCACATTCTAATTAGATTTAAAAAAAATTCATTTCTACGAGAAATAAATTGTACTCATTTATGTTCGCACGGATTTCCTCTTTGTGCGTGAGCTTGATTTCAAGCAGGTGGAAATTTTATACTTTTTTAAAGGCCAAGGTCGTCTGCGAATCGGCCAACTTCTTCATTCTTAAAGAGTCACTTTTGGCCGTTCCTATAGCAAAATTATCACGCAGAAACTCGATTGAGATACATTACCTACGTTAATACAGAAAATTAAAAGCACGCAGAAACTTAATTTGGATATATTTCTGAAAGCCGAGCCATTTTACATAATTGGTGATGAGATCAATCAAAATAAAACATCCCATTCCTATGTGTAAAAAATCTTGAGATTAAATAGTATTATTAAAAAAATAATTGTATCTAGATGTTTTTCGTTTAACCCCTTTCAGCTATTATTTCTCGTTCGGCAGATTTGACCACTGGAAATTCTCCGACAATTTGACCCTGTGCACCTCATATTAATGACCATGCACTTAAAATACTAACAATGCCGTAGTTCCTGACCATGTTTTCTCGACAAATAATCGGAATGAGTTATTAAGGCTGGTCTTCAGATTAACATTATTTGTCAAATATTACCCATAACATTTCGCTCCTTTACCCACGTAACCTCAGAGAATTGTAATGCTACAATATTAATGAAACTAAATTGTTAACTATATAATACGTACGTAGTACGTACTTACTCAATTATACTACTCAGAATAATTGTATTTTTGTTATTTCACTGGAATTTTTTTGTTCTATTTTTCGAGGCTAAATCAGATTTTAGATAACAAAATTTCTCCGAGTATTATTTTATTGGACACTTATTTATCCAATTTCATTAACATTGCTTCATTCATCTCTGACTTATTTCGGAGTGATCTCAACCCCCACTCACTGAGTCCAACCTTCGATTCCATACATGAAGTCTTAGAATATAATTCTCTCCAATGGTTAAAAATGTTCACCATATTGCGAGCCAAAATGATGAAACCACTATCAGTCTACTTTCATGAAATCTATTACCTGGGACGTTGAGGCGAGAGAAAATTTAAATGCCAAATTTCAGGGTTGTTTTTCCACCATAGTCTCGCACTCAAAAGTAAATATCAACAAGAGATCTCATGGTGGCTGTGCAGAAACCAAAAGCAGAGATTAACATTGAAACCCTACCTCGAGACTTACAATTGGAGATGGAAAAATTTATCAAAATAAAAATGCATTTCATTAAAATTATAATACTTTAATTCTTCGCATATATTAATATTCAATGGAAATCAGATTTCCAAAATAAACAACCAACAAAAAATGTAGTCAGCCATTAACAGGCATCACGTGATCTCATATTTTACCTTGCAATCCCTGCTTGCTTGCAATCGCTTGCGCACGAGATTTGTTTATATTTAGGTACTCTGAGGTACTATGAACGAAGTGTGTCAAAATAAGCTCTTATAAAAATTTTTTTTTTTTAACCAGCCTTTATATTTAGATTACAGGGGATGAGCAACGTTTATATATGACACAAAGCAAAAAAAACACGAAAATCGACCATTTGGAACTTCTTAGATCAAAAACATGTTTTGGGGGGCTATAGGTTGACTGGGGGGTGGTTAAAGGGGGGTTGGAGATAAAAAGTTATATTTTCATGTATTGTCATCGGGAATGAAGAAGTGTGCAAAATTTCAGCGTTTTTGCTTCACAGGAAGTGAGTCAAATTTGAGTTACAAGATTTGTACCAGACAAACAGACAAACAAACAGACAAACAGACAGGTTGGTGAGTTGATATAAAGGCTGGAAAAATAAGGGGAATTTTAGTTTTTTGGAAACCAAAATTTATTAATTCGTTCACATTTATTCTTTCGCATTCAAAATAGTCCTCTTTACATATTATACATATGTACCTACGCTTATGCATCTGTGCCTACGCCCGAAAAACTTTAAAACTCAATCTTTGGGATGGCCTTTACTCAGTCTAGTAAAAGCCATCCCAAAAGTATGCTAGTAAAACGACTGCCCTTTAATTTTGCATTATTTTTGGAAATAGGAAAAAGTCACACGGAGGCACATGTTTGGCGGAAATTAAGGCTGGGACATCATACTTTTTTTGCAGATAATTCACGAATGACCAATGAAGCGTGAGACGAGGATCTCCGAGCTCATAAAAACAAGTCCAACTTTAGCGGAAAACGATGAAAGCAGCTGAAATTTCTATCATACATCAGGGACACGTATACTAACATAAATTTAAAAAGTGGACTGTCGGACTCCCCACACTCGCGAGAAACTTAAAAATTTATTTCTCGTTATTTTCCGAGCACACCTGATAGTGCAGCAAGTACTCGAGCCGAACGTTTAGTGATATCAAGCTATATTTTGTTTAATTTTAAGATAAGAGTGTTGGTTTCCCAATTAGAATAAAAGCAGAAATTTTAATATCGCGCCGTCATCTTGTATTATTCGTGGGCAAAATCAAGCGCCAAGAGATATGGGCAGCGTGGTGGGTGTGTAAGGTCACTTCATGGCCACCGCCCATTTCGAAGAGAAGTCGCAGCATCTGGAGCGAAGGGCAAGAACGCCGGTTTGCATTGAACAGAGCTCATGCATGTTCGCTATTCGGAACGTGTAAACTTGACCATGTGAGTCCAATGAGGAGCATTTGCAATAGTTGGAAGGGTTTGCACGTGAAATAAGTTATAAAATTATGGGAAATTGTCACTAAAAACTCACCGCGGGT
Source organism: Ischnura elegans (assembly GCF_921293095.1). Lineage (NCBI taxonomy): Eukaryota > Metazoa > Arthropoda > Insecta > Odonata > Coenagrionidae > Ischnura > Ischnura elegans. The sequence goes on from NC_060247.1 coordinate 104,136,997, forward strand.
TACGAGGGGAGTTTTAGAAAAATAAAAAGATTAACGTAATAGTCACTTTTTCATTAAAAAAACTTACATACGGCGAGTCATGCAAGAAATTGTGTGATAATAACATAATGTAGGTTCGAACAAATTTATGAATTTGTACGTTATCATCACGTGGGTGATAGTCACCAAAATCATAGTGAGTTGAGAGGGGACATTACATTAATAAAAAAAATAATGTAATAGTCATTTTGATCAAAAATTGATACACGGTGAGTCATAAAGAAAATTGTGTGATAATAACAAAACGTAGGTTCAAATCTAATTTATGAGTTTAATTTTTGAAAATCAGCCACACGTGGGAATCTGCTCTAAATGTATCTATAAATAAAATGACAACTCCTTCACCCCCTCCCATTTCAACCTCCTTCCCTCCATGAATCCTTTCTTCTAAATATCCCCCACGGCAAAACTATCCTTGATCCCTTAGAAAAAACATTATCAGCAACCGCCGCGAAACGTCGAGGGACAAACGAAATAAGTACGCGTGGCACACCGGAAAAAAATATCATCAACAGCCACAAATGACCCGCGAAAGCTTCAGCCAAAGGGACTGTATAGAGGAGGCCCAAGGCCATCCCAAGGAAGGCTGATTTCTGTTGCCGCTTTGGTCGTATTTTAATCAGTTTTCAAAAATGTCCGCGGCGCGGTGATGAGTGCAATGCGATCCACTTTTTTCCAATATTTTACGGTATAGTGCTTGTAATTGCGAGGAATGGCATTGAAAATTAATGAATTTGATAGATCACATCATCATGAGTATAAATTTCGGTTAAAACCCACAAAATTACCTTACTTCCCCGTGAAACTCGGATCACTCGGATCCGTCAACAACGAAAGTGGCGACTTTCATAAACCCATTTAAATGCGCGGTGGGTAACAATACATTTAAAGGCCGACTTGAGGATCATCTTTCGTAATATTCGTGGCTTCAACGAAGAAATACAGCATTCAATTGTATAGAATTCGGAGGTTTTTAAGCGCGCAGTCGCGGTCGATCCTCCTCAAAACAATTGACCGTAGCGAGTGGTCGATCTACATATATAAATTGTGAGGAGAATTCGCACGGCCTTCATCCAGCGGCAGACCTCGACTAGCAAGAGAAAGTCCCCACCGTAATTAATTCGAGAGGATCGCGGCAAAGGGAAATAGATGCGGGAAAGTTAAGTGCGTGCAGTCTTCATTTTCTTTTATTTCCTTTACAGTTGACCAGGATCGCTTCGAAGCGCACACTAGTATGTGTGACGGCCAATCTGCAGGCAATCAAGAGAAAGTGAAACGATGTGAGGTAGGAATATGCATGCGAGGCGAAAGAACAATCCTCATTGGGCGCATTCAGGCAAACTGTTCACCCGAATCTGGGGCAGAATCAGTCGGTGCATCCGATGATGACGAAATACCAGCGTCGGTGCCAGAAAAAAAGCAACCAAGTGAAATGTTGACCATTTTCCGTGTTCTCACCGCGTACACGCTGGTAGGGTGCCTACATTTTCACCCGGTATCCTAGGAGCGTCTTCAGGTTGAATTATTCGCTTCGACTACACGGTGGGAAACTGTAATATGGCAAATATAGTACTTAATTAAATCCCCCAAAGTAAGCCTACACCAGCTGGCTGGCCTACACCAAAATAGTTATGGTGCGGAGATTTTTTTCAGATTTCTTTTATCCTGATCGCTGCATTCCATCGGGAACAAATTTGAAAAACTAAATTATATTAGTTAAAATCCATATGAAATACCATCATAGCAAATCAATGTTTTACATAAAGCTTTAGAATAATCTTGATATTTTCCCAGATTTAACCACGGATAAATGAGACTTCCATAGACACCAAAATTTGGCTATAAAGTAGGTTCCACCACCTAACACAGGTCATTAGGTTTTTTTAAATACTCCAGTTATAGAGAAATAGGTAAGATGACAATGGCTACACATGTATATACAAGAGCGAGTATTTTCAATTAGTATTTCCTTTTACCAAACACTCTCAATCTAAAAGAACTTGTAAAATTCCCCATGATATTTTGCGAATTTCGTTTCTTTGGCGAGAAAACCGAGGCGATAAATGATGAAATATAAAGATATCATTGAAATATCAGTCGTAAAAATTTATAAAAATTTAAATTCCTATCTTATTCGCAGACAATCCAGTAATGATTTCGAATCAAAAATCATTACTGGGTGACATGCTCTGAATAATTCAAAATCTACCTAGCCCTGACTGCGTGAACTCCCTTTCTAATGTATATCAATCCTTAGCCTCACGGTCTATCTTATTAGAACTTTTATGTCATTTCATGATAATATCTCACAACGACCACCAAAAGCAATCTACTTATGGGAAAAGCACCACGGCGACTACGATTTATTCCTTATCGCTGTTCGCAGTAACTTCGGATCAATCAATGGATGACACACTTTCTCGCAGATATAGTAATAATATGGAAAAAATGAATACATGAAATCTCCGTGATACAAACTCGTCACGTAATCGTTTTGGATATTTAAGTGAATCATGAGTCAGTGCGATGAACTTCCGGCAATCTTTTCAGGCCGGGATACTCAACTTTCTACCAACAAAAAGAAAAGAATAAAAGTTGTGAACTTCCTCTAGTAATGAAAAGTGTAATTAGAAAGCGGATCGAAGTTCCCATTCTGCTGTCAACGCTCAGCAGCGTCAAGTGCTCGCCAGGACGAAGCATAGAAAGTGAGGAACTGCATCGCTCACAGCTAACCCTGAAATCATCGTAGACGCCGTGGTGCTTCTCCCATGTAAAACCATGAGTACATTGTTTAGACTTATACTTCGAGGATCAGAGCTGGTAAACTTATTGCACCTACTGCTGCATAGCTTTGGTTGACATACACCTCTTATTGAATAGATAAATACCATTAAAGACCAAAATGTGATTTTATCCCAGTAATACAATGATCGAGAAATTGGAGAATACTGTGTAAATAATGAGAATATGCTAAGAAGAATGGGAGAAAAGAGGTCTCGTAAAAAACCTTAACGAGAAGACGCGGCAACTTAGTTGGCCACATTGTGAGGCATGGTGGCCTGATGAAAACAATCGTAGAAGGACAGGTCGAAGGGAAGAAGGGCAAAGGGACGGCCCTGAATGAGTTCCATTGGACTGATTATTAAGGATGTAAAAAAAATAATAAATACGTCACTATAGAAAGGCTAGCGGATAGGAGAAAGAAATGGAGAGCTACGTCAAACCAATAATAGGAATGTTGACTAATGATGATGTGTGCAGCTAAAACAGATGACCAAATTAGTGTACAGTAAGCAAAAAGGACTGAATATATTGCAACGCTAGCATCCTAAATGGTAAAGGAAATACTTCACCCGAAGATGAAAGGATAGTCTTCTTAGGTCAGCAATCGTTTTAGTTGTGTCATTTGCAGTTGACTCCGCTACCATCAGCCGTTGAAACATTCGGAGATGACGCAATTCAACCACATGCAAATGAGAATCCTATCGAAGTAATATCTATTGCGAATACCACCAATATTTATCAAATTTGAAGCGTCCACTAGTTTAGGCCCTTACGGAGATCGAGACTCCCAAAATGGACCACCGCTGATGGGAGTCGAAACCGGACCTAATGAGTAACAATTCAGCGCTCAAGATACCATACCGGCCACGCAGTAATTTCTTTACCTTTAATAAAAATCTCCGTAATCCTACAAAATAAGCCCGTATAACTGGAGGCTAATTTTCACAAATTATTTAATATGATTGTTTGAGCACACTTCTTATCCCGAGAACGTGGATTCAATTCTCGCGCAAGACGTTTATTCAGGCCAACATTCATAGTTATTGCCCGGGGTTTATTCAGTCACTATGAGGTCCTTGCGGCAAAATTAAATTTTAAAGTCCTATAGATTCACGATAGGCAATCTAACCGTCTATCGCAACCGAGGGGAATACATATGCTTCAAAATATCATATTAAAAATCGCATTAGATAGCAATATTCTTGCTTAAACCGTTATTTGTTACATTGAGCATAATTTTAATGATTTTTAGGATGATATAACTCCCCCATATTATTGAGTCTCAAAAAAATTATTACGAACCTTTTTTTACACCATAGTCCTACTGGTGGCTGCATAATACATTGTAACGGCTAAAAATATTTCCATAGCGGACTTCTTTGGTATAATAGAAAAAACTCCTCAGTAGGAATGGATAGATACTTCTTTTGTCTCGGATGTAAAAATGACGGCCTGAGGTCACTTTGGTTTACGCGAGCTGGATTCAAGCACATAAATTTTCTTTCAATCAAATTTACTATTTCATGGGCTAAAATAAACTAAGATGCTGGTGGGGCCAACAGAATACAATCAGTATAGCATATACCAGTGATATGCACACCATCAACGGGCCTGAAGCACTTAAAACTCAATCAAAATAATAAAAAAAAATTAAAATCTTTTCAGCAAATTTTTTAACCCTAAAAAAAACTATGAAAGTGCCTTTTAAATTACTCATAAATCCTCTTGGAGCGTACCAATAAAGAGGTCGAAATTCACACCAGTTGATAAAAAATTTAACCTCGAATCTGCCATGAAAGCATAAAAGGAGGACCGAAATAACCCCGATTTAGTATTTACCCATCATAAAGACTTTAAAGCTATGGGCTCTTCCTGGAGTCATGGACAATTTGTAGGTACTGATAATCCGACAAAAAAAAGTTTCGTACACGGATACAAATTCAATCATCAAAACCCTGCTCCTGTTACGTGAAAAAAATTCTCAATCACATAAAACTCCGCGCGTCGGAAAAGAAACCACAAAAAGTCATCATCACAATACTCAGGGACGAGTGACGCGTTCGCTCTTCCACGTGAACAGTCACGGATCGCCAGCGCAATCTCTCGTCGCACAAAAGCGTCGCCAGCACCTGCCCGAGAGGAGCCAATATCCAGTGACTGGAGCGAGCATCCCACCCCTCGAAAATCACAGCACCTGCCCACGGAAAGAATGACGAATGCTCGGACATATTTCTCGTATTTGCCTCGCACCTCAGGCCAATGTTTAACTGTTATCAGGAAATTAGCACTCATTGTTACGATTGCGTATGTTGGCTCGGAAACTTGGGTCTTCTTAAAATCATAATTCATGTGATCTAAATAAATGGGTTAAATTTGGCAGTTGCCGAATCATCCCGAGCTCTATGCTCCATTTTGAGAGCTTTTCCTAGAATATCTATCATTTTATTTAATGGACCATAAATTTATCAGAAACTTGGACTTTAATTGAGGCTTTGTGAAGTATATTTTTTATAAATATCATACTGATACCCGGATTTTTGGAGTCACTCAACTTTTTTCCTAAATATGCACAGCCCAATTAGCAATACTTTAACGGCTCGGAAACATAGTTTACTGGAAAATCGAAACAAGGAGATAAACTTGATTTGCAAGACAAAAAACGAAATAAACAAAATATTCAACATGTGAAATGTGGAAAAATCGTGTCATAATAAAGAGAAATTTAGATTAAGAGAAGTTAGAGTAGAGTTAACAAACAGTTACGGCGGAACAGTAAAAATTCATCATTCAGCACGAGAAAGTTCGATGATGACCCCAAAATGTAAAAAAAAGGTTAAGCATGTCCAAGAACCTGCAAGTCACTGATAGTAAATGTATTTGATAAATCCTACGGTCAGCATCTTATCAAAAAGAGGTAAGTAATGTATCAGGGCGGTCCTATTTTTATGTGAGGTGTCATGGAGTCGGACAGAGGTTTCTCTTCCCTGGTAAGCGATTCCAAAGTGGAGCCATAACTCATTGTCAGTCCCGCTGACTCAATTCAACAGATGAGAGTGATGCCGGGCGCGTAAATACGAGGCAATCTAGAGAGGTGATCCTCTCTGGGTCATGGAGAAAACTCCGCATCAAGTATTCCATGGTCGTCTCCGGAGCTGCGGACTGAAATAGGGACTTCAACGTCCGAGCGGAGATTTCAACGATTTCTCTCGTGAAATTTCCCAACAGAGCATCGTAAATGGTCAACTATCCCTACATTGGCATAGTACATACAAATTTACGGTCGATCGTTTTAACACAGTGGATACGGTGTTAGCATCGTCAGAGGCTCCATCCTTATGCCACGATAACCTATTTCCCATGAGAGATTAATAAAAGTCGTTAATAATAATAAATATTTCATTTTTTATAAATTATTTGTAACCTAAAAGTAAGGCTTAGAGATCGTTCCTCATGCACGTGAAAAAATTGGGAGAAGACAAGCATTGTTAAAAACATCTAGTCCATCGTAAGATAAATTCTCCCCCAAGTATAGGGTTCAATACCGGTTCGTACACTTTCTGATGACCGTACTACTACCTTTTGTCATATAAGCATGATCTAGAACCGTAAAATACTAACGTAAGGCACAAATGTATTATGTACAGCTCGTTTTTAACCATCGAACCTCTTCTTGTATCCATTTCATTGCCTAGCAGGCAGTTAAATTAATGAATTCCATTTTTAATGGTATTTGATGATAAATACAGATTGTAATAGCATAAGTTGAAAGCACCAAAAGCTTGATAAATTCTGTAACCAGCCAAGTTTCCTTATTTTTAAGTATAAGGTCTATCATTTAACACCTTAAAACCCTGAATTTCAATTTGAATCCAAAATACTGGTGAACCACCATACTTCCTTACTTTTTAACAGTAAAATTATAAATATTTTCCATTTCTCTTGATTGAAATCGCAGTTCATTTCAAACTCTTCATTGCTATCCCACTTATAGGGTAGGGGTTGCTGTTGACCCATATCCTTTTCCGGGTTCACTTCTACAGCCTCACCTTGCATCACTGGTAAAGCATGATCACTCTCATTAAATACTTGAGTATTTAGTTATCTCGGACGAACGAAAAACTATGCTCTTCACGCAATGAGCTTTAATGAACTATAACCTACAGGATTTTATTTCAACGATGATAGAAATTTGTAGACTGCAAGACTTTCTCACATAGCTTTAAAATGTGATGACTGGCTCAATCTATTTTTAGCATTCCCTGACTAAAAACCAAAACAACATACGGAATCTATTCCAAATCTCTTCAAATACCTTGAGTAAACATACGCCATTCCCTCTACCATTTCCTAATCGCCATTTCATTTTCGCGTCAATTTAACCGTAAGACTTTTCCAGCGACAATCAATTTACTCAGAGGCGGTCTATATCCACTTGGAAACAACAACTAATATCCCCCACTTGCCATAGAGAATACAATTTCAATCCATTAGAGATTTAAAGTTGCTGGGTAAATTGATTAAAATTGCATTCCCTATGTCAAGTAGAGGATATTACCTATTATTTCCAAGTGGATATAGACCTCTTCTGAAAATAATTACATAGAGTGGTAGGCGTCTGCTTTTGTATCCTGTAACGTACAATAGATATTAATCCCTACTGAAGATGCATGGTGATGTAGTCCTCCGTTATTTCGATTATCTTCCAACGCTCATTTTAATTTCATAAATGTATCACCGTTTGCGCGGGCGTTTATGGTAATTGGTGAAAGTGGAGACCACCTTGCTCCAATCTTCCTTTTCGCTTCTTCCCTTCGGCGCTTGATTCAGAAGCAGCAACCCGGTTTTTCCTCGTCTGTACCACTGAATCGCTCTGCCAGCATATTTGCCTTTGAAGGCCTTGCGGCATTTAAATATGGCAATGAATAATGGACGAAGAAAATAAAACGAGCACTTTTACGGACTTTAAAGGAGGTGATTAATTTTTAATTAAAATATAACCTTGTGAGCATGCGAGAAGATTGCACATCAAAACGATTTACATCAATGCTCAAAAAGCGTTATTTTCTGCATGGCAAAATTTTTTCGAAGAGTTGAAAAAGGCTAAAAAGTAATTTTGGTACCTTGCTTGCTAATAACATAAAATAAAATACATTGGCCCGCGATAGGCGAATTAGCTGTTCCCATTCCACAAACACTAAAGTCATAATCTGTTTACTTTCCCCGTAACCAACGTAACCAAGCAATTCAGTCGACACACAAAACTATGGGCCGTTAACAGATTTTGGGAGGGAGTGACGCAATATCAGTTTTGCACTTGAGATGACTAGGAATACCAGGAATCTAGAATATCGCTGAGGAAAAGGTTTTTCCAAGAATTCCTCCCCAGAATAAAATTTTCAAATTTACGGGAGTACTATGGAGTGATAAATATTTTAAGAAGAGACCAATTTCCACTCAGAAATAATAGCTACCATCCTCTATTAGCAATAGAGAATACAATTGTAATCGATTTATCCTCTACGTAGACATATTTATTGCGCAAATGAAACAAAGTATTGGAAAATCACAGACAAAAGTAATTAGAAGGACAAAAAATTGCTCTAGGTAAATTTTTCCTAAGAAAGGGTTACCGAAAAAGGGTGTGTTTGAATCGAAGGAGATTGATTCCGGCACGTAACCAAGGACTCAACCAATAATGAAATAATGAACAATTATTGTATCTTATTTAAAATAATTAGCAATTATTGTGTATTGTTTTCTTTAGTCCAGGAATAATGTTTCATTTTCGATCGATGACGACATTTCGGCAAATATATTTTTCCTTCATCACGGCTTAATTTAACCTTTCTTTAACTATGATGAATGAGACCAAGATTTCTTTAAAGAACCATTTGAACTCTATAGAACACACAATAATTATTAGTTATACTAGCGGTTGATAAAAATATTATCAGAAGAAAAGAGCGTTCAGGATTGTTCCGTAGTTACCGGAATCAATTTCAAACGATTCAAGCACAACACCCTGGTAAGCCAGTTGTTATTGGCTTATGTGACCCCTCTTCCCCCGCAAAATTCAACGAGTGATATGAATGAAACTGACTGGTTTGACTCCCACATAAAGTTTTATCACACAATTGTATCGTCAACCGGTAAACTGCGCAACATATAAAAAACTATAAAAACTGATTATGTGATTTTAATGTGTTAAATGTTTTTGGAACCAAAAGCACTGCATATGAGAAGTAACTTGGTACGCAGTAACGCAGGTGCAAATTAACACCAAAGATGAAATTCGCAATTAAAAAATCATATTAATTAGCCAGGATTCAAAGCAGGATATCCCGATTGCCGGTCGAGTGTAGTATCGGTCGGCTTTGTGATGTAACAGGTAGAACAACAGCCCAATAATTGGAAGATCCGGGTTCCTTTTATGGAAAATTTCGTCGATGGCGTATTCTGAAGAAATTAACCAGTCAATTTTGTTATAATTTTTGACACCCACCAGATTAATCCTGAAAAAACCCTCCATATTGATGCATCACATAAATATCGAAAAATATAATTAATAGTAGCGGGCGTAACTTGGTGGAAATCCATAATAGTGGGAATAGAAGGAATAATAACTTTGCTAATAAATTACCGTGTGGAAATAGCAAAGTTAATATTCCTTCTATTCCTTTCGAAAAATAAGCGGAACAAATATTTTAAACGAATAAAAACTCACCCGGTTCCAATTTGTCGTTGTTGTTCCTCTTGTAGATGGTAGGTTTGCTGAGGACGGACATCACGGAAGCCAACAATAGAACCGCGACAATCATCGTCGTCCCCATGGGGATGACACCGGCTTTGCAGCACCTCATGTTCGGTCCACCTGCGCTCGACACTTGCTCCACAAAAGGCTCTTCTTCCCGCAGAACTGCTCTCACCCACTCGGAATTGGGATTGGAGGGAAAAGCGCGTCGGCGTGCGATACACAGGGGGCGCGCGTGTGTGTGTGGGTTTGGAAGCGAGAAGAGGAAAGCGCGCGCTCTCTCGACGGTAAACAAACTCGGTCTCCCGGCAACGAGTCTTCGTTTTCTGCTGCCCGCGGAGGAGAGATCGCACAACGCCCACTCCATCTACCTCCCCTCCTCTCCCGCCCACTCTCCATCCCTTCCCCTCCCTTTTCCCCTCCTCCATCATCTATATTCCCACTCCCTTCCAATCGGGTGAGTCGCGGAATGCGAGGCCGCGCTCTCTGTAAGGTAAAAGGGAACTGCGATCCATTCATACGTTGCGATCTTCATTTTTTTATCATTGTTGTCGGTCACGCTACTCTCGCTTTTACGTGAACTTCAATTCTACGAAAAAATCCACAATACTTTGAGATATATCGTAATCTGTTACCTAAAATTCTTAAATACATAGTAAGATATGAGAATAGGAGCAAGAAGGCGCAAATTTAAATGAATTATTATTACCGTTAATTCGCATTTCAAGAGAATAAATATCTCTCTTACCCTGTGAACTTTTTCATGAATTGTCATTTCATCAAAACGTTTTCTTTCAATTAAACCGTACAGCAGTACTCTTACATTGTGATTTTATTATACTCGTTATTGAATCCGCATTCCGTATAAATTATATTATCGTATCGCAGCTCTTATTTCTCGCATTAAAAAGTGGTACGAGAGCTATGTGAACTAAAAAAAGTGTGAAAATGGTTTATTATGAATAGAGTTCGGGGATCGGGTTCGATTCCCGGTCCAGACGAATTATTATTCTCAAGCGGAATTCGCCCAAATCGTGGGTACTTGAAGGGGGAGGGGATGGTAGCATAAAGGACAAAGGGCAAGACTGCATATCGAAGAGTCACGGGTTCAAAACTCGGATGAGAAAGAAATTCCTGGATACAATAACCAAATAATACTGAAAAAGAGGATTCTCCAGTCGGCCCCTTTATGTGTTGACACCTATCGCGCATTTAAATGGGTTTACAAAAGTTGCTGAACGTGTCGCTGTAGACAGAGCGATCCTATTTAACGGAGAAATAAGCTTTAATTAGGGTAGTCAACTGAAATGTATATTCATGATGATTAATGCTATCGAATTCATAACATTTCAATGTAATTCTTCATGTGGAGAAAAAATAGATCGCTCTCCACTCAACGCTGCACTGCGGACATTTTTGGAAACAGATTAGAATGTCAACTTTTTCCGGAGAGATATCGTGGCAGTACATATCTAAAGAGAAACAAAGATATCGTACTGCACACTAGTTTTATTTCACACCTTAAAACACGTGTTTCGATTGCCTTACAATCATTATGAGGCACTTAGTGCCTGTTCAATAAAATTAGTGGGTTGTACGATATGTTTATCATTCAATTATAATGCACCCAAACGGGCACCAAAAAACAAGCTTCTAAGGGACGGACTGGGTTCTCCTCTATGCAGTCCACATGCAAAAATTCTTGAAGAGCGAGGTGACAGAAAGAAAGAAAGCCCCCTATCCTGAATTACTGGAAATCACACGCCTATGGCTTATTCCAGGATGAGCTCTACCTTCACAAATCCAAACTTCAGCCATCAGGTTGAATCACTGAGAAATTGTACGTTAGTGGATGACTCTACAAATATTTTTAGACGCATGTGATGCAATTTAAATTCTTCATACGCGTAAACATCTATCGGAATATGCAAAATGACGTGGAGAACGTGTCGCGGTAGCATAATGATATTGTAAAAAAAGCGCGGCATATGTTCAATAATGATGATACTCGTGATTTAAGTGGGGATAATTCAATGGGCAGATAGAATTCAATGAAGTTCATGTAATTTGGAAATTAATCAATAAAACTCGCAGCTAATAGCCATTTCCTAAACTACAACCATATTTAGTATTAAATTGAATTTTCCATAAGAAATTAAATTGCATTTCCTTAGAAATAAAAAACTGAAAATGACTCAATTTTAATTTCCGTCACCTGAATATTTCGTGGGTCCCAAAAACTCTCGTACTAATAGAAAATATTTTTAAAATCCGGTAGACCGTTGCATTTTTTTCCCTCACTGTGTTTTTAAAAACAAAGCCTATCGTATGATGAGAGAAAAGCATAACTATATATTAATGGAACGGCCAATATCACTATTCACGACTACTTTAACTGGTTGTTAAGGAAATCGTCTATTGTTGTGTTCAGATAAAAAAATGAGATATTCAGCCAAAAACATAGTTTCCAAAAATTTACGAAGCTTAAAGTAAAATTGACCGAAATGCTTAGGAGTTACATTTATTCAGCTATCCATTAAAAACATCCCAGCTCTCTTTATTAGTTGAAAGAGGTTTATAATGCGCAAAAAATGAAACCGCTACAATGAAAATAATGATTATCTTATGGACCACCACAGGAGGTGCCCTTGAGGAACAGTTTCAACAAATAAGATGGCACATAAACCTATTGAATTTGTTAAATAAGAAACGTCTAAATCATCTAAAGATTTGCGTGGCTTACTAAAAAATATCTTATTCACACCCCTATACCTGCGGGCACCCCTTTTCGAGGTCTATCTACTTCGGCAATCTACTAAAACGCCCGTACGGGCCCGGGGAGTACTGTGGCTTTTAAAAATGTAGAAAAAACTAGTCAAAAACAAAAATAATTTAATAACAAAAAAAACTGTCGTTAATGGATCACTCCGAATTGTGACCAGCTCAAGGAAATAAACCAGACTCGATTGATAAGGGAAGGTACGGAGTTTGGGTACGTTATTACCATTGTTGGTAAAAGTACTGAGAAACATTAACTGGGCTCAATTACAGTTACTTCCTACAAAAAGTAATCAATTACGAGTACAAATTACTAATTTTAAAACAAGATCAGTAAAATTACAGTTGCAATTACTTCTTGTAAGATTGGCTTTTCTAGAGACCACCTGGCAACTGTCGAGTATTGACAGTAAAAGTGTGGAATAATTGAGCCATGGAAATTGCTAATTGCAATTTTACTTGCGATACATACAATTATAAATGCTGTTCTACACAATGGGTGTCGTATTTTGTACCCATCATAAGTACGCTACAGCGTAAGACCAGGCTGAACCTAAACAAGCAAATTATGATATTCGAGGACTCGAGTTAACTGTAAGCCTACGTAATTCAGTAAAATCGGTAAATAATCGTCGATTACGAGCACGCAACGATTACAACGAAAGTAACGATTCCTCTTTCACCGTAAGGAGTAAATTACATTTCGTAAAAAGCAATCGCTACATTTAGAGTTTATTGCAAACGTAAACGTGACAAGTAATACGATTACTTTCACTCGATTACTTACTAACACCGGTTACTACCTTGGCCGTGGAGGAAGCGGTGATCTTCGATAAGGTGCCGGGGTCCGAACACTCGACGCTGAAACTCAAAACTCACCAAAAACAAAAATTCGTCGTGCTCAACGCCGCTTTATAATCTTGGGCCCCATTTACCCCTAGGTACCATAGGCCCCTATTGACCGGCGTCCTGCGTGGTACTGTGGCGGAGGATTACACCACCCGCCCAGCTGCTCTAACGATACCCTGTGAGTGAGGGATGGTTCAATACCAATACAATCTACTCTGACTGGCATGAGCATATCTTATCTATATAAAAACCAGATTCATGAACGGTAAAACGAAAATGAGTTTCATTGAACCTACCACAGTTGATCAAAGACGGTATAGTTCTGGAATGCATAACAGCTGGCTTTTCACCAACAATTTGCTCCATTTATCAAAGGACAATGTCCCCTTTATAGCCTTTAAAAGCATACGTATTTCGTGTTTGAGACATAAAATGCGATATTCAATGTATTTTAACTCCCCTAAAATCTTGAAGAATCGCTCAGTCCTTGTGACGTATGATTCGCTCAGTGGGGAATAAGCCCTGAGATGAGATGAATCATGCCAATAGAATAGAACCTACCAGTTGATTATTTTTATCTCTCTTAACATTTATTTGATATAGCAGTTTTTACTGCTTTATTTTTGTACATTGATACCATACCTAGATATTTTTCCTTCAAAATCATCGACAGAGGAGAAATAGATCGATAAGGGAGTATATTACCTTAGTTCCAATTAGAACTCAATTTGAAAATCTTCAACGCGATTATTATCAAGCAAAAGGAGGCAATACAAAAACATTTTTTGGCTATGGAAGGAGTGCGCGAGAAAAAAAATCTGCTACTGACAATGAACATGTTGACGAGGATTGAAGGAGAATTAACAGATTTTTCAAACCTCACGCGAAAGGTATGAAGAATCATTGACTAATTTAAGCTAAAATTTTAAATGGATATGTCGTAGGAAAGAGAACATTTGAACAATTACAAACAACATCCGTTTCAAAATTTGTCTTTGCTAGTATCGCTTTGGATTTTTCCACACTGTTATTTATGCATCCATAGAGACATTCTGATACGATGAGTTTTTTGGTACCCAAAAATCATTAGTGTATTAAATATAAGTAAAGTTAACAAACGGAAATACGAAACTATGTAAAAACGAGATATTACAATCTTCCACTTTCCAGATGTCATGGAGTTTCCGCCACTACTACGTAATTTAAAAAAAAATCATTCCAACTTTTCCCTATTTTTTGTTTCAAAAATATACATTTCTTTCGCATGAAATATCTAACGATGTTAAAAAGGAAAGTTTGGCCACAAAGCATTCCCAGCAATATATTTTCAAATACCCCACTAAATTCAAATAACTAACATGTTTTCACTTATGTAACAGAATTACTTTTTTTAAGTAGGCAATCAGAGGGTACGATGCTAAGGCATGAGCGTCTCATTCTTATCGTGACTCTAATATTATGGAGATCATTATGTCACTTTCTTGGCCCACGACATTGGGCTGTATTCCACATTTTCCCAATGCGTCGACAACCATCTTCATTAAACACCAATATAAATTGACTGATCCTTTTAAAGCAAATCCAAAACACATGATACGGAAACCCCTATTTTTTTAACAATGGTCGAAGGTCTGGGGTGATTGGGGGCCCTCGACTGGGACTCATTATGGGGCCCTTCTCCTCATCCCGCCCCCCAGAAGGTTTTAAGAAATTCCATGCCCGGAAATGGATTTCGACGCTATTCTGGCTCTTAAAAACTAGATGAAAGTTATGAAAAAATAATATTTCACAGCTTGTTAACAGTAATAATGTATTATTGCTTCTATTAACTATTTAGTGAAAATTTTCCATGTGATTGCACCACAATCTAAACAATCTCAAAATGACCTTTTCGAATAGTCATTTAAAAAAAGATGCAGGTTCTCGTTAATCTTATAACACCTATATTTTAATAATTTTTATATGATATTTTTCACTTAGTATGTTATAAATAAAGCTACAACTGGAAACGTAGAACTTTATATTTACAAATAAAAACTTTGATTCTGGGAATCTTATTCTTTTTTTGTGACACCTTTCATATAGATACACTTCACGATAGAAACGAGCGTTGTGGGGGGCCCCTAACCTCGGAGCCCTCGGCGATCGCCGACAAGCCGACCTGGCCAGACCGCCCCTGGGTCGAAGCATATTTTGAAACTTTCCTGAGCGTGAAAATTACTTCGTTTCTCGGCAGGGAATCAGATGCTGCAGTTGGGCCGGTACGGCGTACTCCCTTAAATCAAAACTCTTTATAAGAGTGCCAGTTAAACTACCTTTTTAGATAAGTAAAAAATAGCTCTACTGTAAATTGTTCAATTGATTTCAGAAAGAAAAATCGGAAATGATTATTTACTTGTTCAGAGTTATCTCGTGGCAAAACTTGGAACTATTATATGAGTTGGAGTTTGACATTTCAATCGCGACCGGATGTATAATACATGTTCAGCTGTTGGCAATTTTTTGTGAGTACCGCCTAAATTTTTTCCCCACTTGCAAAACTGAGGGAATCCTAAATAAAATTTCTTTTTCTTTCCATTCTCGTTAGAGATTGAATTGAATGGGAAGTTTCTAAATCTCTGGTGACGGAGGGAAACCCCATTTTAACGGGAGAGGCCTGAAGAGACAGGCGAGAACTGGAGCGGATAGTAAAAGTGTGCCGGCGGAAAAGTGAGAGATCATTTCGTGAAGCATCTACGAGATACAAAGAGAGGCATGCGGGAGTGGTTTGAATCCGCAAAGCCATTCTAATAGTTTCCGTACATATTTTATTCTTCTGAGCGTCTAAATATGATTCTGCGAGCCGCCGTGAGAGCGTGCGAAAGGGCATTATGGGTTTACCATTGCTGAGACTGAATGTCAATGGGAATGGAGAGGGAAAAACGAACTTGAGACGGTGCATTCCAATGGTGACCTTATTAATAAAATGTATAAATTGCCTTTATTAAATGATATGCTGTTTGGAGAAGTTGACCGAAAGCTGCGGTCATTTGCAGCATGGAGGGATGGTAGGGAAGGAAGGGTGGAGATAAACCCGACCTCATGGCGTTAGCCTGCTCTTAACGAGAGGCGCCAAGGCGGCTTAACGTCCCATTCGACGGATGGAGTGCTGCGCTTACAGTGCAGTCTCCAAAGCACTCAGGTAGAGATCGAAAATTCTCTGAAAAATCTCCGCCACCACCAGAATTTGAACCCGAACCCGCGGAGTGGGAAGCCAACTAACTAGCCACCGCACCAGTTCAATCCCCCACTTAAAAGGTGTATTCAAAAGATTACCTTATAGATGAAACACATAACTTCTAGGCCGGTTTAAGCGGTAAGCGAAGTCCGTGGCCGCGTAGGGCGCCAAGCAAAACGGGGCGCCAAAGCGCTCCGTCTAATAAGTCCTATTTATATGTATAACTGGTTTTTAAGTACTAAAAATATTACATTTAGTATATAAGAGCGAGCACATTTTAAGGTCCCGCTGATATTTAAGCCTCGTCCCTTATTCCTAAAGTATTTGTACATATTTTAAAACGTATTAATAGAGAAACCCTACTAACTCGGTTATTTTTGAGGGAGGAGAAGCGGAATATTGTTTGCTTCTGTGGCGTACACAGAAAAAAACTCAAGGGGGGCGCAAAAGATGTCTATATATACCTTTAATTTTATCTTTATAAAAAAATATTCAAGTCACATGCAAAGTTTAAGAAAGTTTGATTTCTACTGGTTATACACATGTTCAAGCAGTAACGGATACAGAATATCCATGATTAAAGCACAAATGGTAATATCCACACTATTTTATTTATCACTTAACCGACCATGGTTTCAAGATGGATACCCGAAAGAACTTCGACAACTCTATCATTAAAAAAATATATATAAATTAAGTTTTAGCGAGTCGAAAATTTTCCAGTAAATACTGCGGTGAAATTTTCAAATCTGAGACTCGGGCCAATGCTGACAATATCATATTTTACGTTTAAAGCAAGTAACACGCTAAGAAAAAGTCAGCTCGAGCGGAAATGATGTGCCGTCCAGGTTTCCTCTACTCGTGAAAAATTTCACTACTGTCCTTCGTAGCGACTGAAGTAACTCGGTTAAACGACCAAACAAAGAAGTTAAGGATTCCTTCCTATCCAATCACCCCCGCAAAAATGAATTTGGAAGCGCCCTCGTATAACTCCAACCTCCGGTCTCGTATCCCCCTATAAATTGAACCCAGAGTCGAACCACTCCAATAATTTTCTTCCCGAATCTAATCGGGCCCCGCAATGGGTGCCGATTATGCAACCTTCTAATATTCCGCTGCTGTGAGGGACTTTAAAAATGTGGAAATGTGGTGGTGTGGAAGTTGGAGTTACAAGAGCCAAACAATGGAGAGGGGGGGAAACCCCTCGAACCTGAGAAATAAGGGGAGGGTGAGGAATATGAGTCACTTTGAGTTGAAAACGCTTGGTTTAAAAAGAACCTTTTGACATAAAGATTTCATTTTATTTGTGATCGAGAGTAGACGGAATCGTCACGGAACTGCACAATAACATTTTTTTTCTGGCGCCCAGGAGGCGTGAGACTTAATTACGAGAAGGGGATCAGGTAAGTAAGTTGGCCAGTATTAGCTTCCCACCCCGTGAGCCCGAGTTCAAGTTTCGGCGGTGGCAGATATTTTGGATAGACAGCCCGTCCCCTTCTGCAGTGCTTTGGCATTTCGGGAACAGCACTCCGTCCGTCGGATAGGACCCTCCCCTTGGCGGGCAGGCTAGTGCCGATTCTGGATTTCTCTCTACCCTTCCTTCCCTATCCTAATGTAAATGCACGTTGCAGTCGGTAGCCTCCTCCAAACACCTTACCATAGCGTTAATTACCAAAATAATTTCCAACTGGTACTGTTCATATGCAGTGCCGTAGCGGGCAAGCGGCGTTGCAGCTACTGGGAGGTTCAAACCTTCCACGAAATGTTTGGAAGATGCAATCACAGGCGTTCAGCCTCCAAATGAACCCCTCCGCGATGTATTCACTCACAAGTAAGCCCCTCCGAAATATTATTCTGGATAAGACCTTGTACATGTCTCCTTTTCTTTTTACGCAGGCAGAACCAAATAGCTTACTTACTTAGAGTAAGATTTATGGGCAGAACGAATGATATTCAAAGCTTCATGATAATGGGATTGATTCTACACGCAATAGAAAACAACTTTGAATGGCCTAGTAATTTCACACGTCCCCACTAAAAAAGACACCCGGTAACGTTCAGAGGAAAAAAAACGAAAGGGGTGAGAAGGATACCTACGAAACTCATTTCTTATTTCACAGTTACATCTTTTTAAAGGTATGATGACATTTAAGTATTTGATGTTCCAAAAATTCTCTACTTAAATACAGATACTTTTTTGGTTTAAGCCTCACAGGAATCATTTATCACTGTCTTGGTGATTCAACCCTAAGGTTAATTTGGGTGAGGGTTGAGCTCACCTCAAACTAAGCCACAGCCGTAGTATGTATCACAATCAGGGAAGGTTGAGATCATAATTAGCACGCAAGCAGGGGTGTCCGCTGGGCCACGTCGCGACGTACTTCTGGAATTGTTGTTTTCGGGGATGTCCGATGGCTCTCGCCGCGATTTGAACCCGAAACCCTCCGATCAGCAACCCAACTATCTACCATCTGGATTTCGACGCTCACCACTCAGTGCTTATTGGGTTGTACTTGTCATAAGAATGGAGAGTATGTCAGCAGAAAGTACTTACGGTGGTTAGTTTATCATGTCTTGGTGCCGACCCTCAAGGTAATGACCCTCACGGCTGTGGCTATACGGCAGCTTCTTCAGCGGCAGAGACAAGGAAAGACCCTGACAGCACTTCTTTTGCATGCTCCCAGCTTTCCACCCTCTTTGTTAGCTGGTTCGGCTCATCGCGATTCCTCTCGTCTACTTAAATTTTCAACTCCGCTCACCACCATCCGCGACCTCTGAGCATGAATTTCATAGAGGTGCCACAGGGTACCTCTGCAATGCTATGGGATGGTCGCTAAAGCAGGCTGCCTTTTATTACGTCCTTAGAAACGCTGATGCACCTTTTAACAGATACGAGATTCAAATGGGTCTAATATCAAATTGAGTTTCCCAATGCAATCGGTAAGTTCACTTCCCCTGTAGGAAATTGCGGACCGGTGAAGTCAGAGGAGCCAGTTTTCTCTGGTAACATTCTTCCGCAAAAAAAAACGCCTCA
Organism: Ischnura elegans; assembly: GCF_921293095.1. Taxonomy (NCBI): domain Eukaryota; kingdom Metazoa; phylum Arthropoda; class Insecta; order Odonata; family Coenagrionidae; genus Ischnura; species Ischnura elegans. Next base: position 104,156,449 of record NC_060247.1, read on the forward strand.
AGGTAATATGCGCTGCGAGCTAACAATCAGAAATAATCGCACCCTTTCTTGGCTAACGGCTCGACCCCTTCTTACACATTGGAAATGGAGGGTAGCACCATAGACCTTTAATGCGAGCGTACGGAGGATTCAGTAGTGTTAGCGAGGGATAGATGGGTTATACGCCGTGTGGCAGATCTCAAAGCACGAATATAACAAAAGAGGATCCTCAAGTCGACCTCCAAATGTGTTGCCACCAACCGCGCATTTAAATGTGTTTACGAAAGTCGCCACTCGCGTCGCAGACAGACAAAGTGATCCGAGTTTTACGGGGAAATAAGGTATAATAAAGGATTTTAACCGAAATTAAATACATGAGACGTGATCTATCAAATTTATAACTCTTCAATGCTAATCCTTGCAATTGCGAACATTTCATTGCAAAATATTGAAATTAGTGGATGTCATTGCACTCATCACCGAGCCTAAAAAAACCTATTAAAATGCGACCGAAGTGGCAACGGAAATCAGCCTTCAATGGGATGGCCTCTTCAATGGGATGGGATGAAATCAGCCTCTATGCAGTCCCCTAGTCTCTAAGGTTCAGTCAGCGATTTGAATAGCCATATTGCAGCGAGTAAAATTGGAGTACATTATGGAGAATTGTCTGGTTAGCGATCTCCACAGGCTGTTAAACGAGCTTGGCGGTTTCAATTCAAGGTATGGAACGCTGAAACTTCATTACCCAACCACCACAATAAGGTTGAACATAAAAGGGAGCAGGCAGAAAGACCAGACCTCCCCTCTCCCACTGAAATAAGGAAAATTTGTAAGGTTTCAGCTTTCAGCAGAGTAAACTCATTCAGGACTGTATATCCCATATGTGAAATAATAAATTAAGCTATCCCCAAGCCCTGAGAATCTCATTCAATTTGTTTTTCACCCTCTGTACCCAAAAGGTAAGTATTGTACAATAACAGATGAATTTTTTTCCAGGCTAGCAAACACATTAAACCACCCCTTGAAGGTTACCACTTCCTGCAGGCCCACTGGAGGAATCTCCAACAAAAATAATCCCATATAATAAGCCCATTTCACCAATATACAAGGACAGATTCAGGATTTTTTTCTGGGGGGATAGACAAGGACAGGCAAATGGTCTTCACATATTTGAGATTAAAAACAACACAACAATGACTGTACGAAATATTCTCTTAATTTTAATGAGTTAATTATAAGAAATTAAATGATTGAGGCTCCGTAAGACAAAACAAAACTAACATAATGATAACCATATTAAAAATCTTGTCTATTTTTTAAGCATCTGAGGGGGGGGGGGGGGGGCACATGCCCCCGTGCCCACCCCTATATCTGCCTATGCCCACATTGGCCGGTAGACAACAAAATTATTGGGGGTTTCCTTGAAGGATGAAATGTAAATAATGGTATTTCATTTTGATAGGGTGTGCCTGGGCTGTATTTCCCAAGCATTTTGGGAAGTTAAGAACTTTTTCTTCCACCCTACACGCGGCTTGGGCAGAGTAAGTACACTCTGAACACTTATGACTCAAGTTTTGAACAAGTGCTAAAGCCGAGATTTTTCTTTACATTGATTTGAATTTCAAGGGGCTCACATACATTCACTTCCTAATCATGGAAAATATTCTCAAAAACACACGAGAAACTATTTTGGCAAAATCAAATGATAATACATCAACTTATTTTGACTGTAGAGATTGATAAATATATAACGATACACATATTCAGCCCATGATGGCAAAGTTATCTGAGTCAGTTTACTTGAGAACTCAAAAATAGATCTAAGGTTTGTAGTAAAACAGCTTCACTATCAATCAGTGGCAGATCCAGGATAGGGACAAGGGGGGGTGGGGGTCCAAACAAAATTACAGTTCTATCTAGTGAAAATTGGATGTCCAACCCCCTTAAATCCCCCCCCCCCCCATACATCCGCCACTGCCATCAATTAACGGTTGAAAGTTCAGCTGTATGCCCCCAAATTCAGAACATCATCTTGCATTTTGGATCATAACAATGGCCTTTGAAAACTTTTTTTTATTGCTCCTCTTTAATAATAAAATTTCAAAATTACAAAATATGTTTTTACTACTCTTCACCATATACATTCATTCAAAATTCTGGAATATCAATTTTGGCTGAAGATAAAAAGTAAATTCAGATAGCAAATATACAAAAAATTTCTGTACATGGAGATATGAACTGTAATTAAATACAATCCAGATTTATTTACAGAGGTAATAAGATTAAGTTGCTTTCGACTTTGTGCATGATCACAGGCATAATTGAGCAGCAAAAATTGGTTTTTACGAATTTTAGCATGACAAAAGAAGTTCACAATTTTTGCAACTCAAAAATATTCGGAAACAAAGAGTTTCATCATTGAAACAAACTTTGAAATCCATACCATTCAATTTTTTTAACACAAGAAATAAGGGTTTACCCTAAATGATCAAAAGAGAAATGACATACATAAGTATTGCATCTGCATTAACAAAACATTCACAAAGCAATATTCTCGAAATTTAACACAAAGATCAGAATAAAATATTGATGATTTCATTCTGCTTCATCCAAACTATAATAAATGCACGCCATACCGGCCCTGTCTATTAGCTTGGAAGGCATTTCAAATTCAGAGGGGAAAACATGTTTTTAATGTTTAAAAACTCTTTGAAGTATAAATGAAGAGTAGATCAAGGATACAGTTGTATAAAAGCACATACATAAGTATGATGTTATCAGTAAGGATTCTAAATGGCTTGCATGAAATATCAGGATAATTCACACCGCATCTAAGTATTTCGGTAATGTGGTGAGCTTTCAAACTTTCGGCTTTTCAGAAACAGATCCTATAAAAATTTTCTGATTAGCGAGGCAGTACATAATGGCACGTAAAAATTTTAGACACATTTTTATGCCAAAATATTCCCACAAAATCTTTTGAGAGAAAGTATGTATATTGCACATAGACCAAATCATTAATTTTCACTAAACATCTTCTCACCAGGATATGCAATTATTATTCTCTTGTTCCCAGAGTACTGAATTAGCTGATATTGCCTTCAACCACAGGTACAAAGAGTTGGAATTAATTAATGAGGGGAAGCCCCTACTGAAAGCTAGCACTCCACAGGAGGCAATTAAAATAAATGGCTGCCAAAGCTAACCATATAAAAAAAACAGACACAAACACACAAAGTCTTCTAATATGATACAATAGAAATACATTAATGGGAACTCAAAATGGCACCAACTGTCACAAGTCCTTGCACTGCGGAGTTTCTCATCATCACCCCCCATTATGCTCCATTGCAAATGGAGGGACTTGTTGGCTATGCAGTACTGAGCAATTCTCTGAAAAAAAGGAATTAAAAAGGTAAAATATGTATACACACTACCACACCAACATGTGTGAAATGTTTATGTAATACCATTTAACAAGTTACTAAACTAATGAGTAAACCAAAATCAAAAAAAAATATGAAATTAAAATCCCAGAGGTCACAATGGAAAATTTTCCACAGATCTGAATGTTATCATCCACAATTACACTGTGTAGTGCACAAACATATAAGAGGAAGTATTAGAGTCATGGAAAGACAGGAGTTCTCCTCCTGGGCTCCAACCATGGGAAACAGTTTTCCCAACACATAATGAGTATTTGACAAACAATTATTTATTTTATCTTTTAAGAAATGATTATTTACCTTTCTCAAGTTCAATTCCAAAATTAGCATGATTTGAGTTTGTAAACGTTTTTTCTCAATAAGAAACATAAGACAAAACAAAATACCGTATTTGTCTGAATATATTCCCCCCTTTTTTCACAAAATGCCCGTGATAAAAGTTAAGGGGGGACTATATTCAAACCCATTTTTTCCCGACACTCAAGCCTCAAAATTAGGGGGGAACTATATTCAGAGGGGGACTATATTCGGAGGAATACAGTATGCATCAGTGGAAAGCTTGTTTCATTTTATGTTAGATAGTTGTTATAAAAAATTGTCTGCAATCTTTGCTAATGTTTTTTCCCCTTTTCAAGAAAGTTTTTCTGGGTATCCACCAATATCTCATATGAACAATATTCCTTTATTTTAATCCCTCTTCAAATTATATTTTTTTACAGCAGTCTCATAAAAAAATATGAGATGGAGGTTTCCCATAATCAAATCTATGCTAAATAAACTTTTAGGCATACAGACCAAAAGTGATGAAAGGTGTATATAAAGGTGTATGGATGTACTAATGACTGAGCCAAAATATAAATAATTATTAAGAACTTAAACTCTATGATTCCTCTTTCCTTTGCACACTTTCAATGGATTTTTAACTTGTTGAATACAACAAATGAATAATAAGCCAAAGGAATTCTTTTACTTACCCATTGAATTCCCGCCCAATCAACCCTGTTCTTGATCGACTCCTGTTCAGTTGTGCCCTTCTTTCAGCTGTAAAAAATCATATTAAAAATGAGTATTATCACATTGGTGAAATAAAATATGAAAATAAGCAAAAATTTTCATCAATAGCAAATGAAAATACAAAGATTCAGAAAACTAATCACAACTCATGACGTATAAGAGATGAAGATGGTTTGATTTCCACAGCAAATTAAACATTCCAGGTCAAAAGTCAGAAATTTTACGAAATTTTCGATGTGGACCTCCTGTGGATTTTGATGGAAAACCTCTTGATGCAACAAGAGATTTGGGTCTGATTCCCAGTTACATGGTTTTTCCATGACAATTGATACCCATTGTTGAATGGTGTAAAAAATTCATCCCAATGCAGTGTGATCTTGTTTTACTATTTGCCACAAAATTTAATCACCCACCCTTCACTGCCAGATTTAATTCAAATTTTTCTTTAACGCCCTCCAGTGTGCCCATGAGAGCATGTCAGGAACCGAGTGGAGCTTTTTCCTTAGGCCTGCACTAGGCACGCTAGGCATTTAAAGGCTGATGTGGTTGTACCACAGCATTCTTTGGCAATGCTATAATAGAACTCTAGCAATCTTTATTCATTGATGATTCTTAGGTGATGCTAGGTGATGAGGTACCACTAATTACAGGCCAACAAAGATATGAACAATGATATGGCACAGGGGCATATCTGATGTACAATTTACCACGTGAATACATAAACAGGTTAACCTCAATTTCAGAGTGAAAATGTTTACAGCTGAAATAAATAAGTACAAGCCTAGCGGGAACCATAATGAGGTAAGAATATAAATAACAAGCAAAATGAGAGATTCTTGGGAACAGTTCTACGCACCAAAGAGAACAAAAATGGTGAGTCACAACAAACATTTGTCAAAGAATATCAAGAAAGTAAGCTGGTTGTCCTAAACCTGATGATAGCATTGATGACTTCAAGGAAAGCATTAGAAACTGAAGAATGTTACAATGAGACAACGCATGGAATATGCTTCATTTTGAATTAGTTCACTTAACATCAATTTTTTCATGAAGATAGATGAAATTAAGTGACGATCCACAGTGGATATACTTGTAACATTTAGATCATACACAAATGAAAATATGAGTGAGGCCCTTACCACCAGCAACACGTGGCTGCCTTTTCCTCTTCTGATCTCGAGTGAAAGCAGAGCCTGTCTGCAAGGCTTCCAGCAGAGAGTCCATCACGCCCTCTTGCATATCTGCAGCATCCATGTCCACAAGAGCACGTTTCCTGGCAGCCCTCTCCATTCTCTCCTGCTCAGCCTTTTCCCGAGCCTCCCTCGCCCTGCGAACCTTCTCCTCCGCCTCTCTTGCCTTGATCACATCCTTCTGTGCTTGCTGTTTAATTGACAAAGAGAAGATGCATACATCAAATCTAATACAGGAAGCATGATCACAAAAAGGCACCTTAATTTTTCCACAGATTCTAACTGCCCAACCACAAAGTCCTAAAAAACAAGGTCACTCACTAAGTTTACCAAATGGAACTTAGACCAATCTGGAAAGTGATAGTGACCCACCCAGCATGTTGAGTTAATCTACATGGATTTAACATATTGATCTTCATCTATCCATTCTGCCACCCTTCTACTTGCCTTCCTTTCATGTGTTTACATTTTGCAGTATGTCTCCTTGTCAAGTCTAGTATATCTAGTTTTTTAACACGGAATTAGATACGATATCATAAAGGTTTTATCATCATTGACTGACACTGTTAATGAAAATTTTTAACCAATATTGGGTGTCGTCCTAGTGAATAACGTGAAAAAGGGAACACAGGCAGAGATTAATTGCCTTTGTTGGGGAATTTAATAGGTCACATTCTATCCAAATATAAAAATAGAAGATTAATCATGTGTTTTACAAAGAAGGGTAGGATGTGATTACCTAACAAAAAGTCAGGAGTGAGGAGGAAAGTTGTTTCAAATGAGCTAAGCCACCTCTGAACGTTTTTGCCTTATTTTAGGGCAAGAACTGTGTGAATCAAAAAAGTCAAGAGCAGGAGAAAAAGCATCTCATGGTGTTCAGAGCCAACAATTTGCAAAATAATCATGTCAATATAAGAGGTATCTGGATAAACATGATAAAAATTGACTCATGCCATAACAAACCCAATTAAATACAAATCACAAAAAGAAGACAGTACAAAAAGACAAAAGAAAAACATTCCTGACCATAATGATACAGATAATTTCCAGAAAATTATTATTGAAGTGCCCCAATATAAAAATAATTTGTTATTTAATAGTTAAATGTAACTACATCATTTCCTAAAGATAAGCCTAACAATTTGATTAATATGCAAAAAAATATTCTAAATTTTTTATGAGGCAACTTACATAGGAAAAAATAAATAACAATTATGGTATTAAAATGATTTTAGGAAAAATATGATAAATATGGTTTTATGTTCATTGATTGGTAATATATAAAGCTAAAAATTCATGATGAATGATCACTGTACTCACAGCAAAGTTGTCTTTGAAAGTCTTTATGTCTCCAAAGAATTCTTCTAACGTATATTTCTGTTTATCAAATGCAAAATATTCTGATATGTCAGTGTATAAAGATTCCAGTTTGCGGAACATGCCCTGGAGAATTTCATACTGCTCTCGGGCTTCTTGGCAGAAATCCTGTTCTTCGTTAAGGAAACACAACAAATTTACACAAACTTTTGTCAATATCAGTAAAAAAATCATTAGGGTAAGGTCTAGAGACATTATTCAAGCCAGAAATATTAAAGCTAACATCCAGATACGAAGTACATCCAGAAAGTAAGTTCCGTTTTGAAATAAAAAAAGAACAAGTGCGGGTGCTTCAAAGAAATTTATTGCACAAAACTTTAGCACTCTTACACGATTTTTCGACGTGGATTCCGCAATGTTCCAGGCGTTTGTCATAGCGTGGCACAAGTTTTTGTACACCCCCTTCGTAGACTGTTGCCACCAGTGTAGTCTTCCATGAGGTAATGTGTTCTCGTAGCTCTTGCTGTACCGCTGTCCGCCATGAAAAGACTTCAGATGCAGTAACCAGTGAAAATCACTTAGACCAAGGTTGGGGCTGTATGGAGGATGGTCAAAAACATTCCAGTCAAAGGCTCTGTTGTAGTCTTTTTGTCACATTCGCAGTGTGCGGTCAGGCATTGTCGTGAATGAAAACCACGCCTTTCGTGAGCATTTCTCGGCGCTGGTTCTGTAACGCGCGGCGCAGGTTCTTAATTCTCTCGCAATCAACATTTTTATTGATTGGTTTACTTAGCGCCGAAAAGTCTGTCCGTAGAAGTCAGCGGTGCAACAGTGTCGATGAGCTATAAGAACTTGTTACCTCATGGCAGACAACACTGGCGGCAACAGTCTACGAAGGGAGTGTACAAAAACTTGTCCCATGCTATGAAAAATACCTGAAAAATCACGGGATATGCGTCGAAAAATCGTGTAAGAGTGGTAGAGTTTTGTGCAACAAATTTCTTTGAAGTATCTGTACTTGTTCTCTTTTTATTTCAAAACGGAACTTACTTTGCGGACGTACCTCGTAAATTATTCTTAAGAAGACTACCTACTCTTTTAAGTACTGAAACTACTGTTCACATATTATCACGTGCAACTTGGTAATCTTGACTTATGGAGATAGAAGAAAAATACCAGAATTCTCACAGCCATAACTGAATGTACTATTATCTATAGGCTCTAAATCAGAATAGAATCATCTTTCTGCAACCATTGGTGCTAATAATAAGATGCAACATTTCCTCTAATTGTAAGTGCATTTAATAGTCATATGGCAATATCTTTTTGCAAGCCTTATTTTCATTCTGAGACAATGCTATGCCATTGCTTGATTTTCTGCTTTTAGGACTGTAGGTACATACAGTGAGTCCTCATTCTACGTCACCCCGTTTAACGTTATTTCTCGATAACGTCACGAAAATTTTGAGACCATCATTCGTTTATCGCACCTTCGCTTTGCGATAACGTCAGGGCTTTTAAATTTCACGCGAGAAAAAAACGCGAAGCGGCGGGCGTTGAAGGTTGTTCGTTTTGTGGGCGGTAATACAGTCAGTCTAAACAAAGTGTAAAACGGTGTGTTTATTGTTAATTGCGATTACGGTTTTAGCAAATTTTCTGCAAAATGAATTCTTAGGTAGGTGCGCAAGGTTATACTTGACATAATGGTTTTCGGAACCTAAAAATTGATTTCAAGGAATTTTTCCGTGTAGAACTCGGGAGTTTTTGTCGTCACTTTTTTCTGCGTGTTCACTATAATTTTGGTTCCTGTAACTGCGACGATGTTTCAGCGATGATGATTCCCAGGCGACGCTCGCCCGGGCGACCACCATAGCGAAGCCGAAAAGCAAATGCGGGAAGATACAAAAATGGAGAAGGATTTACAGTAAAACTTCGATTTTACGCACTTCGATTTTACATCAAGTCTCGTTTTTACGCAGCGGCACTCAAGTCCGGCCGGAAAGCATAGGGAATTGCAATGGTGAAACTTCGATTTTACATCTTTTCTTGATTTTACGCAGTTTTTCGATTTTGCGCAGCATAACCCCAGCCCCTAAGAGGTCGCTAATCTTGATTTTACGCAGTTGTCTTTCGGCTTGTTTTGAAAATCCGACTAGAGCAATATGCAGTTAGGTTATTATTTCGTCTCAATGAGTTGCAAAAATGAATACAGGAACGGTTGAAATGACATCGCGCTGTTGAACGTGAAACTAAATACATCGCGAATCTAATTATTGCTTCCCCGTGAGCCCTCTCAGTAATATTTCAGGCTCCATTACGAACGCGAATGTCGCTCTTAGTTCAAATTCGCCGTAGAAGGATATCGAAACCTAAAACACACGGCAATCGCCGTGTATGCGTAACTACTTTTGATTAAGACATGATCGCTGGAGATATTAACATTATCACCTTTCGTTTATTATTCGACTTATTGATCGACGCTGTTTATATCCAGAATTATGAGCTACGGAATATGTATCCCCAACGCAAGGCTTTCTAGAATTTTGCCAACGCTATGTTTTCCGTCGCCCCAGCGAAATATAACGGCGAAATGAGTCGTTAAAAATACTCCCGTGCCAAAATTTTGGCTTCCAAGGTGATCTAAAAAAGATAGTCGTACTTCTAGTATGGACGTAAGTCGATGGTGATTCAACACGATGGTAAAAGCAGCATGCATTGTCTCATTCCCGGGCTAACCCCACATCTGCGGGACAAATGGAGGCGAGGGAAAATTGCTTGCGCTGCACGCTTATCAGAACCGACTCAACTTGTATCTCATTGTCAGACGGTTTAAGTTTAACATGGTTGGAACTTGAATAGCTATTAGCTTAACTCCGCTAGGTGGCAAGCGTTTTAACGGAACGGGAGTTAATGCCCTCGGAGAATAACTCGCGTCGTCAATCGTCATGTAATCATTGAAGTCAAATTCAAGACGTGAGTGATAAGGCAGTCCCTTTAAACTCAGGAATGGCTTAGTACCATACAATCGAAATACAAAAAGTGTCCAGTGTTGTTATCAGATATGGGGAAGCAAAATATTACGTGAAGCTGAGTCACACGGCTTGTGAGTCGAAGGTCCCGGCGCTGAATTTGCGGAAGAATGCCGACAGAGAAGCTATTCCCGGAAGAGTCAATCTACTAATGCTAAAATTTCATGGGGAAATGCTTTTTTAATGCGTATTAATTATAGAGAAGGAAAAATTTTCAGGACTATTAGTCATTTTTTATTCATCACGGGCGGCATGACGGCAGTTGCGCGGTCATTTAAATAGCTCACTTCAAAAAAAGTGATCTTAGCACCGGAAAAATCTGAATTTCCGAATATCTCGGGTCCTGTGTGCTCCGTATTATCTATGGTATGCTATTTGGAGGTAACCAACTACTGGGGTCATTAGCGCCGTGAAGTAAGGGCTGGGGGGATAGGAACCCTATGTTGGCATTAGCCAGGTTGTAATGATAAGCTCAAAAGGGACCAGGACTTAACTTCCCATCTGATGGACATAGTGGTGCACTGGAAGTGCCCTCCACATTAGACTCAAGTAGGGATAAGGCCATCTCTGATAAGTCTTTGCTACTGCCAGGACTTGAACCCAGGCCCACAGGGTGTAAAGCCTTTGTGATGTATTAGCAAAATTTTGCTCCCTGTTAATGGGGTTAATTTGGATGACTATCCTCAGGTATCTCATTTCTTCAATCTCCAATCTTTGTTTGTCTGCTGGTGGTTAAACGGATATCCTGAAAACTGCTTTTAATGAGAATATTTTCGAAAATTAGCTTCTCTGTGACCATTTAGTATCACCATTCCGAAATTTCTCCTGGGTAACAGAAGTAATCTTAGTGCCAGAAATGCTGGCATTTCAACCATTTTGTTCAACCATGGGAAACACTGTTCAGGAATGCAAAGATATTTCTCTTAGGGTAACACGTCATCTGTGGTGTTGCTTTTGAGTAAATAAGATTATTAGGCTTCATTTTCCGAGCAATAATGAGCTAGTGTTATCCTGAAAACTATACTCCTCCTCAATACCAACTCTTGATTTTACACACTTTGATTTTACACAGTGCCCATATTTCGGTCCCTCCAACTGCGTAAAATCAAAGTTTTACTGTACGTCACTGCTGATATTGTCGTCGATGAAGACAGGAACTCATATTTATGCCATAGCTTGGCATTCCCATCATAAAAAATGCCCCAGATATGATACGCTAAAATTTTTTCACGTAGGAATTGTGAGGTCCAGGACCCGATATTCACTTTTACATTGTTTCTTATGGGATATTATGCTTCGATTAACGTCATTTCGTTTATCGTCACATTTTTCAGGAACGGTAAGTGACGTTAAACGAGGACTCATTGTATCAACATTTCTGTTATGTATAATAGAATTCTTTAACGTGAAGATGAATATTTCCTGAATGGAGGAAATTGGTTTTCCTAAACTAAGTGACTGTTACACACCCATCACTTAGTTTACAGTGCACACTACCTTCACCAATTAAAGACCAATCAAATTGCTTGCAACAATAAAGAATGAATGTAACAATATTCAGCAAAATCAGGGAAAATATTTTAATTTAACATAAATTTATTTGAGCTGCTGCTGGATTAAAACTGCTTTCATATTCCCTATAAGTTTCATTTCACCATCACGACAGAATCAAAAACTTGCCAATTCACTTTGGTGAGTTCTTGATTTCTTAAGGCCATTTTACACGGGGCACGGAATTGCGCAGATTAAAGCTGCATTAATTTCTAAAATGGCGTGGAATTGCACGAATGCATGAACAAAATTAGAACAGGGGCTATTTTGCCGTCTCCCATCCACGCATTCTCGCCTGTGTTCTAGCAATTCACCGCTTTAAACGACACAATTTTGATTGTGCCTTCGCACATACATCAGATTACGCAATTCCATGTACCGTGTAAAACTGCCTTTAGAGATGGAGATGTTACTTCTCCCCATGATAATGCTCGAATCTTCAGAATATGAAAGTTTCATATCAATGCAAATCTTTAGATATTGAATTTCTAATAGATTAAACTTTTAAGGTCTTATGCATAAAATACATAATAACTAACTTTATCCTGCTGTAACAAAATTTAGTTTTAATTTAAACAAAGTTCTTTCACAGGTTGAAAAGGATACACCCATCACTTGAGCGAAGCGGTCATCGTCCCCTTGTGGCACCTTCGAGTTGGCCAGGTCAGTCTCCAAGTTACGAATGGATGAATCCATTAGCCTTAAGGCCTTTTGAAGAGAGTCTGTTGACACACGAGCAGCACGATCGACGTGAGCCAACTCTTCACTAAAGTTCATGACCTCGGGGAACTTCTTCTCAATTGTTTCCACCAAGAAGTGCAAAAGGGTCATCTTATTCTCAGCATCTTTAGTGCTAGTAAGCTTTAAGAAAAAATGAAAGCATAATTAGACCAAGAATATTCAAGGTGACAATGATGGTATACTACGAAACGTTTGTATCAATAACCTTTTATTCCATATATAATGAGAGTAAGCATCCAAGATTGATTTAATATTTTTTACTGCAGCACTATGGCAAATTTAGAGATCTTGCATTGACTCCCTTTAAAATATTAGCAGACCCATATTCAATTCCAAAAACAAACATGAACTGTATTAAATATGCAAGTGAGCCAATTTTTTTACAAATTTTATCATGAAGTATGTTACAAAACATGCAAGCGCAAAAATTAGAAATATCGGTTGCAAGCAGATCTCAACAGAATTCCAAAATAACTAGTCACTTAATTCATAAGGTCTTGAACAATTTGTATTAATTCTCACTTGCAAGAGAAATGGTAACACTGCCATGGTCTGAATGACTATGTACGATCTAGATCGAAGAACGAGACTTCCATGTATATGTACTGCGATATTTAACGAAAATTATCAGCTCTTCGTGTAGAATTGCAACAGGCACTCACTTTGGGAAGAAAACTAATCTCAAATCCAAATGCTTGAGCGTTTCTTGAGCCAGTATTCATGTAATTTCCTACTAATAAAATTAATTCCAAAATTTTGGCAAACTTTCTGCTTTGTTTTATTTCCTCACAAGCTGCAGTTCCAGCAACAATGTCCTGAAAATAAAATGGAGAAAAAACATTGATCAGTAGAGGAATAAATAATCTGATTAAACAAAAAATATCAATAAATAAATAAAATCTTTTAAAATGTAAAAATTAACACATTCAAGATAGGATATGGATCACCAATTTCTCGTTATGTCAGCTTAATATAAAAGACAGTTTCCATTGCAATTCATTGGAAATTGTTGATATTTATCATAATGAAATCACTAAGTCTTATTTCCACATTTTTTGACTGACTTAGATTTGAGCACATAAAGTGATATTCAAGACCTTCAATTTGTTTCTAAATTGACAGCAAAAATTGGAAGAAAGGATGCAATAAAGCTGAGAGAGTTTTGGGGATAAACAGATCGGAGAAAGTGAAACCTTGCCAGAAGGAAAAATCATGTCAATTGACATGGACCAAGCATCCAAAGAGACATGGACCACTAGCGGACCAATGACGTAACCTGCAATGAAAGTGTGAACACGCTGATCCCAGAAATCACATAGAAAGGATTGTACGAAATTTCTTTTCTACAACCATGCTTCATCATAGGAATGATCATAACAACACAGAGGGCCAGTTTCTAACTTCTGCTTTTCTTCAATTGTTAAGTAAAACAACAGTAAACCAAACTATTTTCCTCTGACAAGATGGGTTGATAGTGCAACTGTTTAGAATACCTGACCAGAAAATCAGGAGACCTTGAATCCCAACTTAGCCAAATATTTTTTCATGGCAAACCTCAGCCTTGGTGTATATGTATGACTTTGCACCTGTGTGCATGACTGCACACAAAGTCACTTGTTTCATGCAGTGCATCCATTTAGTGTTAAGTGAGTATTGTAAATACTTAAAATCAGCGGGTCATTCCATGTGAATTCAACACACCTCTCAACCCGACCACTTCAGATTTCTTTCAAATTTGGTGTATGCAATGGTACTGGTAAGTGATGGAAAAATACCAATTTGTAGAGTTCAATGATGATTTTGACAAAAGTTACAGGTCCGCAAATGTTGTGAATTTGTCGAAATTTCAGCATGTCTCTCTAAAGATAAATGCCTATAATTCCGGTTCTATTTAATATAGAAAAATGAAACTTATGTTATTGGAAAGGTAGTATATAGGGCTTTACAATGATATACAACACGGTCTATTTATAATAATTTTAATACTCGAGGTCATTGACCTTGACCTTTGACCTTGAATATCTCAAAACACCCCCCCTTCAATTTTTTTAATAAAAATATATGTTATTGCTCATACATTTTACTACACGCACACAAAATATCAAGATGGCACACTTAAGGAATCATGCCCAAAAATTTATTAATCTACAGAACTACACGAGCTAAATTTAAAAAGTACCTCTTAAATATGAAATGCCCAGGGGTGCCGACTTACAAAAAATATTGGGGGGGCCCAAACTGGGTATCTTGCCCCGTGAAATTTTATAAGTGGTGAGTTTTAAGTTTTTAAAGCATTTTAGAAGAGTCATATGATCAAAATTAGAACCATGATAACACGAATCTCGATATCTGGGCACTCCGAGGAAAATCGTCAAGCCTGACACATATTTTCCTCACACCCATTAGAATTTTTGAGGGAGCTCGGGCCCCTCAGGCCCCATGGAGTCGGCGCCACTGGAAATGCCCATTGTTGAACGGTATAGGTCATGGCTGTATCATTTCAGTGTTACAGAAATCAATGTGATTGGACGCTTGCAACCCACCAGTGATTATTGTATAAAGAGGCAACAAATCCATGTATGTCTGTAAACAGCATTTCTCTCACCATAGCTGTCACAGACTCTTCTCTACACTCCGATGGGATGGAATATGCCTTTGCCTTCACTATACCTTTTTAATAGGTATTACACACTGAAGTTTGTGGGTATCTGGGATCGTCCTGGTATTCTCGAAACGTTGCTTCAGCTTGGCCATGTCTTCATCGTGATGGGAAGTTGGTGTATAGTTGAAGGTACATGAAGGGATATTTACTTTGCTCCACTGAAACAACTCTCGTGCTGTCAACATATGGTTATCGAAAGGTCTCTTGAGGCTTGCAAGTGTGGCTAGTCTTTTTACAGCCCCTGCAACCCTATCACAAGGTCCTTTGCCATGAGCTGTTGTAAAAAAATGCCATTCTGCTGTGACATCAAAGTCTTCCTGATGGTAGCTCAGATTGATGAAATTCTTTCTGTTTTTGTATTGGGGAGCACATCCATCCAAAAAATAATAAATGTGCTTTGGAGTTGAAAAGCGGCATTTCAGGAAATTGATGAAATTGCACTGGAAACAATACACACACAAGGTGTCATGGTGAAGGCAGTCAGATATTTCTACTTATGACACATGTTGTTTTTTATAGGATTTAAGGTCTCTATAGTAAGCCACGAATGGATGAATTGTGGCCTGTGAGTCATTCCAGTGAAATACTTGAACTTCATCTTGAATGATGAAGGAGTAATTCTCTGCAAAATCACAAACCACAAGATAATTATTCACTTTAAGTTCTTCTTTTGTAGTTTAAAAGAATTGTGACTGTTGTTTTGTTATGAATGAGTGTGGTATTAGGTGCTTTAAACTGGATGAAAATGCTTCTCGGAAATCATCCGTTGATTTTGTTAAAGTCTCTAAAACTGCCCCACCAGTGGTTAACCAACACTTATACAAAACTTCATCTATGCCATTTCTACTAAACAGTTCAAAGAGATAATCATTTAGTTTCTCTAGGCTTGGATAATAGGGACATGCACCTAAGAAGCATGCTATAAGAGCGGGATTGCATGTAAAAAATGCTAAACAGTCCTTGTACGATGGTAAAGAATGTTCTTCGTGCTTGGTTAGCTCCTTTCATTTACATCCTTCAAACATTAACTTAAAATTTTGGTGGGAGACGCAAACACAAACAGAATGGGTTCCCGTGGTGCTCTCTCAGCGTGTGAAAAGCACTGTGTGCGTCTTCTAAATGCCATGCCTAAAGCGTGCACGATAGACCAAAGGCGTCTGAATCTTTCATTAAGAATTCCTATCTCTTTTAAGCTTCCATTTATGTTCTTTCAGTGAGTAGCTATATATGAGACACATCTGCCTGATTTCGTTCTGTGCCTCTTAATTGGCTTTTGTTTGTGTGCTCGTATTTTTTACTAATATGTTTTCCAGCTGATGCTAGGATGCTTACTCTAGGAGCAGCGTCTGGTTGACCCTCACAGAAGATATTCTTCCACTCACGCTCCGATTTATGTGTTTTCTTAGCGATTGTGTGTTCTGCGTGGGGGTCCAGAATGCTTTCCTCTGTGGTTCATTATCATCTGATTTTCTGCCTTATCATTTCCTTTCTCTTACATCGTGGCAATAATTGTGAGGGAATGGACCTGAATCTTCCAGCAGTGGAGGGGGTCCGAAAAAATTACCATTTTATCTTGTGAAAATTGGATACTCCTAGGGGGAACCCCCCCTAGCCCCTCTTGGGAACCACCCCTAATTTTCACCAATTTAACTGTATTTTCATTGAAGCTTCCCATCACATTGTTTTCTGTAACACTGCAATGATATAGCCATGACCTATACCGTTCAACAACGGGCATTTCATACTTAAAGAGGTACTTTTTACATGTTGCTCGTGTAGTTCTGTAGATAAATAAATTTTTGGGCATGATGCCTTAAGTGTGCCATCTTGATATTTTGTGTGCGTGTAGTAAAATGTATGAGCAATAACATATCTTTTTATTAAAAAAATTGAAGGGGGGGTGTTTTGAGATATTCAAGGTCAAAGGTCAAGGTAAATGACCTCGAGTATTGAAATTATTATAAATAGGCTATGTTGTATATCAATGTAAAGCCCTACATATTACCTTTCCAAAAAAATAAGTTTCATCTTTCTACCTTGAATAGAACCGGAATTATAGTCTTTTACCTTTAGAGAGACACGCTGAAATTTCGACAAATTTACAACATTTGCGGGCCTGTAACTTTTGTCAAAATCATCATATACCTCTACAAATTGGTATTTTTCCATCGCTTACCAGTACAATTGCATACACCAAATTTGAAAGAAATCTGAAATGGTCGGGTTGAAAATGTCACTTTTCTGTGTCTAATTGACGTGGAATTACCCCAGCGTAAGTACTCACAGGTTTTATGTCTTGAACCATTTCCGAGTAGTGCTGCTTGAAGCTCATGGATTTCAGTCTAGGAAGTAGCCTCTTGACCTCTGATATCTGTAAAGATTTGAATTATAGTAATGAGTAAACTATTATGTATATGGAATATACCTGCTGCTTATCATAAAGTTTTCTACATTGGTGAAATCACAACAAAAAAATAATACACGAAAGGATGGCTAACTATTGCAGTTGGTGCATTGAATACACACTTATGCACCGACAATTTTATCAAAAATTGGCCAGAGAAATATACTTACACATAAACACACACATGAGGTAGTTAAAAAAATTTCTGCTGCTTCACAATTTTAAATTAAATAAATCATAATTTAGACGTATTATTTCCGCACAAATAAAGCATATTGCTCCGGAAACATCTACGCAAACATATTTTACGAAGTCGACAGTGGTAAAAAATACTAGGCATTTCACGAAGGCCAATATATTGCCAATAATTATTTTGCAAAAATATTGAAATATATGCTATGGAATAGAATATAATCGCATCATAATTTAAGAGTAGTAAGCATTTCTAATACATACTGTAACAGCGAATTGCTCAGCCTCAGTTAACTCGTTATATCGATCCTTGTATTCCTCCAACTTCTTCAGCTGATCTGGAGGTGGTAAGTACGCTATCAATTGATCTAGAACACTACCAGACAGCAGAGTATCATCACAACGAAGGACACAGCGTCGCACATTGTCGTAAGACATATGCTTCAACGATCCACCAAGGAGAATAGAGAGATTTTGTGCAGCCTTCCCATCAAGAACCTGATAAAATGGAAATTGATCAAAACATCATTACATTTTATCCATGGATAAAATATGCAAGAATGAAAAAAAGACTGCTTTAGCAATATAATGTGCACAAGCAAAATTTAAAAATAAACCACGCTAAACAATTATAAGGTTAGTCAATATCAGAGCAAATTATTGATTAAAACTTACCTTCAAATCTTTGACCTTTTTGCCAGTATTAGAATGTGATGATGGATCACCAGACTTGGCATCTGTATTGTCCATTGCTTTTGAGGGTTTTGAGGAAAAGCGTTCCGACAAACCCAGTAATATATCATTTGATGCTAATTTTTCTTCCTGTACCTTCACCCAGAATGATTTCTCTGACATTTTTTGAGGAATAATCTGCAAATGGGCAAGACAATTTCAAATAAGTTATATTATTTTTAATCATGGCATTATTTAAAGTAAATTTAGGTTCAAACATTTTAACTTTGACGAAAAAGTACCAGGAGAAACCGGAGAAAAATTTGCCACTTTCATTTTACTACTGCAAAATTATTCACCACCAGCAAATAGAATGAACACAACTATGATTTAATAATGAAAGTCATTGATCAACTAAATCTTGAATTCGAAGTTTCATTAAAGAAGCTGATAGCATGTATAAATTCTATCTTCATCGAAAATATCATACCAAAATGAATGGGACAATTTTTGCATGGCAACTGAATGGGACAATTGTATGACAAATGACAACTGGTGTCCGCTACAAAGCAATTAAAATATTCACCAAGATTTCCAAGGTTTTCATGGATATTGTTTTTTATCCAAGGCCCTATTCCTAAACTAAAGCACTTTTGGCTAAATATAGTTCATGTGGTAGAAATTACTGACCACACGAATAGCTGTCAAATTATTTTAATGCAGGGTGTAACATCAAGAGATAATAAAAATTACCCCTAATAAATGAGGCTCACTAAACTGTCAACACACCAGCACAAGAGAAAAAAAACAGCAAAGGCATTATCAAAACATCCTGATATCAAGAAATGTCATGAGGACACTCATTACTATTTCTTTAAAAAGATGTCTAGCATAATTTTCTGATCACAATGGAGTATTTAACACCAAATAGAATCTGCTGAGACCTACGTAAGCCATTTTCTAACAGGATATTTTTGATATGGAAAGTTATTAGAATAGAGCTTCCTTCAAAGGGATTGAGATACCAGGAAAATTATATTAAAAATGTTCAAAAAATATAATACTTTTTTGCTTTGCTTTGGGTATGTATTGAGAATTCAACACATTGGGCTAGTTTTTGCCCCACACTAAATGCCACAAAAGCCCATTTTTGCAAAGCAGAGGCAGAATTTTCCCAGAGGACCAAAATTCCTCGAGTATTCCAGGATTTCCTGGTTGTCCAGGTTGGTGGACCTGCTGGTGAAATATATGTACTCACACTTTTCCAATTGGCTCTCTTCAGCGGCACTTCCACCTGCCACTTTTTCTTTGGCTTCAGCCCGTAGGGCAAGACGTCTGGAGGCTTCATTGGGGCCATCATGCCCATCGGAGGAGGTGGGGGGGCCCATCCCAGGGAATGGAGGGGGAGGGGGACCCATTCCTGGCATGGGAGGTGGGGGCGGACCCATGCCTGGCATTGGTGGAGGGGGCGGTGGGCCTCCCATGCCGGGCATTGGTGGGGGAGGAGGGGGGCCCCCTCCGGGAAAGGGTGGAGGGGGAGGGGGCATCGGTGGACCCATTCCAGGCATCGGAGGAGGTGGAGGAACGCCCATCATTGGAGGAGGTACCGGGATGTTCAAAGCTCCAGCCTGGAAAAGAGTAATGTATTTCATTGGTGAAAAACCAAAACTTCTGTATTGTAAAATTAAGTTGAGAAGCACATTGATACCAAAGGAATATTATCAATGAAGCGAAAGTCGAAATGCCAGGAAGGCATTGTAATGCCAATTCTGGGTCTGCTCAAAATTAGTTCAAGAACAGTTTGCTTTGTATGTACTAGGATAAGTACTCAGAGTTTCTAATTTTTTCTTTGGAATTCTTAACTCTAAAAGCTCAATTTTCAGTCACCAGTGACTAGTGGTGTGGATGATGGGGTGTGTGTCCCCCCCCCCCTCCCCCTCACTGCAAAATATATGCACAGATGTCACCACCAACAAAATAAAGCCATCACACAGGTAATTATATTGCTAATAGAAAATTTCTGCATTTCACTGAGTGAATCAGAGCTAAATTATGTTCCTAGTGCAAAAGAGCCTTTTAAGAATGCTTGCCAAAGATCTGAACACAATTTCTGGATAACAAATAAAGCAAGGATTGACTTTCTAATGCAAGTACATATACTATTCATTTACATTGGATTATGTGAGAATAATAGGTGACTGAACTACACATTTATATGTTTCACATACTTCCTATATGTATTACCCTTCAGAATTAACCTAAAACCTACAAGTTGAAAATGAATGAAAGAATAGGGTGGTTTCCTATTATTTTTTTATTGCCTAAATCGAAAGATTATTACTCCTGGAGTACGTATTTCACGCATTTAGATTTTTAAATGCCGATATCTATTTTTCCCGATTAAATGAAAAGTGAAAATTTTCAAGCGCGCGAAAACGCGACGCTTAAGTATGAATGCCGGGAAATATCTCCGTACGTCGTATTTCTGGTTCCCCCTCCCGCCCGGTGAGGTGACCTTGAGGGAGGCTTGAGCGCTGATACTACGCAGGCTGCTAGCGGGTAGCTGAGTACCCTGCTGGCTGGTAGCGCTTGGCTTAAATAAGGTTTATTAATACCTTATCAAACAAAGAAAACTTTCCGACCTTAGCCAGTTTTAATAAGTGATTATTAAGACATGTTTCCCTGAGCTCTGCGCCTCATGCATGTATTGGTAATCTCAGATGATGTATAACTCCTATCAACTCGAATAGAAACTAGGTCCCTGTGACGTCACGTGGAGTGGCATCGCATGGGCGCCATTCTGGCCCTTTTCAAATGAGGATAAAAGTGGACCATAGCCATTCTTCTAAACCAGTATTTCAAAAACGAAATAATTTGTATATTATGAATACAGTAATGGTGGGTAACGAATCGCAATCAATGCCTTTCGTTTACTTGGATGAAGGAAACTACCCTATTGAAATTAGCATAAGGGCTTTGAAATATATATATTATCCATTAAAATATTATAAAATCGAAATCCAAACCTTAAAAAATTATATGCACTATACTCTGGTACCTTAACCCTTTCCATACTATTGACAAAAATATACGGCAGGACATTTCTTGACCCAGAAGATGAAAGCCACAAATTTTCATCGGAGATTTTTCTATGCTAAAGTTCGAATGTCCGAATTTTTTTTTTTTATTTACTCACCTTTGGCAAATTTCCACCACCTTTGACAACTAAGTCTTCAAGCTCCTTGATCTTTGAGTTTGCATGAGCCAATTTCGCCTCAGTTTCTTGTCTTGTTGCTAAGGCTTCCTCCAACTTTAAGTTCAGCTCATTGATCTTTTGCTCCTCCTCTGCTTTGGATTTTTCTTCACATTGGAAGGAAAGAGATAATATTTTACAATGAGTCACGACAAAAAAATAACAAATTGTTTAAAACAAAATTTCTTTTAAGTAATCATGAATGCAATACTAACCAGCTAAACTCTCTATTAGAGGCTCGACGTCCAAGTTGAAATTTTTCTTCTTAAAATCTGGATCGCAGCCTCCACGGTGTAAAACAATTTGAGATACGCATTCTTCAATGAGTTTGTAATACGCTGGCCTAAAGGTAAGATACATAAATTGAATGGACAAAGATGACTGCAAGCACTATTTAGCCAAAAAAAAGGAATACTGAAAACTGGTTACATGGAAGTTTTCTAAAAAAAAGCATTGATCATGTACCACAGCAAATTTAAAAAAAATAAGCACATTAATAAGATGATAACAAAAAAATGATCATGCATATCCTTGCATAAGCGATAAGTGGCATGATTTAAAGTTAAAGAGGTTAGTAAATTTTTTTACCTCCAAAAATATAATAAAAAATCATGCTATTATTTACCTAATCACTGCATCATCACGGATAAACAATAAATGCTGAAGAATTGAAAGAAAAAAAGGTTCCGATGGGGTATCCATGACAAGATTTTTAAGCACCTCAAAGCAATCAACTGGATCATCAAGTTCCAACCGAACATTATCAAAGCGCTGCATAAATTCTTCATAGTCTCCTTCTCTATGATCTTGAAACACTTTGATCTGTGTTTCAAGATCTTCACTGGCCTCTTTAATTAATACCTAGATTAAAGGGCATTATAAAAGTCAATTAGAAACTACAAATGTTTTTTCAATACTATTCTATTGCTTTGAGCACTGGAGACTTAATTTTCAAGTGCCATATTATATTAAGAAGTACATTGTTTGCCATGTTTATTAATGTCTTGGTAATAAAAATTTATTACATACAACAACCGCAGATTTTGAAGGTTGAGTATTTTGCAAATTTTTGATGCTGTAAGTGACAAATGACGCTGAATAAATTTTAACTTAATCAAAAACAGTCATGACTTCCTATGTTATAGATTCATATACAGAATGCAGCAGATGTTTAAAAAAAAAGGCTGGGATACAAAGATAATGTGTGCTTTTTTCTTTATACAGTTCTATGTTAAGAATATGGATTATTTTGGATCAATTTGCAACAAATAAAAGTATTTATTAGAATTCTAATGACAAGGGTACAGGTTTCCTGAAAATTTTTAACATTACTCATTAACCTTTTGCGGTCCAAAGTCGAGACTGATTCGACAAGTTTAGTGCTGCCAGCACTTGGCTTGTCGTAGCATCAGGTGTTAATTCGAGTTGAGCTCGACATCAAGGCGAAGCGGTTTATACAAGGGCAATGTTTCAAGAGATTACCTGATTTGCCGTCAACTCGATGTTAGACCTGATGCAACGACAAGCCTAGTGCTCGTAGCACTAGACTTGTCGAGCCAGCCTCGACGTTGGACCGCAAAGGGTTAATGCTTTTAATTCC
Source organism: Ischnura elegans (assembly GCF_921293095.1). Classification (NCBI taxonomy): domain Eukaryota; kingdom Metazoa; phylum Arthropoda; class Insecta; order Odonata; family Coenagrionidae; genus Ischnura; species Ischnura elegans. The sequence continues at coordinate 104,179,499 of NC_060247.1, forward strand.
CCACTTTGAAAGTTTTTTAATTTCATATTTTTACCATACCAAACATAGTAGATGAGTGAAGGTAGCACTGAGTACCTATGTAAATACTTCCATAAGAACACACATAACAATGCCAAAACAAGCAAACATTTATTACAATTGGTATTTTTTCATTTATACATCAATCTCATTTTTTTTTAAATGTATCAACAAAAAGTACCACCATCACAGAAGCTACAGTATATAACGATCAACACAATTCAAAGTTAGATCCACTTTCAGAGGAGATTAATCTTACCTCTAAAGCATCTGCAAGCCCCATCCTCATGAATTCATTCCTCAAATGCATTCTGAAGTCCATCTCATCTGGAGTCGTAACAATAGCATTTATCAACTGCATACATGCCACCTAGTAATTAAAGATAAAAGACCTTTAATAATTGCTGTAAAATAAGGTAGCAAGGAACACAGCCACAATATATTCAATAATTAACGTGAACAAAATGCATTCATTTTCAAAAACAGAGAAATATTGTTCCTACCCTGAGTGATCCATTGGTTTTCACTAGAAGTCCGTCGACAATGGGGGCAAATCTTTCCTTGCCTCTGAGCTCTCCGCTCGTGGCTATGGCCGCAAGCGCAATCTCATGGCCGTTGGGGGGCACGAGGCACACAGCTGCCAGCAGCTTGGCGGCCTCGAGCATGACTGACGGTTTCGTGGGATCGAGAGACTGGGCTATGACCATGAGGGCATCCTGCTGCTTAAAAACCAACTTCAATCCATCCGTACTGTTCATGATGGCACGCAAGCACCTAATGCACTCATGTTGAAGCCTTGTGTGGTTCTTGAAGTAACTGAAACATTATGCATCAATGAAATAATTTTCAGGACATTGCACAGGAATGAAAAAAAATATGAATACGTTTTTGAAACAAGTCAAATTACATTTTTGGCATGTGATTAATAAGGATTTATAATGAAAGGATTTCAAAAAAGAAATAGTAAAAATATGAAGGTTGACATACTTGAGTTAAGATAGTATGCAAGTGCCTTACTCATAAAGCTACCATGCTTCCCCCCTCCTCCCGTTTTGGGGCACATAGTAAGTATCAAATACAGTCAAACCTTGATAAGTGACCGTTCAAGGGAGCAGCATTTTTTTCTCACAGAGATTTCTCACTCACCCTGATTCTCACTTACAAAGGTTCCTGAAAGACCTCTCTCACTTACAGTCTAGCCAGCAAGAGTTGTCTGATGACAGATTCTCCCTTACCGAGGCTTTAAAGGGTAAAAAAAAAGATGGGACATGGCAATAAATCTCACTTATAGAGATTTCTCACTTATCCAATTCTCTGCTATCGAAGTTCGACAGTATTTTACAATTATCTGTATGGGAGGAAGCAGGGGCAGATCCACAATTTTTTCCGGGGGGGACCAACAAGGATCTGACAGGCTAACGAACTTCTCATACTTGGGATTAAAAATAAGATACAACAACTACTGAACGAAATTTCTATTTATTTTAACATGAAAGTTATTTCTATGAAATTAAATGATTGAGGCTCCGTAATATATAAAACAAAACAAACGTAATGATAACAGTATAAATTCCTAGGCTTGTATTTAAATGAAAGCCTCAGTTGGGACAGTCATATTGACTATCTTGCCTCTTCAATTGCCTCTGGTTGCTACTTGATCAGAAGAATGATAATATTAACAAATACTGACACAGCCATCACGCTATATTATGCTCACATATATAGTAGACTGAAATATGGCATTGTAGCATGGGGAAATTCCCCTAAATCCGAACGAATCTTCAAATTACAAAAGTGGGCCATACGAATTATTTGTAATGCAAGACGAAGAGACAGTTGTAGAGACCTATTTAAAAAACTGAAGATTATGCCTCTGTCTTGTATTTACATGTATGAGTCAATATTATTGGTAAAAAATTTTGGAGGTAAATTTAACTTGAAGACAAATGAAAATGTTCATAATCATGATACGAGAAAAAATCTAATTATATAACTAGTACTCACAACCTTTCTCTGTTCAGCAAAGGGCCTGCATATATGGGATGCAAATTGTTTAACAATTTACCAGATGGAATAAAAAATGTGCAAAGACTAGAATGTTTTAAACATAAATTAAAAGAATATTTACTTGACAATTGTTTTTACAATGTAAAAGAATACTTGTAAAGACATGTAATATTGCTGTATTGTGTTTAAATTTCTTTATATATGTACTGTCACTTTATTGACGGGGCCTATATATGTCACTACATATCAACGGGACCAATAAAATATTTATTTATTATTTATTTATTTAGTATAAAAATTTTAGTCTAAATTTTAAGTGTTTGGGGGAGGGAGCACAGGCTTTCCCTATAAATCTGCCAGTGGGGGGGAAGTCATTCTATATTATTATTCAACAGCTTCTCTAAATATCTCTGAATAATCTAACTATGATGACCATAAACAAACACAAAATTATGATATTATTTTTGTCCATGAAAATGTGTTTGTTCCAAGGAAAATAAACAAATGATCAAAAATAGTGGAGGGAAATAATTCTTAAGAACAGAGATCTTATTCAGTCCTTATTTATTCTATGATGGCCACTGTCAGGCCATTGAATCAGAAAAGTTACCACATAATAACCTAATATTAGAAGTAAACTATCATTCACAAGTATTACTATGAAAATAGTTGGAAAAGACTTTATATTCTTTGGTAAAAAAAATCAGTGTTAAAATACACTAAAAATAAATACTTACTTGCTGTAGCAGTCATTGAGCAAGTTAAGTATTTTTTTGATTCCGTTAGTACCGAATTCTTTCATCCAACTGATTGGATTATTGGTGAGGGATATCCGTAATGAGCTCACACAATTGTAAAGTTTATCTACACTCAGCTCAGTGTTGGACAGGTAGTTGATATAATCAGCAGGTTTTTCATATCTGCTCCGACTCTCCAACATTTTCGCTCTGGAAAAGGACATATTTTGGATTTAGTACTATAGAATACAATCAAATACTAAACTAAAATAGTCCTGCCTAAATTTTTAGATATACTAGTTTTTCCTGAGTGCTTTCTTTTCCTGCAACCATGCACAACCCTGTCACTTTTTAATTACATGCAGGCCAAATTTATATGAACATTATAACATGTTCTCTAATTATATTGTAGAGAATGCCAGTCATAATCTGTAACTATTTTTAACTCCTCTTTTTTAACCCTCCGGAACTCGCGCTGAGCCTGACAGGCTCACATTGTTGATATTTTCTTAATAGTTCTTGACAAATTCTCAATAATGCGCTTAGATTTTCTCTACCTTTTCTTTACTCTTTTGGCTACGTTTTACATGCGCAGAATATCCCGATCAACCTATCATAAGGTTGGAATACGATACTTTTTCTTCGTATGCACGCGGTGTGAGCCCCTCAGGCTCTACGCGAGTGCTCGCGTTACATTTTTGATCCTCACCCTTAGCCTATTCTTTTTCTTTGATTGCCTGTATAGACACAATGTAGGCTGTTATGGATAACCTCTAACACTATACTCTTAGTAAAGGTTCTTTTTCTGCCAAATCGGCTTGATATTTTGAAAGTCAAAACTATTTACATGGGAGTATGGGTGAGAAGCCACTGTTGCTCTTCCTACTGTAATTACAAGTGCGCTATAGTTGACACAAAGTAAGCTACTTGTGTTGATTTCACACAATGTTATAAGTTACGGCTTGTTATAATTACACCTCTTCTCGAAAAGTGTATTCATTTCGCCACTCGGCGGCCATAAAATTCGGAGGACACGGTCATTCTGACTAGAGAGGGCACAGATATTGGAGGTGCTCTTCTCGCTGAAGTTTCAACTGCGCCAGTTCCGCCACAAAACCGTGAGTATTCTTTTTCAGCATGCTGGCAGTGATTTTTTGCTTGCAAAAATTATAAAAAATACAAATAATAACAGCAAAGAAGACAAAAAATGATAGGATAGCTGTTTTCATGAGATATTTGAAAAATTTGACAATCGTAAAAGTTCTTACATTATTGGTGAATACAAAACCATTTATGAGAAAATTGTTAATTTTTGACGTCTTTTTGCATTCCAGCAATAAATCCCAAGTATGCCCAACAAATACGGGATAAAAAATTTTGCTTTCCTAGGTAGTTGCTAGAATATTTCATACTTAGAACTTTGAAGTGCATGCTGGTAAACCACCTGATGGATCATTTTCGGTCAACAACAGCCCTTTTGATATCGTGAAGAGTTTATGCTTCCCATCAGCAGTACTTGTAGAAATATTTCGATTGACAATTTATTTGTCAGTTTTTTATACAAAATGAACTCCTGAAATTCCGACTTGCCGTGATTGGAACAATTTGGAAAAATAAGCGGGAATTGCCTACTTTTTTCGTTGAAACAAAAAAATAAGAAATCCAGTTCATTTGATTTCTGCAAGAACTGTTTTTTTTGCGTCATACACTCCAAGAAAGAATAAATTTGTGTTTATGATATCAACCATGAACTATAACAAAAAAATGATGAATGTAGTGGAGATGAAAGAAAGCCAGAAATGATACCTTTTTATGACACGACAAAATCTAGATACACTAGATCAGTTATGCATGGCATACAATGTTTCAAGAAATGCACGGCGTTGTCCTATCCCAAGTATCAACGTTATGCTAAATATTGCTGTGGTAAATTCCTACATTTCTTTTACCTCGGAAACAAAAACTTAGAAGTGAAATCTCGGAGAGCGTTATTTAGGCAATTGTCAGCTGGGCTCATAGATGAACACGCGTAAAGAAGGGGAACCATAAAATCGCTCCCCAAAGAGTTAGGGCTAATTATAAGAAGAGCCTATCAAGACTAACAGAATAGATTAACCAAAGGCAACTAAAAAAACATAGAACCCAAAATTCACTGAAATTTGAAAAATGTGTGCAGACTGTGGATACACAAAAAATATATTTACCGGGTATGTCTGCGAAAATAGTGGAAAGTGTATTTGTCTCGAGCATACACATTTATTGTTTTGGTGCTTGCTTGCAGCATAATGTTCATTGCTAATTTTCCCTTATAATGTTCTTTCTATCCTAATATTTACACTGTGTAGTGGTTTTACAAGTCAATAAATCAATAACTAGTAAAGGTAATCTATTTTATTTCACACTCGATATGAAGAAATAATTAGATATTTTATCAGACGTAAATGGACTTGATTTTAATGAAATGGACCACTTCAGCATTATTAGTTAGATTTAAACAAAAGAAGAGGAAAAATAATCGACTTTAATAGGTGAGGACTTGAAAAAGAAAATTGAGCCTGACAGGCTCAGCGCGAGTACTCGCGTTCCAAAAAGGGGCGCGAGTCCTGCAGGGTTAATAACACATTCAATGGTTGTGTGGTCTGGTCGGCCTGTCGGCAATTGCCGAGGGTCCAGAGCGTAGGGGGCCCTTACAATGATAGCATCTATCGAGAAGAGTACATGAAAGGTGTAATAAAAAAGATTCAGACTGCTTGCACCAAAGTTTTTTTTTTGCTGTTATAAAATTCCATGTTTTAATATATTATATAAAAACTAAACGATTTACTGAGATTATTTTAAAAATAAATAAAATAAGGACGTTAGAAGATAAAGGAGAACCTGATGCTTTTTTGATTGGATTTTTTGAAAAGGTTGTTATTTTAGAGGTTTTTTTATATTTCAGTGCAGTTTCAAGGAGAAAATTCACAAATGCACACTAGCTATCAAAAAACTACAGTGGAACCTCGTTAAAGCGAGTACGGGCTATAGCGACACATCCGCTATTACGAGAGATAGCCGATGCACCGTCAATTGACCCCATAATAAGCGTGTTAAAAAATTCGTTTTTACGAGACCCTTTCGGTGTTGGCTCTCGCCATAGCGAGGGTTTAACCGCCGGAAGACTTTCATGAAGACTCCTTAACCTCTGTAATTGCTTGCGATCTGTTAGAAATGAAGTTAATGGAGTGCTCAGTCTCAAATTTATGTGGTAAACTGTCGTTCGATAAATATAATGATTGATGAAACAATACTCTGCATGATTTTTATTCAGTGCGGCGCTTATAAATTGTTTGAATAGTTAGTCGTTATTTGAGTAAGGACATTTAGTGATGCAAAGAAACATCGCCTTTCGTCTGGATTTATGCTTACGTTTATCGGATAGATGTTTATCTGTCGCCGCACCACTCCTGTTCCTGTATATCTGTTTGCAACAGGTATATTGGCTATTATTTGCTCCACCTCCGGTAAAGCGACAATTCGATATAGCGAGTGTTTATTAGAGCACCGTGGGGTGTCGTTATATCGAGGTTTCACTGTAATTCACTAATTAAAGCAGCTCAGTACATGAAAAAACAGTATTCTTAAGCTTCACAGACTCCCCAAAAATTAAATTTGGCAGGGTTAAAAATTGCTCAGAGGAGGGGATTTCATACTAACCTTCCATGATACCTGAGCATTTCCTTTTTAGTTGTCATAGGATGTGCCCTCAGGGGCTCCTTTTTTTCCTCCGACAAATTCATGTCATCCTGATATTGGAGGCAACAGTGTAAAAAAAAGGTTTCAGTGATACGTCCAAAAAATAAAAATGACAAAAAATATCAATAAAAATTTCTAAAAATATGACAATGCTCTAAATAATTCATCTTTCTGAGAGATCAAAAAAGGAATAGAAATGTTAATATTAAGAAAAAAAAAGTCCTCAAAATAGAACAATGCTCTTAATGATTCATCTTTTTGAGAGTTGAAAAGGAGTAAAAATTAAAGTTAAACAAAAATGTATGACAAACAGAACATAAATACCTTAACGACAATTAGTAAGTTCTAAAATTAATTGATTTAGCATTCAATGATAATGCAAGTTTCTCAAGCATAAACATCATAGCTATCTCATGTGTTAAAAAAAAGACATTTAAAATCTTGTAAGAACCACATAAACTTCAAGACAAAGAAAATGTTCACTGATATATACACACTGATGCCAATCGACCAACCTTAAGCTATCATTTGACTCTGACAAGAAAAACCACTTCAACACTAAATCACCATTGCAAAGAACCAAGATATTATAACGACAATCTTTGTCTTACAGATGACAAGTCTGACAATATTAGTGTTTCTTAGATATCCAGGGCAAAATAATTTACTGAACAAAAGCCTCCATGAACGTAAAGTGGAAAATATGCAGTAGAAGAAGGATAAATGTATGGCCATGAGATGACATTACTGATATATGAATGCATAATTTCAATGCTACGTAAACTAATTTTAACAGATGAATTTTTACAGAGAGTAATTATGTAAGTTGAAATATGACCATAAATTTGAAAACAAAGTACATACCAGCATTTTTTCAAAAATTTCATTGACTGTGACATCATCTAAGTTATCCACAGAAAACTCATTTTCTTCCGAGTCGTTGAGGTCCGACTCTGAATGGGGTCGAATCATTGTTCCGCCATCCCCACTACCATTCCGGGGGCCTCCAACTCCACCCCCTTTCTTTGGCCGCCCAAACCATGACTCCAACTGCAAAGAATCAAACAGAGTACAATTAGCTTAGAATAATCATCTTAAAAGTAAAAACGGGTAAATGGCCGAATTCTGATAGAATATATTTGTAGATTAAAACACATAAGTAGTGGAGGGATCTAATGCAATGCAGGATGTACAAGAGGAAGCAGATATGATTCAAGACTGACAAATTTAGTTTAAAAAGAATATGAAAAACAATACTTTCAAAAATAGACAACATATAATCCATTTAGAATCATTGCAAGATTGCTGCACTATGTAAACCTAAAAAAATCTACCTTAAAGCTAAAGCCCATTAAATTGTAAATAAATACTCTTTTTTGGAGTGTTTACACATGATAAGGGTGAATACCTATTTACACACCCAAGCCAACTGGTAATTTACCAAGCCCACATCAATGGGTGCAGTACTAAATTAAATAAAGAAAATAAGTAGGAGAGGCATTGAAGGAACTCGAAGAAGTACATTAGAACATACATCACAAAAAGACCTTAGGAGAACTAAAATATGTTTAATACGTGATGACAGTAGCATTACATGGCTAAGAAATGCACTCTTTGAGGAAGAAGGAAGTGAATAGGCAGATGTTCTTTGGGAGCGTGTATGAAGAGCAACGGAGAACAATGTGCGCGAATTGTGTATGGTACGAGTGTTTGTGAGTTAACTCCATCAAAGCCCACGATGCAAGAAACATTTCTCGCCAAAATTAACATGACATCAAAAATGAAATAAGCGCAGTGAAGGAAATAAGAGTACCACCACAGATTGACTGCTGTTCCTCAACTTTTCACATACTTAATTTATACAATGCTATGCATACCTGATTGGTTCAATCATAAAACATTCGTTTTGCAAGCATAGCTTATACTTTGTGCCATAGAAAAAATTCCAATATTCCCAAATGCAATGGCATCCCATATCCTGCATAGCCAAATGCATTTTTCATCGTTCAATTAATGTCGTCCACAATGTAGACAGGAAAGGGTACACCCCACTGACATAGACCAACAGTCCTAAATAACTTCCATCTTGCCACAATGATCTTCCCTCGTTTGTCCCTAATCCACGCATGGATCTCGAAGGTAAGACTGCAGGTTCACAAAAGAAGTCTAGAAGAACGCGGAGGTCATCGTTATCGGAGATAAATCACGCACTCCTCCGGCCTCTCGTGAATCGCTACCTGCCCTTCCCCCGAACCGCGGCGGTGTGCACTATCCGTCCCTTTCTCTGAGGGAAGAGCGAAGGGGATGGCCTGCACAGTTGGGCGATGCAACGAGATCAAGGAGATCCACAGGGCAACGGGAGAGAGGAGATGCGGGGTGCATACACCGGCCAGAAGGCGATTTTTCCCGACATACCACATAACCAGGGCTGTGCTGTATATCCGATACATGTCCGAATATTTTAAAATGCGTATTTGAAATACATTTGTAATTTGCACTTGGTACTTCAAATACACAACCCGAATGAATCTTGTATTTCGTATTTCAAATATAGATTTTTGGTATTTTCCCATCCTAATATCGCAAAACACATTTGTAAAATACTTTTGAAGTAGCTCTGGCAACATTTCCGCAACATTGTACTTCAGACATTACTTCGCTTTCGATAGAATCGTTCTCTTCGTGTTTGCAACCATCCATAAACTGCCAAGGCACACGTGTATTTTTTTAAGATCTCTTGGTTTCCATGCAAATGTATTTTGTATTTTAAAAGGTATTTGAAATACTATTTTGCAGTTTGTTTTTCAAATACCCAGGTCAAAGGTATTTTGTATTTCAAATACATTTGGAGCGATATTTTGTACTCCAAATACTCCTCGGCCTGTATTTTGCCCAGCCCTGGCGCTGTTATATTAACTGTTCTATCTAATCGTTGGGGTGTTGTTGCCTTTTTAATTTCCATTTCTTGAATATTAAATTTTGGTTCTTGGAATTACGTCGCTTGCTTTTTACGTTGATTTAATTCCTGAACTTTTATAAGCAAAAACAATAAGTATATTAGAACCTATTAGAATAAAATGAGCTATCTACTACGTAAAATATTTTATCGCGATGTTCAACAATTTTAAAGTTTGAGACAATCCCCCATGCTTATGCCAAGTATTTACATATCCATCATAAAAGTAGCAATTCATTACGAAATACCCGAGAAACTCAGTCCTCTTTTCCGCCAAATTTTTCTAATAATTGATCATAATGGATATGTTAAATGTAATATTTGAAAGAATATAGAAGCAATTACTTCAAGAGGTGGATAAAGAAAGGATAATAGCAGAGCGAAAACAATACACAAATAAGGCGATAATATTTCTTAACGACTTGAAGACAGCGACATATCGTTCCAAAAGCACCCTATCTGACCGCCAAAGAATGTAGATATATAATGATAGTACCGTTCAGGGTAATCTCTACGGTAACGTTCTGTTCACGGCAACACTCCAATTTTAGCAATCAACCCCGACTTCCCCTATTCCCGCGACGGATTTAACTCTACCACCAGCTATAAGGCAAGCTTTAATATCATTTAAGGTGATCAACCAATTGAGATAAGTGTCCATGCACCACAACACTTCAATTGTATCAAAGACTCTCTCCCGTCATTATTCTCACCGCGCCCTCAATATCGGATATCTTTCGCTGGTGAGCATAAGCGACTCGTTCTGTGCTATATTGGTTCCCAACGAACACGATAAGAAAGAACGGGGTGACAGTGTGGGCACCGAAGCAAGATTCTCATAAAACGAAGACCACGGTCAAAATCATTCAACAATTATGCCACATTTTTGGAAATTTAGATTATAACACGTTGCGTGATCAGTAATAATGGGGAACATGCATGAAATTTGTTCTTCATGCTAGTTAGTCTCATTGAATAGAAAATTTTCTCACGAGTCCAAATATGTAAGTCAAAACCCTCCCAGTACTCCACAAACGTCAATAAATGCTTATTAAAAATGCTAAAATATCGCTTGAAGTCACGTAACCTGAAACGGCTTCTGACGTCATCGCACGGTACACCATTCACTTCGCTAAGAGAGAAGAGTGGTAGAGCCTTCAATGCAAGATATCGAAGTAAACATCTTCGTCGAGCTTTATGCCACACATTTGAAAAGTTAGATGATAACACGTTGCGTGATCAGTAATAATTATTTCACTTGGATAAGATAATAATGACATAATGAAAAAATCGCAGTAGGACAGGTGGAAGAGAAGAAGAGCAAGGGACGGCCCCGAATGAGTTATAGCGCAGGTTACAATGGATGTAAATGAGAAGAAATATGTCACTATTAAAAAGCTTGCGGGTAGGAAAGCGGCGTCAAATCAATCTTAGGATTGTTCACTAATGTGATGTTGATGAGATAACATATATCATAAAAAAAGAATAGTACCAAGCCTTAGAGGAAAATATTGGAGCAGCTCTAAACAATGCCAGCGTCACGCAAACTTAAATTAGCTCAGATGAAAAAGAGAAATTAGCAGCATACGAAACAGCAAACTTTTGTGCTCTAACCTTGTATTTTAGGTATTTATTTACCGACAGTTCCCCTTCGGAGAGAAACAAAAGATAATTAATTCCACACATGAAAAACAGTTGGAATGTAAGCTTGATTTAACGTAATTTATTCAAGAGCTTCAGCTGAGTATCCCTATTTACTTCGATGCAAATAGCGCCGTCCATGTGGCACGTGGAGAGGCAGAAGAAACTCTCTCATGCATATTTAGACGCTGTGTTTCCCTAAAAGCGATCCAGAAGAAAGGAATGTGCTAATTGGGTGCCGTGGAAGAAAGATTTGATGGGGAAAAGGAAATCGAAACTTCTTTTCCAGAAAGCGCATCGGTGGAACACCGCTAACGGTAACATCCTTGTGTCCATACGATAAGGAAGAATCGAGCCGAGGCGAAGATAATAACATAGCCGACTGATCGCAAAACTAACAGATTAATCTCCTCTCGACTAGCAGGTATAATAACGACGCATTGGTCCGTTCAGATTATGACTACAAGGAGTAAATTAGTACCACGAACATATGTCTACCTCTAAGGTTTAGTCAGTGAATAAATGAAGTTGAATCGACGTGTCGAGATTAGATTAGCGTAGGTGATGACAGATCCGGTGCTTTCCCAATAAATTAATTAGATAAAGTTTTCTAAGGTTTTTCAACGGAGTGAGGTGTCCTATGACTACCAATCATAACTATTAACTCACGCGGATGACGACCAGTGAAAAATTATTGGACAAGTGTCATCTCACACCGCACCCCTGTCACAATTAATTTGGATTATGTTTATCACATGAATCTGCTACTGGCGGCCTTTCGGACTATTTAAGATAAAGGGTGGAGAGAAAATTAGCCAAAAATAGGCAGTTCTATGGTATGACTACTTTTGTAACAGATACTTTTTTAATGCTGCATACAAGATGAAATCAAACCCCTACTACTCGTACAATGCAAAAACCTTAAATAATGCTATTAAGAGCGTAGCGCATGCCAAGAGAAAAAACTCAACCCCTGAGAAACACCATAAGGTCGAAAGACGGATACGGTGAAAATGCACTTCATTGAGGGGCAAGGAGTAATTTAAGGGGTTGAGGAAGGAAGAAACGATGCTTGGAGGATATGTTATCAAAGAAGAAAGAACGGATTCCCAGCTGTAAATATTGAGCGATCATAGAAAACTGAAGACACGAACTGGAATACCGTGCTGCTGACTTCTACTTGAAACTTAAAAATACGAAAATAATAAAATAGGCCTCACCTAGCAATAAAAGCAAATGGCTAACTACCTTGGCACTATAGTTGCTGAAGAAATCGAAGAACCGATTCTCTTTCTACACATTATTTACTAAATAAATGCCATTTACAATTTAAAAAAATGAATGACCATCGAAAAGGAAAAATTACAGCTTATCGATCAGACCGTAAGTTCCCGGTGGTTTTTAACTATCGTATCCTCCTTTTACAGAAAATTTCCATAACCTCGATTTTAATCAGTCACTTGATACGACATGTCAGTTTAAAAAGCAGAGGAAGTGTGACAGTAAAAAAACTTAGTTCTTCCAGAAATATATCACACTCCGTTGATATATAATAACAATGAAAGGAGTGAATCCATATTAGTTCTGAGGACAAAGAGTTTAATTTCTTCTTGAGGTTTTTATATGACACACCTGATAGAGAGAAAAATTAAAAGATTACAGAACAAGCTTCTTTATTTTCTATCAAAACACAGGGAAAGCTTTTTGAACGTGTGGTGGCAACTTATCATACAATTTTTTCCGATATACCATATAGCTCTTCCACTAGTCTTCAGCAAATAAGTATATCAGAATGAACCTAGTAAAATCATTGAAGCAATCTATTACATAAATATTCGATGACGATGCCCAAGAATTTGAAGCTCGTGACATTCCCAGGCTTATGCGAAGTCATTCATATCCATCTTACAAGTGACAATATATTACAAAGTACCCGAACAAATCAGTCCTCTTTTTCCGCCAAATTTTTCGAATCGTTTATCATAATGGATAGGCCAAATGTAATACTTGAAGGAACACAAAAGCAATTTTTCCAGAAGGTAGAGAAGGAAAGGATAACTGCAGAGTGTAAAACAGTGACTAAATAAGGCGATAAAATTTCGGGGGTCCACATATGTATATAAGGTAAGTATACAGCAGTCAGTATAATTTCAAGATGTTAAACTGTAAGAATATTTGAATTGTCGAGATGCGCTGACCAAATTGCCGGGCTACTCCAGGTCGTTGGGTATCTCGTGAAGATGCACAGAATAATCATCTAACACGAGCCTGGTACGGCGACGATCGGACAAGTATCCCACGGTGAGTAGACAGAAAATATTCTAAAATCCGGGCACGGGAAACGGTATCGCTGAACAGACCATGATCTCTCCCGCCAGGCTTTTCCCACCAGAGAATCCGACTGTCCCCAATTTTTTTCACAAAACACTTCAATTTCGTCCTCCACTGCGGAGACTAGGTTACCGGGGAGTCGCAATGATTTCCGCTCTGAGAAGGAAGAAGGTGAGAAAGGAGAAATGGATAGGGAGAGCGGTGGTTAACGTGTGCAAGAGCGTGGACTATAAAAAAACACGTTGGCGACTCAAACCTCACTCATCAACACAAGTCTACTCCCAACGTCCTCACACACTGCCTCGTATAATAATACACAAGGCCTTATATCGATCAAAAGATCGTTTGAAAAGCGTTAGAAATAAAATTTCGGAAAAAATGTCGAACAACAGATTTCTTTGGAAATAATAGTTCGGAAGCTTTAAAAATGGCGAACTGAAGAGAATCATCACTACCAACTATACACTGAGCCTAAAGATGAAATATTCGAATGGAATAAACTTGAAATTTATATCGGTATTTAGATGAGGTACATCAAGGAACCAACACTAAAAACACATAGTAACCACGAATTGAGGGGTTGTTAATCATTTGCTGAACTAAATAAATATAATTACGAAATACGAAGCACATTCCGTTTTTATTCAACACCTCAATCGTGTTCTTACCAATAAAAAAATGATATCAACAGAAGAGGAGGAGAACCGAACTTGCCACTCTTTACTCCAGGGTAAAGAAATGTCCGCAACTGAGTCTTCGAGAGGAAACCGCATTGAAAAAATGTTAGCTTTCCACAAAATAAGGCCAGAATATTATGGCAGATTAACCTAATTTGGGCCGGATGGAATGAACAGTAAAAATAACTTAATTTACATATTTTGGCAACAAAGTATTTATACCGATGATATTGCAGCATCAAATGTAACGCTACAAATAGCAAAACATCATATCGTAATTCAATGCAAACAGCAATCGCAATTCATTCCGATAATTTGAATGAATTAAAGACGATAAAATAAGAGAACAGCCACGGACAACAAAGGCCTTAAAATTTTAATTACTTCGGAGCATAAATTTACAATTTTCAGACTTTAGGTAAATAATTTAAACAATGATTAAAAGATTCATAGTAAATACAGCAAAAGTATACACATTTAATCCAGGGCCAAATTTTTAGCCTTTTAAAGAGAGTATGATAGTAAAGATATGATATATTATGAGTATGATTCATTGATATGGAAAATACGAGTATTTTAAAGAACAAAAGATGGCCGAAATAAGTACGAGAGTTTTCTGTACCGCGGACACGGCTCCACATTCTCACAGCCACACATTCAAGAGCAACATTTTTCGGATTCTGGGTGAAGGTCGTTGAATGATGCGCATAACGCTGGGAACCTCTCGAGCAGATAGTCGGATAAGCCAATGGGATGAACTCCAGACGGTGACCTACTGGTCACCCTTTCAAAGACCTCGAAAGAACAAGCAATCCAGGCACTAATGCATGATGCAAATGACCTAGATTACTGTCTCTACAGCCTCTTCATAAATTAAATATTACACAGCAATCACAATAAATTATAGAGGGTCAGCTGAAACAGTATGTGACGTATTCGGCGGAAAATTATTATATAATTTATTACACAGATAGCATTATTTCCAAGTATGCTTACTACTAACGTTAGTGGGACCTTTCAACCCAACAACTTTTTTAAAACACAATCAGGTTCGCAAATAGGAATTAATATAAGATTGGCGGAGAAAAAATTCAAAAGAAATGTCTACTAATAATTAGCTCCATTCCCATCATTAACTCTGAGAAAAATTAAAATAACCGTAAAAACTGTTACACACGTTATTGAACAGTTATACGGAGGAGAGTTATTACTTTCATCGGATATTTATTAGTATTATTGGATATAAATCAGCATTGGATATTTATTAGTTTTAATACTATTCGGAAGTTAAAACGTATAAGCTACAATAAAATACACACAGTAATGCCAATAGTAAGAGTAATGCCAAGTAACATGATTGAGAAATTTTACTAGGATATTGGTAGGAAGACCCTGAAGGAAAGTTATGCCTCCGCATTTTTTAAATTGGACATTCTAGAGCTTACCCCCTTAAGCTCTGGGCGACTCGTTAAAACAAGACCTGACACTCGACAATAAAAACAAACTTAGCAAGGCGTGACCAAATATGTACGGGAACGAATATAAACGTGAACGGAATCGGCACTCGGACCCAAGGCCATCACCTTCTAATCCACGCAACGATGACATCATTAAAACGGTCATAAACATTCATCTCCTAATTAGATTAAAGGCCAGGAGGCGTCAGAATATTCATCCACTAACCCAAATACAGCACAGGCATGAAGCGTAGAAGCGCGAAACTTCCGACTGCTTGAGAAATCCGTTCTAAATCGAGATTTGACTCCTCTCTGACGCCAAACATGTCCAAAGCATATGGTTCTAAGCCATGCGACTATTTTAGCGATCGGAAACCCACGAATCCTCGGCACAACGCTCTTTTACTCTCACTCAACGTTAAAATACGGCACACCGGTAAGGATTATAGCAAAAAAAACAGGATATTTGAGAAGATTCTTCTTGATTACCATTGATAAACTCTGAACTCATCATCACATAAATTGCCATGGGGATCTCACAAAATTTCCATTGAAAATTAGGGAATCTAAACAGCGAAACTGTCTACGCAGTGGCCCACAAAGCCGAGGGTCCGTGGTTCGAGTCCAATTTTTCCCCATGACGATTTATGTGCATTTCGCCATTCACGTGGCAAAATAGAAATATTCCTTTCCGAACTCTAAATTGACGCACCAGTGGACTATGAAGACAACATGCATATTGCAATAGTAGATATATTTTCGAACCACTCAAAATTTTCTCAGTAACATAATAGTTTATGAGTAAAAATATCATTATAGAGATAATATGGCGTTTTTACTTGAAACACAATGAAAATGAAATACTTTAAATACGTGCGCCGACAGTGAAAATTGGATGGCAGCAGCGTATTGCGGGGCGCGCTGGCGTCCACACAAAAGGTCTCTACGGCACGTATTGATCACTATCCATTAACAATTGGGTTCCAAGAATCAAGAAATGAAAAACTACTATTAAATAAGAAACATGCATCATTTTACTGAGCATACTCTAGGAGTTACACGATCTTATTCTCAGCAAACTTGATGTCAGCGCCACGTCGTGCACTAGGTTTTGGTGTCGGCGGCGCCAACTTCTGATAAGCAACATAAACTTTACCCTACAAAATAAGCACTGCATAACCAAGAAGTTGGTTGAATGAAATGCTTAATTCAACACAAACACTTATAATCCCTAGGAATACGACAACAAAAGTCATTAATAATCCCTTTATTATTTTATGGTTATTTTCTCAATAAAATTCCATTTTTGTTAAGTCATAGTCATAATTTATTTGCCATTATATTTATTCAGTAACAATTAATACATATATACACTCGAATTGAATCTAAAATAAATGAACCTAATTCTCCACTGCATAATAGTAAATACTCATTCAACAAAATGCATCCACTAAACATTTTTCTTACAATTTTTTAAACTAAGTTATCCATGAAAACGACCTTTACTTGCTCCCTTCTTCTTTAATTTATATGAGCAGAAATTCACCACAAGAAATGGAAAATGTTTTAGATCACCTTCATTATAAAGCAACCAAGCATGTCGGCCGCGGTCCCTGAGTAATTTCCAAGATCAGAGCTCGGGCTGGCCACCGTCTAATCACTATGGCGTCACGCAGGGCTTCGGAAATGACACCTTTTTCTTTCTAGGCAAAAGTCTACGTCATTGCAGCTTTGACTCAGCCAGTGCCAGATAGGCACCCCAGTAACAATATGAAGTCACCACCATAACACGCACCCGGGGCGCTCAACAGGGATGAAGACTACTCAAGTTACTTCACAAGGTTGACAATAACTTAGGTTAAAATATTCGTTTAGAATGGAAATTTTACTATTACTTCTATACAAGTACTATCTACCAATATTGTTGATTTCAAGCATGAGATACCTATTCCCGGTTTTAGAAGACAGAAAACTCCATGATCGGACGCAAAATGTCGAAAACATGTACTTTTACACTTCTCGGCTAATAAAAATTCTTTAAAACTAAAACCATAAGTATTTCCGCAGCCACTATTGAATGTTGAATAAAATAAGCTTTCTTATAGTGGAAATGGCGTCGTAATCGGAAAATACGTTACTTCGCTACAGTGCTTCCAACTCGTGTATCTATACTTTTGAAATGGATAACAAGTAGTAACATAATTTTTTCCGTTTTTTTTCGAAGGAAAACTCTAATGATAGCTGTAAAATAACAAGTAATAAAATAAGTATTTCATGAATGGCTCCCGGGAAAGGGTCCACAAAGATTTTTCCATCACTAAAGACTTCACTTTTCAAGTCCCTTATAACGTCATTCAGGGAACGCATCCCTCCTGGCAGGTCTTTTTTCAGTGACGTATTACACATCAATTCATGTTTTCATTATAATATTTTCAAATTAAAGATCTTAGGCAACATTAACCGTGATTTCGAGTTTGAAAATTCCGCCCCAGCATTTTCTCTGATCCAATTATTTTATTACTTGAGATGCAAGTAAATTTTTACAAGGGTCTCTTTTATGTACGCTGAAAATTCCAGAGGATAGCTTGAGTTTGAGATTTTTTGAGATTTTGAGAAGAGATTCGTCACCAAAAAACTTACTGATTGAGCGGGTGTGATATGTCCTCTTAAGCCAAAGCTCGGAGAATAAAGAACGACAAGAGCAATTATAACGTTGCATTCGGCTTTCAATGGGATGAAAACTAGAGAAATGTGTGTACTGGTTCACAACAACTAAAAGCGGCCTAAAACAACTTAGTGTCCTCATTAGCTGAAAGAAGTACGAATTTTTCTTAAATATTTACCATACGAATATTTTAGACAAATGAATGAAATAAAATACCCTGCTTGATTTAAACAGTCGGTCTCAAGATAGGCAAGCAATTCCTACCATTAGTCGCATGAAGAAGGCTTTCCTCGATCGATTCCCCTGTCGATAGGGTGTCTACGCTGTGATTGGTGGATTATTTCACATTTAAGCTTGATTTTTAAATTTATTTTCACTTATACCTGTACCACCGAAAACAGCATCATTGGCCTTTTACATCGGGGTATTCAACTTATTAATTAAATTGAACCTTGTACATCATGAAGGAGTTTCACCATGTTACGCCAACCACCATCGCATTTATTAATTAAACGTGCACGAACATCCATTCCCTGGGTAGGAGAAACCTACCTAGGCGGGAATAGAACCCGCGACCTCTTGTGTGGCAAGCAAGGACTTCGCTGCCACTGAGGCCGGTAAAGTGTTAAGTTGCGTCAAGTTAGGTTGTCGTGAACGAAACTTTAAGGAGAAGTCTGGGATAAGACTAGAAAAAACGTCATATGACGGCATTTCAGAACTCCCTCTAGCAATAGGAACCTCCCCCGATGTAGAGGTCAAGGTGCCTTTCTACACGCCTTGCGTAGAGGTGACCTCGGGAGATACCGCCAGTCGCGACACTTGTACGCCGGCGGCAATACAAATGGGCTTCAAAACGACCGACTGCAAGGCGGAGAGAGAGTGAATAAAGGACACGAATCCAAGACTGCGTTTCGACAATTACTCAATGACTGCACGGGGAACAGTTCCTTACCATATAAGACGTGAATGGCTTACCGCTTCGGACGGGAGGTCTGGCGATTAAAAAGCTGGAACGAGGAGGAGGTGGAGAATAAAATATTTCAATAAGGTCAGATACGAGAGCCGAAGGGAAGAGAGGGAGAGAGATAGAGAAATCCGCCGTCAAAAGACAGACGACCAATCTGCTCAGCCAATTTAGGAACGGGCTGAGGGTGTACAGTGGCTCCTGGGAAGAGCGGACGGACAGCACCAGCACGGTGGTGGTATTGCACTGATTGATGAGGGCACGGATAGTACAAAAGAGGATCCTCAAGTCCGCCTCTAAATGTGTTATCAACCACCGCGCATTTAAATGGGTTTAAAAAAGTCGACACTCGCGTCGCAGACAGACAAATTGATCCGAGTTTCCCGATGAAATAAGGTGTAATTAGGGATGTTAACCGAAATTTAAATACATGATTATGTGATATATCAAATTTAAAACTTTTCAATTCTATTCCTTGCAATAACAAGCATTATGCAGCAGAATATTAGATAAAGGCGAATCGCATTGCACTCATCACCGCGCCGCGGACATTTTTGAAAGCCGATTAAAATGCGACCGAAGCGGCAACAGAAATCAGCCTTCTATGGGATGTAATTGGGCCTACTCTATACAGTCCCCTTGGATGAGGGGATGGACATGAACTACGCTACCAAGTTAGGCGGGAGTGGGTGGCCTAAAAACTTACGCTGTGTAGCGAAGGACAGGGAGGAGTATCGCTCAGAGAAAGATAGCTATTCTAATGCGCCTGTTTACGTTTACCAGTCAACATCGCGTCGACAATCTTACTGTGTTTAACATGATGAAAGGCGCAGAGACCCCTGAATTAAACAAGTGTCTGGCTAAACGTCGCCGTAGCAAGTGTGGTAGCCTAGGATAGAGTGTTAAGCGGCTGGTAGAGGGTGATTCTGGATTCGAATCCCGAGTAAAGCCATCGGACACCCAAATCAAAATACTCGAGATGCTAGTAGCTCAGAGAAAGGAATTGACCCCCTTTCCTGAATATGTGGTATTCACACGCCTGTATCTTGTTCCGGGTAGAGCTCTATCCTCACCTAGCCGTATCAACTTACCGTCTGAAGCACTGACTTAGTGATATGTCGCAGATTTCCAATTAAACTCAATGTAACCAACTTACAACTAAAGCATATTGCTCACGGTAAATTTTTCGGTGATACGCTAATAAAATATATTCATTTAATAAAATTGTAATAAAATAGTAAAAAATACTTACGATGACATCGTTATGTTCAACTTGGTAGTGTAACACTATCAAACGTTACTTACGTTAAAAAATGTTATTGTAGCACTGTCTAACGTAACTATTACATCGTATGGATTGTAATTCCAATAAAGTATTCTATGAAACGATTCGACAAAATATTAAACTAAGGCATTAGCATCATAACACAAAAATTACTTCAAAAGGTTAAAACTTTCGCTGTCCACAATGTCCAGCGGTGTTCTTTTCTAGAGTGTACCCGCGTCACGGTCAGATTTCTATCCAACAGGTTCGTCTCCGCTGCAGGAGACCTCCTCCGGATTGCCCTGAGGAAATCTCCGACAGCGGAGACGAAACTGGTGGCCAGTAATCCAACCTTGACGCGGGTACACCCTAAAAATGAATACCGCTGGATAAAGATTACTAGTTCCAAATGTGAATAGATTCAATAAAGGTTATAACACACCTAGTTCAGCAACTTCGTTTGTCTGATTTTAACCTACACACAAACTTAATCAATTGCTGGGGAAAATGTTAGAATGGATAGATGTGCATACATTATTAAAAGCGTTAAAAACAGAGGAGGGTGAAAAGGTTGGAAAATGCAGCAGGTATCAACAACGAAAGAGGAGGCGGAGGGCAAAAATAATCACCGAAAACGACAACTCAGTTCACCAAGAACCCTTCCTGAAGGGGTCTCGACGTGGCCGGATACTGGCTGCTTCCGCTTGCAGCGCGCCTCATGAGCCTTTTTTGGCAACCGGAGATCGTAGAAGAATGACCACGCTAGGGGGAAGGGTGGATGGAGGAGGAAGCTCCCTGAAGGCTACAAATGATTTTGATTATGAACTTCAATCGCAGGTTATTAAACTTCCCGTTCATCTCGTAAAAGACCCTTAAATACTACCTTACAGGAGTGACCTTCTAAACGTTTTTCCGGCGCCGCGGAGAAATTTCTGCAATATTCTACAAATTTTTAACGAAATTAAAGGGATAAACACATTCCCATGCTTAAATAAAATGTTAAAGATACACTTTTACACAATTTATGCGAATAAACTGTAAAATGGGGGTTCATATTATTAAAATCTTCGCTTGAACAACAAAAAATTATTGATACTTTATTTGCAATACAAAGAATTTGTTTACTTTGAAAATAATTTTTTTAAATACTTACAAGCAGCTTTCACGCAATTATATCCTCAGGTTCTAAATTTTTTCCGCGGTTGTACATTATAGGCCATTCTTTCCTACATTAGGTAAACACCATCTGGTAGCACAAAGAAAAATGCATAAATGATGAAGTATTTTTTATGGCGATAGGAAACCGCGGACTAGCTATTTTGGAGGCCAGGGACACAGGATGGATTGAGAAATTAAGTAAGTTTTTCGTAATTTCCCATACGTATTTACTCACCCTTGCCGATCTCGACGTTAAGCCACCTTTTTAAAGTATGTTACTACCATCCAAATAAACTTAAGACGGTAGTGGTATCCTTTTATGATACGAGCGTTTTAAAATTTAAAAAAATACTGAAATTTAAGAAATACCTCATAAAATCATCCTTAATTCTAAATTCCTCAAACTCACACGGCCTAGGATCGATTCGAAAAACAATAACAACCTAAAAAACTTGTATTTAAAAATTACGAAAGTATCCAAAGACTGGATAAAGGGAATGATACATCCACCTCGAAATAACGCGGATTGCTACACCTTTCACAAGTTGGGGTAATTGCTTCATTCAATTTTGAATTCTGGAAACCATTTAAAACGTTTGAATGTGTCCATTGCCATTAAATGTTTACCCTCAAAATAGTCTTCCCAAGCTCTACAAAGCTGTACGTTTTCACTGAATTTTTACCTCATTTACAGAGGAAGAATTTTAGACCGCCCAATGAGATGGATATTTAAAACGAATATTCAGAACAGAAATAAGAGAATATGCCACCCAGAGCACATAAAAAATAGTGATAAACTCGCATTCGATAATAAAACTCAGCGAAAAAGATAATTCTGTATCAGAAAAGTCACGAAGAAAAAAATTATAGCCAAGAACGCGAGGAGATCAGCACATTTTCCACAAGCATGGACTATAAACTAATAAAGCCTTCATAAGTAATTAAAAGTGCGCCCGCATGAAAAAACATATCTGCTCAAGAGCACATGCATCGTCGGCATGAAGATAAAAACGCCGACTGGGTCAAGGTTTTCATCAAGCAACGAG
Organism: Ischnura elegans; assembly: GCF_921293095.1. NCBI lineage: Eukaryota > Metazoa > Arthropoda > Insecta > Odonata > Coenagrionidae > Ischnura > Ischnura elegans. The sequence continues at coordinate 104,202,155 of NC_060247.1, forward strand.
CCCTGGAACATAACCAAGCTGTCGAAAATGACATCGAAGAAGGGTATTTAGAGTAATTTCTAGCACAGAAGAGCATCTCCGTTGATTTCAATCAGTTAACTGAATTATTAGCAATACAAGAAACCGATCACGATCGTATCATGGCTTGAACTAATTTATAATTGTCTAAGCCTTTCGAATAAAAATGTTCATTGCTGACAAAACGCTTGGGTCCGAAGAAAAGTTACACAATTTCAATGATTCAACGGAAATCAGGAGTAAGGAAATAGGATTTTGTGATACCATTAAAATAAATAGAAAAAAGATGGGAAGCAACAAACTAAAAAAAAACATACACCTAAGTCACGGGAGAAAATAACGCGAACATTAGTTTCACCTAAGTAGTAGCCACTCAACTCTTCAAATTATTTGGACTGAGGATCCTTTCCAAGGTTTTCGGCTGAACAGATGGATCAAATATGGTTTCGGTGATTTGGGTAAGCCACAGTATTTACTTCAACGTAACACCAATTAAAATTCCTCAAAACTACCAATATTTATCGAAACTAAAAAAATAGAACGAATCACAATTATTTCAGTAAGCTGACAAAAGACATTCACTAATAAAATACGCTGCTAAAATGGGTTTTCAACAAGAAGAAACACCACTCGCATACAACCTACTTTTCCTGAGATAACAAGATGAATTTTGTCCACTTACAAGTGTAAGATTAATTTTTTAATTAAAATATTATTTATTCCATTTGAATTACTAAAAAAATTTCCAAGCTATAATAACCATTCTTTCCGTCAATTAGATCTCTATTATTGCTTTTTTCATATGCTCTTAGTTATGTCTAATTCACAAATTTTCCGTTACTATTATGATAATAGCCAGCGTTAACAGCAGTTCATGGTCAGCTTTCGTTTCTAAGGTTAAATTATAGAAAATTTCCCTTAAGTTAATAACTACCATGTTAGTTAGAGTCCTTCAATAATACTGGTCAATGCTTTTTACTAGCTATGTGTACATTGCACAGCACTACCCAAACGCAAATTACAGTGCGAAATGATGGCGAGGGAAAATAACATACAACCAATAGATAATTATACCAAAAGCCACAAGAATAGAAATAAAAATTATTATTTTAGGAAAATCATTAACTAACTCGAAGGAAAATTGCAGCAGACAAACTAAAAAATCTTAATGATACGAATAAGTGTATTCACGTTAGCTAAGTATCAAGCAAAACAACAAAAAAAAAATGAAAGATAAAATAAGACAATAAAATAAAAAGTGGAAAAAGAAAAGTGTGCAGCATTGACAGCGAAAGCCGTTAAATTTCACGTTCACAACATTTAAAACTCTGATAGTCCATGGAAAATCCGGTACGAAATGTAAATTTATTACCTATTCCAATATGAACACAAAGCGGCTGAGCACGAGTCGTAATTACTCTAAGTAAATTCTTTCCATCGCGATAAAGGTTCCGGACGGCAGAAGAAACCACAGGTGTAACATTGTATTTGGCGGCGAAAAACAACACTTTCTTTTTTGGGGTCACAGACGGAGAAGGTAAGTCAACGTCTTCTCGCGGCCTTCGCTGTTACATCACCCACGCGCCACAAAAAGAAAAGGACAAAACAATGCCTGTTACGCGCGTTGGCTCCAAGCTGAGTAGAAAATCGTATGTAATTCGTGCCAGGACCGAAGCAAAGTCAGGAAATACTTGACTATTCGTCTCGCATCGGCGATTTCGCGACAGAAATGTGGATCTCGACGGAAAAACACGTAAAAATAAGCCGATAATCTTATCACTACCACCCAAAGATGGTGTAAATACCCTACACAGTAAGTACGTACTTTGGGAGATCAACCACAAGGTTTTTTTTCCACCAACGTACATTTAATGTCCTCCAAATGGTAAAGAAATATTTTTTTTCGTACAAATGGAAAATACATGAAGATTTTGAAAGCTCCCAACCAGCATTCACTGCCTTATACAAGAAATAAGACTTGAGACTAAATATTCCTCTACAGACAGGTAAAATACTCACACACAGTAGGTAATAAAATTAGTATGACCCTCAAGATTTTCATTACATGAAGTAACTACAGTAAAAAAGAGAAAGCATAACTCGAACATAACTGAATAAAAATGAGAGAAAAAATGACTTCGATCGCTCTATTGAAGGCAGTCTCTCTTTCAATGTTTTTCACAAAAATCACTATCAATGATAAAAGTTTGAGGAGAGAATGACACATTCAATTGCATCGTTCCATGGTGTATTTCTTTTACCTTCCTAAGTATATTGATACAATTCATCCGTCGCGTCAGCACGCTAAGTAAATATCGCGCACAAAATGTGAAATGCTCTTTTCCGTATCAGCTTATTTCATGTTCAGACTAATTTGCTCTTCGCTCAAGTAAAGATTTTCATCCAAATAATTTAAAAGATGTTATGCTTCTCGCAGTAAACAACCACAAATATCCCCTTTCTGCCTAATAAACCATCAATTTCTGCAATAGGTAATACAACATAAAGGTACCACACATAGGCGGCATATTCCTAACAGGAGTCAGTCAGGTGAAGACCTAGCGTTACGCAGTAAACAACTTTGGAACTGGCAGAGTCTATTTCGTAAAACCGACTGTCACATGCGGACGGGTGGCACCGGCGGGCTTATGTTTACGATTTGCGGGTAAAGTGAGGATCAACCCTCACTTTCGGAGAGCTTGCTGAAGGCATGATCCTAGAGGAGTCGAGTTGTCCAATTCGACTCATATTTTCATTTCAACGCAAAGATACGTTGGCCCTTCTGCCAGCCATATTGATACCACACTTGATAACGCGTCTTGAAGCGACGATTTCGCGATAAATTTTGAGGCTCTCAAGAGACGATACTTAAAAAAATAGTCCGTACACATCATCACTGCGACAAGCAGACGCTGTATTTACAAGTGATCGCAACCATATGCGACCATAGAGGGAGGGATTTGGTGGGAGGAAGGTTCTCGAAATGGGAACGCGGTATAACCTCGACGAGCAATTGTTTATGCGCCTCTCTTTGAAAGGCGGCGTGAATTGCACAAGGCGGTGGGTACACACATGAAGGAGGACGGAGCGGATGAAGAGGAGGAGGTTGAGCGTGGAGGAAGTGAGAATGGTGAATCACAGGCAGGAGTGGTCCTTCGCCTCAGAGGAGGGGAGGAGGATGGGGTCACGCTTGGGGAGTGGTAAGGCGTCGAGCTGAACATATTTCAGCACCTAAGGGAGGAGTAATACTTATCTCGAGAAAACGCATCACTCCCTCTCGACTGGGCATATTTTGTCTTTTTTCATGACCTAGAACTAGTAGACCTACCTGACGCTCGAGGGGTTGGGTGGAAGAGTAAAAAACCTCGCCCGAATAAAGACATATTATTATTATAGTACTCATCTGAAATGTAAGTACACAGCTATTCCGTACGAACAGGTGCCAGATGCTATAATATCAATATGCATATTTTGATGTGAAATCATCTTAAGGCAATCGAATAAGATCCCAGTTATTTGTATCTCACACAATTATACAATTTAAGTATCATTTAGTAATTTATAGTTATCTTTGTATTTAAGATGTTTCGCAAAAAGCACAGCATTTTAGCGGAAAAATGTGATATTTTAAATTAAAATAGATAAATGAAAATAATATCCATCAAATAATCATTGTTACAGGTTTCCTTGGTAATGTAATTAACATCAGTTTCAGCAAGTGTTCGTAAAGTTTATAAATGCAAGAATTGCTTAATAAGATCATACAAATGGTATTTGTTTTATGTCACATCCGAAAAAATAAATAATATTTTTATCAGTGAATCAGGCAATACACATTTATTTAAATTTCTGAATTAAAGTAAGCAAAATATTTTACTTTAAAATAGCTGTTGATTACATAAGGGTGGTTTCCTATTATTTTTTTATTGCCTTAATCGAAAGATTATTACTCCTGGAGTATGCGTTTTGCGCTCTTAGATTTTTAAATGACAATATCTATTTTTCGCGATTAAATGAAAAGTGAAAATTTTCAAGCGCGCGAAAACGCGACGCTCAAGTATGAATACCGGGAAATATCTCCGTACGTCGTATTTCTGGTTCCCCCTCCCGCCCGGTGAGGTGACCTTGAGGCGAGGCTTAGCGCTGATACGTCGCAGGCTGCCAGCGGGTAGCTGAGTACCTTGCTGAATGGTAGCGCTTGGCTTAAAAAAGGTTTATTAATACCTTATCAAACGAAGAAAACTTTCCGACCTTAGCCAGTTTTAGTAGGTGATTATTAAGACATGTTTCCCTGAGCTCTGTTCCTCATGCATGCATTGGTAACCTCAGACGATGTATAACTCCTATCCTCTCGTGTAGAAACTAGGTCCCTGTGACGTCACGTGGAGTGGAATCGCATGGGCGCCAATCTGGCCTTTTTCAAATGAGGATAAAATTTGACCCTTGCCATTCGTCTAAACCGGTATTTCAAAAACCAAATAATTTGTGTATTATGAATACACTAATGGTGGGTAACGAATCGCAATCGATGCATTTCGTTTTCTTTGATGAAGGAAACTACCCTATTAAAATTAGTATATTTTTTGTTAGGCGATTCAAGTTAAAGGATATGTCATTTCCGATACGGCAAGCGCTTGGCACCTGTGACACCGTATAGATGAACGTATTTTTTCTAATATCCTATGGGTTTATTATTAGGTTGGAATGTAATATATCGATCCAATCATGAAGGGAAGAATTTTCAGCGTTCATAAAAGATACATTTTTTTATATTTTCCTGCATCTCAATCACAAAAAAATGCATCCGGGAAATACCTGAGCACGACGATCAGGAAGAGACACCTTGAAATGAGGACGGTGATCTCAAGGAAAACGAAGTTAACACAAAAAAAGAGCTGCGCTAATGTCGGAGAGTTTTCTTAATGGGATAAATCCGTATTAAAACCGTAAGAAAAAAATGAAATACATTAAGACGGCGCGATAGGGGAAGAGGAATTTATGGTTGCAAAAGTTCCAACGCAATATTGGTAAGATCTTTAAAATGTCATGTTTCTTTCTACGTCTGACCAAATTTTTTGGACCTTCCTTACATTGGGCAATAGCGGTCAAATTGGAAACGCCAGTTTTCGATCGATCAATAAATGTCGCCTTCGATCACATCTAGGCTTCAGTCCCATTTTTCTTAAATCTCTACTAGGAAGTGAACCAAATAAATCCAAAAGGGCAAGATAAAAGAAAAAAAGCCTTAAATGGTATTAAGACACGCGACTCTAAAATAATCAGAGAGTCAAATTTTGCCAAAAGGCACTAACATCGAAAACTGAAAAAAAAAAGCTTTAAGCCACCAGGCGTTACTAAGTGGAATCCCATGTCAATTAAAATAATGCAGCTTATAATAAATAAAATAATTTTCAAAAAAATATAACGACACTGGATTCAGCTTAAAGCATAATTCACAATCAATGAAAACGTGACCCCATAAGGTAATACCCGGAAGTTTATATACCGGCAGGGTCTTGTTTACTCTGCACTCCACATTCCACCCATATCTCCCCTATCTGTCCCTTTTATTGTACTTCGCCTTCCCCTCTCCACCTGAAAATGCTGGTATATAAGCACTCGCGCGCGCTTCTATTGGTACCTTGATAATCACTCCACAAGTTGAACTGCTTCTGAGCAGTTATATGAGTGAAAGACGGATTTCTTTTCATTGCGCTTCCATGACGATAAAAATAATAGGATAGTCACGATACCTAAAATGGATAGGACACGTACAGTATCTTCCAAGCTAAATTTTAGATAGCCTTCAGCTGACTCGTAGAGTCACCTTGGTTTCTAGAAGTAGCACCAGGATGACTTATGAAGACACTGACCGCTTCGCACGTCCTCGAATACGCGAGCAAATCTCGTAATACGCTGGAGCTTACATTATGAGCGGCCCTGAGCGAAGGTATTAACGAGAAGGACAAACGAAAGGCAGAGGAGATAAAGAGGCCTATGAGAAGGACGGGAGTAAAAGCAAAGTGGTTTCAATGAGCGAGAATGAAGGCCTAGGACGCGAAACCGCCAGCCGTTTGCGAATACGCACGGCCATTGTATTACGCAGTCAACTAGCAAATTTGACGATAAGAGCATAACGCAATCGAGAAAAAAATTATCCTTCAAAAAAAGTAGTCATGTTGATAGAGAAAAAGTTATAAAATTCAAACAAAAAAATTGAAAGCTATAAGTAGAGAGATACCAGAGGATATTGGCGTATGGACAGCCCATTTGCTGAAAGAGAACCGAGAACTCAATGCATCATTAAATCGAGGAAATTACGCACTACACTGGTATCCAGTGGCGTATCAACATTTTGTGGGTCCTAGCGGTGCCTAGAACATACCCGGCATATTAGTTTGTATAGTAACAATAGAAAATAACTACGATGCAGACAGCGGGTCCTATTACTGAACGTAAATTCCACCTCCCCGACAGTACGCCGCTGTTCATATCTTCACAATAAATATCATTTAGAATGACGGATTAAAAGTCTCTGACTTTTCTTAACAATACATTTTCATAAAGGTTGATAAAACTTGTTTATCATCTTTTGCTGATAGAACTGTCGTTTTTTCCTGCATTATAAAACGATGGCCATGCGTGTTTAATCTCGGATTTGGTACATCGAATAACAGTCTACTGTTTTGTATTTATCACCAAAATATTAAGATCAGTCACCGAAACCAAGATTATTTGGAGGAATTACATGAAATTATTCACAGTCTTCTAGTGCTATTGATCGTAAGGTTTTTATTTTGCTGCTGTGAAAATTTGGCTGGATATAAATAAAAATTTCCGTAAAAAGAAACAATATATTTAAATTTTGAATAGAGGAATACAAGTTACCGAGATGTAAGGGCACGCATTCACTCAATAAAGATTCTAATTCCTCTTTAAAATAATTTTATAATAAATCAAATGGCGACGTATTAATAACTCTCACCGAACTAAAATTAATCTCCTCTACCTTGAAAACATTCATTTTGACTCTTCGTTGTACGTAGCTGCGTTAATACTGAAGTCTTACGCAGTCTTTCAGGAGTGTACCATTGAATCAGCAAGGTGTCTCTTAAAGTGAGAGCAAAAGAAAGGAATAGAAATGAGCAAACCTTTTGAGTGAAGACGAAAACAAGCATCAAGCAACTGTCAGCAAGCCGAAAATGGCCCAATGGACAAAAATACATCTGATGGCACTCGACAACTTTTACTCCAGAGGATTAGCAATCGCTTAAATTGAATCAGGCCCACCCTGAAAGAAGCAAACCGTGATGTGGGCGTGATGTTCGCTCAACAAGGGAAATGGCAGATTACAACATCCCCCACTGAGATGCACCCAAGACTTTTCCTGAGGCACGTGTATGGGAAGAGGAATCAGGATAACTGACAATATACCACCCACACAAAAGCTAAATGCCAAAGATGCTATCTCGAATTTTCGAATCTCCGATCCTCGTTTACTTGTGATGACAGCCAACTTGCCAACTTTTCATATTGACACGCTAACTGAGAAAATGCCACCGCGAATTTCTCTTTCTATATATGTGTGCACGGCGTGAGGGTAACCAAAAACATTATTCAGCCCGAAGGGAACCGACAATATTTATTTTCACTGGTTAAAAAAACTTGAAATGAAATTACAAAACGAGAGGAGCAAGTAGATAAATACTTTTTTCTATTTGAATTTAAAGGCAATGACATTATCACTGATTTGGGAGAGGAAAACTCTCATGCATCGATATAATAGACAGTGAACCCAAAATTTTTAAGTTTTAGAAAACCTGTGCAATGAATTTATAGAAAATGAGTTTAGCCATTGACAAGGAGTTCATATAGCTGATCATTGTTTTTCGACCCTAACGCCGCGTCGACTCATATTTGGCGGAGGACAGTTTCGGGCACATTCCAGTTCCCTAAGACGGGAGCTGGAATGCGCCCGAAACTGTCGTCCACCAAAAATGAATCGACGCGGCATTAGCCCGAAAAATAGCTATCAATTTAATCACCGCGGAAGCCTCCATAACGACAAGGAGTTTACTTACATCTTCTGTTACTAGAAAACTATCCAAAAACATATATTTCGAGGCTAATCCAAATATTTAGAACGCCATATTATCTTTTTCGACGGAGTGTTTCAGAAAACACGTCTAATAAAGACACTGAATTTAGAATTTACTTTCCCTCAGTGACAGTTAATTTAAGTTCTAATGATTCCTGGACAGAGAATTAGCAAACACTATTAAAATTTAAAAAATCTTCTCCGCCGTTTGAACTGAACTGTATGGATGGTTTTCTTACTCACACGTTCATTTTCTTTAAAAAGTCAATCAATCTGGTGTTTCGATGAATTCATGAATCTTTCCGGATATTTTCAGCCCTCACATTAACTTGTTTACGGTAATAGATGACCAAGTTCAGAATGTCATCCTCCTTTTTGGCATCAGAATGTTAGGACATATATGGCTTTGAAATAGGTGGGCCAATATCAGGGTTATACTTTTTTATACATCCATTTCCCTGAGGAAACCAACAGACATACAAGAAAGTATGAGGTAGGTGGGTAAAAATAGAATTAAAGCCGTCGCATCGGGGCCTTAGTCACCTTCCATCTCTCCCCCTTCCTGTCTTGCAGTATGAAATGCCGCACACATGTGTAGAGATAACCCAGCAAAGATTTCCTTATTTCATTGCAACATTCAGCTTTGATTGAAGGGTAGGTACTCACTACCACGGTGGAAAGCGTAAACCTGGATGAGAACTCGCTGCAGCGATTGATCCTTTTCTCAGCATGAAAACAGATGGAATGCACCATGGCATTAAAAATGTAAGCCTCAGTATGGAATGTCGGATACTCGGGTTTCGAGGTACATACTTCCAAAAACGCCAAGAACAAGTAGGTTAAAAAAAACTCGTACAAATGCGTCCGTTTACTCCATAACTTAGTCTTATATTTGGTAATGCATGCTGTTTTCATAAGAAGATGAAGACCAATATTTGTTGCAACTACATAACATATTTATTCCTGGGACCAGAGACTGCATGAGAGTTTACAGAAAATCAATTAAAAACGTTAGTTGGAAATGACGTTTTTCCTACAACATCAACACTAATATACATATGTCTCTTAATGGTGGCATGTCTGTATACTCTCATGAAGCCAATTATGCACGAAGCACGTAATTGCACAAGCTGATGCGCATGCGAACGTACACTTCAAAATGCGTCTCGTAGGGCCATATAAGATTACTGACTATAAGAATGCTGACGGAAACGACACTATATAAGAATATACTGAAAATCAGAGTTACCCAGCGTCAAGGTAAATTACGAAAAGGGACATTACGATCTAACGACTCTTTCCATCAAGGTAGCGAGTTCCCTACCTTAAGGTGCGTTTCGGTTGTACTACATCTCAAGAGTGAGTGAGTGACCAGCTTCCTGCGCGGCCTCTTCGGGGATAACATAATTCCCAGAGGCCTTCGTGAGATGGGAGGACGTAGGCGTTCGCCTTTTTCTTCCCTCGAGTGCATGTGTCATAGGATGATGATGGAAAGGACGCGAATGGCGTTGCAGCGGCTTGCTCGCGACGGTAGTGGTAGGGTACAGGAATCGTAATTTTTCGGTCGTCCCCGAGGAGTTTGGCCGTGAAAATCCTTCGGACCACATGCGTTGGTTTAACCGTCAAATCGCATTACCTCCGTTTCTTTCAGGTGTCACCCAGACTTTACGTCCACCGGAAATAATTTGTTCCGAAATTGTTATCTTCAACAGCTTTTATTACAACGCAAACGTTACTTGATGCAACTTGGTGGTGTCATATTTATACCGTAATGTACACCCTTAAATTATTCTACAGATAAAGCAGCCACTGCGGTGATAATATCTCCGACTTGATCTATGAAAATATGAGCCCTTTCTTAGTTAGATAAAGTTTTCCTTGCAACTGAAAATATTATTCCATTTTAGCAATACAGTGAGAAATCTCCGCCATAACATTTATTATATATTATTTCACGCTCGTTCAGCATATTCATGTAGCCTTTGACTGAAAAAAATGAAATAGTATATTTTTTTTCCTTTTCCGTCGCCAAAAATTTATTCCTATACAGCAAAATCAAGGATAAAAATAAACGGGTTTAATCGAAAACCTCTAGCACATGATACCGACCATTATTAGTAAATAATCGGGCATTTTTTATATTATAATAAATATTATAACAAATAACAAAAATTTATAATCATTAAAAATATGGTCACCTTTTGCGAAAATCATTGACGCTGATAGAATTTGTTTATGCTCAATGGTTGCATGATGCCTAAAAAAAACTTGTATCGAACCATTTCCTTTTCCAACACTAATAGACGTGTCTCCTGCGCTAACACCAATTGAGATTGGGAGAAAGAAACTTAGAAGACAGGTTTCGAAGTAAATCAACGGCAGATTTTCCATTACGAATTGTTTTTAACATGAAGACTCGGTGAATCCTGTAATAACCAGAGTAACGTTGAGGAGTATCCAAAAAAATTGTTTTCATCATCTCGGTCGTGTTTTCGACTGAAACGAAAGCCATCACACGACAAATTGAAATTGGTAAGTGGTTTTCTGCGGAAATAAAAGAAAATTATTCTCCATGAAGAGTACTTTTCATTTTCTAGCCCAATCTTTCGAAAAGAGACGCCAACGCTAGATACAATTACATGCTCGTTAATGTTCCACATGTTTATCCGTGAAGAAAGAATGGTTATGGTAGTATCATAACGTACAGATAGAGGATATTATGGAAGAAAAATGAGAGGGAGTATCAGAGGGGATTTGAGCCTGCATGAAATTACTCTGAGAGCCATAGAGATCATACATTAATTTACCATCAGATCAATTTCATTATTTTTTAGAATTCCGCGACTAAACAAGGATTACTCAAATTTAAAAGCATATATTTTCACATCCATTGTCCCCATTCGACTAGGAAGTGTGATACGCTGAAATAATAAAGGTCTCATTTCATCGACAACATTACGCTTACACATATGCATTACCACCATCAAAGCTGGTTAAAATAGTACGAAAACGTGTAGTTGCTTTTAATTAGCCCTGAAGGTGTTACCACGAAGTAACGAAATGTTGGCGATGCTGTGAACCATACATTAAATTAACCTAAAAACCGTGAAAACAGAAGAGAAGAATTTGCCAATTAAGAGCTCGAGTAAATAAAAAGTAATTAAGCCAATATAAACTATTAGGATCGAATTAAATTCTTAACGGATTAAGACAATCGATAGATTTTTTAAGTTGCACGATGATTTACCAGAAAAAGAAAATAGTTAATCGAATTTAGGCTCATATACAGCCATAGGTCTTTGTTTCACTCGTTCTAAATTTCAACCACGTTTGATGGGGTGTCTAGGCTAGGGGCGGCGTCATGACGGCTAAAACACCAGGGCCGGCAGCTGGAGGAAATGGAGGGAGAAGTCATGGGTGCCCGTAAGGGGAAGCAGAGGAAGAAGAAAAGGAAATCGTGGATTGAGTTACAAGGGGGGCGCGGATAGACAACCCTAGAAAATGCGGTAAAATATAGATCAGGGGAAAGAGAATGGTCTTGACTCACGGGGAACAACTTCTGCCAGCTCAAGATACGCTAACTTCAACGGCTTAGGATGAACAATGCATTGTTGCGCCTCGATTTATCACAATAATGAAATATAATTACAGAACCTGGGTACGCGCGCACTAAGGAAATGCCAACTTCCACTACACAGGGGTGTGAGAAAGCATCTAATAAATCTACATAACTCTCTGAAAGTTACCTCATAGGTGTTTGGCAGGGGGTGATCATCAACTGATATACATTACACTATTCAATGCAGTTCGAAGGAAAACATTCCACAAACACAAGTACATTAAAAGCTGCAGTAGCCAAACATGCGTACAGTGACTACTTAAGAAATGACGGTTTGAAATTTTATGGAGATTATGGGGACAGCGACATATACCAGGAAAAAGATGAATATAAGCACTGCCATGGCTCATTCGACGGAATGGTAATGAACCACGGGGATTCAAGGCAAAGCTCAACATTCGGTTTCCAGCACGGATTAGTATGAAAAGATATTTTCTGCGGCCCAAGCTCGCATCGGTTGGTCGCCAGGCTCCTAACTTAACGTTTTTACTCAGAAATTATACACTTAAACGTATAAGACACTTCCTTCGCAACTGATAAATTCACCTGAACGGAGTCTGTGGCGTGATAGTGTGACAGTAAAATTTCGAGCATGACCTCTGAACTCATAGGAGATATGTTATAGAGCACCCATCGGCTTTAGCGCTTGGGAAAAGCATTGAAATGGCAAAATCCGAGATCATGGGATTTGTCTGCTGTCTGCGACAAGAGCGTTTGTTGTCATGCTGTTTTTTTAGCAAGAAAATTTATTTCCCTTACCGTAACCAAAACAAAGAAGGGAATATCAGGATTCGAACAAAACCTAAAACTAATTGCAAGTGATAACTTTGGTTTCTACTTCAATTACAATACGGATATTGGGGTTTCACTCATGGGCGTACCCAGCGAGGGCAGGGGGGGCAGCCTCCCCCCCCAAAAGCAAAAATCATAAAAGTCTTTAGGCAAAATCAGTAACAAAAGTCTTAAGGCAAAATCAGAACTGAAATGAAACGCAAGTATTCAACAATTTTTATTTAAACCCACGAATAATTATAAGTATTAGTACAAGATATGTAACTAAAATAAAACAATTTTTTCAAGGAAATAATCTTATGAACAAATAAAGCGCTGTTATAATTTTCTTAAAATGTTAGTTTCATCCACCTTTTCCAAACTCAAATTTCACAACTTGGCTTGCCATACTGGCTTTGGCTTTTGGTTACTTAGCAGGTATCATAAGCGCTCACGAATAAAATTCTCCTAAGGTGCTTTCGTGACTATCATCTTATCCAGCGAAACTACACATTAAACTGAATGTAATTATGGTCACTTAAAACATCTCTACAGTAACCCAAACATATCATCTACTTCGAGGCTCATTTCCAGGGTGAAGCCTAAATTTTCGCTACGAAAAGGCATATATAGCTCAAATCAATCAAATCCAACCCTTCCAGGTAATTCATAAAACTGACTAAAACATTATCCCTGTATTTTATGCTAATTTTAGTAAATGAATTTTACTGTTGGTCATTTAAGGCCAACAACAAGCAGAATGACGGGCGATAATTTGTTCTTTCCTGTAAAGCAGGTAGGCTCAAAAAATAAAAGTAATGTCATTTTATTGTATTTTCGGCATATATAAACCTAAAGTTTATCTATGTAATAAAGTAAACATAATTATATCAACCCTTGCTACTTTTTTTCAACAATGGCATTTGAAATTTAATACGACAAAAGGTGAGAATTCTCATCACACGGAAAAAAACAGCCCTTTGCAGATTTCGGTCGTATTTATTCGATCCGAATATATAGCAATCTGCAATGGATACCACAAATTTAGCTCGAATAGGGATAGAGTTCTATCACAGACAAGAAAGAGAAATGAATCTTGAATTATTCTAAAATTGAAAACGGAAATCTATCGAAAGAAACGCAGTAGATGATAAATTCCTCACATAAAAACCTTTCAACAACGCTCTACTTTATAAACCGGAATACGGTTGTTGTTTAGGGCCTAAAATACTTTTTAGTTGGTATTACTATAATAGATAGATACGCTTTTATTGTCCTGCACAGCTTGCATTCATGGGTCTCAGGTCACAACTCTTTCACCTTCCTAACCCGTTATCAAAAGAAAACAATGACGCATCACCAAATAATCCATTGTAGTCAAATTTCGAAGACTCTTCCCAGAGCGACGCCCGAGCGGGTGGGGGAGAAGTCCCTCAGTCTCCCATGCTCCCCGATAACGATTGGTCTGCAGAGAAATAAAATTGAAGAAGAAGCCCTAGGAAGTCGTCTCAACATGCTGCATTGAAAGTGATCGGCTACGGAAGGAACTGCACTGAGTAAGAAAATAAGTAGAGGCAAACAAGGAGGAACTCGTAAACAACCGTTAAAACTAACAAGTAAAACCCCTATAAAATCCAAAGTCTGATATATTGAAAACCTGGATCACCGCATAGTGTAGCAAATTATCTGTTATCTTTAATATGGATATCTTAAACACTTACAGGTTACAAGATGAAGAAAACATTCGAATTGAATTTGGATTGAAAAAAAATACTTTAAACATCGTCCGCAACAGATATGTTTTGCGTTAAAAATTGCTTCAGCTACTCGGATAATTATTAACTACCAACAGAAAAAGACCATTTATCCCAAAAACACAGAGATTGAAATTTTTGACAAATACCTATATCTGCGAGTCCCCAAGACGGCGAAACGTACAGTGATAATATAAAACATATTTAAAGGGAGGACTAATTTTACTGCAACTTTGATGCAACTGCAACCCAATGAAAACACATATTTTGTATGGAGAGAATCGGAGATGGGTAGTCTACTACAAGCAAGTAACTGGTTTTAGTCACATTAACTCATTAAAAGTTGTAACAAGTATCAAGTACCATATGAAATTAGAAAAGGGAAATAATTAAAGTCGCTAATCATGAAACTATTTCAAATTGGCCATAAAGGAAAATAAAAAATATCGCGCATTTGAAGAAAGCATTCCAGTATAAATTACTAAGCGTCAATTAATAAAGAATATATTTCAGAAACAATGCCCCAGTAATTTTTTACAAACACTGCAGGTAGCATAAAACGTGCTCACGACACGACGTACCTGGTCTAGGCGCGTTGCTGAAGCAACACAGACAATGTAACGATCACTCAAAAATATTGATTACATTTTTCGTAAAACTAACAATTGTTAAAACAAATTTTTCGACTACGTTTCAATTTAAAAAAACTGAAATCCGATATCGACTTTATTTTTCTTGAGAATGACAAAGACATCATTTTTCAAACGTCGACCCCTACTGAATTTATCTGGAATAGAGCCCAAGAAGAACTCCTGAAAATAATTCACCTGTAAAAATTAAAATCATTAATAATTTTTAAATTGTTACGATCATGAGTAAAAGTAACTATAACATTAACCGTCACAGGTTACGCTGTTTATTTTATTTCTTTCATCTCCATCTCTAGATCTCTAGTGACAATTAATATGTCAAATGGGCTCTTCCGACCCAGGAAGGGTGTGATGTATATTCGTGCATGAGTCTAATGAGAATTTTCGGAGGAAGGTATTAAACCGAAGAGATAGGACATTTTGGACGGAGTGTCGATTACTTACTGAAGGAAGCGAGGAGGAGGAGGCGGAGGGTCATAGAGATGTAAAGATGTGGGTGGGGGCGGAGGCGTTCACGGGGGAGGGGAGGTGGGAGCCTCGCGTGAGCGGCAGGGGGACGTGACCGGAGGAGTGACATCACCAATGGATGTGCGGAGGGAAGAGGGCAGAAGAGAGGGAAGGGCAGCTGGCCAATCGCCCATGCAGAGGACAGGCCGTCCTCTTTAAAAGGACGTTGGTCCGAGAATTGAAGTATGTGTCATGGTTGATTAACACCCGAATTTTTTTTCAATTCCTACACTACCGAAAACAGCACATAATGGCCTTTAATATCAGGGTTCATTCAATAGTGCAACAATTACACACATACTCACGAACAACCATGCACTGGATAGAGACCGCTTACCCAGGCGGGTCTCGAGCCCGCGACCTCTTATTTGGCAGGCGAGGACTTCAATCCACCGCCACCGAGATCGGCAACTCATTGAAAATCAAATCGCTACTCATTCAAAGAATTCGGTAAACTGAGGGGGAAGATAAGTCAAGAAGAAACAGCAATCTTCCCCATTCAGCCATTCGTTCGTAACCGTAAAAATAAGAAAATCAAGGAAGTTGTCGCCGCGTTCATGAGTTGGTGTCGTAATTACAGATCTGGCTACCTTACTCGGTCAGGGAGACCCTTGGAATGATGGAAGGAATCGCTCACTAGAGAGAACGGAGCAACGAACCACACACAGCACATAAAAAATCCGAGGTGCAGCGGAGAAGCAGCGACACTTTCGGCATGAGTTCGTGACGTCATCCACTTACATCTGAAGGGTGGAGGTCGTCGCGAATAGCTAGCTCGAAAAAAAGGCGGCGATGGTTCAAAAAACGGAAAAATATGGGTCTCTTAATTTTTCAAAGTCTACGACCTACTGGCAAAACATTAAGAAGGGTGAACGAGTCCATTTCAAAATGTGAGCCCATTGTTCAGTTCGATTGGAAGTTGCTGGCCCTCGAATAAAAAGAAAGTTTTGGCGTGGGGAGTTGGTATTGCTAATTTGATTGCTAAAAATGAGTGTGCTCGGACATAACTTTTAGCTTTCAAAAGTTGGTGTGCTACAAATTCCTTGTATAATCGTTCCAAAATCGCAATCTCTTCAAACACATGCCATCGAAGGACCGCCAGCCTTTACCCAAGGCTCCTCAACGGATAACGGCCACGGAGAATGGGCCATAGGATGTTAAGAAGCGACGGGAGCACGGACCGAGCGCGAGGAGAAATTTTCGCGACTGGGTCACGTGTGAATAGCCGGAATAGCCCATCATAAACGGCATTCAACACGGAGAGCTTCTCACTCGAACCACATCCAGCGTCCTATTCAATCCAAGGCCTAGTTCCAGACACGAGAATCGAGATGGATACAGAATAACTGCTCGTTTGCCTATAGCTCTCTTCTAACAAACCTTACGTACAATCGGTTTACTGGTGGGTAAATTTATAAACAAAAACATTTTAAATCAAACCAGTAAAACCTAAACCAAATAAATTCTACATCATAAAACGGTCAAGTATTATGATACATTATAGATAAATACAATTAATGGAAAATCAATTAATGGACAGTCTTATGAATGCCGGAGGTAGAGAACTACACTACAAGGTCCAGGCAGTTCCGTCTCTTCGCATCTCTCTTTTGGGCCCAAAAATAGAGCATGATGGAAGATTTAAAAAGAAACTACAACATCTAAAGTGCTGAATGTTAAGCAACTATAATAGCTCCTAAAGGTGCTAAACTTCTGAGTTTGTAGGCGTTTTATATTGTACAACTCGAGTGTTTAAATAAGTAAGGGATTATATCACATTCGGACTGCATGTTGAAATGCGAATTTTTTATCGAATCGAACACTTAAACTTTGCTATGTAATAAACTACGTACGGTGAACTAAAACCAACCGCCATCTCCTGGCAGTACGTAATTAATTAAAAATGATCCTCTCATTTGATTCCATAACGGATAAGTTCATTCGTCTATTTGCTAGTCGCCTTAATTAATCAAATTACAGAGGTTACATATGGTCCTAATATGGAAATTTCAAGTCAAATGAAAGTCTAGTCTTCTCATCATCTCTTTGTCATCCAGTCTTTCGCAGATTTCCTTTCCGAATTAAATTTCGATCTTTTCCAGCAGGACACACATGAGGTCATCAAATACCTTTTCCTAACCGGTTTTGTGGACTTCATTCCTAAAATTTACCTTCTAGAAAATATTTCTAAAATTTTATGAAACTGGCCGGATTTTTCCAAGGCCATTTATTATCCATTAGGCATCCATGACAGAGATATTCATGATGTATCTTTAAATTCCTATCGAAAAAATGATTGCTATCTTACTTCTTGACCTAATTAAATGTTAACGTCAACTTCAAAAGAATTATTAGAATTCGTATTACTTATAATTGAGCGTATTTTCACCAATGTATGTACGTCCAATTATAAGACATAGCAGCATAACCGGGAGTCAACACTTCATGAACTGATTGTAAATTCGGATGAAAAAAATGCACTTAGAAATAGTGTAATTTAATCAATACACACGAAAGATAAATTATGGAGCTGAAGTGGTAATGCATACGGGTCCTGGTATTCGCTTAAAAGTCATTAAGAATTTTACTGTGGGGTGTGCAGGAATATCGGGGAGTTCTCGCATCAACGCAACATGACACCGCCACCTAATAAAGTCCTAACACCAAGGACATAAAATGCTACCATCACAAAAGATGACTATAAAAACCGGATAAGAAATGGCTAATGAAAACCTGAAATGGATACGAAGACGGAAAGATTTGATAAGCGAAATCATGAAATAAGATGGTCTTATGAAGACAATCATTGAATGGAAGGCAGACGGCAAAAGCCAAATGAAATTAATGGAACAAAAAATGAAGCATGGGAAAAAGAAAAAGTAGGTAACAGAGAAAAGATACTCCGATTGGGGACTTGAGAAGATGGCTTCATCGAACTAACCGGGATCTGAAAGAAGTTTCAATTACTTTCAGTATGAATACGGAAGTTAATAGTTAAAAAGACTTCACGAGTTGTTCTCCCAGTATTTAAATTTCTATTCTTCGAAGATGAATAATGAACTAGATTGACAGTATAGCTGCAAATTAATTCTACTCTAGATATTTAGGAAAGAAAACGAAATTATTTTTCCACGGCATTCCGCCCTACGAATTAGGGTTAGGATGAAAGACTCCTTGAGCCTATAAATATTTTTTTATAATTTAATAATCTATTTTTATATAATTATTTTTTTTTTAATTTAATAATTTTTTTATCTAAAATATATATATATATATATCTATAAATATACATCTATAAATTTAAAATCTTCCCAAAGTCACTATAACATGAGACACGTACCTGAACAACAATATCTGTTTACGAGAGTGGATTGCAAACTGCATCGTATAAAGCTTTGAATTGCATGAACATAAGAGAAAATGAATGCACGAAAGTCGGCAAAATGATCGCTTCTGTAATTCTAAAACGATTGCAATGCACGCCCGATTGGAAAAAAAACACAATCTGCTTGAAAACGTGTAATTACGTGAGCCGCGAAAGTCTAAAATTGCAGAAAGGCGGGACTATTCCGCCCCTTCACAGACGAGACATGCGCGAGTCAACAAACCCGACAGCTGCTCCTCCTACTTATCATGAAGGACTCTGAGAAGACGGAGGAGGAACAACACTTAATATCCCCGCCCATCACTCTCTCCTCACATAACCGCTCTCCCTCACATAACCGATAACGTCGTCGACAAATATCTTAAAACGGCCATCGCCGAGGCGTGGGCGACGAGGACGATTCGGCCTAATAAAACTGGCGCCTTCGCTCACCAGACTTGGGCTCGCGAATCTCTTTCACACTCTTTACGAGGCCGGGGGCATTTCCTCCACGCCTATTCGCAAGATAAAAAAGCTTCAATTATGATCTTACGATCACACTTACGACCCTTGCTTATCACACATATGACGACTACTCCCAAATCTTCGCTGAAGAAAATCAACTTCCTTCCAAATGGGGTCGTTCACTAACAAATAATGAACTTAATTTATAAAATTAATTCGGAAGTTGTTAGGGTAAGACAAGTGAAGAAAATCAGCTCCTTCAAAAATGAGGTTGTTCACTAAAGAACGGATGAAATTTTTTAAAAATAATTCGTTAGGCTGCAGAGAAATATAAATAATGACGAAAAGGATTCTGCAGCCATTTTCTCATTAATTTAAAATAAAATAATGCAAAAATTTGCCGCCCATTTTTCATGAGTTAGCAACGTCATTGGAATTTTGGCTCATTAATTCAGTCAGAGAGAACCTATATTTGATATATTGAAGATTATAGCCGATTCAGGCTCTGTACCAGCAAAGTTATGCACCTATTAATTTGCAAAAATTTCTTAACATACTTTATTAAAATTGATCCTAAGGAATAATAATTCAATTATCTTTTAAAATGCTTCTTTTACTTTGGTTCAAATTCTACCAAAAATAAAACAAGACTTCGGAAAAATATATTCCATCGATGACACGAAAAATAATTACCTGAAGTAAATTTTCCAGGGATACCGAGGATTCAACTTTACACATAAATGTTTCCAGTAATGTTTTTAGTTCTCTCTTTATCCATATGATTTCATTCATTGGGATAATGTCTGGCCTTAGTACGCGAGTAGGCGCACCTAGGAAAGCATTTTCACGTTTCCCACCGCAGCGAATGAAGCGCGACGGTCTTTGAAGGCTTAATTGGATAGTCTCCCAGGGGGCTGGAAACTAAAGACAAAGCGTCGCGATCACGGGCAATTAATGATGCCTCATTCACCGTTTATTTCCCACCAGTCCACTGCACCGCTCAAGGAGAAAGGACGTGTCACGTGACCGACTCCGTCGACTGTCTCCAATAGTTACGGCGCTAGCCCGCAGTTGACACGCGTACCAACTTAATGAAGATATCACGATAATGGAAGGAGAAGGAGGTGTAAGGCAAGGAATCAAACGACAGCCGATTCGAAGGAGTTACGGCGGGGATTGAATCGGTAGAGAAAGACGTCGAGGAAGAATCAAAACGAATGGGGGGAGGGAAACGATGTTCAATGGAGAGAGAAGAAAAGATAAGCTTACTGGACATATTTTGAGATGAGGCAGCCTTTCGTAAACAATAATGAGTAAAAAATAAAATGGAGGCATCACTCAAGAATACCGGATGTAATACATGGCGTAATTCACGAAATCCATTGAATATAATTCTTCTAAAAATTGTATGACAGTGCTGAGATCAAGACACATCAGCTCTTTGTACATCTCCCTATACTAAGCCACTTTCTCTACTTCCCAGAAGCAGCGTTACATAAATCCATCTACAATTGCCAGTTACCTTGGTAGTATTTTGGTCTGCCTCATGGGATTTCTCCTACAATATTTCCCTTCATCGTAATAATATTCTCAGACTATGAAACTAATTAAATTCTAAAGGCCTGTTTACACGATACATTAAAACGTACGATTTAATGTCTGTTTGCGTGAATAAATGTGGTGGACCGGAACGGAACATGTACGAATGCATGAACCAAATTAGAACAGGTTCTATTTTCTGTGCATGCATTCGCACAAGTTGGGTGGCTACACGGTGCATTTTGGCGTTCATACATTAAGACATTGACCCGTACGTGTTAATGTACCGCGTAAACAGGCTTTAAAACCTAAATACAGCTCCGATTCAAATAATCCGTATATGTGGGTTTTTTTTAATTCAATTCAATCCACGAACGGTCCTGAAGAAGCAATCACTCCACTGCCAAGCGTCAACAAAATGAACTTCTAAAGCAGATAACGAAAAAAAATCCATCTCTAAAAAAATTTTACCTTCCTAAATATGAAACTGATGACGTGAGTGGAGAGGCATGTGAAAACAAATATGATGATCGCAAATATTTGAATTTGAAGGCTATTACTGACGATAAACAATGGCATAAAAATCAGTATTTTCGGACTTTTCTTCAAATACGCCTTTCAGTCGTCCTTTGGCCAATAGCAGACAGCACTTAAAAATCAATTCAGTCACTTATTTTGTCCCGCTTTGACTTTCCGAATACAGCATAATAATAAAATTTCGAAAAAAAGCTATTCGCTCAACAATACACTTTAAACACAGGGACACTTCATTTCGGCAAGAAAAAATTGAGCTTTAAAATTTGTTCGATGATATCCATCAAAACATCACGTTCACCCAAATCTAACAAATTATTTAGGTCACTCAGGATTTAACGCAAAGTTTAGCTTCGAAAAATAACAGCAGAGGTTTTCCTCCTTAAGGCATAGGTGCTAGAATCTCACACATTCAGGGTAGGGGATTAAGTTCCTATCCCTGGACCTACTATGGAGTTCCAAAGGTTTTCAAAGGCTTGGGTTGACCCGGGTTGAACCAAGGACGCGTCGATCAATAGGCTGTAAGCCAACACGATCCCCAATAATATACATCTACATAATATCCCGCGAGCCACCTCTAGGGTGTTTGGCAGGGGGTGATCAATCACCAGCATCCAAGAGGTTTTCCACAAATAAACCACACAGACATAAAAATGTTACGCGTCCTAACAAATTATACTTTCACATATATGTCGTATGAAATAGCTAATAATAGGCATTAAGAATAGGAATTCTTAAAAATCGAATAAAAACTCTCCACGAATAGGATAGGTATTTTAGACAGAAATAACAAAGGAATACACAGAATTTATTTCCTGATATTGCAATTTTTGTGACGATGACAATTCCTATGACGATGAAACGACAAAATTTTCCGTCTCGTACTCAAGTTGGACCAGGGTCAACTTGTCCGGTCTACAGCGTCATCGTCTGGGCGCAGCGAGAGCATGGCCCATCGATGGAAAGATCAAAAACGTGACCAATCGCACATTACGCGCATGATTCACAGAAGAACTTTTATCCGCGTTAGCATTCAAGATGTTACCGCCAAATTTCGAAGAAAGGTCAACCTAGTCATTTGGTGGCGGTTAATTCTTCAACCTTATATTCGCTTTCTCTAACCCTCAAACAATTGAACCTAAGTCACACATTTGAGTATCATGCCATAACGTAAATATACCACGGCCAACATTAACGTAATTTGGCACGTTATTGATTCGTGCCTCATGAGTTAATAACTAAAAAATTGAAAGCAAACGATTTCAGGGCATCACCAACCAATGAAATAAATTAATACGGGCAAAAAATTTGCAGTTTTTCACACGAATGAAACTCGAGCTCACACTTATGGTCTGATAAATTGCGAGAAAATTTATGTTAAAAATGGCTTTCACACCAGAAGACAATCTTTATAGGTGTTCTTCCTTCAAAAACCCCACTTTTCTCGCCCTCAGATTCATTCTTCCACAAAATAATAGGAATTACAAACAGAATTTTAACGAATAAAAGGGCCAAAAGATTAATGATAATAGCCGGCTTTCGAGGGTTTGCCAGCCACATATTAATCAGCAAGCAAGGAATAAAAAATGAAGAGAAAAGGACCTTCCTATTTCACTGATATGATTTACGAGCACATCGGCTACTAATTGCAGATTTCATTTTCGCAGTTAATACCATTTGCTATACGCGGCGACAATAGAAGATTAGTGGTGAGAAGAATGATGCGGAACCTCTTTATATCATCAATATATAAAAATGAGAAAAAGAATAACTGTACATAATATTTCTCATAAAGTACATGCATTGAAGTACTTTGGCAGAATTTTAAGAGCCACGATATCTAGAGCTATGTGCTATAATCTAAGCAACTTCAATAAGATTGCTCAATTGAATTTAAAAATAGGCAGCCTTAAAAAGAATCTTTCACACGATTTTCTCGCCCAAAGACAGCCTCATAAGTGATACTAGAAGCGGCAAAGATTCCGATCCGATAGGATATCGGCACTTGGAAGATGACGTACACGTTTATTCGTATTTCAAAACATTCCCCTCATTCATATACCGACGCAAATTACATTTCAAGTACCGGTAGAATCTTAATAAAAACCCGATACGGCCTTTTCCTTTCCAGCTTTGACCGTGACAAACCACACCACACCTAGAAAAAAAATAAAGAAGCCGGACGATCGGGTCTGAGGCCAACGGCAATGCGGCATACAATGCCGTGGCAACGTTCCAATTGAGTAACGCTCGCTCGCACTTATCCTCCGGAGTGTACACCATAACAAGAGAGAGCAATTGTGCATACGATTCAGCTCGCTTCGCGAACGACTTCAATCTCAACGCTCATATAGCTACTCTCCTCCGTTTATCACAGACCAATTTTTGCACCTCTATGAATGCGGCAGGTACTCACCGCATGAATTCGGTGAAAAGTTGCCCAAATATAACTGATGATTTCAGGCTTAACTTTTTGAAGTCTTTCCATTATGAAAAATGATAGCATAAACTTTGTTTAGTCCATTAATATACTTGAAAAATCACGACCCAGGTCTCAAATCGTGGTTACGATGACATGTTTATGATGAAACTGAAGATGTAACCATGTTATGAAACCCTGGTCGTGCTTTTTCAAATGTATCAGTGAACCTAACAACGTTTATTCTTCCATTTTCCATTTAAGTTGCCATTCTAATTCCTTTATCCATCCAACTACAGTTGGTTCAAAAAATGTTAAAATTTTAAATATTTAACTTCTCTATGGAATTTTTCCCGTAAACTTATCCGGAAAAGGCAGAAAATTACAACAACAAAAAAAACTGAAGAGGCTGAGGCTAATAACATTTTCCTGAACCAAACACTGAATTTGTTAAGAGGATATCTCCAGTGAATTTCATGGAAAAATTGAAAATAAATCTCATCAAAATGCTGCCGTTTTAATGGTATTTCACATGAATCCCATTAATGCTCGCCACACAAGTGCAAATAAAAAATAAATGTCAATGAAGCAGAAATATATTTGTACGTAGAAATGAAGCTGAGATAGTCTTCATCAGTATTAATATAATGTTTCACACCATATATATGTATTTTTTGCAATCATTCACTCTCAAGTATGATATTAGAAGCAACCCCTAGAACAGGATATCTGATGATATGATGGAAATAGAAGATATTTCAGAATGGGACGATGGGTGAAGCGAGAAAAGACAACTAGTATATGAGCATATCACCAATAACATTTTTTAGCAACATTCAAACGGTTAGATCCTTGATCTGCATTAAGCAAGGAACTAAGGGGATAAAGAGGAGTCAGCGCTACCAATGAAGTAGAAATTTACTAGCATCGTAAGGAGCAAGCATTTCACTCCTAGGAAAGAGCTACCGATAAGATAGATTATCTTACAAGGAAATAGGGAAAACAGACTTGGTCGGACGGAATTAGAGGAATTAAAAGATGTACGATTCTTCCAAAGAAGCAACCAAATTAATTACACATGGATGAAAGTGAAAATTTATTGGAGGGGCTGAAAACTACCATATATGCCGGCTTTTTGTAATAAGAAGAATTTTAAATGGCAGTTCACTTATGGAAATAGCATTTCACAAGATTCCAACGCAATTTCCCAGGAGCGACGTTTTACGATTGGTAAAGAGCATTATGTTTCAATATTCGTTCTAATATTTCATAAATATAACGGAATTCAGATCGTTTACAACGCAAATATATTCTAAACCAACCGCTAGAAGACGCAATACAACTACGAAGAGTTGCATGCAATATGTAGTTGGTATGATTATAAGCCAAGATATTATGGCTCAGGTTAAAAATATTTCAGTGAATCATTCGATTACCACTTAGCATACTTTGAATACCTTGGCATGATGACACATTATATTGCTCCATTGCTTTAAATATTTTTCAAGTAAGCAATGCAAAAATGGAAACCATCAACCATGACTTAAGGTGAGTAGGATTGCAACAATGGGCCTCTCATAATAATGAGTAATTAATACCTATGAGGGCACCCTATTGAGCTAGACCTTGAAATAGGTACTACCAAATACACGAGGCCGCAGAACATACCGCCAATTCGAAGGCAAAGCGAATGACGCAAAGCAAATTTCCTCACACACGCTGAATAGCGCAAACAAAGGGGAGTTATTTTCCTTGGAAAAAATAAACATCCGCGAAGGATAACAACCGCACGCTTCAACTCGTCTTTTGAGAACAAGATGAGAATTCTTAAGAGATAAATACCGCTCTGAATTCCTAGGTGTCGCGTCGAATGCGCGCGCATTGAAGCTCTATTTGACAAATATCACAAAAGACGATCCTCAAGTCGCCCTGTAAATGTGTAAGTGAGCTACCTCGCATTCAAATTGATTTTTAAAAAGTCGCCACTTGCATCGCAGAAGGACAAAGCGATCTGAGTTTCTAACGGAAATCTATCTAAATATATAAAAGAGGATATCTGTTTGTCTGTCCGCTATGCGTTTCTATAGGGCTGCACAGGGGTACGTGTTCACACGACCCTTTTGATCTACGCACTTACGGACACACACAAATATAAATGGATGGAGAGGGGTGCAAGCTTACCCCATGCTCGGTGTACGGAAATCGTTTTTCCGTTGTTTGCAGTAACGTAAGTATACCATCATCAAGCCTAGTTTGTTCCATTAAAATCCGGCCAATTGGCCATAAATTCCAATTTCCATGTTTCCCACTTCTCTGCGTTTTATCCTTACCGAGCAACGCTGGGTGGCCTGCTAGTATGGCATACTCATTATAATTAAGGGCTTCGACCGAAATTTAAATTATGATGTGATTTATCAAATTCATAACCATTCAATGCTCTTCCTCGCACTTGGAAAAACTATACTGCAAAATATTGGAAAAAAAAGTGGATCGAGTGCGCTCATCACCCCGCCGCAGACATTTTTGAAAGCAGATCAAAATGCGACCGAACAAGGCAACAGAAATCATTCTTCTATGGGATGGAATTGGGCTTCCTCTATGCAGTCCCCTTACTCTAAGATGCTCATGTGTGTACATGGACCGTGACGCCAATCGGCGAATGCCTCATTCATCAATTGACGGTTAGCAAAGCTGTTGAGGTATGCAGGGACAAGATATTACAGTGTTCAACGTGTATTTACCGAACAATTTTTCTTCCGCCCATATTCTTCCTTCCTAAGTCTAATCCATGAAAAAAATAGAGCGAACAGAGCTTCACGAGCTTTCCGTCTTTCTCTTCTCGCTTCCTTTTCCGGTCTCCCAGCGCCTAACCATCGTAAAGTGGTAACGTTCAGAACTATGTGAACTATTGTCAGGACATGCATTCACATGGCTAGTTCAGCCAACTATCGTTAGGATGATCGCTTCGACAATCGTAATGTGAACGAGGCAGAAGATTGATCACGTGCATTCATCGGACGATGGGTCGCCAAGCGGTGGGCAGGCAGCATTCTTTGACGCCCAAATATTCGGTTCGCCTCGCCAGCGTATCTCGGATACCGTTAGAGCGAGAAAAACTACCTGTGCGCGGGGAAAATGAGAATTCCCTGCGGCGAAGATCCACCCGACCAAAGATGCGAAACCCCGAGCCTCCAACTCCCGAGCCGATCTTGGTCCTGTTACGACGCGCAAGCCGACGTTCTAACGCTGCTTTCTTCTACGCTTTGATTCCTTTTTTAGTACAAAGTTAAAAAATAAATAAAATAACACCCTTAAAATAAGGTGTTACTTTAGAAGAAACAGTAGATAATTTGCTAAGTATACACAACATTAAATCATGTAACTTGATACCTGAAGGTACTTTTAATTTTTAACCAATCCCAGAAGAACATCTAGCAGTGCTAAATAGGAATAAATAGAAAACAATAAATAAAAGTAAAATGAACAGGAAAATCTAATATGATTTTCACCCGAAAATAATACTCTATCCTAGGCATAAAACTGAAGACTGGAGTCATTCGATCACTAATCAATACACATTATATCATGTATTTAATGAAAGAATGATCGCAACCAATACGTAACCACCGACATAAAACATGACAAAAATATATAGTTGATGCAACTTTCAAATAATAGCAAATTCAATACCTAATGTATCCTAAGCACCTGATGAATCAAAATCTATCTATTTCAAGCACCAAGTTCAACTTTAAGCAGCTAATACACGCAAATGTGAACGATTCACAGAATGAGGAAAGCTGTGCAGTAGGATACCAAAATTCCATATTTTGAAAATCAGTGAATGTAAACAGCTGAAAACAGTAAAATAGAACCACAATAAACATATAATAATTTTTAGTAATTCAACATATTTAATACATCGATTAAAAATATTATTCTACGAGTGGGAACATTTAAATCGTAAATAAATTAATTTGGCATCAACAAACCTGGGCCACATTGGATCTGATGAGAAGTAATACTGTGACGCTGACCGCTACTAATTATATAGAATATACAAGAAACTAACATCCAAGTAAAGAAATAAAGCATCAGCCGCTACCTATAATATGGATTTTGAGCCTTTCGTTATCCTTGGGTAAAAATGATCAGTGCACAAAGCATGCCGGCAGAACGGGTTGCTTAACGTTCTAGTAAAAACTTTATAAAGCCATCGCCATTAAAGTTTTGAATATAGTACGGTTTCCAAAGAATTCTACCCCAATGAATAAAAAGATCTTCACGATGAAGAGCTGACGTGAAAATAAAGTTCTGAGGAAATTTGCCATCAAATGTCTTTTCTTCATCAATTTTTTTATGGAGCTTCAAAAGATTGGAAGAAGAAAATTGAAGCCTTGGCGCGGCGCACTCATTTACGACGACAGCGGCGAATTTTCTCAGCAGTCATCATCCAAAGATTATACACACAGTAAATTGTTTCGAGACAAAAAAGTGACAAATACCAAGGCAATTTGCACAAACTTCTATTAACAGCATGCCAAGTTAAATTGAAGAACCTAGAGAGCGGAGTAGGCGGATGGAACATGAAGCAATTTATTAGCTATCTCATCGATGGATGGCAATACTTAAATCAAAGAAAACTTTCTAATATAATAGCGCTGTAATAAACAACAATTCGTACGAACAAATAGAAACCAAGGAGGGAAATTTTTTCCATTCAACCAGGAATGGGAGAACTGCCCTTGCCAATCAGCTCGGCCTGTAGGGTAGAAGCTACAAAAGAATTACCAAGTGTTATGAACATAGAGGAGGTATGATTCGTTTACATATCTAACGAACCCGCCATTTGTCTTCTATACTCCTAAAATGAGTATACATAGTGTTAAGGCAGTACAGCTTTGCAGAAGAATTCATCAGCTAACGCAGCAGAAGCAATCGTGGAAAAAACATTAACGCAATTACAAAATACTATATTTCAACGCGCTTCGAAGGCGTTTCCTGTTTGTTAAGCAAATTATTTGACGAATTCCGGGACTGCAGTCAAAGAAAATTTTCAAAGAGTGATTCACCCGCATTACCCTAATCTAATAAGATACATCCCTAAGATGCATTGGCGGAATATCACACATACACTCCAAAACATCGAATGAAACCAACTGAATGAAAATAAAATTATTTCCAGTCAACCAGAAGCGGAAGAAATCGCCCAGCCAATTAGCTTCGACTGTAAGGGAGAAGCTGCTATAGAATTACCAACAGACCGCGAAACACCAAAGGCATAACTCTTAAAGCGATAAAGGCTGTCATAAAAGTCATTTCGCAACTTGTTTACATCTTATGGCGCGCACAAATCATAAACCATAACGCTCAAGAGAGCCAATTTGAAAAATAGAACTCAGTGAGCTGAAACAAAAACGCAGCACGTTTTCCGTATCGTTATGAAACTTTGGAGTGCTTCAGAAGAAAGCTCGCACGCGATTCAATCAGTGCAACTAATCTCGGAATGAAAAGAGGAGTCTACTTTAAGGAAATACGCCAAGGAGGCACGACTAGACGTCTCATTTGACGGACGGTGTACTGCCTATGCTCGAAAAACCCGAGCAAGGATCCGGCTTCCTCCGTAACATCTTTGCCACCAATGGGAGTTGAACCACGGCTTGTGAGGAGGGAAACAAATATCTATCCTAACACTAAACACTAACCATTTTGAATGGAGGAACACCAGATAACTAAAAGATAACGGGAAGCCATGCTCGGTTAACCGATCGCGGAGTGCGTCGTTGCAAATAGTTTGAAATGCTCGATAGTCCGCGGGTCACTTGGAAAAAAAATGCATAATCACCCCGTGCTTATATTGAATAAAATATGATGCTCGCTGATACGAAATTTTTAAAAGATAATTTTTTTTCGAAATTTTGCCCCCGATTTATTGTTTAACAGTGAAATACAGAATACCAAAATACCAATACATAACAGGCAACCGAGAAATTCTTAACTCTATTGCATTTACTAATCCTGCAGATGTGGACACTCAACGCAAGAAAATATTTAAAAAAAAAGATCGGAAAAGGAATCCCTCGTATTAGGTACACATACCACGTTATGAAGGATGTTAAGAAGAAAAAGACGTGAACGTTTAAATATATATTAAGATGGGAAAAATGAGTGGAGATCTGAATCAAACTAATCTAAGAGCTTGTGACCAAAGATAATGATTAATTTATTATGATTCAAGGCATTATTTCTCCTGGAGAAATGAGTGATTAACTGCCTCAAACCAATCTCCGGGTTTTTGACCAATGACGATGATTGATTTATAATGATTCATGGAATTATTTCTACTGAAATAAACCATTGTAAACAAAAATTTAACCGTCATAACATTTAAATCCAAGGCAACACAGCTTCGATGAGAATTTCAAACAGAGGAAAACTAGTCATATATTCGCGTTGGAGGAGTTCACTCGCGCCCAGAGGCTGTTCGAGATGAAAGCCAAAGGAGCGAATAAACAGGAATGGAGAGGGCTGATCGTTTACATTCTCTGGGGCGTAACGTCTTCGCAGCTCGGGGGGGAAGGGAAGAAGAGAGGATTTCTTCGGCCGGCGAGATGCGCAAGAGGTGAGACGGTCAAGGAGGGGTCGGAGGAGGAGGGGAGACGCCGTCTCTCACTCAAATCCACACCAGCCACCTTCCCCCCCCCCCCCCTCCCCCCTCACCGACCCACTCCGAGCACAGAAAGGGACAGAGGACGCGAGAAAGTTCACGCTCGCTGATACAACATGTTGTCACCATGCTCCATGAATGACGGTATCAGTGGCGTAACTATGGTGGGGAGATAAGGGGATGTATCCCCTCCCCCAAAGCCTCAGAGAAATCAAGAAAATATTTTAAAAACTTGTCTGGATTTGATATATAATAACTGCATCTGCTTCAAGTTAAATTTTAAGTGGCAAAATGATTTAAAATGCATTTTCAGGCATGTTATTTTTCAAAAATTTTCCCCGATTCCAGTGTTGTAGCCCCCATAAACCATCTAAAACATATTCCTAGTTACGCCACTGGATGGTATGGTATTTGGAGGAGGCGACAGAGCGCTAAGTTATTTGCGCCATGAAGGAAGGGTAGGTAAGGTAGGGTGGAGAGAAACCAGGCGTCCGCATTAGCCTACTCATAACGAAAGGCGTGACGAATGATGCTGTTGTTTTGGCATTGAAATTTCATTTAAAAAAGGTTCAATATTAGATGAGCCAATCGTAAGAATTGCAAGTAAACACACGGATTAGTTTGGCGGGCCGGATGCAGCCCGTGGTCCATAGTTTGGAGATCCCTATGTGATGGAAAGCACATACGGGAACTGACCGAGAAGTTGACGGAATTCGCGACGGTCGAATTGTAGACACGATAGGGTCGTTCACTAAAGCTTGAGCCAGATCATTTAGCCACACAAAGGAAGGCTGCGCGGTTCGTCAAGAACTGCTACGGGCGTACAGACAGCGTTACCAAGATGTTAAGCGAATTAGGCTGGGAGCCGCTGGAGACTCGGAGGCTGCGCACTAGGCTTAGATTGCTTGAGCAATTGAGAATGGAAAGAGCGACACGAAGAACACAATTTTAGAGCCCCACTGTATTTCCAAATCCGACAGACGCGATAAATTAAGAGAGATGTTTTACCGAACGGTTAGATATAGAAATTTGTTTTTCCCCCGAAACAGAAAGGACTTAAATAAATGCGAGTCATAATTTTGTTTGAGCATTTGTTTATTGGCTTGTGTACTAACACCCCTTGGCACACGCCTTTTAGGAGGCTTGCGGGGAAGTATGTAAGTAGATGTAGATTTAGATCATTTCATCAGAGAGATAATTTTTTCCGTCCCTTACGAGCGATAGCTCCAGTGATCGCTCCAATGATGGAGGAAAATGACCGTTTTACGCGATCATTTACCGTGATGGCTACATGCAGTGGCGTAACTAGAAATAAGCTTAGAGGGGGATAGGATGGCCTCGTGTGGCGACCCCCCCCCCCCTCGGGCAACGGGAGGACCGGGAAAATTTTTGAAAAATGACATCAGGATATACATTTTACACCATTTTAGCACGAAAAATTTAACTTTAAGCAGATGCAATAATTTAATTTCAAAAATAGACATTAGTTTTAAACATAAGCGGATCTAGGGGGTGGTTCGGGGGCATGTGTCCCCTCAGACCCTTACAAAATATGCAAGATTTTTAATATGGTCAGTGTCTTTCAGTCACAGAGCCGAGACTTCATAACGCACACAAGCCTGATGTGAAAAACAATTAACGATGCCTTAACCTCCAGCCCAACGGAAACTTCAGTCGCCCAATTGAAGACTGTGAAACAAAGATAAATAAAGACAGTACATAACTCTTTTTTCTCGAAGTATCGCTCAATGAGAAACTGAGAATTTAGAGAAAAAGAGTCAACCCAAAAATGCATTGCACACTTTCACTCATTCCATTTTCAATTACTTCAAGTGACAACGCTGACAGACGCCGCCTTATAACTGCCATTTTAATAGAAGAAATAAAGTTTAAAAAAAGGTAGTTAGTAAACAGGAGAGAGGTGATGGCAAGAGCATTGCGAAGGAGAACAAAGAAAAGCCAGACTCAGCCTGACACGGGGTATTGCGTTGCACTGACGGACGATGAAGACAAAGGAATAAGAGAATACGCAGGGGACATACATTTTAAGGGGATAATGCCCACCAGGTATTGACGAACACATTGGTAAAAAGGACGGAATTGCACTAACGCTGCATCCCTACTAGCATGACTGAGGCTTTATAATTCCATCTCAGGACTGGAAACTTTTGTCTCAAAAAAGAAGTGAGAAAGAGAGAGAAAATTAATTCCTGCAATTAAAGTACTCAAACTCCAAAGCAATAAACCTCACCACTGCTGAAAACACGACTTCTGCAAGACATCGGAATGAAAACATTTTTTAATCACTTAGGGCCGGTTTTATAATGTCTGGTTAAACTGGAGTTTAAGCTAAGCGTCGGTTAAGTCCCAAAATTCTGTTTTATAATCGATGGTTAAGTCAAATCTGAGCGTTAAAGTGGTAGTCAAGCTAAACCATGGATTTCCCTTGGGTAAAAGGTTAACGTGAAGTTTAAATTGTTGAAAATGGCGGATGTTTTGAAATGCTGAAGTACCCTGCGATAATATACGGAAGAAATAATCGACCAAGCGCAGCATCCTCCGTTTTTATCCGTATCTACGATATCAGCAATCAATTTCCAATATTTTTAGCACCATACTAGCAATTTAATAAGTGAAATATTTCCATAAGACCGGTGATATATCCGGAACGGACCACTGTTTTCATGCTATTCGACGTATTCTACGGAATACGCTACGAAATCCTTACAAACATCTCAAGTTTGATAATAATCACCATCCAATAAATAATATTGTCTATTCTATGGACTGCAGTCGGAGATCGTGTGCCAAACCCCTGAAAATGTTGAAGTTATGCAATATTTGTGCCGGTGTAGGAGTTTGTTATGATTTGTGCCAGCCAAGTGAGTTGATGAAAAATATTAGAATTACATATCGGAGAGAAAGAAGGAGGTGTAACAGGAGTGTAGGTATAGAAATCTGTTATTACCTGGTTTTGCTGACTTCATCAACGAATTTAAAATGTGTCGGTGTTTACAAAGACAGTTTGAATTAGAAGAACAGCAAAGTTTCGTATTTGGCAATCGAAAGAGAGAAAAAGATCGTACTTACTGATTGCATTCTGATTTACTAGCATTTGATGTCACTATAGAATTTATAATTAATTGTGAGTATATATGTTATGAGGTGAAAGTATTTTCGTATTTCCTTTTCCAAAAGATATGTTTGTCAAAGTACTACAAAAAAAAATTGTAGGTAAGTCCATTAACAATATCTGGTGTACGGCTTGGTATTTCTTGGAGATAAATATGTAGGAATAAGTGAGGCAAGTGAAAGATTGCGTGAAAAAGAAAGGATTTTGCACGTTTCGTACGTAATGTATACAAGATACTGTTTGAGTTTTCTTTGGAAGCTGAGAAAGGCAAATTGATGCAACCAATACAGCTTTTGTGGGTAAAAAAGTAAGAATGACTGATTTGCTCATAAGATGGTATGACATATTAATGAATTTGTTAGGCAAATGAGCCTTTAGAATGTGGAAGTATACTAATTATTGTACTTTTTGTGACTAAGTAATGACCTCTCATTATTTTGATAGAAAAAGATTTGGAAAGGCACCGTAAGCAAGAGAAGTCTTCTCGTCTCCGAGTGTTCTAATGTGTAGCCTTCAACGGAAAAAATTGCGACTTTATTGCCTAAGTGCTGTTCGTAGCCAAACACAGGTTATGTACTATTAAAACCTCCTAGCAAATTATCTACCATCAAAAGTAGCTTCAGAGCTATAGAATCAGTGGTGCATCTACCATCAAAAGTTGTTTCAGAGCCATAGAATCAGTGGTGCCCATCTAGAACCTCATGTTAAAATATAAGAGTGCCAATTTGGTTACCAATACTTATCTTATTTCAGGTTTGAATATTTTAATATAGTGAAAGTTAACAATTCGATACTTTATCCTGAAAAAGTTTGGTTTTATTCCACACATTTGAGCCTTAATTCAAGGAGAGAATTTGGACCCTTGCACCTGAAGACTCATGGAACATCAAAGCCAGATTAATCAAAGAAATATTATTTTAAGGTTCTTAAGCATTGCCTGCTAAGGGAATATATTTATTGAGGTTCTCAAGCATTGTCTGCTAAGGGAATGTGAGAATGAACAATCAGAGTCAGTTGTATTTCTTACAACATTGAGCCAGCTGGGCTACTCTTGCTTGCTATTGGGGAAAGCTGTTGTCTGTGTACATATGTATTGGCTCATGAGGTTGAATTTACAGGAAATGACTGCATTCACCACCATTCCATTCGTTATTTTCCATGCTTATCAGTGACTACTGAAATTTTTTCATCGATAAGCTCTTTCAAAGTATCTTGTATGATGTTGGGCTAGATAAGGTGGAAGTTCTTCATATTAGTAATATTAGACGTTGCAGTATTTCCACTGAGTTTTATTATAATAAAATCAGTGGAAATATTGCAATGTCTAATTTTACTAATAACTCTTTCAAAGCCTTAAGTGGGATCCTTGGTATGGTTTCTTCATAAAATATTAACCCTTACTACTACTTGTCGACGTTTAACTAACTAATATGTTTAATAAGTCTTCAAAGGATAAGTGAGGACATATTCCTATAACAGCCAATTTACATCACATATCTGGTACACTCATTAGTTTCTTGGGAGTTCAATCCCATATGTAGCTTTTATTAATTTTTTCATGCTCCATCCATTGAACTGTCACTAATGAGTACATACGTTCAAAAAATCAATTAGGTATAATATCATCAACACTTATAATAATGCATGACTAAATATCTCATTCCAATACTTACTGTTAGAAGTGATCTACTCATTAAGGTTGAGGTAGTTCTTTGTAACATGGTTATTCCATTTATTCCAGAACCATTGTCTCCCTGCCCTTGCTTGTTACTCAAAATCCTTACCTTAATCACTGTTGTCAGCATTTCAAGCTTGATATACACTTCATCTACATCATTTATATCTAATTCATCTCCTGCAAAAATTCCCTCACCTCACTTATCAGGTCTAGCAATTCCTACTTCCTTTTCCTCTGTCAATATTATCTATACATTCCTGTGTACCTCTATTCTTATCCTCCTTCTGGGTCAAAAATACCAGTTCCATGGCAAACCTTACTCCATGTATCTTAACCAGACTTCTATTTGCACTTTGGTACTATGATTTTCCCTTTAATTCTCCTCTTTTTATTTATTCCAAGGATTATCTCTGTCTCATCTATCTCGCTCCAATCTGCATCACTAGAGATATATTTTAACATGCATAGCTGCAACGTATGTAATGAGAAACAGTCTATGAGAATGTTCATGTCACAAAGGCAAATTTCTTAATAGATTTATGAAAGTGGAGTGGATGTAAGGGAAATTGCTTCTATAATCACTTCATAAATAGAACATGGTATGATAAAATTCTGTGGGGAAGTCGTATTATTGCATTTATGATAATGGAAGCACATACGTTAATTATAAGTGAGTGATGTCAGTGTGGTGATTTAGAGATTACTTGGTACAGCATTCAAAAGGATATCCCCCAGAAGTAGGTAGTAAAAAAATAACTTAATAACTTACTGTGGTGCCATGTAACAACATAATTCCATTGAAAACCCATATCCCAAAAAGACAGTTGCAATGAAGGAGTCATCATGATGGAATCCTTATGCTTTGCATTTGATACAAATAAATTCTTTAAATGCTATATAAATAACAGTATATTTGTACAGTGACGGATACATGGGGGGGGGGGGGTTTCCAATTTGCTCCCCTTGGGTATCATCCACTTTACACTAGATAGAATGGTGGTTTATTTCCAACCTCCACTACAGCTGGAATTTTAACCTCACCTAGCCCAACCCCCTTGTCCCTATCCACTACTGTCTTTGTATAATTTAGTACTCTGCTAAATATTTAAAACATGTTCAATGAAAGCTTCATATTTTGTGGGCTGAGAATAAAAGAAAATATCTATCACATGTATAGTATAGTATTCATAAACACCACTGAGAGTTGAAATTTAATGATTTCATTCTGATTAGATATGTTTTTTGACAGATTTTTTATAAATTGAACCTAGCAACTTTAATATCTTTGCACCCCATCTCTTTTCCTTAAATCTTAAATACAATACAAGCCTTTGCTGTTGATTAGATATGAAGTTAGTTATGTTAGCACTTAAAACTTATTCTTACACAAGGTTTGCAAAAATAGTATTAACATAAAGAATAGATCCCCCATCCCAAGCTATGAGCCAAAAAGAGTTGCAATATTTGTTACAGATGCATATTTTTATAACAACATGCAGCCTACTTGTAAAGTATGAAAGGTTTGCTGCAAACTGTACATTTATTTAATAATTGGATAGCAGGAGCCCTTGAAGTAACTGTGGTAGGGTTATGCATAAGTTATTCAAACTTTATTCATTCTTCTCTAATTATAATTTTTGACTGTGAAGCTATGTTCATAATCAGTGATTTCTGAACATCCATTCAATTTAAAATGGCAATGAATACATTCTCAATGGCATTACCATAAAGACTCACAGTCATCCCTATTACAATATCAACTACACTATTGACAGCCAGTATCAAAATATGTTTCACTTCATACTTCAATGGTAAGGGCTACTTGGTGTCATGCAATAGATTTTGGTATCTCTAATGAAGAAATTTAAACTTAGTTCTGTCCCTTATTGAAAATTTATTTGCCAGAGATTATGGATTTCATGAAACATATTGCTTCTTAACAGTATATGTATACATATAATCATAAAAAAGATGAGATAATTTAAAGTTATGAAATATCTGCTGCTAGCTGACAATTATATGGCTCAATTCTTTTCGTGTCTGTAACACGAGTGGCACATGGCTGAATATACCTCCTCATTGTGAAAATTTTAATAAAACTGAAAATGCTCTATAAAAACACAAAAATCATCAAAGGAATTACCATGAATTGATCATAACAATGACATCATTGTGACAGAAGCCTCGTTATCGTTTTAATGAACACTGATGAATTTTTCTATTAGACGGTGGTTGGTTATAAACTCTGTTATTTAAATTATGGCCATGGTGAGTACTTTGAAAACGGGAGAGGCTTTGATTATTCACAAATTGCAAGTTGTTCCTAATTCCGTAGGGAACACAGAGATGATAATAAATTAGCGTAGGGGCCATACTAACGCTAAGAAGATATATCTTACTGCAAAAGTATGATTAAAATTTATCGTCATTATGATTAAATTGTAGCCTCAAAATGTTCCTAAAATCGCTCTGGTGGCGTACTCAATAGAAAACCATTTCAATTGGTTTCACAATACAAATGAGAATCTTCGTTCTCGAATAATAAGCACAAACAAGGTTAATCTACCACTATTTCTTGCAAAGGGACTCCACCTTGATTCAATCCATTAACAAATAGTAATTCATTATCTCCGTGTAATTTATGGTTTACACAATTAACACTAGTACTTGCCAAATATTCACAGATCGAGGCGAGTATTTTTATTTTAACGACACACTGATGATTGACCATAAGATCGTCAACGATTAAAACCGAAAATATTGGCGTCATCTTCGTTTTCAAAGCTAACCATCACTTCAAAACAAACGTAAACAATTCTTTCACCACTCTCCAACTCGATTTTTTTCAATTTTGACTTTCGTCTGTTTCACTTTTCGCGATCAATTGTTGGTATGAGAATTACAGTAGCTGCGCTTTCCTCTCGTTAAAGTTCCCATCAGCCAACCGGCGGTAGGATTTGCTTTATAAAACACAACCTCTCGTTAAACTCCACGTTACCGTAATCTCCACGTCAACTTAACGTGAGGTTTAACCAGACATTATAAAACCGGCCCTTAGTGTTTTACTATAAGTCTTACTCGTGTTGGCGGGATAAAAACATAATTGAGTACAAAAAATACCACGACCCAGAATAGAAATGTTCATAGTATTTGGGAATTTTTACATCGCGCATTGAATCATTAAAAAAGAAATATTTCCTATAAACGCTCCTTTAAATTCTAAAAATTGACAGAGATACTAATTAATAAAATTTGGTGGAAGGGATATCTAATAAAGCAGACTAACGCTGATAGGCAATTGTTTATGCCATTTCAAGGACCGCATTAGCCTACGCTGGCTTTATTAAGCCGAGGCAATAATTCAAAAAATGACACGAGGAATGAGAAAAATCTTAGTAACCTTTTAACTATAAATAATTAGCTTAATTGGCTCTATTGCCGCCAATGAATAGAGCAAAATCAAAGTTGGATACCTCTCTCTACTATTTATACTCACGAAATAAAATATAAAAAAATTTCTTTACGAGCAAACTCAATTTATATTATTTCATTTTTAATTCTTTTGATGATCTGGCATACTCCTTGAGCAGGAAGTGCTCTCCGGAAAGAACACACCAAGAAAAAAATCCTTAGAGCATTTATTCAAGTCTCAGGCAATTAGCTCCCTCACTTCGTGGAAGGTCACAGCCCTTTTATCTTCAGATGACGGAAGGGCAAGAGAAGCAAGGGTGTGAAACAGAATGACCGCGAGACTCCTCGGCCAACCCTGACAGCTTCCCCCGACCACCACCACCACCCAGATGACCAAGGACTCGCTGTCGCTGCCGATGGGAAAACCGCGATCGGCTGAGCAAGCAGCGAGGAATTTATATTATCTTCCGGCACATCGCATTCGGCACGATGAACATCATCGCGCGTCCTCATACCGCTCAAGGGCCCGCGATCTTCAACTTTTTTTTCGCGCCGAGGAGGAAAACTCCGGAACACGACCCATTCTACAACAGCCACCGAACAAAAAAACTCTACCATAGAGCAGAGATCATTAAACTGGCAGACGACGCCATAACCATTAGATAAATACATTTAATGATGATGGACTTCCGATGCATGGAGGATACAAGCGACAGCAGCGAAAACATATACCTCCGGGTGCATCAAATGCCGCTCTGAAGAAAAAAACTTGAATGACCATCGCTATAGGTTCTCGGCATAAAAAGATAACGACGAGGACAATTAAAGAATGAACGTCGTAATCTTCAAGGGAATTATCGAGAAATCCAATATCCGGATCGATAAAACTATTCCATTTTATTCCGGCTTTGACATACCGAAGCGATGTACACATCACTTCAGGTTAAGCCCATCAATTCAGGAGGTCGAGTGAAAACAGGTAGCAAATAAAAAAAAAAAAGAAGAGTGTAAAATACCATGTCTATTTAACTACAAAACCGATGACGTTCGAGGATCAGTCATCTAATATACTGACAATGAGAAGAATGGGACAAGATCAAAACCAAGTTATGATACCTAAACATCTATTGTTATTCACTTTTCCTAGTACGCAGTGATGTAAAGATGATGCAGCTTAGACGGAGAATTAAAGCTTTTCGTCAAAATCAGTAAAGCACAAGACACCATTAATTACCGTCGACAGCAATTTCATCCTAGTATAACGTATACGTTTTTACAACGTTTTGTATGACATACAATGGATGGGTTTTACGAAACGAAAGGAAAATTTCAAGTAAAGCTACCCACAATACAACTACGACTATATCACGAAAACATCGTATTTGAGTAACCAACTACCACTTCATCCCACGATCAAGATGAACTTTGAACTTTACCGAGCGATTGCCAAGAGAACACAATTTATGATTAATTGATGTGTTAATTATCAAAGAAACGATAAGGCACAAGATTAATTAACTACAAATTAATACTATACTTAGAATTTATTCAGTACATGGAATTATCTCAGTCACCAACGAAAATCGATGTAAAGATTTATATCGCGAAAAAACACACACAATTATTTTAAAGCCTGAGGCCACAAGGAGATTGGTACCCAGCATTATCACTTGAGAGAGAAAGGGACAAAGAAGAGGAGTGACATTCTTAAGCGGGAGAAAGGAATGGAGCGAGCGGTTATCTTCTACGTGACAACTGGAACGCCGCTCCCATCATAGAAACGAGCAGAGAGGAATGTTGATGCAAAAATGGAATAGCGTCCATCGCCTCGCTCACAGCTAGCGAGGAGAAGAAGCGCCTCAAAATTTCGAATAATTTTCAAGAAATTCCAAACATTTCACTGGTTTCAAACTGAGGAAGTAGAACCTTTTGGCATGTACTTGGAAGTCCTCAACGGTATTTTAAGGTACAAAAAAATTAATTTATACGTAATAACTTCAAGGAATAAAATGAAATGTGCAGCAAAAGAAAGTTATCATCACAGACAATAAACATTACAACCAGGCGAGCGCAATTTAATTTCAATTGTTAAATGACATCACATCTCAATGTAATAATCACTTTCGTGAGAATGCGCAATCCAACCACTTAAGCCGGAAGGTACAAGGACAGGAACAGAGACGATTCTCTCAAACAGCAACAGGTACGAAATAAGCTGCTAAGTACAGGTTTCTCACAATTCCCAAATACTTAACAATACAAAATACTGAAGAAAAATTGAATCAGAAAAATGTATAGTCCAACATTTAATTACTCAAAATGATGTCATTCTTCTTAAATTAACAATAACCCATAAAAATGAACAAATAAAATACTTATTATGAAGAAAACACAACACCAATAGGTACCTATATAAAATTGTTTGTATGTATCATTTAACATACGTATCACAGTAAAATATCACTCAATGCACGACTTGCGTAGTAAGTAAGAGTCACTTCCAAGAAGACTAGACTACGCTAATTTGAAAGGTTGATCGCAAATGAATGAAGTCCAACGGAATTGGAGGCTGAGAAAGATATTGAAAATCAAATAGGCCATGAATGATTAGGAAAATCAACGATGGCCCTATGCTACAAAAATGATTTATTTTTACCGTTTATATTCCCAGTTCCGCGTAGCAATGTTCTTATAATAAACATTGACATAACCATAACTTCAAAATAAGACTATGTGTAATATTTTATAACGTTTTAATCCTTAAAAATGTAAAATCCTTTCCTCCGATTATAAATATTTTTACTATCTTTCTGCCAAAATAGTTACAGGGGTATGAATGAATACAATTCATATTGTTTATGAGGTGTATAAGTTATACTTTTAACCCAACATCACTTCTTAATATATATTTTTTAAACAGACGATTTCAATAACGCTGAATCACAAAATTGACACGTTTATATCTAATGAATACTAGCAGTACTTAACAGCGCAGGTTCCTAATAAAACAGAGGCCGATATAGAGGCAAACGAAATACATAGGAGAGTGCAAATGAAGGGGCAGAGACAAATGGGGTGTGTATAGGGAACAGGACGAATTCAGACTGGTGGGGAAGCGACAGATACGAAAAGGGGTCACGCCATGCGACTTGCAAGCGGGCGGATAATTGTTATTCCGAGCGCCGGAGTGTCTGCGAGAGAGCCGTAAAAAGAAACAACAAACGCGGATTCCAGCGGGTTATTTTACATCGGCGGCGCTCCTACTCCGGGAGGTGAATAGAGAACTTCCCAGTGGAAAAGAATGGACTCAGCTTATCCCTTTTCAGAACTGCCCGACACGTCAAGCGCGCGACTCTTTCCTCCTCGGAAGGAAGTCTTCGGCCGATTGACAATGACTTTAAAATATCTGGGCGAGAGACTGTTCGGGGAAAGCTAGTTAGTGCTCATACATATAATACGTTACCGCTTTCGATGATTGTTCCGACCTCTACGTCCATTCCTTGAATGCCGTAGTACTTTCTCCCCAACCTTTCAAGACACGAATACGCGCATAAACACATTCAATACCGGTGTCTTGAAGTTAAGGCAACATTTCCAGATGTTTCTTGGCCAACCATCTGCCTCAGTATTCGCTGATAGAAACGATGATTGTGCTGTCTCCGATATGTCTTCCGCAGGAAATGGAAAGTTGTAATTTACAAGTGACTGATCTTTTGCTGCTCCTGTCATCACAAATTTTTTGCCTAGTCAACTGGGTTGTTTTATACATATTTTCAGGATTGCGTGTGTTAAAACATGAACGATACTTGAACTGAACCCAACCCCTGAATCCCAGGTCACTCGCCATAAGTTTTTAGGCTACTCCCTAATCTTATGACTAATCTCACTCACCCGATTTTGGAAGCATTGCTTAATAATAATGATAATAAGT
The DNA here is from genome assembly GCF_921293095.1 of Ischnura elegans. Lineage (NCBI taxonomy): Eukaryota > Metazoa > Arthropoda > Insecta > Odonata > Coenagrionidae > Ischnura > Ischnura elegans. The sequence continues at coordinate 104,244,713 of NC_060247.1, forward strand.
TATTATAAAGTAAGTATACACGACCGATGAATACGACCGTTCGATGTAGGAAAATTGATCTTATGCGCGAGAAACGGGTAGTATTTATAGACAAACTAGCTGACCCGGCGAACTTCGTACCGCCTAACAATCAATGAACTTACAGTTTACTTACACATTTATAAATCAGGAGCGGCTGTATCGTTTTTAATCATGTTTAATTTATTATAATAAAATAAGGGTACAAATTCAATAAAACTACGTAAATGAGTACCAAAATTGCTTGTCAGAAAGACATTTTCTTTATTGAATCTACATAGGGTGAATCGGAGCACTTTTACGCGGATTTTTTCAACAAATTTTCTTACGTTTTAGCTTAAGAAATTTTGGGCATTGTGGTTTAATAAAGCAGTTCATGTAATAAAAATTATACGCATTCAGTTGTTGGCTATTTGCGTTATTAGCTGTAAAAAAATGTTTTTAGGTCCAAGTCTGTTGCATACACTTGGCCCATTCAGGGGGCAGGTTGACACGACCCCAGACCGACGCTTGACTGATGCTCAAAATCGTGCAAGAAAAGCCCCTATGAAGCAGCATTCGCATTAAATGACTTAAGGCGCGCCAGTTTTAGTATCTCTGTTTGGAAAAAATGCACTGCGTAAACGTACTGCATGCGTAAACGCACCACGGTGAGCCCTACACATTCGGGTTTAATGTCTTGCGTCAAGCACCTTCTGAGAAACAACAGTTTTTGTTTTGTTATCAGGCGCAAGATGAAGCGGATGAAGCTAAATAAATATAGCGAAGCAAAGCAGTGACGCAGCGAGGGGAGGTTTTGGGGAATAACCCCCCCCCCAAGAGCTTAGAGAATTTTTTTATGAAAGATTTTGTTATTAATATTAGGGGGACGGATGACTAACAAACAAAACATATTTAACTATTCACACAGCCGCAAAACCCACTATTTTGAATCATTTATCTCAAAAAATGTCTGAGGGAAGTGCCCCCACACTTCCCGCTTACCTTAGCGAGTTTTCTATACCCTACAGACCCGTGGTATTATCTGCGCCCAAAACCCCCTATCCTAGCTACGCACTTGAAGCGAAGGATGAAATACAGAGATGGTTTATCGACTCGTGAACATAGCACGCTAAATTGACCATGAGAAAATCATGGGTTTTCATTAGCACATGAGCACAAACAACACAAAAACTGAAAGAATGACGTTATCACGAATGCAACACGAATTGTAATTTGAATACGTTTTAGCTCATAAAGGGCATATGAGTTGAGATCATGGAATCTACGGAATGAGGACTTCCTAACCTTTGAATTTTCCTTTGAGTAAAGTTGCGTGAATCACATTCATCACCAATTTTTTTAATGATCAAACACGTTCCGTTGGATAGTTATGGTTGGTTTAGGCTTCGAAAGATCATGAGCACAGAAACTACATTTTTCTGTAAATCGTGCCTTGGTAAGCAAGGTACGTCCAAGGACTTAAAATATTCAGATAAATAGTTGGTGATTTCGTCTTCGTTTGTTACACATTTAAAAGATTCGAATCCATGCAGAGTACGAACTATTTGAATTTACCTCGTTTTAGTCATCCTTATCTTCGTTCTTGCTCGCTAAATCAACCATCTTTGATTATTTTGGTGATCAATCATATTCTCGAACTCTTTGTTGATGAGCAAACTACTCGATTCCTCGACAGGAACACGGACATTACCGTTTGTCAACAATTGCTTGGAGATTTGTTTACAAACACGGTAGTGAAGTGTCAACTCGAGCTGGGCCACGGCTGGGCTTAAAATCAGCTCGAATTAAATTTTAAAAATGTAATTTCAATTTAATTAATATTTTGAATATCTTTAGTAATTAAAATGTTATATTGTTACTAAATTCAGTTATTAAAATGGTAAAAACAAATCTAATTATTTAATTTGTAGTTTTGACCGACTTATCAATTGTTGTGTTACTATAACTCCTAAATGCATGTCCATAGGAAAGAGATGAATTTTTTTGGTGAAATTATCCTTTTTTTAATGGCCTATATGTTAACCCCGCCTGTGACGAATCCAAAGAACCAAATCTCATTGAAATCGGTGCAGCCGTTCTCGAGTTATAAGTGTTCTAACTAACACGATTTTCGACTTTCTTTTATATATATAGATTTAAGAGCAAGAAATACTAGGTGGCAAAGAACATTTTTAAGTGTTTGTTCTACGTGAAAATGAATGGTCTCTCTAATTTTTTGCGCACTGCATTAGTTAGCATGGACGATAGAGATCATCGAACTCGGGTGCCTTTTTTGTTACAAACAAAAAGGGAGAAACAGTCACAAACAGAGAAAGAATCAGGGAGGGTTCTTTTAGAGAACTCTTCTTCCGATCAAAGAAAGCTTACGTACGAAGCTTATTTATAAACCAGAATATGAGAGAAAGTAGGACTATATGAATGAGCTGCATGAACTAAACAGATATAACACAAGTTTTTCCTCGTTAACTTTGCACGAAGAACTTCAATTTTTCCCTCGATCGAAACTCAACTAGAACCGAAAACCCATTTCGGCTCTTAGAGGAGAGGAGTTCAACAAAAAAAACCCTTCCGTGGCTACGATTCGGAGTGGGACGAGTGAACTTCTAACGATAGATGAACTGAGAATGATGATATGCACACGACAGCACCTCTGTCATCACAACCGCCGCCAAGGTAGGAGTAAATTAAGTGCATGCAATTCATAATGCAGTGGTCGACCGGATATGCACCCTTGTTGCATGGGTTATCAAGGAAGACAAGCAGAAATTGAGACGCAGGCCGAGACGGGCGGTGAGGTAGGGATGGGAAGTGCTGCACGTCAACCAGATTCGGAAGTCAAGCACGCCAAGAAGTGAGCAATTGTACACAGAGGATTAAAATAAGGATATAAAAAATGATCAGATCAATTTTATATAACTTCAATATCCTCAGAATCAATACCAAAAGTTAACGCAGGTTTACGCTAACTTTTATACACACAAATCCTTCAAAAATACACTCACGGTTTTAGCAGAGCAAACATTCCTTCCGGGGTATTGATTTTAGTACGAGATAGTAAATTATGAGCTAAACTGATATATAAATTGATTTGCACTCTAAAAATTTTGGGTTTAATAACGAAAATCCAATTATAAATTATTCCACTCGGCACCTTATCCCATAGTTCGAAATTACTTCATCTTCGACGTAAGATATCATGAAACTGACGAGTATTCAATGTACCAATCCTAAAATCAATGCATCATGAAATTTTTAGAGTTTTTCCAAATTAATCATCGTTTATTACACTACATATATGATGAGCAATATCTTCACATAGCCATAAATGCCTTACAGACTGTTTATTAAAGAAAAACAGATAACTACAGGACAGTTAAGGTGAGCTCTACGGCCTTAATAGTGAAACAGAAAATCGACTCCAATGGCCGTATCGAAGGTATAATAGTTATAAAATGAATATACAATTTATCCATAAACAATATGCCCACCGAAGCCTCCTAAGCTAGGCCCCTTCAACCTTCGCAGAGTTTCTGTTTTGAGTTGATTGAGTGCTTCTGAAGGGTTTCCGGTTGAGAGGCTGGGGTTGGTCACTGCTGCGAATACTCCCGTTCCAGCAAACCGACACAGTACATAGTTTCGTACCTCCGACATGATCCGTACGTTACCGCCATCGGAGACGATTTTCTGTTCCAAAACTGATAACTTTTTATGCAATTTGATTTAACTATATCTATACACCAAGACGAGAAACTTTACTGCAACGGCATGCGATGAAGATCTTTTGACATTTAAGACGCACGCACTTCAAATAAGCGATGGAACGCCATTCCTTGATTCTAGAGACTGGAGAAAAAATAAAAAAATAACGAACGGATTGGTAAACAAATGACTCACCTCTTTTCTTGGCAACTCAACCGCGACACAAAAGGCTCTTTCATGGCCAAAAGCGATTGCCGAAAACAAACCGGCGCCAGTGTGTAAATAATACCGGCTGAGAAAGCGAAAAATGAATCTGGTTCGTTCATTGGACATAATCATTCAAATGATCTCCTTCTTTTAGCAATGGGACGCAAAAGATAAAGAGAAATTGGCTCAAGAGCGTGACAGGAACCCCGCATCCAGAAAATGTAAACACCGGTCGAACAACTTGTAAGCGCGTGCTCAAAGGAATCTTTGTGACCGAGGAAGATACCCCTCAGTTGAAACTTCAAAAGCACAGCCATGCAAATTCTTGGAAACCAGGGTTAGATCTCCGACCTTGAAATCAGGAGTTACTTAAAGGACGATTAGAATTCTAGACAACACCGAAAATAGAACCCGAAATATTTTGGCTTTGCATGATTAGATAAAAAGAAGTTTTGAGCGTCACATCATATGGTACTTAATAAGTAAGATAACGCGATCATGATAAATAATAATTACTGCAAATACGCACATAAACACATCAACTTTAATATCAGTAAGTAAAACAAAAATAGTTATTTGGAGGTCTTTGGCGCCTACTTATTGTTAGTGGAAACAATGGATGACCACATTCAATGAGACACTGCTACTATCGGTAGTACATTAATCACACACTGACTAATATCTAGCACATTATCATCGGGGTTAGAACTCGGGGTATTTTAACCAGAAGATGGCGCCAAAACGTTGAAATGAGTTACTTCTTAAGTTTTCATAACCAAGGACGTCAAATGGTTATCACAACAATAAATCGTGAACTAACACTGATTGTGAGACGCTTGACTACATGAAATGTACACTTCTTTGGTTTCACTGGTATTGCCTTCGAGATAAGTTTCGAGCAACCATTAAATGAACATGTAAAAGTCCTCCAGAAATCAATGACTTTTGATTTCATTAGAGCTCACGGTCTGCCTTATGCTAAAACCCACTTGGTCTTCTGCAGAATTTAATACATTAAATAAGCTTCTTTTCACCACGTTACATCCATATACACCAGGATCCAAAGCGACAACCATCGATTTTTCAGAACTCCGCGATCCCGTAATTTTTGAAAGAGGTACAACTTTGGAACTAGGAGCTGAAGAAATTGCATTTTGAATTTTTTGTTTACGTCTACCTTCTGCAGTATCATCCTGTCATATTGCCTTTTCACTAAAACACGAGGTGTCGCTACCGCTCGATCAGTCTTTTTCGTTAAGTGACACTCGTTTATAACTTTAACGCTTAACTCGTTTACCCATTTTAAATCCACGGGTTGCATAGATAAGGTCCTTGTTAACCCATTTACATAGATAGAACTCTATCTGAAATTCGAAAATTTTACCTCAGTATTCTCTCAGCTGTAAAACGCCCTCATTAGATACGAGGGTAACGGTTGACAAAGGCCTACTCTTGCTTCCATACCCTGATAATTTCAAGATGATAGCGTAAGCTTGAGGAAAATAATACACCCGCGTAAGAGACAATAGACAGCATAAAAAGACCGGTATAGAAGGAGCGATGCTCCTCTTTTAACTTCCAATCGTCGCTACTGCCCTGTAATAGTCTTTGCGGGTCATCCAGAAAAGTTTTCCCACTAAGGATGCCGCAAAATGATGACGAGACGCCAACTCACAGTAGTGGGGAGGATGTGTGTATTACGAAACTGGACGGACATGGTCCCTTCACGATGAGCGACCAGTAGAACTCGAGATGCGGCCAATTGAAGGGAGACAGACCGAGTCAGCCCACAGCACTTGCCGGCATATCATCGCACGAGCGAGGACGATCGCAAGGGACTCCCGCACGTCTGACAAATGACGCACGCGGAGCAAACGGCACACACTTCACATTTGCAATGTCCACTGTTGCGTTGGTAAAAGTGACGACAAAGTACCTACCTTCTCCAGTCTTGATATGTCGGCTCTGATTCCTGGCCTAAGTTATTCTATGTTAACCTTCGTAGACGGGGATTAATTAAGCATGCAGAGCTTCTCCTGGATCGCCACATGAATCATAAATATAATTTTTATTATGAAAGAGTTTATGTTACATACATAAAGAAAAGTCAGACAATTGTTTCTTTAAATACGAGGAATTCCTTCCAGATTAAGCCTGAAACCACTCTCAACGTTATTACCTAATTTCATTTCCTGTTTCACAATTTAACAACCACATAAAGCTGCATGACTTTAACTTCGGAGACTTATGATAAATTGAGATTATTTTGGCAAATACCACAAACATATAAATATGATATTATCGAGCAACAGCGCACTTTTGGGTATTTCTTGAATTAAAGAATGATTTTATATATTATACAATCAGTTTCTTACGAGAAACGCGTTATTTTTTGAGGCTATACCTTCATAATTCGAATTACTTGCCAGAATTATACACACACATTTTTCAAAACGATAGCGATGTGTAGCACGAGGATGAGATCGGGAGAAGGTAACAACAGACGATGCGGCTTTATGTCGAATCCCTTCAACGCCTACCTGAAAACTGTATCATTTTGTTAGACGTAATGGGATATACATGTGCCCCTTGGAATGACGAATGACAAAGAGGGACTCGCCAAGTCCAAACTACTCAGAAGACCACCACCCACGGAGCGGACTAACATAGCCACCCACTGAGGGAGGAAAAAATAAAGAGAAGACATTTATCGACGTTTACGAGATTAAGTGCCTCAATTAATCCCCGTACGGCGAACGCAAATAAACATCCTGTTAGACTCCGAAACGAACCGCACGCCAGAACCAAGGCGAAGCGGTAGGAATCTCCTTCAACTGGTTAAGCATTCACCTTCAGGCTATCAACAGTGGACCTCAATCAAGCATACAAATGCGAACGAATGAAGTAATCGAATTATGGATAGAGACTATTTTTAGAGCAAGTTTTATTTGACCAAATCGTTCGTTATAGTAGTCGTTCCTTTGTGAGGAATTTTAAATTATTATCTACTCCTTAATCACAAAGTTATCGTTTATAGATCGTACGTAAACTTTATCACACAAAGGACGACACATATATAAACAACAAAGACAAGAAATCTGGGACATTCTGTCAAAGTAATCAGTTTTAATATAAACGAAATAGATAGGTAACTGATATGGAAAAGAATACTCGCAATAAATTATATCCTGATTTTAAATAACTGAAAAATCCTGAATAAATGAAATCCTACTGCATAAAAATGTACGAAAACAGTGATCACAGAGGCCATCAAATAAGCAGTCACATCAAAGAGGTAAATTACGTTGATAGTTACCGAATAACACAGTGCGGCCTTTGATTACAGTTTCTCTCATACATCACGTGAAATTGAGCTAATGGAGACAGCAAGTGCATTTCTCCACCAAATTGAAAAAAAATATATGCATCCTAACTCACTCACCGTGACGCGAAATCACGAAACGGTTTAACGCACCAGCAACTCTTACGGCAAATTCCCAAGGAAAGTTGACGTGTTTACACCGCGAATCCAGCTTAACAACTGAAGCTAAGCAAAAAATAAGAGTGGTAAACAATATTATTATTATCATCATCCATAGGTTCCTCAACGAAATTCTAACAACGAAATTAGAAAATGATTCCTTGAATCCTTTTCAAAAAGCTTATCTATTACTTAGTATTTCACCTGCTCACATATTTTCTACGAGTTGATATTATGTATCCCCCTTCCAAACTACAATAACGAGGTTTAAGTGAGAAAAATATAAACATAATTTAGAAGAATACAGAACCGACAATTATAATCAATGGTACTCACAGAAATTTAGGCAATAAATATCATAAGCGCTCATTCAAAGGCCAACGACTTTCCATCTCGCGTGACTAAAAAGAAATCTCGTGTGACGATAACACGCACGCATCGAGAGAATAAATTTTGAAACCTAAGACCCGAATATCCCAATGTTTCCCAATACGCTACCACGCAGAAGTGACTCACAAAAATTCCACCGCTTTCAATTTAACACAGTATTTCACAATGATTTCAGTCAAATTAAGACTGTTTAATTGATTTATGCTTCTACAGATTTTGATTAGATCCCAGGATATACGCTATCGCAGCAGAAAAGTCTCCTTAGTTCGATTGGACTCAGTAGGGATGAGACATACACAAAATACCTTATTGAGAGAGCCATTTTAATGGATTATATTAAACAGAGTTCTTGTCCAATCAGATTTTCAACATTGACACCAGCAATGAGATTATGACGAAGGGACAGGAATGATAGGCAAATCCTCCGATGTTATCCAAACGCCATATTCGATAAGAAATCGATGTCAAAATAAATTTCGAAGTTGTTCACCACGGCTATTAAACAAATTTACAAACAATGGCTTTATAGCCTTGTAGCCACGATAACACATTGCTTTATTCAATTGTTTAGATACATCGTAATCACGCGAAATGATGCAATTATTGATTATGGATGGACTTCAATTAACAAAAAGTAGCTGACATGGATTATACCCTTTCGACGAATCGTTGAAGCTACTTAAAGTCATGCGTAGTGATAGAGGTGGCGAGGAATCAATTTACCCTAAACTTCCAATCCCTTTAATTGCGTCTAATTCCGAATAAGCGACTTTCACCATACACTTGCACACCCATCATCATGAATTCAAAATCCTGGAAGTGTTTTGAAGCAGCTCTTTTTGCAAAACTCCTATCGCACTGTATTTTCATACTCGTACTTCATTTTGGCCCTTATAAAATCTGATTAAATTAAAATTTAGATAATTTACGAAGGATTTTAGATAAATACTCCAGAATTAACAGTGTCAGCTTTGGCTGCAAAAATTACAGCCTCTATCACAAGAACACGATGAGGGATCACAATGAAATATTACGCTTCTTATTAAACGCATAAACAAATGCACTGCTGAGTTAAATATGGGGCAAGGATATAAGAAACAAAAGCAAAACGAATAAATGGCACGTATATTTGTTCGCAAACAACTTGAAAACCACTAATTTACCCGTGAGTCACCCGAGTTAGAGAGTACAGAGAGAGAAATTTCTTTTGAATCCATGTCGAGCAATGTCACTAAATGAGGTGGCCGTGAGTTGCGCCCACATAAGTAGACTAATAAACATTTCAAGCAACCCTTAACCAGAATTTTTTTCAGCAAGGCTAATAGCATGTGGAAGAGAGGTCAGAAGCTTCGAATGATCATGTTAAACCGGGAGGATAAACACCAGCTTAACTGAACCTCCATTAAGGCACGGAAGAAAGTGCGCCACAACAAGGTGACATAAAAATTGGGTCAAGGTACCAACAAGGCCCTCATCTCGCGAAAATGCATCACTTGAGTAAAAACAAAATCATGCAAACTTGCAGAGAGCTTGTAGAAATGTTCATAGTACGATAATCCAATACTCTCTGATACAGTAAAACTACACATATTGAATCAATGAATTATGTAGTTACATAAATCACACATTAATTTTTTATATTAAAAACGAAAGTTAACTGCAATAGAAACTTTCAAAAAGGAAACTAGGTCATACGGAAATTCATTCACAACGTAATGTACACGGCAGAGGAATTTATGAGCATGATAATTCTTCAAGAATCAAACTCATAGGCAGTTTGGCTTTCAAGTTTTGTATTTAGGAATTTGAATACACCTCCTTGCTGAAATACCAGCGGTTGTCATAAAGAGATCACTAGTCTTCTTTGACCTATCGTAACTGCAAAACAATAGGATCATTCAAACTTCAGAATTAAGTGGACTTCCGGATCAACACACAGATATTTCGTATGTAAAAAACAAATAACTGACATATTAGCCATAGAAACTGCAATAAATGCCTAAATAGAACATAAAGATTCAGTCATACATGATGATACAATTTCCAATGACAAATTATGAGAAATGGACCATTGAAAAATATCACGATTCTCTTGAATGAAGAAAATGATCAATGAATATATTTTACGTAATTACCACCAAGACTCGCACGCAGCAAAACGAGATCGACGCTGAGTGTGGAGCAAAGTCTTACACAATGTCTTTTTACGTCTGAGACAAGGTTAGCTTGCGCAGGTCGTATGAATGAAACTGAGGTGTGTTGCTTAGTGAAGCAAACGAGGAAGAGTGTTTAAGCTATTTGAATGAGTTCGCCAGACTGGAAATACAGAGAAAATGGAATCGGAACAATTGCCGCCACAGGTAGACAACGATGTAAAAAATCTGTTCTATGCTAAACCAGCCCGGGTAAAATCGCATGCAGAAAATGTCGCCCAACATCGTACATTCACTTCAATCGCGTGAACTTGTAATGAATTTAATATGTAAGAAAATGTATGCACTTAAACACGTGGATAGGATGGAATACAAGGAAGTGTAACACAATAGTAGGTTTTCTAATTTTGTTGAATAACACAATATTCCCAGTTAAAGCCATCCAGAGCCAAGTAAGTAGAAAAAAAATGTGCGCAGAGGCTAACGCTACATGTTTTTGTCTCAAACCACCAAATGCAGCTCTTATCGGCCATTTTATATCTGGGTGTTGAACAAATTTTACCAATTGCACGCACACATACAACCGTGCCCCGGATAGGGGAAATCTATCCTGGCCGGACTCGAACCCACGACCTCTTGTTTGATAGATAGCAGGGGACATTACCCCGCCGCCACCGAGGCCGGCGGCAGCGGGGTTATTATTATAATTTTTATTTACAGCTGGGTAAACTAACACTAGTACACTTTTAAAGACAAAAAATAGGGTTATTAGAGCAATTAATGTAGAAATATGCGCAACTGGGCAGAGAAATTCCATTTCGTGCAACAACCCGAAATTTAATTTGGATAGGACCCTTCCTTGGGATAATTACTACGGAGGGAAGAGATTCCCTAGAAAAAATCACAAAAGAGTAAATTTAATTCATTCGGGGTCGAGGGGCAGTTACTTTCTCTAAGGCACATCACACTGTAAGGATTATTTAGGGTGTTCTAACGATTTAGCCGGATTTAAACCCGAGAACCTTCGATCAGATTCCCGACGCTTTACCCAGGTACGCGGTTACGCAGTCACTGTTGATAAGAGTGATTGTTGAAATCTGCGAAGCATGTTTGTTCTTTCTATCTAGAAAAATTCATTAGAAACTACTCTAGAAAATTTACAGACACGATTAAAATGTGCCACAAGCTATGGGAATAATAAAGGTTGACATCTTTACAGATGATACCTCATTGGTTTGATGAGCCTCCACCCACACCCTTCGAAATAAAACAGTGGCTGCGAAGAAAAAATACGCATGAAGAATAGTATACTCCATCAATGTAAGCGAAATTTCTATTATTATTCTTAATACGTTGAGAGAAAAAGTCCACGCAGGATTTCATCAACTGGAGCAAAGGCATACCACAAGTTGATTACTACCGCTGAGTCTCACACATTATCAGAAGGAAGCGGCAACTTCCGGGGCTTTTGATACCAGCGAAGGAAATGCACGCATTCAGTCTCGAAATACACCAGACGCCTCAATACGAAGCATGGCTGGAAGCGGCTCCCTCGGTAACACACAAAGGTGGAAAACGATTACAAATCATTTCAGATACGAGACCCATACATCATCAAAACTCTATATGCCGCACAACTCCCTCTGAAAAACTCCCCAAACAGATTTTTTAAAGGTAAAATAGTGATAATCTCACAGCTGCCAAAAATAAGATAATTAATAAAAGAAAAGGCAGGAGAAAACTTTTATTCAAATAGAGGCGAAGTTTCAAAAATATTCCGAGTACCTACTTCCGAATTCGCCCTTGACACCCTAACATCCATAGAAAGTTTCAACGTAGAATGATAGAAATCGATTACGTGAAACTTCATGACAGCAAGAGAGTAGAGTTATTCTTTATTTGACATCCTCAAAACCTAGCCAGAATAGTAATGACAATCTAAGCCAAGGGTTTACATACAAAGCCGGCTACTTTCTGACGGTCTCCAGAGGCTAAAGAAAATATTTATCGCAAACACAAAAAGAGACCAAATATCGACACACTTGTCAAAAAAATACAATTTCAAAAATTGCATTGATTCAACTTTTTAACCAATAAAGATTGATGCACTTTGAAATTATGTCTTTTTTAATTTTATTGATGTGTTAGTAAGGTGATGTGGAGAATTGTGGCCCTCCGGACGATATCAAATCGATTTTTGGCACTTGCATTAAAAAAGGTGGAAGACCTTTGATCTAAGCGACATAAACAACACTTTGAAAACGGCCATCATGGTCGACGTAGAAGTTAATGCAGACCAAAACTATAAAACAATTGGCACCGTAACTAAAACATGAGAGCTACTTCCTAAAACTGCACCACTCCCATGGTTGAAATATAGCCGTCACTCAGCGGGACGAGTTGAAGATTTCGATATCTGAGACACGAGAGCAGGACGAGATGCAACGGACGGGGCTAAATTTAGATGCCAAAGCGAGACGCAAAAGAGGATAATGGATAACACTGGCACCAGGGATATGTGAGACGCACGCGAAAATATACAGAAATGAATATAGTTAGATTTCAAAGGTGAATTACTCCAGCATATATATAATAAAAAATATACAGTGGATGCATGTTAGCCTTGGAAAAACGACAAAACGAATGATAAGTTGAATGAAGAAAATTGAAAGATTAGTAAGAGTAGTTTTAAATAAAGGACAATCTCACCATATCGCTTCACTTGAAGCAAAATTTTTTAATAGCATAAGTAATGATGGGAATTATATCAAAGCGATCTCATTAAGATTAAAAACCTCATGATATTTTCGGCGGTGCTTCATCAATAAAATGCATTAGATTAACATACATAATATAAACAAAAATATAATAATTAAAATAATAATAATAGATGGCTTTATTCGGGCGAGGTTGATACTAGTAAGTACCCTAAAGAGTAAGAGGATAAGGGAGCATTATCCTTAAGCGAAAAAACCCACCGCAGGAAAACGTCCACACAAGAAGGGGACGTGAAAAACTTGCGAAAATATATGGATGATTCCCTAGCAAATATCTTGCCGACAGATTAAGTTTGTTCCCCTAAGTTTTCAAAGATATACAACAAAATAGGCCAAGCTCTAAATTAATTCGTCAATCAGGGCAAAGGGTGCATTTCCTTCTCCTGGGAAACTTCGCACTTCGAAAATCTTACTTAGGGAAGTTTTAAAGCGTCACCCGAGTTCTGAACCCGCAGCCCTTCGAACAGTAACCAAAGCTCTACACACATAGGTACAACGTTCACATACGTTTAAAAGGAGATGAGTTTTCACCAAAATGTATTGAATAAAATCCGCACTTCATGTCTTCTGAAAAACTTTCAATAACTAGAGTAGATTACAGCGAAAGGTGCGAGCACCCACTGAGTATGCTTCCCTCCATGTTAACGCATAATATTACTGGACAAATTCACACCAAGTGAAAAGCTACAGTACCCACAGACTGAGAGTAATACAGGTGTATTTACCCATTTCATTTCAAAATTAAATGAAGAAAATCCTGCGAATAGATAAGGAGCGAAAACAATGAAACAAGATAAAAACATCTGTTCGGCCAAACTAGCGAGAGTAATGAATAACTCGATGTATTTCGCTACCACTGTAGCCGCTAACTGGTGATCGAAATGGCATCTGAATTCTACTTGGGAAGTTGAACACTAGTTTTTTCATAGGGAACGTGAATTTGATAAGAGTGTAGGCGACATAACGAAAACACCTTAAAAGATAATAACGGATAAAAATAATTTCCCCGGTCTAAAATTAATTTCTGATTTTCTGAATGAAAATGATCGCATACGGAAGGCTCTGGATCTTCAAATAAATCACTCAATGAATAATTCACTGCTACAGACCGTAAAGACAACACGATAGAAATGAAAAATGTTCACTACTAAGGGGGCGTTCATTTATTACGTGAGGTGATTTTGGCGATCGTTGAACCAACCACTCACCCCATAGTGAGATTTCGTGAGATTTGGCTGGACCCCTCCCCCTCAAATCTCACTGATATTGTTCAAAATCCGTATTTTCAGTGTACGCTGGATTCATGGTGGGGATTTGTGCTTCATTGCGTTGGATTTAATAAAAAAACAATTTATCTAATTATTTATTTTTAAGATTTGTTAAGATTAGTATTTAAGATTACTGAAATCGCAATTTTACACTGTTTCATGATGAAAAAAATACGTGATACTTGCCAGGACCCCCTCTCTTGGGATTGGGTGAGAATCATCTTGGCCCCTTCTCCCCAAAACGCCTCACGTAATTAATGTATGTCCCCCAACTGAACCCATAAACAGGGCCGTTACTCGTGCCGTATGCGGCGACATATTGAACTTTTAAACAATTCCCGTATTTGGCTAGAGCATCGACGCCATCCAAATTTGATCCCAAACACTGAAACGCATAAAAATGCTCAGGTTCCAGCAACTTTCAATCAAACACCACAGGCGCTAACTCGACAGAATTCCACAGAACGGTGTCTTCGGAAACCGCAGTGATGTGGGTGGGCGGAAGAAGGGCGAGGCTGAGAGGGGTAGAATGCAACCGAGGAGGCCTCCGACCTTTTTCCGGGTTGTGGTGTCACCGACCACCTGGTTGAACGCATGAAAAGGAACAGCGGGTGTGTCGTCAGCGGCGAGTGCATATGCATGACCCCTTCCTTCCACGCTCCCCTGCCAACCCACCTCACACGACCCACAGCCTCAGCGGCTCGCCATTGCACCCTCATCCCCACCATGATTCCGCCGTGACCGAATTCATAAGGCCGCCATACACGTTGAAGGATCATGCGCATGATCATGCTGAATGATTATACGAATGAAATTATTCGCAGCGTATAACGGAAAAATTCGCGAATGAACCGTCAGCGCATGATCATTCACCTTGTATAGCGGCCTATACGGTTTCACGCATTCAGGATTGAATAATTAAAATGTGTAATTTCCACTGAAACTTTGTTTAAAGCTCGCACCGTATGTTTTCCCACACTGGCATATTCATGGTGAAGCACGTATATTGCGAGCTTCAAATAAAATTTCAGTGAAAATTGCAAATTTTGAAGCTATAATTTTTTATTGGTTCTATTATTTTTTACTTCCATTTTTAATTGCTATAACGAGCAAATTATCGATTAATCGGCAAGGATGCAATAACTATAGGACTCCATACAACTTATAATGTAAACAACCATTAGTTTTCCTACGTTTTGGAATAATAAATTACCTTCTCGGCGGACTTATTAAATTAATTCGTTCAATTTATTTACACCACGGGTATGGAAAAATAAAATTCGAGAATACCCACAATCTAAACTGTTTTCGCAATAAATTCCATGGGAAAATATTCCCTTGATCGGAAACAGAACCACGGGCTATCCATGTTCCTTTACTGTCGCAATTTACATTTTAAATTCCATTTCATGCCTACAATCATGAATATTCATAAGTAGGCGCCGCAGTCTGTTTAGAAAAATTCTATTTCTCCTACGCCAAAGAGTTATGACTTTTTTCATAACCTCGATTTGAACATGTAGCGTATTGTATTCCCACCAAACCCCCTTTATGGTAGCTCACAGTGTAGTATGTAGATACAGTTAATACAATGGACTAATTAGAGAGAGAGACGGCATGTCCCTTTAGCGGTAGAAAGTACACGCATTAGGTAAAACAGTGGATGTTCACTCTAAAGCTTGGCTGGCTGCCCATTAGCGTCGCACAGACGCTTCTATCCATTCTGATAATTGAGGTGCAATAATATCTAAGCATAAATGAGCAAGACGTCTCAGTTGAAAATGTAACTTTCCAACGAATAACCGACCGGAGAAGAAATGCATGGCCTTCTGGTCGAAACACAAATTAGTCTCTACTCCCTACGTAGACATACGGTGGCTTTACATTCAATTATACCACTAAAATATAACTAAATACCAGCTTCTAGCATATCTCTTCAAAAAATAGCAAAAACCACCTTCCGTTAGGAGACTTCATGCGAAAAATCTTTAACATTTGGAAACGTCAACAATTTTTGTAGCAAGAGAGACAAGCTCATATATTTTTTCACATCAGCATAAGTACACATGATGAAGTCGGCGTTTAACAGCTTCGGCAATCTTGACACGGAAGTGAAAATTTTAGCGAGGTTTGACGATATCGAAGTAGATATCTCTTCAAATGAAGGTGCCAAGACGAATGTTTTCCATTTTTAAATCTTGCAGGTTCTATTTACCTACCCATGGTATGAAATTGTATTATGATCATAATGAATATTATAAATCAGGTATAGGAAAAGGTGCAGAACAAAGTATGATACTGCGTATCAAAGGTTGATATCAAGACATTCCTAACAAAAATGTACAGATAAAGAGCTTTCTTATAAACCGATATACGACGAATGACTCAACAGCGATATTAATACCTGAAGTCTGGATCTAAAGATAGATGTGATAGTGATGTGAAGATATTGGTGATGATTATCGCTGGGGCATTTTACCGCAGCGCGCTACAACGCCATTACATGGTGAATCAGGTCTCACTTTCACTTAGAGCAAGACAATTTAAGCAAAAAAGGTACTTAATGCCATAAAAATATCGTTTTTAAATATTTTCCAAATCACACTCATTGATAACTATCTATAAAACTTAAGTAAAATAAAATAGCTATTACAGTTTACAAGAATAGCCAAGGAGTTTCTTCGACGACGTGAGCAAGTACTAAATACCTTATTCAGCATAGTGGCGAGAATGTTCAAAATGACAAGAAAAGGTAGTTATCATTTATTTTACTTTGGTGAATTTAAAGTCAATTACTTTAAATTTAAAAACTGATCCAGACTTATCATAGCGGAATGTAATCAAATTATTTAATAAAACGTATAATGCGTAATTTAAACGTATACTATAAATAGGACGTATTTAATAAAAACGTATAACACCCACACTCTAAGAAGTTTCCGTAAAAATGTGTGAATAAGCTACAGCTACATATTTCATACATGAAACATTAGTTCCCATTTCGATATCGGCAATGTAGGCACCCTCAGAAGTAAATGTTATTTTCATATAAGACTGAATACATGTTTACATCGAAAATAACGAACACAATTTATCCTCTAGTGAGACGCGAATAAGCCACTGACTTATTGCGAGGAAATATCCATGCTGTCCACAGACAACCAGCGATGCGGAGAGCGCGTGTGTGGTTGCTAGTTCAATGACGCGTCACCGTGCTTTTTTTTCGAACCCTTCGGATGGAACCAGATGACACGGTATCCGACGCGGAACAGAGGACGCCAACTCGCAACAACTCCACACGTGCACGCAGAGATGAATAAAACGATTGCGCGAGCGAAACCCGAGAAAGCCATTGGCTTCAGCTCCTCCCGAACGAGAGACTGACCGCAGGAATTCACTAATTTAAAACGCAAATAGTGATGTAAGCATCGAATTTCCACCACCAAAAAAACAGCTTCGTGCGACGTTCAAAAATCCCAAAAAATCACGGATTCCACCATTTTTCGGGTATCTCCTCATGCATGACAGTGAATTTTTGTACTTCCGTATGTCTGCTTGTAAATTATATTTTTTTTTCTATTTCAGTTGACATTTTGTTCCGTGGCATTAATAAAATCGGCGACGACGTTTTACGATTTTAAAGAGGCCCAAAAGTTTTCAACTTATATAAAAGGTAAATGGGCTACAATCAAATTAAAAGACCGAAGAAATCACGAGATTTCTCTATATGTTTTGTTCTAAATAACTTTAGCTTCAGCTATTCGCTGACAACGTTAACAGTTACATATATGAAATAATTAGGACTATTACTTTATCATTCGATTTCATCTACTGTTAAATTTTCGTTAAGTAATTAAATGTTAGGTATTATAAAATATATGAATACAAATTTTTAAGAGATTTAGCGGCATAATGCCAGGTATTTAGCGCAAAAGAAAAATAAATGTCCCACGGGAAATGAAATAAAATAAAAGGATGAAATACACCACAAGAATCACAGAACCATCATCACAAGCACGTAATTTTACACTCTAGGATAAAAAGGGTAATTAATTAAAACGATACCCGGTAGTTGTAATGGAAAATTCACTAAAACTGAGTTGAAAAAGCCAAACACAACATAAAACATTACGCGTAATACCAACTCCGCTTTTTGTTCGTAACTGACCAATCTCATTAGAAAATTGTGGCCTTAAAATTGTAAAGTGAAAGTTGATACCACTGAAATTCCAAGAAAAACGGAAGCGCATACATATTCCTCCAACACCATATAAATCATACTTAATCTGACCATAATATTCAAATAATATCTTTGAATTTCGTCACACCAAACTCAAAGGAATATTATGTACTATCAAAAATTTGACAAGAGACCCTCACCAGATGAACGAACGAGTTTCTGCAGAAAAATACCAAGACCGTTTATTTTTGGCCACCGATGGTTTCATAGAGCAAAGGGGCGTATAAAAATGAGGCATCTCAAGCAAAGATACATAAAAATAAAAGAGTTATTAACGGCACAACTATTCATTCGCCCTAAAATTGGTCTGCTAGGACATTTCAACGCCCGAACCAAATGAAAACTCGGGAATAGTCAATACTCAGGTTTCCCCAAAACATACAATAGAGGCTTTGGAACACTCTTGGCGCTGAAATTCGATTATGATAATAAACCAGTGGCGGTAAGCATCTATAAATTCTTCCTCATGCCTCAGCAGTTAGGCTGTTTATTGAAATCCGCCCACTCTCGAATCGATCCGCCACTTTGGACACGTAAACGCGCCAACACCTTCAAAAGAAATGGAGCGTAAATAGACAAAGCGAAGTCATCGGGAGAATATAAACTAATGCGTTCGAGCGTACAACTGGCAACACTGACGGCCAGCTGTCACGTGGGCGTCCCCCAACAACGAGCCCGCGCAAGCGTCTTCGAAGACGCAGGTGATCGCGTCAAGGAGGAAACGACAGGGGGCAACGGACAGCCGATCGAAGGGGCGGGAACAATGAATGATTAGAGTTACTAGATATCCAGGTAATACCGGATAAGCGGTAACGCTAAAACTTTTGTTCGTATTCCCGCAGGAATTCATAAAAGATCCTTACTTTTTCACTTATAAACAATTCATCAAATGCGATGATGAAATTAAAAACAGACATATCAATTAATTTTACAATTTGGAGATCAATTTTACAATCAGAGAAATTTCCAAAAGATTCGAAAACCTAACCATTTTCAATAAATAGACTTAGTATAAAGCAATTTGATGTTATAGTCACATTCAAAACCGAGTTCCATCACTTCATTCTATTAAGGCCGTTTTACACGGTACACGGAATTGCGCAATCTGACGTACGTGCGAAGGCGCAATCAAAATTGCGTCGTGTAAAGCGGTGAATTGCTAGAACACATGCGAGAATGCGTGGACGTGAGATGGCAAAATAGCCCCTGTTCTAATTTCGTTCATGCATTCGCGCAATTCCACGCCATTTTAGAAATTAATGCAGCTCTAACCTGCGCAATTCCGTGCCCCGTGTAAAACGGCCTTTACTAGGCTGATTCTTGCAAATATCTTTTAAACATTATACGTTTAATTTTCTATAATCTCAAGATATTCTATATTCATCGTTCCAGTCCTGATGAAATACTTAACCTCGATAGAGAGCATTTCCAAACATTGGAGGAAGACCAGCCATTTGAGTGGTTTTGTTGCTTAACAATTTTTACAAGGACCTCAATAAACTTCCAGACCCAAACTACAAGAAAGAACAAATAATTAATCTCCCAAATAATGAATTAACAATGCCCACAACCAAAGAAGTCAAAAAATAATTTTATTTTATAGATTTCATACTTAGCACATAATTTTATGTATTTGATTTCACCTATTCAGTTGTGTCGTCGCCTTGTTAGGGTTTAAAGGGGACTCATCACTCCCAATCAACCCTTGGTATGTCTTTCACTGAATGTTAACTCGTTTAAAACCTAAGCTATCCTCCAGAAATGTGTAAGTAGAAAAAATATACCTCAAAGAAATTATTGAGGCAAAATGTTCTTATTGGACATGCAGGGAAATGCGGAAAATATCTAGAATTCCTAATACCCTAAAAACTTAAAAATAACAGCGCAAGATTTAAAAAAGTAATACATCAGAAAATTAAATCGGTCGGTTGAGAGAGCAGGGGCTTATTAGGACTACGCATCGCAAGCCCTCGACCAGTTTTTTTCAATTTCAATAAGAAGTAATAACGTATTACTTCGGATTGAAATGATAAAGCTGGTAAAATTCCATGGCCGGTGTATAGAAAGAACGTCAAGTGTGGAAGTTTACTAGCTTTCTCATTCCATTATTGATATTCGGAATTTCCACAAATTAAAGCCTGACGTAATTTCATGTGAGCGTATCACTTGTTTATAAATTATGCTACCATACTGAAAATTTCAGGATTTACGGAGTACATCCATTCAACATTTGCTGTGTCTAAAATTTGAAAATGTTATACAATTATATCCCTTGTCTTAAATTTTCATCCCGTGATGCAGGGAAATGTTGACGCAGTTTTACTCTAAACACTAAAAAAATGATGGTGATAGCTAGGTTATAAACAAATAATACATTACGAAAAAATTCAGAATACGACCGTATCAAAGAACAAATTTTTAAAAAAATAAAAAACACAAAAAGGTGCAATGAGTCCTCTTGAGAAATATCCGCATCTTGAAAATTATCATTATGAAAGAGCTAGGGTGGAAAAATGCCACTTTGGCACACTAATAGCAGCGTTAGAACTCAATAAGTAGTTGACAAGTTTTGCCTTTGAATGAATTTGGTAGTTTAATTTGTTAGCACGCGTAACGTTTTTTGGACCGTGTGGTGAGCATGTGGGAATCCTATTGCATGCTGGTGATTGATCACCCACTGCCAAACACCCTAGGGGTGCCTCGCAGGTATTATGTAGATGTAATCCCGAGACCCCACCAGGAACCCGGCCCGGGGGAGACCCCACAGCGGAGAGAAGGTTCTTCGCCGCCCGTGGCACAGACGCGAGGAGGTATGTATGAATGCAGGCGAGTGCGTGGGAATGCTCTCCGATGAGGTCGTAACGGTGCTGGGCCAGCGAGGGGAGGGGGAAGGAAGGGTGGAGGGGGACGAGAGGTCAGCCGGGACGGCTGGACGACCTTGCGACAATCTCTTATTATCCCTCTCCACCTATCCCTCGGACGCTTACTCACCGCCGCCCTGTCGAGCGCTCGGCTCCAAGGATAACAAACCTACATCAACATGATACCCTGCGAGCCACCTCAACTGCAAAAAAGGCATGGTACTCGAGTAGGGAAAGCATTAACGTCCAAACGACGCAACCGATTTTCATGCCGTACAATGCGAGATAGTAATAATAAAAGGCACTTTTCACTTTCCGCACTGATCAGTAGTGGAATCAGTTTGGAGAACAAAAAAAAAACTTTATTACTACTACGAATAACTTACACAAAGTTAATTCAGCCACTATCAACTTCAATGCCAGATAGAATGTTTAATTTTTTGTTCGGTGACACACGCGTGTTAGCCCGTAGGTTACTTAAAGTTAAGTAAGGCTTGATTTCAGGAGATGCCATGATAAATTAAGACTTTTAAGGCCAAGTTACAGGCAGTGGCGGATCTATGGGGGTACGAGGTCTATAGCCCCCCCTTGGGTATCCAACTTACACTAGATAGAATTTTTTCCTACCCCCACTACAGCTGGAATTTTCAACCCCACTTAGCCCCCCTCGTCCCAATCCTGGATCCGCCACTGGTTACACGGTACATTAACACGTAAAAGTTAATGTGTGAATGAATGAGTGATTTTGGTGGACTGGAACGGAACAAATATGAATGTATGGACCAAATTACAATCTATTTTATATCCATGCGTTCGCAGAAGTTGGGTGGTTACACGGTGCATTTTCGTGTTCATTCACGCGTACATGCATTTAGACATCAACTCGTACGTGTTAATGTATCGTGTAACCAGGCCTTTAGAGACAATATTTTTCACTCGAATAAAATTCAATCGAACGGTTCAGGTATTTCCTAAGTTATACTATCAATTGTTTCACGTATACCGAAGGTTCGTGTAAGATAGATGGGAGTAGAGCTAACCATAACCAAATTAAAACCATACTAATGTGAATGACACAAATTTGGAGTAGGGATGCCGGTTAATTTGCCAAGGCCACGAGGATCCTCCGAGGATTCATGCTTAGGAATGTCCGAAGGCTTCACCCAGTATCGTGATTGTCAATCAAGTTAATTGTAAGACGAAATTATTATTCGAGCCCATGGCCCACCGGTAAGACGCCTTCCGCTCTACTCACTAGGCTACCACGCTCTCCCGTAAGATGACATGCTTAAAACATCTTTCAAATATTTCTTACACTAAATTTCCGTCGAAATTGTACCCGGCTAATGCATGTAAAATCTAAGGGTCCAACTTAGATCGCTGGGCATCCCCGTAAATTGCGTTCAAGCAAATTACAATTATGAAAACGAAAACAAAGATCTAACCGCAACTGTTCGTAGAGAAGACTGCCATTAAATCCGGTAGAAACTACAGGCTAAAATAGTTAAGAAAATATTGAAATACATTTTAATGGAGGTAAATATCGGCTCTCATTTACAAACTGGTATGTCTTGCTCGAAGACGAAATAACTGCTATTGCTCTTACATTATTTATCAAACCAAAGTAATGGAATTACACCAAAATATATCTCGTTAGAAAATTTACTCCATATATTATGTAGCATCACAATTCCTTCTAATTCCTGTGAGATTAAAAAAGTCACTTCTGTTAAAAGGCCTCTTAACTTGGTATATAAATATAGGGTCATAAATATCAGAGTCATTACACACATCAGAACACTAATAATAATGAATCAAATTTCCAGACGACCATAAATATGCCAACTTCATAACCAATACATTTCTGAGTAAATGCTTAACCTATTGGGTAAACACACCTATAAAACAACAGTGACGACACCATGAGTCAGCTAGCCTTTTCTAGCACACAACGCCATGACTAATGTGAATAAAAAAAACCTCCAAAGTGCAAAGACCTCGCGGAATTAATTACCAACAGCACAAGAAAATATTCTCCTTTGAATATTCTTCATGGGAAAGTAGAATCCGCCAACAGGATAGAACTAAACTTGAAGGAAAGGGGCGTGAGATGTAATGCCCTCAGAAGCAAAAATAGAGAATTGATGATTGAAACCGAAGACAAAGTGAAGAGAGGAAGGTTTACCTCAAAGATTTGTACAGCGGATAAGGTCTAAGAAAGCTATCGAATACAAAGGAGAAATGGATACAGATGGCATGGGAGACCCAATTTTAAGATAATAATTTGATGCTGCAGTAATAGACCTGCGGATGAATAAAGCATTTGGAATTAACGATGTTCCAGTAGACATAACGAAAAATGCAGGAGAAAAGACTATGAACCAGCTGTAATAAATCAAAAATGAAATGTATTCAATCGGCGAAACACTTAAGGATACTGATTCCCTAGAGAATAAGAGTGGAGGATTGCGAAAAGTTTAGGAACATAAGCCTGACAACACATGAGTCCAAGACAATGACAAGGATCATATACAGACGAATTGAACACTACCTGAAGGGGGACCAATTCAGATTCGAAGTAAGAAAAGGCTCAAGAGTCAAGTGAAGCAGTATAGGGCCTTAGGTTACTCATACAGAAAAGAATGAAGTAGAACAAGCTCAGGCTCGTTGCGTCTGTGGACTTAAAGACGGCGTTTCACAACGAGGATTGGTATACAATGCTTAGAATCCTGAAAGAAATTAGTTTTTTACAATGACAGGAGAATCATCCACAGTTTATACGAAAACCAAGAAGCGGTGATAAAATTAGACCCCAAGCGTTTAGAAGCAAGAATGAGAATAAGCATTGAAGTGAGAAAACTATTTATAAGAATTTGCATTTGGAGTATGGATCTCTACGGAAGTGAGGCATGGACAATGACAACGGCGGAGAAATCAAGGGTGCAGGCTTTCGAAATTTGGTAATATAGAAGAAAGATGAAGATCGAATAGATCGACGGCGAACGTAATGAGAAAGTCCTAAGAAGAGTTGGAGCGAAGAAAGTCTTTGTAAAACATTGATAAGTACACGAAACAACCGACAATGTCTTGAGACAAGATGACCTCATGAAAACAATTGTCGAGAGACAATCAGATGGCAATAATAGAAAAAGAAGACCGCGGATAAAATATATGAAGCAAGTAAAGGAGGACGTGAAAAAGAAGAAATACGTAAGTGTGAAAAGATTATTAGATAACTGAGTGGAGCGCTGCGTCACACCAATCTTGGGAATGCCGACCAGCGATGATGATGACGAAAGTTCCCAAGAATACGAACCAAAAGATAACGACTTGCTCTGCCGGAAAACTATTTTGACGTTACCTCAAGCACATTTTAGCCGATTCAGCCAAAGCAGCAACGAATAAAATGAAAGCATCAACGGGGACACTTTCCGAATGCTTATCTTCAAAAGTTATCAACGTAAATGGCTCTATTTTATCAAACCATCTCAAAGCATCAGACTTGAATTACTCTTATCATTATTCATTAAATGAAATGAAGTGAATATTTTTATGAGAATCCCCAATTAAGCATCAGAATGGTACAACTTTCGAGTGAAGGTTTGCCCTCGAAAATCTGTCGAAGAGACACTCCGACGAGGAAAACCGCAACGAATGGATGGTGGCCCAATCAATATTTACCTCGAATGACATTGACGGATGTGGAAACACCCCAGCTCACGAGTAGGTCGAGATAAAGAGAAAATAGACCACCATAAATAAAATGATGAGATATGACGTGACTTGGAAGGCCACGCCTCTAACGGGCTCGAATATGGGATTGACTTGAATCACGACATTTCTCTGAAAAGGAGCAACAACTACGATTCCGATACATTACTTCAAGAGGAAGACTCTAAATTCACACTTAAGTCATCATTCATAGGGCAAAATGGCTCTCGAATGTGGAATAAAGCAAAAACCGAATCGCTGCGAATGATATGTTATACACAAACATGAGTTCATCCAAGTTATTTCGACAAAATTGCTAGACCATGCATGAATTCATTACACAGTAATGCGAGGCCAAGTTTGCGACAGTTCTAAAACCTAAGTACATAGGCATTCCACCTAATTACGCGGAAGTCTCACATCAGAATGAAAAATAATTCGGTGAATAGAATATATTTCATGACTCGCTCTAAAATCCATTACAAGAGGCATTACGGAAGCAAACCTATAGCAAAGGTGTTCAACACATCATGTGGAGCGTTCACTAAGAGCTAAAACAGCAATATAGTTGATAACTCTAGTATATAAATAGGGCTAGATTTTCTACGAGAATAAAATTTTTCAACATTCATCCACTCACGATAATGGATACTTATAAAACAAAAATTCGCGATATTTGCCTCCTATCAATGACAGCTCGTCACGTTCGACCTCATTTTCATAACCATTTCGTTCGCTTGAATGCGAGAGGGGATAATACAGCGAAGATTGGATGGATGAAGCGAACAAAATAATAATCTCTCTTGATCCATGACTGTAAAAGGCTTCATAACTACATATACCTATATTTATATTTATATTTATATATCTATACTTCTAAGTAGGCATCCGATCAAGGAATGAAAACATTTGTAACAAACAAATATTATAACAACCTAAACTTACATCATTTCAATTTGCACCTATTCACAAAAATGTTGGCCATCTCTCGTGCAAAGGGTCAAATACACGAGTTTTCTTGGGGCAGCTGACGGAAATTCACACTGATTTGGAGCAGTAGAGTCTTCAGGTATAAAATTCACTCTTTTATCTCCAGTATATGTGAAAACACAAAAATAATATTCGAAAAACATAGGAATCGACCAGGTGAATTGGACGCAGGTGACGCAAGGCAAGAGAAATCGCGTATAAAGGTCACTGAGAAAGCTTAAGACTTAATAACAACCAGTACAAACGTGATGTGAATAATTCTCAAAAGATATATTCAAATAATCAGCTTGATATGAAGGCTTAAATCAGTAAATTTGACACAAGAAACTGTTAAAGACCTTTCTCGCACGATTTTCTGTTTCCTTTGTGCATGTATCTGAATATGAGATGACGGCTCACTTCCGATGAACTTCTCATTAAACATCCAGAAATGCATGTTGACTTGTAAGAATTGATATTGCAGTGAAGACAGCTTCGCATTTCTTTTCCTTAGAAAAAAAAATGGGAGCCACACATCATAGGGATGTAATTACTAAATAAACTATCGCCTGTAGGATACTAGAAAGTTACGTCACGGTACGAAGTTCAAGGTGGATAAATATGTACGCTAAAATGAACATTCCTAATTACTTTAATGTGAACAACAAAGTGTACATGTTTGACATAGAATATGTACGGTCGAGTTAGATGACGATGCATGTTAACGACAAATCAGCAAAAGCTTACGAAAAAAATAATGGCCGAGGACGATTAAGGTAGAACTTAAAAAACTGGTAATCAGCTTTCGTAAATTAAAGCGACCATGATAAAAAGTGCCACAAACACCACCAGAGCTGAGCAGCAGATAGGGAAGAACGAGAAATTTCGGTATGATTCCATGTCAGAAAAAATAAACTAACGAAAGGTTGACAGTGTTGTACACACCAATCGGAAGACAAAATTCACACCGAACTCGACTAATTTCTTCGAAGCAAAATATTTTCAAAACACGACAATCAACAATGACGATTAAATGATGAAGCTTCCTCCGAAGTAGTTTATATAACAATGAGTTATTCCACGACTGAAACGTAAAATTCGATCCAACAGACGGTAAAAAAAAATTCTGGAGTACATACATACAAGGTAATAAATCTGAGATAGAACTCAGGCGGCTACCCAATAACCACTAGCTAAGGCCAGCACTGAAACCATAAACCTCATGATTAAGGAAAACAGAAAAGCTTTGAAACTTATTTACTTATTAATATATTAAATTAAAATATCGATACTTCTCCTTCTCGTTCGTATTACATTTCATGGTAATAAATTTCCAACGTAAATAAACAATATGAGAGGAAATTCTATCAAAATTCACTAACTCTTGGTTAACTATGTGGTATTCCATTATTTCCTGGATATAAACAGTTACTTATACCACTTATTTAAAATAAGTGGTATAAGTAACTGTTTATATCCAGGAAGGAAATTCTATCGTTGCATTTACTCAATCAAGCAGACTCATCACGTAATGACGGCTTTTGTCATTTCAATTTTGGTCGATTATCCCTCTAGTTATATGTACCTTGCGGTAGAAACTTACTCATCTCATTCTTAGCACCTCTATTAACATAAAGTTAGTTTAACGGATGCAAAGATACGCGCAACGCAAGCAATAAACCTTGCACTGACCAATAGGGAAGCTTCTCTTTTTTCCAAGCCAACTCGCGCCTCGAGAATTTTCAGCAGATTGTCAAAAGGATTTACCGATATTTGAACCCAGAATCTTTCGTGTGAAATCGTTTTAAGCTTGACGTGATATAAATGCGATATATCCATCATGAAACATAAACACCATTAGTCAGTTACTAATGGTGTTTATATTTTATACGGAATCTTTCGATTAGATACTCACTAGAACACTACGCCACCCGAATAACAGGAGATGACGGACGTATAAGAGTAGAAATTTATAAATACGGAAAGGTTAGTTGATAGCAGTGGCAGATCTATGGGGGGTGGGCTATAGCATCCCCTTGGACACGCAATTTACACTAGATAGAATGGTAATTTTGTTCGGACCCCCAATACTGCTGGGAGGTTACTCCCCAATTAGCCCCCCCTTGTCCCTATCCTGGATCCGCCACTGGCTGATAAGATAGTTGAAAAAATAGCTGCGTCCAACCAATATCAAGATTATTGACCTATGATGAAAACCACATCTCCCGGATATGCAAGGAACACTTGCGGTTACTCCTCCAAAAGTATGCCACTATAAAGTATGCATCAAATAGCGGCCGGCGCTGCAAAGAGTGCACGAGAATGACGAGCCGTTACTCCGGGTCGATTACCTTCCGTTTGCTCTCCCTTGCGCTGGATATCCGCCGAAGAGCCACCAATGGATTCATGTCGACCACTAAACACTTCACTTATATAACACAGGAAACCAGACGAAGCACTACGATTATTGGTGCCAGCATTTAATTATGCAAACATCACACACACAGTTCTTCGCTATGAGCGGTGTGGCTGAAATAAAATTCACACTCAAGCGCAAAACAACACTTATAATCCTCCTGACGCTTCTACGGGTAGTCCAAGCACCATACTTCCGAACGGCAAAATTGCGACTGGCGCGAAGTCGCCGTTCCCTTCGCGACAACTGATACCTTTTTACGATGAAAGGAAACCTTTGTGTGCCCATCAATAAGGGCTAAAGGTGGTAAGACCTTCAGCCCGCACGTTATCATCAGAGAGATAAATCATCAGAAAATAACGAGTCTGCACCACTGTTAACGATAACAGATGCATGCCGTATCTAAAACGAGAAACAAACAACGATTTTCGCGCATACACAAAAAGAGGCATGCTATCAGGCATTAAGATCTATGATTCATAAAATGCATTACATAAAATGAAAAAAAAAACTTCAAGAGCATTTCACATTTACTCCAGTAAAAATTTCAAGCATATACATGAACTGCTAAGTACAGAAAGGTATTATGTCCAATAAGGCTAACTTTTCAGGATATATTAAAAAAACCTAGTAAACTCATATACACCACAAATATAATTTTTTAAATATTTTTTCTTTGTAGGACTGGGCATTTGGAACTTGTAAATACTAATTAACTAAGTAAAATATTTTAAGAGAGTTATTTAAGAGAGTAAAATATTTTAATCGAAAATTCGAGTCGAGTCGAGTAGCTGGTACTCGACTCGAGTGTTTCGAGTCTCATTACGAATGTCGAGTCGAGTAGTTTCGGTTACAGAGCTGTCGAGGCCAGCAAGTTCAGAAATCTACCGACTACAGTCCTGGACTTCGCAATATTGAAGGCGTTGTCATGCTAATAACACCGCGCGGATATGTTTCCTTTTTGTAGCAAACGTTGTGTCTTGTACCTAGCAGCAACTTAAAGAAAAAAAAAGAAAAATTGCTCAACTTGCACATGATGCCTTCATGCAGTTAGCGAATCATATGATAATATAGCAATCATATATATAACCAAGCAAGCAAGACAAATGGAAGGGAAAATTTTGGGGCAGTATATATCGTGTAGCAATCGATAAGAGGCACACTACACGATGGAATTAAACAGTTTTAAAAGATGAAACACTTCTCCATTAGAGGCATAATTTCAAAGAATTGAATAATGCTTGGGTACAGAAGTATTTATGAGGCAATAGCGTAGCTAATAATGGCAGGGCGTCACCCACCGTGCGCGGAAAAAATCAAATAAAAAACATTCAATTTTCAGTATCTTCCGCGGTTGACAGCCGTGATGTAAGCGGAGGACTGCCTCTTTTAGCGTATGAAACGTTCAAGAAGCTGAAATACGATCCATGTTTGGGGAATAACCTTCATCGCTCAATGACTCAAACAACTTTCTCAACAAAATTTTCATGCGAGGAAATGTAGAATCACCAAATGGATATATTCGCATTACTTAAGCATTAGATCACAAAAAAACATATTTCGTAAGTACACGTCATTGTTTACAGTTTGAAACCTCCTTCCGCAAACGTCTTGGTTCTTTAATCCGCCGTTCAATAATAGCGCTCAGTTCAAAAAGGTTTAATGCATATTGGCATACATTTTCATGGGAGAAGTTTTATCAAGAGGTTTTATTGTCCCTGTTTCATGATAGAGGTGAATATCAAACACAGCACTCAAAAAATTTGTTCATCAGTAGTATTAAAAAATCTTACCAGTCAGTCAATACTCACATATTTCAAGAACATAGCCACGATAAAATCAAGAAAACTTTATCTCCTAGTATTCACTGAAATGAATACAAACAGATGAGATCCGAATGCGAACGGTATCCCCAGTCCACGGACGGAGGGCCAAACCCGAGGAGTCTCATACGCAGACCTACCAGGGATCGGAGCTATCCTGAAAATTCGACACTAACGAAGGTATTTGAACATAAAAAGAACCTATGAAAAATATGAATTTCGCACCTCTTGTCCAAACAGATTTACCATTGGTAAATTCTTTGGTAAATTGGTATTCTGAAACTCTACACCAGCCCAAATTCCGACTGACAATAACCCAGAGATCCCTTTCTTTTTACCGCTTACCTACTGTTTTCAATTCCATCTCAAGTACATCTTCTTCTATTGACCTCTTTTCCTTCCGCACCAATTTCAATAGCCAATTGCGAAGACTTTCTTTATGATACCCCCTTTGTACGTATTGTATTTGTTAAAAATTATTGTTTTTTATGAGATTCTTTTTATACTTGCTTTTTTATTATATTTCCATAATTTATTTTGTTTATAAACCCAATGTAAAGGCCTTAGTGCTGTTTTTGGTGTTAAACAAATAAATAAACAAGGTCTGCTCACGATTAAATATAGCGCACGTTTTTATGTAAATTCCCGTCTGCCACCCACTTTTGAGCAGAAATGTCGGATTCTATGCGTATGAGGTAAGCGAAAGCTAGCCAGGAATACACAATATCCGGAATGAGCACGGTTTGCGGCGACAATGAAGTACAGAGGCGGGACACGGAGAGGAAAGTAGACGTGGAGTCAGGAAGATAGGAAGCAGGTGGTTGGGTGAGAAGAAACACTTCGGAATTCAAGTTTTCCATTCGCGAGAAAGACATTGAAGCACGAACTCAATCGTTCCCAAGAAGCACGCCGGCACACAGAAAAATATCAAGGAGAAAACATGAAAATTAAAATTGAAAATGAAATAATTAACTAAGAGGAGTCAATTGAATCCTCGATAAAATGCACATCAACAATTGTTCTGCTAGCAGGAAATTTCTATCAAACAGCTGAACTCCATTGATTATAATGTTCCTTAAATAAGAACTATGGACAGATATGCCAGCTGTATTCAAATACATTTGGAAGGGGGAATTGTTTAAATAAATGAACGAACTATATAACAGTTCTAAAAGTCGTACCTTTACGGTAGAAATACTTGTACTCAACGTTAATAGCACTGCAGCCCACAACGAAGGCAGAGAGAATATTTAGGTATGAGATAGCAAATCCACCACGTAATATTAATGGGGTAAATTTACTTTAATTCTACAATTACAGAACTTAAGTAGCCACCAAGGGCTGTGTAAATATTAAAAATTAGAAAAACTCAACGACAGTAAATCTATTCGGTCTCTTCATTTTACCGATAACTTCGATAATTATCGATGAAACCGATAACTTACTGAAGTCACCAGTATAATTCGAGGGAAATAATATCTTCCCTGAATCCTTTGAAAAGGATGAAGTACAGCCTAAAAGTCTCGTACTGAAGCTTCGAATGCACACTTTAACTAATAAACGAATTAAGTATAGCATTTCCTAAGTAATGGATATAAATCACGTAACCTTGTACCCGCACGTAAGTATCCACTAGCGGTGATGCGTGATTCACATTCCCGCAATAAATAGTAATAATTTATCCTCGATCTATATATGGAGCACATTCCGTTTTTCCTTTGTCGGTTGCCTCAATTTCATCTCAAACGATCAAAATTAACGCGTAATATTGAAAGAATGATGAGACGCCGAGGTTTGTGGACTCAAGGAGAAAAAACTCGTCTTTCCTTATCCTAGGAGAAAGTTACGCACCGCAGCCCATAAACGGAACATGCTCTCCTTTTCTCTCGCCACCAGCTACCTGCACCAGAGATGAGGGGAAGGAAATCAAACAAGCGAGAAGTGCATTATTCCACCGGGAAAATACGGAGAGAAAATAGAAACTCGTCATCAACAACACACGCTCCATACTCGGTAGACCGTACAGCACCAATTTATAGCAGCATCGTGTCCAATGTGCTTTCTTTTTTAAACTCTACTTCACAGTCTTCAAGCACAAGAAAACTTGAGCGCAAGGCCAATGGTCAGGTCTATTAACCCCTTGCGCTGTAATGACGAGTCTAGCTCGTCATGAACTTTCGACGACAAACCGCGCAATGACGAGTGTATCTCGTCATCGGATTTTCATAATTATAGCCCTATTTAGAGGAACAATATAATTATTTTGAGAGCTTAAAAATGCTAAACAATACAAAGTATACATAAATAATTCATATTTCATGAAACATGATGCATTGGAAGAATTAAATGATTTTATTCGAGTAGCGATAGCTGTGTTTTCCATGTTTAATAATCACATTTTATTTCACGATTCTACATTGATCACAAATTACAAAATATCATTTCACTACCTACCATTCAAAAGAGAACCACAGAAAAAAATAGATAATAGGAGCACGATATTCGGAAAATTAATCGAATTGGAAGGGGTTAACATGTATGTACGAAGTTGGGAAATTCTCTTTGACCGACCAAACGCAGGATACGGTATTTCATAAAAAAGTGAACTCAAATTTTCCCTTAATAAATTAACCTCTATGGAATTCTTGAGCGGAATAATAAACCGATTGTTTTGCATGAAATGATACCACTACCCACAGGATTAATCTACTTTTAAGCTCATTTTCCTCACTTCGCTTACATTTTTATGCAGCGTACCCTTCTCTAACTATTCGGTGTCTGATATTTTATAAGAATAACATTGGTTTACTCATTACAAAGGTAACAAAGCTAAGTGATAATTTGTAGAAATATACATGCCTACAATTTAAGAATTTAAAAAATACATGCTAAAGAAATTTTAAGTTTTACTTTGCTGAAGGAAAAACAGGGGCTCATAGACAAATCTCTGCCAGGGTTCTGCATTATTCGTGACATTCGTGACATTGATAGATTAAGTATATTTATAACATAATTTATTATAAACAAAACCTAATTTTAAATTACTATTTCCGTAATTTCTGCGAATAACAAGACCGGAAGGTAACACAAACGTGGTTATAAGCATTCAAAATAATTTTTAACCATTATTATGAAGTTTTATCGGAACATACGAAAGTGAATAGTTAAATAATGCAGAAGAAAAATTCTTCTCCCGCTAAGGTGCTCCACATACCTCGGACCCTAAAATGCTATCAGAGACTCTTCTGAAGACAAGCCTGACCCACATTCCTTCCCGTATCACCCTCTCAAACATGACCTCTCCACTCAGTACTTCCTCCGTCCCTTTTCCCTAACGCCGTAGTCTTTCAAATTCCAACCTAGATACCACATCTCCCCGTCTTTCCTCTCTCAACAGCCAGAGCGAATACTTCCTCTTTCGAGGCCTGGATAGCCAGACTCATTTCTCTATTCTCTTCCACTAGGAATGCTTTTCAACCTACTGTCCATACACACATCCTATGTACTGCCCAAAAACTAAACCTTCTCAACCAAGTATTGGACGGTCCAAGCATATCCAAAACCGTCCACACCTTTATGGGTAAATCAAGACGGGCTAACTCGCAAAACTACCATTAAAATAAAAGCCGATCTAAGACAAACTTTCCGCTAGCCACGTTCCAGCTACCTGCGAATCATTACAAGTACAATTAAATGTCCATCCTGCAAAGGGGAAATTTACGAAAGATTCCTGGAGCAAGATATTTGTGAACATTAAGAAATGAGACTAATTACGGAAGCATCGCACGGTATGGCATTTGGAGCAGGCGACCCACAGCTGAGGTAATCTGCGCAATGAGGGAAGGGTATGGATGGAAGGGTGGAGAGAAACCCGGCGTCGGCATTAGCCT
The DNA here is from genome assembly GCF_921293095.1 of Ischnura elegans. Taxonomy (NCBI): domain Eukaryota; kingdom Metazoa; phylum Arthropoda; class Insecta; order Odonata; family Coenagrionidae; genus Ischnura; species Ischnura elegans. Next base: position 104,278,619 of record NC_060247.1, read on the forward strand.
GCTCTTAGCGAAAGGCGCTACGGGGACCACGGCTTGACGTACAATCCGACGGACGGAATGCTGCGCTTGAAATGTCCTCCACACGATATTCAAGCAGGGATGGGGCGGACTCTGAAAATTCTCTGCCACTGCCGGGATTTGAACCCGAGCCCAAGGGGTGGGAAGCCAACATTCTAGCCGCAACCCTATCCCCCTGCGGAAGCATCTCCGGATTTATTAGGTGAGGCGGATGAAAGAAAACGAACATTTTCACGCGAAAATAATTTAAGATTTAAAAAAAATGTTAGAAGAAATAAAAGCTGAAATGCTTGAATAGCTGAAATAGGGTAATCCTCAAAATTAACGCTAGCATGACTAGGGGTATTGGAACGCCGAAGGCATATCGATTTTATGACGCCGCATGCATGCTCAGACAACGATATCATAAAAACCTATCACGTAGGGATGAAAAGCGAATCTAGAGGTCTTTACGACGAGTCGTTAAACTTTCTCCCTCTCTCCTTCACCCAATCGCCTGTTTACTCATATCTTCGACGACTTAAAACCATTCTCTGTGCTAAGAGGCGTGTAAGGAGTTCTTTCCACCTGCCAATGAGATGCCTTGAACATGACATCACGCGGTAACGCAAGCTCCACACCTCATGCGCTCACCTGTGACAAACTAGTGTAGAAATTCCTAATGCCTTTAGATGGCGAGTGGCAACTGAATCACACCATGGACGCCTGTAATGAAAACCTTATTTACTATCGGGAGAATGATCGCATTCGTATAAAGCTTACCGCGCTGACTTTTGTGAAGTTATTTGATTTTTATTTTAAAATTAAGAACAAAGGTAACTAAAAGCGCTAAATACTTCAGTAACTTAAAAATCGACCAAATTTCAGCTTAGTGCCATCATCAAATAATATAAATAATAAAGCACTTGTAGCCATAGCCGGCAATTCAGTTATAAAAATAATTTTGTGTTGGCTTATAGGCCCTTATTAAAGAAGTATTGACTGTTTTTCATTTCGAAATGTAGAGATAGATTATATTTATTTTAATGACGAATTCAAGGGAAAGCACTTATACTACGTGAGAGTGAAAACGAAGGACTTGGACGCAAAATAAGCATTATATCCAGACTACGCTCTGGGACGAAGTGAACCAGGCAAAAATATCAATTCTTACATTTTTACAAAATTACTGACATGGCTGACTATGTAATTACTGAATAACTAATCACTTACATTGTAATCCCATTGAAATGAAGACTACGGACTAGGTCTGTGCAACAAAAAATGATGCAAAGAAAAGTTTAGATATTGCAATTAGAATAAGAACATGTAAACCGGGATTCCGTAAGCCGTAATCAGTTAATTTCAATAAAGGCTGTTCAGCTCCAACATCTATAAATGTACTCAAAAAGTTTCGACTGTGAAAATGAAGCTTTTGACATAGCCCTTTAACTAGATATAGGCTTACTCTCGGGGACACAACCGTCTCAATTCTTCCCATTCCATTGACATATGTGAGATAGCAAGGGAGGAAAAATTGAAACAAGAGAATTGGAAGATTGGCAATCGAATAGAGATAAAAGACTGGACGTGAGGCATGTCGTGGACATATGGGCATCGAAATAACTCAATATCAGGGTTAAATATAGCATTTCTGTGCGCGGGAGTACAGCGAAAAAATTGATTTAGTTATTTCATATTAGGAAATAACGAGAGAATCGAGAAATAGATTCGAGAGATTCAAAATATTTCTCTACGAAACGCGAACTTCAAGTAACACCAGTTAAAGAAGAAAAATAATTCGAAAAAAAATATTAGGCACACACATTCCATATTAAGCGTAATTTTTCACATCGTACGTCATTCGCAAACAATTATTTGAATCCACACTGAACCAACAACCATTTTAGTTGGCACATTTCCCGATAAGAATACACACCCACACATTGGGCCTCATAAGTAGTGCTTCGAACGACTTTTTCTACCACGATCGCAAAGCCTTCACACCACAAATACATTAAATAGCAAAATGAAGAGTAACATTTAAAACCATAACATAGCAATACTTCATCAAAAAAACCAAAGCCAACAATAACTCTAATGCTCCAGAAAATAAATCAGAAAACCAATATCCAATAAGAACTTCGCACAAATGACAACGGAAACGATTAGAAAATCACGCAGGTTCACCGATGACATTTCATAAAGAGTAATCAATTAGAAATTCCAAAACGTTAGGCCTAAAAATTACGGTGACAATAAAAGAACTACTCTAAAATTACGTATCCAGGTCTTCATACCGCTGATTGAATTACACTTTAAGGAGAAAATAGGTTTGATAGATCCTAATGCATGCGATCTATTTATGATACAGCGAGCAGAAATGGACAAGGTACCGAAATGAATGTGTCGCTTGCTCATTAAATTGGACTGGACGATAGGATAGCCAGAAAATTCTGAAGCAAGATCTTACCTCTTAAACCCGAGGAAAATTAGCATTTTTTCCAGCACATCCTAAACCAACTAATAATTAATTCAAAATATATCCAGAAATGCCAAACGTGCTGAGAGACGGACATATTTTAGGTGACAGCTTGATATACAGGATACCCACGGTACACAAGATTTTAAGTCGACAACGATTTAAATGGCATACAACCAAAAAGGTCGAGATCGACCACGAACACAGGGTAATCCTATTCTCACGGACGTGGAGAGACGAATTTACATCTACATAATACCCTGCAAGCCGCCTAAAAGTCGTGAGGCAGGGGGTGTTAGGACACCAGCCGTCTATGCATAAAAAATTAAGTGCTCTACAAAGTTGTGAGTAGCATTTATTAAAGTCCTTAAGTTTTTCATCTTAAGTCCATCATTTTTTTTCGGGGGAAAAACGAATTCCTATATCTAACCGTTCGGCAAAACATCTCTCTTAATTAATCGCTTCTGTCGGACCTGGAAGGTCCGACAGAAGCGATTAATTAAGAGAGATGTTTTGCCGAAGGAGTGGGGATCAAATATTGTGTTTTTCCTGTCGCTCTTAAAGATATCCATTCTTAATTGTTCAAGCAATCTTAGCCTAGCGCGCAGCCTCCGAGTCTCCAGCGGCTCCCAGGCTAATTCGCTTAACATCTGCGTAACTCTGTCTGTACGCCCGTAGTAGTTTTTGACGAAACGCGCAGCCTTCCTTTGTATTTTATTCAGTTCGCATGTTCACAGCATCACTTGATGATGAAGTTCAAACACCTAGACTAGACGCGAAGGAAGACAAAACGTATCACGAACGGACGCCAAAAAATTCACATCCACTAACACGACTATGCGGCAGAGATCTGAGGGGCTAGATTTTTTCACCATGACTTTTAACGGCGGTGTCAAGGTCACCGGTCGAGGATCCTCCGAAGGACGCGGCGCGGAATGAGAGAGGGAGCAGAGATGAGGCCCCACGCGAAGGGGGGGAGGCATAATCACGTCTATTTTTAAAAATGGGATAACGTAGCCACGTCACTTTCAATCTCTAGGGGTGGCGCGGCGTCGGCGGCACGAGGAGGGAAAATCACCGGAGAACGCATGGCGGGAAGCGAAGGCAGAAGAACTAGCGAAGCGACCAGCCGCGCGGCATCACCTCAGCTCTTCCCGGAAAAAAACACGACTGCTTGGCGCGGTCTTGCCTACTGAACACGGTGCCAACAAGTTGCCTAGAAGGCACGACGACAAGAAAGGAAAAATATCGCGCTTGCACACATATATTGAAAGAGAAAAGTTGGTATCAGATAGAATTCTTTAAGGCCGTTTTATACGGGACACGTACTTCACAATCTGACGTGTGTACGAAGACGCAGTCAAAATGTGTCGTGTAAAGCGGTGGATTGCTAGAACACATGCTAGAATGCGTGGACGTGAGATGGAAAAATAGCCCTCGTTCTCATTTCGTTCATGTATTCGCGCAATTCCACGCCATTTTAGGAATTACTGCAGTTCTAGCCTGCGCAATTTCGTGCCCCATTTAAACGGCCTTTAAACACGAAGTGAATGGGACCAACTCGAACATGACGTATTTACCTTTCGAGCCAAAAGAATTCACCGCAAACATTCGTTACCACCTTTATCTGAATACATAAGTGCATCCATGGTCTCTTAATAATATCGCTCAGTACCACACAATATTAAAAATAATAATTTATACATAGCATGCTATTGATTTTCTCAAGACTGCCACTGCAATACGAAACAGCATTTCCTAGACTTGTCACACATTTTCCACAATTTTCCCTACTTTTCCCACAGCTCGGCGATACACTTTACCCAAATATCTATCTTGAGTTGGCAAAAAGTGGTGAAACGCAATAAAACAATGACGTTAGAGTAAATTATTTACGATCATGAAAAAAATTAATTCTCTGTCATCAAGCAAACTTTTATGGAAATCTGATCGTGTGATGATCATACATCGAAGATATGTTAACGCGTGAGATAAATTCACCATTTGCCGCTCGCAGAAAATATAGATTTCCAGTTTTTTATCTAATCCTCATACTACGCCGGTTCTCCATAAATGTGGCCTTCTTGTTAGTTGTTATTGTTGACGAATATTCAGGCACCAACACGAAATGATCACTCAACTACTAAATCCTAACTCGCTCAAACGTGAAGGGGTTCGTAACTTTCGCTTACCGAGCAAAATCTCCGCTAATTCCCTCAGAATCCCCACTCATGAGTTCATAAAAGGTATCAATTGATGACCAATATGATCAGCCGTTCGTTTATCCCAGGATAAGGGGAGAAGGAATAAGGTAGCCGATCTAAGGAAACCGATTTTGCTGCTATGAGATGATTAAAGGCTGCTTCCTCAGAAAGAATGAACCATCGACATTCGACTCTCCAACACGCAATCATCCGAAACGGAGGGCAACAGATCGAAAGAACAACAATCCGTTAACGCCATCAACGCTTGATCCATTAAGGCAGAGGAAGACAACCACTACGATTCGGTAGTCCTCAAGGAGGAAGAAAGAGAGCACGAAGCAGTAAAAAAAAATACCCCCAAACCGAAACAAGTGACGGCAGACAGCGCAGGCGGCCTGGAAAAGGGAACGTCTATTTCCGCGACGGCAAACAGAGGGGGAGGGGGACGGGAGGGGAGGAGGGAAATGAGGCAACAGGTGTCCGCCACGAGGGTGATCGCGTGAGGAAAGCTCACTAAGCCAGGGATGAGCAATATCGCCCAAGACAAGGAAATGCAGCACTTATAATTCCAATCAATTGAAATCCATCGGTGCTCTCAACTCAATCAGCGATGCAGCCACAAGGTTAGTTTAGATAGGTGAGGATAGAGCTCACACCGAACAAACTCAAAGACGCGTGAAACTCACACATTCGGGTTATGGGGGCCAGTGCCCTTCCCTGCGACATTTTGCAATTCGATGATATTGTGGTGGGGTTCCCGAGAGCTTCACCCTAGATTGGAACCCGGGACCGCTCGATCAGCAGCCAATCACTCTATCCAATACGCTATCACGAGCCCGATTTTTTTATAAACCTTACTCAGATTAGAGTAGTTAAATTCTCTAGCCACGGTTCCCAACCGGTGGTACGGGACGAATCGGTCGGGGGCACGCCGAAAAGAATCTGTAATGGCGACCACTACGTTCCCTCTATTTATACAATTATTTAAGCTAAGCTAAAAGTGTCACCTACCCGTAGTAAAATTATTTAATAAAATATACACGTTACATTTTTGGAGATAAAACATTAGCTATATACATATAAAGGGGTACGGGAGGAAAAAAAGGCTAGGAACCGCTGGTCAAGGGTTTCGAGCCTCCCAGAATAAGTTTGGATATGCAGTTTTAAGTTTATGAAGCCCTTCCCAAATGAAACTACCCACCCCGAAATTTACCCCCTCTCCATTTGAATCCCCATCCCGATTTTTTTTCTAGCTACGGCCTGCAGCTGGTCAGCAAAAGGCCTCCCTCATTCATCTCTCCTATATTTTTTTTCGTAAAATGTTGGAGCACCTACACAAGCATGCGTCCCACATCAAATATATTTTTTTAAATTTCTAACTTAATCTCATCCACCGCTGAAAAGCATTCCATTATTTTTCCTGGAATTATTCTTAATGAGACTATCACTTCAAAGAATATCATGACAATTATAGTGGGAAATTTAAGAATTAATGGAACACAATCGAGAAAAAGCATTGAAAATCCATCTTTTAATAAGAATAAAGACAATAAAGCACGCACGTAACTGCTGTCTTTCTGACCATTTTCTCCTTATAGCATCAGACAAAAAAATCCATACTTCAAAAGTCCACAGAAACAACGGAACTAAAAACAATAAACTGACCATCTTTACGTTATCGCACTCACATTTAAAATCACTGGCAACGAAATAAAAATAGGAATTACATCGCTTTTTTCGCACTTTTCGGATAGCAATATAACGTTTCAATAAAAAACCAGAGTACGATCCAAATTACTAGGTTAAGCGGGCCTGAGGATAGATCACATTGGCATTTTACAGGATAATTATACATCGTCAGTTCTAATGATGAGGAAGACCGAAAATACGTACTCCTTCAATTGGAATGGGCTTCAAAAATGAATAAAATACCAGAAACCGTGATAATTAACCAAGATACAAAAAGTCCAACATTTTTGAGGATACATAAAAAAATTGATAGGAATTCTTTTTCACGGCCTGATGTTAGGATACAGCGGCAAAAATGTTAATAGATGCATCATTTTCCAAATGGGTTGGTAAGGTAAAAAAGTTGAATCGATATTTTACCTGGTAAAAAATTCATAACGCGTGGTTACACCCGTAGACCACAGGAAATAAACCACAAATCTGCACATGCAAGGCTTTTAATAGTATTTCATTTTAAATTGCACTGCTTTTACGTGATGCAGTTTGGAATAAAATATATTAAAGTAAACAAATCACCTTCTACTCTATAATCTGCGATATTCCGCAAATATGCAAACCAATAGTATAAATGTAAACGGAGGTCGTTATGTTAGCAAGCATGAGAAGCGGAAAGTGAGCCTTCAAGCTTGAGAGGGTTGAGAGCACCAGCATAAATGATGCTGCTCAATGTCCATTGAGTGAATCACTGACAAAAATCCCGATCGTTTATCGATACTTGGACACGCCGCCAAGGGTCTTTAGCTTTCGGAGCGGGCGGTTGCCGCGCCTTCGTCCCACGTCCGTCGTCCGACAATGGTCTTAAATTAATTACCTCCGGAGGGCTGCACCTACGCCCACTGGATGGCGGTAAGAGTCTCGTCTCGTTTCGAGGCAAAAGCGATTGGGATCACAATGCCGCCTCAGTTTATGCAAATTCGATCCGATCAACTCTTTTCAATAGGTGCTTGAAAAAGCGATTTAGAAAAATCGAATCGCTACATAGCAAAAAAAAAACACACCCACAGGATATGGGCACTGAACAAAAAAGAAAAAAAATGCATGGCAAACGTCTACCATTTTAAAAATAATTCTCTAACATGAGAGCTAAAAATAAACCAACTCTTCCGCGAATAATGCACAGTTCATTAGCAGGTATGAAAGCCCCAAAACATCTTTCACCGATCATCTTTACGACTCTGCATCTCATAGCCATTGGCGTTGAAAAAAGATATATTTCGCGAAGTGAAAGTCACACGTAGTTGAGAGTTAAGGCAACTGAGATAGGCTGATCAAATGATGATATTATTCATTTGAGTGAAAATAACATTCATAAATCACGAAAGAAATCCATGGGACACGCATTAATGCTCATAAAACACCTTGGACATCAACTCTGATGAACTTCTTCATTAGGCAATATGGATTAACTGTCTATGAAGTCAATATCTTCGTTGGCTTGGATTCAGACTTCAACGCTTGGCAGGCAGATTTACGGCAATGTTCAAACCGTCCCACTTCTTATTCTTCGGATTTCAGGGGTCTTAAAAAAAACTATTTTTCTATGATAATACATAGAGATGCATGGAAAAACAGTGGTCAACACAAGACTGATCACATTAGGGTACGGGATAAAGGACGCTTAAATAAAGGTCAGTCGCCATGAGGCTCTGATAAAAAACAAAGGAGGAAAGACCACTAAAGATTTCATTGTATTCAAGACTTCGGATACCATAAAATTTTAGTTCGTTCTATAGTTGTTATTATTAGACATGAAATTCATTAAAGCTCACTGGAAACCGAACCATTTACTTATATATTATACTTGAACATATTTAGAACAATGAAACAAGGATTAGGGCAACACAAGTGATAAGAAACTGTTGAAATAAAGCAAATGTAGTAAAAACAAAGTGAAATCTAGTCATAAACCGAGTAACATTCAGTGAAAAGGTATAGAGAAGCTACACTTAAGCTCACCTGAGCAAGACCTGTAAGAATATTTTAGCATAGAATCGTGGCGATAAAATAAGAGATATGGTCCTAAAATTTGAATCAAAGCCACTTCCATTATAAAATTCCTAAACTTGGGGGAATTATCAAATGAAAATAGGATTAATTTATCGTGAGGCGAGCTCAAGACGGACTTACTTATTGTTAGTTATAAAAATTATTTTTTATTCAAGTTTAATTATAACACAAATGTTGCCTACAGTAAGGGCTGCTAGTAAACGCTCAAAGGCGCAATTTTAAGGATTTGATGCAATTAAATATTGGGTGCAGCCAAAGTAATCAAAATTAATTAGAATATATCGTACACAAACCAAATTATGCAAGCCTAAACTAATTACCCTAATTCTTGATGCTTCTCAGACACTTCTTTCATAAATTCATTGATAGCATTTTCGAAGCAAAAGACCGCGTGCCACACGTGTAGAATAACAACTATCACGTTCAACACCAAGTTATCACCAGATGTATAGATACCTACCCTGTGCTCCATCAGTTAAAATGATGAAACACAAAGCATCAATTTTTATACACATTCTTTACGAGCGTACGTCAGAAGATAGGACGTATAAGTGGAGGCAACTCGCCAAATTTCCACGACTGATAAGCATGGAAGAAAGCCGGTTTGATGCAATTTGTACATGGCTAAACTTGGCTGGAAGATTTTCACATTTCTCACTTTTGTCTCGCACCAGAGAAATCATAAGTATACGCCCACGGCCCACAGCTCGAAGATGATCAGATAGGAGGGTTGTCAGGAATTTAAATTTAAGATTCCCAGTACCTATGTAATGGGAAACGCCTGAAACACAGCACATTTTCAATTTCGTGTCATCTGCACAATAAAAGGTCTGACCCTGTATATTCGCGGGTCCGGCATTGGGATGGGCATGATGGACAGAATCGTGGTTTCTCTGACATATTTCCTAAGCATCATCACGGAGATTACGAGACAACACACGCATTTTTTTATCTTCCGAGAAATGAAAATCGATAATATAGGCCTCCAAGGCATGGGGGCCAACGATGTTGAAAACTTCAGATTTTTAAGTTTCAGCTTATCTTCCTCTGACTTTTAAAGATTGTCATAGCTAGCTTTGAATCAAGTTTACACTCCAAAAAATACAAAAAATGAAGATTTTAAGAACATCACATTTGAAGAATAAGAATTCGGATGGTTTGACCTAGGCTCTATGTCGTAAACTCTACCAAGACTTAAATTCTGATAGCCAATGCGACATAATAATTCAAAAGACAGTTCATGCGTATGCGGAAACTGTTCATCAGAGCAGAGATTCGAATCCTGTTTTTATCGCGAGAGGGGATAAAGCTAACTTCACCCATCGCAACCACCTCTCCCCCGTTTTCCATGACCTCACCACGGAGAATCCAAGAGCCGAGAACTAACAAAAAAGCAGGAGTCATAAGCGGTGAACCGCGAGAAGAAAATTCGAGACGGATTTAAAAAGAACAAAGACGGATGACAGTGTAATCTTTCGCGCGATTCGATAAACACAAGCACCCCTTGATGTCGGCAAGGCGCGGTTTCGAAAAGAGATAAAGCAATAGGAACTAATCCCTCAGCGAAATTTACACCACGGCGGAGATCCCTCTGGCTTTCGTAATCGCAACGAAAGTCCATAAATCGATAGAGCGTAACTGGATGCCGTAAGTAAACAGGAGGGTGAGGCAGTAGAAACTGAGCTCCGGAAGAGTTTCCACATGATCACCACTGCATTTCCTATCAAACGGCTGTTTGGATTCAGGGCTCGGGTACAAATCCTATCCGTGGCAGAGAATTTTCAGAGACTGCTTGAATGTTCTGTGGAGGAAACTTCAAGTTCACTACTCAGTCCACACCTACATCTACATATTACCCCGCAAGCCTCCTAAAACAGCGTGTGGCAGGTGGTGTTAGGACAGAAGCCGTTTAATATAATAAAAAAACAAATGCTCAAACAAAATTACGACTCGCATTTTTTAAGTCCTTAATGGTGGAAAAAACGAATTCCCATATCTATCCATTCGGCAAAATATCTCTCTTAATTTATTGCTTCTGTCGGACCTGGAAATATAGTGGGGATATAATATGATGTTCTTTGTGTCGCTCTTAGAGATATCTATTCTCAATTGCTCAAGCAATAAAAGCCTACCGCGCAGCCTCCGAGTCTACCAGTAGCTCACAGCCTAATTTGCTTAACATCTGTGTAACACTTTCTGTACTTCCGTAGCTGTTTAAGACGAATGGCGCAGCTATTCTTTGCATTTTCTGTCCGTCAGAATGGTCCCCTCTGTGTGCCTTTCGTTCCGAACACACTAATGCCGACGCCGGGTTTCTTTCTACCTTTCCCACAAGGCTCAAATGGCCCTAGGTGTCGTTCGCCTCCACCAAATATCATACAATATCATGAATGAATTTTTAATGGCGCTTATTGCTAAGCCTGGAAGGCTTCGAAGTATAATACTGATGAAATGCATATATAGGTGAGTTAAATAGGAGAGTTCTAAGAAGAGTCAAAGAGAAGTATTTTGAAAACCTTGGGTAAAAAGACGGGACAATAATCAGTCACAACATAAGACACGAGGGTGTAATGAAAATTATTTTTTAAGGAGAGGTGGAAGGGAAGAACAGCAGAGGTAGGCTAAGAATGAGATACGTAGAGTGGGTGATTAAGGATGTAAAGCAGAAGAATTATGTAAGTGGCCGACAGAAGAATTTTTGAGAGAGAAGAACTGCGTTGAACTAATGTAAGGATTGATGACTGTTCTGAATTCTTGTATATTTCACCGCCGTTCACGTGCCAGGATTAGAAATATTACACAGAACATTGAATATAATACACTAAATGATAATGTTTGAGAAAAAATGTGTCATCGTCATTGGGAGAGAGCACCCCAGCTGAAATAGATTCTAAACCTAACATAGACTAGACATTACATTAATCGATAAAACGTAGCAAAAAATCGGATTTACAGCAACTCTCCCATCCATTCTGATTCCATCCACACGAATTACTCCACCAAAATTCTTCACATACACATTCTCAATGTTTTTTACGCATAGGTGCGCAAACTAACTATTAACAAGCGCAGCAATCTTCCCATTACTTTCCGATTGTTATTATTAAACGTTGTCACCTCGTCCATCTTGAATTTCAGTCACCCTTGCAAATTCGCATTTCATTACTTTTCCTGTCTCCCCTCCTAATACAAATCATCCTAAAGGAGCACGGTCATAGAAGAATTAAGAAGGGATAGGATTATCTCTAACACATAATTCAGAAGGGATAGGGCTACCTATGAAAATTCTTTGCAACCGCAACAGGTATTTAAAAACAGGTTCTTAAGGCTTGGTTACACGGTACATTTACACGTACGAGTTAATGTCTGTTTGCGTGAATGACTTTTGTGGTTCGGAACGGAACATGTACGAATGCATGAACTAAATTAGAACACGTTCTATTTTTCGTTCATGCATTCGCACAAGTTGGGAGGTTACACGGAGCATTTTCTTGTTCATTCACGCGTTCATACATTTAGACATTAACTGGTACGTGTCAATATACCGTCTAGCCAGGAAAACCATCAAATTGCCCCAACACCAACCAAAGCCCCTTTTACAAAGCCTTGAGGATAAAACCTTGAGTAATCACGAAACACATAACAAAGCGGATTTATAATACGTAAATATCAAAATGCGGCGATTTTAGTAATGCTATTCATCACCACCCACACAAATCGAGGAACAGAAGGAAAATTTTTCAAATTCCTGTAAGATAATTCTGCAAGAAAAATGAAATCCCTAACGGTCGTAGACAAGCAACTAAGCAGCACCCTGCTTCTGAAAAAAACCGTCTCAGATTTCCTAGCCAGGATTTTGAATGACAGGCTTAAACAAGAATTCAAGTATTTACACACTGGTGTCAACGAAATATGAAACTTTTAGAACGCCTTCACTAGAAATAAAATGGAGGTGTGACGAATTCTCGACGTATGGCGACGGGTTGATTTCAAAAGTACATGGATCCGGCCCAACGGAGAAACTAATGGCATCAAAACACACATCGCAAGTCGATTACTAGTTCTCGTTACTCATATAGATCTCGTTCAACAAAACGTAGCGAAAAGGTAAGCTTTGTAGATCCCAGAAAATTTAACTCTTACGACGTCATTCAACTAGATGGCGCCACTACCGATTGCCAGAGAGCAGTAAGTATACCTAACAAGTGAATATGTGAGTACGTATGCGTGCTAATTAGTTTGGTTAAAATCCATTTTTCTTGGAAGTTATATACCACGATCCCTGGAACGCAAAAGATTTTATTTATATGTGCCGCAGAGACGAAATTTAACCTCGTTGATGGAGATTGTAATTGCTAAGGTCTAAATTTGCGGGCGAAAATAAAAGGGTCAGTTGGCGAAAATGAAACTTGACTTGGAGAAATAAAGAAATGTGGAAATAGACAAGCGCTTTCATCAACGCTAAATGGAGAGTTAAAGTTGTTAATCGGTATCGCTGGGGTTGGAAGTGTTCGTACATAATTTCAGGCCCAGTGTTATACAGACGTAAATTGGGAACCAGTGCTTGGCACTGTTTATCTCATTTTGGAAGAATATAAAGAGTGATTTTTACAATCTTAAATATTCATTGTGCTATCATTCAGAGACTGCAAAAGCCTTTGAAAATTAACTCTAAGTATTATCTCCCCCGAACGAAGTTAAATTTCGTCTCTGAGGGACGTATCAATAAAATAATTTTTAAAGATTCTGGTTTTTCAACCGTTGGAGAACATACCTAGTTCCCCACAGTGAACACATATTCAGGTCGACATCTATTTCGTAAACAAAATTTTAGAAATGTCAAAATATTCAGCTCCAATACTGTTGATGTGAACTTTGAGTACAAAAAAAAGCCTCCCAACATCCCCCCAGTGGAATTTGCGCTCCCGGTAATCATTGCAAAACGTATTTATACAAATCAAATGCCCACACGTCATGAAGACGCCAGATATTCCATAACAATAATTGATTCAGTTCCATAACCACCAATGGCGAATCCAGGATAGGGACAAAGGGGGGTTGAGGGGGGGATATAGGAGTTAACCTACCAGCTGTAGAGGGGGTTCGAACAAAATTTCCATTCTAACTGATGTAAATTGGATACTCAAGGGATGGCATCGCCCCCCCCCCCCCAACCCCTACCCATCTCTGGATCCGACACTGATAATCACCAAAACCCTATGATCATTTTTAATGGATTACGCTAATTTTCTCCGTTATTGGTAATGAGCACAAACACTCGGTCTAAATCGCTTCAGCCGCTTATCGACTAGATCTATGAGGAAGAACGGAAAGTACAGTCGTATCCTTTTCATTTTAGGGGCTTTTCAATACATCTAAACGTTTTGTTTTATAATTTTTCATTTTCTACAATACAATGAGATGACCGAGCAAGTTTTATTTCCCAGAAAAGTTTAAAAAAGAGCGGCTATTTCCGCCATGCTCCTCCACCGAGGGATGGCAGTATGTTTTAGCATCTACACAGGTGTTACATATACATACACGAGATAAAATGCAACAATACGCGCCTGACTGTGTCACTAATCGGTTATTCAATATAATTGCAAATGTTACGAACGGAGAAAATCGTGATTCATTCCCAACGAAAAGAGAAAGTCCCCACGAAGTCTGGCGCAGGCCCACCCGAGTATGAAATACGTTAGTCCACCTTCACCGCTCGATGGCTTCCAGATTCGCGAATCCCGCAGGAAATGTGTCAAGTGTTAAAAGAGTGGGTGTAAAGCCCGCCCAAAAGTAAAATACATAACTAGGACGGCGCTGGGACAAGTGAAATATATGAATCGTTCTTTCAAGAGTGCATAAATCATGACGAGGTCTGTAAGCACAGGGTGCCTAGCCAATCAAAGCAGGAAAATCCATGCATGATTCCCGATTTTCTAGGGAAATTTTACAAAATTCCAGGTTAATCTTACGACATTACTGCGATAGATAAGAATTACAAAACGCCAAAAATTACTTCAATACTTTTAAATAATATTATGTTTATGTACTGACAAGAAATATGTTAGTTAGCACACATTTTATTTAAATGTTAACTTTATTCAATACGAGCTAAGACAGTGCTTCGACCTCAGAAGTAGGTTTTGACGTCACCTGGCATTCTACTCTCCGTGTTTTTTAATCTTACTTGAGTCGAGAAGAGTGCAAGACATTCCGATTCTGTTGTCTCGAATGAAACTCCACGTTTCGATGAAGCTGTAAAAATTATACTAAGATACGGCACTTAAAATTATGACAAACACATTTTAGGCCAGAAAATGGGTGTTGGACTGAATTTTTTTTATCAGTAATGAATTTGAAACAAAATATTTTTAAATTCCCTGTAGGTCCAAAAATGCATGAATAATTAATTCATATTTCCAGGGATTAATAAATCAAGCACAATTCCCGATTTCCCCGGTCGCTGGACACTTAATAAGGGTTAAAGTTTGCAGAAGTGTACATCTGACAAATAAATGGAGCTACGTAGTCCAAAATAAGTAAAAATACAAAATCCAAGAATAATTTCAGGCATTTAAGTATAGAGATAAAGAATTCCGGGTAATAATACAAAGGTTTTTATAGGAACAAATACGACGTTTTACGATACCAAACGAATACTGGTTTTCCTAATTAGAGAAGCCTTCAGAAGAGTGACCAGTGGCGTAACTAGGAATATGCTTTGGGGGGCATGAGGGAGCTTTGGAGGGGGATTAGGGGATCTAACCCCGCAGAAAACGTGAAGTTCAGAAAAAATTTTTTTAATAACTTGCCTGAAAATGCATTTTACATCATTTTGGCACTTAAAAGTTAACTTCAAGCAGATGCAGTTGTTATACATCAAATCTAGACAAGATTTTTAAATATTTTTTTGATTTCTCAGAGTCTTTGGGGGGGATACATCCCCTCATCCCACCCATAGTTACGCCACTGAGAGTGACAACTAAGAACGAAAGTGAGTTCACAAAAATCAAGGAGCTAAGGCTTATTACCATTATCTAATTCAAGATTGAATGGTAGAAACTCCGGTAAGCTCGACCCTCACCTGTTCATTATGCACAGTAAATACCCTCCACTAAAACCGATTTTCAGACCAACAGTCTTCCCTCTTAACACCGGGTGTTAATGAAATTGACACTAAGTCACATTCCCAAGCAAACAAACGAAAGAAATCAGCATGTCGAGAAGTAAATTTACATAGGAACATTCTAAGAAATTATGTCCTCGGCTGGTAAATTTTGAAAATAAAGCTGCGAAACATTAATCTTCTGCAATCCTTCGGGCTTTCTCCACCCAAACTTTTATTAACCCCAACATATTTCTGGGGACCCCTCCGTGGGCACCTTGAATATGAGGGCCTTGGACTGGTCAGGGGGACACATGAAAGCAATCTCCATTGGAGCACGCATTTAATTTCATTAAGATACAGGATGAAACTATAAAAAGTATATAATCTTAGATTATACTGACGATAAATGGTCATCCTGATTGTTTCAATGCAAAGACGGAGTTCTAAATAAATAAATCCCCAGCTAGAAGGACGTGAACGTCAACTTGACTTATGAACTTAAATCCATCGTCGGTTTCAATTCCTTCTCGATGTTCTGGATGAGATGAAAAAGAAATTACTAAATCTCATCCAGATGCCATATATATCCTTCGATTTATGATGCATCAAACCCTAGGAATGAAAAGTTGTACTTCAGTGACAAATTCTCACCTTATCTTTTCTTCCGATTACAATAGCCTCAATGAACGTTTTTAATCAAAATGATTATGGAAGGAAAAAATGATAAGTGACAAAGAAAGGAATCCACAGGCGATTTCTCTTCTGATGACATAAAGCAGAGGCATGGATACGTTAGATCCCACATGATTTTCCAAAATATTATCGTCCGTCAGAGATCCATGTAGTCCATAGCAGAGGACCTAAATTTAAACCAGGCTCACCACGACTGAACCCCCGAGTTTCTGTATTTAAGACCATTCCCGATCAAATGCCAAAGTGACAACATTATCAACAGAAAAATGACAATAAAACCGCTTCATAATTACGTTGTAGCAGGACTAAAGTAAAAGCAGTCAACGGTCATTCCAGTTACAATAAAATAGAAGTAATTTAAATCAAGAGTTTAACACAAGCCATGCATACCTATCAACATATCAATATCACCACAATGCTTTGGTTAATGAAGCATGATATCAAAACATTGCAGCCATGAATAGATTTAATAGATTATGCGAGCCTCCAAACAACATTTGCTAAAGTTCGTGGAGGGAAAACGACTGATTTGGTTTATTTTGCGTTACAGATGGACAATGAACTCATATGAACTAGCAATAGCTTCATGAATAAGGTGAAAACAATGAATCAACAGCTACCAAGGCACCAGCATCACGGACGATTAGGCACCTACCCACAATGTATAAACAACGCTACGGCATTGACTGTCACCGATGATACACGGGAAAATTCACATCATTTGCAAGCATTTTACATTATGGAAAAATTATGAATGATACTTACAAATCCTGACTTGGCTTTTTCCTGCCTTGACATTGTGAAACTATAATTCCCTCTCTTCCACAGATCTAAACATTGTCATCTGAAGCTGATGAGGCGCTGTATTTATCCTACAAAGGAAAATTCTTGACATTAATGAAAGTCAAGGACAACAATACCATATCGGTAGTTTATAATAATAACGCCATCCGTAAGATCAATGTCAATTCTCAATAAACACTAAGATAAACAAGGCCATACTTTCCATGAAAGGGGTCCATAATCACTTGATTAATGATAACTACCATCTATTACTATTAAATTCAGTCGCGTTTGCCCGGCACCATTCCTAATGGCACATTAATAAGCAGGTGTTTTTCAAAACTTGAGCAAATGAACACAGTAAGTAGTCACAGAGCGTTTTTTCATCAAAATTCCGCCAATTCTTGGCTACTTACCCGTGGTATCACCAGCAGTAAATCCTACAAGTGGTTAGGTATCCAAAAGAAACACAATAACGAAGAAATAACGCACACCACACAGAATTAAAAACTTCGCAAGAAAAATACTCCGACCTTTTCAAAAAACACCAGTAACTGACACAACACTAACGCGTTACGAACTCCACTAGAATTTTCAACTTCTGCCGAGCGCAGTCTGGAGCTGACGTTCAGACAAACTTACGAAGATAAGCCAATAGATGGCTCTTGTGAAAATAATAACGAGATTGTTTTAGCCCATTATATTCTAGCATCTGTTAAGAAAAAAAGCAATAAAAAATACATGAATTTTAGCACTAATATTCAGGAACTTTTACGTGGAAATATAATACATTACCTCGGTTTTAAAATGACAATAGGTGGCAGCACTTGTTATAGGCATTTTTAAATTTATGAGCGCGAAATTTAAATTATGGACGGATTTTTCAAGTTTCTACCGCCAGAATAAATCAATCCATCACAAAAAATTGCCTTCGGAGAATGGTTTTAAATCTAATTTTTTCCTTAATAGTCCTAATTTAATAGCAGACCTTTATATTTTTCTAATGGTTATTGAACATTCCTTACAAACAAAGGGCAAAACATTTGGTTGACATTGGTGCTCTCAATGAGAAAAACTTGTACTGTAAAAAAATCTTTGAGCAATTAAAACGACAATCAATTCTAGATATCTAATGTTACAAAAACTTTTCGATCGATTGTAAATGTTCTAGATATCCGATCAAATCATTACTAAGCATCGTCTCCATAGAAAGATGTTAACGATTCAAATAAAAAAACATCAGTAGGCAGAAACCCTCTACGAGAAAGAGTGTTGATTTACAGAAATAGGTAGCGAGAAATAAGATGAACTACAATGACTCAACCTTCAAGCAATACAGTTGGGAGGTAATGGAAATCGCCAGAAAAAAATGAAATATCAATGAGAAGACAGCATGGTAGCTGAGCAAGTGAAGCACAGTGTGTTAAGGGTGAGGTATTCCTAACCCCCATTATCCAGAAGATATATAGTCTTTAGTTTTCCTCTTCAAATGAATACCAAATAAACCTCATCCAAAAAAACATTACATATTTGCTAGAGCCTTGACATGGTGGCACATGTAGGCACAACAGAAACTGGTTGACCATATTGTCTATTGTGATAATATAAACAGTGGGGTAGCCAGGAATTTTGTTGAAGGGGGATCCGAAACCAGGGGGGAAAATATTTTGAAGACTGGGTACAAAGTAGACTGTTTTAAACTAATATCAACACTTTTCATAATAAAAAAAACTATTGTCAATTCATGGTTTTTCAATATTTAGTTTGCTTTTTATGAAGGAAAGTAATTGCGTTTTTGGAAAGGAAATGATACAATGTAATCGAAACCGGTAGCAGTAATTAATAAATTGTGGAACCTGCCATTGTCTTTCCTTTCTGATACATCATGAAGGAGTTCCATCACGTTTCGCCGGACGTGATTGAAATTGTGTTTTTATAATTCGGGGGGAGTTCAGGCTCCTAGATATCCCCGCTTGCTTTGCCACTGAATGTAAGGTGCTTGATGGTCTGAAAAAGAGAAGTGAGGTTTTATGAAAATATTATGAACATTCTTGTAGAAACTAATGAGATATTATATGGCTAAATGAAGACAACAAATTTATGACTAAAGAGCTTAACAGCAGGGTGACTTACATTGAGAATGAGTGGGAGACATAAATGCTAAATACCAAAGTTGATTTGGTATTTAGGGCACAAATGGTGTTATCTGTTAGAAATAAATAAATATAAATCATCACAAAAGTCTTTTGCCTCTGAAACGTGGGTCCTATATGGACATATCATTGCTCAACCCCAAATATTTTGCCCCTCCAAGGCTTTCTTTTAGGCGAGCAAGGTGCTAGCATAAGATGCGGAGAACATGACAAGAAAGCTATCTCCAAGTACCTACTGTCAGCTAATGATGGTGGAGCTGACCATCATTGAAACTAATGCAAATGCAAAGATACTAATATGCCTAAGTGCAACACGTGGATTTAATTCTGATTTTTGAGTATGCAATGGAATTGTAATCTTTGTCTTGGCTCCCTACAAGACTTCAAAGGACAAATATACTAATGAAACCTTAAGAAATTAAGTATGACCTATGACTGCACAAATGACATTGCTATTTTAGCCAAAAGAAAGGTATGCATATAAGCTTAGTGAAAACATGTAAATGGCAGTGTAAGGAGCCAAGAAACAAATACATGCATTGTTGAGACCTCCAGTTCAGTTGAGAGGTTCAATTTACTTTTTAAATCAGTAAAAACCTCAGAGGTGCATACAGACTGGAGTCAAGCCTGGAAGCAGGGGCTGGTGCAACAATTTAAAACATAGGAAGAAGTTGACCAATGACAACATTCATGAAGCTGAAACGAGAGGTGATGTTATGATACGCAGTGGCGCAGCGAGGGGGGGGTTTTGGGGGTTATACCCCCCCCAGAGCTCAGAATTTTTTTTAAGTTTAACGTATTTTACTTAATTGTTTTGATAATACTAATAGAATATTGTAAGGATTAATTAAATATCCCTCAGAAAGCCGTAAAACTCACCATTTTGAACCATTTATCTTAAAATTCTGCAATTTATTAATCTCGCACCTGCCGCTTATCCTGGTGGGTATTCCATACCCCCAAACACATCGGTATTAGTTACACCTGAACACCCCCCAGCCTTAATTCCTAGCTGCGCCCCTGATGATAAGTGATATGCATATCATAAGCCTAGAAAAAAATGAGTCGGTAGAATACAGGGTGAACATTTTATGAGATTAGAACAAATTCATATAGAGAAATTTATTACAGATATCACAACAAAATTCAAGTAGTCTCCAAAGTATGCAGCATCAACAAACTCCTGCAGGTGATTTTTTCATGCCATCTACGCTCCCTGGAAAAAAAACCACCAAAACAAGCTTCATTCCATTCAAGCCATTTTGACACCATCCAGGGTCCTGGGCTGGCTTCTTTTGAGTGGTTCTCTCTTTTGGGAAGAGAAAAATGTTTCCTGGGGCAAGATCAGGGCTGTAGGAATGTAGAGGAATCCTTGTGTAGGCTTTCGCGGTGTTGCGAGGATTCAGCGTGGAGGTTTTTGGGGTTACTACCACGTAGTTTCATCTCTGCAGACGACAGTTTTGCTGGCATTGCAGCAGGCTTCTTCAGGTCAATGAAGTGGAGATCCGTGGTATTGCCAGTCTCTTATACACCCCATCGGAGGCCGGTGTTTTCTAATTGGCTGGTTCAGGAGGCTTGGGTGGCGAGATGAATCTATGCGGTAGTAACCCCGAAAACCTCCAATGTAGAGGAATCATTAAAAGGCCACGATTGCATTGCCATTTTTTTGCCAGGTGCTAAGAAACCAAGAAAGTTATGATGCTGTCAAAGTAACTTGCATGTATACTCTGAAAGATATTTCAGTTGTTCACATCAAAAGAGCCAATGAATCATGGAAAACTTACCTGTAGAAGTTTGTTGATGCTGATGGAGTTTACTTTGGAAAATACTGGAGTACTATGGTGATATCTCTTACACATTTCTTCAACTAAATTTTTTCTCATTACTTAAAATATAGAGCAGATACATAGAGCAATGGTACAGGCATTGAGGGTGTTTAATTTTATCTTCTTCAATAATCTCATTTCCTTAAATGATCTAAATAACTCCATTATGATGAGTATTTTAGATTTACACCATAACACAACATAAACTACTTCAATAATGCACAGTAAATTTATTAGGTGATGGTAACAGGAGGGCACCAAATTTTCCTCAGAACTTATCCAGCACATGAATATAAAATTGAAAAGTGGAAAAGTTCATAAGATCTAAAATTGAGGGATAGTCCCCAGGACTGGGAATGGCTTTTGCTGGCCCATTAGCGTCATTCTCATTACTATAAGAGGTTACTAACTCAAGTTGGCAAGGAAATTAAGAGGGACTGGCTAATTTACGTATTACCTTCTTTTGGGTAGCTAATTTTCAATGCAGCTTTCCCTCAGCGTCCCCTAAAAATAAACTATATTTAAAAAATGCCCTGGGAGTCTCTTCTCTTCCTGTAATTCATATGCTATGCAAGGGATGTAACCAATTCCTCTTGATTTATGCTTTAATTATTAGTAAACAATCTTTCTGGAATACAAACAAACACTACATTGGTTATGCTGCTGAGGAGATAAGTGACACTGCACCACAATTGAGGAAAGGGCTATGGGAAATTTGGGGTGATATTTGATGATGACTAACATCAAATGGCAGTGTTCCATAACTGATAATTTCCTCTTTCCTGTCAAGCAATTTCTCTGTGCTCTGAAAAGCCAACATTTTACAGATGAATGTTTATCCGGCGCTGTTAAATAGAGGCAGCTATTACAGATGAGTATTTTCAAAGGCTGATTCATAATTATGAACTAAGATAGCTCCTACAAAATAACCCTCATTAACCATCTATGACCATTCTTTTACAAGCAACTCATTGTCCAATAGGGTGGTTTCCTATTATTTTTTTATTGCCTGAATCGAAAGATTATTACTCCTGGAGTATGTACGTATGTATTTCACGCTTTTAGATTTTTAATGACGATATATATTTTTTGCGATTAAATGAAAAATGAAAATTTTCAAGCACACAAAAACACAATGGCTAAGTATGAATGATGGGAAAAGCCCATCTGATGCCATTCTTGTTCCCGCTGTCGCCGCGTGAGGTGACCTTGAGGCAAAGATATGTGCGCCTCTGCGATGCAGGCTGCTAGCAGGTAGCGCTTGGCTCAAATAAGGATTATTAATACCTTATCAAACAAAGGAAACTTTCCAACCATAGACAATTTTAATGCGTGATTATTAAGAGATGTTTCCCTAAGCTTTGTGCCTCATGCATACATTGGTAATCTCAGATGATGTACAACTCCTATCTGCTCGTATAGAATCTCGGTCCCTCTGACGTCACGTGGAGTGGCATCGCATGGGCACCAATCTGGCCTTTTTCAAATGAGGTTAAAATTGACCATTATCATTTGTCTAAACAGGGATTTCTAAAACCAAATAGTTAGTATGTAATGAATGGTGGGTAACTAATGGTGGGTAACGAATCGCAATCAATGCCTTTCTATTTTTTTTGATTAAGGAAACTAACCAATTGGATTCTAACATATTGTATAAATATGAGACAAAAAATTAAAATTCATTAATGACAAAATGGATAGCTTAAATAAAAAATCAAATTTATTCACGGCATCAATCATAACTTCATGTCATGCATTATGATGGGCAACTTGTATTTACATCAGACGGGAAAACAATGGCTTACAAATTTTGTACACAACCATTTCATCACAGTAGCAGGGAAAAATCTGATGTACTTCCCACTTCTAATGCATAAAATTAAGTGACAGGTTTGAAGCTTTGCATCTCCCATCATCAGATCTCATTTGAAAATGATTTTCAAAAATGATACTCAAAAAAATTAAAAGATTTCTTGAAAAAATGAAGAAGAACTGATTCAGAAATATTTCATACTAAAGAAATGAAGATACCTTCACAATTAAACCTAATTTTCCATAATATTCCATCATTTTTTACAGGTAACCTGTGATTCCTGACTTAATAAGAGTATTAATTCTACTGCAAGTATTACCACTGCAGTGTTTCCATAAAACATTAACAATAATGGCTCCTTAGAAGGGAAACTGAACAGTTAAGTTGATTCAATTACATAATAAAAACTGTTGATTGTGGCATATTAGACTGTGTCATGCATTGAAGGGGAAACAAGAAATTATGTACACATATTCTAGTACCATAACGGAGACACTGCTATTTTTTTGCATACACTTTCAATGCATAACAATGCTGGTATCATCAGTCTCATTTACAATATAGACAGCCAGCAAGCTGTAACATAACAAATTAATAGTAAAACTTCTCTGCACAGTACAAAACAACAAAATCAATAGCAAAATCATAAAATTATTTACATGTAACTCATGTAAGATTTCAAATTCATTATCCTTGATGTCAACTAAAATTAATTCTTCACATCAATTGAGATATAACACATGCCAATTAAGCACATTTGACGCATATCCCAAAATAGCATGAGGTTAGCGTCTACCAATGACATTTTACACAGATGTTGGACAAAGAAGTTATTTTCAACACTTCAATACATTAATTAAAGAAATGGATTTCCAGAGATGTTCTAGATATGAGAGAGTCAACACCTTTAACAAGACCCTCAGTTCAATAATAAATAGTAAACAACAATGCCTCATGATATTTCATGCCATGTAGAAAGGAATGCCAACCCAATTATTTTGATTGCACATTTTTTTAACAATTGACTTAAGAATCTCACTAACTCAAAAAAGGGTCAAAAACTAAAGAAATAAAATTTAACATTTATGATGACATAGTAATCCACTTGATTTTACCAATTTCTTCTCAATGGCAGACATGATTGTTTAAACTGATACTAATCAATAAAAAAACTTCAGAATGCACATGGGTTGTGCGTGCATCTTTGTCTTTTGTTCACTGGTCATAAAAAAATAGCACAAACAAAGCAGCTAATTCTTCTCCCTACCAAAATTACCTGTCACCAACAGCAGAAACATAATTCTCATTTCTTCAGATGGTGTGCGAACGTATAGTCATCAAATAAATAAACCTCTTAACTGAAACAAATGGCATTAAGCATTTGAGTGCACTCGTTTCACGTGTCCTCATTGTAAAGCCTGTTTCTAGCTGTCTGCCACCAACTTGGCAGAACTTTTGACTGGCACCGCCTCATCATGTAAGCTGTGCAGGACCTTGCTGAGTGCGGCCAATCTCTCAACAGGGATTGTCCAACTTTCTCCCTCGTGTACGGTAGGCAGTGTCGGTGAAGGAGACGAACCAAGGCCTTTGGGCGTGGATGTGAGACGGTGCTGACTGAGTATTGAACCCTTGAAAGTTGCAGCTGCTTCTGGGACCGCTGCTGCGGCATCAAATAAACTATCCAGGAACTTGCTCCACAAACCTTGCTTGCTGGACAATTCACTCCTATCACCACCTGCATCCATGGTTCTGCCCTCATTCAGAGAATCCTTAGACTGGAGTTCAATAATCCTCTCAGCTATAGTCACTACTGATGATGAACCGAACTGGAAAGAAACCCAGAGAAAAAGAAATTCTCAATAACAACCATTTAGTGATACCTACACATAACCTTACAATGAAAATGAAAAGAACTCATTCATTGCACATCGTCTACCTACACGACAAAATTAAAAACACTGGTAACTTTCTACATAATAAGCCCAAATTTTCTTCTAAATTTAAACTTACACCATAAATTAACTGATAAAGATCAGCTATTATATTTAGCAAATATTTGGGGAGGAAAAGAGGGAAATCATATAATTACTGATGACATAATGCATCACATGCTCCAAGCCTATGATTATACATGAAAAATGAGGATGCATGCTGGAAGCTGAGGCTACCAGCCTATCTGATTGTTGAATTTACATAGGAATGAAGAGAAAAGTTGATTAAGGGGTACAAATATTTACAGTACCCCAGGGTCTGTCCCAAAAGTCCAAGTATCATTTTCTCCCTGTTATTACTGATAATGAAAAGAAAACTACTTATGGTCACTAGCTTAAGGTCTCACTTGAGCATTTCCAAACACACTCCTCCCAAATTGATGGTTTGAGGTGTAACTTTGTGAAAGCGATTTATTACGAAGAATGAAAAAGATGAAACAGTAAGCTTTCACATGAAATATTAATTCACACATTTACACCGGTGTAAATGTGTGAATAAACATTTCATGTGAAAGCACACAGTTTCTCCTTTTTCACTCTCCTCCCAATTCAATACCCATTTTATCATACATCACCCATACCTGCAAAGTTTTCTTAATAGGTAACCCTAGCAGAGAAGTCATTGAACATACTGAGGCCTAGCAGAGTGACTCCTGAAATCTCCAAGGTCCTCTTCTGCCCCACATTATTTGGTTCTGTGAGATTGGGATTTGCCAGAATGCTTGCCTAAGCATTTTTTGGTTATGTACAGTAAAACTTCGATTTTACGCACTTTGATTTTACATCAAGTCTCGTTTTTACGCAGCGACACTCAAGTCCGCCCGGAAAGCATAGGGAATTCCAATGGTGAAACTTCGATTTTACATCTTTTCTTGATTTTACGCAGTTTTTCAATTTTGCGCAGCATAACCCCAGCCCCAAAGAGGCCGCTAATCTTGATTTTACGCAGTTGTCTTTCGAATTGTTTTGAAAATCCCGACTGGAGCAATATGAAGTTAGGTTATTTATTCGTCTCAATGAGTTGCAAAAATGAATACAAGAACGGTTGAAATGACGTCGCGCTGTTGAGCGTGAAACTAAAAACATCGCGAATCTAATTATTGCTTCCCCCTACGACCTCTCAGTAATATTTCAGGCTCCTTTACGAACGCAAATATCGCTCTTAGTTAAAATTTGCCGTAGAAGGATATCGAAACCTAAAATATACGGCTACCGCCGTGTATGCGTGATTAAGACAGATGATCTCCGAAGATATTAGCATTATCACCTTTCGTTTATTATTCGACTTATTGATCGACGCTGTTTATAACATATTTATTTTAATTACAGTAGATGGTCGTTAATCCGGAATTATGAACTACGGAATATCTATCCCTAACGGAAGGAATCTAGAATTTTGCGAACGCTATGTTTTCCTTCGCCCCAGCGAAATCTAACGGCGAAATTAGCCGTTAAAAATCCTCCCGTGCCAAAATTTTGGCTTCCAAGGTGATACAAAAAAGACAGTCGTACCTCTAATACGGACGTAAGTCGATGGTGATTCAACACGATGGTAAAAGCAGCATACGTTGTCTCATTCCGCGGGCTAACCCCACATCTGCGAGACGAATGGAGGCGAGGGAAAGTTGATTGCGCGGCGCGCTTATCAGGGCTGATTCAACTTGTATCTCATTTTCAGTGTGTTTAAATGAAACATGGTTGGAACTTGAATAGCTATTAGCTTAACTCCGCTAGGTGGCAAGCGTTTATTTTTAACGGAACGGGAGTTAATGCCCTCGGAGAATAACTCGCGTCGTCAATCATCATGTAATCATTGAAGTAAAATTCAAGACGTGAGTGATAAGGCAGTCCCTTTAAACTCAGGAATGGCTTAGCACCATTAAATCGAAATACAAAAAGTGTCCGTTGTTATCAGATATGGGGAAGCAAAATATTACGTTAAGATGAGTCACACGGCTTGTGAGTCGAAGGTCCCGGCGCTGAATTCGCGGAAGAATGCCGACAGAGAAGCTATACCCGGTAGATTCTATCTACTAATGCTAAATTTTCATGGGAAAATGCTTTTTTAATGCGTAAAAATTATAAAGAAGGAAGATTGTTCCGGACTATTAATAATTTTTTTTATTCATCACTGGCGGCATGACGGTAGTTGCCGCCAGTGATGAATATTGAATTGCCGCCAGCGGCATGACGGTTATTTAAATAGCTCACTTTTAAAAAGTGATCTAAACACCGGAAAAATCTGAATTTCCGAATATCCCGGGTCCTATGTGCTCCGTATTATCTATGGTATGCTATTTGGAAGGAGGTAACTGACAGCTGGGGTCAATAGCGCCATGAAGTAAGGGCTGGGGGGATAGGAACCCTATATTGGCATTAGCCAGGTTGTAATGATAGGCCTTAAAGGGATGAGGGCTTAACGTCCCATCTGCTGGACAGAGTGGTGCACTGGAAGTGCCCTCCACATTACTCTCTAGTAGGGATAGGGCCATCTCTTATAAGTTTCTGCTACTGCCAGGACTTGAACCCAGGCCCACAGCCTTTGTGATGTACACCCATGTCTCGTATAGCGCAATTTCGATTAGCGCAATTTCGATATAGCGCAAATTCGTTCCTCGGGGAAACATTGCAACGCAGTGTAGCCTAATCAAAAATTTTAAACGCTCTCGTGATAAAACGTGAACTTGCGCTAAGTACACACGTAATTTCTATCAATTTACGCATATTAATATTATTTCTTGCCTCGAATCTTCTTATTTGTTTATATATTAATCGAAATTCATTGCTGTGCAATTGCCAAAAGTATTACTCGTCATTGGGTCCAGATAGCCGGCCTACCGAAGATTTATCTCGTCTCCTTAACAGAATGATAATAAATAATTTAGATCGTTAATTAAGCATGGGGCTAGTGGAAATGAGTTTTTTTTCAGCAATACGGTTTGAGTCGTATTTTTGCCATCGTAGGTTACCGGGCGATTGACTTCCAGGTAGAGGGTCTACACTAAAGCCTTCAAGGTCATCGGTATTCACGGGGGAGAAATGGAGCGGTGGCCGAGTTGCGCATGAATAGCATCAACACAAAAAAGGGTCCGCTATTGATTTTTACACAATGGCTTCGTTCCCTCCCCGCAGTCATAGGCCTTCTGCGTCTCAGGAATACAGTTCAGCAGAAGAAGGTGATTTAGATAGAGCCATACAGAGTAAAAACCAAGAGAATATGGCAAAAAATAGGAATGCGTGTAGAAAAATCAAGAATTTATCAAGAAAAACCATAAACCTAGAAGAGGACTTGAGAGAGGTCAATTGCTTTGAAAATGGAGAGCGTCAAAGCGATATTGCATGGAAGTTTAAACTCACGATGCCTTATTTTGAATAAAGACGAAGATAAAATATCAGTAACCTCAGCCGCACCAACTTCAACCAAGCGGTCTACACATACGGAAAGTTCATGGTGAATCAGTACAAAAAGACGAGAGTGGTAATCGCTCCGAGACATTTAGTGAAAGCGGTTGGTTCCAGAATTTAAACGGCAAGCAGGTATTTTCAGTGCGGCGATATCAGAGGAATCTGCAAGTGTTGATAGCGCAGCCACCACAACATTTTCTGATGAACTCCAAGCTGTTATTGAAAGTGGCTCCTTTCCCCCTCAACTAGATCTAGTGTTGACGAGACGATATTCTTTTGGAAAAGAATGCATTCTCGTTCATTCATTTTCAGGGAAGGAAAACCTGGGTCAGGTTTCAAGGCATTTAAAGACTGTTTCACGTAGCTGCTAATGACTCGGAGGACTTCAAATTAAAATGATTTATCATTCATAAACTCCGCTTGCTATGAAATGGCATTTAAAGTAGCATTTTCCTGTCATTTCGATGAGCTACAAAAGGGCCTGGGTGACACAACAGTTGTTTATAGACTAGTTTTAAAAATCGTCACTGCCGGCAACGCATTACGATCCCCTGAGATAGCAGATGTTAGCCCACCCGCACGACAGGATGGAATTTCGAAAGCACGTAAGAATTTTTTTTAACGTGAATAAAAGTCTTTGAATGCGTGAATACTATCTTTAAAGATGTTTTAAACTATAAATATTTATAGAAATAATGTTTTCTAAGGCTATTTATGGGAATATAGATGTTTTAGAGGAAATTCAATACCAAAGACCTATGCTACCAGGAACGCATCCCTATCTTCCCTATGTTAAAACGCTCTCGTATAACGCAAATTCGTATAGCGCAAAGACCCCAAGGAACGCATCCCTTGCGCTATACGAGACATGGGTGTATTAGCAAAATTTTGCTCCCTGTTAATGGGGTTAATTTGGATGACTATCCTCAGATATCTCATTTCTTCAATCTCCAATCTTTGTTTGTCTGCAGGTGGTTAAACGGATTTCCTGCAAACTGCTTTTAATGAGAATATTTTCGAAAATTAGCTTCTCTGCGAGCATTTAGTATCGCCATTCCGACATTTCTCCTGGGTAACAGAAGTAATCTTAGTGCCAGAAATGCTAGCAATTCTACCATGTTATTCAACCATGGGAAACAATGTTCAGGAATGCATCGTTGTTTCTCTAAAGGTAACACGTCATCTGTGGTGTTGCTTGTGAGTATATAAGATTATTAGGCTTAATTTCATTACCTCCAAATGAGTAATTGAATCCAGGAAACATATATCTGATGCGATTGAAAAGGATTTCATGCTCTTTTACCGTAAAGCCTCACATATGAGACTTTTTCTGGATCTGGTTCTGGCTCAAATGAGAACTATTCAAAAGTGTATGACTAAGGGTTTTAAAAATAATGAGCAAGAGTTATCCTGAAACTATACTTCTCCTCAATACCAACTCTTGATTTTACACAGTGCCCATATTTCGGTCCCTCCAACTGCGTAAAATCAAAGTTTTACTGTATACACTTATTACCCATTGCTTAACCCTTTTAGTGCCAGCCGGCCGATCTATCGGCCTGAGGGGTATGTGCGAAGAATGCCACGGGCCGATCTATCGGCCGGGTGTATTTAAATTAATTTAAAAATTAAATATTTTTCCCAAGTTGTTCAGAAGAGATAACAACATAGGTGAAATTTTTAATCAATGACGTAAGTATTAGAAGTTTAAATAAAAAAATTAGCTTCATCACATTCATATTAGAATTTTTATAAAATTTTAAGTAAAAATTCATCAAAAAAGCCCTGGCATTCTTCGCGTATACCAGGTAAAAAAGGCTGGCACTAAAAGGGTTAAATGAGAAATTGCAATTTTTACTACTGAATTGACATAATTAGTACATGAAGCATTTTGCCATATAATACAACTTATGCTACTGCATTCCCATACATAAAATAAATTCAGTGGACAAATTTATCAAGTCTCATTTAAAAAAATATAGAATTTCAATCACATTGAGATGCAAGCATGAGTAACTTTTATCCTGATTAACTCAAAATTTAATTACTCAATGCTTCTCCAAGTACTGCACCAGTATTTTTTCAGAGAGGATATGGTGACCAATGATGGTTAAAGTATCAATAAAGTGCAACTGGAATCAGTTACAGTAACTTTTTAATATTCTTGAGCAGTTATAATAAGAAATATTTTTTTTGAGAAATAGCTTTAAGACAATAGAGGTATTATTTCTTTTTATCAAATCTTTTGAAATGCCCTAAGATATTAAGACGTGAAAATCTGTTGTATGGTGTTTTTCAATTCGGAGTTTTTGGTAATTACAAATAATTAATATATTTTATTAATGATTTGTGTGTCCACTCAATGTTTGGGCTTATCGAGAAAGCCATGATAACTCTCACAAAACAAGAAGAGGATAATAAGTAACAGTAACATTTTTGAAAACATTACATTAAAAGTACTTCATAAGTAACTTCTGCGATAAGGGAGAACAATATTTTAAATTTTTTTTACTTCACAAGTAAAAATACCTTCATAAGTAATCGTAAACAGTAATGCTGTTACTTCGACTCAGTTAAAACAATCCCTTCGATCAGTGATGGTGATACAATTCGTGCTAAGTACTACCTACTGATGACTACAGATGATAGCATTTTGCAGTTAATATCCTCCTCAAGCAACCTCATCAATCAGAAGCCATGCCATGCAACTGGACATGGCTGACAGTGGACATTCATTGCTGTAACTTATGGGAAAGGTCAAACATATAATGAGCATTACTTACCTTATTCCCAAGTGCAACAGTAAGCGGATTCTTGGAACTAATAAGAGGAGATGGTGATCGGGAGTGAGCTACAGATGAATTTGGGACAAGAGTGGAGACTATTTGTGACAGAGCACCAGGACCAGTGTCAGAGGCCCACTTCTGAAAGTGAGGAATGAAGAGAGGCAAGCAGCTGTCAGCCGAATCTTTACGTATGACGCTTGGAAGATTTCTGAATAGGTATATCCACAATTGCATCTGCAATTCTGGTTCCAAGTGGGGAAGTAATCTTACCACCAACATCTGAAAGAAATTATACACACCATTAGACAAAGCTGATAAAGATATTTATACATTTCCATAGAAAATTTTGGCATGGCAAATACAAAATTTAAATTTATCATTATTTACTGGGATCTCCCTCCATCAATAAACAGTTTTTCTGATAAATAACTAAGGGGTCAAATTCCTTCAATTAAATCCATGTGCTAAAACAAGTCACTTCTGTTGGTGACCAGGAAATCCTAACGCTAATACTGTAATGAAATTTTACTCTTCAGTTTCAAATTCACAGATATTTATTTATTTTATTTATTTATTTTCATCGCCCCGAAAACAGCTCATTTAAGGCCTTTTACACCGGAGGAAATAACATGAAACAAAGACTATTACAAACAACCATTCCCTGGGTAGGGGAAACCTACCCAGGCGGGACTCGAACCCGCGACCTTTGGTGTGGTAGACGAGGACCTAACCCCGCCGCCACCGAGGCCGGCAACCCAAAAATAAAAAGTAATGTGCTCCTAAAAACTGATGACTTATAAAGGGACTATCAGAAGACAGTCATTACAATTATTCCTAGCAACAACAATAATTTCATATTTGAATGCGGCACACAATAGACAATTTGGAGCTGAAATTTAAAAATTATGGGATATCAGATTTTACAGGGCATTTTTGGGAGAAAAATATTTTATTAAATTACTGAATTGATTTTATAGTATTCATGGGTAGAAAATTATCCTCTTGGGTTTCACCTAAGCATCCAAAAAATGAATACATAATAGGGGAAATAGTATGACTGATACATTACATATCCATTTTCCATACCATACAAAAATTAAGAGGCAATGGCATTTTCACCCTAAAAACACAATTTTTTCTAATTAATTGTTAAAATAGTAGTAAACACGTTCAGAACAACAGATTTTGGAAAATATACAAACTTAAAACTTTCAGGGCAGTTCTTAGAACTCTTTTGGATATTTTACACAGCACAGTGACCAGAATTATCATATTTTGTTCTTCTTTCTATACCCCTAAAATTACATAAAAGCATTACTGTTACACTATGCTATCTCCTGTTAGCATTAAGTCTAACACTGTTGATCAAAGTAAAACCATCTAATTCGTACTTACCTTGCCCTTCCTGAAATTTAAAATTGCAGATAGCTTCTCTTCCTGATGCAGAGAATTGAGGATTTTTGTAACAAGTTCTTCTTTGCTTTCAGTAGTTGTTAAATCCTGTTTTTCTATCCAAGGTATTTTCAAGTCTTCAATTTGGAGAAGGAATGTATATAACTGAAAAAAATAAACAAAATTATAAATGTTTACCCAAATATGTTTGGTGATTAGAGAAACATAATACCACCCAGACATTGAGACAAAAATATTTTATATCAAACTGGCAAATAATTATACTGGAAAATTTGAACTGAAGGCCACAAAAAACATGGATTTCTTCCATGGTGTTACAACTAGAAACAAAGCTCTCAAAACAGCCACATGCGTAAGTTTTGGAACATTATGTACAATAACAATTACATCGAGAAGCTCTGAAATAAATTTTTTCGGTACTAATAGGTTTACAATAACTGATACTCTGAAGCCCCTTAAGAGTAAATGAAAAAGCATGAAAAGTTTAAAGCTTATGAATCATTCCAATGATTCTAAAAATTCAACCATTTCACAGTGATATTATTTCCCACAAAACAGGATGCTCTCATGTCAAAATGTTTACCTATAAAGAAATAAGTGACATAAAATAATAATTACCCTTTCTATCTCCAATTTTATTCTCCTTGAGTCCCTTGCAGTTAACTGCGACCCTGTTTCCATCTTTTCTGGAGGAGTCATGTCAAGGTCAATTATTTTACGGGGGGCCATTACACTAACCACCTGAGGAAAAAAATGAACATTAGGATCGAGTTCAATAGCCACTTATAAAACCATCAAAATTGTAAAAGACAGAAAATTATTGATGAATAGCCCTTGAGTCAGTTACGTGTCATGTTCACACCCAGATTTTCAACCCTATGGTTCATGTCAATAAGTGAGGGAACAGCCTACCCCAGACTAAACCAAAGGCAAGTGAACTTTACAAATTCATGCCATGCGGGCCACTTTTTTTCCTGAGCCAGCTCATTCCTCAAGGATTATTATTTACGGTGTCCAAATACATCATCCAAAATTTGAACCCAGGATGTCACTGTTTACAGCCAACTTACCCACTAGACTATCATGTCTCTTATGGGATAGCTATAATTGATGATAAGGGATTATTATAATTGACATTCAACAACAAGACAAAAGGACTGGCAAAAATACAGGTGAATATTACATTTATACAGAATGAGGACAAGTTTTTCTGAACTCCATGATGGCAAAACTTAATTTTTGATGAAAACTGAGAAAATAAAAATGAAATTCTCATTTTTTTTGTAGTTCATTGATACGAGGGCTTATCCAAAAAGTAACAGATGTTATGAAATTTAAAAAATGAACAAAGAGAAAATAACAATTTTCATCGCATAGACTTAGAAGTTTCACTCTTTGGCTATTTTAATTTTTTTATTTTTATTTTTGGCATCATTTAAATTTAGGCATTTATCATGATGTGGTGCAAGCTTTTCAATACTCTCCCTCAAGAATTCTGCTGCCGACGAGTTCAATCACTGGTTTAGCTACACTGGCATGCAGGTCATCATCAGAGTCAAATCGTTGCGTGGTGAGCCACGTCTTCATCGATGGGAACAGTGGATAGTCCTGGTAGTCCCTCAGCACTAAATCCGGGCTGCATGGCAGGCTATTGAAAACTTCCCATCCTAAACCATCCAAGAGCCCTTGGGTTCGAATTGCCATGCGTGGACAAGTGTTGCCTTGGAGAAACAAAACTTTCTGCCTGCTTTTTCCCCGATGCTTGTTTTGTGTCGCCCAAGCCAATTTTTTGAGTGAATATCCCTTGACCGTAAACGTGGCAAATCTGGCAATAAATTTCAAATGGTTTGTGATTTTTTGCCAGCAAAAATCTTATCATAGCTCGCACTTGACCACTGGTGGGATTTTCAATTGCAGTATGATAGGTACTATGCGCAAGATACCCCAGCTGGTTGCGTACAGAGTGTAGAGGGTACACTTAGATGCCAAAATAGCGGCACTGGTCCCGCCCAGTGCCGCGCCATGCCAAAATGTTTGTTACTTTCTGGCTAGCCATCATATTCAATGAGTGTTTTCAAGAAACACCAGCTTATAGTGAAAGCAAAAATGCAAACTATTATTATCCATTCTTTCATATATTAAGATAGATTATGCATAAGATTATTAGTCATCGTCATAATTAATTCCTTATTTCAAAAATCAATGAGTGTGATGGTGGAGAGTACGAAAAACAAAAAATTATCTCTAGGCTGATACACTTAGTTTTCGAAAATACTATGGTTTTTTGTAGTTCATTACAATGTCCAAACACAATCAGGCAAAATTCCCTTAACTCAGGTAAAAACCTGTAAAATTAATACCCATATAAAAGATAAGAAATGCAATTCAAAATCCACAACAGAATATGTATTACCTGAAGTTTTCCCAAGGAGTTTTCAAACTGAGCTGGTGTGTACTTGTGGTGCTCTGTTCTTTTATTATCCTTGTCTCGCAAATTGTGATCACGTTCTAGAGACTTGCTCTGCGTTGACAGCCCATTACCCTTGCCGCCAGCAGCCATTTCTCGTTCCTTTTTTCTTCTGGCATACATCTAAAGCAAATGAGTATGAATAAAAATTCATAGCAATGCAAAGGTTCTCACATTACATATAGTCATCCTAGTTTAACATAACAACTCTGTTGCAAAACATTGTTTCAAGATAGTGTGAGGCATCTTATAAAACCTTGATTTGAGTATCATTACCATTACTAGGATAATGTCATTAAAACTACCCAGGAACAAAAAAGTTAACAGCATCACATAAAAGTACAATGCCTGATCTATAAGTTTCTAAATCTGCCTTTCCAGTAAAAAAAAATGATATCAAGCTCAATTAAAGAGTGAAAATCTACTTTCCTAACAATAACATCTTTTAGAAGCACACTTTCCACTGATTTAAGACACATTTCCAACCTCTAATCAATGCATTTAGTTGACATTATAACCCATTTCCATAAGGGGTAAATATCTCTTCTGATATTTTTAGAAGCACTGCCAAACAAATTCCTTTAAATGCACTTCCCAACAAAATATACCCCCCAAAAAATCCTTGCAATAGGCTTGCACTGATTATTTTACAATTTTCCACAATAGATAGAGGTATACACACAAATGACATTTAAATGGATAGGGATCCATGCCATTTTCATTACCCCTTGTGATGAAGTCAAGGTGCAATTTTTTATATCAGCTTACAACAATTATAAATTTCCAAAAAAAAGAGACAAAAATTACAGTCATGATCAAGTATAGAACCAATTATTTTTTTTCCTATGGGATTTAATGCTTTACTTAATGGCATTTCTCTGAATATCTCACTCTAAAGGATCAGCATAGGCCATTAAATACAGACTCATTAAACACATAACTTCAAAAGAAAAATATAACAAAGAAACAAAATATTGGAAAAAATACATACAGTAGACTCTTGTTATTACGAAGTTCATCGGACCGAAAAACCGGAGGTTAGTAACAACGAAGTTGGTATGAACGTTTCTTTTAGGAATCGTAAAAAAAAAAACCAATTGAATTACACTGAAATATATTTAACAGGAAAATTCGTTTCAGTTTCTCAACAGACGAATGCGGCATAATGCAATCGAGGGTTGATATCTTCCCGAATACAGTACGTCCGATATACGAACTAGATGCGTTCCAAGACCTTGTTCGCAAGTTGATAAACCTACAGTCTACCGAGAGTTGTCTAATGGCAGGCAGAATGGTGTAGGTCAGGGTAGGGGGCATGGTTGCCAGGTAAGAAAGGGAAACCCCTGCAAAGGATTCCGTGAAGAATGCGCCGGAAGGGGCAACGAGCATGAAGAACCCAGAGGAAGAATCACTTGTTTTGGTGATTCGAAGAAAGGGCTTCTTTTGGTAGTTCAGGCTTGTTTCGGGGCTCCATATGCATGTGACAACGTAGGAACACTAGGCCTGGGTTTGAGATTCATTAGGGGAACAACTATTGGCTGCAAACCATACTGGCGTAGGGTTTTCCGCCCCTCCCTTTGTGCTGTCATTGAACAACTCTTGCCAGCAGGACTGTCTGCAAGGCATAGAGGAGTACAGTTATCCTGCAGAATGCAACTGTGCATCACACTTATGCGCTAACTCACGATTGTGACGAACTGATCTAGCTGGGCATGCGACGCATCTAGAGCCCAAAAAATTGCTCCCCCGCGGTGAGGAAGAACGGTCGAAATGCTGAGCAGTTCCTAAATTCACACCGGATTCAATGATAATTTGTTCAGATTGTGCCCACAGTGAGAGTTCCTCAACACCACACTGCGTAGCATCGGCCAAATCGAAAGGCACCAAATTTGAAATTTGAAAATTTTGAATGCTCGTATCTCCAAAATTTGTAAATCGAATGTGCATAGGAAGAGGACTAACTGTACGTCCAATTTACGAGTGATTATGAGTGGGTAACAATGATTCCACAGTAATGAAGCTTATTATATGATGTTGCGTGTATGGTGGAGAAATAACAATAATGACGTCCTTGGGCACAGTACACGCGAAGAACTTAAACTTAGCGTAGTGAATATCCATCTAAATGCCGTTGCTTATGCGTGGAACTTCGTGATAAAGTTCATTTTGTAGTCCCTGGGACCGGGGCTGAGGTTCATAATTTCGTAAAAACGAAAATTTTGTAATAACGTTTCTTATACTATAGCTTGGAGAGGCCTTTTCGTCGGGACCAACGATTTGCTTTGTAATAACGAGAAATTCGTAATAACGTTGTTCATATTAACGAGAGCCTACTGTAGTAGAGAAGATAAGGTAGCTATATAAAGCTATTGATTACACAAATAGCTTAGTTTGTATTATTACACACTTTTGCAACTATGTAAACATAAAAAGATGATTCTTGGCATCATAAAACCATTTGAATTAATGAAAAAGAATATAGACCTGATGCGGAGTACAGGAAAGTCAAACTTGTGATTCAATGGTAACAAGAAACTGATGAGATTGAAAACTCACTGTATAATAGTAGTCATCCACATATGGTCTGTCGGACTGCAATTGCATTCTCTGGATGTTAAGAAGGAACTGCTTCTCCCACTGCGTCATTAGCCCAGAATACTCATCCCACTCTTCGCTCCCATTGAGGTGATGCAAGTGGTGGAGGTGAGCATTATGCTGGCCATGCATTAAATGAGGTGGTGGATGATGATGGTGAAACTGCGGTGGGAAATTGCCCAAAGCATTGCCTTGCCTCCCAAAAAATCCACTGAAAGAAGAATACAATAATAATGATTTATTAACTCCCAAAATTTTGATTGTACACACAGGAAATAACAAAGGAGAGGAAGCTTTAGAAGGTCTCCAAGGTCAACAGACCAGAATTAAGCCACCAGCGAGTAACAAAAATGTATGCCAAAAAATAAATGCAGTAACTATTCAGTCAGAACTATTACGATGAAATCGCATCACAATAAATGTTGAATGTTTTCTTGAGAAAACAGCAGTCATTGGCAAGTTTAAACATTTTATTTGAGATTTTTTTTCCAGGGGGTAGTAGATGAAATATCTTTGGCCCCATATAGAGAAAGCAATATTTATGTTAAGTTAATCTTGGTCTGTTTGTTACAATGATTGACTCACTCCTTAAATTATATTTACATTTATCAGATACAATAGGCATATTGCCACTTCTGACATGAATAAAGTAGGGCAAGATATGTAAATTTTTTTTTTTGATTGGAGGCCGACATTTGTTTTGTAAAAAGTAAAATTTGGACAAGGCACTTCTAAGGCATTAACATGACCATTAATGTGAAATTTTTTCAATAATTCCATGAAATAAATACAGGCAGTAGGGTGTTTGGAGGAGGTGACTGAAAAATTAGGTCTTGTGTGCCATAGGAAAAGTCAGGGAAAGAAGGGAGGAGAGAATTCCATGGTTGGCATTAGCCTCCAATGGTGCTAAGAGAATCATAGCTTCATGTGCCATCCGACAGATGGAGTGCTGATGGATGATTCATTTAAAATTTTGTTTCGCAAGGCAATGTTCTTTTTCTAGTCTTATACTTAGAACTATTGAGCATAGATATTATACTCATGACTGCTTCATCATTCATCAAATCAAAACATTTTCCTAATTTCCTGACTTTCGGATAAATTATGAACAGACAGGCTATGCAGTTAACATACTGAGATTCACTGCCTCAGAGCCAAGCAAATATGAACTCAGATAATCTAAACTATTGTGTGATATAAAAATCACTCTCACTGGGTATGGTATACATTAGAAATAAAAAACCTTATGCTGAACGTAAAAAAGGAAAAACTTACCGATGCGGCATTTGCTGATTAGGTAGGGGATAGGGGGGATGTGGAAAACGGGACATTTGCCCGTTGTGTCCAGGTGGGAAACCATGAGGCCTTCCAAAGTCAGGACCAACCCTGTGTGGATGAGGGTGCTGATGAAGCGGGTGGTTGAAGTTGGGCAGTACACCACCCTGATGCAGATGGTTTGGATGAGGAACCCTAGAGCCAAGCCGATCCGACACCCTCATGGCATCCAGAAAGCCTTTGGATGAGTCTCCTCTCTGCTGTGGTCCTCCATCTTTGGACATGAACAGAAGCATATTCCCAGGACCTCCAGCACCTGCCATGAATTAGAAAACAGCCATCATTACTGTATCTGAGACCACAGTACCAATTACGAAATTAAGTGCCCATTCAAAATGATATTCACCAGCAAATTAATTTGTGACAAATATTTCTAATTCCTCCACAAACAAATTTACGATTAAAAACAATTAATAAGTTTTCATGCACGGGAATGGTAGGTGTGTTTGCTTTGCACGACAGTCTTCTAATTTTCCAGGGTTTACATATTATGATTCCTTGAGTGTGCTGATGGTGAGAAAAAGATGAGACGTGAGATGCCCTGATGACCAGAGACATGGGGAGTTGAAAGGATAGCAATGGTAGAGGACTATGAAGGCCGTTTTACACGGTACACGGAATTGCGCAGTCTGATGTACGTGTGAAGGCGCAATCAAAATTTCGTCGTGAAAAGCGGAGAATTGCTAGAACACATGCGAGAATGCGTGGATGCGAGACGGCAAAATAGCCCCTGTTCTAATTTCGTTCATGCATTCGCGCAATTCCACGCCATTTTAGAAATCAATGCAGCTCTAACCTGCGCAATTCCGTGTACCGTGTAAAACGGCCTTGAGGCCATCCTCGAGAACTCTTTCAGGATGGAGTGTAAAGGGATAGCAATGTCCCATAGAGAAGTTTAAAAAAATTTATTCCCAAACCGCCGAATACAGCTCATATTGCCCATTTTATATTGGGGTATTCAAACAAAAAAACAACAACAAAAAATTTAACAATGACATGCACTCAAACAAGCATGCCCTGGATAGGGGAAACTGGCAAAGGTTTAGTCAGGCAGGCAAGGACTTTACCCCACCGCCACCAAGGCAAGGCCCACATTATAACAAATAAACAGAAAGAACCGAGTAACATTTTTTATTTCCAACTTCCTGATTCCTATTCTGATGATTTACATTAACACTGGGCACGCATTATTAATCATTTCTACGGATATTTTATTAGTATAGAACTTTCTGGGGTTATAACCTACAATCAGTTGATTATTATTTGCATTGATTTTAAATTTATCAATTGCTCACTATAACTGTCAACATACAGTCATCCAAATGTTAAATACAGGAAGATTATTGAAATGAAAACATCAAAGATGAAACTGAGAAATAACTTCACAGCACTGCAACTGTAAACTTTGGCATACTGTGGACTAGACAACACATGTATGTATTTACACAGTAAAGCCTCACCTTAACGAACTCCCGCTAAACGAAGAATTCCGTTCAACGAACAAATGCTATTGGTCCGGCCAATTGCCTATGTAAACACATTAGTGAAAAACCCCGATGAACGAACTCCTCTTTTACGAAAACTCCCGATCAACGAAATGAAATTTCGGCGCGATCGAGTGAAATTCACCTCCCAATAACCAATTTTTCCGGTTAAATTTTTATTTTCATATGAATAATTTAATATTCGTAGCGTTGGAGGGCAAATCAGAGACTTCCACTGAATAAGCCAATCAGAATCGTCATTATTAACCGTAACCATAGCCTTCCGTCGTGTGTTTCCGCCGACCCCAACTCGCGGCGAATTGCGAAAAATGTTAATGCCGACTTTCGTAAATAACTCAATGTCCCAATATTTACACGCACAAAGATATGATATCTAGAGCTATGTACTTCGATCGCATTCTTTTGACGGTTGTTTAAGATACTTTACAGAATTACAACGCGTAAATTCCGAGAAGCATTTTTTTTTTCACTCGCCGCCATCTTGGATAACTTCTTTAAAATTTAACTAAATTACGGAAGATACAATGTGTGCGCTAGAAGATGAAAGCCAAAATTTGCATCTCTTAATTATCTTTAATATAAGACTCAGTAGTTACTCTTGTTTCACTCACATTGTCTATTTCAACATCATCTAAAAAATAGGAGAAACTTTTGCATTTGCCGCAATCTTGGATAAAAAATATTCGCACTTAAGACACGAAAGCCAACATTTCCCATTGATCTAGACGTTACTTGAATTGAGTGCTTTATACTAAAGGTCAGTCTCTGTCTGTCGGCGATTGTAGTGATGTCCTAACGTGATGTGAAGCGGTGTTGATTTTCTCCTGAGAAAAAGGTTTGCGACGGCCGTCAATTGTTGCATGAAGAAGACGATTGGCCCAGTCTAAACATGCCATGTTTAGACTGGGCCAATGGTGATGCCCTGTGGTAGCAGCAAAAATCCATGAATGACAGCGGGATTAATTCAGCGGTGGTTGGCGGGAGTTGATGCACTCATGGGGAAAGTAGATTTCTTCCTCGATCGCTGCACGGGCCCAAACATAGGACTAACAATAAAAAATGTGCGCGTTATTTTCTTCCCCCCAACTGCAATAGCTAAGATGCGACCTCTCGACCGAGGGGTCATTTCTGCGGCAAAGCGGCATTACCGTCGGATTTTAGTGGAGTTTTTGGTTTGTCGAATGGATGTAAGGGATCGGCGAAATTGAAGAGGACCATTTTGCAGGTAATGCAAGGGCTTTGCAAAGCTTGGAAGCGTTTCGCACCTGTCACCATATTTAGTTATTTTGCAAAAACCGGGTTTGCAGTCAACAGCATCATTATCGTGACTTATTTTACTTCAAGAACTCCTGCATGAGGCCTTCCAAGCTGTTTTCTTATCGGGAGTTGTCAATCCGGTTTGCAGTCAATCTGCGACCACGCGATGGAGAGCGATGACGAAAGCCGTGAATCCTGGCAGGGTCTCTCAAAAGTCATGAATATTGAAGGGTCGTTTGATGAGTTCACTAGAATAGACTCAAATTTTGTAATCCGCGAAGCCAGCGAACTGAGGGTTGCAGAATATAATTTCTCGAAAACTCATTTTTCAAAATCGTGACGTATTTTACTTCGAGAACTCCTGCATAGGGCCTTTCAAGATGTTTTCTTATCGGCAGTTGTCTATCCGGAATGCGATGGAAATAATGCTAGTACAATGAATTATTTACGAAGCCCGCGACCGCAAATATTGCTATGGAGTATTCTGGATTCAACTACTATAAAGAAATGATGCCACCCACTGCGCTTTAATGGGTCGACGAAAGTTGCACTCGCGCCGTTATGGTAAAGCGATCTTAATTTCATGATGAAGCTATAATTGGCGCTGTTATTTTAACTTTATATTAGTAATGGTCAAATCTATCGAATTCTTAATTTTTCAGTGTAAACTTCGCGAATACATGTACTCTATTTCAAATATTGAGAATAAAGGGATGGCCTCGCACTCACCGCTACGTTGCATACATTTTTGAAAACCGATGAAAAAGCATGCGAAGTGATTGAATAATACGAACTGAGGCTTCCTAAATGTGGTCTATTACCCGCAATTTGCATTGCAGCTGAAGAAATAAGCACTGTTTTGAAGTATGCGAAGGTAGAATGAAGATAACGCATGCAGACTTGCTTCAATTTCCGAGCCCCTAGAATGATGCAACGTGCGCATCACCTCCGGGGAACGAACTCCCGATCAACGAAACGGCAAAATTTCGGTCCCTTGAATTTCGTTTAAGAGAGGTTTTACTGTACTGTGATTATATGGATATTTATATTTATGACATAATTTGATTTATTTATAGCATACAAGTATACAGCATGAATATTGGAAGTTTTAAAGTGGTTTTTGCAAATTAAATACATATGATCTTTGCCATTTACCATTCTACAGCCTGTCAATAAAAAGAAATAATTTGTGTAAAAAGCATTATTTGTTATTTGCCTTTGGATTTAAAATGGTGATAAGATTACCCTAAAGAAATTCATTCTATGGTAAAATTTCCTCTTGGTTGAGCTTAAAGCCACCAAGTTTGAACAAAGAGTTTCAGATGATGGGTCGGCCTCTTGTTATAGAGGTTAGCTGCAATATGAGCGTGTTTACTCATCGAATAAGCAGTGGCGGTCCCAAATGAACTTCAAAGGACAGGTCCTTAAGTATGTAAAAGAGAAGAAATACATCACTATGAAAAGGCTAGCAGATAAGACAGTGGAATGGAGAGCTGCGCCAAACCAATCTTAGGATTTTTGACTGATGATTATGATGTAAATTTATTTCATGACACAAGGCCAACATTTTTATTTTGTCAATCGGAAGTTTTTAAGAACCAGGAGTTTCTTCATAGGGGGTATTTACCAATGTATGAGGGCTGATAAAAAAGTATCAGAGTTTTGTTAATTAAAAGTGCATTTATTGAAATAGAGCTACAAACTTTTAATCCCCTTCAAAGTAGTCTCTTTAGTGATGTACACATCTCCTAGCGCTTCTGCCACTGTTCAAAACATTCACAGAAGGTATCTTTTGGAATGCTGTTTAGCTTGGCCATCGTATTCTATTCGATATCTTCTTTTTCTTGAAATCGAGTTCCTTTAGGGGCATTTTCAGCTTAGGAAATAGCCAGAAGTTGCTGCCAGCGACTGAAGCTTTGTCATGATACAAAGCAGTGCATGTGCATGCATGACAGTCTCCTCCACATCCCCATTAAGCTTGGCCGCCAGTGCTTTATTCGTTTACGTGGGAGGACGGAAGGTCTGATACCCTTTGAGCAGCCCTCGTATTTAAAAAGGAATTTGGCAGAAGCAATGGAATTTGTTCATTCATCATCAACCTTCCAAGCCATGGATGATACAATCCTATTCAGATCATATTCAGACCTGTGACCTGTTCTAAGAGCAAGGGCCTCATCAGATTAACACACAGATTCGGATACGATCCCAGAAGTTCATTTAGTTGAGCCTGGACTAGAGTTGGGATCAGGTGACCATTCACACCGTAAGTAAGGTGCTCTTTTCTGCTTTCTCCAGTTGGAAGGTGGGATAATGAAAGGTAGGCACGATGAACAAAAAAATATCCCAAGATAAGAGCCACGAGACCTAAGGAAGGCGAAATGCACAAAAAATGACTCCAGAGAAATCTGCTGCTTTTACTTCATGTCTGGAGGTAGCCCTCTCATGCCGACTCAATTCTTGTTTCAAAGAGCAATTTAACAATAAATATTAATGATGAAAATTATGATTAAATATAACATTATAAATACTCACCCATCAGCCTTTGGTTTTGAGCAATAGCTGCCAGAGGTGGCTGAATCATTTGTCTAACAGCCGTCATATTAACTAGTGCCATTGGGGGAGCAGGAGCCTGGCCAAAGAATCAAAAATAAGTGTGAGACAAATTCCTGATATGGGAGCAATGAATACTTGAATGAAACACAGGTCACATTTACATGACACAAATTATGTACACCAAATAACAGACAGGAATTAATTACAAAATCAAATCAAGCCCAAAAAAGGATATACAACCGACAAATTACATATACATAAATTATTTATTTATTCCACATCCACGATAACACACGACACCAGGATTTTAAATTTAAAAATTTCATAGAAGATAAACAGGAGAATAAAGATTACCAAGAACAAAATTTCCTAACAATTGAAGCCAGTTATAAAAAAAGTGCATGGTACAACATCCAAATCCAAGTTAAAATGCATTAGATTA
Organism: Ischnura elegans; assembly: GCF_921293095.1. Taxonomy (NCBI): domain Eukaryota; kingdom Metazoa; phylum Arthropoda; class Insecta; order Odonata; family Coenagrionidae; genus Ischnura; species Ischnura elegans. The sequence goes on from NC_060247.1 coordinate 104,323,183, forward strand.
ACTGAAAGAAAATTCATGCATTGTAAATTAAAGCTAGCACAATACATTAAGCATTATCAGATCAAGGCTGTAGCAAGAGTGAAGTGAGTCAACGGGTTCAAAACTCCCACTAACGTTTATAGGACCTTATGTGGTCCCTCTCCAAATGCACCCCTTAATCAAGAATTTAGCGAGTGAGGGGGACCAAAAGGTTCAAACCCACGAAATGCTAGGAAGATCACAGCTTTATGCTTGGTAACATCATGCATTCACATGTGCGAGTTAATGTCTAAATGTACAAAAGCAAGGAAGAATGCGAAAATGCACCGTGTAACAACCCAACTTGTGCGAGTGCATTAACAAAAAATGGAACGTATTCTTATTTGGTTCATGCATCTGTACATTTTCCATTCCAGTCCACCAAAATCAATCATGTATTTACACATTAACCTGAACGAGTTGATTGTGAAAAACAGGCCTCCTAGAGAACCCCCCAAAATACATTCTGTCAGAGTATCCCTTCTCCAAAAGAGACCATCCACGGTTACTTCTCTGGCTACAACCTTGTATCAGATTCAAATAATAAAAAGATAGCCACATTGAGCTTCTTATCGAAGCAGCATAGTTTAGTCTATATTTACTTTTTGATTCAGTTTTCACATTCCTTCACAAAATGTTCATAAGAGGCAACAAGCTTTCAGTGACTTTATATTCGAACACCATATTAACAATATGTTAAATGTCTCACGAGTAAAAAAATACTGGAAATCCACTCTCTCCAAAACATAATTTTCAAATTCAATTATTCATTCCACAACATTTGGAAATTAAAATTTACTATAACCATTAGCAATGTCAGGAAACAGTCAAAATCATTATTTCTGCACTTGCTTCAGTTCTCCAAAATCTTTTCACAACATTTCATAACATAGAAAACCCACAACAACAAATTAATTCTTCAATCATCAATGTCATAGATACATCCATTGCCTCAATGGTCTACGATTCCAGCATCAGCTTATGGCATAAATGTAAATTTCAGTTTATACAGCAGGATAACTAACTATTTAGTAGCATGATGGGAATTTTTTTTTGCATTCCTATACAGTTAATTCTCATTATTACAAAGTTTACGGGACCGAAAAACCAGAGGTTTGTAATAACAAACTTTGTAAGAGCATTTCTTTCTCAAACCATTGCAAAAAAATATAATTCCAAGTGAAATTCCTTGTCTCTTTAATCTCCCATACTTATACTCGCACTGTGGAATAGCTTCAGAGTATGATATATACCATTAAATCATATACAGTGGAACTTGGTTAGTACGTTCCTCCTTAGTACGTTTTCCTCCTTAGCACGACGATTTCTCTCGGTCCCAGTACCATCGGAAAAAAATACAGGCAAAAGTATTTGGTTAGTACGTTTGAAAAAATTGCACTTTCCTGGTTAGTACGCTCAATTGCTAGCCGTGACGCAACCCGCAATTCGTTCTCCAGTATCTTCTTAAGGGTCGTAAACCTCCGAATTCATGATATAACTTATTATTATTAGCCATTGACATTCTTGCATTCGTTCCACATCTCTTTCTTCGACCGTGATTTATCCAAATGCATTTCTCAATTCTTATGACGTGATGAATAATAAAATATGGCCATTTATCAGGAATGTCTGACTATGCAAAACTGCAGCCAATGAGAAGCCCCAATTTTCCCCACCCCGAGCTCCTCACCTTCTGTTGCCTCTGGAGTGCCCACTGCGCACAAATTTCACGAGTGGGCAATTGTTGCTATTGCACGAGTTATCATGATGAAGAAATGAGTCTTATCCAATTCCCACTTTATCTAAAGCAGTACTGCACGACGTCAATGCTACGGAGTACGTGCGTATTTGACTACTGCTGCGGGAGCAGACGATGCTCTGGATCTCCACGCGAAGCTAAGCTTAAAAATACTTGATCTCGGCACGAAAGCAGACGACATTAAACAAATTTTTAAAGTAAATTTCAAGTTCTGTATAATATTAAATCTTCTTGTAATTACGTCGTAATCTAATAATCTTGCGTGTTATTATTCGATATATCGATCGATATAACAATCGATATGGCTTTATTCCAGAAGCGAATGTGTACGGCTGGTACCGTAATTTAAGGTTAATATAATTTTGTCCAATTTTTATGATGTTTAAAAACAACCCGTTGACATACTCTGGGTTGTTGTTATATTCTCCGAGTATGCTGTGACAAAAAAGAAATGACTTAGCTTTACTTGTCCTCTTTCTATAAATACATATAGGATAAATCACGGGAGAAAGACGCCGTTTTCATGTAATTGTCTTCGAGAAATCTATGAAACATTGTGATTTTTTATTAACATGGTATTGTTTTTCAATGTAGCGCCCATTTTATTTATTTTAAAGGTGAAAAGAGTTCAGGAAGGCGTTCCTACGAGAACTACCGATAGTAATTGTAATTATGACGACTTTTCCACAGATTGCAATTACCCCGAATGCTATTTTTTACTTTCCTTGTTAGCACGTTTTCCTGGTTAGTACGTTCATTTTTTGTGGTCCCTTCGGAAACATAATAAACAAGTTCCACTGTACAAATACAGTAAGTCTTCAAAATACGAACAAGATGCATTCCGAGAGCTTGTTCGTAAGTTGATAAAACTATGCAAGGCATCAAAAAGTGTGGCTATCCTGCAGAATGCAACACTGCATTTCAATCTTGCATTAACTCACAATTGTGACGAACTGATCTAGCTACGCGTGTGACGGGGATGGACCCGAATAAAATGCGCTGACCGCAGGAAGGAAGGACAGGCATAACACTGTACAGTTACTGAATTCACAACGGATTTAATTGACACTGTTCAGTCTGTGACGAAAAAGCGAGTTCCAGTATGCCACACTGTCGCATCGCCCAACTCCAAAGGCACCAAATTCAAAATTTCAGGCACGCTTCAATTTTTCGAATGTTTGAACCTCTGAAAGTTAATAAATTGAATATTCGTAAGAAAGGGACATTCTGATCGTAATTTATGAGCGGTAATGATTGGATCACCTTGATTCCACAGGAATGAAGCACATTACATAATTTCCCCGAGCAACTTATCTATTTTTAGATGATTGAAGAATTAATTGAACAACAAATCCATATTGTAACTGCTCACATGCATGTTCAGTTTTATCCATGCTGCAATCAGTATCTTCAGGTCATTGATGTGTCCACCAAAAATGGTAGGCAGTAATAAGAATGTTAGAGTGAAAAATAGAAATTTACGCAAAAGTCTGCATTCATTTTCACTCCTATGCAATAATGAATTATTGTTACTATGCAGATATATATACAAAACTATGAATAACCACTACAAAAATTGACACATATTGAGTCCTGTAAGAATGAAAAATTTAATAAAAAGTGGAGTTAATATACCTAAGAAACTATACATATTTATTAAATCCACAAATGCTCATAATTAGAACCAAACACTAGAAGAACTCACAGCATTTGCACAATCCAATAAAAACAGCAAAAGTAAAAAAGTTTCAAAATGGATCAAATTAGCATTTTTTGTATCATACTTTTCTTGCCCTAATATTTTTACAAGAACAAGAGTCAGTATGCCAGAGTTAAAATGAAAAAGCATGAGGTAGATGTCAAGAACATCCTACTTCCAGGGAATAATGGTATCAATAACATCTCTAGACATCAACCTACGATGACACCATGTTTGTAATCAATTGTTAAGTGCTTTTAAGAGCACACAATGCCACAGAAAATTCAAATATGATACAAAATGGAATGCTTCGACCACTTAAAACTTTTTTCATGAAGGTTTTTTCATCCAGAGTGAATACAGTTCAAAATTTAGGGGAATTATTACCTTAATGGACTCAAAGATTTAAAAGATCACAAAAAAAGATTGAAATTCAGAAAATTCAGTCACCCATGAAGTAGGTTCCTCACATTTTTTAGGTAAAGTTTGAAAATCAGTTTTGCTCTAGCCACATTGGCTGATTATTATTATTATCTAGCTTTTCTCTATACAATGTTCAATATAAATATGTGACAGGAGCAGTTTCACAAGCTATTAGGATTATTTACTGATTTCTCATAGAAAATTTGGAAATGTGTACAATTAGCCAGTTCTTTGAAAGTCACATGTATTCAGAAAGAATTCATAACTTCATGTAAGAATGAGACAATCCAATGCAATATTTCTTGTTAAATATTCAGAGAAAAAATAACTAGAGCCTAAGTGTGCCAATTAAAACAAATAAAATCAACTCCAATTAAAAATTCCGAGGAAATCACAAAAAAATTCACATTTCAAAGTAAGAACAAGTGATCCGACATACAACTAAAGTGTGAATCAACAACATGATCATTTTTTCTGTTCATCAGGGATAAATCTAATAGTAAATGAATTGAGTATTTAAAAATGATATCCTCATGAGGATATCATGTGGATAAAAGATCAACCATTTCTTTAAACTGTTATTAAATTGTTTTTATAGGCAAATGAAATGGTGAAACAGTAAAAAAATTGGAAAATGGCCATGTTAGTCAGGAGATGATAGTTAGAGACATAATTTGAGGTCCCTAAAACCTATTAAAACTTTATTGACCCAAAAGTAGCAGCAAAAGTAAAAATGATCATGTAATTCAGACATAGGACCTATGTATAGATAACTCATCACACAAGAAACCTGCTATCAAGGAAATATGAGACTTCATTATGAACTGAAAAATACATGATCATGGGAGTAATAACGACTAAGTAATTTTCCCGACAATGTTTACTTAATCTAACTGATTTTGACACTTACTGTGTCTTTATCAAGAGTACAACTCCTGATGACTTAAATATGACTCAGAAAGCACCGAAACAGTTCAGGTTCAATACAAGTTGTGTGGAAAATTACCAAGTTATCATAACACCCATTATCATGATGATATTTAACAAAGTTTATTGTACAATTACTGAAAAATACACATTATGCTATATGGTAGATATTGCATAATTATACAACCTCAATTTCAAGACCATTTAATTCCAATATACAAATGTGGCTCAACACATCCAGGGTGCAGCACAAAAATAGGCAAGATCTGTACATGTCTGTAGAATGGAATGTGTATCTGTACACAAGAGGGTAGAGCATACAAATGCAAAGACTTAGCTAAGAGTGAATTTTGGGTGTACAGAAAGGACAGACTTCAAACCTCCAGGGAGGGAGGACATACAGTGAAACTGTGTTAGTATGAGTACAGCCTATTGCGAGACACCTGCCAAAACAAGAGATTACAGGGTCACCATCAATTAGCCTATGATTAGCACGTAAAGAAATAATGTTTATACAAGGCCCTTTTGGAGTAGGCACCTGTCATTGTAAGTGATTCAATCTTTGGAAAACCACTAAAGCTCAGTCACTGTTAAAAGTGAGATTACTATTGAGAGTTAAGTACCAATTGGATGTTGCTAACTGCCGTTCAACTGTTTTAAAGTTAATTTGGGGGGAAATATAACTACGTCCAAAGTAGTTAATATTCTATATCATTGCAATAGCCCAGCAACAGATTTCATGGAAATTAATTTGATCCCTACTGGTAAGATGATAATTTCCCAAAGAGAGGGTTTATTAGGGAACAGTGGAGTATTGTTTTATCCAGTTTCTACCGCATGTCCAAACTTCCAATAGGAAATCATTTAAATCTATGCCCATCTTTCACCAAATTTGAGGTTTTTCCATCTCTGCACCCCACAAACTCTTTCAGCTCAGTACCAAGCTTGGATATGACTTAAAGTCCACATCAACTGCACAGTGGCAGCATTCCACTTGGGAGTAATTGTCAGTCCATTTCAAACAAGTTGGACCCATATTCAAGAAAAGTTAAAAAACTGGATCTCACACTGAATGTGTTAAGCCACAAGAGAAAAGCTGTATACAAGCGATGGGTCCCTGATTAGAACCCCAAGCACATGCGAAGCGTGAATCAGGCAAAGGAGCACAAGCAACTGTTGTTAGATTTGCAAAAGCATGCTGCAATTTCAACAGACTCTCAGGCGACTATCATGCGGCCAAAAACACAGCAAGCAAGAACGACAAAATTGCTGTCCAAACCTGGGGAGGGAGCATTGATGGAGGAAGACTTCCCGGCAGGAAAGGGTGAGGAGGGGGCGGGATGTTAGGAGGATGTTGCTGGTGAGGGGGTATGTGGTGGGGCAAGTTTCTCTGGAGGTTGGGTGGAGGCCGGTGTGCCGAGAATGTCCTCCCCATGCCGACAGGGGCCACAACTGGAGGTGCCGCTGGTGGCACATGCGAGGACGATGAAGACTGCGACGTGAGAGGATGGATGGAGGCGGGGGAGGCAGATGAGGTAGGAGTCGTAGTGGTGGTCTGAGACGAAACGGACTTGGAGGACGTCAGCTCCCGTTCAATGTCCTCAAGCAGCCACGCCGCAGACGGCTTGGGTAGCTGGCCAATGGGGCCTCCTGAAGGGACCGAGGGAGAGGGGACACTCTGCTCCCTCTGACCCCCGTCTCTCCCATGGAGGAGGTGACGCTCCAAGTCCTTCACTGTCCTTACGCTCTAATCATACAACAATCACATAAATATATTGTAAGGCCTGTCGGAAATATTTCTCAAAGAGTAGGGATTTCTAAAAGATTTCACAGGGTAGGGATAAAAACACTGAAAATATTAAATCAACTAAGTGCGATGATCATAAATAAAAAAAAATTATTTGACAATATGAGCAATACAATCCTTAGGAAAAAGGATAAAAGATACTTTTAACCTTGCTTATGCTTAACCTTAATGCTTATAGTGCCTGAGCGGGCACAAGGTAAATCCTCACTGAGTTCCTGGCAAGCCCAAATAAGCACAAGAAATTTAAAGGGCTGAAATGTAATCCAGTAGTGAAGGGTGAGTCAGATTTTTAAATCCAGCAACTAAAACTTAATTACTTAGGGTAAGACCGGGATGTACATACATGAAAGCAACCCATCATTACCTTATGCAGCTTCAGTCAGACCACTCATATTCCTAGAAAATACACCCATGCCTCGCTTAGCACAAGGGATGCGTTCCATGGGGTCTTTGCTCTGTAAGAATGTATATAAGAATTCATTGCGAGAGCATTTTAACATTTCAATTTCTCCTCTAGGTTAATTATTTTTCTTGATAACTTCTTTATTTTTCTATCCACATTCTTATTTTTTGCAATTGTTCACTTGGTTTTTACTCCATATGGCTCTATCTAAATCACCTTCTACTGCTGAACAACTGCTGAACTGTATTCCTGAGATGCAGAGGGCTTAGGACTGCTGGAAGGGGAAGAAGCCAATGTGTTTGAGAATCTCTATCGTACCCTATTATATGTTGGTGCTATTGATATGCAACTCAGCCACCACTCCATTTCTCCCCCGTGAATACCTATGACCCCTATGACCTTGAAGGCTTTAAGCTGGACCCTTTATGAGGCAATTTGCCCGATAACCTAGGATGCCAAAAAATAAAATCTCAAACCGTATTTTTTAAAAACTCATTTCCACTAGCTTCGTAGTAAATTAACTAATGTCATTCAGTAAAGGAAATGAGAAAAATTACTTCTGTAGGTTAGCTACGTGGACTGCATGATGATTAATGTTTTTTGGCCATTGCGAGGCAATGGATTTCGACGAATATGTAAACAAAGAATAAGATCTGAGGAAAGAAATACTACTAATATGCATAAAATGAGAGTAATTTTGTGTGTACTTAGCACAAGTTCACATTTTATTGAGAGGATGTTAAGGTTATTTGATTAGGAAAAGCAGCGTTGGGAAGTTTCCCAGAGGAATGAGTTTGTGCTACATTGAAATAGCGCTAAGCAAGGCATGGGTGTACAATGAATTTTCCTACCCACAGGGCATTGACGTAAAAGGAAAAATGAGACAATCAAAGCCTTGAATAAATCAACGCATAAGGGACACCAAAATAGCAGGAAAATATTTGATGCATGAACAAATTAAAACAGCATCAGCATAACATAGAAAAGGGCTAAATATATCTTATCTCCTCTCATCAAAAATAGCCAAAATAAATATTCCTTCATTCAATCATCCATTTATGATAGCATAAAACTTATGCTTTGAAAAATTTGCAGCCTAGTGGACATGATGAAAGACCACAAATATATCAATCCTACCTCTTTCTCTTCTCGGTTCGTTAATTACAAGAAGATTTAAAACATTTCATTTGCAGAGCATTTCACCTATCAGGCCTTTGATTTGCTTTGCATGGTAGAGGAAAAAAATCATTCCCTTTAGGATAAGTTCAACAGATTCAGGCTTTAACTGGTGGAGGTTAGACATATTTAAATAAATAAAAGATCGTAGCACTTTTCCACAAAATTTTGTTTAAATTTAAATATTTCCTTAATGTTTTAGCAACCGACCATATCTCTCATAACCTTCGGTTTACCCTACAACATATGAAATTCAAAACAAGCACAGTAAGGACTGAACATAAATGAGGAATCTCTTTTAATGAAAGAGAAAAAGGTGACTAGACTAAGAACATACTGGTATCAAACTGGAGAGAGCATTTCCAGCTTCCTTGCGTGGAGCAGATGATGTCTGCAGAACAGCTGGGTCCCAAATTGTACCAGAAGCTGCCGGTACAGTCATCACGGTTTGATGCTGTGGTCCTTTTGAAAATCCCCCATTGGACCATAGGGAAAAACCAGATGGCGCAGAACTGCTATAGCTACCATCAAAGTTTTCCATTTGCAGGGCATAATTTCGTGAACCCTGCAGGGTTAAAAATTAAAATAGAGGAGATGAGTTAATATGTGCGTATGATGATATGATACTTCTTTTCCCATGGTTAATGAGAAAATTTAAATAAAAGAAATGTACACTAAAGGGAAATTATTTCAGAGGAAACTCCTAATCCAAAAACAGATCACTAAAACCAGCAATGAATACTGGAAGTCAGTGTCCAGTTCTGCCGTAAAACACAGTCATTTAGACTATCTTATAAAAGTGATTTGAGGCTATGGCAGCTTGTGTCTTGAAAGGATACCAGTTTGATTAGTATATCTAAAAATAGAGTGAACTAGGAAACTGGGTAAGTATAGTCGGATCCGGATTTAACGTCTTCGCATTTAACGTTTATTTTTTTGGGTCCTGATTCATTCCCTATTAGTACAATGAAAAAATTATCCGTATTTAGTGTTTCCGCATTTTGTGTTTTTCCGCATTTATGGTTGTAAAAATTTTTCCTGCACAAGATTTTTTTGCCCGATTTAACATTTTTTCATGACGGTTCATGCAAATGATTATCCAAATCTTCCAATTTCTGCTCATCAACAAGAAGAGTCTCATGAAAGTTTACCAAGAGTCGATAGAATCTACCGGGGAACGCTTCTTCAACTGCTTTCTTCCGCGAATGCAGCGCTGGGATCTTCAACTCGCAAGCTGGGTGATTTGTCTCCTCGTAATGTTTCGCTCCCCTTGTGATCCAAACACCAGGCACTTTTTATATCAGATCCGATCTAATGGAGCAAAGTCATCCCTTAATAACCTCAAACTACCTTATCCTTAGCTTCTTGAACTTGACTTCGATGATATGTGACGACTGATGACACGAGTTATCCTCCGAGGGCCGCTACAATAATGGTTTTCTCGTTGTGTTTTTGAGCCGTGCTTGCGGGCTCACAGTCGACCTGCCCGGCCGCGGAAGAGTCATACCAGGACGTGACTGGACGACGCCTGCTGTGGATGAGCCGCGCATGATGGCTCAAGGTGGGCCTGGCCGGGCGGGCGGTGTCAAACAAGCTCGTGCCTGGACGAGGACAGTAGAGCCGGCTTCCTCCCCACCCCACCTACTCAACCGGCAATTTGGGGGGCTTATATAAAGCCTTCCCGGGGGACGAGAGACCACTGTTTTCCGGATCTTGGATGGTGCCGGTCGTTGCAGCGCGGCCCTGCTGTCGCCCAGTCATCCCTACCGCCCGGTGTGAACCTCTCCTTAACCTTCCCCCTGTTTTCGTACCAACTGCACCACCACTACCTCGGCCACTTATCCTTTCGTTGTATTTACGATATTAAATACTCGCCAGAGGGTGGCGAGTTTTTTTTTCTGGTTTAACCCTTGTAGTTTCCTTTTTTTAACCTTTTTCCCTGTTATATTCCGTGAGGTGACAACCCCTCTTCATTTTCAATCGATGGTTTATACCCCTTTCAATTCTACTCCCTACAGGCCATTGTTAGCCCAATATTTTTCCAGTCGGCTACTTTCTCTTTTCTAAAGAGGAGGCCCAATATCATTAGCGCAGTTCACTAGAAGATTCTTTCTATAATCCATTTCAAGGTCAGTTTCCACGGAGGAACAGCGAAAGAACCAAGGAAGTGTTTCCCCTGCCATGATCGTGAGTGAGAGCATTCTTTCCCTACGGAACAAAGTTATTTTACATTGTAATTTAGATATCCCAGAGCCCATTTACGGACATGCGGCTGGTTGATATTACTGTCGATTCAAAGATATTTATCTGGTGCTAATTAATGTCAAAAGAGAATGACAATCAGAGTTTTGACAAACTATCACGGTCCATGACTCTAAATAAATCGCTCATGCTGGAAAAAAATCACCGCATACTCACGGTAAAATAGATGAGCATAGAAAAATACGAAAATCCCTTGGTGGTTGACTTCGACATCATAACCCTGACAAAATTGCCAAACTCCAGAGGCACTGACAATTTTTCAGATGTAATCGAGTTCTGCTAAAGATTAAACCTTTTCACTTAACAGAGTTTAGCTAATCGTTATTCAAGGTCCAACCAAATTTCATTAAAAGCTGCCGAGAAACAAGACGAGTCGGAGTCAAGGTGATCAGCACGTAAGCAACTTCTCCCTCTCCGTTCGACCTGCATGAGGCCGCGGATGTATGACAACGAATCAGCTGGTGACATCATCGAGTTGAATCACCATCGATTTGTACGCATACTAGAAATAAGATTCTCCTTTTTTGGATGACCACGAAATCCAAAATGTGCGCACAGGAGGCTTTTTAAAGGCTCATAAATCCCTCGTTTCGCCGAGGCAACAGAAAATGTTAAGTTGGCAAAATTCCAGAAAACCTCCCTTTTACTAGATATTCCGTAGTTAAGAATTCCGGATTAGCAATCTTCTGCTGTCCCTTTATTTCACTCATCTTTATTGATGCAATGACGATTTTTCGAGTACCTAGTTACACCTTTTCTTATTATATTAGAAATGCTTTAGTCACCTACATGTCACTTTAACAGAAAAAATTTTAAAAGCTCATCGAGACCACTGAAATATGCGTAAAAATAGAATCACTTATGTCCATAGTAATATTCCGTGAGGGAATGCTTTAAAGTTGATGCATATTGTAATTTTCTTAAAATATTTCATTAAAACAATTGTCATCCTCTCATTAGTTATTTTTACAACCCATTTTTTTTAGCTGATTCCTGAAAAGTAGTATCCAACCATCATTGGGCAGAGAACACTAAATCAATGAATTTTTTGCTGCATGCAGCACCTTTTAGTTACTTAAAATAATATTTGTTATGCATAAAAAGCCATTCCAATCATTGCAGACTCTAAAACCTGAAAAAAATTGCAGGTCCTCATTTAGTGTTTTTCCGCATTTAGTGTTTTAAATGTTGTCCCCCCTGAAAAACGCTAAATCAGGATTCTACAGTATAGTATTGTATTATGTGGCAGCGATTGACACCTAAGATCATTTGTAAGGATTCAAACCATTTTTCCTTTTCCCTGATTTCCAGTACTACTTTTTTAAATATCCCTGACTTAGTATCAATGGCAAAGCAGTTCTACATAGGGATTTAATAAAAAAATGTAGCTGGGTGTATATTTAGATATAAAATTTATTTCTCCCAAGAGTATAACATATTCACTATTATAATTCATTTTCGGGAATACGTCTGCGTGCTATTAATATTTAACTCAACGTTTCGATCCACTTACTGGGAACGTAGAAAGTGAAATGGAACATCTTATTTCTATTTTAAAAGGAAACGGATATGCTAATTCATTCATTAGGAGAGCTTTAAGGGAAGTCAAGGCCCCGATGGAGAAAACAAAACCAAGTGCTTTTGCAGTTCTGCCTTACGTATCAGGAACAACGGACCGGATTGCTCGCATCCTTGGAAAAGCCAACGTTGAAACCAGGTTTGGCACGTTGAGGAAGATCAGAGACCTACTTCCATCCGTCATTGATGCTGTTCCCCCATTACAAATGGAAGGCATATATGAGATTCCGTGTTCATGTGGGTCTAGTTACATCGGACAGACCAAACGGAAGATAGTGACAAGGCTGAAAGAGCATGAAAGGGCGCTGAAGGCAAGGCAATGGGAAACTTCAGCTGTCGCCGATCATTTTATGTCGGGGCCAGGACACAAGATCCTCCTGGATGAGGCCAAAGCCATTGCAAGAAAATCTGCATATTATCCACGGCTTATTAGAGAGGCGATAGAAATTTCTAAAAGACCAATGAATTTTAACAGGGATGATGGATATAATTTAAGCCATGTGTGGAAGAGATACATTTCGAAAATTTAATTACAATATTCCACCTTTCATCTTCCTTTTTTTTTTTTATATTAGATGTTTTAAAGAAGTTGGCTTTTATTTTATTTTTATTTACTTTTTTAAATACCTTAACAACAATGGACCAGTTTTTCCAACGGTATGATAGGTGTTTATATTTTCATTCTCCTGACGACGTTCCCAGTAAGTGGATCGAAACGTTGAGTTAAATATTAATAGCACGCAGACGTATTCCCGAAAATGAATTATAATAGTGCATCTAATCGCTGCGAAAACCTTAAAACTAAAGTATAACATATTCCAGGCAAAATTAACAAGAACATAACAAATTGTTAAATTTGCCTATTTCCCACTATATTTTTATGGCATCTGCTAGTACATATATTGTTTATGGATTTACCTATATTATTGAAATAGGTTGTAACTTGTGTGTGTGTGCTGGCAGCGGAAATGATTTGCGATCTCACATGTGGATTGTGTGTAGACTGTTTTTGCAGTGAATTCGTACCTTAGGACGTATAGGACTACCTTCTCCGCTAATACGGCGTTGCCAAATTCAACTGCACAGCTTACGATCGTTATCCTCCAGTATCACAAGTTTCTTTTACATCTTGATTTGCCACATTGTGAGACCAATTAACATTGAAATTATTATTGATCAAGATCATCATATTTGTAAAATACTGTGTAGGTAGTGTATTTGGCTCTACTGGTTGCATGTTACTTCGTGTTTAATAAAAACTGTTACAGAAAATAGAGGTGAAGAATTCTATCAATAATTGTTTTGTAAAGCTACAGGTATAAGAAGGCAAAGATACTTAACTTAAAGAAACCCTTCAATCATTAAACATTTATGTCTACATTTAGTCATGAATTTGAGGCTATCAATTAGCATTTTTTTGTAAAAATAAGACTTGATTATATTCAATGTCTTATGGTCTGTTCAGAGATTCAATGGAAACTATCACATACTCCACATGGCATTTATTCACTTTGAAACAAAATTTCCATTGTTACATCACATTGTCTTCTGTAGCAACAAAACTTAAGGTTCCTCTCAGTCAGCATGAAAATTTCAATTTTTACTCAAATATAAGATAGGAGGTAAAATGCATTCATTGGCCATGAAGCTCATGAAGAATCCTTGGAAATAAATCCTCATACCTTTGAGTTTGGTGATAGCATTTCCTCTTGATCTTCCAAAACCATGCGAGATATGCTGTCTGCAAGGTCACTGTCACCTCCCACCACTCCATCAAGATCGGCACCCTACCACACAGATTATAATAAGCTCAGTACACAGTATAAACTGATATAATAAAGCACTACCAGACAGTGAACTGATGTACCTATGTGACCATCCGGTAGTTAACAAAATTTTCACAGTAAAAGGCACCAGGATCATTAAAATAAGCAAGCACAAACTGTTTAAAAACATCAAATTACAAAATATAGTGGGGTAAGGAACAATACACAGGTGAAATAAGATGGGATACTTGAACTTAACTCTCTGCTGAATTTTAATTCCAAGCATACTTCATAAAATGGGTTAATAATAGTCATAATCACGTTTTTATAGGGTGAACAAACCTACCAAAGACATGGTTGAATGCGAGGCATATTTTTTGTGAATGGAAGCAAAATAATTGAGTTATATGCCTGCCTAAAGCAGCCAAACCAGCAATAGTAGAATAAATTTTTTCGTCATTTATGAGCTATTATACACTATTATTGCTACTATTAATATGCCATAAAGCGAGAATTCCTAAGAAAATCAATTCTGGGAAAAATTATACCTGTAACAATAGCTAAACCAGTACATAACAATTCGGAAAAGTGAAATCTAATAGAAACTTATACTAGAGAATTAGAAAACAAACTTACATTTTCATTGTATCGATCTCCAGCTCCATTGTAGCTATTACTTCTAACACGAGCACTCTCAGTTATTTCAGCTAGTTTCTCATGGTCCTGCTCCCAATCACCCTCTGCACATATTGGACCGAAAAATATGCGGTATATTAGTAAAACTACATCGGGAGACATTCAAATGCAAATCATTATCACCACAATATTACGGGTAGTGTTGAGCATGCATCGAAAAATCCACTAACGCATACTAAAAACACACACAAGAACTTACCAACGGCATCTGTTCCAAAGGTCTCTTCATTTAGTGCATCGTAAAATTCTTCATCTTGACCATCCTCTGTTTCATCGTTCAAATCATCAGGTGAACCCTAAGGAGGCCAACAAAATAACTAGTCACATTTTCATCCAGAGCTTTAGCAACCAGCAGCATCTTTGGAAACATCCATCAGATGAAATGTAACAACAACATGCATGGAGATTGGGACACGACAAAACCCTTGTTACTATTACTAATGTAAGACCGATTGCATTGGAATATTTAAGAGTCAATTTCGTAATTTACTCTACAAGGATTCACTTAGAAAGTTACAAAATACAAGTTCGTCTAAATAAAAATAATTCGGTATGAACCATAGCATTGCCATGGTTGACAACCGATTGGAGAGGAACGCTACAAAGAGGCGCCTTAAAATGGTCAATTAAATCAAGTATTTAATCAATACTGCATGATGAAAAGAAATTTCACCGCTGTAAACGATACCGTGAACGATAAAGCCGTATTCATCAATCATGTGGTTGTTGGAGTCGAACCTTGCCTGATATTAGGCAACCGTTTCTTGCCATGCCCCAACTCAAACATAATAATAAACCTTTAAATGCAAATTTTATATGTTACACTAACTGATAAGGTTGCGTCGAACCCAAAAAAGGAATCTGCCAATTGTTCTTCCATTCCCAAATGTCATGTCTTCTCACGTCAACATAGGAAATCAGATGTCATGGCGGATTTGAGTTCGATGAAATTACGCTAGAGGTCTTCCCTGAAGTTTGATGCACTAAAAGCGGGAATTGAAATCCATTACGACGTGCACCATGCCGAATATCCAGATCCAGATTGTACCTATTTTACAATCGAAGCCCAAGCTCTCCAAATTGTACTTCCTAGTGTTGCAATACACATTAAAGGAATGAGTACCTACTGAAGGTGGTTTATTAGCAATATACAACATGAATAACTGTCATAAAAAAACTTCAATTTTTTTCTCAAGAGGTATGCCGCATTGTTTAGGCAGGAAGATCCAGAGAAATTTGAGGGCCTTAAACCCCTTGGAAGTGTTTTCTTGTAGGCTCTTTCTTCTAGGCCTCGCTCGCTTTTGCAGAGGATGATAGTGTTCATTGGGCCCTGAGTTAAAGCTCTCCATTTGTTTATCACACTGTGTGGCCCATGAACAGGATATACTACCAGAGGAACTCAAGAGATAGTCGAATATGATGAATTTTTACTAAGAAGTTGAAATATTTCATAGATATCCTAAATTTCAAAGCTAAAATTATGCGAGTATTTAATTTGCATCGAGTTCCATGGCTTTAAGCCTATCAATTCTCTGGAAAAGAGATCGATTTCACTTAAATGCTCAAAAGGTGTGGATGTTAGAGTTTTCTTCCACACACCACATAGAATTACAGGGGAAATAAAATTTGAACGGGGAAGTTCACCTTGAAAATGTTGATTTTTTCTTAAAATAAGGAATGTGAAACCGCAACATACGAGTCCCCAAGATCGTGACCTCTGATTAATCAACCTAAATTTTGGTAATTTCATGGGTTAAATTAGAAAAAAATGTGCTAACGCTAACTGCAGTAATATAACCTGTTTAGTCCTTCATACATTAAGCACAGTTGTAATAAGCGGAGTTCAAACCACCCCGGAAAGTTTAGGAGCTATGGTGGTGTGGTCTTCAGTGGCGTAGCCTGTATTGTGAAGTGGGGGGGGGGGGGGGGGGGGGAGAGTTTGCTGGATATTTCGGGGCCCTTTCGGGTTGTATGGAAAACACCCCACGGCAAATGAGGGCCCTCTCACGGAAAATTTTGGGATTTTTAATGTCGACAGCGTGATTTTTAGGACTCCATAACAGTAATTTTGTACGAGTATTTATGAAAAAGTATTTGCTGAGGCCATTTTACTCGTTTTTGGCGCCCCTTTAAAAGGCTCAAGGGGGTTGTAACCCGGAAACTCCCCCGTGGCTACGCCGCTGATGGGTCTTCAGTGAACTACCTCCTAATGAACCCCCAAAAAAGTACCCCATTTACATAAGGCCCGACCATAAGGACCTAATTTTTTTCTCATTAGGACCCGGAAATCGAGGGATTATAATAGATTGGTTTTAGTAAACTAATTTACGTTACAAATCATTTTGCATGAGCCCATTCTTCGGTGAATAAGGGAGGTTCGGGCCATAAACACATTCATGATAAATATTTTTCCCTCTGTGGAATTTCCGTTCCTCATGCATAGCCAGTGTGCAGATAGGCTCAATTTCAGGAAGTTCATCTTTCGCTGAAGAGCATCGTGCAGCTATCTTTCACGCCTTCTCCTCTCCTCCCAAAGCCACCATGCGTCAATCCATTCCCCTCTCCTCCTTTGACGAGTGACTACGGATTAAGAGGGAAAGTGAAATACCAATAAAAAGTAACACAATTCCATATAGTACACGATTCCTTTATATCTTATATTAGCCATAATTGATTTATATTTTTTTTCAAAATCGGTGACCAACTGATATTTTAAAAAGGATTTTAATTACATTCAGGGGCAGATCAAAGGGGGTACTTAGCCACCCACCAGGCATGAGCCTTCCGCCAATACAGAGGTTAATCTCATAAAATTGGAGAGACAGAAAAAAACATAATGTATATGGGAATTCGAAGTGAAGCTGGGTTGCTTGTTGGTCAACATGTAGTCGTCAACGTTGACGTTAATGAATGGAAAATTGTGTTATTTGCATTTCCTTTTGTTACGTTACAAATTGCAACACCTTGATACAGTGGGCCTCCCTCTAAAATGGGCCCCGGGCCACCCACATTCTAATCCCGGCCCTGATTACTGTTACTCGCGCCGCACATCGCGCCGCACAACATTTCGAAAAAAGCTGGCCAAAATTAATAACGTCGTAATGTTATCTAAGTTAGCAACAAAAGTGGAAGTACCTTACTGATTTTGATTGTCTGAATCTGATTTTGACATTATTTTTACGATATCTCTTCATTTTAGCATTTTTTGCGATGTTATTATTTGAACAATTTTTAGAAATTCTCGATATAGATCATTGCGATTGGCGATTACTTAGTACTCATGGAGAGCTTAAAACAGTATAATTTTAAGGTAAAAGATATATAAATTGTAGTTAAAAGCCATTACAGAACTTACGACATGAAATTGACGAGATTCGAACCCGCGACCATCAGCATGGTAGGTGAGATACCAAAATCGGAAAAGTACTCACACTTATTCATTTTTGGCTTCCATGTATTTGATTAGCCAAATTAGATGAAATAAAATGTCTGATATTAAGTACATTGAGGAGAATAATGTTTTAATTTTAATAAAATCGCTTTCATGTATCACATAAAACGAATGTTAAAAGAATCGTCGTCCGATGTCACCCCATCGGCCTCATTGTCGCTCTGCGAATCACTTAAAATTAGCAAATTTTCACTCTACCTGTTAGGCTGAGCTCGTTTTTTTTGGAACTTCTGATGTAATTAAAATGTGAGATTCAGATATTAAAAGGAGTCTTCGAAAGATATGTTCATAATTTAACATTCTTGAGGATTTTCTTATACGCTGCTCTCGGAATTTCCACAAGTCTATGTTCCTAGCCTTCAATGCTTCCTCAGTTAAAACTTCAATTGTAAGAAAGGATTCTTTGGCAATTGCTGTTCCATGTATCAGCACTTTATGTACCCATGGGCAGCGTGTAATACCAACCATGAAGCTCGATGTAATGCTCAGCTATTTCCATGCAATATTGGCTGAAGGCTTCATTATTTATCTCATAGCCGCAGGATAGGGATTTTAATATCACTGAAATTCAATGGATAAGTCTTTCCTCGATACCTGTCATGAAAATTGAAAATCACATTAATAACTACATTTTATGCATATAAAGCATCTGTACGTAGATTTTTCAATATTATGGAAACAGGTCCAATATTTATCATTTATGGATTATAATTTTATATTTACACGTAATTTCATCTTGTCTGAAATGAAATCCTGAATAAAAGGCCCACTTTAAAAAATATGATGATCGAGATTAATGAATATTGATTTACTTCTAGAGGGAATTTCGATTTATTTTTATTTCGTCTATTTGAAATGCTCATCTGTCCTCGAGCTTTGATTCCACTTTCTCAGGTATTTCGGAAAAAAATTCTTCTTCAAAAACGCGTTAGAATATTTTTGGCATGTTTGATTTCGTTCAGTCGAAGTATTTTTTCAAATTTTCCACGACACATTCCTTCTTCTTCGCTTATGAATATTCTTTCCTCTCTTATTTTTATTGTACACCGCAAGGAACGAAAAATTTCCGGCACCCATGATTCGAATTTAACAGGTGTATTTACGGCTGAAACAATGAATGTGGTTGCAAAAAGTTGTCTACTTTTAACGAATAAAAACATCGAAAATTATGAGTTGACATTGAATAGAAGATGTACAAGCTTATATATACTTGCCTCTGAGTTTCTGAAATTTGAATGCCAAACATAGGCAAACCAAGCGTTTTAATTATCTGGACGAAGGAGAAGTTTCTCGAGTTAGCAGTGTTAACACAGTTCGGAGCACAGCACTTGCTCTCTAAGAAAATCATTAAGTAAAACTGAGTGGGAAATATTCACCACATCCATTCAATAGTCATGATGAGGGAGGCCGTCATCCTCATTCCGCTATTATATCAGAAAAAAAATGCTCTTGCAAGATGCACGCACCCTTGGTGGGTTAAGACGAAGTTTTCCCTCCGCATTCCATCCTATCTACGTCTACGGGCTGTTGAAATGATCTTGTGAACAATTCTTGGCGGCGCTGGGGCGGCAAGGGGTTTAGGGAGCATTTATTTCTCTTAGCGCCAAGACCTTATTTCGGAATAACATGTTGACAATGCTGTATAGCATGTAAGGGAATTTTCTCTATAAAAGCATTTTCTCTATAAAACACGAGGAAAGTTTTGCAGAGAAAAGCATCTAGTGGTTACTGTAAGTTTTACGCATGGTGACTTATCTAGTTGCTTTTGATCATTCATAATTTTTCTCATTTATAGCATGAAAACCGGCCCTCATTGGTTTCATGAATACTTGAAGGTGAAGGTGCACAAACGAGAGGTGTGCATACAATAGGCGTGAAACACTTGATGTATGTAATCTCATAGGATGTAGAATTATGCTAAGTATACACCATGCGAGTTCGACCACCGATACAGATAATGCCATTCGGTCCTCCGCCGGCCGCAGGCCAGGCGCCCTCAGCCGCTCAACTTAAAACCCTCTAGATGTCGGTTAGGCAAGTATAGGCAAGATTTATTTTCTCCATCTTGTTATATATACTCTTCCCAAAGATTCTGCATAGGAATCTTCGAGGAGCACGGAGGAGCACAAAACTATATCGACGCATTTTAATAAAAATAGGCCCAAAAATAGCTAACATTATAAATAATTAAATATTGTTATAAGAAATTCTGAAACGAACAAAACTTACCATAATATTGTACAAGAATATGTAAACTTGCTGTATTAAAATTTACAGCTGAATTCCATGAAACTAAAATAGTAATTTATTAAGTTGAATTTCCCTAAAATTGACTATTTCTACGCGTCGGTCGTTTTAGGCTGAACATGCCCATGTTTGACGGGTTATACAGGTCAACATAATAATCACACATACCTATTAGGTACAAAATATTGTAGCCCATATCCTGCAGAATCCGAATATATAATTCAAAACTTCCTAGTAAAAAGTCAAAAATTACTTTTGGCCAGCTTTTTTCGATTTGGGACCACTGTGCGCCGTCGGTAAAAATTCCATGGCGAAGGCGTCCTTCAAATACCATCTGTAAAATTTCCTATTTTAAAATTTTCCTTTAAGATACATTTCTTATCCGGAAGTTTTAGATTTCAGTTTGCTCATTTTTTATCGAATCTTTTTAAGTGGAAATTTTTGGCATTGAACGATGACTACGGCAGAAAGGAAATCGATGGGGCTACTGCAGTTGAACAATATTCCTTTTAAATAATTCTCTTCGTGATGATTAGTTTGCGTATGACTCTTATAAAATACTTACCATGTTTTCACGCTTAAACTCCTCTTTATTAGACTTTCCCTTTCAAGATAAGGGGTACCTGACGCTAAGTCACGTGTTTGTTCTGTTAGAGGGGGCAACTGATTATGTTTCGATAAAGATTAGATTACTTCTCCTAGTCTCATAGAAACCAATCATACACTATTTTCCAACTCATTATCCAATAACATTCCTTGCCTCTACACCTCACTCCAGTCTTAGCCCAATCTATATCTTTATATCACTTCAATCAAAAGTCCTCAAAAATGTCAATGGCACGTATTTTCACGGATATCTAACTGACATGACGCCAAAAATATGTATTTAGAAGGAATATAGAGCATATGAAAAATTTTATTACAGTTGAAAAATTGACTAATTTTTCGATTTTTGTATTCTTACCTCACCCGAAAGTTTCTTCACAAATCCAGTTGACACATTCACCACTTTATGGATACTCCACTGCAATAGCAAAAGTATGCACTCATGTATAACATAGAGTTAATGTAAACTATTGCATATAAGTATAAATGGGCGGCGTCTTTTCTCAGTTTAAAGCTCAAAGTTCACATCACTTTCGGAAAACTAGAATAAATGCGATCGGTGCGTTTTATCAGTGGCGCAGCTAAGAATTAAGGCTGGGGGAGGTTTAGGTGCAACTAATACCGGGGTGTATGGAGGTATGGAATACCCACCAGGATAAGCGGTAGATGCGAGATTAATAAATTCGGAATTATAAAATAAATGGTTGAAAATAGTGAGTTTTACGGCTTCCTGGGGGATATTTTATTATTCCTTACACTATTCTATTAGTAATATCAATCCAATTAAGTAAAATGCATTAAATTTAAAAATTTCTCTGAGCTCTGGGGGGATTTTATCCCCAAAACCTCCCCCTCGCTGCGCCACTGCATTTTATAACCGATTATTACCATAGCGGCCGATAATAAAAGATAGTGTAGACATTAGAAACTCTAACTACGAGTCTTATTCTACCTTCTTAGCGGTACCTGATGTTAGCTGTAGTTAACCTTGAGCGATGAAAGAATCGGAATAAACGACCCGTGCAATCCCGGTGCAAAAGTTGAGTAAATAATTCTCCGGATTTTCACACTGTTAGATACATATTCGATTGCGGGCGACTCGTTTCGCGACGTTACGATGCACGAGCCGAGCGAACTCAGGCCGCAATGGAGTTCTCAACCCGCGGTAAATCCCGTGAAAAATTCATTCAAACTTGAATAAATTTCGGCGATGCACCCGCTCCATTTTCCTCATCACTCACCTTTCGAACTCTTCTGATTTCTTGTCTTCCCCCTCCCTCAACGCCTGTGTTTCCTCAGCATCAAGTGCTACACTCCACATCAGATTCATCAAAAGTCTTTTCTTCATATGAGCTACCGCTAACAGAACCGGATTTAATGTTCCAAGAGAAATGGTAGATCATCCAGAGATGAGAATGATCCAGAGGTTTTTCTCTAGATATTACATGCGAGCAGTTGGATTTTCAAAGCTGCATTCAAATATGTTTTCTTGCCCCATGGAAAGGGTTTAATCAAAACCGAAAATGCCTTCTTTACGTGACCGTCTTCGGAAGCTATGGCTTCGAAATATTAGGCTGCAACTATAACACCTTTCTCCCCTTAAATAAAAAGAAGTGAAGCATTTTTCAGATCTTATTTATCGGATCAAATTTTCATTTCATACAAAGAATTAGCATAGTAATGCAAATAAAGGAAAAAAATAGGTCTAGGATAAAAAAAAACATGCACAACTCTGTGACTAATGACCAAGATTTCCTTGAGAGCTGGAATAACAAGTTATTCAGCGACACTGGTGTGAAATCAAACTGATGAAGATTTCATTCCAAACATCATCAAACACGGATGGATACAGGGGTGTTATATTTTCCAGCGTAAAAATAGTAATAGTTTTCGTCTTTCAAAAATTTCGCTGAAAACCATTGCTGCCACTGAGGTCATTTCATTACACGCACAATACCTCCAGTCATCTTGCAGCCGTAATGACCAGGTTTGTCCTCAGAACAGGAACCCGCGTGGTTGAAGGATACATATCTTATTCCGGGCCCATACTTGGAAAACTTTTGCGTAACCTGGAATAATAGTTGGAAATTCATCACCCAATCAAAGTGAACATATAGTGATACTGATTAAACACGTAAGAGCAGAGACAGAGTTCAGAGCCAAGGCTGTAGAACTAATTTTTGAACAAAGATGAATAGTAAGGAAATTATCACCCAAAACCTCACGAAGTATTAAAAAAAATAGAATTAGACAGCAGTTGAGAGCTGTAGCGAAGGAAATTTTGAAATGGGGAGATTTCGGGGAGTTTACCGCAGATTTCGGGGTCTATCCCGGGTGTATGGAAAACACCCCAGGGCAAAGGGGGGTCCGGGAAAATTTTGGGATTTTCGAGTTGAAAACGTGATTTTGGACTTGAAAATATCTAGTAATTTTGTACGATTTTTTATTAAAATAAAGTATATAAATATATAATAAAGTAATAAAGGCTGAAAAGAGGGTGTGGGTCGGAACCCGTAACCCGGAAAACCCCTCCGGTGGCTACACCTCTGATTGAGAGAAAAAATATGAAAGCGTTTACACTTTAATGGGACGAGTCGGGATTGCAGTATTCAAGCGCGTTTTACGGTAAAGAATGCTTCCGTGATTAAATTCTAAGGAATAATAGATAGTTTTTGTTTTTACCAGACGGTAAATGTGTGAATACCTTCGAATTAACTTGAGTTGACCGTATAATATCCGATATATGTGAGAGTCTAAGAATTTAATTTCCAATTATGTGACTTCATGGAACCGATTCACAATTAAAATAGCAAAATTACGAATTCAAAGTAAAAGGGATTAAGTCATCTCCAAGTGTAGGTACTTTTATAAGAAAAATAAAAAAATAGCCTACTTATGTTCCACCCAAGCAATGCTACTAACCTTCTTCCATTGCCCGGCGTTTTTAGAAAGGATTCTCTCAGCCTTGTAGTGGCACACGTTTTGTTTATTTTCGTCCAAAAGAGTGACATTCATAAGGTACGTGCTCCCACATTCAGAATGACCAGCGTACCTGGAAAAGGAAAATTTTAGCTCAGAAATAAAATAATTTTTGGAGTGACTTGTATTGAATGTTAACCTCCACTCGAAAACACCAAACCCATACATTTTTTTGATACGCCCTTGGACCGAAATTAATTTAAGAATTAGGGGTTCTTCATGTTTCTTTCTTCACTTAAATTCTTCATTTTCTAATCTGCTATTCGTATCTGTTCTCCGGTCCAAGCCTTTTTATTTAATTGTTTTGGTTGGTCTTCGTTAAATCTAATGCTATGTACCAATGTTCTGCATTTCTCCATGGTTTTCATCATTATACTTTCCGCAATCTTTTCTGCGTCCATCTTGCTCTCTTCGACAACCATCCTGTCGGGAATTTTAATATTGAAATGGAACGGAATATTTGCATTTTTGATCTATTTTTATGTAATTGATTAAGACGTCGAAATATTTCCCTTTTCGCATCTTTTCTGTGGTTTTCTCGTCACTAGTGTTGTCTAACCCCATCGGTTAAAACCACCAAAGGAAGAAATCCATTGCACAAATCATTCGAGTTGACAATAATTCGAACCTGAATCTCCCGAATTCCGCTCAGATTTGCGTCTAGTTTCCGGTTCGAATCCCAGCTAGTCTGATGCACACAACATCAGCTGCCTGTGAAGATTTTGGTATTATCTTTTATTTCAGAGTTTTATTGCCTTTAATTCATTCCTTCGCGGTACCAATAGGTAAAGATTCAGAGAAAAGTAATAGATCCTCAATAGAATTTGTCGGGGATATTACGGAAAAAAATGTTTGTAGGCGATAGAGGTATCAATTGAAAAATAGTTGTCTTAACAGTTTTTTATTCTAGTTATTTGCTTCATTTATGTATTTTCCACTTAGTGCGACCCCAGTTCTCTGATGACGTACAAGCTTTTCGATTTAGTGTAAACTTCCGCAACTTTTTTTTATATATCCGGTGAGTGACTGGCTGCAAAGGAGGAGTTTCTGTTTCGAACATTTATTTTTACCTTTCTTCGCCCGAGTTCATATTAAAAATTAAAGTGCATGGTCTCGTCATATTATTTTTCTTTCCCTAAATTCTCTTCCATCTAATTCCTCCTCCTCTTTCAATATGTAGGTACTAAATGCGGAGCACAAGTGGCCCACGCGTCATTTTGCGAGTGTGAACTGCGACAGATGATCTGCCTGAAGGGAATAGGGTGGTTTCCTATTATTTTTATTGCCTAAATCGAAAGATTATTACTCCTGGAGTACGCATTTTACGCTCTTAGATTTTTAAATGACGACATATATTTTTCGAGATTAAATGAAAAGTGAAAATTTTCAAGCGCGCGAAACCGCGACGAAGTATGAATACCGGGAAAACTCCCGTGTGACGTCGTTCTGGTTCCCGCTGCCGCAAGTGAGGTGACCTTGGGGCGAGGCTCTGAGCGCTGATACGACGCAGGATGCTAGCAGGTAGCAGAGTACCATGGTAGCTAGTAGCGCTTGGCTTAAATAAGGATTATTAATACCTTATCAAACGAGGAAAACTTTCCGACCTTAGCCAGTTTTAATAGGTGATTATTAAGATATGTTTCCCTGAGCTCTGTGCCTCATGCATGCATTGGTAACCTCAGACGATGTAAAACTCCTATCTACTCGTATAGAAACTAGGTCCCTGTGACGTCACGTGGAGTGGCATCGCATGGGCGCCAATCTAGCCTTTTTCAAATGAGGTTAAAATTGACCATTGCCACTCGTCTAAACTGGGATTTCTAAAACCAAGTAATTTGTAAAATATAAATACACTAATGGTGGGTAACGAATCGCAATCGATGCCTTTCGGTTTCTTTGATGAATTAAACTACTCTATTTGGTTATATCTTGTCCTAACGGGGTGGGCTGATACTCGTGGACGGGGGCCTTCATTCTTTGGGCCTCGGCCGTTTAGGATTCTCTGTTTGTTATGTTTGTAAGGCTACGACCCCAAACAATAGGAAGGCTCCGGCCCACTCTCCTCAAACCCGTCTCACTGATATGCGGCCTCACCAAATTATCTTCTACCGGCAGACATTTGCTTGAAAAACGCCACGTCATAGCATCTTCTTGACAGGCATCACCACTAATATTGTTATCAAAATATGGAACAGCTATTGTTTCAACGTGTTGATTCATGCGTGGAACTGAGTAAAAGGTCCGAATGATTTCAAATTCAGTAATAAGTTGTCACTTTGGCAATACCTAGTAGCATTAAGTTTATGTTAAAAAAACACGTTGGTATGTATTTTCCCATGAGAATGCAAAGATGATTTCAAACTTGAAATCACTTCAAGTTTGGACGACTTCAAGTTACTGTCTCACAGATTCTCTTACATTCAGCAAAACATTGCAATAATGTCAATTTTTTTAACAACCATGACAACTACCCGCGAAATTTTTAACCCCTTGCGCTGTAATGACGAGTCTAGCTCGTCATGAACTTTCGACGACAAACTGCTCAATGACGAGTGTATCTCGTCATCGGATTTTCATAATTGCAGCACTATTTAGAGGAAAAATATAATTAATTTGAAAGCTTAACAATGTTAAAACATTCATAGTATGCATGAATAATTAATATTTCATGAAACATGATGCGTTGGAAGGATTAAAATGATTTTATTCGAGTAGCGACAGCTATGCTCTCCATGTTTAACGATCACATTTTATTTCAAGGTGCTACATTGATTACAAAACATCATTTCATTAGCTATAATTTAAAATAGAACCACAGAAAAATATATAGATAATAGGAGCACGACATTCAGAAAACTAATCGAAGTGGAATGGGTTAATGAAGCAATTACATGGCTATTTTTCATGTACAAGTCCAGCCATCATTTCAATTATGCTTTTCAACGAGAGGAAAAATGATTGCTTAAGCCATGTCACACGGTCTCTCGAACCGTCGCTGGTGTTTACTGTGTTCGTAACATTACGCTCAATGAGATCGCCGCGAAATACCTGTGATCTCGTGCGCAAATTGGCTGCTGATGTATTTAACGAACGTGTCCAGTGATGTAAACGCTTTTATTTCACTAGCTTCAAAAAACTATGTTTGAAAAAAATTATATTGTAACAGCCACTTATCAACGCAAGACAGACCTCGGTCGCATTATCGCAGAGAGGTAATGTATACCACTAAGGCGGCGCTCCGCGTAAACTAAATGTACCCCTCCCCCTACAGAATGCAGTTAAGATATATTTTTCTGTTTTTCCTGACCGTGATCTATTTAGTTAGTATTTTCAGTATTTGCAATCTTGATCAGGGGCGGATCCAGGATTTCTTTCTGGGGTCACAAGCAAGGCCGTATCCAGGATTTTGTTCTGGGGGAGGGGGGACAAGGATACCCCGTATTACAAAACGAACGTAATGATAACGGGTTCGTATTAAAAATCTTTCATATTTTTTAAGGGTCTTGGGGGAGGGAGGGGACGTATTCCCGTGCCCCCCACCTATATTCGCCTATGATCTTGATTGTAATTACTTTGTGGCTGTGACCAGTCTATTTTTTCACTTATACTTTTGGATTGTTTGCCCTAAAATTACGTATATGTCGGGCGAAGATTAAACACAATAAATAAATAAAACGCGACGGCAACAAATGATGCATATAGGACGGTGAACCCTATCATCGCTGCCATCTATGAAATGATGACGTCTGTCAGTCATCATTTGGGCTGATATTGTAGCCATTCCTGAAATTGTACGCGCAAAAATATCGTGTATTCAGGCTATAGACAATATTATTATTTCACGCAAAAATTAACATTACCATTCACTTATCTCTATGGGAGGTTGTTTTTTATCCAATTCCTCCCGGCTGAACCCGCTCAGCACCAGGTCAATCACTTGCTCCATCATGCAGAGGCGGGAGGACGTCGCAAAGCAGGAAGTGCGACCGCCAAAATCCCTCACCGGATTGCCGTCCGCGTCAACGCTCGGGAGCGGATCGCACCCCACTGGCTTATTCTCGACCAGCCAACCGTCACCCTGGTTGCTCATCACCGTCCAATATTTCAGCCCATCTGTAATGAAGCCAAGGATGACGTAAATTCGGCGCCAGGGATTAAAGCTGTCGAGTACCCTGACGAAGACGCTTACTCATGGGTCTTCATTTGAAGAATTTGCTTTGTTACTAAAAAAAATTTCGACTGTACGGCCATTAAGAATACGAATCGACATTAAATATTCATAGCGGTGGATTAATAATTTTTAGAATAATTGAAAAGATGGTATATTTTCAGGTGGCTCTCCACAGTAGAAATTTTTATTTCACCAACATAACAAGCAATATTTGAAAATTATTGATGAATATCTAACAGCCATTTTTCTACGCATGCCAGACCTTAGACCACTTATCGCTGAGAGGTATTAACAGGGGTGTGATCAGGTCAATGTGCTTTGGGGGGGGGGGGGACACTTTCTCAATACCTAAACTAGACCATTATAAACATTTTCCTATATTTAAATTTTGAAAAAAATTCCTCAACATTTTCTAGGATGAAAATTTTTTCGACGCACAGTCAAATGTAAAAAAAGATCTGCTCCATAAACCTTGAAAATTTTAATTTTAAAGAGTTCTTACTGGCAGGAAAAAGAGAAGTCTTCTGTACACTTCTTGGAGGACTTAATGGAATAAATCGTAAGATATGGTGGTGTGATGAAGGAAATAATCGAAGGACGGGAGTACAGAAAGATTGGAAGAGGAAGGCCAAACACAAGTGTATCGCTTATCAAGTTACTAAGAATGAAGAGGAAAAAAATAGGAAAATATGACAAGATTATCTAACAAGGAAATAGAATGGATATATGAGTGAAATTTATATTACAGGACAGCTGTCCTGTAATATAAATTTACAATATAATACAGATGATGATACCATTCATTAACTCCCTCAGCGCTTCAACCCGCAGGCTTCATTAAATATAAGGATAAAGCTCAACTCAGACTAATCTATAGGCGTGTGAATTTCACAGAATTCAAGTTAGGGGTTACTTTCCCAGGACTTTTCTAAGGCGTCACTCAGGTTTTGAATTCGGTCCTTATTGGTCAATCGGTGTAAGTGCGGAGCTCGGAACGTGATAATTTATTTATTTATTCCTGAACAACCGGAAACAGAACCGTTGCCCTTTTAAATCGGGGTTTTTAACTGAACAATTTAAAATACACGAACATCCATGGCATGGATGGGGGCAACCTACCCAGGCGGGACTCGAACCCGCGGCCAAATAGAGCCAAGCAAGAACTGTGCTTGTATCGAGGATTTATGATTTATGTATAGGAGGGCACGAGTTGCTATTGAAAAAGCAAGAACCGGAATCTTGGTGACAAGGAGATGCATGTTTTCAAGCTAACATATACGAATGCATGAACGAAATTAGAACAGGTTCTATTTTCTGTACATGCATTCGCACAAGTTGGGTGGTTACACGGTGCATTTTGGCGTTCATTCTTGTGTTCATACATTTAGACATTAACCCGTACGTGTTCATGTACCGTGCAAACAGGCCTTTAAGGCCTCATCACACGATACATTAATACGGAAAAGTTTGTCTAAATTGCCAAAGAATGTCTAAATGCACGAACGCGTGAATGAACACGAAAATGCACCGTGTAACCATCCAACTTGTGCGGTCGCTTAAACGGAAAAATTTGGTTCATGCATACGTACATGTTCCGTTCCGGTCCACCAAAATAGTTTATGCACTCACACATTAAATTGTAGGCGTTAATGTGCCGTGTAACCAGGCCTATAGATAGTAGATAATAGAATAGTTCCATCGCATCAACCGTGATACTTCGAATCGTAGGTAAGTTTAACCAGCTCTTTAGATAGTAGATAATCAAATAGTTACATCACACCAACCGCGATACTTCGATTCGTAGGTAAGTTAAATCGTTAGCATCGGCAAAAAAATAACTTTCCACACTGCTCCCCCCATGGATCCGCTGCTGCTGCATAGGCAAATATTTGATCGGACGTCGATTGACACACCCATGAAATTTCGAAACATTAGATATACGCGCCTTGGCCGCAGTTATTTCTCAACAGATTTCCGTCGCTGGGTCCGTCTGCTTCGTCACCGCCGTTCGGGCTGTCCGGGGTGTCTGCATTGCCATCAGGTCCACTGGTCCCCTCTCGCTGGGCCAACCATCGGGATATGATTAATATTATAACATAGCACAGCAGAATACAAGCAATATACGAGAGACATTCGCAAGCCATGTCGGAAGATTTGGCGGCGACGCGAATGACTGACGGCTCCACAAATTCGCGACTCGCTTACTATCTCCCTACGAGATAAAATTTATCTCATTATATGATCCAGGAAAAGAGAATCCAAGTGGGATTAATCTCGTAACACTGGTAGTTATCACGGGAGGGTGCCGAAAACAAGCAATGACGATTACTAAAGTAATCATTTCTTTGTACCTAAGTACATATTTTGTGGGCACATACATTTTTCCTGTCGACTAATTTTCACGTAATTAGGCAGCTTAAGGTGGGCAGGAAATGTAAACATTACTGGGATATCAAATCGAATGGTGAGTTTTATCTTGCCTAAGCAGCGTAAAACGCGTATTGTGTGTAGATGCTTTGTTTAGTGGAATACCAATAAAGTTAGGTGATGGAGAACGGAGGATTTCGTGTTTTCGAGACAGGTAATCGGTGATTACTCACAAGGGTCTACTCCTTATAACACGGAAATTTAAAGATATTAGCGTAATTTAAAAAAAAAACCAACCGATTCGGTCGAGAAAACAGACTGCGGTCAGAGCCCAGACGAGTGTAGTAGCCGCAGTCTACGATGATGATCGCACGTGGATTTTTCCATCGTAGGGAACTAAGATATCATAGCTATAAAATAATGATTGGCAGCACCTACGCTGCTTCCGTAAGATTGTGGTATTGGGGCACAAACATAAGAATCGATGACCAGTAGCAGCGGTTTGTAGATCATAATGGCTCATTATATAATGACCAAATTATTTCATTCAATGCACGAAGTTTAGGAAAAAAGTCAGAGTCAAATGGGGTACTTTATAGCACGATTCTATTGAATAATGAGAGTTAAACGCCACAGATAAATGAAGCCTACTGCTATAAAATACATGTTAGGTGATATCAGTGCCTTGTATCCACTTGAAAAATTGGCCGGCTGTCTAAGGAAGCTCAAACTACAGGCCGATAGTGAGATCTCACGATAAGGCTGAAATTCTTAAGCGATGAGTGATATATAGTATTATTATCACTGATTCATAAAGGTTTATAGAGTTTTGAATCAATGGAGTACGATATGAATACCACGAAATCTTTCAAGAGCGTAACAGACGTTGAAAATAATAATTTTCGCGAATACAAGCCGAAAGTTACTATCATAAATTTATTTCCTCGCAATTCTCCACAACGTTCACTTTTATGCGGAAAACTCTACAACGACACTTTCAATTAGAGTATATCCCGCGATAGTCAGGCGAGGATAGGCTATCTTGCGATATATTAGCAATATGCGAGGTTTTGCGAATAAGTACATCGCAATTCCCATCAAAAACGTAAGATTTCTAAAAAAAATTATGAACCAAAAGTTGGTTTAGTTCGAAATAAAAAAGAATTAGGTTAAAACCGCAATGTAAATTCTTTTATCTAAAAAAAAAACAAAAAAAGCACGCTCAAAAATGTTATAGGTATACTTTCTTATTTCTGTATTTATCATAATGGCAATGGAGTCGTTCACTAATACCCAAAATGACAATCCATTCAAAGAATTCGGTTGATGGAAGGGGAAAGATAAGTCGCGACAAAACATTCTTGCCCATTATCTCGTAAGTGCTAAATAGGAAACCGCCTAAGTTCCCGCCCAATTTTCATGAACTGGTGACGTCACCAGAATTCTGGTTCATTGGCTCGTTCAGGAAGATCCTTTCATTGAAGAAAGGAATCGCACGCTGATGCATGGGCGTACCCAGCGAGGGGCAGGAGGGTGGGGGGCAGCTGCCACCCCTAGAAGCGATAATCGCAAAAGTCTTTAAGAAAAATCAGTACTGAATTGAAACGAAAGCATTCAACAAATTTTCTTTAAATCCACAAAAAATGACATGCATTAGTATACGATATGTAGCTAAAATAAAACTATTTTTTCAAGGAAATAAGTTTATAAACTAATGTCACGACTTGGCTTGCCCCCTCCTAGACCATGGCTTGCCCCCCTAGTTATGATCCTGGGTACGCCCTTGCGTTGATGTGCATACAACAATGGGGGATGGGAGGATCATGCAAAAGACTGAGGAGTGACAGTTACCCACTTGGCATGAGCTCATGACCTTATCAACTCAACTGCGGAAGGACTGTTGATTGTTAGTCTCGTATTTCTTGAGATGTTAGCGATAGATCGCAAAAAAAAATAGGGTATCTTTATTTGCCAAACTCTACCGTAATCAACAGTAAAGATATGGTGAAACTGAGACCATTAACTTATTTACATTACATAAAGATAATTGCTCATGTTTACACTTCTGGCTTTTATGAATGGGGAAATACAGAAATAACAGTGAATAGGATAATAAAGCAGGTATAATGGCACCATTCTTGCCCCTTGATCCTAACCTAATGACATCCTTCTCCCCCCCAGCTGTCTCTGGGCTGGCCTTATTTTTTGATGGACAGGCCTGATGAAATACAGGTTAACAATGGCCTTGTTCATTGTTGATTGTGAAAGAGTTTGAAAAATAAAGAGACCCATATTTTTCCCTTAATAGCTCTTTTTCCTGCTTTTTGTGCTATTAGCAACAAAAAATTGATGGCCTGAAATCTAGATAACTTGATGTCACAAACTCACGCTAAGTGCGTCGCTGCTTCTCCATTACTGCTCAGTCTTGTGCATGGGGCACATTTGGTTGGTTGGTGCTTATACTCTGGTGAACAATTCCTTCCATCAATGTAAGTATCTCCCTGAACAACTAAATGAGCCAGTTCTCTTATTACATCACCAGCTCATGAAAAGTGGGATGCAACTTTCGTATTTTCTTATTTTACACACAGGCTGAATGGTGAAGATTTCTTTTTCGTGGTAACCCATATTTCCCTATCCTCTGCTGAATTCTTTTAATGAATTAGCAATTTAGGGTCTAAGTGAAAGACCCCATTGGAGTGATAGCATTCTTCATGCCCACAGCCTTCATTCCAATCACCTACTTCAAGAGCTTACTCGAGAGCAACCCATTCACTGCGGCTATAAAGTCATCAGTTATCCAATATGTACCTCAAACAAGGCAAGCAAGTGAGAAAGAATTCCATAAACTTTAAGCATACTTTAACGAAAATTGTGCAGGACAGAGTACAAAATTAAATTCAAGAAGTTTGCTAATGGTGGTCTGCAAAGTAAACTACAGCATTTTTATTTTTTTAATATCACCCAAAATCGAAATGTCCGCTGTCATAATGAAATTAATAAAAGATGTTTGCAATGTTTGCCATATCATATAACAACAAATGTAGAGAATATAAACTATTGTATGGTGTTTAGCCATCATATTATTGTTAACCTTATTTATTATTCAAAAATATTTAACTTAACGTGATGAAATAGAACACATATTGCACTGCCACTTATAAAAAGTATTTTTTGCATAATACCATTTGTGTGTCAGAATATATTGGCGTGAACTAATACCACAATTAGCGTTGATAATGGATAAATACCACAATATAAAAATAACAACGGGAAATTTTCGATGCATCCCACAGCCGTAGAAGCGAGTCCATGTAGACTGCCCACTAAGGAGCGGAGCACCTCATAATTGAACAGCTCCGCTCTGACAATGGAGCCGGAGCATAGTGGAGTGGGGGAGCGCTCCAGGCCCGTTTACAACTAACGTCTAGTTTTGAAACTTAATAACTGCATCTCATTAAAGTTATATTTTTAAGTGCCAAAATTATGAAAAATGTATATCCAGGCACGTCATTTTTCAAAAATTTTCCTGGAATTTTCCCCACTGCCTGTGGGGGTCAGGGGCGCAGCTAAGAATTACGCCTAGGGGGGGTTTTAGGCACAAATAATACTTAAGGGTGTGGGGTATTGCATACCTTCCAGGGTAAGCGGGAGGTGCAGGGGCCCTGCTTCAGAAAATTTTATGATTAATGGTTCTAAATGGCGAGTTTTAAGGCTTTAAGAGGGATATTTGATTAATCCTAACACTATTCTATAAGTAATACTAATCCAATTAAGTAAAACGGATCAAACTTAAAATTTCTCTGAGCTCTGGGGGGGGGTTTTATCCCCCAAAACCCCCCTCGCTGCACCACTGGTGGGGGCCGCCACCCCAGGCCATCCCATCCCCCCCAAAAGCATATTCCTAATTATGCCACTGGTTGAGAGTGCCAAACATATGACTATGGCAAATACAGGGGACACAAAAAACATAAAATGACTGGTAAGCAAACATCACAAACACGTGAACATTTAAGAGAAAATGATTCCACGCATGGAGAGTGGAGGTCAATTGGTATGTTTGACTCATGAGTCTCAGAAAGGAAGAAAGGAAAAAACAAAGATCCATTTCATTGTTATATTTAAGAATAATGAAAATGTATACATATATTTCAGTTTTTACATTTTGAGGAACTCACGGTACATTTTTTTAAAGCTATTCACTTTTATACAACACTCATCTGACTTCCACGCATTTCTCACTCATATACACATTTTCCAATGCAAGAAAAATTACAAAACAAACGTTATACACATATGACAGAATATTTAGACTATTTCTACAGGTAGATACGTACAAAGTCAACATTGCATAACCCAATTTGGCAAAGGGATAATTTTTCTATGTAAACCCAATTAAAAATTTCATTGAATAACAATAACACAAATACTATATATGTAGCAGACTTTACACTCACTTTAACATTAAAAGTTCTAATACAGTGCACCATTGGTCAAAAACACAACTGAGGTACATATGTATTCATCACTGGAGAGACAAAAATTGTTAAGTTCACAAACATAATAAAATCGTTAATTGTTAAGTTCAAAAACTCATAATCTTTACATTATTGGCTCATCAAAGGATAAGCTCTATGTTTAGTTAGCAAAACTCAATTGGGGAAACAAGAAAATGATTTATACATAATACTACAAGAAATTTCAGAGAGCTGTGCAATTGCAAAAAAATGCATAGGTAATACATTAAATGATTTCACTAGTTTGGCTGGTGTCTATTAACTAGTTGGGCTCCATGGGAAAGATGATGCAATGGGTAAGTACTAAACCCTTTAAACAATTTATTCAATTTCCCCAAAAGTTATAATTTAACTTACATTAGTTGAAGCTTAGGTATATATTTATTTTTACTATGCAGAAGAAACTCAACCCACATTTTCAGTTTCCTAGATAATTCATAACCACAAAGAAGGTACACAATACAAAACCCCAATTCTCATAAATATGGTACATAATACAAATGAACCCAAAGATATTTTAAAATTAGTCCAAGAAACCAAGAAGTTTTATCCACAAAAATACTAAAAATAATTTCCTACCAGGGAGAATGTAATAATATGATAGCATTTAAACTGGTCAGTGCAATGTACTGCTCATAGAATAAATAAATAATTTTTATCATATTGTAATGTGCACGTGATCAACAGAGGCAAACCTTAGGCAACAATTCTCATGTCCTCTTTTCAAAGGCAAGGGTGTCAGAGAAGTGATCACTTAATAGGAGGCTGGATGCCATAACAGGCACTTAGGAGTCTGCTAATCCTAACCGACACAAGAATGGTATAAGCCATATCCAGATAAGGAGCAACTAGATTTTTGTACCACCATCGGAACCCTATGGGAAACAAAAAAAAGCTACCTCACTGAGCTATATATGCTAAGAGGACAATAGCTCAACATCCAGTTTGATGGACGGAGTACTATGTTTTCAAATGTTTTTCACATAACATTCAAGTACGGATCTGGATTACAAGGCAATGTCCAGACCTGCAGGCATTCAAACCCGTATTCCTAGATTTAAAAATTATCGGTCACTTTTCAATATTTTCTATTTCAAAATACATGGTTTCAATTTTAATTTTCATCAGTTTTATTAAAATAACGTATTAATGTTATTAATATAGTTTCATGCTATTAAATAATGTCACTTGTTAACCTGCACACAAAAATTTTATGGTGTCATAAAATTTTGAAGTTCTTATTCCTTTGAAAATCCTAAATGAATATAATACACACTTCTACCTGATAAATATAATATAATTTTAATAAGTGTACATACACCATCTTCCAAAAACTATCCTGGGTTTACTGAATAAATGCAATGTTATCCATGATTTAATAAAAATTATAAGCAGGCCAAACATTTAAGGCAAATTTCTTTTCACTTTTAACTTGACACCAAGAATTTGAATAACGGTCCTCAGAATGGGAATCCCCAGCAAACTTTTGTTTCCTGGTCGTAAGTAGAGTGAAATGAAATATGTATGTATAAATGCACAAATTCACAAAACCTACTTTGGGTTCTACTAAGTCTTCTCATTGGCCAATTCTATTGCAAGTGCCATCATCACTAGAGTAAACTTATTCCAAAATTTGGCAAGTAATCTCCCTCCTTTCCTTCCCTGATGTTCACACATTCAATGCGGGCCGGATTTTTATGAAAGTCGTCAGAATCGGCCGATAAAATAAGAAAGAATAAGCTCTTAAAAAAAATTTTTTTTTAAAAACCAGCCTTTATATTTAGATTACAGGGGATGAGCAACGTTTATATATGACACAAAGCAAAAAAACTCAGTGACCCCGAAAAACCAAAAGTGACGTATTAAAAAAGTCACTGTATTTATTAAATTTTCAGTGAATGGTAAGCCCCCTATGTTTCAAAATGCCACCCCTATGCTTTTAAATGCCTACCCCTATGTTAAAAATGCCACCCCCCTATGTTAAAAATGCCACCCCGTAAAAACATGTTTTGGGGGGCTATAGGTTGACTGGGGGGTGGTTAAAGGGGGGTTGGAGAGAAAAAGTTATATTTTCATGTATGTATTGTCATCGGAAATGAAGAAGTGTGCAAAATTTCAGCGTTTTTGCTTCACAGGAAGTGAGTCAAATTTCAGTTACAAGATTTGTACCA
Organism: Ischnura elegans; assembly: GCF_921293095.1. NCBI lineage: Eukaryota > Metazoa > Arthropoda > Insecta > Odonata > Coenagrionidae > Ischnura > Ischnura elegans. Next base: position 104,360,206 of record NC_060247.1, read on the forward strand.
GACAAACAGACAAACAAACAGACAGGTTGGTGAGTTGATATAAAGGCTGGAAAAATAGAGAGAGGTTTTCGTGCCATAACTTCCGTTCAAATACTACTATTTAAAAACAGCGCACACGGGTTGAAAGATGGAAGCTTGCTGAAGGCCATGAACATGATTGGAAGACTCGGAAGTGGATATTAGTCACGTACGGAGGCGGAGAAAGGGTTCCTGGCCCGACCGGCAGAGCTCGTCAATTGACGTGCTCCGTATCTCCGCTTCGACGGGACCACGTCAATTGATGCAGGGGCACAGCCAGGAATTGAGGCTGGGGGGGTTTAGGTGCAACTAATACTGGGGTGTTTGGGGGTATTGAATACCCACCAGGATAAGCGGTCGGTGCGAGATTAATAAATTGCGGAATTTTAAGATAAATGGTTCAAAATGGTGAGTTTTACAGCTTTCTGAGGGATATTTTATTAATCCTTACACTATTCTATTAGTAATATCAATCCAATTAAGTAAAATGGATTAAACTTTAGCATTTCTCTGAGCTCTGGGGGGGGGGGGTTTAACCCCCAAAACCCCCCTCGCTGTGCCACTGAATTGATGTGCTGAATGTGTTAATGCGTTTTTAAGGTAACCAATGAACCTGGAAATGAGGTACTGTTGTTCCAGTGAAGAACAAACAAGCATTAGAGAACAATGAACAGGGAAGGTTTTTAAATTACTTTGTAACACTAAAACAAGCTTAACATAAAAGAAGTTTATTCTTCTAATGATACCCCCATACAATGGAGGTGAACTTGATCACAGGCGGATCCAGGGAGGGGGCACGTGCCCCCCCCCAGACCCTCAAAAATATGCAAGATTTTTAATACTGTCCCATTATCATTGCGTTCGTTTTGTATTACGAGGTATCCTTGTGCCCCACCCAGAACAAAATCCTGGATACGGCCTTGCTTGTGCCCCTCCCAGAAAAAAATCCTGGATCCGCCCCTGAACTTGATCACCAAAAATCAAGAGGCAGCAGAAATAAAAAGACTGCAGAGACATCACATTGTCTAGATAGGACATATATTTCATCACGTTGAAGCTCTTACTTAAGCTGCTAAATAATTACCTCCTTATTCATGATTGTTTCAGATTGCATCTCATAACCCAGCAAGCACATTATTCAGAATATACTTTCTTTCTATTCCCTCTTCCATTCTTCAAGATATGATATCTAATGCAAAGTGGGATTCAGCATTGGTATTAAATATTTTACCCCTCAAGAGGCAATGAAACTAAGTCCTATATGCTATGTATGCTTAATGATTTGTGCTAGCTGGGAAGGACATTACAGAAGAAGGAAATGGTTTATTAAAAAGAAATTATTGCAGGAGAGGGGCTCAATCCATAAACTTCAAATTGTATCCATCAACCAGGCTGTATCGCATTCAGTTGTTACTGTTTTGAGTAATTTGGAATTTGACATTATATAAATGAAATTAAACAAGAATTTGGAAAGTTACTATGTACATTTAAATTTCATACTAATTACACAGTATTAAAATTGCATTTATGACCAAATTTTTTTAGTCTTAAGTGAAAAGGAAAATGAAAATTCACACAAACTCATTCCTACATAGGTATTTCCAGGACCAATAAAAAAATATGTAATAATAATAATAATAATAAACTTCATTCTTCTAACAATTTCATCATTAAACAATCACTTTTAGCTCTAGGTTAATGGTTATAAGTAAATAAAATAATACATCCTTTTCTACAGTGGCACTTACATATACATATCATACAAACAATGAATATATTCCCATTACACCCAGAAAATAACAGGCAAGACTAGGTAATGGTATTGAATATATAATACCATGTTGAGTTTAGTATATCACCTCGGAAGAGTTAAGCTCATCACAATGAAGCAGGAAGCAGATACTAGATTACAAACATTCGACATTCTAGTTTTCTCAAAAACAAATGAAATCTTTCAGTACTCTTCAAAAGCTTAACTTGATACACCCATCACAAAAACTTTAAATCTCATCGTGATTAAATCAATGAGGATAAATGAAAATAATATTTCTCATTTGTAGCAGTATTCCATAAGCTTATTAAAATGTATATCACATGGAAATATATACTTGAAAAAAACATGATTTGCTGATATCCTTGAAATTAAATTAATAGTACGACTTGAATAAAATTTTATGTGCACAATTTAGGTGTTTCTTTAACTGAGAAAGATGAAAATGATGGAAAGGTAGACATTTGGTAAAATATGTATGATAGGACCAGCTGGATAAGATTCTATAGAAGCTGATTTATTGAATAAAACAAGCAGTTTATGCAAAAAGAATTATTGATACGGATTTAGTTTAAGCATACATTGAGTATCTACACATGGGATTACAAGTTATGGAATATACGCTAAAACACTAAACATTAATATGAGAAGGTAATGGTTTACAGGCTTGAGTAAAGCTGCAAAAATGATTTCTAACCAAATAATTTATTGACTAGAACGGAAAAGAAAATAATTTATGAAATGCCACTTTGAAATTGAAGTGATATTTCAAGCCATTCAGTTGGACACACGGTCATAAAATATTTTTGCGACCGACATCACATCCACTGAAGGCTTAGGGTTACATCTACAAATATTGTAAAGTTTTGATTACAAAAATACGTAAAAGCCACAAAGTAACTGTAATCAATTTTAATCCAAGGCATTACTTAAAAAAAAAAATAGATGCTTCCTCCATTTAAAAAGAGTATTTTATTCATTACAATCGGTTTAAGAAAGAGTAATAATTTTAAATCCAAAAGCATCGATGAATTAATAATGGTATTCAGTTGAATGTCAAATTACTTTAATTATCAATAAGATAAATAAGGACCCGAACTGAAAGTAGTTGCAGGTACAAACTGATAAATTTCTATGGAATGCCTCATAAGTGTCTTAAGCCTCCCACTTTCAACCATACAAATATTTTTTTGGCAGACTGACTGCGTAATGACACTTTAAAAATTTACATGCATTTCAGGCTCATTATATTGAGCGATTGAAGGTGGCTTCAGCAGTTGAGATAAAATGGGAAGAAATTACAGCAGTGAATGTTTGGAGAAAGCCTGCAGGAATATTCCTGATAGAAAGTATAAAATCACCCATGCGATTCAATTTTATGATCCATAAGTATAGCCCAAAGACATGAGTAACTACCTATACACATTTTGCTGAGTATTATAGAGCACAATATACAGAATTTAAACTAGGTTCACAGGAGTGAATTCTGGAAATTCTACCACCATTGCATTGTTGAAAAATATATGCCCTAACTATGACACATTCCTTTATATAACATTAATTTATATGCTTAAGATAAGTTGTTTACTACATTAAAGATACCATGAAAGACTCGATGCAGCAGTAATTTACGCCATTTAAAGCAACAATTTCAAGGTATGTATATATAAAAAAATATTTCAAGCCATCATGTGTCAGATATCTTAATTATATAAACGTATGTAGATAAAATAATTCAATTCTAAAATTCAAACAATAACCATGAACAACACTGATGTCTAATGAACGCAATTTTGCACAGCCATAAAAAGACAGATCACCACAAACCAAAACTCTATTCTTTAAACTATCATTTCTAAGCCAAAAAGATGAGCCAAAGAATAAACCAATGACTAAAATCTAATTAAACAATGAAGGAGAATAAAATAAATAACAGGTAAAAACGTATCTCAACTGAGTTTAAACATCAGGAGAGTCCCAGGAAATGGTGTGTAAACTGGAACATACTCGCACTGAGCCCCCAGACATTTTGCTTCCATAATGGCCTTTCCAAAATTGTTGGTCCACTCCACCATGATAGAATTTGACATAGCGAACACCAGGACCATAATCTTGGAATATGTGTGTGACCTGTAATTTAATATAAATTGGAGCTGATAATGCAATACAATTAATGATCCTATTCTACAATGCAGGGTAAAAATTCAGGACTCATATTTTTCTTTCCCTCATTTAAAGAAGGAAATGAAAATGACTCAAGAATTGAAATGTATATGGGATAGAACATGTCTATTTAGATAATTAAGAAGATTGATTTTTTGGCAACAATAAGTTTAAAAATTTACGAATACAGTAATTATCTGTAATTTGAGCCCTGATCGAGGCTAAAGTAAAAACATTGAAAAGGATTCATGTGCTAATCATCATAAACGATGAAGAGATGCATGACATATCTCACCACAAAATTATACACATTTCCTTCTTTCCCAGCAAAGAAACTTTTTTGTGAATTAGCGATATTGCCATATCACTTGATCAGCTGCCAACTAGAATCTTACACAATTTCACTCTTCATGAATGCGTAAGCCCCATGCACATAATTTCATCCCATCCTGCAATCCTTCATCCTTTTTCCTGATTATACAACAGTCAAACATAAAAACCGAACTTCAACTCCCCTCAACATTCAGTAGCTACCTCCTCTGTCCGCCGTTTACATCAGCAGAGGGTCTACCAATTTATTGATTATATCTTTTCAAGCAACATGGAGAACATTAACTTATTTCAGAACTGCACTATATTTTCAAGTCTGGCAGAAACCATAAAATAAGAGAAATATATTGCTGAATGAATAGCCAAAGGACTTCGTTTTCCCCGCGAACAATTTAGAACTTCAAAGGCTACTATACACGGTGAATGATTACGCGAATGCACATGATCATTCAGCATGATCATTCGCATGATCATTAGCAGCCCTTATGAATGCTAGGTTGAACTCAGGCGATCAGATCAACCACGAAATGCACCTTATTTTTTTGTATTCTATAACAGGAAAAGACTTGAGGTCCTAGCACCTCCCAACACATCTCATTTGGGACAACTCGCAGATTACAATGTATGTAAATTTAGATTTAACAAAATAAAATTTCAAATTTTTTAAATGGTTTTGCATTGAAATTTCAAATAAATTCCAATACAAACTTTCATATCAACATAGAGTCATGATCTTCTATATTATTACTACTGTATAGATTCCTTTTTCTCAACTTATACGCAACCAAACTCTACAAATGAGGTACCAAAATGCACAGAATTTATCAGAGAACATACGGCGGCATATCTTACTTCCTTAATATTGCTATTGTTTCCTAAAATTGGTTTTTAAATAATTTAAAAAAAAACTTTAAATATTCCTGACATTAACGGTGCACAAACTGATACATTTGTTAATATGCAACAATATCTCACATTCTTTAAATAACTTTTATCAAAATGCGGCTGATTCCACATTCAAGTCTCCTGTTGATACGTAAGTATGAGTCACCATGAGTGTTTAACAGAGGATAGTGTAATTACTTCCAATGTTGTGTTTAAAGAGGTCCTCTGGCCTCAATTTGTACATGAACATTCCAATAAAATTTGTACATAAGACCCTGCCTTTTTTTCTACATTTTAAAATTAGAAACGCGCCTATGCCTCTGTGGACCTGCATTGAAAAGAGCGGGGGAAGCCCGCTGGGAGCGGGCGCAACACGCTCGTTATTAGTATAATTAGACATTGCAATATTTCCACTGAGTTTTATTATGAGACTACGCATTTCGTCGTTACAAACAACATTATCAACACTTGATTGCAATGTCTAATTTTACTTATATTAAGAACTTCCACCATATCGTGCCTCACATCATACAAGATATGGTGTCATGAATATGGCTGATTTGGTTGTCACAAGAAAACCTTCTATATGGGTAAAATGTATCAATTTTGTGTAGGTGAACACTACAGGTATCTAAGATGGAAAACTGGTAGGTAGGAAGGAATTGGAATGAAAAAAATGAAAGAGCAGGGGAGAGTTTAATGGAAAGATATTCAGGTAAGTTAAGTCCTATATATGTATGTAGTGACACTCGCATGGCTTTTAATTATTCACTAGAAAAAACATGAGCTAAACTATTTCATGTCTCCTTATGCATTCCTAATGGATATTTATACCTATAATATAGCTGTTTCAATTAATGTTTGGATTTTCCAGAGCCAATGAAGATAATTGATTGAAAAATGAGTCATGGAGAGAAATTTTCAATTGGGAGGTAACACATTCAGAATGACATTGTCCACAATGGTAAATTCCCAGATGATAAGGAATTCCAGATAAATAGATGCCTTTGTCTTCCAGGAATCACTTTGAACAGCAAAAAGACAAAAATATATAAAGCCAGTGAGACAGAATGGCTCCTCAACCGTCTTTACAAAGTTAATGGAAAAATCAGACCACAAATTATTTTGTCTCAATTCCTTCCAGCCAGTGAGGGTCAGCTCTAGCAAAAATTTATGGCTTTAAAAACCACATCAATGAGTATTTTAAATAAATGTGACCTCTGACAAAAAAGAGCATGGATACATATGAAGGTATATGTGAAACACTTTTAACACCTCAACAGAAAATTTTGGAAAATATGGCAAATGACAAACAAAATTATAAAAAATTCCCTTATTTGACATCTTCATCATTTAAAATTGTGAATCTTTTCAAAATTTCCTTACATTAATTAAAAAAAGTGCAATTCTCCAACTTCTAATGACTCGAAACTCGAAATCAATAAATATTTGTCCCAGAAAAATTTACAAAAAAAAACCATGCCAAGCAATATTTACAATTCCTATGACAGCAGGTGAAAAAAATTTACCATAATTTCTACCCAGCTTATTTAGTTAAAATATTTTCATGCTCCCCGCGTCAACTCCAGCCGATGCCTGTTCATTTTCATTGAAAATCCACGCCGGCTATAGCCAACATTAGGTCTTCTGCCTATGAAAATGCTTGTCTGCTTTTGCCGACATTCAGCGTTAAAGGGTTATAATGAAAAGTAAAGAAAACTTTGTAATTCCACTTAAATATTTAATGTAAGACTGAGGTTTTGACGTGACACATCATTATCTAATATAGATGAACATAAGACAGGGGGGAAGAGGAAAAGAAACAAAATTTCATCCACAATACGTTCCTTTGTGGGACCCTTTCAGACCTTCCTTTCTTACACACTTAAAAAAAAATAAACCCTTTTCCGACCATGTTTTCATGGACACACTGGTTCATTCCCCTCTTCCCTTTCACCCAACTCATGCACCACTACCTCCACCCCCCTTTTTTGAAAACAATGTTAGTACGGAAATCCCAAATCCTCTCCATGCTCTTAAGGCCATTTTACACGGGGCACGTACTTGCACAATCTGATGTGTGTACGAAGGTGCAGTCAAAAATGCGTCGTGTAAAGCGGTGAATTGCTAGTACACATGCAAGACGTGGACGTGAGATAGCAAAATAGCCCCTGTTCTAATTTTGCTCATGAATTCGCGCAATTCTATGCCATTTTAGAAATTAATGCAGTTCTAACCTGCGCAATTCCATGCCCCATGTAAAACGGCCTTCACACCCATTTCCCACCTCATTGGCTAAACTCCGCTTCTGGGAATTCCACCCCTTGACCCTCTCCTCAGACCATTGTGTTTTTGAGATTTTTTGAAACAATATTGTGTGAGACTGTTTATTCTCTATCTTCTGTGCATCTGTACCAGACAATGACGCGTCACATTGAAACCTAAGTTGTACATTGAATATTGATGAGATATTACACAGTTTTCTTCACTCTTCATTATGTCCAGTACATTCCATAAATTCATGCCTGAAACATACTTATGAAATTACCATATTTCTCCGAATGTAGTCCCCCTCCTTAATTTTGAGGCTTCAGTTTCGGGAAAAAATATTTTAAAAATCTGTTTGAATATACTGTCTGTAAAAAAAAGCATGACACCCGAGTTATCATCTTAACGAGATGATCAATTTGAATGCGGCAAAAAGCATTCCAAAGAAAATTTATTTCTACATTTGATCATTTAATGAAAAAAATTTCAGCCCCATAGTATTTCCTGTACTTAATTTTTTCTAAAAAAAGTACCCATTTTTTGCCAGTTAAATCAAGTTGCCTAACTTTGAGAGCTTAATAATTCTGTAGTTTTTGTTCCAATACTTAGGAATTTTGATATTAGAAATCCAGATCTATTATTGACAATTCGCGGAAAACAAATTGTTTACACCACTAAAATTGACAGATTTGTTTCAAACAAGGCAAATCTCTTCTGGCTTCGAAAACAATCGGTCAACTGAAAATTTATTGGTACTGTTGCGTGCCGTAGAATGTAAGTAATGCAAGTACGTAATCATACATGTTGAATATCAGCATTATAATCAATACATATCATCTGATATTTATTCTTGTTTTGACCTCGGGTTGTCGCTTTTGCTCTGCCTCTCAAGGCAGGCCAAAACAAAGCAACAGAAAAGAGAAAGTCTCTCAAAGCCGTGCGCAGTTGCCATCTAGTGCATCGTGACGCATTGTACCCTGGCAGTTTATGAATCATCCACTGGCTTTGGCTGAGTCGGTGGCAACTACGCACCTCTTTTCTCCTCCCTCCCCCACGATGGAGCTGCAGGTACAAGTGTACAAACGTTTAGGTAAATATTAAGGGATACTGACTCTATTAGCAATTTTTAATGCGAATGTTATAAATATGTACTAGTCTTCAATTCATCGCAAAGCATTGGTTTCAAAGTTAGCAGATATTTGCGTTGTGTACAACAAATCCATCATTTTTCGTGCTATAAACAATTTGTTTTCTGAAAATTGCCAATAATAGATCGTGCTTTTTTATGTCAAAATTCCAAGTTATTGGAATGAAAACTATGGGTATATCAGGTGCTCAAAGTTGGGCAACTTGATTTTACCCTCAAAAAACGGGTACTTTTTTTAGAAGAAATTAAGCGCAGGAAATACTATCGGGCAGAAATTTTTTTAAAGTAAATAATCCAACGTAGGAATAAATTCTCTATCATTTGCTTTTTGTTGCATTGAAATTGATGTCCTCCTTTAGACGATAGAACTCCTCAAACTTGGGTGCCTTGCTTTTTTTACAGACAGTAGTTCCTTACAGTATCCTTTACTTTTACAGTGGGCATTTTTGAAAAAAAAGGGGGGACTATAATCAGATAAATACGTTATGTTAAAGGATTAACAGGGATGATTGGTATCAGTATTTGTGATGGGAACCTGAAGATGGTCAACCGTTAATTCAAGCCATGCCAAACAACCTACTTTCACTATTTTGGCTTTTCCACTGACCACTGGTCTTGACACTTTCCACTAATGCCTAAATCCAAATAATATATAGAGACACCCTTTATTAGCAAATGGAATCCAATTATGCTCACTTAAGTCTGTATAATTTTGAACAATAGGGAACCACAAGTACTTCCTTCACTCACTACTAACCTGATACCACTTTTCTCTTAATTTTTCAGAAAAATTTTCTCTGTACTGAAAATTTCCGAGTACTTGACGTTTTTCATCTAGAAGAGTTACATCCAACTCATAAATACTTCCACAGTCGAAGCGACAGGCAGTCCTAAAATAAAGACATTTCCAAGAGTTAGACAAGCATTATTAAAGATAATGACAAAAAAATAACTACAACATGAAATATTCATTCTGAAAATAATAAATTGGCTCGATCAGTATTTAAAACCAGATCTGAACTTGCCTACTTTCTTACATTCGACACACTGAAAAAAGAGAGAGTAATCAGTCTTACCATTGAACTTACCATTCACTTATATGGATTGGAGGCTGCACATGATCCATGAAATTGTTCGTCAATCCATGTTCTCGAAGATTTATGATCTGCTCTTTTGAGCATGAATAGAAAGATGTAACAAAACAGCTTGAATGACCCATAAAATCTGGATGAGCTTCACCTTTGCTATTTGTTGGAGGAAGACCCTCTGCTCCGCAAGGAGTTTTTTCAACTCTCCAGCCATCTCCTCCATTACTTATAATAGTCCAATGCTTTTTGGCATCTGAAATAAGGGTGTTGACAAAAAATTACACATTTCAAAAGGAAAGCAAGATGATTCATATCAGCACAGTAATGTAAATGAGGCTTGAGAGATTTTATTCAATATTCAATTTTGATTATTTAGACACATATTATGCAAAATGCCACCAACTGTTAAAACATGGAAAAAGTTATGAGTGCACCGCACATGAAAGTACAATCCTGACTTCTATCATAATTCTGCATGAAATTGGCAGATACATATGCCACAATTGATAGTGAAAATAATACGGGCTTGCTAAGAATTCTAATTTTGCCAAGATAAATTCCAAACAGGAATGAAATACTGGATGCATATCATTTGACAAGAAATAAGCAACTTGAAGGTGGGAAATGGATAACAAATGTTTGATCTACCCATATAATTCTATTCATTCTCATCCCTACTGTTGACTTCCTGTCTCCACTCCAATTCATATTCAATAATTCATATTCTTGATGCAGATTGAGTCAACATAAAGGTGTCAGATAAAGTTTAATAACTGAGACCCATGATTCCTTTAATCCAAAAGAGGGGAACACACCTATGAAATATTTGTGGCAAATCCCTCAGGACACTTGGATTTGATAAGACAGTTGTGGGTAGCCTTTCAGAGGAAGTTGTGAAAGGAAGGTGCTACTCAGTACCCATTAAGTATGCCACACATTGAATACATGGTGAGCATATGGGATCTGGTAAAAAAAGACTTCATTTGTGGACTTAACACGTTGTGTACGGATGGCGAGAATTCTCGTCATTTTTTTCCCGAACTTTCCGGACGGATGACGAAGATTCTCGTCGTTTAGGCGCATCAACCTAAACAATTTTAAAGCGTATCGCAAGCGAATACGTATTGTACGCTTTAAAATTGTTTAGGTTGACGTGCCTAAATGACGAGAATCTTCGTCATCCGTCCGGAATATTCGGGAGAAAAATGACGAGAATTCTCGCCATCCGTACGCAACGTGTTAAAATACGATGAAAAGCTGATTTATACATCAAAAACTGCCACAAGCAAACAGATAGCTAAGCACAGATTTGACAAAAATTAGGCTGGGAGCCACTAGAGACATTTAAAGGCTATTGCTTGAGCTATAAGAACAGACCTCCCTCAGAATAACACAGTGAACATCGTCTTAGAAGCTCACTATGTTTCTAGATGTGACAGCAACATTAAAATTCATACCAATGTAATATATTATGTAAAATGCATAAGTATAGGAATTCTTTTCCCTTGTGAATAATTAAGGACTTTAACAAATTCTAGGAGGGGGATTCAGAGAAAGAAGAGGATTTTTTTCAATGAAATTTCTAATTTTAAAGTATAAACTCAGGAAATTTTAGGCTTTGTAGTCTTATAAGGCAGGTAATAAAGTCAAAATTTTATGCATTCAATTGTTGGCCTATTTGTGTTTTTAACCGTAAGGAAAATATTTTTAGATCCAAGTCTATTGCATAAACTTGCTCCGTTCTGGGTGCAAGTTTACACAATGCTAGACCAATGGTTGACTGACGTTTAAAATCTAGCATTAATATGTCATGACTTGCTTGCTAGTTACAACTCAGTTCGGATAAGCACACTGCGTAAACGTGCCCCAGTCTAAAAGTATCCCACATGAGCATGTTCTTTTCTTTAATTTTGTAAAAAACTACATACTTAGTGTCCTAACAAGCCTACTGAGGCAGCTTGCTAGGTAGTAGTACATGGATATAGATGACTCGAAGGTCTTTCCGTTCACTATCACATTTGCCTGTTTTATTTATATGCCTACCTAAAACGACTAGATAAGTTAACATGAAACTAAATATGTCAATGTCAAGTTTGATCCTCGGGATCAGGGGTGCCTTTCTTCTAACATTACCAATGACTGGTGCATTACTGCCCCCTCTAAAATCAATAAGCCTGACCTTGAAAATGATCTGTGTTTCTCATTAAAATAATAAGAGAAGAGATGAGTTGAACTAATAATAGGATTGTTGACTAACGATGGTAAGAAAATAGTGACAGGGGTGCGGGTAACCAGCTGAAAAAGCAAACTAACTTTCGTTTATCAAAAACCCTGCTAAAATTGGCTTATGGTTTCAGCAGGATTTTTTTTGACTGTATCCTTCTGTAATCTATTAAACCCAATTGACTTTTACTGTTTCCACAGCCCTACAGTAAACAAATAAATCCCTTACGGTTATCTAGTTTAATTCATACAAATGCACACTGTTTGCACTAGTTAAAATGGGTTAACTGTACTCCACTGGTTTCCATCTGGTTTCAATAAACTTACTCTACTCAAATATCAACTGGAAAGTGTGGAGGGAAGTTAAGTAACAGTTGACCTACTGTGTACAGTAGAAATTAGTTGGATTACATTAGAACAAGTGAAAAAACAAAGCTGTTTCATAACTCATAGAGACCTACTGACAAATGAGGGAGAAATTATTAGCAGGGAAGATTTTGCTTTAACTTTTTTTCTTCTCTTGCTTGTCCCTAGTGCACATGTTTTGTGCAGGTAATAAAATTGATGGTTTGAGGCGTGACTTGGAGAAATTGCTTCGTGATAAATAAAAAACTTCACATTTCATGTAAATTTCACATTTCATTTTAGTACCAATCAGTTTCGTCGCTACGTGACATCGTCAGATTCAAATACACTTTTTAAATCATTGTGTGCCTCCCATTAGGCAACTTCGTATGACTTAAGTGCCACCATACCCCCTTCCCAGCTTCCCCACTTTGGCCAGCCTTCTGCCCCTACTGACTCAATAAACATAAGGTCATACTCTCCCTGTATCCTTTAGTTGAACCCAGAGGCACTGACTGCATGGGCTCGAAAATTCGTTATGAGAGTGAGGAAAAGATGTGTCAGTCTTGTCGATTTTCCTTGGAGTGTCCAGTTATCTAAAGTCGAGTTTTCAGGGTTCTAATGTAAATATCATGGCTCTTCTAAAATGTTTTAAAAAAACTTTAAAACTCACTACATATTTGTAAAATTTCTTGGGGCAAGGCCTTCCGGTATGGGCCCTCCCAATATTTTTTATAACTCTGCACCCTTGGTTGAACCTGACGATGTCCCACAGTGACGAAACTGGTTGCTACTATAATCATATGTGAAATTTACGAAATATTTTGTTTAATATTTTGTGCAGGTATTTACAGTTTATATTTACATTATGCTGTGAATTTCTACTGCTGATAACAAATGAATCAACCGTTTCACTCTGTAGAAGCCCCAAGCATGAGAAGGGAAACATTACTAGCGTGATAAAAAATACATGGAATTCATCCAAAGAGGAAATTTATAAGTTGTACTATACATAAACATAAAGTTCACCTTCTTTGTATATCGCAGGCAGTTTGTTCCATACAACAGAATCCACAAATGACCAGGCATTAATGAGGATTGCATTGATGGGTTTCTTAGAATCAGGAGGATATGTTAATAAGGAAATCTGAAAACTTACTTAGCATAGTTTCTTACAGCAAAACTGAGATTATGAGATCCTTTAAGAGGAAGAGTACAAAGTTAAAACAAATAGTAAAAGATGTGAATCGGAGTGGGAGAAGCTTTGGGTGGTCCGCAGGAGGAAAACTGAAGGCATCTATAGTATAAAAATGATAAACAGAACAGCAAAAGGGAAGTACTTTTTTAATGAGGAATCTTTAGATTACCTTTAAGACATCATTCTATACACATTAGCGATACAACCTTCAAAATACGAGGTTAGGAAGCGAGCGAAAAAAATTTTCCAAAAATTTCATTTGCTCATAGAAATTGACCAACTTTTTGCTTATTTTCAATTCTGATGCATGCAATGGCTGTTAATAATAGAATCGAATTTTAAAATATCATCATGGGGTAAGTAAAGTTGGCCAGCACTAACATTACGTAAATTATATTTGCCTCCGATGAGATCATTAATCAACTCACTTTTACCACAGTTATTCTTCAACAAATTACGCCCAAGCGGCTTTTTCCTCAGGAGCCAGTAGTAGTCGCTCCACTGCAACTTTAATGCCTGATGTGGTTTTAATGCCAAGTGCAATCTCTCGGCCCTATCTTTAAGCGCCCGCTGCTGAACAACATCTCTCCAAATTCGGCAGACAAATCTGCAACTGAAAGATAGTTTGATTTACAATTTTGCTGGATTAAAACGAGAAGGATGCATTTTAGTAAACGAGTGAGAGCGATGATAAATCAAAACTGCATGCGAGCGTAAAAAGGACCAGAAATGAAATCAAATTTAAATAAGGGAATCAACTGAGAAGATAAATTCAATTCCATAAATTTACGCCATGTTAAGCCTAATGCAAAAAACCTAAAGAGGTGAAGTGAACGGGGAAAACAAACTAATGGCCATATTTACTTACTTGAAAACCAGAGACTTTTCATCCACAAATGACAATATGTGACCTAAGACTTCTTCCGGTAAATGATAATGAGATAATATCAACCCATTTCCGATATCACTATCAGGATCATACTCTTCTGTTTGTTCCATTTTATTATGTTCGTTATCAGGAGCGACATCAAGTGATAACAAGTTACCCATCACATCACATCTCTTCATAGGTTCATTAGGCGCTACCTTCACTTCTCACAATAACGTCATAAGGCTATTTCCAAGAATCCCACTCAAAGTACATGCCCAAGAGTGATATCACGAACAAAAACGAACCCACCGGCTGACAACATAAACATGGGTTAAGTTAGCCCATGCCTTCCACGTAGTTCTGTCCAGTCAGCATTACCAACAGTAAAAAATATAACTCATAATCATACGCGAAGTCTGGAGAGAAAAACATACATTTTTCTTGAAAGCAATTTCCATGCAAGGGAAAAGTCTGGGTAAAAACAAAAGTGAAACGTCGAACAAAAATGACCAATGCATAGATTAATGTCGTCAATTTGTGAGGAGTCAATTAAAAGCCAAAAAAATGTAATTGCTCGCGCGCGCAAATTTCCTGTTCAGCGGTCATACGAGAAATAAAAAAAATATAAATGGTTTATATAAATACCCATTGAAACTTGAAATAACAGAAGATAAATCTAAGAAATTATGCGTGAAACAATGAAATCGGATGTAAAATTATCGCTTAATTATTTGAAAATTATTGATTGCACAACAAAATTTTTCATGTTTTTATTTCATTATAAGGTGAAAGGAAAATTAGTGCAAAGTTTAATAATTATATTCCCAATAATAACGAAAAAAATAGTAGATTCACCTCGGTGTCAATTTAACTAAAAACTTAGACTACCTTATTATGGGCCAACTTGATGTGTGTGCTTGCGGTGCTTTGGGTCACTGCACATTTACGTGAAAAATCTCACCTTATTCCCCGATAATGTACTCGTCCGATTACATTTTACCAGTAGGCTAATTTGATGCAAGTATTATATTCATTAACGAAGATTGTACCACGAACCCACGAATATTACAATAGAGGATTCTCAAGTAATGGAATCCCCTTGCACCAACCATTGCAGTGACAGCGCATAGAAATGCAGGGTTGACAACTTTCCCTGCGAATGTTTGATTTTTTAGCTCACCGAAAATCAACGTATTGCATGCTTGCACGTATTAGCATAAATTCTCTAGCTATAATGTTCTCATCACTCGTTACTAGTTACGCCATTGGAATTTCATCAACAGGATAAATAACAGAGTATAAATCACATAGAGATTCGAATAAATCAGTCGAGATATGAATGACATATCATGAACATCAAGAATTTCTCGACAAAATGTCACGGGTCAAAAAAATGTATTTCTCATGCAAAATAGTTATGGCGAATAATCAATCATAGGTGGGCAGCATTAAGTATACTCGTATTTAAATTACATATTTTCGATACTCTTGTAACTTGTATTCCTTGTCGAAATACAAATTGTAAAAGCATTTTACTAAAAGTAACTGCGAAATAAATTTGTTAAGAATTTTCTAATCATTTATAAATTTGTTGATTTTAACATACCTTCAAAATCAAAACACATAATTTAAACCAGTTTCAATTAATCAGTCGTGGACGCCCTTCCGACTCCCTGGACATTTGTTTGGCCCGGTAAGGCATACGATAGATTTTTCAGTTGAATTCAGGGCCGGCCCTAGCAGGTGCGGGGCTAGAGGCGAACCCTAAGTGCGGGGCCCTTCACTTAAAATATTAAACTCTATACCCCATCTACAAACTCGAGCATTTTGAATCCCTACCACTCTCTGGCTCAGTATGTATTCCCCTCCCAAATTCAGACTTCGTAATTACGCCGTCGTTCACACAAAAACATTGCACAATAAAAATTACTACATTATTATTCCTTTTTCATATCATTATTTTTTGTCTAGCACGGACTTGACAATACAGTGATAGTTAAAATTGCGTTTTCAAAACTATCGTATATTTTAACTTTTTTTTACGAACACGGGGCCCCCCAAAGCGTGGGGACCGGGGCGGTCGCCCCGCTCTAAGGCCGGCCCTGGTTGAATTACGTTTACTGTCCCCGCCCTTCTGGCAATAATTTAATGGCTAATGAAAGTTAAACCTTACGCTCTGAATGGTAAAAATATCAAGCAATAAATTTTCTGTCTACTCTAAATTGATACCCTCAAAGTGAATAGTGTACCTACCAGGGAAAGAAACACCTACAATACTCTGGAAAAGTGGCGGCTCATGAGTCAAATGCTGGGGGGGCGCACTCCACCGAGGGGTCATAAATTTTTAATATTTTGTGTATTTTAGTGAGTTTTTTTAAGGCAATACAGGTATTAAATTTTACGATACCATATGTTCCGTTTTTTTTCAACAAAAATACCTAGTTTTCCTAAAAAAGCTTGATTAATAAATACTAAATGCAGTAGACTCTCGGTCATACGGATCAGCTTAGTCCGGACTCTCGATTGTACTGATCAATGATCTTGAAGAATAAAAATATATTTGTTGCGATATTTTAACAATACAAACGAAAATACGTAACTTTGCGTTTTAGCGCCTACATTTTTCGAGCGGATATGACAGCAATAGACTTCTTTTTCGTTTTTGCAATAATAATGCGTTATTTGTCAAATCTATACAATATTTGCAATGATTTAGGTAGCAATGACACTTGTAACACCTGAGGAGGGAGGGGAGTGTAAATGACCTCCACTAGGCAAGAAACACTTCTAAAATGCGCGCGCTTTGTTGTTGCAGACGTAACCTTCGATAGCTGTGTTGTCGTTGTTTCTTGAATACAGTATGATTTAAAATCAATAATTAAACATTTCTCACACATTTTTAACAAAATCTGAAATACTCTACTTACCTGCCTTTAGTTATATTGCTTGTAGCAGAAGTCCATCTCAGTCCACCAGAAGTCCATAAAAGATATGTGTAGTTGTCAAAATATTAGTTGACGAGAGAATTAAGTTGACATTTGTGTCAAATGCGAAGAAAATGTTCATAACAGCTTTGAAATAGGGATAAAAATATGTATTAATCTCTATACCATAGACAGAAAAATGAATTGCAAAAGACTGGGTAAATGGTCACATGGAAGCAACTTTCGTAGCAGCTTCGGTATTTCCAAGTCATAATCACATCACTGGCCAATAATCCTAAGACTGGATTGACACAGATCTCAACTTAATTCTCTCGTCAGCTAATATTTTGACAACTACGTATATCCTATATATCACGTCCTTCTTAAACTGTTCCACGTCCTCTATTCGTGGTCTTCCTTTTCCATTCCTGCCATCCAGTTGTACCTCGACTCCATCAGGTATTTATGTCTCATGACAGTGGCGTAACTATGGGGGGTGGGGGGAGCGAGGGGATAGATCCTCCTCCAAAGCCTCAGAGAAATATAAAAAATATTTAAAACTCATGGACATCCAATTACTCTCGTCGGGATTGAAGGACGAAGGATTAATAAAGGCAAGACATAGACGAATATATATTTTATTTGAGTAATTAATTTACATGGATTGATTTCAATTGTATTTGGGTTGAGCAATTGTTGTGATCCACCGTTTCTTCAGCGCATTCCATGCCGAGCCTAGGAGGCCGCGCTTTCGGCTCGTTATCCTGTTTAACGTGGGGATTCCCCTTCCGGTCCCCTTCGGTTCCGGTCAGGCCTGTACCACGCACCCCCGAGGTCAGAGTAGGGCCGTGACCCTCCTCTGGCACCGTTCATTCTCACTCACTCCACAGCTTGCTGACTGAGGTACCCATGGCCTCCTTTAATACTAGTATTAAAGAAGGTCATGCAGGAACCACTCGTGGAAGATGTCATCCATTGAGAAGTCACCTCCAGCCATCAGGCTGCGCTCGAAAGACCCATGGCCCCGATCAACCAGCGGCTGAAAGTGGTGATAGGACCCCAAGCCCTCACCGCTGCCATCGTGGGGGACAGGTAGAAGCTCCTCCTCTCCTTCGTCTTCTATGTCCCCAAGATAGCCTTCCTCCGAGATTTCGCTGGAAGCATCCAGCGAAATCTCGGAGGGATCATCTCCCTCCACAACTCCCTCCATCACTGCTTCAGCCAGGACCGTCACCTCCTCCTCCGTCTCCTCCTCCTCCTGGCGTCGGCAGCAGCAAAGAACGCAGCCCATTATATCTCTTAGCAATGGCTTAAAGAAAACAAGTCCACAACTAAGCAGCTATTAAGGCCAAATGAGGAACCCGAGAAGTGGTCTCCATGGAACTCCCATTGTTGCTCAGCGCCAGAGCCTTGAACATCTCATCCATGGTAACGAATGAAAGGTACTTTAAATCAATTGTTGCCTCCGACGTGATTGAGATTTTAGGATAATCATAAGATTAATAAAGTTTAAAAGAGACATGGTATAAAACAATAATTAATCCTTTGAATAAAAAATTATTTCCATTTCAAATTGAAATCCCTCGTTTTTATTGATTTTTTAAATTTATTCTCATGTGAGAAATCAGAAGCTGGATCAATTTAACTTTGAATAAAGTTATATCAATTATTATTGCTAGCGGAGGAAATTAACCATAAAAAGTGGTTTGATTACTCATATATTATATTTTTAAATATAGCGAGGCGGTTATTGCCATTACCTCTCAAAACAAAAAGTTGTAATACCTACTACGACATTGAAGTGCAGTAGTCCATACGTCCTTCCCCAACCTGATTATTTCATATTGGAACAAGTAGAGCTCCTTCCGCATAGATATTGGATATCCCCCAGTGACGCATCGACATCATTGTAGGCTTGGGACACTGCTCAATATAGGCCCTACCCACTATCTGAAATTTATCCCATTCACTTTTTGAATACAGAGAAAACTGGGAAAAAATTTGGAAGCATAAACTGGAGGTGCGACCTGGGGAAGTTCCGCTGTGCTATAAGTTCTATTATCATTATATTTGAATTTAGAGCATTAAATATATAGGTAATTAAAGACAGTTCAAGTACCGGATAACAATTAAAGGTGAATTTTTGAGAAAAATAGAAAATAATAATGGTCACTCGGAGGGTAGAATCGGTAGAAGGTAGGTTTCGACAATTTCTGCTGAACTTATGGAATGCGCTGAAGAAACGGTGGATCACAACAATTGCTCAACCCAAATACAATTGAAATCAATCCATGTAAATTAATTACTCAAATAAAATATATATTCGTCTATGTCTTGCCTTCATTAATCCTTCGTCCTTCAATCCCGACGAGAGTAATTGGATGTCCATGAGTTTTAAATATTTTTTATATTTCTCTGAGGCTTTGGAGGAGGATCTATCCCCTCGCTCCCCCCACCCCCCATAGTTACGCCACTGTCATGAGACATAAATACCTGATGGAGTCGAGGTACAACTGGATGGCAGGAATGGAAAAGGAAGACCACGAATAGACTGTGTGGAACAGATTAAGAAAGACGTGAAATATAAGATATACGAAGAAATTTGATTTTCGTGATTTGGATTAACAGTGGTGGCCTGTATCTCAAGAACTTTAAACAGAAAAAAGAATGCCTTGACGATTCGTTTCTTTTTTCCACTTAGCTCCATTACGCAGACTTGATTGCTACTACAGCTTTCTATTATGAGCGATACGTACAGTGGCGGCTCGTGAGTCAAATGCTGGGGGGAAGGGTGGGGGGGGGGGGGGGGGGGGGGGCGCACTCCACCGAGGGGTCATAAATTTGTAATATTTTGTGTATTTTAGTGAGTTTTTTAAGGCAATATAGGTATTGAATTTTGTGATACCTTATGTTCCGTTTTTTTCAACAAAAATATCTAGTTTTCCTAATAAAGCTTGATTAATAAATACTAAATGCAGTAGACTCTCGGTCATACGGATCAGCTTAGTCCGGACTCTCGATTGTACTGATCAATGATCTTGAAGAATAAAAATATATTTGTTGCGATATTTTAACAATACAAACGAAAATACGTAACTTTGCATTTTAGCGCCTACATTTTTCGCGCGGATATGACCGCAATAGACTTCTTTTTCGTTTTTGCAATAATAATGCGTTATTTGTCAAATCTATACAATATTTGCAATGATTTAGGTAGCAATGACACTTGTAACACCTGAGGAGGGAGGGGAGTGTAAATGACCTCCACTAGGCAAGAAACACTTCTAAAATGCGCGGGCTTTGTTATTGCAGATGTAACCTTCGATTGCGGTTTTGTCGTTGTTTCTTGAATACAATATGATTTAAAATCAATAATTAAAAATTTCTCACACATTTTTAACAAAATCTGAAATACTCTACTTACCTGCCTTTAGTTATATTGCTTGTAGTAGAAGTCCATCCTTCTTTGCTTTTGTCCAGCAAAGTGATTAATTACACGTTCGTTGAAAACAGCGCCGGGCAACAATTTTTTTCGATTGAACACATGGCAAGGGCACTAAGTCTAACTTCTTTTATCGTGCTTGTAGTAAATGTCTTTATTCGTTTCAATGTTGAAAAACATCTTTCACTTTCAGCTGTTGTCATTTGTATGGTGCCGTTGATCTGGAGTAGTTTAACTCATTCTGGGAGAACTTTTAGGTTGTTGTCATAAATAAAATTAAGAAGCCGCATTGAACCGGTTGCATTTGAAAAATTTCTTCTGCTGTATATAACTAGAAGTTAATGTTTCAGTTCCACTTTGTATAGTTTAAATAGTTTAGCTACGGTTTCAAGTTCACCACAGAATAGAACCTACTTTTCCCTAAGTGAGGAGGTACTAATACTTGTAGCTTTTAAAAAAGAAAAGGACTCTTATGATTGGGTTTACTTAATAAACAAGGGGCGGCACAAAATAGGCCAACGAAACATACGACCAAGAAGAACAAGGTGCCTGGACACAGAATTGGGACAATTTTTCCCTATTAAACTACACTTTCAATGAAAACAAAAAGGAGCACTGTTGATGAATTCAAATTGTCTTCTCGAATGTACACACATCACTATGAAACTTCTTAATCGGCAAGTACGCACAGTTAACTCCTCGAAAATGATGTCTGAACTCATTTCACTCCGTTCTTTCCGAGAGTCTATCCCATATGGTCTATCCGTTACTATTTGGACGACTCAAGGGAGATAGAAGCCGTGGTCCACTAATGCTGATTCAGCTGAGGGACGAATTTAAGGTCAGCAAAGGCATTCAAGCAAACAAAAGACGTCACGGACGATCTCCTTGAGTCTAAGATTCATATGTGGTAAACACACGAAACGCCAACGGGTCGCAATTGGAATAACCGTGTTTTCGAAATCATTGCCATGATAAAATAGAAAATAAATTCTAGATCTTAAAAGAAGACGACTCTAAGCCGCAGATGGGAGCTGTAAGGATCTCCGCACTCATATAAACTCTTCGAAGCCACTTAAATCAGACCCAAGTGGACATTTTCCGTCGGACAGCTACCGCTCTGCCGCTGAGGAATTAGGTGGACATCAACTACGTAATACGACAAGGACGGCTAGAAAAATGATGAACCTGTACACAAAAGGTGCATTGCACGCAGCACTTCTTGACATTCATTGAATGCCTCTATTTAAAGTCACGTTTTACGGGGTAAATCATGTTCAATCCTTCACCCTATCACGCACGCACCTATTTCCTAAATTATAAATCAGTGGGGAATGTTACCTGATTTTTTCCAATACTGCAGGTCTTTTGATAAATTTATCTGAAGAATAGGTACCGCATTTCTAATCATCGGGAAGTTAGAACTACATTGTCAGGCCCGGAATATTATAATATTAGTTTCCCAAAGGTTGTTGAAATTCGTAACCATAACAGAACTGTGGCAAATACTCGAGAATAGTTTTCCTGCGTCAATACGGCATTTAACTGGTTGGATTTTATGTGTTCCGGGATTCGAACACCCGAAAACGCAAGCGTAATGGGATAATTTATTTTCTTTAGCAATACCTACCAGTAATTTACAATTAAAATCGTATGACTACACCCAGAACAGTGACCATTCTGATTCCGTAGGTCCCTATTCTACGGCAACACCAAGCAGGCGCCTGATTATATGCCCGCCGCGCCGGCCGGCGCAGCGATGCCAACACACTCGTCGCTCTGCGCATGTCCGGACGGCGTCCCAAGACTCCCGTAAGGCACAGGCTTAGACGCGTCATAGCACCAGCAGCCCCCACCACTACCACTCTCCATAATTGCATTGGGATGGATTGGGACGTTCTGGCCAGCGCCCCACGGCTACAAATACGAACTTTTCGCGTTATTTTTTTCGTGTTTTTCGTACACTCTCGATGCATGCGATTGAAAAAAACTTCTATTAATTAGATGTATAATTATAATTGAATGGGTATTTATTTTTTTCCTTTTTCAAATCTTTGGGAGGGGCGGCGTCCGAGAGTCCTTATGGGCAAGACGCCACTGCTCTGGAAGTGTTTAATTCACACGCACTTGGTCTTATTTTAAGGTGATCTCAACCCTCACTTAACCAAATAAATGTTACTTGTTAAGCATTCAGTGAATGAGGTATTGTGAATAGAAAAATTATGAATTATAATGAGTATGAATGCAATTGGTTTTAAACCTTTGCGGTTAAAATTTTTAATTAAACGTTTCTGGTCCAAATTAATTTTTAGCAACAAGGAAATAATTGACAGGATCGATTGTTGATATTTAAAATGTTCTTATTTTATTGCATAAAGTAAAAATGCATTAGTTGTAATATTACGCATGGTAAATGAAATAGTTTATCGTCTGATTTTGCTCAAAGTGTTCCTTGTTTGTGAAATTACTTATAAAATGATTGTTCGTAAAAACATTCTCAAATCTCTTGAAATATTGACTTTAAATAATCGCAGCGCGTCCTTACCTTCTATACCTTCTGATGTCGAGTTCGACTCGACGTTGGACCGGATTTCTACTGAAATAAACTTTTCAAATAACTTTTCCACTGAAATTTCGGCAGAAACGGCAGGGCCTGACCTGGCAGGAAGCCCGAGAAAGATGTTGTGGAATGGTATTTGGAAAAGTCGACCGACAGCTGAGGTCATTTGCGTCATGACGAAAGGGTAAAGAGAGAAGGGTGGAGAGAAACCCGGTGTCGGCATTAGCTTGCTCTCGCTGATGTCGGGTTTCTCTCCACCCATTCCTTTCCTAATCTTCACCAGGGCGCAAATGACCTAAGCTGTCAGCCGCCTCCCCAAAACATCGTACCATGAAATTGAAATTTATTCCTTGTATAATATACAGAGCTTGAGTAGTACAAATTTTTTTACATAAAACAAGGAACATTAGGTCCCCCTTAGGATAATTCCTGTTTGGGGATAACCGACTTTTCAAATATCGCTCTTTTAAGATATTAGCTATACAACACAGAGTACATAACACACCGCAGTTTTGCTGAATCACAAAATCAACACAAAAACATAATTTTCTTGATTTCAAATGACCATTTTAAGGTAACATCTCTCTTTGTTTAACAAGATGTGTGATGAGGCAAGAGATTAAATTTAAAATATAAACATTAGTAAATCAGAAAAAAACAGATTTGCTGGAACACTAATAACTCGATACAACAACAATATATCAGAGAATAACCTTTACTCAAACTTTTTAATCAAGTACTCCACCTCCTTGTTTTTGAATAACCAATCTTTTACTTATTTTAGGAAAATGCTCTCCTTTGTTACACAAGATATATGATGAGGCAAGGAAGTAAATAATTTAGGGCCTAAGCTTATACCATAGAGTAAGTATATATAGAGAGCTCACCACACGTACAAAAATCGTATACGTTTTTGGTGTAGTTCTAGAGCGATTAACCAGATGTCACTAGAAGAATTTTGGCAATTTTTTTAATTTGCTCGTTCCACAAGTATAAAAATATATTCTGAAGCAGAAAGGGTTGCTACGTTAAGTGGAGACATTAATTATTCGATTTTGTTTATAACAATTGTTATAAAAAATATTTTATCGAATTTCGGCTAGTTACTTGACTTTTCCGAGTTTATATTCCTAATCCATTTTCCGGCAGACTGTTCTTAGTATAAAGTTGAAACTTGCAGGAAATGTTTATAGTACATTTTTTTCCATACTGGTAAACTTTAATTTGTTCATAACTCAGTTTCAACGTTGTTATGTGTGTTTATATATCTTTCGGACGAAAAATCTGGAATTTTGCAGGGTAAAAATCAATCGCCTGCTAACTTTCGTATCTTACGATATAGGTCCATATATGCTGCGTATGAAATTTGAACAAAACTATAAATTTATTTTTGGTGAAAGAATTGTAACTTTATCTCGATTACAAGGGGAGTTATGAATTTTTAATGAACGCACCTCGTCAGGCTTTCCTTTCTGGCCTGGGTCCACGCTGAAAGCTTCCGCCTCCCAAGGATATCGTTTTGCCATCAGATAGGTTGGCGAGGTGAGATGTTGTTTTGACGAGGAAGAGATTTTCCGTGAGGGAAGATTTTTTCCCTTCAAGAGACTTATAAATCTTATTGATGTTCATCGCTTCATTGAACAATCAACATATAGAATGAAATACATTTCGAGTGGTGTGCTTCAGAACTTCAGTTATGAAATACCTCACTTTGGTGAAGTGTAAATGTTATTTGCAACACCAAGTGCCGGAATATTACAATAAAATAGGAATGCGAGATAGGATCCCTACACTGAAAAACAATGCACTGTTTGCCTTTCGCTAACGGTCATAGCCTCTTCACCACAGTTGGTAACTAAAGCTTAAAAGTATTTGGTAATGAATTCTTAAGCGCGCAGCTTCAAACGAACACAAAGAGGCATGGATCAGCAGTAGCATTTTTGGGAATAGGGGTGGTCGGTGACCTTGATTTGTTTGCTCGATAGCGGGATGAGTAATGGCCCATTCTGTTACCACGTCGAAAATGGAAAGGTTTCTTTCGGCTCTACCATTTTTCTACTTCGGGTCTTACGTATGAGGCAGAGGATCATCTAAAGCATGTTTTTGTCTTTCCTTGAGACCTTATTCTGATCATAGTTGTGATAATCGTCGTCTCGTCAATAACAAGACGCATTGTCGTTTGAGGAAAGTTTTATTTTAAGCGTTATCATTTAGTTGAGGTTCTTAAAAGTAAAACAAATAGCGGCTGCAATTGAGCCCGGGTTCACTCATTGCTTAAATTCTTGCCTCATTATATGAATGAATCCCTTCTCCTAGGGGCCGAAAAACTAAATATCCAAAGATACATTTTACGCGGTGAGCATTTATACAGGAATATCGAATGGAGTATTTTTGGCATATTCCGATTGTAAGTTGTTGCGGCACTAGAAAAATATGGCGATTCAAAATTATACGCCCTCCCCTTTTTCGGAATTAAACCTCTTATTATGCAGTTTTGTGAATCGAAACTGCAAGCAAAATTTGCTTCGTAGGCCTCATGGGGAATCCTAATCCGTAGGCTAAAATATGTTATCGCGTTAGAATCTTGAGTTGTCCATTCATTAATTGTTATAAAACATTTGATTCTATGTATATTAAATATTGATTGCTTTTCGTACACAATTTAACAAACCAAAACCTATTTCTTGTCTTTGATGACGAGTTATTCATTTAAATACAGATTTTCAACACTAATACAGGATTTATTATAATCTTGCAACATAAAGTAGGTTCGAAGATCTTCGCGGCGTTGATCAGATTATCTTTGCATTCTCTTCGGGTTTCCACCGCGTCCGTTGGCTTTTGTCGAAACTGTTCTTGCCAAAAGGCAACGGACGCGGTGGAAACCCGAAGAGAAGGCAGAGATCATGCAACATAAAGTTTTAAGTCCAAACTTCGAACTGTAACAGACCTATTGACGAGCCTTTCCGGAGATACTTCCTCTGAGTGGCTGAAATGTCACCTAGCAATGATTTTCCCGAGGTGTAATCCTCATTTTCCTCCATTGTTGGGGACTCATGTCCTGACGAGTAAAAACTAGTGATGTGTTTTTAGAGGGTTAAAAGACTTCCATCTGATGTAAAAAAATTTCGACGGAGTCGACGTGAAAGTAGCCCTCCGGCGCGAGAATGTAGGAAAACAAAATTGTGCGATATATATAATTATATTACTTTTGCTAATCCAAGTAAATCTCACCGTATGAAAATTAATCACAAACAAGTTGATTTTGATCAATCAATTAGAAGATAAACGAAGGAGATTTGATTATTTCCAAAGCAGAAAAAAAGAACAGTGTGCTAATCCGTAATAAGATCTCATGCATCGCAAAATGTTACATTCAATTTAATGTTACATAGATAGGTCAATCTACCTTTAAATGCAGTCAATTTCAATTGTGAACTTTCCACAATGAAATCAATTGCAATTTCAAATGGCTACAGCTTAAATACTTAAACTAAAATCCTTCAGAGAAAGATGAAAACGCGAGCTATTTCTCAGCTTTGCTCCCTTCCGCCATCACAGAGAATTCTAAAAATTGGTGCCGGTCATTTTTTGTGGGAGACCTTTCCAACAGGCTTGCAAACAAATTCCCCAAAAATAAATTCTATGTTTCTTTCTACAACCCTTGCACTCTCGGTGAAGTTCTGTGTCGTGACAAGGAAAAAATAGAACCCATCCATCAATCCGGCATTTACAAAGTTAATTGTGAATCGTGCAACTTGAGTTTCATTGGTCAAACAGGCAGAAGTTTTATTATCAGAATGAAAGAACATAGAAAGTGCAGGAAATTGGGATGAAACATCACTTCTCGCCAAACATTTGGTACAGACTTTTCATTCTTGTCATTTTCAACCATAATTTTCTTCACCCCTTCAGTAATGGCACAAGGCTTGATGTTTTAGAGAAATTTGAAATAGTACAAATTTATACAAATATTCTTATTAGATGTTCCCGTAGACATACCCCGTTAAGACGGTCTTAGGCACAGCTCCGCGGTGTCATAAAACGTCCGTTTTCGCAGTAAAACCCTGGGGGTGAGGGATCGGAGAGTACAGAAGGTATAACAGTCTCAGCTGGTATCTTTCTGGTAGGTCTTTTGTATGATTCCCGGGAAAACAAGTCACTTTTTCGAAGTGTGAACGCTTTTAAAGAAGCATAGTCTTCGATCGTATCCAGTGAAAACGAAATGAACTGCAATGAAACGTGAACTCACCTCGGCTAAAATACTTCCACTGTCTTCACCACAGACCATTTGAGAATCGGTGTCTTGAATAAAAGCATAAAAACGGTGAATGCTGTGCGTTAAAACCCATACAGTTTCAATAACATTACCACGTCGCGGCTAATCCAACTCCCGACGTGCGCATATTAAAGAAAGAACACCATGCCAATAGATTATGTGGTTTTTTATTCCGCAAGAATCCACCTACAACTTCACCTTCTACATACTTTGGAAGATTTTCAGAGAAAATTGAAGGCGGGCGTTTTCATGGAACGTTGCTCACGTTTAAGCCTGTGTATCTCAGAATCGGGTAGGATCTTTGTCAAATGAATTGCATATCCTTAAATTTCAATCAGTTTTGAGTATACCTGCGAAGTTTTAAGTTTATAACTCAAAAAAAGTCATTTTGTAATTTTGTCCGGCTTTTTCCGATTTCCGCCCACTGTGCGATATCCCACGGTCAAATTTGCATCAAAATTTAATGCAACTAACGCGCACCCTGTCCCACCGTCAAAATTTCATCCAACTGGCTTTTGGTACTATCATTTGTACAAAACACCGTTTTGTCCAAATGGATAGGGCAGGTTCTAAATTTTCATCCAATAGGATGAAACCATCAATTCACAGGGCCCTTGACAAAAAGCATCGCCTAGCGCTGAAACAGAGGCCACATAGGTTAAGCCGGTGTCCCACGGTCAAACGGTGCAAATATTTTGATGCAACTGGACGGGGGTGTCCCACGATGCATATCATTTGGACGAAAAGGACAAATACGATATTTATATAAACAAATTTGGAAGCTTATGGAAGTGAAGGATTCTGTCTTTTTTAGCAAGCGAAATTGTCTGAACAGGCCTCTTGAATATTGAAGAGGCGAAAAAAAGAAAACAGAAGAAATGCTGAGCTTGGCCTTGGCTGGAAAAGGGGGTATGAATGGTTGGAATAAGCATGCTAAACACGATGGAGAAGGAGTTGGTCGCCGATGTTCCCGTATATTATCGATAATAATTGACGATAAGTGAGGATATTTGCATGTCCCTTATCAGCAAGGTTGGGGGCAGAATGAAACGGCAGGATACAAACGTGACGCAGTTTATTCCCGTGGTGAATATATTATTAATAATTAGATGGATATTGTGGTTGAGAAGATGTTATGATTAGTGCCGTAAACGTGCATTTAAATCACATTTTTCCTCTCCTAATCTAGCAGTTGCTAAAATAAGGCCCTTATCCTAAAATAATAGTGATAGAAACGGGCAGCTGTAGTGTTTCACAGGTATAATCGTCATTTCATATTAGTCATTTCTCCAGCTGCTCGCTCGCTCGGATTGCATGCCCGCCACAAAGATAACCTGTAGAATTCGGTCTCGATATCTTAAGTAAATCTTTTATTATTTCAAAAACTCCCCTCCTAGTATTGCGATTCTAAAGATAGCTTCCTTCTTAAGATCAACTCATTATACCGGATTTCCTGGTTGAGAGTTTCCATCGCCTATCGAGACCAATTTTTGCTCATTTTTACTTTTAGGACCACACCAGTCGATGAAATAGACGATCACGAACGTATATATACATTTGAAATAATGTTTTGTGAACTCATTCGCGGTATGGTGACATTATAAATTCAAAACTAAGCCATTTAGTATTCAATACAGTATTAATGAAAAAAATCAACCGGTTTCGATATTTTCAGGTATTTATCTAGAGGTTTACGATAACGCTAATGACCTGAAAAGAAGGAAACCGGTTGGGTTTTTAATGCATACTGTGTGGAATACAACAAAGTTTGCAAATGAGCATTTTAATTAATAAAATATATATTATGGACACAAAAATAAACTTTGTTGTATTCCACACAGTATGCATTAAAAATCCAACCGGTTTCCTCCTTTTCAGGTCTTTAGCGTTAATTGTATTGTATTCGATCGCTTCTCAGAACGACTTCAATTGCGTTTTGGTGATATATTGAAGTAAATACGATAGGCTACATGCACTGCTAATGGGAAAATCTACTACCGGTTTCCCTTTCTTTCAATCCGAAGTGGCAAGAGACCCGTCACCCGAACACATGCCGGACCTTAGGGACGTGGGAAGTGGTCCTTAGTCGGGACCTTATGTTATCTTAACTTGGAGCACCACCCAACTTGAGTTAATTTCCTAGAGGTGGTCTGACTTGCAGTTGAAGCTACACTTGTTAATAGATGAGGTCTTTACCCTCCACCCGCCTCCTTTTGGACGGGTTGTATTGCAGGTCCGCCGCTATTTCATGGCATTGCATTTTCGCACAAAATCTAAACATTTCACATTCTCTTTACGGGTCCAACCCTACCCCTACAAGTTACCTGGGGGAATAGCCACATTTTCATGGCTCTTCTTTTTAACCCCGTCCAAATAGCGGTCAAAACATTTTGTTACCATTCAGTTTCTCCTTTTCTGCCGATGTGAACACATACCCATTACTAATTGAGAAGTCCTATTTTGGCCACAGTTTTTGTGTTTAACAGTGATCTCACACAAAAGTTATAGTGTTGTGATAACTAAAGAAATGTGATTCAGTGATTTATTAGTTCCTGACAACCACATACGAGTAGGCATACTATGTTTCATTTATTTCCGTTTCTAGTTTCCGTTTTTTTAAATTGGTCTGAGACGAGGCACAGCACTATTTTTCATATTTTCCCTTCTATTTTATATTTAAACTTTGTAGGAAGAAGACTGTTGTGTAGCTTTTTACAAATCTGTGTAATTATTGTTGACTGTCAAAAATTTCATGGACTTTTACGCGGCGAGAACTGCACGGAAAAATGCTGGAGAAAAAAGAGAAAACCATAGTTGCTCGAAAAAGGAATTTGAATGCATATCTAGGGGGTTGTTTCAGATTACACGGAGATGAAAGGCAAAACTTGAGCTTATTAATTTTTTGAACATGAAATTTCTTTATTCCGACGAGAGAAGATGATGAGCTAGTTCACGATCAATCTCTTTTGTTTTTTAGAGGAATGGCAAATGGTTGGACAAAATTGTTGATTTCCCTGATGTATTTCGCAACCTTCCAAGCACCTCGGGTTCGTATTTTCCTAGTATTTTAATGGTGACATGGGGTCCCCTGGGATATTGTTCTAGTAGTCTTATTTTTTAACAGGTACTTCCGATATACAAGGGGGTAGGCCAAGTAACCAATTCACTGATGTTACTACGCGCTCCAAAATTAGGAAAACGAAGCTGCTTGAAGTCAATTAATTTGCAGGAGTAGAAGAAGAGTTAATCTTTCAATTCTCAACTAGTTTGAGATCTCTGTCTTGCGGATTTTTGATTGATCCGGTAAAATTTAAGAAGTTCTGCTTAGATACAGCGGATAATTTTGTGAGACATTATGGATGGTTTTACATGCCACCCATGGAGCACGAAGTATTTCTACATGGTGCAGATGTTATCGAGTTGGCTCTTCTTCCTAATGGAGAACTGTCAGAGGAAGCCCAGGAATCTCGCCATAAAGATATTAGAAAATACCGCGAGCATTACGCGAGAAAAATATCTCGAATTCATACGAATGAGAATATTTTCCGGTGACTGATCCTGACATCGGACCCTTTTATTAGCACATGAGGAACTGACTGAACAAATGTCGTGGCCTTAAAGACCTTTCGCAGGAGGTTCGTGATCTCTTGGTCTTGCATGAGTCTCAAAATTCTGCGAGCGAATGCGAAGAGGAGAGGGATGGGTGGGATTGAGAAGAATCTGATGATGAATAATTATAATACATAATTCGTAAAGTTATAAATCATTAACCATGCTTATATGAGAATGAAAGAGTCACTTAAATACTATTTTGACATTTATTTAAAAATTACTTTTAGTCCATACAGAATAACCTCTCGAAATCTGGAAATCGCACCTCTTTAACGTAAGTCAATGAACCCAAAAACCCTACTTTTAGCCTTTTTTGTTTATTGACTAATTTCAAAGATCATTAACTCATACTTTATAACTAATTATCATTTATTTTCATGTTTTATCATGATTTGGGTTCGTCTATGCAGTCAGCGTTACAATTGGCCAGTTAATAAGTTAAAGTTCCACGTATCGCCTAAAATAATATTTTTTCGTGAAAATAACTGCAGAAATGAAAATAGCATGCCAAAAAACGTGCAAAGAGCAATTTTCAAAGACATCCAACGAAAATCTGATTTTTGTCCAACTTTTTCGCGATCTGGGCCATTGTGCGCCGCCTGTCCTCCTATGCTTTATCAGGCCGATATAAACATCTTGTTCCCTTCCTTCGATGCTTGGGGCTCGGTGGACTGAGTCAGGAAGAGGGGGAGCGGGAAGGGGATAGGCGAGTTGACCTTGAAGCGCTCTCGCCTCTGGCTAGCTACTGTCGTGCCATCTTCCCGCTTTTTGAGAATTAAAACTGTCGATACGATTTCCCCCTATGCCGTGAGCCCTCTAGAATATACTTACTCTATGCTTATACGTATTGAACCTACGCTGAATGCTGTTCTTTTTTTTACTAGGAAGTGATTCAAGTACGGTATTTGGAGGAGACGACTGATAGCTAATGCCATTCGCGACATGAGGGAAGGGTGTAGTAAGGAGGGTGGAGAGTAACCCGGCGTCGGCATTAGCCTGCTCTTAACGAAAGGCGCCAAGGGGACCACGGCTTAACGTCCCATCCGACGGACGGAGTGTTGCACTTGAAATCTCCTCCGCACAACATTCAAGCAGGGATTGGGCAATCTCTGATGATTCTCTGTCACCGCCAGGATTTGAACCCGAGCCCACGGGGTGGGTAGCCAACGCTCTAGTCACCACACCCACACGATTCCCGCCCGAGAAAGATTCATCACTATTTGAATGATTTTTGAGCTGGATTTTTTGTAAGTGTAGGCGGATGAACTGAAATTCTTTGTAAGTAAGAATCTCGACTTGCATATCAACATAAAATCAACATTGAAAGTGCTTTATAAGTTGCGCACTTCAAAGTAGCATATCATTGAAGCACCAACTTTGAATGAGCTCAGACGTAATTTGGGTCAATTTTGATTTTATGAAAAACATTTCAGCTTACAAGCATGAGAAAACATTTTTTTGTGAACAACCTTACACATTACACGGTTTTTAGCTAATCTAAAGCTTTCAGTTCGTATTTTGAGGCATAAAATACGCTATTTTTTTCATATACATCGAATGGAAATTTAAAAAATGTTGCATTCTCCAATATTTTTGAATAAAAACCATAATTCGTGTTTAAGGAGATACTATTACTTGGAAAATGCATCCAGATTCGTCCGAAAACGTCGTTTTCTTTAAATCATTGGCCTTGCGTTACAATAATGTCTAACCTATCTCTTATAAGATACCAGTGAAAATTTGAGTCAACTACTACATCAGTTGAATATCAGGAACCCTACTTACGGAGAATTTGAGCGTATCAATTATTACTTTCATAGACACTCCAGACGGCACAGAAACCTCCGTCTCTAATTCGTATGTGTATAGTACCCATTGACTATGGGGATACTATGCCGCTCCGTCGCTTTTCGTCAATGGATAATTTCCGTTCACGGCCTGTCGACGAAGCGCGTACGAAGCATGTGAATGTCCGCTACGAAGCACGTACGAAAGGATACGAAGCGCGCAGGAACACAGCACTCAGGTTAATCTCAATCGATTAGGTCGAACATTAGATATATCGTAACTGGCACGATCGAAAAATGTATCGAACGCAACACAATCGATAGCTACCGACCGTAGCGAGAACGTTATGAATTGTAAGTTCTCAATAGGTAAATAATACTATATCATGAATTCTAATTACCATGAAAAACTCACGACCGACAAAAATTGTCAATTAATTGTAATTAGAATTCATGATATAGTATTATTTACCTACTGAGAACTTACAAAACTTACTCGGCCACTTAAATAACTCTGCGAAAAATGAGATTCTCATGGCTAATTCACGCATCCCTAGCATTCTTAAGTGGCTCGTACTTACTTGGAAACCTTAAGATGTTAATAAGAGTAAATTCTTATTAATTTTGACACTAAATAAGACATCACATAGCCCATGAGCATTGAAAAGCTTACCCTAAAGCCTGACGAAATAAGATTTTTTTCAATAAAAATTGCCGATGAAACAGGATTGCTGACACATCTGCTATTATTATAATCGAATTTATCAAAATGCAAGCAAAAATTAACGAATAGTTCAGTCTCAGCTACTAAAACGTACCCGTACCTGGCGCTTAAGTATTTGAAACATTATTTGGGATGAGTAAAAGTCTCTATGTCACTGCAGTAGATGTATCAACCTATTAAAAATATGAAAGTACTGCCAAATCGCTAGTATAAACATTTGTAAAATAAAACATGGTATCTCTAAGATCACACCACCGATTTTATTCTTACTTTGCATGAAGTCATCACCACAAGAAATTTTAAGAGGCAGGAAAGAAAAAACCACAGAAATACAATACAGATATTATGTATTTTCTTTAGTCAATCACAATAATATTTCCAATTTTCTCTTCTAACCCACATCTACGTTGGCGAAACAATTACTCTTACTCTCTTCCGAATAGAAAATTATTTAAAAGAGGACTGGCCGATACATACTAACTACCTTCATTACTTTCTCCGATGAACTTTCACTATCACAGCATCCACTTGCACAAAACAAATCCACATCCACTATAGATCTGTATGTCACTTCTGCCACAATGTATGTCTTCTTGACGACAGGTAACAGTGAAGCAATGGTAACTTCCTCCAATCTGGGCACCTTCAATTCAACAAGAATTTTCTCCCCGTCTTCTCGTCCAAGGCCACAGATTATTTTCTGATATCACAATGGTGTGATGTGAAGTTTACGCACCTAAAATTAATAAATTATAAAATACCTTGTCACTTAAACTAGGTCACATCATTTCCAATTTTTGGAATTTCTGCATGAGAAATCAAATTACTGGGCTCGTAAATATAGTAAATAATTGTATACCTGAATATTTTTTTATTTTAAATTGTAGCATACGATAATTTGAAATGATGATAGACGACATATAACACACCATAGGGCAAGCTAAGAAACATTAGGTATTCGATTCTATAAACTTGCTTATTCCTAGTTTCTCCTTTAACCACACGTTTAACGAATGAATTAATAGAAAAAATACTACTAAATGCAAGAATTTTCAAATGAGTTGCTGCTACAATATTTTGAATCACCATTTCAGTACTGAAGTGATGCATCAACATCCCGTAGCCACTTCAAACTTAAAATTACATCCAAGTAATTACAGCGAGAAAGAGTACATACCTTACTGTTTTTCGTAGGGGTGAAATGTTTTCTTCTTATCGCCCAAATGCACTTCTTCTTCGACTCAGGATCTTTTGGAAAGGCAAAAACTTGAGCCATGTCTCGGGGTTTTCTTTACAGCCTGACAATACACGCACGAAAGGCATTTTTAACAAAAATATCTCACAATCACGTTTCTGAAGCCCAGTGAATGAAATTAAAGAATATGATAAACTTCACCATTACCAGACACTCTATTTTTCACCAACTTCACCACAAATATCCCTGAAATATGGTAAGACGTAACGTAACCAACGCGATCTCCAAAGGCTTGTGCTGCCTTGTGTTCGGGCCTTCTTTAGGAGGATATGGCACCACCCGCGAAAGAAAATAGTCCCAGACCGAATACAGTTTTATCGATGAGATACAATTTTATAGGTGCATATGGATTTGCCAGTCCTCTTGTACCTTTTTTCTTCATCAAAGGAAATAAGAAAAAAAACTTTTTTTAGTAACTTCCTAATCGCGATTTCTTGTATCCACTTATATCTTGATGGTTCACCTTCGTATTCAGATACGTAAAATTCCTGTGCCGTCTGGGACAGCGCACAAAACCGTCAAAAGATTAACTTCAATTTTTGACCCGGTGGTCAGCTTTTCCTTGCAATAGGGTGGTTTCCTATAATTTTTTATTGCCTAAATCGAAAGATTATTACTCCTGGAGTACGTATTTCACGATTTTAGATTTTTCAATGACGATATCTATTTTTCGCGATTAAATGAAAAGTGAAAATTTTTAAGAGCGCGAAAACGCGACGGCTAAGTATGAATGCTGGGAAAACACCGTGTGACGTCATTCTGGTTCCCGCTGCGCGGTGTGAGGTGACCTTAGGGCGAGGCTTTGAGCGCCAATACGATGCAGGCTGCTAGCAGGTAGCGCTTGGCTTAAATAAGGATTATTAATACCCTATCAAGCGAAGGAAACTTTCCGACCTTAGGCTGTTTTAATAGGTGATTATTAAGAGATGTTTCCGTGAGCTCTGTGCCTCATGCATGCATTGGTAATCTCAGACGATGTAAAACTCCTATCTACTTGTATAGAAACTAGCTTCCTGTGACGTCACGTGGAGTGACATCGCATGGGTGCCAATCTGGACTTTTTCAAATGCGGTTAAAATTGACCAATGCCGTACGTCTAAACTGGGATTTGTAGAACCAAATAATTTGTATATTATGAATACACTAGTGGTTGGTAATGATTCGCAATCAATGCTTTTTGTTTTCTTTGATGAAGGAAACTACCCTATTCGAGCACTGTGAGCTGCCGCCATTTTATCATTATTTGGAGATTGACAGGCAATGACGACCCAACAAAATACAACATTATACGCAAAAAAGGCTTTAAGAAATAATTTTTCCAATGGCCCACATTATCCTTTATAAGTGCTTGGAGTCTCTTTTGGCGATGAAAAGTTAATACCAGAGACAAAAAAGGGCGTTATTATTTCCGGCAAATTCAACAGTAGGGAATTTCCTGACAACGTTTGAGACTTTTCTCATAAATGAAATACTTACACAGCGGGTGAAGTGTAGCATGTGAGAAATGCGGTTCAAGATTCACACAACGCGTGGCATCATGGTTCGAGGGTGACTCTGAAAATCATTCATAAATTCAACAGACACTTGTAGACGCAAAAATATTGATTTGTTTGAAAGATGGGTAGTGAAAAAAGTAAGTCATAATGGGAATTATTATTGAACATTATTATTCATGAAAACATGTTCAAATATCCGAATTAGCGAATAAGCAACTTAGAAACATATAGCTCATCAATTCATTTACCTCCTCAACATGGGCGTACCCAGCGAGGGGCAGGAGGGGGCAGCTGTCCCCTCCCCTAGAAGCAAAATCCATTATGTCTGCTTGGCAGTCGTCTCTGCGATGACTAGGAAGCAGGGAGTTCGTGCTCGCTAGGGATCTCACGCGGTTATCAGAAGTTCGTGCTCACGGGGAGGACATCTGTGGGTAAAGGGTATACAGCTCTTTCCCTCGGTTTCTCAAATTCTCACGTGGCCATTGATCTTAAGGCTTGGTTACACGATGCACTAACACGTAAGATTCATGTACATGGGCGTACCCAGCGAGGGGCAGGTGGGGGCACTGCCCTCCCCTCCTCCCCCACTAGAAGCAAAAATCGCATTTGTCCCTAAGAAAAATAATATTTTTTCAAGCAAATAATTTTAGAAGCCAATAAAGAGCTGTCACAGTTTCATTAAAATGTTGATTTCATTCACCTTTTCCATGCTTAAATCTTAAATACAACTTAACAATCATGGCTTGCCCCCCCCCCCCTTGTTTGATCCTGGGTGCGCTCTTGCTCCTCAATGCCAGAATAAATAAGTTCACGCTAAACGCGTCGTTTCCTGTATTTTGAAGTGTTATCCGTTTGGACGAGATTTCAAATTCAATTACACAATTTATCCGTTCGTATTTTATAAATATGATTTTTTTGTTTTTGAAGTTTTAATCACTATTTTGTGAAAAATCCCTTTTTTCCGTAAACGATTCACCGTGCCCAAGGAAGCTCAGACTGACTTCAGATCAAACGGGTGGACATCCGCAGCTGAGATTTTTTCCACACCGTACTCAATCATGGATTTGAAATTCTGCGAAAAATGAATGCCGCCAAAGTTTCAGCCCACGAAGCGGAAATTGGAGCCGTCACACACAAATTGATCCCCTCATCACAGTAACTCTAGTATATTTTTTTGCGCTAATAGTCAAGATCAGTGGTAAGTTTTAATGGGCAAGACTTCATTAAAAATATCAAAACTAGCGAGTATTGGGTCTCATCTGTTTTTTCAAAGATATTGCTCAAAATCTAGTGAAATTCTCTCAGTCATTGCAGTTCACCCTTCATGCCCCCGAGGTCTGGTGCCTGTAGTGGCAACAAAAAAAATTTATGCGTGTAAATCAAACTAAAGCAAAACTCGCTTATAGCGATCATGCTTTTAACGATATCCCGCCTATAACGAGGTGAGTTTATTCAGAAAATTCACGGAGTTATCAAATCACTCTCGTATTTCGGAGAAGTGAGGATATTTGATCAGCGGTTTGTGCCCTTTGGCTCGTGGTCCCCCCAAAACGGGATGGTCCAGTTCACACGAAAGCCTACGGACTTCAAGTGCACACGGATGAAGTGTGAAGGAGGAGTAAGGCAACGAGACAGAAGAAATGCGGTGCACAGAATGCCGCGCAATAATTAGAAATGGAAACAGAGCTGAAATAAACGATTCGACCAGTATATCGATGTCTAAGTTCTAACAACACGAATCTCAAATTCGGCCGGTTTTAGACAGGTATCTTAAACAAAGTGCAATAACATTAAAAAAATAAAATACAAGCAAAATAAAACTCTTTGTTCGCAAATGAATGCTTCTTTTTCAGTTTAATTAGCTTTTGGTTTTCAATTTCACTTTACAAGTAAAAAAATAACCGTTTTTTTGCTCTCCTGAAAAGTTGCTATTTTTGAGGTACGTTTTGTTAGAACTTAGCCATCGATATTCACTATTCTGAATAATTCACAATTAATCACAAGGCAATGCTTTCTTCATTTACCCGCTTCAATTGAGTGAATGAGGTTCAACTCTCAGGCGGCCGCTTTTTATGCAGAAGCAACTGGTATATTAGTAAAATAGCACGACAAATTCTTGAATATGGGGGAGACTATATTGTACAATAGAGAGTTATTGATACTGATAAGTAGATATTTTTTTCCTATGTGCTTGTTTGCATTTTACAGTGTTTCGGTATAGTGGCTCAGCGAGGGGGGGTTTGGGGGATAAAACCACCCCCCCAGAGCTCAGAGAAATTTTTAATTTTAATCCATTTCACTTAATTGGATTAATATTACTAATAGAATAGTGTAAGGATTGATAAAACATCCTTCAGAAATCCGTAAAACTCACCATTTAGAAAAATTTATCTGAAAAAATTTCTAGGGGATGGCCCCTGCCTATCCTGATGGTTATTTCACACCATCCACCCTCAGACCCCCCAGTATTAGTTCCGCCAAACCCCCCCCCCCCCCCTAGCCTAAATTCCTAGCTGCGCCCCTGATTCGGTAGTTACTTTCCCAATTGCTCTCATATATCTCAAATTCTGATGCAAAAATCGTAATTATTGGCTACTTTATATTCCTCATACGCAGAGATCTGTAGTCTAGTGTGTAAAGTGCTTCGTTACTGATTCGAGGGATACTAGGTTCGATTCCTGATAGAAACCCTCGGACACCCACAAAAAAATCCTCCGAATGCGAGGTGGACCAAGGAAAGAGGCTGAATGACACATATTAGGGGTAGAATAGCAAAATAGAGTAGATTCGAGATCTATAAATGCTTTAAAATAAATTAACAGTAGTTCAAAATATCCTATCATAGGAAGTGAGATATTAAATTTTTAATATGAGAGCAACTATGTAAAATCTTAAACTTGGTTGCTGTATTGAGGACTGAAGTGGATTGCATTACTTTAGTGGGCGTGTGAAGAGCATTTTACTCCTCATAATATCATCCGTGAAGTAGAGGATTGTGATGAGAGGACAGGAAGATTACTTTCTGCACCACTGAAATGGCCACGACTGATTCCCGGAGCTGTGCCATCCTTACTGAGAAATTGCCCCTGATACCTGTCTTCCCAGGCAAGCATACGGGAGAGTCCAGCCAAACGAAGGAAGGCGAAGGAATTTAAAGTATCGGAAAAAGCGGTGGAGGAACGCATTAGGGAGAAAGAGACATACGACCGCGAGAGAATGATTTCAAGCTTAGGAAATCTTGGAGAAAAGCTAAGGTTTCTTGATTTGAAAATTTTAGGACTGCGGTTCAAAACCATGACTGCTTACTTTTTCTGAACATTATCCTCAGCTCCATACCTTTAATTCAATATTGTGTTGTTGTAAACGAGGTAGTCAGTATTAGTGTTCATTCAAAATAAGTTCAAATTTAAAAAAACTAGGGAAGTTTAACTTGCCAATGAAAGCTAATAATGTTGGAATATTGTGTTAGATTTTGTCCACAACTTCTTACTCTGCCTCTTCTGGTGGACATAGCATTAACTTCTTGTTAATTGCCACTGATTTCTTACAGTCTTTCATGCTAGAGAGTGATCCCTGTTATTAGTTAATTGAGGAACAGCTGTACTTGAAATGCGCCAATACGTCTGACTATTCCAGTTATGAGAATATTTAGTGCAATTCTACTGTATTTCTCTCACCTGCTGCTTGTAAATATGTTTGGCAAACAAGGAAATGTGTACTGCCCATCCAAGCACTATTCAGAGAATGTACTCTGCATTAAGTCTGAGCCACATGCTCGAGCGACAAGGTAACAAATTTTTGAAATACATTCAGCAAAAGTACTCCTACCATAAGCCTCAAGACAAAGATGTAATTTCAATATTGGATGAAATTCATCCGAAATAATTTTTGGACTATAGAGTGGATAATGTTGTTGGAATGGCATATGACAGTGATAAATTAGCTTCTAGTGCCCATGTATTTATGATATGTGGTGTTTTGCAATTTTATAAGGATGTAGCACTGTGATTTCCATAGCATTTGTTGAACTGCATCGTTTCATCCAAAAGAAAATTGTCCGCTTGGAAGGCATTGGGTTTCATGTGTTTGCAGTTGTCACTTACAACACCTCCATCAATCGCAAATCAATATCCCAGTTTTCAACTCCTGATTTCGAATTGTTTACCCTCACCCAGTCAACAGGATAAGACCTATCTTTTATATTATTGACCCGGTGGACCTCACAAAGAGCACAGGGAATAACTGGCTTAGCCAGAAAATGGCGGTAAAAATGCATGCTTATCCCTGAATTAATTCAATTAAAAAATTCACTATATATTATTTATGTCTTTAAAAAGACTGCAAAATCAGAAATCTCATAGTATAATCAAATTTGGTTATTCTCTGAGCTATGATTCCATCCAGCCTTGAGAGGAAATATGTGAAATTGGTGCTCCAAATTTTTAAAGCTTATCATATTGCTGTTCATCTTGATGTGGAAAATAACTATGATATTCCTAATTCTGAAAGTACAGCAGCATATTTTAAAAACATGTTGAAATGACGGAAAATCATGAATATGAAAACCTTGAGTGCTGGACTCAGGCTCAATGATAACTTTAAGTGCCCTCAGACCACTGCCCCTGATGATGATAAATATCTGTAACTCAATCAGTTTTTAGATTGGTTGGACAGGTGGTAATCCATGAAATGTTCAACAGAGGTACTCACCAAGGATACCTCGTTTGCTCTAAAACTAAGCATGTACGCACACTTGAACATTTTGTACAGTAGCGTGGTTTAACTGATAATGTCATCCATTTTACCGGGGAAATTTCAAACTGACAACTTGGAGAGTCGTTTTAATTTGCACCGACAATTGAGTGGTAGTGACTACCACACATCTGTAGGCAGCTATATGAGTGTGAAAATAGCATGCATTCAAGAGAATATCATATTGGGAATACTGTCCAGAAAGAGGGGTAGGATAACTATTACCGATATTAATTTTGAAGGTAATTATGAAGGCATGGAGGAGAGCATTGAAGGAGTCTCCAATTTTGAGGTAATCAATCATAGGGGATGATGAAAATGTGGAAGTAGAGAGGCTGTTGCCTGTTCTAGCATACATTGCTAGATTTTGTGTGTTTTGTGCAGTGAGAAACCTACGGTGTGATGCGTGTAAGTACTGACTGATGAAAAGGAACTTCATTTCTATAGTGCCGTCATTTACATCATTATATTGGATAGAGGGCAGTTGTTGTGCACTACACCAAATGTGGTTAATACTATTTTATAATTGTGAAATAGTGTAGTAGTGAGGAAGAAGAGTTTTTAAAATTTTCCTCTCAAAGGCTACTGCCTGTATCTCTTGTTGAGAAACCAGTAGATGGAGAACACCATTTGTTAGATAGTGTCCTTTGGGACAAACAGCCAGTGATGTCTGAAAAATGCTGTTGTGGTCCGCCACAAACATTTTTTTGAATAATTATAGAAAAAAAAGATTTAGAACTGGAGGAAAAGACAAAAAAGGTGAGAGAGCAGAAAATTTTAAAAAGTATGCACAAACATGTGTACGATTTCACTTTTGCTTTGATGTTCATAATAAACTTTTTCATACGAATCTGTTCACATCCATATTTATGCATCAGCTCCATTGTCCTATGTTTTTAATTTTTAAACAGGCCCATGGTGTCTAGATAATCAATTTTGGAGAGGAACTCCTCAGGTAAGTGAGATATCTAAAACTATGGGACTGATTTACCAAGAATTGTGATGCAAGTCTTTGTCAGCTACTCCATTTCGTTTAGATTTTAAACGTCGTATTAATAAATTTCTCAAGAAATAATTTATCATATTTTTGGAGGAAACTAATATGTTATTGTTTTTCGAAGAATTCCCCGCGGCAAAAAAGTGTAATCGTATAAGAATGTGCGTTTGCTTACTTTCGTTGGGGTATTTTGCAATCGTAAATACGTAGGACGTAAAGAGCTGATCTAAAATATTTATGAAATACGATATTTGAAAGTAAATCTGAAATATTTATGGCAAGGGTTTAAATGAAGTAAACTAAGTGTGAAGGAATTCGAGTATCTAATTGGAAAGAATCACGCGCTGTCCAGTTGCGATCCTTCATCGTTCAAGTGAACAACGTTTGGCAAGATTCTAACCCTTCTTATCGTGACGTCACTATCTGTAGGGTCTATGGTAGGGGCAAAGCAGAGAGACACTCGGCGAGATTTCATGATGCCATCATATAATTTTCGAAAAAGTAAAGGCCGTTGCTTTACTGTCGCGAATATTTTTAAAATAGGGTGGTTTCCTTCATCAAAGAAAACGAAAGGCATTGATTGCGATTCGTTACCCACCATTAGTGTATTCATAATATACAAATTATTTTGTTTAAGAAATACCGGGTTAGACGAATGGCAATGGTACATTTTTATCCTCATTTGAAAAGGGCCAGATTGGCGCCCATGCGATGCCACTCCACGTGACGTCAAAGGGACCTAGTTTCTATAGGAGAAGATAGGAGTTATACATCGTCTGAGGTTACCAATGCATGCATGAGGCGCAGAGCTCAGGGAAGCATGTCTTAACAATCACTTATTAAAACTGGCTAAGGTCGGAAAGTTTTCCTCGTTTGATAAGTTATTAATAATCCTTATTCAAGCCAAGCGCTACCAGCCAGCAGGGTACTAGGCTACCCGCTGGCAGCCTGCGTCGTATCAGCGCTAAGCCTCGCCTCAAGGTCACCTCGCAGGGCGGCAACGGGAACCAGAAATACGTCACGCGGAGAGATTTCCCGGCATTCATACTTACACGTCGCGTTTTCGCGCGCTTGAAAATTTTCACTTTTCATTTAATCGCGAAAAATAGATATCGTCATTTAAAAATCTAAAAGCATGAAATTCGTACTCCAGGAGCAATAATCTTTCGATTTAGACAGTAAAAAATAATAGGAAACCACCCTATTGTGCGACGGATCGAGTAACCGAAAAATATGGGTTTCGTTTGTTTAAATTCTATCACAATCGACAACAAAATAACTTGTGGAACTTCAATGCGAGGAAGTAGAGGTCAATTGGCTCCAATAAAGTTTTGTTCCAACATTTGAACCCAGGAATCCTGTTCGGTAAGCCAGTACCATAAGCCGTGCTTACAAGATGCGATTATCTGCCCAGGTTTATTAATGCATTCACCGTAAAAATTGCACCGTGTGAACACCCAAAATTGTGCAAATGCACAAATGCATGTAAATGAAATTGCCCCTTCTCTAATTTCGTGCACCCATCTGATCATTTCTTCAGCCAAGTACTCGCACGGGTAAGCGCATCGTCTAAACACGGCTGCCTCGATCCAATATCCATATCCATATGATGCACATTGGTTCGGGGACCCAGACGAAGGCTAGCGCCAGTT
The DNA here is from genome assembly GCF_921293095.1 of Ischnura elegans. Lineage (NCBI taxonomy): Eukaryota > Metazoa > Arthropoda > Insecta > Odonata > Coenagrionidae > Ischnura > Ischnura elegans. The sequence goes on from NC_060247.1 coordinate 104,403,993, forward strand.
GAGTTAGGCAACCAAAATACACAAAATATCCTAATGATTATGTACCCCGGCTTACACAAAATATCTCCCTCGAGTGTTTACATTTGCGCCCACGACAGTGCTTTCTCGCTGCGAGGCGCTCGACTCCTGGCGAGGGGTGAAGAGCAGTGCCTTAACGCTGGCGAGATAATTTTTGCGATAAAGATAAAAACGCTTGAAGAAAGCGAGCGATGACTGTGAAAATTGAGGACGAGATAATTCTTTCAAATAAAAAACAACCGAGACTGAAAAGGCAGAATAATCACGATCTTTCGCCTTATGTTTGGGTTTCGCTAAGGCCAAGCCTTTTTTTTCACCGTGGCCGGAAACATCAGTTGCTTTTAACCTATCAATTTCTTAAGCTGATGCCTCACTGCAGGTGGGTATACTCGGAGTTGGTGTGCAGTGAATACCTAAGCTACCCTCAAGGCAAGTTTCCCTCGAACGGCTTCTTACGAGTACGGCCACAGTGCCATATCTACATCTACATTTACAGTGGCGCCGACTCCATGGGGCCTGAGGGGGCCCGAGCCCCCTCAATAATTCAAGAAAATAATTAAGTTATGTTATGCTTTGTGAAATCACAAAAATATATTGGTAATTTTTATTTCCCATGTTTGACGATAGTTACCTTTTAAATAAATTTAACAATGTGTGTTGAAACAAATAATTATAAGGTTAAGCAGGTTAACTGAATTAGTAGTGTGAATCATGGTAGTGTTTGGGTGCTGCGACAAACTTTGAATTTAACCTCTTCCCGGGGAAAGACCTCCGATATGGGCCCCCCCAATATTTTCTATAAGTCGGCGCCCCTGTCTACATAGTACCCCACAAGCCGCCTAAAAAGGCGTGTGGCAGATGGTGTTAGGACACAACACGTCTACGTATAAAAAGCAAATGCTGAAACAAAATTACGACTAGTATTTATTAAAGTCCTTGATGGTTCGGGGGAAAAACGAATTCGCATATCTATCTGTTCGGCAAAATATAGATATCTGTTCTTAATTGTTCAAGCAATCTAATTGTAAGCCTATCGCGCAGCCTCCAAGTCTATAGCGGCTCCCAGCCTAATTCGCTTAACGTCTTGGTAACGCTGTCTCTTTGCTTCAATTCTTTCTGCACCAGATCTCATATGCTCGTTACATTTTCAATGTGTGGTCGGACGAGTGTGAAATAGCACCTTCTTTTTATTTCTCATCCGAAAACCTTCCCACAATACACTTGGTGAACCCTAACTTCTTCTAAGCTATGCCGCAAATATTACTTATATGAGTGCCCCATGAGAGGTTCGAAGTTATCGTAAGTACCAGGCACTTCACATCGCCTGTTACCTTATTGTTAATACTAACCACAGCATAAACATGGTTATAGTTGGAAAAACTCCGCAAAAAATGTACCACCGTGCATACGACCATAATCCAACCCCCCTAACGACTCCCTCGGCGGGTAGCGAGGTTTTTTGTCGTGTTTAATAATTCCATCTACCCGCTAGCGTCTCTGAAATGGAAGAGCAGATAATCGTGACAGTTTTCACGGGAATTTATGTTCTAATATAAGCTCATGAAATGTGTTTAAATATTGAAGGAGTTCTTTTTATATGAATAACTGCATGAAATATTAGTTTTATTATAAACTTCATCACCATGAAGAGCCATCAGCCCTAAGATTGGTGCAGCTCTCCACTCAATTCTCCAATCGGTTAATCTTTTAACCCCTACATAATTATTCTGATTTGCCTCCTACGTCAACTTCTCCATGTATCTCAACGGTGGTCTCAATCTGCCGTTTCTTTCTTCCATCTATCCTTCAACGAAAATTTTCATCAGACCTTTCATCTCATGACATGTCCAATCTAATTTTTCCGTCTTCTACCCAAGTCTTACAAAATACTACTCTTCTCTTCTATTCCTCCCATGGATTCCGCATTACCTATAGAATCTATCAATTTGATCATCATTCTTCTGAAACACCACATTACGAAAGCTTGTTTTCTTCGCTGCTATCATCGTCCATATCTTACTACCAGTGGAGTAACTAGGAATATGCTTTGGGGGATGAGGGAGCTTTGGGGGGATGAGGGGGATTAGAAGGGGCTACCCCCCACGGAAACGGGGATTTCAGAAAAAATTTTGAAAAGTAACATGCCTGAAAATGCATTTTACATCATTTTGGCACTTAAAATTTAACTTTTAGCAGATGCAGATATTATACATCAAATCCAGACAAACTTTTTATATAAAATTTTTGAATTCTCACAGGATTTGGGGGGAGATACATCCAATCATCCCCCCATAGTTACGCCACTGCTCACTACCATAAAGAAGCATGCTCCAACTCGGGAGATAACTTCAACGCTTATATTTTCCGCAGTTCCGAGGTATATATAATCCTATTTTTAAAGGATTACCCTCTTCTCTTGGACTACTATTCGATGTCCTTCTCACTTCGTCTAACATTGGGCATTCGGCCTTCCAAGTAGCAGAGCTCCTTCACCTCTACAAAGTCTACGGTTTCCTAATTTCAGGTTTTTCTTCGCCTCTTCTCTCCTGGTGTAGATCAACATAATCGTTTTCTTTGCATTGATTTTCAGCACATATGCAGTCATTATGTTTTCAATAGTTAATATAATTTTCTTCGGGTCTCTTTCTGTCCGGGCTATGACTTCTATATCATCGGTAAATCACAGCATGCTAATTTTTTAAAAGTGGATTTTCACTCCTGGAAATCTATAACTTATTTCTTTGATAGCCTTCACAATAAACACACTAAAAATCACGGGCGAAAGAGCACAACCTTGCCTCACTTCTTTCTTATTCAAACGTCTGCAGAGCTGAATCCATAATTAATCACAACAACTAGATTTTATACATTATAAATATTATATATACTATATGTATAATTTTTGGATTATCCACCGGTTATCGTACCTACCGCAAGACGAGCGGCTTATGTGGGTTGATGGGACGTAGACATTATTTCAGCGAATCTCACCATGCTAGCAGAGGGGAATAGGCATTAGTTGTTTAGAACAAGAGTGGGCGTCAAGGGAAGGAGGAGAGGCGAGAGCTGGAGTGAGGTGAGGCTAGGGTGAGGGAGGGGGCAAATTCACGCATGCGCACTCGATGAGCAGCACATCGCGGGGTTTCCGCGGCTAACAGCGCAGCACGCCTCTATTTCGCCTTTCAAGAGGAGAAAGACCAGTGCAGCACCTTTGTTACTCCCTCTTTGTCGCTCGCAAAACATTAATTCGTTCCAGAAGATTGAATTGGTTGGATGCGTAACTAAACGGGAAATTTACAAATTTCGTCCTCTCTCATCGTCAACGCGATTGACACTCCATCCATTTAAGGTAAGTAGACTATCATGTTTATTATTATTTGGGGTTAATTCCGCTGAACTAAACCGACGCAACCTATCGATTTAGGGGAAATATTTTATGCTTTTCCGGTGAAGTAATGCATTGCAATCTTCTCAGGCTTCCGTCCGGGTTAGGCTCCCACTGTCGGCCTGAAACATGGAGAGCATAACCTGGTAGGAAGCTCGAGCGAATCTCATCATAACGATGTTGCAGCCTGTCATTATAAGGAAGCAGATGATGGTGGTGGAAGACCACGTAATCCAAACGTCGTGTCGTTCAGCTATATTACCCGGTTGAAAACATGAAAAATATACATTAATGAAGGCAGTGTGGTGTTCAATATGTGGAAATGACACTTGTACTATTCAGAGTGAAATAATATAATTAATGAATTAAGTGTGGGCGATTCCGTTCAAGTTTTAATTAATTATCATATTGATCATAACTATATTCACAGTTGATTAAGAAATAACAGTTTTTATTGACATAAGTCTCATTGAGACTTACTAAAGACTAATATTTATCCCTTCTTATTTAAGATTCACCACTTCTGGCGGCTATATCTTTGCCCTGCACCCCATCTACAAGAATTCTGAGGATTGCCACTTGAGAAACACCGATCCGAGGTAAGGTTGTCGTCCGTTTTAGTCGCATGCAATTTTACTCTATTCCTAAAAACTACCTAAATCGTGGAGTTTACTCGCAAGTCGAAGAATCTATATGAATTATCGATGCCTCGTTCAAAATAATTCAAATTGTCTCATGATGACCCCGACCAGAAAGTGAAGTTGAGAAAACGACCAATCACAGGTCAGTCTGCGTAACGTGTATAATCGTTTCAGGCTTGATTTTGTGGAGGTTTGTTATACCCATGATAAAACACAAATGGTAATTTCCACACTATTTAATTTAACACTCAACGACCGACCATGGTTTCAACCATGGTTTCAACACTTTGCGTCATTTTCAAACAAAAAGCTTTTTGCTTGAAAATGACACAAAGTGTTGAAACCATGGTCTGTCGTTGAGTGTTAAATTAAATAGTTTGGAAATTACCATTTGTGTTTTTATCATGGGTATAACAAACTTCAACAAAATCAAGCCTGATTTTATACGTTACGCAGAATGACCTATGATTGGTCGTTTTCTCAACTTTTAGCAGTATTTCTCCCATATACTCTGCCTCAGAGGCCGTGCACAACAAGCTATCTTCCTTCTAGTCGTTCTCAGTCAATCGGTTTTCAAAACTAAACCCCACGTATGGCATTCGTGGAATGCACATTCGTAAGATGAGTATCCAAATCGCAAGCCATTTCAAAATCCGTTTAATGTATATCTTTTGAATGGATCTTTACGCAGTCAGTATCGTTATCACTCTCATCCATTACGAGTTTTACGGCTACTGTTGACTAAAATCCTCCATCTTGTTTTGTTGAGTTTCATTCTCCAATAAAATTGATACAACATTAACATAATTTTTGCGAAGAGATAGACGAGATCGTTTCTTAACATGCGATCGTTCATCAATTTCTTATTATTTTAGATGTTGACAAAGTTTAACAACTAAAAAGGACCGTATTGTTCTATTTTTCGGCCACTTCTCGAGATATTCGCGAGGAAAAATCGACGTCCTCAACCCTTTCGCGAATAAGTTGAACACGTCAAACACTTTCACCGCGTCCCACCAACTCCTGGGCCTTGCGTATCGGCTTCGCGAAATTCGTTGCAGTTGACACCCCTATGGGCGTATATTCTCCTCAAATTTCCGGTTATCCTTCACCTATCAAACGAAGTGGAACTCTGATGACCTCACAAACTCATGAAAAGTGGGCGGAAAAAGTAGCGTTAAAATAGGGGGTTCACAAAAAGCCACAATTTTCGCAATTTCCGGTGGCCAAGGTGAAATAAAAACCTCACCCAGTGGCGTAGCCAATGGAGGGTCCGGGGGGTCCGGACCCCCCCACCCCAAATATAAAAACACAATTATTTTCCTTCAAAAAAGAAAAAAATATTGAAAAATAATGAATTCACAAAATATTTCTCTTACAAATAATTTTTTTTTCTATTATGGAAAGTGTTAAAATTAGTTTGCAACCCTCGACTTAGTACCCAGTTTTTCAAAAATTTCCCCCTGGTTTTGGATCCCCCCGAACGAAATTCCTGGCTACACCACTGACTACCACTATTACAGTTCGGCCTTGTTGCTAATGACTGTGACACCTTGCACAAATCTGGTTGCAATAATAATTTATCATAAATAATTGTTCAATGAGTCAAATATGAGATACGTTTGTTGAAATCTTATTTATAATGTACTGCCGAGCATTTTCTTATTCTCACTGAATGAAAACCCCTACATAAAATTGTGTCCTCTGGAAATTCTAATTTCACTGGCTTCCCACGTATTTTGATGTAATTTTCGGATAGTGAAATAAATATAAAAATACATCATTATTATTGACTCCCTATCCCTTTTTCCTACTCCCACTCATACCCTATGAAGTGGGGATTGAGTTACGTCGGGAAAAATCGTTCAAATTGGCTCAAGGATCTACAGCACTACATTTCATTCTTGCCTCATCAAATGCAACGTTTTCCGCTGTACCGCTACGTCTACTCGAGTTTACACCTAGTACTTAGATAGGAGGATGAACGAACGCTAAATCTGTCATCTAGTGGTTGATGTTATCTTTTGAGACAAGGTGGAGAGAAAATACTTCTAGAGCCAAGTCTTACTTATTAAGTCCCTGATCTCGGCTTATTTGCTTCGGACACGAGCAGTCGTGCTCGGGAAATTGCTGCCGCCCGAAAGAAACAACGCGGAAGGAAACCCGTGAAGTACGGAATTAGATCCACACTGGAGCATGCTTTATACGGGGAGGCTGTTGAAAAATTGACGCCTTTACAGAATTTCATTTATTTTTAGCATACTGCCACTTGTTAGGTACGATCATTGCCATAGTTTCTCATTTTTTCTTCCATCATTTAGGTGCCAAGTGAGGCTTGCCAACAGGTTTCCTTCAACCTCCTATTCACTTCAAGCTATTCGACGATGCTATCAGCAAAGGCGAGATATATCTGCGGAGCTTGTAGGTACCCCTGTGAGCCACCGCGTTTTCAGCCAGCAATGTGCGAGTGCTGCAAGCTCTTTACTTGGCGGGCTCTCAGCCAAGGGAGAGTGTTTCGCTGCAACGAAGACGAATCATGCCATGGAAGAAAGTACCAAAGGTGGTGCCAATCATGCAGGTAAGGAAAATCATAAGTTTATTTACAATTTATATGATAGAGGATTACTCGCGTGTGCCAAGCATTGACAACCGTTTGTAACTATTCTTGATTGAGTGCCAGTCGTCATCATCATCACCGGTCAACAACCCTAAGATTGGTTTGACGTAGCTCTCCACCCAATGCTCCTATCAGCTAAAATTTTCTCACCTATATATTTCTTCCCTTTCACATCCTTCTTTACCTGTTCCATACATTTCGTTCGAGGTCTTCCTTTTCCGTTACTTCCATCCACTTGTCCCTCGACGATTGTCTTCATCAGGCCATCATGTCTCAACATGTGGCCTTCAAGGCTTCTCTTCTCTCCTACTATTCTTAGGACTTCCTCATTACTAACTCAGTCGATCCATTTGATCCTCATCATTCTTCTTCAGCACCACTTTTCGAAGGCCTCTATCCTTGCTTTCTCCGCTGCTGTCATTGTCCGTGCCTAACTTTGGTATAGGAGAAGACTCGAAATGTAGGTTCTTATAAATTGTTTCATTACTTCCATATTTAAGTTTCCCGTTGTAAGCAGGTCTCTCTTTTGGTGGAATGCTCCCTTCGCTTTTGCTATTCTGAAGTGCTTCATATTTTTGCTACGAAAACGGTAATTTGTATACTATTTCCATAGGACTCATTCACTCAGTGATTTTACCAGAAGACTGGTTTGCTTAGATTAGGTTAGAGGTCAACCCGAACAATGTCTCAAGAAAGTTACATTTTCAGGGGATATGACAGTTCCTTTCCCTGGCTCACCTCGCAAGTCAAAAAATTTGCGAACAAGTGGATGCTCGAGGGCTTTGAGCTCGATATTCGAACCCGATATTTGAACGTGGAACAACTCGATCAGCAGCCAAATGCTCTAACCATTAGGCTACTATGCTTCCTTCTATAGGAAAATAACAATAAATACTATTAGTACTAATGTTAGATAGTTTATAGCTGAGGAAGATTTTGATAAATATGTTTTTCTATATGCTACAGTTTATGGTATTAATTATAAGCGAATTTAAAAGATTGAATTCAGGAATCCAAAGTAAGGCGTATCAATCGAGAAAACTGAATTCCGAGGAGCCGTCCATGTTCATAATTTTATCGTCCATTTTTAATGGACACCATTGCTAAGCAGGATTCAATGCTCTTACAAAAAACCTGCGCATAGAAACTCATTTGTATTACGTTCCCTCGAGATTTAATTATCAGGATGCTCGGTAAAAGAAGTGCTTGCGTCTCTAGTTCTGCTTTCATACCACAATATCGTATCGTATATGCAATAATTGAAAATGTTTTCTCATTTGAATGAAGGAGAGGGCTTAAAACAAACATTTTTTGCAGGAAGCGTTTGAAAACCTTGACTCCACCATGCTACATGGATGTTAAACCGAATAAAACGGGATATTTTTATTTTGGACGAAAAACATTTTAAAAAATAATTAACTAAATTCTGGTGAAGATAATGTTAAGCGTCAAAATGATGAATCTGACTTTGAGCGTCGAAACCGTGGTAGTGTGTTAATAAAAATTCTGTGTACAAAGTTTGATTTTTCTCGTCCAAAAAGTTTCAGCATAAAATTCCACAAAGTATCGCCATAGACCGCCAAGTTTAGGATATTTTTATTTTGGCTGGGCAAAACAAATAGGTTTATTTTTCACTTTTTTTGTCCAAACAGGATAAGAAAAATCGCTGCGTGTTGGGAAAGGTTTTACCAAGAGAGAAATTGCAATGGTACGGAGCTCACCTGGATGAGAAGTTCCCGACAGGTGATAAGAGTCGTCCAGCTGCGAGATATTCTGAGGAGGATGGATTCCTTGATGGCGAATCATGCTGAACAGGAGCAGATCTCTCGCAAAGTGGGCCGTAGGCGGCAAGGGACTAAGGACAACTTGAGAAAATTGAGTGGACGCGCGACACAGACGATCTTGAATCGCAGAAAAGACTATCGCTCGCAAAGATTACGGAAAAAACGACCTAAGTCCACAGGAGGTGAAAAGGCAGATTTGGAGAGGATGATCACGGCCACGGGAGATGGACCTCCAAATTTTAGCGACGCTACACCTTTTGCGCCAATGTTCGCCTCATCATCTTCAAGGGACAGCCTCGCGATCTTCGAAACTGAAGAGTACGATCGATTGTCTGATGTAAGTGCAATTTGCTGTATGACTAACGTTTATTAAAGGGGACAGGTTCAGAACTATACAGTCCAAAGCAAAAACGTACACAAACTAATGGTAAAATTTTCAATGAAAAAATGATTTGGTCTCGCCGGGATTCGAAGTGGCATCTACCTACTGCCTCTCAGGCATGCTAATATTTGCACCAACGAGCCATAGCGAAGTAAAAAATTGGTGTAAAAAACTTTGCACCCCTGCGCGTACAAAGTTTATTGTTTTGTTCAGTACTTCCCAAAGGAAATACTTTTCGCGTACACTATTTAAAAAAAGTTAGGCAATCGTAGAAGACATCCATCAAAGTTAAAAAGCAAAAGAAGGCTTATAGAATTTGTTTAAGAATATGTTCCTTCTATTGTTAGGTAAACATCTTTTCCGTCTATTTTAGCCGACCATTACGCCATTCCTTTGTAATTGACGTGGTTTGACTAAAATTAGAGCATATATAAGCCTAAAAATGGAAAACGAATAATTTGATAAGCCTTAAAATTTAATTTGTGCTTCATTTTTGCCATGAAAATTAGAGTGAAATGAAAATGATGTTATTTTTCGGTACAAACCTCACATTCATTCTAATAGTAATAAAAATATTTCCTTACGAAAGATGCCACACCAGCCTGTGTTTAAGTGCGGATTTTCAAATGAAATTACGAGATAGTTTAGCTGGGAAAGCATATTTTTTGTGGCTGTCAATCGGTTGAGTACAATTAAAAGAGCCTATTATGATATTTTCGTTAAAAGTGATATAAGATTCGTTTCTTGCACGAATCTGCCAGTATTATTTCCTCACGTGGAATAACCTTCGGCTCCACCACACCTTACCTACAGTACCTCGTACCCTACTATTTCTCGCGGAGTGAATTGAAATATTTGTTTCATATTGCCAACCAAATCGATAAAAAGCACGCTTGTGCAAGAATGTTTGCTAAAATATTTAATTTTGCCAAAATTTTTGCCACCAGTTGATAATATTAAAATTAATTGTCCTTCATCGGTTGTCCATACAGATTATATTGTGTGAGAAACGTTGAAAATTCACGTTCATGACTTTTAGCTCGGTATTTTTTGAAATAAATTAAAAAATTTAAGACCCTCTAGAAGGTCTTCGGAAGACATTTCTTTACGCAATAATTTTATCTATATCTTCAAGAAATGCAAGATGGAGTAATAAATTATTAATATACAAGCCCTGCGAAGACTTATTTTCCATTTAATGATGTACGCATCGTGATAGACGAGAAAAGTTATAGAGATGGAAAAATAATTTAATACAAGACCATCAGGTTCTAAAACACATAGAAGCATCAACATCGGTGAAAACTCGAAAGCTAGCAATGAAATAATCGAGATAACTTCCCATTTCTAATAATAGAAACATCATCATTAGTCAACACTTCTGAGATCATTGTGATGCAGCTATATAGTCTCCTATCAACTAATATTATCGCAGTAACAGATTTATTGTTTATACCCTTCATTAACTGTTCCATTTAATTATAATAAGACCATTTCTTAAAATTCCAATTCAATAGAAGTCCAATTGTTTTTCGGTGACTGTTTTCGATCAGCCCATCATGTCTAAGGATGTGTCAAATTAAGTTGTCTTCACCTCTCCTAAGGGTTTTCAGAAGATATAGAAAAATATGACAAATTATTTCTTAAAAAGTCATCACCACCAGCATAATGGTCTACCCTATCCACAAAAACATGCCTCGGTATTGAACTAATGTTGAATATGACTAGCATATGGCTATTTTAATATTTAACCTTGTATTGTGTCAAACTTGATGGAGTGATAAATTATTAATATACAATGGCGTAGGTCTTGGAGGTGATTGCGGAGCAAGACGGGTTTTGCTACCTGGAAGAAGCAGACATGGCGATTAATGAGAGTGATCCATCTGAGAACAGCATCGAACCAACCGAAGAAGACTCGATCCCAAGAGAACTTCTTTGGGTTGAAAAGCTAATAGAGGCAATATTATTGGGCGAGATGGACAAGATCTTCGAGGGTGAAAGCAAAGAGCAGCCGCCATCAGCAACTCTGGATGCATTCGCCTGCACAGTCTTCAAGCCGGGATATGGCCCACCGATTCATGTCACGGAAGATCTGGACATCATACCACACGCATGTAGCCAAGTGGGATGGGGTAAGCTCATTCAAAAGACACATCGCTACCGCTCAATTGATACGATTTCCAGAGGTATCTATTAATCCTTTCTAGCCCAGAACTGCTTCTGTGAGAAATTAAGTTTCAAGATCTCTCATTTTAAAAAAGCGAAAATTTTCTATTCAATCATAATTATTGTGGCGGCTTCATATTTTAACATCAGACTTTATAGCACAAAAGAACACGTAGTCTAAATATTTCCCGATTAGAGATGAAAATGCATACATTTTTGCTGTTGCCTCTCCATACCCACCATGTCCAGCACTTAGTCGTTCCTCCTCCTCTCCTTCCACTGCACCTTCTTGTTCTCTGCACTGCACCTTCACCATTTTTCGCCATACCCACATATCAAACGCCTCCATTCTCCTCTCGATCTCCTACCTAAGAGCCCACGTTCCCGCATTGTTAAAAGCTACAATCCAGATCAGGCTCTCCACTAACATTTTCTTTAAATTCTTACATAACGATCCTCTCATGAGCTCCTTCCTGTTCATATACGGTAATATTTTGAAATTTTCAGGATATATAGGATTGAGCCTTGCTAGTATTTGCCTTTAAAACGAGTAGACCAAATTCTCCTCAACACTTACTCTTGAGCAAATATTCACATATGTGATACAGGTAAATGTTAACATCATTATGCCCCACAGCATCACGTCTCAAGCCACTGATTTCATTCGAGTAAGTGAGGGTTCAATAAAGCATTTCAAAGGTAACAAATGTTGTTTCAACTCATGCTTAGTCAAATTTTTGTAGTAATTCTGCTGACATACTACAAGATATGTGCTTAATAATCTTACACTACATCCATTAATTAAAATCCGACCAGTTTTAATGATGCTGCGTCATTACCGTCAGTGTTACCAAATCATTATGAAAAGGTTCAAAATTCAGAGGGTCTGGGAGTGCAAGTTAAATTTATGCAAATTTTCGTATGAGTTAAAGTATGTATGGATTAAAGTAATTTCCTCAAATTTGATTGATTCTTTATCGTTTGATTCTTTATCGTTTGATAAAGAATCAATCAAATTTCGGGGCCATATTTACAACGTAGAACTAAGATCTACACTAAGAAGTACGCGCAAGTTCTTTCATTTGAGTTTGCCAGAAGAATATGGACGTATAAAACCTAATTATCGATGAAGAAGGTGCGTGGGCATTCCGGGAAATTGTCAATACTTAATACAAAGTGAAGTATCAAGATGACAATGATTCATGTCACATAAACAGAAATTTAATAAGGGGGTTTATTCTAACGCAAGTCAACTTTCCTCAACGTAAACGAACAATTCCACTGGCGCACAGACTGATTTGAGCAGATATTTACGAATGTATTTATAAGTATGAATTCAAAAACAAAGAAAGTTTTTAAAAATGATCACATGATAACTTACATTACGTTTAGTCGGTCGCACAAAATATTTTAGAAAAATTAGAAACATTTCGGTATGTACGGAAGCCCCCCCCAGAATCTTTCCTGGCTACAGGCTCTTTCTCACCATAATCCTTGATTATCATGGCCTTGACATCATTTCGACGTGATGTATCTAATTATCGACAGAAGATCTGTTATCATGACTGGATTCAAGTGGTAACAAGAGCATTTGTTCACTTTTTCTGTTGATACAATATGTACTGTGGCTGATATAGTATGTAATATACTATATAATACACTATATATCAGTGGAGTAACTATTGGGGGGACAAGGGGATGGTTCCCTCACCAAAGCCTCAGCAAATTTTGTATTATACTAATTTTTTCCCTGCTGGGATGATTTCACGCAGGATTACGAGTGAAACTCAAATTTGAAGTGCCAAAATACTGTAAAAAATATGCAGGCATGTCAATTTTCAAAGATTTTCCCGTTACCTGGGGTGGAGTCGCCCCCACAACCCTCCATCCCTTCCCCCCAAAAGCATATTTCTATTTTATCCACTGCTATAAATTATGGTTAATTTTAACGTTTATTACAAATTTATGCACTGAATACTCCAAATATAATATTAATTTATTATATTTGCCCCACAGCGGTCAAATTCTATTGAATGTATGAATCCAAGTCTGTGCAGCGTGTGACGTCCAAGATTCGGGGTATGGTGTCCATGGTTCAGCCAAGCTCCAAGCAAGTGATCTATACTAAATCTCAGAAAATTATGAACTTGAAAACTTATCGCCCAATTAGTATTATTATCAAATAAGCGGATCACAAACGAAAAGGGCACACAAATCTGAAATTGTTACTAGATAAATCAAATTGTGATAGAGGGCTGTGAGCATTAAATATACATTTTCAGACAGTTTTTTATACAAGTTACCATTAAGCACCAAGTATTTACCCTTAAAAAAATAATACCTTATACGGGTACCTGGAAATGTGTAATCCATAAGCCAGGAAAACCATTTTGCTAATGTTTTTTGCTTACAGTATTTTAAAATAAATTTTTAATTTAGCATAAGAATTACCATTTGTTGTTAAATGTTAATTAGCATAAGAACTTCACTCCATAAGATTTCATAATAACCTTGGTTTATTTTCAAAATTTTCCAAATTAAATGATTTAATGTATTAATAACTGCATTTAATTGAATAAAAATTAGATATGTTTTGGATAATGGTAAGACTTTTTAATTGTCATCACAGCAGCAAGCGCTTTACGAGGTAAGGAACTGATTTGTGTTTGAAGATAAAATTACTAAGGTTATTAAGGCAATACTGTTGATTGAGAATAGCTTTTGGAAAGGCTATCGAAAATTTATTTAAAAACCTAATTAATTATGAATTTTAAAGAGTAAACAACACCTATATATCATAAAAATATCTTCAAAGGACTGAAAATATTAAGTACTTCCTGCAAATTATTTCAAAATAATTAATAAGGGTCCATTTAGCCATCACGATGCCAAGTAATAATTTCAAAGTATATACTGGAGCACCACATCTTTTCTGGTGTCCATTGTTATACATAATTGAGAAAAAGTTTCCGTATGATAGATAACCAAGGCTTCACATTAAATTGGATGCAGGTGGTGTTAAACATGGCGAAAGATACCCCTATTCCTCAGTGCTGATGTCGCATTCCTCTCCAAAACCAATAAACAGGGTGGAGTTGCAGAGGCGGCTTCAAAATCAAATTGGGGGGGGGGGGGGCTGGGTTCGGGGAGTATGAAAATACCCGGTAGAGAGGGGTGTTCTCTCGTGTAAATATTCATTAAATACCCATTTTTTAACGCATTTTGGAGCCTATTATTTCCTTTTTATTCTAAACAACAGGTGAAATTGATAAATTTTAGGCAATTTAAGAGTAATAAAAAATGGAGAAGAAATAAATAGCCAACTTGACATTTAAAAAAATTAAAAAATATTAAATGTTTCATACAACAGAAAATGTGTAAATAATTCATTGCGAAAGGTGTACGGCGATTATAAACACATGCAAGAATATAAAAATATTAAAATAATAAGCATTAAAATTATTTGATAAAATTTTGGTGGGGTCATGACCCTTGTGTCCCCCCTTCAAAATCCGCCACTGAATAGATGTAGATTTCGTTTTTATAACGGTATAGCAACAGCTCTAACTTTGTGGAAAAGCTCATTAATCAATGTATATTATTGATGTGCCATTGAAACTTCTTTTGATGGAATGAAGACTCATGACCATTAACTGCAGCCTCAAGTAACTTTAAGCACGCAACCCATGGAAATTGTGAAAAATATATAGGCGTATAACTGACATGAAAGTACTTGAATGGATATTATTTTCTTTGGATAATGCCTAAATTTAATTTTTTGAACGTCAGCATGCCACATTTCAAAGGTATATCACTCCAAAGAAATTCATGAGAGTCATTTTTTTCGACTGTTAGGAGACAAAAGGACCATCTGAAGATGAAATCTCAAAGGAGGGTAAACAAGTCTGACAAGGATAGTCTGTCTAGACAAGTGTCACCGCCAGATCTCATTGAAATTTGGTAGGTGATAGAAAACGGATGCCCATGAGGTGTAGTTTTTGTTTCGACCGCAAACGCTCAATACATTTCGAGATATATATAATCGACGGAACGTACCAGAAAACACCTAAATTTATGCAACCCGAATATGCAACACAGAATTACGCTCCTTACACATCACACGTTTTCGCCCGTGTGGAAAAAAACCGCACGGGCATTTTTCTATTAGTCCACTGAAGAATTTTACGAGACCTATCACATTGTATGGTTAAAACACAGGCACGATTAATAGCCGCATTTTTGCCTTCCAGTGTCACTGGGGCCACACGGCTACCGTATCGTCTTTCTGCTTAGTGATCCACGTAAACAAATGCACATCACACTAGACGGTTTCAGTCGTGCGGGAGCTATCTCTAGTACTGCTGATAATAATCTTTTTGTGCGATTAAAATCATTATGAAAAGAAACTGGACACAATTAAAACGATTAAAATTATTGTTGTGCAGTGGATTGCGTAAAAACAGTTTTCCCGGTACTTTCCGTCGCTAATATCTCGGAAAATATTGAAAGTCGGCGGGCGAAACAAAAACTACACCTAATGGGTCTCTATTTTCTATCACCTAGCAAAATTTGAACAAGATTTAGTGGTGACACTCGAGAAACTTCCATTGCGAGTATAAATCCTACGCAAAAAGTTACTCGGATAGTAACCTCCGGAGGTAAAAGCGCTGACGTAAAAAATAACGCCTTCATTTCCGCCCCGCTGATAAGGTGGAATCTGGGCAGCTTTTTAAGCGATAAGGAAATATCGTCCCTTGAGCCAAAACTGCTTCGATATTGTCGTTGCAAATGCATTCCATATGACTCACTATTTCCTGTTCGAGACGTCTGGTGTCCTTGGTTCATCTCCTCGGCTCAAATTATTCCACGAAATACACGAATATCATTGATGGAGTAACAATTGAGAAATATGGACAATAACTACTCGTAATACAGCGCAGGGGAGAGGAGACTTAGCACCGTGTACCAATGTACCAATGGAAGATCCACGGGACTTTGTAGTGTCCGCGAATAAAGAAACGTAGGGCGCGCCTGGCGGCAGAGAGGCGGGGGGCGTGCGGCGAGCACCTTCAAGGCAGCGATTGGGCATGAGGGAATCAAGATACGACAAAACGGTTCAAATTTTGTCAATTGGACTCTAATATATCATGTTTATTTAAGAAAAGGTTTTATCCGGTTCGAAAAACTCAACATTCAAAATAACTGCATTAAGTCCCCATAAGCGCCATTATCAAATCAAATCAAATGGATCGACCGAGTTAGTAACGAGGAAGTCCTAAGAAGAGTAGGAGAGAAGGGAAGCCTCATGTAAATCTTAATAAGAAGACGGAGCAACCTTGTAGGCCACATCCTGAGACATGATGGCCTGATGAAGACAATCGCCGAAGGACAAGTGGAAGGCAAGAATGGAAAAGGGAGACCTCGAACAAAATACATGGAACAGGTAAAGAGAGATGTGAAAGAGAAGAAATACGTAGGTGTGAAAAGATTAGCTGATAGGAGAATAGAGTGGAGAGCTGCGTCTAATCAATCCTAGGATTGTTGACCAGTGATGATGAAGCGCCATTAGGCGCCTCAGGCACGGCTATCCGACGTTGCACGAACCTGAAACTTTTTTATAATTTTTTTTCATCATTTCGCGCATTTTGAGACCACGAATTTTTAAATCGGGCCATTTTGAAAAAAAAGGCGCCGGCTTAGTGTGCCATATTACTGCTGTCGCCGCAAAAAAGTAGAACGCTGAAATTTAAGCAGTTGTACGAAAGTCTACCGAAGCTCCATAGTGTCGTGTCATATATCATTTTATTCATTGTTAATTTGGCCACAACAATGAACCGTTAAACATTGTTTAAACTTAAACGTTTACCTTCCACGGTCGAAGGAGTGAAGAAGAACACGCGAAAAACTATGAAAACGGCGAAACGGTCGTTTTCTTCATGTCGTCACGGGAAAAATATTTGATTGGCGCACTTCATTGTATTTTTTATAGAGAGAAAAACATCTTTGCAATACAAAGAGCTTTTTAAAATTAAATTTTACTCATTCCTTGATTTTTAAAATGGCCGAATGGTAGATTTCAATTTCCAAAGTTTAGGAGAATACATGAATTTTGAAATTACGTATGCTATATGTAAAAAATATTTCTAAACTTTTCATGTAAGGAAAGATTTATATTGTTTCTCTTACTTAAAATAATCCAAGAAGGCGAAAATCGTCGTTTTAGTAGAGTGCATTGCCGCGGGGCATTTATCGTCATTTTCACACAATCATGGCAAGGGCTTCGGGTCCTCAAGCACTGTTCGAGATTGTCTGAAGGCTTCACCCTGGAATTGATCCAACGGCCTTTAAATCCATAGCTCCATCGCCTTACCTACTAAGCCTCATTAGAAATACAGCAAGCGCATTGAAATCAATCAGAAAAAAGATGATTAATCTAAATGCTCACCTGACTCTTGTATACATTATTATTTGTTCTGAATTATAGTAATATCCAGTTCCCTGATTAAACCATATCTTGGGCATGATTGTTTCATTTTGACGTCATCAGGAACGTTAAAATGGCGTATCTCATATCGCCCTAGTGATTACGTTTTCTGCATTTCTCCACCAGGTGATTTCCAGATTTCTCCACCAAGGTGTCCTAAATTATTGCGTGGTCGTAAGCAATCTTAGGAGCTTCGGTACAGAGTTTTTATTTCCGATCTGTTATTCACTATGATCCCACTGCGTTAAAATTACGTAAATGGAAACAGAATCGCGCCCCCACTCAGAAGCAATAGTAATTTTTATTAGGTACGTCGCGTCGTTAATAAGCAAGCGTAATACACGACCTATAAGTATACACGGTATATATCACAAGTTGCACATTCATTGCATTCGTTGTATATTAAATGAATATATTTTTTTTAAAGTTCATGAATTATGAAGATGCCTACGCTATTTTTAAAATGTCTTTAGAACATATGCTGCAACGGAAGCTATGGTTGGGAAAATAAAATCGTAAACCGTAGACGGTGTACCCTCCTAACACAAAAATAACATTTCCAGGAATGAGGCAGTGATAAGGTTAAATGTAGTGAGGCAAGATAACGATTACACCGAAATACTGTGGCATTGTCCAATATCGATTGCGAAAGTATCCGCTGAAGTCGGTATTAAGTAAGGTACGAAGGATGGAATTACATTATAGCCCAACCATTATGCACGCAAGAAAAGGCCAGACGACTGTATAGAGTGCATTGAATAAGAGCTTATTGGCATATAAACGTTAGCTAAAAAAGGGGAAACCATAATCGAGAAAAAAAATCATGTGAGATTGGTTTGATGACATTCAACTATTGACATTAAACAGAAATAAATTCGAACAGGTGATTTATTACATAATTACCACAGGAGCAAAAAATTAAATAAATTATGAAATAATTCAGGAATATTCTTCAATAACTGAAAATATACGTAAAGGAATTAAAATTTTTAATAAAAAAATAAAAATAAAATTAACTCGGCAAGCAAAAAAAATGAACAAAGTTCCTAGCATAGGATGATTTTAGTGATAAAATCAAATTTAAAATAAGTGCTAAAAGAAACTCGAATATTATAATGATGTAGGACATGAGGTAGGCTGTGACTTTTAACTACGCACGTTTCACATAAATAGACGTATTA
Source organism: Ischnura elegans (assembly GCF_921293095.1). Taxonomy (NCBI): domain Eukaryota; kingdom Metazoa; phylum Arthropoda; class Insecta; order Odonata; family Coenagrionidae; genus Ischnura; species Ischnura elegans. The sequence goes on from NC_060247.1 coordinate 104,422,654, forward strand.
TCCACAAAGGGCATCATAGAGATTTACGGTAAAATGTAGGCAAACTTTGGTATCAAAAAAACTTTTCTAATTTATGTTCAACCCATTTCCGCCCAGAAAACGTTCTGCTTGCGATGGTGAGGAAAATTAGGGTGTTTCGCTGCTAAGTTTATAAGTAATTCTTTTTAAATATTTTGATAATGCATTCATCTAACAGTTTTCTCAGAATAACCGGTGGCCACAATGCTGTAGTGGGCGATAGCATCTACATCCACATGCTACCCCGCTAGCCGCCTAAAATGGCGTGTGGCATGGGGTGTTAGGACACCAGCCGTTTACACATAAAAAGGAAACGCTCCAGCGAAATTACGACCGGCATTTATTAAAGTCCTTTATGTTTCGGGGAAAAAATGAATTCCCATATCTATCCATTCGGTAAAATATCTCTCTTAGTCTATCGCTTCCGTCGGACCTGGAACTGTGGCTCTAAGCTGATGTTCTCCGTGTCGCTCCTAAAAATATCTATTCTCAATTGTTCAAGCAATCTAAGCCTAGCGCGCAGCCTCCGAGTCTCCAGCGGCTCCCAGCCTAATTTGCTTAATATATGGGTAACGCTGTCTTTACGCCCGTAGCAGTTTTTGACGAATCGCGCAGCTTCCTTTTAATTTTATTCAGCTCACGGTTTGAGATTTTATTCAGTTCACGGTAACGTGTCAAATGCAAATGTGATCTATTTTTCTACCAGCATGAAAAAGATTTCATCTTCAAGGAAAAAAGCATAGTTATAGACGAAGGAACGTTAAAATCATCTTATCGACTACCTTATATTTTTTCATCTATTTTACTTTTATCTTATTTGCAGAGAAAAGTATCAATCAATCGATGGATTAGGTTAACAAAACCCAGGTAAGTTTATTTGCACAGCATCGTAGAGTGTAGCCGTATGCCTACGGTGGGTGGAAATGGATTGATGTATGCTTGGGGTTTGGACGTAATGAATGCCATAACGAATATTTTACTAAGACAAAATCATGAGCCATAGCATGGCCGAGGGATACTGTTATTAAATCAGCTAGCGGGAAGTGAGAATCCCAAACATTTCCAATCCGACGTTCATATTTAGAAAACACGGAAAGTTTGTCTTCAGTTACTGACTACACGTGGTCTTCGATCCAAGGATTACAAGTGGCGAAGTCACAGATGAAAAAATAATGCGAAGAATTGGATGGTAAAATGCCAAGGACTGAAACATATCACTCCATTGCTTCACTGTAGTACGTCCAGAGAGGTTTGTACATTATTCCTATTTATGAAAAAAATAGACACCAGAATTTTTTCATTTATTCCGCGAGGAGATTAATATTTTATGAAAATCACCTCACCTACCTCTCTTTACATCGGTTACGCGAATGTCTGCATACTATTCATTTATGCAATATTCTTTTTAAATAATTCTTTCAAAAGAAGCTATGTTAAATGGAAAAGATATCATCATAATTGCTCTTAATGGTGATTTATTTTGCTTATCTACTATCGCAGTAAATTAAAACCAAGCAAAAGTTACTAAATTTGTTTGATAATAATTCTTCGGTTGTCTTTTATTTTGAGTTGAGAACGCAAATTATTTTAAACCAACTTACAGAACCAATAACAATGCATAGGCATAACCTTATGAGTGAATAGCGATGCTAAATTTAGTATAGTATGAATACAGAGCCTTTTATTATTATCTTTTTACCTTGGAAGAATTGATCAACCACTTCAAATAATTATTTTTTTACCAAAAGAGAATCTTCATCGTACATAGCGCGGTAAAAGGGCAACTTAGCTACAGCAACGAACCTATTTAATTCGACTCCAAATACTATTAGGTTTATAAATCAAACTAAGAGGTACCTTGAGTAAGAAGGTTACTTGATAAATTTAATAGTTCTCATAAGGAACAGATAAATTGGCACAGAAACAATTACCATACATTTTATCCGAAAACATCTTTGGAGTTAGTTAGGTATGTACCCGGTAGCTTATTTTCCTGCATTATTTTTTTTTAAGTGACCAAATAAAGTAATTCAACACGAAAAAGATAAAATTATCTCACATGCAGTTTTCACCGGAAGTATGATTTTGATAGGAGAGTAGTACCATAAAGTAAGTATACTACTATCATAGAGTATATAATAACTCTATGGCAGAACTTACAAGGAACAAAACCTTTGGATAAAAGATTAAGGGCAGGTGGCTAGCTACTCTTCCTGCAATTCCTGTGTTTTAAAGCGGAATTCTGACCAGTAGATGAATTAATCGCTACAGTTCTGTATTCCTATTTTGGAAGTCAATTTTTGTGCAGGAGACACCCCCTGCCACGAGAGCTGGTCTGGTAGAGTTAAGCCCCCGAGCGATCCTTATGGAAAGGGATAGTGCCCAAGTGCCCAAGATATCCAGGTAACAAAAAACATTTCGGGTCAATGCCGCAGTCAGTGTACAAAACGTCTAAAAATGTTCCCGCATTCTAAGGGGTCATGCATTTCAGTATCATCCCATTTTATTTAATACTGATATTCTTTCAAAGGTTGAAACGACTGTTTCGTGAAATAGCATAATTTAACAAGAATAAGATGAAAGGCACTCTCTGATAAATACAATAAACTCTACATATAAATCCTAAAATTATGATTATCAAAAAGATTTTTTCACAATTATCGGCGAAATATTTTCGTTAAAAAGTCGAATTTTCATATTGCTGGGAATACCTTAGCCCACAGACTTGTACTCTTTAACTAGCGGTGAAACGAAACTATAGTATCATTGCACTTAGATTCTGGGCTTAATGAACAATATACAATTCTCACCACCGTGACAGCAGTTCAACCACACGTATTTATCTTGTACCGGATACACAACATGAGTCAATACATCCATGAACTTCTGTATTTATTTTACTATTTGCTTCCGCTGTTTTCGTCCTACAAAACCGTAAGCAGTCATTAACTTTGGAAGAATAACAGATAAGAATAAAAAAATCAAAGGAAAACAATTAACTTCGGAATCGGTAAACTTCTCGTTTATGGTGTCTCCTAAACAACCATCAAATATCTCATGAACCAGGAGTTAGGAAATGAAAATTCGCTTAGATCGGGGAGTTACTTTGTTAATGTTTGTACCACGGTTTGGAGCGTGCGAGGTGAATTTTCATTTCCTTGAGTTCACAAATGTTTAGCCTAATTTCGAATCAGTTTTCAATATTTTTTTCAATGGGACAAGTTTCCCCGAATGAAAATATTTAGGTTCTAGGGATAAGGTTTGTTTAGGTACCGAGTTCCATAGAAGCTAACTTTTCCCCGCATATCCCTCCCCAACCTGTGCGTCACGATGGGATGAGGCCATTTGGAGGGGTAAAGTCAAGTACTCCCCTACTTGAAGTAGGGGAGGGAAGCATCTTCCCCCCAACCACGTCCCTTTCCTCCGACTACCACCGCCACTGAGTTGTCACCTTCACTGAGTCTGAAGTGCCTGGAAGAAGTAGGGGGTGTCTAAGGCGATCCGCGATCTGCTTGCAGAGACCTACGCGAAGAAGTTCACTTCATTGTGTTTTCAAATTCGGCTTCGCAAGTATCCACACTCCAGTTGCACCTCCACTCCACAAAGCGGTGACACCAAGGTAAGCCCGCCGAAGACTGAAAGTTGTTGATAATAACGCGTATATTTATAATCTTGATTGCGTGCCTTAAAAACCCAAAGCATTTCTAATTTAATTCTTTTCGCTTTTCACGTCCCTCCCTGCTATAATTTTCCAAGAGAATAGTTGACTATAACTTCTTCTATCAGTGAGCGGAACGAACACTACACCTTAAGAGCTGATTTGTGTACCGCTTGCAGCGACCTACACGAAGAAGTTTTCGCTTCACATTATTGTGTTTTCAAATTCGATTTAGCAAGTATCTTCACTCCAGTTGCCTCTTCACTCCACAAAGCGGTGAAACTCTTTCCAAGGTAAGTCCGTCGAAGACGGAAAGTTGTTGAAATAACGCGTATCTTTTTAATCTTGAATTAATGCCTTAAAAACCCAAAGAATTTCTACTTAAAGGTTTGTTGGTTAGTTAACTGTTACTTACACCACCAATTTTTTTTACATAAAGCGACCCAGGTTTCGATGAGTAATCATCATCTTCAGGCGCAAATTATCATGTACTTATTTCATTTATACAGTGCCTAGTTACATTACGGAGGAAGAGATGAATTTTAAAACAGACGCCAGAATAAGGGAAAAGGATGGGTAAATATATTCGTTTATGTGAACATTGCCCTGGTTTTCAGTAATTTTTAAAAGTTTCTAACTGCTCTCTAAAATCTAATTCGCGGGGGTGGTTGCATAATTTTAAAATATTAATTTTAAAATCACTCCTATGGTAGTTACATATCAAGTGTTTTGCAAAATTTAATTTAATTTCTACTTTAATTCTTATTGCTTTTCAAGTCCCTCTCTGTTGTAATTTTCAAGTGAATGGTTGGCTAAAACTTCTTCTAGCAGTGAGCGGAACGAATACTACACCTAAAAATTGAAGTTTTTCTACAGAACCCCATGGTTAGATTTTTCCTTTTCGTAATTTAAGATTGTTGGATTTTAGGTTGAACGGTGTTTAAAAAATATTTTTGATTAAGGATATTTTCCCTGAAGTTCATTATTTAGTTACTCGTTGAACAATTGGCATTAAAATCCCTCAATTAATGCCAAATCCTGAAAGGGATCATGATTTACATTTTTGAAACTTAAATTTTCGTTTCTCGTTAGTATGATTATCTCGCTTCTCTCGAATCAAAGAGTAAAGATGAGCTTCAAATTTCTCACATTTTAACTTTACTACTAGTGTGGAAAATTACCTCAGCTCTTTTTATTATTAAAATCGATTTTTACTGCCTGGCAATGAACTCGTCTGATCTGCATGTTAACTTGAAAGAAACACATTCAATTTTCCACAATTGTAATAATTTATTCCCGACGTATAACTTTTCGATGTAACTACATCATATTTAAGGTACAAAATGGTCACTATTGTAACTATTTTGTGAATTGAAGATGACGTAGTAACATTGAAACCTAGGTCAAGAATAAAAGTTTATAATCGTGGGAAATTGCAAGTGCTTCTTTCAACATGGAAAAATTCCACTCAATCACGCTTAGTTCTTCTGATATAATGGTATTTAATCTTTTACATTTTGACTTAAACTGACTAAATTTAATGCAGAATTAAGAAAGTAAACGTATTTTCTGAGACTCATTCAAAGTTTTACTTATTCGAGTCGCAGGCAAAGGGTGATAAAAGTTTCTTTGTACATGGCCATTATTAATTTATAACCCTCACGAAGCAGAATCATTTTTGCACATTGGCCTTCAATGGTCATAGCATTACGCCAAGGTTTTTGGAGCCATCAGAACAAAAAGCTGCTCTTGACGAGGTGTTCATCTCCAGGGCACCTACGGTGTAACCCATAAATATGCATACACAGTTCAAGTCTTTTTATAGTTCGTTTATGAAAGTAACCGAGTTCAAAGGGGATAAATACCTTTTCAACAAGGAAATTCAATGAGATTTTACTTTCTTCAATCCCTTCGAAGGGTATTAGGTTAATCTGTCTATTGGCATCACCTCGATTGCATGTAATAATGATTATCCACGATTCACTTTTGGGTTCGTGCACGGTTTTGATCTCGATTTTATTATTTACCGAACATAGTACTTAATTTTCGCTGCTCCAAAAAATGAAATGTGTCATTTATGATTTAATTTGGTGGCGATTGTCCCCTCAATCTTATCTTCCCCGGTTCCACTTATATGAGTTATTTATTTCTCCCCCCTTTGCACTGATGGTCGATATCTGCTCACTAAATTGATAGTTTTTTTCAATTTCTTGCGTAGTTTGACAATCACTTCCATAAATACAAAAAACATAGAGCTAAGCCATTTTATTAAGTGGAGGGACAGTATAATTGCTTCTGTATCAGTAAAAAATGATAAAAACTACCCATGCAGTACGTCGGTACTTAATAAGCGATCCATCCATGTCGGTACTGAGTCAGTAAATTCACTTATCATGGCAATTTATTGTAACTAATTGAACTTCCACAGCAATTAATTCATTTCATCGGGACATTATTTTATTGATGAGGTGTTTTTGGATGATATATAAATAAAACTTTTGTGCTCTATTTGGAATATAGTGGCTTTTGAAACCTAAGATTTTAGGATCAAAAGAAATTATATGGATGATATTTTAGTTCCAATAGCCTAATTAAATAAAAGGGCGCGGAATTATTATTCAGAGATAACTGATTACCTTGAACCTATGCGGACCATTGATTTCAAAAGAACTTCCTTTAGAGTTGGGTTACTTCCTTTTAGGGTGATTTCCGGTTACTTTTTTTTAATATTTCATACCAACATTTCCCCATTTGCGCTTGAGGCTTCGTTATTGTTTAACAGTTATCAAATTGTTGTGGTTATGGTGAAGGTTCTGTAGGGGTCTACATTTTGAAATTTAAGGTCTCCATGTTTCACTAGGCATTAGGCCCTTATCTCGTTAAAACTCTGACGAAGCATCCAATATGAGAGGGGAAACTTAAGTATCATCATCATTGGTCAACAGTCCTAAGCTTTATTAGACGCAGCTCTCCATTCCTCGCTCATATCCGATAGCCTTTTCGTACCGACATAATTCTTATCTTTTACATCCTTCATAACCTGTCCTATGCAACTCGTTCAGGGCCGTTCCATGCCCTTATTCCCTTCCACCTCTCCCTAGATTGTTTTCATCAGGCCATCAAGTCTCTTTGTGGGGCCAACTGATTTGTCCCGTCTTCTCCTTCAGATTTTCAGAAGACTTCTCTTTCCCCCCTCTCTTCTCAGGTCTTCCTCGTTACTCACAAGGTAGATCTATTCTCTCTTCATCATTCTTCGGTAGCACTATATTTCTAATGCTTCCTCTTCTCTACTGCAGTCAACGTCCAAACCTCGCTTCCATAGAGAAACATGCTCCATATGTAGCATCTGATGAATTGTTTCCTTACTTCTATGCTTATATTCTCAGCCGTAAGAAGATTCATCTTTTTGTAGAAAGCCCTCTTCGCCTGCGCTATTCCACTGACTATTTCTTTCTTGCTCCGTTCATTTTTGGTAATTCGAGTTCCCAGATAAGAAAACTCCTTCACCTCTTCAAGCATATGCTTTCCTAGATTAATGTTTGCCTTAGCCTCCTCTCTTTTGCTGCATACTTCTTATATTTTGATGCATAATATCTTAGTCTTCTTTTTGTTGATTTTCAGCTGATATTTGGCCATTTTCCTTTCCATATTTGTCAAAGTTTTCTTCGAATCCTTCTCTCCCTCGGCTATGGCTGTTATGTCGTCAGCAAATCGCACCATGCTAATTTTTTCTCCGTGAATATTGACACCCAAAGTCTTCTCCTTGATTCCGTTGATGGTTTTCTCGATGTAAAAATTAAAAATCACGGGGGACAGTGCTCACTCACTCCTTTTCCTATTCTTGCGTCTGCACAATTAGGTCTACATTTTATCACAGCTAGTTGATTTTTATAGAAACTTTGAACAATTCAACGTTCATTGTAGAGCACTCCAATTTCTCTCAGAACTGCAAGCATTGAATTCCATTCGACATTATCAAATACCTTCTCAAAATCGACAAATGCGAAAGTCGGTTTTTTTCTCCATTCTCTTCTCTCTGAGCTGCCTAAGAGCCAACATTGCATCTCTTATGTCATTGCTTTTCCTAAATCTGGATTTGTCCTCATCCAGGAATTCTTCTGCTCTTCGTTCTATTCTCCTGAACATAATTCCTCTCAGTATCTTCGACATATGTGCCGTCAGGCTTACGGTCCTAAAATCTTCGCACTTCTCTGCTCTCTTCTTATGGGTAATAGGAGTGATGATTTTTCTCGAAGCCACTAGGTATATCTCCTGTTGAATACATATCGCAGATAGTTTTATACAGTTGAGTCAAGACCTTCTCTCCTGCATTTTTATTAGCTCTGATGGAATATCATCTATTGATGTGGCCTTATTATTTCTCAGGTCTCTAATTGCAGCATGAAATTCTGATCATAAGATTCTCGCTCACAGTTCACCCTTTTCTTCTTCACTCTCCTCTTCGATAATTTATGAGCTGAGTTTGCTTCCGTTGTATAACTCCTCCAGTTATTCTTTCCATCTATCGACTTTGTCTTCGTTTTTGATTATAATACTTTCATACTTGTCCCTTATGTTATTGCATCTTGTACTCCGTTCCTTGAAATGGATCCTCACCATTCTATAGGCTATATTCCATAGGCTCTCCCCCGGATGATAGGAGGCATAATTGTTGGCGGCCTCCCGTCGCCAAGTCGCCATCTTCACTTAATGTATACGGCCTATCTTACCCAGGGATAGGTCCATATTGCCTCAGAATTCCGCCGCTTTTTGCGCCAATGGTTGCTTAGTCGGCAAGTAAGCTCGCTTATATAAGCAGCTCACCTCTATATCTGGAGGTTGACCCAGCATTTGCAACCCACTCGGTGGCTTAAAGCTCAGTCGCGAGAAACTTTGGTGTGAAATAGGGAAAAAATACGAGGAAATTTAGCCAAAAAATGTTTATTTTAGTATTATTCAATGAGAATTTGGCATCATGAGATAACACAGGAAGAGACCTTTTTCTTATAGCGTAACCTTAAATTTAATTGTGTATATAGAGGAGGAAGAGAAAAATTTAACATTTATTCTTAGCAGACATTTTCAAATAATAAATGCATCCAATTTTCTGCCATTATAACATCATTGAGACCTACGTTTCAGTCTTGCAGACGACGCACAGTGGTCCGGATCGCGAAAAAGTTGGTCAAAAATGAGATTTTCGTTGGATGTCTTTGAAAATTGTTCTCTTTATGTATTTTGGCATGCTATTTTCATTTCTGCAGTTATGTTTTTACGAAAAAAACATTATTTTAGGCGATATAGAGGAAATTTAACTTATTAACTGGCTAATTGTAATGCTGAATGCATAGACAAACGCAAATCATGATAAAATATGAAAATAAATGATAATTAGGTATGGACTAAAAGTAATTATTAAATAAGTGTCAAAATAGTATTTAAGTGACTCTTTTTTCTCATATAAGCATGGTTAATGCCTTATAGCTTACAATTATGTATTATGACTATGCATCATCAGATTCTTCAGAATCCCACCCATCCTCCTCTTCGCATTCGCTCGCAGAATTTTGAGACTCTTGCAACACCAAGAGATCACGAATCTCCTGCGGAAGATCTTTAAGGCCCCGGCATTTGTTCAGTGAGTTCCTAATGTGCTAATAAAAGGGTCCGATGTTAGGATAAATCTCCGAAAATATCCTCATTCGTATGAATTCGAGATATTTTTCTCGCGTGATGCTCGCGATATTTTCTAATATCTTTATTGCGAGATTCCTGGGCCTCCCAATAGGAAGAAGAGCCGACTCGATGGCATCTGCACCATGTATTAATACTTTGTGCTCCGTGGGTGGCATGTATAACCATCCATAATGTCTCACAAAATTTTCCGCTGTATCCAAGCAGAAATTATTGAATTTTACTGGATCAATCAAAAATCCGCAAGACAGAGATATCAAAATTGAAAGATTAACTTTTCTTGTACTCCTGAAAATTAATTGACTTCAAGCAACTTCGTTTTCCTAATTTTGGAGCGCGTAGTAAAAAGTGGCCTACCCCTTTTTAAATCGGAAGTACCTGTTAAAAAATAAGACTACTAGAACAATATCCCTGGGGACCCCATGTCACCATTAGAATTCCAGGAAAATACGAACCTGAGGTGCTTGGAAGGTTGCGAAATACATCAGGGAAATCAACAATTTTGTTCAACCAGGTGCCATTCCTCTCCAAAAAGAGAGATTGATCGCGAACTAGCTCGCCATCTTCTATCGTCGAAATAAAAAAACTCATGTTCAAAAAATTAATAAGCTCAAGTTTTGCCTCCTCATCTCTGTGTAATCTGAAACAACCCACTAGATATGCATTCAAATTCCTTTTTCGAGCAACTATGGTTTTCTCTTTTTTCTCCAGCATTTTTTCGTGCAGTTCTCGCCGCGTAAATGTCCATGACATTTATTGCAGTCAATAATAAAAACAGAGGTTTGTAAAAAGCTACACAACAGTCTTCTTTCTACAAAGTTTAAATATCAAATAGAAGGGAAAATATGAAAAATTAGTGCGGTGCCTCGTCTCAGGCCAATTTAAAAAAAGGGAAACTAGAAACGGTAATAAATGAAACATAGTATACCTGCTCATTAATCCTTATTTCTGTGGTTGTCAGGAACTAATAACTCGCAATTTTTTCAGTTATCACAACACTATAACGTCTTTGGGAGATCACTGTAAATCACAAAAACTGTAGCCAAAATAGGACTGCTCAATTAGTGATGGGCATGTGTTCACATCGACAGAAGAGGAGAAACTGAAGGGTACCAAAATATTTCGACCGATATTTGGACGGGGTTAAAAAGAGGAGAAATCTTTGACCAACAAAAAAATTGGGCATTCCCCTGGATAACTTATAGAGGTAGGGTTAGACCCCGTAAAGAGAAATGTGAAATGAAGTTGGTGCGAAGGCTTCCGCGGTGCGCTGGTAATGTAGGCTGCACTGTCCGGGTTTCACCGCGTCGTGGTTGCGTTGGTGACAACAGTTTCTCCTGCATTCCAGCAGGCGTCTTCAGGTCGAAGTGATTATGCCGTGTTTTGGCCGCCGTTATAGAGGCAGCCCAGTGGTGTAGGTTCGCTCTGATTGGTCGCCTTGCGGCCAATAGCGTAGGGGTATGGGGCGAAGGGTCTCTTCCATGTACTGTGGAGTTGGTAGCTATCCTCTCGATTTAAATTATGAGGATGTTTAGATATTTCAATCGCCTCTCGGATGATCCTCGGAAAATATCGGGATTCTCTGGCGATAAATTTTGTTTTTTCCCAGTTGATGTCGTGTTCAGGTTCACTCAGAGTGTGCTCAGCCACAGCCGACAGATGGAATTGTTTATTTTTCACCGCTCTTCTATGTTCTTGAATGCGGCACTTCACAGCTCTCCCGGTCTTTCCGATGTATGACATACCGGAACTGCATTCAATTTCATAAACTCCTTCGTAGGCGTGAGGTGAGATACGGTCCTTAGGAGTCGGAAGAAGTTCTCCAGTCTTCTTAACACAGTTGAAGCGTGTTGTAACGTTGAATTTTCTGAGGAGTCTCGCGATTTTTTCACTGGTGCCTGTCACATAGGGGATTGTCGCATAACCCGCTGCCTTGGGTTGGGAATTTGGGCATGCAGTGTATCGAAAACCCACAGCAACAAATCGGTACCTGCACGCTTTATCTCAACATCAACCAGCCCAAATAAATGGAGTGGTCAACACCTTGATTCACCGCTCCTACACGATAAGTGACCAGAACAACTTTGCCGAAGAGAGGCGGAAGCTAGATGCCATTCTACGGGGAAATGGATTCGAAGACAGAGTTATCTCTCGCTCATTTAATAAAGTCATCAATAAGAACGAGATAAAAAAACACCGTAGAAGCTGCGAACTCATCCACAAATGACCTCAGCGACCAGAAGAAAGCCTTCCTGCCATGAGTTAAGGGGACGACTGACAAAATAGTAAATATCCTACGAAAATTCCAGATAAGGACAATCTTCTCGCCTCAAATACAGATAAAACATCTATTAAATCCGTCAAGGATAGAACTCCTCTACAAGTGGAAGGGGTCTACCTAATTCCATGATAGACCTGTGGGAAGAACTACATCGGCGAAACAGGCAGATCAGTCAAAACACGCCTAGAGGAGGACGAGAGAGCGATTCGCCTGGGGCAGTCAACAAAGTCCGCGGTAGCCGAACACGCAGCGCTTGTCCACACAATCAACCTCAAGGAAGCCAAAATTGTTACCAAAGTAAAAGGTGTTTAACAGAGACTCGTCAGAGAAGCCATTGAAATATCTAAAGAAGAAAAGAACAATTTCAACCGGGACACCGGCATTAAAATTATCCGTACTTGGCAACCCGTAGTGAGAGAAAACAATCAAAAACCCACTCCTCCAACCTCCCGCTCCCCTCCCCTCACTATCTGACAAAGATACCTATATATAAGAATTGAAATTCCCGACTCTTCAGAATCCCTTGAGAAAGCGACCAGCATCGGTCGGGAAACGTTGGGGCCACCCAAGAATTGACGCGACGACATAGCCCAAAAGTTTTTATTCAACATGACGAGCACCCGCGAAAGTTTTAACGAAGAATTACGGTGCAGTAACATTGAAATATAGGCCGTAATAAATTTTACTGCCATGAAAAATTTCAAATATTTACATATCGCATTAGGAAAAATTTGACTCCATCAGGTTTGAATCTTCGGACTTTATTCATTCAGCAGACATTCATGCTGCAGTTAATTTCACACATTCATAACAGACAGACATGCTGCTATAGATGCAGACATTCATGACTGATTACTGCCTCTCATTATCTTTACACAGCAGGGAAGAAGAAGCGGCACTGGTGACGGAGAACAAGGATCGAAAATCTGTAAAGCAGAGGAAATATGGTGCGTCCCAGAGGTTCCAAGTGCGGGGTTTGCACACAACGTTGTTTTCCTCGCAAATGCAATCCAAAAGTATGCCCGTCGTGCAATCTCTTCGGCTGGAGATCTATTCGTCCCGACAAAGTGTACGTGTGCAGATTCCGGAATTCCTGCAATATAGCCGAAAATCGGAGACGGTGCCAGGCATGCAGGTAAGACTCACCTATTAGTGATGAGCGATATATGTGATTGAATCACCGTTACTGAAAAGTAGCAGTCACTGTCGGTGACTTAATGCTCGAAATCACTGTGACTGGATCACTGGATTTGGTGAAGATAGCTCAGGTTGCTACCAGGTGATGAGTGATATATCGCTGCCTGTGATTGAGGAGAAGTAGCCGATCACTACCGGTGACTAAATCACTAAATACTCGAAATCACTGCGACTGTGACTACGGTAAAGATAGCTTTAGCTGCTAACACTGCTACCAAGTACCAACAGTATGATATATATGATGTCTTATTAATCTTTTGTGATGAATAATACATCCTTTACGAAATATGCAGCTAACGGTTTGAATTTGAAAATATGCTAAAAAATGCCGACGGGATTTTAATGATTGCCACTTATCAATTCCTTTACCATATCAAATTTAACCAATTGTCGTAATATAAACTCAAAATCAGGACTATTCCGTAAAAAAAATTGCCTAATTTTCCAATTTTCAATTTATTCGTTCCATTTGCGGAGAGCTCATTCATAGGAATTGGAAAAAATAGCAGGAATAACAGCGCCACAAATCACGTATTGTGGGAAAAATCCACATTGATAAAAATCATTCGTCTTGACCGTCTAGTCAAGGCGAACGATTTTTTCTCTGCGGGTTTTTCGTACAATTTGTGCATTGCCGGTGACACCCGTGAAAGTTTTCACCGTGACAAGTACCGGTATACCTAAAATTAATTCCACAAATCACGGCTGACTTTTATGAGTGATTCTCCTAGGTGATCGCAATCACAGTTAAGAATCACCGTTACTGATGAGTACCAGTCACTGGTAACGAATTGATTGGAATATCACAGTTCCGCTCATCACTACCACCTACACCTCGTGTTTCACTTCGTGTAGCGATATATCGAAATATCTTAACGATGTTAAAATGATTCGGTAATAGGATATCAGGTATTATATTGGGCAATACCGGGTTGTCCGATTAAAATCGCCCGATCGCAAAAATCAAAACACCGCGCAAAATAAAAATCACACGATTAATATTGCGATAAAACGTCATAAATACACAGTCAAACAAACCTTGATGAGTGAGAATAAACATCCAAGTTCCTGGGCGTAATACTGGATGATAAACTCACATGGAGCGCCAATGCGACAGCAGCGGCGTAAAAGGCAAAAAGTGCGACTGCAGTCATTTTTTCCCCTCCTGAAAAGCACCCATCTGGGGCTACACACAAAGAAAATATTATATACGGCCATGATACGGCCAATACTTACATATGGCTACCCGGCATGGGGATCCATAGCAAAAACACACACAAACTCACAGTCATACAAAGTAAAACACTAAGGACAATCACGGGAGCCCCCTGGTTCGTCCGAAACACATACATTCATGAAAACTTAAAAATAAAAACAATGACACAATGCCTCAATGACATGGCCAAATCATTCCAACATTCACTCGACAGAACCCAAAACACTCTACTGACTCCCTTATGGAACTACACAGACAATCCACACTTCAAATACCCACGATCAAAAACAGCAATTACACGCACAATACAATAAAACAGAAAATATAGCCACTTAACTCAATAACGCTATACTCAACAAAAATGCCTCAACGTCGATTTCCAACAACGGCTGAATATCGAGAAAATAACTGCTAAGCAGTTACCAAACCCAGCGCAGCGTAGCGTATGAGTGAGAATTCAAGGGACCGGCATTTTTTTCTCGCTTACAGAGATTTCTCACTTACCCAGATTCTCACTCATAATAGTTCCTGAAAGACCCCTCTCTCACATATAGAGGTTACAACTAAGGAAGAGGGGAGGGGATAGTGCACAGGATCCTCAATTATACACTGATTATGTATGTAATTATCTATAAAATTTAAAGTATTTGCATTGTTTATTTAAAGAAATCTGTCAATGCCTTTTGAGGGTCTCTTGTGTTGTTATTAACATGTTTTTTTATCTCATTTCTCCTATCAAAAATGGATTATTAGCTTTTGAAAACGACTGTACAACGGCATGTCTCGTTTCACCGAATTCGAAGATGCAGCAATAAAGTGTTATGTTAGGAATTGATAAGAGTCATTAAGAATGTGTTCCACTCAAGTCAATGTTAAGTAAAATGTATTCTAAAATCTAAAGTTTGAGTGCGGCATAGGGTTAAGTTATTCCGCATTGAGTCGGGCGGCGTGCACACGTATCCCCAAAGTCGGCCAAAAAATCTCTCACTTATTCCTTAGATTCACAGCTCTAAGATCCTTAGTTCCTATATACTCACATATAGAGGCTTTCAAGCGTAAAAATGACAGGACCTGGCAATGAATCTCCTTCACAGAGGTTTCTCACCTATCCAGTTCCCACTTATAGAGGTTTGACTGCATATACGAGGGTCGTTCAATAATTAATGCCCCACATTTTTAAAAATGCCATTGATATACATAGATCAATGTCCTTGTCGCTGTTTCACAATTGATATTTGTTCTCTGCGCTGATGAAGTTTGACACCGTTCTCGCAGGTAGCAGAACCGTGGAACTGCGTCAAAATGGCATCTACATGCAGATCACGTTAAAAGCAGCGTTCTGGTATTAAAAAGGGTAGTTTCATTCATCAAAGAAAACGAAAGGCATTGACCGCGATTCCTTACCCACCATTAGTGTATTCATAATATAAAAATTATTTGGTTTAAGAAATCCCAGTTTAGACGAATGGCAATGGTCAATTTTATCCTCATTTGAAAAAGGCCAGATTGGCGCCCATGCGATGTCACTCCACGTGACGTCACAGGGACCTAGTTTCTATACGAGTAGATAGGAGTTTTACATCGTCTGAGATTACCAATGCATGCATGAGGCATAGAGCTCAGGGAAACTTCTATTGATAATCACCTATTAAAAATACCTAATTGTAAGTTCGGAAAGTTTCCTTCGTTTGATAGGGGAATAATAATCCTTATTTAAGCCAAGCGCTACCTGCTAGCACGGTACCCAGCTACCTGCTAGCAGGGTACCCAGCTACCTGCTAGCAGCCTGAGTCGTATCAGCGCTCAAGCCTCGCCTCAAGGTCACCTCACAGGGCGGCAGCGGGAACCAGAAATACGTCACACGGAGTTTTCCCAGCATTCATACTTAGCCGGGGCGTTTTCGCCATCTTGAAAATTTTCTCTTTTCGTTTAATCGCGAAAAATAGATATCGTCATTAAAAAATCTAAAAGCGTGAAATATGCACTCCAGGAGTAATAATCTTTCGATTTAGGCAATAAAAAATAATAGGAAACCACCCTAATTTTGTGTACAGAAAAATAAACCGTGGTGAACATCCATAAGCATTTTTGTGCAGTGTATGGCGACGCTACAGTTGGTAGGAGTGAAGTTGGGCCAAGGGTCAAGAAAGTTACAGCCTCGGGAGATGCAGAAACAGAGCTCCATGATCAGCCACGCTTGTCATGGCAACGCCTACAAGACAAGAGCTTTTACCACGAGGGAATGAATACATGCTCCCCCGAAATGTTGGCGCTAGGCTTTGGAACGCAATGGGTACTACGTAGAAAAATAGGGCATTGACTAGACATGTTGATGCATATTGCCACCAAATTCTGACTCTTTACAATAAATATGTTCTAAGAAAAAAATAAGGGGCATTATGTATTGAACGACCCTCGTAAAAGAGGATGTCTGTTTGTCTGTCCGCTGTCTTTCCATACGGCTTTATGGATTGCAACCAAAGTTAGAATGTAAGTGCATCTCATGCTCTCTAATCTCCTAGTACTACTTTCTGTTGCGTCCAACTCGTCCATTGCGTCGTTTTCTCATTGCCGTTGGTTACGTCACGTCATACAACCTCTGCGGTTGGACATCCTGAGGGATAGGCAAACCTTTTGACTCGCTCAAAAAGAGGACATAAAAATCCCATATCATCACGAAGTACATGTTCCAAGTTTTCCACTTCTCTGGGTAATATCCTTCCGGAGCAACGCCGGGTGGCATCCTAGATATGTATGTATAATCCGATCAAAAATCACCGCCCGACAAAATATCTGAAATAATTGGATATATCTCGAGACGATTTTAAATCGTATCGTATATCACGATATTTTTATTATACACGGTATTATATAGTATACACATTATTATATACACGGTAACTATATCACGATATTTTTATCGTGATATAGTTACCGTGTTCGATAAGACGATAGTACTCTTTGGCTATTAGTTATCCTATCACCAATTATCGATGCACAAAAATTATCGTGTTTTTGGCGTGAATTTTCAGTATCACACTAGCTTAGCTCTAGTGATAGCTGTCTAGAGCACGTTAATTTTTTTCGCCCTTTTCACCATCACTTTCAATTTTTCCCCTCAATTTTGACAACTCTTATTCCAAAGAGAGAAAAACGGGATATTAACATATTTACTACTTGCTGTATCATTACTTGTTATATTTGGGATCTGAGTGCCCAGATAAAGTCATCAGGGACCTAAAAGGCACTTGCTTAATGTAGACAAAACAATGGGGATCTCCGTTGCTCGAGAAATCCCTGAATGCGCTTACATACAGATGCCCCGACTCCATGGGGCCTGAGGGGGCTCGAGCCCCCTAAAAAATTCGTTATGGCCGTGAGGAAAAAATGTTTCAGGCCTGTCGATTTTCCCCGGAGTGTCCAGATATCGAGTTTCGAGTTCTAATGTTGATCATATGACTCTTCTAAAATGCTTAAAAAACTTGCTACTTATAAAATTTCCCGGGGCAAGATCCCCGGTTTGGGCCCCCCAATATTTTTTGTGAGTCGGCATCCCTGCTCACATAAAATGGTAATTTGTTTTTGATTATTGGTTCCTTTACTTATAATAATATCTATTCTTATTGACCGAAGATTCCCGGGTTCAAATATAGGTGAAGCCTTAAACGCCCCATAAAAAACCTTACGGATTGGGAATGATCGCAGGCTTTCCCGGCGTATCGAATCGTAGAAGGTTATTCGGGTATTCCTTGCCCTGATGAAGATCGACAACTCGTACATCGGAACGTCGGCCGAGATGGAGTCTGAGAACCTGACCCGGTGGAATTCCCGAATAACCTTCCACGGTTGCGGATTGAGGTAGCTCGGGGAAAGGAAATGCCCCAACCCCCATGTATCACGATGATAACACCACATTTGTTTACCAGTGGAATCATGGTTGAAAACATTGAGGGGAAAAAGCGAAAGTGGTGGGGGAAAGGACGGAAAAATCTCCCGTCCTTTTAGAAGCTATCTGTGGAGCTAGACATGGGTGTTATTGAAAACTCACTGTCGAAACACGATAATTTTTGTGTATCGATGATTGCCGATGAGATTACTAATATCCAAAGACCCCTACGAATCGAGATCAGTAAAAATACAATATCGTGATGTACTACCAACAATAAAAACCAACTAATTCTTAAGGGTAGAAATATAAAATTAGACAAAAATTGTAATTGTAAGTAAAAAATTCTGGATCATAGTTGAATCGTATTTTATGTTAACGAAACAATAACTCTTTTGTTTGTGGTACATTCAACTCTATAATATCTGTAATTAAATAAATAACTATTTATATACCTACGGTAATGGTATTCTTCATTCACTTTATTGTCCTGAGTCAGATCAGCATTTCGGTTGAATCATTGAGTGAGCACCACTTATTATGTAGGTCTTGGGAGCACCTCTTTTATCATCTCTATTTCTTTGACCGAACAGGCTGAGGAAAGTCGCGGCTTGCTGGGAAGAGTTCAACACGAAGAAGATTTCTCCACGATATTCCAGGCTTACCCAGTACAGAAGAACCAGGATCTCAAAGAAGGTCATGCAGCTAAGGATGGCGATAGCCGCAATGGATGCCGCGATGTTACATGAGAGTCTCGTCCCGGAAGACACTGCTGCCGAGGAGAGGAACGAACGGCTCCTGCACTCGCAGAACGCGGCAAGCGCCGTCGGACAAGACGACCAAAGGATGATGCAGGCCATTGTGGAGGAAACCATAGAGGAGAACTTGGGAGAGGAAATGTTGGGTGGGACAGATGAACCAGGCATAAGAAACGAAACATCCACAGGTAAACCTCAGAGTAAATGTAAAGAGGTTTGCTGCGCGGTAGGCAAAAGCTCAGGAAAACCTTAGCATGGAGAAAAAATATCCTAGCGAAGGAATCGAATCAGGCTTTCGGCATTTCGGATACTATGATCCTTTTCAAATATCTCTGCGATTGGCCCAGTCGTGCAAGCTCGGAATGTTTCGATCGACGTGGCGATAGGGGGTGGGACCCTCGGCAATAAGGGTATGGGATGAGGAGAGGGAGAGACAGGCGTTGCCATGTTTTATCAAAAGACTTTGCCAGGGAAAAGGAACCAAAGACTGATTCAATTTACGGAAAATCGTAGAAATTTCCTACCTCATAGGATATTTTTTCCTTTCTGTCGAAAAATTAAATCATGGTTTCGCTATTAGTGGGCCCTGGTCACTCCCATAGCGGCGAGGGTATTACAAACCTATCCTCTCCCCGGAGGCGTCGTCGGGCTTTTTATCGCGGCGGCTCTTCAATCCTTTTTCCTTCCCTTCCACACCCCTCCCCGGGAGCGCGGGGGTATCAGTTGTAGCACTGGGTTCCGGCCTTGGTGGTTGTAACCTTCAAAGAACCACCCTTGGGTTCTCATTGGTGATTCAAAGACCCTCTTCCCACTTGGCAACGCTGCTAACTTACGGATGTTGCACACACCAACCGATTTTGGACGGCCGTTAAAAAAAACCTGCCGATATTATATCGGTGGAGCGCTGCTTGCATATACGCCGGGATTAAATCGGTGAAACGATCACTTGCTTGGTTCCCGTGATCCTCAGTGACAATCGCCGGCTTCTAACCGACTTTTTATTGGTACCGGTGCATGGTCGTTCAGTGGTCAAGTTCCCTTGCCCTCCAATTTTTCATATTGGAATGTGGACGACCCATATTTTACCGGCCGTCCAAAATCGGTGTGTGTGAAAGGAGCCTTACGAATCGAGCGCCGCGGAGGTCTGAATGTGACTGAATTTCCCGGAGTCTAGGCTCCACATATCGCATTTTGGTTGATTTTCAGGAAGTCACATGTCCACCACCTTTGGGCCTTCCCCTCAGTCGTAAAGATATTTGAAATGAACTCTAAGCACTCTGAACTTACGACACTAATGTGATATCCACCATGAACAGCGAACAGGAGGAGTTGACCGACTCCCATTATTTCAAATGGGAACATTAGCAAAATTCGATTGAAAGAAATCTGTTGCAAAGGTTTCATCCGGTGTTTTTAACCTGAGATCATTCGATCACTAGCCTGACTCTCTACCCATCTTGGTACCAATCTCGGTACTCGGTACCAACATTAGGCAAATCGCCTTTACTAATTGCTTCCATGTAGGCTCCCGCGAAGATTTTGAATGTAGGCAGGCCGACGATCAGGTTTCCTCCATGTATATCGAGTTTTCTGGACAATATTTCGCCAACGTTCCAGTTGTTTTTTCAGGTCCACTGATATGACCTTGTTGGCCTAATCACAGAGTATATACTCTGTGGCCTAATATTGTCCAGAAAAATCGGTAAACGCGGAAGGAAACCCGGAAGAAATACCGTCCAAATTTACTAACTGGCAAGCGCATATTTTAGGTAACTTAGGGAAACAATAAGAAAAACAACCCAACACACTATAATATCTGCCCTGCAAGCACTAAGATTGAAGTGGAAGGGTGGGTGCTGAGGTGGGTTGGCTTTTGGCCTTTTCAATCTTGTTCGGAGGGACAAAAGTTGAATATCGCTCTTGCTTAGAATTAATATGAGGGTACAACAGGAATCCTAAGTCCCAGATATGCTCTCCGTTTCTAAAACTTCAATTTTTGTCTAGGTTGGAAGTGTAGATGTTCAGGTGAATTGGCATTTACACTTTTCAATCTTGGTTGGACAAAAAAAAATTGAAAATCACTCTTCTTAAAAATTGCTCCGAGGGAACAACATACGTTCCAAAATTCCAGATACATTCTCCGATTCTACAATGACTCAACTTTTGTCTAGCGTTTGGGAGTAATTTCTAAAATTCCAAAGGATTTTTATTGAAAAGTGTCAACTACTCATTCCCATCGTTTCATAATTAATTATTTAATTTTGGATGTAAATGGTTTATTTGCAAATTATCCTATAGAGTACATGCGAAACGCATCTATAAATTGATATTTATTAAATATCCTTGCCGTGTAGTTAGTAGATTCATTCGACAACGATGCAAATGCCCAAGGTGAATAAATTAATTTCCTGATTATTTTTTAATTGCTCTGAATAAAAATTATTTTTTATAAACAAATTTATGAATAAACTAATCTCCTGAAGATGGAAAGAAATCACTGAGATTAAAATTTGAGGTTTTCAACCTTGATAAAGGATTTTTTTGATTAAAAAAATACCCACCCTTGATATTTGAAACTGAATATGTGACGCATGTGAAGCATATTGTAAAACAAACTTTGCGACAAGTTTGGCCTCCCTATTTTCATTTCCATAATATCCAATAAGTGGTTGCCATCAAATTTCCAATGACCTTCGGTGTCCAAATTCGTTAATTTTGAAAGGTTTGCCTCCTACAATTTGTAGGACCTCCGGAATCTTCTGCTGAGGATGAGTTCGAAGGGCAGCCGTCCACGTCTTCCACTGAGTCAGGACTCGAAATGCTTGAGGAGCATGAATACCTGGAATCGATAATTGGAGAATCTAACGATGTAAGTGATGAAATAATGAAATTATAAAAGATAATGTATAAACAGAGATATAAACGAGACCGGAAATTTCTAAAATTTCAAAGGATTTTCATTAAAAAGTGTACTTTATAAATTCCCAGCATCTCATAATTAATTATTTCATTTTAGATTTATATATATTTTTTCGATGTTGGTCCTAATTTTATTCTTCGATAACTGCAACCAGTGAAAATTTTCTAATTTGCTCAGGATAACGATTAGAATACAATAACTGGTACTAATCAGGTAGTAAACATTGTATTGTAATTTAAAAGATGATCTTACACTAAAAATTGACATTTTTTTTAAATTATGAGATCTGTATGTGATCTGCAAGTAGTTTTTCGTTATCTTTTTTTGTCGATAATTTGCTAGGAACGTTTCAAGGCATACTCAATGAAGACAATTAGCACACTGGGATCAGGTTGGTGCGATGGCTCGAGATTTAACTACTCTCGTGCGAAAGATCCACAGAGAAAAAAATCATCCGCCTTGACCGGGATACGAACCCGGATCCCCCGGCCAAGGCGGATGATTTTTTTCTCTGTGGATCTTTCGCACGATTGTGCATTGCGGTTGACTCCCGCCAAAGTTATCACCGCGGCTAGTCCCGGTATACTTTAAACTATTTAACTACCCGCCCTGTGAGCCCGGGTTCAAATCCGGGCGGTGGTGGAGATTTTAAGAGACTTCACCGATCCCCAATTGAGTGCTTTATGAAGAGCACTTCAATGAAAACACTCCGTCCCTCGGATGGGACGTGAAACCGTGGTCCCCATGGCGTTCTTCGCTGAGAGCAAACTTATGCTGATGTCGGGTTTCTCTCCACCCATTCCTTTCCTACCCTTCACCAGGGCGCAAATGACTTAAGCTGTCAGTCGCCTCTCCAAAACATCGTACCATGAAATTGAAATTTATTCCTTGTATAATATACAGAGCTTGAGTAGTACAATTTTTTTACATAAAACAAGGAACATTAGGTCCCCCTTAGGATAATTCCTGTTTGGGGATAACCGACTCTTCAAAAGTCGCTCTTTTAAGATATTGGCTACATAACACAAAGTACATAACACACCGCAGTTTTGCTGAATCACAAAATCAACACAAAAACATAATTTTCTTGATTTCAAATGAACACTCTATTACATTTTATGGTAACATCTCTCTTTGTTTAACAAGATGTGTGATGAGGCAAGAAAGTAAATTTAAAATCTAAGCATTAGTACATCAGGAAAAAAAAACATTTGCTGGAACACAAAAAAATCGATACAACAACAATATATCAGAGAATAACCTTTACTCAAACTTTTTAATCAAGTACTTTACCTCCTTGTTTTTGAATAACCAATCTTTAACACATTTTCGGAAAATTCTATCCTTTGTTAAACAAGATGTATGATGAGGCAAGGAAGTAAATAATTTAGAGCCTAAACTTAAAAATATGAAACTTATACATATTGAACCTACTCTGAATGCTGTTCTTTTTTTTACTAGGAAGTGATTCAAGTACGGTATTTGTAGGAGACGACCGATAACTGATGCCATTCGCGACATGAGGGAAGGGATAGTAGGGAGGGTGGAGAGAAACCCGGCGTCGGCATTAGCCTGCTCTTAACGAAAGGCGCCAAGGGGACCACGGCTTAACGTCCCATCCGACGGACGGATTATTTAGAGTAACTTCGAAATTTTCCACTGCTTGCAGTTATCGATGGATGTGCAAATTAACAAGAAATGCATTGTAAATGGGATTAATCACTTTCAGGGACCTGGTCGTTGTGTTGGCTACAGCGTCGGCTCCCCACGCTGTGGGCTCGGGTTCAAATCCCGGCGGTGGCAGAGAATATTTTAAGACTGCCCGAACCCTGCTTGAGTGTTTTGTGGAGCTCATTTCAAGCGCAAAACTCCTATCGGTCGTCACCTCCAAATACCGTACTTGAATCACTTCCTAATAAAAAAAAGAACAGCTTCAGAGTAGGTTCAATATCCAACAAGGAGGTGTAGTACTTGATTAAAAAGTTTGAGTAAAGGTTATTCTCTGATATAATGTTGTTGTATCGAGTTTTTTGTGTTCCAGCAAATCTGTTTTTTATTTCATATTTATAAGTTTAGGCCCTAAATTATATATATCTTGTTTAACAAAGGAGAGAATTTTCGTAAAATGTGTAAAAGATTGGTTTTTAAAAACAAGGAGGTGTAGTACTTGATTAAAAAGTTTGAGTAAAGGTTATTCTCTGATATAATGTTGTTGTATCGAGTTTTTTGTGTTCCAGCAAATCTGTTTTTTTTTGTCCTGATTCACAAATATTTAGATTTTAAATTTACTTTCTTGCCTCATCACACATCTTGTTAAACAAAGAGAGATGTTACCTTAAAATGTAATAGATTGGCCATTTGAAATCAAGAACTTCCTAGTAAAAAAAAAGAACAGCATTCAGAGTAGAATCAATATGGATAGGTTTCATGGTACGTTTTTTTGGGGAGGCGACTGACAGCTTAAGTCATTTGCGCCCTGATGAAAATTAGGAAAGGAATGGGTGAGGAGAAATCCGATATCCGCATAAGTTCGCTCTCAGCGAAGAACGCCATGGGGAACACATGGGGAACGTCCAATCCGACGGACGGAGTGTTGCGCTTGAAATGTGCTCCACACAACACTCAAGCAAGGATCGGGCAGTCTTAAAAAATTCTCTGCCACCGCAGGGATTCGAACCCGAGCCCACGGAGTGGGGAGCCAACGCTATAGCCAACACAGCAACCAGATCCCCGAAAGTGATTAATCCCATTTATAATGCATTTCTTGTTAATTTGCACATCCATCGATAACTGCAAGCAGTGGAAAATTTCGAAGCTACTCTAAATAACGGTTAATTCAATACTTGGTACTAATCACTCAGTAAACATTCTATTGTAATTTCACTTGGTCTAAAAATTGATATATTACTTCGATTTTGAGATTTTAATGACATTTTACACGATCGAAGTTTGGTGATAATAATGATATTTGAACATATTAAAATACTAAGATACACTAGTTTTGATGAGATACTGGAAATATTTTTAATTCACCGGTGAGATATTGTTTTTTAAAGGTTACCAGTAAATATACCTAAAAATAATGAAACAATTTTGAAAAATCTTTTGCTAAACTTCAGTACTTCAATATTGTCTATTGCATTGAATAACTGTTAACTGGGTCGATCATATCCTTATGTAATTATTCATTTTAGCTACAGAAAAAGTAATTATCATCTTAAAGTAAAGTCCTTCTTATCCCTCCAGGATCAGGGACCAATAAATCTTTGTCTGAGAGATACATTTGTTGGATCGTACATGGAAAGTGATGACTATTGGCTTGGGGATGATTTAACGATAGATCTTGGCCAAACATCATCTGATTCTTTGGAAAACGAAATTGATCCAGAACTTTCTGATTTCATCATCAATGAAGCAAATGAACTGAGACAACAGGATGGCTTCGATTCATAATTCTTAGAGGGCGTATTCGCTGCAAAGGGTTCTTACACGATATGTTCACGAGTTTCTGCTCTCGGTATATGCAAACGCCTTTTCCGGTTTTCTAATTTTAGAATACTCTGTCCAGAAAGTTTGGTAAAAAACTGCAATGAAAATTTTAGATTAAGTTTTGTGCTGACATTTTGTTCATTTAAGGAAAGTTGTCTCGTATGAAGGTGAAATGTAATGAATTGTTTTCAAGAAATGGAATGTTTTTCAAAATTCAAACCCAGTATGCAATTAACGAGGCTTACACCTATTGGAAGCTTCCACTGACGAGATTTCATCTGGCGTAAATTTTTGGAAAATATTCAATGTTCATGCTGAAATGATTACCTACACTTTGAAAATTTGTTAATTATAACAAATTATGAAGATGTAATAGCCTATTATGAATAAAAATAATTTGCTGCTCATGTGTTGGTTTTACTTTACACAAGAATTTAATTTATCACTTTTCCATTTATCAATGCTTATTGTGCAGCGCAAGTTACGTCCCTGAATGAAATATGAAAATCCTCTCCTACTTTGCACATTACTTGTTAATTTATCGATTAAATACAGAATATGATGCATTTTTGTGCTGAAATGTTTCTTGAACCTAATATAAAATAAAATGGTTTGGCATTTGTACTACGAAAATGGGATTGAATAATTGTGGTGGTAGATGACTGTGGACAATTAGACTCACTTATCTATAAGAGTTCCGATGCTGATACATACTGTTAACAGAAGGTGCATAGAAATAAGAGTTAAAATAAGAGGAGTCGCAATACATCGTAGTTGACATATTTGGTAAAATAAATGACCTGGTGACATTACATGTACAGCAATTAGGCCAAAGATTTCAAATATATAAGAGAAATTTCTTTGAGCATTAATAAACATTCACATATTTTAACCGATGAATTTTCATCAGAAAAAAGCAATTATTCCTGGGCCAGTGGTACAAAATGTTGACTTATGAAGCAATGATTAAAGTTTGAAGAAAATTTTGATTGCCACAATATTTTCATATAGTAGCGATAACCTACAAATGCTAATAATTGAGGTATTCATCCAAGTAGAGTCAATATCTTTCTAGCCAAAGAGAAACTTTTAAAATTTATTTCCTTCCTTACGAAGTGTCTAAAGCATGTTATATCAAATTTATTTTAACAATTTTATCCGATTATTTTACTTATTTTTAACATGTGATGAAAACAATCGCATTATTTGCTCTCGTTACGTGCATAAACATCTTAAAGATTTAACTGCTAATCGAAATTTATTCTGTTCCATTTTTTCCTTCACTATTAGAGCACTCTTTTGTAACACTTTGTTTTTAGACATTTTCTTGCATATTTCAACTCCCTTCCTTATCTGCGACCTTCACTTTGTTTGCCATCTAGGTTATTCTAAGTATTAAAGTACAGTTACAAGTCAACCATTCAGTCGGGTGGTATCATAGACACAATTAAATTTTTTTAAACACGTAAACATACATTTCAAACGTTAACCCTAACATGGTGAAACATAAAAATTAAAAGACCTTAAAAATTCAACCTTATTTAAATTTCTCATAAAAAACTTAACATTTCGCGGGGAGGGACCTAAAACTACCTTGAGAAGACCGTTCCAATCCCCTATGTAACATCATTCAATCGATTCTGCTGTCTTCTAATATTTTAGTGAGGTCAAATTAAAGGTTTTTTTAGAAGAATTTTGAATAGATAATCATTTATAATGGACTGCAGTATTGACGTTTACGCAGAATTTTCATATTTTTAAGAGCGGAAATAGTATTAGAGATCTTTGATATAATGAATAATATAAATTACAGGAAAGTTTCTCGTTAATTCTGTTAGTA
Organism: Ischnura elegans; assembly: GCF_921293095.1. NCBI lineage: Eukaryota > Metazoa > Arthropoda > Insecta > Odonata > Coenagrionidae > Ischnura > Ischnura elegans. Next base: position 104,449,611 of record NC_060247.1, read on the forward strand.
AGTTCCACGTTTAGAGATATTGGAGCCTACTGAGGTATGGAGCCGACTTATGAGTATCAGAACATATAGATTAAATCCAGTGAAATTATGCAACTAATTAGTTAAATTTTAACATGGAACTGGTACAGCATAGATCAGCGGTTATTTTTGCAGAGCAGGCAAGTATTATCTCTGATATAATGCAAATATAAATCCATTAGACAACTTGCTATAGTTTACATTGGTACACATACGTAATATAGTATTTTATGATCCATTAGAAGCGCGTGGAAACTTGGTAGATGGAGAGATTGGTTGCTGATCGTAGGGTCACCGGTTCAATTCGCGGTAAAAGCCTTCCGACACCCCAAAACAGAAACTTCGCAGAGGGAGGTGACCCAAGGAGAAAAACTGGCCCACCTACACTACATATATGATCTTCACATGCTTGGCACAGAACATGTCATTCATGAATGACTTCTGCTTCTATGTAAACTGAAACTTGCGTCACACGCCTGTCTTTACCTCTCGCTGTTAAATATTAAGGGTAAGTCACTTTTGAGTTAGGATAAACGTTTATTCCTGGTATAATTGAGGTACCTGAGCTACTTTCAGTAAAAACTTCTACGATTTGGTTCACGCTTATACATTTGAAGACCAACACTTCAATTAAAGATTACCATCATCACCACCAGGGCTGAGTCTGATTTCTGAGTGCGGTCTATACCAATCTTCGGTCTTAATCGCTGAGTAACTGCGATTTAGTTAGTATTGCCCACAATTGATCTTCATTTTTCAAGCCTTTCCAAATTCGAATGTATAAATATTACTAAGCGAGCCCATTGAGCAGAAAAATTGGAGGCGCGAGAATGACTTCATCGGATAACAAAATGCGGAAGGGAATCCATAGAGGATGGAGGTGAATCAACCTTGACCAATAATATCATGGGGAATATTGTCCGTATGGAATCATCACGCCCTTGCCACAGCAGCCGTCGTTTCAACGAGCGGAGGAATTTCACCTCCCAGACGCTTGGGTTGCTTTTCTCTGGCATTCAATCTTATCTTTAAAAAAATACAGTTGCCCAAACGTCAATGCATTCTTATGTTCCTTCCTCTACCGGAGGTCACGATCTTATAATCGTAACTTTGAATGGTAATGGATCCGTGGGCGAAAAAGAAAACAAACACAAGGTTAAAATTGCAGAGCTTCATAATGTGGGCTAGTATTAATCTCTATTGCTGCTGATTGTGAGGGGTGGAATCTTGATATTTGGGTTTGCCACCGAAGCTATACGGAGGAAGATAGAATATCAGCCACGACAGATAGATAGCGGGGACTTATTTTACACGGGTCTTTATTAGTAATGTCGGCCGGGTCAATTAACAGCGGGTATGGTGTTCATAGATGGTATAAACAAAATTTTTATGTTAATACACAAAGAGGATATTTGTGATTGTGAAAAAGCCAGTCTATTTTACTGAATTTTATGGCATCTATGCATCATGCTGATAAAAAAGGCTAAAATTATTAATTATAAAGCTCCAAAAAAGGACATTTTTCCGAAATGTTTGGCACAGAACATGTCATTCATGAATGGCTTCTGCTTCTACGGAAACTCAAACTTGTGTCACTCGCCAATATTTACCTCTCGCTGTTAAATATAAAGGGTAAGTCACTTTTTTAGTCAGAATAAACGTCTATTCCTGGTATAATTGAGGTACCTGAGCTACACTTAGTGAAAAATTCTACGATTTGGTCCACGCTTATATCTTTGAAGGCCAACAATTCAATAAAAGTGTACCGTAATCGCCATCAGGGCTAAGTCTAATTGCTGAGTGCGGTCTATGTCATATTTTAACGTTTACGATGAGCGGAGGAAAATCGATTGTAAATCAGTTAATTTAAATTCACTCCAGACTGATAGAATTTGAAAACGAAAATTCCCAACTAAAAATACCCAGAAAACAATTGCGCTTTAAATTATGCACAATTTAATCTAGAGAATTTAACTGATATTATAAGCTGGGAAAGCCAAGGCAGTAGCAGAAACATATTTTAGGAGAAGTTTATATGGAGAGGGACATTTTGTTACATAAGGAAAGGTCGAGCCGAAGTCCATTTACACCACAACATATCGTTGCATTTCTGAAAACGCTCGCTCGAACAATTCTTGGGAAAGCCTACGAAATTTAAGCGTCTATTCCAGCCAAAATCAACCGTTTTTTCGTTGTGGGTGACGTGGCAATATAAGAAAAATATTTGAAACACCTGTTCTTAATTGGTCAAGCAATTCAAGTCCAGAAAGTCACATACGAGTCTCTGGCATCCAAGGCGTTAAACATTATAAACATCTAAGATGAACTTTGTAATAAAATGATTTATTTAATATGGCCATAAAATGATTTTTTTAATACGGCCATCCGTCTGTGAATAGGGGGAAGAATCAGCCGAGCTCGCGACGAACAGATAAGGGAACCGTCTATGACATACCAAACACATTCTAAATATACCGACAAATTCTTACGGTCGTCTCGGCTGCTACTGCATGAGTAAACCATCCTTCATGATTGCTAAGTCTCACTATTCCCATATGAAAGGCATGCAAATTAACTCGGCATGAGAGTATCCCCTGCATATTTACTTATAATTCAGCGTGCAGTCTAAATATCGGAGATGGAGAGTAATTGAGTAAAAGTAATGTAGTTACCGGTGCCAACCAAAAGCAATGTGCTGAATTTGTTTTTTTTAACGGAAACGTTCTGAAGATCCTCCCACATGAATCTAGTCGGTAGTTTCGGAAAGGTTTTACGGAAAGTAACTGTAACTAGTAACTTCTTGAAATTGTAACTCATTACAAATTTAAAAAAAGTAACTATAACTGAAGCCGGTTATTTAATTGATAGGTAATCTATCCACCTCTGCGAAATACATAGGCGTAGTGCCTAGGATACCAATCATATGTTTATGAAAGAGAGATAGTGAAAAAAAAATTTGAGTATTTGTTGGAACAAGTTGTTGCGATTACAGTCAACATTCCGTGCTCAAATTCTTGAATGATGCACGCCTGAAAAATATCAAATAGGCCAAAAGCAATGACCTCATACTGCCTCTTTTCCTAGGTGCAAGATGTTTATATTAGTTTTCTTTGGTGGCCTATATTCACCACAAATATCCGGATTAATTTAACTACTGATCCGTTTAAAAAAATAAAACACTACTTTTTCTGCATCAAAAATAAAAATCTGGTGCAAAACTATAAATACAGATATGTTTGCAGCAACTGCATCGTGAGAATAACTGCTGTTTCTGCGTGGAATAGTACTCATCCAAATTACAGCCCACTCTGGCTAGCTGATACTAGTAAATTTCGGATGCTTTTTTTTTGGCCTCAGCTTTCCGGTGTAGTAAGGTTAGACTGTACTTCATATCTTGATTCCTCTTAGATGACCTCCCTATTAATTCCAATGATTGATACGAAGAAAAAGATAATCCTCGAAAAAAATCAATGCCCCTAAAACAATTTTATTAAATTCTAAATTATCTGCGTTCCACACTTAGTTAATACAATTTTTCACCGAAAGATACTTCCATGAGCAAAAATTATAAATCGATTAATGGAACTGACGTTTCAATCGAAATTTGAAAGAGACAAGTCAACCAGATACCTCAAAAAGGAAAAAAAAGAATTGCACTATCTTCGGTACTTTTAAAAGAAGCTATCAATTCTCAGGGTATTTAAAAAGATATTTTTCTGTCGGCCATATGCCAAACAAAAGCCTTAAGTGGTAAACTTATAAAAATTGCCGAAAATCTTTGAGACTACCATATAACTCGCAATGGCTGTGCATGTGTGTTAAAATTGTTTGCAAGCATTTTATTATTAGCTTTTGCTTCGTGGATATTTTGATGAATTTTAAAGGATTATTTATTTGTTAACGACTTCAAAAATGAATTCTTAATACTAATCTCCATAAGCTAAAAATTGGCTTTTTTCTGATTTACTGTACAAGCTGTTTCGGTCGTCGCTGTGACTCTACTGAAAAATATAATAAAATGTGCAGCTATTTCCAATTCATTCCCAGTTGTCACTGCCAAATTATTACACTCTATGTAAATACCGGAAAAATATCAACGTTAAATTTCTAATACAACCTCACCTACTTAAAATCAAAAGGACGGAGGACGTATGTTAGGTTAAAAGAGAACGAGGACTTAGGACCACGGCTAATTCAAATTCGCGCTATATTTATAATCAGATTTTACCTTCGCGCATTTTCAATCGCAACTTGATTAGTGATATTTTTTCTGAATAAATCTCCCTCAAAACGTAGAGGATTTTTAGTTTAAAATTAATATTAGAGCTGATTATCCAAAATAAACCGTATTTCAATAAGGTGAAATTTACTGATGGATACTGATAGTGCGCCCTGACACATTCCTATCTCTTCACCCAAGAGAAGATCCCACCTCGATGTGGGTTTTGTGGCTGCCTTCTGACTGTGAGACACCTCTTGACGGAGTGTGAAGAGTATCAGCTCTCGCGAGACAGGGCAGGCGTCAGGGGCAACCTAGAACGTATTCTGGGCGATGACCCTAACCGCCTAAGCCGTGTCATAGAATTCGTTAAGAAAACTTGCCTTGTGAATTCGATTCGATTGGCTTGACGTGTACATCAATAATGTCAACAGTGCCGCACTGAACTGAAATTATAGTACTATATTATATTATAGTCTATGCTTATGTCGGAATTCGATTGCGCGTGACCTTAGCTGTCGACGCACCCGTAACGCCAAAACTACTACTACTACGATACTGATAGTATAACAGAAATATGCTCACATTAAAGTTTGTGTAAGGTCAACTTTTTCCCAAGTGGTATCGTGGAACAGTATATAAATTGATACCCAAAGATATCGCATCGTCTAATTTATTTTAATGTCACAAACTCTACTACAAGTGTTTTGATTGGCTTGTTATCATCATCAGTTACTAAAATTAAAGTTATATGGACAGTACGATATCTTTGTGTGCCATTGTTTAAGGTTTTACGCGACAATTATATTCCAAAGCTAATTAGTAGCGCAGGAAGGATAAAGAATGGCCGCCTTATTTCCTCAAAACAAAAAATATTGCGTATCGGGTGAAAAGGAGAAGGCAGTAAAAGATAAAGCGAATGTTATGCAGTAGTGACGAGAAAGAGCGAGCGATAAGGCTGCTTGACGGTGAACTGCCCGGAAGTCGGGAACCGTTTCAATGCAGCAATATCTAAATATAGCACGGGAGCCGAACGAAAGAAGAAATAACTTCACGCGCAAATAAGGATAATAGACTTTCGACGACGACGTCCCATTAATGATCTCCGCAATTCAAACGAGGCTAAATTATCTTGTCTTGGAGATCGCTACGACTTTAATGTGGCAATGAAAAAATTCCCTATGCTGCGGTAATGAAATGTTAGATTTTTGAAGATAAATATTTGGCTATGTGTTCGGCTTTATCCAGTAATAATTCTCTGCTAAGATGGAATAGCACATCTTCAGGAAAAAAATATTTATCAAATTTAATTTCGTAGGTGATGAGATGCATAAATGGTTTGCATTATTTTTTGGTTCATTAGTTTTTGTATATATTCATCGGTTTTGTGTCAGTTTGACAATCAATTAAGCAAACTATTTCACTTTCAAAATCAACTATGAACGGTGTACGGAATAATAGATTTCTATTCGGAAAACGTCTCCACTGCAAGTAGGTATCTATTTAAAGAAGGCTTTACTTTCAAAATTATCTATGAAAGGTGTTCGAATTATTGGAATTCTGTAAGGAAAATATGTCCAGAGCTAGTTCATAGATACTTTAAGGAGGCCAACGACATTTAACATTATTTGAAACCTCAGGGAAGTGCGGAAAAATAATTGAGGAGAGAAATCCGGCGCCGGTAGACGAAAGTACGATTCTCCATGCGACGGCTGCATTTGAAGGCCCTCCACAAAGCACACTGCCACCGCTGAGGTTTGAAACCGGGTCCACAGAGTGGAAAGCCAACACTCCAGCTACTCCACTAACCGTATCCCCTGTACTGTACGTACTGCTCTTTAATCAATGCTTTCTACGACTTAATACGGTCTATTCTATCTATAAAACGGTTAGATAGAGATAAACCTTCTACACATACCCCAAACCTGTACCTAAATTCCTTCTTGACTATAGCATCCAAAGTGTGGAATTCATTATCCCCCTAAATAAACTGCTCTTTTTCCTTGAAATATTTAAGAGATATTGCACTAATATTTAAAACGGCTTTTTAATAAAAAAAGCTTAAAAATATTTTCCCGCGATGGCTCGTGCCGAATATTGGAAAAACGAATGGAAATGCCATTACTTTTTCCATTAACTGGGCAAGTCCCTTTTTCCGTTGCTAAAACATCGCTCGCACCTTCGTCCTTCAGGCGCCACGCCCAAGGGGAATGAATAGAGGAGGCCCAATTCCATTCCATAGAAGGTTGATTTCTGTTGCCACTTCAGTCGCATTTCAAATCTGTTTCCAAAAATGTCCGCGGCGCGTTGACGACTGCAATGCGATTCCCTTTTTTCTAACATTTTGCAGTATAATGTTTGTCATTGTGAGGAGTAGAATTGAAAGGTAATGAATTCAATAGATCACAGCATCATATGTATTAATTTCGGTTAATACCCCTAATTATACCTTATTTCCCCGTGAAACTCGGGTCAATACGTCCGTCACGACACTAGTGGCGACTTTTGTAAACCCATTTAAACGCACGATGGGTGACAACACATTTAGAGGACTACTTGAGGATCCTCATTTGTAGTATTCGTGGACGCGCCGATCAAACGTACGGCGATTGCCACGCCATTAATAGCGATTGTCACGCCACGCTTGTGATTAAATTGAACGACCATTGTAAATATGAAAAGAGACGGAGTAAGCGATGGAAAAAGGGACGGTGGGAATGACCGTGTGATTCAGAAAATGATGGATAAAGTGATCACTATTATGGCTCCCGAAAACCTATCCCTGGAGGCAACAGGTCAAACTCGCGGCCTATCGGAGCGCTTGTCTCAAAGTTTCTGTAGTTTGAAAAAAGTTGCGTTTTCGACCTAAACATCATTTGTAATTTTGGTTAATACTGGTATAAGCTGGGTTAAAATTTCGTTACACAATTTTTCTCCACTCTTTATAACTATGTATATACTTAGACGATAGATAATATGTAGAGCCGAGACAAGGGCGTACCCAGGATCAAAACTAGAGTGGGACAAGCCATGGTCGTTCAAGTTGTAACACAGAAAAGGTTATGAAACCAGAATTTCAAGAAAATCATAACCGCGCTTTATTGGTTTTTAAAATTATTTATGTTTTTTAAAAAATAAGAGACGAGCTATTGCCGTTGGCATAGAAACAATATGCGAAGTCTGGACGATCGCGGACAGGAAAGTCGGGTTAGGGGTAATATGCGGAATACAGACAGTCGCGGTCAAGACGGCATTGGTCACAGTTCGTAAAACGGATGGTCTTATTTTTCGAGGCAGGCTGAACGGCACGGACGAGGCGGCTGTCTTCTCCCCTCCCACCTTCGGCGCCGTGAGAAGAGGAAAATACGGAGCGGGTGGGGGCTGGAGGGAGGGGTGCATGAGTGGGAAAGGGGGTGCCTCTGGATGGGAAGGGGGAGTACAACGCATGCGCCGACCCCCAACACCGCGGTCCTCCGCCGCGAATATTTTGTCCACGCCCACATCTGAGCGCGACCATTTGCCGCTACCCAACGAGAAGTCAAGTCACTCGCACGGCAGTCTCGTCTTCGCGAGCATTACATCCCGCAGGTATGATTGTCGCGAAAATATTTCTTGGATTTACTCGCTGCCAATGTTGTTTTCTAGCATTATTATTTTACACGCTAATAATGTATATTTTGTGAGATATGTCACACGATATTTTGGAAGTTATTAACATTAGTTTTGTGAAATATTGCAATCTTTCCACTGAATTTATTTGGGCTCGAAGCGTTTCGTTGTTACAACAACATTTTCAAGTGCTTCTCAAGCAGCTTAATTTTTTTTATTTAAAAAATGACACTAATTAACTTTTTTGAGCGTTGCGGTCGTCAGGATTGAGTCGAAGACAGTGAAGCCGTAAGTGGTATCTTAGCCTTTGAAACTTTCTTCTCCTCCTCTCCTCCCTTCCTCCTTCGAGACCCTAAGAAGACGACTCTTTATCTCCACTTTTCAACACCCAGGCATCATCATTCCTCTTCCCGAATCTCCTTCACCATCAGGACATGGAAAAACTTGACTACACATGATGCGATCGAAAATGTTCCTGTAACTAATAAACGCGTCGTACTCATACTTATCAGTGGGAGGATTGCAATAGCTCACTTAACTAATGCTTGGAATTTAGTATTGCGTATTCACACATCGTGCTATTGTACGGATAGAGTATTTTGTGGTTAAAGTGTTTTGTTCCTTTTCTACACTCAAAACCTGAGAAGATTGGCTGGTCTACCCTCTACTTTGTACTTCATCTCGAAAGCCTCAGTGAGATTGTCTTCTGACCTCCGTCAACAGGAAGTTTTCCAGTAAGAACCTTTCAGCTTATCGGCTAGCCAAGGTAAGATTCTCCGAGACCATGTAGAATTATATTAATGTATATGAATATGAGTGTAGCATACATAATTATCTGTGACCATTTATAGTTAATAGGAATTTGGTGAGGCAGTATCCTAGAGGGATGGGTCATGGATGGTGTAATTTTTATCACTTGGGGTCCCATCCGTCGACGACTCTATCCCTGTTTGCTGGTAAGGGACGGGCTCATGAAAGGATTGTTTCCTCCCACTCTTCTCAACCCATTCCTCTGAGATGCGGCCCCACGGAAGTCCCTTCATCTTCATTTATCACTACGTCTTTCACGAACGTTTTTGGAATAGAAAAACACTTGTTTCGGATGATATCGCCAGATGATGCGTTTTGCACACTGCTCAAGTTCATAATATCTTTCTCGGTAGTGTATTATTGAGTTGAGCGATGAGTTTAACAAGCACGATTTTACTTTTAGATAGAAATGCGCTATCACCGGAATTTTTAAAGGATTTCACGACAGGAAATTCAAGTCTTAGGCAAAACTGCTAATTTTAACTTAACTAAAAAACTACTCGAGTTTTTATATAGGATATACTTCTTGAAAATATCATACGTAATCAGTGGTTGTATTTATTGTAAATGATTCATTGTATTTTAAGTAACTAATAGTTCTCTAATCGAAAACGTGGTAACTTTCTTGTACGCGCAATTCATTCCAATTAAATTTGAAATTACTTTAACCATATCTGGGGTAATTTACCATCGAAAGTTGCGTTAAATCTCAGGATAAGGCATAATACATAGAAGAGCACCTGATTGCCCCCTGATAAAATCAGCGGCATGGTCATTTGAGCTTGCCGAAGGAAAATAAGACCTATAAGAATAATAAGATAAGACGAGAAAGAATAAGAATAATGAGATAAGAAAATAAGAAATCAAAACCGTAACAACTGATTCGCGAAATAAAATGACAAACACCAAGAGTGACAAAAAAAATCATCAGTATAATTTTTAAAACAAAATTTTAATAATTCAAAGAGATATATTGTCCTCATTATCCAACATTTGGCGTCCAATGGTAAGAAAGTGGGCATTAAAAATTAGGAATATTTGTTAGCACTGTGAAAATAGGATTTATTACCAGATTTTCTTGATAAGAAGTACGAAATATGTCAATAAATATTTGATGAAACGTTGAAAAAATTGTCGAACACAAGGAAAACTGGCTCTTGGGCTTCTACAATTTCTTTTTCAATTACTTCTTTCACAGTAGCCTAGAATTTGTGTCCTTCTGTTGGCAAATAATGAATTTCTTACTTTTCAAAATACTTAGGTCAACCACAAAATAGCTCTGAATTTTAAAACGTAAAGTGAATATCACTCATTTTATATTTTGTCTCACACAAAGCCTTTGTTGCAGGACAGGAAGGGAACGCATTGAATAAAAATTATTGAAATACAATACATTGGGTAATAAATTTTAAATTTGATTGGTATTTATATAGAAGGCAATAAGTTATGTTGGTGTACTCTTCTCGGGTTTTCAACCGAGTATTTTGTTCAATTAATTCCAATGCTTCGATTGCCACGTGGACCATCGTTTGAATTCTGAATTTCCGAAGATATTTTTCTTCTTAGTTTATCTCATGTGTTAAATTATAAAAAAATATATCATTTATGTGATTTTTATTAAGAATAATATAATTTAAGTGATTCAAGCAATAACAGACACTTTGTTACTTCCACAAAATATAAAAAATTGCGAAAATATTGTCAATACTTGATATTGGCCCAACAGCCAATACCGATCGAAATTTAAAAAATAGAGTGGAAGTAACAGTGTGTATGTTATTGATAATATGGACCCCCCCCACCCGTACAAACTTCAAGTTTCGATTTGATGAAGTGATTTAACCTAGAGCCGAGTTGATAACGAATCCGTAAGTGGAATGGACCATATCAGCCAATAGGAAATCCGCAACAAACTATGCCGGGAAGGCACATGATTTTTCTTCCTAAATTTAGAATTTGTTCTCACCTTGACTTACAGGTTTTCAGATTTTCCTGGAAATTAGAGAAATATTTAGATTCTCCATTTCATACACTTTTCAGGATCCACAACTGGTATCCGTCTCAACTTATGGAGTTTTCGAAGTATTCATTAAAAAGAAAAGGACGCTTGCCCTACCGAAGCAATATGTCACGCGGCAAAGGGGTGACACCATTGTGCCGGGTATGTGGAGACAACTGCACACCGCGGACGCACCAACCCCAATTCTGTTCGGCGTGTGACCTGTTCACATGGCGGATACTTGACAAAAACGAAGTATTCACCTGCAATTTCAACAACTCTTGCCCAGTAACTAAGAAAAACAGGAGGTGCCGATCATGCAGGTAACATTAATTTTGCTTTTGCCTTAAAAGGGATTGTAATTGAAGTTAGTGGAGGTGATGCCGTAGAAATCCTTCATAGTGTAAGCTGAAGAAATTTCGAAATGGCTACTTCAAAATGAGGCTTCATTGTCCATATAATTTGCTGTGAGGAAAAAATGCCCTCAACTGGGAATAGAACCACGACCCTTTGGATTTTCGGGCCATTGTGCAGACCACAACGCTATCCAGGTTACTGAATTACCGAGTTACAATTGTACCGAGGTTGATGGTACTAGGCTTTATTCTTACCGATCACTTTTCAATTCAGAGTAACATTGACAAAAAACTTCAAGTAAAATGAGTAATTCTCCCACTCCATAATTCTACCCGGAGGTAGTTTTTAAAAAGTTGTTTCAGGAGGAATCTGAAGTACGATACTTCAGTAGGTGGTAGCGGAGACAGATTTAAGCATTTTTTGTCTATAAAAATGGGGTCGCGACTCCTCGCTAAGCTATGGCAATACTTACGTATTCATTTAATGCATTGTATTGGATGAATTTTGCTGTTAGCATGAAAGCGGTTTTTCTTGGTTCTCCAGCCTTTTTGCCATTTTATTTATTTTTTCCATTTTATGTATTTTTTTGTCCATAAACATGCGGTCGGAACCCCTCAGTAACTAAGCTATGGCAGTATAAAACATTTTTTGGATGCACTTTACCATGTTACCACAGTTACCATGAAAACGTTTTTATTTTTTGGGTCTCCAGCCTTTTCGACATTTTTATATAATACTCTGGATTTTTACGGACAAAAATGTGCGATTATAACTGTCTGAAAAAATTGATCTCAAAATGGGTGTGAATGCGCCATTGCATTATGTATTCTCGCTCTTAGCTGTCATTTAATTAAGCTAAAATATTAATTTTATCGAAAAATTATTCTCGCACATTTTCGTAAAACCTTAATTAATAAATGTTCTGCAAAATACAGAGTGTGAAATAAAATGTCGAAAAGACTGGATACCAAAGAGAAACTGTTGTCATGGTAACCGCAGAGTGTATTGAAAAAACTTTTTGCATTGTTATAGCTCAGTAACTGAGGAATTGCGATCCCATTTTTATGGACAAAAAATGCTTAAAATTGTCTCTCCAAACATCTAGTTTGGTTTTAATAATGCAGGCAAACATCTTGCAGATTCCTCCTCCAACACCCTGTATACAGTGATAATTTTTTCTTCAGTATTTACCCTGACAACTTTAATGTGAAAATAAATCACTGCCGGTTGCATTGAAACCTCGTGTGGAAAAAGCCATATGTATTTATACCTCTTTAAAAAGAATTATTCATTTATGACAGTAATTCCTTATTAAACGCTTGAAAAAATCTTTCTTTATACCAGCATTAATTAATAATTTTGGCGGATTTCAATGCAAACTGAGGATAAACGAAAGAAAAAAAGCAAATTCTGATATTAAATTTGAATGAAGGCATTAAGTTCATCAGAACATGTAACTTTATCGCTTACTAACCCTTGGGTTTCCTCACTCGCTCACTAATATTCAAGTGAAAAGAAATCAAGACTGACTAAAAATTTGTCCTGAACCACTAAAATCTATGATATGAATATTTTTACCAGATTCATGCAAAATTGCTTAAGATAACATATTTAAGGTGAATGATTAATCATGCTCATCTACCATTAGCCATTGAGGCTGTAGGATGAGTGTTTCGAACCTAACTATAGAATGAGTAGTGTCTATAGAATGAGTAGTGTCTATAGAATGAGTAACTCTAGTTATTTGTTTAAGTGTGTTCAAGTGGCAGAGAACATGGAGTGATTGTATACAAGAATTGCCATGAGAAAAAATTCCCCTGGACCGGGAATCGAACCACGGACCTTTGACTTTCCGGATAAAGAATCTGGATAGCGTAGTGGTCTGCGCAGTGGCCCGGAAAGCCAAAGGTCCGTGGTTCGATTCCCGGTCCAGGGGAATTTTTTCTCATGGCAATTCTTGTATATTTCACCACCGTTCACGCGGCAGATTTAGAAATATTACACATGGAGTGATTGGTTTTAATAATGGAGTTAAACACATTAACCTTCATTTGCCATTGATTTTTTAAGTCAATAAGGGTCAGCAGGTTAAGATGGTGAAAAGTGTCCCTAGATATTTTGAAAAATAAAAAATATACACTTAAAGTGCATCCAAAATTATGCGTTTCCCCAAAGTTACAGGCCTTAACAATGGATAATATCCCCAAAAAAATTGAAACAGGGTTTTTAGTTTTAGGAAACAATGGATACGCCGAAAAAATATATGTTGTTATCCCTACCTTGAAGTATCATCCTAATTATTATCAGATTTTTAAAATTGGTAAAACACGGTCAAAAAAACGAATAACTGCTTTGCGCCATTTGCATCTATGTATTCCAGGATGATATTTGATTTGATTGTTGAGAGCAACTATTGTTGATCAATTTCTAATATTATTGATTGAAAATAAACATTAGCATAAAAAATGCCTATCACACTTATATTAATCGTAATTATTGTTTATAACCATACTATTAAGCTTTAATTTCCAAATTACTGCGCGAATATGACAGACGCGGTAATAATCGGTATATCGTCCTTTCGAATATGCATAAAGGCCGTTTAACACGGGGAAAATCATTGCGCAGGTTAGTATTGAAAACATTAGTTTAAATTGCGAGAATCTCAGCCTGCAATTAGAGCAAGGCGTATTTTCCCCTCTAGCATCAATGCATTCTCTCGTGCGTTGTAGTAATTCACCGCTTTACACGAAGCAATTTTGACTCTGCCTTCATGCATACGTAAGATTGCGCAATGATGTGTCCCGATTAAATTGCCTAAGTCGCACTAGTACACCATTTACGGCACAGAATATCATTGACCAAGACCACGTCATTAATTTCCGCAGAAATTCCTTCATAAACTAAGCTGTGTCAAGCAACTTTTTGTGTGCGATTATTTCCTTGCAGCCAATGCCACGCATTTCACATTTTTATCCATATCCTGTCTCCTTGTAGACATGACTATCCATTAGAACAGATTAGACATGACTTTTCATTAGAACTTTAATTTAATACTCTACCGATGAAGTTATAAACGGTATACTTTTAAAACCAAGAAGTAGAATGGATATGCAATTTAAATATGAATTCTTATATTGCAGTAGCTACCCTTTATCGCAAAATGATTTTTATATTACATTTTAAAAATAATTTTAAACAATATCTCCATCATATATTACTATTCATAGAAAAGAGTAAATTTTTTAATCGAAAAAACTCTCTTGATATATTGTTACATTAAAAGTTTCGTTACACCATCGTTGACATCACAATCTAACCCTGTCAGTTATTTACTATTGGATATCATATCTCTTCGCGTTCCTCAACATGGAAATGGAACCCTCTATTACTCAACTTCGTGTGGCATAGGCCAGCTGCCTGGCGCCTTTGGAACACAATAATTGCACAATTCTCAAGCTCAAATGCCACCAATGCTCCTTCCGAATGTGGTGTCTCTGGTTCCTTTTCCGCCTCAGCGAATACCAGGTGTCAACGGACGAGATCATTCGACTGTCCCATTTATTTCCACTGAATTGGACTAACCCGTATAATGTACACGCACGTAGACTTTAATATGCAGCGAAAATTCATGGAGAACCAGCCTCTCATTTCTCTATCGGTGCTACGTGACTCGTCTGTGTCGTTTAACATTCACCGATTGAGAAATTAAACATCAGAGAAAGCCTATTGCTGGCATCAACAATGATGAAGTGTGATCGCTTCGTCGAAAACTGGTCCCCGAATTCTCAGTCATATTCTCGCACTATTAGGAAGTTGGCTCAAATGTAGGCGATAAATACATTGTAAATTAAGGGAATTGAGGCAATAATTTAGAGGAGAAAGAGGAAAGCTCAAAAGGCATTTTAAAAAATAAAACACCCAAAGCCAATTTTTTGTAATATGTGCATATTAATTCGTAAAAAATGTTGCATTATTTCCCGAAATGAAATTAAACTTGTTCTTATATTGGGGGTACTTTGGATTTTCTAAATACAACAATACCAATTGAAGTAAATCTATGGTTACATTCTACACTGTTTCCTACCAACAGGATAAGAAAAATCACCGGTTGCTGGGTGGAACACTATCAAAAGATGAGTCGCAGGCGTTCAACGTTCACCAAAATTCGTAAACTCCATCAGGACATGAAAGTTCGCCAGTTGCGAGATTTCGTGGCGAGGATCGATGCTGCAGAGGGGGATGTCCACGACCGAGATCCAAGAGAGGGGAAGAAGCCCTCATCCACGCAAGACGAGGGAATGGCGGTGGACGCCTTTAAGAGCGAAGATGACCGGTCTGACGACGACTTCTCCGAGGAGGGTGAAGAGTTGGTAACGTCAGAGGACGAGGGGGCGGAACAAGCCCCGGCCAAAGTCGTGGAGAACTTAACTCCGCTCATCAACACACCAGGAACCATATTGCACCTACCATTCCTCAAGGATGGTGTCGCTGTAAATGTCTTAGAAAGCATCGACAAGGAGACAGGCATATGCAGGTTAGTATGCTAGTTGTATGGCACGGTATTTTGTTTTAATTTTAAGATAGAAAACCACATACAGCGAGCAGTGTTGCCATTTTATAGTGGCCAGGTAACAATACATGGTTTAGAGGACAAGCAAACAATATAACAAGCAGAAGCATGAATTTAACTTACAAAAAAACACGAGAATATGCAGGGACAAGCTAGTTTGGTGACAGATAAGATAGGGAAAGGCTTATAAGATATTTTAATTTTAAGAAGAGAACGACAGCTGAGGTCATTTCCACCATGGAGGATGGGTATGGAAGGAAGGGTGGAGAGAAACCCGGCGTCAGAATTAGCCTACTCTTACCAAAAGGCGCAGCGGGGACCTCGTCTTAACGTCCCGTCCGACGGACGTAAATTTCATCAAAATCTCAAAATTGAAGTTAATTTTTCTCTCAATCTTTCAAAATCTCAAAATAAATGTCAATTTTTAGTTTAAGTGAAATCACAATAGAATGTTTACTGCTTCATTAGTAATTAGTATGATATTTTAATTGTTATTTAGAGTAACTTCGAATTTTCCACTGCTTGAAGTTATCGAAGGATTATTATAGTCATGCAAATTAAAAATAACGGAATTATAAATGGGACGAATCACTTCCTAGTAAAAAAAACAGTATTCGGAGTAGGATCGATATGGATAAGCTTCATAGCACGGTGTTTGGGGGGAGTTATAAATAGGATTAATCACTTACTGGAAAAAAACAGCATTCAGAGTAGGATCGATGTGGATAAGTTTCGTGGTACGGTGTTTGGGGGAGGCGACTGAGAGCTTAGGCCATTTGCGCCATTGGGAAGGGTAGGAAAGGAATAGGTGGGGAGAAATCCGGAATCGGCATAAGAAGCGAGGAACGCCATGGCGACCATGGACCAACGTCTCGTCCGACGGACGGAGGAGTTTTATACTTGAAGTGCTCTTCACATAGCACTCAAGTGGGGATGTGGGAAGTCTCTGAAAACTGTCACTGCCGCGATTTTAACCCGGGACCACGGGGTGGGAAGGGAACACTCTGATACACCACACCAACTCATTCCCCGGTATTGCAGGTAAGGCACACCCCCGTTCATGGTACATATACCCCTGAGAAAGTTTACGGCAATGCGCAGCAGATTATGGACTGGAAGGGGTATAGGTAGAGATACGTGACAATTGCACTTTCATTTTTATTTTATCGCACTTTCAATAACAGTTTATCGCATTTTGTAGCGTCTATTTTTTATAATGAGGTAGATGACGATAAAATGAAAGGAAACACATTTATACGATTAAATACAGAATATTTGAAATAGTTATGTTGTAGAACAATAATTAATTAAGGAATAAGACATATAGTGGCGGAGGTATAGCTTGCCCGCGCCCACTTGTAGTTCGCGGCCACGTAGAGTCCCAGCCAACTAGCAGCTGGCCAGTCGCTCACATGCCTTAAGCGGTGAGTGTCGGCGGAGCATTTAAACTGCGCTCGGCACAATATGTACGAATTTTGCCGTCGAAAAGGTAAATTTGCGTAAAAATATCATGAACGTCCAGTCATCGCATCTATGTCGCATTTATTTGCGCACATCGCAACTATATCGCATTTATCGCATAATCAATTTTCACGCATCTCTAGGTATAGGGTTAGCAACAGGTTCAGGTTGGTGCGTTGGCACGAGTACTCCCTTGGGTCCAGTTTAGATTAGATTAAATGGAAAAGCAGCGGGGTAGCCCTTTTTGAGGTGGCTTGGCAGATTTCTTAGTTGCCCATTCCTGAGACGCCGGGGTGCTGGGCGATGTTTCGTCGTACATAGCGCCGGATGGCGCCTTCGTATTGTTGCCTTCACTTAATGAAAGTAATTTGACGAAGCACTTAGAAAAATAAAACTACGCACGCGCAAAAAAAATATCGTCGGAAAAATCGCAAAGTGACTGAATAGAACACCAAGATCAGTATCCGGTAGGCCGAGATGTCCGGTAGCTAACCTTGTAGGGCACTTTGATCTAAGGGTCCGTTGTGCCAACATTCGATGACTGATTACCCATAAAGATCTGTGTCCTTAGTGAAGGCCAAGAGGTCTCCAATGGGAAGATCTCTTACCTCCCAGGGGTCTATAAAAAGGTGGGACCTAGTGTCTAAATCGAGTCCTCATGATTGTGGGAGACTCGCATATTAAATAGGTAGTCGTTCCTTTTTCCATCTAGCACCATGTAAACTTATCCGAGTCTGTTACTCCCAACAGGAGCAAATGTTTTATTACGCTATAGAGGCCAGTAAGTAGGCCTTCTGTTGTTCGAAGTTGACTTCGGTTCATTCGGAGAAGTCTTCTCCCGAGTCTAGGACAAGGTTCTCCAATAAGGATTTTAACTTGGCGCAGGCCCGTAGTTGTTTCTTGCCAGATCTTTAGGGTTACAAATCCTAGAGATGGTAAAGATTTTTCGGAGATATGTCGATCCCGAATTTACTCTATGTGGGGATCCAACTAAGTTCAACGGTCCGTCCGTCGGACAAGACTAAAAGCCGTGATCCCCAGGGAGCCTTTTGTAAGCAATAGGCTTGCGCTGACGCCGAGTTTCTCTCCAACCTCCCTTCTCCACTTTTACTTACGGCGTCCATGACCTAACCTGTCGGTCGCATCCGCCGATGAACATTGCAAGTTTGTATAACGTTTGCGGCTTAATCATAGTAGAACTACGCAATCACGGAAATAAAATTCACTCTGTACGTTCCACACTGAATAATTACCAACACTCACCATGGTTTCATTATGAAGGTACGTATTCGGATGTAACAGCATCGAAATAAGTGTCGTTGCAAATAAATATTCAGTGTGGAACGAAGAAACGGATTTTTACTTTCCCTTCACCATAGCAAGGTACCAATGAAGGTCTTATGCGGGTGTATTTTGTGGTCATAATTGCATCTGCAACCCTTACTCATACAATTTCTCTATATTTTTCTGGATTTCTCATCATTTTAGTTTACTCTTCATCTCAACCTCGCATTCGTTTGAATTCTTTGATATCTCTCTGGTGTATTCGATAAATTGTTTCTATTGAGCACTTTTTTCAGTTACAAAAGGTGAGATTATAATACATACATCTGAAATTATTTTTTACCAGCTATATCTGTATGCTAGGAATAATGTTAAATTTTTGATTGGAGTTTTTATTGTTGATTCAGGGCCTTGGGATACCTAT
Organism: Ischnura elegans; assembly: GCF_921293095.1. NCBI lineage: Eukaryota > Metazoa > Arthropoda > Insecta > Odonata > Coenagrionidae > Ischnura > Ischnura elegans. Next base: position 104,468,365 of record NC_060247.1, read on the forward strand.
TGGTCTTATTTATGTCAATATTGAATCAATTAATTATAGGATCTATACTCCAAGACACCGAATCTAAAATAAACATAGAGGTGAAGAGAAAGAATGAAAACACAGTTTTTATTGACATTTTTGTGACATTAATTGAAGCAGCATTATAGAGAACCCTATATTAAAACGTTTAATTGATTACATTATCCACTTAAAATTAAGTAGGTAACGGTATAAAGTATGCAGTTAGTTAAGTTGTCGATTGTGGCGTTATTTCCATTCAACTGACGTATATTGCGTTCAGTAATAGCATCCATTAGCCAATAGCTCCGTTAAGTCATGCGTTAAATTAACATATTTTCAGAGCTCGCGGTAATTTTTTAAACACACAGTAAGCTTCTAATCTGAGAGACTTAAAAAATAACGTTGGCTTCATTGGGAATTTATTTGACAGTATGAGCGTGAATAAGTTTAAGCACTCTTGACAGCACTAATAAAAATAAGAAATTGATCAAACATAACCAATACACAGGCCAACAATGAAAAAACTTTTTTACTGAAAATACCTTATTCTTATGTTTTTAAAGTTGCTGAATCCAACTATGATGGTTTTAAAGTTGTATTACCCACAATTTATTCACATTTTACAGTTAAATTCATGAAATCAAGCAATATTTTTAGAATTTAAGAGCATTTTTATAGTTTAATAAAATTGAAAAAGTAGGTCTAATGAACGAAGATAATGGGAGATTACTGTTGGTACTTCACCGAGAAGTTCAGCAAGCGATTCATCGCAGAAAAAGCTACGCAAGAAGCTTCAAGGAAAAAAGGGAAAAAAATATAGACCAATTCCAGTCGACAAGTGAACCCTGTAGTAAATACAAACAATTATATCACGATGTAGTGAACAGTAAATACAAACAATTTTATGATGTAACACAGTGTTTCATTGATTTCCCTGTATACAGTACAGGGGTATTAGACTAAATATTAAATACATATTGCTTAGAAATTATGGGTGATACAAAAAAACTAAGGCCAGGTTTGGATTCGGCACATAAAAATCTATACTGATCAACCATTAAAATAAAAAAAAGTTTTCAAACAAAATTTTTTGTTGGCCCGTGATATTGGTGGCCTAAAATTCCTTCATTCTTTCTTATTGATAGGATGACCTTTGAGTTTGCCAGTTCATCATTCAACGAGACGTTTGAATACGTGGATATCAAAGGCGACAACAACAGGTTGGTGATGGAAAAGGTTCAGGAACCAATTCTTCAAGCTTCCGAGCCGAAATCTTCGGTTAGTAGCTATGATTATTTGACGGACATCGATGGAGTGTGCATTAAGCAGAAGACAAACACTGTGTCTTCTGTGGAAGAACTTCCATATACCCCGGAGTTCTACAAACTGCTGGAAATCTACCTGCGACTAAGAAGCAGAGATAGGGATACCCTCTCTCGGTTTTGCAAAGATTTGGGTATTGGGCCGTTGAATATCGGCGATTTATTCCCAGAGATAATAGGGAATAGAGGTCACTAAAACTTCAAAGATGCGTTAGATTTTTCTGAAAACATCCTCATTTGATGGCACCAAGTTTTCAAATGTAGATGCCGATATATCTCGGGGAAATATAAGCATGGATGTGATCAGTAGAACCACAAGTTCTTACCAGTGGCGAAGCTTAAGGGTGATCCGGGAGACTGAGAATGTCAAAAAAGATTAAAGTTGAGCATTTATGGTGTATTGAATCATCCGTTCTATGCTCCGAGAAAGCAGGGAAATATTACCCAAATTTCCCCGAAACTTTGGGCTGAATTGTTGAGGAGGCTTAGAAGTGTGTCTGGACTCCAAATTGCTGGAAAGGTGCATTTGAAAACACCTATCTGCAGCCGCGCGCCTATATCCTTCGACACACTAATTATACAGCACCGATACACTATAGTAGGTACTTTGAAAGCTTTCCAGCGCATGACCCAGAGGGAGCAATGATAAATTAAATTGAAGAACTTTGGGTAAGTCCACAGTATTAATATCGTACGACGCGTTTCAGCGAATCACCTTCGACATCATCAGGTACGAAATCCTGTACCTGATCATATCGAAGATGATTCGCTTAAACGCGTCGTACGATAATAAATACTGAGGACTTACACAAAGTTTTTCATTTTCAATTATCATTGCAATATGTTCCACAACATCACGCCGAACACCGTTGAATACATCAGTGGGAGCAAGTTTGAGTGGGGTATTTAAATGAGACTGAATCAAATTTATGAAAAGTTTCGCTGATGTTGAACTGATGATTAAAGGGGTAAATATCATATCATCGTATTGTAATTGTTACTATTGTTTTTCACACCCCTTCACATAGTCTACTGAGCATTATTAAGGGAAAAATAGGCTGGAATTCTCATTTGCATTCCTTTAGCTTCGCCATTGGTTCTTCCTAGATGTATTATTTTACTATTTCATTACGTATTAGATATATTATTACATTGGCTAGTTATCATATCCCCGTATTTCAATGGCTACTATTGTTTTTTACACCTCTTCATAAAGTCTACTGAGTATTATTAAGGAAACGATGGCCTGGAATACCTACTAACATTCCTTTAGCTTCGCTATTGGTTCTTCCTAGAAGTATTACTGAGATGACAATACTCATAAATATAGAATGATGAAATTGTCATATTAGAACGCGGCCGACTGTGGTAATAATTCATTGCATGATAAAGAATGAAAATTAGTATTTTATATCATTACAAGTAGGTGATGTCACTGAATCTATTTAATTAATTTTCTCACTCACTCAGTAGTCTTTCAATAGTGCCATATAGATATAATGAAATGACATTTTTATAGGTATACAATTTTAGCAGTATTATTTTAACATTTAGAGTTTTTTGTACTTAATATCGCATCTACTTAATAAGAAGTCTCCCTGAAGTCCTATATAAACTGTGTGAAATGATAAATTGTACTAAGAGTCTGTATTTTTTGAAGTATTGTTATGAAACTGAGATATTTCTTTTACTGTTTATCGAGATTGAAGTTGAATTAAAATATAAAAATATTATGAAATCGTTTTCAGGCTTGGCGTGTCGATCCATGGTAAAATATAAACTACAAATGGTAATTTCTACAATTTAAAGTATAATTACACTACCGACCATGGTTTCGACGATCTAAAATACTCTGCCTTCGAAATGACATAGTTTCGAATGATGTAGACATAGGTTAGTAGTAAAGTTATATATTAAAGCGTGAAAATTACCATTTGCAGTTAATTAACCATTGGTGCGAATGTTAGTTGAAAATATAATTATATTCGAAAGTGATAAATCTATCACTTTTCAAGCTTCCATGAAGCCATAAAAAGTTTTAGGAACTATTCCTCTTTGTTTTTCCTTCATTTCTACATCCCTTCGTCATATTTTATCTTTTACACAAATTCGTTTTAATTATTGGTTCCCAAATAAACTTTGTCGCGGTCTTCGCGGTGTCGCGGTGACATCTTCTGATTAACCTCATTTGAAAATAATTGACAAATGGAGATGTGAGGTTTTCTTCAAAATAAATTATTGCTCAAAATATTATTATCCTCTATTGCATTTCTATCAACGTATAAATTAGTTAGGGTTGAATTTTTCTGCTTGAAAATTCAACCCTAGTTTTTAAGCTCTTATGAACAGGAGTGTGGTATCGTGGAAGTACAAGCAATTCGGGACACTGCTTAAAAGAACCCCCTCCTCTACTGAGTATTTTTACATCCTAATAAACTGTATAATTTGAATCGATACCTTTATTCTTTGTCTCTTTATGTTCTTTGCGTTTTCCTTCTTGTTAGTTCTCCTCCATCACTTCCGAGAACATTCCTTCAACCAAGTATCTTGTTTCAACAGCCTCCTGCATTGGTGATTTTAGGAACTTCGCATGCATTCTGATATGATTGCACAAAAAATATGCTATAGGTTATATTATTCAAGGGTTATTTCTCAACATACTCTCATTAAGAGAGCTAGTCGTGTATTATGTTATTTATGCTTGATGATTATACCCTGTTAAGTGAAACTGTAAACTATAATTTTGTTCATTCAATAAAAATAATGGAAAACGATAAATTATGATGTTATATTGTATAATGTTATTGAATAAGCTCCATTCATTACGCCCCAAGTTCTTAGTCAGTCAACAAGAAAGAGACAACATTAGATGTAAAGGACAGTAAGTATGACCGGGAAAAATATGCCAGAATTTCCGTAAAATAATTTGATAAAAAATTCAAACGTGATTTTAAAGCTGATGAGAATATGAATTTAAATGTAAGATTTTTTCACGAGGAAAAAATTTACAAATTAATTATCTTTATTGCTTTAATTTATTGATGTTGAATTCTGAAATCAAAAACCTCATTAAGGTGTACGTTTTATCAAGTGAAGAAGAGAATAATTCGATCAACTGTTTCAACGAAATTAACCCATGGATTTATTTGGCATCAATGAAACGATGAAAGATTAATACCTTTATCGAGAGTGGAACTCAAACATTCATTTTAATAGCAAATGCGTATCGAGGCACAATGGTGAATTCTCTTCAGAATCGCATATTTGAATGCAGTACGTTTTTTTAACCTTTACCTCTCCATTTCTATATTTTAAATTTGCCTTTCATGTCCAAAGAACAAAATTTGCAAATTCCGTCAAATTACCATTGAATGTCCACAAAATAACTAGGTTTATACTGATTTTATGGAAAGTTAACTTTTTATTTCCATTTGTGCCACTGTTCTGGAAATCTACAAGACACCTGTGCTGATAATTGGCCCGTTTGCCTTCAGATGTATGCGAATTCGTAGACTATCATCCAATCGTTCCTGGCGTCAATTTTTAACTCAATAGAATTATCACTGTTTTAATGCCTGTTTAATACAACTTGAATGGATACATAATAATTATCATTTTACAAAAAGATTGTAATGCTGCTGATGTTACTTAATCAAATTTCATTTTCTCCTATGTCACGGGATAAGTCATTTATGTTTCCAATCATAGGCGGACATAGTAGCTTCAAAAATAGACAAGATTTTTAACAAGGTTATCCTTACATTCGTTTTAGTTTGTGTATTATTAGAGCCTCGATAATTTGATTTCATATCAATAACTTTCATATTAAAACAAAGAGAATAATTCGCACAATAATCGTTGCATGTTGTTTTTATCTCAAATATGAGAAGACCGTTTGCCTGCCTGACCCTCTGGCCCCCCCAGAAAAAATTCTTGTATACGATCTCGTTTCCAATCCTAATTGACAGTTAGAATTGCAATTCAATAGTATTTCAATTTCATTGAAACTTAACCAGGAACTTTCTTCATAATTCCCGCGAGTCTCAACTGAAGACTGAACACTCCGATTTGCACGCTGACCAACCCCAAAGAACTCAAGCATATATAAGCTAAAGCGATTATTTCGAGATGCGCCCGCGTTTATCACCATCCAGAACAATGACCATTCATTGCAGATTCCCGCTCAAAGATAAGAGCGTGATTACCTACGCAGCAGATAAGAAAAAACGCCGGGAGAAAAGAAGCGACGGCTTCGGAAATGCTTCCTCAATTGAAATGCTTCCTCATTTGAGGTAGGCACAGAAGATCTGCGTAAAACATCACGTTCCTATTCGCACTCTGCTGATAAGATAACGCTCGTTCAAGTCTCCGAGTCTTCTCTGTCGTTCAGTTCACCCCTATCCGTTTTAACCGTTCTCCAGACTTATCCTCTTAAGATACAGCGGTACGTCTACTGGATTATGCTGTGCTGGTGGAAAAGTAAAATTTCCGCAATTGGTGTCTCCACCAGATCCATTACGCTCAATAGTTTCTGGGATGGGAAAAGATTATATAGCCTTAATGGCCAACATTCAAAAATATAAAAGTTGTTTTAAAATAACTTCGTCATCTTTGTATACTTAAACACCGAAAAAAATATAGTTTATCAAAAATCATTAAATTGGTGAACGGTATTGTAACTGTGTTTTATTTGATGTAAATTAAGATATGATATTCATTTGAATTGTAAGGAAGTTATATTTAATAATCGCAGTTAATATTGATAGGCCTCAAATCTTAATGACCGAAAAGTACAGGTAGGTACTTATTTATTGACATAATTATCTGTAACACAATGATTAGATATAAGTGGTTGAAAGACGGGACGAGAATCAAACGTTTGTACTTCCACAGATACTTTATAACCAAAATTAGCCACACTGGTTTAGCCGTTTTCTAGTTTTAGAACTAATTGCAATTGAATTATGTATACATAGATACAAAGGTGATACGAAGTCCACCGGGTCATCTAGTATATAATGTAAATAATATATAGTTAATAATTCTTTTCATCATTGATCTCCAAAATTATTATTTTAATTAAACTAACCTCTGAGATTAAACATTTTATGATTTTATTTATCATATTTTTATGCACGGTACAAGAGCTTGTCTATTAAGACCCATTTTCTTTTCACATAACTCATTAACAAGTCCAAGCGACTTTGTGGAGCCAAAGTTGATGTATTTATATTTAAGTTGTCACTGTAAATTTCTACCGGTGATTTGAATAAATTGATTTTTTATTGATAAAAAGTTGAGCTCTACGGCCTCAAGGTCAAATGGGGAAAGAAACACTCCAATGGCCGTAACAAGGGACCTCGTCACAGGTATAAACAAAACACTGTGTGGTATGCTGGAACGGGAAAATTCGCAGCAGTGACCAACCCCAGCCTCTCAACCGGAAACCCTTCACTAACACACGATCAACAGTGTAGAAACCTTCGCGAGGGTCGTGGGACCTTAGCCAGGCCCCCCAAAACCCTCGCGAAGGTTCCTTCATAGTTAAGCGAGTGATTGGTTTCAACGTGAGCAGCCTTAGCGAGGTCCCACAACCCTCGTGAAGGTTTCTACACTGTTGATCGTGTGTTAGTGAAGGGTTTCCGGTTGAGAGGCTGGGGTTGGTCACTGCTGCGAATTTTCCCGTTCCAGCATACCACACAGTGTTTTGTTTATACCTGTGACGAGGTCCCTTGTTACGGCCATTGGAGTGTTTCTTTCCCCATTTGATTTTTTATTATTTAATCTATCTTTAAAAATTAAAACATTTCTGGTAGAGGAATATTATTTAAAATGGGGAACTCTTTTCTTCACCCAATTTTTTTTTGGGAATTGGGAGTATAATGTTGCTCTCAGAGCCCTTGGTATCTTCTCTGCTGAGAACATTTCCCTTATGCAAATGAACACTTGGTTAAAGTTCTTTCTTCCTACATTTTTGATGAGTTCCGCTGGAATGTCATCAATTCCAGATGAGTCATTAGTCCGCAGATCTCTTACTGCCGTGTGAAAAGTTCTTACTTTATACATAAAGATAAAAGACGAATTTTAACATCTATTTATTGATATATTCTTCTAGAATTTGGAAAATGCATTTAGAAAAAAAAACTAGAACTAATTTTGTAGTTTTTTCTTCAAAAGCAAAACTGAATTGAACCATACCAGCGATGGCAGTTGAGAACCAACCTTACCTAAGAATGGGCTGGAAACAGATAAGTCTCAGTGACAGTGCAGAGGATACTCATGGCTCTCGCCCTCGGGCAAACATATTTGTCTTGAGTTTCGGCCGTATTACTTGTTTAAAACTTAGAGTACAGTACTTAATTTAATAAGTTGAAAAAATTGTACCTTATCAAGAATAAGTAGCATCTTAAATATTTCGCGTTAGACGCTGCGTTGAGTTAATATCCCTACATTTGAAATACTGGAGATTATCAAAAACAGTCAATTGTATTCAGTGTGCCTTTAAAATTTCTAGATAATGAATTAAGTAAAAGTAAGTAATATATCGGAAAATTAAGACAAAAGACGACCGATCCAGCGGGAGTAATTTGTTCTCTGAATATAAGGTCTCAATCTCACGATCATTTTTTTATCTCAAGGGACAGTTCCAACGATCGCTAAAATGATGGCGGAAATAACGTCCGTTTCACGCGATCATTTTCCGCGATGGTTCGAGGGATGGAAATCCCATCCCTATTTTGCATCCCCCGGCCCGTCCCTTTTTCCACCGATGAAACCATCGCTGGCACCGTCCTTCAGAATATCAGAACGCACGGCCATAAACACAGGCGATGTTTAGGCCACGCTTGGGTTTAACTGAATTAGAGAAGGCATTTGATGCCGTGGAATGGAATTCAATGCTAAGAATTCTGAAAGAAATCGGCGTACTCTACAATGATCGTAGAATTATTCATAGCTTGTATAAAAACCAAGTAGCTGTGATCATATGTGGACCAAACGGTGCAGAAGTAAGAATAAGAAAAGGGGTGAGACAAGGTTGTGCGCTTTCCCCCTTAATTTTTAATGTTTACATAGAGATAGCCATCAATGAAATCAAGGAGAAAGCTTCGGGTGTCAATATCCACGGAGAAAAAATTAGCATGCTGCGATTTGCTGACGATTTAGCAGTCATAGCCGAGACAGAGAAGGATTTAAAGAAGACGTTGACAAAGATGGCCAGATATCAGCTGAAAATCAACAAAAAGAAGACTAAGATATTAGTTTGTAGCAAAAGAGAGGAGGCTAAAACAAACATCAACCTAGGAAAGCGTAAACTTGAAGAGGTGAACGAGTTTTCTTACCTGGGAAGCCGAGTTACCAGCGATGGACGGAGCAAGAAAGAAATACAAAGTAGAATAGCACAGGCGAAGAGGGCTTTCTACAAAAAGAAGAATCTTCTTACAGCTGAAAATACCAGCATAGAAGTAAGGAAACAATTCATCAGATGCTACATATGGAGTATGTTCTCTGTGGAAGCGAGGCTTGGACGTTGACAGCAGCAGAGAAGTCAAGATTGGAAGCATTCGAAATGCTGTGCTACCGAAGAATGATGAAGATAAAATGGATTGACCGTGTGAGTAACGAGGAAGTGCTAAGAGGAGTGGGAGAAAAGAGAAACCTCCTAAAAACCTTATGCAGAAGAAGGGACAACTTAGTTGACCACATTTTGAGGCACGATGGTCTGATGAAGACAATCGTTGAAGGACTAGTGGAAGGGAAGAATGGCAAGGGACGGCCCCGAATGAGTTATATAGGACAGGTTATAAAGGATGTAAAAGATAAGAAATATGTAGCTATGAAATGATTAGCGGATAGGAGAGAGAAATGGAGAGCTGCGTCAAACCAATCTTAGGATTGTTGACTAATGATGATGATGATGACAAATGTCTAAATGGAAAGTGACGGTAAAAGCGATGGAAGAAGGAATGATGGGAATGACCGAGTGATTCAGATAATGATTGGCCGAACGATTACTATTCTAGTCCCTGAAAACCCATCCCTGGAGGAAACAGGGCAATTCACGGCAAATCGGAGCGCTTGGCTCATAGTTTCCGTAGTTTAAAAAAAGGTGCGTTTTCGACCTAAACATCATTTGTAATGTCGCCTAATACTGGCATAAGCTATCCTGGGTTAAAATTTCGTGACAAAATTTTTCCACCCTGTATAAATAACTTAATATAAGAGCGAGAGACGACCTATTGCCGTTGGCATAGAAGCAATATGCATAGTCTGGACGCTTGTGGACGGGAAAGTTGGGTTAGGGGTAATATAGCTTGGCTTTTATTTGAATGATAGTTGTGACAGAATAAACTATGGATAAAGGGACGTTGAGAATAACCGTTTGATTCAGATAATGATAGGTCAAGCTATCGCTCTTTTCGTTCCGAAAAACCTATCGCTGAAGCTGCACTATCGCTGAAGTAATACTGAGGGACAAAAAGAAATTATCGTGTAATTCAGGCTTAGAAAGGAAAGAGATCTAGAAAGAGAAAGGTAGCATAAAATGTTCTCAATGCTAGGTATATGGTCGTATGTATGTAATTGCTATGCGTTTCTAAAAGCAAATTTGTTACCTTGGATATTAGCATTGTATGCATGTACATTACTGGAACATCACAATTGAATGCAAACGATAAGAAAAAATATCACTGAATTCAGCGAAAGAAATTTATTTTTCATGTATTGTTAGCACCAGTCCTGTATAAACAGCGTATGATGGTAGCCCCAAAACGAGTTCACAAGATGTACCTATATATTCCACCATTCTTGAAGGGTTTTCTGCTGTGATTTATTTGCATATGAGTGGAATAAAGTAATATTATATTATGTCTTGCTAGGGCCTTTGCTTTTTTGAACCCCCTTAAGAGCTTCTGTCTGATATATCAACATAAACTACCAGGGGAGTCACAAGGGAAGATGTAAACACGCAAGGGAAGTGCCTGTTGCTCCCTACTCCCCGAAGGCTTTCGCGAGAAGAGATAAGCGGGGGGAGGAGAAAATGTGAGAATGGAGGGGGAGTTTCTTGACTTGCTAACCCTCCCTCGCTCTTCACACACCCGAACCACCTTTCAACGAGTTCGTATTCTCCCTCCGAGCTCCTACGTATCAAGCACGGTCTTCTGTACTCGGCAAACATATTTGTTTTTTTCCTCAACTATTTGTTTTATTAACTTGTGATTCGGACACAAAATTCGTTCGTCACTTAAAATTCATACTACACCATCACTCAATTTTACCCAAGGTAAGTCTTCCGAAGGAAAGACAGCGAGGAATGGAGAATGTCTTAACGGGCCTTACTTAAACAATCCCTCTATATTTCTTTGGCTATTTTTATTTTAGTTTATTCTTCACCTCTCCCGGGACTTTGTTGAAGTGCTTTGAAATATCTCTCTGGAGTATTCGAAAAGTATTTTCTATCGAGTAATTTTTGCAGATACAAAAGGTATGTTTTTAATAAATTTATCTTAAATTTAGTTTCTAATCTATATCTCCTGTTTATCAACTACACCATAAACATTTATCTCGTTTTAAAGAATAAGGGAAATTGGGGCAAAGAGTTTTAGGGTTATAATTAAAAGAACTATACGTCGCCTAACCACATAGTATATTTTTTACGATATTGGATTATTATTTGCTCCTATTGCATGCTAGAAATAATTTTAAAATTTTAAATGCACTTTTTATGGACATTTTTGAAACGTTAGTTGAAGCAGCATTACGGAAAATCCTATTTTTGGAAGATAAATAGATGAAATTAGCCACTTAAAACTAAGCATGTTAAGGTATACACCATGCAGTTAGTCAAATGAGTCGTAAAACATTGAATTGTTCTTTTCTACATCACATAGGGACAATTTAATTCCACATTAAAACCCTCAATGGATAAAACCATTCCCAAAGAAAAAGTACCATTGTTTGGCGAGGAAACATGCGAGGTATGTGGAGGTCCTTCAGAGCCAAGACATAATCAGCCGAGCCTTTGCAAACCTTGCTACTTGTTCACATGGCGGCGTTTAAATGACGGAGGGGTTTTCCATTGCAAGTTCAACGGTTCTTGCGTTGTCACCCAGTCTAACAGACGATGCCGATTTTGCAGGTAAGAACCCACGAATCCTCTTTATGAGTTTTATAACATTAAAACGGTTGAAATAATTTCCTAATTAATTTCCCAAATATTAGTTGTTTCAATTTTCACTACTCGCACTTGCTCCTCGTAACATAGTAATAGTGGTTACATTTCGAGGGTTTATATTTTTTCCCTATTACTGAAAATCATTAAAAACAATGAGATAAGAAAAGTAATTCAAAACTGGCATTATCCTCATGGCTCATATGGAAATTGCCTTTTGTTAAAAAATCTAGACTACTTTGTAAATCAAAAGGGTGTAAAATAAGAGATCAATATTTTTAACCGTATTTAAGTACATTAATTTAACCAAAGTAGAGCTGGAACGACTTTCTTTCGCAAAATGTTATAACGTGCGCAATTTCCAACACTGATATATCGTTCATGAGCGCAAATATTGAGGTTATCGTTGTAATTTATTTGGATAACAAATATTCCTGGCCGTACGAGACACTTATGTATGTACTTATGTATGACGGACTTAGATATTTCCATGAGGTTTTAAATAATCATTCGTAGCTAGAGATAAGTTTTCTGCTTTTCGTTCCTCTTCAGGCTAAAAAAAATCTCTGCTTGCTGGGATAAGTACAGCATGGAAGAAAGAAGATGGCCGACCAACGATACCGTGAGTACGGTTATCCGTCATGAGGTGATGATATATCAGCTACGAAAGGCTGTGTCCGAAATGGAGTCCTCGAAATCAGGCAATCTCTGTCTGCCAGGAGCAACTGAATCTGTGGGCAATTTCGAGGACGCTGCCGAGGGAGTTGCAATGCGGCCTGAAGCTGACGGGGCGGCCAGAAATGGCGAGGGCAATAAGATATCGGAGTCGCTGACGGAGGATGGAGAAGAAGGAGTTGAGGAGATAGGAGAAGGCGGAGGAGAGGCTGTCACACTAGACCTTGATCTATTTCAGAACGACTCCTTGATTACGATCACTGAAGAATTTGACCACTTAATAAACGTAAGTAACTCACAATCAGTAGTAGCTAAGTATTTGTAGTGGCTGCGGCGTTATGAATTATTTTAAAGCCGAAATTATAATTGGAAAATGACTTCGTGATAGTGATCAATGAAGAATTTGACCGCTTAATAAGCGCAAATTGCTCAGTGGTAGCTAAGTAGCTGTAGTAGGAGCTAAGCAGTAGCATTTTCGCTGGGATCATTTTATTTTTTAAAATTTATTTTCAACTTAGAGAGACAACTGCACATAGAGACTTAGAGAGACAACTTTTACAACGGAGGAATTAACAAATCACGACACAAAGATCCATGCCCTGGATAAGGGTAACTTACCCAGGCGGGATTCAAACCCGCGACCTACGGTTTGGCAGGCGAGGACTTAACCTCAACGCCACCGTAATTAACATGTTTATGTAAATTATAATCTTGTTAAGACCAATGTCATCAATGTGTATATACCCTCAGAAAGCCATTAGGCAGGCAGCTTAACAAAGCGTTTGCCATTTTAATAGTTTTCTAAAATTAGAGAGAAAGTAAATAAATATAAATAATAATAATTTCATTACTCCACACACAAATTACATGACAATAACATATTTGAGTAATTTTAGGTAGCCGCGAAGGATAACCTGTTTTAGGCTACCATCCAAAATAATAATATTTATGCTTTACATATAGTGTAGTTCATTTTGTGTTACCTTGATAATCTATACAACCAAAGCTTAAGTGCGTAAATGAAAAAAAAACAACTAAAGTACTATTTATAATTCATTTACAACAATATTTGTTCTACACTTTCTTTAGTGAGAAGCCAAGAATGTACATTTTGCAAAAACTTTTTTAAAGACTTTGAAATAAAGTAGAACATATATGTGAATCTAACATGGAAATTGAGGAGTGTTGGTGTATTAGCTTGTGCAATGTCAATGTTTATTTCTCTGAGCTACCTTATGTATTATTGATTGTTGATTTTTTAATATCAGAGTTAGCTTACTAATCTTTAAAATGTCCTTTGAGGTTGAAGCAGCTTATTAATTTCCATCGGGCCTGAAAATCAACCCACGACAACATTCTTAATCAATTTAGGCAAATTTTAAGCCCAGATATCCCTCACACTTGAGACTGCAACTTTTGAAGTAGGAATTTATAACAAATATTAATAAACTCCCCGAAGTATCACCTGAAGGGTATCGCATATTCGAAACGAACTCTACTGATTGTACTGCCAGCCATTTTCATTATTTGGATTCACGGCACCAGGAAAAGTATTCGCCGAATCGCGAGGTTTACTATATGGTGATATATGTGTTTATTGGACTCACTCACTCTCTGATTCACCCCGAAGTTTAGTTTACTAAGGTGAAGACATAGCTGACTCCCGACTTGGCGAGTGACATTCACATATTCTTCACGCATTCTCGAATATGCAGCGAGCGTATGGGATCCGGTGCAGAAAGACTTAATCCGCGAACTGAATAAAATTCAAAGGAAGGCTGCGTGTTTCGTCAAAAAACTGCTAAAGGCGTACAGACAGTGTTGCTCTGATGTATTAGGCTGGGAGCCGCTGGGGACTCGGAGGCTGCGCGCTAGGCTTAGATTGCTTGAACAATTGAGGATGGATATCTTTAAGAGCGATACAGAGAACATAATATTAGAGCCACACTATATTTCCAGGTCCAATAGAAGCGATAAATTAAGAGAAATGTTTTGCCGAACGGATAGATATGGGAATTCGTTTTTCCCCCGAACCATAAAGGACTTTAATAAACGCTAGTCCCAACTTCGTTAGAGCACTTAGTTTTTTTTTTTAGCTGTAAACGGCTGATGTCCTAACACCCCCTGTCACACGCCTTTTAGGCGGCTTGCGGGGTATTATGTAGATATTGAGGGGGGGGGGGTGGCTATTTCTTAGGGCCACTCGCACGTGGAGGGTTTTTGTTTGGGGCTGTCCGAAGACTTCACCCAAACCTTCGATTAGCAGACAATTGCTCAACCCACACTCCCCACTATTGTACCACTGTATCCTTTTTAGGTACTTCATACTCTGAAGAGCACACGTTTTTATGCTGGGAAATACGTGGCACTCCGCATTTTAGACGATGTCTTTTTATAAAAAAAAATCCACACCCGCGCCTTTTTCAACACTAGAGTGTCATTCTTTAGTTTACAAATTTATTCCCAGCATGAAAACATCAACCCAACTCCATTGATCTACGACAGTTGACGTAACAACAAAGTCTTGTTTGTACTGTCAGCCAAGCCCTTCTTATGAATCGGAGAAGCAGGAGTGTTGAGGACATGTACCCGCCGTATAACAAGGTTTACATTTGCACATCATTGGTGGTAGGACCGTAAAAAATGTCAATTCCGATGTAATTTTTCAAACGCACTTTTCTCGAATATCTCCAAAGCTTGCCATGATAGCAAATTTTCGCCCGAGAATTCGCTAGCAGGTAATTTGCCCGGGAAAAGGTCAGTCAACTTAGCCCAAATAATTCATTCATTCAACCTTAAATTATGTTGTTGATTAATCTATTTCATCCTTCCTGAGATCGTTTGTTGGCTGGTTAAATTGAGACAACTAGAAAGCCGAGACAGATATTTGTTTTATGCCTTCAGAAACGACAATAACGAGGGTTGCAAATTAATAAAAGAATTGTTCATTAATGAAATAAGACTATGTTCCTGGTTAAAATTTTAAAAATTAAAATTTTTCCTGAACTATGTTTATTTGATTTAATTTTTACCCATTTTTGGAACTTCGAATTTCTTTCGCCGCACCAAATTGGTAATAATTAAAACTTCGAAGATTGATACCGAGAAAGTAATTGTATAATTTATTCAATAAATGGCCCAAACACAAGGATTTTTCAGTTGAAGGTTGTTTTACACAAATATCTCCAGGGGTACTAGGCAGCCCCTATAGAAAGGTGCATATTATATTCCAGGAATGGATTTCATAAAGCTAAGTCACATACGAATGAAAGTATGTATATATTTGACTTTAACGACATTAAGAATGTTTTTGAAACGTTGATTTTCTCTTTAAACCAACAGGAGGAAACACCGTCATTGATTGTTTGGGTGAATGAAGATGAGATGGAACACGAGAGTGCGGATTACTAGCCAACTTCATGCACTTTACTCCTGGAGATGCACCAGAAGTCTGAAGAAAACCATTCCAATCACAATGAATACATTTCTTGTGCATAAATATGTCTATGACGACTGGTATGTGAATACTCATACAAGCCGCCATCGTCTGTGAGGATGAAGTATTAATGAGCCGTAGAATGCATCAGTCAGCCGGCAAAATATTACTCGGACGCATGTTCTTGGTGGCAGTGGCGCCGACTCCATGGGGCCTGAGGGGGCCCGAGCCCCCTCAAAGATTCGTTTGGGGGGGCGGAGCCCCCTCAATAATTCAAGAAAACAATTAAGTTATATTATGCTTTGTGAAATCACATAAATATATTTGTTATTTTTATTTCCCATGTTTGACGATAGTTACCTTTTAAAATAAATTCAACAATGTGTGTTGAAACAAATAATTATAAGGTTAAGCAGGTTAACTGAATCAAGTGGTGTCAATCATGGTAGTGTTTCTGTGCTGCGACACACTTTGAATTTAACCTCTTCCCGGGGCAAGACCTCCGATATGGGCCCCCCCAATATTTTTTATAAGTCGGCGCCCCTGCTTGGTGGTATTATTATTGGCAGTATTTGTTCCAAGAGAATGCTGAGGAATCACCTCATGCATTAAAAAAGGCGAAGCAGATTGGTAAAGGTTTTTAACGTGTAGATATACTCGTAAGTAGTTATTTTACGCCTTTGTAAGTCAAACTATAAATTACGTGTTTATAATTTGTACTTACTTAATTTCCAAGAGTGTGCAATTCACGATAGTACCTGCATGAGTTGTGAAGACCGTTATTCCCAACTGATGCAAAAATATCTTATATTTCAATCGAATAAGAGTTATTTTTTCTCCACTCATCATGCAGATGTTATAGAATAAATTAGAAGTTTCAATGGAGTAGGTTAGATGGGATGATATTATTATATTGATTTTTAATAATTTTGCTATTCAATTTTGATTCAAACTAAAAATCAATTTTTGAAACTATTAATTATATACCCATGTAGTACTTTTTATAGTGCTACTTATTTGTGTATCATTTTTTGTATTTTTTTGTAGAAAAATAGGCTGCAATAAATACATTTCTTTCATCTGTACATATTAGATTACTGCCGTCACCCTAATTCTATTTCACTTGATACCCTGCACTATTAATCTCACAGAAATCATAAAGTGCAACCTGAAAAAATAACTGGCAACAATAAGGTCTTTAAAGTATTTTTATTTGAAAAAATTTCAAATATTTGACTCCTTAGGAAACCATTTCATTCGCGAAAAATTAGAAAGGATGCTTAAGCAGGACAATAGCCAAACAAATGTAGTCAAGGTAATGCAAATGTATATAGAGCTTTTTATTTTGCCTAGCATATTCCTCGAGTGGAAAAAAGTGGGATTGACTCAGACAATGAATGGAGCTTAGATGAGCAATATTTTTTGAAAAGTAAAACAATTTGTTAGTATCCGAGATGCAATGCCGGAATTGACAAGAATCAATTATGTTATCAAAAGCAAAAACAAGCTAATCCAGAGAAATATATTTCTGAAATATTCAACAATTATTTGAAGAAAATGAAAGACAAAAACAACTTTTCCAAGCCCCTCTTCCTCAACTTTATAAATGTAATGTCACCTTAACGTAAAACTCGTTTCAACTAAAAGATATTCCACTCACTTAAAGAATGGAAAGTAAATAAATTCTCTAGAAGAGTTGGAAAAAATATAATTACGATATTATATGATAATTTATGATGCAGCTAAACATAAAATAGAATAAAATAAAAAATGACACCATAAAATAAAAAGACGAGAACAAAAGAAATTCGTTTATCGGCAAAAGCAAGTGTTAAATCATCAATGGAGTTTTTTGTGCATACCCTTCTTCAGTATTTAATAACCTAACTAATGCATTAAAATGAGAGAATACCTCCAATTATCATTATTACGGAGGCTTCCGCGGTGGGTTAATTGGTAATTGTTTTTCGGGTTCATTCTGCGTTGACTCATATTTTTCGGACGACAGTTTCGGGCGCGTTCCAGCTCCCGTCTTCGGGACAAAAAAAATGAGTCAACACGGAATAAACCCGAAAGACAACTACCACCTCAAATTATCGTATGTAATAGATTTTATGACTTAACTTAAATGTCAAATTTTGAAACTATTAATTATGTACCGATATACACCTTATAGCGCTTCTTACTCTTGTGCATAATTTTTTGTATTCTTTTGTAGAAAATTGGCTGGAATAAATATAATTATTTCCTCTGTACATCTTATTTCTGCCGTATTTCTGTTTTAGTGGATACCGTACACTATTAATCTCATTGTAATTTCCAAAATGTCTCACTTAGAAACAACACTTTTAAAAGTATGGACATTCATCGGGATTGCTGAACCTATTTCTGATATTTCGGTTTGCTTAATATTATTTCTGAATGCATCTTCCGTTTACGGCTTTTTCCTCCAATAATCTCATCCTATTTCAATACGAATGTCTTACTAATAACTGAGCATACAGGAGTTACTATCTCACCACCAATATCATTTCATGGATATTGACGTTAATAAGGCCAAATTCATTTTTACCGTCTTTCAGACTCTTGAGTCCGAATCTTCGTTGAAATTACTTACTCCATCATTTAGATTTCTGATGTAGGCTCTTTCTTTATCATGGAATTCGCCCCTCATGATTATGTACCGCGCACCGCACATTTTTGATCCCCCACCGCTGACGTGAGGATTTCGAGACGTTATCTTCATTCAAAACAGAGGACATTCACGGCTACGGACTGCGAAGGAAGCAAGCAAAGATAAAGGATTCATGCAAGCAAGTGACTCATCCGCATCAGGAAATAGACCCCGCGTGTGCAGTTCGTGGCAAGCGAACGGTAGCGGCTGCAGATAATCTGGCTAAAAAAATTCCTCCTTCAATCACCGCCAGATGATAAGAAAACATCCGAGCAATAGTCCAACTCTCAGAATCGTATTTTTCTAGCCCACTCCATTTTACATAGTCACCAAGACATGCATCTTAGAAGGTACTCCATTTTATTTTTCATGTTAAAGTAGGGCCGCAACCATTTGGTAATTTTTGGACCTCCTCTCCCCCTTTAGTAACATATTGTGAGATTTGGCTCGACCTTCTCCCACTAAGAGTACATGAGATCGTTCAAAATACGTATTTTCAGTGTAAATACGGTAATCTATGCTTCATTGCGTTGATTTTATAAAAAAAAACAATTTGTTCAATTATTTGTATTTAAGATTAGCTAATAATAACCAGGATAAGTTATCAGATATATTCATCCACTATAAAATATTGATTTCAACTGCGTAGAACCAAGAGTGAAGAATTCCTGATTATTTAAATTTACCTAGTAGCTCGGCTTCATTCCGGCTCACGCCAATGGTCATCTAATAGAATGATCTAATAAAAAAGTACTCGACATCAAAGGATCCTGGTTACAATTCCGGTCAAGGCGAATGATTTTTTCTTCGCGGAATTTGGATGATCCTACCAGGCAAATCGCTACTTTTTAATAATTGAGCCCGATGAGCGACTTCTTTACGTCCTTCGATTAAGCCTGAAATTTTTTGCTTTCTTTTGGTTCGGTATGGAATGGAGATCGCATTCCAATTCTAATTGATTTTGCAATCACCCCTGTCATTCTTGGTAGATAGGAGAAAGGGTATTAGCCTTAGAAAATGTGGTTTAGGTGTTGCTGTTGAGTGAAATGCACCAATTCAATGGACAAGGGAAATCCTTTCAACGATATCTTCTCTGAAAACATGGAGCGAGATCTATAGGGCTCGATAATAAATCTAACGGCACCTGGCCCAAAAGAGTGGGCGTGGTCAAAGGAAGAGAGTGTCTCAAGGCCTTTTAAGGCTCTATCTCGATAACTCCTTACATTGGGTATTTGCATCTCATGTGCAATCACTTTCAAAATTTTAGGACAAAGTTTGTAGCGCCACTTCTGCTACCCGAGAACTTTTAGTTTCCCTTACTCTTTTTATTTTCCTTGGTTACTCATATTTAGTTTGTGCATTAAGATACATTGACTCAGAGAGATATTTTACATGAAAATTGATCATTCTGTTTCGATTTATGTCGGATTCAATAATTATTTCGTGTGAATTTACTGCGTACTCGTCCCGGTTTTGACTGTTGGTTCCTAATAAACGTAATATAAAACCTCCTACGAAAACATATGCAGTGGCCTATTTGAAGTAAATCTACGAGACTGAAGGTGGTTACAACTATTTCGAGTCTCTGACGTGGAAAACATTGCTCTTATTTATTTCAGGTTATTCACTCGTTTCGCATTTCTTTATATACTTCAAATCATTCATAGTTACAACAACAGATTTATTAACTTTGTTTAACTCTGATAGTCATGCAAAAGTTAGGAATTTGTTAGGGTTAAGCGAATAATTTCTACGAATAGCTGGTACATTTTGAAGGTTATGGATTTTGAAAAAGAGCGTAACAGCAACACGGCGATGAAGGGCGCATAAAAAACCAGCGTCGGTGTAAACTTAATTTGTTTTAAGATGGCAACAAAGGGTCATTCATATCAGCTGATTATTAGAAATTTATCCATTGGTTTCGATTGCAGCTGGTTTTTAAAATTTTCTGTAATGAACACCATGCTGATCACCCGCCTCGTGAGGCGCGTGTTGGAGCACAGAGGGCTAGCCGGTGGTAAAGATTGGATAATAACCTGGCCTCGGAGTTAATGCGCTCGTGAAAGACCATCGGGAAAGAGTCACTCTTTTCCTTTCATTATTAACCACTCCATTTTCTAGGTAAATTAAAAAGAAAAATAAAGCTTACATTATTTTTTTATTTAGCTGTGCCTTGTAAATGAAGTTCAACGGGTAATAATTTAACAGAGAAGATTATAACCTAATATGATAATCTAAAATATAAAATAAATTTCAATTTCCCTATGCAAACGTTCACCGACTGTCATTCACAGAATACATATCCAATGTGCTCTTATACACTTATAAATAACCATCCATCATAATTGACAAAAAAAATTGACACAATTCTTTGCAATTTACGACCTGAAAGATTTTTTTTCATAAAATCTATTCCTCATACTCCACAATTCTATTCTTTCTTATTATCTGCTGGGAAACTTTTTCTTGTCAGCAAAAATTGTGAAGCCCCAAAAAGCCTATTCGCTAACTAGATTGTTCCCGTTAAATGTTATTGTCGGTCTGCTAGGGATGGCTCGAGTGCAGGTTTTTGGTATAGAATACTCCATCACCCTCCTTCTGTTTAGCGCCTCCGTGGACTACTCTACCGACACGAATGATTATCCTCGATCAAATGGCGAATCAAATGGCTATTTTTCAAATACTATGCATGCATGCCCCAGACGTTTAATTCAAAAGAAATAATTTGCCTTTAAATCACAAAACAATTATTTAATTACATACGTTATGCTTTTGCCTTTTTAGTTAAAATTCTCCATAACATTTGTGAAGAGTTATTTTTAATCGCCTCTTAAAAAGCCAAAATTTTCAAATTAATTGATCAAAATTTTGTTAAAATGAATCAGGAAGAGCAAATGAAGCGAAATGCAATTACTTCATCTCAGAGTCATTGGATTACAAATCAATGCATCTGCAAAGATTAACATAGACTTAATGGATTTTCTAAACAGTTATATTGGGAAAGAAAAGAACTATAAGGAAGTAAATGTGCAGTTTGACAATTGGAGCAATAGTAGTATGGTAAAAATACTTGAAATTTCATACAATAGGTACATGTTTATGACCTTCATTGCTGCAATTTTTTTCCTTAAGGTTCAACTCCAACCAAATTTATTCCAGGACATTGCGTTACCATACATCAAAGGAAAATTATCGCAAGTGCTATACACTGCTTGATAAAATGCTAACTTAAAACTCTCTACGGCGACATAATGACTTCTTGAAAAGAGCTGTGCGATGTACACAGATAAATGAAATAATGAAAGGGAAGGAAATATTTTATTACAGAGACATTAATCATCGAAAACAACGGAGTCATAAAAATGTTACCACCTAAGGAGATTCCAAAATATGACTAATAGGAAATCATTATGTGTCACCGCCATGACGTAGAGGGGTGGCAGATTTTTTTAAATTCTTGCACATTCCTTAAATACATGGTTTTCAGATGACTCAGATCCTCAGACACTTAGACGAGACATTTCCCGGAACGAAAGACTTAGCTTGGAACCGAGAGACAAGGCTGCCCGCTAAAAGATCATAAATTATGCCTACAAAATCCTGAAAAATCGTATATTTAATCTATACCGAGACAAATGGCCATTTAAACCACCATTTTATGCTACAATTTTTTTCAAAATCTTTTCCACTGAATCTCTTTCCTCGTCGAAACTTTAGAAATTGGTATTACAACAAGGCTACATATACCTTTTTAATGTGTCGTAATGGAATTAAACGATGGGTGGTGAAAATCACGGCAATGATATTCGATCAGGGAAACCCAGCGTCGGTATTGCTTTTTACGAATAATATATTGAGTGGCTATTGTGGGATACGGGATTCCCCCTAAGACATCTGACCCAACTGAGATATGTACTTGAAATTAGGCCATAGGAGTAGATAAACTCATAATTCCCCAAATTAATCCGGCATTCTAATATTAATATTATCTTATATTATAGACATCTAATGTAGATCGAACAGTGAAGCTTGTACGTGATATTAGTGAAAACCAGTGCCGATTTATTTGAAAAACTTGTAGAAATAGTCACTGTTAAAAATTAAAATCCAAAATAAATAATAAATTTAAATTATCAAGATTACACAGAAAATTGTAACAATATTTTTTTTGTTTTCAATACTTTCACTCTCTTGGAAAATATACCATTGTTTTAGTTTCGCCAGAAACAAACCGATAAAGTTTTGACTCAATATTTCAACCGGGAGGGAACAGAACAATTTCGGTGCAATAAAAATGTGTTTGTTTAAAGGCTTCATTTTTTGGCTTAGGTATTTTATTATACTGTAGATAGCATCAGTATAGTAGTATTATATGTAGCATGTAATTATTTAGTTATTATTTCTATGGCAATTAGGTAGGTTGAAAGGAACGAATATTCTGAAATACCTATGTAAGACGAGCGTGCATCACGGCGATAGTCGGCATTATTTTTAAAAGCCCGTATCACCCGGCGATGGGATTCCTGCAGCATCCGTATTAGTTCCGCGATATGGCATAGATGGCGCTGTATGTTCCACGCTGGACTTGATCATGGATACCCGCTTTGATCGCCGGATTTAAATGTGTATGTACGAAGCGCGAAAGGGTTTCAACCCATCCTTGGCCAGGGTAAGTAATGTGGGGTACAAGCCCTGCGTTTGGGTATTTATTTAGGGTAAATACTCCGAATGACTTGGTTTGGGACTTGACACTTAGTGCTGCTTTTTTTAAATAGCAGATTCATTGATCAAAAAGTACTTTGAATGGTCTTTAGAAGGAACTTTTCTCTACTTCATTATATGAATAAAGTAATTTACAAATTACATCCACTCCACTGAAAATACAACCCTGTAAAACTCGCGTTACTGTACATAATTCCGCAAAATTATGGGGTGATTCGATTGATTATTTATAACCGATTATTTTGTTCAAGTCTAAGAAATCCCGGTTTTTTTTTACCATAAATGGCTTGTTTTAAATCACAATTCAGGGTCAGTTCCACGAACTTGCTTGTGAGGTGGATATGGAAGGATGACAAAAGTGGGGATAGGTTGAGTTCATGCTCCAGATGTTTTCTAGAATTGTGTTATACGTACGAAATTCTTTTTCATATTTATAACGAAGTACAATTCATATTACTACTCATAATCACAAAAATAACAGGCAAATTTTCACACTATATTTTGTTCAACCATCCCAGGTTTTAGCAAACCACTGTTATTATCAAGGTATACCCTTTTGCCGCTTTCATGATAAATACATGCTGGAACATAGGTCTGCTAATTTAAGTTTAGTTCTGAAACTGCCAAGCATTCTTTTATTATTACTGTTACGCATTTCCGCAAGTTATCGCCTGAAACCTCAAGAGTTATAATGCGTTAAAAATTGTTGAACTTAAATTTGGTGAAACCATTTTGAACAGAATGCATGCGCGATGGAAAAATAAAATTTAGGATGATGAATTTGACGATCCTAATCCAAGAAATCCAAAGACGTACTCGATGAGTATTATTTCTTTAAAAATTAAAAGCTAAAAATTATCCCTTGCGATCGGGACCTTTATTTAAACCGTCGTGAACCGTTCCCGCTGCCACCGTCATTTTCCATGAATGGTCAATAATTTAAGCACAACAAATACCAAACAACGAAGTTTTTGTAATAAAATATGTAGAAAAATCGAAATATTGGAAATCCAAATTGTTATTCGATTGATTCTATTGGGATAGTCCAAAGAATCGGCAAAGGAAGCAAAATTTAATAATTTTTTCCGAAGATGATAAAGAAATAATCGTTGTTAATTCTATTTTAATGGTTGATGTAGGCTTGCATTGATCTCATAATGGCCCGGCCGGTCCCTCATCACGAACTGGACCACCTTCTCTAATTCATACTGAGACCCCATTGCTTGATAATTAGATAGAAATCTTACTCTTTCCCACCCCTTTGCCGGCATACCTAACTTTCTTCCCTCCAACACTGTTTTCTGCATCCTCTTCCTTCTAACGGTAATACAATAGACCCTCACATTACGATAGTTTCGCTTTGCGATCCACTTTTCCTGAATATGGCCTGATTTGCGCGCGCTTTTTAAAACTTCACAGATTTTGCTTGCATCAAGACCTTAGAAAACCTCAAGGTGGAAATGCTAAGATTAAATCTCGAAGTGCTATAAACAAGCATAGATATGTTTACAGCAGTATGTTAACATTATCGATACAACAGTAACTCGGTAGTATATCAGACTAGAGTTGAATAATTTCGTTACATTCCGATGAATGACAAAGACGTAATGGGATGAGTTAGACACGACAGTAGGCTTTGAAAAAGTCCCTTTATGACTTGACACCAAGAAATAGAGAGATTCAGCGTCGCACTGCCATCCATGTTGCCGATGCACTATTACCGTTGTGCATCGGGAGGAACCTCTACAGGAAGCTCAATATAATATTCATTGAGTCACGCATGAAATCTTCTCAGATGATGAACATAGTGAAATTAATGACCCGATACGTTAAAATCATAGTTTAGGTTACCTTTTCACGTCATTTAAGTCAAATTAGTGACTCAAATGCATTTAAGGCCGACAATTTCAGTTTTTTTTTAAGATAAAAGCGATATTTTTTTAAAGATTAATTTGTACCACTATGCTCCGTAGTTGCACAAAACCTCGATAACACTTATTTTTGAATAATTATTACGAAGCCTTTCTCGCCAAATTGAAGAATCGATAGACCTTTATGGAAGTTCACTGGACAATAATTTGAAGGCACGATGTAATCAGTTGCTATTGTGTAAAAAAATATTACTGCAAAAAGTAATTGAGGTTCGAAAACATGCTATTTAGCATGAATGCAGGCAACAATGTTCAGTACCGGTAAAACGGGGTGAATAGAAACAATTTTCAACTTTGGTTTGAAATTTTGCATATTTGTAGTTGTTCCATATAAACAATTTTTTGCCCAAACACAGGTCTGTGTTAGACCTATTTGTTTATAGTATTTAATTTTTAAAATTTTATTTGATTTCAAAGAAAAAAATTAAAACATGTTGTTTCTATTCACCCCGCAAATGGGGGTGAATAGAAACAGTACTTCAATTTCATGTTTTTTTCTATTGAAACAAATCGGGGGTGAATGGGAACAGTTAAATATGGTATTTTTAATTTGTAATGGATAATAAAAATTTATTTCTCAACATTATTCACCCCATAAATTCTGAACACCTAACCTAAAAAATATAAATAATGTTTGAAATAATATTGTAAAAGTTAAAGCTTAAAATAAGCCTAAATCTTTTATATGAATAATTAAACTATGTTTTTACAGCTATTTACTTTTAAGAACACTGCGTATTCTGACTTACCTGGAAAGTTCAAAGTGGATAAAAAAAACAAGAATCACGTGGTGAAATTCAACATGACAAACAAACAGGAACCAGTGCTGCCAACCTAACAAACCATTATTTTGCTTCCAGCCAAAAGTGTACCAACCTAAAAAAAATAATAGTTGCCGCTATTTACCCATAGTTATGTAGGAAATAGATTATACATAAAAAAAGAAGTTTCGTTTCTTTTCACCCCGTTCTACGGTACCTACATAACATCCTTTGTGACAAATGGTTCGCTTATGTTACACTTCAAGTTCTGCCGTGGTTTTGCACTACTTCTATTTAAATCTCAAATGATGATACTTTAGGGATATAGCAATAGCATGAAGTAACTTCACTAGCCAAAAATTGATTGAAAATAATAGAATTTTAATTAGTAATACATTGCAAGTGTGTCGCAACACATATGTAACCTGACACCAAGGGCATACATTTGAAATGGAATTACTGAATTCATCTCATTGTTAACGATTTTATCCTTACTGAGGATGTGTATTGTCGGTAAATATTTTGTATTTAAAAATTTATTTATCATCACAATGAGGCATATATAATGTTAAAGTAATGAAGGCTTCGTACAAAACGAATAGAAAGGCGTGTTCTGAAAGTTGCATGCATGAAATTATTTATTAATAACTCTCCCCGTCGAGTAAAATAGATATAGCAGAATGGCAAGGTGCTCAAGGAAGCATAGAGGCCTGGGATTAAATCCCCAGGAGACAACTTTTTTTCCATTCCTCTTTCTTGGGCTCACGTTACCTTCTGGTCATAATATCTGCTCTACACCGATATACGTCAGTCAAAAATTTAGTTTTTTATATTAATTAAGTTTTTTTACACAAATAAAAGAGAAATAGACGCTCAGACGGGATGTTGCCTCCGCCTGCCTTTCTTCTTGTCTTCATATCACTAAGGGCTCATCCTATTTTCTCTCTAAATTCCATGGTCTGAGATTTTCATCTATCGCCGCAATTTCCCCATCTTAGCGTTTAAACCCTTTGGCTTTTTAAACTGCCATACAGATCCACCACATATTCTTTCCACCTATTCTGAGCCTCATCACGCTCCGTTAACATTTTTTTATTCTTAGGCTTTATTTTTGCCTTTGTTGGTCATGTTTTTACGCCCAGTAATGAATTTAATTGGGAGTAAAAGGGAAGCCTGAGTGGGCCCTTAGGGATGCTCATTCGGGCGACGCAGGCTACCATCAATGAAAACGAATTTACTGTACCTGGTGAAATCTACTGAAATCTAATCTAAAATCCAGTGAAAATCGTAATATACGGAAAATTATTGGGGTTTTCTCCTCCATAGAAAAATCTTACCTTTACGTAGAAACTAGGGATGGTCGGATCGGATACCTCGGATCCAAATATCCACGGATATTGCCCTTCATGAGATACATCGGATCCAAAGTCACGAAGATATCGGATCTGGATCCGAAATTTTAAATAATAGCTTCAGTGAATGCAACACCCCATAAGGGTGGAAAGAGTTCCGATTCTATCTTCAAATGCGCCGTCGCGTGCGATTCTTGTCCTACTCATGAACTGTTTTATTTGAAAGCTCTCGCAGAGGTTACGTAGGAGTATTTCAGCCGTGGAAAATAAAAAAAGACAAAATACGACTGGCACATAGGGTGACTCTTCCCAAGAGATTGAACGATCATCGGGGGAATCTCAGCGTCAGGAATTTGATAATGCATTTGGATCCGAAAATCAAGGATCCGATCCGAATCCGGATCCGAAAAAAATCCTGGATCCGTCCATCCCTAGTAGAAACATTAAATTGTGGTTCCGCTAGAAGTGGCCCACGCCGCCCTAATGACGGCTTTGGGATATCATTCTCCTACTCCTTCCATCCCTATTCTTTCCCTGGAGGCGTCGCGACGCGTCGTCGGGCTCTCATCGCGGCGGCGACTCCTGTCTTATTTCTTTCCTCTGTCCTTCCCCTCCAGAGGTGGTGTGCAGGTGAAAAGCCTCGGACTAACAGATTCGGCCCTGGGTAGGTACTCATTTCTGTTGTTCCTGGAGAAATGGCAGATCATTCCATGAGATGAATGAATTAGAGCATTTTCTCTAGATAATTTGGGCGCACAGCGCGTCCGAAAATTATATACCATAGATAACAAAGAAAATACTTGGAACTCGGGAGCATTCCCGCCGTAACAAGTTTGCAGCGAAAAGAAAAGAAATTTTGGAGTGCATAGGGAAAAGTAAGAAGTAAAATTGAATACCTTATGAAGGGGAATGTTATTTATTCTTCTATGGCGAGAGGTCATTGTTATAGTTGGCTGAACAAACATAGTGAGTCAGCACATAATGATCTACTATGGTACCTTCTTCTTCAACGGTTAGAAATTCAGATTAGTACTGTCACTAGCTTTCTATTTTTTCCAAATTCCCATTAATAACCACCTATAAGGGTTGGAAGTTCGTTTCTCCGCCCTTCTGAAACTATCCATTCCTTCAGATTGCCTTTTCCACTAAGTCTTTCTCGCTCTCTTCGATTTTCGCCGTACTCTTTCGTTCATCTCCCGCGGCATCATTTTGCCTTGCTATGTGCCCACATTCTTCCGCTTCCTTCTCTCTAATTTTCCTCATAGTTTCCTCTGTCATCTATGGCTGTGCTATCATTCTACTCCCTACGTATCCAATTGACTTCTCTGCCTCTTTTACCACTCACTTTTTAAACGTTGGCAGCGCTTCCCATGTCTGTTCTAAAGGTCGTTTTACACGGTACACTGAATTGCGCAATCTGACGTACGTGCGAAGGCGAAATCAAAATTGCTTTGTGTAAAGCGGTGAATTGCTAGAACACATGCGAGAATGCGTGACGGCAAAATAACCCCTGTTCTAATTCCGTTCATGCATTCGCGCAATTCCACGCCATCTTAGAAATAAATGCAGCTCTAACCTGCGCAATTCCGTGCCCTGTGTAAAACGGCCTTAAAAGTTCATTCACGTCACACAATCTCGTGGAAAACCGTCTGGCTCTGGCTCTTATCTGGCTCCAATCTTCCGGCCAATTTGGCATGGATGGCACCACTGCAAAGAGTAATTGAGAATTAGGCCTAGGTGCCACTGGTACTCGGGAGCATTCCCACCGTAACAAGTTTGCAGCGAAAAGGAAAGAAAATTTGGAGTGCATAGGGAAAAAGTAAGAAGTAAAATTGATTGCCCTATTAAGGGGGATTTTATTTATTCTTCTATGGCGAGAGGTCATTGGTATAGTTAGCTGAACAAACATGGTGAGTCAGCACATCATGGTCTACTATGGTACCTTCTTCTTCGACGTTTAGAAATTCAGATAAGTACTGTCACTGGCTTTCTATTTTTTCCAAATTCCTATTAATAACCACCCATAAGGGTTAGAAGTTTGTCCTTTCTTATAAGCCTTAATTATTTGATTATTCCTTTAAAGCCCGACAGTTTGTACTGTTTTTTTCATTCCAATACACCCAGCATAATATTCATGTGCAATCGTTCACAGATGTATATATGCTTGCGATAGAATGCTATCTTCTATCGAGTCCTAAACATAAAAATACCAAAGTCAGACTGAATAACAAAAAGAACCCAAGCACTTCCTCATTACTGTACTACAGTTCTAAAACAAAAGGAGAATAAAAACTTACATGATATTTATAAATATGATATCACGCAAAGAGTATGAAGCAACGAATGAAGGAGAACGATGAGGGAGAAAATTCGACCGATAAATAAGTAACAGCCGCAAATAGCCAAATGTTATCAGGAAGATAGAATGCAGAAGAAGAAGAGGGCGAAGGAAGATATCCTGAGATAAGAAGAGGGAGGTTGTTTGAAGGATGCATTCATAAGCGGATTTATGGTGGGCGCGGGGGCACGTGCCCCTTCCCCAGACGCTTAAAAAATGGACAAGTTTTTTAATACAATTATCATTAAGTTGGTTTTGTTTTATATAACTATTAATAGAGTTAAATGTAGAGGGTACTTGAAAAGCTTTTCTTTCGCACGTAAATTCAGGCATTAAAAAACATTTTTCTAGTAAAATATATAGAGAAGGTAGCGAACCGAGACGGTGAGACGCAAAAGTCAGAAAATCATTTAGGTGAGACAGAGTATGCCATTCAAAGATGAAAATAATCTGTACTGATCAATCCGCTATTGATCGAGAGTTAATAATAAACAAATATAAGCTGCGTTAAGGAAACATAAAAGAAAAACGTACTTTTCATTATGCAACTTATTAATATTTTCACATAAATAACTTTTATATTAAAAAAAGTATTTTTCGTACTGTAATTAATGTATGTTGTTCTTAATATCAAATATGAGAAGACCTGTTAGATCCTTGTGATCTCCCTCAGAAAATATTCTAGATCCACCCTTGTATGTATTGCTTGCGAACTCTGAGGGGTGAGAATCCCAGGAAAGACCGCGCCTGAAACGAAGAAACTGAGCACACAAGATTTTGGAGAATATCTGTGCCTCAGAGAGAGAAATTGGAGCCAGATGGAGGAGCCCTGTTGATGAGGTCTGGGCGTACCTAGCGGGAGGCAGGAGGGGCCAGCTGCCATGCCCCCCCCCCCCCCCAGAAGCAAACATCGCAAAAGTCTTTTAGGAAATTCAGGACTGGATTGAAACGAAAGTTTTCAACAAATTTTCTTTAAACCCGCGAAAAATGATATGTATTAGTATAAGATATGCGACTAAAATAAAACTATTTTTTCAAGGAAATAATCTCATTAACTAATAAAGCACTGTTATAATTTTCTTAAATTTTGTTTTCATTCACCTTTTCCATGCTGAAAGATCACAACTTGGTTAGCCAGGGTACGCCCTTGTTCGGTAGGGTTACGGTCGGAGTAGTAATTGTGGCACGATACGGTAAAAAAATAAATTCCGTCCAATAGTCGCAGCGGAACAAAGTAAAAAGTTGCGGTAAGTCGGCTAAGGCATTTAGTGGTAACATCAAACTGGTTTAACAATACTAGGGAGGGGGATTTTCCTGCGAAAAGTACAGTATTAACTAGCGGATCATTTTGAAGTGTAGAAGTCTTAATTGCTCCATTCAAATTTTCTGTAAATTTTATGGGAAACTGTAGACGAAAAATGATATTAGTATAAGACATGTAGCTAAAATAATTTTTTCAATCACATAGTTTTTAAAAACTAATAAAGTGCTGTCATAGTTTTCTTAAAATGTTGGTTTCATTCACCTTTTCCATGCTGAAAGATCACAACTTGGTTAGCCAGGGTACGCCCTTGTTCGGTAGGGTAAGACATTGAGTTACGGTCGGAGAAGTAATTGTGGTACGATACGGTAAAAAAATAAATTCCGTCCAATAGTCGCAGCGTAACAAAGTAAAAGGTTGCGGTAAGTCGGCTAAGGCATTTAGTGGGAACATCAAAGTGGTTTAACAATACTAGGAAGGGGGATTTTCCTGCGCAAAGTACAGTATTAACTAGCAGGTCATTTTGAAGTGTAGAAGTCTTAATTGCTCCATTCAAATTTTCTATAAATTTTATGGGAAACTGTAGACGAAAAATGATATTAGTATAAGACATGTAACTAAAATAATTTTTTCAATCATATTATTTTTTTAAACTAATAAAGTGCTGTCATAGTTTTCTTAAAATGTTGGTTTCATTCACCTATTCCATGCTTAAATGTTACAACTTGAACGACAATGGCTTGCCCCTAACCCTAGTTTTGATCCTGGGTACGGTACGCCCTAGGGTCGAATATCGACAAGAATAAAACAGCGTACTTCGTCCCGTCATGTCTTCCCTTTTTCAAGCTAGTACCTCAGTTACCTGATGGCTTTCATCATTATTTTAATTTTATTTGCCCCAAGTAATTATATCTTCGTCTTTCTTGGTGGAATTAACCTTCTAGTTTTCTTCAATCATATTTCACTCACCTATGTTGCCGTATTATAAACCTATCCACCGGATCTTTCTCTAGCTGGTGCATGGTGATCCACAGTTTCTTTTGTTCCCCTGTTCTTGGGCGCTCCTCGTTCCTCACCATATTCGTCCATTTGAAACAGGAGTATAGTTAAAACGAGTTAAATAGAGCTACCCAGAAAATACGTTACGAGATACGCGAGGAAAAAATATGTCTGCGTTAGATATAAAACTGCGTTATCCAGAGCCCTAAAAATGGAAGATTGGTAGACCTATTTTGTACGGGAGTGAGAGCAGTGCAATGGGGACTCAAGCTAGTTGTGTGAGATAGAAAAATTAAGTCATTGAATTGGATCGTCATGGTGAAAGCAAATTTTTTCCATTTCGGCGGCTACAATTTACTTAACACCGTACTAAGTATGTGAAATTCACGTTATTCAAATTCCGATTAATCGTAAAAAAAAACAAATTTCCTGCTTGTAATCTATGGAAAAAAAATTCAAAACGGGCCAACGAAATTGTTATTTTTGCCTAATATATAATTTACGCAACGCAAATGTTGAAAATCCCACGTGGAAAAATGGAAGATACAATTGAGGTAACTATTTCTATACATTGGGGCATATCGATAAAATGGCATTAAATTAGTGACCTCGATAAAATTTAATTTAAAAAAACCAATTAAAAATTTTCTATTGATATGCAAGAATTATGAGAAAGACCTACTGTTAACTTTACTGTTACTGTTAACTGATGATATAATGGAAAATTATAATTTAAAACAGAAAAAAACTAAAATTAATGGAAATATATGCGCGAATTGAAAGTTATAGACCATTTTAAATGATAGTTTATTATTTATTCCAACAATTGGTGCGATATATATGAAAATATACTAGGAATGAAGCAACTTCCGAAAATATTTTACTTTTTCTGTGTTGATCTTTGAATATCGGCGGTTGAAAGGTCTATCGTTATCACTTGACGTCGTTAACTTGACCCTGAATATCCTGAGACGTGAACTTTCCCTCCTTATCTGCAATCTTCACTGTCGTTGGGTCGTTGAATTATCACTTTTCCTACGCTCACCCGATAGGGAGACGCACACACTTCGAACTTGGCTGGAGAGTAAGATGAGGTCTCTAGGGAAAGAGAAAGGCAATCCGTTGAATATACAATTTAGTTCCCAATGAACTGTCCTTACAAACACGTCACTTAGGTCCAATTTGAAAAAAGAAACGGGTGACATAAGCCCCGAAACTTTTTCCATCAAATAATAATATACGTATAGGGAGGCCAAAGCCCACTGGGCTGTAGTGCCGAGGAAGTGAAGTGAAATAATATACGTATCAGATTTTATCTGATCAAATGTCACGGCACGAGTTTTGAAACCTAAATCGATGTGAATTAATTTTACTGAATTATTCAGTCTTTCATTCACCTTCTTATTTGTAAATTTAGGCTCTCATCGTATTAAAAAAACCTATTGTAAAATTAACTACTTATGTTTTTACATGGCAAATTTTTTTCCCCATAGACTACTGAAAGATGACCACCGTACAGGTCAATATTTGTTAGTCGACCAGAAAATATTTCATGCACAATCAAATCAATTTAAATATATTATTAGCATCATTTTTTGAAACATTTCTCCTAATGTATCGTAGAATTCTAGTTTGACGAAACTAAAGTAATCGAAAATAAGTAGTCTTTGTTTCTCTTCAATTGTATTTATAGCTAGAGTCTTCCGGCACTGGAAAGGTGATGTAAATACAAATTTGGTTTGTTTCGAGACAAGAATAACGATAAATTTTTGAAAAAGTTGTGCAAATAAATTCGCCGGGAAGTAAAAAAATTAACAGGATCTTTGTTACGATAAATTACGCGTAATTGCACATATACATTGCATTACAAATATTAATACTTGAGTCCATGGGATAAATATTTTTTTCAGCATTGAGATTATTTACGTGACATAAAGGTTTAAAATACTACTCATACATTGAAATCAGTGAATTGCGATTTAGAAAAGACAAAACAACTAATAAGAAATGCGTTGAAATTAAAATCACTCTTCTTCTTGTTATAACCACGCTCTGTAGAGGTTAGCATCATACCACACGTGTTGATCCCAATGGCAGCCACATAAAAAAATATCAAAGCATCCGCCAAATTTCGCCATATCCGCCAAAATAAATTTTCACCAGTGATAGGGATTTAAGAGATTGACGACGTAATATGCGAACCTATAGGAAGCGTATACGGAGAGGACTGCAGAGGAGACATTGACCGGATATTCTTCGCCAAAAATCTGAAGGCGGTAAATTAACGAGTGGCCCAGTTTCATTGTATGGTAGTGAAATTTGAGGAGCAATTGCACCCAAATGATTTTTATATATAATGTTTGGAAGGAAATTTCTTAGCTTTTCTACAAAAACACACACTTTATTGCCGACTAGTTTCGGTTACACTGTACCATTTTCAAGACTAGTGATACACATGATTTTTATATATTGTATTCCTTGTAATCGAGTAAATACTTGAGATTTCCTAAACGTATAGTGAGGCTTAGATGAAGAATCAGGCTTTTTCCACATAACTGAAAATATAGTATACGAGAGCCGTTTATTTTTCCATCTGCGATTGCTCAGCAAAAACACCAAACACTACACGATCCGCACTACACGCTAAAGTCATTTCTGACCGTAAATAGTTATTTTGAGGTTAGTAGCAATCTCATTAATTACACTGCCTCAATTGATTCTCCCGTTAAGGGTGCACTGCGGAGAGACAGCCAGGAAACACGCCGAATGGCTTCAGCATTCTTGACCTTTTTGCAGATAAAATAATTTTTTATGCACTATGGCTAGAGTGTGAAACAGTGTGAAAGATTACGTCCATTCCCATTCAAAACAAAAGAAGAGACGTGCTGACTTCTGGAAGTTCTCTGATCCATGACAACGACCGTCATCTCAGCACTGATGTAACCCAACTGTGGGCAATTTCAATGGGACATTTTCGATCACCCACCGTACAATGCCAGTGCCGTGTGACTTCCATTTTTACTCTGAAATGAAGATGTGGCTAGGAGGGAAGCGTATTCAAACAGGCGATGAGCTTCAGGACAAAGGCAAAATTCGTTGAAAGTCATTGACGGCAGCATCCTACGAATACGGAATAGGAAAGCTTGTCCACAGGCACAACCAATTCCTCAATCGCCAAGGCGATGATGTCGAAAGGACACCACAAGTGTGCTCAATACTTACGAGTGAAATAATGTTTAATCAATCATTTCGTCTTCTGTTCATGGCCCATCGGAGCTTGAAAAAAACGTCCCTCGTATAATCAGAAATTTCCAAGTTATTTCATCAAACCCTTTGCTGGGTTGAAGCATATTCACTCATTAGACCGTCGACAAGAAGACGTATACTAATATAACCGATGCCGTTTGAAATTCACAAATTATTCTCCTATTAGATCGATGAATTTTAAAAGAAATTTTCATAAAAATTCCACCAACAATAATATAATTTGGTGAATATTTTATCTGGGAATATTTAGACACTAAATCTATATTTGAGAAGGCCATATATCGATCAATTATCAGACGCTCTATTCACTGATCCGCCAATCCACGCCTCATCCACGATATTACTTAATCCTAAATCACACGATTATTTTTTCCATCCCTCAGAGCGATATCTCCAGGGAACAGTTTTCAAGAACCTAAATAATGATCGCTCGATCGAAAAATTTCAGAATCACTCGGTCATTCCCACCGTTCCTTTTTTCCATCTCTTACTCTGTCACTACTACGAGGGTCGTTCAATAAGTCCTTAGAATCTCCGAAAAATATCTCTTTTAGAATCAAAAATCAATGTTGACTAGAAAGCATTCGTGACTAGTCAGCTGTTCAGTTTCAGCTGTTTCCATTCCATAGTTTCATCGTTGCTGCCGATTGTAGCGAACAACTTTCATTTGTTCATAAAAATTGATAAAATTAAGTTTTGTGTGGTGATAAAACACTGTTTTTGAAAGGGTTAAAGCCAAAAGATATCAAAGATAACTTAAATGAAGATTACGGAAGATATGCTCCAGGGTTGGAAATATTTACAATTGAGTAAATGAATTAAAACATTGCCGTACATCTAAAATAAATGAACATTCCTCCGGACGCTCTGTGGAAGTGTCTACTCCCCAAAATGATTGGCAAAATCCACGATATGGTTTTGAGTGGTGGACGATTCAAATTGCGCGATATAGGCAAGGCCACAGGCACATTTCTTTGCACAATTTCTTTAATTTTGCACGAAAATTTGAGCGTGAAAAAAATATCGGCAAGATTGCTGCCGCGTTTTCTCACATCAGAGAATTAACGCAATCGTGTAGTCAACTGAAAGGCTGTTTTGGCGCTTTTCCTTAGCAATCCCGAGGATTTTCCGCATCAATGCATAACTTTTGATGAAATATGGATTCATCAATACATTACTGAGATCAAATAACAGGTACAACAATGGAATTTTGAAGATGAACAGGCTCCAAAGCAGGCCAAGTTGGTGTAACGGGCCGGCCAAGTCATGGCAACGATATTTTGGAATGCATGCGGAATTATCTACATCGATTAATTGGAAAAGGGAAAAACAATAACAGGAGAGTATTATGTATCGTTATTGGATCGGTTGATGGTAGAAATCATGAAAAGCCCCCTCACTTGAAGAAGAAAATTTTCTTTCTTCAACAAGGCAATGCACGGTTGAACACCTGTTCAGATTCAATAGCCAATTCAATTCAATAGCAGAATTAAAGTTTCAATTGTTACTAAATTCACCGTATTCACCAGTTTTGGCCTCCGGTGACTTTCAATAATTTCGTTACTTGAAGAAATGGCTTGGCGGAAAAAGGTTAACATCTAAGGAGGTCATCGCCCAAACCAGTGCCAATTTTGGGGAGATCCCGAAATTCTTCTTTTTGGACAGCTTAACATGCTTGGAAAAATGCTTAAAACTTTTATATGGCTGAAAGAAGACTACAATGAAAAAAATATAAAAAAAATGATGGCATATAATTTGTTTCTATACCTTTTTCTTAAGACTTATTGAACGACCCACATATCATTCAATTAAAAACAAAGCATTTCGTTACAATAGCTGTCAGCGTCCGTGCCTTCTGATTGGCTGAATGGCGGTACCAGCGATGGTTTAATCAACGAATAAAAGGGCTGGTCGAGTGATGGAAAAAGGGATGGGATTTCTATCCCTCAAGCCATCACGGAAAATGATTTCTTGAAACAGTCATATTTTCCGCTATCATTGGAGCTATCCCTCGGAAGGGACGGAGAAAAAACGGTCGTGTGATTGAGGATTCACTCTCATTTTATGACTTTATTCGTATCCCAATTTAATTTGGACTCAGTGTAATCGCTCATTCAATTGATTTTATTGCTCATGAAGCGCAACTTAACGCTCGAAAAAACTCATCAAAGTGCATACGATCGATGCCACGATCATACTTCTTCAATTGACATTAAGAGATTTTAATATCTTTTGGATTTTTGTATCTTTTGGCCTCTAATTTATACCCTACCTATAAGACAAAAAAAACAAGATATCATCATCTAAGTGCACTTGATTCTAAGAAAACGTTCGAGTACATTGTTAAAAATGCTTAGTTCAATCGCGTGGTTACATAACTAACTTATCAAGCCTCCATAATTTACGTCAGTAATTTCTGTGGGCATGGAAAAATTAAGATAACTGTTGGATGTGGTCCATATCGTCGTGCACTTATGCACTCCTGACCACAATAAAAGTAATTTCTTCGACTGACCAGCCACCACCAGATGTGGACGAAACTTGAGCTGACGATAAATGCGGTGTTATCTTAGAGGCATTATCGATGGTCAGACTCCAACTCAATCCCTTTTTTCTTTAATGAGGTCAAAGCAGAGATCATCACGTCCTTCCAATTCCAAACGATAGGAGGGAAAAGAAACATTATAGTCTCTGGTATTTGAATAAGAAAATCGTAAAGGGAAAAGGGACATTTATTTATACGTAATCAAAAACGTTAATTGGCAAGTTCACAATGATGACCTACGTTCCATACATTCATACACTAATTTCAGATATGCTCTAAATAATATTCTCCGTGTGCCTATGCATTACGAAATATTTTTGTGCATTCGTACATTTTGTTTTCATAAGTTAGCGATATTAATTTCTCTTTCACTTGATATTTTCTCGCGCATTGGTGGCGTGAGGTTGTTCATCACGTTCACTTCATTCAATAATTTTTATCAACAATTTTTTAAAGTAAAAAAACCGTTTGCATCACGCGTTTAACTAACTAAATACATACGTTGAACCGTCCATTGTTAAATTAATTGTTCTGTTATAACCATAATGTTCTGTTAGAATCACTATAACGAACTCCTATTCTATCGACTATCCTATAGTTATTAGCTTGACTATTTATGTATATTTCTCTTATTTTATCGTTTCCATAGCACATGAAAATACATTATGGTTTCAAAATACTATACTCTATGTCACACCATTTTCAATTGCTCAAAAAATCAAAGCATCACACTTAGCTTCCAAATCTGAGGAGATTTTTTACCACTGAAGTTTAATTTGACGAAAAATTGACGCTCTGCATTGAAAAGTAAATCCTAAAGTTTAAATACAATGATAAGGGGAATTGATAGTAAAGCCAATTGAAGAGATTATCTACCACTGAAGTTTAATTTGTCGAAAAATTGATGCTCTGTATTGAAAAGAAAATATATTTGGCAAAGAAGGCCAATGAAAAAGAAAACATGGCTTGAAAAAAGTTTCTCAAAGAGGGTTGTATGCTGCTAACGTTCTCTTTGATATGAAAACTGTACATGGGACATTACAGTTGGAGACGATGCAAAATGTGCATCATGAGGAAGATTTCAAAAACAAGATGAACTGGGAGCAGTGAAGAGACACTGAGGGAAAGAAAATAATATACAAGGGTGAAATTCGCCATGAAGAAAAGCATTTAGCTTACCCGGGAACCTCATCCTTAGTGTATATGACTTTTTTTTTAACACCTGTGCGCGTGACTGCGTACAAAGTCACATGTCCAATGCAATGCTTTGAAAAACTTTCGTTGCGGATTAGCGACAAAGTGAGTTTTCTTCTCCGACAGTGTCTTAGTAAGCACGAACTCCGTCCCCTGCGCCAGTATAGGATTAAATGTCAACACCTTGTTCATTTAATCCAATCTGAGATTCACTTTGGAAGAAGATGACTTGGTGGTGTAACTGGTAGCATAACTTACCTACCGAAATTCGGGATATCAAGGTTTGAGCCCCGGCTGAGCCAAATGATTTTTTCGTGGCAAATTTAGTGTATATATTTGAGCCTAACATTTGATTGCGTACAAATTCACTTGACCTAAGCAGAGCTTTGGAAAGAAATTAAGACAATGATGAAAGAATTGGAGGAAGAAGGTTTAATTGATAGGTCATTAAATAAGACAAGCTGATGCAAGCCGTGTAATACGCCAGGATTTTTGGCTCAAAGTTATGTGATCCACTGATGATCTCCTATGCATGATAAAAAGTAATAGCTGACGACATTTGCTTTTGTCTATTTCATTTGGGAGGATTGGAGGATGGAAATAGTTAGGAGTCCTAAGTCTCGAAGGGGGAAGAGGATGAATTTATGCATGCATCATGAGCCTCGAAAGGCTTCATCAAAGTTCTAATCTAATAAATTCTTGTGAAATGTGTTGGAGGGGCAGTTGCTCGACAAGAAAGGCTGAGAAAAGCAAAGCAAAAAGAACCATGACGGTGCAGAAAGTAGGATGGAATTTCAAACATATTTTTATTTTATGTATTACTATACCACCACTAACAGCACAATTTGGCCATAGCATCGGGGTTTTCATAACATTCAACAATTAAACTTACAAGCATATCCAAGCTCTGAATAAAGGCAACCTACCCAGACGGGACTCGAACCCGCAACTTTCAGTTTTACAAGCGACACTTTAACCCGCCGCCACCCTGGAAATACAAATGAACGTATTACTGCATGTACAAGGTCCAAGATTTTATTACAATTATACTGTTCCATTAGAACCATTACAACGAACACCTATACTCTCGACTGTCCCATATCTGTTAGTTTGACAGTATATTGATCTTATTTATTCGTTTCCATAGAACCTATAAATACGATATGGTTTTAAAATACTATCCTTTGTGCCAGACTGTTTTCAATTGCTTAAAAAATGAAAGCTAAAATCATAGCTTCCAAATCTTCAGTGTTTACCTGCGTAGTCCCGTAAAAATATCCTTTACGGTATTGAGATGATGAAAATGCTCCATATACTACAGAACGTGTTACGACCATCACGTCTAGAGTCTACTACGAAGCTTTGATAAATCTCAGTAGAGGCATCCAAAACAAACATCTTGGTCTTCCAACATCTGAGGTCATGTTATTGCATGTCAAAGACTGCCCTCACAGTACTCTGTCAATATGTCTTTCGAGCGTGTTTGGGAAATATTTGACCATCCTCCCTATAACCTAGACATCTCTTCAAGTATTTTCAATCATTCACCGACGTAATATTTGGTCCATGGAATTGAAAAGTGACAGGTATTTGAAATTCTGGGTCAGTTTGGCTTCTTTACGACT
This sequence comes from Ischnura elegans, assembly GCF_921293095.1. Taxonomy (NCBI): domain Eukaryota; kingdom Metazoa; phylum Arthropoda; class Insecta; order Odonata; family Coenagrionidae; genus Ischnura; species Ischnura elegans. The sequence goes on from NC_060247.1 coordinate 104,508,638, forward strand.
TATCTGGAAAGCATAAAAGTCTGTTAGGAGAGAAGGTTTCCTACTTTTTCCACCTGTCACCTGCAAGGTAAGAAATATTCCGAAAATTTCACATAGAAAAATATGTTTGCCTTGAGCTAGTAGTAGCTAGAAAAAGTAGGTTTCGAATCTTCATTCCCGAAATGAGTATCATAGGTGCTCCACCCGATACCGTTACCCATCCTCCTCCACAATATAATATTCTTCCAACGCAAATTTTTTGTAGATTTAGAGGAATATGATAGAAATGCCTACATACAATGCCAAAAGACTTCGAGGTCGTGGGCATACAGCCTGAGTGTAGGGAATAAAGCCAGACTTAAATCACTAAATTTTTCACTGAGGATATTTCATTAAGAGTCACCGATCAATATTTCTATCAATATAAATGAACTTTAATGGCATATAACTTTTATAAAACTAAGATTCTCTGTAAAAAAATTAGTTTAGTAATAGCGATAGAAGACTTTTAAAGCTAATTGCAGCTTCAATGTATTTTCTTACGAAAATAACAAATAATATAATTTTTTTAATGAGTTGGAAATGAAGGAATTCATTTATACACCAGGAGAACAAGCATTTTTATGTTTATAATTTCAATACATATTCCTATTTCATACTGTATTTACACTTAAATTTAAATTCATATTTAAACATGGTCTCTTAGTAGCATGAGTGTCCGTCGTAATCTGATTCTATCTGATACTACCACGTTGCCATTCCTGCGGGAATTATATTACCTTTCTTCTCAATATATCCATTTATAAAACCAATTCGATGAGGAGTGAGTGGTTTAACAGCCAAAATACTTTCGGCTGTGTTACTGCAATTATCATAGGATACTTATGAAGAATAATGAAACTTTTAGTAAACTTAACTGAAGAATACTTTTCACTGAAATTAAGGACCCCCAAGCACTTCGAACTTTTTTTTCCTCTATTATTTTTACAATTATTACCTACTCTTGTCTCATCTGATCTATCTCTTCACAAACTAACCTCTCATCCCTGGACTGTGTCAGCAATTTCATTGCCAAAATAGTAAAATATAGATTACTGCATTTACGCAACATGTCCACTAATGCTATTCTCTCCTCCCTCTTCATCCCTAATCTCACTACCCATAGGCTCACAGCTGATTTAAAACTTATTTATAAGATTCTCAATTCCACCATCGACTGCCCTGCATTGCTCTCTTTTATCAATTTTAAAGTTCCACCCCGCCCTCCTACCAGCTCTCATCCCCTAATCCACATGCCCATTCCTAGACTTTCACTTGCTAAACGTTCGTTTTTCTACCGCATTACTTCTGTGTTGAACTCACTCCCTCCACACATCGACCCCTTTCCATTTCCACTTAAATCCTTCATAAGCCTTTCCCTATTCTATCTGTCACCGAAGTAGGCTGTACCTGCAGATTCTTGTTGCCCATTTGTTTTTGTAAATGTAATTATTGTTAAAGTAGCAGATAATACTGTATGTGGTTCTCTTTCTTTAAAATAGAATAAACTAAACGCTAGATTAAAAGCGAGCTTACATTTCACTGGGAACAACGTACAACTATTAATAAGGTTGGTGGTTTCCGGCATACTTTGAGGAATTTGCTAAACATTTTGTATGAATTAATTTAAACTCTCTATTTCTAAACAATTCATTTTTATTAACAAGCGACTATAGTTTCGATGGTCAACGTCATCTTCGTCACCAAAAGGTGGCCTCTCCATCTTTCGGGTTATTGCCGCATTGTTTGTCTCAGGGTGACGATAGGTTCGCCAGGATTCCAGCAGGCGTATTGATGGAGACTTTCGCGGGGTGGTGCAGCATGCGTATCAAGGTTTTCGGGTTGACCTCCGCGTCACTTCATCTTCATGACGAAAGTTTCGCCGGCGCTGCAGCTGGCGTCTTCAGGTTCGAAGTGTTTGATGCAGTTCAAGTTCAAAAATTGTTTATTTCACGAGCAAACATGTACATAAGATTTGAAATAACGACGAAAACAACAAAAAAAATAGCTCGTGAAGCTGGTCTAGGCTTGCGCCTCTTCAGCGTTACTGGGGATTAATCACTGGTTCGGGAGTGGTATTGGCCCTCCTCCCTGTTGCTGAGCACGTATGGGAAGGACCAACTCACAATGTGGACTTTGAAAATGCGAAAATCATCGCTAGAGAAATGCATTACTAGAACGACTACGACATTACCAGAAGGTGACGTCAAACGCCGAAAACATGGTCGTGTTTTAATAAAATATTCTGTGGAAAAATAAAGTTTAAATTAATTCATTCAAAAATAACAAAATATCAATAAAAAAACAATTGCATTTCTATGATTGATCAATGCATCATAACATCGATGTAATTGCATTAATACAGTTAAATTGACACTATGATATATTTATCTACCTTCATTTATTTTATAGACTATGGGAGGCTATACCCCGAATATTCCTATTAATGTGATGAAGATGTTATGATAGCTAATATTATGATTCCAGGTTACAACAGGATGACTCGTAGTGCAGCGGGTACGTGACATGCAAAGTATGCATTAGGATCCTATTATCTCTTGCGTCATGCTCTTTGATTTGATTTTCAAGGAAGTCCATCGGAGTGATCGCGTAAACGGTCTCTGCTAGATGAGCAAGCACTTTGGAAGATAGATAAAAGCTATTGCGCAAGCTCAATCCGGAATTAAGTTGAGTACTCCTTGAACTATTTGAAAATATAACGATTAGAAATATTGCATAAATAGCAATCAAAGTGTTATTGGCGATTGTGATGGAAGTCATAACAATCTATTTTTCCCCAGGCAACAACATTGGTTAAGACTTATCTTAAGGGTAAATAATATCTCTAAGGACGAAAGCGATTTGAAAATACGTAAAGCATACGTAAATAGTAAAATATCTTTGTCTATCGTGGGTAGGGTCGGAGACCACAAGTTTATTCCAGGAGTCCCAGGTTCGAGTCCCGCCTGAGCGTAGGGCAAAGGCAAGTTATGCCTTTGAATTTCTATGGGTCTCTGGAGTACATAAACCACCACAATGGTACAGAAACTAAAATTAAAATATTCTCTAATTCTTATCCAAAATTCAACGATGTGTTGACGAGATTTCGAATCGTCAATATTGTCAAATGTTTATTTTAAGGCTTACATTAGAAGACATAGCTAGTGACTGAATTGAGTTTTTTTAACATATACTATGTAAAAATACTGATTGGGAGTGGTTAACGCATGATTTTCTTGGAAATCATTCAAAATTAAAGCACAAATGGAGTTCAACGCATGGGAAAAACAGAGATTCAATTCTCAGTAATGGATAGTTCACAAGAAATGAACAATTTGCTAGGAAATTGCCTTCCATAGCATTGAGAGAAAAATATTTGCCATGATTTCCCTTCAAAATGGATTAGAATAATGTCAATCTTTCTATTAAAAGTTACATGAATGAATTCAGGATTCTAAAACTCAATAGATCAAAATCTTCTTGTTTTTTCATTGTCTACTTTTTCTGAACTAAAATATTTGAAGTTTTCGTGGACATTCTAATTTTTTTAAAGCTTATGCCTCAAGCCCGTTGCAATGTTTTTATATAATTTTTGTTATATAAATTATATCATATTATACTATAGGGTTAACATTAGGTTAATACATAGATAAAACATGGATAATTTGACTCACTGTGTTACGCTGATATTTGATGAACGGTAATTACAACTCACATAAAGGCCCTAAGGAGTACTTTATTCATCTCACATTATTTCCTTCTGACCGATTCCTCTGACTGACGCAGTCCGCAATTCCCCCTCACTACAGTAATTTTTGAAATCATTTATCATATTTCACAATTAGAGATAAGTTTATCTACAGAGCCTTCTCGAATTTAGGTAATTTCATAGCAATCTATTATTTAAGTCACTATGGCGACAAACACCACACTCAGAAGATAGGATACGGAACGGAATTGTGTGTCGTAGAGGTGCTGGCTTTCGTTATTTGGAAAAGAGTGCGAAGTGGAGACTAAAATGGACTCCATTGAGGCCCGAGGATTCATAAAAACACTCTTTGAATCCAAGCCATTCGTCAGCAATATCATTTTCAGTTTCATCAGCCACTGGTTCACCTTTGAGACTCGTTGACGCCGACTTGCCCAGCTCATGTTGCGTATCTGCGAACTTCTACAATAAGTTCCCTCATTAAAAATAACTAGACGAATGTGTCCAACAATGCCGTTTAGGGGCAAAATTGGGTTATAATGGGTATGTGAAAGCAGAACATTAAGTGACAACAAATCAAAACAATCTAGCCGATTTTCCAGTGGTCAAAACAGACTCCTTAGGAAGCCTTCGCCTCGGCCATGGAATCATGGTGAAAAAAGTGAACGTCTGCCGGGAGAATACGTTGAGAAGTACGTAACACCGGTTTTATGGTTTTCGGGTGAGCAGCCTGTTAGAAAAAAATCGGAAGCCTTATTTAGAACTTGAATTCACCTCGTAAATGCCTCAGTGTGCTAGGCAGCGATTCTTCCGGGTTTCCTTCCGCGTTTATCTAATTTTACTGGACAATATTTCGCCAACTTTCCAATTGGCTTCCTCGGATCCACTGACGTGATTGATGCAGAATTTTTTTCCTCTTTATATACATCCTGTTTGGCGCCTATTTATTGGAGGTGTGCCCTGATTTGGTCGACATCTTTGAAGACCCGTTTCCACGCGCTGGCGAGAGTGTAGCCGTCGTCACGGTTGAAACTTTTGGGTGTTTTGGCGATTTCAATTGCCTCCCTAATTGACACTTCAGTGGACCTGAGGAAGCCAACTGAAACGTTGGCGAAATGTTGTCCAGCAAAATGGATAACCGCGGAAGGACACCCGGAAGAAATGCTGCCTATCGTCAAAAATTATCATGGAAGCCTATTCGGAAAGCCTCAGTGTGCTGTTTTCGAGGGTAATTGAAATTAATAAATAAGTTATTAAAAAGGATCGCCGGAGAGAGATTTTTGTTGAAATTAGGATATTTTATTTGATTGAATTTGATTCCAAGGAGTGGTATTTAGTGAGAGATTCAAGCAGAGGTTTCGTTCCTCTCCATCCACAAGTCAATGTGAAAATGATAAACTCGTCTCCTGAATCAACGGAAGGAGAACTTTATTGCAAAAATGACCCCAGTCACGAGTGTGCTCGAACGATAACCGCTGCCGCTCCCATTGAGCTGGGAAGATTGGGTACAAACGGCAAAAAGCTGCTGATCTCCGGTCCTGATATCATCTGTGCGATTGGAAAACATCGCCTTGCCAACGAACGCATCCACGTCACCCAAGAGATGGTCTGACGGCAGTGACGGGCATCCCTCCTCCCCTCTTCATCTTCGGTCACCCTGGAGACCGTGACGAGAGTGCTGCCGACGCACAGTGATGCAGGAGTATTACAATGGCGGGAAAATAGTAGACCCTCTACGGCAATATCAGAATAGAGCGTTTTAAGGATGGTAAATATTTTATAAGGTCGAATAGAGAAAATATTCAATAAAAATATACCAAAAAGTTTCGATAAAAAGGGCGGAAATTTGCTTCTAGCAAATAAAAAAAATACATTGTCTGAAGAAAGTATATCTTTACGGATCTGTATCAGATCATACAGCAGATAATAGAGATATTAAAACACATGGAAAAGAATTGGTTACATAACTAAATATTGAGTGTAGGTAATATTGGAGGATTTGTTTTTGAAACACCGAATTTTACATTTATTGATTATACTAAGATTTCGACTTATGCATGTTATTTACAAAATGATTGTTTTTTATTGAATGAATGTAGGTAATGTGACAGCTATTTTTTTATTATTATAACTTGAGAGGGCATTCTGCAATATTTTCTTCTTGCTGTTATCCTTTTCTGTTATGCTCTTCTAGTTTTTCGTTTCTTTTAATGATAACATTTAAAGTTTCGAAGGAAACTTAAAGTTGAGTCGTAGCCAAATAGCGTTTTCGTGTGAAGAATTTAATTGATAAATTAGAATCTAAATTTAACTCGATATCATTAACTCATAAATCTTGGAGCAGTCCTCAATCCGAAGAGCACAAATCCTCCATTCGGCACGGATATGCAAGAAGTCGGTTAAAGCGGAGCGCGAAACCTCCGCTACAGCCGAGGTTATAGGGGGATTCTCCAGTCTGTTTCTTAAATTGCTGTTACACATCGTGGATTTATAATGGTTCGTTAAAGTCTCCACTCGCGTCGCCGGTAAGAAGAGCAATCCAAATTTCACGAACAACTAAGCTATCATAATGGCAGTAAATTGGAATTCTTAGCCAAACCTTATGAATATTAATCAAATGTTGTAATGCGTAAAAAAAGTGGAGGACCAAAGACCCGACTTCCTCAGGTGATACTAATTTTTTCACCTTCCATTGGCATATAGATTCCCCTAGTCTTCGGGCGTTCCCACTTGAAGCAATTAGTGACACAATTATTTACTCGATATTAGTAAATGTGCATAAATATCTAGTTTCGCAATAAATACATCACGTGATCTTTAAAAAGGTAGGTTTATGAATCTTTGTTTTAGCGACAATATTAGACTTCCTCCTGAAAATGTTCAACCAATTCCTTGCAAAATTAGTCAGGATTATCTACAAAGTTAACATTTGCTAGAGTAACATAAAATAAATATTTGTGGATCATACAAATGTTATTTTTTTACCATTTTACTACCTATATTCGTTATGATATGATCATCAAATTAAAAAATTTTCAATATCATTCTTCACCATTGATAATATTATGTAGTCAATATTGACAATAAACTGATCGCTCTCACCTCATCGTCGCGCTGCGGAGATTTTTGAAAGCCGATTACATTTCTATTTAACTAACTCATTATCTGCAAATGTGCACTATGGCATCGCAGGTTTACTTAAAAATATCCAGACATTGAATCCATTGCGACTTCATCCACTTGGAGTTCAGTTTCTCCGGAAATTAAGCACTCGAACTTTCTGTTCTGTTCTCCCAAAACACACTCTGCTATAAAAACTCTTCGGAAGAGGTAGCTGTCCACAATCAGTGAAACTATAATTAGAGATGGTAACCGTGCTAATACCGTCTCAGTTTACCCAGCTTCAGGTAGCAATAGCAAAAAAATCCAAAATGTTTTCAAGTTTGGGATTTTGGCCAGGAATTTTGTATAATCCCCCTCAGTGCGCGCGCAAAAAAAGAAGTGTATTCTTAGTACTAAAACTTATAATGCAATTAGTTTTATAAGTATTCAACTCAGAAATAACATTATATTAGCGAGCTTCGTTCCTTCATAAAATTTTATGGTGTTAAAAAGTTAGTATTGACTATTTTTTCCCGAGTTTTTACGGAAATATTTTGACTAACTGTCTGTTATGATCGAACATTTAAAAAATCGTTTCCTAAATTCCATTTTATGCCAAAAACACTGGTTTTTAAATTATTCCGATATCTTTTAAAATAGCTTCGAAATTAAACTTTAAGCAAACCACGTTTTTCATTAAAATTTGCTCAACCGCCCTTTGAAAAAATGGCTGCCCAAAAAAGGGTATGACTTGTAAATTTTTTTCGAAAAGTATTTTGTGATTGTCTACTTGTCGGTAACCAATTAAAAAACTTCAGGATAATTTAAAATGTTGAGCAACATTGCCTGAGTTATTTGAATCGACCCTGTGGCACACAGTGTTACGAAGTCGGAAATCGCCGGACAAAAGTTCAAAGCGGCTTTATTTGAGATGGAGACTTTAAATTTAGCGTATATTCTCATAAATGATTATAAAATATGGGTTTATATGGCATGTTATAAAATTTTGATCTGTTGCTGAGATACATTGGCCCAATTCTGAACAATTTTTGAAAAATACGATTGATCTCGTTTTTCTCCGAAAATCTTTGAATTTAATCAGGTGGTGTTGCGGTGGTATGATTTTTATTGAGTAAAATACACGATATTTCTTTTGACCGGGTACTTTAAATCTCTTACCTATATATCAACGTCATTATTCTTATTAAACTGCGCTGCTGACAAAATGGTTATTTTTCAGAAATATTTTACCATACAAACATAACATAAACAAAAGCAACACAAATTACCCTTTTCCCAACTAACATACTGCAATTATCACTGTCAGCAATATAAGGTTACTGTTTTTCATTCACTATCTGACGAGTTTTTATCACTTTCACTGTCTGAGCTAAAGCATTGTTTTCCTTTTTCAAAAACAGATCCATTACATTTTTCGGCAAGCTGTGTGTTTCCTCCAGTTTAATTGGCGTAATTTTTGTCGTTATCAGTTATGACATTAGGAGTTGTCTTCGGAATAAATCCCTATTTGTGGCCACTCGTGCCATTTTTCTAGTCAACCGTTCACGGAACTTTCTCACGTCCTTATACCGTGCCTATATCGCTTCCCCTGTCAGTTGTCGCAATTAAGAATGGACTCTTTTGCAATGTCAGCTCCTTGAATGAAGACCTTATGTACGGTTGGTGGCATACCATAATTGTATTTAAAGCGTCAGTGTGAGAGAGAGAAAATTAAATTATTTGGAGAGGAAATCTAGAATAATTGTGATGACTTTTGAATACTCGTGCCTGTTTCATGCTTGGCCTAATGAACAGCATTTTTTACCTAAACAAGAAGGCACAAAGGTGCTCACGAGCAATAATTCATGAGACATAGGCCCTCGTTCCCACGTGTGATTATATTGCGCATGTCCTAACTGCTGTGAAAGCCGTGTTTGCAAATTTAAGTGCACTTTACATGCGACGCGAAACTTGGATCTGTGGAAATGTACGTTAAGATTCGAGTCGCAGTAAGATGCAGAACCATTTTTGGAAACTTCTTATATAACCTCTGCTACAATAATTTCACTCGGGTAAATGAAATCATATACTCGCGTCACTCTCTCATCGCTGGGGTTAATATTATATCCCTGGCATTTCAGATTTTCGAAGACCCTTGCACCGAAATTTTGTGAGCTGCATGGACACAATTACTTAGTGAGAGGGCCTCTTAATCTGACATAACATAATACTCGGGGTTGCATTTTATCCACTTGGCAAGAGTTCTTGTCTCCGAGGATGGTCACTGTATCTTCCTTTTGCATTCGTTTTCCTCCTAGTCGTTCTCTCGATACAACCCTGAAAACATGAATTGACGTCCATCTGCACTGGCTAAACTAGAGCAACATGTAAATTGTGCTGCATAAGGAATAGTTATTAATTGCTTTAAATCAAGAATATAAATTAAATAACCTTACTGGATAAGAATAATGAACTCTTCAAGCATCAAGACAGTACTTGATTTGGCAAATTTCGGCAAAATCAAGTACTGTATTGAGCCATTTTACATCACGTTTAAGGAATATATTATCTGTTATTGTTAAAAAGTTTATTAGTTAGTAAAAGAGTCCGTTTCCCCACTTTAAGCACGCGATTTAAGTCCATTTTCCATGGAATGCACTCAAAGAAAGAAACCTTTCAGTGCACCTCTTGCAGTGCCCAGCGATTGCATAATGAGAGTCATTCGTAGCAATATTTATAAATTTTACTTTCTGGTGATTATTTTCTGTCACTAATATATCTGTTATCCACACATAAAAGTGAATGAGACCATATTGCATCCACCCGCTTGCCGCGTCGCCGTACTCTCCGCCGCCACCGGCCAGAACCGGAGTCGTCCGTGCGTTCGAAAAAACTATTTAAAAGTCGGGGTTGCAAATTGGTGCAAGGTTTGACTTTAGATTCACAATATAGACGCTTCAAAGAACGACGTGATATAAGTTACTTAGTGTAAGCCGGTGATAATGTCTACTTTTTTTCTACGTTTATGTGAAAAAATGGGTTGAAAACAGGCTCCGCCATTTTGTTATGTATCTATGGTTATTGATGAAACAAAATCTTTAAAAACCCTTCAAATGAAAGAATAAGAAGTGTCAATTAAAATGGTATAACAGTTTTGTCGATAAAACTATTTATAAAACCAGTGCACGAGGATAAAGTCGGCAATTTTCAGAAAAAATCGAGGGTGGTCGTTTTTCGCTAAATTTGCTCAGCTTTGACCTCACATATATTGTTAAAGTGAAAACACAGGACCAAAATAATCTGGGTAGTTATGCACAATTTATTTGGGAATGTGTATGCGAAGTTTCAATTTCCTAGCTCAAAAAAATCGATTTTGAGGTTTTGGCCAGCTTTTTTCGATTCTAGCCCACTGTGCGTTGTACCGTTGTATACATTACAATGGTACAACGTCATATAAATCCATAATCGATAATCATATATGAGTATTTATGCTATGTTTCAAGTTTCTATCGAAAAAAGAAGCCAATTTGGACTTCTGTCCAGCGATCTCTGATTTCGGACCACTGTGCATCGGGCCAAAGAACAGATTTAAACCCGCGTATCTAATTTATCATGTCCGACTAGGGGTTGAGGAACTCCTGTACTACGCTGTACACTCATACCGAGTTCAAGCGCCCCACAGTGGTTCAAAATCGAAAAAAGGTGGTCGAAATTATTACCGCTCTTATTCGTAGTCACTGTTGTATTATGAAGAAGCTATTTAGAAGAATTTTGTCCGCTGAATACGAATTTGAAGTTATTTTTGTTGTATCTTTGATATTATTGTTTTTAAATAGCCTATTATTTAAACAATTAAATATTAAAAATAGATATTGTATTCAATTATTCATTCAAGGTGAAGATTGATACGCATCAAATAAATCGAGGTATTTTTTCATATCTGTGACTGTTATTTGTTAAATTTAATATTATTTATAAATTATATAAATAATTAAAGTTGACCGTTTTTAAAGCAACGGTAATTTGTGTTCGTATACAATTTTTATCAGTTCAGCCTAAGTTAAATTTTTTATGCATAATCTTCGATACTTTAATTTTTTTAATGAATTTGATTAACAATTCAAAATAAATACAATATGGTCAATGCCCTCAAGGCGTAGATGAAAGTCGCATCAGTGACCTTCAAGTTGTTTGGTGAGGTAAGTACAAGGATTGAAAGCAAATATTTAGGCATTCTAACTTTTTCTCTTAATATTTTTTTTCCAGTTTAATTAAATTACTGAATATTGTGACTAAGGCTATGGGATATCACACAAATAAGGATATTTATGTTCGTCCCTTTTATCCCTTCCATCGATCACGTAGTTCGACTAATTTCCGACTGAACTTAATATTACTCAAAGCGAAAAATTCACGAAGGATATCTCTAAATAACTCGCACACACTCAAACTTTGTCCCCACTCATGAATTTGTGTAAATAGATCCCGTATTGCAAACCAAGTAGCACTATAACATGAAATAAACCTGGCACCTTTCCTCGGAAAACTTCTCGTGCTAGCAATACCGCCACCGGGCGGCGCGCCGCCCGGTCGGCCTGGCGGCTGTCGCCGCAGCGCATTGCACCGTTCAACATAAAACCATCTTGAGGCCAAAGTAGCAAATAGTAGCAAGATTTTTCTTTTGATATAGAATCTGTAGACTATATACTTTCAATTCGCGTCAAAATTTCCGGGGGGCTCGGAGGTGCCCAAAACGATTTTGCTATTTATATTTAAAAATTCAAGTAAAAATAGCATACAGTTTAAACATTTTTATTTCCAACTATAAAACTATGGAAATATAAGAAATCACTAGTAGTTGTACACGAAGATACCAATTTATGCTCTGTATTTTTTTTAAAGTTCATAAATTGTCTGAAACCTTCTTTATATGAAGGTGAACTTCTCTAAAAATGAGTGATTTTACGCGTCAGGCGTTTTTATCCCCGATGACTCATGTTTGACCATTTATACAAACTACAATGAGCCACAAAATAGTCGTAGTACTAGCCAGTATCATAGATCAGATAGTGTAGAATACGAATAGTACCTTCAAAAATTCCTCCAAAAAAGTTGAAAAAATGACTTTCGACCAGCTTTTTCCGATTTTGAACCACTGTGCGCCCCCGCGATGACTCTGAGCGAGTCTTCTCTCCCCATCTGGAGCCAAACAAACGGGGCCGACCTTGAACGGAGTCGGCCGCGTCGCCCGCCGCTCGCACGAGGGAGATCTGCCGCCTTGTGGAAGGGAAGGAGCTGTCCCCGAGGAGGACCTCATACGCCGTCGAAAAGCGGGAGAGATAGATAGCGGGGAAATGAGAGATACTGACTAGGGGGAGAGGTCATCGAAGGTGACTCCACAGAGTTGGAAGAAGACGATAGCCCCCATCTAAAGTGGAGGGGTGGAGAGACAATTCTCGGAAGACGCGGGTACATGGGGGTGAGGGAAACTTGGTGACGAGTTAATTGTATACCAGAAAAACTGGGCTTAGTGGCACTCACGTTTTAAAATTTGCATTCAGTTACAAATAAAAATTATGATCTTAAAATGGACAGTTTGAGTCGTGACTTCGTGAAATTGCTTCATGCCAAAATACAGTTTAAAAAAATTAACTACAGAAAATATATAAATTTTACAAATGTTCTTAACGCTTTACAAACACTTTATTGCACCTACTGTGATTGCAGCGCCTCCACTAAGTGGCCCTTTTTTAGGACTCCGTATGTAATTGTTATTTCTGAATATTACTCGAGTTTCTCTTCAAAATCTGTTAAAAGTGTAAGAACATTGCATTGTCATCCAGTTCTGAGCTACCCTGAAAATTTCAGCGCTCTAGTAAATCAGGAAGTGGTCGAAATTTGAATTGCAAGATTTTTCCCGGAAGGAAAAACAAGAAATCGAGTTTAATAAAACGTAGTAAAAAAAATAAGGCACATCGTTCATTTCCTCACGACATCCCTCAAAGGTTCGGAAGAGCAGATCACTAAGCAGAGGTACAAAGGAGAAACTGAGGAAAAAATTATTTAATTACCAGTGAAGTATACATTAGAATGACTATTTCAATGGATGACTTTGGCCATCAACAATAAAATTGCTACTCTTATTATTTTTAAAGCACATGGCACTGTGACTACCCTTTTCATTGTTCAAAGCCTCTAATTTTTTTCAGCTGTCATTGGTTTTCGGATTTTCTCGTCTTCGGGCAGTTTCACTTGAAGCAATTACTTTCTCGCGTTATTTACACGATATTAGTAAGTTAGCATAAATATTTAATTTCGCCGTAAATACCTCATGTGATATTAAAGTTCCTTGAAACTTTGTTAAAGCGACAATATTACACTCTTTAAAAATTTATGATCACTTTTCAAAAGTCGTCAAGATTCATGATTTTTCTATAGATACTAGTATTAAAAAATGCCATGCCCAAATTGATGAGACACTATGGAAGGTATGTATTTCTAATGTCCAATGGCAACACCATTATACCTAATTGCGAGAAATGAAACACTTCGTCTTCAATGCCCTGCTGAATAAATAGTGTGTTTATTATGACTATCTTCACGTGCTCACACGACATTATTGAACTTGCCTTCCAAGAAAGTAAACATTAACCTTAAAAAATAGTACATTACTATCAATTGCTACACTTTAGAAAATTCAACGACAGCAAAAATGATCTAAAATTAAATCGTTGTCGATAAATTGTAATGTAAGTTACACCTGGGCAAAAAACGCAAAAACAAAGGAAAAAGTCAAATGTCATAAAGCGTAAAAAAAAGTCCAAAGACGAAAATCCTATCTTCTTCGGCGATATGTATTTTTTCAATCATCATTGATGTTAGATAGCATTTCGTAGGATGATGCGGTCTCGAGCATGCATGAGGGGTTGGTATCATCGCGAGGGATGATGGGTAGAGGGGAAGGAGGTCCAGGGGGTGAAGTTCTCCCGCCCCTCCACTTCCTGGAGACAGGGGATAGGGGGTTAAGTCCGAGGCGGCTCTCGGTCCAGTCTCCTTGCTGTCCCGGCTCCGACAACAGCGTCGAAGCTACGTCCACACCCTGGTTCCGTCAAAGAGAAGAAGGAAGGCCTCCGCTGACGAGATGCCGAAGAAGGTAAAGTAGAGTGAAAAAGATCGCTAGTTTTAGAATGTGTTCATCGCGTGGGGAGAGTTGATTTGCCTTGTAAAGAATTTTTTTTTCTGGATAAGAATATAAAACTTAATACTCCCAATTAATGGGCACTTTGAAAGTTTGGTCAAGCAGACTCACAAGGATATGAATAAAAGTTCACTTCCTCAACGTTTACCTAATTTATTCAATCATCATCAGTGATTCAGTTGACTTAAAAAATCAAAGAATTGCATTCATATTGTCTTTGTATGTCATTGATGCATCACTGTTATGCATTTATCATATTTTGAAATTTCAATCCAAGCCCTGATAATACTTAAATAAATGCAAGAAAAGTCGACAAGATGTGGTTTCCCTCTCAATGCAATGGGCAGATCACATCTATAGATTAAAGCGGCGCCCACCCTGTGCTTAGCAAGGGGTATGTGAATTTAAAATTCAGGGCATGAGTTACTTTCCCAGGGCCACCTTAAAATGCGTGGAATATTTTGCTAACGCCAAGGTTTCACTTGGTATTAGATCCTTCGGCTAGTGAATCAAACCTGCTAACCTGCCACTGATCTGTGTACATCAATTTATATTTGAATTGTTGTTAGGTTCAAAGATTTGTTCCGCACCATTGCGCGAAGTGGGTATATCATCAAAAAACACGTCTAGTATTACAAGTAACTCGTTATTATTGAAAAACATAGCACTGAGGATACCTTTCCGCAAGTTAAATTTTCAAAATCGCTAGTTTCATAGTGCTTACAAGCGTCAATTCTAACAGGGATTGATGACGAGTTTAATCAAAACGCTAAACAGTTCAGGGTAGATGACCTATTAAAGCCTAAGGAAAGGTTCCGAATAAAAATAATGGGACTCTCCAACGAAATAAATTCTACATGCAATTTAAAATTTATTGTGCATGAAAGTAGAATGATAAGGTACAGGACCAATAATCACTCAGCTGATTCAGATACTCAAAAATATTGGCATAGGCCTCCATTCTAAAAAAATATTTATAATGGTTTCACGAAGCTCTCAACTCACTTCTTATCTCTTCAACGTCCTTCTACATTAATGCCAAAGCCCTCATACACTGCCGTGGTCGATTTACTCGTCCACTCGCCTTTTGAGTTTTGTCTCCATTTTGAGATTCTCCATTGTTTTGATTCACGATGTGGCTGATTAGAATGTTTCTCTTTTCATCTTAAGGTTTTGAGAATCCTTTTTTTTTTCTCGATTATCAGTTCAAAGTTCTCATTACTTACCCGGTCCATCTATATGACCTCTTCATTCTTCTTCTCCGCCATATTTCGAATGTTTCCACACCTTTTCATCTAGGAAAACCAAAAGAGCATTTCGGTACAGGTTTTCGGGATATTTACCGAGTTATTCCATTTCCATAAACATAAGTTTCCCTGTTTTTAAAGAAGGAGTCTTTTGTTCATCAAACATTTGCGATCTCAAGGCAATACTGACGAAACTATCGCCTATGTAAATAGAAAGAGCGGAAAATACACCGATAACTATCTCGCTGAAATCTTAGCTTACGATCACGAAACAATTTCATCGCTCAAGCTCCGTACTTGAATAATACTCATTCGTGCCTTTCCGTTCATTCCTCGCAACCATTGCTCTTATTATACGCTGGTCAGTTTAACCATCACTACAATTCTCGCGGAAGCGGTGAATAGAGTCTATCATAACTCAGGTTAAAATCACATAGGAAACACTAATTTTAAAGAGTACAGCCACTGTTTCAAAATAGTGTTCTTATTTCCATTGGACAAAGAACTTTATTTTGACATAGATATTTTTATTGCCACGTATTTATATGAGACGTTCTAGTAACGCAGGTAAATTATTATCACTTGGAACGCTAGTAGTCCATCATACTCTAACCACATAAGAGTAAGCGTAGTGGGTACAAGGTATAAAGGCCTGGTTATACGATACATTAACCCGCACGAGTCAATGGCTAAATACATGAACGAATTTGGTGGTCCAGAACGAAAGCTGTGTGGATGCACGAACCAAACAGGAGCAGTTTCTGATTTCAGTTCATGCATTCGTGCAATTTGGGTGATTTCGCGGTGCATATTGGCGTTCATCTTCCCGTTCATACATTTAGGCATTGACCAGGGGCGTAACCAGGATCAAAACTATGGGCGGGGGGCAAGCCATGGTTGTTCAAGTTGTAGGTAAGATTTAAGCATGGAAAAGGCGAATGAAATCAACACTTTAAGGAAACCCTAAGAGCTCTTTATTATTTTTTTTAATTATTTGCTTGAAAAAATATTATTTTCCTTAAAGAAATTTTTTAAAGCGATTTTTGCTTCTAGTGGGGGGGGCGGGGGGAGCTGCCCCCTCCTGTCCCTCGCTGGGTACTCCCATGGCATTGACTCTTACGTGTTAGTGCATCGTGTAACCAAGCCTTAAGATCAGTGGCCACGTGAGAATTTGAGAAACCGAGGGAAAGAGCAGTATACCCTTTACCCACAGCTGTCCTCTCCGCGAGCACGAACTTCCGATAACCGCGTGAGACCCCTAGCGAGCACGAACTCCCTACTTCCTACTCAGCGCAGAGAGCACTGCCAAGCAGACATAGTGGAATGCTAATGGCTCAAAAGTTTATCCTCACACGTGCGTTTTGTGTAAGAGGGGGAGCAAGAGCTTTCCAAACCTTTTTTCGGTCCATTGAGATCTCCACGGCTGAGTTGAGGGGTCGGCCGCGTTTTCAAGGTCAGGGGGCGTAACTGAGGGAGCATGAGGGTTTTGGGGAAGCGTCTGAGGGCATCCACTGTAGCCAACGCAACGGGTTTGCTCCTAATTTATTCAGGGTTGTCTGGTCATGGGACAGCTCATTTTTGCCTCTTCCCTCGTTGGAATTTCTTCTCTGCCTCCATTCTTGAATTGGACTGCTACACATTTACAAACCCTAAAGCTAGCACTGAAAACGTTAGTGGGTCGGGAGGCGGTTTAAGACAACCATACTAGCTCATGAAAAATAAAAATTTCTTACTCATGTTCTCTCTTGAGTTTTGGTCCGTAAAAACAAAAATTCTCTAATTACAATTACGCCGACGTTTCAGAGAACCTAATTACCTTAAACAGGGCTTATTCTATTTTTTTTCCATGCATTACTTACTAGAAGGCCACACAGCGTTGCTACCTCAAATTAAATCAAAAGTCAAAATACCTACATTTGTATACTCTGTTGGTTATTTTTTGTGAAGAAGCCAATCATTTTTATCTAGTACAATGAGAAGATAGGCTAATTTCCCCTTAGAAGCCAGTGAGCAGCTTCTAATTTCAATTCAAAGAAGGTGACTATATAATCTTATGATGCCAGAAAAAATAGGTATAATTTTTTGTAGTCCTCAAAATTGAAAAAATGCCCCCAGAGCAAAGAAGATTAAGATACTCAATATGTATATAGAGACCAGTTCCTACCTTGAAACCTTCAGTATTACCATAGAGTAAGTACTTACTCTATGGTTTTACGTATTTCACTTTCTAAATGCAATCCCTCCACTTTGTCAATTGTTGTGCTAATTTATTGATTTTATTGAATTTATATTTTTGGTGAGTGTATCAAATATTTACATCAAATAGTGCTGTTCAGTACAGTCCAAGTGAAAGCGCAAGACATTTCACAGTAGAAAATGTTGAGATTGGAAAGTCTCGGTAAGGATGGAGAAGTGGAAAATTTGGAACTTGGAATTCATGGACACAGTGATGGATTTTTTATGTTTTCCCTTTGATATTGTCAAGAGGCGTGACTACCCAGCAGGATTTCCAACCGCAGAAGTTGTATAACGTGACGTAACAAACGACAGTGAGGTAAATACGCAGAGGACGCGTCGAACGCAACCGAAGTTGCACTAGCGGGTTTGATAGCATGAGATGCACCCATGAACTAACTTTGGTCGAAATTCATACAGCCGTAGGGAAACGCATAGCCGTCAGACAAACAGGCATCCTCTTTTATGTATATAGATTAAATTACGGTGAATTACTATAATTTGTGTGGTTGGGTAATAAAATTATTGGTATTATTATGGTAATAACGGATTCGTTCACTATTTTTCATTTAAAACTTTCTCAAACAACAGCTCATTCACAGTAATTGAATGACTTTTATGCATAAAAAAATTGATTAGCCCTGGCGAAGAAAAATAAAGTCACTAAAAAGTCGGAGAATTTCTGGAGTTAGGTTTATTACTTTGACTGACCAACACTCCAATGAAAATATAACTAAGTTTAAAAAGTGGTTCGTGATATATTATATAATCAAAATTTTCGTTAATAGGCTATTTCATCGATTCTAGAATCACCGTCAGACTTCATAGCGTGGCTCAAATGTATAACCGTGGGCTTCTATTCCATATAATTGTTCATAAGCTTAATTACACAAGCAATGGTTGCCTCAATTAAAATACATTTCTTGAAATAACACTGACATCGCGGATATTTCTTTCTCACGATGACGAAATCTGAATAAAGACTCTCAATCAACTCTATGCAATAAGTTAAGAGCATTTCCTTTCCAATATTATTGTAAAAATATGTATATTAGATGGGTTAGTATAGACTAAAGTTAAATAAAAATTGAAAGCAATATATTACAGAGATCGCACGACAAAAGGAAAGGTTCCCCAGTATGTGATTAAAATAGGTCATCTTTATTGACGCATTATGATGATGGAAGGATGTGTTACTTATAAAGTTTTAGCTCACTATATTCTTTCCTGGGATGCAATTTTACAATTAAATAAAAGCAAATCCTATTCAGAAACATATGACTTCAATATGATGAAATTAAGTGTGGGATGAAAACTGAAATGAAAAATGCAGTGTGAGAAGAGAAGTAAAACTTGAAAATATTTTATTGCAATTTTCTTAGCACCAGTAACTGTGATTGGGAATCAATTTACAAACTTATTAGTCTCTTGATAATTTAGACTTTATGTCGGTATTAAAATAAAGCAGGGAATAAAAGCTCTTACGAAAAAATTCATCCCCTTTTTTATCTTAAATTTTATCGCGGGGACGAAATTAATACGGCGAGGAAATTAAATATCTTTGCCTTAACAATTTATGCAATTATTGAAAATTTGTATATAATAATCAATTGAATCAAAAGAATGTTCAATTATCAAAGTATCTAAGTCTAACTAGGAATACAGGAAATCTCAACAGACATTTATGGAATAATTCATTTTAACGGGGAATTCTAAAATTTATTTAGCGCAAGATACACCTTGTGGTAACAGATTGAACTCTGCAAAAACATCAAGTTCTACGCAGACGTACATTAAACATATTCTTTGGCGGAAATTTGCTTAAAAGAAAAAAAACTGCAAGCACTGACTAAAGCGATAAGTAACTTTCAGATTGTGTACCTAAACTTCAGTTTTAATGCTTAATAGGAAGCCGCAAGTATCAGTTTGTTGACGAAAGAAAGGAAAATAGAGCGCGAGATAACTTGGTCACTAGATTGCCTAAGAGGGTCGCATAATCATCAGGCTGGGCTCGGCTGGAGCAATGTCCCTCATTGGCTAAGCCAAAGCCCGCCCATACCGCTTATCAACGCGATTGGCTCACCAGATTTGTGACGGAGAGTATAACGCACATATGCGATGTACACATTTTAGTTACGCTAGGAGATTTTATATCCATCCCATGAATACGTCGATGGTTGATGATTTGAAGCACGATGGCATGATTATTTAATATCGTAATTTCTGACCTCAGAGTCTGGTAGTTGGTCCAAATCAGTAACGGATAGGTATAGAAAAACCTCAAGGGGGGGGGGGGGCGTAAAAAATATTTTGAGCTACCAATACTTTTATCGTAATCAAAAATAATCAAGTTACATGCAAAGTTTAAGATAGTTTTATTTAAACTGATTATACGCATATACAAGACAATTCTATCTTATGATATAAAAAAGTTACAATGGTGGTTCTGCAATGTTCGGCAATGCGGTTAGTCCCGCAAGGGGGGAGGGTGGGCGCGCGCCTCCACCCCATTTGTATCCGCCACTGTCTCCAAACATGCTTGCATAAAATGTAATTCCCCAATGGCTTTCATTATTTTGATACTAATTACTCCGAGTTTTTAATTATCTGACCTTATATGCAATATAATAATTCTAAACAAGGCTCAATTTGGATCTCACGCTTCTGCACTGTTAAATGTTTGCTGGATTCTTTCAGCCACTTTAACAGTCAGCTAGTATTTAATGCAACTGAGTTGCTTTCAAAAGCTGTCGTCGGAAATGACCAACAGTTAAATGATTGTAAAGAAGTTATCTGCCTCGTAAATATTTTATGGCCACAAGTATCTATCAACTCTGATGAGCCATCGCGTGGAGTGTATTTCTCCGTACCGAGAGACGATTTCATTAATGAGTTGTATCTGTCTCTGAAACTCTGACGTACAGCACTCAGGAAAATGAATCGGGTTTTAGCTCCATTTCAAACAAAATAAATCTGACTGAAGGAAAGATTTGAATTTAAAAAATTATAATTTTGAATATTCGCTTCTCATTTTTGATTGTGAAGTAACTTTGACGGGTATTTTATTCATTACACAGGGAATCTTAGAGCGTCTGAGGGACGGAGTTGTCATAGGAGATGGCGGCTTCGTGTTTCAGCTGGAGAAGAGAGGATACGTGAAGGCTGGACCATGGACGCCCGAGGCAACGTGCGAGAACCCTGAAGCAGGTGAGTCGATGCATTCTACTTACTTATAAACACATATAGCCCACAAATTTAAGCTATTTTGATCCCTTACCGAAAATGGCGGTGAAGATTACATTAATTGCTAAGCTTATAACTTAACTTATTCATTTAATTTGTTTATTCTCCTCTTGGTTATTAAAAAAAATTAAAATATTAAAACAACCAATTATTATTTCATTTATATTTGAAAGTATGAATACTGTAATTACAGCTCCCAGTTTTAAACTTCAAGTTTCAGCTTAAAACTTGAGCTACTCGGAAAATTTTTCACTTGGGCCGGGAATCAAACCCCGGCCTTTCTAAACCATTGCATTATCCGATTTTCGTGACTTTCATACCAGTTTTACTGATACTCATGGTGGATAGGTGATGGGTCCGCGAGAATAAATTCTTGGAGCGTATTTTTTCGCCTATGCAATCATAATCTATCATTAAATTGAAAATAGCATTCCCTTCGTTTTTTATGGGAAACTATTACGTGTGAAGTTTTAAGCTGAGAGGGTGACTGACTTTCAATCAATTAATCAATACAGAATCAATTATCGGCGAGTTTACTCGTTGAAAATCGATACGACATTATAAAAACAAAAACATATTTTTTTTCACAAATATATTTTTTTAAACTCCACCGGATTTTTCCGATTAGTGCCATGTTCTAGAATACATCTTAGTCGTGTAAATGGCCAAAACTGGTTGTTATCCTAAATAGATTTATGGAATGCGACAACGTATTTTCAGTGCCACAATACTTAATGCATATTTGAAATGATGATTTGATTGCAACAAAAATGTTTTCTCTGTCCTTATTCGTAGCAAAATGCGTTATCAATCCAATACGCGTGAATAAAAAATAGCCTCTTCGTTCGCCCTCATTTTCAGAAGAGAAAATAGAATTCTTTTTAACTATTAAACTTGAGGCGAGGAAATCAAATAAGGTGATTCAGATGAATTTACGAGCTTACTTGGAATTTTATACATCTCATTATTAGATAAATTTTAATAGGTTGCATAAGTTGCACCTAAAGAATTTAACTTCATTTCTTCCAGGAATATGAACATGGTCACCTGATTTTGAATCTAAGATTATGCCACGGCCAGGGGACAAAACAATTGGTCGTAAAACCTTAATCTAACAATCCATTAGACGACTTTGGCTAGAGATAGATATAGATTATTTTTTATTTATTATCACTGTATTACCTTCTTCCACAGTCAAGCAGTTGCACCGCGATTTCCTTCGCGCAGGGTCTGACGTCATGCAGGCGCTGACCTTCTACGCCAGCGATACCAAACTTGACAACAGGGGCAACAAAGCTGGTCAAATGTTTACGGTAAGGGAAATAGACGGAGAAGATTCCTTATGCTATTTAATTAGATAATTATTAATCGCTAATCATGCAAGACCGGGATATGGAGTCAGATGACAGGCATCGGCACAAAATCTTTAGCAAAAATCTTGAAAGATTTTATGGCAATTTTTTTCTCGAAGTTTTGAAATCTTAATTTATTTCAATATTTACTCTTTAAACTCTTACAGAATATTTTGGAAAGTTCTGAAATGCTGGTTATTTGGTTCAAAATCATATTCTTGGGATACAACTTTTACTTTTTTCTCTAATTTATCCAGGCATTTCAAGCTTAATATCATGCTACCCCCAACCATAGCTTATTCCTATTAATTTCCATGTGAGTTAATAAAATCAGTTCAAGTATACCGGGGCTAGCCACGGCGATAACTTTTACGGGAGTCACCCGCAAAGCATTAATTGTGCGAAAAATCTACAGAGAAAAAAAATATTCGCCTTGACCGCGATTCGAACCCGGATCCCCGGTTCGAATTCACCCAGATTCGGGTTAACTGGCTAAAGCACCTGACCGGAAATCGGGGGATCCGGTTTCGAATCACGGTCATGGCCAATGATTTTTTCTCTGTGGATTTTTCGCAAAATCAGTTAAGTTACACAGGAATAAAAATTCCTTCAACCACCTAATCCACGTATAATACCTACTTCCCTTTCAAATTATAAACACGTCATTGGAAAATTAAAGAATCAATTGTGGAAAAAATTGTGAAACCGTCAACCTGGTATCGGTTTGCCTCCATCAAGGAACAGAAAAATATTTACACCACATTCTCTTCTCTTTAGTGAAAAGCCAAGAACTAACCTTCTATATTCCCTTTCACTCTTTTCGTTATCGCTAGAGCACAAGATTCGATGAAACAACATCAGTTCAGCACTCTTCAATCGCCTATTGATGAGTCACTTTTTAATCCAAATTTAAAATATATTATTTACTGACAGGGCTTTTTTCAGGGCTTCCGCAGCGGCAATACGGTCTGGCAGCATTTTTTGCGTGATACTTTTCCTAAACCTATTTTTATCATTAACAGACCATGACACATATCTGATTAACTAGCTTTTTGATTTAGCGTGATCACTGTTGATTGTAAAGAATGATCAAGTTCTTTCGCGACGAATCCATTGGATAAAGTTCTCTCGATTCCCCAGTAGATTTTTCATCGTGGCACTCATTTTCATGGAAACAGGAAATCAATGGAAAATCGCAAATAAAATAATAAAATTAAGCAATATCGAGGGCTGCTTCCATAATGATGTACTCTATCAAGTTCATAACTTTTCATTGATATACCTCGTGAGTTCGAACACTGTATATCACACCAAGGATGTTACCGAAAACAATTTCCCGAGAGTAAGAACTCCTTCCAATAATTCGCACCGCTCAAGGACCGCTCGCAACGGTGTTTCCCTCTGCGTCAGAAAAAATCACTACCTAGCGGATAATATTCATCCATAATCTTCAAGGGAAAGATTGATTGCATTGCCCGCTTTCAGACGACAGAAAAATACTTCATAATTTCAGCAAGACTGCCTCCTTATCAGTGAAATTTAATAAGCCAAATCGGAACTTTGCAAAGGCTTGCATCACAGGGTATACTCTACGCCTACGCCCTCAAGATACAGCGGTGGATTAATGATCGGCCGCCCTCCCCGTAACTTCTGAAAAAATTGAAAATGTGATAATCGTTAAGGTGATACACGTGAAAATGTGTGCTCCACCTGCTTAACAAACAATGTTTCAATATAACTCATGAATATCAGAAAGCCATTAGTCTACGCTCATGGGCGTACCCAGCGTGGGGGCAGCAGGGAGCAGCTTCCCCCTCTCCCCCAAGAAGCAAAAATCGCAAATGTCTTTAAGGAAAATAATATTTTTTCAAGAAAATAATTTTAAAAGCTAATAAATAGCTATAACTAATAACTTCAGGCTTTACTTTGTGAAACCTCTCCATATTGGAAGTAAGGAAATAAAACTTTGTAAGGTTCACTGTTATTTAATTATGGGCACGACCCGGGTTTCGTAACTTGCTGTTACAGTTTCCTTTAATGTTGATTTCATTCACATTTTCCGTGCTTAAATCTTACCTACAACTTCAACAACCATGTACGCCCTTATCCACGCTTATCATGCCTCAGACGCATTATCGATTAGTTGAAGTTTCACACCACTAAGACGCCGCAAAAATTAATAAACACCCCAAAAACAACGACCAACATGCTCCTCTCTCTAGACACCTAGATACGGAGAACAGGGGAGGCAAAATGTGTTGAAGAGGTAAGCGACGGGAGCGGTGGATAAAATTTAACACATAACCAGCTGTACGACTGAAATGGACAATTCGAACAGCAGTGGAGGTTGAAGCACGTAGCGATGTACCAACACTTCCCCGCCGTCATTACGCCAGCTGCGCGGGTCTGCTTCCCCGTCAAAACGCAATTCAAATGCGGGCATTCAAATCCATTGAAAGTATTCGACAAATTTCATTTTGCGGCAAAAGTTGTAAATAGGGGCACACCGTGAATAAGGGCATTCCGCTCACGACAATCTGGGTTCCGAGAAAATACTTTTCCAGCTTCATTTGAGTCGAAATTTTCAGCTGCGGAGGTAACGTTACACGTAAGAAGGGGGGGAAGTTCGACTAAAAAAATGCTTAGGTTAGCAAGAGAGGGAAGATGACGGTAAAATAACACTGAAGACACAGTAATTTAGTTTATGCCTCAGATTAAGTATGCATAGGTAAGATTGTTCACTATTGCTGAGGCCAACGTTTAGACCCCCATTATCGGCATTGTTTTGAAGAGAATCAGAAAAAAATTGCGGATGAAACTCTTTTTTTTTACAAATGCTTTATTTTTTAGAAAAACTTTTACTTTACCTTTTTTAGCATTAAATTCAATGGAAATACAATTTACTACCAAAGAAAACGACATAAAAAACGCTTAAGTCGCAGTGAGTCCATCAGACCCATAACGTGATCTGACTTCTCAATACCGCTCACGTGCGTGAAAACCAAAGATCGCCCTTGTACATACATATTTACTCTGAGGTTCGTGCAACAGTCCTCAGGCATATGTCATGTAGTCTATTATTTATTACTATCTCAGTGTATTACTTACAATCGCGCTGATTATAGGTGATAGCGAGGTGGCTGGCCTCAATCCACAGCGGCATCACAATGATGTGATCCACTTTTCGTGTTCCTCTTGTTTCAGGGTAAGGCGATCAACGAGGCCGCTTGCAGATTGGCCAAGGAGGTGGCAGCGGAAGGCGACGCCCTCGTGGCCGGAGGACTCAGCCAGACACCCACGTACCTCAGCGGCAAAGGCAAGAAGGAAGTGCAGGCCGACTTCCAGAAACAAGTGAAGGTCTTCCTCGACAACAACCTCGACTTCTTGATCTGCGAGGTAAGGGAAAAAAACTTTCTCCTACCCATCGCGCTTACCACTATGCACATAGTCCGATTTGAGACAGCGATCTGCATTCGCCTTGACCGTGAACTGCGGTGAATATCGGAAAACTGAAATTCATGTCGGTTTCACGTCGCGCCGTGTGATTACTCTGGCTGGTGCTCGTCTGAATAATGCCATCTGAGCGCAAGGAGCCTATTTGACAGAAAGTTTGGTCAAGGTTACGATCAAAATGAGCACGTCTGCCGAATGCAGTTGCTCTCAGGTCGCAGAAATCGGTGGACCTTTCAGCCTGAAATGAAATCAAGTGCGGACGACTCTCGCCCTCCACTCCATGCAGTGGTGTAACTCAAACCCTTAGAGAAATCAAAAAATTATTTTAAAATCTTGTCTGGATTTGATGTATAATAATTGCATCTGCTTAAAGTTAAATTTTAAGTGTCAAATTGATGTCAAATTCATTTCAGGTATGTTATTTTTCAAAATTTTTCCTAAACTCCACATTTCCCGAGGGGGTCGCCCCCACTAACTCGCCTCATCCCCCCAAAAAGCATATTCCTAGTTATGCCACTGATTCTACGGGTGGATTAAGTATCAAATTAAGGGGTGGGGGATCATCACCTGGGCCCGGGGAGCATGGATTACACCCGCCGCGGGAGAGAGATGCATTCTCCCATGTAAATGTTTTTAAAGAGCTTCGCTCTACAATAAATATAACTCAAACTCCTCTCACGTTTGGAACTTTTAGCCATTTACTTGCATATACACTCCCTTTACTCCGTTACAAGGATAATAAACCTGTTAAACTAATAAAAGCCAGAAACATTTGATAAAATTTGGAGGGGGAGTCATGACCTCTTAAACCCGCCATTTGCTCATGTAATTGCATGGTATTTGGACCAGGCGACCATGAGCTGAGATAATTTGTGCCATGAGGGAAGGGTAGGGTAGGAAGGTTCAAGGGGATCGGGTTGCTGTGGTGGCTAGAGTGTTGGCTTTCCACCCTGTGGGCTCAGGTTCAAATCCGGCAGTGACAGAGAATTTTCAGGAATTGCCCAATCCCTGCTTGGATGATGTGTGGAGGACATTTCTAGCACAGCATTCCGTCCGTTGGATGGGATGTTAAGCCCTGGTCCCCTTGGCACCTTTCGTTAAGAGGTGGCTGACGCCGATGCTGGGTATCTCTCCACCCTCACTTCTATACTCTTCCCTCATGTCACAAATGAGCTCAGCTGTTGGTCGCCAGCCTCAAATATCACAGAAAGGATGAAAAGAAACCTGGCATTCCAAAACCCGAAAGTGTTCTTAAAGATAGGTGGCAATGGGACCTTGACAAACATCCCATCCAACTAAGGGAGTGCTGTACTTCAGATACCCTCCTCTCGGCATTCTAGCAGAGATCCAGCAACTCATGGTAATGGAATACCTCTGCCTCTGCTAGAATTTGAACCATTGAAGCCTTTGACCTTGCCTCCCTACCTACGGCCTTGACACCATTTGGTGACCTCTGGTCTGATAAAACCTGCTTCAACGGAGAGCTCTTACCACTATGGTCTGGGCTCTGGAGCAAATATTAATAAGAGTGCTTAAGGTGGCTTCTAAATAACCAAAAGCTGAGGCTAACACCTAAATAGGTATGCCGTGCAAATGGTGGTGAAATTCACCATAATTATGGGAAAAATTCCCCAAATCGATTATGGATTAAATTATGGATCATTGGCTTTCCAGCCCACTCCACAGAGTACTGTGTTATACAGGCAACTGAATTCCCATGACAAAGAACGAAAGGACTGAGGTTCGATTTCTGATCCCCAGAAATATTTTTCCCACAGATATTTAAGTGCTCTCATGATGGTGTTCATCAAGTGCTCTCATGATACATTCCTATATCCATGAAAGTCATACGTAAATTATTCATAATTTTTAATAATTGAAATATAGACTTAAGTATTTTTTTGTCGGAAAATTTTTTCTCCACATCTCAGCTCTTTACCTTACAATATCTAATGCCAAAAAAAATTAATGCAAGTTTAAAAATATAAATGTGTTCTTTTTGGCATTGCAGTTTGGAGCATTTTAGTAATTTTACAAAGTTTAATATTCCACCCTTCTTTTCAATTTTATCATCATAGTACTTTGAGCATGTGGAGGAAATCGAGTGGGCCATTGAGGTCTGCAAAGCTACTGGCAAGCCAGTTGCTGGAACAATGTGCATTGGACCAGAGGGTGATATGCACGGCATATCTGCCGGTGAATGTGCAGTTAGAATGGCCAAGGCTGGAGCTGACATCGGTTAGTTTTTATGCTCATTAAGTCTTTTTTTAGAAGAAAATACATTTTTGTTGCCTTACTTTATCACGGCATTGACACTCTAAAGCAGCTTCTCTGATCACTTTGATTTCACAATGTGGTTCCTCAGTGGTGTAGTCAGGAATTTTGTTCTGTTTCAAAATCAGGGGGGAAAATTTTTGAAAAACAGGTTACCTAGTAGAGGGTTTCAAACTAATTTTTAACATTTTTCATAAACTAAAAAACTTAATTTTTCAAAGAAATCTTTTGTAAATTCATGATTTTTCCATATTTGGTTTTCTTTTGTGATGCTATTGTGTGCTTTCATATTTTGAGGGGGGGGGGTGTTCAGACCCCCCCCTCTCACTACACCACTGTGGTTCCTAGTTCACAGTTAAAATATATTCTGGATACTTTAGCTGTTATCATTTGGAGTTTTCTTTGTGCAATACCGTATTTCTCTGAATATAGTGCCCCCCCCCCCTAATTTTGAGGCTTCAGTTTCAGGAAAAGTTAAAAAAAAAGCATTTGAATATTGTCCCACCTTTACTTTTACAGGAAATTTTGGAAAAAAAATGGGGGGCTGTATTCAGACACATACGGTACTTTGAAATTTGAGGATTTTCTTCATGTTTAATATTCAAATCTCTTTTTGATAACTATGTAACATATAGTACAATACACGTGCACTCTGCTTAGTGGTAACATCTCTCAGTGCTGTAATGCAAGCTGAAAAAATATATATAAACAGACATGTATACTTACTTATGCTCACTTTGGAAGGGTATTGAAATAAAATATCCATTATGGAGTGAGCCAAATGCATTGATAGAATGTGATTTCATCACGTAAAGAGGTCTCATTAACCATAATATAGCAACTTACTATTTAATTATGGTACCCTCATTTTAATTTGAATTTACATAAAAAAATGAATATAATCGATCTGTGGAGCTTATAATAATGACTTCATTTTTGCCATTATTAAATCATGAATCGAAAGCAAAAAATCTTCCTCTCAGAATGAAACTTTTTAAAAATTCACACTTATTAAACATTTTTTAATGGCTTGCAATAAAAAGTGGCCAAAGTATAAATGCATGTATCAATTGTTACTATTCCAATGTAATCTAACCAGAAGGAGGGAAAAAATGACAAAAAATGTTTTAACGTGATGTTAGATCACAAATCCAAACTGTCATTGTCTGAGTAGACCTGACTCATATATGTACAATGAATATATTCTGAAATATGCACTCTACAATTCAACTGTGATGACTTTTTCTTACAGTGGGTGTCAACTGCCATTTTGACCCATTCACCTCCTTGGAGACAGTCCGCCTCATGAAAGAAGGTTTGGAAAAGGCTGGACTCAAAGCATATCTAATGGCACAACCCTTGGCATACCACACTCCAGATGCTGGCAAGCAGGGATTCATTGATCTCCCCGAGTTCCCCTTTGGTAAGCATTTGTCATTATTAATTATGTATGCTGTTAATATTTGGACAACCTTCTCTGTGATGATAATAGGGTAGTTTCCTTCATCAAAGAAAACGAAAGGCATTGATTGCGATTCGTTACCCACCATTAGTGTATTCATAATACACAAATTATTTGGTTTTTGAAATACCGGTTTAGACGAATGGCAAGGGTCAAATTTTATCCTCATTTGAATAAGGCCAGATTGGCGCCCATGCAATTCCACTCCACGTGACGTCACAGGGACCTAGTTTCTACACGAGAGGATAGGAGTTATACATCGTCTGAGGTTACCAATACATGCATGAGGCACAGAGTTCAGGGAAACATGTCTTAATAATCACCTATTAAAACTGGCTAAGGTTGGAAAGTTTTCTTCGTTTGATAAGGTATTAATAAACCTTTTTTAAGCCAAGCGCTACCAGCCAGCAAGGTACTCAGCTACCCGCTAGCATCCTGCGTCCTATTAGTGCTCAGAGCCTCGATCAAGGTCACCTCACAAGGCGGGAGGGGGAACCAGAAATGTGTCGCACTGACTTTTTCCCATCATTCCTACTTACGCATCACGTTTTCGCGCGCTTGAAAATTTTCACTTTTCATTTAATTGCGAAAAATAGATATCGTCATTTAAAAATCTAAAAGCGTGAAATACGTACTCCAGGAGTAATAATCTTTCGATTTAGGTAATAAAAAAATAATAGGAAACCACCCTATTCGGGACCACATTAGGGGTCTATAGTCCCCCTCCCAAATTAGAAAATCTTTTAGAGTCAATTTAAGATGATAATACATTGACGTTACGTTACAATAAAAACAAATTGGGACAGAGATATTTATTGAAAACTAGGTGCTTACACAACTGACTCCGGATTTAAAAGCACTTGTCGCTGCAGTCACGTTTCCATCCATTTTCCACCATGTGCTCCAGCTCTGACATCCAGGTACCCCCTCAAGGTTGCTGATACCTGTTCGATATACATAATTGATATTGGTGGATCATGGCGGGCCTTCGAAATAGTTCCCTCATATCCAATAACTGATAGTTTCTTGAAGCTATCATAGTAACTCCTTTACATTTAAGAGTACTATCATACTTAATTTCAAATATTTTTAAATATAAAATATCACAGGTTCGTTAAAAATTACTCAACCTAACCTTACATTGATCTTAATCTATAAAATATCACAGGTTCGTTAAAAATTACTCAATCTAACCTTACATTGATCTTGGTCTT
Organism: Ischnura elegans; assembly: GCF_921293095.1. Classification (NCBI taxonomy): domain Eukaryota; kingdom Metazoa; phylum Arthropoda; class Insecta; order Odonata; family Coenagrionidae; genus Ischnura; species Ischnura elegans. The sequence continues at coordinate 104,539,145 of NC_060247.1, forward strand.
CCCCCTTATGCAAAGATATGAATAATTTACATTCATTACTGTCTTGGCCACAAAGAAATACAGTTGAGCAGTGATGTAAATGAACAATATTAACACGATCCCTGACGTGGACTGTTAGACAAAATCACCCATTGTGCCTAAATGTTTTTCTTTTTCGTTTCGCTTTAATATGTACTTGGATCCTTTCCATGTGAGTTTTCATGTGCATTTGGCAATGTGCACCATATTGGTCACCTCATATAGGTAATTGGCACCAAAGTAGCTGTGACCAGTGGTATGCTAGGAGAGACCAAGAAGGTGACTCATTCGTTGGTCATTATGACCGAAACGGTGTAAAGATGAAGTCTGTGTTTCGATCAGTATGACCAAAGTAGCAGTGAACATGTTAATCTATAGCTTCTGCGTAAAAATTCCCATGTGGTTGACAATTTTTAAGCATAAAAAATACATAGTAAGGGTCCTATTAATGAAAAGGGATAATTTGGTCTGCAATTTTGACTGTAGGAAAAAATGGGACAGTTGTGGGACTGCTTTTTTTTTGAGTGCATGCTTAATGGTTGTAATTATTTATTACTTCAAGCAAAGAAGGAAATAAAGATAGAGATATAATTATTTTATTGGATCCAAAAGAAGTCTTGGAAAAATTAATGTTTTTTTCTATTTCCTCAGCCCTTGAGCCACGTATTTGCAGTCGCTGGGATATCCAAAAGTATGCCAGGCAGGCTTATGATCTTGGCGTCCGCTATATTGGAGGCTGCTGTGGATTTGAGCCCTATCACATTCGGTAAGAAAATCCCTACATTTGTGTACATATTCTGATTGGTTATTTTTTTTGTGAAGAATCCAATCATTTTCATCTAGTACAATGAGAAGATAGGCTAATTTCCCCTCAGAAGCTGGTAATTAAGTACTAGTTTCAATGCAAAGAAGGTGATTTTATAATCTTATGATACCAGAAAAAATAGGTATAATTTTTTTTAGTCCTCAAAATTGAAAAAATGGCCCCAGAGGAAAAAAGATTAATATATGTATTCATTATATATTGAGACCCCTTCCTACCCTGAAACCTTCAGTGTTAGGTATTTCACTTTCTAATTACAATCCCTCTACTCAGTCAATTGTTGTGCTAATTTATTTAATGCGCCCCTCCACCGAAAAGTATCACACCCAGAGGAAGATGAGCAGAGCCCTTTGCTTCAGAATCTGATGGTAATATACAGCTGTCTCTTATTTGATGGAGATGGTAGGTGTGGCATGGAAGGGTCATACATTTTACTACAATACGCTCGTAAAAAATTCTCTCAACAAAATGCTGTCTTCATGCACAAGCTCAATTAGGTCTAATGCATCACAGCGATTAAATTAGCTATAAATATCACTTGACACTGTATTTTAATCTTAATCTTATTGTACATCCACTTCAAGATGGCTCTTCTCTTAAAAATCACTTATTTATTTTTTTATCACCATAGCATCAAATCAGCAAAGAAAATCAAAACAAAAACAAACATGCTCACAGACAAATAAAACAAACAACAAATGAACTCAAAAACAAAAAAACAAACTAAACAATTACAAAAGTGATTCCGGTCATAGAGACACATGCATCAGGTCTTACATGAATGAATTAGCTTCAAGCAAAGATTGAAATAGAAGGAGAGATTACACCATCCTTCATTCTGAAAAAATATATCGAACTGTATACTTTGGCTTGGAATCCTATTTTTTTTATTTTTTCACTATATTGGCTTTAGAGTCAATCGTTCATGCATACTCATGTTGAGCAAATTATCGTAACTCCAAATTTTTAAAAGAAGACGTTTAATCATTGATACTACAACCAGTTCAGAATTGGAAAACAGAATTAACTTCATGATGGCTGCATTTTTAGGTCATCATTGTGCACAAACGGTAAGGGTCCATAGCCGACCAATATGGGGATGCTACTCTTTGTCACCAAAAACCTGGTTCCATTATTCTATGGATCCAAGGGTCCTCTGCTCATCTTCCTCCAGGCTGAGCTGCATAGCAGTGATAGCAGGCATTAAATAAACACTACGTGTCACAGATCTCCTCCTAAACCAAGCATAGCATTTATTTAATGCGCCCCTCCACCGAAAGGTAGCACACCCAGAGGAAGATGAGCAGAGGACCCTTGGCATCTTAGAATAATTTGACCAGTGACTTGGCACCCTTAGCTGAAGAATAGGATGCATTAAATAAATGCTACATGTAACTTATCTGCTGCTACATTGGCCAATCTAACGATATGATCGTTGGATTATTCTTCCTCATAGGATAATTCTCTAAAGTTGTTAGAATGGCAATGGCTGATGCCTGGTTTCACTGATGGTAAGACCCGCCCGCCTTTATGACGGTGCGGGATTCCTCGTCTCTTCCCTTCCTCCCCTGTCCTGTCCCAGGAGGCGTCGTCGGGCTCCTATCGCGGCGGCGCCTCCTTCCCTTCTCCTTCCAGTCCTCCCCCTTCTGGGTGCAGAGGTAAAAAGCTCGCGCCTATAGACCCTGCCTCAGGAGTGTATCCTCGCGAGCCCGTTCGAGGGTTTCGTTCCATTTGCTACATTGGCCATCCGCCCGCCTTGGTGACGGTTGCGTGCCATTTGCTCATTTTCTCTTATGCTCCTCTCCCTTAACCCTGCCACACCATTCCCATCCCGATATATACATATTTGCCCCTTTAGAAGATGCTACCTTTTTCGAATACTACTGTAATCCAAATGGCTAAGCAATCTAAAACTGTGGATCATGTCAAAGAGAGATATTGCAATTAATGTTTGACTATGGCTTGGCACATGATTTTTTTTTAAATATCGATTTGATTAAACATTACCTTTATCTTGCCCTATTTTCAGTGCCGTTTCTGAGGAACTCATGAAGGAGCGTGGCAAGGTAGCTGCAGCAACAGAGAAACATGACTTGTGGGGAGGCGGTCTTGTTATGCACACCAAACCATGGGTCAGAGCAAGGTAAGACTTCAAATTTTGTTCATTAGGGACATTTGTTAAAAAATAAGGAACCTGAAATATAGGATAAAGGTTCTTCCCATTATGATAAATGGCATTCAACAATTAAAGAAGAAACACCACTCCCACTCAGCCAGCATTTTTGGCGGCAAATTATCTACTCATTTTAAATTAAAATAAATACATGTGCTATTATTTTTAAATTTTCAGGATGCTGAGTAAACCTTTGTCAGCCTTCACTTACTACTCAAAATTTCCTCAATATTTTCTAAGATTCAAAATTATTTGATGCAGGCTATTATTAATCTGCTTTCCAAAATCAATTTGATTGCTTTGAAAATTTTTTAACTTTGGGCTCTGATGGCAGTAGTTAATAATTTCCGATATTTGTGCAAACTTTCAATCTGAGACTCAAAATCCTTTATCAAACTCTACTACTTTTCATAGACAAGAAAAAGTCACAGGATGAGTGCCCCTCTTACCTACATACCTACCAGTGGCATAGCCAGGAATTTCATTGGTGGGGGGTCCAAAACGAGGAGGGTAGGGGGGGGGAATTTTTGAAAAACAGGGTACTAAATAGAGGGTTTCATACTAATTTTTACACTTTTCGTCATCGAGAAAAACTTCATTTTTAAAAGGACTCTTTTGTAAATTGATGATTTTTCAATACCTATTTTCTTTTCTTTTAGTCTTTGATGTTTCATTTTATGAAGCAAAGTAATTGTGTTTTTATATTTTTTTGGGTGGTCTGGACCTGTCAGACCCACCCCCTCACTACGCCACTGATGCCTAGGGTTGTGTGTTGCCAATTTGAACAGTATGATTTCAGTGGTCCAGGTTGAAGTTGGGAGCTATTACCTCAATGGTGAAGATTGAAAAAGGAGCATATCTCCTTACATGCATGATTGAATCAGTGCATTACATAATTTATGACCCAATTTCTTTCTAGGGCAAAGAGAGAATTCTGGGAGAACATCAAGCCAGCATCCGGTCGCCCATACTGCCCCTCAATGTCCCACCCTGATGACTGGGGTGTGACTGCAGGAAGCAAGGTGTTGATGCAACACAGTGAAGCAACATCAGAGAAAGAAATTAAGGAGCTGGAAAGCCACGCAAAGAGCAAGGGACGCAAGTGAGCAGACGGGGAGAAAAAAAAGTGGGAGATGAGGTGGTTTTTGTATTGAGGATGACATAAAAATTTTAAATCTCACTCATTCATACTGCCCAGGAATGGGAAATCTTTTGTACAAGAATAGAGCTTCATTTCAATTTCAAACTTATATGTATTAAAATTTCTCATGCCAAAATGTCTTCACACATATATTATTAGTATTAAAAGAAAAAAATCTGGGAATTACTCACATGGTAATTTTGCTTGCCATAGCCATTTCCCTCCTTGTATTTTTGAAAAATACAGCTGTTAAATAAAAATTTACATTGCCCATGTTTAATCAATATTTTGGTTTGATTTATTTTCCATCCAATCATCATCTTCATAAAACTTGCTCAAAATCATAATTTCAAAATACATGACAAATCCAGGGGTGCAGCCAAGAAAGGATTTTGGGGGAATTCCTCTGGATTAGTTGGTAAACACATGCACTCTACCAAGGTGTAATGAATGCCTTTCATGTATACCTACTTCATATTTGGTTTATTTTAGTATGTACATATTATTAAACACTGTAGAATTAAGTATGCATATGTATAAATATAGTCATTCTCAAAACCCCTAGTACACTTTTGGCATGTTCTAAGCTGTGCAACAATACAGAACTACTCACATCAGCAAAACCAACTCCCTCAATTGATTTGTGAAAAAAGAATACCATAATAATAAGGGTCTTACCTATAATGCTAGAGGTATAAGATTTCTGTGACAACCATCGAAGAGATCATAGAAAGACCTTAAAGAGGGTTGGAATATGCTCACTTCCAAGTGCATGTAGAAGAAGAATAACTACCTGCAAGCAGACAATATTATAAGTTACATAGGCAATTTAATGAATTTTGCCATGAACATAATCACTCCATTGTGAGTTCTAATTTATTGTTCAACAGCATCAGAAGACATTCTTCAGCTCGTAGGTTGAGAGATGAAGCAAGCCACTTGCACCATCAGATAGCCTTCCTACTTGAGACAAAAGGCAGACTTCTACAGATAAGTTAATGATATCGTATTCTCCTGCAAAGTAGGTCTCTACTTCTTAGTTATTCTTCTGCTCCTCCCATCATAATTGTGTGTTTCGTTATTGTTTGCCCTTTTGCAAGCAATTCCTTCCCTTGGTGACCAGTTCTCACTGAGCAAATTATTGAACAAGAACACAAATGGCACCATTCGCTAAAAGTAGGCATAAAATTTAGTGTTCTGTATTATTCTGTTTACTTATATTGTATTCAAAACTTGTAGAAGAATGGCTGTGTGAGAAAGACTTTTCATACCATAACTTGTCTTTCTCTTTTTATTCACGGAATTCTTCTGATGAATTGCGACTTTAGATCGGACCTAATGACCTCATTGTCAGAAAACCCCTCTGCTCCCATCTCTTTCATCAAATCCCAAGTACAACTTCTGCTCCTGAATAAATGTGGTGCACCACGCTGTATGGATGAGGATACACTTTAGGCCTTAGTCAATTATTAAACCACCAATTATTAAACCAACCACTTTTACACATTTTGCACCACAGTACTTATGTGAATAAAGAGGAAAAAAATTTACGCTCCTTATTAGATACAATAATTTCACCCTCTTTCTTATCTTCCTCACAGTGATATTTAAGGCTTAATATCTCACACTATTTAATTTAATGAAAAGAAGCCTACGAAAACATGAATGCCAAAGAATAGTGGTTAATTAAGTATTGGTGGAATTTTCCTTGGAACTATGAGGCACTGTGGGCTAAAATGAAGCAATGGCTACATAAGAAATTGGAAATTATCCTTACTATATGTAGTTAATAAGTAAAAATAACATTTTGGTGATAATTCATTTCTCAATAATGTAAGGTTCGAAAACTGCATAAGGGTGTTCAAATTGCCCACCTGAGTAGTCGAAGGTATAAAATATCTTGGTTATAGAAGTCATCGTTAAAGTTGCTAAAACAACAAGGTAAAGCAAAGAGAAGTATGTGTTATTCATATTGCCTCTGAAAATGAAAACTAAATTTGTTATGTATGAATTTCTATGCTTGCAAAGCTTTTCTAGGGCAAATGCCTATATTGCCACCCTAGTAGCACCAAAAGGATATTGTATCTAGATTTAATACGTATCATAGTATATACTGTATACATATTATATCTGTATAAAATACACGCAAATGTCCTCTACCACACAGATAATACCTAGATATTATACGTATTATATCTAATGCCATAATATGGATTTTATATAGATTAAATATGTATAACTCGTCGAAAATCTGTATATTACTCATATCTTATACATGTCTGATGATCCCTGGTTACGCCGTAAGGATATTATTTGTATATAAAAAAGATTCTGGTATACATCAAGGACCATGGATCATCAGACACGTATAAAATATGTACAACATACAGTTTTGCAAATCTGTTTACCGATGAATTTCTAAATCTTAAATACATACAGATATAATCCTTTTGGTGCTAATAGGGCATCTAGTGAACAAATGCTGCAGAGGAGACATTGGAACAAGTACTCAGGGTAGGGTCGTAGGGTTACACTCCTCGGGAATGCGAACCAAGTCCAAGACTTTTTCGCCAATCCTCCTCAGGATGGGGGTGGAAAGGAGGGAAAAAGGGAAAGGAAGCGCCGCCACGATGTGAGCCCGACAACCTCTCCAGGGTAGGAATGGGGCAGAGAAGGTTTGGGATTGAAAAATCCCTCACCTATTCTTTTTACTGATATTATCCCTTTTAGTGGCAGCCTGTTTTGCCTGGAATACTGAAGATTGCCAAGGCTTTTTTTTTTAATGAATTTGTAGGTTTGCTCTTAAAAATTTATAAGAAGCCTAAGATGTAGTTTCTGAAGCTAATTTCTTTTCATGTGCTCTTCATACTTACAGGTGCGACAAAACATGACTGATACTGACAAACAGTAACAAAAGCTACATCAAGTACAAAAAATAAAAGTCGCAAGTGTAAAAGAACCCAGCCGATAGATCGACCAACTGGCACTATTAAGTGTTACATACGTGGTCTTTGCTCCAGCATTTGCAAAATCCAGCTTTGCTCTTCCTACAGAAATGAAAGAATATTCTATAATTAAAAGAATATTCCACAGATTTTTCCATAGATTGCATAGGAACATTATGGTGGACAAGTTTTAACACAGTGGGTACAGGATGGCTCCCCCATGCCTCAGGCATATTTCTCAGCAAATATGTATGTATAATTTTTCTCAGCGATTCATTCTTATCTAGTATGTATTAATGGAGTCCTATACATTGGGGCAGATCCTACTCCAGAGGCTGGGTATGAGTCTGAGTCTTCTTCACGTTGCACCTCAGGATGGGAAGAAATGGAAGGAATATGTAAAGGAAAGAGACACTGTTGTGATTATAAGCCTGAGGATACCTCCAGGGTAGGAATAGGAACTGGAAGGAATAGGAATAGAAGGATCTCATACCGTCATTCTAGAGATATGTGAGTTTCCACTATCAAAACCAGATTTTATGTTTCTAGAGAGAGGAGAGACCAACCTAATCAAGAGATGGTTCAGAGATTTTTCTCTTGGCACACGCACCTTAAAAGTAAAAAAATTACATTTCTCAACCTGAAGAGCTCACATACAATCAATAGGGTGGTTTCCTATTATTTTTTTATTGCTTTAATCGAAAGATTATTACTCCTGGAGTACGTATTTCACGCTTTTAGATTTTTAAATGACAACATCTATTTTTCGCGATTAAATGAAAAGTGAAAATTTTCAAGCGCGCGGAAACGAGACGCTTAAGTATGAATGTCGGGAAATATCTCCGTACGTCGTATTTCTGGTTCCCCCTCCCGCCCGGTGAGGTGACCTTGAGGCGAGGCTTAGCGCTGATACGTCGCAGGATGCTAGCGGATAGCTGAGTACCTTGCTGCATGGTAGCGCTTGGCTTAAAAAAGGTTTATTAATACCTTATCAAACGAAGAAAACTTTCCGAACTTAGCCAGTTTTAATAAGTGATTATTAAGACATGTTTCCCTGAGCTCTGTGCCTCATGCATGCATTGGTAACCTCAGACGATGTATAACTCCTATCCTCTCGTGTAGAAACTAGGTCCCTGTGACGTCATGCGGAGTGGAATCGCATGGGCGCCAATCTGGCCTTTTTCAAATGAGGATAAAATTTGACCCTTGCCATTCGTCTAAACCGGTATTTCAAAAACCAAATAATTTGTAAATTATGAATACACTAATGGTGGGTAACGAATCGCAATCAATGCCTTTCGTTTTCTTTGATGAAGGAAACTACCCTATTCTGAAGCTATTTAAAAGAATATAATTATGCATTTCTCAAGTATTGGAGCTTTTAGTGTAAAATATCCACTGAAATAGTAAATTATTTCAATATATATAACGTGCTGGGAATTTTTCCAGATGCCTGTACTTTGTATTACTAAATTGTAGAACATGTAAAAAATGTAGGAAGTTTGGTAGCCTTGATGGTAGAGAAAGAGGAAAAATGATGAAATGCGCACATAATATGTACATTTTAATGTAAGGTGAATAATGAAAATATAACTTAAAACGAGAGAAAGTTAGTGTCTTCACGATTTTCTTAAAAATCTTTATTCTTCAACCAGAGTAATTTATATAAAATCTCATATTTAATCATGAATAGGTATTTCCCAAGTCCCCACAGTACAATTGATCAAATTATAAAGGTTTTTAAAGAGATAAACAGTTTTTACAGTCTAGGAACACCATTCACACATTTAGCAAGCTAAGAGAGAGGTCACAGCTTGGTTTGTTGGGAAGGTAACATTGTTAACCACTTTGTGTAAAACATGTAATGGTTACAGTTAGCACACAATGTTTGCACCTGGGAGTGGGTTAATTCTTGAGCTGACTTTAAAGAATTTATTTTAATAAGGTGTTACAAACATCTTAGCGGAAAATGCATTTACATTGACCATATATTTAGAACAAATATTTTTATAAAAATTGAATGGATTTCAAACAATTTCAAATATAATTTTAACCATTCTTATTCAGACTTGAATATAACATTACAAAAACTTATAAAATTAAAACTTAAATGTATTAACTTCATAACACAGATGAATTTCATGCTTATTCATACACATGAATTATTGTCAATTACAGGTATCCATGTTTCATAACAAATAAAATTGCCCTGCATTTTTGATGAGCATTCATCTGAATCTCAAAGTAGTTCTCCAATTAAAACCATCAGCTTCCAATTTTTTAGATTACTTGCAGATATTACAACATGTATTGTAACGTTGGAAGAGATCAGTAACGGTAAAACTTATTTCCAAAATATGGAAAAAAATAATTCACTGATATCTGCAAATGGCATTAAATTTAATAATTAGGTACTTTAAAAATTGAGTTTAATGAAGCTTTGTTATTCTGTTATTTTATAAGGATAACATGTAACGGTAAAATTTTTATGGCAGATAAGTCAAATTTATGTTTTTGCCATTTTTCTGATGGTTTACATCCAAATTTCAATATAGATTTTCTAGGAAAAATATATTATTGTAAAGGAAATATAACATCATTAAAATCCTCATAACTATGAAAAAATTCAAAATAACCACTCAATCATGGATATACCTTTGACCTCAATGAAATTCCTTTAATATTAACCATAGCAAATGCATGATGCAGTTCTTGAGGGCTGCATTTAGTAACCAAATCTCTGTAAGTATTCCACATTCAAACTAGGAGGAATACACACGATTTAACAGTGAGCTAATCAAAATGTTTCATAATAAAAACTGAAATAATATATTATCCACAGTCACATATTTAAGAAAATAAAGATTGATTCTAAATGCTTGATTTTATCATATCTATTTTAACAATCTTATTTTTTTCAATCTCACAGGCTAATGCAATAGCTTATCCAATTGGAAGGTTATCCTATTTGTGCATTAAGCTGCTGAGAAAATGAAGTTCCATACAATAGCATGATTTACGAATTTTGCTGGCATTTAGTAAGAATGTAATACATTTCCCATTGAGGAGAATTGGATTATTGTATTGATCACGTTTGACGTACATGCATATACAATTCCTGTCAAACTTTTCCATAGTTCTCAGGCTGCACTCTTAGGTGTGCAGTAATGGTGCTTTAGGACAATTAAATGCATTACACTTCAGCTAGGTATGCAAGAAGAGAATATATAAAAAAAGCTACTACAAGGTAATCTAAATTCATCCGGCTCCTTAAAATGTAACAAAATAAAGAATAGGTATGACAGTAATTTTGGCCTGTATATGTTTAAACTGGGTTGAATGTTACAAATTATAGTTTAAAAAATTTTTCCCATCATTTTAAAACCGATGTCAGGGGTAAATGGAAGTTAAATAAAAAAGAATTTAAAACTGGCCTAAGGCAGCCAGATTTGGCTAAAATTACACATATATTCAGTTGTCTCATTCAGTCTTTTCAACGACATATCCTGATGAAAGTTAGTGCCTCTTATATTTGTGTTCCTCTTCTACAAGCATCTTTGAGAAATCATTAAAGGTGAATATTAAAGGAAAATCATATGATGCTATTAAATGATAATTTTTAGCATTTCAAGTCACATATCAACTGTAAATTTTATTGTCCATGCACTTCATATAAGTTTTCAATAAAAGATAGAACAATTTATGTATTAATGTGAACACCTATAAAATATTTTTGACCTAATCTTTTCAATGACATTTTTAAAACTTTAACGACCCTGATGCAAAAAATTAATGTGCTGTAAAAATGTTAATCATTACTACCTCACTACAAAAACAGTGAAAACAGCTTAACCGATCAACAACAACTATAGCACTAATTATAATAAACTTAATAAGTAAATTGCAGTGGGAAGGATTCGATTCTCCCACATGTTTATGTAACAACATTAAATATTTTGTAGTACCAATATATTTTCACACTTAAAATTATTAATTTTCGATACATACTATTCATTATTGTCATGTTATATAATATAATGCCACTGATAAAAATAAGTCATTGACATTTTCATCCCAACACCAGCCATTAATTTATTGTCTGACACATCAGCAAAGTGATTTATCATATATAAGTATCAGTATTCATGACAATAAAACTTATTTCAAAGAAATGCTTTTAAGTGTAAACAGCTACAAAAAATAATTGGTTCATTACCATGGTACCTAAATATGTACCAGAAATAAATGATAAATACGATGGTGATCAACTCCTTAGCTATAATTACTAATAGCATGGGTCAAATTCACCTTATTGTCTGTTATTGACTGTAAGCCAGAATGCATGATTTAGAGTTATTGTCATCACTCCCAAGATTTTTCCAAAATAAAGGCACTCAATACATTAATCTTTTACCAATACCATTTATGAATTGAAGAACACACAAACTTACTATTTTCAAAATCATATGTGGGATAATTCTTGGAAATTTGGGCATCTATCAATAATCAATTCATTTAATGATGTACATATTGGTAAAAATAGATCTTCCTCAATGACAACTTTAGGAAGAGAGATATGCTAATTAATGCCCAAACTTTTAAGTTACCCATTTTTGTAATTTATATTGCAGACAAATGCCTGCTAAAACATTCACATTATATCAGCTAACATTTGACTAGGTACACCTGAAGATCAAATAATGCTAAGCCAGACAACATCTAACAAGGTTGGCTCGAAATAAAGCATGGTGTAAAAAAAAATGTGATTTCAAAAACCAGCTATAGGCAACTGCTGTTATAGAAATCAATCTACTTTATGATATCGAGAGCCATAGTAATTAGACATCATAAAGCGATTCTATAAATTTATCTTGATGCCCGTTTCTACTACTGCATGATCTTTCGTAGTATTAAACTAATAAAATAATAAGTCCCAGGCATTTTTGGCATTCATCAGTTAGACACACTGCTTTCATACACATTTAAATCATTCATGCTTAACATCCAACTACTGCTACAAGGTGAGACTGCGAAACCCAAATTTTATAGTGATTACTTTCATAACAGGATGATTTTTAATGCAAAAATGATTAGAAAATCCATTTCCTTTCTCAACTGTAAATGAGTAAGAAATGTTCTGTAGTTACTACATTAAAAATATGACAAGCCCAACGGCATTATGCTTGCTTTACAAGTCCTTTCATCGGATGCCTTATACATACATATATTACCTTATCGTATATAAAATGAGAGACGAGCAGATGAATCTAGTTAGTACAAAATTAACATGAACACTGATATGTCCAAAGCATTTGATAATGAATTTTGCTAAGCTTCCGGTATAGGGGGAGTGAATGACTTCATTTGTAAATCAACTTTTTGGGCACATATTGGGCTCATAAAAATCCATACAAAATGAAAGCATTTCACAGCAGCTAAGTTGCTTTCCTACATTACCACCCTAAAAAGTGGATTTCGAAAGAAGGCTTACTCATTATTGTCATCAATACTTGGGTTTTTTACTTATAAAACTTTACTTTGAAACCTTTTTTCTCAAGTCTTAGCCGATCTAAATGATCGTGACCAAGCCTGAAATTCATTCCTTCCTCTTTAATCTTTTATTGTCATAAATATCATGAGACTGCAAAGAAAATTTCGGACGTTTTCTGTTCCTCAAACCACATTATTAAAAAATCAACTTCACATGTTGCCATCAATCTAGTAGCTTAGTTTTTTTATACTAGTTTACTGTTCATTGATCATAAATTCACCCTGTATAAGAATGGGGTAATTAATTGGCATACCATGTGCAAGTTGAGCAAACAAGGCGGTTACAGCCTTCCCGTATGGTTCTGCAATATCATTTTTCACTTGTTATCTTGTGATACACATTTCCACGCCAGAACATGCAAGTGGTGCTACATTAAAAACTATATCACATTTGGGCATGAAAATGCAATTAATTCCTAGCTTTTAACAATTGACAACCAAAAAATTATGAAATCTAAACTAAATATAAAAATATTCCTAAAAAATAACAATTAATTAAGATAAGCTACAGTAATGCAAACAAGTGTAAAATAATGAACAAAAACTTGAAGGATTTGGAACATTTTTCAACATAATAAACATGATTCACTAACACTGGAGTCAGCAGTCAAAAAGGTATCTGAGGAAATGGTCACAGAGATATGAAGGGAATAAGAAATTATAGACTCCCAGTTACAGTTGACTGCCTGACTAATATTTAGCCGGCTTAAAGTCGATGGATGAAACTGATTATGGCATTGGGAGGCCTTTTCACATTCATGGGTGATAATCAGATGAGTTTGGTCTGCACAACAAGGGTTAGGGATGATAATGACTTCAGTGATGAACGTCCACAGATGGGCTGATGATGGCATTGTCTCTAAAATGAGAGCCAATCTCGTTGGATGCTTCACCTAAGTAGCCGGGGCGAGTGAAACAGGAGGTGGGGTAGAGAAAAAATGGCAAGTAGGAGGGGAATGATAATAATGTGTAATTGTTGCACAAATGTACCACTTCCTTTGTTCTGCTGGGACCAGTATCCAGGGTCCACAACATGTATCTTCCATCCCAGGTTGTTGTGGGTGTAGCACTGAAAAATAATTATGAAATGACTATGGTTAACTGCAGAAAGGTTAGTGTTGTTAGTTAAAACAGAATGAAACTTAACTAGATATACTGTGCTAAACACCAGCAGATATAGGGGGTGCTAATACCATATTTACTCGTGTAAGCCGTGCCCTTGTGTATCCCGTGCACCACCATTTTTGGGCCGGCTCTTGAGGAAAAAAAACCATCCTAGTTTTTTTCGAGTGCGGTCTGATAAAGGAACTCTTTATTCATTGCTAAATCAATAAATTTACGTTACTGTGATTAATAAGGTTAAATAATGTTAGAAATGTAATTTCTGCAAAAGTTTCCTAGTTTCAATGCTACACTCTTAAGAAATAAACGAAAAGAATTTGTGGGAAAATGGTAAGTGGCTTACATTAAAATTTGGAGGATTCGTGTAAGCAGCTCCATCACTTTTATTCTCTGGCATTTCTGGAGAAAAGGTGCACGGCTTCTACGGGTAAATACGGTATGTACCAACCAAGATAAAAATAAATAGAGGAGACCACTAGTGCAGGGGCACGTATCCTCTGACACTCGGTGTAGCCGGCCTCGGTGGCGCTGGGGTAAAGTCCCTGACTGCTAACCTAGAGGTCGCGGGTTCGAATCCCGCCTGGGTGGATTGACCACCATCCAGGGCATGGATGTTTGTGATTGTCAATCAAGTTAATTGTAAGAGAGGACAATGTTGTCCTAAATTCGCTTGAAAAATAAAGACGAGATTATTATTATTATTATTACTCCATTTTTCTACATGGTTAAATTTTATGATGACTACCAATTACCAGTGACAAAGTTAACTTTTACCATTATGCTTTCGATATACTTATGTATGCAACTAATTTAATGAAATGCATTGTTTTCTGATGCTCAAATTGAAAATGAAATGTCAGCATAGGCAACCCACATACCACCCAAGCTGCTCCTGATTTCCTGCAATTTCTGGATACATATGTGCCTGGTATCACAGATGATGACCAGATAAAGGGTGAATATAGCATATCATGTGGTGGCTTAGTAGGTAGAGCATTAGGCTGGAGGGTTACTGGTATCACATCTGCTGTGAATCCTTTGGACACCCCCAAACAAAAATTCTTGTAGTGCTAGGCAGCCCAGGGAAACAAACTGACCACCAACCTTAATGTGTGAATTTCACATGGGTTTAGTCTTGGGAGACCTCAATCCTAACCTATCCAAGCCAATATTTGGGTTGAATCAATGAGTGAGTGAGTAAATGCATAATAATTTTTAAAACATGTCCTCATCAAGTATACAAATCCTTTTTTATGGGGTCAATGAACTAGAATACCCACTTAGATTCCCCTGGCTTTGCAGTTGCTATCAACATGCCAATGTGTAAGATTGGGATTGGTCAAAATAATAAGATAAATAGATGCAAAATTTGACCACATCAGATATACATACAAACTTCACTCACTTACTCACTCCCATGGACATTTATACCCCAATTTATATTTAGCCTCGCCAACTGTCTGCCTCCAACTCTTTCTCACTTTTGCATCCGCCTCGCTGACTCCCATTTTCCCCATGTCAATCAACACCTCATCCTCCATCTTTTTCTCCGTCTTCCTGGAGGTCGTCTTCCATCAGGGTTTTCTTGACCACCAGACTTGTTTTACTAGGGCCTCTTGCTCTCTTCGTATTACGTGCCCTGCCCATCACAATCTACGACTCTTGGCTTCGGCTACTACATCTGGCGAATTGAAGAGGTTCCTGATTTCCTCATGGTTTTTTTATTCTCCAGATTCCATTCTCTCTTGTTGGACCAAAACCTTTCCTTAAAACTTTATTTTCGAAGACAATTAATTTCTTTTCCGTTCTTTTGTTGATAACCCATGATTCTGCTCCATAAAGAAGGATAGCTCTTGTTATGGTCTGATAAATTCTGAGTTTAGCTCTGATGGATAACACTTTTGATGATGGCATCATCAAAATGATGCCATCAGGGCATACATACTTCTGTTGGCTGAATTTATTCTGTTCTGTATCTCATATGCTTCACTATTGTTTGAGATGATAATGGCACCAAGGTATTTAAATTCATTCACTCTTCAAAAATGTGATCCTCAATTGTAATATTATATTGCAAACTATACAAATTATACAAACTTCATTCAACACAATATTGAAACATTGAAAGGTTAATAAAACAATAAATGCATATTGGGGAAGATTGGTAGAGTCCAGGTGGGGCCTTATGAACAGTATGCCGCTTTTTTAATTTGGGGGATCCACTTTTGCGAACTGCTTGATTTGGGGTTTGGTGCAATTCGGTGGAAAGTCCTCCCTTTCCCTCAGTCTCCTTTCATCAGGGACCTCACTTCATTCACTGCCAATCTCTCTGCTTCTGCAGGCTTAAGTGAGCATGTAACGTAAGATCCTCAAAAAATACCATTCACTTCTGTCACTCACCGTACGGTGGATTTCATATGACAACAGATGTGCATTAGGCATTTACTTGTTGTACACTAACTTGAACCTCTTTACATTTACATGAAACTTATAAGAATTTAACAATTTTCACCCTATGAATGCTTCTTCAAACTAAAAGGAGGAGGTAACCAGGGCCGGATTTACCCAAAGTTACTCTATTGGCACCTCTCCATTGAGTGCCCCCCCTCCCCTATTTTTTTGATAAGGCATAGCCACAGGCATGAGGTAGGGTTTGGAAAAAAGGAATAAACAGATATATAGCTGACAGCATAAGTTTACGCTTGAATTTTTACGCCTGGAAAACATATGGAAAATTCAATTTTAAAAAACAGCTTGGAGTAAAACTATATGAAACATGAATATGATACTTAATGAATACCCTTTCCAAAAACAATGTCTAGCCTTAATTCATACAACAAAAAAGAAGAGAAACTTCACAAATAAAAACATTACTGCTGCAACTGAATGAACTGCGGTAGCACGAAATGTATTATAAATTATCTAATTTTAAAACACATGAAGAGCAGAGGTACTAACTACATTTTCAGTTGAACAAAGCCTCTAAAATACAAATAGGACCAACTGCACATCTTCCTGCAATATCTTCTAGAGAAATTAAATTACAGATTAAAAACATGAAGGAAGACATTTCGGGGCCTGCCTCAAGCACAACGAGAGCCACTTCAGATGTTTCCTTCTTGTCTTCTTTTCGGCAAATTCATTACTTATGCCATCACATTTCAAGTTCTGCTATAATCCCAACTTAGCACATTTAAATCGCCAGCAAAGAGGGCACCTGCAGGCAGACGGAACCCACATAATAAGCCTGCTGACGGCGGTGCACTTCAAGGTGCCTCCAGTAGAGATCATTGCCGGTTGCCTAACAGCAGGCACCCCTTAAACTGTGATGCCCCTAGGCAAGTGCCTATTTTGCCTGACGGTAAATCTGGCCCTGGATGTAACGACGTGGATAGATGAATATTTGAATGAATGGTTAGTGAAAAAATGATTAATTGAGGATCTACTGTATTTCTATTGTAGATAAATCATATTTCAAGCTCCTCATGAATTTTTCCTTGGAGAAATATTTATCAAAATAAAAATGGCCCATGTTACCCCTACTTACATTGCATACACAACAACTTATGAGTAAATAGAGAAACAATGAATACAAATAAAATAAAGAATGCTCCTCAAATAAATTTTCCTCAACTAATGCTGTCCTCCTCCCCCTAAAAGAGATTTAATATAGGTAACTAAAAGTTTGCAATGTGGTGCATCCGATTCATTAAAACCTCAAATAAAATAAAATTACATCCCATTATGTAGATTGTTGCCATCATAAAAATAAATATGAGTACATACCTAAAGATGAAAAATAATGAATAAAATATGCTCATTGATCACAATTTTGGCAATGAATTCTGGCTGTATTTCAGACAATGAGTTCTTCTTAGCCATGAAAATTATACATTAGCAATACAGGTATCTATATAGATTAGAAGTATAGAAAGTAAGAGATGATATGTAACATAAGAAACACCTAAAATATTGAAACCTGAGATTACTAACCAATAATTTTAGTGGATTTTTTAGTGCATATATGCTAATGCTTAATTGCTATTTTTATGATGAAAAGTATATGTTCAACTTGTTATCTGTAAGGGGACAACATGTTATTTTTTAAACTTGCTAAAACTAAACTGAAATGGTGCACATGCTTTCTCACAGCTTAGTAGCTTTGTAGTTAAGTGTGTGTGAAATGTGATCTCATTTGAATTGAATTTTGTTGATGAAATATATGAAGACAATTGGAAGTTGATGCTAAAACATGCACATTAACACTAGGAGGACGGGAGTTTCGCGCTACATAGAAGGACGGCTAGGGGTCATTTGACCCCTAAAATGTATTTTGGAATAAAACGCCTAATTTTCATCCAATATTCAGTCAATCGTATTAATTGTTGAATCAGTTCATTAAAAACACTATTTAACATTATTAAATATGATTTCCATCGTCAAAAGTTAATAACAATTATTTTAAAGAATCATGAATTAAACCGTGTGTAGTAGTCGATTGCAAATCAAATAATGAAAATACATACACTCACTACAAAAGTTGTGTTACATGTTTAAACAATAGGGGTACTGGGTTTACAAAATTTGCATTAAAATGTTTAAAACTTATTACTTTGTTTTAAATCTCAGACAGACTATTTTTTCAGCACTGTTTCCACAAAATATTTTTTTGCACTGAATGCGTTCATTGGGCGATTTATTCATCTACATCTAAATCTACACACTAACCCGCAAGCCGCTTAAAAGCGTGTGGCAGGGGATGTTAGGACACCAGCCATTTGCACATGAAAAGGAATTTGGAAAATGGAAAGGAAAATGGTGCAATGATTCAATTTGATGGTATTTGGCACCTTTTTCTTTTTTATGCCCGTGGAGATATGGCTGTTGGATTTGGAGACGGGAAAATAAATTAATTCATGCTATCCATCATATCTACTCCCGCTTTGTTTTTATTATGAAATAGGATGGTCGCTGGTATTCTTTTATTCGTTTCGGAAATAGTGTCGTCTGAGATCATGCTGCTGAGTGAAAGTACATTATTGTTCTAGTTTTCCTGGTTCTACGTAAGAGTATGGCCTAAGGTGTTTTTGAACACTCACGTTGAATGGATTACATGGCTATTTTAGGGGTCATGGATATTTGTGCGTCACGTCTGTTTTTTTCAGATCATCCATGCAAGAGAAGTTTTCTACTTTTTTATGACTTCCTGCCAGCTGGATGGATGGAAAATAATTGTTACAAGTTACATTTATTCCTGAATTCTTGTATTTTACGGTCACTTTAGTAACTATTTATTTCCCCAACGCTTGATTTGATGGCCAATCATCATATTTGCCACAATATGGAAATTAATTTAGGTTGTATTTTCATTTCTCATTATTTGGAATTTACCTCATAAAAGGACAGCTGCATTTTGTTGGATACATTTGTGCATTTGCTATAACGCCAAAGTCGCCATCGGATTCACTATCTTGGACTTCGTCGCTTCCATCACACGCAGATGTTGATGGATTAGTCAGAATATCCTTGAACTAATGTTTACGATTCACTTCCAGACTAATCTTCAATATTCCCTACAGCTATTTGAATCGCGACGATTCTCTTCTCTTGATATATTTTTCGACTTCTTTCTTTCTTCCTCAACTCGCTACTGATATGCATGCAAAAAAATCTACAAACGAAAGGGTATTATGGAAGAATCTTCTCTAGTTGCATTGGAGGTATAGAGAGCTGGAGAGCATTAGAAATTCATACAAAAGGACAAAATTTCACAACAAGTCGCTATGCCTAGGTTTTCGAATATAGATATGAGCCCTTGGGACTAAACTGGCATTGAACCGGGTACTTCCAGGTTCAAAATGAAGCAAATCATCTACCACACTAGCCTTTTGCTGATTATATGACACTAAAGTGCCCACGGGCAAGAAAATAGCGCGAAAACCAGTTGTGGGTCAAATGACCCCTAGCCGTCCTTCTAGGTATAACACGTCATAAAAATTTAAAACAAAACTTTAAAAATTTAATACATTATTGTTGAATTTTCACTAATTTATCAAAATATACTTGAAAATGAACAAAGTCAATGAGTTTCAAAATTTAAAAAAATATTTTAATAAGAGAAAAATAATTTTGAATTCTGAAAATGGGTCAAATGACCCCAGCCGTCCTTCTAGTGTTAATTATAAATAAATTACTTATAATAATAATTAACCAAGTATTTTGGATCTAATATCTAAACTCACCTGATAATATAAAAGGTCAGGAGTCTCCTGAGCCACAGTCCAGTTAAGGTATGCAATGCCACTGGCAGCATCCTCAGAACTGTCATCACACATTAACCTCAGGGTGTCAAAGAATTCTTCAAAAGATTTTGTTGTTCGAGACTGGTCAATTGTCTTATGTACCCATTCACAATATCGGCCCGCTGTATGAAGAGGGTAAAATAATAATTTGTATCAGAAAAGGAAATCCATTCTCTTTAAGTAGGATGAGCAAATATAGTCACAAGCCACTTTCATCTCCCAAGAGACAACCGTTAGGATTGCTTAGGTTTTTTACCATGGGTTCCAAGAGTGCTTATGTGTGCCCCTCCCTATAAATTTAGTATCTAATATAAACACAAACTGCACATATTACAAATATGCTAACCCTTTTGTGCCGGAACTCGTGTGAAGCCGACAGGCATTTTTATACGCAGAATACCTGATGTCGGGTATAGCTATGGCAGATTTTTCATTGCAATGACCAGACGTTGGCTCTGGCCAATGTGAGGGAAGGGAAGTGACCGCTGACGTAGCAATTGCCTGGTGCATTCAGGCCCGGTCTGAGACCCAGCCTTGCAAGTCCTTAGTGCCACTCCTAGGCAATTAATCCCGACCCTCCCACTCATTTATGATCATCCTCACCACAGGAATCTGTTGCGAAATGGTTATATTGTCAATAGTTTTTTCAATGATGTATTTTGTTGCATAATACAATTTTTTTGTACTTTAAAATGAATTCTTCATTTTGTTCCGTGTGTGAGCAATTTTTAAACGAAATTTTTGCGTTAAAAATAATGGACTTCTGGACTTGTAGTCTAACTACCTTATGTGCACCAACTTTGACGTTACTAATGCTATAAATATGTTTTAAATTCCACAATGCTTAAAGGCCGTTTTACACGGTACACGGAATTGCGCAGTCTGACGTACGTGTGAAGGCGCAATCAAAATTGCGTCGTGTAAAGCGGTGAATTGCTAGAACACATGCGAGAATGCGTGGATGCAAGACGGCAATATAGCCCCTGTTCTAATTTCTTTCATGCATTCACGCAATTCCACGCCATTTTCGAAATTAATGCAGCTCTAACCTGCGCAATTCCGTCTACCGTGTAAAATGGCCTTAAAAAATGTTCGTAATCCCTTTAGAAGAGTGAATTATTGAAAATCAAATGCAGTATTTCGTTGAAAAAAACACTGCAAACACAATAGGTAAGTTGACCGTGGATTTGGGCTAAGATAGGGTTAAAGGTTCTAGACCAATGCGCTGGGTAAGGGATGGGCCCCCCGTTGAGCTGGATCCCAAATCTGAGGGACGAAAATACCACCCCAAAAAAGAGCTCCGTACAGAGAGGTTTAAAACATTCTCATGTTACTCATAGCACGGAAAAAGTTTTCCAACTCTAGGCACCGGCAGGAAAGCGTTTAAGATTTAAAGCCTTCACTTATTTCAGACCTAGAGGTACTTATCTAGATTGTATTGAGGATATGAGAGTTTACTTTCTACAATTTAGGTGTTACAGCTTGGCCTATTTCTTATTTTGGGATTTTAGGATGAAATTTTAGGTTTTATACAAGATTTTTTGGTTTTCAAGGTTACTCTTTACACCTATGAGAGCAACTGTTGGCATTTGCTACTCAGTGACGGAATGAAATACATATTTGGTGAAAAGCAGGCACTGAGTTGCTATCTTATTCTTTTGCTTTGGTATATTCCCCTCATCCCCCACCATAGTTACACTGCTGGTACATCCCACATGATGGCCCATATGAAAGTCAGACATAAAACCTAGGAATATTTTGTAGGTATGGCCAAGAGGAGTCCCAGCCCCTGCCTCATCCAGAAGGCTCAAGGATCCAGGAAAAAATTTTAAAATTGAAAAATGAAAAATTTAAGTGTGTATTACATATATAAAATCTTTTACAGGAATTAGGCTCATTGGAGCAAATGAATTCAAAATTTTGTGGAAGTTTGTCACACATAGATCCTGGCACCTATTTGGAGTAGGCCCAGTTTTTCTCTGTACATTATTAGAATTATAGAATTATAATGAAGAAATTTCATAAATGTGAAGATTTCTTGAGCCATAATTGTGAAGATAACATTTTACAGCAAGCAGGTTATGATTATGTAGCACAAGCTTTAAAATTGATAAATATGGTGGGATAATTAGTTTTTTTTAAATGGGGTCTTCCATTAGTACCAAAAAAATTTAAGGCTAGCGGTAGGCCATAAGAGCTTACAGCTCTAAGGGCTAAGGGTTCAATACCATCCCATTTTATCCCAGAGGTATCTTACCAGCCGTGGGGTATGGGTAGCCTTCGGCATCATATCCAACTCCAGCAAACACCCTCTGCTTTCTTTGCTCTATCTCAGATTTCTGACCAAACCCTCCTTCTGAACTGTCTGTTATGTAAAATGGATGGTATCTTGCTGGGTTTGTGCGATCATTTCCTGGAAATAAAGGCATGAAATTGTAAATTCTCATAAGAAGTCTCCATCAACAATAAAAAGGTTCTAAGATTATATGGCCAAGTACAAAGTGTTATGACTATTTTAGCTTACCTCCTTCAACCATGAATACATAGCTTTGTCCTCTTTCAACATAAAGCTCAGGAATGAGCAAGTCATTAATATACCAAGCAATTCCCCATGACGGGTGCCCTGTGAAAAGGTTACAAAAAACATTTATAATCAAGAATGGGTCCCATATGAATCTAATACAGTATATAATCACAAATTTTGGAGAAAATGAAGTTGATTAGATAAGTAACATAATATGTAATGCAAAAAGATACATCTAATAATGCTGATCAAAAATCATTAAAAAATTGAATCAGACATCTCTGATCTGCAGTGCATATGATAAAAAATTTGGCCATGAGAAACTTCAATTGATTCAGAATATACCATTGCAGAATATAGCAAAAGAATAGCATGAAATAACTCATGGGGGTAAAAATTTACAACCCTTATGATGTATGAAATCCTTATATGAAATACAAATAAAATTAAAAAAATACATAACCTAACCCATTAGAAATGCATGTGTATGGCATATAATACAAGCATAATTGTTCTAACAGACCAACTGATCAAAATCTGAGATTCTAAGGATCAATCATTGGTGGAATTGAAGCCCAAGCGGAGACCATATCCATCACATATCTAGATAAGGTTGATATATATAAACCGTATTTCTCCAAATATAGTCCCCCTCTGAATATAGTCTCCCCCCCGTGATTTTGAGGCTTGAGTTTCGGGAAAAATTTCAAAAAATGGGTTTGAATATAGTCCCCCCTTCTCTTTTACTACAGGAATTTTTGGAAAAGAAGGGGGGACTATATTCAGATAAATACGGTAATATCAAAGACACCTTGCTGTTACACAATAGATATTTTGACAATGTTACATAGATATATGTACCTACTGTTTGTATCATCCACGACGAGTTGTAAAAATAACATCGCCTAGATATCCAAGTTGTAATATTTGTGTTATTAAAAAAATTGTCATTCCAAACAGTATCCATAGGTAGCATATGTTGTGCATAGAATTGAAGAGCACATATATTTTTTTCTATGTTCGAGGATTACCAAAAACCATTATAAGCACACTCATTATCTACTCATTAGATGGAGTGTTGATATCTAAGAGATGTTGTAATATGGACCTACATGTCCACTGGTGGACATCAATGCAACATTGTTTGCCAAGTCCTTTCGATATTTGACAGATATCCATGCAACGTTGATTGGATTAACATGGATATTGCACGAATATCATATGTTAACCCCACCAATGTTGTCTTGATGATATTGGGATATTGATTGGTGCTGGGAAGGGGTATAACCCATATGCATTGAATATGTATTTTGCATTGAATATGTATTTTGCATTGAATATGTATTTTGCATTGAATATTGTGGATGCTCTGAATATTCAGTACCTGTGATGGCAGTGTAGCCTCTTTTCCCTCCTGTTGGGCCGATCCTGGCAGAGAAAACAGTTTCTCCTTGGATGGATGGAATATTCCAAGGTTTAATACCATCATCAGGAGTGGGTGTTCTGTCCAGAGGTGTCTTGCATGAGTGATCGTTGCGGCTACTGAAGTCAATTCGTATATCCTCTGAAATTGAAAGATCACTAGATTAGAATACTACGTATCTTAACAACGGCATAGACGTTAGGAGGTGCTTGAGAACCATGATCTCTTTTGAATTTTCATTTCAGTTTTGTTTTAAACATGCACATTAACAGGCTTTGCACTGACACTTTATAGCTTGAAAATGGATTACAGGATCTTTGTCTGGTCTTTTCAACCCCACTGTTGAATATTACAAAACAGCCACTGATGAATGCATTTCTGCAACTCTTACAATTACATATAATCATAATCCTTTAAAATTTCAATTTACATATTATGGTTTGAAATATAAAAACACAATTACTTTCCTTCATAAAAGAAAACAAAATATTGAATAATCATGAATATAAAAATATTTCTTTGACAAATGAAGTTTTTTCTATCATGAAAAGTGTTAAAATAAGTTTAAAACGGTCTACTTAGTACCCTGTTATTCAAAAATTCCCCCCCCCCCCTTGGTTTCGGACCTCCCCCAAATAAAATTCCTGGCTACCCCACTGACATTGAACAATAAATTTGTGTAAAAAACACCATCTCTCTTTTTCACTAAATTACTCAATTTCACATTATATTTATGAAAATAGTACATAAATTTGGGTGAAAACAAAGTAGATTCATGATTTTTATCACTATAGAAAAGAATATGCATATAAAAACAAGCAATCAGTATTGTAGCAAAATTTTTATCGAGCTCCCATTTTTCTCATAAATATGTAATTGTAATTATTTCACTGAATTCAAAATAAAATTATTCTCATTCTAATTGAAATTACATTTAGTCATAAGTTTTTTTAAATCATGCAAATAATTACATGAATTTTGTTTCAATTAATCCAATTGAAGCTGAATTATTGCTAATATTACCCTTGATCCAAGGGTGTACCCAGGATCAAAACTAGGGGGGGGGGCATGGTTGTTCAAGTTGTAGGTAAGATTTCAGCATGGAAAAGGTGAATGAAATCAACATTTTAAGCAAAATGTAACAGCTCTTTATTAGTTTTTAAATTATTTGCTTGAAAAAATATTATTTTCCTTAAAGTCATTTGCGACTTTTGCGGACTTTTGCTTCTGGGGGGGGGGGGTCTGTCCCCTCCTGCCCCTCGCTGGGTACGCCCATGTATTGATTAAGGAATGTTTTTCTTTAATTATGAGCACTTAGCATAATGGATTTGAATTTCAAATTTATATGTCACGCTAAGTTAGTGAAATACATAAGTAGAAAAATGCCATGATTTTTACTATGTTATTGCTAAGACAATAATAATGAAATATTCCCATGCATATAACTAACTGAAAAAATGACTTCAAGATAGGGGACAAATATTCCTTTTGTAGTTTTGAGAAGATACATATTTCCCAAATTAAAATTTCCAATATTTCTATGCTAAATGGTGACAATTGGGTGCATCCTGCATGATTTCCAGGAAAAGCAAAATCTAAAAAATTACACACCAGTTGTTTTATCCTCTGCTCCATGGGCATTAGCTTCCTTGCGAGAGTTCAGAGGTCCAATCGCAGCCAAGATGCTGACTTCACCCCTCAGGGGTATTGCGCGATCTAAAGTTCCTTCATTTGTTGTGAGAGGTCGCCTGTATAGAATTCTGGTTATTCCTGACCTCCTTTCCCCAGAAACCAAAGTCACGTCGTCCCTTCCACCCAATCGCTCATCAGGGCACACTCCGTTCTTTCCATCACACTATCAATGTAAAACACACAATATTCAATTAAAATTTTTTAATGAACCATCTTAATTGATATTAATTTCTTAATTAAGTAAACCATGGTAAGATTCAAATCAATAGTTGAAGGAGGCAAAATCATCAAAAGACAATAATTGGGAATTTTCAATTGAGCGAAAGAATTGCATTGTGATTCACAAGACTTTGTTTCAAAGTAAAACCATAAAAAATAGCTTGAGAGCTAAAAAAAATGCTTATAAGAGAAAGAAATAACTTCCTAAGATGCAAATAATTGCAGTTAGGTCAAATTTTTAATCATATAATGGTATAAATAGCACAGAGAGTTCAACTTCCATGCCTAAGTTAACAGTTAAATGGTTTAAAAAAAAAATTAATGTATAATTTTATTTATTATAAAATGGGAATAAATTTGAGTCGAAGCTTACCTGAGCCTTTGAGGTCATGTAGTAATCCACAACTCTGAAGGAGGCCTTTTCTTGGTCATAGAAAGCCACTGCAACATCTCCACCAACCATAGATGACCTGTCAAACAAAAATTGGGCATTTACTTCTTTACAAACAGATCTGCATCCAACAGTAGCCAAAAAATTCCATGGATTTAGAAATGTGAGAAGATAATTCTAACTTCATAAAATGTCGTAACATTTAAGAATCAATGCATTTAAGCTACCTGTAGCCTTTTGGTGGCATTTATAGTAAACAGTGGCTACTTCTTGACATAAGGAAAACAATACGGAAGTTTATTTTTGTTAGCTCTGAAGAAGTATTTACTGAGCAACAACTACTATAGCCTAAAGGATTTCATGTTGGACCCTGAGTAATTTTTGTCCATCTGCTACTAAAATTTTGTAGCTATTCCTATACTGCATTTATTGTAACTATTATTTTTTATTTTCTAATTGCCTTCCATTGTCACCTATGCATGTAATCTCTAGGAACAATAAAATTATAATTATTATCATCATTACCTTGTATGAGATACAACCTATGCATATGATACCGAAGAATTTCATAGCTATAGTTTTCACAGTAGATTCCATAGTTAAATTTTTTAACAACATTATAAAGTAAAATAAGCTCAACGTATTTAATCAAATTAAATTTTCCAATTAAAAATTAGTAATGAACTTACTTTCCCTTCTCACCACTAATCCCAAAAGCCATATATTCATCTTCACGTATTCGGCCGGATAATTGTATTTCAACAGCTTCTGGAGGAGGCATGGTTTCACCTGGAGGCAATAGAATACCACTGCCTTCCACCATTTGCCATTGCACTTGTAACTGACCATCCAGAAGCTCTCGACAATTACTCATCAGGGTAGCAGAAGATTCACTATGATTTGCTGGACTTCCATAGGTATCTTTCGATGGATCAGGTGTAGTACTTGTAGTCTACAGGTTACACATGGAAATAAAAAAAATCCATTGAACTTAAAGGACCTAAGTGATAAAATATGAATGGTAATATTAATTTTTGAATGAATTAAATGCTACTGTAGGAAAAGTTCATTCTGTACATTCATATACATATTGTTTATGTGATACATATTCAAAACTCTTCTTGAGGCATCATTTTTCATCCTCATCATGGCATAAAGTGAGAAGTGTATGAAATGATTAGGTTTGAATAATGAACATTTGTTGGTAACCATTGATGTAGCATGCAAAGCATAAGGTATACTCAAATTCCTGGTCAAACTTAGCTGTTTGAAATTTGTTTCTGGAGAGCTACTTACAGGATTATACCACCACGGTGGCTATGTTTATCCACATGAAAGCATGAAAGGGAATAGAAGGGAAAATGCATTATGATAATTCATCAAAGCAGGAGCAAAAAAAAATGCAGGGCATGCCGTACTGGCAAAATATTTTGCTTTTGCATTGCAAAATTCAGTCAAAGCTTCTTCAAAAATTTGAAAAGTGACCTGTCCAAGATGCATATTGCTAGCAAATGATGAATGTAAGAAGCCATTAGTTGAAGCAAACTGGACATACTTCAAATGATAATTTCTTGCATGCAGGAGCCTTCCAAATGAATTGTCAGAATGAAAAATCTCACCCACAAAAAATTCCTATCTTGTTGCCAACCACTCATAACTTACAGCTTGCAATGAAAACCATTCTGAATATGTTATTCTGATGTGGCAAGCTCATACCATCTGTGACAGTTGTACAGGTCCCTTTCAGAATGGTACCAACATATTTTTGGGGCCCAGCATAAATTATTCCCAGTCCCTCTCTGAGTGGACAAAAACAAAAGGCACATGGTTGCTAATGTTAAGTATAAAAATATTTGTTCTGATTATTTGTCCTATTCAAAAAAAGTAGGCATTAACATATTCCATTTCTGTATAATATTAGCACGAAAGGCAAAAATTCAAGAAAGGAACAATTCCACGAGTCTTTAAAATTATTTCACATCTCCCTTCATAAAGTGAAAAAAATTTTGCCAGCATGAATTGGCTTCAGTATATAAAATTAGCCTAAGTAACAAAAATTTCTCAGGATAATCTAGATGAATTTCCAAGAAAGAAATTCCTAGGAGAATATACCTTTTTCTATGAACCCACCAGTGGAGATGTGAAGTAACCAGACATAAGGAGTCAGACAAACAGTGGCCAAGTTGAAGATAAAGAGATGCAATCAGTATTAACGAAATGGGAAGATAACTGCCTTTGTCACCCTGACTCACAATATGCTGGCTGTTTCAAACACACTTCCCTGGCTTAATTTTTTAACCCTCTCAATCTCTTCGCTGCTCTAGCAAACCTAATTGATTTCTAATTGACAGCAAGTAATGAGCAACTAACTAGCCTTCATTTTCCATGATTTTGATTTTAGCAGTGTTTACTTGCTTCAGAACTGGCCATAATCTTGCCGAGTAGGCTCATGGGACTCAATGACAGCTATGCAACCTCTAAAACAGTGGCGGCAATACTGACTCGTTAGAGGCCGTTCTAATTATTACGCGTCGAACTTTTCAGTGATGAGAGGAGTTGAGATATTTTATGTTGTTTACTTAGCGACTCCATCCTATTTACTCAAGAATTTTATCCATCATTATATACGTGTGCTGTTCAGAAAGTAACAGATGTTTTGTCATGGTGGAGCACTGGGCAGCACTAGGTGTCTAGGTGTCTATCTTGGTGTCAGAGTGTTCCTACAGGAACCTAGTGTCAGAGTGTTCCTGTAGGAACACTCTGACACCAAGATAGCAGCTGTAGTAACTTGCGCATTGCGCCTATTGTGATTTGCATACATTGGAGTTGTGAAATGAGTGCCAGGTGCACAGCTAGGCGAGTTAAGGCTAGGGACGGTTTAAGGCACAACTAATACTGGGGGGTATGGAATATGGGAGGTACGAGTGCCCTCCCCCAGAACATTTTTAAGATAAATGGTTCAAAATGGTGAGTGGTTTTACAGCTTTCTGAGGGATATTATATAAACCTTTTTACTGCCACTGAGCCGATATATCAGCCCTTCGCTGGTTAAGCGAAAACTGCCCGAATTATTTCACTTCTTTTCGTGACTGTGGCCTTTTCAACGGCTGTGATTTATGTAAACCCCCATAATCTATCTATGGTTATAATGGGGGAAAAAAATCTAGACGTATTAAATAAAATTAAGCTGCTGAAAAAATTTTTAAATCTGAAATGTTGCTAATTCCGGAAAATAGCCTCAGCAGTCTTCGTATATCCCACCTGAAATGGGCTGGTAGTCAAAGGGTTAATCCTTACACCATTCAATAAATAATATTTACCTAATTAATTAAAATGGATTAAATATTAAAATTTCTCTGAGTTCTGGGGGGGGGGGAGGGGTTTATCCCCCAAATCCCCCCCTCGCTGCACCAGTGATGAGTGCTGCAATGGAAAATCCCACTGGTAGTCAAGTGCAAGCTGTGATAAGGTTTTTGTTGGCTAACAATCACAAAACAATTGAAATTTATCACAGCCATATGTTGTATGGTTAAGGAATAATCACTCGGAAAATAACATGCGATACAAAAGAAGTGTTGGGGAAAACTCAGCAAGATAGTTTTGTTTCTCCGCAACAATTCTTCCCTATACATGGCCAATTGAACCCAAGACCTCTCGGATGGTTTTAAATGGGAAGTTTTCAGTCATGTGCCGCACAGTCCAGATTTGGTTCTAAGGGACTACCACTTGTTCCCAGTGATAAAGGCGTGGCTTGGTATGCAACAATTTGACACTGACGCTGGACTGCATGCTGGTGTACCAGTGTTCCTAAACCTATGGTTGAACTCGCAGGCAGCAGATTTCTACTGAAAGGGTATTGAAAGACTTTATGTTAAATGCCTTAATTTAAACAGTGATTATGGTAGAAATTAATAGCCTAAAAGCTTAATTTCAAAATACATATATAAAAATTGTTATTTTTGCTCTGTTTCTTTTTATTCACAAATGACTGTTACTTTCTGAATAGTCCTCATACCATTGTAGGTAAGAAATGATGAATACGAAAATATACTAACATATAGGGTGAGGAGTGAAAATTAATTGAAGAGATACGAATGGCACAGGATTTAGATGGAGCTACCTAACAAGATGGAGTTGTTATGTATGGCTGTGTTAGAGGGAGGAATGCTTGGCAAGCAGTAGAGAAGGGGGAAGATAATAGGATTCATTGATAAAATGGATGGGAACGTGCCTAATTTGGGAGTTCTAGTTTTAAGTTTTAATCTGGGAGAGAAGGCAGATGGGGTTTTTCACAAAATGCTCCTTGTAAACTTACCTTAACCAATAGAATACCTTCAACAATAAAAATTCTAAAATACAATACAGCAGTGAGACGTAACACCCACTCTTCAATGTATCCCATAATCCTGATGCTGAATATGGCAATCCCTTGCTAAACCAAGCTCTTATTTTATCATCCAACCTCCTGACTAAATAATATCCATGTTTTGCATGAATATGTAAGTGGAACCTCAACTAATGACTCTGCACATCTGCTCTTTCCTAAGATAGTTTCTTGATGGTTCTAATGATCAAATACATTATTTTTGTCAACGACTAGGTGAACATGCTGATAAATAAAAATATACTAGTTATCAAAACTCTCAATAGTCAGCAAATATTGCATGCCATCAGAGGCTAGTTTGGTGAGAGATTTCTGATTTCATAAATTTAACATATTTAAATAAATTGACTTTTTGCTCCAGCATGATAGGAGAAATGCTGTTTGATATTAAAAACACACAAAAATACTCAAACGTTTATTTGCATGAGTAAAATTGTCCGCAAAAGCTTAAACCAAGCAGAATTTGATAATTATAGTAGTTGATGGCAGAATAAAGAGTCTGAGCGCAATGCATACCAGAAAATTAGGCATCTACATATAGAGCTCGCTGAAGTGAATTGCATGAAATATGAAACTCTTTTCATCAATGACCTACATCATGGATTCACTCAAAGGTGACACTTGATGTTTGAAAGTGAAATGATACGAAACCTTATGTAAAAATAATCCTTATGAATTCCGCAATGTTTTCACCCAAACCTTTGTTCAAAATATCACAATAAATGCATTTCTACCAAATTTTAATTTAATCAATAATCAAAATGGAATTTAAGAACTGTTGTAAACTTAAAGTGAATACAAAAAGTATATATCTTACAGTGATCTTTGTTTGACCTAGGGCTGGTGGAACATCTAGATCCTTAGGTATCATTACATGACCAAAATTGTGTCGGTACTGCACGCACCACACAGCCAGCCAGTCAATATCATAAACAGTCAGGTTGCCCGGAAGCTGAATTTCGATGTCTTCTCCTTGGTATCCCCTTAGGGGTTCCAGACTGAAAAGAGAAGAAATAAATAAAAAAATAAAGATCTCTACATTAACACTATTATTAACCTTGAAAAATTAATAATGAACCCTGAAGTTTGCCGCCATACACATTAAGCCTCTAAAATGGTAAGTACTCAGTCAATTTGAAGGTAGAAATGAAGAAAAGTTCTAAAACATTGGATAGTTAATATATTTTCCCTTCTAAGGAGAGGAATGTTTTTGAGATTCGAAATCCTGTTAAAATACGTCATTTCATAATTAGGAAGTCCCTGTCTTAAATATAATACTTGCTTTTACTGGTATCTACCGACAAATTTGAGGTGTAGTTCTATACACTGCAAAATGGAATTATTGATACCCTCTTTGTCAAAGTTCTTATGAACCTTTTAGAATGAAAAAATTAGTACCATTACCAAAATAATGCATTTATTATTTACTTGTGTTATTTTTGGGAAAATTATTATTATTATAATTAATTTTAGTCAAGAATATTCCCTCAAATAACTGCAATAGAGCCTAATTTTTGTGAAAATTCCATTCCCCTTGTCTGGCATCCCAGTGAATGAAATTTTCTCAGTTGCAATTTTCGCTCAATTGATCCATTGCAGATGACTCTGTAAAGTTATCACTGTGGCTAGTCTCCCGGTATACTTAAATTAGAGTGTTATTTGTTTTCTTAGTCAATGGTTACCTAATTTACCAATAAAATAATAAAAAAAAAATTCATAGCACCTCAGTCTTTTCCTCCATCAAACTCCATTTTAAGAATACTAGTATGGAAAACACACCCATTTCGTCTTTAGATGGTATGGTTCAATATTCCCAGCAGCCAAGATAATATGGACCTTCCAGAATGAAATGTACCAAAAATTGTAATTCCTCATAAATTTACGGTGTCCTGACGACATTATTATACGATTTGGTTTCAAACTTCTTTATTTTATAGTTTTATCGAGTTTGTAGTTTAATTTAGGCTATTTTAGCATTTATGCAATGCAAGAGATTTTGTTTGGAATAAATATAAACATTCATGTGGATTTTAACAGCAATATATGTAGTGCACATTATATTGAGTTTAGGGTTCTTACTTTGTTCTAATATTTAAATCAAGTTTTAAGAAACCTTAAATTACAGAGTTAGCAAAAACCATGGGCGTACCCAGCGGGGGGAGCGAGGGGGGAAGGGGCAACTGCCCCCTCCCCTAGAAGTGAAAATAAATTTATTTCAAAACAAAAGCTATGAACAAATTTTCCTTTTGAAGAAAAATGATATTGGTATAAGACATGGAACTAAAAAAAATCATTATTTTTTTCAAACAAATAATTATAAAAACTATTAAATTGCTGTCATAATTTCCTTAAAATTTTGGTTTCATTAACCTTTTCTATGCAAAAAAAAAAGTTACAACTCAAACGACCACAGCTAGTTTTGCCCTCCCCCATAGTTCTGATTCTGGGTACGCCCATGCAAAAATGGCAATTTTTTACATTTCGTCATGTTAAGCCGGTTCTATGAAGTTACGCCCAAGACTTATATTTATACTGACCTTCCCATTTCATTAGGGACTTTGATCCCGAAAGCACTTGGCTCCGAGCCGTTTCCGACCCAGAAGTAAGCGTCGGGACCGGCGCCGTCGTAATGCAGGTTGGGAATGTAGATGGTCTTGGCGTCCAGGATGGACACGTTGCCTGATCGAAGGCCGTGGGCGAGGCGGCGGAATTCGGGGAGAACCCGCGGCCTGGGCACTTCCAAGTTGGGGGGGATGAAAATTTCACCAAAGTCAACCTGAAACGAGAGGAGGGAAGGAAACATTAATTAACAATAGAAGAGTAGGAAGCAGGGATGCTGGCTTATAAAAAATTTTGGCGGGGCCGCTTGCCCCGGGAAATTTATAAACAGTTAGTTTAAAAGATTTTTCTTTTAGCATTTTAGAAGAGTCATATGATTAACAATAGAACCCTGAAAACTCGACACTCCGGGGGAAATCGACAAGCCTGACACATATTTTCCTCCCCCCCCCCCCGTAACGAATTTTTGAGGGGGTCGGGCCCCCTAAGGTCCCATGGAGTCGGCGACACTGATACTAAGGCTATCAGGGTTGTCAGAAACCAATTCACAGAATAACGGGTTCAAAAGAATTTAAATATAATGATGACTTCACTCACGGAGAACTTTAATTCTAAGTATAATCGATATAATGCCTTCGTTTTTTTCCCAGCAGAGTGAAGATTTCTCGGGACTCAAACCGGGTAAAGTCCTCTCTTTCCAACGCTTTGATGTGCAACTATCCCATCGTCATCAGGGTATCAGGAATCAAATAAATCCAGATTCAATCCAGAATCCATTGGATTCCTGAATCCCTGAGGACGGTGGGATTGTTGCATCGAAACGTCCGCGTCGCGTCGGAAATCCGAGAAATCTTCGCTGCTAAACTGTGGCGTAGCCAGGGGGGGGGGGTCCGAGGGGTCCGGACCCCCCCCGAAATATAAAATCTTAATTATTTTCTATCACAAAATAAAACAAAATGTTGAAAAATAATGAATTAAAACAAATTTTCTTTAAAAAATGAAGTTTTTTCGATTATGAAAGGTGTAAAATTAGTTTAAAACCCATTACTTATTTCCCTGTTTTTCAAAAAAATTTCCTCCCATGATTTTGGACCCCCCACGAACGAAATTCCTAGCTACGCCGCTAAGCTGCTAAATATAATTAGGTTCAACAAAAATTAAATATAATGATGACTGCAATCACGGGAAACTTTAATTCTACCTATAATCAAACTAATGTCGTTTTTTCCCGGCGAACAATGGCAGTGAATATATCTCGAGATACACAGCCGGCAAGGTCCTCCATGTCTTCTCCTAACATGTCGATGTGCAACTCGCCCATCATCATCAGGGATTCAGGGATTCGATGAATCCGAACCAATTCCAGAATCCATGATTCCCGAATCCATGTGGACGATGGGCGAGTTGCATATCGAAATGTTGGAAATCCGAGAAATCTTCACAACCAAATGTAATCGGTGATACAAATAAAAAGGTGTCATTGAATTTCTATAAATTATGATGCCAAAATTATTTACCACTTTCTTTTAATGAATTTTCTTCGATTGGAAACCCATGAAGGGCGTTTTAAATACTCTGAAGAGGGGCTATGTAAAAGGCCATGTCATAAAAAGCAGATAATTACGAGAAAAATGGCATGGAGAGTAAATTGATGGGAAAGTCCCTCGAGGTAAGCTGAGCGATGAGCACTTGGGGCAAATAAAGAAGTAATTGAGGAATACCTTTAGAACTATCTCAACAACCTATAGAAAAGGATAAATGGAGGGCTGAGATAAACTAATTGAAGAATTTAAATACGATTACTAAATTAACAATAAATTTCCTTTTACTTGAAGGATCGGTCAATCGAATTATTCTGAACAATATCTGCACTT
Source organism: Ischnura elegans (assembly GCF_921293095.1). NCBI lineage: Eukaryota > Metazoa > Arthropoda > Insecta > Odonata > Coenagrionidae > Ischnura > Ischnura elegans. The sequence goes on from NC_060247.1 coordinate 104,574,285, forward strand.
TTATTGCAGCATCGTCAGGGATTGAGGCAAATTAATGAGGGAAAAAGTTTGCGTAATAATCCGGGCCTACCGCGTGAACGGCGGTGAAATTTACAGGAAATGCCATGAGGAAAAATTCCCTTGGACCGGGAATCGAACCACGGACCCTACGCTTTCTGGGTCACTGCGCAGACTACTGCGATCCATGTTCCTAAGGAAGGTCCAGGGGAATTTTTTCTTATGGCATTTCTCGTATGAAAGTTAAAAGTTTGATCGAATCAATTATTAAAACTCTCATAGTACCATGAACATTTCAATAGAATGAAGGCAGTATACCTCAGTAATAATATAACTTGATCTTTTAAGTTTATTTTCATTTATTTATTTACAGAAAACAGCCCTATATTGGCCTGTTAAATCATTTTTTTCAACAAACTAACGATCAAACGTACACGAAAATCCATGCCCTGGATAGGGCCAACCTTTCCAAGCGGGAATCGAACTCCCAACCACTTGTTTGGTATGCAAGGACTTTAACACGCTGCCACCGAGGCCAGAATTTATTGGAGTTAATAATAGTTGTCTTCTAAAGCTTCTTGCTCCACCAATAGCAAGCGGTGATTATAAAGAGGGTACACAAGCATATAAAGTATCCCTTAATACACGTTTTCAGAAGCTCCCTACGAAGGCACAGTGGACCATGTGTGGGGAACGCAGCAGCCTGCTCTCCATATGCGTGCACAGAAGCAATTTTACGTGACCCACAAAAATACTACCCATTAATTTATTATGGCTCTATACATAGTGAAAGCGTTCAGACAGAGATTAAATCAGTAGTAGTAGTAGTAAATTGGTAGTTTTTTTAGAAGATAATATTACATAGAGACGGAGAATAGCGTACAGCTCAATAATAAAATAATTAAATAGTTTCATCAAAACCAAATGCTATCAAAGATTATTCGTGGTTATTTGCCAATATTTTAATAAAGATATTCCCCATAAGATCAAGCCTTTAACTTCTTATCCTCACGGAAATAGTGTATTGCTTCTATGTGGCGAATTATTAAGTTATTAAGATATAAAGAGGAAATACTGGCTAATATACCGAAATTAGACATTACGATATTATCGTGCACCGTCACGCGCGTAAAAGTTGGCGACCTTTACGGTACACCATAAGCATGTCGCAATGCGATAGCGATGGGATGAAATGCGATTCGGGATAAGAAAAGTCGAGGGGTTCCATTCGGTTCACAAACACTTGGAGCAATAGAAATAAATCGGTTAGGAGACCAGAATGAGTTTCATTTCCCACATGATCGCTCCTCATAAGGTATCCCTCGTCATTCCTCGACGGGCCAAACAACTGCGCATCGCCCAGCTCACCGCTAAGCCACCCGATCACCCGATCAGCGGAATCCCCAAAACCCTTGCATCGATTCATCCTCCCCATTCGCTTCACTTACGACCCAATCGTGTACACAGCCATGCGAAACCTCGGTGGTCGTCTTAGGGGCTGGCGGAACGGAGGGTTGAGAAAAACCCGGCGTCGGTATCAACCTCCACTTAACGAAGGGCGCCAAGGGGACCACGGTTTAACGTCCAACCCGACGGACGGAGTGCTACACTTAAAAATTTCAATCAATCGGGCAGTCTCTGGAAATCCTTCCTTCCCATCCTCAAGGACAAACTTCGCCGAGATGGTGAGACTGACCTTGCGCAGGGTTTTGAAGTGCTCAGGAGATAACGAATCACTCACGCTTGGTCAATCTTCTTTCGTTTCGCCAACGAATCAGAATTCTTTCGCGACGAATCACTCATGGACAATTTTTATGGGCGAAGTTTATCTTCGCTAGTTCACGCAATTTAAATGAGATACTCAGGGAATCTATATTTTTAAACACTTATAATATGCCCGTCCACGACGGCGCGATAAACAAATAATATTTGAGCATATTACGTAAAAACATTGTTACCATCTTTAACGGTATCTATCGAGGTAAATGTGAACAAAATACATATGATTTAACCCTTTCACTTTCAAGTTTATTCTTTTACCAGCTATTTGAGCCGATCGTGGTGCCATTTTCATGTAACGAACGCGATTTCACGTCAATTACAAAGCTCATTTGGCAATATCTAAGTAAACACGAGTCTGTATTTATTTCCATCATGATGGCTATCATATGATGCATCAACTATTATCGTTAAGCTACAAAAAATTTTATTTCAGTATTTTACAACATTTTTCGCGCGTTTAGACAGATATTGCAATAAGTGCAACATTGCGGAAAATCTGAGATTATAAATTGAATAAAAGGCAAAATAGTATGGAAAATCAATTTTTAGATGCCAATAAATGGAGTCCAATTAGAATAGAACATTTTGAAATATTCCTGAAAACTGCGCACACATCGTTTCTCGGTCCAAACAGCATGGCGGAATAATTTTCAAACGAAACACGATAATCCTCCGCAGAGGCCAACGAATCAGAATCGACTAAGGATTTACTCTTTAAACTGGGGAGGGTTCGGAGGGAGTCAGGCGACGCTAACCGACAACGGTTTAATTCGCAGAGTCTTTTTCCTATCCCCTCCACTCTGTTTCAACCCCATCCCAACCATCACCACCCCGACGCATCAATCCTTCGACAAGGTTTCCGGCCACGCCTCCTCCCCCATCTGCCATCCACTCCCCATCAACCCACCCCATCTATAAGCATAGTAGAATGCCGAGTCGGTCAGTGTAGCAAGTTTTCCAGGTTTTCCTCCGCGTCGATTCATCTTCTTGAAGAGTTTCCCCAGCTCAGATCGTCTTCAGATCATTTCAAGCCCGAAGACGATCGCTGCAACACCGGCGAAACTGTCCTCAGGAAGGAATAGAAGAAATAAAAACTTGGATATTCCCACACGGTATTTTATTGTGACCGACCATAGTTTCGTTACTGCGTAACGTTATCAAGGTGGGGAGTTATAGGTTAATTGACCAGTATATACAGCAAAAAAGGATGGGATGGGAAATTTCCGGGTGTGTTGGTTTGGGAGAGGTGGGGGTTGGGCTCGGTGCTTTTTTTGCTGCATATACTGGTCAATTCACCTGAAACTCCTCACCTCGATAGTGTTACGCAGTAACGAAACCATGGTCGGTCACAATAAATTACCATGTGAAAATAGCCAAGTTTTTATTTCTTCTTTCCTACGATAAAGGATTTCCACAAAGACACGCCCGCTACTATTAATTATGTCCTCACAAAGATAAATCGACGCGGAAGAAAATCCGGAAACCTAGCCGAATTGGCACATCACCAAGGTAGAAGACAGTTTCGGCGGCGTTGCAGCAGGCGTCTTCAGGTCACTTCAAACCTGAAGACGATCGCTGCAACGCCAGAGAAACTGTCGTCACCAAGGAGGTTGTAATAGGTATACTGGAGGGAGGCACCACTGGTTTCGAGCGTGGAGCGAAGTGTGGCCGGAATGGGGGTGCTTGGGTAGAATTAGCCACGCCTACTTTGACCGAAACATTGATCATCTCATAAGGGTCAATGCTTACTACGTGTTGAAATTTTTAGTCATTACTCGTTAATACATTAAAATAAACTCTGGAACGCACACTGTAAACCTTTTTTTCATACTTCATTGGTAGGCCTCGCGAAGTTATATACCTTTACTTCCCTTTTTCATACTTCATTGGTAGGCTTCGCGAAGTTATATACCTTTACTTCCCAGGAAAATATTGTTATCAATCCCCACGGCTACGTTCTACAATCAGCCTAGCAGAAAATAAAATTTTACGAGTGTAAACTAGCCATTTCCCGGAAATTATACCTGTATTTAATTTTATTATAGCCAACGGAAATCTAGCAATTACAGTACAAAAGTATATTGATTATGGTAGCATTTTTCACTCAATGTATTGCATTTTTAGAACAAAACTTAGCCATCTCAAAATATCAGTGGGAGACTAAGAATAAGTCCAAAAATTGTAAAACTAAGATGGCGGAACTTTGACCACCCTAAAAACTCGGAAACAGCGCCACCAGTATATTCGAACCGCCATGGTCGTCACGAAGATTAATTGATGCGGAGGACAACCCGGAAACCTAGCTGCGACCACTGCACCTCTCCTCGGAAGCCTCTATCAACATTTGTCAAGTCAGTCATTTCAATGATGTCGATCACGGTTCACCATTCACTTGAGTCATTGAATCGCGAATGGTCAATCGTCGGTCACTACTTATGACATTCACGACCGACGTCATTCGCGACCATTGTCTATCACGACCGATGTGACTGCGTGATTGGTCAAGGTAAGGATCGGCTTCGATCGTTATATTGATGTGAATGACGACGTCACGCGAATGACGACGACTGAAATTGATCGTGAGTGACCGACGAACGACTTCGGTCATGAATGGCCACGACCAACATCGGTCATCAACGACGACCACTGACATCGGTCGTGAGTGACCGACGAACGACATCGGTCGTAAATGATCGACGTACGACTTCGGTCGCGAACTTAAAAAAAAAAGATTGTGCCGTAGGCTGAGGTGATCCCGTTTAGCAGTCGATCACTCAAAAGATCTCGATCGCGAATGCCGGTCGCTCACAATCGACCCATCACCATATACGCTCTCTACTGACTGAGACCCAGAGACTCGAATATCAACCCGCAGCGTACCACCCTTTAGCGGAAAACTCCAACCCTGAAGGACCCAACAGCTCGAAAACCTGCTCTTTCGATCCCATTTCCTGCGTTTGTCCCAGATCCCCTTCCACCCAAACCCCATGGGGTTCTCCCCAACCCCTCCTGCGTGGATTTCTGCAACCCTAAGGTTTTTTTCTTTCCCCTCGCGATGCACAGGAGCGGCAGTTTTGTGGTCTTTACGAAACGTTTTCCCCATTGGGAATCAGGGGTTTCAATCGTGCTGCCTGAAATTTTCAAATCATGGCTTCCAACAATAAAAAATAAACTCGTGGTCGAATAATTTGTGAAAATGGCAAAAGAATATATTTTTTGTTGAAGGTTGTTCTGATAAATATCCTTTTTCGTATTCTTTCTCCCTCCGTTTTTGTACACATTATTTCATTAAAAACTTATTTAGATTTATTGTTAGAGATTTTTTTCATTCAACATGAAGCAATTACACAAAGTCACGCTTCAAACTATTAATTTTCATTAATTCTTGCTTTTGGTTATTATTTGCGGAATAATTCCGCGAGTTAATTTCCTTTAAACGTTTTTCACTTACTTACTGAACAATGGTTTACAATTTGTTAAAGCTTTGACAGTGGCAATTATAATTCTGTGAAAATCGCTGCTTGTGAAATGAAAATATCCATCTAAGTGAGTTTTCATAGATTTTTAATAGCACGGGTTTCAACGGTTCTAGTGCAATTACAAAGGTCTCCAAGTAAAATGAAAAAAACATATTCAAAATAAAAATTGAAATAATCAACAGAGTATTAAACATTTTGAATGACACCATTCCGGATTTCGCCTTTCAATAGCCATCATCGAGGTCATTATAGTTTATTGCTATTAGATACATCGCCACGAAATACATGGGAGGGTTCATTCATATTTTAATAAATAATTTAAGCAAGAAACTAAGAAAACAATAACCACAATTAGCTGATATATCATAAATTAAAATAAATAGTTCTTTTCTGAGTACATTTCTTCAAATAATTCCCTGGAAAATTTGCACTGATTAAAAATGTTAAATAAGCAAGAATAAGTTCCAGTTAAATGCATGTATTTTAAAAAGTTCATGCTGCAAGAAATTTTGTTGATCGTGGATGTGATAGAAATTACTTTCCATTCAGTCAAACTGCAGTCATTTATCACTCAACGAGGGAATGACGCTGCGAAAGTTTGACTTGGCCGATTGCACGGTGCAATTGAGGGTGGATTGTTTTAAGGAATTAACCTAACTTTCATTTTCCATCATCGCTAGCTGGCAGATGGGGACTGAATTAACCTCGACCAATAGTCAACTAAAGAAGTCGTTTATATATACTGAAACCCTGATAGTCTCAGGTAACCTAATACAAATGACCACTTTAATTAAGTTGAATTTCACATTGTTTTGAAAATTTTGAAGAAATAATATTTTGTTGCATGATTTATGTGAGAAAAAAACATTCAAGTAAACATAAAAGTAAAAGAGGTATGTTACATCTTAACGTAAGAATATTAAAAAAATAAAAAAATCTCTCCAAACAAAATTTTCAGTTATAAAAATACCACCAAAATCGAAGTACAAATACTCTATTTTAGGAATAGTGCCGCTACGGTGAGTTCAAACGCATGGAAAAAATGTGAACTTAAATTTTTACAGGGACAATAAAATTTTTTTACGACATCTGGTAGAATACTTAATAATATATTGTAATTTCCTCGGAAGTATCCAGTTAAAAAGTAACTCGCTAATTTAAACCTTGCGTACTTGCTGTGTTTTTATGCGTATACGAGGTAATTATAATTACTTAAAGCGTAAAAATTCGACACGATATAATGTATACCCATGTCACCTTTGATACGATCCCTTTCCCCAATATTCTGTCATACCCCACCCACCACCTCAACCCTGCTTCCCATCAATCGGAAAGCGCACCGTAAAGGTCCCTTCCACCCAAAACCTTTACGCCACCCCGCATCCTCCCCCCCAGAACCTCCCTAAACCCTCCCATTTTCCCTCAATCTCCCTCCAATCCCCCCCTGACCATTGCCTCTCCTTTCCCAATACGCCAACATTCAATGCCTTCATAGGCACCACCCTTCGTCCTTTCTCTAACATCTCAGGGAGAACCTTTTTGTCTACCTACCCCCTTTCATCATGGTTCCCCTAGTCTCGTCTCACCCACACTGCCTTGTACTACCTTAAGACAGCCCTCGCGGTCCAGCGTAAGGGGATTGTTGTGGACTACACTCCCCTCCTCCCCCGTAAGGATCTCGTGGGGAATCTTGAAGGAGTCTTCGACGAAAGAGGATGGATTTTGGAAGCCCACAGGAGCTGGGGGAGAGAGGGACCAGACGGGGAATTGGGGCTAGGGTTAGTGTGAGGAGTGTTTCTTCTTCTCCTCGTCGGATGGGGTGAGGGAAGATGAAGAGACTGGCGGGGTGGGGGGGACCATATTAGGGAATTGTGTGCGTCTTGGAGGGGTCCGGAGGGGATGAACTGCTGAGGGGATATTAGAAGGTAAACCGAAGATAATGAACTCGCGAGTATCGGGTAGTACGCCTCCACTCCCCATCCCAACCTTCCTCTCCCCCGCCCTTTCCTCTCTCCTCTCTCTCCAAACCCTTCCACTGCGGATATTACGACAGAGGACTCTGCTGTCGGCCACCAGAAGTGTCGTCACCCAGGGTGTATATAAATGGATTTACGAAAGTCGCCACTCGCGTCGCTGATGGCAGGGAGATCCGAATTTTTACGGGGAAGAAAAAACATAATTAGGGCCGACGTAAACAGTTCACGGGTTTCCTTCCGGGTTAGATCCTCCATCTCCTTACTTGTCGACGTTTCGATGAATGACGTATTCATCATCATCTGAGCCATCGATGCTCGAGTAACCAGGTTCATATGGTGAGTCTCTCATGTGAGATCGGTTCCTATTCGTTGATGCATTTTTGTTTTTTCCCGCCATTTTTAGGACAGGGTTCCTAGTCTAAGTTAAATCTTTTACATAAATAGGCCTGTTCACCGAAATAAGTATTCGCGACGATATGATTTATCGAATTCATAATTTTCCAATGCTATTTCTAATCGATATATATTTCATTGAATGCAAGCATCGGGGATGATTGAATCACTCTGAGCTCATCGCCACGCCGCGGAAATATTTGGAAGCTGAATAAAATGCGAGCTAAGTGACGGAATATAACAAGTACCTACGGGATGGACAGGAGCCTCTTCTCTTGCCAAATCTCTGTCGTTTCTCCACTAAAATCACTCACTTTAACTATCTATTTTGTTCCATAGATCAGTACAAATAGGCAAACGTCATGTGGCATTGCAACGTTTGTCAAAAGGTTACAATATAATGCAAAGTATAAACATGATTATAGATAATCAAAAACACCGTGATAAATTAACATGCAATATTATCAACGATCAAGAAACAATCACAGACACACTAATATTGCATGCTCCACAAATTTTTGATGATATGACCCAGGTTTATACTGTCTATACTATATATAGTTTACACTATATAATATGCCATTTTCAAAGGTGTTAGACAGGTATTGCCTTTTGTTATGACATAATGTATACAGTCGAAACTTGGGTAATACCATTAAAACATTTGTGGAACATACAATATTAGAGTATCCGCGATTATATTACCTGTTACACAGTTCCACCAAATATCGCCATCCACCCTTAAGTTGATCACCGATCCAATCGCATAAATGGTGGGCATCTAAGCCTTTGCAGACTTTCATCTTTTAAATTTTGGAATGCGTGTGCATTTATAGAAGAATCAGAGTTAAAAAAAACTCTCTAAGCAACTGGCTCTATTAAACAGATGTCATTTTGGGGAACGAGAATTATTTTATAGCAGTTTATTGGGATCTCATTTTTTACCTCAAATATATTATTATACTTGCTGAAGAAGGATGGCTATCCGAGTTCTGTTCCTTCCGTTGTATCTGCACTGACTTCTTCTATTATGCCATTAATTTAGTTGCAACAGTAATACACCGAAAGTTGTTCCCTAAAATTAAGAGGGAAATATTCTCGACGTTTACAGATTTAAGATGTGAACAATAATTTTAGAGGATCCACTTAACTAAGCCATGATGCAAATAATAATCAACAATTGATGCAAACCTTTCTGAGTTCAAGAAAATATTGTCAAATTGAGAAATAATTATGCCCTCCGAAGATGTCCTTAATCTAAGGATATAAGATACTTGTTTTAATGTCAAGAGAATATTCTTAATTTAGGAATTGCGAGAATTAACCACCTGGTTAAGCAATTCTAATTTTGAAAATTCTTTGGACACTTGGACTCTGAGCTCAATTGAACTTTATTTCACAAGCATCCCTTGACTAAACCCTTAAGTCAGATCACTCAACGAAGAAAAGGGGCGATATTAATATCCCGCCACTAAGTTTCAATTCCCTTTCGAGGATACTCTCATCTCGAGGTGCTTGGATCACGGAATATTTTGCTTTTTTTTTATTCTATCCAAGCACTCTTTTGCTTCCTGCCCCTTCCTTCCCGTGCGTCGATTTCTTCTCATCTTTAATTAGCGTCTCGGTCGCGGAAGTTTCAGGAGTGGGCGGGGAAAGGCTTTCCTTTTTTTTCATTCCGTTGGGTACAGTTTTTAAATTATGCCTGGAAGGGGTCGGATGGGGCTCACCATCCGCGCGGTATTCTCTTGTCCCGTTCGACCACGCGTTGCGAGGCTCTGCGGTTTTTGTGCCGTGCGCGTAGGAGCCATCGTGGAGGAGTGGACTGAAGGAGGAAGGGGAGGGGAGGAGGGCACCTTTAATGAATAAGTAATTATTCCCTAGGAGGAGGCCGTTGCCCCCTGTCAGACATCCGCCATACCAGCACCCCCGGACCTTCTTTGGTTGGTAAACGTGATTTTGGGAGGGATCAAAATGAGGCTGGAGAGATGAGGTTTGATATACCCGAGTGTTTGAAACTCTGGGTATATTTAATAATATTGTAATAGTATAATTTTATTGCACTCGACACAATTAAATTATACCCTTTACAAAAGCAGTGGAATATAAAGCTTCCACATATGAACCTGTTTTGGGGTTACCTTCGACATTGTTCCAACAGAAATGGTGCTATCAAATACTAATGATATAAATACAATACAAATTAAATAAAAAATTAAATCAATTCAATATATGATACAAATTTTCTTATGTTTAATTCAGAGATTATTTTTTTAATCGTTTGTGTATTCAATTTTATTTGACATTTTTGTACGTTATTAAGAATATTTATGAAGTATTTAGCTAGGTTCATCCCTTTTAATTAAAAACTTAAAAAATTCAAAACTTACAAAATTACAATGAATTAAAATAAATAAATTTGGAACCCACGATTTTATTCGAAGAAAATACACCACCCAATTTTGGTCCCAGAGGCCACGTTTAAATTTTACAGATAACAGACTACAAATGTTAAAAATCAATAGTGCGTATGTGCTTTACGTTTGACATACATTTGATTTTTTGTTGCAATACTGTAATGTAGATTTGCAGAGAAAGAGTTTCATATAAGGAGTTTAAATTGATGCGTATCGTGCTTTTGGTTTTGAACATGTAGTCTTTAATCCGTAACATATAAACGTGGGACATTAGCGGGTATTCCATACCTCCCAGACCCCCAAGTATTAGTAGCGCCTAAAACCCCCTCTAGCTAAAATTCCTCGCTGCGCCCCTGTCTCTAATGTTCCATCAGGTTGAGTTGCACCACTATTTTCGATTTTCATCACTATAAATGCACCATCCGCTTTGTTCCATAACGCACTTCAACTGTCTACTGCCCTGAAACACATCTCAATAGACGTGCGATAGAAAATCATCCGATATCTTCGAGAGTGTTTACAGCACATCCGCGTCATGATGAATTATGCATGCGTGGCGAATAATTTTTCAAAAACTGTTAATCTGCTAATTTATTTTTTTCGCGTTGATACCTTAATCTTTAAACTTGTATGATCCTCAAGGAAAGCAGGGGGAAGGCTGATTTGATGATTGTGGAGATAAGTGAACCGCCATATTAGGAAAAACAAGGTTTTTATATGTCGCTCTAATCTACGAAACCACTCTTAAACACCCTAACTGCTGGTATTTATTTGCCTCACTTACTTATTTTTGGTGGTTGAGAGTGAGCTGCAGGGCCGAAGTGTGTCTCAATAATGAAGCCTTACAGGCCACGTGGTGAAGGGAAATTGAGGTAGAGGAGTGTGAGAGATTGTACTATTTAGAGGATCAGAGAAAATAGAAACGGAAAATTTGTACTTAGACATCGTTAGGGCTGTGGAGTTTGTAGGTACTTCCAAGCTCGACTTTCAATTATCCGATGGTTTATTTGCGTTAAAAACGCAACTGATAAGGGAAAGACAACCGTGAAAGGAAGTCGAATTCGAGAAAAAGAACAGAGAATAAAAATGGTTTTACATCCATTTAACTGTGAAAAGTACAGGCTGTACAATCTGTTGATTTATTCAAGGGTGGGTTCATTTGTGCTCCAACTGCCTCACCCCTACCTATTTGGCTAAAACATTCAGCAATTTAAACTACTTAATCTCCAGAAAACTTTATGAACTATATTATGGTGACATGGCGCAAAAAATTCAGCAATTTAAATCAGTTTCAGTATTTTATCTGCAGATGACTTCATCAAATATGCTTTGTTAAGTGGTATTCCATTTCAATATTGAAGAGAGAAAATGACACAGAAAATTACACACAGGCGACCAGGGCATCGATGCATTAAAAAGATCATCAGGTGATGAGGACAGAGAATTACAATTATAAATTAAAAAATAGGAGGAGCCATTATGGAGAAGGGGAAGAGGAGTCCTGGTTTATAGTCCTGGGAGAAGTTAATGCGAAGGGCTCCTAGATTTTCGGGAATAATAATGCTCATGGCTTCATATTTTTTACTTTTTATACTCAATTTTTAATGTTTGTGAAGTTATTTACGATTATCTCAACCATTTTGGACGTCGTTCGGACATGAACACCGCATTTAAATCCATCGGTTACCAAATGAAATAATGAGGTGACGAACATTCGCATTCGCGAAAATCTGGGAGCCCAATAGTAATGCGTCACCATCGGGGTCGTGACTGTGATATTAAAAAAAAATTAGTTTTGCAAAAAAAATCTCTGCCTAATATTCCAGACGACTTGCTCTATAACATGATACTAGCCATAACTCGGATGCGGTGTGGTAAAATTTGAGTAAGGTAGAGAGGGCTCTTGAGTTTCTGCCTCCCTGTTGGAACTGAAGGGTGCAGGCGGGTGCAGGATGTAGCGAGTCGCGGAGCGGGTCGGGGAGCGGCCCACCCCTCTCTCACACCCCACCCTTACCCTCCCTATCCGTCTCCCGGCGTCGCTGCGCAGTAGTCTCTGCGCATCCCGGCCTCCAACAACGCCATACTCCCCCGAACGGGGCCATAAATGTCAGGGGGGAGGGGTGTGGCGCCTCCGCGTGGCGCCGGGCGGTAGCGCCACCGCCACCTCCAACCTTCACCCCAGCATTCCAGGGCAAAATACATGCTCGCACAAACGAAAACCCTTCTCTTCTTCTCTCTCCCAATACTTTCTTTCCAGAACTCCATTCTGCTTGTGTGTATGCATACCTACAATAGGCTCTTTTTCAATTTTTTTATTATTGCCGATTGCGAGAGAGAACCTTGACAGTGGTTTAAGAGCTTAAAATAAACGTTTAAAACACAAAATAAAATTCACTTTGTACGCTCCGCAATGAATTATTATTATCACCAATCACGGTTCGAGCATGTGTTCGTTCGCCAATTTTTAAAAATGTTTGTCTGTTACGATAGATTTTGAAGAATTAAGAGACTCGTAACTACTATACAAATTCAAATATACTTACCACGGGAGATATTGCTACAATTGATGCACGGATAAAATTCCTCTCTTGCTGCAATTGCGTTATAAATTGATTTTTTCTATTCGGGATCGGAAACTGCTAAAATTAGGGTTTGATAAAACGCTAACTTGAAATTTAAAATGAGCAAATTTTCGCATACACTAAACAAATCCATCTGTTTCTAGGTATGAACGGAAAACTTCAATATCAAAGTTCATTAATAATGCTAAACAAATAACCTTTGAAGCCGTCAGTGAATGTTTTGCGGATATGTAGCTGGGTGTAAGACTTTATGTAATTGGCGGAACGTGTAATTATGAAATATTCCAAGTGCTCGCGTCCGTCGGGTTGAACGTGTTAATTGAGCAGGAAAAAATATTTTGCCATTCACAGCAATATTTGTACCACTAATTGTAAGTTAATAAAACTAAGGTAATGCAACTAAAGCTACGTGATTTCAATCGATAGTGGTGGTTTTAATTTGCAACAACGCCAATTAAAATGGGGCTTAAATATGATGCAGCAGAATTAAGGAACCGTGAAAATGAAAAACAAGCAATTTACCGAAATATCGGAGGAAATGTTTATCACTATGCGTAAAAAACAAGGAAGGATAATTAATTCTTCGATATTCTTACGAGATACAATACTTCGAAGCGCCCATAGAACATTTCCATTGTTGCAGGTTATCCTGCATCACCAACCGCCCTGCATATCAATGGAATAGTATTTCTTATAGCAAACAAATTCCTAAGTCCTATAACATTACTAAAAGAAACATACCAAGTCAACTATTATTGATAATGTGACTAAGGACGAAATTAATACTGTAATGAAAGTCGATATACTAAGCCGGTGGAAAGACAATGGTCCGAAGGCAACTTCATCAAATGAAAAGGTACTAAAGTGCAAGCATAAATTTTGTTTTTCGTGGGAATAACATTTACATCGTAGACGAGGATATTATTTAGTTCACATTGACAAGGATCACTCCAAGAGCCCAAGTAAGGAACAGAAATTCTTGATATTCGTGATATTGAAATGAAAGGAGGTTGAACTTTTCCTCAATTATCTAATATGCTACGCATTTCGGCTCACAGAGCCAACATTTGGTATCTGATGATGTCTAATGATGATGACTCTAAGAGCCGAAACGCGTCGTACGAATTAAATCATTGTTGAAAAGTGCAACAACCTTTCATTTCAATGTGTCGAACTTCCACTACATAACACCTGAATCAGTGGAAATTCGTGAGAGTAATTGAAAATAATTAGTAAGAAGAGCCCAATATTTTTAACTATAGGCGAAAAAGTACAATTTTGCGGGCTTTTACGTATTAAAATTTCATTAAAATGACGTTTACTTCGTCTCTAAGCGGATCGTTCATAATGTGGATGAGAAGAAGAGCAAGAGAGAATTTGATAAAAGGGTGCGTAGAAGGGAGAAAGAGGGGAAGATGAAGAGGAAATCCCCGAAAACCACGCCACGGCGCGGCGTAAAAGTGAAGCGGAGGAGAAGACGTGTTAATTGGCTCCGGAGCGATTATCGGGGATTCTTTCCTCTCCCCCTTTTAATGGAGGGGATTTTATACGGTGAGGCCAAGAGTGGGGGTTAAAAGGGGTTTTCAATGGAGCGTGGGCCGTGATCGTGTGTTTGTGAGGCCTGTTTGTCGGGCGCAGAGGGCGCCGGATGCCGGCGGGTCGCGTGGGAATTCCCGGCATGGAGTCGGCGACGAAATCTCTAAGTCAATCCTGCAAACAGGAAGGTGGGGGTAGGGACAAGGGATTTGTATGAGGAGCGGAGGTAAAAGACGGCTTGAAAGACAGTGCTTGCCAAACAAAATATAAAAAAATGAATGTTTTTCAACAATTATTAAATGCCATTTTTGTGGTACTATGAAGATATGCTTTTTAAATTCCTTCTAAAGTATGCCGGCTTTCGTTCAGATAAGTTAGGAGAACCACCTTGCAAATTAATGGAATAATATTTCACTAATATAACAAAATTCTAAGCCCTACAACGAGTAGAATAAATTGATGCTTGGAAAAAATACAAAAAACCGCTTTGGCAATACACAATCTTGATGGTTTTACATCGTATTATTAATCATTATTAAAAGGAAAATACCTAACCACCTTCTCACAGTACGGTTAGCCTGCCTTTAGTGAAAGTTACCACTGGGCCTAAAGGCTTAAAGTTTCACCCAGCGGGCGAAGTGATGGGTGTGCTTAATGTGTCCTTTACAAATCACTCAGGAAGGCAGCGGGAGTTCTGTTAAAACTTCCGCCTGCCCCGGAATTCGAACCGAGAACCACAGTGACGGAAGTCAGTACTCTAGCCACCACACTAACGCCATTCCCTCATCGCTCGTTATTGACAGAAATCATGAAAAGTAACTAAATCTAAAAATGGAGAGTCTGAGGATTGATGCACCTGGGCTAGCGGTCTCCTCAGCAGATGCATCGCAGTTTATTGCCACAAGGGAAAGAATTTCAGGAGAATGAATCCTCGGAGGCATCCCCCTAGCTATGAGCATGGAGATGGATTTGATTCCCCTAAATTTGATTTCTGAGGGTTTCTTCACGTCCCAAAACTTGCTCAATGTACTCAATGGAAGTTGCCAGTTTGTCATGGTTTACGTTTCGTTTTTGCCAACAACATAATGAGCACGTGAACGACACGAAACCTGTTTGGTGCTGTTTTGGAGATAACAGAGTATGAGTTGACAACGAGCATGTTCCCCAGAGCTCATCGTGGCTGCGGATAGCTCGTTATTAAATACCATAGTTTCCGATTGGATTTTGCATTTGATATGCACTTCGATCCATTCCGTGATTCCACTGCGAATCGAGAATTTTAGCTCTCGAACATAAATAAATGGGAGCTGCAATGTTCGATAAGAACCGCGAGTCAAAATTACGGAGGGTCAGCCAAGAGAGCCTTTACCCGAGCAGGATGTACTTGATGAGCCATACAAATGGGCCATGTGGTGCGGGTTTACATTTGATCCACCGAGAGAATCTAGACTGTGTTCCACGATTTTATTACCTATACATATTTGAGATATATTGTTACTTGGACGTTAAGAAAAAAGATCCTACGTAAATGTTAATGGTTTCCGAGACTTTCGCAGGCTTCATGAAAATAGGAAGACAATTTTATAAATAATTTAATAAGAAACGCTCTGCATATTAATAAGATATATGTATTGAAAAATAGAGTTGATTTATGAGACAAACTTATCTTTGATACGAAGCTTAAAAGGAAATAATTTTAGGATATTTTTTGCTCTGATATTGACAGATAATGAAAGCTCTTGAGCTGTCTTAGAACTTTTACCCTTAATGAAACATTTTAACTTCGTTTTAATTTATTACTGCCATCAAAGAGAAGCTTTTTCTTGAAAATTCACACTGATTACATAATAGTGGATAAAATAATAACAAAATAAGCGTGCAGCGACTTAAACGACTACAAAATTGGTGATAAATTAGGCTTCTTTAACAAATATAGAGTTGGCGTTATATTGATCTAAGAAAACATTATTATCCTCAATTCATCAAAAATACAATTGTATTCAATAATATTTGATAAGAATATTTAAAAAATATACCTAAAAAAAGTTTAAAAATTATCCCTATTTTCGTTGACAAAATATCTATTGAGTGCATTACTTATTACAATAATTTTATATTTTGCTCACGATCTTCCTTTAATCGACCCGGAAAATGTCACCGAAGGGTCCGCGAGGGAAAGAAGTAGGAATTACCTTACGTTGCAGAGGATTTGCGGGATGGAAAAAGACGAGAAAAGTGCTGAAATGCACACACATGCACACACACACACACCAGCGGGGGGAGAGAGAGCCCGAATCGATAGATTTTGAGCACGGGAGCGGATACGTACTCTTTTTCCCACGGAGAGGTGCACAAGCCTCCAGGGCGGGGGGAGGAGAGTAAATGGAGAGGGAGGGCAGGGGGGGGGGTTGGGTTTGGTATAGCAGTGCTCGCGAGAGTTTTATTTTTCAGGATTAGGGGCGTTTATTTCGAAGCGGGACTCGCGGACTCCATTTTGTGAAAGCCAAACCAACCGAGCAGGGGGGGCCGCGAGTTGGCTGGCGAGGGGAGCAGCACTGAATTTGCATTGCGCCCACCAGAAGGAGACGAACGTCAAATGGGGTCGTCTAATCATACCCGAATTTCGCAATGCCTTTCAAAGAATTTGGCAGATGGAAGGGAAAGATGGAGAACAAAGGAAAATTAGCAGTCTAACCAGCGGCGTAAGCATGGGGGGGAAGAGGGGATAGATCCCCCCGCAAAGCCTCATTGAAATAAAACAAATATTCAAAAATATTTTCAAGTTTTGACACATAATAACAGAATTTGCTTAAAGTTAAATTTTAAGTGCCAAAATGATGTAAAATGTATTTACAGGATCGTCATTTTTCAAAAATTTTTCCGGACCCCGTTGCCCGGGGGAGGGGGAGGGGGTGGTCACCGCCACAGGTCCTAGTTACGCCACTGATTCTGAGTCAACAATTCTCTCATATGTGAAAAAAGAAAAAAATATCTGGGCTGCCGCCCAATCTTCATGAATTGGTGACATGATCATAGTTTTGGTTCATAAACTTGTTCCCGAGGAAAAGAATGCACAGGTAGAGTGAAAATAGCGATGAACCTCGCGACGCTGATACGCAAAGCTGAATAGTAGCTGAGAAACGGTCACTCGCGTCATCAACTCAAGCCCATCTGCGACAAGTTTAAGGACGTCGAAGTTTCGCCGCAAATAGATCGGGAAGTAGGCGACATATCGATAAACGGAAAAAATCAGCAGTCCAATTAAATTGGTCAACGAGACCACTGTATCTCTTCTGATAATTGCTTTGATGAGATCTATATCTACAAAATATCCCCAAAGCCGCCTAAACAGGCGTGTGAAGGGGGTGTTGGAACACCAGCCGACAGCAAATGATAAGGAAATTCTCAAACGAAGTTCCGTCCAGCATTAATTAAAGTCGTTTATAGTTCGGCGGAAAAACGAATTCCCACACCTCTCCGTACGGCAAAATATCTCTCCTAATTTAACGCTTCTACCAAACCTGGAAATATGACATGATGTTAACAGCGTCGCAACGAAACATAACTATTCTCAATTGCTCAATCAATCTTAGCCTAGCGCGCAGTCTCCGAGTCTCTAGCGAATACCAGTCTAATTCGGTTAACACCTGTACAACGCTTTCAGTATGCCCTATTTTGAGATAAGGTCTTCATAACAAAGGTGACAGGAACAGACCATTTACGACGTTCCACCTTAACTATCCGTTTCTAAACACATACCCAGAGCGCCATATGTTATGGAAAAGCTGTGGATCGAGCAAGAATGGTGGATAAAGTTTTGGTTTCCCGGGCCCACCCCGTGGGGGACACGGGGTAGTGGGAAAGGGTTCAACCTCGGCGGTGGCAGAGTAATGCTGATCCCTGTTTGAGTGCTTAGAGGAGGGCAACTTTAGTTCAGCAATCTGCCCGTCGGATAGGACGTTAAGCAGTGGTCCCCTTGGCAACTTTCGTATAGAGCAGAGCAACGCTGGGTTTTTCTCCAACCTTCCTTGCTTATCCTTTCCCATTAAAATGATGCCTGTTGTCGGACGCCTCCCCCAAACACACTTCCAGAATGGAAATAATGCTGACGCACTTTTTTAAATGTCCTTGATCTGGACTCGAACAAGGATCTCTCAATATTGAGCGGGTTATTCTAAACACAAAGATAGTTCTGAATTATTCTTACAGTTATACAGTTATGTTTTATTCAATCGATATTAAGCGCATGAGAAACCCTTCTGATACTGTGATAGTAGGAATCAACAAAGTTTGCACTAAGGTTCTTTTGAATGTACCCCTTATTTAAGCCACCTGTTCTGGTTTTACTCCACGATCCTTTTTTCAAACCCTTATTATATCCGGAGAGAGAAGAGGGCTATTCTGTGTCTATTAGTTGGAATTCGGTGAAAAAACGTTGATTAATATTTGATCTATTACAGATCGTGGAGGAGAAAAGCCACAGATGACAAGTGGCCTTCGCATATACCGAGTACGTTTCTGGATAACAAGAAATAGCCTAAGAGTTAAGTGAGCCATCCACCTCATGATGCTGTTTGCTATGCATACTTAAGAGTTCAGCAAATCGGTAAATTGTGAATTAAACATGGAATACTAAATATAATATACAGTAATAATAGTGGCATTTTAGATTAGGCTTAAGGTTGGACGGATTAGTCGCATCCTTACCCCAGGAATTTAGACATGTGCCCGTCTTAAATATCTTTATGAGATACGAAACATTTTCGTTTGAAGTTGCATAACCTATTACGAGTTAATGGCCTTTGGCCACTGGCCTCCACTGATAAACGCTTTCCGCAAACACATTCGATCATCTTAGGCAAGATAATAAATAACATTGATGAGCTATGTAAGGTGCCATGGGAAATTCTCAGAACCACTATTATAGCCATTTCACGTATAGCTAAGCAATGACCTTAATGTCCAATGACCTAACAAATTACGACTGGTAAAAAAGCATAATATAATATAAATATATTTCTAAAAATTGTCTTCGTAATCAAGCCATGAGGTCAATTAAATTAACAACAGTGTTTGTGAATATATTTCATGAGAAAAAATTAGCTAACGAGGCCAGTTGAATAGGGATTGCAGAAGAGCTGAGCAGTAACCTTCATATCATATGATCTAACACATACAATATGACGACTGGCAAAAAAGCATGCTATTAGCTAAATATTTTTTCTTAAATTATCTCCCATGTCAAATTACGATGTAAATTAAATTAACAACGATATTTGCAGCATACTGGATGAGAAAAAGTAAACTAATACACTTCTTATGAATTTAGCCCGCCCGTTTGAATAGCAATTAAAGAAGAGCTAAGCAGTAACCGTAATGTCGTATGACCTAACCACTACATAGTGATGACTGGTAATAAGTATACTATTATTTGAATATCTTTTGATTGCATTATATTACACATCAAATAATGATGTCAATTAATTTAAAAACGATTCTTGTAGTGTATTGGACAAGAAAAAGTAATGTAATGTACTTCCTATCAATTTAACCAGGCCTGTTGAATAGCAATTAAAAAAGAGCTAATCAGTAAAATCTATGTCAAAGGATCTAACACATTGCATACTGATGACTGGTAAAAAAGCACACTAATCTTTGTCTTTTCTTAAATTATCTTCCACATCAAATTATGATGTAAATTAAATTAACAAACCACATTTGTAGTAAATTGAACGAGAAAAAGCATACTAATGCACTTCCTTTGAATTTAACCAGTCCGTTTGAATGGAAATTAAATATGAGCTAGGCAGTAACATTTATGCCAAATTATCTAACACATTGCAAAATGACTGGCAAAAAGGCCATACCAATATCTGAATATCTTCTTTTAAATTATCTCCCACATCAAATTATGATGTAAACAAAATTGACAATGATGCTTGTTGCTTGTGCTATATAGGATGGGAAAAAGTAAACTAATTTACTTCTCAATCAATAAAGTATCATTTTTAACTATGCTGGTTAAATGGCCATATTTTGGAAAACCTCTGATTCTATTCTATCATAAACTATCGGAAATTAATAATATTTATTGAACACTAATTCACGCTGATGGTTAGAATTGCACGAATTAACAGCGCGGGTTTGAAGCAAGAATTCTGGGTCACAATGGCTCTCTCCGTCCCACCGCACGACAAACCGATGGAATGCTGGAGGTGGAGGCGGGCAGCAAACATTTTCGTCACATTTCGTCGCCACAGTCGACTCCTTCCCTCCCTCGTGCCGCCATCACCACTGCCCTCCGAGAGAGGGAGGATTAAAAAGAAAAAGGAAAAAATACGGAAAAGGGGTGAGGGGAAGAGGAAGAGGGGGTAGACGGAGAAAGGAAAACGTGGAGGGGGGAGGTGGAGGAGGACGGGGATGAGGGAGGGGAAGAGGATGTAGGGGGGGGGGGTTAAAGTGGGAGTGGCCGCCCCCTCCGGAGCGGCGAGGCTTGCGCACACTGTCTGGGTGTGACTGTTTCAAATTCGCCCTTCTATTCGCTGCAAATACGGAATTCAAACTATTGATCGCTGGTCCGTGCCTTCCAGAACATCCAGATGTCAGATGGGAGAGCCGGCGGGACGCGGGGAGGGACGAAAAAGCAAGAAGAGAGAGAGAGAGAAAAGGGAAGATAAATGGGAGAGAAGAGACGCTTGAAGAAGCGGCGATTGAGAGGAGACTGTACTCCACGAGAATTCCATGTACTTCATTACATAATGTCATCGAGTATGTTTAAAATAATATCGGAAGGACTGCCTCCAATTATCCCCCTGCACATTCTTCAGAAGCAGATCTGCAGTTTATCCTAACGTGCTAAAATACCATGAATTATTACATAAAAACAAGAATTGAAGCAACATTTAGCTTTCATTTAGTGAAAAAGACTTCAAGGCGTCCACGAGGATTCCACGTACTTCATATCATTACATCTACTATATTTTGAAAAATGTCACACTGACTGCCTCCAAATATACCTCTACATGTCCTTCAGATGCATATCTGCATATTCATCCAAACGTGCTTAAATACTGGTAAATATTAGATCAAAACAAGAGTTTAAGCAACGTTTAAACTTCATATCGTGAAAAATATTTCAAAGCGTCTCAGCCTTAGGTGAAAAAGGCTTCATGTAGGACTATCAAAGATACCTTTGCAGATTTTTCCCAAATTACTTTTAAAATGACGTCAATCAGCCATATGAAGTGCTTATGCTCACAATTAGATATGAAAGAATGAAATTCATTATGATTTTACATTCCTGTATGATCAATAACTAATATACCACCTTGCCATTGGAATTATGCATGGGAACGGATATGAATTTAAAATGACATAATTACTTCATGAGCCATTCGTAGTTTTGATAATTACTGATTATCATTACCAAACTTAAAAAAAATGAAAATCAGCATTTTTATGAGGTAAACGGGAAAACCAAAAAATCTCCCTCTGTTTAGAAAGAACCCCCGATACGTTATCACATGTATTCGTTCCTTTGAAATGAAAGAGACCTTTAGAGGAAGTTATTATTGAAGTAATATTATTTCAGTTAACCCGTAAGGGTGCATGAAAGTTAGTATGTCCTTTATAATAATACACAGTTTTCCATCGATTAATGAGAAATTTTGTAGGAATTACAAGGCTTCAGGTACAAGAAAAATCAGCACGTATTTTTTATACGTCTGAATGATCCTCGCTTTTTGACTGTTGAAGTACGTTAAATGATATGCCCTCTTGGAAATCACCAAAAATGATGAGGATGTTTCTTCGTTTGACATTCTTGATAATATATTGTTTAAGTATTGAGTTGAAGTCTCTAAAACAAGATTAATGTAAGAAAGAAAGCAGTTTCTCTTTGCAATATTTTAGTATGGCCTGCAGTTTTTCTTGAAGATAGAATTTTTGAAAGTAATATCCACGAATTTTCTCTAATTCCAGCAAAAGTGCATATCCAATTCATGAATGGGGACTCGTACCTCATTATACACGAGAAAGAGAAAAGAATTTGGATTGTTGACCTATTGCTGACATGTTATTTTCAAAATTAAAATGTATTAATCTTAAGACAAAGGAAAAGCAACAAAATGTTCAGTGAACTTTTTTTGTCCAACTGCTGGAATAGATGCTTCTTTCCAAATGGCACATACCTTGACAGAAACTTCAGTGATATCTTCTTACTCGAAAATAAGGTCAATATAGTCGCCGATGGTGTAAAAGAGTGTGTTCCCTTCTTATTGACTACCCTAGACCATTTTAAACATAATTTCCACTCTTTTTACGGAAAGAATCTCTATTTCGAGTCATTTATCTCATGCGTAGCGTAAAATGAAGCGGTATGCTGCGGGCGCCTACCGCACAGATTGCTTTCGGGGACACGATAGAAGGTCATTTTCTCGATTAATTAAGCAATGAAGCTGACGTAATTGATCTAAAATATCAATTTAAACACCGAGGTTATATGCTATTCCAAGAAATGAATTCTCGCTCCAGCCAAATTGAAATTATTTAAATTTTTAAAATTTCTATCGTCAAAAATTTAGAAATTTTAAGATAAAATGGCGGATAGGATATACGAACCGATTTCGACAAAAATCATATTTGTAATATTCATCTGGGTACGCAACTTTTTCCGGGTAATACAATTCGCTCCTAAAAAAAAGTGGCAAAACGAGGCACCCTAATGTCCACTCCATACTCTACCCTAACCGATCACTCTCTTCTGCATGGAAAAAACTGAAATACTTCCACAGAGCCCAGAGCACAGAACCTGTTACATCCCATTGAAAATGAAAGTACTCTTTTTGAATAGCGCCTTACATTAAACAAAATTTTAAATTCCCCGTTTGTTTGTCTCTTCCTATAAAGAACAACTTTATATGTGACCTACCAGCAAAAAACTAACAGACTAAAAAAACGAGAAGGTAGAATCAAAGAAGAATCTAAAGTCGATTGGTGGTTCAACGTGAGCTCATTTCAAGAAATTATCACATATAAAAGATAAGAGAGAAACCTCACATACTAGGTTGCTGTAATATAGTTATAATTATAGTCAAACGAGAACTTTTTTCGAAAATTAATTGCCTATATCATTTTCAAAGAGTTTTTACTTAAATTTAAGGCACTTAAGCTTGTACATTCGTAAACATGCGGATTTCCTCAAAATGTCGTGTTCCTTTATCATTTTTATGCTTTCACTGACATCAACGATTTAACAGGTAATGTCCGTCAAATACCCCTCCATTAAATCTATTGCCGGATGTTATTTACTTCCATCACCCCGGAAACAGCACAATGAAGCCTTTTGCATAAGGTATTTCTTACGAATTGTAATTGACGATCACCATCATCTTTGCAGCGGATAGGGGAAAACTAATTTGATTCAATAGGCTATCGAGCTTCTGACCCCACACAAATATCTAGGCCGGGAAACTTAAAACATCAGCCACGATATTTTTAAAGTTAATTTTTAAAAATTGCTCAGTGTAGGAAAATTTTACGTCTAAAAATGCTGGTCGTTTCAAGCAGAGGGAAAGAGAGGAGAGTTCATAAGCGGATGTTCATTAGGAGTCATCCAATGGGTGGAATACTGTTATACATATATTTAAATGTTTCATTTTGGATGGGAGGTGAGACGGGAGAATGATGGGAATTTATAAAATGGAATTTCATTCGAATTTGAGGGAATGCAAAAGCTACATCAAACCGACTGGGAATTAAAAAATATTTTAAGCCTGGAAATTCTGAAAGCTAACATTTCCCTGCGATTGACAAATGGAAATTAAAACCGAAAGATTATCTTCAGAGTGAATTTCAGTTTTTTACGTGCGGGAAATGATAAACAAAACACCGATCTATACCTTTGTATTATTTGATCCTTGTTCATAAACGATTACCAACACGGAAGGTAATGATGTGAGATGAGGAGGTGGAAGTTTCTTAAAAGGTGGCCTCAATCTTTTATGATGATAATATATTTCAAAGACTCGCCCTTTTCTATGAGATAACACAGCAGAGGAGAGATTTCTAAGATGATTTCGTTTTCAATTGCGTGGTTTAGCCCCAATACCTTCGTCAGCTTTCCTCCAGGTATTCTCAAATTAATGATATCAAGCGTAATTTTTTTCCTGGTAAGAGTAAAACCAAGAATTCGGAATACATGTCAGTAGATAAAATAATTGTTACTGAGAGAGAGCAGGGAATCTCTTAAGGTTATATCGGAAGACGGTTACCCCTCCCCATTTACTAATCGTAAACACTGATAGTCATGGTTGCGCGTGGAAACAACCAAAGCTATGGTATAGATTAATTAACCGGTACTCTTACCGGTACGGTGACCCTTAAACATTCCAACCGTGGCCTGGTTACGCAACATTACTACATAAATAGGGTTAGTTTAGCGCAATACCACATTTCTCCTTCTTCCATGTTTCTTCAGTTTATTGATGTTCTTTTTCCCCTCATTATCCTTGAACTGCAATAATTAGTACTCTTCTGAACTTTCATGAAGGACTTACGTTGTTCACTCCCTTTTTTAATATGTTTCTCCAAAAATTGCTGTTTCAGGACTAGATCAGCTCTTGAGGTTTTCCCCTGCCTAAGGTTATCCATAAAGTCTGAATTCCTCTCTTTCAGGATCATTTTAACCGCGAACGATTTAAGAGCGATTGGAAAACCATTTGTGATACGGGTGGAGGATTGACCCCCATTGTCCGTGTAACTACCATTAGGTCGAACTTCGAAAAAAGATCGGATGCTTCTCCGGGGCCATGATGATGGAGTAAGACTCGTACCCCGAAACGTCGGCAGCCACGGAGAAGATTATCCGGTGGAGCATTCGAGAAACCCTCACTACCAGGTCGAACTTCTCTCTCTCATGCTTTAACCTGAAGGTTGCTTTGAATAGGTATATATTTTATTGAGTTCACACAAGACTTCCAGAACTGAATCAAAGGCACAGCTGATAGCTATCAGTTCATTACCGCAAAGTACCCTAAAGTTTTTGGTGGGTACATTTAAAGGATTCATCCAGTTTGAACTCGGAATCCTTTGGTCATGCCATAGCCAGGGTAAACCTAGTACCTACCTCAATTTATTTTGAAAAATATCCAATTTACGGGAAACATTAATACTTGGCTATTAAGGCGGTGAATTTCACATTAGTTGCCGTGAGAAAAAGTCCCCCCTACCCGGAAGAGGACCACGGATCTTCTGTTTTCTGGGCCGCTGCTCAGATTACTACGCCACGAAGGTGCCTTTCTGTGATGCAAAAAAATAATGTGGCCTGAATAACCCAGTGATTTGCTCGGTGGCCCGGAAATTTAGAAGTCTGTGGTTCGTTCCTCGGTCCGGGGGAACATTTTTCCATAGCAATTTATATGATATACATGTCCTTGCCTCTGCCATTTACAGGCTTGCTCGTCAAAATACAAACAATAGTCAATGTGATCTGGGTAACGTATGGATCAGTGGGCCGGAAAGTCAAAAGTCAGTGGTTCGTTTTAGAGTGAAGAGGGAATATTTTACCATGGTAAAAACATTAACTAGATGCCGTTGTCTTCGCCATCTACAAGTTTGACATTGAATATATCAAAACAATTAATTTGACCTGGATAGCGAAGTGATCTGCGCAGTGGCCCGGAAAGCCAGAAGTCTGTGGTTCGTATTCGTTTAGCCAAGGGGGGACATTTTCCCACAGCAAATATATGAACTAGATGCCCTTGTCTACGCCATTTGCAGGCTTACTAGTGAAAATATAAAAAAATAATGCGACCTTAATAACGTTGTGATCTGCGCAGAGGCACGTAAAGCCAATAGTCTGTGGTTCGTTTCCCGGCCCAGTGGAGCGTTTTTCGATAGTAATATATTCAAACTACTTGTCCTTTCCTTCGCAATTCATGGGCTTGATAGTGGAAATACTACAAAAATTAATGTGACCTGGATAACGCTATGATATACGCTGTGTCCAGGAAAACCAGAAGTCCGTGGTTCGTATTCCAGCCCTGAGGAACATTTTCCCACAGCAATTTATATGAACTACATGCCCTTTTGTACGCCATTTACAGGCTTGCAAGTGAAAATACCAAAAAAAGCTTTGTGACCTGATATGCTCAGTGGCTAGGAAATTTAAAAGTCCGCGGTTCGTTTTCCGGTCCAGGGGAAGATTTTATAAAAAAATATATAAAATAGATGTCCTTATCTTCGCCATTTACAATCTTGCTGGTGAAAATACCATTTATCTGCGGCTATGAGGAGATCACGCGGAGAAAGCAATAGATCTCTTGAGACGGAGAGGAATCTGGTGTGAAAACGAAGTGTGCGGAGAAAGTATGGAGGGCAAGAGAAGGCGCTATGAGGGAGAGAGACTGAGAGCAGATAATGAAGAGATTCGGTTGAGGCGACGTTGATGAAAGTGAGGAAGAAGAGGTCGAGCCTTCGCAAACGATTGCACCGCGATAAAGGAAAACAATTTGCGAGAAATGAGTGGACGGGAGACGATAGGGAGGGGAAACTGCTAACCACTTCATCCCCCAACTGTCCTCTCGCCATGGTAACGAAGAGACCTCGCAATTCGAGCTATGGAGGAGGTGAAGGAAGAGAGGCGCACACAGACGAAAATGAGGCCGAGGGAAGAAGGAAGAGGAAAGAGAAGAAAGATTGGAGAAGAGGGCAAGGTCGCCTGTATATTCTACTAACCTGTATTAAAAAATAATAATAAAAAGTTTTTTTTTAAGTATACAAAGACTGGCCACGTGATTACTCTATGGAGTCACCCGCAATGCATAAATTATACGAAAATTCCGCAGAGAAAAAAATTATTCGCCTTGACCGGGATTTGAACCCAGATCCCCTGATTTCCAGTCGAGTGCTTTAATCAGTTAAGCTAAGTAAAGCTTCGGCAGCTGAACTGGTTAACGCACACGACCGGAAATCGGGGGATCTGGGTTTGAATCCCGGTCAAGGTGAATGCTTTTTTTTACCTGAGGAATTTTCGCACAACAAGTTATTATTCACTCTTTCAGTTATTAAACCCGAAGATTGGATAGGTGAGGGTAGAGGTCACCCAGAACTAAGTCATCGGAGAGTTGATTTCAGATATTCAGGGTATGGGAGCTAGTTCCTTTTCCTAGGTCACATCTCACTTCGAGGATTTCATTTTGGGGTGTCCGAGGGATATATCCGGGCTTTGAACTTGGGACCCCTTGACCAGTAGCCGATCGTTCTACCCAAGTTGTTATTCCTACCCAAAAAACAACATTCATAAAAAATTGACGAAGATTCCATGCAAAAATATTGGAAAATTACGTGGCCTCTGAGAAAATTTTCAACGTTTCGTCCCCGATACGGAAGACCTCTTCAGAGCTAATCTCAACACAAAGTAATACAAACCTAATGCAAGTAGAGATAGATCAGGGTAGAGCTCACTCAATAATATGCCAAGGGCGTGTAAATTTAGCGCACACGAGGAGGTGATCCAATTCCTTTCCCACGCCGCGGCGTGTGGACTGAAATCGAAAAAAGCTGGCCGAAATTCACTGCAGCCTTAAGTATTGCTAAATGAATGAAACTTTTTGCGAATTGGGTATTGTATAGACACAATGAATCTTATTTGCGAAGATTTAGTCCATAACAGTGTTTATGAGGGCAATAAAATTTAAAAAAAATGGGGTAAAGTTATGCGGGAACTATAGTTACCAGGGGCAAGTCGAAATTATTTCAGAATTTCTTCCATATTCAACTATGTTTAAGCTACCTAGTAGGTTCTCATAAGATATATGATGATTAAAAATTGCTATCGAGTCTTTTAAACCTGAAATTTTGGTCATTGAAGAGTAATAATAAAAATGAATACCATTGATAAATATTTTTACTGCAAATTTCTCAAAACAAAGGTGTGCCACATTAAATTCTATTCTGAGTTAGAGGATAAAGACTCCTCATATTCTAAAATATTTTCGCTCTTCACCAGAAGATTTTTCACCTCCTCTGGTAAATTTTTTACTTTACGGGTAACCCCTGCAGAACAAGAAGTGGAAGGATCTGACGTAATCAGAAACTCATGGAATAGCTCATAGTTTGTGGCAATTCTAGAAAATTTCCTGGTGTGTTTTTCGCGAATTCCATGGAAGTTGCTACACTTAATTCCTCCAGTGAAGTAGGACTTCTCAGTTTTATTTTTTTCTACGTTTAGACCTCTCACTTGCACTGTCGAAATGCAGTGACGGTATTCCATGAGGAGTGCTTTCAGTTGAGCCTAAAACAATGGGAAATTACTACGAAATAATTACAACTAATTGACTAAAACAAAAGTTCACTCATAATCAACTAAAAAAATGGTTCTATCAATAAATATGCTCAAAAATTTCGAATTATTAACTATATTCCATTGCATGGGGGACAAACGTTAAACTTTTACGTATAAATCGCGCACTCACAATTTCATAGATTTTTATTGATTTTTGGCAGGCTATAAAAATTAAACAAAAAATTTTGACAAAAAATAAAATTCAGTTTTACCTACCCAGGACCTCCTAAAATGATAATATACCATTCCCGGTTCGAAATGAAAAAGTCGATATTTTGATTTTTGGCCAGCTTTTTTCGATTTCAGCCCACTGTGCGCCGCTCTTGAAGGACTTTTTGTTTCGAGTACCCGAAGACTTCATCCGGGATTCGAACCACGAATAGTAGCTCACTGTCCTGGTCGCTGGGTATTATGCCTCTTTGAAGCTTATGGTGAAAATGATTGAAAAAAAATAGACAGTAGGTGAAATTGGTTAAAAAAAAAACCTTCGCCTTCGAAAAAAGTATTACTATGCCTCTTCGACGTTTGAGGTGACATTAATTAAAAATAAATAGACTGGAAGTCAAATGTTTTGTTCATAATAGAAACCTCATCCTTCACAAAGAGTAACTCCTAGAAAGTTAAGATATTTGAGTATCGCCGGAGAAAGAAAAAAAAGGGGAAGAGAATTGGAATTATCCAGGGATGTAGGCTTGATATACGAGGGTTGTTCAGAAAGTAGATTACGTTTTGGAATTAAGAAAAAACTATGCATAGGAAAATATTTTTATTATATACATTTGAAAGAGCAACTAAAATACTATTTTTCAACATAATCACCAAACAAGTTGAGACATTTATCGTAGCGATGACCGAGCTTCGAAATTCCGTCCTCATAGAAATCCGCCGCCTGATTGTTGAGCCAGTCAGTCACGCCCGCGCGGAGATCGTCGTCGTCATCAAAACGCTGCGTTGCAAGCCAGGTCTTCATCTTCGGAAACAAGTGGAAGTCACTTGGTGCAAGATCTGGGCTGTACGGCGGTTGAGGAAAAATCTCCCAATTGAAGGTCTGAAGGAGACTGTGTGTGACATTTGCCGTGTGAGGTCGCGCATTGTCGCATTGCCACCTTCACTGATCACCTTGTTCCCGTAAACTTCACACAGTTGCCGATAAATTTCTATGGGTTTAAGTTTTTTTGCCCACAAAAACCTTATAACTGACCGCACCTCACAACTGGCGGGGTTTTCAATGGCGGCGCACATTACAAAAGCCTGCAGCAATGAAAAAAGCGACACTACGACCTTCCCCTTTGCACGACTAGATGCCCACTGAGCTGCCGAACGCTCACACACCAAGATGGCCACGATCGCCCCGCCCCTTGCGACGCTAGACAAAAACGTAACTTACTTTCTGAATAACCCTCTATATCACACCATTTCAATTCATCCTTCGCAAATAGGACAAGTGAGGACACCGCCGCGACCTGGGGCAGCGATACTAAATGAATAGGTACACGACCTTAATGAGCTCCGTGATGTAAGTTGACGTTCCGAGATTGATGGATCGATTTCATCATTTTACCGATTACATTGTCGATATCGACTGTCTCATTTCAATTCTGCGTCCCATAGATTCAGATACTACAAGTTCCAAAATTTACATCATGTTCTCAGTATGGAAAAACAGATATGAATAGTGATCAACTAAGATATCGTATCGCCCACAATTTTATTTACAGAGTAGTACACGTGTTTCAATTTTTATACAATCATCCTCAGGTACTAACAGAAACTGAAGTTCAGATATTTGAGTGTCGCCGGAGAAAGAAAAAAAAGGGGGAGAGGATTGGAATTATCCAGGGATGTAGGCTTGACATATATCACACCATTCCAATTCATCCTTCGCACTTCTTTTTTTCAAATCTTTTATTCCTTGTCACACAGAGACGTAGAGAGAGGGTTGAGGCGACACAGAAAGAAACGGGGACGGGGACACGGGCGAGTTGACGGGACGAAAGTGGAGAAATTAGCATGTGAATGATGGAGCCATTAGTTAACGGGAAAGAGGGCGGACGGACGGGCGACACTCGAGTGCGAGCCGTGTTGTGGTTTAAGTGGGTGGTGGAAATGGTCGGACTGGAGGAGATTGCCGGAATACATTTCCAACGGCGAGAGGAAAAGGACTTGGGCTGGAAGAAAGCGTAAGGAAGGGGGGCTGGGAAAGGAAACGGAAGGAATAATACGGGAAGTGAAAGGACAAGAAAATTAGGATATGCCTTTCGGGGAATTTCGCTTATGAAATGGTGCGAAAAAAACAATTTACCACGGTGAATTCTTGTGGCACTGCATTTTGCAAACATCTACTAAAACATTTCGCGAACATATAGGTACTTAAAGTAATTTTTTGCATTTATTTGTTTCCACACCATCGAAAAAGGATTTATGTTGCCTTGACATCGGGGTTATCATAAATTGTCCAGGAAATGAAGCATTTTGGCTTGCAATTTTTTCAAACTGAATAGATTTTCTTGAAATTTTCACAATAAGTAGGGAATATACCAAGAATCAAAATCTATATCATGCCGACGGGCGCTTTTACCCTGGGGGTGGTTTCCACCCCATCTCGGGGGTGGAAAATTTTACTTATATTTTGATCACAGGAATCGATAGAAAAATAAATTCTAAGAATTAAATCTTCATTTCATTTTTTGCGTCAAATTAATATTTTTCGAGTTATTCGCGATTGAAAGTAACAGTTTTTTGACGAAAAAATCTTATTAAAAATTTTACTACGAAATTGTCAATTACAAAACTGTAACTTGAAAAAAATAAATAAAAATCTTATTTTATATTTCCTTTATGACCAATTCGGACCGAGATACAACTTGTTGATGGTTATCTTTTGTTTGTGATACGCTAAATTTGAAAGATTCAATACCAAATAGTGGGAAAACGTATTTTTCGAGGAAAACTTATGTAATCTGTTTAAAAGTATTTTAAAAAAACTTTCTTAAAATGAGAAAAAAAAATTATCAACTAAGATATCGTATCGCCCACAATTTTATCTACAGAGTAGTACACGTGTTTCAATTTTTATACAATCATTCTCAGGTAATAACAGAAACTGATACGCGTGTACTTCTCTGTTAATAAAATTGCGGGCGATACGATATCTTTGTTGATCATTAGTTTTGTTGTTCCACAACATTTCTCCGAAGAAAGTGGACTTTAAATACGAATACAGTGATACTCTTTGAAGGATCACAGTCCATAAAGACTAAAAATCTATCATTCGGGAAATCCCGCATAGTGAGGAGTGGATAAAAAAAACGTGATATTGCAAAAAGGTATTTTTGCATAACAAATATCAACAACTCTGTAATTAATAGTCAAGGACGCTGAGAAAGTACTAAATGTATCGCGAACTTCTCCATATTAAGAGTTTTATTTCCTCATGAGTGTGCTGTACAAACATAAAAACGACCCGTGACAGCACCGTCGAATCGGCTTATGAATTTATGTTCCGAAGAAACCCGAGTTAATTTATTCCCATATTAATATCTCTCTCCCAACTCTTTCTATTGTAGTATGCACTGTGAAAGGGAGAAAGGAAATACATCGTAAATTAATGGGTTCAAACTAAAACCCCCAAAGAGGCAAATTAATGCGCTGATAGCATCTCATTTCGAAATAACATTTAGTTAAGAGAAAACACTTCAATGCCATTCGAAAGATTTAGAACTTAGATTACGAACTAAAATCACCATAAAAAGAGACGTGTGATTCTTTATTCAATGTAGTTTTAAAAATATCAAATAAAATTTTAACGGCGTTAACAAATATTTTATTAAATACATGACTAATATTACCAAGCAACTATTTTTACAGGTTAGCGGCATTTGTGGTTCTATCCTCAGTATTTCAACTGCAATTTGGAATAGTTATAGCGTAATTTGATCGATAATTAAAAAACTTTTGATTTAAATAATGGGATTGAAATAAAATTTATCCTCAGGATCACTCCTATATAGAACAAACAGACTTCTTGAAACTCGTGAAGGGTTTACATGGTGAAATAGGATGAGACGGCCATAATAGTGTAGTACATGAAGGTTGAATACGATAGAAATGCTATTTTAATTCATCTATTTTCCCCTCTTGATCTTACAGGCAAAAGTATGAGGTTGGCATCAGAAATTAAAGCTGCCAGAATACGACTGAACCGACTTCGATATATAACTTCAAATGTTATCATTTTCATTGCATGTGGAATTCATTTTAATGGAAGTTGAGAAAAAACTTTACATGAGAAAATTTCAAGCGATTACATTGATAAGAAAGGCGTATTATGGGCAATAGAAGACACTCGCAGAATGGTGATTCAAACGTCTGATTTGGAGGACTTCCCTGCACCTGTTAAGATATGCAACCGGAGACGCTTAAATGTTGTAATCCGTTGCCTATATTCAGGATAGAGTTTCAAGTGATAACGCCGGATAATCGGGGGCTAAGATAAATATTCAGTGCTATTTTTTATGCATCTATATTATTAAGAAGCTCTGAGATATTTGTGGGGTCGAATATTGGAGTGAATTGCAAGATCTTCAAAAGGATATTCTAAGATTACGAAGAAGTTATTCAGAAGGTATAGTACACTCGGAGAGGTTTTTAGATTCAATACCGATGAAAACTAATAAAAGGGATTCATGAAAGGCAAAAACAATGAGAAGTCTAAATGAACCTAAAGATATGAAACTTTATCTCATCGACAAACATGCTCATTGGTTAAAATAAACGTCGAACAATTTTGAAAAAAATAGAAATACCATAGCATTCTCAAAAGCAAAGGTATTGGAAAAGTTGAAAATATTATATTATAATATTCTGATTATTAAAACGCTTGAATAATAATACATGAAATCCTAAAACGACGCTGGTAATTTTGAAATAAAGAGGTATTGAGATATAAAAAATATCATCACTGAAAGCATTCGGGAAGTGGACGCAAGAGATCCAAATAACCCAACGGGTAGTTTTTATGGCATCATATCGTATGAAAAAAGGCAGCGATAATGGAAAAAATGGAATTTCTCACAGAAAATACGAACCAGAGAGATAAAATCTCACTGAATGGTCAAAATGGATGACATAAGAACGCAATAACCGCTGAGAGCACTATTTTGCACTTTTCGTTTTGATATCCCCGAGAAAACACGAAGAGAATATAGCCTGAGAATATATAACTAAGAATACTCAACGCACGCATGAGAAATGAAAGATCTTCGTAAACGAAATCGTTTTAGGGAAGGTGGAATCAAAAGTACAATGGTACTTATAATAAATGATATAATATATTACGATAGTTGTTCAGTTGAGTACACAATTTCCAACGGGCTTAATAAGTATTTTTTCAATGCTTTTTAGAACTTCTTACGTGGCACTAGTATAAGCATTCATTAAACCATTCCTTGAATATCAGAACTAAATACCATTCATCATAGTAATTCCGGTGGGCCACACCTTATCTATCGGTTAAATTGAAAACAACATTGGCAGACAAACCCAGGTACACCAGGATAGAGGATATTGATCCATACATCATTGCTCATATGATTAACCTAGTAAATATAAGCAATTTACACCATAGTTGCAACTGTTTCGATTTACGTAGTATTTTTAAGCGTCTAGTCAAAAGGATGGACAGCACGGGACAGCAACGATAACCCAGTATTGGACAATAGCCCTTGATACTTTGGTAATTGAAATACTGGTAATTTTATTTTTACTCGAGGCTGAACGCAACATAAAAACGAATCTTTGTTGAGTCTATTTTGAATTCTACCCTTATAAAATGCATTTTAAGTGTCTATACTAATTTAGATACGATAAAAATATCTAATCTGCATGCTAAGTAACTGAAAATCCAAGAGGAATAAAAAAAACAATTTATGGAGAAATTTGAAACTTAATATACATATATATGTATATTTGGACCTTAAAGTTATGTTTCAGGAGCAGTCTTTAAACCCCCAAAAATCTGAAATAATGGCCACATAGGGGGCGGGGGCGTAGCCAGGATTTTGAAATGGGTGTGGGTTTTACCGGAGGTTTTGGGGTCCTTCCGGAATGTAAAGAAAACACCCCAGAGCAAAGAAGGGTCCGAGGGTCCTCCCCCGAAAATTTTGGAATTTCTGAAGTGGAAAAGGTGGTTTTTAGGATTCAAAAACATAGAGTTTGTAAGAATATTATTAAAATAAAGTATATAAATTGGATGAAGGAAAAGTTTCAAAGGCACAAGGGGGGTATGTAACACGGAAACCCTCCCTTTCCCCCGTGGCTACGCCAATAAGGAGAGGTGGGGGAATAGAATAGAATATATATTTATTCATGCTCTGGGTATACCCTTGGAGCAAAACACAATTTACAATAATTGGCTCATCAAAAGCACAAAGTTCATGAAGATATCAACTAATAACAATAAAGTTATTTGATACACAAATAATAAAGAAACGATACGTAAACATGGATTGAAATTTGACAACACACGGAATATGTTGGCTGTATTTTACGTAGGAGTCTATTTTCTATTGAGCTCTCTATTGAGTAAAGTCATGTATAATTTATATTTAAATGCATGGTTGGAGCCCTTCTGTTTTAGGGAGAGAATTCCAAAATTTAGATGCCGTTACTAGAAATGATTTCTGGTAGGTGGTTGTACGTGGAGAAGGATAACATAAATAGTCCTTTTTGCGAGATGACATATGAGTGGTTACTGATCTGTTCATAAAGATTTCTCGGAGATAATTAGGGATTCTCTCTCTGAAAATCTTAAAAGCCTTTGTAACTTTTTATCCAGCTCTTTAGGTATGTCATTATAAACAAGACTAAAATAATCAAAGGAAGGAAAATACCAGGGTAGAAATTAACATTTTTCGGGTGGATATAAGAAGTAAGTGCTTATGAAGTGAGGGGGGGGGGGGGAGAAAGTAAGTTTAAATGGAGTAAGAGCGGAAAAGTATAGCGTAGACGGCGGCGGGAGAGATGGTCCATGGTGCGAAAAAGAGAAGGGATCCGATGGAGAGAGGGAGGGGGGGGGGGTTGGGAAAGATTGGCGTGGGACGGAGAGATAAGGCGACCCCGCAGTACGCAATGAGAGCCATTCCGGAGGATTGAAGCCGGAGAGTGTGGGGGAAGAGTGGACGGGAATGGGGGCTGTGGGATGGGGAAATTTGGCGATTGGGGAGAGAGGCGTGGAGGGAGGAGAGGGGAAAGGTTAAAAGGGTGCAGGCGGAACGGCAGAGGGGTTAAATGGGATAACTAACGTCCTCAGAGGGAAATGGGGAAAAGAGGGGAAAGCGAACCTCAGAGGGGTTTCGTGTGGGGGTGTCCTTGGCCTCACACTTCACGGAGGGTTAACCCAACCCATCCGAAGAAAAGGCATTCTAAAATTTAGAGATATTACGGTCCGGGAAGTTTACGTATTCTGCCCATGCTCGCCAATACAAGAACTCACGACTGTTATCAATAGGAATATATTTTTTACCGATATCAGTATTAAGTTCGATTCCTTAATGTATTAATGAATAAAAATATAAATAGTACAGCTTTCCTAAATTTTAAGTTTGAGCACACTTTATTTTCAAGATCACCATCAGGAATTCAGAATTCAGATTCACTTCTACAGGGACAGGCTTTTTACTACAGCCGATGCGACGTGTTTGAGTGGGACTCGGATTCCATTTGCCTCAACACTAGAACCGCGGCGCATTAGGCCGTATTTAAATCCCCGACTCCGATCATATTGATCATTAGTATTTTTTTTACTGATTTTTTACGAGATTTTGTCTTAAGTCATTTCGTATGTCTGTTAGTATAAAAAATTAAAACTTTGATGCTAAGCTGTTATCTTTGGTCATCATAGTTTTGGCTTCATACTAAATGTAATATATAAGGCACTTTCTTCTTGAAACTATTGTTTTTTTTTAAATTTTTACGTAAATATGAAAACGGTGGCTAATAGGAGATGGTAACTGCGTCCAACCAATCTTGAGATTGATAATTTATGATGATGAAGTAAAGTAAATGAACTGACTTCTTCATACAT
Source organism: Ischnura elegans (assembly GCF_921293095.1). Classification (NCBI taxonomy): domain Eukaryota; kingdom Metazoa; phylum Arthropoda; class Insecta; order Odonata; family Coenagrionidae; genus Ischnura; species Ischnura elegans. The sequence goes on from NC_060247.1 coordinate 104,610,871, forward strand.
ACATGGGAATGTGTACTTTTACGATAGCTCCGAGAATATTTAGTGATGCTGATTGTACTCACAGTAAACCGCCTGCACCACACCGACAGCCACTTGATGTCACGTAGTCGTTTTCCCATCGGCAATCGAAGAATGATGTCCACATCCTTGAAAGCCGATAGGACTGGAGGATCTCTGTGGAGGTGGAGAAAAAAGTACAATTAGGTACGTAAAAAGGACATATTATCTCACTTATCTACAGCTTTTTCATGCCGTTATTTAGAGGCTGTAAAACAGCCAAGTTCATGAAGAATAAATAAATAATCAAAAGTAATATTTAATGCTCTCGGTACCTACTATTATATTTCATCGCGTTAATACACATCATCATTACTCGAAACGGATAGTGAATTAAGTTTTTTTACTTATTAGAAAAATGCGGATAATCTGGTGAATCGTTAAAAAATAAAACACACTCCAATTCACATGATATGCTTGAGTTATATGGTGAATTGTTAGCCTAGATGGTAGACTACTCAATTTAAGAGAGAGGGAAAGCCCTAAGTGAAATTTTTGACGTGAATTTTCCAAGTAATGTATAGCATTTGCAGCGCTTGGAATTATGTACTATATTTCCAGAAATCCATCAGTATTGCGAATTATTACGAATTTAAATCGATAACGAGGGTAGCTATGTGATTGCAATAAATGTATTTGAGAATCGTTAGGATTAAATAACAGCAAATGGGACAGAAAAAGGAGAGGCTGCGTCTTAAGAAACGAATACGGTCACGAGAATAAAGAATGCGAAATCTTTCCCAATTTATATTTGAATTCTAGCACACTGTTGGAGCCTTTTATTTTATCTTTTAACTTGTTGACTCACTAAATGAGTATTCAAATCTGACGGCTGGCTTGATATATAAGTACAGAGATGCAGCCGACTTTTACCGGAGAAAAGCCATTAACTTTATTTTACTCGCAAATATTACAAATCCTAATTACCAAAAATACAAATTACCATTACTGCTCTTTCTTCACTGCCTTAAGCTCAAATGTTCCGCAGAGTATGGTAAGGAAATTTTCAATTGTACATCGCAACAATCACCTAACAAAAAAAACGAGATAATTCTTCAATAGTAAGGTTGCATTAGTCGAACAAAGAATTTTCTAATTCTGTTTTTATAATTTAATTATTTTCCATCACACAAAATGTGAGTTAAGGCAACTCGTGAAGTTTTGACTCTTGACTTTTTGATGGTTGCATTGGATGGATGGTTTGGTGGTTGCATTTTTCTACACTATGGTGTGAATTTTGTAAATGGGTTATTATTTTAATATATTTGGGAGAATTTTTCAAATATGTTAAGATATCGTGAACAAGGTAAAAGTTTGGGAAATTAAAAGTGTCAATTGTTGGGATCATAAATAACGGAGAGGAAACTACAGGGTAAGGGTTAGGTAAGCATCACGGGAATTAAGGGCTGCTGGGATGGGATGTGTGACATCAAAACCCGCCCACACCTCGACTTTTGCTATAACCCGAGGCGACAATTGTCAAGGCTGTCGAGCGGTGTGTGTGCGTGGGTAAAGGAAGTGACGTCACGCTTGATCCTGAACTAAGAGATTGGAGTGGCAGGGCGTGGATATATATCCCGACGAGTGGAGATAGAGATTGGGGTCGGGAAAAATGGGGAGGGGTGGAGAAACCCTGAGGGTGCGTCCCTTATGGGGAGGGGTGCGAACCCTGTCTGAGGGCTTGTGTGTGTCTGTGTGGAGAGAGAGGTGTGGTGATAGGTTTTGGAGGATCGGGAGATAAGCGAGGGATAAGTCGGAGAGAATCGAATAAGATGCAGTTTTCCCCATGTCCCAGAGCGTGACTGGAATTCAAGAGGTGTTATTTTTTCCATTGGCTTTCCCAAGGTGAATACATCGAGGAGGCACCAGTTCGTTCTGTTGAACCTTGATTTTTGATGTCACTTTACATTAATTTTAATCTGTGCGATTTATATCCTGCCGGTGAAATTCACATGAATTGTCATGAGAAAAAATTCCCCTCGACTGGGAATCGAACGACGGAAATTTGGCTTTCCGAACCACTGAGCAGACCGCTACGCTATCCAAGTACCTGAATTCCCATAGCAATTGTACGGAGGCTCATGGTACTAGATCTAGTATTAATTCCCAATATTTATCATATAATATTTACACCCATGAAGAACCGCAATGAAAAGATAATTTGATAATAATAATAATTTGATAGATCACATCATCACGAATGTACATTGTGGTTTAGAAGATCAATTAATGCTTATTTCTCCGTTAATTAAGGATTGCTCTGCTCGTCAGCGGCACGAGTGGCGACATTTGTAAACAATTTAAATGTGAAGAGGGTGGCAACGCATCTGAAAGGCTCTAGAGTAGAAAATTCTCCAATTTTAAAAGTCGTGAGATTTCCCCACATTCGCCGAAGCTCCCCTTAAAACAACGAAGGAATGAATATGTTAAGACAAAAATAATGAGACAGGGACAATTGCTACCCAACCAGCAACGTGTGGAAGAGAGGCCTGACCAATCAGCGCACAGGGGGAGGACGGCCAGTGATATCAACACTTCTCACCTTCGACCCGAAGACGAAAGCATGATGGCTTTCGAAACTGTTGTCAACAATTTAACGACAGACGCGGCTGGAGAACTTGGTACTTGGCATTCATGAAAAATAATGAGAGTTTTCTCTTTCACATGGAGAGAACTATTCAAGATACCAGCAAGATAAAATTTCTTCTCCTTTAGCTAAAATCAAATTGGTGTAGTAGCTGGAGTGTTGGCTACCCACCCTCTGAGTACGGGTTCAAATACCGGCGGAGTAAAAGATTTTTCGAAGACTGCCCGATAACTGCATGAGTGCTATAAGTAGCGCCTTCGTTATAGCACACCGTCCATCGGATGGGACGTTAAGTCGCGGTCCCCTTTTTGCATTTAGTTAAGAGCTCGATGATGCCGACGCCGGGTTTCTCTCCATCTATCCCTCCCGATCATTCCATCATGGCGCAAATGACCTCAGCTGTCGGTAACCTGCACTAATTACCATACCTAGGCCTCCTCAGATCAAAGCTGAGATAAATGATTATTTTCCCACTCAGCGCATATCCTCTTTAATGCAACATAACTGATGCAATACTCGGCGCCATACAAGTAGAATATCTCATTTGGTTGAGGAAATAGAATTTTCGTAAATATGCCCATTATAATTTTTGGCCCAGGGTTTATGTCGATTTTCTCGTCCATAGCTGTTTCTTTCGAGAAAACCATCAGAGAAGCAACATATCCACTTTTGTACGGTGAAAAGAATTGAAAATGCCGTGCCATCACCGAAGGATTGCCATTCTCCATTCCAGTTCGTGGTGGTATAAGAAACTTCCCTGCCACTGCTGCAGAAGCTACATGGGACATACCAAGTGAGCCATCTCCCAAAGGCCGAAGGAACATAAGATAGCGATGGAACTTCATTAATCAGAATGCGGTTAATGAAAATTATGCCTCATAAAATAATGTTAAAAAAACTTGAGTTTTTGCTAATACGGAAGATTATTATCCGCGCCTGATATGAGAAGAAATAGAAATAGCTAAAAGTCCGAACAATTAAAATAGAGAGGATTGGCTACAATCTGAGTCGTATTTGGAAAGGTTTCTTAACCCCTTCTTGTGCACAGCGTCTAAAGCCTTCCGCCCGAATTTCAAATCACTCCAGCAATGTGCAAACGGACAAATATTCTCCAACATTATACAGAGACGAAGGGAATGATATTAGTCTTTTGATAATGCTTCCACTGCATCCAGGATTTTTTTCTCAGGGCCAAGGATCTGACAGGAAAACGACCTTCTCATACTTGAGATTAAAAACAGGATATAGGCAAGAATTACTGTACGAATATTCTCTTTATTTTTTTATTATGAAATTTATAAATATGAAATTAAATGATTGAGGCTCCGTAATACACAAAAGAAAACGACCGTAACCGTATTAAAAATTTTATCTATTTTTTTAAGTGTCTTGGGGGGGCACGTGTCCCCGTGACCCCCCCCCTACATTCGCCTATGGCTTCCTGTAAGAGGAGTGACACGTTGAGTTTAAAATGAATTGGACGTAGCTTTTCCCGGATTGAACGCCCATTTAAGTTGGTTTATGATGCCCGGCGTTCAAATTAACAATTTATCTGCATATATTAATAAATTGGTAGTACGTCATGCAGCAAAAACGTATTGCGTTAGTTTCGTTTTTTAAACTGGATTGTAGATTATTATTTAATCATATGATAGGTAGCGGTAATAATTCCATGGATAAAGTGAGGACGTAGAGGAGGACCATTTCTAAAATAATTGAATTAAAATTAGTAAGAGAGGATGCATGGTATAAGTTCCTCTGTACACATAAAGTCAAAATGATTGAGGGATGAAAATTATTTTTTTTACAAAAGCAATGCTAAAATAAAAAAACCGATTTCATAGTTAGACTCAGCGCTGAATCTACAACTGCGCCAACACGATCTTCTAAGCTGAACACTCTTGAAAAGAATTAGAGGTACAAATCGGACATAATTTTAGGCCAAAAGGAGGGAAAAAATTAGCTCAATTGTTCTTCCAATACGCCGCCATTCCTCAAAAGTACGGTGAAACACGTTTGAAGTAACCGTGAGGAAAAAATTTTCCACGGAAGAAGACAATTTGAGAAAAGGGAATAGGGGGGAAAAAGCGTCCACTTAAACATTAGGAGCAACACCCCTTGGTCTTGATCAAGATAAATTGCCATTACCGAGAGAAGCCATTACCACTACCAAACGGTTCTTGAAGGTGCGGAGGCACAGTGAGAGTTGGAGGGGGGGGGGGGGGGGGAGAGAGAAGTAAGGAAGGAGAGGGGAAAGTGAAGAAGGGGAAGAAAGCACCCTCCCCTCCACTCAAGCATCAGTTTGGTTCTCGCCTCCTCGGGCAGATGGCGCCACGGAGCGCCGCGGAAAGGAATCGCAAACCATCCGATCGATTTCTCCGCAAGGCTTTCTCTTCCCTCCGCTGAATTCAAATTTCTTAGCTCTCCCATAATAAAACCTTACTTGATGATGTTTCTTTTTTCATGATGTTTAAGCATTACAATTTTTAGAGCCTACAAATATAATTGAAGGGTAGGCATCGAGTTCTAGTTGTCTTCTAGGTGTGCTTCTTATTCTGCGCAAATGTGTACATATCTCCTTGGTAGGATTTCATACGACTACGTTTCGCTGTGTATTTCTTCAGGTAAAATAAAACGTATGAGCTAAACGCTATGTCGGTGGGAAAAAGGGGGTGCTATGACAAGAGAATAGATAAAGGGAAAAAGAGAATGGGTCAGAGAATTTTTAGAAATCCAGAATTCAACGTATGTCAAAATTTAGCCTGTCTTATCCAATGACTATAACTTGTGTCACGATTTAATTATGTCCTAAAAGAAACTAAAATCAAGAGTTCTTGAAAGATGTTTGTACCTCGCAATGCATCAATGCTTCTCATATGTTTCTGCAGCGAACGATTGGATGCTGATATTTTTCTCCAAATTTTTATTAATCATGTCAGAACTCGAGAAAATAAGCCACAAAAATGATTAGACTAATTGGTTAGGCTATAACCACTCTCGCAATGAAAATGAATGTCTTCGACACTGAAGGCAAAGCAGAAGATGGCGATCATGTTGCACGTAAGTAACGAAGTTGCTGATAGCAACCAACTACAACATTTCTAAATTCTTGTCGGAACTTTCATCTTCATGAACTTCATTAATTCAGTTTTCAGAGCCTGAAAATCTATTCAACGGATAAACTTGGAGTTCTACTTGGCGTGTGCTTTTTCTTTCTATGAATTTCCTCTTTGCAGCGGAGAGAAGGGTAACTAGACAAAAAGAAAATAAATAGTGAAAACTTAAGATTAATAAATGATTGGGAGGTGTGGCCGGGAACGAAGATAATTGGAGGCAAAAGAAACAAGAAACTGTAGCTGCACAATTTTCAAGAAAATTAAAACTAAATGACAAAATAAATAACCAAAGAGGAGAAAAATAATTAGAACAACTCAAGGATAACCTAATAATCCTATCGATTGATGAACTATCATCACTCCATCTTTCACCGATTCAACCCGAAAGTTAGTTGGGATGGGTGGGGGTAAAGCTCACCCCAGACAGACACACATGTTTTAATATCACTCATTCAAGGAAGGAGGGCCGATTCTTATTTCTGAGTCACCTCGTACTGAGAGGATTTAATTTGGGGGGTTTCTGAACGCTATACCTGGGATATAAACCCCAGACCCTTTGATCAGCTGCCAAGCGCTCTACCCACTAGGATATCACGCTCCTCGTTAGTCCCTATCCTACCACAATTTTCTTTTTCTTCCATCTGGATCTTCTTCCCAATTCACCGCTGAACCGTTCCCAAGAAATAGTTCCCTATTGCATGGACAGGGAAATTGAATTCCTATGTCCGAAGTTTTTCCGTCCAATGTATTTATTATATATCCAACGTAGGTGTCGCGACTCAAAAAATGGTCAACCCATTCTGTTCTTAGGCTTATGGAACTCCAATGTCCTTCACTTACTTCCTCTATTCCTCTGCAAACCTATCGTTTTTTCACTCTTTTCCTCCCTTTTACCTTTTAAATCCACATATAGCGCCATATCTTGAAGTCTTCTTAAATTTTTTGATCAGTTATTCCAATGTTATACGCTTCTAAGTGAAACTGCCCCCGAAAGGTATATTTTTAGTAATGCAATGCTGCAATGTTCATCACTCTCGGTGGCAGTAGTCCTCTTCTTCCGAGGGATCCTGAGTCCTAATCCCGTCTGAGGGGTTTTTCCACATCAAAAGGGAAAAGTACGTTTGTGTTTGTCCAGCACATTAATTGGATTTTGGAGTACTTACTATATCCTCCTCGGTCCTCGCGTATTGTATTCAATACATCGACGTTTGAATTTTTCATCGTGAGGGTGAGAAAAATGTCGCTATTGCAACTAGTTCAGTGCGTCCTTACAGATGACAGCATCACACAGAAGTCGCAAATGTTGTTTGTTAACACCTAATTAACCAGAAAACATTAAATTCGGGCCAAAAATCACGGTAGACATGTCCGGGGACTGAGGGGTATATGCCCAAAGATCCGCTCGACCAAAGACGTTTTAAAATGATACGTGAACTTATAAATATTTCTACAAGTTAAAAGAATAACTCATGGTACGAATATTTCTCACATTACGCGCAACTTTTTGGGATCCTGCGACACTTAGCGGGAATTACGATGAAATTCGCGCCGCCGCGCCGGCCACATTGGCGGATGGGTGAAGTACTCTGCGAGCGACCGAAAGTTCGCAGGTGCGATTCCGGCCTAAGAGGGTTTTCCATCGCACATCGCACGGCATGAATGGTTTCGATTGTCCAAAGAGAGAGACAATTCTTTTTTTTGTTACACAGAGAGTTTTTACCAAGAAAGGTAACAGAATGTTCATAAAGGCATTTTGACTTATAAAATTCGAAGTAATTTGTGTGTATGTAATCACCGCGTTTCTGAAAGCTAGCCAGTTATCATGTGTGTAAGCTTTTTATGCACGAATAATATCTGGATTCTTATAACTGAATGTACAAAGGATAATAAAATGAAAATAATCACTGCATTTAAATAAAGAATTTATATAATATTGGCACCAGTTCTGTTGGTAGCCCAAAAATAGGTTCATACGGGATACATATAATTTCCACAGCTTTTTATAGGGCATATTGTAATTTTGTATGAGTGAAATAAAGTTATAAAATTTTTATATAAAAATCTATAATTTGAGGCCTTAAAGGAGTTGTTGGTCATTGTTTAAGCAAAATATTTCTCAAGCCCAAATAATGATCCCGTTGAGTTGCTCTAGACCACTTTTTAATAATTTGGGATTAGTTTATGCAAAGTTCGTCAGATAAACATCGCTTTCTAACTTTTGGGCGAAAGGATCTCTATTTACGACACTTGAAGCAGAATAACTGATGACGCTTAAATTTAAGAGTGAAAGGGTGGACGAAAATAAACCACAAGTATATTTCCTTGACCAATAGTTCCGAATAAGCCAATCCTAAATTAAATACACCAAAGGATGAAGTTCGCCATGAAAAAATATTTGACTTAGCCGGGATTCGAACCCGGATCTCCCGATTGCCGGTCAGGCGTGCTACCAGTTACACCACCAAGCCATCTTCTCAGAACGAACTTCGGGATGGGTTTTACCGAACAAGATGTTGACGTCACAAGTCCACACTGTGGCACATGTGGCGAGGGTCGTGCTTACTAAGCCACTGTCGGGGAGAAAAACCCTTATTTGCCGCTGGTCTGCGGCGACGAATTTCAAAGCACTGAAGGAACAAGTGACTTTGTACGCAGTCACGCGCACGGGTGCAAAGTTAAATACACCAAAGGATGAAGTTCGCCATGAAAAAATATTTGACTTAGCCGGGATTCGAACCCGGATCTCCCGATTGCCGGTCAGGCGTGCTACCAGTTACACCACCAAGCCATCTTCTCAGAACGAACTTCGGGATGGGTTTTACCGAACAAGATGTTGACGTTCGTCGTTCGACAAGAATTCGTCGCCGCAGACCAGCGGCAAATAAGGGTTTTTCTCCCCGACAGTGGCTTAGTAAGCACGACCCTCGCCACATGTGCCACAGTGTGGACTTGTGACGTCAACATCTTGTTCGGTAAAACCCATCCCGAAGTTCGTTCTGAGAAGATGGCTTGGTGGTGTAACTGGTAGCACGCCTGACCGGCAATCGGGAGATCCGGGTTCGAATCCCGGCTAAGTCAAATATTTTTTCATGGCGAACTTCATCCTTTGGTGTATTTAACTTTGCACCCGTGCGCGTGACTGCGTACAAAGTCACTTGTTCCTTCAGTGCTTTCAATCCTAAATTTACGAAATCGTTTCAGGCTTGACTTAAAAATGAATTTGAATGTCGAAACCATGATTGGTAGTGGAGTTTTATAACGAAGAGCGGAAAGCACCATTTTCAGTTATATTTTATCTCGAATTCCGAAAAATCCCGTAGGTAACATGAACATACGATGAAAACAGTTGAAGATATAAAAACCCTTGAAGCCCACTTCTCTCACCGATTTTTAAAAATACTTAATTTTTTTGGGACCGGCTCAAATATGGTAGCTTGTTCCAGTACCGTAAGATACTGTTTACGAAGGCGAATCCCGAGTTTGAAAACAATAGCGCAAAATAACCCATTGGAACATTTTTTTTAACATTACGTTATGCTATGTTTTTTTTGTGATCCCGAAACTCTCTGCATCGTCTCCCCTTATGGAGGGATCGACCCCATCTGCCAGTGCCTATCACCTTCCTTAAACAACAAAGTATTTTGTAAGCCAAAATAATGGCACTGTTGAGTTTTTTACACCGAATTTTTATAATATGGGATTGATTAATTCAAGTGGATCTCATAAAAACATCGCTCTCTAACTTTTGACGTAAGGATCTTCGGTTATAATATTTGAAACTGAAGATCCGTTGACGCTTAAATTAAAAAGCGAAACCACGGACTAAAATTAAAAACTAATATTTTTCTTTGATCAATAGTCTATCATAGGCCAATCCTGTGTTTTTGGCCACTTTTGAAGCAGAATAACTGATGACGCTTCTTAAATTATTGAGCGAAACTGCGGACGAAAACTGATGTTTTTCTTTGACCAATAGTCTCGAATCCCGCATTTGTCAAAGAGTAGCGAAAATATAACCTATCGGAATATATTTTTTAAACGTTACGTCCAACTAGGTTTTCTTGTGATCCCCCAACTTTCTGCCACGTCTCCCCTTATGGAGGGATCGACCCCATCTGCTAGGGCCGTCACCTTCCCTAAACGACAACAATTTTGTAAGCCAAAATAATGGCCCTTTTGAGGTTTTCTTTACACCGAATTGTTATAATTTGCGATTGATTTATTCAAGTGGATCTCATAAAAACACCGCTCTCTAACTTTTGACGCAAGGATCTTCGGTCATGATATTTGAAACTGAAGAACCTTTGACGCTTAAATTAAAAAGCGAAACCACGGACTAAAATTAATAACTAATATTTTTCTTTGATCAATAGTCTCTAATAGGTCAACCCTGTTTTTTGGCCACTTTTGAAGCAGATTAACTGATGACGCTTCTTAAATTATTGAGCAAAACTGCGGACGAAAACTGATATTTTTCTGATATACCGACGAAAACTCGTATAAAACTGATGTTTTTCTTTGACCAATAGTCTCGAAAAGTTCCATCCCGCATTTGTCAAAGAGTAGCGAAAATATAACCTATCGGAATATATATTTTTTAAAAGTTACGTCCAACTAGGTTTTCTTGTGATCCCGCAACACTCTGCGACGTCTCCCCTTATGGAGGGATCTACCCCATCCGCCTGTCCCGTCACCTTCCATTAGCGCCTCCCGAAAGCCACACGTCACTCTTGGTCTCGCCAGCAGTCTCACCACCAGACGAACACCCCAACGCCATCCGTCTCCTTCATTCCACCCCCTTCCCCATCAACGGTGCCACATTAAGCACCACCGCCGCCACCGTTTTCTCGCCAACCTCCTTCGCACCTCCCGACAGAGCCGCCCGCCCCACCCGCCAACCGACCCCCATCCCCAATTTGTTCCCGCTCTCATTCTCGTCCATCAAAAGCCCCAATTCAACCCCCGGCTAATGCCTCGTTTCCATTACCAACGCCCCACAGCATCTGCCCTCATAACCTACGTAGGATCAACTCGGCCGTGACCTACAGCGGTGGTTCAACGCGCGATGCTGGCGATAAAAATATTAATGGTATCGGTCGAAGGCCTTTCTAATGAGTAGGTCTTATGAAAACTCAAAAAAGCTTCCTCACCGGGCACATCAAGAGGCATGATTATAATAAAAAATTATTATCATTATTCAATTGTTATAATTAGGCCATTGGGCTATCGGTAAAATGAAAATACGAAGAAAACTATTGAAAGAATGATAAGATACCCTTGAAATCTACTTCTATAACCGATTTTTAAAAATACGTAACATTTTCCGGAAGGTTTCAAATGGTTTTATCTAGTATGTCGTGCAGTCTCATATGCTCCAGCGCAAGAAGGAGAACTGCTTTACACTCTAATGGTCATTTAAAGACGCTCATTGAAGGATAAGTGGAAAGGGGAACAGCAAAAAATAATAATCCTCGTATGAGTCAAAGTGATTATCAATGCAAAAAATTAAGTATGTCGCATTAGCTAATATTAATGGCAAAGAAGGAGACTAATTCTATTTACTAATGCTAATTTTTTATACCGATGATGATGATCAACAGGAAGGGAATTAAGATACAAGTATGCAGTAGGTGAAGAAGACAGAAAAAAACAGGTGAATAGTGAGATAAAACTTGAATACTTGAGGGAGTGAATGAATATTGTCACCTGGAAAACTAATGTATTATTAAAGTACTATATATGCAGAAATAGCTTGAAGAACAATCCCACAAAAGAATGAATTTTCAACTTAGAAATTACACGGGTTACGAGACGTGAAATAACGGAAAATCTTCAACAGAAGTTACGCCGAAATCATACTTCCTCATTGAGTCAAGATGTTAAGCGTGGAAGAAATCGAACTGAGATGCTGCGGAAGAACGATGAAGATAAAATGGATAAACCGAAGAAGCAATAAGTGCAACGACCAAAAATGCGAAAAATTTGAAATTTTTACGGTCGTTTCAGTTTTCATTCGGCATTTTCAAAGGATATAAACTAAAATTGTACGGAGCAGATGAGGCAATATTTAGGAGTGCAGTTACTGCCATGAAGTATCAAAATTTCAATAGAAGGAATTGTAAAGAGATAACTATAATGAAGTATTGAAATAACATCTCGTTTTTTTGCACGGCACTGAAGTTTGGTAAAAGTTTTCCAAAATGCACATTTTTTTCAAAAATATTTCCCGCACTCTTAGATCATTTATTTTACGCTCATTATAAATATCTACTTTACAATACTTTTAACCAAATTGAGCGACTTGATGCAAGCATTTTCGGTGTTAAAGACTCAGAATATTTCTTTATGCTATACGTGCTAATTTACATGAGACTACTAAATATATTAATACAACCCGTAATATTTCGCTCATTGTAGCGTAAATATAAAATTTACAAGCATTTTAATTTACTTAGGCTATGTGTAGTACATAAATACGCAATGCATTTCCCGCAGTTCTCATTTCTTAGATGATTGCTTCTGACGTAAGTCTGGATGATAAATACGGATGAGCCTCGAGGATTAGGAGTGACCATCTTTCTTACGGCTTATGTATTGCGGATTTTGTGCATTGTGGAATACAATTTTGGCTCCCTTACGGCCTATCTATACTACTATAAATCTCACTTCCGACAACTCACTGACTGACTGACTGATGCATTGGGGTGAACGAGACAACATACGACAAAAAGCCATAGAATAGATATAGAAAGCCATTAAATCGTCTGAAACCTTATAAATAAAAGGAAATATTATTATAAGGAATATATATGTAGTATTTTCCGATCACTATTTCTATCTATCACAGTGTTTGCCAACTGCCTCTATGCCTCTACTTTTTAAAGGCATTTGAAGGTCAAAAATAGCGATTTTCAGGTAGATATGGAAGGAAACTTATACGACAGTATTCCTCTTCAAATTAAAAAAATGACCTATGTCTGAGATGAGTAGTGAGGGGGAGATGCTGTTAAGGGTTTTATGTGATTTCAATATACTTGCTGATGCTTATCACTGCCGTTAGATATGTTTAAGCCATAACTTTTTCTGGCAAACTATCGTAAAAATGTAGAATGATCTTAAATCAATGGGTGAAAGGAAAGAATGATATAAATTATATTATTCTTTCTTTTCACCCAAATAAAGATTAAAATTAAAAGAAAGAACGAGAAAAAAATGCCTCTAATTATTGGGAGCATTTGGGTCAAACGATCGATTCTTCAAAAAACGTCATTTTTGGAATCTAGACCGTGCAATTTCACTATTCCATGATTTATCATCTCGACCAAGACGGAGATACGGTGTTGCGTCATCGGGTTCAACAAAAACGGTAAGAACTGGCAGAGTGACTGAAAAATGCTGTGGGCCTTCTTGATGAGGTTCTGGGGGGACAGAGTCCTTCCATCGAGCGAAAGCGAATGTCTCATTGTAGACCATCCAAAAATCGGAAAATTTATCTACCGAAAATTTTAGGGATTTTCTTTTCCATAAGAAAATCTTTCCTTTGCGTGGAAAAATCAAACTATGTTTTCGCTAGTAGTGGCCCTATCCGCCCCAATAACGGCGTTGGGATTTTCCAATCCCCTCCTTTTCAACCCTATCCTCACCTCTGAGGCACAGAATAGAAACTTACAGAATCAGAATGGTCGCTCAGGTGAATTCGTGTGGTATTTTTTCCTGCGCATGCATGAAGTCAGCCATGTTGTGAGAGAGTTATAGGAAGTGAACGCGAAGGGTCCAGAAGAGATTTCCTGTGTTTTTGTGCCAATTGTAGAGGATTTAGAAACGAATTTCCTGTTTTTAATAACTGAAAACCTCAATTTTGGCATCGAGATTGCTGAGGAGTACGGTGAAAAATGCAGAATGCACTAAAAATTGGTGTTCTGCCATAAATTGCAGCAATGCCTCGAAGAAAAACTGACGGTATCAGTGTCTTTCGTTTTCCGAAGGATGAGAGCAGGTAATGGAAGGCAGCAATAATAACCTGGGTGACATTTCGAATCTCAGGTGCCTCATTAACCTTGAAGTCTTACGGAATCTATTTTATTTCTAGGGCAAGGGAATGGGTTATCGCTACACGCCGTTATTCCGTAGGATTCTATCCTGTGTCTGAGGCGTCGCTTCGCTGGGCTCCCTATCACGACGGCGTTTCAGTGCTTTTTCCTTCCCCATCAAATCTCTCCCCGGGATGACTGGGCGAATAAGTTAGTTACTTGGTCCCTGACCCTCGTGTGTTGTATCCTTACGAGCACCCACCCTGGGTCCTCATCCGCTGTAGTCCAGCCCCCACGTTTTCCACTCAATGCGGAAATAAATTCCAGGAGTCACTGACCGATCGTTGAGGTGGAAACCAAAGCTTTAAAAAAATTTCTCATTTTCCTCCCCAAAGCCGATTGGGCATTTCGCTTTCAAAGAAACGCGAATCATTCGCGGAATTACGTCCTTTCTTTTGAGTTGGGCTTCGCTTGAGAGTGATAATGATCAGCTCCCTTTTGAACTCTTTTGAAATTTCTCCGATATTTCCCACTACCTCTCCTCCCTGCTCTTCTCTACGCCGAGGAATGTTAGCGTCAACTCATTTCTTTCCTCGTCAACGGGCCCAGGATTTTCTTTTTGCTTCAGTTCCCTGAAATTCTTTTTCTCTAGACTAAAGAGAGCCGAATAGAACCAACCCATCGCCTCAGTTTTTCCTCTCTGGCGTAACATGCAATTCACTCATAAGCCATCACTTGATGACGTCTACAATGGATAAAAAAAACGTAAGACAAGATGAAGCCAGTGAGCCAACATTATCAAAAATACATTTCAATTATTAATACTTTTCACATACAAGTAACAGAAATTAATGTTATATTAAATAAAATAGATTGAAAAATTAATGAGAAACTAAAGTTAACGCAATTTTTAACTTAGGCTTATGACAAAATTTGTAATTATGTAGCATCGAAACTGATAGTAATTTACCGGAATCATTATTCTTTTAAAAAACCCTTGACGGATTCATTAATAAATCTGGATATTGATTGTTTCCGAATCAAAATATTCAACATTTAAAAAAAGCAATGACTTTCCTGAATTAAGTATTTTTAATATTTACCTATCTATTTATAACTAATTTTCTGAGATATAAAGAATAAGCTGTATCAATACGATATTCTTTTAACTATTTTTTACGTTCCCATGAGATGTTCATCAGTTGAATAAAAATGAAAGTGTGTTTACATCCAAAAATAACATAGTTTACATTATACCAGTAGTACAATTTTGCACTTATTAGCTAACTAAAAAATTCCAAACGCTGGCTTTCCCAATGAATGGTAACTCCACTAATACAACTTTGTTTTTGAAGCACCAAGTTGGGCTATTTTTCAATAATTATTTTCTCTCAATTTTTTAATTCCAGAATGATTTCTCCATTCCTATTTTTTGATTAGTTTTTGTGAATATTCGTCCCTACATAGCAAAAGAATGAACTTTGTGAGCAGTGGTACCGTAAAAGTTCACCACCAACTAGCTCGCGGGTTTTTTTTTATACTTTGAAATCGAGGCTTCAAAAATTGTTTCCTGAACGAATTAAATAAAATGTAATTCGGAAAAAAATAACGGTTCCAATCTTCATTCAAATTAAAACAATGGCCTAAGGAAGTATGGACAGATTGAAATATAGATTGCACTATGATTAAAAAATAATCCCAATTAATGTGAATGAGAAGCAATTTTTTCACTATAGTAAAACGCCATGTTTACTTTAGAGGTAAAAGTCTTTAATAATACAGTTTAAAATATAATGTTTTTCACGAAAATTGTGCGCTTAACGCGGACTCATTTCGTGAAATTGTGCACTACATGCGGCTATATATCCTATAGTGTGCATGAATAACATTTAACTCGTCATTGTGTATTTTTTTAATCAATCGTCGCTTCTAAATATAAGTGAAAAGAAATAAGTTAGTTTTGCGTTAGGATAGTCTCATCCAAAAAGATGAGAGTTGAGGAACACTGAACACTTAATTCTTGGTAGTTTTATTACTTGAGGATTTGTGTGTCTCGAAAGAAAAAAGAGGAGTTTCGAGTTGCGTCTCGTTTATGCTCAACTTAACCCGAATGACAAGGCAGCAGGAAATTCTCTCTCCCTAATCCTCACACCAGATTAAACCTCCTTTCCACCTCCTGGTTTTCTTAAGGGAAAATAAATAAAATGAGACATTCACATCCTTGAAGAAAACCTTCCAAGCAAAGACACGCTTTATCATCTTAAAAAAAACGCACTAAGTCGTCATAACTTTGAGCAATTTTGATCCCTAACGCTATCGCTTCAGCAAGAGGCTGCCATGAGGACGTTCTAGACTCCACAAAATAGGCTTAGTTACTTCAAAAGTGTGGGTAGCCTAATCTCTTCATCCTTAAAAACTGCACTTGTATAAATGACTCTTGAAAAGCTTAGAACCTTATTCAGAGCCTGGCAATTGAATCTTTTTCGTTCTCCCAATGACTCATAATTTCCGACAGTGAAACAATATATCAATTGGAAGCATTCCGCCAATTTCTATTCAATATTATATTGTTTCCACGTGTCCTAATAGGTTACATGTGAATAAAAATCATAGAGTATTTCAAAGGTTTCAGGGAATTTCCACCGACGAATTGAAGTAAATGCTTTAGTCTCCAACCGCACGAAAATCGGGTTCAATTCCGACGTTGATTAAAATTTACAATCTTCAGCTTACATCATACATGTTGATTGGTAGTTTTCTCTGGCTTTCTGAATTCTTCGTTCTCTCTATATTCCGGAGTTTCACCGCGTTGGTTATGAGAGGTTGACGATAGTTTCGCCGGCATTCCACCAGGCGTCTCATAGTGGAAGTGCCGATATTGGCATTTCGGCTGCGTTTATATAGCCCTCGTTTTTTCGCTGCTGAGATCATCAAAACACCAAGAAGAAGGGAAGACGGATAATACCTGACTAACTCTTGGAAAAGGGTGCTCCAGAAACCAGCCAACTACAGCACCGCAGCAACGGCTGGTGGAATCCATGATTTACAATATTCATGGCTAAAATCGATTCTGATGCCGTATGTTTTATCAGTCAGTTCCCTTATTTAGCATAATATTGAATCAATAATTTTAGGTCCTTTATTACATTTCAGAATTTAAGACTTTTGATCAGATTTTGTGGGAGCCATTCTCCCATAATCGTACAAAATGATGTCCATGGACTGCCAAAAAAACCAAAACTATTAAAAAATCTAAACGGGCTTATAATTTTATGTACCCTTTTACTACTTTTAGTGACAAATTAGTAAAGAAAAAACCTATATTCCCCAAATTTAATGTCCACAGACCATGGTTGGTCTTGTCCGTGGACAGACCCACATAAATTTTCGAAGAGGTGTTTATTCTATTAACAACCTTTACTAAATAACTTATTTTACAAATCTATCATTAAACAAGTTAAAACAAAAACATTGTAGTGTCCTACTCAAAAAGTAATGTCCGTGGAGACACAGGGAAAAGGGGGAATTATCCATAGGAAATGGTGGCAGCCTTGAAAAACCAGTTTGTAAAGAAGGAGATTGTCACCTAATATATAGGGTTGAGTTTAAAATTGATTTAGTGAATGTTTTAATGCTGGAAGAAAAAGTTTAATTCAGTTTGTTGAAAGAGCCAAGATCATAAGTCATTTCTATGTACAAGCAAAAGGAGGTAACTTTACGTGTTTTATTAATTACGAATGAGATTTTTTTTACTGCTATAGGATACAAGTTCAATGTAGTGACAGTGTCCTATTGTCAGTCGTAACTACAACTTAATTTAGAGGTAATTGTCACATATCCGTGGACGTCGTGTCCGTGGACATCGTGTCCTCGAACTCTGCAGCCCACGTGACAGATTGTAACAGACATGATGATACACTATGACAAGTTGCAGAAGGTCTAATGGCAAATAAAAGAGACTTTTACTCGTGAGTAATCATGTAATATTTCCCTTCTTTCTGGTCTGAGGACATATGTAACATGTTCGTTGTCAAATGAATCATGTCTGTAGACAACACGAAAGAAAAAAATAAAAAAACAGAGTAAATACGAGTAAACTCGTATTACCAACGATCTCTGCCACTTAAGTCATTAGATTGTATGATTAACAAACTGTAATTACATAGTTTTGGTTCTTATATAAACAAAAATTAAATGTTTTTAAATTTTCCTGTGGAAAATGTACGATTTTTGGAGATAGACCCTGTAGTAGTTTACTCCAAAAAGCGTAGTTTATCTGATATAAGGAGCTTTTGAGCATGATGAAAAATAAAGTTAAGCTCGCTCACAATTTTAAATTACATATCATTATCATTTATCCATGGAGACTGCCTAATGAACCACAGAAGGCAACGCCCTAAAGTTACTTTCACTCTGAGAAGTACGTACATATGCTAGAAATGAGTGCAATTCTCCATTTCCTTGCTCCTCGAGGGGAACACTTAGCAATGATATTCTGATGACGATAGGCCATATGGGGACTTGAAAGCGTCGTAAGGTGCTTACTGATTGCATTTACATGATAGCTAATGAAAGCGGATGGGCGATTATCTTGGTACATTGTACATTTTTTGCCAACCAAGAACCAGCACGTATAGTGCATGGGATGAATTTTACTTTGAATGGATACATGCAAACGAGGGGTAAAATACCTCAGTACTTTCATGATATTTGCAAAGTAAATGAAAGTGGATTAGAGGTAATGACCGCCTGTTTTTGGCGAATCACAAGCGGGAAGTTGTCTATTTCAGCGTTCACTAAAGATTTCACTCGTCACTCACACACTGAGCAAACAAAAGAGCCCATTTCTACGTTTAAGAGCGAATTTCAGGACGATGTAGACGAGCGATGGGGTATTTGAAAACATGTTTTGCTACTTTTAGAGCTTAAACACTCCGCGAGAAGGACGCTGTGCATCGATAAGAAACCATTTCAATCTTAGTCCCGATACCAAGAGCGTGACTGGAACCGTCTTAAATGCCGCTACAAATGACAACGACGGCGTAAAAGCTGTTTTCTCATTCATAGCTGCAATCTCATTCCAAATACAATGTACTCCAAAACAGGTAATAATAGGATTTACAATCTTCTTTACGCTGAGTGACAGTGAGCTTGCATTTCCACGGTGTTTGCTGAATTTAGGACTGAGAATTCCACGTATTTTTCTGTTCGGATTGATATTTTCCAAGGATTACTTCAGACGCTTCATTTTAATCACGTATGATAAATTTTTAATGCATTTTGATGTAACAAAAAAAACACCATTAATACCTGAACAATAAAAAGCTATGGTACCTTTTCACACGATTTATTCAATATGACCGGTTTCGTCGCAGAGGCGACATCATCAGGTACAGAATTCGTTATATTAACAGTTATTTTGTTGTTGTTTATCCGGTTGCTAATACGCATTGGAGGGGAAACCGGTCGTATTGAATAAATCGTGTTAAAAGTTTTTATTTATGACTAATTATATACAGGAAGTTTCAGGAAAAATATGCCATACTTCAGGAGGTGGTATAACTTTTTATTGTTCAGAATGGATTTTCACAAGGTAAAGCCAGATATAATCGAGTTTATCATTAATATCCACCAATTACGACCTTTACTTCCTGTAATGAACGGATAACATTATTATAGTCTCAAGAGGGAAAAAAGAAATATAATGAAATTAAATTGGACAATAGAACATCAGGCGTTTGATAGCAGTGAAGCAGGCAGTATAATTTCAGAATAACCAGGAGAGAGTACCGCAGAATTTATAATGTAAGGGATGCATCACGGATTCTATGGTAAGTTTTCTTGGATATCCTCTATATTATTTCTACTGTATACTTACCTTTTTCTCAACTTATACGAAACCGAACTCTACAAATGAGGTACCAACATGCACAGAATTTATCAGAGAACATGTGACGGCATATCTTACTTCCCAAATATTGCTATTGTTTCCTAAAATTGCTTTTTAAAAACAAAAAAAATAATCGATTCCGGCAAGTTTGTCCTCACCCCAAGAATACAGTTAACGCCGACGGATTCCACCATGCCTTTTAATTCGACTCGCAGACAATTTCCCATTAATGTTTCCTATGCGATGACTATTAACAAGGCTCAGGGTCAGACTTTGCGAAGAGCTGGCTTATTCCTGCCTGACCCTGTATTCTCTCATGGCCAACTTTATTCACCATTCTCTAGGGTAAGATCTTCTCAAAATATTTTTGTTAATATTAAGGAAAACGCTAAACAAGTATTAACAGAGGATAGTGTAATTACTTCCAATGTCGTTTTTAAAGAGGTCCTCTGACCTCAATTTGTACATGAACATTCCAATTAAATTTTTACATAAGACCCAGCCTTTTTTTCTACATTTTAAAATTAGAAACGCGCCTATCCCTCTGTGGACCTGCATTGAAAAGAGCGGGGGAAGCCCGCTGGGAGCGGGCGCATCACGCTCGTATAACAATATCACTTATACCACTTCTTTTTTACGTAGCGCGACCCGGGTTTCAATGAATTACCATCATCTTCAGGCACAAATAATGATCTATTTAATTATGATTTAATTAATTTGCGCCTGAAGATGATGATAATTCGTCGAAACCCGAGTCGCGCTATGTAAAAAAGAAGTGGTATAAGTAATAGTGTTATATATATAAGAAAACTTATAATGGAATACCACAAAGTCAGTAATGAGTTAGTGAATTCTGATTCTATAATACCTACGTTTCTCCGCAAAATCCCGGAGAAATTTTTGAAGAAACTTTTCACCGGCATTTTGTCTAGTCACGTCCTCCACACTAGCCAAAGATTTAATTCCCGACTCCATTCGAATGTGTAATTATTAATGCTTAATTTAATTACATCCACACCTTTGCAATACAATGACGTCATTTTCACAGTTTTACCCTTTTTCAGGCCGGCGTAAAAAGATTTTCAGTGCAGCCACTCAATCAGTACTTCATCCCAAAGACTAGTTTGCATAGGCTATGGTAGAGCTCACACCAGAATAAGTGCATATCGCACCAAGCATTGGATTCTTGAATCCCTGAAGATGATGGGCGAGTTGCTCATTTAAACGTTGGAAGGAGACCTGGAGGACCTGACCCGGTGTAAAACCCGAAAAATCTTTACTTCAATTGTTCGCCGGAAAAAAAAACAAAAATATGCATTTCCCCGCCTTTCCTTCTCTCTCTTCTTTCTCCCACTTCCATATTTTACTGTACACAGGGTGTTTCAGGAGGAATCTGCAATGCTTCAGGAAGTGGCAGAAAAGACAATTCTATGCACGTTTTGTACACAAACATGGGATCGCAACACCTTAGTTACCACTGAACTATGGCCGCGGAAAAAAATTTAAATGCACTTCGAAGTTATCATGAAAACGGTTTTTCGTGGATATCCAGCCTTTTCTAACATTTTATTTAATACTATAGATTTTTAAGGATATTAAATAATTAAGGTTTGACGAAAATGTGCGATAATAGTTGTTCGAAAAAAATTATTTTTGAACTTAATCCAACGAGAATTTAGAGCGAGTGTCAGCAGTACGATTGCGAAATCTCACCCATTTTGAGATTAATTGTTTAACACAATTATAAATGCAAGTTATCGTCCAAGCTTTGTTATTGAATGTCCTTAAAATTCAGAGAATTAACGAAAATAACGATAAGGCTGAATACGCACTGTTTTCATGGTAACTGTAAAGTTCAACCAAGATAATATTTGCGTTGTCATAGCCCAGTAACTAAGGCGTAGGAACCCCATGTTTATGGGCAAAAAATGCTTAAAATTTTCTCCCCTACCACCTCCTGAAGTATGGCAGATTTTTCCTGAAACTTCCTGTATATAATTAGTCACCGCACGGCAATTTACCTGGAAAACGCCACTGAATTGACGTATCCGTGGTCGGTATTGTATTTATTTTTTGTTTATTATTTTATTTATTCCCATACCATCGAATAAGGCGTCTTTCTTCGTGATCATCTCTAAGTCCTGCATCATTGTATAATAATTATTTATAGCTTCATTAGGCTTGGCACAATGCAGGGGATTAGTTATATACTGAGACATTAGTTTATCACCAGGGCTTTTTTTTACAGATATGTTGTTGATTTATTTATTTATTTATTCCAATACCACTGAATACAGCACATATTGGCCACTTCACATCGGGATGTTCAACAAACAACAATTACACGCGAATGAGCAACCATGCCTTGGATAGATGCAATCTACTAAGGCGGGACTCGAACCCGCGACCTCTTGTTTGTCGGGCGAGGACTTTACCCCAACGCCACCGATTAAATAGATGCGGAGTTTAATTCTTTTCTACGTGAACATGCTCCACCAAGTCGCCGTTTTAACATCATTCCTTGCCTCCGAACCTGAAAAGTCATCCCCTACCTACGGACGACGCCTTTTCCGCCTTACCCCCTAGTCCCTGAACCCCTCCCCCGCTTTCTACCAGTCTTCCTTGTATTTATTGCTATGGAAACAGGAACCTCCCAAGAATCCACATCGAACGCTCTCCCCCAACCCAAATTCCCTTCTTCCCCAACCCCCACTGAGGACAGTAAATCCTTAACCTCCACCCTCCTCTACGCTTTCTTCTCCCTTCCAACTTCCTCTCCTGCCAGGGGACGAGCCTTAATGAGCCTTATTCCGAAAATTTTACCCTGAAACCCCTTCACTTCTTTCTTCTCCCTATCGATTACATTTTCTTCCTTCTTTCCGACGGTCGGTCCCACCTCGATGGTGTATAATCTGCTTCCTCCTGAATCGGGCTCACACAAAAGATTTCCAGGTATGCCCAGGAGAGGAGAGGAAAATCATGGGATCATACCGAAACGGAAACAAGGACGGTCATAATTTATGGAAATCGAGCCATGATGCCATAGCACAAATACACACTTACAAATCATCTCGATTGAACTCCAAAAACTGCTGAAATAATTATGCCTTTAGTATGGTGTTAAGGCTGTTTTACACGGGGCACGGAATTGCGCAGGTTAGAGCTGCATTCATTTCGAAAATGGCGTGGAATTGCGCGAATGCATGAACGAAATTTGAACAGGGGCTATTTTACCGTCTCGCATCCACGCATTCTCACATGTGTTCTAACAATTCACCGCTTTACACAAAGCAATTTTGATTGCGCCTTCGCACGTACGTCAGGGTGCGCAATTCCGTGTACCGTGTTAAACGGCCTTAACGGGAATCGCGCAGTGATGCCTGAAATGATGACACGGGCAATTATGACGAATTTTTGTAGGAAGGGGATTTATATTTTTTTTAAGTAAAAAATCATGGACTTCATTGGTTACAGCTCGGCTAGAAATAGGTAACAGGGGAATTTGATGAGGCAGCATCCCGTAGGAGTGGGTGGATAGGCGTGAGCGGGGACCTTATTCTTTGAGCCCCGTTGCAATAGCACTCATGATCGCCCACAATCCTATAAATTTACATACAAGAATATAGCGGTAATGAGGTCTCTATGGGAAGGAATCTCGGAATCTCCTTCGTGGATTTTGAGTGAGCATTTGATAAATCGGACCGGGTAAAGCTAATGGACATTCTCAAAAAAACAGACGTAGATTGGAGGGATAGGCGACTCATCGCAATCTCTGTATCCATAAATATAGGGGATATTGCCGGAATACTTCGTAAATACTCCACGCCGACCTACCGTAATCCGTAGTACACATAATTAATGATCAATGAATCTTCATGATGAATTAAAAATAATGAATAATGGTTTATGATGAATGAATAATAATTAATGATGATTAATTATGAATGATGAAGCAAGAGTGCTAATGATTTTAATATAATTTAAAAAATGAAGTTTAGATTGTGCTTGTATCTCATCTTCTGCTTTTAGTTTAATTGTTTAAATTTTAAAATAGATTATTTGAGATTTCAAGGCTTCCTTTTACGCCCAATGAAGATCGCAGGAATGGTTTGCTTTTTGGAAGGGGCGACCGACAGCTAAGGTCACGCATGAAATGACGAAAGAGTAGGGAGGCTGGGGTGGAGAGAAACCCGGTGACGAAGTAAGCCTCCTTTTGAAGAATAGTGCAAAGGTGACCACGGCTCATCATTTAATCCGACGGATAGTATTGCACTTGATAGGCTCTCCGCATAACGCTTAATCCTTCCGTGACTCTACCTAGAAAACTTACGCGAACGAACGTGTGGGGTATCTCAGGTACCCCATTCATAAATTATATGCTGTATTTTAGAATTTTCTGTAATTCAACATCATGAATCTTTTTTTAATGATATAACACCTTATTTTGTATAATTTATAAATGCATTGGAGGATAAATTTAGGTTTTTAAATCGATTTTGTGCTAAATGGCAGGAATATTTCATATTTTGCTATTGTAACTCTACATTGACTGATACGCTATGAAAAAACAAGTACAAAAGGTGCCATCATGTAGAATATTGGCGTTATTGAAGTTATAATATAATAAAATTTATTGTATTCAACTTTTATCCCTGCACTCATATAGCAAACAAGTTTTTTTTCTTCCCGCCAACAGCTGTGCGGGGTAACTAAGCTACCCCACCAATGAAAATTGAAGTTTTCAAAAACAATTTAAACGTAAAAAAATGTCATTCGTCCCCAAAATAACGAAAAAGTGGTTGAGCTTTAATACAGAAACTATCAAAGGGGAAAAAATTATACGACATTAACATAATTTGAGGGAGGTAACTGAGTTACCACGCACAGTCACGCAAGGCAGTCCGCCACCGCCAGGGTTAGAACCCGGACCGACTGGGTGAGAAACCAGTGCTCTAGCCACCACACCAACACGATCTCTTAGGAGATTACGCGCCTGTACCACGGCATCTATAGACCAAATGTATGCGAACAGAAAATTCCTGCGTGATTATATTTCTAACCTTTACGCTTAAATCAAAGGATCTGATATCAAATTTTGACAATAGATGTTCCTGGAGAAAAAAATCCATTTAAAAATTTAAATATAAGGGCATAAAATTCGTCAATCTAAGAAAGTTTTTAATTATTGAAGGCAAGCTCTAGCTTCGCATTTTCATTTCCGTCTTTGAATAAAGTCGGCCAGTTTAATTCCGCCCTATATTTCCTTTCTTCTCTTATTTATTCTTCTCAAAAATGCTACGAGAAGCAATATTGCGGCACTTAAATCTAATGAATTTCAGATGAAATCATGAACAAGGTCAGATAATGGGGGAAAAATTGCTCCCTTCTTTGCCCTAAGTTTCTTCTTCCGCAATAACATAACCACTTGATGCAATAGTGTTGCCTCCTGGATATCTTTATTCATCATGCATCCAATTTTGAGCTATATGCCATATTCATAGCGTGTAATAATCCAATTGAATTTTTAAAAGAACCTGTAACTTCTTAATCAGACTAGATTACCTTTAGTTCTTACTTATTGTTAGCCGGAAAAATTTGGAGGATTTTCCTCGATTCACTTTGTTTTATAGTTAAAGTAAAACCATTGCATTAAAAAGTGGTTTCTTTCCATTAAAAATGTATAATTTACAATATTTTCCCTGGAAAAGTATTTACTCACATAAAGTAGTATAGTAATTGGAGGTAAGGGTAGTTAAGGAAGTGTGGAGAGAAACCCGGCGTCGGTATTAGCCTGCTCCTAACGAAAGGCGCAAAGTCTTTACGTCCTATCCGACGGACGGAGTGTTGCGCTTGAAATTTTCTCCACACAACATTCAAGCAGGGATCGGGCAGTATCTGAAAATTCTCTGCCACCGCCGGGATTTGAACCCGGGCCCACGGGATGGGAAGCCAATCATCTACCCCACCAATCAGATCCCCAGTCATATAAAGAAAAAATTAAAACAGAAAATATCTGAAGCTAGCGCATACATTTTCACAATATTTACAGCAGATGTTGGAACGATGACAAAACCTGCCAATTAACTATTTTTAAAAGACATCACATATACCTGTACAGCCATTAAATGACTACGCTTCCGTCACTCTTACTTTTTAACAATCTGTGGAAGATTATAACTAGAATAAAAGAAGAAGAAACTCAATCCAGGACCGCGAATTCAATACCCTCCTTTCCCCATGAAATGCACGATAATATTTAGTGATCACTCATGTCGACCGCGCCATTCACAGCTACCTCATTATAAATTATACAGAAGTATGGTAAAATGTTAGTTGCCATGCTAACTGGTAGTCTAATACTCAGCCGCTATTTCTAACGATGAAATCCATACAAGCTACAACGCTTTACGCAAACAATTATTGTGGGCATGAATTAGCGAAAAAATGTGTGTCTCCCGGCGTATAACGATAATGATCTTTTTCAGACTTCGTACGGGCCAATAAACTAACCTATTATGAGAATACCATATTTTTCGTTCACAATATACCGATATAAAAATTGACCAGCGAGTCTGAAACTCTAGGAGCAACAGGAATGAGGGTATGAATTTAACAGTGTAGCGGTGTGAGATTCATTTTTGAAGATGAGATGTGATTCCAAACAAAAGGGCTAATATTCAGGAAAATGAATCAAATTTTCTACATTTAATGATTATTTTGAATCATATAGAATTTTGGTCCAGAAATAACGCTTGATTTTCTAAGGAGTCCAACGTTTCGCTATATTTAAACGTTACCTTTAAAATATTGCTGACCACCTAAAGTGAATCATGTACTTAAATATTACATATACCTATCCATTCCAACCGATTATAAGGATAACTAGGATATATATATAATATATATATATATATATATATTATAATATATATATATATATATATATATATATATATATATATATATATATATATATACACACGTTTGAAATAAACTCACACGAGCATTATAAATAATGTAAAGGAACTTCTTCTTGCCCTAGGGTGGGCACACAAAAAAACTTAGAAATTGACAGAAAAACGAAAAATAAAATAAAAGTGAGGAACTTACGGGGAAAGGTTGTTTTTACAAATTTTCGATGGGACGCAGCCCATCTTTCTCAAGTGAGAAGAGGAGGGAAAGTGAGGAAAGGGCATAAGGAAGGGTGCAAGGGAGAGGGCTAAGATGGAGGGAGGAAAAACGGTGGACGGGGATTGGTTGTTCTTTCTAATGGGCGCGGTTGATTCCTGGACCAGAAAACGCACGGAAAGCCCATATGCATGCCTGTTCCAAGTCCTTCAGCTCTAGGGGGGTGGTAGATGGGGGGAGGGAGGCTAATATTCCCACTTTATAGCATTGGTCAAACATAGCTTTGTGGGAGGAAGCATGAACGGCGACTGGAAGGGAAGCAGAAACAGAAGAAACGCTATTGCATGAAGAGCGATGCCCGTTCATTCGGATGCAAAGGGGAGTGGTGGATAAGCCGATATAAAAAGCGGGGCATTTCTGGCACAACAGTATATACACAATGTTTTTTGTTGTGCAAGAAATGTCCGACACAGAGGGGAGAGGGAAGGCAAGGAATTGATCGGGAAGGGGTTCGGTGATGAGGATGTGACAAGTTTTGCATCTTGCACGGTTGCAGGGCGAGGGCTGTGGTTTAATATAGGTACTTTGTTTGGGCAGTGGTTTGGTTGTTTTTAAGATGCTGGCCAGATTTGGTGGTCTTTTAAAAACGAGTGAAGGGCATCGCGGGAAAAATCTGGAAGTGGTTGTGTTGTCTGAGAGGACGGGGAAAAGGTCTTTTAGGGTCCTACGCAATACGTCCACGCCCGGAAAAAAGGTCGTACAGAGAGAAAGAAACTGCGACGAATTGTCCCCGCCTAGTTTTTTCGGGACATATGATTTTTTTCGGATCTTATTCCGGAGGAGGGGTTCCGGGTAACCCCTTCTCCTGAGAGCATGGTGTAAATTTGAAAGGAATCTATTAAGGGAGTCTGGATTGTTACATATTCTGTGACCACGGATGGAAAGAGAAAAAGGGAGGGAGCGTTTTGTATGTGTCGGATGACAGCTATTGTAGTGTAGATATTGCTGTTTGTTTGTGTTTTTAATGTGTACAGATGTGTGAAATTTATTTTTTGTGAGAAAGATGTCTACATCAAGGAATGTGACATGAGTGGAGGAGGAATATGAAGTAAAATTTACAGATGAAAATGAATTGAGGCAGGAGATGAAAGTGATTAGGGATTCCATGCCATGTGGCCACAAAAGAAAGATATCATCTATATATCGGACCCAAAGGGTGGGTGTGAGTGGGTATTGGGAGAGAAAAGACTGTTCTAGACGGCCAAGAAAAAGGTTGGCATAGGACGGACTGAACCGGCTCCCCATAGCGCACCCCTTAGACTGTGTGTAGTGATTGTTATTGAACGAGAATGAATTGTGTTTCAATATTATCTCGGAGAGGTCGACGAGAAACTTTGTGCTCGGAATCTGTGGAGTGGAGCGCTGCTCAAGGAAGTGTTCGAGAGCGGAGAGACCTTCTGTGTGTGGTATGGAGGTGTAAAGAGATGTGACGTCGATGGTCGCCATTATGACGTCTTTGTCTCCAGGAAGGGTGGTCGAGTGAAGGCGTTGGAGGAAGTGATACGTGTCTTTAATGTATGAGGGAAGAGAGTGCACTATGGGTTGGAGGTAATGGTCAACAAAAGCGGAAATTCGTTCTGTGGGAGATTGAATGGAAGAAACTATCGGACGGCCGGGATTATTAGCTTTGTGTATTTTAGGTAGTATGTAAAAATGAGGGCTTCGGGGGTTGGAAGGTGATAGTAATGCGATGTCTTGGGTTGTTAGTCCTTCATGTGGTCCGTTTTCCTCGAGGAAAGAAAGAATCTTCTCTCGGTATTGGGGATTGGGATCAGCAGGGATGGGTTGGTACGCCGAAGCGTCGGACAATTGCCTAAGCGCCTCGTTGTTGTAGTCAGCCGCATTCATCACGACCACCGTAGACCCTTTGTCTGACGGAGTGATGACGATGTCCGGGTTACGGATGAGGGAATTTAATGCCAACTTTTCTGTTCGCGAAAGATTGTCCCTAGGTTTAATTGATTTAATGAAAGATTTGTCCGAAAATTTAGAGAGGAGGAGATTACTGAAAATTTCAATAGGATGATTGGAGGGAAGAGGTTTGGGTTCGTGCGAAGAAGGAGGCTTAAATCTCGTCAGTGCACTATGGACGGTAGAAGAATGTTGGGTGGGGTTAGGGTGGGTCTCCCAGAAGAATTTCCACTTAAGTTTACGGCAGAACTGGAGTGTATCTTTCAGAATGTGAATGGGGTTTACTTTCGGCGTGGGGCAGAAAGAAAGCCCTTTGTGGAGGAGAGAGAGCTGGTCAGGAGAAAGGGGGGTGGAAGAAAGGTTGACTACACTCTCTTCCTGGGGTTCCTCCGTGGTAGCAGAGGCTGGCTCATCGGTAGGCCCTGGGCGTGAATCGCACATATGGACTCGCTTGTGGACCTTGGCGTGGGGTGGCGGTGGGGGAGGAATGTTGTAAATCACTGATAGGTCAGGTTTGAAGCTGTGAAGAGGAGGAGGCGGGGGCGGAGGGTTCACCAGACGTACGGGTAAAGAGATGCCTAGGCGGAAGAAGGATAGGATAAGCGAGGAAAGCTTCTTATGAGACCTTTGGCGTCTATATATATATATGCGGCAAAATTCATGCTAAATATCGTTTTCACAATTATGCATAATATAATTATTGTGAAAACATATAAAAAGGAAAATTAGAATAGAAAAATTTGAATGATCCATGGATTTTTAAACTTTTGTCGAACACACCAGCTACCCTATCTTAAGGCCGTTTTACACGGTACACGGAATTGCGCAATTTGACGTACGTGCGAAGGCGCAATCAAAATTGTGTCGTGTAAAGCGGTGCATTGCTAGAAAACGTGCGAGAATGCGTGGATGCGAGAGGGCAAAATAGCCCCTGTTCTAATTTCGTTCATGCATTCGCGCAATTCCACGCCATTTTAGAAATAAATGCAGCTCTAACCTGAGCAGTTCCGTACCCCGTGTAAAACGGTCTTTAAACTCGGCCAGCATAAAAGTCACCCCGGATATTTTGTGACACCATTCCTTGATGAAAAAGCAGCTATTCTAAATCAACCAGCAAAACATATGAATGCTCTATCACTCTAGAGCCAGTAGAGAAAAATCACTTACCTCCCCTTGTAATCCTCCGGATACGGAACGATAAAACCCTCTGGTGACGGACGCGGCGTGCTCCCGACCCAGAAGAAGGCGTCTATGCGAAGAGAGGATAAAGTGGATTACAGGGCTGCCACATTCAAACGTGAAGTCATGAAATTATTTTGCTCACATCACCGTCATGATATACATGAGAAATATACTTTCAATGTTATCTCCCGTGAATAAAATCATGACAAAATATTAAAAATGTGAATTTTTATCCCGGACGTATGAAGGGCAATGTCTCCCGCAACGGTGCACATTTCACGGAGAATTTCCCACATATTTTAAGGAGAGAGAAACGTCTTTTTACGAAACGTTGATGAACAGGAAGCCATTGCATAGCTAGATTCTCAGGAGTGCCTTAGAAAATGAGACAAGTTTTTGAAGACCTCTATTTAAATTCTATAATGTTTGGGGGAAAAATTCCTTGACCTATCCGTTCTATAAAATACCTCCCTTAATATATCGTTTCTGCTGGATCTAGCAATAAAGTGAGGTTCTCCCTGTCATCCTGAATGATACCTATTTTTTCTAAATTGCTCAAGAAATCTCAGCCAGCACGTAGCCTCCGCGTTTCTAGGATTTCCGGAAGACTTTAAATTTGTAAAATCTTTTGAGACTACATGAACACACAATCCAGACAATGTATTTAGTTTCCGGATTAACTTTGTCGAGAATTACGGCCTTTATTGCAGATTTTAGGAGATGGAAACTCCTTCTTAAGAAATGTTGCTAGGGAAAATGAGCCAAATAGTTGAAGACCTCTCTGACCTACCCCTTAGAGATCAATGTGAACAGAGTCCATGTTTTGATCCATCTATGTGAATGTGAACAGAGTCCATATCCCTGCTCATTGACTGATGATGAGCCTCAGAAGAAATACATACAAGGGAGTCAATGGCTGCTGCAAAATGATCAAAAGTTCAGGCCAACATTGGAACCCCGTCTTTCAGCATTACCATGAGATATGGGAAAATGAGAAAATGAAATAATATTTATTACATTTAATTAGCTTATAATAATTCTCCTTAATGGTAAACAACAAATTTAACGGCAATAGTTAATATTTTAGCCTCTTGGGGCCGCTGATTTTCGGGGCTCTGGGACATATTCCCGAGTACTCCATTTTGGGTACTCCCCTTCATGACAGATATGTGACACCTGGGAAAAATTCAAATCAATAAGTCGTCGAGAAAGCATAAAGTTCTCCCAAAAGATTTTCTTTGCAATTAAATTTAATTCGCAAGAAAATCATATTCGTGCTTAATCCAATGCGTTTATATCTTTGGACGATACGCTTTATCAAATTCATGACTTTATGAATGATTATTTTCACCTTCACATTAGCATGAACATTTACTTGCAAGAAAGTAAGTTTTCAATCCCACAAATATTCTTATTTTTTTGCGAGATGTTTTCCGCGTTCTCGTAGGTACATTGGAGCTCATTTAGTCATTCTATATAATTCATTTAGGAACTGAAGAACCATTCTCAGAATCATTAAAATTTCAAGATCATAAGCATCTTAATGATAGAGTTTAGTGCTTAAGCACCACATAATTACCCTTAAAGAAATCAACGGCAAGTTTGAAATTAAGTTTGTTTAACATTTCAACTGAAAGATATTCTCCTCTCTTTAGATATGAATACGCCGAATTTGATTGCAGTTCTTGAATTTTTTCAATAAAAAATCACTCCTTGAAAACAAAATACGAGGAAGTGAAAACAAATAATTTATTTCAAACCAATTTCTTTGAAGAGGCTCCATGGGCATTAGGTTCGGAAAATGTTTTTTTTCCGCAGAATAAATTAAAAAACTAGGGATTTTTGGTTGGGTTAAAAATCCACGCGAGGCATTATTTGTATTGAATCAATGCTAATGATCAGATTCTCTCAGTTCTTGAAAAATACAAATATAAATAAGTAATATTCCTCAGATTAATTTAGCTGAAACAACCCGGGTTGCATCACATGAAAAATCTCTAGGTAATAATTTTAAGGTCACAGCTAAATATTATGATATAAAATAGTAAATGTGTAAAATTTATCATGTAACAACCCACATAAAACTGCAGACATACGTACATTTCTAAACTGATCACTTCTCACTGGAGAAATTGTGAGATGAAGGCCAGTTCGTCCGTAAATCGACCGAGTTGACCACAAGTAGACAAAATTTCAAACATGGTTACGCATTAGAACGTGAAGTTTCAAGTTATTGGTTTTATCTCAAATGAGCTAACTAGGCTAGGCAATATTTGACTTGTGTAATATTTCTAGCCCTGCCGCATGAACGGCGGTGAAATATAAAAGAATTGCCATGGGAAAAAATTCCCCTGGACCGGGAATCGAACAACGGACCTTTGGCATTCCGAGCCACTGCGCAGACCACAACGCTATTCAGGTTCTTTAATTCCCATGGCAATTATACCGAGGCTCATTGAACTAGGTGTTAACTTGGATAGCTTAGTGGTCTGTGCAGTGGCCCGGGAAGCCAAAGGTCCGTGGTTCGATTCCTGGTCCAAGGGAATTTTTTCTCAAGGCAATTATTGTATATATTTGACTTATTATAGAGTGTTTTAAGATAATACTCACCAGGGCCCGTGCCGTCGTACGTGAAGCCCTTGATAAATATGGTGCTCTCGTCCACTGCGTAGACGGTTCCTCGAATGTTATGTGCGTATTCTCGCAGTGGTCCAATTAACCTGCCCAGGTGGTTGCGCGCGGGGAGCGCTGCAGATGAAAAAAGAAGAAAAATAACGAGGTCAGACATGCATAAATAAAATGCAACCGTGTAATACAATCATTTATGGCATAGTTTTACATGAACACCGAACAGAAAAAAATCCACAAGTACAGGCAGTATTTACAATGTTTCGGGGAACACAAAAATAAAGTTTCATGAGAAAATATGCACTGCATGACTGCTGATTCGTCACCTAAGCAATGTTGTCATGCATAAGTTCGCATGACTTCCATTAATCCAATAACGAGAATTAGTATCTAATAAGTGTCAATCATGTATTAAATTCATTCACAAAGTGAACTTGGTTTAAATTTATTTATAAAATACGTATCTGAAATGCGTAACTATGGTAGCATATTCCTTAACTGTAAGCACCATCCAGATTAGAGAGAGACACAGGACTTGCTGGCTCATTCAGCGCATACTTTTTCTCGAGAAAATGTCGAGAGATAATTAAGCTGAGTACTCTCCATAGATTATTTTGTCTAGAAGAGAATATTTGATGCCAGATGATTTTTATTATGATCCATAAACTAGTAAGAATTCTTTTCGGGCTCTACACCTGGTCGCTTGATCCATGTTGGCCGACTTTTTCGCTGGAGTTCTTCTCTAGCTTCGTCAAGGCTGAGGTTAGATGTCGCACTTCTGTCTTATCGGATAATTATACTATCGTGCATTATATAACTACCCGGATATCTATACTATTCTCTATAAATATATGGGATTCTGTTCACACATCCGGGTATACAGAATAGTGTAATATATGCGGCAGAATAGTATGCTGCATCATATTAGATGAGCCTTGAGGATGCCTAGCTCTAGTGAAACTTTGGCCAACATAGGCTATTGCAAGCTGTAGATTTTCATCTCAAACGAGACTTGAAACGGGTGAAGTAGATACTGCAGCCGTTGACTGGTTTAACCCGTTATATCGGACAATCATTTGAAACAAAAAAGTGTTAATAGAAGAGATATATTAAAATATTTTCTTCTGTACTCAGTAAAGTGATACCTAATACTTATTTAAAGATTTGACACCCACGCATCAGCTTCCATTTATGTCAATGCGATGGAATATGGCGGGGACCTTTGAACCTTGAACATCCATGACTCGTAAGGGTGGGTGAGAGTAGATAAAAAAGTATGCACACTCAAAAAACGACACGTTCCAACCCTAGCGCGAGACATGGCAACAGTGAGAACGAGAGAGTGAGAGGGAGAGAGATATAGAAAGAGAGACAGAGAAAAAAGCAAGCAGGGTGACATATATTGAATATATTTCCATCAGCTCCTTCACTTCTCATATAATCCTCCTCAATAGGTTCTCCCTTTCAACAATCCTCCCTTCTCCTTCCACTATATTTTCCGTTTGCAACCCCCTCGCACTGATATATCACCTCCCCATATATATCACCCCCCCCCCACCCATCCCACAGACCCTCTCCCCACTCCACACCAACAGAAACCGGGCGGGTTCCACGAATTCTTACAAAGGAGTGTACGCGCCATCCACTCGACATCCTTGGCAAAAAAAGGAAAAATATTCAATGCGACGCGGCGTGAGGGTTGCCTCATGAGCTGTTGAATGCTGGAGCGAAGCAGGAAGTGTGAGTGGGGGATGAAAAGGGGCACCGAAGAAGCTAGGGTACACTCCAAGAGCATTAGGGCTACCACTCACCCTTGCACGCAAATGGATGAGATTTTGCACAGATGAGGAGAGAGGCTATCCATCAGGCAAACGATAAAAAAGAGACTGAAGTGGCATTGTTCTTATTGCCTTCACACGTGTCGCTGCGGTGATGAGTGAAAACAAATACTATCCTTTTTTTCTGTAGAAAACTTTCAAACGATTTCCACGGAACTCAAAAGAATGGAATGCCGCTTGATATGCAGCGTGCTGAGGGACTATATTCAGGATACCTCATGCGAACCGTTGACGCTCAATTTTTATTGCCTTTTTTTTAAACATTTACATCATTTTTCAAAAGAATTTCTAATGTCTATGCCTTGCTGCCTTTTTTTTGGTAACATTTTAACCCATTTTAACCCAATGTTGCTTCAAAGCAACATCAAAAATGCATAACATTTTTACTCTATTTAGGAAATATTTCAACTAAGCATTATTTTGTGGTGTAAATTGTAATGACGAACTATTTAGATGCCACGATATTTATGATTTAGTGCAAAATTTTCAAGTTTCCTAAATGAAAAATCTTGATATTTGATATCACCCAGACGCTGCTCTGGTTTAGCAGGGTTAATAAGTTTTCAAAATTTGCATTGCAATGATGAGTATAGAGCGATCCATTTATTCACAATTTTTACTATCACTGTATCATAAAACAGTGGCATAGCCAGGATTTTGAAATGGGAAGATTTACCGGAGACTTCGGGGCTATTCCGGGGTGTACGGAAAACATCCCAGGGCTAAGAGGTGTCCTCCGAAAAAATTTGGAATTTTTATGTTGAGAACGTGATTTTTAGGACTCAAAAACAGTAGCTTTGTACGAGTATTTATTAAAATAACGCAACGGTAGTTCACTTAAAAGGCTCATGGGGGGTTTTGTAACCCGGAAACACCCCCCGCGTACCACTATGCCACTTGCATAAAATCCACATCCAAAAGCTGACTGTTTGACTGATTCACACAAATGTTTGGGGTAACTAGACGAGATACGACAAAAATTCATAGTTCCCCTCTAAATCGTCTGAAAACCAAGAAATAATTGTCTAACTATTACAGTGTTGCCAACTACCTCCAAGCCTCCCATTGTTTGGGACTTGTGGGGGTCAAAATATCGATTTTAATGAAGAACTTGAATATCGCGGAGAAGTTTGCTAGTTGAACCAAAGTATATGTGACAGCAATTACTCTGCACCTTTTAACAGTTAGAAAGCCTGGAAGCCAAGAACTGTTTGATATACTTGGTATTCAATTAAACTAGTTTAGATATTACCGAAAAAAAATTCATCCTCAAGAAACAAACGGCAGACAAAAACTGTAACAACTGGCGGAGTGACCAGAAAAGGTCGCAGGCCTTTTCCAAGCAGAGTTACCTGGCCAGCGTAAGCGAGTATAGTAAAAAAATCGCAAGATTTTCATTGAAAAGCTATAAATTACATAGATCGTATCGTTACAAATATCAAATTCAACCATAGACCATATTTATGACACAAGCGACGACTTAGGAAAACGCATTTAAATGCGCGGTGGGTGACAACACATCAAGAGTACGACAGGAGAATCATCTAATTTAATTTTTGCCCCACGAGAACAGTTTAAGATGCTTTCTAGATGATTTTAAACGTGTTAGATCATCTGCAACTTTATTAATACAAAATCCAAGCACTGTATGAGGTTTCCGGCTAAATTTTGTGGTGCCACGATATAAGGAAAGAACATCAAATTATCGTCAGAATTCACTCAGTACATTCCGGAAAAAATTTTTATTAACACCAACCATTGTTTTAATAATGATACATCATTATCAGTAAACCCTTATCATCAATATGACTCATATAATTATAATTACTTTAACAGTTAAATCAGTTGATATATTTGTCAATCCACACACTTTATTAGGAACACTTAGGTCGGCTTCAATACTCCCATGTCATTTCCTAAGGATATACTAGATAATAATATTACTCTGGAAAATCATACGCAAGTTTTGAAACCGATCGAGGTGTACCAAATTAAGTTTGTTAAATGCACAAGGTTATCAACTTATTTATTGCCGTGAGACGATTCCACAAAGCCAGATCACACACGATTGAAAATATACCTTGGTAATAATATGAAACCATATTTTTTCCAATTATTTGCGAGCTTAAGCTAATATCACAGTGCCGTAGCACTTATTCATTATTCAGTTCCATCAAAACATCACTGGTTATTAAACATATTAACATCACTGGTCAATAATCCTACGATTGGTTTGAAGCAGCCCTCCACTTATTTCTTCAATCAGCTCATCTTTTCATGCCCACGCATTTCCTCTTTATTGCATACTTCTGTACCTGCTCCATATATCTTAGTAGTGGTCTTCCTTTACCATTCTTGCCATCCATTTGTTCCTCGACGATTACTTCTATCAGACCATCACGCTTAGAGATACTACCAAATTTAGACATGATAAAAATGAGAGTGGTTACCAACCCTAATCACTGATGGTTCGACGTAATCAGCTACATGCAGGCGCGCAGCTAGGAATTGAGGCTAGGGGGGTTTTAGGAGCAACTAATACTGGGGAGTATGGAATACGGGAGGTGCAGGTGCCCTTCCACAGAAATTTTTTTATGATAAATGGTTCAAACTGGTGAGTTTTACGGCTTTCTGAGGGATATTTTACTAATTCTTACACCATTATATAAGTAATATTTATCCAATTAAGTAAAATGGATTACATTTTAAAGTTTCTCCAGTTGTTGGGGGGGGGGGATTTATTCCCCAAAACTCCCCCCTCGCAGCTCCACTGGCTACATCTACATCCTACCCCGCAATCTGCCTAAATAGGCGTGTGACGCGAGTGTTAGGACACCAAACTTTATACAGGCGAATTTCCATTTGATATACTTCTAACCTGTATATCAAATGGAAATTCGCAAACGAAATTGCGTCTAGAATTTATCAAAGCCCCATTTTGGTTAGGTGAAAAACGTATTCCCACATCTATCTGTTCGGAAAAATATCTCCACTAATTTATCGTTTCTGTCGGACTTGAAATATAGTGGAGTTCTAATATGATGTTCTCCGTATCGCCGTGAAAGATATCTCGTCTCAATTGACCAAAGAATCTGAGCCTAGCGCGCACCCTCCGAATCTCTAGCGGCTCCCAGCCTAGTTCGCTTAGCATCTAGGAGCGTAGCATCTCGTATGTAACGTTTTCTGTTCGCCTATCGCAGTTTTTTACGTATCGCGCAGTTTTTTTAATGAATAAATTAAAATTTGTTTTTCACAGAATGTTTCAAAATAAAACACGACCATGGTTTCGACAATTAATGCCATCTTCTTCTCAACCGTCATCTTATTATTAGATGTCGAAACCATGGTTTAGTTTACAAAAAAAATTCTGTGGAAAAAAATAATTTTAATTTAGTCATTCAAAATATTCCGCAAAGGTTTGCTGAAAACCACCAACTTTTTTTGAACCGTGCAGCTTTCCTTTGTGTTTTATTATGTTTGCGGATTAAGTCCTTCTGCACCGGATCCCATAACCTCGCTGCACATTCGAGGTGCGGCCGGACGACTGCGAAAAATCATTGGCATCGATATCCGCCAATGCGAA
This sequence comes from Ischnura elegans, assembly GCF_921293095.1. Classification (NCBI taxonomy): domain Eukaryota; kingdom Metazoa; phylum Arthropoda; class Insecta; order Odonata; family Coenagrionidae; genus Ischnura; species Ischnura elegans. The sequence goes on from NC_060247.1 coordinate 104,648,881, forward strand.
ACCACCGGTTTGAAGAACCCCGCGTGTGTTTGTGTGCGCGTTTTGGGCCCCGGAGGGAAGGAAGAAGGGTGTAGAGTGGGGATTGGCGTGGAGTGGGTGGGTCCTTTTAAAGGGATCTGTGATCGGAATTGAATTTGAAGCCGTGACGAGAATACACATCTCGTTGAGAGAATGGGGTGGGGGAGGGTGGAGGGGAAAAGGAGGAGGGTTGGTAGGGATATTTAGGGGGGTCCCTCCCACCACCCATACCACTCCCGGCCCTCCCCGGAAAAGAGCGTGTGACCAATTCAATTTCCCAATTGTATTCCATCCGGCTCTACGAAATAATGCCAATTTCATGCTGGAAACTGCTTCTAGGTTTCCTCGATACCGATACATTTCGCCAAATACGAAGGCATTCCAATTCTTTTTCATTTTACATATTTACCATGTTTAGGGTTGCGTTTGCATTGTATTACTTGTTTATATGTTTTTATTTCTCTCGTTTCAAAGTCGTGACTTGACTTTACCCAAATAATTTTCGACTTGTAACTTCACTTTTTTTCTTTACTGTAACGCCGGCCTCGGTGGAGGCGGGGTCAAGTCCTCGCCTGTGAAACAAGAGGTCGCGGGTTCTAGTGTCGCCTGGATAAGTTTCCCCTTTCCCATGACAAGATTCCCTTTCCCCAGGGGATGGTTGTTCGTGCATATGCAATTGTTGAAATGCTTATCAAACCCCGATGTAAAATGCCAATATATGCCGTTTTTGGTGGAATGGAAATAATTTTTTTTAATTACTACAATGATAAAAAGTACGGGAATTTATCAGGAGTTCAAGTATTCTTGAAAAATTTTACTAGCCATTATTTTAATTATCACTTGGTTTTTCAGCACAAAAGTAATTTTTATTTTTATTATTAAAGTATTTTCTCATTTAAAATGCTTACTGTTACCAGTAGACGATATTTATACAAAGTAAGTGAATGGCCTAAGTGTTTTGGGTCCACAAGGTTGCTACACATTTCCGTGCGATTATTCGCGGTATTTACGTTAACCTATTTACGCCTATTATCAGCTCGTAATGCTTCACACTTCAGGACTTCTTCGTAGGTTTAGGTGTCTAATTTGGGCTCAATCTTAACATCAATCATTCGGAAATACCCCTATATCTTTACCGATGATAATCATAACTCGCGAAAAATTAACCCGTGGCAGCGGCGTGAGACTCAAAATTATTTAAGTATTTACTTAAGACGGCTGCCATTCACATGAATGCAGGAATTAAAGCAATTTCATTAAATCTCTGCACCACTAAAGCCACACTATCATAATGAAATGAGCAGCAAAAACCCTCATGAATATAATAAATGAGAAAACGAAAGTTATCCAAAAGAAAGACAAGGTTAGTTAACAATGGAAATGTAAACTACGGGGGAGAATTAAGCTTTGTAACGACGAAGGGCGATCCAAACAATTAGCACTCATGCCGCTAATGCCACAATTAAAAAATGTGACGCTTCACGGATGACATAATATTGAGAATTAGTCAAAATAGAAAAAAATGAGAATGAAACAACAAAGAAATGAATAGATTGAAAGAGTGAAAAAGGTGGAGACAAAAAAATGAGCATTAGAGAAATTAACTTCCACCCAGAAGCGTGGAGTGAAGAATAGTTTTCGAAAAAAAACTACAAACAGGCGGAGAATAAATCACAGTAGAGGGTAGACGGGAAGAAGGGGAATGGGTAAACAATGGCGTGAGGGGAGGTAAGGTGCTGCCACCAGCAGACCCGTGGAGAGCGCACGAACGACAATGACCGAGGACACCTTCGCAAAGGAAGCGGTGTCGTAGAGTTGGGTGCCCCTCGGGACGACCACTTAAGTGTCGACTTTAATTTGCACTTTTCCCATTCCGACCTCGCGCTGTTCTCCGGGAAAGACAACCGTCGGAATAATGATAGTGGCGGAATGTCCACCCATTCCGCCTCGGCTTTGAGCATCCGCTTCCTTTCGCCCGTGAGACTAGAGAACAATCAAAAATAACTTCATATACTGAAGGTCTTATTTCCAACGCGAACAAAGCATGTAGCTGCTCTCCGCTTTATATAAGCCATTCTATCATTTTCATTACAAACATTGCATTTTTTATTTTTCCGAAAACATCAACTCACAACAATGATAATCGTTGCGAACGTCGCGACGTCTCACTAAGTTCGAGTTAATAGTTATTAATATATGATAACGTATCTATTTCGTTTGAAAAAGCTCTTTTGATGTTTAATGTTCCATAAGAAATGAGATTTGCGCTTAAAAAAGCATTAAACCTGGAATCGTTGCTTTTATAATATTAACAAAAGAAAGGGTAACTTGAGACAAAGAAGACAAATTTAGCACAATAGCAGAGAAATGTATGAAAAATTCAAATACTATTACAAAGGAAACATCGGCTAGAAACCGAATAGAGAAGTCATGCGTGCGATTATCATCGAGATGAGAGAGCGCCAAGTTTGTGAATGGGTTCGAGGATAAAGAAAAGGGATTAGCCTTCTCAGGAAGGGAGTCAGGAAGGGAAGAGAGAATCATTTTACAATAAAACTAAGAGTTGATCCTTGATTATTTATTTCAAATATCCCCTAAAACACCACAATGAGGCATTTACATTGGGAGTTTCAACAAGTGGCAATAGACGATAAAAACACATCCATGCCCAGGATAGGTGCAACCTAAGCAAGAGGAACTCGAACCCGCAACCGTCGGTATGGTAGGCGAGGACTTATACCTGCCGCCACCGTGATCGACATTTTAAGGCTAACAATGGCCTTACCGAATAATGTGTGATTTTTAATGCCGGTTTGAAAAATAAAAATATAAATTATGACCTGTAAAATTAAATTTTAAATCCTTATCCGAGTAAGTTCAGGGATACATTCTATTTACAACGCTCTCTCATTTTTATCCATTTTTTGCTTTTTTAGTTGCCCTCAGCTATAGTAACTACAATTTTTTAAATTACCCCAAGGTGAAATAAATCATTTTACTATGTTCAACAACGTAATATTTTTTCATTTAAAATTTACGCTCAGTTCGGATTTAAGTGATAAAATCAACGTTAAAAAATGGCAATAATACTTCCTCCAACAATTTACAAGCTAACTTCGCGTAATGTTCGCGAGTTTGAAAAAAAACTAAATAGCGATCGCAGAATTCCCCAGAAAAAAAGGTTGAGGAGTGTGCTAGAATAGCACTCAACATTAAAATTACACTATTCGATGTAAATCCGGAAAAGATAACTGATGAGCCTCTTAGACAATTTACCAAAAACGATATACTGCGCAAAATATCATATTCTATTCAGTGCTCCTAGAAGGAGAATAAAGTCAAAAGTTTTATAGACTCGGGCAGGGATAAATTGTAGGAAGAATTTTACCCACTTCAACGCAAGGCAGATTAATTTTCAATGGATAAGCGGTGATTTATATCTGATAATGACTTTGTTCGTTGTAATTAATGGATAGCCTGGGAAGTAATGCTGTACAAAATCCGACTGAAAAAATGGGACGAGAGAGGAGAAGTTGTAAACTTCTATACGCCGTTATTTTTACCGCAGCCTCGGAAAGACTTAAGAGATGACAAGTTCGCAGGAGTGAAACCAGCTCAAAGGAAGACGAGTGACCGTAAAGTAAATACCGTCATAAAATCTCCCATTCCGCAATGCCATTAACGGACACACAAAAACAGTATACTTCGAGCATGACAGAACACACTCTTCGGGTCAAGTGACCACGATCATACAGCTCCTGCGAAGAACTGGTCTCCCAGCGACTTGTGGTTGGATATCAAGAGAAATACGTAATACTTAAATGCTTGCTAGCTTAAAGGAGATTAGTCCGAGAAAGCAATCACTGGTCATCTTCAAAATAACTTCCAAATATACTACTACTTCTTACTTATTCCTCAAATCATAAAATATATTTTGAACACGTAAGAAAGAATAAATTATTAAGGTCGGATTATTATTATTGTTAAGGGCGGATACAGATTTTTTTCTGGGGGGGCACATGGGTCCGACAGGCAAACGGTATTCTCATATTTGAGATTAAAAACCACATGCAACAATTACTGTACGAAATATTATCTTTATTTCAATATGAAAGTTATTAATATGAAATTAAATGATCGAGGCGCCGTAATACACTAAGCAAAACGAACATAATGATAAACGCAATAAAAATCTTCTCCATTTTTTAAGCGTTTGGGAGGCCCTCCCCTAAATCCGCCAATGTATCATATGAAAGCCTACAGAATAAAGTGGTATGATAATAGTTGCCTGAGACTACGAAAAATGTTAATTTATTATAGAGTACCTAGTACGTTCGGGAAAAAGCTGATATAACGTTCATAATTCCGTAAAAAATTAAAACTATGATACAATAAAAATTTGGGTTGGTTACTTTTTTAATGTTAACAAATGAAAGGGTAATTTGAGTCCAATCAGGCCAGTTAGAACAAATGGCACCTCGTTCAGCTGAAATAGCTGAGAAAAGTGTTGACCCGAAAATAAAGGGATAGAATCATCCACATTTCAAGCACTCTTATTTTGAATTTGAACCTCGATGAAAGATATCTATGATGATAAACATTTATTCAACCGCAGGAAGTATTTGCCAGACCAGCTTAAATAATAGAGTCATTCAACGTCACATTTTGAGTCTTATTGGCATTTAGGGTTATATATCCTAGAGCAACAGTTTTCCAAAGAAACTGTTTTACGTTACGCCTTGAAAACATTATCATGATGCAAACAACAATTACGAGCGTTTACAGTGTAGGTCAATAAATAATAAATGGCCAAAATACGTTAATCCCTTAAAATTGGTAACATATTCAATAGTCTAAAAAATGCACAAAAAATATTTATTGATCAATGTGCATGATATCGTCATCATTGTTAGGAGTCAACGATTGGTATGACGCATCCACTAATGCGATTCTTCTTTCAGTGAACATTAAAACATATACGTAATTATTCTGTTTCAAATCCTTCGTCATTGGCTTCATAGGTATATTACATCCTTCCTTTTCAGAGACGGATTTAGCATCAAATATGGTAGAGGGGGTCATGACCTGGGTCCGGGGAGTACGGAATACCTCCCGGAAGAGAGGAGAGTTTTCACAGAAGGGAGTGCTACGTTCCACGATAAATGCAGCTCGAAATTCTCTCACGTTTGAGAATTCTAGCCACGCATGTGCATATAAACTCCATTTACTCATTTTCATTGATACTTAAACTAATAAAACTTGAAATTTTTTATCTAAGTTCATGACCTCATAAATCCACCCTTTTTCCTTTTGCCGTTCTTTCCTTATCCTTCGACGGTTTTCTTCATGAGACCATCACGTCACAATATTTTCCGCTAAAAGTAGCTTGAAATCTGATGTTGCTTTAGAAAACAGTAGCATCTCACCGGCGAAAGGAGAGCGCGGTAACCTAGTGGTTATAGTGCTTGGCCATCGAGGTGATCCCGGTTAGCCCACGAATACCCCGATACAAAATCGTTGAAATGCGAGGTAGGCCAGTGTAATAAACTTCTCCCCTTAACGTGAAAATCTGAAATTCACTTGCCTGTTCCTTAGTCCTGGGCGAGCTCTACCCCCAGCAATCCAAACCAAAGTTCGGAAGATAACCGAACCGTTGCGTTGGTCGGTTTGGATGGATGAAAAGTATCGGATGGTTGAATTCGCACATGCGAAACCAGTATTCAAGGGGATTGAATAGAGGAGGCCCAATTCCATTCGATAGAAGGCCAGAATTCTGTTACTACTTCGGTTGCATTTTTATCGGCTTTCAAAAATATCCGCGGCGCGGTGATGAGTGCGATGCGATCCCCTTTTTTCGATACTTTGTATTGGAATATTTTTAATTAAGATGAATAACATTAAAATTTTATGAATTTGATAGATCACATCATCATGTTTATAAATTACGCTTAAAACCTCTAATTCTACCTTATTTCCTCGTGAAACTCGGATCATTTTGTCCGTCAGCGACGCGAGTGACGACTTTAGTCAACTCATTTAAATGCGCGGTGGTTGACAACACATTTAGAGGTCAACTTGAGGATCCTCTTTTGTAATATTCGTGCCAGTATTCGTCCAGCGAAAAGTTCGAATCGAATATTTGTTTTGATTAGGGTAGTCGCGACGGAACACCCTCGTGCCCAAAGTGCCTGTTCGAAATTAATGGTTGGTATGGTAATGAAAAAGCCAAGAGGCGTTGAATTCATTCATTAAAAGGGCAGAGGAGGGTAGGGGGGAGCGGGCTGTTGGAAATAACCGAAGCGACAGAGATTTCCGGGTAGGGGATGAAGACGAGGGAATCGCGAGCGAAGTCACGCGTCGCTCTTGCTCACGCGAGAGCTCGCAAGCACAATGGCGTAGCTAAGAGGCGAGTTTTCACGGCGATTAGAGACGAAAAGATGACGCGGCAAAATACAGGGGGAGACATTTTGAATGAAAGGATGGTTGGATGATGGGAGAGGGGAGAGGTTGGTCGACCGACATGAAGTGGGAGGGGGGGGGGTTGCGAATGAGGATGACGCCATTACGAAAAGGGGAAGAAAGTATTTTGAACGTCCAAATTCAAGGGGCGGTACGGAAATAAGTTTTCGGTCCACATATCACACAACACAGAAATGAAGGCTGCGATTCATGCATCGTCTAAATACAAAAAATTTCAGTCCTTACTCCTCCTCAATCCGATAATAAGAAAAAGCGCTTGTTGCATCTAGTACATCTATAGTAAATCGTAAATAACATTAGGGTTTTCTAAATAGGTACGTTTAATAGCAATGGACAGTATTTAATTATCCCGTCATGGTACGAGTATCTCTGAACGACGATGTACCAGAACTATAATGACGTCACTAAATCATGAAAAATCGGCGGCAATATAAGCATTTTTAATTGGAAATTTATGAGGAAATCGCTGATGGAGGAAGGTATTTTTTTCTTTTTACGTTTCTACCCTTAAATTTTCCGAATCTTTAATTGAATTGCTATTTAGGGTCTGAGTGAACGTGAACATTTCTAATCAGACTGTATGGGCGAAGGGTATGGAATGGTATGGACAAGGAGTGAATATTTTTAGTTGAGCAAGTTAAGGGAAGAAGGGAAGGGAACGTTCGTTTCCGTGAAAGAGGGAGGAAAAAATCGTATCTTTCGAAAGGATTAGGGGAGATTAACCGTTCCAGCATCAGCAACTGGGATCCGGAACGTAAGAGGATAGGGGATGGAACAGGAGGAGAGAGCCATTAATAGTCTCGGTTACTAACTAACCCATCAGGAGTTGACACGGAGGATGATCGATGACTTATTAATATTTTCTCCAAGGGGATAGAGGGGGGGAGAAGCGAATAAAATTTCAATGGCTATGTGTTAGGGGGCGTTGCCACGAAAGAGAATACAGGACCGCATGGTGGTGGGACACCACGTTAGCGTCGGGTGGTTGTCGGTATCGCAGCGTCTGCCCCATCGATATGTAATAATAACCTATAACAAATGGCCGGATAGTTGAATGTGAGGGGTGGTTTTCTCTAGGGGAATGGGCCCCATACATGCAGGGGTGGCCCCGTACCCAGATGCCACGGAGGGTGGTGGTAGGGGCGGGCACAGTATGGCATGAGGGATGTTGAAGCATGAGAGGAGTGGATGTGGTTTAATGGAAGTCCATATCGAGGAGGAGGAGTTGAGAGGGATGGGGAGGGAGGAAATATGCTCTGAGAGTGCACGGATGGAAGGAGGTGGGAAACGTAGCGGAACAAATTGGCGTTCCGGGGGATGGGATGGATGCTATGAAGGGTTGGGGAATGGGTTGGCGCGGATGATGGCTAAGGGAGGATCGTCAGCGGTACAAATCTCGCACCGTCGAATTTTGTGTGGGGAACGATGAGGATATGGGGAAGGTGAAGAAACTATAGCACCTCAAAGAGAGTGAGAAAAAAAGCTGCACTTCGGGAGTGCCGGCAGAAGTTAAAACTTGAAATAACCTGAGCATTTTTGAATGTAAGGAATAATTTATAATGAAGTGTTTCATTAAATAAGCTACTCAAATTGAACGTATTAAAAGAAATTGAGTTATATTGCACTAACCTTCATTATTCTTGTATCGAGTTCACTCTCCCGCACGAGTATGGACTGGTGAAGATGATGTGAGTCTAATGGTTTGTACCCCTTCACAAGTACTGTGTATATAGCGAGTATCTTGTGTTTATGCAGAATATACACGATTATACGTAGGTATATGTAGTAGCGGAGACGGTTGCAGTGACGCAAGTCCTATGTCTTTTACCCATCTACAAAAGTGCTCAACGCGACATAAGAAGTTTTCACTTTTACCCATCCACAACTGTGTTTATGAAGAATAAACACAATTATGCATATTATGTAGTAGCGGTGACGGTGACGACGGTCCAATCTTTTACCCATGTACAAAAGTGCTCAACGCGACATAAGAAGTTTTCACTTCAAAAGATGCATCGGGCGGTTACCAAGATCAATGAAAGGTGTAGATGGGCGCAGCTTTTCATCAGTTTGGGCAGCAGTTCCCGGGTTATCCTCCGCGTTAGTTTATCTTAGTGAAGACAGTTGCGCCGGCGTTGCAACAGATGTCGTCAGGATTTAAGTGTCGGATGCAAGTTTTTGCCAGTCGTATGAAGGCCTCGGCTTTGGAAAACTTCAAAGAAGGACTTCAAACCTGAAGAAGTCTGCTGCAACGCCCGGCGAAACTGTCGTCGCGAAGATGAATCGACGCGGAGGTCAACTGGAAAACCTAGCTGCGCCTACTGCACCACACCGCGGAAGTCCCCATTAATATTTGGAAGTTGGCGCATATCCTTCCCCTTGGCTGTGGCGAGATGAAACGCATCTTTGACCGAACGGTGACCTGAAGTGTTGACAGGAATGGAACGAAATGCAACTGAGACGACTGAAGCTGAGCGAAAGCTAATTATTAGACTCTATAATCAATTAAGTCACTGAATCTAATCGCTGCACTTGTCAGACGACCTAGGTCAACTGTCTAGGACATAGTATATCGGTTCGGGAAGACCAAGACTGTTCTAAACAAGCCCCTAAGCGTTCGTCCACGGAAATTGACAAACAGTGACAACCGATTCATCGTGCGGGAGATCAAGAAGGATCCAAAAACCAGCTTTCCTAAGGTAACTACTAATCAACAGAAGTGTGATGTTTACGCAAAACGTAGGTACCGTCCGGAATGTGTGGAGGCACAACGGTTACCACGGTCGAGCAGTAAGGAGGATACCGTGTATCATCGTGGTCAATCGCAAGATGCAGGTAGATTTCGCTCGGGATCATCAGTCTGAGCCTTAAGAGTAGTGGGATAGCGACACTTTACTGACGAGAGCAAGTACACCATATTCTGATCCGATGGTCATCAAATTACTGTAACAGTACTGAGCTCGATCCCAAGAACTTGAAAGCAACAGTGAAACATGGGGTTGGTTATGTAATGGTGTGGGGGTGCATGGACTGAGTCCATTGGACTCGTCTGGAGTGGGTAATTTGCACTTTTTGAAAGGGATCATAGACCGCAAGATCTAAATCGACATACTGAAGCAAATTTGTCGGTCAGTACTGATAAAATGGGACTGACAGAAAACAAATTTACATTTCAACAGGACAATGATCCAAAACTCAAGGCAAAGAATACAATGCTGTGGATCAAGCATAACACACCCAAACAGTTAAACATGCCTCTACAGCACCTGACCTCAATCCGATAGAACATCTGTAAAGTATTCTGGAGATAAAAATAAGGTAAAGGCAAATATAAAACAAGAATGACCTCAAGATTGCCTTGTTAGAAAAATGGAAAAATATACCCCCTATTTTCACATCAAAATTGGTCCATTCAATGTAAAATCGCTCTCAGGCAGTCCTAAAAACCAAAAGGAATGCCACAAAATACTAGTTATTGCATAAGTGTGACTTATGACTTCATTTAATAAGAAAATTCAGGTGTGCGAATACTTTTTGTGCGACACATTTGAAGTTATTTTTCTATTTTGTTTAAAGTTTCGAAAGTTTATTATTTGCTGCTTTTTCTGCAGTGTATGCATAAATGAAGAGCGTCTATGGTACACACTGAGAATCATTTCAAGCCGAGGACATAAGCGCAACACAAACAAAATGAAAATTTTAGCGGGAAACAAAACCTGTCCGAATACTTTTTCACCCACTGTATATTTTTAAGCCACCTTGAAACCACCGACAAATCGGTTGTCTGTTTCCAATTCAGTATTCCAATGCTTTGCTCAATATTCTATTACCAATAATAGTTTCCCAAGGATTTCATTGGAGCAACTTAACATGCTGCAATTGAAAAGAAATGCCAAGCCGAACTGATTTACGCTACGGAAAATTTTATGCCCATTTTAGGCTTCAATAATTTCTTTCGTGTTTTTATCCGAAACAATTGATCAATTTGAGTATTAATCGACTGCTTTCCTGGTGAAATGAGGTTTGCGTCCTAGTGATGGGCTGGAAAGGAAGAGTGGAGAGGGTCATCGGCATAAGTTTGATTTTAGTGAAAAACGCCATGGGGGCCAAGGCTTAACGTCCCGTCCGACGGACGGAGAGTTTTACTTGAGGTGCTCATTACGAAGTTTCCATACTTCGCATACCATACTTCGACCTCCCTCAAGTACGATGCATAGGAGAAGAGTCGAGGGAGGAGAAACGTCAAGGAACGAGAAGAGACGAGAATAAAAAGACTTGTGGATGTATAATGCCATGAATAGTACTTCTTGTGGGAAGATGATGAGGTGGGGGGGGGGGGGCAAGCTAGCGAGGTTACGGTGATAACGACGAGAACGCCGGGTAATAAAAGTTATCGAGAGAGAGAGAGAAAGGGGAGCGGGCCACAGGGGATGAAGAGATGGGAAGGGTGCAATAGTGGAAGCGGGTGGGAGGGTTGTACATGCATGGGGAGGAGACGGAGGGTAAAGAAAAGGATATAGGGAGGGGGGGGGAAGGAGTCACAGATGGAAGGACCAAGCGTTGAAACCACTGGCTCCCCTGAAAACCCAACCCACCCCACCATGTAATGGATGAATGAAAATGGATTGACTTGGAGATGGATGGATGGAAGAGCGGGGGGAGTTTTTCGAATGGATGCGGCTTTTTCATGCTCTTTCCTGACTGCGTGACGTCCCCGCCTGATACTTGTTGTGGGGACTAAATTGTCATGCATTCTCACCCGCACACCCCTCCGATAAAACTCAGACCCAAAACCGTGACTAACAGCAAGAACTAATCCGAGTCGCAGCGGGTCCATCAAATCATAGTGCTTTCGTTGTTTGAATGCATGGCGGAGTTACGGATGGCGGATGTCGCGAATAACAGCTAAAAAACTATGGTTAGAATTAATAGAACTTTAGAATTAATATGCACAAAGGAAAAAGTCTGTTGATTCTCTTGGAGGACATTTATACTACGGTAAGTTAATACAGTAGTGTATGGTATGGTATTTGGGGGAGGCGACCGACAGCTGAGGTCATTTGCGCCATGAGGGAAGGATAGGGATGGAAGGGTGGAGAGAAACCTGGCGTCTGCATTAGCCTGCTCTTAACGAAAGGCGCCAAGGGGACCACGGCTTAACGTCCGATCCGACGGACGGAGTGTTGCGCTTGAAATGTTCTCCACACAAGAAAGTTCTCTTCCACCGCTGGGATTTGAACCCGAGCCCGCCGGGTGAGAAGCCAACACTCTAGCCACCACACCAACCCGATCCCCGTACAGTAGTGTTTGTACCAAAAACAACATAGTATACATCCCCTAACATAATATAAGTAATTTCTCTTTCTTTAATTCAGTATAACCCCGCTAATTGGTTATCAAAGACACAGAGGTAATGCAGTACAATCCCGGTAACTGGTTATCAAAGACTCAGAGGTAATGGGTAATGGACACAAGCGCTTAGTGAACTGCAAAAAATAAGGACTGATGAAAAATTTGCCGCTAGAAATAAGTTATATAATTCCATGCAAAAAATGCATTCAAAGCCAAAAATCGAAAAAAGCTAAAGCATTCATCAGACCTGACAAATGCATTAGAACCCGGATGTTGACAGTAAGAAAAAGAGAGATAACGATACAGCGATTGGTATGAAAAATCCTCGGGAAGAAACACTGATCAGTGAATGAAGAAGGGACTGACGGATAAGCTGGGGTGAAAAATTGCTCTAGCTATAGTGGGACGAGACTGTATTGCCAGAAACTTAAACTTTTTAATATAAAATTTCCAAAAATGAGACAGGAAAAGAGGGCATATAAAGAATGTTAAGAAAAATCAGAGAGAGGGAACGTGGAGGGGATGCATAGGTAGTAGGGGGTTAAAGGTAGAAACATAGAGTGGAGAATAGAGAAGGATAGAGGGAAGGTCATAGGTCCAAGGTCTTGCACCATCTACTGTGGCCACGAAGACGACATTGGCGAATGCATTTGTCTTTTACATCGTATTCCTTTACTGGAATATGATCCACCTATCCTCAACCGTGCCTCAATCATTGACGTCAAGCAAAAAAATGATGATCTCAAATTGGTGGAGAATAACAAACCCCACATAAATTACACGCAATTATTTCTTGAAGGAGACATGTATATTTTCTCATTGAATTTAAGTATCGTTCTTGGGAGCTTACTAAAGGCGGCCGTAGAGTAATTTGCTCTTCATTTCATGAGGATGAATGACATAACTGACTTAGATCGTGCACAATCCACGAAACAAATTTACAACCGAATACAAATTACGTAAGGTCTCTGGCTCGATCGATCACTTTTCGTGATGAATCACTGGCTTAATAGTCACGCAAATATGTGTAATAATAGAAGAAAGGTTTCTCGGGTTTTCCACCGGTTGATGTCGTCCATGTCTCCCGACGTTTCGATCCGCGAATTGCTGATCATCCGAGTCTTTTACATCGTATTCCTTTACTGGAATACGATTCATTTACTGGAAGATGATTCGGAAGATCCCCTGATGATGATCAGCAAGTCGCGGATCGAAACGTCGGGAGACATGGACGACATCAACCGGTGGAAAACCCGAGTAACTTTTCTGCAACTTATACGCCGGGAAAACCTAAGATCATGCACGTGTAATAATAATTTCGTAAATAGACCATTTTCAGCTTTTTTTCTACAGCTTAAAATAAACATTCCGCCTATATTCTTCGTTGTGTTTTATGTTTGTTTGAGACTCGGGGATATCCACTCCAAACGCGACTGTCTTTAAAGTTTCCCGCACAGTGTAATTTCAATCATCCCATCATCGGTCTACCACTCAAACCCTGCCAAGCCGCTAAGCGCCGTTGAGGGACCGTCTGCGGCCGCATCGAATTACAGAGGGGTATACATGTACGCGACCACCGCCCAGTTGTCCGGTGGTTTGGATTTAAGGGGGCAGAGTGGATTTATATCAGCGAGTCGGGATCATCGCCTGGACCAATTTCCCTTCAGTCCCAGAGGAATCGACGCATGGTCGTAGGCTGCGTTTCGGCAAATATTTCTGCGCTGAATGCTGTGAGCTCATTACTTGTCTCCCCCACACTGTGGAGAGAGCTCGAATCAACAAGTCAGGGGGATGATGTAACCGTGTAGAAATTCTGATTCAACTAGATGAGGGCGGTATGCTTAAAGCCAGCTGCATGAGCGGTGATGAAATTTGCATTTATTTTCACGGAGAAAAAGTTCCTCTGGAGCGAAAAATCGAACCAAACACCTTGCCTTTTTGAGCCAATGAGCAAGCCACCACCAACACTATCCAGGTTCCTCAATGCCCATGGCAATTTTTCCATTCTTTAAAGGAACTGTATGACGTCTTAACAGGATTAATAGTGTTCACTGGGCTCCAGAAAATTTAAAAATGCCATTCCACTTTTTCCTCAGGAAAACTCATAGAGATTCCAGGGAAATTTGAAAAAAAACCTATCCAATTCTGCAAGAAATTTTGAATTTGAATTGGATACAAAGTGTACTCCATCGCTCACTCTCACATACGCTTCTGGTCGTCCTAAAATAATACTCCTTATGTCTATTAAAATTACTCGTACATTCAACCCATCCATTCCACTTGATTAGAATGGTAGGTAAAGGAGAGAAATATTCAAGCCCTAGGATTTCCTGGATTTTCATTATTAAATATCGTTAGCGTGATAATTACATAATAACTTTTAGATAGTCTCCCTAAACAATAACTATCTACCTAGAATACAAAAAAGCCATAGAATTTAACGTCCCGAAGATAACCATTGGGTTACAACACAAATATGAATAAAATGCTTATTTATACTCCACTAAAACATTTTATTGGAATTTAAATAAACATTCAATGGAATCGCATGATACGTTCCTCATCCGTTGATGACGATTAATATTTCATCCTCAACAGTATTAATAAAGTATTCTACCGATTAAGGTAGATTTGCATGGAGTATTTAATAAGTATTCTGGCAGTCTCCCTACATCCCATCCCCGCTATCCATACCTTCTGCTTCCTCTGTATCTCATCTAGAAGCTGCCTCTCCTCACCCACCATGTCCAGCACACGGTATTAGGCTAATTGTCCTGCAATATCCTCATTCTACAGCTTTCTTCTATTTTCGTAACGGAATTAGAATCGTTTTCACTAAATCCTCCCGCGAAAGTGAAAAAAAAACCCTGCAAAGTTAATTATCAACATCATGTGTGTATGATAATAAAACAACATCGCCGTTAAAACCCCTATTATATAAAAACTCAGGATCAATATCCAAGCATGAGAGGTTTAGAGGGCCTTTTCCACAAACTAATATCGGTAAATCATGGTGTGGTATGGTGTACTTTCACGAAGAGACGGAGTTGAGACTTTCAACATATATTGCATTATCTTAAAAAGCAATCCATGAGAGCCATAAGAGAAGTTTTTCGACAGGGGTTCTCATGGCGAGGCAATAATGCATGTGACTAGCAAATTCACCTCAAGCCGGAAAGTTCCGAAAGTTGCACTCAGCTGCTCTCCGCGCCGGCTCCAGATCCAGCGAGGATAAATTCCATATTGCTTTGAAGGTGCATGCGACGCCAGAAGCCTCTGCCTTCGTGACCCGGTGACCCACATACAGGCCTCGTGAGAGGGGGTTTACGGCTGCATGCCATATCATGCGTGTAAAGTAGAAAATTTTTGATGGCTTGAAGAGGCTTTTGTGAGGTATGGATGTGATACCAAGAATTTTGTCAGTGCTTCGCGAACGGGTCGTAACTTCCCGGATTAAAGCTAACCTCTCCTCGACGATTTAATTAATTTTGAACAGAGATTCATTCCTTGTGAACTATTATGGATAACATACCTCTGTCAAAAAATCTAATTATAAATTTAAATGATGCATGGATCCACTTAGTGGTGGAACGACTGATCCCATGCCATCGTAAGAAAAATTACCTCGCATTTTTTTTCACCCCGTCTTCCCGTACGGTAGAGCAAGGATTCAAAAGATAGCAAATTCAAGTTTGCTTCCTTGGTATATGTACATATTTTTATGAAAATTTTTCGTATCTATGACATAGGTAGCTACCTGCATGTCGGATTAAAAGCATAATTTAACATCTCTAATGCATGGCATAGCATCAAATTACAATTTTAACTGGAATAAAAAGTCAATGTTATGAAAAAAAATACAAAAGAAACAAAGTATGTGAATTCCCTTGAAAACTTTCTAATTCTCTCTAATGTAAGAATTACTCGTAGATACATGCTACATGTATTGTTGATTTATTATTTATTTTCCGATGAGAGAGATTAAAAATAAAAAAATTCATTGAGTTCTGTTGAGGCACAGATTTTGACCACATGATGAGCAGCGAGCAAAAAAGAGAGTGGAAGGAAAAACTAACGAATGCCTTCGAGAACAACAATTCGGGAAAAATCTCATGGATATATTTCCTACCCCACCTTCTGATGCCGAACTGAAGGAAAACAAAAGTGTATGATGAAAGGCTTAATATCTTGGGCAGAGGAACTGCTTTTTTCTTCTAATTCCAGTGGGGATGGGCGGCCGTCCCCGCCATAATTTGTGCCAAAATTGAAAAAATGATAATGGTGGTAAAAAATATTTTTCATGACAATCCAATAAGAATTTTTATTTCACTAAGCAACTAATGCTATAAAATAACTGATAAATGTTTGAAGTTTAAAGTTACTGGCCTACGCATAATAGACCTCACATTCAGACATATTATCGCTGATAGATATTGCACACATTCTAGTCGCCGAGGAAAGTAATGAACCCCTCAAAAGAACGACCATTATCCTCCCCTGCAAAGACAAGACCTTCAGGGAAAGCACCCTATGTCTTTATTCTCCGAGGCCGGAGGGAAGCGAAAGCGAAGAGAGAGAAAGAGAGCTTCGGAAGCAAGGTGGGGAGGACGGGATGGAAGAGAAGATTGACATCAATTCCGAGTCGGCAGCCTCGCATCCACACGCCACCCAACGCAGCGGTCTAAGATTCCTCATCTCCCCCCACCGCATTTCTCCTCATGCCTCAATCTAGTTCGGAATCCGCATCTTTCCTTGGCGACTTCCCACCCTAAACACCTCTCACCTGACAGCTCAGCGCCTGTTCGCACCTCAATAAATCCGTTTGAGAAGGTAAATCTGGTATACTTTTAACAAAATGATTGAAAAGTGATGGTGGTGAAAGACAATAGGGATAATAATATACATTCTTACACGCTAAGAACATAGGTTCAATATAAGACTAGTAATCCTTAGGGAGCCCCCACGTAATTAAAATGAGCAAAATGAAACAGTTCAACATTAATTTTGGCGACCGATCTTACGAAATATCGCAAATAATAAAAAGCCATCTCGGAAGCGGATATCGTTAAAGATAAGCATCAATTCCAACTCGGAAAGCTTGCATCCGTACTCCACCCAGCGCAGCGGTCTTGATCTCCCGAGACCGCTTCCTGAGGTCTCTCTTTGTGCATCAATCTAGTTCGGATCCTTAGCGCCATCCCTCCCCCATCACCTTACCTGACATCGCCTGTTCAAGCCTCAACAACCCCTCTAGAGAAGTGCCACCCTGAACGAAACGTCTGCGGCCCTCACAACTCGACTCCACACTCGGATGTCGTCCCTGAGGTGAGAATAGGGGTGCGCAACCCTTGAGGGGTTCCGAGGGGCAAGGAGGTGATGGATGGGGAGGGGAAATTCCCGGCATTCCTCGTGTCGCCCATGTGAGCCGCTCCTCTCCCCAAAACAGGGATGAAGTGAGTCCCTCACTACGTTTCTATCCCCTATTTCACTACTGGTGGCGGATCCTTCAGGAGGACACGCTGTTATGAGGGGAACCGGCGATATTCCGGTATCAGAATCGCATCGAAAAAGAAATACTCGCTTGCGTTCGTTGGGGGAGCTCTGTCACCCACCTTGACTCCCCTTTAAAAGGCCGGCGGCCTTTTCTGGTCACTGTGCCAGTACTTGCAACTTTTCCTGCCGTTTGTTCCTTAAGGATCGTTTTGTTCGATTTATAGACAATTTTGTTTTAAAAGATTTTACAGGGGGTCCATTCGGTGACTTTTTGTCGTATCTCATCTCGTTCACCCCAAACGAATCAGTCAGTCAATCATTGGTCGGAGTGGTTTTTATTGTATTTAGATAACCATTTTTACCTTTTAACGATATTTATTGGCACTGTTTAGAGTTTGCATGGCAGCCTCAACCGCCTAAAGTGGATTTACTTGGCATTTAGGCTCCATATTCCAGAACTAGACGGGATGGCCTCGACGTGTGAGTTACAATCAATTATGGCGCTAAATTTACAAGCATCGAATTGAAAAATTGTAAATTAATATCAGCGTGGAATCGACGATGCGCAAAAAATACTTAGCACTGGCATGTTTTCTAGATATTTTAAATTGTGCAAATACCATATAGTAATTATTCATTGATCACGGAATATACAAATTCTACGTTCGATAAATATAAGATAAATTACTATCCATAGCATTTTTCTTGCAAGTCATTAAATATTCCGGGATGAATCCAAAAACCTGAGAGAGACATTGTTCTCTGCTTTTTGGGGTCCTTCATTGCACAGGGCATATATGAAAAAATAATGGAAAAGTATGTTCCATTGCAAGGAGAGATCGATTGAGTCTGTGAATTATTTGTATGCTGTTATCATAAACTGTCATATATTTCAAGAATCCAATCGATGACTTAAGCATTTCCAGGTAAAAAGATAGTCATAAATTTTATGCATTTACCAGCTGCTGGTGAAATTTTTCCGTGATACGTCGCTGAATATTCGCAGCAATATTCGAGCAGACGAAACATTGCAAAAGAATGCATTGATTAAAACGAAATATCGTAGTTAGATATATTTTCAATTCATTCGCGATATCGAAAATCGTAATCGATGAATCGACCAACTTTATTTCATCCATGTGATCGATGCTTTATTCTCTAAAG
The DNA here is from genome assembly GCF_921293095.1 of Ischnura elegans. Lineage (NCBI taxonomy): Eukaryota > Metazoa > Arthropoda > Insecta > Odonata > Coenagrionidae > Ischnura > Ischnura elegans. The sequence goes on from NC_060247.1 coordinate 104,667,388, forward strand.
TTGAACACGTATCCCCAACTCAACCCCTTTACAGACAATTCTCTTATCCTGGAGACGTTCCCCAATCTCCCATCCGGCACCCCACGGCATCCGAAACCGCAGGTACCCGTTGCCTCGTACGACCCCCTTACTCCCCATCACATCTCGCGACGAAAAACCCACCCTCCATCCTCTCTCTCCCTCTCTCTCTCTTCCCTCGCACGGCGTATCTCCCAGTTCGCGTCAACTCCCCACACTCCCGAAAAGAGACTCCTAAGGCGGCAGAGTAGAGACGTAGTAGTGAGGAAGAAGTGGGAAGGGTATCCGGGAGACAGTCGTTGCCAAGCCGACGACCGATTCCCTCCGTTCTGGAGCTCTCGCCTCGTCCGCTAAAGCCAACCTGTCCCCGAAGCACTTTCCTCTCTCTCTCCCTTGAAATATATAAGTTGCCCCAAACTAACCAGCACCGTCCGCGAGACGATTCAACAGGATAAGGCAGGTATGCGTTTACAGCCCATACGAAGCAAAAACACTACTGAATACAAAATTTCTGATTTAATTTTGTTTTCAGCGGTGTTTCTGCTTCAGTAAAAAATCTTCACATTTTTAAACTGAGAAGTCTTGAAATTTTATTTCTCCCAAAAGCAGCTCTGGGTAAGAAAGGGTTAATTAAGCAGTGAATTTCACAAAAATAAGTTAATCCACGCATAACTTTAGCATTTTTATGTTTGCATACAAAATTAAATCAGAAATTTTGGAGAAATAAAACTAGTAAGGACGGACCACTACTATCACGGAATGATAAATACTAAATATCTTTGTGGATAAACTTAATATTTTTTGCAAAATTCACGGATAGACTGATCCAATTTGCTGAGTTTTCGCCGACGTAGTCGTCAGTCTTTCTCCCTTGAGTAAGTTGTCCCAAACTAACCAGCATCGTCAGTGAGAGACAGTGGCGTAGCGAGGGGGAGGTCCGGACCCCCCTCAAACAATAACTTTCCTGCATAGAAAAAAACAGAATACTGAAAAATCACGAATTAACAAAAGAATTCTTTGACGTATGAAGTTTTATCGATTATGAAAAGTGTTAAAATTAGTTAAAAACCCTTTACGCAATACCCAGTTTTTCAAAAATTTCCCCCATGGTTTTGGACCCCTACCAAACGTAATTCCTGGCTACGCCACAGGGGGGAGGATTCAATAGGGTGAGGAAGGTATGTCTTTTCACCCCATGTAAAGCAAGAACACTACCAAGTTCGATAGAACTGAAAGCAAAATGTATTTTTACCTTTTATTTATTCCTGAACCACCGAAAAATTAAAATACAATTTGACTTACAAATTAAACGGACACAAACATAAATGCCCTGAATAGGGACAACCTACACTGGCGGGACTCGAACCAGCGACCCCTGACGTGCGGCAGACAAGGACTTTACCCCGCCACCACCGAGGATCAACTTCATCAGTTGATTAACTTATTTTTACGAAAATATCTGAGATAAGTTCCGGAAATGAGGTGTTTATATCCTTCTGTGCCGGAGGAAAACGGCTTGGTACGATATTACAGAATAAAAATTGCTAAATATCTCGATTGATTTAGTCATTTTAGTGAAACTTCCAGCTAAACCAAGACGATTACCTGATTTGTCCCCGACGTAGTTTCCTATCTTTTTCCCTTGAGATAAGCTGTCCCAAACAAACCAGCATCGTCCGTGATAAGATTCTACGGAGTGAGGAGTTTATACCCAGTCCCGGAACTAGGGCGGAGGGGACACGTGCCCCGGACGGCTGATTTCTGGGGGCGGCAAAATTCGAAAAGTATATTAAAAAAGTTAATTAATTTTTCAAATTATCATAATTGACAATAATTATTAGTTTATAAATTATTAAAAAATAATAAAAATAAAAATTATTGATGGCAAACTAACGGTGTGTAGTTTCAACTACTGCATCCCATAAAAATAGGTTACGGAAATATTTTATTTATCTCAATCACCCCCGAAAACAGCTAAATGAGGCCTTTTACGTTGGGAGTGTCAAACAATCAACATCGGACGATCACACACACCCATGTCCTGGAGGGGGCAACTTATCCGGGCGGGACTCGAAGCCGCGACCTTCGGTATGGTACGCGAGAACTTCCCTCCCCTCCGCCACCGAGGCTGATATTATACTACTTCTGACCTGAAGACGCCAGCAGGATGGCTGGAGAAACTGTCGTCACCTATGGACAACTCAACGCGGAGGAACGCCCGAAAGCCGAGACTCATACGGAGAAACGCCGCGGGAACCTTATATCCAATTATACATTTATTAGTGTTGAGGGAAACGGGAGGGGGGGAGCGAGGGGAATCGGGGAAGGGGGACAGAAAACCGATCTCTGCCCCCCTCACTAAACTCGTAGTTCCAGCCCTCTTTATACCTGGGTACGATAGCACGGAAAAAAATGCTTAATGTCTCTGAAGATTAACTTATTTTTGTGAAATTCACTACATAATCAAGCCGATTAGCTGAGTTGTCCGCGACGCTGATTCCTCTATTTCTCCCTTGAAATAAGTCATCCCAAAATAATGAGCACCGTCAGTGGGTGGATTCAATAAAAGGTGCTTATTCCCCTTGTGAAGAAATACCACCATAGAGTATGGCATGACGAACACTAAGTGCTAAATGCTTGTGTAAATTAATTAATTTTTTACGAAAACCTCTGAGAAAAAAATCCTCAAATTACGTTTTTCTAACCCATAGTGCAGAAAAGAACACTAAGGAGCATATGTCATGGAGCACAAGATTATAAATAAATCAATAGATTAACATGTTCTAATGAAATTTGCAAATAAATATTTCACGGCAAATAAATATGAAGTTATTTTAAACATTAGTCTATATTCCATTCCTTTTAATCAAAATATTTGCTACGAAAGATGACTTCCCTCACCCGAATCCGATTCAATTTAAGAAATACTGAATCGCGCTTGATCTTTGACACTAAACGTCATTTTTTTAACAAAAACATAAATGCAGGATATATACCGTAATTTCAAGAGAAAATATTCCTGACTTATATTTTATCCTGATCTTTTTAAAAAAGTGAATTTTATCATTGGATTTTTATTCTTTTTTTGGTAAAATGAATTATAAATACCTCAATATCGTAACATTTACTGTCATGTTTATGGTTGAACACTTACTTCATATATTTTAGCAACAAAAACGGGAAAAACATATTTTATTTGTAGAAATATCAAGCCCCAAAAAATCCCCATTCATTGATACGAAGCAAAAAGCATGTTTGCCAGCTTAGAGCAAAAATGCGGCAGCAATTCGAAATAAATTCGTTCAAGTATCACTTTAACCGAAGATATTTAACATTTTTAGCCATATACGTCCAAAACACGGAGACAGAACGCAATACAGACGATAATACTGAAGCTGGTGAGGAAATTCTACAAATACGGTGGTTCCCCTTGAAGAGTAGCTTGCGTCTCTCCTCTGAATGTGCGTGGTCGGGCATTGTGTGACGTACTTCGGAAGGAAAAGGAAGAAGAAAATAAAGTGAGACAAAAGAGTTAGAGTTACGTCACCAATGGACGATGCAAACAAATGATCGCCAAACTTTTTTCCATTACTTCTCGTTCCTTCCTCTCTTTTCCTCATAGCCGTCCACTCCACCGAAATCCCAAACCCGCCCACCGATGACTAGTTCCGCTCCGCTGTTTCCCTCGCGACCGACTGCCGAGAAAAAAAAGACGAACGAATATCCGAAGGGCGTCATCGCGCACTCAGACCACGTCTCATTTCTATATACCCCAAGACTTCCACCGCTTTAGTAGCGCATGTAAGAAGAAATCCTTCTTTCATTTTTCCTCGTCCACCGAAACTAATGAAAAAGAGGGCGATAAAAAAAGATAAAGATTCTTTTATCGAGACCAAGTGCAATACTTGGTATAAAGAGAGGCGGCTGAAAGAAATCCCTAGATTACGTCCAACGAAGCATATAGATACGAGAGGACACTCTATCAATAACTTGGGAGGAAAAGATTTCGCGGAAAAAATTGCTCCGACGAGGAGAGAATAATGATGAGAGAACACACCGGGAAGGAAACGTTGGCTGTATCCAAATCAGGTATTTACGGCGTCCTACCGAAATTTGGCTGAAGTTCGTAATTGAAAAATGAGATGCAGGAGGCAATAAAGAGTTTTGATTACATAGTTCGATAATCTGACTGATTTAACTCAGTGAATTTCGTGACATGATAATTTTTATTACAATTACATGAAAGTTTTTTTTAGCATTTTCACTCGGTTTTTAAATACCCATCCATTTTCACCAATATTATAATATTAAGAGTCGTCGCACATCAGTCTGCACACTTCGATTTCTTCCTCTTTCGCATATCACGTATTGTTTTAAAGAAAAAATTGTGACAGCAATCGTAATAAACCATAATTGTCTAAACAACCATATTAATGTTTTTTATGACATTTTGAAATTCATTGTGCGAAGATTCAATACACGACTATTTTAAGAACAGCGAGAAATTTTTGACTTTATGAATGTAATGACCATACGTTCAACTCTTAGTCTCCACCAGGGAATATCACTATGTAGTATTCTTCGCATAACGTCTTATACTAATAGTCACTAGTAAATGGACGTCACCTAACTATTCTTTCTCCTCTTCAAAAACTACCTTATGAAGAGTCAATCCTCCCTTTTTTCCTCGACAATCCCCTGAACCATAGCATTACTTCCGTCATATACTTCCTTCACCCTCTTCCATACATAATTAAATTACCATGAATCATTACAACTGTTAGTTTTAATACGTTGGCCAAATCCTTCCACGAGGTTGCGCCGTAACCATTTACAAACAATGAAAGCAGAGGCACATAACTTGGTGCAGGGTGTGCTCTAGCCTCACCCATTCCAACCAGCGAACGATTTGAATTACTATGTTCAATTAAAGCATAACTTGGAATTTTAGGGAAACAATTTTATCTGGACAATAAGGATTTACCCTTGGAGGAAAAAATATCTCACCGTTCAGAAATAGATATGCGGGGAGAAATATGACTTCATGATGGCGTTGAATTCAACCGAAGACAGTAAATTTAAAGTCGCATCAGGTGACGAACGAACTCGGTGCCCCAAGACAATCATAATACCTTAATGGCCACTGGAACTAACCATTTTAATTAGCTTCGTTGCTTTGATAAAATAAATGTGATAATGTTCGTGCTTTCACTATTTGAGACACTGAATTACCACAAGAGACTTGAGATACATGATGAGACTAAAAATTATGATTTTCTTTCAACTGAGTTCATACGTCAACGAGAAAGCAAATTAAAACCTATTCCATTCAGGGCGTTAATACTTAAATAAAAATATAATCCCAAATACGTTTTAGGCATGGATAACATAAAATAAGATCCTAAACGTATTCAGGGATTAATATCTTTATGAAAATTCTTTTAAAAATTCGAGTAGCCACAAATTTTTGATCTGGTTCGAGATATTTTTGACGAGAAGATGGTAAAGACTCATGAAATTGCTTTGTAATAACAAATAAAAGCCATAAGAGATACGTCGCAGTAAACGAGATGAAATTTTTTGGGTCGTGGTCGTGTCGATAAGAAGTATTAAAACAAGTACGCGCAGTAGTCTAAACGATTCTTTAAAATACAATGCAAGCAATCTACCCGTCGCGTATGACCCGACAATATCACGCGACGGCGCGAGCAGAGAAAACATGGAGGGAAGCGAAGCAAATAGAGGAGGGAGGGGACTGCGGCATCGGCTGCAGCCTGGAGATGAGATCGTGCGAACGAGAGGGAGAAGTACGAGGTGGGAAAGAGAGGAGGGATAGGGAGACAAATAGAGACAGCGGATGCTGAGCTCTCCTTCGGGGCGAGAGATTGTCTGGGAGGGCGCGGAGTCCCCGACTGCCGTGCCGTCTCGCAAACCGCCGATGACAGCGTCTCTTTCTGCTGTTCCCCTACCTCCACGACCACCGATTCAATTCGACGACGAGAGAGACTGCACGCGCGGATCGACAGACTGCCCTACTGGTGGAGAAATGGGGTGATATAGTGGTAGGAAGGGGCTGAAGTGATAGGGAATATGCTATTGCCATTTTTTAAAGGAAAATTTCAATAGCAATATGCTATGCATTCAGATTAAATGAGCGGTGAATTCAGATGACATCATAATGGGGTTTAAATTTCAAAGATCACGATCATTGAAATCCAGGTAACTATGCAAGTTCAAGATATTCAGGCTTCAATTGGTGGAAGTTAAACATATTTTAATAAATAAAATATCGTAGCACCCATCCACAAGTTTTTTTTTTACCGCGTACAACGCGTTTCGGCTCGCAGAGTCTGTCTTGTACTAGATGATGGCTCTGTGTTGTGCGCAGTAAAAACATTTGTGGAAAAAGTGCTACGATCTTTTATTTATTTAAATATCCAGGTAACTAATTTAACTTAAACGGGGAAAAACTTGAATGCACAGTAAATATTTGGCTAAAATAAACTTTTTAAAATATCACTTTTCATTCCGAAATTTGATGTTTTCCTCCGTCGATCAAAATACAACGTGGTCTCGATCGAAAAGCCATTATTTTTCCTGAGAGAATGGACACTTTAATCACCTTCCCCAACCTGGATACGAAACTGGTGGAGAGGAGGAAAGAGTAGCTCTCGGCTGAGAGGAGAACTAGGGTGATATAACGGTTGGGTTGGGGCACCGAGTTTATAGGAAAAATGCTATTTTCACATTGCAAAGGAAAATTTTAACAGCAATACGAAATTTAATCACATTAAATTAGACGTGTATTTAAATTAAATAATAATAGGGTTTGTTTAACGTAGATCATAATCAATGAAATCCAGGGAACTTAAATTACCTATATAGGGAAATACTTAAATATATCATAAATATTTGGCTGAAATTAAGTCTTTATAAAGTTATAGGTGAAATATGATGTTTTCCTCGATCGAATCTTAATGCAACGTGATCTCGATCAAAAATCCATTTTTTTCGGAGAGAATCGACACCTTATCCCCCTTCCCTATGTGGATATGAAACTGGCGAAAGAATGTGAAACTATTTCAAAATATAACTAAGCTATAAATGTACATTATATTTCGTGAAAAAATAAATCCTTGAATGGCAATGGGAACTCACTGGTTATGTCTCTTTTTAGAAGGACCGAAATCTTCGGAGTTCCCCATTCTTGCACCTCCCACAGTGGAATGAAGGAGCGCTCAAGGTCCCTTCCATCTCGTGTATGTACTTCGTATTTAGGAAGTGGGGCTATTTTCGTTGGGTCCACTCCGATTCCCATAAAACTGGGGTCGACACGAAGAAAATCAATGGACTCTGCGCGGTCGGCATCGCGTAATGCAGTTGTACTCAGATACAGCTGTGCTGGGCGCAGGTGTCGACAAGTTTCAACCATACACCCCGCCATCGTAAAACAATTGAATGATGACGTATAATTGCGGTGGGACTTTCATACCGGATATATGCTCCTACCGTATTCAGTTTTTCAATTCGAATCTAACTTCTAATAAATTCTTAACAGTGAAATTTAAGTCGAAAATAAAATTAACAAGTTAACTTTGGCACAAGTAACGAAAGTTTGTGAGGAAAAATCACTTGAGCGCTTCGTATTAAATAACTTAGCAATTAGGTGCCTCATCCTAGGTTCCGTTATACTTGTTATATGATAGATTATTTGTTATCATTACAAGTGGGTCTTATACATACCACATTGTATCGGTATATATTTACCCAACTAAAAATCAGAATTAATAACTCATAACCCCAACCAAGCCTATCATAAATAATGCAGCAAATATAATTTCAGAAATTTTAGACTGAAAAACATACTATTCTTCCTCATACATTTACTTGCTATAATCTCCCAATATAAAGAATAGCATAGGGAGAGTAAAAGCAAGAAATTTAAAAAATGAGTGAAGTAAAGTGGATATATAAAACACGATTTTAGAAGAGAGAGGAACAAACAAGAGATAAAAGTGCAATAAAAACTATAGTAACAATGACAAAATTTTTTGGAATTGTTAAAGATTTAATAGCGTATTCCCGAGAGCCGCAATTGAATATTTAAATAAGCAGTATTTCTATCCGAATTTAAATTAAAATAAAACTGTATTATTCGTGGCAAGGTCGGCAATAAATTTCCGCAGATTCTACTGAAAGTCAATAAATGTAACATTTATCTGTGATTTTTCGACACATACTTATAATACCTCTATTTTGTAATTTCTTAAATATGTTTAGACATGGCAGACATATTAGCTCGGTAACGAGTCAACCGATCATTTTTATCATGAATCTTATAATAAGATACACCTAGCACCCGTTTTTGTGCAAAATGCCATTTTTCATACGTGTATTTGCATCAATATTTTTCTAACGGATAGGCATAAGCTGCCAAAGTTATTTTCTCCTCCAAAACTACTGTTGTTCCGTAGAGAGAATTTTGAGGAAATTTAAGTATAGTATCCAAGTTATGCAATGTAAAATGCCAATACTTTTCAGGAAAGGCAATGAATAGCAGTAAGCAGAACGTTAAATGAACTCTTCGTCAAAATATCACGTTTCTTTCCCGACAGAAGCAGCTTAACTGGCACGATTTAAGAATGGTTTCTGACATTGAAACAAATCGATGCGAAACGAGACGCTCGACCCTTGAGCTGTGATTAGTCCTTGCGCCTTGACATTGAAGATCCTCCCCTTCTCTTCCATGGGGAATCGAAAAAAAAAGACGAAGAAGAAATCATGTGTACGCTCCCGGACGTTGACGCAACGTCAAATAGAAAACGTTGAGATCAAGGAAATGGGGTAAGATCAAGGAGGTTGTAAATATACTGGAGGGGGCACCACTGGTTCCGAGCGTGGAGCGAAGTGTGGCAGGAATGGGGGTGCTTGGGAAGGATAAGCATCCTACCCAAGGATCATACCAATCCTATTAGGGCCAATGCTTACTATTCGGTGAAACGTTTGGTAATGACTCGTAAATACATTAAGATAAACTATGTAACGCAAAATGTAAACTTTTTTTCCTTACTTAATTGGTACGCTTCACGAAGTAATGTCTCAAGCATCTTTTCCCAGGGAAAAATTATAGTCAATTACCACGGTTACCTTCAAGGCCGTACACAGGATCATAAATAGGGCGAGGAAGCTAACAGGGAAACAAGGGGGCAAGCCGAGTTGTGACATTTTAGCATGGAAAAGGTGAATGAAACTATGATTTTAATAAAATTAAAACAACGCTTTATTAGTTTATGATATTATTTCCTTGAAAAAATTGTTTAATTTTAGTTACATATCTTATACTAATGCATATTATTTTTCGCGGTTTTAAAGAAAATTTGTTGAATAACTTTGTTTCAATTCAGTACTGATGTTGCTTAAAGACTTTTGCAATTTTTGCTACTAGGGAGGGAGGGGCAGCTGCCCCCCTCCTGCCCCTCGCTGGGTACGCCTATGGTTACATTATACAACCCGCTCAGCAGGAAAAAATGTTTACGAGTGTGTACTATTCATTTCCCTGCATTTATACCGGAATTTAATTTTATTATAGCCAGCGGAAGAAGGGAAAAATTATTATCAATCACAATCAGCGGCGAAATACTAATGATTATGGTAGTATTTTTCACTTAATGCAGTTCATTTTCAGAACAAAACCTAGCCACCTCAAAATATCAGTCGGTGACCAAAAAAGTCTCAAGACCAAGTTTACAAGCCCAAAAACTGTCAAACTAAGATGGCGGAACTTTGACCACGCTAAAAGATCGGAAACAGCGCCTCCAGATATTCTAATCTCCTTGGGTGAGATGCTGTGAAGAATGCGCGCGCATTGCGACCAGGAATGACATACCGGACAGAAAGGCGTTCTGAGCCCCACAACAAGAAGGTCCCCTCCAAAGAAGTCTTTGGCGGGGGAATATGCGCTGGACAAGCTCACATCCGGAACCGGGATTGCTTCTCACGAGAGGTGAGGAAATTGACACCATGCAGGCGTGGATTAAAGGCGGCTGAATTATTTTTTTAAAAATATGTATGGATTTGGGCAGTGGCGTAACATTGGGGGGGGGGGGGAGGGTGAGGGGATAGATCCCCCCCCCCTAAAGCCTCAGAGAAATCAAAAATTTTTAAAAATATCTTTCCTGGATTTGATATATAATAACTGCATCTGCTTAAAGTTAAAATTTAAGTGCCGAAATGATGTAAAATGTATTTTCAGGCATGTTATTTTCAAAATTTTTATTTAACTCCGCGTTTCCTGGGGGGGTAGCCTCCACTAACCCCTTCTCACCCCCCCAAAGCCCCATCATCCCCCCCAAGTACACACCTAGTTACGCCAGAGGATTTGGGAGAATACTTTGAGTGAACACGATGTCTTCTTGGAGCAGGCAAAACATGTTGTGATCTAATGTGAGTGGAGTTATGTAGTAGCACTGCCAAACAGGAACTACCTAAGGCCGGCCGTAGATTGAGTTTAATGAATTTAAAATACCACTTTGAAGTCGTTTATCTTAGAAAAAAACTTAAAAAACATTAAATTCTACTTCTTGCAAAATTTACAGGGAATAATATAAACCTAGATTCAGTTCCCATTTAGAAGTATGGAGAAAAAACAGGAGGCAAACAAGCATGTTTTTTAGTAAATATTTTCTCCCGATTTTATTTTAGTAAAGATAGGTTTCGTTGATTGGGATATTTTGGGATAGGTAGATTCAAATAATGAGAAGTGGGCAACGAAGATAAGTTGAAGTGGGCAACAAAGAACAGCAACGATCGTCACACTTCGACCAATTTTTTTTTTTTTTTTACAATTTAATAACACGAAACTGCCTATACAACAATGGTTCCAACATTAAAAATTCGCATCATAAACACCCATGCCTTAGATAGTGACCACCTACCCAGGCAGAACTCCACCCGCGACCTTTGGTTTAGCAGGCGAGTACTTTACCGAAATTGATTTAATGATGATTAGATACTTAAATCGATTCCCAATTGAATAGTGTTACGAGTACTGGTGGTCACACAGTATAGAACAATTGAAGGGGTGAGAAGCCGAGGTGTATAAGTGTTTTTCTTTCTAAACATAGTTCGGTAAGGACATTGATAAAAGAAATATAGAAAAGCTTGGTTGCCAGGGGATACGAGTGAGTCTACTAACCCTTGCACACACGCCGATTTTGGATGGCCGGTGTCCAAAATCGGCGAAGCGATACTTGCACACACCGCCGGATTTTTACCGGTCAAACAATAAGTTGCTATGTTTTTGAGCCGGCGCCAGTGATCCACAGTGACAATGGCCGGCAGCTAACCGTAATTTTGACGGTGCCGGCGCGTGATCGGTGTGTGTGCAAGCTCTAATGCCCTACCATTGTTCACTATTGCAATGTGGACGGCCGATATTTTACCGGCCGTCCAAAATCAGTGTGTGTGCAAGGGGCCTATGTTCTGTGCTTACACCGAATGGAAAATAAAATGCATTATGGAATTCTAGTTACTCTCGTTGGTTTTGTTTAACTGATTTCTGTAGCTAACTCTGTTTGGAAAAATAAATCACTCATATCCCTTGGCTTCTCATTCCCTCAATTGTGATTGACATCCTCTGGCATCCGTACACTCTGATTCAACGATAAATGACAAGAGAACATAGTTTTCATGGAAAGGGCAATATTTATCGAGCATAACCTTCACAAAAGCCTAGCAATATGGTCGAAGAAAGGAGCATTTTAAAGGAACACTCGGCTCACGGTAGCGCACTGCCTCCTTTGAAGCCGAGAACACCAATACTGATGCGAGAGGGCTGATAAATAAAACATAAATGGTGGATACCCTCGCATTCTTTCCGATGACCGCGGTCAATGCGGGTGAAAAATGGCCATCTGCCTCCCAATCGGACCCGAAGACTGGGCCATGGAAAAGGGGCAAAAGGATAAGAAACTACCAAACTACCACGCTCTCGCAGAGAAGGAAATAATATAAAAAAAGAAAGGCGATAGGCCTTGAGCAGGGATGAGAAGACAGAATCCATGTCTTATAGCTAGGAGAGGATTACTTTCGGAGGAAGAAGAAAATGAAAGTAGGAGAATTCACACAGAAGATAAAATAAATGAAACATGAGAGTGATCACGTCAGCAGAATGCGATTAACCTGATTTTTACCCTCTTCTTTGCAATTTTACATAACTGATATTATAGATAAATAACTACTTAATTCTACCCTTGAAAATTAAACTCTAATGCTGATGATATCGATCTTTCACGTAAAATTCAAGCTAATTTTATTTTTAATATGGAATATTCTTATATGTATAACCTGTAACATGAATTTATGCATAGTTCCTGAGACGCATTAGGAATGCCTTAATCCTTGATTTCTCCACTGCTGACATTGTCCAGGACTAACTTCCGTAGAGAAGTAATTTCAGAAATCCTTACTTCAATGTTAAAATTTCCCATTGTAAGTGACCTTGTTCTTCCAATAATATCACATCCTCAATATCAAAATCCAAATGATAATATTTTATTGAGATCCTAGGACTTCTCCTTATTCGTGAATATTTACATAGACGGATTTCATTTTCTGACCGAGATAAAAGTAAGTTAACAGTTCGTCGGATTCAGCTAATAAGGCCTACCAGGGGTCACTTCATCAGGGATTTGGTAATTTCAATCGGTCGAAAAACGCTCGCGTTTTTATTTACTCTGAAGGCGTGCCTAGATTTTCCTGCTTTTTAACGGGGAGGCTCAGAGATATATCGGCGAGCTTTGGCCTGGCCAAATCTACCCGACATGAATTAAAACAAAAATTTTTCGTCCTGTACACTATTTGATAACCAAAAATTAACTGCTGTTCAACTACATGAGATCGATTAGATTCTGCAATTTTTCGCGATAAAAAATAGACAGTAGGAAACATTTTTATTTAATTTATTCATAATGTCCCTCCACCACGACCCATCAATACCTTTTTGGTACTACTCACTTTTTTAAGCAAAACATGAACAACGTATTTCGACGAATAACATCATCGTCAGGTTGAATAAAAACTTAAATTTTTGCAATGAAAAATATTGAGAGTAAAAAAAAATTTTACTTGATTCCTTCACCATTTTGTTGCACCACGTCTCGTTAATAACTTCTTCGCAATGTCCACTTGTACTGCAGAAAATTAGGTAGGATTTTTGACGAATAGCAGGCCAATTGGATGCAACAATTATTCGCAATGAATAAAATGGAAATTTCATTTCATTCATTCGCGATCCTGTTCAACAATATCTACCCTGATACTGATACACTACCCGTCTCAATCGGCTCACCGGAGTGAGGGAGCTTTTTGACTCACACTTTTTGGCTGTTAGTTGCATCGCTCCAGAGTGCGTAGCGCCTATAGTGTGCGAGGGTGTAGTGTGGGTATGAAATAGAAGGAAGCCGAGCAGGGATGGATACGGGGGTGCCGTGATGATGGAGTGGTCCGTGATGGGGTGTGGGAAGCGTTGCCGGGGCTGGAAATGGAACTAATAATCATATATACCCGCACGTGGCCCTTGGACGCGCGGCCTCCCCCCCCCCCCTAAAACGCATCCCCCACCCTGCATTTATATAATACGGGACGGGCGGACCGCGCTCTCCCGTTGTCATGGGAACGACGTACGCTTTGTCGCATGTAAGAGGGGAAGTGGGCGGGAGAAAGAATGGGAACGGCCATGCTTTTGAAAGTGAGCACAAATACAGAGAAAAGTGTTTTAATACTGGTCTACTACTTCAACATCAATTATCCATACTTAGAGTGAGCCTTCATAACTCACAAGTAGGTATGCACTTTGCTATCCCCAAATTTCAGTGCAAAAACTAAATTTTAGTCAAAGTCAACGGTCTTACCCGGAACTTAGCTATATGTTACGCCTAGAAGTCGATATAAAGGAAATTTAAAACTGAGATTTATGACTCTAGGATGCCTTTCCCTTAGTATAAAATAGTGAAAACATGCGATGTCTTCCCAAAATGACGATCAATATTCAAGTCCACTATATATTTATTAGATTTCCAGATGAAGGTACCCTAAATAATTCACGAAATTCCTATTACTTTATTATATTTCCTTTGAACATTCTTGAAACGCTGAGAAACACTCTAACATATAATATGGAACGTCAAAATGACTGTTTACTTTACTCATTCTTTTATTTATATTCTCTTCGCCTGGCTAAAATCTCTGTGTTAAATTTTCCACTATTTCGTACAAGCAGATTCAATGTTTGGGCTTCAGGTTGAAAGTGTGACAAACACGTAAATGTTTACCTGACACAAATCTGCTTGAAAATTAGCATAATTTTTCGGAAAAGTACTTTGAAGACGCATAAATTGGCTGCAATAATTTCCTTCTTTTCCCAATGAAAATTTTTCCGCTAAGATAATGTCGTCGTTGATTACTAATTCAACATCACACCGCAGGCAAGTAGTTGATATGTAGTGCAACACCTTTCGTAATGATTCCGAGGCGTGAACATATCAATATTATTTCGCGGAGTACAGCTAACCACGGCAGACTTTTCAAAACTAATTCTGTGCGAAAAAATAAGGCTCTATTTTCTGTCTCAATCCTTTTGGTAATTAAAATATATTTTTCTCACATATGAAACGTAATGTTTTTTTTTTTTGGATTTTCCTTTTCGCAGTGAAGCCTTTCTGAACTCTGATATGGAGAGGTGTAATTGAAAAAAAAAAGAACCAACGTTACGATACTGGGGGCAGCGTGGTGCCTCCCTGTCTAATCAGAGGAATCCTTGCCATCAATAGGTTGCACCCCTCAGCCAATCGTATTGGCGAACGAGGGAAGGAAATTTTTTACGACATTAATTAGGCGGCTCATTTTTTCGTCTCCAGTCAAAGGGAAGAGGGTTGAACCACAAGGGGGCGTAGAAGGTCAAATAAGTAAAAAATAAAAAAATACGGCGAGGAAAGAGGAGAAGTAAAAAATATTTGTAGGAAAAAGGTAAAAATCCAACCCCCTCGCACGGGACCCACTCTCGCGGGCATAAAAGGAGGAGGAAAAAAATGGAAGAGATAGGGAAGAGAGAGAGAAGACTTATGAAGGCGCAAAGCGGCAGCTAGTTTCCTTGGTGCCGTGGGCATAGGGAGGAGGATGGCGGTGGCATATAAGCTCCTTAGCCATGCATCCATCCCTTTGAAGTGAGCGAATCGGGGCGCAGAATAAAAAGTGGGAAGAGTGGAATGGGGGCGGGGAGGGGGCGCATGGGTTAGAGTAAGGTTTCGCGAGGGGGAAGGGAATTGTGGGAAGAGAGGGGGAGGAGGTACTCATAGAGATGGAGGGATCGGCGCTATTTAAGTCTCGGGCTCTCGCTTTTCCATATCGACGTGGTGTTACAAGTAGTGCGACACCTCAAACATGAAAATTAGATGCATTGAGGGCGCCTCGAAAATTGATGCTGGATGCTCGACGACGGCGCTTGAGTAATCGCGATTTTTCCCATTTTAATTTTATTATTAAATTATTCTACCGATTAAGGTAAGTTTGCGTGGAGTGCTTAGGAAGTATTCTGTAAATATCATTTATCCATGGTCTTCCTTCTGTTCTCTTTATTTCATAACAAGGGCTACTATAAGAGACCAGTGGATGCCCATGGAAATGAATGTGTAGTTAGAATTTTAAATTTATTACTACTTTTCCCTATCATTTTGCGAAAAAAGTCGATTATTTTTATTGAATAGGAAATATGCTTTGTCAATATGGGATTAAATTTATATTTTTGCTGAAAATGTATATTTTTACCGAAGAGAAAATAATTCGCATAAAAAATGGGTGCACGATAGTGATTTAGTGTATGCAATACGATCAATTTGATAAATGTAAAAATACTGCGGATAAAGGTCTAAAATTTAGTTCGTAGGTTAAGAGTAACTAATATATTCGTTCGTAAATTCATTAAAGTATTCTACTGATCAAGATAGGCTTGCACGGAGTATTTAGGAAGTATTTTGGCAGTATCGCCTCCCTTCATGGCCGTCGCTCTTCAATTCATTATAAGATCTACTCCCTTTCATTCTATCTATAATTCTATTATTTTCATTCCCCTCCATAGTTTTCCCAACGCCCCACCCTCTAACACTGTTTTTAACATCCTCTCCCCAATCATTACTCCCTCTATCCATACCTTAGTCTCCTAATAACACAAATTTCTCACGTTTTTAACTTTCTCCTCCAACTAGTCTTTGAATTCATTTGTTTTCTTCCGAGATGCCTATGATTATTGAGTGTTAATTTTCTTAATCAAACCATTCCGCTTAATTCTGGATGAATCTTTTAAAGTACTAAAGTTCACACACTATGTCACACAGAGTAAAACCCTCGTAAAATGCAATTAAATAATTAGTTGATGCTGTTTGAATTGGCATCGGCATAGTTCCTGGCGTGAGTATTACGAATTTCATGAATGATTTAGAAAAACTTCGTCTAAGAAGCTAATAAATGGATTGGGTATGGACATTGATCTAGTAACGCCGTTTGTGCAAATTGCTCCGATCTTAAAATAGGTAAAAATTGTGGTTCCGTTAATGAGTATGGAGCTAGACTAAGCAGATAGGGGATGCTGAAACACTGGTTTAGGGAAAGACGTTGAGTAAGCAGGGAAGGAGGATGAATAATCAAGGAAAAAATGAGAGATAATACGCGCGTGGCAAATCGCAGAGGGAAATCAACGTGATAAGGGGCAGAGGGGAAGGTGGTACTGAGCAAAAAGTGCCGAATAAAGGAGTACACTAGTGCTGATCGGAATATTTCAAGCCTGCCGCGTGAAACTCGCATTAATTTCCTTGAGAGAAAATTCCTATGGACCGAGAATCCAAACACGGACACTTGGCTTTCCGGGCCACTGCGCGATAAAATAGCCAAGGGAATGAAGGACTCGCATTACAAAGCGGGCTATGAAGTGGCCGGGGGAATTATTCCATTGGATATAAATGCAATTTCCCCTGACTGGTCGGTCTCTTTACTAAATATACCCGTTGCAAAAGTCTTTTTGCATCGTAATATTCTTCTTAAACCATACTTGACTTTAAAAATGCGTAAATAAAGGCAGGGTCCGAAGCGTTAGTCGTTAAGGTTATTTCAGAGAGTAAGTAAATGGAGTAAAAAATGCTACATAGTCAGCCACACTCACAGAGGGCAAGAGCAGAAATAATGCGTAAAAAAGGCATGAACCGAAGCATATTTCTTAAAGGTTATCTCAGAGAGTACATAATTGACGTAAACTGTGCAACATAATCAGCCACACTCACGAAGGACACAAGGAGAAGTAAGGCGTAAATATAGGGAGGATCCGAAGCATGTATTTTAAAGGTTATTTCAGAGAGTAGTCATTTAATTGAGGTAAACAGTGCAACATAGTCAGCCAAACTCGTCGAGTGCACGAGGAAAAACTGGGCCCCGAATGCCGAAAAAAACACAGCCACTATACGAAGGATGCACTCCGGTACGAAATCGAGCGAGGCTAGACGGCCGCGACCCTGACATTCAACTCGAAGGCCCCTGGGGGGGGAAGGGTGGCGAGGGGAGAGGTACAACCCCCTGACCCCCCAGAGGGGAAAACCGTCTCCGAGATAGGAAAAGGGATCCACCCCGCCATCATTAAAATGGATCTCTTTGTGCAGACCTGAGTGCGGACATCCGTCAGAGCGGGTTATTCTTTTCTGTTGGGAGATGTCCACCCCTTGATCTCCGCCATGGGAGTCTGGATTGAAGACGTCCAGGCACTACACTTTGCGTCCATCTCAGAAAATTTTGGAGGGAAGAGGAAGAAGATATGAATATAACTAGGACTAGGCTCTAAATGATGAATTTTCGGTCCCCCGGGTGACAGTGTATTTTTTGTGCCCATTTACAGTTAAAAAATAATTCTGGAAATGATGAATAATGCGAATCTATCTAATATGAAACCCACTTCAATCACTCAATGATTGACAGATACGTACAATTGTTTGGGGTGAACGAGAAGAGATACGACAAAAAGTCATAGAATCCACCCCCCTAAAAGCGATTGAAATCCTAGAAAATTGTCGAAACCCTAAGTTTTCTATCTATTGCACTGTTTTATGCCTCTATGCCTTTCCTTTTTGGGGCATTTGGGTGAAAAAAAATCGATTTTTTTAAATGTCATTTTTCGAATCTAGACCACGTGATACGTCGAGAAACTAATTTAAAGACCGATCGGAGCAGTTTTAATTTTGGCCAAATCGTGCAATTTCACTATTTCGTGAGTTGTTATGTCATCAACGGAGGAAAATATGCTGTTGCGTCATATGGATAAAAAAATTGTAAAAAGTGGTATAGGGACCAGAAAAGGCTGCAGACGAGCGAGCGAAATCGAATTCCATTGTAAGCTGGTTTTCTGAAGTCACGGGTTTCAATTTTTTTATGTCGTCTACAGGTAATTTAGCAGAATTTAATTTCAAGAAATATGCATGCATGCATTAAAAAAGGGACGGGTACAAATGAGCGATACCAAAGCCCACATTATCCTGCCCACCTCAAATAGGACAGAACCACCGCATTTTTCCATGACGACATTACACAACCGATACTTTACCCAATTAGCTTGTTACATAGCAAAGTTAGAGGAGTGTATTTTATGATTTATAGTGATTGAATGAGATAGAGACTGACGTCGTTAACTTTCATTACTCCTGCCAGAGAAAAATGTAGGAATCCACATGTTTTTCCGCTGCTATGTTTAAAAATTGGAAACTTATGGAAAAAAATGGAAAGCAAGTACCCAAATTCTTAGAAGAACCGAGCGTAAATTAGGATTGAATCGGAATTATTAATATTTCATCTTTAAATAATGTTGGTTTCACAGTCACGAATACTTGTGCAGTGATCTTCTCAGAAACACAGAAAATCGCGACGCAATTCGGCCTTCCCTACCTCGAAACACCTCTTCACACCACAGCCGACAAGTCCCTGGGCCCGCCAGAAGCCAACACCACCAACCGACAGCCACACCCCCCCCATCGTATCCAGCTCCTAATGAGGTGGAAACTGTATATGGAAATCCATCCATCGGGGTTTAAGGGAGTCTGGAAGCACCGGGGGTATGGGATGGAGAACTGCTGAGGAGGGGTGGGGAAGGAACTATGGAGTGTGGAAAGATATGGTGGGGTTGAGAGGGGTGGAGCACATCAGAGAGAAGTGAGGTATCAAATGGAAACCCGAAGAAGGAAGTGCCTGGAGAGATTTTCGACGGCGCGCGGGGGATGGTTCGCCATTAAGTCCCTAATACCCCACCCCCGGAGGCGATCTCCGAAAACTGGATACGTATCTACCTACACAACTTCCGCTCTCGATGACGAACTTATGGCGGTTGAGGCGGTAATCGTCGGTGTCTACGAGCCCACAGTTAAAGCTTTCAAACTACGTGGAGAAAATACTAGGTCCGCCCCACATGTAAGAACAGATGATTTAAAAGATAAGAAACAATAAATAATCAATAAATTCAGTAAATTACTCTTACTTTAAGAAATGGCGTAGTCGCCCTGAAGAATCAATAGAGTTCTTATGAAGAAAATATTAATAGTAACAAAAGTAAAACATTAATCAAGGTCAAATTTAAATGTTATTTCCAACTAAGGACATTTGACATCACTACAGAACTAATTGTTAGTTCAACAGAACTAATAATCAATATCAATGGCAATAAGTAAGTTCGGGGCCATTAATTTCACTGAGATGACCCAATTTATATGCATTACACTTTATGTCTTTGTCTTCTTTGAAATATGACTACATTAAGGTCCAACTAATCTGATTTGTCGTCAATAATAATACTTTAAAGGTGTTTTTAAGATAAATATAATCGGATAATTTAGTTTATTTTTCTTACTAATCTCAATCAAAATACATAACGGGGCATATATCATGCAGTAGAGTATTTTGTAGACTAGTTATTGCATTATACAGTAATTCACATCATATTCCATGGGAATGAAATAAAAATTTTATTTAAATATCCAAGAAATAGCTGGTAAATTATGTAATATTTTTACTTTTATCCGGTGATGTCAGAATAGTACTCATTAAATTTTCTTGAAATCTCTTCCTTAAAATAAACGTCTCTGTCAGCCAGAACCTTGGTTATGGAGAAAACTATCAATTATAATTGATAGTTTTCTCTATAACCAAGCATACATGCTAATAATTATTATCATGAATAGATCTTCTCGTTTACAAGTATATTTCATCCGAGGACGGAGCCACACATCGGGTGTCTAATCCCCCCTATAATTTTATTCCCATCTGAGTAATTACATGCACTCTAACATTCCTACTCTCCTCAACGAGACAGTTTACTCGTCCTGAAGAATAAATAGTTTGTTTGAAAAAAATATTAAAAACTTAACTCAAGGTCATATTTCCAATTTTTTCTGAATTGAGAATTTCATTCCATTTCAGAATTTCAAATTCAGAGATTCCAATAGGGGTACTTGTAATTAAAGAGGATTAACATACTGACTCTCAGAGTAAGCTTTGTCCACGACGGTTTCATTCAATGAAACCACTCTCTTTAAGGCATTTCTCTCTCTCTCAAAAGTATCTTTTTCTCCTTAAACTAAGATCTTACCCGATACTCCTCTTCACACGTGAATGAAGCGCTGATTTATTAAATATGATTGTAAAAAATGATTGATTATAAGACAAATTCATTGAATGGTTGAATTGTTTGAAAATGACGAGGATGTATGAATAAGCAGAATGATATATGAGAAGCATGCGAACACATAATACGCATGAGTCGTGGGAAAATGTTTACAAGAAATTAAATCTGTGTAAAATTAATAACAATAATTTAATTTGGCGTAATCATGAATGTTTAGTAAAGCTTACGTTATGGTTCATTTAACTTAACTCAAATAATTTCAAGTTTTTTTAGACAATTTTGCACTGGATTCTTTAAGCACCACTCAAATGGCGCTTAACCGAAGGTAATGCGTAATAAATCTAGACCTTCGATCCAAGAATAGATCGTGATACTATAAATAATTATTTCGGAGGTAGTAGTTCAGGAAACGGTGGAGTTATTTGATTGAGGTCATATATTGAATTTCATTCTGCGAAATAAAATCGAGATTTCGCACCGCCGAAATTATGCAACCAAGCATGTCCTCCTTTAAAATAAAAAAATACACACACACACGAAAGCCATGAACGTCATTCCCGCAGACGCTTCATAATAATCGCCGCGAAAAAAAATGAGAACGGCAAAAAGAAACAAATTCGAAGACGACCGTCTCTCCTTTTATATACTGTATCGTCCTTCCCTTGCGCATGCATGGAGATCCTTTGGTTCAATTCATTATTTTTTTTTTCATTGCGACCTACATAGACAAATCCACGGAGCAGTCACCGTGAAATGCACTCCTCCTTTTGTTCCGCGGGGAAGATTTCAAGATTCAGGCAACCTTCGTTTTCCCTTTCCCTTCCCCCGCCCTTTCTCGCCATTCCCACCCCACTCCTGCTTCCCCTACCGCCCCTCCCAACCACCCATCCCAATTCCAGAGACCTCGGCCGACACAGCAATCGATACAGTTTCCCATTGCTTTGACATACACCTTAAGATTGCATCCATTTTTCTCCGCTGCCGTTCTCTCTCTCTGGAGCGAGTGAGCGTTCGAGATTACCCGTGTTAGGGAAAAGCGTTCGCCCGTGGAAGAGCGATTGATATGGGGGGGTTGAAGGATGATATTTTTTGGGGGGCGGGGCGCGGCGTATGGGTTTGAGTGGCAGGATGAGGAAAAAAAAGAAAGGGACCATGATACTACCATTCGAGGTAGGTCACTCTCCGGTTTCCCAAAAAAACAAATCTAGTCTTCCAGACCATTCCCTCTTTCAACCGGGCTCATATGAGCTGAGCAAGTTATACCTGATGCGAAAGATGTTGAAGTTCAATCCGCGCAAATTGCTCAAAAATAGCTTAACTATGACCGTCCAAACTGCGTAAAATACCCTGACGAATAAAAATGAGTAAAATAAATATTTATGTGGATGTGTTATCATGAATGTTTAAGTAATCTGTCTCCACAGTAAAATTAATTTATAGATAAATTTTGAATTTGAAGTATTTTAACTTTACTCACGGGGTGCTAAGGCGTGTTCGCCCGTAAAAGAGCGATTAATAAGGGGGTGAAGGATGGTATTTTTGAGGAAGGGTCGCAGCATATGGGCTAGAGTGGTAGGATGATGAAAAAGGTCAGGGAGCATGATACTGCCATTCGAGGTAGGTCACTTTACGGTTTCCACAAAAGCGCACAATTATACCTGTTAGGATAGAGCTCCTCGATTTTGGAGAGAGGCAACCAACTCCAACGGTAAAATTGATAAACAAACACTAGGGAAAAGAAATTATGCTACTCGGGAAGACGCAAAACCTGCGATGAGCAAGCAAAACAAATAAGAAGAGCCCGGGCGAAGAGAGCATTCCACAAAAAGAATAATATTCCTACCAATGGGAATATAAATGTATTAGTATGAAAACAATTCATATCAAATTTAATGTTGAGCATACTGCAGAATCGCAGGGAAGCGTGGTTATTAAAAGTTCAAGAGTCAAGTTCACAAGTCAAAGTTAGAATCCAAAGTATAGTACAACTGAAGAATTATGGGATAATGGATTGGCCAAGTTGAGCAATACGGTCATAGGTGGATTTAAGGATGGGGGCACGGTACCCCCCTTAACCCCCCGTACGGACGCTTAAAAAAATAAACAAGTTTAAAAAAAACTGTTATCATCACGTTAGATTTATTTTGTGTATTACAGAGCCTCAATCATTTTAATTTTATATTAATAACTTTCATATCAAAATAAATAGAATATTTTCCAAAGTTATTGCTGTATTTTGTTTTTAATCTTAAATATGAGAAGACCTGTCAGATCCTTGTGCCCTCACCCCCAAAAAAATCCTGAATCCGCCCCTGAATATGGTAGTCCTAATTGAGTGTTGTAATACATGTTTACTCGTCAAGAGTTATCAAAGTAAAGGCATTGATTTTGACGCTATGTTATCAGCAAACTGAATAGCGAACATCGTAAAAAAAAGAAAAGTCGTGATAGCAAACTAACTGCCGAAAAAACTTTCTCTTAAATTTCTATACGATTCCCGTAGGAAAAGGATTTTCGTTGACGTCATATGGCATATCGTATTGCACAGTAGTGTATCTAATTTAATAATGCCATTAAATAAATAGAGAGAGTCGCACAACTGCTTTCCAGGAGAGTATAATTCCAGCGGAGACAACAAGCTTCTTACATTTTTTCTTCATCAAAATCTTTGTATTTACCTCCGCATTGGATGCTGCTTTTACTCACATATTGTGTTACACATCCGGCAGATGGAAGTCTCAATTACGAGGAAGACTCGTGGATTTCACTTACCTAAAAGAGAAAAGAGAAATATAAATTACTCAAAGCTGTCTAAACTGAAAATAAACACACATGAATTATACAAAAACGTATCTGCACTAATAATAAGTGAAAGCGAGATGGAATCTCCACAGGAAATTATTCTACAAATGGAATATTATTCTACGAATGGAATGATAGGATTCCATAGGGCGCTTATAGGATTCTATGGAATCCAATGATCGCGGTATAGCATTTTTGCATGAGCCTTATATATGTGTAGACTTGTTTTCAGACTTTATCTCGTAGAATTACAACATACGTAGAAGTAACTGGAATTTTCGACGAGAATTTTAATTTAAGTTAACTCAGCCCGTTTTAACACATTTTGTATCATCCTAACGATATATTAAAAATGTATTTAAACTGTTTATTTCGTTATAATTCTGGTGGATTTTTGCCAGTCTATTTTATGAATAGTATTCACGTAGTGTGGTCTTTTTGACCACCTCTTCAAAATAACATTTAAAAAATATTTTCATATTCTTGCTATTCTCGTCACTCGTTTGGTGGCGATTACAAAGCAGGGTTATCTATATTATATTTTAAAAGAAAAGGAGTCAAGAGACGGAGCAAACTATAGAGAAAAGATGATCTCCTCCAACGATGTTTTTAGCCTATTTTTAGAAGCTCTATTCCGCATATTTGACTACTTACCGCACGAATATTAATAAAGAGGATCCTAAAGTCGGCCTCTAAATGTGTTGTCAACCGCTACGCAACTAAAAGGGCTTACAGAAGTCGTCACTCGTGTCTCTGACGGACAAATTTATCCGAGTTCCACGGAGAAATAAGGTGTAATCATAGGTGTAAACAGAAATTTATACAAACGATTATGTGATCTAAATTCAGAACTTTTCAATATTATTCCTCGCAATTACAAACATTATGCTGCAAAAATATTGGAAAATACCCGGATCGCATTGAACACACCACCGCGTCGTGGACATTGTTGAAAGTCGATTAAAATTCGACCAAAGTGGCTACAGAAATCACTCTTCTATGGGATGGAATTGGGCCTCTATGCAGCCCCCCTTGACTTACTGAGTGGAAAACGGAGTATGCTCGCCGAAGAAATTACCCGCGGTGCACCTTCTAATATTTTTCAAGATTCTGTTTTAGAACGGGTCTATAAAATTCGACTGTCGAAGAAAATTTACGGCGACCCGGTATGCGGAACCGATCGGAGAAATGCAGCGAACTGTGGGCGCAGATGGAAGCGCTTCATGCGCTCTAGTAAGCGAGGAGTCAAAATGATTCCGGCACCCAAGTAAAAGAGTCAATATGTGACCCACAAGAACGGTCTGGTCGTTTCATACGCGCCCATAGTGTGACGTGGAAAATAATGAGATGTCATTCCAGCTGCCATTTCATATCGAATCACGTGCCAGTAAGACTCGGGAGCAATTTCTCCAACCCGATCCATTATTACTCAACCATTCGTTGGAAAAATAACTTTCCTGCGATGCATTATATGCGGAATCATCAGAAAACTCTGAAAATAGTTACACAATATCAAGTATAATGCAGGTGTCTGTACCCAACAGACTGCAAGAAACTGAAGTTACTTTAAAGTGATGCTTTGAAAAATGCTGGTGAAAGAGCCATTAACCTTATACATGTAACTTGAACTCTCTATAATTTCGACCCGAGATAAAATTTGATTTTTACAGAAAATTTTGGAATTTCGCATTATTTTGAAAAGTGTGGATAATTGGATATGCGATTTTCTTTGAGGTTACTCCTTTCCTCTATCTATGAGTGCCGAATCCTTCATATCCAAATTTATTTCCCCGTATCATTACCAGAGACCAACCATATGCCCTACAACGTAATCACTCCATATAGCATTCTACTTCCTCAAAGACTCCACCATTTCCTCCCCTGTACATATTCAAACTTGTTTGTGCCAACTCACCTCTTGAAAATTACTTTAAAAACGATTGTGCAATAGTAAAAATAAACATACATCGAAAATTCTAATACAAATATTATATAATACTGAAAATTCTAATTGGAAAGCTATTGAAATGAATGGGATCTGTTTAGACAAGAGATTCTAAGGATTTGAAACTGAGGGCCGTTCCAAGTACAACGGGAACTCATATTTTCACTCCAAATGAAGGCAACTCACCGCTATAAATACGTATGATAGAGAGTAGGAGATCCACCATGCCATGCTGAAAAGGAGAAAAAATTGCTTGAACTGCTTTAAGACTCTTTTTGGGGGCAAGGAACGTAAAATCCTACGTTTATGGAAATTTCAGGGTACATGGGGAGTCATTTGAGGAAGGTAAGAATGATAGAATTCCACGCTGCGGCTGCAGAATCGGGAATATTACATGACGGTATATGAGGGTCGAAAGAGAGAACACCATAATATGGGGTTTTATGTATAATATGGATTTTTTTTTAATCCTGCAAATTTATGGGGTCTTTTTCTTTCGTCTTCAAACATTCGGGTTGATTCTAAATTGTAAAATTGAAGTGGCTGGACGAGGAAGTACAGCCTTTAAGTAAAACTGTCTCTTCAGTTAACACAGATTGTTAGAAAAAATAAAGTACACACGCTTTAGTCCTCCTTACCTATGGTGATATTTAAATGAAAGATGGTAGCAGCTTTCCACAATATTTAATGCGTCGCATGCATTAAAATATTGTGGAAAAGCGCTACCTTCTTTTATTTAAATATGTCGAACTCCCAAAATTTAACGCCTGAATCTGTTGAACCATGGTGATACATAGGCTACCATATAGCTAAAAGTTCCATTGCTGTTAACCATTCAATTACACGATTCTTTTTCTATGTAATTTATAGTAAAAAACCGTTGTGGTCATTCGTCAATACACGAAGATTGAAGAGCTACGCAAAACAAAATCGGCAGCATGAAAACTTAATTAAATTAAAAGCTGACTCTATTATTATCCCAATGAAAGCTGACTCTATTATCACCCTAATCTTCACACCTCTCATTCGCTATGAATCCAGACTGGACTCAGAACAACACAACATCCAAAACATCCACTTTCTCTCAACCTACAACGCTCACCAAACGCGTCTGAATTCGCTGCGGCGGAAGGGGATGATAAATTCATCTCCTTGAGACGTCTACCTTTCTCCGGAAGACTCGGAAAGGGAGGGAAAAAAATGAGGTTCGGAGAAGAAAGACACACGGGGAACGATCACATTCTCGGGATCCGATATCGAAACAAACCGAGATCACCCTGGAGAGAGAGAGAGATATTCGAAAATAAAAAAAGAAGAAATAAAGGAGACGGAGTTAGATAAACAAGCGAGATAGGAAATCTTTCTCCCTACCGTACGAATCCCAAGGGAACGGAGAAGAATACATTGGGCTCAAAACTGAGTGAACTAGGGGGGGCGCGAACGTAAGCAAAATAATACCAACACAGAATCAGACAATATAACGCTGAACGGAAAATACTCATCCGTCAGCGGCAGTCATTAGGAGGCTTAAAGCCCCCCTCCCCTGCTATTCCCTACGAGTTGAAGAGCACACACTTGTTGCCTCGAGTGGGGATGGGATGGGGATGGGGAAAGGAAACGCAGTAAGGAAGGAATTATTGGGGGGGAGGGGACCCCGTTAAGAAGAAGAAGGAGGAGGAGGCAGCGAAGGAGGTGGTGTTGGGGTTGGATCGCAAAGTAAGGGGGGGCATCATCACCAGGGGGTTTGCGTTGTGGAGGGGGTCGGTAAGAAAAGGGAGTCCATGATGTGAAGGACTGGGTGTCGAAAGAGGGGAGCATTGGATGAAGAAGGAGAAATGAGGTTTTCCTGGGAGGGTTCGCGAAGGAGAGGAAATGAGGGCGGCTGAATAAGCAGGGAGGAGGGAAGACTTTTGGCAGGGGTGCAGGAGGGCAGTGACGGATCCAGAGATGGGCTAAGGCTAAGGGACTACAGCACCCCACTGGGGTATCCAAGGTATCCATGGTAATGGGCCTTTTATAATAAGAAAAAATATGCAATGCGTTATAGAAAATTGCTGTGAGGTAAAATTATTAAACCTGTACGTAAATGTTTGTTTTTAAAACTTAATTCTTTGGGAAGTCAATAATGGGATAACCTTAGCCAATTTCCGCCCAGAAGACTTTCTCTTTGCGATTGCGAGGATGCTTAGGTACGCTGCTTTTATGGTCGTCTTCGGTAATCCAACGAAATAATTTGGTGATAAATCAACTGCTTCAACGACACATTTGTGACAGTAAGACAGGAAAAAGGAGTGTTGGTTTTCTTCAAGAGCCTCATATGCTCAGACTGTTACGATGTAGCCATGTTGCTAAGGTGGGCGGAAATAAGTCTGCATTAAAGTGATATCACAAGTGAAATTCTCAAAATTTTCGTAACCTCCCGGAACCCCACTACTCCAGGGAGGTAAACCCGCAGACCCTCCACCTCCCTCAGCCCTCTCTTGTCTCTATCCTAGATTCGATACTGCAGGAGGGTGAAGATGACGCTAGGATAAGCGTGGCAGATGCACATCCAGAGACGGCAAAACCTTCTTTTCTAGGGATATTCCTTCTGATAACCTTGCAAAATAGGCCCGTGATCTGAGACCATTAAAGGCTACATTGGCCATTTTTATTTCCGCTAATTAGCGTCTTGGAGTGTAGGTCATTAATAATTAAATGCAAAATATTTGGCCATCGCTTTGGTATATATTCGTATACCTTCATCACGGCATTTTTTCCATTAATAAGATTTTTTTGAAAATATTCCTGGAAAAAAGCCCTGATGAAGGTACAAAAATATGCAAAAAAGTTGGCCAAAAATGTTGTATTTAATAATAAAAGAAATACTTTCCAAGACACTAACCAACGTTAAAAGTGAGATCAAGAGAAAGAAAAAAACGCAATTTTTGCTTCCTATTGACGGAGAAAGTGACGGAGGGGTTCAGGTCGGTAATCTCGCGAGAGCGTTCGCTTCCCACCCCGCGGGCCCAGGTTCACATCCCGTCGGTGTCAGAGAATTTTCAGAGACAGACCCATGATCCCTGCTTGACCGTTGTTTGGACGAAAAATCAAGCGCAGCTGACGCTGACTCCATTTGTCAGATGGGTCATTGCACCGAAGTCCTCTAAGAGCTTTCAATCAAGCTAATGCCAACTAAAGGATCTCTAAAAGGATTTGATTCTTTCCCGGCGAATCCGGTGACGGTGATTTGACTCTTTCCCGGTGACTGTGATTTTTTTTCAGGCTCCCCACCGGTTTTGGCTCTCCATTTCTGCCGAAGTTTCGATGAAATATTTTTTCATCGTCCATAGGAATGGTTGATGATTTCATCGAAATGTCAGCAAAAATGTAGTGCCTAACCCGGTGGGGAGCCTGAGAGATATTCTCAGCCGGGTTTCTCTCCTCACTTGCTTCCTCACCCTTCCTTAATGGCCCACTTTGAATACTTAAAAACACACCTGTCTGAACACCCGAGAAAACACTATCATTCCTTCACTCCGTTCCATTTCTTTATTCCATACAAATTTCTGCCTCATATTATCCTCGCTGACATCCTAGATATCGGCAAGTTTCGTTCGCAATTCTGTAGCCCTCCTTTGTCAAAAATGAATTAATTTCTTCTTAATATTTTCCTGACAACACCAACGGTATAAGCAGAAGGAGAAATATGACCATTATCAAGATCGAACCCAGACAGAATGTGAAAAACAGCTAAGAGAGATCGTTCCAATTCTATTTAGCGAAATTTGACCAGAATTTAGGACCGAACCTCGTTCCAACAAGCTTTAAAATTTTAGTATTATAACTCTCGATTCCCAGGCTTGCTCGGTGAAGATGAGAATTAAGGCGTTCCCATATTGTACAACTTCCGATCATTCCTTTAAATGCATCAACGATGAAGTCGAGTATAACACTCAGACCGTGAGACTCAGGGGTTAGAATTCGGCTTTATTCAGCAAAACTTGAATCGTAACGTTTGCAAACATGTTTCGATGATTGACACCTTTGCTTTGAGCAATATTCAGTTCAAGCTGCAATTTGTATTATTTGATATCACAATAAAAATTATAAATTTGAAAAAAATAATTTTTTAATTTATTAAAACCGTAAGTAACCCGCTTATGATGATATTAATCGAATGGTAAAAGGAAACAGGGCAATACAACGACAAACTAAAGTATAAGGAAATCATAAATAATCAAATAAAAAATCTTTCATCTAGCAATCTTTTTAGAAACAATATTTTTAGAACCCTCAAAATTCTTCTGCATTCAATATAGTAATAAGTTTGAACTGTGAAAAAAAATTATTTTACGTGATTTCGATAGTTAAATAACATATATATCCTCCAAAAACTAAAATGTGATTTTCAGCAATCTCCAAATAGAAAGGGAAGGCTCCACCCGGAGGAAGCACTCGGTGGATTCCAAGAATACGCTAGCCAGAGCAAGAGGATATTCTCAGGGAGAAATGTCCCGTGAGACCCGGCCGGCCTAAAGGGGAGGCTTTGGAGGTAAATTTGGGACGGCGCTCGGTGAAGGATTGACGGGGATCGGATGGAGATTTCGCCGGGAGACGAGGAGGGGGTTGCCGTGGGGAGAGAAGTGGAGCGCCCCGCTGTCCCTGGGGATGAATCCAATGCTTTAGGGGAGGAGGGCGACAAGGAGGGATTGGATGCGCAGATTTCTTCGAGTCTGGAGCAGCACGCAAGAGTTTGAGGCTGAATCGAAGAGTATTGTCTTATCTCCAAACAGTTACACTTTCGGGACTTGGAAAAAACACGGTACAAGAATGGCTGCGTGAATGTGTTAAAGCAGTATTTTTTTCAATTTATCGTCTCATTCAATACCATCAGCGATGCGATGTGAAGTTTATGACAAATATTTTATATTCTATGTGTAATACTGCTGACCAGCCTATGACTTGAGTTCCTCTCTTTCCTCCTGTACTTTTCCCTTCCCGTCTACGAGACATTGCCTCTGCCTGCGTAGGCATTCCTTCTTCCACCCACTCCCACCCACTTTCCCCCTTTCCTCTTGCACCTCCTTCTTACCTAGAGTCAGCAGCGTACTTTGTACCCAGACGCGCGAGGCACTGACGACATCGGGAGCCAATGAGGGCTTCGGACCACGTCACGAGGGGGACGCCGAATGGCGAGGTACTGTTGGCACGCGGCAGTCGCGCGCGAGATGTAATCAAGAGTGAACGCAATAAACGCTATCCACCGTTTGTCTGACTGTCATTGCCCTTGGTTCCCTTCCTTAGCCAAAATCCCACTTCGTGACACCAGTTGAAACGCCAGGGGCGGCGACCAACGGATTCGGCTGAAGGAAGGAAGGCGCGACTGCCGCGTGCCAACAGTACCTCGCCACTCGGCGTCCCCCTCGTGACGTGGTCCGAAGCCCTCATTGGCTCCCGATGTCGTCAGTACCTCGCGCGTCCGGGTACAAAGTACGCTGCTGACTCTAGGTAAGAAGGAGGTGCAAGAGGAAAGGGGGAAAGTGGGTGGGAGTGGGTGGAAGAAGGAATGCCTACGCAGGCAGAGGCAATGTCTCGTAGACGGGAAGGGAAAAGTACAGGAGGAAAGAGAGGAACTCAAGTCATAGGCTGGTCAGCAGTATTACATATGGTGTATTTTTCATTCGAGACGCAGAGAAAAGAGAGTAAATTTCGACATTCTCGCAGGAAAATGTATGTTTTTTTCGTTACATTTAAAATTTATTTTAATTGCTTTAAATTAAAACAGCCCTCTTTATTTCACAAACAATTACGTGACTATACTTCAATTTTATAATTTTTAAATTCGTAATCGGAACAATAGTATATATTAAGGGATAAAATAGATTGAAAAAGTACACACAAATTATTTATTTAATATTTTGAATCCCAGGAGGTTTCATTTACCTGACTAGCTAAAATATCATAATCAACTCCCCTAGTTTTCCACCTTAATGCACGTAACTTAGATCCTGATGTAGGTTCTTTTTTAAATGAAGTATTCCCCAATATCAGACTTTATAAATGCAAGTAAATTTTCAATTGAGTCTGTCATCATGAAGTTTCGAACTAACAGCGATAAAAAACTCGTCACACGGGCCAAAATAAACTTCCACGCAAGTCTTTAACAACTCAGAAGTCTTTAAAGGGACTTTGGCGACCTCTCGTCCACTTAACGAGAGAATTATCTGGCGCAAAATGAACTATTCCAAACAGGCGACGAGAGTAAAAACCCCCTTCCTCGGGGATCGTTGATAAACAACGACACGAGCCGGTCTTTCATAATGCGCTAAACGTAGTCCGATGGACCCTCCTCCCCAAAGGGATTTTGGAACGCTCAAACAACCGATTACGGCCGTTTAAGAGAGGGTGGAGGACAGTGTTTCATTAACGGGCGTACAGGGGCGCCATTTTAAGGGCGAGAGGGTAGATAAACTGGGGTTAGGGTTGGCGGGGTTTGTGTTCAAGGGAGGTTGCACTTGTGGGTCAAGTCACGGTAGGGGTCGCTGATGGACAGGGATCAGTTGCGCCCGCTCCTCAGGAGCCTTCCTCACAAATTCGGCCATCAACGGTGATTGCCTGTAATAAACTAGCCAGTGTCCTCTTCCCCCTTCCACTCTACCGTCCTCGACGGGGACGTGGGCACATTATTAGGACTAGGGTAAGGTTATGGGCAGGCCCGATCTCTCTCCGGGATCGCATACTCACCGTAATATCGCCGTGGTTCACGGCGTTGAGACATCATCGTAAAATTTGGACAGCGCCGTTTTGTACGCCGACGTAAATAGCATTACTTCTTCGAGAGTCAGACGCGTTGATGAAATTCTCCATCCGGAGGGCAAAAAAAGGGAAAGGTGAAGCATCCACCATTTCTCCCCAAAATGAAGAGTACACTGTGGGTAGGAAATTTTTTTCTGACTTAGAAGAATCAATTACCAAAAAACGCAATTACGTCCTTATGAAAGGCAAGCTCTTACGAGGTCAGGATTATTTTCTTTAGGATTAAAAATAAAAGGTATTATAAAATGATTCTGATTCAATAATGCTTTCAACTGAAACAAATACGGGTATTTAAATATTGGAATGACTTAAAAACTTTGCTCGGATGATTAATAAGACGCGTATAAAAGATAGTCAGCGTACGCCTGAATGGGGAAGAAGTTTTTTATATCTTAAGAAAAATATTTTATAACTGGCAATTCCATTATATCGCAATAATTTCATTTTACAATGAAAATGAAATTATTGCGATCTCATTGATTTAAATTATATAGTGGATCTCATTGATTTACATCAGATTGCTCTTTTATACTTTGCGAAGGAATTAAATCCATTTGGTACTCACAGTAGGTGAAAATATGAGTTGTATGGAAAAAGGGATGAATAGGTAAAACCATAGAGTAAGTAGATACTTACTCTATGGTAAAACGTAATACATTGTAGGGAGCTCGCAAAATACATAAAGGCGTGTCTCATTTTGTCAGACGAAGCAGACCATGTAGAAGATAAGAATATGTTGTGTCTGCTACAAACATCCCCGCAAGTTTACAATGGCGAGCGCAAACACAAATAACTAGAAAGTGAGGGACAAAAATTAATTGCCAATCACTACGCACGGGAATCTTCCACGCGAAAATAAATTCAGATGTTCATAGGAAGCTAGCATATTCATTTTGCATTATTTTCATATTAATAATGTAATTAGAAACAAAAAATGAGTTTGGCAATATTAACACAATAATTTTAGGCGCTTGTGACGTATTAATGTTTCACTGCCAGGGACTGTAACTTGAAACCATGACAAAAGCGCCAATTATGGGGAGAGGAAGGCACACAAAAAACGTAAACGTTTTGAAATATGTAAAATATTTGCAATATACCACAATTTAAGAGAAAAGAGTTTAAAATTCGACCTAAGTGGCAATGCATCGACAGCGGTCTCCATTTCGTTATGCTCGTTTAACACGCAAAATCGGCGGAGACCACGGCAATTAAGTTCATTAATTTTTCACCACCACGCAGTCACTCTTAAACGGTCAACTTAAACGACGACGAGACCCTGTTGTCTATGGAAGACACCACCGTTACAAATTTGGCTTGCGAATCGTCGCTAAGCGAAAAAAAATTCGGTCGATCGCCGATGAAGCAACACCGATAAGGAATACGATCGGGAAAGTTACGTCCACGAGCGATTCTATACCAGACACGCACTTATCGCCTAAAATCGCTCGATACACGTCCCATCATCCCTCCCTCGTCATGCATGGACACGAACTAGATGTTTTCTTTCGCACACGCGACGGATCGATATTGGAAATGGAATATCGCATACTACACTCAGAGAGAGAGGGAGGGGGGAATAGGGGAGGGGAAATGAGGGGAGGGGAGTGTGGGAGACAGGAGGAAGGAAGTGCTAAGATGGGGTGAAGGGGAGCGGGGTAGTTTTTTTTCCTCCTTGTGGAGAGGGCAGGGGTGTTCCAGAGGGTGGACGATTAAGGAGGAAGGGTAGGGTGCGACACAATCCACCCCCATTGTGTCCGTGGAGGTATGAGAGAGAAGAGAAGCAGTTTCGGAAATTGAGAGGAGGGCCGGAAAGTGAGTTAGTGGAGGCGGAACGAGGACTGAGAGGGAAGAGGAGAGGGACAGATAAAGAGACATAAGGAGAAGCGTATGCAGAATACGCAGGTAGGTAGAGGAAGGAAAAGGAAAAAGACTGCGGGTAAAACGCATGCATAGGAAAATCTAGGCTATCGAGTATCATCATTCTCAGTCAGCAATCCTAACATTGATTTGACGCAGCTCTCCATTCCTCTCTTCTATCCGCTAACCTTTTCATTGCTACATAGTTATTCTCTTTTACATCCTTTATAACCTGTCCTATGTAACTCACTTCGGAGGGATATTTTATAAATAAAATATCCCTCCGAAGTTTATGTAGATAGATTTAACTTTTAAAAATTTCTGAGCTCTGGGGGGGGGGTTTATCCCCCAAACCCCCCCCCCCTCGCTGCGCCACTGACTTACACGGTCAATCTATTTTATCTTCATCATTCTTCGGTAACACCACATTTCGAATGCTTCCACTCTTGACTTTCCTGCTGCTGTCAACGTCCAAGCCTAAATATTTTATTCCCAGGATATCCCGAACCAAGCGCTCACCTCTATACAGGGTGTATCAGGAGGAATCTTTAATGCTTCAGGTGGTGGCAGGGAAGTAAATTTTAAGCATTTTTTGTCCTATAAACATGGGGTAGTAACTCCTTAGTTACTGAGCTATGACATTGTAAAAATTTTTTAGGATGCTCTACTCTTACCATAAAAACGATTTTTCTCGAGTATCTCAAATTTTTAAGGGCATTAAATTATTACGGTTGCATGAAATAGAGATTAAAATTGTCTGAAACGAATAATATTAAAATGGGTGACACTGCGCGATCGTATTGTTTATTCTCGCTCTAAGTTCTCGTTTAATTAAGTTCAAATATTTATTGTTTGAAACAATTATAATTGCAAATTTTTCGTCCCACTTTAATTATTATATTTCCTCTCTCGTAAACTCACTCCCTACCTCCATCTATCCTTTTTACTTGTCATGCAACAATGTCACCTCATAAGCTTTGTCCCATCTGCCAGCTAACTGAAAGTTTTTCCCTCTTCTCCGGTTCATTCTTCTTTAGTTTTAATATTTTTATTGTGTTTTGTCTCATCTAATGCTTTGTTAAAATTTCTAATTCATGTTGGCGTCACCACGGTAGGCAAGAAATGATTTAATTAAATTCATTAAAAAATTTAGTACCGTCTTACCTTTGTGGGAGTTTGCGATATTCATTACTTAAAAAAACATGGTTTTAGCTCACAAAAATTTGACACAATTACCAACCCGGGAATTGAATCTTTATGAATGAACCTGGTGCCAACCACTGGGTTTGTATTAAATTTGTGTGTACTAATACCAAGTTATTTTAATTATTTACAGGTTTTCATGCCTTAAAAATTATACGTCTTAAGTGTAGGGCATACCTGCAGATAAGTTTTGATATTTTTTACTTACCGATGAGATGTTTAGTTTTGTTTTGTTTTTTTTTCGGTAAAATATGGCATTTCTTAGATTACTTGTCGTCCATAAATCATTCAAGTAATTGAAAAATGTATTAAATTAAATAACGGATAAATATCAATGTATGTATGAATTACTTTCTAGACTTCTTTTAAGAGTTCATGCATCATCGCATTTGGATTTATTTTGGAGTTGAAGATTCCTTTACGACGCTGATAACATCTTTGGAAAAATATGACGGGCAGTCTCCGTGAAATCTCTGCTGCTCCAGGGATTTGCACCCGGACCCACAGGGTGGGAAAAACAATCTAGCCACCTCACAAACACGACCTCCTCAATGAAGTGAGGCGTGAAAAGAAAAACTCACCAAAAACGCCCGAGTTCTAAGGTATAGGAAGGCCTAGCTCTCTCTTCCGAGACTGTTCGGCCTGCGACAAGGGACGAAGGCATATGCATGTGAAGCCAAAGAGAGAAGTGGACGTCTCGCGAGTGTACTTGGCAGGCGGTGTGCATATTCTTCGCAAAGTCCTTGAGAGCAAACGAAAAGGAAGGAATTGGGGGTG
Organism: Ischnura elegans; assembly: GCF_921293095.1. Taxonomy (NCBI): domain Eukaryota; kingdom Metazoa; phylum Arthropoda; class Insecta; order Odonata; family Coenagrionidae; genus Ischnura; species Ischnura elegans. The sequence continues at coordinate 104,703,492 of NC_060247.1, forward strand.
GGGGGGAGGCTAAGATGCTGAGGGGGACAGGGTAAACCCCCTCCCCCACATATAAAAAACGATATTTCGCCTAAGATTCCATCTGAACATGATCGCGATAACATGTGAGGAGAGTGAATGTGCATGAGTGTGAGTGTGTGTTTGATTAGATTGACTGCGTCAACAACCTTCTTCACAACGACGAATTTCCCCCACTTTCATACCCTCCCCAGCAGCATTTAAACGAAGCGATAAGAAAAGTGAATAAAAAAAAGGAATGAGGACTCGAGCGCAGTCAATTGGACCCATTCAACACCCTCTTCCGCCGCACCCTGAGAAGAGGGGAAGGAGTGGATGGTTATCACGGAGGTGCATCGGGACATGATGATGAGCGCTCTAACAATTGCGCGACAATGCTCCCAAGGAGAGCGAAAGAACAAAGTTATACTCTTGCCGGAGGAACGGTAAGTCACCACCGCATGCTTCGCTGATAAGTCGCGAGGTAAAGTACTCTTAACTTACAGTAAACACCCACTGTTATACCTATATGGTGTTGAGTAAGTGAGAAGATCATGAAATTTATCGAATCAATATTTTACAGCTCACTAAGCAATGCTTCTTAAAATTTTAGTCCATGACTTAAGCCTGAATCACACGATCATTTTCTTTCGTCGCGAAAAGTGATCACTACAGCGATCGCTTTTCGCGACGGCAAAAGTGATCGCTCTAGTGATCATTTTTGTGAATCACGCGGTCCCTCCCGCAGTCGCCTTTCGTATCACTTCCGATATCACAGCTCGTTGTCATAGGACCCGCATAACGAAAATATATAGCTTAATATAAATATATATTATAATATAAAGCAGAATGTATCAGCAAACATCTAGTACCATGAGCCTTGGTACGATTACCATGGGAAATCAGAAACTAATTCCCGGTCTAAGGAAATTTTTTCTCGTGGCAATTCATGTATATATCAGCAATATTTGCATTGTACGCATTAAAAAATGTGCAAGAAAACAACTATTCCATTTATTTCAATATGTCGAACTGCTATTATATCACGCTTGAAGCGGTCGAATTTAGTGGAGACGAGGCGCGGCAAAGGACAAACTTCCTGTGAAACATTATAAAGGGAAAATTTTCCCATGCATCGAATATCTCAACTGTTTGCGTAAAGTAAAAACTTTTGGGCTACGTCACCGCGTCAATTTTTGGTTCAATATATTCCCCTGAAAAATCGACCAGCATCGGTCGGGAAACGTTGGGGCCACCGAAAAATTGACGCGGCGACATAGCCCAAAAGTTTTTATTTAACATGGCTAGTACCCGCGAATGTTTTAACGAAGAATCTCAAATATTATTTTCGGGTGGAGAAGGATACAAGTAAGAATAACTACATTCATGCTACCATTATGTAAGCTATCTTCAATCTTGATCCATGATCATCAACAGCAGCATCCCCCGCCCAACTCCCACGTGATAGCCTGAGGGGTATGCCTGATACGTAGGTGTAAATTTGGGCCGCCGACAATGCAGCGGGGGTTGAGGCAAGTCGATTGCGACTGGAGAGGGAGGGGAGCACTCAGCCGATGAATCAATGGACGCACGAGGGACACTTTGCCGCATCAGACGCCCTTTGCTCTTTTCCCCCACACCCCCAACCCCCTCCGCATCCCCCCTATCCATCTCGTGAGGGAACAATACAAGTGGCCTCCTCCCCTCCACAGAGTTTGAAGGACAAGCTGCCCCTCCCCCACCCCTCCACCCCCCACTACACTCCTCCCACGCTTAATTAACAGCCCAAAATGAATTCAACCGCCCTCACCCCACTTCTTACTACCCCGCCCTTCACCGTAATGGGAGATAAATACCAGCCAACTGACACGCCTCATCGCTTGATTTCGGAAAGGGAGATAGATACTCGCTGAGGTGGATAACGGCCTGATCCAGAGGGATGAAATATTGATCTAAATGGATTAAAGTTCATCAGTTATGACTGAAAAAGTTTTTTTTTACAAATTGCCGCCGGATAAAAATGCATTTTTTGAAAATTTTACAGCAACATTACTTTTTTACGAATCATATGACAGGAATTACTCTCTAAAATATATAAAATCCAATGTGAATAAATATTATTATACAATCAAAGCCATTATGCATGCTAATTTCTACCATTTTGCAAGAATAAGCAAATACTAATGCATTCTACCGAAATTAATTTTAAAGCATAAAAGTAAATGAGAAGCCTCACTATACTGTGATTTTATTTTCAAAGCCTATTACGATTAAAAAAAACACTCATGCATCAATGGGAGGGTAGTAAATAAAATTTTTATCCATCAGGGATTGATTAATTTACTCTTGTAGCACAAAATGTATTGAACAAATTTTTATCACTTTAGCTGAACGATACTAAGCACAGTTTTTTCGATGGCAATTCCTAAAGAAAAGCCTAATGATAAAACATCATTCGAAATAGCTTTACGTAGAGAAAAGGTGAAAAATGTGCAGCTCCATACCAATATTTAAATATCAATTTATACTACAAAAATAACAATTAATCTTCTCTTCGCAAAGAAATTAAATTTTATGTCTCTCACACTGAATACATGCGTTGTTTCAGAAGGAAATTACTGGTCTTCCAAAACAAGAGCAGGCATTCTTTCTTCTTTTAAGGTGGGCACTAAAAGTTACCAGGAAGTGAAGGCTGATTTTGCGAGCAAAGTAAATCAGCGATTTTCATCAAATTCTCCCATTATTTCGTGATCCAGTCATTATATTCAAAAGCATCCTTTCCCAGTCAGCAATCAATATCATAATAACTACCAGACAACATTTTCATTGTTAACATATGATATTCGTGCCAGTGCCGCAGTGAGGGGGATTTTGGGGAATAAACCCCCCCCCCCAGAACTCACAGAAATGCTTAAGTTGAATCCATTTTACTTAATTGGATCAATATTACTTATAGAATAGTGTAAGGATTAGTAAAAAATCCCTCAGAAAGCCTTAAAACTCACTTTGTTTGAGACATTTATCTTAAAAATTTTCTGGGGAAGGTCCCCGCACCTCCCCCTTACCCTGGTGAGTATTCCATACCCCTAGATCCCCCAGAATTAGTTGTGCCTAAAGCCTCTTTGTAAAATAAAAAACCTCAATTTTTAGTTGCGCCCGTGATCCGTGAAATAGCCGTGTTGATCCAATGCGTTGTACGAATATCCGTCAAATATCCAAAGGGCCCGCCAAACAATGTTGCAACAATGTCCAACAGTGGATATGGAGTTCTACATTACAGTATCTCTTATATATCTTCATAACATCTAATCAGTAGATATTGTGTGTCCTTATTATAGTTTTTGGTAATACAGATACACAAATACACAAAGAAAGCGTTTGTGCTCTTCAGTTCTATACAGAACATATGCTACCCATGGATACTGTTTGGCACAACAATTTTTTTAATATCTCGGATATTAAAACTTGGATATCTATGTATCGTTATTTTTACAACGCGACATCGATGTTCCAAATAGGATTTAAGTATGTAACGTTGTCAGAATATCCATCGTGTAATAACAATGCGTTTTGGATACATCAACCTTATTTAGATATGCGATGGATGTCATCTACTGCTTGGGTCACCACCACGTATATTACAAAAGAAGATCAAGTCGGCCTCTAAATGCAATGTTACCCACCGCGCATTTAAATGGGTTCACAAATGTCGCCACTCATCTCGCAGACGAAGATAGTGATCCAAGTTTTACGGGTAAATAAGGTATAATTATGGGTGTCATCCGCAATTTATATACATAACGATGTGATCTATCAATTTTATAACTTTTTAAAGCTATACCTCGCAATGACAAACATTATGCTGCAAAGTATTGTAAAAAAAAGTGGATCGCATTGTACTCATCACCGCGTCGTGGACATTTTTGAAAATCGATTAAATCGCGACCGAATTGGCAGCAGAAATGAGCCTTACATGGGATGGAAATGGGTCTCCTTTATGCTGTCACCTTGATTACCGCCTTCAACGCAAAATTCTTGGAAATTCTCAAACCAGAAAATCATACCGCTAACGATAGCACGGAGGTAACTCGAATCCGCGACCTTCGGGGCATAGAATCGGCGATATGGACTGGCAAACGGGGTTAAATGGGGTTGGGCGAATCTCCTCCCCTCTCGAAATTTAGGTCATCAAAAAACCACAACATGAACGGAATGCCTGAGGGGATGAAATACGGTCACGACTTTCAGGAAAAAGGGGTGGCATCAAATGGGGTGGAATGGGGGAAAAATACCCGAAAAAAAACCCGGAGTAAATGCAGCAGTAAAGGGAAATTTTTCCGAAGCTCACACCCAGCAAGCTTCACAAGTGGAGGAGAGAGAGAGAGAGAGTGAGAGAGAGGGTTGCCATTTCCAATAAGGATTGGAGAAAAGTTTTTTTAAAAAATAAATAAAACACACGTTCCGATGGAGAATGGGTGGGAGGAAGAATTCTCCGAAAGTTTTTGACGACAAGGAGAGTGAGAGAGAGAAACCTTTTATACCGGGACTAAAAAATCGAATACCACGTCAGAGAACATACCGATCAAAACAACCGCCAATCCTTTAAAAGGGAAAATAAACAGTTTGGAAAAGAGGAGGTGGAGGAGAAAAAAGAAATCTGCTTTTTCCTTTTAGTGGGTCGAACACGGGGGAAAACAAGCTGTCTACCGCTCACACCACTCGCAAGAAGGAAGGGGATGGAAGGTCGCTAACATTTTCCGATACGGGAGTGTACGTCGACGGGTCCCGTAAATGCGTCGTGCCTTCCCCGGGATTTCCCCGTCCGCCCCGCGGCGGGCTGTCTTCCTCAGAGAGAACGGAGACAGATGCATGGATTCCCTGTCAAGCAGTGGATTCGGCACGAGTCGCTAAAGGGCTGGGAGGAAATAGGTGCGAAATAAGATCTGTTCCGATTTCATTTTTTTATCGGATTATTTAAGGGACAACTGAATTTACGGAAGATCCACTGTGATAGCTCAATTCGAAACAAATAAGTCGTGCCAACATATCTCATGTGAAAAAAAATAAAGCCTTCATTAAAGATCACGCCTAATGTCGAATAAAATTATTACGGCAAATGAAAGAATAAACGTTGTTAGGTTCACTAATATATTTGAAAAAGTAGAACTCGTGTTTCAGAACATAGGCGCATCCTCAATTTTGCTTTTTCACCATTGATAGTTATCGAAACCGACGATATTTATCTAGCGAATGCCACCCTTTGACGAAACCATGATCGATTTTAATAAACCTTCTTGTAAAAATAGGAAGATTGAACGATGTAATCAGTATGTTATGACACTCGGTTAGTACTTTTTCAAATGCATTAGTGAACCTAACAAAGTTTATTCTTTGATTTTCCATAATGGAAAGGTTTCACACAGTTAAGCCTAAAATTCTCAGTTAAATAAGTATTAATTTAATAACATAAAAAGATCATATTAAATCATGGGGCACAATAAAATATTACGGTTTAGTATTAATATTGCTATTCCGCAACTTAATTTATGTTTTTGAACCGAATGTTAGTACTTTCTCTATTTAGCTTAAGTATTTTGACTCCAGTTTCTATTTTTAACACGCGAACAAGTAAAAGAAGAGGAGATATTTGTACGTTACACTACCTGCATATTATAATCATCGTGAATTTTGTGCTATGGGATGCATCAATCATAATTCAGACCGGCATTTACATATTTTGTAGGTAACGTTGGTGAGTATAAATATTTTAACAGTCGCAACCTTTGAATTTATTTCGGTTTTACTCTTTTCATAAGAAGATTAATTAAGATCAGCCATAGTTTCGGCAAAGGATGACATTATCAAGATAAAAATCGTCGGTTTTGATAAATATTCTTCGGGAGAAAAGTCAGAGCTGAAACGATTTCAGAATTTCCAACGATCTATATTGCAAATGTAATCTAAATTTCTCCATCTACAAACTGGAGAACCTAAATTCGAAAACTTACACCAATTCCTCCTGAAATCAAAGTGTTTGACATATAAGTGATAACATTAAAAATGAACAAATGCCAGGTTGAATGTCCTCAGAAAATATTTCGCAACAGTCAATAAAAATTCCTCGAAATTCAGTTAGGTGGATATTCAAGAGCAAGGAATGATCCCCATGCCCTGAATTAATGAAATCCACACGTCTGAGATCAGGACTGCCCTCGCCTATTCAGACCAACCCCTGCTTAAAGCAATGGTTATGGACTGAGTGAATTTCTCAGAAATTCCGATGATATTATCTTTTGATAGCCCCTGACTCTCCCGATTTTTGAGATCCGATCTTGAAAATCTTGCAGATGCAGATCTCGAGGCTGGTCTTTTTCTTTCGCGAAGCAATGATATAGAAACAAATGGAGTGACGCGGCGACGTAAGTCTAAAACGTTCCGTAAGAGAGCGTGATCCCTCGATCCGCGGCGTATCGTATTCATCTCTCCGACAAGTGAAGGTCGAGACCCGCCAATTATTACGATCGATCTCGGATCGGGAGGGGAAAGTGGAGGGGTGGGGGGAGAGGAAAGAGTGGAGACTGGTGGTGATGATGATGATGGAGGAAAAAATAAATACGGGCGAATCCGCGCTTGAGAAGGGGCTGCTGGGAAAGAAGAAGGAAGGCGAGGAGTTTGAAGGGAAAAGGGAACGTAATGATCACTCATTCCCACCGCGGAATACGACTTTGGAACTCGCCTTCAAAACGGCTGATAGCGAAATGAAACCGAGTAGGTCATATTGGGGCCAACATTTTTTTTCCTTTCAATACGGAGTCGCTTTCATTTACACCTACGCGTTACCTTGCAATCCGCCTAAATAAGCGTGTGGCAGGGGGTGTTATGACACCAACCGTCTAAATATAAAAACGAAATTAAGCCTAGTATTAATTATTAAAGTCGCTATTATTGCTCGTCGCAAAAACGTAATCCTATACCCATTCGTTCGGCAAAATTCTCATAATCTGTCGTTTCTGTCGGACCTGAAAACAAGGTGAAAAATAATTGTCAGAAGTGGGATTCGAACCCACGCCCGGAGAACCGGACTGCGACCTGAACGCAGCGCCTTAGACCGCTCGGCCATCCTAACATGACATTAATAATGAGGATTTAAAAAAAATAGTAATTGCTTAGGTTAACTAAACATTCAATTCAAGCTGGACTTATTGAAAATAAATGCAAGGCTTTAAAAAAAAATGGAGGACACCTAATAAGTAATTTACCTCCATATCACCCTTTAAATAAAGCATTTCATTTCTATTAAGAGCACAGCGCGGCCTCATAAGGGAGAGTACAAGAAATTCCTTTAGTCTCGACTTATAATGGTTATTACGACATAGGGGTCAGTTAACGTGCGTGAGATCGGAGATTTCATAATACCAACTATTCTCGTATAATAAGATGGTAGGATATCGTGAAGATATGTAACGGAAAATACCTCTATGCGCTTTAAGAATGTCGCAGATTTGATTCCGCTCCGGTTTATCACTTCAGTGACGCCGGCCCAGGGTACGACCACAGACAAAAACAGGTGGGAGATTAACTCCGCAAAGCTTGATGCCGATGATTATCTTCGCGAAGAGTGGGATTAAGCACTAAGTGGAAAGGCAACGAGTTCCCCAGTTTCACCATTTATCTCGCATCCATCGCATTGATTTTCGAACACATTAATCAGTGCCAACAAATTTTAACTTAAAAACGATCTCGCGCTCAATTCCAAGAAAAAAGTTCATATGCCAATCTGAAAGTCGTGGGTTCGAGTTCGCCAAGACCGCCCATCACATAATGTCTCTGAAGAAGAGTAAAAAAATCGAAGATAATGGAAGTAAAGACTATACAGGTCGAATAACGACTGATTTCTATTGATTTACAAGCACGTTGGGAGTATAATTTCAATCATTTTTTCCCCATTGTCGAAATTTTTCAGTGACCACGCAATGATAATACGAACTTTAAGTGAGATGCGTTGTTGGTGAACATGGTGAACACAAACTTCAAAAAGCCGTCATCATCATAAGTCATCAATCCGAAGATTGGTTTGACGAAGATCTCCATTCCTTTCTCCTATCCTCTAGCCTTTTCGTAGCCAACTATTTTCTCCTAGCCAACGTATTTCTTCTCTTTCACATCCTTAATAACCCGTCCTATGTAATTCATTCAGGGCTGTCCCTTGCTCTTCTTCCCTTCCATCTGTCCTTCTACGATTGTCTTCATCACGGCAACATGCCTCAAATGTGGCCAACTAAGTTGTCCCGTCTTCTGCTTAGGCAAAAAGCCGCAAAATTTGGTAATGATGATTGCGTAATATTTTTACTCGGAAGTTTACCCATTATTTCCCTGCTTAAGTTTTTCAATGTGATAGAAGTTCTATAGAGTAACTGTGATTAATATTAATCATTTTATTACATACTATATCAAAATAAAAGTTTACACTTAATAGAAAACAGGAAAATTATTTTACTGATAATGCTTTAATTTGAGAAATCTAATTTTCTTTATTTAATTTGCACCATATTTTGCATGTCATACTGATATATTTGAGGAAGAGTGAGAATGTTACGTCGCGTCGGCTCGTTCATTTTTCTTTCACTATACAGGACCGAACTTTATTAACAAGAGATGAAATCATATTATCCACTCTTAAAATTTGATTATTATTATATAAACGTTTATTTCCAGCATTCCCACTTTACCTCAAAATGTTGGCGTTTCTATTATTTGGGCTTGGCGCATTTTCGGTTCCATGTTCATACTACAAAAATTGGTACAGGTTGCATACATTAAAACTTCCTAAAATTAAAAATTAACTTTAAATCAACCCGCGTTTTTTCTACCTCGTCTGGATAAATAAATAAATAAGTATAAATATATTAAATAATAGTAATCCGTCAAAATAAAAGAGCGGAATGAAAACTGAGAAGGCGCCCACGTGGGGGAGAGAGTGGGGGATGGATGGCATAATGGCGGTGGCTGGAGTGTTGGGGTGGGTTGGAAAGAAAGGGAGGGAGGTGTGTTATCGATCTATTCACTGTCTGTTGGGGAGGAGGGGGGAAGGGGAGGGAGGAAGAGCTCACTCAGGGTCCGAGGGAAAGTGAGGAGGGGGTGGGGAGTTGAAGGGGGGGGGGTGAGGAAATGGAGAGCGAGCCGTGGTTAAGTCAGAGCGACCGCCGAAATAAAAAATTTATAAGACGCGGGACCACACGGCCGCCGGAGTTGGACGAGTACTCGCCGAAAACGCTCCATGGTAACCACGAATTTTACCTTTCTTAAATCGCAATTGAGTGGGTTGACAGCCAAGGGGTACAAGTGATTTATCTCTAATATACAGAGTTAGGTACAGAAATTAGGTATAGAAAACAAACGAGATCAATTAGATACTTAGTGGCGCATTTGATTTTCCACTCGATGTCAGCAAAGAACAGAGACTCATTCGTTTCCTTGGCTTCCAGGTTTTTGTGTATTTAATCTAACAATTAACGTTACCTAACTATGTTGAGAAAAAAAATCACTTGTACTCCTTGGCTTCCAACCCACTCAATTGTTTTAGATAAATTGAGTTTTTTTCCTTTCTCTTGATCCCAATTTTTAACGTTATTTAGCGTCTTTGAGGACAGGTGTTAAAGAATTTAATGCAAAATGTTAAAAAAAATTCATCTAAACATAAATACCTACACTCAAAGACAGTTTTTGAGATAATTATCGGAATGTTTTGCATTTGAGAAATTTTTCAGATTTTCATTTCTCGGGGACAAATGTGGTCCAGCGGGAAAAGAGTGGGGCTATTAATCAAAAGGTTCCCGGGTACAAAATTCCGGTGAAGCACCAAAACTACGGTCAGGCTCTCGAAAACCAAATTCTCGAATTGTGAGGTGGACCAGAGAAAGGAACAGCATCAACAACTCAACTCACAAGGTTTGCAATTCACAGGAATGCGGCTTAGTTCGTGGTGAGCTCTACTCTTACCTATGCAAACCAAAATTAGTGATGAGTTACTGGATGGGTAAATGTAAAAAAGAAGATAATAAAGGGTAGTTGGAATAGCCTTCGGTTCATATAGCTTACTTCCACAAAACAATTAAAAAATTTAACCACCAATTATTATTTGGGGTAGTGATGAAGAATAACTCTTCGCTGAAATGCCATTATGTTTTTTTGGTTGATTTAGGCCTTAAAAGAAGTGTCCTTTAAATCTGAATTCAATTCATTCCGGACGTAACACCATTGAGTCTAGTAAAACCTCATTGAAATATTCAAACTAGGACCATAATAATGAGAAAGTGACAGGGGATATATATTAGCTATCAGTAAAATAATTGCAGGAAAAAAACGATCCTTTCCCGAAAAAAAATCACATCCTCAATATGTGAAGTATGGAATACACGATACAAGTGAATCCAACTCGGCCTATGGAAAATTTATGATAAGAAATTCTCAAGAACAAGCCGTTATTTTTTTGCAATTCTTTGTGCTCAGTGTGTTTTTTTCCATCTTACTGCCATGTTATTTCCCATAAAAGTAGGAGAACAATCAATGATAGCATATTTTACCTCAAAAGCAGAGATACATCATCAGGAATATGCTTTCTTATTATTCATCTTGTTGTCATATAGTACTCAAAAATGTTTATGAATATTATTTTACTTAGGTACACATAATTTACGAAAACTGACTCCATTCGCATTTTACCCGTAAGTCAGCTTAATAGATAATAGCATAGTTCGTATCGTATTAAGTCAATGGGATATTAAGTGTAACATTTTAGGGTAGGGATGGCATTTCCTTTCGCTCGGCCACCTGTGGAACGCTACGCAGTTTCACCGATCAGGAAATTTCCCCGCTACGACTACTTGCAGAAGTCCCCAAAGATTTCACCAAGATTTGAACCAGGCATCATATGATTCGAACCCATGGCTCCTATATCCTACCCTTTCGGTAGAACAGGGTGTTTTTTTGTTCAATAAGATATCTTTTTTTATCCGGTTTCTCTCAAATCAATCGGTTGAGCCAGCGCAAAAATAGTCGTATGTAAAGGTGTTTAAATTTAACAATAATACCAGTAGAAAGGGACATTTAATGTATTTTTTACTCATGAAGTGTCTTACTCAAAGTCTTAGCTGCGGATTAAGCCATTAATGATGGCTCTGCGAAAATATAGCGGTGAAATGGTAGGAATATAATTATTAAAGGTACGTTTTTATTTGCAAAAAACCAAAAATAATAGTTCACATATTTTCCGGTAGTGTCCAAAAATATCCACAGGGAAGAATGACGTCTCGGTAGCTTAACTGGCTAAAGCACTCTACCGGAAATCGGGGGATCCGGGTTCGAATCCCGGTCAAGGCGAATGATTTTTTTCTCTGTGGATCTTTCGCACGATTGTGCATTGCGGGTGACTCCCGTAAAAGTTATCACCGCGGCTAGTCCCTGTATACTTTAAACTTGTATATAGACCCTTATAGTAGAAATTTTCATCGAAACCCGAGGCACAAATGGACAAACGTTAGTAAAAGTGAAGTTTAAAGACCCATACGTGCACCACAACCACAGCTACTATCGTCTCCAAGGAGCTCCATGAGGTTCGGCTTTAACTGCGCGAAAGCATGCCAGAGAAAATAATCGAATGGGAATTCAAATATATTGATACAATTTAACTAGTATTATCCACGTAATTGTAGGAAGTGCGGTAGGTAAATCAGCTGTAATCCAAAAGGCCCCGGGTTCAAATCCCGCGTGATGCCTTGGAACACCCCCAAACTCCTCGTTGAGCAAGGCATCCCAGGGCAAGATATGAGTCCCCCTACCCTGAATGTGTGCAACTCACGCCAGGGTTGTCTGTCTGGAATGAGGTCTGCTTTCACTTATCAAAATTAGCCCATGGGTAGATCCACTAACGGAGCAACCCGCATCAAAACACGAAGCAATTGTTCCAAAAGATACATTCAACCATAGTAACTCTATGGTGTTGAAATTTCATTATTTTTCGCAGTTACAAAAGTGGACGTAAGATCTCAAAACCTTTCTATATTGTGAAAAATTCGTATATAACTCCTGGAATATTAAAATCGTTTATAAACAGCAAAAAAATACGCTGTTGCGAAAATTCGTATTCGTGAATATCATTAAGTATCTATCAAACAAAAACTATCAAACATATTTCTCCATCAAAGAGATCGAGTGACTCAACTCTCAATAAGCCTGAGGAGTAAATGACAGCGTGGGTCAAAAGAGCCACAATGGTATTAACTTATTTTGATTTACACCCTTTGTTTGCATACCAAAAAATATTTTTCCCAGAATATCATGTCTTCATCAAATAGTCCTATTTCGAAAGGGATGAGTTGCACTTTAGAGTTCTAATTAAAGATATACTAGCGTGATATCTACCAACAAAAAAAATCAACCGCGTGAAAATATTGACCTATGACGTCAGATGTGGGGTTGATGCGAGGATAAAATGCCACCGCCGTGAAGTATGCGATAGGGCGCATCTATTTGCGTACAACCATTTTCTAATTAGATTTTTCCGCGGTCCACGAAACTCTCGCTGCAAGAGGCCGTCCTTCCCCAAGGAGGAATCGGCCGAACGCGGGGTCGGCCCCGGGGAAGAGCGATAGAGGCAGGCAACGGTGGTGGCGCGGCAGCATTGGGACGCTTTAATTCGGGGGCCCCTTGAAGGCATCGCCGCTTCGCTCCCGTTTCAACCGAGAGTGCGCCTAGAGTAAATTGAAAGTGATGGCTTCGAATACGGAATTTTGATCCATCCATGAAAAAAACCGACCTAATGGTTGATTATTTTGGTTATGAAGAAGCTCAGTGGCGTAACTAGAGATATGCTTTGGGGGGAATTAGGGGCCTTTAGGGGGGTGGAAGGATGGATGGGGGGGGATTAGAGGGGGCAACCCCCCCCCCAAGAAACAGGAAGTTCAGGAAAGTTTTTGAAAAATAACATGCCTGGAAATGCATTTTACATCATTTTGGCACTTATAATTTAACATTAAGCAGAGGCTGTTATTATGTGTCAAATCCAGACTAGTTTTTTTATAATTTTTTGATTTCTCTAAGGCTTTGGGGGCATGCAACCCCTCAACCCCCCATATTTACGCCACTGAAGAAGCTTATTTTACGCCTCCCAAAAATACATTCATCCACCAACGAAATTGATGGGCTGAACTTTAAATAAGCCTGAGGAGACAAAGACAGTGAGGACCAAAAGAGTCACAACTTCAGTTTAAAATATACACCTGTTTGCTTACCAGCTAAAATATTTTCCAAAATACCAACTGTCTTTATAAAATAGCCCTATCTCGAAAAGGATAGATTTGACTTTAAGATCTCTACTTAAAGATATATTAGCGAGATAAATCTCCATTTGGCGTTTCCACACGATAGAAAGTTTAAAACCTAAAATTGAATTGGTATATACTGGTCAAGGAGTTGATAATACAAAGTGTCACCTAAATAAATAATGTATAATAGTAATTTAGTAGACAAATAAGTTTAACGTTGTTGATGATTATTAGAGCTTAGTAGCAGTGCTTTTGATTTTCACTTCCCAAGAACTTTTTTCAAGCTATAAGCTTTTTTCACTATTCTCAATAAAATCTCTGCCCAGATATCTATTTATTTTGTTCCTCCGGTGAATCCAAAAATAGAATAAGTAAGGGCGAAGTAAATTCCAAGTGCTAAGTGACTAAGTCCAAGTATTTATGTGTGAAGAAAATCTATTGGCCTACTTTTAATTCTCCATCTTTGTAGGCTGGAATTTCATTTCGAGTAAAAGCCAGAATATGCATCTTCCGAAACTGTTAAGTTATTTTTCTTTACATTCATCGGACATACTAACTTTCCTCAATAATTTATTTGCTGACAATTAAGTATATTCCTAAATGAAAAAGTAGCACAGAAAACTACTTGACTTATATGAAAGAGAAAATGATAATGATCCGCATTGACTACCTCACAAACTACTTTCTTAGTTATCAGCACACATTAACTTTGTAACTGAAGAAAAATACGTTTTAGAGCAATTATACCGTTGATTATAGTCAACGCTAGAATTGCTGTAAAATGTTCTTTGAAATGCACACTCATTTACTAACCTCCATGGTGTACAGTTTCTTTGTGCTTTATTGCTTTACGTAAGTTCGTGCAATAGAGGTATAATTTTAAATATTATTTTCGGCAGTTCGTAATGGGCAGTCACGGCGAAACCTACTTAACTGGTCACATAACCCCCGCGCCATCGCTTTTCATTCGTGGCAGATGCAATACTTTATCACAATACTTTCATATCTGAGAAACAAGTAAACATTGACAATGGTCTCCTCTATGCAATGTTATGATTGATATAAATAATGATGTTCATATTGTTAGGGAATTATTGATGGAAGAGGAGAGAGAAAAGTTGCTCGAAGGAGTGAGAGTTAAAAGAAAACTAAAGAAAGATTTGGTGCTTTCCCGGCGATTAGACTTCATAAAATGTTCTCGGGATCGCCATTGAGTCAGGAATTGCATAACTGCCGACGTTTCGATGTCCAGTTATGGAGTTCCTGACCCGTTAGCGATCCCGAGAACCTTTCACGAAGCCATTATTAAGTTCGGAGTTATAAAATAGTTAATAAATTCACGCCTGTAGACTTTTTATGCAACTAAATCTGGTCTGACCAGGCACAATATCAAGTTTTCTCTGTTTACATTATGTCTGATATAAATTTCGATCTGGAAATGAGCTGATTAACATCCCATTCATTGACCCGTCTGCAATTTGATCTGGTCTCACGTAAAACCCTATCAAGTAACACCAGACTTCCTGATCATAATTTAAAACAGTACGTTTCCCGATATTGATCCCGTTTTGATCGGACATGAATCGAAAATTTCCATGCAGGTTATACTCAGCTGTATTGATTCGTCATAAACAGGTTCTTACCAATGTCACAACGGACTGGATTAACTCCATACGATTTGCTAGAATGTTCGAGCAGCTTGAAATGCAATGAAAGTTTCTAGTTTTTAGATTCGCAAAAAGATAATTTTTTCAATCCCTCCGCAGTAATTTCACGTAAAATGGAATCGATTCGTAGTCTCACTATCTGACTTCACATTGTCAGGCGCAATAATTCGTGATATCTTAGTTTAAATAAATTATGAGTCGCAAAGAATAAAATACGAACAGATGAGCAAGAGTGATGCGTCCTGTTAAAAACTTACTGGTGCCACGAAACAGAACGGAAACACGCCACATGCAGAACCGAGTTGAACTCGTCCTAGAGAATTCTGGAAGTGCCCCGGGGCTGCAGCGGGAGAGAGAGAGGTCAAAGTTGGGAGGGGATACAGGGAGGAAGGCCTTGAAGACATGGGAGGCGAGTAATTTTGGCGCCCTGGCGTGACGTGAGAAACCTCACCTTTCACCACCCTCCCAACACATCCCCTAAGGATCCTACGTTTCAAAGAAACAGGGCGGGTATGAGAGGGGTAGGGAAGGAGTGGGGGCAAATTAGAAAAATTCAATGTCCCCTCGCCTTCAAGGGCGAGAAAGTGGGATAGGGAGCGCTCGGAAATTAAATTAACGGCGAGAGTGGAAAAAAAAGGCTCTGATATTCACTCGCGCTCAAGTGAGAAGTCTCCACAGCAGAGAGAGGGACAAAGGGGAAAGAGAGGGAGAAAAAAGACCCGAATTTGCTTACCGAACGCTTGTGTTTCCCCGTTAAAAAGAGAGAGACCAGGAGACATTCTGTGATCAATCGCTCACCCAGTCCTAAAACCTGACGGTCGGTTTCGATGTGTGAAGCTAGAGCTCACCCAGGATTGAAGTCAACGGTATCAGGCGAAATGTCGCGGGAAAAAAGTAAGAAACGGCACATAATACCAGTACCATTTTAATTGAAAATACATGTGTTTTGAGTCAAACTTTCTTCCATTATATCTAAATGTGGACATAATCAATGAAATAAAAATTTATAAAAATTCAATGTCGCGAAATACAAAAGGTAGGAAACAGAAGCTAAAGCCATAAATAAATCTTGTTTTGAGCCACATTTTGTGACACTATCATGTCGCACTTCCACTGCCAAATTTCGTCGACGATTGACCTTAATTCAGAACAGGAATCACCACTCAAGGGTGCGTTTTGGCTATTATGGCTTAAATAACATATTACGATACAAAAACCGCAAATAATAAACGATCCTTAACATTCAATCATACATTAGCGATAGCGATAAAACAAAGTTATTATGATTATCTGTCAGAAAATTCCTAAAATGATGAAATTAATAATTATAACCTAAGTAGTCAAAAGAAATAGCAACTTAATTGAAGTCAAATTTCTTCTTAGATAAAGATCTGAAATATTTTACAGAATAAAAAATAAAATCATGTTCATGAAACCTTCATGATATAAATTCTCTCTTAAGTACGTGGTGCGGTGGTGTCCTTTTAAACATTTTTTTCGACAGTTCGGAATCAACAATTTGTTTAAATGGGTAAGACCCAGAACTCTGATTGACAGTTAAGAGCTTAGGACGATTTCTATTTTATCTAGCAAATCAAAAAAAATAATTTTTCATAGAATTTACGAATGTAACGGCGATAGAATTGATTCCTTGGCCTAATAGAATTTAAAATATAGAATAAATGTGAAATAGTTAAGGTCAAATTCTGCTTAACAATCAAAATAATAATTTTTACGAATGGAGATATTATTGAGCTCTTTATTAAAGGATATATTGAGCAAAGTTGAATGATACCGTTTCTCTGTTTCTCCTCTTAACGTGCCTCACAAGAAAAAAGGCTACTGTTCTTCACGGCCATCGAAGAAAATGTCAGCCACAAGTAGCCATCTCCTTTAAGTTTTACCGGGACAAAATAATTTTCGGTTTATTTCGATGATATAATAAAATAAATATTTCACGTATCTGTTAATACATGAATTATAACTGTGATTAATCTCAACACATAACGCTTTCAGATTTGAACAAAGATCAGAATGGTTCTTTATATTTTTAAGCAATTAAAAAATTTCGTTTTTAAAGGTTATGAATTCATCGAAAAATCATCCAGAGAAGCGTTTAATTAGAACACGAAGAAGCCATGTAAACAACTCATCTGCACGAGGAGTAGGAACACCGATGCCTTAACGGGAATGCTACGTTAATTAGCGCGCAAAAAGGAGGTAAATTTGTGCTGTAGGAATAAAAATGACAAGCACGATGATATGGCAAAAAAAGGATTTGTAAATTAAGTCTTGGGTTCATTTGTCGATAGCACCTCTTGAAGCTCATTATCCACACATAATTTAGCTCGAGAGAATTTGGCTCGAGAACCATACATATATGTAAGTGTCGGAAATATAGCGAATAAAATCAATCAAGGTCGCACAGTCGCAGTAAAAGCATGGCTTAGGACTTTCCTCGCTACAAAATAAAAAAATATAACGAATTAAATATTCATACAAAAAAATTAAAATGCCCGGCAATGTTTTCGATTATCGTACTGTTCTGTTCTTTTTTCGTGATTATAAAGGAGAAGAATGTTGCAGAAAGTATACAAATAGGCTTCAAAATCAATTTCCAAATAAAGTTTTATGGATGGAAATAATTTTAAAAGTATTAAAATATATCTTATTAATAAGTTCTATCATTGAATAACTCCGTTTATCTCAATGAAGCTTCGTTGCTCCCAAATATGACAGCAGTAATAAGAACGGAGAGACAAGCCATCCTAAAGAAAGAAGAGATGAAAAAGGGCTGCTTATTGCCACCCCATGAGCGGATGCCACCAGGCAGAACAAGGATCAAAATTGTGCTGTGGATCTACGAAAGACTGAGATGTAGAGGGAGAGAAGAGAATAGAACAGCAGAAGTAGGAGAGGTGGACAATACTATTTCGGCTCGGGTAGATGGCCTTTTCTTCTTTCCAGATTCATACATATTGACCTGTTTTCAGAGCGTTTATGTGGCACATAATACCCCAATATGCCCTATTTAAGTTTTAAATGAATATCTTTTAAAAAAATACTTATTCTTAGATTCATTTTTTCAAGTTTTGCAGATTTATAAATATGCTCCTTTGAGATTCAGTGATCTTCGTTAATAGATAATGCCTGATAAATAATTATGCAGTATCCGATTAATACACCATCTGTCAATTTTTATAAGTACAGAGATAAACGGTTTCAAAAAAAGAGACGAATACGAATAAAGTACCAACTATCGCCAGTGTGTTGGGGCGATGGCCATGCCTTTAGGATGTATAGTGATCGACAATGAACTGGGAAACTGGTGGGGAGGAGAGAACAGGCAGATGGGAGGAGCTATGGAAGCAGTTATGATAAAAGGAGCATTCTCCTTCGGCCTGCGACTCGTTTACTACCCAACCTCGTCTGTACACTGTGGCGTTGAAATTGAAGTTTTTTCGGATCCAAAAACACCACAAGAGGTTTGAAAAACAGAAATCTCTATTAATTTTTAATGTAAACTTTATTATATTTTATTCATAACTTTCATTGTATTTTTAAAAACTATTTTCTTTAACTGAATAGTATATTTTTTTTGTAAATAATATTATCCTTGAAATTCTGTGATTACTATAGAAAGATTCCTCCAAATAACTTTTATGAAATCTACCCCACCTTAAAATCACGTTCATACCACTCAATTTCTCCACATTGACATCACGAAAGCGGACGCGGTCACTCTTAATAAGTACGTGGGCAAAAGCGCTTGTGAAAAGGGAAAGAGACAGATAAAGTACCACCTATATTGCAACTCCGCTAGGGGGTTGGTCTTCCCTCGAGGCGGTGGTATAGAGGGATCAACTCTGTGCGCTGCTGGGGGGACCGAACTGAGCGGGGGCAACAAGGGAGGAGGCAGATTGAGAGGTGCTGTGGAAGCAGTCAGGGATGGGAGCAGGGGGACTGGGAGCAATATGTAGAGACAAAAGAGAAGGGGGGAGAGAGAGTTTGGGAGCGTGGCAGGGGGTGCTAAGAGAGGGTGAACGGATGATCTGTCTATATCACGGTCCATTCCCACACCACCAAAAACCCCTCCCCTCCTCTCCTCTGCTATATAGAGGCTCGACCCAAACTACATTCCCAGGACACCCTTATTCCGCACCCGCCGTCGCCTCCCGCAACACGCCTTTCCAATATGACTCTCTCCCGCTTCCATCCCTTCTCCTTTATGCCACTCAAAGGAGTGGATCAGAGGAGGGAGGTATGGGGGTGGTTTCGTACGGGCTTCGCTCCCTCAAGCAATAGTCACGCGTTGTTAAAGGAGAAAATGCGAGGAGGGAGGAAAAAAATTTACCGCGAGACCTTGCGAGGGTAGTATCTTCCGAGTCCAATCATAAAGGTTGCTGGGACCGAAGCGTGAACATAGAAAAAAATGGACCAGAGACATATTTGCGGTAAATATAGGTGGTAGGGAAGAAGGGTAAGGGACGGCCTCGACTGAGTTTCATAGGACAGGTTATTAAGTATCTGAAAGAGAATAAATGCGTCGCTATGAAAAGGCTAGCGGATAGGAGAGAGGAATGGAGAGCTGCGTCGAACCAATCTTAGGACTGTTGACTTATGATGGTGATTGCAACGTGAATAGTTAGGATGGTGGAGGTAAAATAATTAAATGAAAATTTTGAGAGGAAACAACGATTTTCATAGAGTACCAAATGTCATGATAGATAGCAGATAGATACAAGGTTATCACATTGCAGTTATCATTCATGTCGATACTTAAAGTCTCACTTTCACTCAAAAATACGTACTTTAATCAACTTGTTAGGCTGCAGTTCATATTACTCCATATTAGGCCAAAATTTGTATTATTTTACCTCATGGCTACCAGAAAAAAATCCAAGGATAACCCAAAATTATCTTTACACTTGTTACTACGGTGGTCATTACAAATATTTAAAAAATATTTAAAACAATATCTAATAAGTAAAGTACTTCTTAACAAATTATAGGCGTCCAAAGTCAATACTTAAACATTAAAAAGAAATAGGAATGTCTAAAATTTCTCCGCAAACAGGATTGAAATCAGAGTAAGAAAAATTGACCGGAAGAGAGGATAAGTATAAAGAATAATTCACGGGACAAAAACTTGGTAACACGAGCGACGCGCACATAAAAATATTCATGGAGCATTATAGACAAAATTCAGACTCCGAAAATGAAAACGTAAAATGGAATATAGGCCCTACGACACGCATGTGATGTTTGTTCTGAGTCCAATTTTAATGAAGATGCGAATACAAAAACAATGCTATTGGCTCAGTCGGACGATGTGGCATTTTCGTAAAAATATACACTGCAGAAAATGAAAAAAAAAACAACAGAAATATTCTAACAGCAATACATCGGCTGAGATTCAACTATAAGCCATTTTTTTCGAAAGATAATTAGAAAGACAAGCCTCACACATAACAATCCGTTAACGCATTTTTTCCGATTAGTGTCTGAATTTTGTTTTTATCCTTGTATGTACGTACCTCGATAATATTGCTCCAAGTATTGAACATGCTCGATACAATTAAGTTGGTAATGTGGATAGCAGCGCTAATTTTCCTATGATCCTCACTAAGAATAATAAGGCTAGGGTACACATCAATATGCGAGTACTTATCACGCGTTCCCGTAAAATCGAATTCGCAGTGGAATAAAAATATCCTGCTCTCCGGGAAACAACGCCGACACCTCAGCAATCCAAACGTTTCGATAACCTCACTGGTAACTTCAAGTGGAACGATTAACTTTTCGCCCATACAAACGATGTAATTTCCTACTTTTCCCCTCAAAATTCATAGAAAAATACACTCACTGTAATTAGCCATAAAATCTTCAACAGAGAATATTATTTCCAATTGCAAGTTCATGTCGGTAATATGACACCAAAACCATGAAAATTGATGGCCCAAGCCTATAATTAGGCGTAATACGAAAAAAGAAACTGCTACGATCCAATGCACACGTGGAAAATTCCATTGCCAGTGCTACTTAGCTCTCTGCTGGATCTGAAGATAAATTTTCTTCGCCAAATTTTATCAACTGACGCGACTTCAAAGATATGCTTCCTTTGAATTTTTACCCCTCTGCCAATGCCGATCAGCATTCTTTTGAAAACTTAGTATTCAATGGATCATGGTGTAATTCTTCCATGTTATAATATATTTCAAATATGGATTAATAAAGAAAACATTTCATATATCCACTTAGACAATTAATTGAGTACCACGCATTCCAATGCTACTGCATCATCATCAGGTACACTGATTTCACGCTCATTGTCAGTGTGAAATCAGTGTATCACATGATGACGTTTCAGCGTTGAAACGCGTTGTACTCTATTAAAAGAATAAATGGGCATTGTAAAAATGTTCCTTTATTTCATCTTAACATGTTCACAGCATCTTTTCGGATATTATCGAGTATTTTTCACCCGTATTTTTGCGCACACGTCGTCCTATTCACTCCATGCCCACTCTAAGCCCTAGCACTCACACCACAGACCCCATCTTCTGCTTCAATTCCAGTCTTCGGATCGGACGCCTTCTTCCCTTCTGACACATCTCTCTCCACATCGTTGGTGGGTGGCACGGTTTCTTCGCAATCGGAGTCTGCGATGAGGTCGAGTGCCTCAATTCCAGGCGATTAGGGAACCCCTTAGCGATCTGCCGAGTCCACCTTCCCCAAAGACCCCCGAGTTGCTACTCGAAGGTTTCCATGGCAGCACCAGGGACTGTGAGAAGTTCTCCGTTTAAGAAAGCTTTAACAGTGAATATATTACATACTGGCGTGATGCAGCTGCTTTAATTCACATCCAACTTGAATAATATTTATAACAACAAGCGGTGATCATACTAACAGTTCCCCCAATAAAAAATCACATTCCTGAAACGGAATTTCACAAAATGATATGATGACTCGGGCGCATAGAAGCAATATAATATTTATTCAGTATCGTCTCGTTCCTACGTCTAAACGTTACCATAATAAAAAAAACCAACAAGTTCACACAAGCTAAGTTGGTGAAGTTAGTCAAGTATTTTAAGTTGATGACGCTGAGGCGTTGAAACGCTTCGAAACTATACAAAATTTGGGAGAGTTTCAACATGTTTTCAAAGTTATCGGATCGAAGTCAGATTGATGAAACTCTAAATTTTACTTTATATTCGAATCTTTTCATTGATACATACCGTATCTTAGGCATCGGAAACCAATTTTTTTTTCGTTCATACAGTTTGCCACTTTACTCCTATATAAGTTTTTCTACTTGTATCGTACTCTTTGTTATGAATCATTTTTCTAAGCAATCCGAACGAAACGAAATCTTATAGTTATATTTTGCTCATGCTCATGATGACGAATCGCTATATTACGCAGGTTCTTCACCTTAAACCCCCGACCTTCGACGGCCCTTTCATCGACGCCAGAGACGCTGAAGCCCTTCCCGTCAACCAGCCGAGCGATTTTTCTTGAGCAAACGCCATGGAGTCAATTGAAGGGTGAGAAAAGTCTTCGGATTTCATCGCGGGGAGAGGGATAGAGATATAAAAGTGTAAGCAGGGCGTTTGGGGGCGTTCTTTTCATCCCGGAGTGGCCGTCCGTCTTGTCAGGACTCTCTCTCTCTCGAGGGCACGGGATATTCCGCTCACATAACACCCCAATCCACTGCCTTGACACCCCCTATAGCCAGTTCCCGAGCGAAATATCCCTCCACTGATCTCCTTCACCCTCAAACCACATTCTCCCCGACCGTCGCATCTGCACAGTCCGCCTCAACTTGGGCGCAAACAATATGAAGCAGGCACGAAAACACCCTGAACTAACAGAAAAGATAATTAAGTCATGGCTACAATAATATTTTAATGCGTGGATGCGTAAAATGAACGCAATATGCACCGTGTAACCACCCAATTTGCATGGATGCATATGAATAGCATGAAGAACGTGTTCTATAAAAAATTAAAGAATAAACTTGGTAAGGATCACTAATATATTTAAATAAGAACGACTCGGGTTTCATAAAATAGTTACATCTTCTATTTAATTATGTCATGAAAGGTTTCAGACAGTTAAGCCTGAAAGTGTCATAGAAATAGGTGAAATAAAAACTTGGCTACTTCAACATGGTATAGAAAATGCTGCAATCCATGAATAAAATATAACAGGTTCTATTTTCTATTCATACATTCGTACAAGATGGGTGTATTTATGGTTTCAATCTCGTATTCATGCATTTTCATGTAAAATTTTACGAAATTTTCATCCTTTAACCTGCTAGTATGTTTAGGGTATTTTGCAGTGGTGTCATGGTGCCGGAACGCGCCAAAACGAAATGTGGAAATAGCCAACTTTTTATTTCACCTATTCCTACGATAATTCATTTCCACAAAGATGCACCCGCTATTATTAATTATACTGAAAGTATCAGTTAGACCCTGTTCTAAATTGGATAATGTAATTGTATATGCTTCGCTT
Source organism: Ischnura elegans (assembly GCF_921293095.1). Classification (NCBI taxonomy): domain Eukaryota; kingdom Metazoa; phylum Arthropoda; class Insecta; order Odonata; family Coenagrionidae; genus Ischnura; species Ischnura elegans. The sequence continues at coordinate 104,727,004 of NC_060247.1, forward strand.
CGTTCCACCATAATCTCTCAAGAACTAACAGATCAACTCCTTCGCATAAATGTATCGTATAACCAGGCCTAAAATATATTGACTTAAGCTTTCTCATGATTATCCCAAGTCATAAAGAGCATATACACGTTCAACTTCGCAAATTGCTCTATCATTACCTGAAAAAATTTTATTTGTTCGATTTTTACAGGCGATTAAAATATAGCACCCAATCAATAAAATGCTCCAAGAGCTCACGCATTGAGCCGGACGCTAGAAACTAAAATGTAGCGCGTTGTAGTTTTTGTGAAATAAATAATAGCAACCTATATTTCTATCCCTCTTTATCACTATTCCACAAAAGTCGACAAAGCATGCACGTATATCCACGCATGTTAGGGTAAAAGAAATTCCGATCATGAAATACCTCAATCAACCCCTCAACGCTCGCCATAGCCAGTTCCAGAGCGAAATGTCCCATTGATCTCCTTTCCCCTATACCCATATTCTCTCCAGCGGCGGTTTTGTAGTGTCCGACTCAACTAGGACGCAAACAAAATAAAACCAACCCCCCAAATACCATGGAAAAATTAGCAGGACATTCCTTATTTTTTTAGGAGTAAAATATTACTCTGTGTTTTTTAGTACAAGTTACTATTTTCATTTAATTACAATTTAATGCTGGTTACGAATTTAATTGTTAGAAATTTTGAGGCGACAAAATTGATAAAAGTGCTATTTCACTGTTATGCCTTCTGTTAACCAGTGCCGGAACGGCTTGTTGACACCACTACAAAATACCTTAAACATACTAGTGGGTTAAAAGATAAATAATTACGTAAAATTTAACATTAAAATGCATGAATACGAGATGGAAACCATAAATGCCCCCTTGTACGAATTTATGAATAGAAAATAGAACCAGTTCTATTTAAATCATGCATCAGCGCATGTTCCGTCCACTAATGTCACCATACATTAAAAGACAAACTCATTTTCTCGAGTAACCAGACCTTAAAAAAGCTTGAGTCCAGGTTTCTCATGCTTATTCCTTTTCATCAAATGCCTGTCCTCGTTCAACTTCTCCAATCTCATCATTATAATTAGAAAACCAATTGTTTAGTCGTTCAAGTTTTACAGACGTAAAATAGTATACCCACTCAATGTCCTACTCTAAATGGGTCGTATATGATATGAATATGAGTTCGTATATGATGTCTGGAAACTCGGATGTAGTGCGTTGAAGATATAGTAAATTAAATTAAGGCAACCGATTCCACTATTCTTCCTTCTCCTCTTGTCTCAAAAGTCAACAGATCAAGACACGAGATTTTCCGCTCACATAACACCCTAATCCAACCCTCCTCACCTAACAAGCGCTATAGCCTGTTCCCGAGCAAAATATCCCAATGATCTCCCTCCCTTCTCTCCGAAATTCTCTCTGTCGGTCGTAGCCATAGTCTTCACCTCAACTCGGGCCCAAACAACATAACGCCCACCCACAAAGCAACCTCAACCCCCGCAAGCAAGACAAGTAAAACGGTTTTAATAATTTCCGATTACTGATAACCGTAACATGATACAGCCGTAGCCTTGAAGGGGAAAGAATTCACTTTATACATTCCACTCGTATATTTATTTACCCTACCATGGTTTCCATAGATACTGTTATAACATCATCAAGGTACTAAATTTTTAAAAGTGAATTCCTAAAATACCAGAGTATCAGCGAGATGGTTTGAGAAGGGTTAGGAAATAGAAGGAGGAAGGGAAGGTCACGAGAAGAAATAAGACTCGTAAAAGTGTTTTACCTCGATAATGATATAACAGTATGGAAACCATGAGCGGTGTAAATAAATACTCAGTATGAAAAGCAAAAAGTAAATTTCATTTCACCTGTACCGTGATTTCCCAAAGTAAATCAGGAAACTTTTTATACACGGTAACTTTAATTTGAGAATATTTGTAAGTTAAACTAACTAAGTAAAACACTGCCGGGTAAAGTTTAACATCATAGTCTTAAAAATGAAAAAATTCGTTACCCTCGGTTTTCATACTCTTATATACTTAATAATTTCAAATTTTAACTCAGTAAAACAAAAGTGGCCCCAAGACGGTTTGACACAATCTTTTCCATGTGTAGCCATTATATCACATCTCTGCACCCGCTCAGCTTTTGTTTGCCAATGAAGGCTTTGTCGCAATAATTCCAAGACTGGGTATCAATTCACTAGAAATATACAGCTGACAGAAAAGATGATGCACATTTAATATCCTATTCTCAATGTTTAAACATCTCAAAAACGGAGATGCCTTGAAACCCGGATTTAGAGTAATGAATGTAGGTAGTGTAAAATAAATTAAAGTAATCGATTTCTCAATTATTTTTTCTCTCCTTGCCCTAAAATGCTTGTATAATATTAGCGCATATTTAAGCAAACGACAGTATGAGATACACTGCTCGTATAAAATCCCAATCCACTACCTTATCTCATAAAATACTTGGTGACTGAGACCTCACAGTAAATACAAACAAGTGCATTTTGGGCTCCAGCGCATGCGGCCAAGATTGACATGGCAAAATCCGAGATCATGCGAAGGGTCTGAAAGGATGACTCCGGAGATAACATTTATTTTGCCAGCCTCAGTGGCAATGGGGTCATATCCAAAGCATAGATGTTCGTGTACGCATGATTGATAAGTTAAAAAATCCCATGTAAAAGACCAATGGTACCGTTTTCGGTGGTGCAGGCAAAAGAAATAAATGTAAACGTTGCTTTTTTCGGTTTAAAATTCTATATACATTAAAACATATCTTACAAAGACGGGCAAGTATCAATTTTTCAATTATAAAATTAACTAAATCATTTTTAATTGCCTGGTATTCCATTTTAAGATTTCATTGTTGGATAAGAATAACTTATAACACTTCTTTTATAATTTAAAATACCTAAGTGGTATAAGTAATAGTTAACCTACCTAGAAATTTCAATAATATAATATGAGACGTATTTCAATTGTTAACTTCCTCGATTTTACATGATAGTACTGAATATGGGATTCAATGCTTGCTGTCATCAGCTTTGGTTACTTACTGCGGGGGCAATAAAACCTTTAACATAATATTTGCTCTTAAACTGAGACCCTACAGCAATTTCCCGACCAAAATGATGATCTCTCTGCCCCTCACCCCATACTGTCCCCGGCGGCGGTCTTAGCTGCAGCCTCCACCTCAAACAACATGCCTCCACCCCGACCCCGTAAACTCACCATCCCCCATGGGATAGCTTCGGCCCAACCAACATCCCCCAGGCTACACTAACCCCCAAAGCGCCCACAACTCGTAAGCAAGACAGCCCCAATACTGCTTTCTCAAGCTTATTCCTTTTCACCAAGCATCTGATCCATCCTCAAATGTCATCCACCAAATCAAGCTTTACCGCTACGCTATTTTTCCCAGACCAAGGTTAATCCCTCGCTTTTATTCAGAAGTCATATGAAAACAACAAAATCTACTATACCTACCACTACTCCATATGTATATTTCATAATATCAGGTATTATGATTCTCTAGTACTGAAGTCAGGTTAAATATTATGCAAAAATATTATATTATCCGATCAATAAATCCTTTATATATGATATATCGGCCCTAATTTCTGGCCTTCCCCTAACAAGCCACCAGGATATAATGTCATCCAATTTAGACTCGGTATTTGTGCAGAGATCAGGCCTCTACGCCCTTCAGCCGGGAGAAATTAAAGTGTCGACCACCAGCAGGGATCAGTATGACCATTTAATTCAACAGTATTGAAAGATTTGAACCCAAAATCCCAGTATGAGGAGCCAGCGATAAAATCAATGCATTAATTCCGCTTTGATCACACTTAATTTATAGGACCGTGTAATGGATACGAGACCAGATTAGAGCACTCCATAATTGTCAATTAAAAGTTCACACTTCGCACCCTTGGACTATTGAGCAGAGTTAGTGCTGTATCAGGCTTCAGAACCAATGGTATCATGACCAATATGCGAATCAATCTAAATCAAAGTTACGTCACTGTCATTGCAAAAATAGAATCCCAACAACCAATGGACAGGACACCTGCATAGCCGATGGCCTCGTCTTCAGCGATTTGGGAAATACGACAGGATGGGCGACAAACGAATTCGTGATTCGTGACCACCTGTTCCAGCGATGCACACAGCTTGTTGGGACAAGGATCCATCCCACACACTAGCGCCTTCCTTCCCCACCCACCCCCCCCCCCCCCCCCAACCGATTCCATCTGTAATCCGCCAATATCTCACTCAAGTCCGTTTAGACTAGGATGCAATAGCAGATTGAGGTGCAAGATCTTTCTTTTTACAACTTTGAGATGCTCTGAAATTTTCCAACAGAAGAGCCTAAGCTTCTAATTTTTTCCGGGTCTGATAATTCGTTGTTGTGTCATAGTAAAATGATAATTAATAAGCAATTAAAATAATAAAAAATTCTAAAAACATTATTTACGAGTAATATGCTAATAAATGGAATGCATTAGCAAGGAGCCTGACGTCAAACGACGCGAAAATATTTTTGGTTTTCCAGTTAAATTGAGAGTTACGGCAATTTAAGAACTTCAAATGCCTTCAATTATGAAAGTATGTTATGCTTCTTAATCACCTATCAAAAGACAAAAAATTTGGTTCAATTTTATAAAAAATAATTTTTATCCATTTGCGCTATACGTGAAATGATGTTGAGGATGGAGTATGAGAATACACTAGAAGCGTTCGAAATGTAGGGGAGAATGGAGAAGGAGAATTTGACGGAGAGGAAGACGAATGACGAGGTGTAAAACATGGTGGGTGAGGAGTAAAAGATTTTAGTATTCATATATAAAAGACAAGCGAGTTTTAATCGAGTTATTGCTAAGCGGGGAGGGGATGTGAAAAACCGTGCTAGCTGGAGAATACTGAGGGGGAAGATGAGTATAGATTAGGATTTAAAGACGTAATAAAAGAGAGCTGGCTCGAAGAGAGAAGTCTACGACGGGGGTGGAGATGGTGGGAGTAATTTTAAATACTCCTTGGAAACTTATCTTAATCGGTAGACTACTTCGTTAATAATCTTTAAGAATGGTTAATAGAAAGCATGAAAGCCACCGCAATTGTAAAATTCTTAAGGATTTAGGTCGAAAATTTTCAAATAATATTGTACCTCAAAACCTCCTAAAACGGTATATTAACCCGGACGAGTTAATGTATATTTATTTATCTCAATAACCCCCTAAAACAGCACAATGTGACCTTTACATCGGGAGTTTAACCAATCAACAACAGACCACCACACACACCCATATCCTGGAAGGGAAAAGCTATCCAGGCGGGACTCAAACCCGCGACCTTTCGGTATGGTAAGCGAGGAATTATCGCTGCCACCGAGGCCGGTTTACATGTATGAACGCAAGAATGAAAACTGAAATGCACCATGTAGCCACCCAACGTGTGCGAATGTATGTACAGGAAATAGAACCTGGTCTAATTTGGTTCATGCATTCGTGCATGTTCCGTTACGGTCCACAAAAATCGTTCACGCAAACAGACATTAACTCTAACGTGTTAATGTAATGTGTAAACAGGCCTTAAGGCAAGAAATTCGTGGTCCACAGTCGGCTGCTTTCACCAAGTCTACTCCTCACTCCCCTCTTAAGTCCTGCCTCTCCTACGCTTCACGCCAGGGGTTCTCGACCAACAAGCCCATCCAGTTCGGGAGTGCCTTCCGATCAAAAACCCTGCCGTCTCGACCGAAATACTCCCGAAGCCAGCCACCCCCATCCCCTTGTGGTGGTCGCCCCAAACGCCAACGCACATCCCGCCTCGCAAAACCACCCTCGTCCGCAGAAAAGCGAAGAGCTTGATCGATGGAAGATCAATCAAAATCCAAGGAAGGGGAAGAGAAGAAAATAAGGGAGGGAGGGGGAGAAGGAAGGGGAAAACGCAACCTGCTTGGTTTTGGTTTGGGAATGGGAAGAAGGCTTTGACGATGCGACGTCGAGCACGATTAATTGATACGCAATCACGCACTGGTAACTGAAAATGTAGTTATAAGCAGTAGATTTTTTTTAAATTCACTGTGTAAAATATTTATTTCCATCTTCAGCGCAATTAGGACTTGATTGTTTCAGCCTAAGCCTTGTTAAACCTCATGATGACAATGAGAAGTAAGTTTTTTTTTCTAAAGATTTTTCTTAGAAATATTTCAATATTATGCACCTAAACTTCATCAGTTGTTATCTTTAATACCCTCATTTGCACACCTGATTTTGCAAAAGTTGCGCCCTAAATTTTTCTTAGCTTATTCGAAAAATCAAGCAAGCTCTTATCACGCTAAAATAATTAAGACCACCACACGCGAACGGGTGCAACAAGGAGCCTGAAAATTACATTTTTCCCTCAGTTTTGATCGAATATAATGGGGTGGCAACATCAAATTTTAGTAAATATAACATAAAGCACATTTTAAGGGCATGATTATATTCTCAATTAGCATAAGTCAAGTTCGAATGAGCAAATAATCACACTTTAATCTGAAGAGGTCTCCAGGTGTGCACAATGAACCGGGCGAGGCATCACACGGATGGAGATATAGATCCTGAAAACAGGGGGGAAAAGAGGGGTGGGTGGTTGGGAGTGAGGCGTTGGACAGTCCATTAACCCACTCTGGCAGAAGTAAGGGGACCAGCAAGGAGGGAGACAAGACTCCTCCGCACCCGCAAAAGGAGACTGCCGACTTTGCTGGGCGAGAGATAGACGCTGCTGTACTCGCGACACACTTTCACGGCTCGTGCACCGCTGGCATTGTGGATCGGTAAATATTTCACTCCAACGCAAGAGAGAAATAGAGACATGAGAAGAATGAACTTATGAAAATGGAAACCTCGAATCATAACTTCCAATCCTTTCCAGAAAATAAATAAGTAAATGAAAATATGTGGTTTCGTAATTCCTCATTATTCATTTGGCCAATAATGATTTCGATGTAGAACGTCATCATTAGTTACAAAGGTAAGGTAACAAACATAGAGGAATGTACATGCAAAAAATGCTATTTAAGAATTTTAAGCAAGTGTAATAGAAGGGCAGGTTGAGGAAAAAGCGAGGTAAGAGAAGAAAAGGGAATGGCATTTTATTGGCTGCGGGGAGAAGAATAATCCATGAAAAGGTAAAAAAAGAAATTCTACAGGTGAAAATGTCGGAGAGCTAAATTTACTTCTTCGGGGACAGTTATACTGATGAAAATAATATTCCATTGTGTTCAGAATATGAATATAGTTGTCACCATTGATTTGACGCTCGTAATTCTCTAATTTACTGTGAAAGAATTTCAGCTCTTGGCGCAAATTAGGAGGCCTCTGATTCGGAACCAGATTATTACGAACCTTCTTCAAAGAAATTTTACATCACATCAATACTTGAAAATAGATTACGGCCACCCAAAATATATTCGGAGGTTTTCATCCAACTGAATCACATTCTGTTTTTACAATGTTTATAAATTGGAGGTAACAAAAGATTTTATAACGCGTCAATGCGGCAAAATGTTTTCCAATGAATTAAAATGACAGTGTTCGCTTTAACTTCGCGTCTGGGACTATCCAAAGTTGAGGCTTCAGCCGGGGCGGCCCTTGCGAGCAACAAGGTGAGACGAGGCGGAGGTCGAATACCAAGGGATGGATGCTATAAGCGAAAATCGATGAAGAGAAGAAAGGACCGTGGCCATCGGCGGAGGCCTGCAAATACATAAATCCTTCTCGGAGGGAAGTCGACCCCAAAAACGTCCGATTCCTTGTCCTGGAACAGAGTTCAAAAACATCGGGGAAGCGTCTAACGCCCAAGATTAAGTCGATGTTCCCTCACGTTTACTCGAGGTCCTAAGACAAACGAAATTGACCAGAGAGATATCAGTAACAGTCATCAATAACAGTATTGAGTACCCAAGCTCGGAAATGAATATCATACCTCAATCCAGCCGTAGGTTACAATAACTTTGCATACATCATATTTGAATTATTTCATAAATAATCATTAATAAATTCTTTAATTAATTAATCAATCAGATAAACTACATAAGTTCATAATAGTTTTCACCATTGCCTACTTCATTATTTGGCTTAAAAAAATTTATCTTCCAGCATTATTGTCTACATATACCTAAAATGTTTCCTAAGTATCTTAAATGGCCACAGTACCCGGCACGAGTTCTGAGAATTCCTGTTCGTAATGAGACCAAGGCAAATAAGTTTTCCATTGACGTTGGTGGAATTTTTATGGAATACTGGTTTAAAATTTCAACTCCCTCTCCATAACTTCGCTAAATTATTTTAAAAACAAATACATATATTGCATTCATTTCTTCTTAGATCTTTCATTCCATGCTAAAACTGTAGAAAATTTAAAAATATACATCCAGAATATGCCTATCAAAAGAGAAAAAGCATTGTTCAAAGAAAACTTCCGCTCATTAAAACGGAAGCAAAAAAATACAAGCAGACACCGAGAATCCCTAAAATGTTTCACAGTGCAAGCCCAGTACCCACAGGTTCGACTCTGATAAGGGAATCAGTGAAACCTTCGCAAGACAATTCTCCCCAAACCGACCGAAACGGATCCGAAGCAGCCTTCCTTCAATCCGTTATCCATTCTTCGCACTCCTCGTCCCGTTATCTCGGATTCTCAAGAAACAGTGCAACCCTCATCGATCCATGCCCTCTTTTTTTTGTTATCAAGCCTCGCGCATGGTCACACACGTCAAGGTGCAATAATTCAAGTGCGATTTCTCGGGGAAAACGGTTACTCCTCGCCTATTGGCGACAGGGGGGGAGGGGACTCACACGGGAGGGGGGGGGGACTTGGGGATCACATGGACTGGTTTGAGAGGGTGGATGTGTTGGGGTGGTCTTTAATGTAATGGGGTTTCGGAGGGAGAGTGCTGGGGGATAGGAGCGTTAAAGGGAAAATGGATGGGGTGGAGAACAGGGGGGTGGGTTGATGGGGGAGGGGATTGGAGGGGGTGGGAAATGGTGAATGGCAGTGGCTGAGAGCGGGTGGAATCAAGCTTCTGGCTTCAGACACTAAGCATGTATGGCAGTCGCCCAAGGGCGATATTTTCATCCGCAGGGTTAAGTATACATTCTTGGAGGCAAGATTTCAACGGTTTTATTTCGCGCTAATGGCGGGGGGTTACTAGTCTATATCTATATCCAAATACTACCCCGCTAGCCGCCTAAATATAATTTAATAATAATTCTACTTTATTGGACGAGATTGGGATTAGAAAGTTCAATCTTCCATCTAACCCCTCAATAAGCGTGTGGAGGGTAGCGTTAGGACACCAGCCGTTTTCAAATGAAAAAGAAATGCTGTATCGAAATTTTGCGTATCATTTATTAACGCCGTTTTACACGGGGCACGGAATTGCGCAGGTTAGAGCTGCATTTATTTCCAAAATGGCGAGGAATTGCGCGAAATCATGAACGAAATTAGAACAGGGGCTATTTTGCCGTCTCGCATCCACGCATTCTCGCATGTGTTCTAGCAATTCACCGCTTTACACGACGCAATTTTCATCGCGCCTTCGCACGTACGTCAGATTGCGCAATTCCGTGTACCGTGTAAAACGGCCTTTAAACTTCTTTATTGTCCGGGTAAAAAACGAATTCCCATACTTATCCGTTCGGCAAAATTTCTCTCTAAATGTATCGTTTCTGTCGGACCTAGAGATATAGTGGGGTTCTAATATGACGTTACTCGTTGTGAAAGATAGGTATATTGAGTCAAATGATGAAATCACGAGTTTCGAATCATACATTTGGCCTCAAAACTATATATGACGTATTGTCTGAGTAGTCAGCAATTAGGTAATGTTTAGTCAATTAATGTAGCAAATGATAATAATGTGTTAATGCAGACGCTTGACTAAGTATCGTTACTCCGTTAAACCTGCGTGATTCCGCTGCTTCCGATATATTTTGTGTTCCAATAATTGAACATAAAGTGTTAATTGATCGACTGCACGGAATTAATTTTTTAGCTTCGCAGTCACACCCAAATGTATCTATATCGCCATGTCAGCAAACTAAAGACCTCCTTTTTATCGATTACCATCGAGGTATCGTTACCATTGATTTTGAATGGTTATAATGGAATAATCAAGCCCGCCCTAAGGATGTGACTCATATTATATGCACACCCTAAATGAGCAACAAACGTGCACCGTTATAACATCGCCACTGAAAGGATTGTGAAAAATGGGATCAGGAAAGAGCCTATGCTTGCCCTATACAACCCTACTTGCATGATATGTCCAGTACTTATGTCTATATTCTTCAATTTTAACACATCTTACTATTTGTAGGTCCTGAGGAAAATAAAATGGCAACGGTGAATATTTTAGCACCTTATTTCAGACGAAATCTTGTAGATATCGATGATGAATAAATAAAGAAAGAAAAAACTATACACCCAACAAAGGGGTTGTTATTGAACCTGGTGATGAAACTTCAGTGTTAAAAGAGTCCTCCTATTAAACAGAGTCCAATGAAACACGGTATATTTTTTATTTCTTAAAATTACTTTTTGAGCGAAAGACTGGTATCAGTTTTCAATGGCGGACGTTAATCTTCAGATATTCTCCGGCCGAATTACTATTTCTTTTCCGCACACGTGGAATTTAAGTACCATCCGACAACCGCCTCGCATATGAATCCGAGCTTCAACGAGAGTAGCGGCGGCTCCCGTCGAGCAAGCTAAACAACTTGGATAGAGACGACGGCAATGAGCCTCACTTGTTCGTATTCGAACGTACAGTACATACATACGTCCTCCCCAGAAATCGATGCTGGCGCCATATTTGCAAATGCCATCAATCCCTTTGTCATCTCGTCGGGAAACGTAAATCCTCAAACAAAACTCGAGCAGTCGCATCATTCCCGCCGTTCAACGGGACAGCGCGCCTCTATTGGGTGGGATGGGGGAGAATCTCTCTCTATTGCTTGAGTTGAGGCGTAGTAGTGTGACGAGGTTTAGGACTGTGATATGGTGGCCTGTTTGTAATCGCTCCCTTTCCAACCTGTGAATGTGCACGATTACATGGTACTTGTAATTTAGAGCTCTATCGACCAAAGTAGCAACAAAAGACTGAGCTTTTCGCACATAATAAGTGACTTTTATATTTCTTGGCCATTCTCAATTGATCAAAAAATTAATAACTTTCCAGATAAAAATTATCCATTATAAATTCATATCATTAATCAACGTTGGGCCAAGACTGGGGTTAGAAAGGAAATAAATATGAAATTTTTATACGGTGACTTATGCTATATCTCTCTCTCTCAATACTGAGCACTTTACAGCATATTTTTGCGGAGAATAAGGTAGGTATGAAGTGAAATATACTTTTGAGGAAAAGCCTGTTAAAAATTGAAATTACAACAGCAGTCACTAAAAGAGCGTACATAATGTTAGTGTAGAAAATTTTTCTCTATGTAAATTGGTGAGTAAAATGTGAGTTTAGGAAATTCATGCACACGTAAATTAGGAAATATCAATCGAAAAGAGTATTGATGGGAATAAAGTATGAAGAGAAAAAACATTATAAAATGAAAATAATAATTCATGTAAACCAACACGCATCGACGGAGAAATTCTCTAAGAATTCTCTCACGAGGAAAGTCGCGTGCTTTGATATTTCCCCATAAATAATACATTTTGATGGCCACCGTTCCGGGTATTCAAATCACAATAGTATGCTTGCTATGTATCAAACTTTTTCCCATCCAAGCGGGAAACTGATCAGGTATCAACAACCATAAAAGATAGCTCGAATTCGAGGATCAGTTGCGGCCATAATCACGCTTTGCCAGTCATGCGTACCCGAAGTAACACGAATTCAGCGACAAAGATAGAATTCCATGGGAGGATATTCATCGCGGAAGGGAAAGTATAAATCCAACTGACTTCAACATTGCGAAACACGTCAGAGTGTATGAGATATTACGAGAGGTTAAAATTTCTCGAATGGGGAAGTTGATTCACAGCAAGAGAGAGGCTTCAGTATCTGGAGAGAATAATCACAATCCATTGTCTGAAACGTACCGGAGTCGACTCCTGGATAAATAATATTCTATGGTACCAGTTGCAAAATATATCGCTAGATAGATAGCTGGCATTTCTTTATCGTCAAACGGAAATTTCTAAAGAACAATTTCTTTTACCGTGGTGTATTCTTGCGTCCAATTTTACCTATATAAAGGACTATCCACAACATCGAGCCTAACATCATACATGATAATCTAACCTGTATCTCTTTATCCCATAATCAACCATGATTTATCTTTTCTATTTATCTCTACATAGATTGTTTCAATATTGTATTCATCAGCCCTAGATTCATATGCTTCCTGATTGCACAGAACTTTTCGCACCTTTTCAAAATATTCCTCACGCCAAAGCTGGTATTTCTTATTTTTCTCCGCAATAACAATACAATTTTCCGTCAATGGAGAGATTCAGGAATATTAGATTTAAAGAGGTTGTGGTTATGAGAATTCTTAAAAGTAAATTTCGAATCAGAAGCTTCTGTGAAAACTTTGTACATCAGAGTAATTATAATAATTTGTCCTCCACAATATACTAACATTTTTAACCCAGGACAAGAGTAGTAAATTATCCTACGATTCCCTCACCCTCACAATTCAACCTGAAAGTTCGTTGAGGTTAAAACTCAACCCATACTTGGCCAAAAACGTGTGAATATCACGCATTCAGTGAAAGATGGGGAGGAGGAGAGTTCCTTTCCCTGGACCAGCTCGCAGTGTGAGGCTTTCTGCACGGGTATGTCCAGGCTTCACAGGAGATTTGAACTCGGGACTATTAGGTCCACCAGCCATACGATCTATCCGCTATGCTACCCAGCATATAGTTGCGCAAAGGTATATCAGTCAAATTCAAATACCATCATAGGACAAAATACTTTTCTGCATTCATGAATTTTAGATAATTGAACTATAGCAATTAATAAAGCAAGCCAGATATCAATTCTATCATATAGATGCCGCGTTCAAGGCATAATATGTGATAAATAATCATATGATTGCAAACAAGGATACGAGCCTAAATTAAATAATACCGCAGAATAGACATCCTTTATTTCTATATCTCCGCATTTAAGAATATTGAACTCTTGAAATCAATTAAACAAGTTAATCATCACCCTTATATACATGTACCTAGTGTTGAAATCATCAAATGTGATAAATAATCATATGATTGTGAACATGTATATCAGTTTAAATGAAACACTCTCGCAGAACATATTCTATACACTGATATTGATGCATTTAAGATTATTGAAGTCTTGAAATTAATAAATCAAGTCGTGTTACAGTAGCCCTTATTTATTTGTGCACCGCGTTGAAAATCATCATCAAGTGTGATGAATAATCATATGATTGTGAACATGTGTATCAGTCCAAATCAAAAACTCTCGCAGAACAAAAGTCATATACTCATATTTATGCATTTCACCCTTTTAGTGCCAGCCTTCTTTACCTGGTATACGCGAAGAATGCCAGGGCTTTTTTGATGAATTTGCACGATTTAACTTCAAATTTTATTAAAATTCTAATATGAATATGTTGAAGCTATTTTTTTTATTTAAACTTGTAATACTTACGTCATTGATTAAATAGTTCACCCATGTTGTTATCTCTTCTGTGCAACTTGGGAAAAATATTTAATTTTTATATCAATTTAAACACACCCAGCCGATAGATCGGCCCGTGGCATTCTTCGCACATACCCCTCGGGCCGATAGATCGGCCGGCTGGCACTAAAAGGGTTAAGATCATTGAACTCTTAAAATTAATAAATCAAGTCATGTTATGGCCCTTACTTTTTATGTACCGCGTCATAAAATCATCAAAAGTGATAAATAAATCATATGATTGTAAACATATTCATCAGTTAAAATGAAAAACTCTCGCAGAAAAAAGTCACACACTTATATTTATGCACGAAATATCATTAAACTCTTGAAATTAATAAATCAAGTCATTTCGTAACCCTTATTTATTTGTATATTGCGTTGAAATCAATATAGTCGTTTTCAAAGCGGATCAGTAATGAAGTCTCCGCTTGCCAAGCGGAGTCCCCACAGTTCGCAACTCTTTTTCAACGGGATCGCAAGCGGAGAGGAAAGACTGCCGGAAGTGGAGATCGGGACAGAGAGAGAGAGAGGGACGGCCCAACGGCAATAACTAATCATTACTGCCTCCCCGACGAAAGTATTCCATTCGGATGAAATCGGTCGTGAATTGCATGGGATCGCCCTATGACTCCCTGCGGGGCATAATTAACTCGATACGCGGCGCGTAGTAGCACACACACATTGCCATATTTGTCCGAGCCGCAGAATCTGGGGGGGGGGAGGAAGGGGTCGGGGACCTAGGCGAATAAAAGGGTCGCAGGGTAAAGGAAGTGGTGGGGTGGAGGGAGGCGTGGAGCAGCAAGTTATACCGCAGTCCCCATAGCGAATTTTCCCCTTTCGCCTCCGACGAGGAACCTTTGTCCCCTCCCCTTCCCCGCCCACCGGAGACCCCTGGTAGGAGCACGCACCCCTTGAAACACTTCCTTCCGTCCCGTCCCTCCGCTCACACTTCCTTTTCTTCTCCGAGACTCTATTCATGCCTCGTTTTCATATCTTCAACCCCCTACCGTCTAAAGACCAGCGAAAAGTCGCGAATTTAACAATGAACCTTCAGGATTGTTTGCACGAAAGCATCCGTTCACTCAGTGATTCAACGCGAAGTTTATTTTGGATAGGCGAAGAGGTGCAATGTGCAATTTTTTTATAATTTTAGAGATAAGTACAGGTAATTTTTGGTGGGGTACGCAATATTGTTGCAGCAAATACATATAATTGAATCAAAATTCACTAACCCATTACTAACTTTGTGGTATTCCATTATAACTTTTCTTGGATATTTCACTATTACTTATTAAAGTAGTGGTATAACAAATAGTGAAATATCCAAGAAAAGCTAGAAATGAATCAATGAATCTAAATATGGGGACCCTACAAGCCAATGGGTTTAAGTGCAACTTTTACTGCGCCAGAATATGCGAGCAATATTCCACCACACATGAGGGAATGCATCCATGTTCAAACTTCCTTTTCTTCTCCAAGACTTTATTCATATCCCTTTTTCATATTTTCCCCTATCACCAGACTACCGGCGAAAAGTCAAAGAATTTACCATTTTTGCACGAGCAAAGCTGCTCACTCGGTCATTCAACTTGGAGGTTATTTTGGATAGGCGAGGGAGGAGCTCAACCTTGACTAATTGAGGACTTCGGGATAAAATAAATCTATTTATAATCGGGAAAAATAAATCTATATACATAGTGAATTGGATGGATGAGGCAGATACTTTGTGGAGATCCATTATGAGATATGAAGTGAAACACTTTGCACTTTCCACGTAAAAATTTATTAAACTACAGTCGACATGTTTCGCTGCACTGCAGCATTATCAAGACTGTTATCAAGACGAAACATGTCGACTGTAGTTTAATAAATTTTTATGTGGAAAGTGCAAAGTGTTTCTCTTCATATCTCTATATACATAGACCTATCGGTGATTCACTGGGGTTGGTGAGGGTAGAGTTCACCCTAGACCAAGCCGATGGCGTATGAATTTTACACATTCAGGATATGAGAGCCAAAGGCCTCTCCGGGATTTAAAACCACATGGACCAAACCACTGGAGGCAAGGCTAACAAAAGGATTAAGGAGGAAAACAGCGTGAAAAATGTAGGTAAATAAGCGTATACTATGCAGCAAAACGCGTGTAAATATGAATCTAAAAATATGGCCGAGAGTGCTCTGAAAAAAATGCTGACAAATAGGTATTAAAAATGTATACTCCTTACACAGTGAATATGTGCCATAAAATGATCGAAAATATGCAACAAAAATAAGTGAAAATGCATTTACGTTCACCATTCCTTTTCTTTCCCAAGTCCTAAAACCACTTATTTATCTCTCTCCGGTAAACAACCATGCATTTACGCATCAAATTACGAATCTCCATGGAAAATTGAGCAAGACGAAACCATCCTAAAAGCACGCACTCAAATATGCAACCGAATCGCCGTGGACGTATATTTGAACCTCTCTCCCCCTTACATCCCGCATAGCCTTTCGCGCACACATTTGGTTGCAAATCTCCCGGGAGATTTGAGCAAGAATTCTATGTTCCATGCGATCGAAATCAAATAATTTATCCCAAGTTTACATAAAAGTTGCAGATAATTCTGTTTCCTATTAATCCACCACTTGATATTGAATTAAAAGTAAGGGCATTGATTTGGCGATTATCATAAGATGAATTCACTCTTATCATTAAATATACAGCGCCCCACGGACAAGATCTAAAACAATAGTTTAACAATTTCACAATTTTACGAAGTACCGTTCTATTAAAAGGCACACTTTAATAATATTCTCCATGTAAATTTTTGCACATGTATGTATCTTTCGGTAAATGCCGAAGCCATTACCATTTTTAACACATATAGATTTTTTAATAGCATTCTAGCCCTAATTAGTATGAAATATTTTGTTTTTTTATATTAATTTTATTTGTGTAGGTGAAGGCATACTGACACAATATTTACTTTACATTTACAAATGTTTTATAGCAAGCAAGAAATTCAATAAAATTTCCTGCTCAAAACAAGTATTTTCTCCCATATTCTTCATAAATATTTTAAATCTGCAAACATTTAAGTAAAGAGAGAGTAAAACTTTCTCACTTTGTACCCTAATTTCTATACTTGACTGGTCCATAACTAAGGACTATACGATATCTCTCTATAAATTTATAGCCACTAGATCATCTTAATCTAAAAAAAACTCATAGTTCATAAAAAAACGCTTGCATGAAACCAGGCACGCGTTCACGCACGTTCATCGCTCAATCACTCATGCGCGAAAACTCGCAGTCACACACGAACGCGGACACGTCCCTATCCCGTCACCCCCTCTATATATCCCGCCGGAAAAAGGAATTTCCGGTCGAAAATATGAAAACCCTTTCATCCGACGACCCCTTTTCCTCTTCCGCAACCCCTCCCCCCGTGATAAAACCCACTGCGTGCCTCACCCGCGTCCTCTTTTGATATATCCGGTCATTCCCTCTCCGGCACCCGACCATACCCTGACGACAGGGCGGTAGGCATTCGCAAAAAATAGGGGGGGGGGCGGAGAGTCAGGGGTTTTCCGGGGCGACTCCCCCCTACTTTCCCCTATCCCTTACCAGAGTCCCAGGCCATTTTCCCCCCTTATTCCCCCATACACTTTCACCCCCTCTTTTTCCACTCAAAACCCTGGCGAGACTCCTATTCATTTCAAAGGCCGGGGCCCTTTTTCCGACACAGTAGATATTATCTCCGCTCATCTATGACTTCCATTCCCTTCCTCCCCCGCCGACGCCGCCCATCCCATGTCACGTGACGAAATCAAATCCTCTACCCTCCCCCCCCCCCCGCCCTTGCTCTACCCAACCCCCTAAGCCCCATTCCCCTAAGCGGTCCCACACATATCCAACCTCATCCCTCCGGCAGCACCAACAAGTAACCCTCAGCCCAGCCCACCCTCTCCAATCCTTTTCACCCCACGTCAAAGACTGGTCATGGGTGGCTCGAAGATAAAACGAATGTTTAAAGCGTTTAATTTAAAACCCGAGAGTATTCATTCATCATGGTCCCGGATATGTAGATGTTTTTTTTTCTTCTTAAATACAGTCAAGGCCGGTGAATTCACTCGTTAGTAGTGACCTTGGTATTAGGCCTAATCTAAGCTAAACAGTGGATGATATGATATGCCTAAAGACTTAAATTATCGGAGAAATTAAAACTGACTAACGATACTAACAAGTTTATCCGACAGGTTTCGATTTTTTTAAATCATTGCCGTAGGGTACTGAATAAAGAACAACTGGCAACCCTAACACGTCATCCAGTAGGTACTCTCAGATGAGGATTTAATCTCCTCACCAGCCATCCAGTATTATTTAAGGTTGCATAAAGTTACAATTTGATACACTGAATCAGAATAACGGTCAATTAAGGCCTACAATAATAGGATAATACACTAATATTCCCTTGTAAAGCTTTATAATTTTATAAAATAATATCATAAGACGAAATAAAAAATAATTTATTGGGAATCAGTGACTATTAATTGAGATGGTGAATAGTGATATTGAGATACATAGTATGCTTTCCTTTCAAACACGCAAGTCAACTTGTACCATTGCATTTACCTCCCATCCAATGTCTGTCATTTGGGCATGATATGAAAGTTGTGACAAAGAGAAAAATGAAGACTAGTGAGTTTCCGTGAGTTAACACACGCCGCCGCAGATACCGCTTGAATGGAAAGCACCGGCAAACATTTTAAAACCTGTTACGGTAAGAAATTTCATGATTATTGATAAAGAAAGAAGGATATGGTAGTAATTTTTCCAGAAATGCGTCTCTTTATGGCTTAATCAGTTGTGATAAAAAATTTGATGCCGGTATTTAAATTATCAAAGCATCCACTTCTTAATATGACAGCTGTAGATGCCGATGTTAATCCACCGATCATGTAATCATGAAAGCAGAAAGCCTCATCCCGAATCATCGGAGAAAAATTATTTTTGGGCCCAAGTCGATAAAATTGTGATCTGTGCTTACAACGTATTTTGGTGTAATTAAATAAAGTCAAACACAAATTAAATTTAAATTAACTATTCTCATTAATAGCGATGTTCCAGACATTTAAAACAAGTTGGAATGCAATTCTCCTGAGCTTTGAATGCAAAAGAAAACGATTTCCACCAATATTTGTTTCCCAATGATTATTTTCGGGTCATAAACGGGTAATGCACCACCAGAAGCGCCTAGCAATCAGACTCGCGCCCTTAAAAAATAACTTACAAGCGTAAATGCAAAAATGCCGCAGAATAAAGCGTCCCAAGATACATTACACTTCTGTGTTTCTGTGGCTTAAATTCTCCTTAACTCAAAGCGCGATGGGAGCGAACACAAAGCTTTCAATTACGTCCCCACCATTATGCCTCACATCAGAATGCCTCGAAACCACTGCGAGGGCGAAGGACGTCTTCGGCAGTGCGGAAATTTCTCCGCAGTGCATTTCGTGCCTCTTTTTTATTGCCTTTTCTTCCTATCTCACCCGCAAAGCCGTGTACAGGTTATGAAAAAGTGAATCTTGCAGACTGAGCATGTATTTTCAAAAGCTAAGATGGAAGAGCTGGCAGACACGAAAGGAATATTTTTCCGCAGACCCCACGGCAAAACCATGACGTTTATGAGGACGATAGGAGGGCTATAAAGTGATGTCAGAATCAGGATTACCTTATAAACTGGATAGAAATTTATTGCTTGCACCAGCATACTTTTAGCATCGCCAAGAAGTTATTGAAATCGTACCTATCGTCCTCCAACACATTTACGAAGTTATCCTTCAATATAAGGATTATTTTGCAGCCTTTTGCCGTGCAAGTAATAATTATTAAAAAAGCAATAAAAAGATTACAATTTTCAGGTAAGTTCTGACGTAAATGAGGAACTTTAATAAGATTATAATTTTACAAAGATAGCCACTAAAGAAGGAAAATATTAAATAGATATTTGACATTTAGGACGCCACTGCATGTTGTCAAAATTAAGGCTTTACAAAGAAGACTATCTTAAGTATTTATTTTATGATTAGTAGAGATGAAGATCGAAGAATTATAATGTAAGTGAAAGGAAGAATGCACAGACAAATTCAGGTTGCCATGAAAGAATAAAAGCTCACGAGAGATTTAAAAAATGCGAGCTGGAAGATGCTGAGAGCACTACCTTCGCGTCCCAGTGATACCTTCAATTTTATCGTGAAGCGATAACCCGGAAAACATTGAGAAATATTCCGCTTACGCTCTCCCGATGGTGTAATCCCAATGAGGAAGCATGAGGAAAGGCCCATCCGACTACAGGTACATACTACATATGCCCATTCAGGTATCCAGGCCTGTTTAAGGTGACTCTAATGAGCTTCCAAAAGCCCATGTTATTGATTGGGAGCAGGCACGGATTCGCCGTCGTATTGAGAGGGCTTCTCCGCCTCGCTCATATGATCCCTCGCATACGTGCTCAAAATTCAATCACCTGGACGTGATTGCCGGTCACCATGGCAACCGATGACTTGCTACCCCGCCCTATCCCTTCCTGGAAACCTAGCAACCATTCACGATGGATGATGTGACGTATACCTCGAATGCCCAACTAATATGATTCAAACAGTGGTGCACAAGCGAAATACACATATACCTACCTAAATACGGAGGGGTTTAAATAGTAAGTAATTGCAGAGCACATACGTAAACATATAAGCCCCTTTATACACTTCGCAACTGAGCCACTTGGTCCTGGCATCAATGATAGGCACAAACTTTGCGCTCTTTAAATGCTCACCATTCAAGACCTGGTTTTCAGATAATCGTTTCGAAGTGAGAATGTACAGCGCGGGTAAACCATGAGAAGTGTGACTCTATTGGTACAGAGCTAGCTTATCATGATAAATTTTTATGTTGGAGATAATATTTTGCCCTAGTAAAGCATTTACGTGATCTAAGTCACAACATTCAAACATAAGACCGAAGAGTAGGCGCGTGCTAAACTAATTATGATGAAAACAATATAATGACTACAGCATATTAAAAAAGGGAGAAGTATCACTCATTTGTAGGATTTTTTAAATACGCGTGACGGATATAATATAAGCTACCTGATAGATGTGTCCAAGAAAAAAATTACGGTAAAGCCTCACCATTGTAACACCTATGAGGCGAAAATTTGCAGAAAGGAGACCCAGGTATGGAACTCCCTCCGTACCTTCACTGAGTACGTGGAATTCGCCTGTGGTAAAATTTGCAATGAGTTAGTCTCCACGCTAGGATATATTTATTCAACCTAGGAAGCTAGGATTATAACGGGATCAAAGCAGCGAGCACATTAGATCCAGTGCGGAAAGAATAATGCCGTGAACTTAATTTAAAAAATACGGAGAAATATTTAGCCAAACTGACAGGCATGGGAATTCCAATTTCCCCTGAACAATAAAGCACATGGAAAATGACGTTCACGAGCGCATCATGATTTCTTTTTTTTCTTTTTTTAACACCTAGTTTCCAACCATCCACGCCACACGATTATTGAGGTGGCTTACGGGGTGGTAAGTAGATGTGGCAGCGTCACATTGCTTGAGCTAAAAAAGTACAGAAAGATCAACATAGTAAACATCATTTTAGAACCACACGGTATTTCTAGGTCCATCAGAAACGATAAATTAAGAGAAACATTAAGCCATACAGCATAGGGAATTAATTTTCCCCCGAAAAATAAAGGGCTCTTGTAAATATCAGGTGAGTCTCAGTTCGCGTATCTCCCTTTAGTAGATTAACTCACTCAGTGATTCAAACCGAAGGTTGGTTTGGATTGGTGAGGGTAGAGCTCACCCCTAACTAAGCTACAGGCATGTGGATTTCACACATTCAGGGTAGAGCAGTGGCGCCGACTCCATGGGGCCTGAGGGGGCCCGAGCCCCCTCAAAGATTCGTTAAGGGGGGCCGGAGCCCCCTCAATACTTCAAGAAAATAATTGAGTTATATTATGCTTTGGGAAATCACAAAAAATATATTGGTATTTTCCCATGTTTGACGATAGATACCTTTTAAAATACATTCAATAATGTGTTAAAACAAATAATTTTAAGGTACTAAGCAGGTTAACTGAAAACAAGTGGTGTGAATTATGATAGTGTTACGGTGCTGAGACACACTTTGAATTTACCCTCTTCCCGGGGTAAGACCCCCGATATCGGCCCCCCCAATATTTTTTATGAGTCGGCGCCCCTGGGGTAGAGTGGACATTTCCTTTCCCTGAGTCACCTGGGACTTCGAGGATTTTATTTAAGGGTGTCCGAAAGCTTCATCCAGTATAGATTAGATGTACTTGTTGGTAGGGCTACATCAGGAGTCACCTGTGTACTTAGATCTATAAGGTCCATTGTGCAACCCAAATTGGTCATATTGGAATAAAAGGTAGTTGCATCGTTTTACAATCCTTTAAATGCTTACGACGCTTTTCGGCTAACAGGTCCATCATCTGGTACAAGACTTTAACAGACCCTGTGCCTTGTACTAGACCTTGTACCAGATAATGACTCAGTGAGCCGAAACGCGTCGTACGCATTAGAATAATTGCGGAAAAGTGCAACTAACTTTCATTTCAATATGTCGAACTTCCACTCAATTGGTTACCTGTAGAGCCAAATACTCTTGCAAAAGGCCAGTAGGGTCTCCACGGGTAAATCCGTAACTTCTATGGTATCCAAAAATTGTGAGCCTAGGTTGTCTATTTCGGGTCCTCAGGATGGGAGGACATTCGCATACATGCAATTCCCTTTTATCATATTCACCGGTGTCAGACGAGATGTTGTGGAGCATGTTACGAGGATTAACAAAGAAAATATTTTTCAATGATCACTTACTCTTTTAATACAGTAAAACGCGTTTCAACGCTACTGCGACAACATCGGGTATCTCAATCAATTTTTTTTAATACTTACCTAACGTTTTCCTAATGTTTTTCTTAGGTATGAGGTGATGACGAGGTAGCATTGAAACACATTGTACTGAATTAAAGTTCTGAGTGGGCATATCAAAATCTTTCTTAATTAATCCCTTTATTTATTTTTTCAAAGGCTGCTATCCAAAGACCCCCCCCCACACACAAAGGCCACACAACTAGTCTTGCGAGGTAGTATACACAGGTGTAGATGAATATCAGCAGCGTCCCACTGTCGTCCCTGGACTACTCCAGTATCACACCGCTCCACCTTCCCACAACCCAAAAACCTTCCCCGCAACCGAGTAGGTAAGCACTTTCCAACCCCCGCCCGCCAAAAACCCAGGAATGCGACCGACGCCGGCCTCTGTACCCCCCCAACGGAGATCCAACACCACGACCACTCTCACCCCCACACGAATCCAAAAACCATCCCCCTGGACTGCCACCCTTGCGGTTCCCCCTGGTTATCGAAGGAAGGATTTCGGAGGAGGGGGTGGGGCTACTTCAGAAGCGGCGCGGCATACTGGCACCGCACCACAGTACCGCATCCCTGCATCGCTCTCTTTCTCCAATGCCGCTCAATCGGGAGTTGGGATGAGGGAAGAATCTTCGCACACAAACGTTTCTACCGCCTAGCACGCTCCCTTCTCCATCCCTTTTGCGTACGCCGCGCTTCCCTTTCCACAGCGCCGAAAACGCATTTCGCCCTCCCCCTCCCTTGTGCTGCTGCGAGTGCAAACAAGCCGACTCGATATTGAATTGGAAACGGGTCGCCCAGCGGAACTAAGACCTCCGCATCGACTGGCCGAACCCGGTAACTACTCCCCTGCGAGAGAAATAAGAAGACGAGATCGGGGGACGATAGGGCCGGGGGCGAAGTAGGAGCTTCGCTGTTAAAAGACTCTCTTGAGGGAAAATGAACGCCAGGGAAACTTTTAAAAAAGCATTTAAAATTGAAACTCGTTTTTAGGCGCATTCCTTTAGGGAAGGTAACCGCAAAACGATAGATGGGGTTAGTAGTTGTTCTTCTATCATCATACGTCCCTCAAAATGGGCTTGTCCACGTTAACTTCAACAATAATACTACATAACTACACAAAATAGGGCAGTGTGCGAAGTAGAAGCCTCCAAGTTCAAAGACTTTCTTGAGGGAGTGTGGACAGTTTTAATTTAATTGAAACTCGTTTCTAAGCGTTTTTTCTTTGGAAAGGTAGCAACAAAACGATTGGCGTGGCTAGTAATAACTCTACTAAGATACTATCTTCAATTGCGCCTCAACTTATGACTTATGAGGTCCTTGATTGAAAAGTAATTTTTGCCCGATGGAAAGAGTTTAACGGTATGTGGTGACGTGGCTGATACATTCCTCATCATAAAATGTAGGGCATTGACTTTTACCAAACGCACTCGCAAATTTTTACTTTTTATTTCAGGATGTCACCAAGAGCATTTCACATTTCACCAAGAGCTTTTCACACGTACCTACTTGTTTTTTTTTGACATTTCACAAATAGCGAATATTGTATTTCTTTTGTATTGTAAACGTTTATCTAGCGTTATTAAATATGTTGCATTGACACTATCGAGGAGTTAAGTGGAAGAGGGGACTTCTTAGTCTCAACCTCGCCCAAAAAAAAGACATATTATTATTAATATTATTATTATAAGAGCAAATAGTAAACACTAACAAGTCGTACTCAGTAAGTTTAATAAAATATTGCTTTCAAGTATTGAATTCATCTCAGGTATAATCATTTCATGATAAACTTAGAGTGTGAGCGCTATCGTTAACGTAATGTCAAGGTCTTACATTCTCCACCCCTCCTTATTACTTTTCCTAACAACACTCGCCCTTCCGAAAAGTGATCTTGGCGTGTTCTTCGTTGGTAATGTTTTCCCCTTTCTCTGAATTTAAGACTATCATCTTGAAAAATTTTCTGAGGACTCTCAATTCAGGGAACCAGATAGTTAACTCGGTTTAATGGTTAGCTTTATATTGCAAGAAGAACTGTCAAAATATAGGGAAATCTTATAATAGTTCAGCTCCATCACATTTAAGTTCGGGGGATAGGAAAACACATGCGACATACTTGAATTACCTACACACCACACTATCGATGAAACGATATGGACTGGTATGGAATTATAGCCGGGACATTTTTTTGTCCTCGTTTCATTCAGTAGATCTTTAGTGTGAACTCTCTAAGTACATGCACAAGATACATGCCGTTACTACACGCTATGATAACTCACGTATCTTCATTCGATTCGCTATCTCTGTGATTCACAACAAAAGTTACTCACTCATCTTTCAAATCAGAAAATCACCGCGGACCAAGCCATGGGACTCACAGTAACTAAAGGTGGGAGGCCATTTCCATTTCAAGAGCCACCAAGCAATTCGAGGATTGATGTTGGGGTGTCTCAATAATGCATCCGTTGGACTTGCACCCGAAACCCTTCAGGTTTTCAAGGTCAAGTACTCCGCTTTCGGTCTACTTACTAGTCAAAAATGCTCCAACGGCGGTTATCAATCGCTATTTTCTGATGAAAACATTGTGCATTCGATCGATTTTTTATAAAATAAATAAAAAAAGGAGTCAGCATCTTGTTTCCTATTATAACTTCATCACGATACCACTCCACATCTCATCAGATATTATTGGCTTTATCACCAAAGAGGAAAAGAGTCCTTTTCCGACTTTCCGGCCCCTTTCCGATACTGTGGTCGAACATATAGATCGATTTCTTCCCACCCACACTATCGATTCTACTCACTCTGGGGCAGCATTTTCATGGCCGACACACAACTCAAGTCTTACAATCACATCTTTTTTTTTCGAGCGACCAGGTTCCGCTGCAAGACCGTTGCGGTAGCGCCAGCAGCTCAAAGCTTTTACCTTTCCCCACCCACCTTCCTACACATCCCCCTTCCCTCCAAGCAGGTGACCCACAATCCCCGAACGCAGGATAATTTTATGAATAACGGGGTATCCAGGATGCTGAGCAAGCGATACTATTCACTCGGGTCGTGAGAAAATCGATTTATACCTTCCGATCCAGTGCTTCGCCTTCGAAAAAAAGTCGATCTTGTTATTTCAACCGTTAGGTATAATTGTCGATGCATTAAAGAAAATACGTACACCGTATTAATGCCAAAGAGGTTTCGGGAAGTAACGTGGTACAGAACAAGGGTCTTTCCTATACGTATAAAATATGATACGTTTATCAAATCCAACGATATAAAAAATGATCATAGAATACAACAAATTCGAATGTTTTTGGTTATCTCTTTAGATAAATACCTGTATGAAGATATAAAAAACTACCGGATCGAAATCTCAATAAGAAATTTTATGAAAAGATGATCCAAATGTCTTGATGTGTCTAATAGAATCAAAAATAGTAAAATAATAATAAGATATAGTAATACAAATTCAAACAATTTACACGTAATTGTTTGAAATATGTTTTCAATAATCGTCCACCGTGAAAAATCACGTTCTCATGCAGTATTGCATTGCATCATATATCATGCATTCTGCTAATCGAGAGCGTAATTTTTATTTAAAATAGACGAATTTTCAACCGGTCGCATTTTGTCTTTCAGAACGTTTCCAAAATTTGCCTTCAAAAGATATGTAAAATTTTTACGCCAGGAAAATATTGAGGCCAATTTCTCAAATTTGAGATAAAGGCAAAAGCGAGCATAGTTCTATTCTATGAACCCCGTAATGTTCAAAACAACAACGACATTCGTAAACAACAAATTCGTCGTGAAAAGATACTGGATTCACGGGAGTGTTGCTTAAGTATCGCTGACGCATATTGGGGAGCTTGGCTTATGAGTTTCCGCTAAATCCAAACTAAACTCCTTGTGGTATAATTTTCAAATTCCAAAACAGCCTTAAAAAAAGTGCACATGGCTGAGGGAAAATAATCCAAAGCTCTAGAAAAGTGCAGTAAAAGTCTGGAAACTGGAGAGACCTCTGACATCACTTTATACCCTTTTATCCTTTTTTTCCTATACAGTAACTTTCGGGTCGAAGTAGCAATAGTGAAGCTTTACTCACAAAGTAACGATGGTGATTGAAGACAACTCCGGTGTTTTCCCAACGTATAGCGTTTTGCCGTCCTTAGGTGTCGACAAACATCTCATTATTGGTCAAGTGGAAAACCAGAGTAGCCTTTCAAAAAGGATGCTGATTTCATTCATTTGGTTGCCTCGAACAACAACGACTTCCTAGTCATCAGGCGTCAACTAGGTTTGAACCGGGACCCATATGATAAGCAGCTAAAAGTTATATCTACTAGAAAATTGCGCTCCACAGCCCAAGTCTAGGTAGATAATTTATCCACCCGGGTGTTTTCAAGCTTCTAGAGCGGAAATTAAAACAATATATTAAAAGTAATGTAAATAAAAAGAGTGAGTTCGGAAATGAATAAAATTGCTTCACTTCATTCTACTGCATTAAATGAGTCAGATTAAGAAAATAAGAGGAAAACTCGTGAAAATTGGTATTGAAATCAAAAATGCATTATTTTTAATTTAACAGTACAGTAACACTATCAAGGTTTGGCTTCAGTGTCGCGAGAAAAAAAATCCCTCGATGCTCCGAAATAGATTAGGGGATCCGTAATTGAATTTTGGTCGGGATTGGGGCGAGTGAATGTACCTGCGGAGGCGAAGTGATGCAGTTATTGTGCAAGCTGGCTCGCTCCATCGCTCCTCTTCCACTTCCACGAATCTCGGCGGCATCTCCCCCGCTCATCAAAGGATCGATTTTTGGGTTCCTTCGGAATATATTTCACGAGAGCTGAATCCTCCTCAAGTTGAGGTGAGTTATCGAAGGTCGCGCATACTCAAGAGGATATTTATCAGGTGGAATTCACCAAAAATCGCATAATGCGGCGAAATTTTCACATAAGGAGAACTCCTTGACCTCACCTGGAACCGAACAAGGATCCCACAAATATTCCTAACGGAAGTTCCGCTTACAAACAAAATGCAGAGCCACTAATAAACAGAGAGCCAACGAAATTTATTACAAGATGTCAAATTTCCGTCTTTCTACACTGATAATCCTACAATGATTTTACTTGGTTGAAGAATAGTCTTGATCCTAGTCAACTATTTTATTTATTTGATCCAAATAATTTCTTTTATGTATACTGGCATGCAAAACAAAGGGTGCGAAATCCTTTAACTTCACCGCTTCAATGCTCGCAACAAGAAGATCAAAGCATATGTGGCCAGCTACCTATACTAACAGTGCTAATCTACATATTTCAATTTTAAATGTAATTTGTACAGCAAAAGTTTTATAAAGCATTGATTAGTATACAGATAATTTTCGGGCAAGTTGTGCAGCCAAAAGATGCATCATTTATGACTACCGAAATTCTCATAAATAGCGGAATATTCACCACTCGCAAGATGATCATAAAAAACTCAAAAGTTCTCATTACATTTGAGACGAGAACAAAGCAAGTATGGGAACCATTATTTGACGATTATCCGAACGGCGGGTGGTATTGAAAAGTAGAGTAAACGTTCGATAAAAGGGTATTAATGGCGTGCTTATACGTGTAACCATGATATCTTGTGGAAATCTAACACATTAACAAAGATACTTTCAATTTACTACATAAATACTTAATTTCCGACCATTTTCGATACGATGCGAATAATTTGATACAAACTCTATCAAAAGCAGTTGGAAATATACTACTCTCGGATAAATTTTCCTACCCCTATTAAATCGTCTACTTAAAGGTTAATTCATCATTGTTAACACCTAAACCCTTAAAAAAAACTTAAAGAATTGCCGGCCTTGATGACGGAGGAGGTAGCTGCGGAACCGAAGTTTGCGGGTTCGAGTACCGCCATACTAGGTGGTCACTAGGAAGGGCATGAGTGTTTGTTGTATGCATTATTAGTGATGGGGTCTGTCGTTGGAAGCTGTTGAGCTGTAAAAGCGAAGATGGAAATGACTGAATAAACTGATTTCTGTCAGAGCTAAAGGTCATGAAATCATAGATACCGTCATAATGAGCGATTCGTACTTGTACCATTGAATAAACAATAATTTTTAATTACTACCCACTACGTATTTACCCAGCCCACAGCGCTAAGTACGTGAAATGCAGATAAAGGAGAGGGATGGCGAGAGATTTTCAACGCAGACTGAGGAATAGTAGTGAAGCGGGATAACTCTCCCCATACAAAGAAGAGTCTGCTGAACTCAAAGCAGCCGTCTCTCTCTCTCTCCAGTTCGTGGATACGCGCCACCGCCGAAAAAAATCCCCCATCCCTTTCTCGAGCATGCGAAATACATCCCTATACTCCCCTCTCTACACGACTCGGATCTGCCGCGCTCCCTGGACCAAAAAATACCCTCTTCTCTCCGGCATGCCTCACCACATCAACCTCTCCCCATCTCCCCCCGGTCCTTGGCCGGCAGCGCTTCGAAATTTTCCGCGAATTCGCCGGGCGACCTCATCCTTCAGTCCTTTTTTCTGCGGCCGGATAAACTCATGCGAATCCTTCACCTGAGGGGAAACAACGGGGAAAGCAGCGACTGGACGGAACTGCGTCGGGGTCTAGAGCGAGGGATTTAATTTTTTTTCCTCTACGCTCATCACTATCCATATTTTTTTTCCTCTGGTTGTAACCCTCTCCTGCGATCCCTATACGTCTGTGTTTAGAGATGGGAAATCTGGGAAAGTAAGGATAGAGAGAGAGTTCGGATATTCTGGAGTGGATTCCAGAAAGTTGGTTGAAGTAGGCGAACGTCAGGTGGATCGCGGAAACATTCTTTTTTTCATTCTTGAGGGATAGGAGTAAACTACTACAAGTTTAAACTAATGAAATGAATGTATTTTAATGAAAATTCGCGCCGTGAAATTAGTAATCTGAATATCAATTGTTCATTGAAGCTTACTTCCGATTTCTTTCAGCATTTTCAGCCAGTTTTCAAGAGGTTATTAACTTGAAAATATTTAGCACGCTATAACGTGAGCAATCCACTGCACGCAAATACAACTATAAAGGTTTGAAACACGCTTTGTAACATTACACACACAGATAATTTAATCTTAAGGGCATTTTGACGTTTTAGGGTCGTAAGTACTGAAATAAAATAGAGATGGCACTTTTCCATAGGTTTATTTAAAGTACGACGCGTTTCAACCGTTAGGTCATTATCAAGTACAATAATTGTACAATAATATAACGATTGTATTATTGCAGCAATCAAGTACAATAATACAAGGATTGTTCTTGATAATGACTTAACGGTTGAAATGCGTCATACTTTAATTAAACCTGTGGAAAAGTGCCATCTCTATTTTCTTTCAATACTTACAGGATGTCATTTCACTACATTTCGCCTGCTCCTGTTACTTTTATTGTAGGGTCGTTTTAAAGGAGGTATACAATTGAAAACTTTAGGTATACCTGAAGATGAAAAGTTTATATATATACTTTGAGAGGATTACATAAATTAAGTGAAGGTTTATGAGGAATTCAACCACAGTGACATCTTTTTACATGCGTTTAATTGTCCAGTTCGGGCACAAAATACAATCGTGACCCAATAAAAAAATTATTTAACGATCAGTTTCCGTTCGTTTAAGAGGCCAGAGCCACTCAAGGCACAAGATGGCCACCAATAAATGTTAAGTGGTCTAAGCATGGGCTTTTAAGCGAACGTGATGGCTGGTTTGATTACAGTGAGCGATTAGGCCCGCACTGACATCTAATGGAGGTCAACTCGTTCCGACGAATTTAACGCCGTTCCCAGATTATACCAACCTGACTCATACACGAAACTTCACAGGTAAGTATATTTTCTCAGTTTTACCTGCATTCGTTTGGTAGCTTTGATGACACCTTTTCTCTTAATCACTTCTATTCGGTTTGATCTATCAAAACGATGACTCATTTACAGGATGAAAACGAGAACACATAGTTAGTCTTCAGAAAAAGCGGAATCAAGGCATTACTAGGTTTCACTTCATCATCATAAGTAAACAATCCTAAGATTAGTTTGACGTAGCTACCCATTCCACTCTCTTTTACGATACCCTTTTCATAGTGACTTTCATCCCTTTTACATCCTTTATAACTTATCCTATGTAACTTATTTGGGGCCGTCCTTTACCCTTCTTCCCTGCCCTTCTACTGTTTTTTCATAAGGCCATCATGCCTCATAATGTGGCTAACTAAGTTGCCGGTCTTCCTCTTAAAGTTTTTAGAAGAATTCTCTTTTCTCCCACTCCTCATAGCACTTCCTCATTACTTAATCGGTCGTTCCACTTTATCCTCATCATTCTTCGGTAGCACCACATTTCGAATGCTTCCACTCTTCACTAATGAGCACTAATACTCACCAAAAAGACTGTAAAAGCCTCGAGGAGAGCAACAGTTGCTAATAATTCTCAATAATAATTTCTTTGGCATTTTTTCGTATAAAAACAGTGTATAAACAAGTGGTTTGAACATGAGAGTGGGAATACATACGTTGGTATTCGCCAAAAGCTGCTGAAAAGGGGATATATTTTAATTAACAAAAATTCTTTGATTAATTTTCATGTATTTTATCTGAACTTCACCTTTTATCCATGAATATTATCATATGTCGGACTAGAATTTTATGACAATATTAAGAGGAAGCAATCACACTTCCTCGATAGGCCTTATTTTTTCTTTTTTAATGACAAATCACTTTTTACGACTAAAATTATTCTTTAGTTTCCAGGGAGTATGGTGTGCACATTTGCCACCATATCCCTGAACCTCATTCATATTTTTTTTTAATTTGAGAAAACAATAAGGTAAAATTTACAAATAAGAGGTACAGACAATTGTTGATTCTACATCCTCTGAAAAGTTGAAGATGATAGCTTGGATTATTGTCTCTCAACTCTTTTGCCTCAGGCCTTTTCCGCCCTTTTATTTTCACAACATTCGCCTTCATTTCTGTGAATATTTTTCTTTGCGACCACTAAAACAAAACAAACCTTCAGCGCTTGAAACCACTTAAAACAAAATACTTAAAAATTTTTGGAGGAATAAAATCACATAAAATAGCTGTAATCTTAAGCCAAAAATGTTTTTTTAAACACAGTTTCAACTAATCAATGTCATCGTTGAACATTTAACATCATCAAAAGACACCATATCACATGTATTAAGAAAGAAATACGTTCCGAAAAAAGATCGAATTGTAGTGATGACTCCTCATAGCGTGAAGTTAGGTTTGAGCTTTTAATTACAGAGTTAAAACATAACTTTCAAATTATAGGTAAAGTCAAATATAGACGACAGATGACTCTACATTCTCTGAAAATTCAAAGGTAATAGCTCGAGTTCGTGCAGTGAATATAAATAGAAAATGAAATTTATTATTCCGGGACGAGTGTGTCCCTTCGGAACATACATGATTATAAATATAATAGAGTCAAAAATAATACAAACAATATGAAGATTTGCATTAAACATCGACGTCACATAGTGCGATTTAATATATGACAAAATATAAAAAATACACATAAAATATCAGCAAGACAACGTATGGATACTCGTAAATTATCGGATTTTGTTAACTTTAGCACAATATTCAGTTAAATTACGATATTTAAATCACCTGCAGCAATATTTCATTGTATTTATTCTTTAATTGACTTGCATTTTTAGATTTTTTTTACATCATCTGACAATCTATTCCATGCGTCGCAAGAGGTGACAAGGAAAGACCTAGCGTAAACAGATGTTCGATAGTATGGTATGTAAAGTTCTTCCATGAGGCGTGTTGGACACATATTTGTTCTAGAGTTACATTATACATTTTGGTGTAAATGTGTGGAAAGTTCTGTCATTATTAACTTGTACATAAATGTTGCCTTATAAAGTAAGCGCCTGTTTTGTATTTTTAACCATCTCAGTTTTTCAAAATATGTTGTCACATGCTCATAATATGTGATGTCAAAAATATACCTTATACAGAAGTTCGAAATTCTCTGCAGTTTTAGATTTAGTTCACTTGTTAGGTTAGAATATATCACACAGTAATAATCTATATGAGGGAAAACGAGTTTCAATTATTTTGTATAAAACTTAATAATTGAATGGGTGACAACGAAAAGGTAGGATCAATCTTTAAATTACGTATCCAAGATTGAAAATTCAAATAAGAAGAATAGTCACAAGTAGACAACAGTTGAATCTACGTTCTCTGAAAATTTGAAGATAATTGGTTGAGTTTGTGATTTGAGCAGGCGACAACGAAAATGTTTTAATTGCGCAGTCAAGGCGGAACACCTCATGGCGGATGGTCCCCTATGAAACGGCTCTCCTCGCGGACATGGCTCGACGCATCGGATAAAAACTGGGCCATCGCACTCGAAATAATTATGAAGGGAAAGCATCGGGGTGGTAGAGCGTCCAGCATGCAGGCCGCCAGCCAAAGCCACCTCCAGCCAAGGGCAGCCACAAAAAAATATAACGAATGTAAATGGGCGGGAGTGAAAGTTTTCCCGGCCCGAGGGCGACTCCGATTCGAAGTCACAGAGCGAGCCTCTCTGCGGGCACGCACCTTGGCCTTGGAGGCCGCTTTCACCTCTCGAGCGACAGCGGACGTCCGCGCGACAAGAAAGATGCGGGAGTCGTCAGCGGAATAAATTGTAGACTTCGGAGGGGAAAAAAGAGGAGTACCTAGATGAATGCATTATTCCCGAGAAAGTCGGTGCTTCCGATCAAGGATACATTCTCTGCGCACTCCTTGCTTCCACGTTGGTAAGTGTGGGGGAGACCGGGGCATGTTTTGGCATGGGGCACGTTTTCGAATTGGCTTTACCTCCTAAACTATCCGCTATAATAACGCATCACCAATCATACTCGAATGATGCGCCTATGCATCGACGGCTGTTTTGTGAGTTTCAAGGACAGGGACGCAAGTGTGGTGAAGGAGGCCTTTTGTTGATTTTTGCGCAGGTGAGTAACTTTTTATTCCCTACTTTAAACAAAAAACAAACATATACCGTTTCAGTGGTGCCTCGTTTTAATAATAAATTTAAAAAATTCGAAAACCTGCCCCGGTCTCCCCTACGTTTTGAAGGGCAAAAATGGGAAAATAACTGTCAAGGAACACTACTTAGGTATTTACTATGGCAGCGAATTTTTTCCGGTCTCACACCGGGTAAGGTCCACCATATTTCCCTACGACGTCTCGATGAACAACTCGTCCATCGTACTCAGGGATTCACGAATCCAACGACCTATCAGGGATTCAGGAATCCAAGTCAATAGGGTGGTTTCCTCTTATTTTTTTATTGCCTTAATCGAAAGATTATTACTCCTCGAGTACGCATTTCACGCTTTTAGATTTTTAAATGACGATATCTATTTTTCGCGATTAAATGAAAAGTGAAAAAGGATGTAAATAACGATTATTAGTACCTTATCTAACGAAGGAAACTTTCCGACCATAGGCAGTTTTAATAGATGATTATTAAGACATGTTTCCCTGAGCTCTGTGCCTCATGCATACATTGGTAATCTCAGACGATGTAAAACTCCTATCTACTGGTATAGAAACTAGGTCCCTGTGACGTCATGTGGAGTGGAATCGCATGGGCGCCAATCTGGTCTTTTTCAAATGCGGTTAAAATTGACCCTTGCCATTCGTCTAAACCGGTATTTCTAAAACCAAATAATTTGTATATTATGAACACACTAATAGTGGGTAATGAATCGCAATCAATGCCTTTCGTTTTCTTTGATGAAGAAAGAAACTACCCCAAGTAACTACCCTAAAAAGAAACTACCCTATTGGATGGGCGAATAGGGTAGTTTCCTTCATCAAAGAAAACGAAAGGCATTGATTGCGATTCGTTACCCACCATTAGTGTATTCATAATACACAAATTATTTGGTTTTAGAAATACCGGTTTAGACGAATGGCAAGGGTCAAATTTTATCCTCATTTGAAAAGGGCCAGATTGGCGCCCATGCGATTCCACTCCACATGACGTCACAGGGACCTAGTTTCTACACGAGAGGATAGGAGTTATATATCGTCTGAGGTTACCAATGCATGCATGAGGCACAGAGCTCAGGGAAACATGTCTTAATAATCACCTATTAAAAATGGCTAAGGTCGGAAAGTTTTCTTCGTTTGATAAGGTATTAATAAACCTTTTTTAAGCCAAGCGCTACCATCCAGCAAGGTACTCAGCTACCCGCTAGCAGCCTGCGACGTATCAGCGCTAAACCTCGCCTCAAGGTCACCTCACCGGGCGGGAGGGGGAACCAGAAGTACGACGTACGGAGATATTTCCCGGCATTCATACTTAAGCGTCGCGTTTTCGCGCGCTTGAAAATTTTCACTTTTCATTTAATCGCGAAAAATAGATATTATCATTTAAAAATCTAAAAGCGTGAAATACGTATTCCAGGAGTAATAATCTTTCGATTAAGGCAATAAAAAAATAATAGGAAACCACCCTATTATACTGATAGTCTACGAGTTGACTTTGTGGAAATTCATCGATAGTAATAATACAAACACCTGTTGTAATTTTCCACACTTTATAATTTGCTCGACCGGTTTCAATGTTTTCACATCATTATCAAGAACAAGACAGCTCTTGATAGTGATGTGAAAACATTGACAAATGGGCGAGTTGCTCATCGAAACGTCGGAAGGAGATAAAAAGGACCTTACCCGGTGTGAGACCCGAGAAATATTCACATCCGACATTTACGATCAACGAATCACTTAGTAAGTGCCCCATACATAAACCCAAAAAATTGAAAGTTTACGTCTTCAGAAAGAGCACTGGCGGCCATACACCATTCTGCTTAGGAAGATATTAGCATTGCTTTCTTTTACTGTGATCGTGAAGACAACATTTGAAGCGATGTTCACAATTGTGGTTACGCTAACAATCGCGAAGTTGCGTACCAATCTCTAGTCCCAAATCAAATGATCGTTTTCTTAGTAAGGATGAATGTCGCATTCCAAAGTTTTCTAGCATAATGTCGGAGGCGTACCAATCATCATGGTTTTGCGTAAATGAGTTTCGGAATCACAGACTTGCTGGCGTCGAGAAGCCAGTGTCTATATCCAAAATGCGGGTGCAGACAGCAGAAATAGATGGGAAGGATAAATAGGCAGAATACATTTTTCCAGACATAATCGACGCTTGCGAGCAAGACGGCTTATACGACTTATACGGCAATACATCTTGCTTCAGGGATAATTTATATTAATTTTGAGAAAAAAGAATGGAAAATAGCATTTCTACAAAATCTGCCCGCACGAATGGAAAAACAGAATATTCAACGAAAAAGGACACTGCATTTGAACGGCTGATTCACAACCACGTCCTGTCGATACCACAGATATCCTCCCGGCTACCCAACCGTTAAAGTATTTCACCACATTAATCGAAATGAGCTAAGCTAGTAACTTAGACTCGGAAAAGAACTGATCAATACCTTTGAAAGTTCAGAAGCTGAAAACTGTTTTATAAGCTTCTCCTGGAACCAAAAATGGTGTTTTTCAGTATCATATTGGTGGCACACTAGATCATGTGTCTTATGACTTAGCGTTATTTTTATGGGAACTTAAAAGATTGCCGCTATCGAGAACCCAGCGTTTATATTCCTCAATGCACAACTTGACTTCGGAAATACAGTCATTTCAGGGAAAAAACGAAAGAGTATATGCCTACCTACTTAAGAGAAAGTCGACGCTTACAAATAAAGATAACTTTTGAGAGATAAGAAAGTAAAACAAATATTCAGCCGAAGGTTTCTCACCCGAACACAAATACGACTTTCGTGGGACTGTAGAGCTACATTTGAGGGGCTGATTCCAAACCTTCCACCTCATGAAGATGTATCCACGTTCATCCCCACTATTCCTCAGAGTAAATATAAACGAGAGTGCTCAAGGTGGCTGCGAAGTAAGCAAAAGCCGAGTCCAAAACTAAAACCCTCAACTCCGATATTACTGAGGGAAATGGAAAATTTAGCTATGGAAACACTCATAAATATATTTAATTTAAACTTCGGACATTTCTCGTTCTTTTAAAATATAAAATTTAATGGGATTCAATTTTAAATCCAAATTCACAAGATGTTAACAAACATTTAATTAGAAATATAATCTAGGAATTAGCCATTTTAATTTGATCGTATGCTCATAAGCCGAAAATCTCTCATGTTTAAATTAACTCTGAGATCTAAATCCACCGTATCCGCGCATGACGCCATTCATTGAATCAATCGACCGACCATCGCTGAAAAAATATATCGTGCTCGACCCGTATCCTTTTATGATAATTTAATGAAAATATACGAAAATTGTCATTAGCTTTCACGGCAATGCTCGTCCATCCGCAAAAATGTAGTTAGATCATAAATTAAACGTATATTTGATAGATTCAAAAATAAACGTTATATTCCACACATTAGCTATTGAAAACTCTACCGGTTTCGACCTTTTCAGGTAACAAGTGATAACATTTTTTAATCCATCGCGTCACCATTCCACGAAATGAACTCGTAAACAATTGACTTGATACGAAACATAAACTTACCTGAATTTGAAAAAAAAATATAAAAAAGCTAGAGTTAAGGTAAGAATAAAACTTAGGTACCATACAATTTTCAAATTTTGGTAGAAAAATCAAAGAGAGCGCCTGCTTGCAAGAG
This sequence comes from Ischnura elegans, assembly GCF_921293095.1. Lineage (NCBI taxonomy): Eukaryota > Metazoa > Arthropoda > Insecta > Odonata > Coenagrionidae > Ischnura > Ischnura elegans. The sequence goes on from NC_060247.1 coordinate 104,764,436, forward strand.
GGAAATTGGCGAAGTATTGTAGCACATCGGTAGAGGCATGAATATTACAAAATAGGACGCTCAAGTCGGCCTCTAAATATGTTGCCACCCACCACACATTTAAATGTGTTTACAAAAGTCGCCACTCGCGTCGCTGACGGACAAATTGATCCGAGTTTCACGGGGAAATAAGGTATAATTTAGGTTGTCCATCTAGATATATATACACGATGATGTGATCTATAAAATTCATAACTATTTAATGCTACTTATAGGAATTACAAGCGTAATAATGCAAAATATGGGGTAAAAAAAAGTGGATCGCATTGCAGTCATCACCGCGCCGTGGACGGTTTTGAAAACCGATTACAATACGACCGAAGTGGAAGCAGAAATCAGCCTTCAATGGGATGGAATTGGACCTCTTCTATGCAGTCCCTAAGGGCAAAGGGATGAAGCCAAGCGGCAATGGATATGCGGTCAACTCGTGAGGTGAAGAGACATGGCCATTCGCCGAAGAAGCGGAGATAGGGTTGGTAAGGGGAGGTAGTAGTCTTACGTTGACCTGCATTCGGTGCAGGAGGAGGGCGAGAGATTTCAAGAGAAAGGCGATGGATGGACGCGCTCTAAGCGGCGATCTCTAAGCCGAGGCCATCGCAATAACAATCACCCATCCTCCGCAATCGCTCACGCTTTTCTCAAAGAGAACCGAAAAAAGAATACGATCATCCCCTCCTCACCCAGCGATTGGCTCGTAATTTTATGCGCTGCAGGGTTGAAAAACGTGACTCAATCGTATTCCAAGGGCAGGCCTTTCGAAAAGGAACAGTTACGCACGCACCATATTCTCCTATGCCGTGCAAATCGAAATGAAAGCCTAAGGCAATGAACTGTTCCAATGGACAGCAATCCATTCATTAATTACCTCAATTATGATAGATGATATCGATTATTAACTAGTAATTTAAAGACAATGGCACAACTTCGCGAAAGATAGCACTGACTATGCCAATAAACTTAATCTAATATTAACACATTTATTGAAATACATTCAATTCAAATTTTCAATGTTAACAATGTTCAATCAATAACAATGCACAGATGTTCAATTCATATAAATTATGCTAGTAATTTTTTGTCGTGTCATTATTATATTAAAATATTTATTCAAATTACACTTCATGGAGTGACTATTTTCTACAATGTTTTTAATTCTGAAACATTTCCGTCACAAAAATGGAATTTGAAAATCTGTGATGACTTACAAGGATTTCCCGCCCAACTTCGATTAATCCAAAAAAATAAATCGGGTTAACCGATTATTTTAGTATGGTGTAATCGATAAAATTTTCCCTCAAATATAGTGGGGGAACAATGTGTTCTTTATACTTTGAATAGCATTTTTAGTAGAATATAGCTTAAAATGAGAGCGATGGTGATGTGAAAATATTAAATGAATCTTTGAATTGAAAATTGAGAAGGATTAATAAATAGGTACATCATATGATCATATATAATCACAATATTGAGCGCAATATGTTGAAGATAACGATGTAATAGAGGCAAAACAACATTCGGAAACGCCTAGGCCAGCAATCTCAACTACAGACAAACTAAAAGTGTGTCAACGCACCGAAATTTCATCATAATGAGTCTTTGTACTAATATTAAAAGAAAATGGCCCTAAAAATAAAAAGGAGTAGTTTTTTTTCATAAATGTAATATATAATATCGACTTGAAGGATCGTTCTTCTAATTGGATGGTCTACCCAATCGAAAGGAAATTTGGTTTCCCTGGTACGATTGCAGCACTTTTCAAAGGTGCCGTATTTTTTCCAATTTTCCTTCCAATCCTATCATTATCCTTTCCACTCCTTCCGATGATCACTCGGTAAGATTCCGTGAGGCTCAGACCTTCAAAGAACTTTCTGCAGATATTTTCCACTGAATGACAGCTTCTAAATTTTGTCGTTCCTCTAAGGCTTTTAATATTTTCCAAACCCAAAATAATGAAATCACGAAATAAATCACAAAGTAATAATGTCCTAATCGGATCCACAGACCTCTGGGACAGTAAGTTACAGATGTCACGTGACGTCACAAATACAGATAGGAAAATGTAAAACTTGAGTACGTTTATAGGTTTGAATTCAACGATGGTTCATTCAACTTAATAATTTTGTATTTTTCTAATGTATTCCACCTTATGTGATCATGAATAGTTGAAATATTGCGCGCCACATGTTAAAAATCAATGGTCAAAAGTCTATCTCAAAATCCTGACGTAAGGGCCAAATTAACTCTGAAAAATATACTGGACAGCTAGGTTATGAACCCTATCATAAACATAAAAAAAACCAAGAGGTTAGACACTATGTTACTCCAACCCTCTAGAAAAAGCCGCAAGCTAACTATGCCGAAAATAATAACTCGTGATCGATCTTTGACACATGTGTGGAAGCCGAAAAACACCATTACTTATCCTTTTTATCCAATATTCCATTTGGAACGCTCCTAGAAAATCTTAATGAGAATTTGAAAAATCCGATTAACCTGTCTCATATACGTAGAAGCAATAAAACCCCTCTTCCTACCGTAAGTATCTAATAACGCATTGGGAACATTAGCAGAAATTCCGAACGAACAGTTGAACTATCCAATTTACTAGTCTCATATGCATCGAAGTCGCCAAAAAAATCGCTCCCACTAACCTATGTATCTCATAACCCACTAGAACACTTCTAGAAAATCCGAATGAGCGGTTGAACTCTCCGATTTACTCATCTCATACGCGTCGTAGCCAAAAACACGCTCTTACTATCCTTTTTATCCAATAGTGCATTTGAAACGTTCCTTCTAAATCTGTACGAGCAGTTTCACTATCCTAATTAGCAGTCTATGCGTAGAAGCCAGTGCTGTAGACTCGGCGTACTCCCTAAAATCCAAACTCGTTATAAGCGTACCGGTTGAACTACCTTTTTGCATATGTAAAGAATAGCTCTCCTGTAAATTTTCCAATGGATTTCAGAAAGAAAAATCGGAAATGATTATTTACTTGTTCAGAGTTATCTCGTGGCACAACTTGGAACTAACACGAGAGTTGTAGTTCAACATTTCAATCGCGGCCGGATGTATAATACATGTTCAGCTTCCAGTTTCTCCATATTTCCGGTGCAACCGCGTCGGTTTGTTGGTGATGACCTCGCACCACCATCCTGTGCAAAAGGCATCCTTGATAAATACACTTTTTCACCGGGCCCACCGCGTTTCGGATGCTGAGTCGCTGGCAGAAGAAGAGAAACATCTAATTGCAGCATTGAAAAAGAATGGCTACCCGGATTCGGCCCTGAAAAGGACCATTAAAAGAAAACCACTTTCAAGTGAAAAAACGGAAGACGAAAGAGCTTGGGCCGTCATCCCCTACGTCGCAGGGACCACCGAAAGGATTGCCAGGGCCCTGAAAAAGCACGGCATCACCACCAGGTTTAACTGTGCGACAAAAATTGGTGCCTTGCTGCCCACAGCCAAAGACAGACTACAGCACGACCTTCATGAAGGTGTTTACAAGGTCCCTTGCTCGTGTGGAAAAGCATACATCGGTGAGACTTGCCGTTCACTCAAGATACGGATGCAAGAGCACCGAAGGGCAACGAAAAACAGGCAATTCCAGCTGTCTGCCATATCGAAGCACGCCTGGACCCCGGGACATGACATTAAGTTTGACGACGCCAAGGTAATAGTGAAAGAAGGCAGATATTTTCCCAGACTCATCCGCGAATCCATTGAGATAGCCCGGACGGACAATTTTAACAGAGACGACGGCTACCATCTGGATGCCCATTGGAGGAGGCTCATTAGGCGGACCAATAAGAGAGCGGCAGCCACAACTGGCGGGACTGACCCCCTATATAAGGAGGACGAAAATCGTGGACCGGCATCATCTTCGACCTGAAGACGCTGGCAGCAGTGCCAGCGAAACTGTTGTCATCACCAACAAACCGACGCGGTTGCACCGGAAATATGGAGAAACTGGAACCTGAACACCGCGGAAATCTACGTAGTTACATGTTCAGCTGTTGGCAAAATTTGAGTGAGTACCGCCTAAATTTTTTTCCCAACTACAGCTCCGGTAGAAGCCAAAAACCGCTCTCCCTCCCCTCAGTATCTAATACCGCATTGGGAACACTAATATAAAATACGAATTAGCAGTTGAGCCATCCGAATTTCCCGGTCTCACTGCGGCCCTTCGATTTGACACGAAGAAGGGCGGGCGACTACAAGCCCACGCGTGTTCTATATTTGCAGGTGCGCGAACGGCGCTGTGTGTGGGGCGTTGTAGTAGCCCCCAAGCCCCCGCCGAAGCGAAAATGGAACGAGCGGACGAGAGGGCTTTGGCACTACGAAGGTTGGGCCGGGATCTCCCCGGGCATAGAGATCCACTTCTTTTCGAGGCCACGTCTTCACTAACGAGGCTGCCTCTCCGGCCCGCACCACGCACCCCGGCGGACACAATGGCAGGCGGCCCGCGTCCGTGAGTGAGGCCCCCGGGACACGAAGACGCGAGGCATGATCCGCGCGGATTAGAGGCTACGTTGCCGACGTCTCCATCCAAGAGAGCCACTCGGATTCGCCGGAGGAAGACGTTGAAATTGATTCACGACTCGGAAAGATATTTCTCCCGCCTAAAGTGATTCCCTTATATGGGGACCATCTCACCCGTCGATGGGCCAATTGGAATGATTTGGTGGCCGAGAATTCAGCCTTTCTCATCAGTTCTCATTGATTCTCGAGCGGAAGTGGTACTTTGCCGATGGCAATGATAATTATGACTGTAATTGCCGGGCCTACGGAGAAAAATATCTATGGTCCTTCATATGCCTGCACTTTTATAAGAACAACAAATTACTCATCCTTAGATAGTTTAGTAGTGTGAGCGTGGTATCCCAGTGGGTAGATCGCTTGGGTACTGATTGAAAAGATTCCGGGTTCAACTCTCGGTTGTCCCTTCGGCCACCCCCAAAGAAAATTTTCTTAGTGTAAGGTAGCCCAAGGAAAGGAACCCTGCCGAGTGTGTGGAATTCACGCGCCTGTGATAAAGTCAGGAGCGAGATCTACCCTTAACTATTCAAATCAACCTTCGGGTTGCATCACTAAGTTAGTATGTATTCGCTGATCTCCCAAATCCGCAATTACAAGGCCATTGAAGGTTTCACGAAGAAACGGTCAACATCAACTTCTTATTAATTTTCCGTAGCCCACTTTATTAATATTGTTACGCAATAAGGAAAATTTAAAGTCGGAATTTTTGCTCTATATTAAAGCAGACTTTTTTCACGTGAGATTTATTCAAAACGACCATGGTACCGTCACAGAGTGACTCGCTAAAGCTATGACGATTTCGGTTCTCGACGAAGTTACACAGAGAGAAATCATTTACATCAGGCTTGACTGTGTGAAACCTTTCCATTATGGAAAATTGAATAAACTTTGTTACTTTCACTAATATATTTGAAAAATCATCTGACGATGACCGATCGATGACCTGGCGATTTTATGAAACCCGAGTCATGCTTTCTCAAATATATTGTCGTGAACCAAACGACTCATAAAAGGGGTTTAGCCATGTGTAGCTCAGATGATCGGGGTCATCATACCTCAGAGGCAGTCACAGCAAAGAAGTACACACCCATTTTTAGGTACCAAAAAAGTTTATTCTTTGTTTTTTTCATGCTTATTTTATTTGAAAAGTTTTTGTCATCTACAATTTAAATTAGTTGCTTTCTATTCCTTTCATTCTCATTTGGAATCACACAAAAAGTGATCCTTTGGTGTCAGAGACTGTCCATACGTTCTTTGAAATGCGACATAAAACGTGACAATGTCATGCATCAAAGGAATAGATTCCATACTATAGATGACTGCCAACTCAAAACCATTCCAATGAAGTATTCTAAAGGAAAGAAAAACAGAGAAAAAAATAGAAATCGCTCAAGATGCACCCGCTTTCTCCATCAATCATCTCCCCCGACGAGCACTTCCCCGCTTCGATTAGAATTCCGACAGCACGTAAAGTTGAAACCGTTTGTATTGCAGCTGTTCTTTCGAATGATCTCAAAGTTTCCTTCTCTTTCCTACAATACGGTAAACAGCCGTTCCTTTCGAAGATTCGCGGAGAGCGCCCGGGAAAGAACAAGTTCTCTGACCTCTTTACACAAGCACACATATACGTTGTATGCGGAGGGTGTAATCTCGTTCCGTCCTCTCAAGATGCGGAGCAACTCCGTGAGAGCTCGTCTTCGCGAATGTATTCTTCTGAGAGGAACGGCGAATATTAAGGAGAGTCCGCCGGCGCTACGCTACGCTCCAAAAGAAATGCTTACTCCTAGCAAATTTCAACTCCTTTCAAATGGCGATTTAAATAATCCATTTTCACATGTGGCATCCTACTATTCAAGAAATCAACAGTAGATTGTATGGCAAAACAACTAAATGAAATGTTACATTATAATCAAAACTTTTTCTATTATATACAGCCAACAATAGCGCCTCATTTAGTCGAGCACTAACGGTTTTTTGCGTTACTTGAGCAATACGCAGCGGAAAACAACATAGCAAAACATTTTAACTTTCTACCTGTATTTTCCACACAATTGTGTGTGACCTAGAATTTGAAAGTGCTTATAATTAACGAAATAAAATTTTTCTCGTTCTTTTTAGGAATTAATACCTAAATATATGAATTGAATAAAAACTTTCTCACATTAAAGTTTAAAGTGTGACCATGACGTGCTACCACCAAAGTTACTACAACACTATGATAGTACCTTGCTAAAATATAGTATGATAAAGTCTCACTCTTATCAATATCGTTGTATGAAATACTATATGACAGTTTCTCTTCACATAACGAGTAGCAAAGATTCCACTTGCACTATGAACTTCGTCCCACACGGACTAGAATCACCAAAAATGCATTAAAACACGATGTTTTCGACGCAATTTCTACGAAATATAGTATTAAAATTCTGAATCATTTTAAAACCAGCCTTTAGAGCACAATATGGAGGATTATTCTACAAACTTGAGAAATTTAAGGCGTGAAATCCACAGCCATTCGTGCTGCATACTCTTGAAAAAGCCACCGCGAAACTATGATCTAAACTCAGACTTAAAAACAGTGAAAAAGGATTCAGAAATATAGAATATTCGAGGTTGGAATATTCCCATGCCTATAATCAAGGACGCTAACCGCATAGTGTACCTGAGACTCTTACGGAACGTAATTCTGCCGGGATATCCCACGCGGAATTGTAGACGATTCAGGTAATTCTCTGTTTTCTTTTTAAAAATAACCTTCCTGTCCTTGTTTTTTTTTTCTCGGAGAAGCAGGCACGAGCAAGCAAGCGAGGAGTTAATTGTTCCCTGGAGAAAACGGAACAATGACCTGCAAATGGGATAACGGTGGTCTTTCCCAGCCTCGAAGCGGGCGGCAAGAAACTTCAGCTCGTAATTACGGTGCGTTTCTGAAGAGATCGGAGACCATGAGAGAGAATAGAAATAATGGTAAATGGTGGGAACCAGGATGAAAGGGAAAGTCAAAGCATAGACGAGCGTGCACGACGTGAAGAACGCAGATAGACACGATGAGCATTCACAGAGAGAATCGCGGTGTAGTGGTTTCTCTGGCATTAAATCAACATGCCATTAGAAAAATCGTCAGTTGGATTACTCAAAGAGCGATAAATGATGCGGAAAACAATTGTGCCATAATTTTAGCCTTGCTCATTTCAGCATTGCTATGGACAGTTATCATAATTTTAGAAACACATTTTTATCGCGGTTGTAACGAAAAATTTAGCCGTTTATCGTAGGTTACTAATAATCCAAGCTCAAGCGTTAAAAGTTTCTTAGTTGAATGTAGGTATCGATTGCAATACCGCATATATGCAATTAAAATGGTTAAATTTTGATATTTTAAGACGATTATAAATTCCATGATCGCCAAAGTTTCGAAGAATGACTTTATTTACCATTCTATTTAATGAAAAAGCTTTTTTTTACGGATAGAAACTAAAATGGAAACAATTTTTGGGTGTATGTATTTTTATCAAATATTATAGTAACTTAAAAGCCGCTTATGAGTGTGTCGGTTTATTTGTAAGAATGAGCATCACTACAATATTAATTCAGGAGACTATTGTAATAGTTTGGCTATTGCCAAATTATGATTTTGACGGTTTATTTTTCCTGTATTTCGTACAGTTTTTCGTTCGGTATATACCAACGAATTTTGATCTATTTTTCACATGAAGTAAAATTATCACGCTTTTGATTATTTTATAATTACAATTACAAATGGGATATTGTATCCAATATCGAATCAAGTGAACAAGACTTTTGAGCCGAAAAAATGAGTTTTCATTTGTATCTCACGTTTTTGGTTCACCCATGGGCCGGCCGACTCAGAAAATCGAAGTCTAAAATTCAAATTCGAACCGTCGAGCAAGTAGAAAGGAAATTTGAATCCCCAGCACGTACGCACTTGGGAGAAGGAGCATATAATCTCCATTCAGAGACTCAAACCATACACAACGCCGCAGATCACAGCCAAACGCGAGAAAACCCAAATGCTTCAACAGACTCAGCGGTCGAGGCGAGGCAAGGAAACGTAAAGATAACGGTACACCTGAGTCAAGTTTTGAAGAAGGCGAGGGGAGCGTGAAGGAACGGAAGGGGGACTTTTTATCACCACGGGAGGGGAAGGTTGCTCGATTCGGAGTCCGAGGATGTAATACGAGAACTCGAAAACTGGTTAGACCGTTTTGGCGCGAAGATTTTGGGACGGAAGAAGACACCATCGAGGCCGAGGAAAAAAAACACAGGAAGCGCGTAATTCACGTAAAGAAATAATTAGTGTAGACTAAAAAAGAAAACTGAAATATGTAATTGAAACGGTTAAAAATAAGCATTAAAAACAACAGCGCTTTTATTTTAGACCACCGTACGACGTTAAATTAGGTGTATTACGCAAGGAACCCTATAAGTCTTCATGTTTCATGTCTTTCAGGTTGTCCTTCATGGCTACCTAAAGTTACTCCGTTTTATGTAATTAATTCTATTCTGTACCTACTTTTATTTTTTTGTAATAATAAAACAATTTATTATAATATAAGTAAGAAAATACACATATTTGCGAAACACAAACCTCATTTATTCAGTTTCTTTCTTGAAAAAAGATTTTCTTCATCAAAGTTATGCCATGGCGCAGGGTAAAATTTAATTTTAAAAGCTATTTGTAATGCGGAGATGTCGTTTTCTCTATAAAAAAAAACAATGAAGTTCACCGATCAAGTAGTTTGCCCGTGACGAGATGAAGAAGGCAACCGTTTCGCCGTTCTCATAGTTTTTCGAGTGTTCTTCTTCTTTCTATCGGCCGTATAAGCTAAACGCTGACGTTTAAACAATGTTTTATGATTCATTGTTGTAGTCGAATAATAAATGAGTAAAAATATATATCACACGACCAAATGGAGCTTCGGCAGAATTTCTCACAAATGAATAAAGTTCAGCGTTCCACCTTTTTCGCGCCGATAGTATTTTTATTACAACAATAGCTAATATGTGAGCGAAGAATATGGTTATTTTAAATGGTACATCAAATATCGAGGTAAGGTTCTTAAAAAATAAATATTCTGCCTGTCATATTCTAGAAACATTAGTATGCAATGAAATATTCTAGAATGAAATATTCTCTTAAAACAATCGATTACCAGTACAATCGATCATGGAATATTTAAATGAATAAAAACGAACAAACTTTGTATTAATCCACCAATTTATTTACGCGGTACGACTAGTTTCAACGCAGCGGCGTCATCCCCAGGTACAAAGGTTACATACAATCAAACATCATTATCTATCATGTGGTATCTGTGGTATCGTTGAAACTAGTCTTGCCGTGTAAATAAATTGGTGGATTAATACAAAGTTTGTTCGTTTTTATTCATTGGCATGAACTTCCACAAAGTTGAGCCTGTGACTATAGAGATTATATGGAATATTTAGTTCAATTCACACACACTGCATGCACAATATAACTCTCTTGAATGTATTACTGATCATTATTGATGGATTTCAAAGAAATTGATTAATTCATTTCAATGGCATAAACTTCCATGCTATCAAACAGGAGAGTTCTAAAAATGGATTTTGCATTCCCAGCTTTCGATAATTGGGGTTTTGGCCAGCGCTTTTATTTCAGACCACAGTAGTACGTTAAATTAGGTCTATCACGAAAGGAAACCCCATAAAGTAAAAAAATACGCATACTTACGAAATGCAAACCTCATTTATTCAGTTGATTTAATAAAAATAAGAGTTGATTAAAATTAAATAAAACTGACCGACCCGACACGACGGAAGAGTTAGCTGAAAAATTTACTCCCTTTTCCACCTCCAGACGAGAGAGGACCGTTCAGCAAAATAAATTTGTCGCCGACGAAAAAAAAAAAAGAATAAGACAGACACCGCGTCGAACGCGCCTCGCAAAACAAAAACACACTTATCTCCTCGAGCCCGCCAAAAAACAAAAGAGGTACGCTCGCCGCCTCGTGAGCGTGCTCTCGATTGAGCGCCCGGCCCGTGCCGACTTTAATCGCGTGAAAGCCTCGACTCGGAGAGCGGGAGCTGAACACGCGACCAGTAGGGTACGGAGGGGGGGCAGAGGGGAGCAGTTTGATGACGGGGGTAGGGGAGGCAGAGCGAAGCGAGGCACCGAGCCCTCTAAAACACGCTACAACTTGGTGAACACGTTGGACGCATTAAAAAGACGCATCTCTCCCCCTTAATCGGTCTCACGTTATCATTTTTAGCGACGCGGTTTGCTCCCCTTAAGGCACCTTCTTATTTGCAAAGTTTTACATCGATTTTCTATTAGTAGTGAATATACTGGTCTATTATCGTTGCACAACCATCCTTCCTCCACCCTACAAAAAGCCCGTATTTCATTCGCCTTCACCGGGAATCGAACCCGGATCTCCCGCTTTCCGGTCGAAGGCTTTAGACAGTTAAGGTACGAGGCGTCATTCTTATCGTTGGAAATTGGAGGAATATACCGGACAAGGTGGTAATGGACTGCTGAGCATATGATGAGACAAGCAGTCCAAATCGTGCGCACAGCGCCACAGCCGGAGAGTCGCATCATATGCTAATCAGTCCGTACCACCTTGTCCGATATAGTCTTACAATTTCCACCGTTGAAAATGACGCCTCGGTAGCTTAACTAGCTGTAGCACTCGACCGAAAATCCGAAGATCCGAGATCGGATTCCCGAATGATTTTTCGACGTGGATTTTTCGCACAATTTGAGCATTTGACTCCTTAAATTTATCACCGCGGCTAGTCCCGGTATACTTAATAAGATGCTTTGGGTGCATCGTTATCTCCGGCGGGCAAATCACTAGAATTGTTGAGTTGTCAAGAGCATCCGGCAACAGGGCAAACTCGAGGCCAATCAGAGCGCTAGGCTCAAAGTTTCTGTAGTTTAAAATTGGTGCGTTTATCAAAAAACGCGAAAAAGTATTTCATCCAAACGCCGGCAGAAATGGAGTTCCTGGCACTGGGAAGCCCAGTAGACATTCACGGCCAGAAGTAACAATTGTTCGATGCTCATCATTGAAATTGGATCTGTTCTCTGTTAAACATGGTGGAGAAAAATTATGCCACGAAATTTTGACTCTGGATAGCTGATGCCAGTAGGAACCAAAATTACTGATGATGTTTAGGTCGAAAACGCAACATTTTTAAAATGAAGAAACTTTGAGCCAATCGGTCCGATTTTCCCGAGTTTGCCCTGTTGCCGGATGCTCTGGACAACTCATGACTTCGAGTACATTTCCTGCATTTCCCTTTCCCTTTGTCCTGAGTATTCGACAACAGGGCAAACTCGCGGCCAATCAGAACGCTAGGCTCAAAGTTTCCGTAGTTTAAAAATGGTGCGTTTTCAACCAAAACATCATGGTAACTTTGGTTCCTACTGGCATCAGCTATCCAGGTTTAAAATTTCGTGACACAATTTTTCCCTACCTTGCATTACTTTGCACCCATGTGTGTGACTACATACAAAATTACTTGTTTCATACAGTCCATTTGATACAGAGTGCGGCAACATTACATCTTTTTTTCAAAATGAACGCCTTTCAGTCGGTTGATGTTGTAACGGAGCGTTTGTGGTCTTGTTAAATAGGCGTAAGTATAAAGTTTTGTACCCAAAAAGTGTATTTGCCGTCATTCGTTCGAACAGTGAGGAACGTGCGCTTGCCTTTGAGGCCCATTTTTTTAGTGGCTATTTTTGAGAGGCGATTTGGATTGGCCTCTCGATTTGGCACCTTGTGATTTTTTCTCTACGGAGTTTTTGGAAATCTCGTGATTATGTGAACCGACCGAGAACCCTAGAAGCTTTGAACACCAATATCCACGAAGAACTTGCCAGCAAAACGCCTGCTCTGCTGGCAAGAGTCACGACAAATGCCAGAAATCGGTTTACTCCGCGTGTGTGAAGAATGGGGGACGTCACCTACCTGATTTGATCTTTCAAAACTTTGTTTACAGAAATTTAGACGAGTGCCTATATTGTCCAACGCTAATTAAAATTTATTATCCATTAAAAGGGTTTTATTTAAGAGTTTTGAAAAAAAGGAAGCTGTGTAGCCTCACCATGCATAATTCAATCATCAAATCTCGATAACCAGAAATCGCCCATCGAGCGAGGTAGCCACCACTAAAGCAAGAGCGGACGGTCGACATTCATTTGTCGGGCACTCTGCCTCCGGATGGCATCGTGACTGAGACTTGGGTAGGCTGACCCATTTCCACCGCTTACCCACCCCCATTCTCCACCCCCAACCCCACGTCCGTCCGCCCCCCACCCACCCAACTCCCGTCCCACATCACTCATCTACCTCATTGTTTTGTTTCCAAGGTGACTGCGGGCGGCGAGTGGGGATTAAAAAAAAACAAACATAAAGGAACACCCGGGGACGCTTCTTTTCACACACGACTTCTTCCGCCGTGCCGTCCCCGACTCAACAAACTTGGGCAGTAATATCATTCTGTCCTCGCTCGTGTATTTTATTTCAGGACATACGCGGTATAAAGTCATCTCGATTTTTTATGTATTTTGCAAGTGATAAAGAAGTGCAATACCGCAAGGAATTTCCCTCAAATTCAAGCCCTCATCGCAATGAACTTGTTCCTACTGAGTGGTTTGTATCATCAAGTTATGCCCATTTCTGCTTAATTGGTCGCGCACAGTAGAAGTTTTCTTAAAGCCCCAATAACTTAAGAACGCCAAAGTACATATCCCATGATCATCACTGGTAAACAATCCTAAGATTGGTTTGACGCAGCTCTCCATTCAATTCTCCTACCAGCCAATCTTTTCACAGCTACGTGTTTCTTCTCCTTAACATCCTTCTTCAACTTACCCATATATTTTATTCGCAGCATTCCTTTTCCATTCGATTGACTTCATCAGGCTATCTTGTCTCAAGATATAGCCGGCTGTTTCGTTTACTTATCAAGGCTTTCTCGAGGCTTCTCTTCTCACCAACTATTCTTACGACATCTTCATTTCATACTTGGTGTACGGTACCATTAAAAATGTATGCAGCACGGGCCGAATCAAAATTTGAAGTTTAGAATTAATTTGTGCATGAGTGAGTCGGCAACCCTTAAGTAACAAAGGGTTTCCAATTCCAAATATTTGTCCATACACATTTCAAATAATATTCGTTTTACGAGGAGCTAAAATTATTATTCACATTGGTAACAGATTTCGGGCGTTTCTACGCGTAGTCTTATCTAAAGGCGACGAGTCTCCAGCCATTATGCTGGCGTCTTCGGCGTCTGCTGAAGACGTCAGCAAGATGGCTGAAGACACTGTCGTCGTCTTTAGACAAGAGTACGCGGAGGAACACCCGAAAAGTCGTTACCAATGTGGAGAAACGCCACGGATATCTGATCCTAATATTATCATTAATAATATTATTATAAATACAGCCGGTAGACATTTGGCGGTACTACCCTCAACGTGAGTGAAATTCAGCAGTGGATATCGTATAATAATGAATGTTAAATGCCTTGGTGACCTGCTCGGAGGAGGGCCATGCGGGTGTGGGTTGGAAGATGACCGGCATCCGCGGCGGCGGTAAAGAGTACGACACACACAGCACGGCTGCCCACCGCCGTGACGCCATTGGAGCAAACATGGGTGCGGGGCAATAGCACGCCCTTGGCACGGTTGTTTCGAAGTGCGGGCGGTGGCGAGTGGGTGTGGGAAACCTCAGCTCGTGCCAAAGACCCCATCGAATATGACTCCCGTAACGTCCTGCGTCCTCCATTCGAGGAGCACCAGTGGGTTGAGAGAAAGGAAAATGGTGGGCATGGAATAATAGAAATCGCTCACCCATTCCTAATTCCTGTTTGGACTAAATAATAAAAGTTTTCAGTGTGTTTCAAAACAGAGGATGTTGTCCCCATTATAGTGAGGATAATTTTTCACGCACATTTATAGGCATTCATAACAAGTACATATAAAAATAAATTCTCCTATTTTGGTTTCAAAATACTTTTCTTTAATTTTTACTGTCATATTGTCATTGAATTTATTTCATCATCATCATCATCATTAGTTTGACGCAGCTCTCCATTCTTCTCTCCTATCCGCTAATATTTTCATAGGGATATATTTCTTCTCTTTTACATCCTATGTAACCTGTCCTGCGTTACTTTTACGGGGCTGTACCTTGCCCTTCTTCCCTTCCACCTGTCCTTATAAGATTGTTCTCATTTCATTTATTTATGAAATAAAAATTACAAATGTAATATGAAAATAATTTAAGCAATATAACAGTCGGATAATTTTTATTCAAAATATTAAATGTTATGTTTGTAATATGCCACTACGTAATATAATAATGAAACCATCTCACAAGAATTGTGGTTTAGAAGGACCAAGTTTTTATAAATGCAATTAAGGCATTCTCTTCTTCCTCAAATACTCTAATTGATCCATATTAGAAGCTTTGATAACTATGACTGTCTGGTATTAACCGATCATTTTTCTGCGGATAGATTAAAATAAATGTGCTAAGAGTTATTCAATAATTTTCCTCCGTGAGAAAAAAAATGTGCCTATGCAATTAGTGAGGGTAGAATTTGCGAGCACCACGCACACGATTAAATACTAACAGAATATATATTTATGGAAAACAAAGTGCAGTTATCATGAATTGGAAAAATGGTACGCCTAAACTTGGATCTTAAGTACTGAAGTTCACCGAATTACTTTCAGCAACATAATAATCATATCTACTCTTTTCAACGTTTATTCCAACGCTCCTATGAGTAGCGTGGTCACTTGGAAATGTGCATATTTGGTGACTAAAGTTGGCAGACTTTTATTGCCCGCAGACCGCTTTCTCAAATTCTCAAAGCTGCGTGGGCTTTGAATACTTTCCCAGCGTATTTTTATACAGTTCTATAGTAAGTCTACTTATATCGTACAAAGTCTAATGACTAAATCTCAATATCGGGAGGATTAAATTATTTTCAACTATTAACTGTGGCATGATAGTTCACATTAAAGTTCCTCGGAAGTCGCGGGTCGCTGAACTTTGGTTTATACCAAAGGTGCAGAAAATACAGATATTACTGACTCACTTTAATAATTATTGCTGTTCTTTATTTAAGGCTTAATTTTGTAATAAAGATGTTATTTATAATTTTTTACCTAGATTTTTAATGTCGCATGTATGCATGCTTTTACGTTTACTTAATTTTTTATACTGTTTTAAATTCAACTTTTATTATTGAGAAGAATGGGTTTTATCCGCTTTTTAATATTAAAATTTTATCATGATTTAAACCCATGCTATAATTTCAGGTTTTTAAATTTATTTATTCAACATATTTATTTATCCTATACACTCGTTTAACTATTTATTTATTTATTTCCATTTATTTCATTGCTATATGCTCTGTTGGATATTCTACTTGAGGCCACCAGTTCTGCCCGTTGGTGTTGGAGAAAGAGGGTGCTATGCTATAACCTGCCTCCTGACTTGGCTAAATCACCACAAGAACATGATAATTTCTACCGGCCTGCGCGCCTATTGAACTGAACATTCTGTAAAGGCCTGTTTACACGGTACATTAACACGTACGGGTTAATGTCTAAATGTATGAACGCGAGAATGAACGCCAAAATGCACCGTGTAACCACCCAACTTGTGCGAATACATGCACAGAAAATAGAACCTGTTCTAATTTGGTTCATTAATTCGTACATGTTCCGTTCCGGTCCACAAAAGTCATTCACGCAAACGTATATTAACTCGCACGTGTTAATGTATCGTGTAAACAGGCCTTAAGAGAGCCCTGGTCCGAGGGAAGAGGGGGCCAGATTGTGGCCTCACCCGGGCCAGGTTAAATGAAACGAAAAGTAAAGTCACTGTAACATTCAATGTTGGAGGCTATTAGGTCATCCCAGGAGGTGCAAAACTTCTGACGTTTCGACCGCATTAAGCCATCCAATCATGATGAAACAGAATGGTCCTCAAAGATAAAAAAAACAATTCGATTCCTCGAGCCATTTACCCGCGACACCGTTGCTCATCAATCATTTTGCCATATCTTCGAAGGCGAGCCCGTGATGTATCGCTCAGTTGACGTTTAGATCGATTGATTGATCATAGCCCGATGGAATCAGGAAGGCGACAAACTCATCAACGAGAGAAGTGCTCTCCTGATCCAACGGAGTTATAAACTTCCAGGAGAAGACTTTCGGTAGAAATTTGGATACGTACTACCCTATTTTATCGCAAAACCGCTAATGTTACAAACATTTTTCCCCATCAAGCGGGTCCGTGTGAATGAAGATGTATCTCTTCTGGGCTATACTCCTCGTCTGACCATATTTATTACGCACGACAATTTTCCTCCAGTATTTCAGTGGGATTCTTCAGGTCACTTCAGAGACTCCATATATCATGGAGGAAAATTGTTAGAATACTTATTTTTCTCCTTTACCGAGAGCATATTATGACTGTTTTCTAATTGCGTGAGTATTGGCTTCCTCAAAGAGTGATTTGATTTGCCTGTCAAATGTAAAAGAAAATATGGATTTAATGAGAATTCACGAGTCAAATTACGAACCTTTGCGACAGCTTTGAGCGAAGAAGCAGTCAGCAATAAATGCATACTTTTGCAACGTGATTGCCATAAGAATGCAATCACGCCAGTTCTAAATGAATATTCAGCCTTGAATAAGCCACAAGTGTGAATCTGCGCTATTCTCACTGTGAAATATTGCCGTGAAAAGCATCCTAGCAATCAAATCACCAAGGTTTACCGAGACGGAGATAAGAAAAAATGAAATTAGAAGATCAGTAGTCCGTAGGTGACCTTCAGAGCGAGAAAGAAAGTAAACGGGATCGTTTACCAATTTTATTTTATTGCAAATTTTAATTCAGTTTGCGATAAAAAGAGACCCATATTTTTCCGTTTTTCCATGCACCACTAACTACTTGGCGACGAAAAATCGAAGACCCTCCAGCAGATAAGTTGATGACGTCACAACGCCATGCTGAGCTGGTTACTCCCACTAAGTTACTCCTCCGTCTTGTGTATGGAAGTGGTTGGTATTTATACTCTTGTAAGCGATTCCATTCCACGATGCATCGTTCAACCTGAACAAGTAAATAAACTTGCTGAAATCCGACATTTATAAAGTTTGCGCGGAAGAAATTCCACTCTGAGAATGGTGGTTGGTAATAAAATCAAGTCCAAGAATACTAGGTTAGTTCTGCTCAGTTTAACTTCATGAAATCTTCAGAAATGGCTGTAAACTTAAAACACTAAGTTTTCCTAGTAATTCAGCATTCGCTCTCATAGATACTTGGGTTTCCAGCAACTAATGTGTCTACAATAAACGAATACTTGAGAATGCCTTGTCATCAGCATCAATCTTCAAATAGCCTTTGTATTCTGAAAAATGACTTATCCGTCGCATCTTTCGAGAAAAAAAATATTTATGCATTAGGTGATGGTAGGCTTGAAGGTTTCCTTTCCTCATTTCTCGAGCGTAATGGAGGAAAATATCATGTTGCACTTTACATAAAGTTTCCTTCGCCAAAACTGTAAAAGATTTTCCTAAAAATAATTACACACATATAATTTTACATAACTGTATATATGATCAATATACAATGGCAGTTTAAGAATTCAGAAAAAAAGGTAAAGCGTCTATATCTTTATAGCTTCTATTCTCCTAAGATCATGAAAGCTAATGGCTATTTCTCTCTGTAACTAGCGTTTAAAAATTTACATGAAGATAAAGTAAACCATGCATTGCTCGTGGATGTCTAGGTGATTATTTTATGGTATCTGAGAAAGGAAATAAAATATTTGACTGCCAAGGAATATATTACAGACGCTATGACTGATGAAACTACTTACATGACTTACATATTTTTAATGAGAGGCGTAGATAGGAAAAATAACAGCACTAAAAATTTCAAAGACGGGCATTCGTGCACATGCAAAGAGATTACATAGCTTTCTTCATCAGACACATGGGTTTTGCACATGGACACATAGCTCAAAATAGAGAAATCGATCGAAAAAACACGGAAGACTGATATACAACCCTATTTAATTTTCACCAATTTATATGCAATTCAGCTATATACACTAGTTTTTTAATTTATTGATTAATCAAATATAAAAAAACTTTCCACTTGAAATGGCTAAGAAGAAAATATTCAGCAGGAAAAATGTACCTTCAACTAAACTATAGGTATATCAAAAACGATATCTGACCATCAGTGGGAATTTTCCAAATTTTCTGATTTTAAATGAAAAATATTTTAACAGTAAAGGCTCTTTGCAAAACTGGTGTAAGAAAAATAAATAATCGTGAATTGAATAAAAAATTTCATACGGTAATTATGTAACAAGAGTAAAAATAATTTAAAAAACTCATGGGGAAGATTTCAGGAGAAATAAATGAATTTCTGTTTCAAAAACAGATTTTAATGATGAGAAGAGTTCTGGGGATCGCCACGTGGAACTGCAGTTACTGCCGACGTTTCAATTTCCGACTCGGCCATTGTCCTCGGAGCTAGTCTTTCATATGTCTTAGGTGATAGCCCCAGTCGGACATCGAAGCGTCGGCAGTGATGCAATTCCTGACCACGTGGCGATCCCGCGAACTCATTATGACGCGTCTGTTCTCCAAGAAAGCACCAAATCCTTCTTATCAGATTTATAACATTTACTGAAGTTCCTTCTTTTAATTATTTTCAATTTTTTTTCCAACTGCAACCCAAACCAATGACTCCTAGTTCATAGATTGTTTCGTCGGTGCCCATATAGTGCGCGTATATCCATCCATGTGGACTTAATCAACACGATGCCTTTGCATGTATGTAATCTATGCACTATACTGCAATTAAATATTCGAATTTCTGTCCATTCATAATACTAACACTCCCAATGGTATATAATCCCGTTAAAGCAATGCCTAAGGAATAATAATGTATATTAGGAGCAACTACTTGCCAAAAAAGATGGTATCGTGCAAGGATATCATACAGAAAAAAAGTCTAGCATTTCTGTCTATAGATCAGACTCCCTAAGAGGATACTGAAGGAGGAGAGGTTGCAAATCATTCACGTCTATCTATCACGTTCTCCACAAAAGATAAGGATGCTTACAATGGTTCACATACTTTTTTGAAACGCCAATTCTTCGAAGCGGCCCTTGAGTCCGTCTATTCGCCCTGGGCCCAAGCTCCATATTTCTGCCCGGTCACGAGGCATCATTGTGTCTGACACCCCTGCGGTAAAAGTAGAAGAGAATGAGAAGGGGTGGGGGAGAGACGAAACGGGGAGGCGGGGGTCGCAAGGGGAAGGGGCACGATTAAGGGCCAAAGTGGATTGATGGTTGGCAGGTGAAAGATAATGCAATTATGAAACACCGGTAGGCGGTAAATTCATGGGAACATAGCGATGGTTAATTTAACGAATACCTGAAAGTGCGACTGATAGAGAATCGGTGAGTGGTTCTTGGAATTTTCTCGTAGGAATTCTTGGAATTTTTTCCTATACGATAGATTCACGGAAAATTTTGGGTGTTTTGTTAAAACATCCGCATAATTTTACTAATCATACCACTGGACTTTTTAACTGTTTTGTACACTACTGAAGTCACTGAAAGTTTTCTGCAGTCAATGTTTTCAGCTAGAAACCTTTAAAGGCTATGGTCATTCTAAAAAGTTTAAATAAATCATTGTTATTCTTCTCAATACTATGTAAGATGAGTTCTTTTTGAAAATTTAAATCGGTAAATGCGAAATATATTTAACGTAGACCAAGCTCTATTGGGACTTTCATTTCAAAGTATCACTTGCGCAAAATGAATGTACACTCTTCAGTGAAACCATGGATGATTTGCAAATATTGATGGATGGCAGGTGAAAGATAATTCAATAATGAGAAACGGATACCTAGGTGGTTAATTCATGGGAAAATAGCGAGAGTGAACTTAACGAACAACTGAAAATACAACGACTGGCACTAGAATCGGTGAGCGGTTAGGCGAATTCTTAAAATTTTCTTCTATATGATTAATTCACGTAAATTTTTGGGTATTTCGCTGAAACACTCAGATAATTTTACAAACTATACCAACACACATCCTAATTACTGTACATATTAGTGAAGTCACTGAAATTTTGCTGCATTCAACGTTTTCTTCTAGACACCTTTAAATTATTCGATCCATCTAACATTTGATAGATAAACCACCGTTATTCTTCGATATATTATTTTCAATTACTTCTCTTCGATCATTCAAATCGCTAAATGCGAGATATATTTTACCTAAATCAAGCTATTTCAAAATTATCATTTCAAATTATCGTTTTCATAATGAATGCATACAACTATTCAGTGAAACCATGGAAATAAGTTAATTTTGAAATGAAAAATATAGATAGAGTATTTTATTTCTATAAATGTTCAAGCAGAGTAATAAATCCCAACATAGAGAAGGTGATAGGTATAATATACACCGAAAAAGGTAGGGAAGAAAATCAAGCTTTTAGCTCGATGGGCTTAAATAAAAAGATATCAAATTAAAAATATGATCATGACTTACTTGAAGTAACTCACATATGATATGGATGATTGTTATTTTTAAAAACATCAGATTACAATCTTAAGGGTTCTTCAGCATATAACTTGGAAGTAGTGAACTGGAAAAACGGAGAACTGGTCTAGATATGTGGAACTAAATGATTTGTGGAGCAGTGTTCAACTACATTCCTAAAACGCTTTAGACTTTTCTTCCCAGAGCATTCAAGCTTATTGGTATATTCATTAATGTGAACCGAGGCTTCAAAATTCCTTTCAATAGTTTCTGAAAATCTTACGGCAACAACCATCCCCTGAAAACCGAGGTAACAATTTTGGGTTATCATTATAACCTTTAAGTGCCAGCAATATCCTATTAATCAAATAATATAGATACATATAATAATAATAATCAAATAATTGACATACATGCAAGTGAAAAAACAGCGATGTTAATATAAACCTGCGGTGCCCCCTAGATGATACGATTTTCTTCAGGAATACCTTCTTGAAGCCTCAATGTCAACACCGACCCATTGCGCGCAAATTAAATCGTCTGGAATAAAAAAAACAGACCGGAGAGGAAAAAAAATCGACGATAAGGTTCCTCATTTGAGCGACCAAATACTTCGATGCTGGCTCGAAGTTGATATTAGTTCGAGGAAAACACTGACGGTCGGTTGAATAAAAAAAAATGAGGTGCTTGTTAACTAAAAAAGTTGAAAAAAGGGAGAGGAGAGCCGAAAAAAAACCCACTCCCTCCCTCTCCTTTACGCCCTCCAACCCCCGCCGCGGCTCTCGAGTTACCAGCCCGGTCGCGACCAATGCTTCCTCCATCCCGGGCGAACCACCCCTCCCTCTTTCGGCGGGTGTGGACGATGAACTCCCGAGAACGGGGAAAAAACGTCCGGCGAAACAAGAGGCGAGTGCTCAGTGTACATGGGATAGAAAGAGGGAAGGAGACAGTTAGTGAGGCGATGATGAGGCGGACTGTAGTGAGGAAGAGGAGGACAAGGGAATGTGCATTTTTTTCTCGCTAAGGGTTAGCGCCAGGGTGTGCGGAATAGACCGAAAACATTGGCGTCGCCAGAAAACGAATTGAGAAGGGTTCGGTCAAAATTGATTTTTTTTTTATATTTTACAACTGGAAGGACCGTATTTTTTTCGACCCCATATAAGGCGCATGGGGGCGCGTGCCCCACCCCCCCAGACGCTTAAACAATAGACAAATTTTTAATAATTTTATAATTACGTTCGTATTGTTTTGTGTATTACGGAGCCTCAATCATTTGATCTCATATGTATCTCATAGATATCTCATATAGATCTTATTACTTTCATATTGAAATAATGAGAATATTTCGCACAGTAATTATTGTACATATCTTGTTTTTAATATCAAGTATGAGAGGGCCGTTTGATTATCAGACACTTGTCCCCCCGCACCCCCCATAAAAAATTCTGGATCCGCCCTCGATGGAATGATTTCATAGTACATCATGTAAATCTTTTCAGGATATGAAATAAAAGTGCTTAGCACTTTTACACATTAATACTTATTTAAATAATAAGTCAACATGTTTCACTACACTACAGCATCTTGAGGAATTCATTGAATCCTGATGATGCTGCAGATAAGTGAAACATATTGCCTCATTTTAAAATAAATATTTATGTGGAAACGTGCGAAATATCTTTACCTTATCTCCTAAAATGGACTTCCACTGACTATTAGCCTCCACCATTCATTTTATTAAACCTTTTCATATGCAACGGATCGATATTTGTTCTTTTGCATAAACAATATCTAAAAACACTCATTTGCATGAAAATGAGTGTTTACAAACATTTTTCCAAATGATCGGACTTCTCCTCATAGTTGGAATAGTTACGCCTAATGCGACAATTAACTCAGAAAATATTAGTCAATAAAAAAAAGAAAAAGTCATTGTACGCATGTTAATTTAGAACTGAAAATATGTTTATAATAAAATTTCCACAACAACTGTTAAAAATTGGTAGAAAAATATTTTTTATCTAGAAAGAAGGGCTTATTTTGACTAGGTAGCTAATAGGAATAGATATTCTGAATAACCCGCAAGCCAATTTTAGGAACAAGAGACTCATCCACAGAATTGAAGAGATAATTTTTTTCACATCATATTTCGACTTAAGTCACAGTTTTCCAACGAAGATAACATCGAAATTCAGTCATGCCCGCATTTTTATGTGCCAGCAGAATATTATTTTGAAGACACAGAAGCCTAGGCGAGAAAAAGCTACCAATCCTCGTGTATTTAAGCAACATATAAAATTATATTAGTAAAAAAAACGAAAAAACCACATCACCCGCCATTTAACGGAAACTCTATGATACTTTCTAATTGTGAGGCGTAACTGAAGTGACCAAAAATCGCCGGAAATGACAAGTTTTATAAATATCACACTGAAAGAGGCAATGAGACGAAAAGGTGAATGAACCTGAAAGAAATGTGATCACGTTAATTTTTCTCACTCAAAGTTAAAGGGTCATACTTCTGACATTAAAGAGATGGGGATTTGTTATTATATTTCGAGGAATCAGTAGGGTGAATGGATTATATCGTCAGGGGAGATGGGAGCAAGGTAGGTTAAGGGTAGGTTAGGTTAAAAATAAGGATAGGTTAAAAATTACAAATGATGAGACTCCATATTATTTCTTGTTTAAAATAAAAGTTATAAATTACAATAAGAATGACGAATCGCATTATTAGATGGATACGAAGAAATACGATAGATCTAAGCGGCCGGCAGTTAACACATACACATACATGGATTTACCCGTCCACAAAACCTTTGTTCTCATAACCATTAACTTTGAATTTTCATTGCTTCCTTAGTGACGTGCAATGGTTAATCAGGTGAAAAAGGGTATGCATATAACATATAGATGAACGAAAATATAGGAGCTAATGATGGTGAATGACAACTCACAGTTATATTTGATCCATCTGACATTACTTGAGCCCGAACTTCACCCAAAGGTGGAAAGAAGATAGTTTTTATATTTTATTTTGCATAATGGTTATCACAGGGATAACAAAATTGCAATGAAATACATGACTTCATAGTTTGGCATGGGAATTTAATGGTAGTTGAAGATAGGAATATAAAGTACCCAAATTTACTATGAGAAAATGATCTATAATACGAAAAAGTAGCCCTGCATTTTCTATGGTTGTTTTTCCCCAAATTATTCTTCATAGCCTCAACGCGTCTAAATATAATTTCAAAGGAATGAAGAGAGGGCTTGAACACTACGTTACGACAAATATTTATTTAGACAATTTTGAATATTCATTTAAAAAAGGTACTGTAAATGAACGATAACTCAGCCAAAAATGCATTAAAATAAAAATATTTTCCACGAATACCTACCGATTTGTATTTATTGAAATATTTTTTGCAGCCACTCGATCAAGGCGTCCCTGGTTCAAATCCCGGGTGATGTATTTGGTCACCCTAAGATGAAATTCCTCGATGTAAGAGGTGGCCCAGGGAAAGGAATTTGCTCCCCGATCCTAACTGTGTGAAGTTCACGCGCCTGCGGTCTAGTCCGGGGTGAGCTTTATCCTCACCTATCCCAACCAACCTTCGGATTGAATGACAACTGAGTGACTGACTGCGAACATAAAGTTATGTATAATGAACCCTTTTTTGGCATACACTCATTCGCAAACTCATTTAAACAGACAATTATTTTTTAAATGTGCATAAAAAACATATTACGTCACGTTAGGGCGGAAAGCTTAAAACTTTAAGCTAAATTATTTTTCGATCCTCCTACTTCGAGCAAATTATAAGGTGCATCAACTCTCGGGAAAAGATTTCCGACGATAGAAAACACATTTCGATCCGCCCTGAACGAAAGGGCGAACGCGGAAAACGAGAGAAAAGGCGTGAAAAACAGAATTTAGTGAAACAGAGGGTTGGATAAATGAGAGGAGGAGTCGGAACGGAGGAAAAAATATGAAAGGCCGACGGGAGCGGGGAGGGAAAAAAAGAAAGTAAGGGAGGGGGAGAGGAGCAGCTTATTAAATCCGGACCGGAGGACCGTTGGAGGGATGGGGGAGTGTGGACGGCGCATTTGTACAAAGCGATGCCACCCCACAACAGGCACGTCGACACGCCACCCACCCATCCGCAGACCGCACCGCCCAGACCTCCACATTTCTCTTTGCGCTTAACCGTTCCCTTTCATCTTCCACTCCACTGACCCCCTCCTTCTCCTCTTCTCCCTTCCCTCTCCTAAGCCTGATTCACACGATCATTTTTTTCCATCCCTTTCGAGGGACAACTTCAGCGATCGCTCCAATCATAAAATACGTTTATATGCCGCGAGGATATGGGATCCGATGCAGAAAGACCTAAACCATGAACTGAATGAAATACAAAGGAAGGCTGCGCGCTTCGTCAAAAACTACTACGGGCGTAAAAATAGCGGTTATGGTTAAGCGAAGGCTTGTAGCCGCTGGGGACTCGGAGGCTGCGCGCTAGGCTTAAATTACTTGAACAATTGAGAATATATATCTTTAAGATCGACACGGAGAACATTAGAGCCCCACTATCTTTCCAGGTCCGACAGAAGCGATAAATTAAGAGAGATATTTAGCCCAACGACGAAAGGTAAAGTAATAATAATGATGATAATAGTTCCAGGTCTGACAGTAGCGATAAATTAAGAGAGATGTTTTGCCGAAAGCATATATGTATATAGGAATTCCTTTTTCCTCCGAACCATATGGGACTTGCATAATGAATGCAAATCGTAATTTCTCATTTCCTTCTTGTGTGTAAACGGCTTTTGTTCTAACATCCCCTGCCACACGCTTTTTGGGCGGCTTGCGGGATAGTATGTAGATGTAGATGAATGATGACGGAAAAAATCACCGATCTTTTACTTCCTCTTTCTCTGCACTAATCTCTCCTCCTTTTCCTTTTCTCCCTTTCCTGTACATGGCACATGTAATATCATGCGAACAGTAGGAAATCTCCTTCTGCTTCATATAATTTTTTTTTCTTTTTAGGTACTGGGTGACATTTTCTGGTACTTACTTATCCTTGTAAACAACCATATTTACATTAGCTCTTTCGCATTAGGATTTCGCAGGTTTTTCACGTCCCCCTTCTTGTGTGAGCGCTTTCCAGCAGTGGGTTATTTTTCAATAAGGACGAAAGTCAATATCCTTAGGTTTTTCCCACGTTTGTTCATATCTCTTTTCACTTGGTGAATGCAACTTTGTTCATTTTGGATTTTGTTTGCTATTTTAAACCATACTTCTATGTCTCCTTTGTATACATAATTATAATTTTTCTTCGTTAAATTGTAAGGGTAACATGAAAATGTATCAATCTGCAAATATATGATGCATGACGAGGGGTTAGATGGAAGAATGGTCTATCTAGTACCAATCTCGCCCAATAAAATAAAATAATTATTATTATTATTTTGTGATAGATAGTTGATATAGTCTTTCGATCGATCACCTGGGTACCACTGATCTGAAAACCATGGAATGATCGGTTCTTTATGTGCCGCGCACGAGAGCAATTGAAGCCATCCTGAAGATTATTCCCACGAATTTCACGAAAAAATATCCTCGAGTCTGCCTCTAAATGTTTTGTCACCCACCGCGCATTTAAATGGGTTCACTCAAGTCGCCACTCGCGTCGCTGACGGACAAATTGATCCGAGTTTCACGGGAAAGTAAGGAATAATTAGCGGTTTATACCTAAATACGTATTCATGATGATGTGATCTATCAAATTCATAGCTTTTCAATACAATTCCTCGCAGTTACAAACACTATACTCCATAATATTGGAAAAAAGTGGATCGCATTGCACTCATCACCGCGCCGCGGACATTTTTGAAAACCGATTAAAATGAGACAAGGCAGGAGAAAGGGAGTAGGCGCCGCCGCGATAGGAGCCCGATGAGGCCTCCTGGGACAGGATAGGGAAGGAAAGGAAGAGGAATCTCGCACCATAAAAAAGACGGGCGGGTCCTACTATACCAGCGAAACCTGGAAAAACCGTTTCTGTGCCAGCAATTTTAGAGGACTATCCTATGAAGAAGAATAATCCAACGATCAAATCGATAGATGACCGAAGTGGCAACAGATATCTGCCTTCCACGGGATGGAATATGTAGTCCCCTTGATAATTCCGACCATCCAAAAAATGGCCGACGCCATTCATTTTAAATGAGAAAATGCGCCAAATTTGACAGTAAAGCCTTAATCACACGGTCATTTTAGTTCCATCCCTTTCGAGGGACATCTCCAGCGTCAGCTCCAATGATGGAGGAAAAAATGGACCGTTACACGCGATCACTTACCGCTTAAGGGATGGAAATCCCATCCCTTTTTTCCATCATTCGGCACGTCCCTTTTCCGTCGCTGAAACCATCGCTGGCACTGTCCAGTCAATCAGAACGCACGGACGCTAACAGCGATTGCAACGCCACGATTGGCCTTTAATTGAATAACAGATTTAAATACGGGGATCGGGTTGGTTGTGTTGGATAGTGTTAGCTTCCCACCCCGTGGGCTCGGGTTCAAATCCCGGCGGAGGAAGAGAATTATCAAAGACTACCCGATCCCTGCTTTATTGTTGTGTGGAAAACATTTCAAGCTCAATACTCAGTCCGTCGGCTCTGACCTTAAGCCGTGATTCACTTGGCGCCTTTCATTAAGAACAAGTTAATGTCGACGCCGGGTTTCTCTCCACCCTTCCTTACTTTACCCTTTCCTCATGGCGCAAATGACCTCAGCTGTCGGTCGCCTCTCCAATTTGGTTAATTACCTTTAGCGTTGAATTTGATATACATCAAGGTGGAATGAACTTAAGGCCATCATACTGAATTTTATAGCTTGAGAAATGAAGATGTCCCGAGTTTTCCCTTTTCCAATCCTTAGCCGACTTTACAAGCTGCTGAAGGGGAAACTTTGACAGTCTTAACCCTTTCGCAAAGAAGTTGATGATGTCACCAGATCATGCCGAACGTGTTACCGCTTTCAAGCAAATCCTCTCCCCCTCGCATTGGACTCACGTGGTTCGTTTGCGTTTACGCTCTTGTGACCGATTCCTCATGCCTCAAGGTCTTCCCTGAACGATTTATGACCCAGAACATTAATAACGTCACAAGCTCATGAAAAAGGGCGGTAATTTTCGTTTTCCTTCGTATAAATTTATGAGATGATGACTGACTGGGAGTTTTCGGCTAACTTATTTTAAGCTACCAAATTATTACTACTTACCCTTACTCTTACTACCGGTTAGTTTATACTGTTGAATATGGAGATATCCAACGATTTTAACGCTGGATTTTTCTTTTGAATAGGAAAATCCTCCAAAATTGTTGGCACATTAATGGCTAACGCTGGGTTACGCTATTTAGTGGGCCCGGATCGCTTCTATAGCGGCGAGGGTGTATCCCGTCCCTCCTTTCCTTCCCTATTCCTATCCCACTGGCGTCGTCGGGCTCTTATCACGGCGGCGCCTCTTTCCTTTTTCCATTCCTTCCAAACCCCACCCCGGGAGCGCGGGCGTATAAGTCTCTGACTTGGTTCCCGGCCCCGGTGCATTGTAACCCTCAGAGGACCCCCTTGGGTCCTGATCTCCGTGGAACATGGATATCTACGGAAAATCGTAGAAATTTCCTTCCTCATAGGAAATTTTTTCCTCTCTGTGGAAACATTAATTCATGGTTTCGCTAGTAGTGGACCCTGGTCGCTTCCATAGCGGTGAGGCTTTTGCCGTCCCGCCCTTCCATCCCTATCCCTGCCCTTGAGACGTCGTCGGGCTTTTTATCGTGGCGGCGCTTCCATCCTTTTTCCTTCCCATTCCACTCCCCTCCCCGGGAGCACGGGCGTATCAGTTAAGTTACTGGGTCTCGGCCCCGGTGCGTCGTAACCCTCAGAGGACCCACCTAGGGCCCTGATCACTGTTGATATGGAGGTGAAAAACATCCAACCTGATAGATATATTTATGAATACTTGTGGAGTATAAAAAAATGTTTAGTTCATGTCCTATTGCGGGAGAATTTTACCGCTTACGTTCAAGTGCCAAACTCGGTATTGAGAATTGAAGAATTTAGTGGAATACCGAATTCTTAGGATGGATGGCCACTTAGGGTCATCGTGAAAAACTTCATCCTGGTATATTACTAGTAAAAAAAATTTAGAGAATGTATAAACTATATAAATTACAATCTCCAGCCATAATAAATTACAGTTATTGAACTGTTTTCTCATGGTTCGAGTCCTTATTCCACCTCCACCTATCTTCACTTCTACATCGTCCTCAGTCCTTTTCATACGTATTTTTTACAACGTTTTAAATACAGTCACGGGATTGGGCAGGCGGTTAGAAAGAGAGAAGAATAAGCCACCAAAATCCGGTTACTCCCGAAAATCCGTCACGTTTCAAAATATCCGCCATGCCGGAATGTTCCCATACGTCGTCGCCGGCTGGAGATTATGGTTTGTCTCTTTTTATTTTTTGTTCTTCATTTTTTTCAGTTTTTTTAATTTCCGCAGAATTTTTCGAATGGGCTCCCTCGCGCGTTGTGGGGAGAAGGTAGGACGAGAGAATAAAACATTGGGTTAAGCCTCGTCCCGCCGAAATTTTGTTGAACGCGGCTGGCGGTGAAGCAGCCGGGGAGCACTAGGGCTCGGAAAAACTGTTTTTAATGCGGACGACGCTTTCTGTGCTTTTGTGCAATCTTCAGCCGAGACGGAATCCTACCGGAATGTCCTTTTTTTATTTCCCCGGCGGATTCAACGGATACCCTTTTAATAAGCTGAGCAATGCTGAGTTATACTTCACGCGAGTAAAACCATCAATTCGTTTAAGCCAGATTAATGCAAAGCCCAGGAGTCATTGCCCAGACTGTGAGAAAAAGTGTCATATACCTCCCTAGCGAGATAAATGTACTCACTCAGAGCTTCAACCCCGAAGGTTGGTTTTGACGATGAGGGCATTGTTCGACCCCAACTGCGCTACAGGCGTGTGAATTCCTGGATAAATAAAGAGCTTTAGGTAAAAACAGGTTTATCACAGATGCTTGAGGAAGCACCCGCAAATTTAAAAAAAATATCTAACGCAAGATTATTGATCAGATTAAGGTATGAGAATGAAATGGAGCTGGCGTATTTCTTGATAGTCACGCTACCTAATCACTTCGCATCAAAGGTAACTAAGCAACTTAATCAATATGTTTGTAAAACATGACTACCCTTGGGTTATTGTTGGCATTCTTTTTAGTGGTTCTGCGCAATCTTCTGAGCTGAGACCAAATTCTACCGGCGACCTTTCATTTTTCTTGCGGACTCAACGGTTTTCTTTCTACGAATTTCGATCGATTCAACGGATACCCTCTTAATAAGCTGAGCAATGCTGAGTTACACTATGCGAGTAAAACAATCAATTATTTTATGCCAGATTAAGCCAACTCAGGGCTCGACGTACATAGTCATTGCCCTGATTGCGACAAAAAGTGTCATACACCTCCCTAGACAGATAAATTTACCCAATCATAGCTTCATTCGGAAGGTTGGTTTAGAAGATTCGGCTGCGTCCAATGGTTGTGGATTCTACGTATGGAGCCAAATTTCTTCTCTTTGGGCCACATGGAGGACTTTGTTAGGGGGGTGCAAATGCTTAAACCCGTGTTTTGCAACCGGAGCCTTTCTATCAGCTATCGAGCGCTCCACCCACTAGGCCATCCCCCATCTGAGTTACCATTATTCACATTTATCGTAAATCATCAAATGGGATTGAATAAATTTCAGCAAAGCTGCTGCCTCATCCGAAGAATATGACGAAAAATTACTCCCACGTGACTCCACGAAAAGGGGCATACGGATATCTTCAACAAGCGCTAATTCGGGATAAGGGTATTCCGAAAACTTCTCAACCGTTCCCAGCAAATTAGGGAGGCCTTTGACAAATATAATGCCTCAACGATTAGGACTAACATGGACGACGAGGAACCTATTAATGACACATCTTCTTAACTATAAAAATATACTGGGAAATATATCTAATTATAACATACTGGGGAAAAAATTAGCGAGGATGACCAAAAACATTTGAGCGACTCAAAAGAAATGTTGCTAATGTGAAACAGCTTTAAATTTGAAATAATCCTCACGATTTTGAATGTTTACATTATTAAACTTGCATCATAATCTCAATCACTCAAGCTTAATGTAAATGCATGACTATACTATGCTGTCTGAACATTCATAGCATGGTATATGTTACCCAGAAAATATGGTATGCAGAAAAGAGTGGAATTATCGTACTTTTTATTCTTCCTTAACTACTTTGGAGGCAGAATAAAGCAGCCTACGGCTGAACAAAAAAGGATTCATTGGAGATTCATAAGAAGCTAGGGACTGTTTTACAATAGAATGGCAAACATGCGAAACCTAAGACATCATTTGCGTTTTTGAAAACATTTCAAAAGCTTGTAAAAAGATAATTCACCCCCAAGCAAAAACTCTGGATGAAATTTAGGTCTAAAGAAAAAAGCATTCGGAACTGATTGGAAAAAGCACAATCCTTGATACCACACCACAAAATGGGCACGACGTAAAAAGAGACCTCTTTCGTATTATGAAGAAAAAGGCACCCAAATCTCAAAATGGAAAAAGCGAAAAAAAATAAACACATCAACAAACAAACAGCGGCGCGCACTGAGCGTAAACGCACCGTTTACAAGAAGCGCTTGCGGACGGCTGAGGAAGTATCTCCGACCGTGAAGTCGTCCTTTGTTGAGATGCAAACGTATAAAAAAAAACATTAGCGAATCGAAAAACGCAAGGAAAAGAAAAAAATGAAGGATTATTAGAAGCGAGGAGAGGGTGGTTTTCTACGGGGGTGAGGGATGTAACAGAAAAAAAATCTCCTCTGGAGCTGGAGCGGTATTTACTGTCCGCAAGGCCTTTAACGAATAAGGCGGAGCTGGAAAACCGCGCACAATACTTTAAGCCGCAGAGCGCAACGTAGTAATGATCTGCTACAGTCTCGATCCACCCCTACTAACTCCCCCTATCGTCCACTTCCCCCTCTTCTCCCCTCCGTTCCCCTTCCCACTGCCTCTTCCCGCGAACCCTTGCACCCCTCGCAACAGACACACACGCTGGCAGAGATAGCGAGAAACGCAAGCTTCCCCTCTTAGCCCGCTCCCAACTGAAACCCCCGGACGCCATTTTGTTTCCGAAGACAGAGTCGATTCTCGTGGCGGAGGTGGGGAAGTGTCGGATTTTGGCGGGTGAGCTACGGGAAGAGGAATATAAACTGCGTCCCTGGCTCTGCGACCTGTTCCGTAGAAATATCATAATCATTACTTGAGTTTTCTACCTGTTTAGGTACGTTTAATTGGAGAATTTTGCAGAGTAACCCAGTCTCTCTATCCTCCCAACTTATATTCCCACTTCAATTCACAATTAGCCCCTGGTCTGAAGAATTATAACTATTATTCAAGTTTTCTTCCTGTTAAGGTACGTTTAAATTGAGCATTTTGTAGATTGACCCGGCCTCTCTACCCTTCCAACTTGGAGTTCCGTCTTCAATTCACAATGAATTCTCAAACCCTACAAAGGTCGGTCATCCAAATAGTGAAATTATTATGAAAACAGAGAGGAAATATTGATATTTGACCATCACATTATGTATCTGTCAAGAGCCCACGTAACTTCATGAAAGCACACGTCTTCCAGGACAGTGCTACCACGTAAGTTGCAAAAAAAATCAGTCCACAAGATTATTATCTACTAAAGTACGGTAGATTTAAATGAAGCATTTGGCAGCTTAGCAGGCACGCTTCCCAATCTATATCTCGGTTTCCTTCTTCAATTCATAGTAAGGCCGAATAACTTTCCTTCTATTTATAAATACCTCCATAATTACTTCTTTCTCCTCTCTCGCCAACCAAACATTCCTCCCTTTAACACTGTTTTCAACATCTGTTCAGTTCTCACACCGCCCAACCATCTGTCTTTTACGTATCCTATTTAGAAACTTTACTCCTCACCAACCATTGCCTAACTCTTTGTCCCTCCTCATTTTCTTCGTCTACATCACCTTCCCCATTCTTCTCCACATTCACATTTCGAACGCTTCTAGTCCATTTTCGTCATATTTCCTCCAAATGGCAACATGAGTACGAAGAATAAAACACGAAAAAAGGTTATCTAGAGGGATACAGAGATTAAACTAGATGTCTCCCATCAATACGACTCAGACTTGCATTGTTTGAATGGTAGGAAACCACATGCGAACCCAGTAATGGCTCGACACATCGGGGTCTCAAGATTTTCGTGAGTTTACCCTGCAAAACCCTACAAATACGAATCTATTCATCGGAATTCTCAGAAATATTACAGTTTCTCCCATGAAAATGACGCTATTTTCGTTTCTGGGGTCGTGGGAATCGTAAAATATCATTTCTATATATTTTTTTTTTAGATCACGAGATGTGGGTCAATTGTAAATATTATTTATTTTTTCCAAACTTTGCCAACGTTTCGGACATTATATTTGTCCATCCTCAGGGCTTTTGCTTTAGATGTGATATCTATTTCCGGACTTTTATCTCCCATATTCCTCTTGCTTGGCGTAGTCCTTCCTGTTGAAAATGGTTTTCAATCTCTTCTGATTTAACTCTCCTCTGGCATAAAATCTCCTTTTTTATCCTGGGTGAAGTGAATTGATGAACAACTGGACAGCTTCTCTTCCTTGTATAATTCAAACTTTATGTTTCACGACCCCTTATTATATATATATTTTTTTTTTTAGATCACGAGATGTGGGTCAATTGTAAATATTATTTATTTTTTCCAAACTTTGCCAACGTTTCGGACATTATATTTGTCCATCCTCAGGGCTTTTGCTTTAGATGTGATATCTATTTCCGGACTTTTATCTCCCATATTCCTCTTGCTTGGCGTAGTCCTTCCTGTTGAAAATGGTTTTCAATCTCTTCTGATTTAACTCTCCTCTGGCATAAAATCTCCTTTTTTATCCTGGGTGAAGTGAATTGATGAACAACTGGACAGCTTCTCTTCCTTGTATAATTCAAACTTTATGTTTCACGACCCCTTATTATATATATATTTTTTTTTTTAGATCACGAGATGTGGGTCAATTGTAAATATTATTTATTTTTTCCAAAGTTTGGAAAAAATAAATAATATTTACAATTGACCCACATCTCGTGATCTAAAAAAAAAATATATATATAATAAGGGGTCGTGAAACATAAAGTTTGAAATATCATTTCTCACCGAAACTTTGACGTCTTTAACAATGGAACATGGAATATGATCACGGGACCACATTAGGTTTTTACCACCTGCAGAAACGATAAAATAGGGTGAAATTATTGTCCAATGATTAGTTAGAAGTTTTCAATTTTTAACATGCATATGGAAAATAAATGGAAATTATAAAAAATGTAATTCGCTCGCAAAACTTTCCAATGTACTTGACATTTTTGTATTCAATATTGCATAGGCATAATCGTACGGACAACGCTAAGAAAACATCCTAAATTTATTTCACGTTATTATTAGAGAAGACCCTTCGTAATGAAAAAAACGGACCGTTTCCACTGCGTTGGCCAATTTTAGAATCTATCAACGCCAGAAAAATGGACGGATGTTTCAATATGAGAGATATTTCATCACCACAGTAGCAGTGAATAAATTAGATGGAAACCTGACTATATAGGGATATCGCTGAGAAAATTGGTATGGAATATGGAGAAGACGACCGATAGCTACGGTCATTTGCTCCATATGTAAGTGAAGGGAAGGTAGAGCCGATGGAAACCCGGCGTCGGCATTAACTTACTCCTTTCGAAAGACTTCAACAGGACCTCGGCTTAACGTTCCATTTGACGGACGGAGTGCTGTACACGAAGCACTCAAGTAGGGACTTGACAGTCTCTGAAAAATCTCCGCTACCGCCGAGATTGGGAAGCCTACGCTCTAGCCAAAACACCTACTCGAGCCCCGCTGAGAAATTATTCTGAATAAGTTTCACAAAATAAATAAAACTCTTCGAAGAGAATCTGCTGAATTCTTTGATAAAATGCGCAAAATACCATGATCTAGGAAACTTTATAGAAACGGATAATTAGTTACGGAATTTGGCTTCTCCGTACCTCAAATAGCTTGAAATAATACTGAAGTTTACGCACTCACGCGCCAAGAAAATGATACAATATCCGGTCGTACTGCTGATGAATATCCCATGTAGTTTATGGAATTTTCTTAGGGTAGCATCGTCGTTTTTGGGATCATAATATCCTACTAGATACAGCGTTTGGTAACTGGTCTAGCGGTTCTGGATACAAGTCCAGTTGAATCCTTAGGACCCCCCAAGAAATATACCCCTCAGTTAAAGGAGTCCCAGTGGAAGAAACTGGCCCCCTAGCCTGAATATGGAAAAAACACACGCCTGTAGCTTTTTGTCTCTTTTGAGGTACACCCGCACCGATCAAATCTTTGGTCTCGTTATGTAAAATGAAATGTGGTTTGTGATAGCCAACGAATAAATCATATTGGCGATGGTCGAGAAAGGGTGGCTCTATTTTCTGACACTACAGGAGAATTTCTCTACGTCCGGCAATCGCATTCGGACTTAGATTCTGATTTTTTAATAAAATACTTAATGTATCCATGAAAAGTGTTACGTTTCTGCAAACTGCTTATACATAAGTACATATATTCTACTGCTCAACAGTGCAAGCTATCTTTCATGTACCTACCAGAGTGATTTTCTCAACTCGTACGGCGGAAGAACTACTCACGGAGAGTTTTGGTTTAAGAGAGTTTGGGTTTTGGAGACGGTGGTTTCTCCATGGCACATGAGGAACCACTTACAGGCACCAAGATGATATTTTTCCGTTCCCTTACCATTTTAGTTAATTTCCGTCCCTTTCAACAGTCACTCAGCGATAAGCTGGTGAGTTACAAAGGCACAGAGGCCTTTCAGAGAATTCCCTAACGAAGTGAACGAATGGTAACATTGACCATAGGTACAATGTCTAGCGAAATGTCTAGGACAATGTCTAAAGGTGGGTTTTTGCCGCCATGAGCCAGACTGGTGACGCATAAGCTAGCAGAGGTTTCATCATACGGTAGTATAGTAGAATCTTGGTTTTTAGCGAAAGTCTGGAATTTCTGTTAAGAAGGGGACGAAGTGGAGAGGCAGCTGCTGAAGTTTTTCCTAAAGAGTAATGAATGAATGTAAGTTGCCTCCTTCGCATTCGTTGGTCCAGAATTACGCCGAGGAAGGTTGTTTTCTTCGCACGAAGAATTTCCGTGTTGCCGTAGATATAGGTTCTCCTATCTTTTCATTCCTCTGCAATTTCATTCATTTTTTGTAGTCATATCCAGTTACTTTTTACTGAAATAGAAATTAAACCAACGGTGTTTGGCTAATGGTCTAACCAACGGTCTATCTTAAGTACCAAAGCAGGAAAACGATGTGAGCAATGAGCAAAGAGACAAAAAGCGACTTCTACAATGAAAATTCATACCACAGAACAGTTATTAATCCGTTACGATACCATATTAGGCGGGATGAGGAGAAATCTTCGGTTCTTAGTTGAAATAAATACCTGATTCTTGAAACAAGGAATGGATATAAATGTATAACCTTGTGATAAAAGTACCCATGCTTTCCTAAAAATGTATCTGTGCATTGAAAATCATAAATTAAGACAAATAAATATGGTTCATGGGAGATATCTCCTCGCTGTAATAGCTGCTAAAATTATCACTTGTTCACATAAAAAGCCAATATCAGCCATCTAACTTATGCTTCTAAAAGTCCATCCTCACCCAGAGAAAACTGAAATCTTTCAGGGAAAATTATTGCGGTAAAGAATTAATGTAATTTATATTTTTAACTGGGTATCTTTCTTGTCACGAAATCCAAGTAAAATAAACTCACATTTTTTTAAGAAAAACACGCACTGTTTATCTTAAATATTCTGCAGGATTGCTTTATCCAAGAATCAATGTTTCCTCGTTCGGGTCATTCCTATTCTACCGGTCTTTTTGTCGTATTTCTTACTTGAAAGCATCTTGATTTTTTTCAGAGAGGGCGTAAAATACACCCTATAAATAACATTTATTTTTATATAATTAGTAGTCTCGGGCGTGACTTCATGAAATCTACTTAAAATAATGAAAAGTAAAGAAGACTTTGTAATTACACAAAAATGTTTTATGTACCACCCAGGAATCGACGTGGCCCATCATAAATTGGCACATATGAATAGATGTCACGTAATTCACGTTAACGTCACGTCACATATTCACTGACTTCTATGCATTCGTACCAGATTATGACGGGCCACGTCGAATCTTAGGTCGTACATTAAATGTATTTATGTGGAATGACAAAGTTTCCTTTACTTTTTATAATATTTATTTTTATCTAAAATCTATACATATTACATTAAAATGTATTCACATACGACTAATAGCATAATTTCGGAATTTTACAAAATACATTTTTTTAATATTTGAGCGACTGGTAAAATTTGACAAGGATCTATTCTACATGCCTAGAAAATAACATTGTATTAGCGTTTTTAATTAAAGCTTTAGACAGGTAATGCCAACCAACATCTGTAAACGACAAAATGCGGTCGATTCTCTTCGGGCCGTGACCTAAAGACAGAGAGTCAAAGTTTTGGATTAAAAAAACAACCACGAGAGCGTAAACCAGAAACTGAGTTCCCAGATGAGATCTAACGGAAAACGATATATTGCCTAACGGACGACCCCGGTCATTTAACCCCACAATAAAACTCAGCCGTATTCAAATCGAGGACTTCAAAGTACAGACACCGCTTTCAAGTCTTCTATCGGTACTGGCCTGGGAAGCTTTGTCGGAGGAGGCATTTAAAATACTTTGATCTCTGATTGAAAGTCAAGGCCAACGCTGATCCACATTCGGTAAAGGCATTTCCTACAAACTTTCCAAAAACTCCCATCATGTTTTCTTTTTCCCATATACTTCCTCGATAGATAGGGATTCAGGGAATTCCAGCTCAACTTAATGCTCTCTCGTTTTAGATCTTTAAGCGCTTTCATTTTTCATCACAGAGATAAGGTTACATACCCCAGAAGTGTGAGAATTCCAAATTCTGGCTCTTTTAATGATATCGGCCATGTCGGTGAAATCGCAAAGAGAAATTTTAATGTTTCGCTTTCTAATATTTATCATTGAACGCAAAATCTCACTGAGAGGATATCCAAGACTCCTCCTGCCTTATAAGTATCCCAATAATTGGATTGAACGTTAGCATCATTCAACTACGGGCAGCATAAAACGGTTACGTAAATGTTAAGGCTCAGAAAACAAGACATATTATTCTTTAACTAAACGGTCTAGAAAATAGTTCAATTACCTAAAACTAACAGGCCCTTGGCTATTAATGGAAACTTTTCCAAAAAAAGGCATACATTCAGCCTATCATCCTCCTCACGAGGTCTCCCATTAAACGCAATGGGCAATTTACGCCCATTACAAGGAAGCCATATTCGGTAAGAGATTGACCTAAATTATAGCCCTCGGCAAAATATTTTTATCTTTTGATAAAAATATTATTTTTATCTTGAGAATATTATTTTTATCTTGAGATAAAAAGTGAATAAATTTATTCATTATCTCAAGATAACTTTTACAATCTTTTCTGGCAAAAATATAATGATACAAAGAGAATACTTAAATTTCCTACCTTCTTATGAAACGCGCTAAGTCCGGGGATGAAACACAAAATTTAATTACGACAATGCGATTAATTCAACAAATCATTTTACAAATAAGATTAGTTCACTTTCATCGATATAAAAATTTAAGGATTAAATTCTTTTACTCAGCCTCTTTTTGTATTCCAGCACTATTAGAATTTCGCCATAGCTTATGCTATGATATTGATCAACAATATTTGAATGCAAAGTTATTAACATAAATCTGATAAGATAAAGTATGAAGAAAGGCAGGAATAAATTGGAAGAACGTAAACCTAATTTTAACTCCATAATACATGGCGATGAATATAAGAAAAATATTAGAACAA
This sequence comes from Ischnura elegans, assembly GCF_921293095.1. Classification (NCBI taxonomy): domain Eukaryota; kingdom Metazoa; phylum Arthropoda; class Insecta; order Odonata; family Coenagrionidae; genus Ischnura; species Ischnura elegans. The sequence goes on from NC_060247.1 coordinate 104,803,764, forward strand.
AATTCCTTGAACCATTCAAATGTCCTACTGTATTTGTGACATTACCTATAGACGCGTTTACTTCAACGGAATGATCTAAATATTTGCACAGATGAAATACAACGAAGACGCTATTATCGACAGATCCGAGAGCAGATAAGTAAGCAGCAGCAAAAAAATGAAGGAAAGAATTATTGGACTGCTGCTTGTCACCCTCCTCTGAAATAATGCTTACTCTGGAAATATTGGAAGGCCTATTTCATGGGTTGCTTTGCCACGAGAAGGTCAGAAGAGGAATGTATACATTTCTAAGAACTACTTTTATAAAGTAAATTCCTTTCGGGAAATGATGGAACTTACCAGATAGATAAAACTGCGAAAATCTTCAAAGAAAAATTACTTTTATTAAGTCACAAAAAAGTGAAGGAAAATATTTAACAACACATTTCCTCCGTCTTTAAATTCTATCTGAGAAAAAAACAACGAAGATAATATCGATGTATGTCAACTTGGAATAAATTCTTACGGACTGATTTTGTTCCAAATAAAATTATGATCTATCAAAAGGAGCCTGTGACCAATTGGAAGTCCAACATTTAACCACAAAATTTGAAAATGATCAAATATACTTCCGACAGCGCCAGAGTTTTCGAGGGCCAAATATAGAAATGACAAGGTTTGGAATGATGACGTAGGTTAGAACGTATAATTTACCGTTCACAAATAAAAGATAATTTTTGGATAAAAAAATAGTACTTAATATAATTATCATAAGATAATTTATGAAAGGACACCGAAATAAACTTGAAAAACAAACCTAATTTTAATGCCTTATTTCATGGCAATGATTGAAAGCCGAATTTTAAGAATGATATTGCTTCAATTATTTAAATTTCCCCGTGCATTTAAGCACGCACTCTACTACCGACACAGTTATTCCTACGGCACGATCTAAAAATTTTCACAGATGGCCCTCTAATTCTGAATCTAATCCCATATGCTTCAATGATACGCAATTTTCAGGTAAATACAACAACACGGTGCAAGTCTAATGAAAATCACACTCATTACGATATCATTCGACTAGCGCTGATTCCTGCTCGTAACTTTGATTCTCTAAATATAAAATTGGAAATTTAAATACATAATACTAACTATAGTTCCATATTTCTGATGCAAAGATTCCTAATTTCTTACTCTAAATTCAACCTATATTAAAATAACCTACCGGATAAGGTAGATTTACATTACCAATTGTGTAAGTTCGGCCTGAGTTCATAAAATGTCAGTTCGCTATATGATTGACAAATGAGAATCACTAACAAAGTTATTTATTTATCTTCCTTCATATCTCATTTTCATGGGTCACGTCCGAATCTAAAGGGAGACTCAACATTTGTATTCAATATTGGTTCGTTAGAAAATTAAATCAGCAAAACATATTCGTAATAATTAAGCTAGAGCCATGATTTACCATACGAAGTACCGTATTTTCCCAGAAAATCTTGAATTAATTGAAGAATAGATGGATAATCATTGTATGATAAAGTGAACATTAAGAATAACGAAAAAGATGAAAGCACTATAATTACAATTCTTTCGTAATGCTCACCATCACTTTCATCGCTAAGAAATCAGTATTTTCATAGAAAAAAAACAGCTCGAAGCAGCCCAACGGATTCATCAATTTCTGTTATAAATAAATGCCAAAATCTAAATATATAGCTTTGAAATTAATAGCTTTCAAAAATCAACCAGATTAACCTCAATTGATCCACTATCACAAATGCGATATATCTAGTGTAAAATGAATTGTATGACATCAATCAAACCACACGGAAGTGGGAGAGAATGCCGATGATTGCAACTTCCGGAGTCCGGGCCATCACGCTTGCCGCCAGGGACCACTGCCCAAGGCGAAGAGCCAACCGGCCGATTGTGCGGTGCCGGCATCAGACCCTCAGGGCGTAGCCTCCAACAATCCGCGCTTGAAAAACTTGTGCCTTCTACACAGCGAGTTTATCAAGATACGTATTTTTTAATCTTATCAAGTTTTACCTCTAAATCTATCGAATACTATCCATAGAAATATTACCTAGTATAACTGACGACGTTCCTAGTCTATTGAGCACAGAATTTAGGCAAACTCTATAAGAATGACTGAACATGAGTGTGTTCGTTTCTTCGTAAATTGAATTTTTCAATATTGGATGGTATAATTATTGATTAAAAGGACAATTTTGCGAAATACATGCTAAAAAAAAGTCATCCCGTCAAACTCTAGGGTATATCGAAACTTAAGTGAACATTTTTTCTGGTAAAAGTCTTCAGAAATCCCACGATGTTACTTCTGCATTAAATTTTATCTGGTTTTCAGCTGCGTGAAATTGTCCAGAGAAATAAATTTCAACGCTGGACGTCGAAACGTTAAAAACGTTCTCACACAGCTGCAAGGCCTAGAATCCTTAATCCAACAGCTTTGCAGGGAAAGCATCGGACCTTCAATTAATATTACTAATGCCCCATTTATCACCAGGAAATCACTTAAAATAGATAAAATACATAGACGTCTACGTGGAAAGAATTAAATCACTGTGAAGAAAAGAAGGGAGCTAAATAATATAAAAAGGATGCATCCCAACATAAATACTATTCATTGCACGCACGGCATATTTTGTGTAGTGTAACATAATAAAAGACATCATAAATGAGCGTGTTATATCAATCCAATGTGGACTAAAGCTATTACCTATTATGGTAGTTAATTTATCTTAGATTACGCCTCGTATTTCTACTTCCGAATTAAAACGTATAGCTGAGAGGAAGAGAATAGATTTACTCTTGCTGAAGGGAACTTGAATTGAATACGGAGAGGACGATAAACATTGATAAGGAAATCTAACACTGATCAATAGATTCCCTGGGCTGTTTGCTATTTTAACAATGGGGTTAATGTATTATAGTTTTGTAAGCTCGTAACCCAGTCAACTCAGAAAGATAGTTTTTAAATCAAATTTCTACATTTTACTGGCGGATCGGTAAACAAAAAACGCGATCTAAATGTGATGTAAACTTTTCCTTAGCCTTAATTTCTGACCGGTAATCTCATTAATCATTGCCACTGTTTCTTCCATTTCTTCCGAATTAACCATTGATGAATTGGTTCGAACTAAAGAACGGAATCATCAATATCAGGAGGAGCTATAGGATAGGAGAAAAATTACCATGGTATTTTTTATTCCAAATCTTCAAAAATTATTTTGTTTAATCAAAACCCTCAAAAACTTTCAATGAACGAATTAAAAAATATTAAAGCATGTAAGTCATTTAACAGGAAAATTTACATGTAAGAGATAAATATTAAGAACGAATTTCCCACCTCTCCCCTGGCTATCTCCAAGTTATTCATTTAGTTTTTCCAAGCTGTATGTAATCTAATTTCACCTATGATGCATTAGTGGAATTGATAAAATCATGAATAATAAACTGTTTGGACACAAGTATTTTGTTATAAAAATCTCACTGAAATATCTCATTTTTCTTTTATTCAAATAACTGTTTAATGAAGCTAAATCCACTCATCAAGACAACTATTAGGCACAAAATTATTACCAGGATACAAATATTTCCGAGATATATTTCTCCTCCATTAATTTCCTTTCCTTCCCCAACCATTCCCAATAATTCATCTCGTTTTTTTCCAGATAACTGTTCAATAGAATTAGGCACGCGCATTAAAATATACTCATCAAGTCAATTAAGAGAAGAGAGAAAAAAAACTAAGTAGCAGGAGGAGGTAAACATTGCCGAGGCATTTTATTTTCCTGTTTTCTCTCTCCCCTGACCATTTCACCATGAGAGTGAGGGTGGTCGCAGAATCGGGGGCGTGGGACGAGGTTGTAAAGGCGTAAAAAAGAAAAAGAGGGAGGGATTTCGGAGACTGGAGGAATGCGAGAAAGGAATGCCGACGGGAGGAGGAGGAGGCCCCCCAGTGAGGAGGAGGAGTGGGGTAGGGCATCGCGCGAAAGATGAAAGAGGAGTGAGAAGTGTCGGTGGAGGAGGAGAGGTGGTTCGGCAGACGACACGGTGAAGGGGGGGAGGGGGTGAGAAACTTTGCCGTTGGCTCCCCGTCCCCCGACCGACGACAAATGAGATGACAGCAAAAATGTTTGCGGAGCATGTGTCGCATATCGAATATTCTCTGCCTCCCTAACCCGACCCGCGCATCCACGCTGGACCGGACCGAAAATAATAAAAGTAGGGGAAAAATAATTAGGGAGGCTGACTTTTATCACCGGCTCGGGAATTAATTGGCTCGCATCCTTGAGTCATGTTTAAAGGAGTGAATTAATGCTAAATGAACATGTCTGTTTCAGCCAACAGGGTTGGTCGTTTACCTTTCACTCCAAATTAAAGCTCGGTGAATTTTCCTTTCCTTCGCTAGCCATAACCACGTTACTTGCATTACTAAAATTATTCTACAAATTATTATGTATTTGTTTATCTTTTAAATCACATATCTTTCCTTTTATTTATTAATACTTTGGGTAATCACCTTAATACAAATCTAATGTTCTTGAAAATCTGGGTATTATCAACCTTACATGTCATACCATAACCATGTTTAAACGAGCAAAAATGTTTGCAGAGCATTTGTCTCATATGGAATATTCTCTCTCAACCAGACCCGTGCATCCAAGCCGGACAGGACCGGGGAGGAAGAAAAAAAGTGAAAGTAGGGAAAAATAATCGGTGAGACTGATTTTTATCACTGCCTCAGCTTGGAAATAAATTGGCTAGCATCCTTGATTCATGTGTAACGAGTGAATTAATTCACAATGAAAATGTCTGTTTCCGGCAACAAGGTTGGTCGTTTACCTTTATGTCCAAATTAAAGCTCGGAGAATTTTCCGTCCACGAATGATTCAAAACCATGTTTTGACTAATAATGCATATTCCAAGGTATATATGAATATTTCGCAAGGCATATCTTCCCTTTTATTGATAAATATTCTAGGTATTCACATGAATAGACACACAAACTTCATAAAAATCCATGGATAATAAGGCATCACTACTGAATAATCCCTTAAATGTAGCGGAAAAAGGCAAAGCTACGTGGGTAGCATTTACGACAAATCTTCAATAAAGGCGGACATAATTAATAAATAAATTACCTTTATTTATAAAGAGGAAAAATTAAGACCTTTTCGCTGTAATCTTTTTTGGATTGTTTGTAATGTAATCCTCTGCAATGCCTTTTTGATTGATTCACAAGTTTCTAAAAATTACTATAAAATTATTATTTAAGGCTTAAGATAGCATGGTTAGCCCAATTTTTCCCATACATCCATCCATTGAATAAAGTCACTGAAGAAGAATGGTAATTAGTCAAGTATCCGCACTATTGACAGAATAAACGTAGGTTCTCCATAAATGCACATATTTATATAACGAAGATAGAGCAGACATATTGATTAATTCTTGATAAAGAAACCGTTTTTAGTGTAAAATACCACGTATTGATAGCTGAGATAAACACATACGCAGCGTCAATGGAGAACGAAAGGAAAAAGAATTGCACTCAAAGTCAAATAAGGTTTGCTTATTAACTGTGAAGATGCAGCAATAGCATTCGGTACGTGTGTATGTCATTTCATCGCTTCTGTCGGACCAAGTAATATGGCGAGGTAATATAAGGATATTCTCAAAGTATGCACAGGTCATGTTGTGAATGAAAAAGGTGGATGAGAATTTACTAGCAGGCTATATGAGCGAAATTTGCTGCTCAACGATCAAAGTGTAAAAAGCCAAAGTAGCGACGGGGAATTAAATTAAAAACCTTTCTGATGGTATTATCGCCTCCCTATCCGCCATGATTTCGCAAAATCTTGTATTACAGGAAGATATTCAAAATAGATAAAGCGTTATCCAGGGGCGGATCCACATTTTTTTCTGGAGGGGGCTCAGGGGTGTGATAGGAAAACCATCTTTTCATCATTGAGATTAAAAACAAGATTAAAATAATCACTGTACCTACAAGATATTCTCTTTATTTTAATATGAACGTTACTGACATGAAGTTAAATGATTGAGGCTCCGTAATACACAAAAAATGAACGTAACGATAACTGTATTAAAAATATTGCATAATTTTTAAGTATTTTTTTCTGGGGGGGGAGGGCACGTGTTCCCGTGCCCCCCCCTCCTAAATCCACTTACAACGCTATTCATTGCTGTAAAATGATTTATCCCAAGAAAAAATTTTACACCTCCATTACTTCCAAGAAAAATTATCCATTGATGGAGAAATGTTTTGTTTTTCTTCCGGAGAACTCTCAAAATTAATGGAGCGTGAAAAATCCTATAAACAGAAATAATATCAAATTATCAACTTTTATAGAAGTTGATAATAATAATTTCATTTATTTTCGTGAGCACCAGGCCCATGAGAAAAGAGCTGTGCTTTACTTTTAACAATTTTAGAATCGATACATGCATAAAATAAAAGATAAAAGAATAAAAAATCAAAAAAATACACCCCGAGTGGACCGCCGATAGTATGGAGGCGATTCAATAAAAAATATTGTCAAGCAAAGATAAAGATCACACTGAGATTTAACATAAACCATTCATATTATACGCAACACATAAAACAATTTTCGCACTCTGATTTAGCAGAACCAGAACTCAATCAGCCTTTAATTCAAATATTTAACAAGAAAAAATAATAAAAAATGTACGAAAAATGTAAAAAAAACTAATGAATTCCATTCACCAATATATGCATTGAACAACCGACAATCTATTTAAGTTCTTAAAACAGAAAAGTGGTAAGTAAAATCAATCAACCACGCAGATCTAAGCCCATAATAAATAACATGTGTCAATACAGGTACAATTAAGAACTCATGCATCATTTTCTCCATCCATGAAAATGTTGACACTGACAGCCTTACACAACGGTTAAGAGTAATGTGCTAAATTAATTTACTCAATGCTCCTGCTTGAACATTGGTTTCCAAAAAGCCGGAAGAGGTCACCATAACATGAGCCAACAGCGAAAGGCATACAGATAATCGAGGATAGGCTTCTAATTCCCTTTACTTGAATAAATGAGACCTATAACTAATTATTAAAATGAAAAGAGGTCGCCGTGGGGATTGGAACCTGGGACTCTCCCGCGCATAGTCAATTGCTTAATTCACCTACAAAGTCATCTAATGCTGTATTTATCGTATGCATTATCATGCATATATATTCTGTGATATTAACAAAATAATATCTCACGCATATAAATGTAACACTCCAAGTTAAATAAATGTTACGCTTGAATACGACTTCTAAGAATACAAATAATCTATAATAAATTCAATTTCAATGCGCATTTTTTATTGAAACTGAAATTTTAGGAAAATTTTCACTCGAATTCAAGCAAGCGATTCGTCTTCTCTAAAAAATGGAACCATAGTCAGCAACCGTGTCCTTATCAGATAAGCAGCGACTATGACCGTGAAATCTACCAAGCGAAAGTAGGCTGAGAGACGCAGGGAAAGCAAAATATACCCCCCTAGAGTTTTAGAGTTTATGGAAAAATGTTAAGTCCCAAGGAATAAGTGCCATAAGCAAATCCTCGGACCCCAGCAGAAACGACGCAGTACCACGCGCGGAGTAACCGTGGAATCGAAAAACAAAGATGGCGGAGTGGATCACTCCGCAGTCATCTTCCCCGTAATTTCCCGAAACTGTAATTGAGACTCGTCTTCACTGAAATTCAAACTTTATTCTGCATTAGTGATATACATGTAGATAATGAGAAAACGCAATTGAAATATGAAATTCAAGGACTATCCGAAAATTATCAGGGATAGAGGTGTGAACACCATCTGAAACGATGTAATGATAGATGGAAATCCTGAAGCCGATCCCAAGATAGAGATGAGCTCGGAGCAAAAGCAAAATTTTAATCGAAATGAAGATGAGGCAAGCCATTCACATGAGAGATAGAAAAATGCGGCGACCGATTTATATAAAAGTGATAAGTTCGAATATGGTCAGAATCGCGGATTTCATTCATGTTTCGGAATGCATCCATTATGTTGAAACGGTTTTAACTACGGCAGTAACAATTAAAACCGATTTTATTCATTGTCAGTGTGGAATAAATCATTATATCACGCTAAATAAATATACATACGAGTTTATTTTAACGCTTATAACGATATAAGGCATCAGAAAAGAAAACGATCAGAAAAAAATTTAGCTCTAGTACCTATGCAATCAGTAAATTCGCGACAGTAGCTAGTAAAATCGATTTCAGTTTTAAACGTGGAATAAATCATTGCATCACGCTGAATAAATCGACGTAGGTGGTTTTTTTTTACACCTTAAAAAAAAGAGGAGGAGTCAGAAAAGAAAAAAAAATCTACATTAGCACTCAAAATGCGATCAGTGTACTCTCATCCAAATATTTTCATATTTTTACTGCACTTCCCAGGTTATATGGCTTGACCACGCTTCTGTACGATTATGTCAATCCGATTTTGGAGTAGGCACGTGAAGTTAGGCCTTCGAAGACGCTGAAAATGTTGAACATCAGACTACCCCACCGCCACCCAATCTGCCCATCACTTTCGTGCTCCTACCACCTCGTGGTCAACCTTGAACTGGGTTAGTCCCTGGTGCGATGTAGTGCGCCACCGGCAGGTAGTATTGTAGTAGGGGAGGACTGAGGGGGAGGGAAAAGGCGGTTGGCCACGCTGGTGAGTTTGAAACGAAGACGGTGATACTCATCTGCTGAGCCAATAAAAACGTCATCGAGGTCGACCATCCTTGTTTGGAAAAAGCCCACCCTTCACTCTTCCCCATTTTCAATAATACCGCTCCCTGAACAGTTTCCAAAGGTGAGAGTATTTTCAGCTCACCAGAAGGTACGCTTCTTTTGTATAATAATTATAATATATTAATAATCATAATAAATTCATAATTATAATACATTGATAATTATAATAAATTAATAATTACATAAATAATGATAATAAATAACGGATGACTAATGAGTACAAAACATAGCTGGAGGCGATGTTGTGGTAGCTACGAAAACGATGTTACATTTACGATAGCGCGAATTGGGTTGAGAAAACTAACCCACACCTTAGATGAGGCTCTATGCAGATATCCAAGTTTTTAAGAGGGATAGTTTTGAAGTCGCGAAGTCTTATTTTTTTGAGATAATGAACAGTGTAGTAAATGTTTTGTATAACTGAAGTAAATTCTTTATACACCAGAAGCATACGAATGTCGTCCTGAGTGGGTCGAACGCAATGGCAAAATATATTTGCTCACTTTCTTTACTTGACTTACCTAATAAAGCATTCGTGGAATTCTTACCATTCCCACTATCACAATGTCTAACCATCACAAATGCAAATACTTTGAAACCAATTATGTCGAGAAAATGAAGAGAAGCGTTGTCTCATACATTCCACGGAAATTCTGAGCAAGGTAACTTTTCGTGGTTTGGACGCAAAGGTGAGCAGATATGTAGAAGTTAGAATACGCAGCACAATAGTTTGAATGCTTACACCAATATTGTACTGTATACACTGGTAAAATTAGTACTTTTTAGTTCACGCTTCAAGCAGTCAGATGGATCACTTCAAAGAATGGGATAAAATTATGGGCGCATACAACTAAACTGTTAGATAGGAATTTTCACGAGCTTGGTGAGTAGAAAAGATTAGAATGAGGGAAAATGTGATTTCTACGGATGACAGTAATTATGGTATAAGGAGTATATGCAAGAAGTTGGGGAGGATTGCCCAAATTAGAACATTGTAGCGCCCCTAAATAAATTTTCAAACTGTGACAATGAATCAAATGCGCATTTGGTTGGAGGAAGACATGAGGAGTGAAGATATAATGACGGCCTGGTTATGATACACACTCAAGCATAGGAGGGAACGTGGAAAAAAGGTTAGGCAAGCACACACCCAGAATTATCAAGGTTCCTTCGTGCGACGCCAGAAATTTGGCGGGAAATTTTTGAGGCCGAGAGAAAACACGAGGGCAGCACGAATATGAAACTCTTAATACATATATGTTCCCTCGCGAAAATCACCATGGTGACAGATGTACCTCGACGAAAAACTATGAGAATAAAATGGAAACGCATAAAAAACACCGAAAAATACACTAAAGTACATTACACAAAAATTCACTAGCACAAAATGCGTAGCACGGTGAAAATATGGAAATAGAATTTCAATGTCACCTGACAAAGAGAAATATTTTTTTCGCGATGCGGTCAGCGACGAGGCTAATAACACTCTGTGGGGGTGTGGGTGCAGGATCTGTGGTGCAGTAACAATAATGGGCCAGGGGAATCCAGAATAGAAAAACGTGGTATTCATTGTACATTAAACATTTTTTATGGACTTACCGTAGGGCAGGAGGGCCATAAGGCCCAGAAGGAGGATCAAGAGGGTTCTATCCATGGCCCCGGACGGTCACCCGTCGAACCCGGCTCTCCGGGAATGGTTACTGCACTCCTAACAACTCCTCCTTGTTCTCCTCTTAGACTTCGAAAAATAGTATTATTATTTTTATTATTGTCGTGATCACCACAATCCAGTTCGCACGAATGCACTTCCTCACTCAAACGTCGCGAGAGGTACAAAAGAATATGTACATATATGTACACTGCGTAATTGCTACGATTATTGTCAAATATTATTGTCGTCGTCGTCTTCGCACGGTGTAGTCTCCAGGGATGCCGAAAGCACAAATCTTGGAATCCTCGAACACTTTCTTGATTCCACCGAAGTAACACCGCAGGTATGGTCGCATTCGGGTCGAATGGGGTCCTCTTCGTATGATTTCACCAAATGTACGCGTCTGTTGCGTGTACCATCGAATGGGGTTCCGCTTCCGTTCTTTATATATATATACTTATACAATATATATATATAACTTTTCCTACTGCGCTGATTGGGGGGATTGGGTAATTCGTGAATACGATCGTGTGTAAATATATAAGATGATTTATGTATTTTTGTATGTGTGTATGTATGTATATAAATTACATATGTAATTACGCTCGTGGAGGAGTGGTTGCAAACAAAAAAGAAAACTTTTTTTTCTTTCGATTTTCTTCTTCCCGGAGAGGCTGATATTTTTAATACGGCGGGTGTTAATGCCAATGCCGGACGGTTCGACGAGTTCCCGTCGTCCTTGCCTGCCGCAGGCCGCGGTTCTACTGCCCGGTCGAGAGAAGCCCGGGAGAAGCCTAGCTTCGCAGGAGGAGGAGGAGACGGCGGGGCCTTCCCCTCCGCGTGATATCCCTCCCCTCCCCCTTACGATTCCCCGCTCTCAAACCCAGCGTTGTTCGCCTTTCTCCCGACCAGCAAGTCCCCTCCCCTCCGTTGCTTTCCCCGCCGACGCCGCAGCAGCGACACCTTCCCGCCGCCCGAAGAGAGAGAGTCGCTTCCATCGGCCGCCGCTGCGTCGCATCGCCTGGGTCGTCATACCTCCATTCCTCCCCTCCTCACCTCACCTCTCTCCCTCCTCCCCTCCTTCCCCTCTTCCCCTCCCACCCAGCCCAAAAGGAACCTCCTCCCTGCCCTGCCTTAACCCATTGGCTCGGGATTTTTCTCCAACTCAATGCCACGAAAGGCTAACTGCTTACATAATTTCAGCATATCATGATGGAATTTCGACAAATGGAGTATCTCCGGGTGAAAATTCCCTCAGAAATTTTTGATTTTTGATAAAATTTTGATAGAAATTTTACCGTCCCCAAAAAGTACTGATTTTGGCGACAGTGTGATTAAAAATGAATATTTTTATCAGACAAAATTAAGTTTTATTTAAATTCAACTTTAATTTTTATACGACAAATTTTATTTTAGCCCTTCCTTAACTCATTGGCTCGGAATTTTTCTCCAACCCCACTGCCACTATAAACTAACAGATTACATAATTTCACTAAATCGTGATGTAATTTATAGAGGAATTGAGCTCATATTCAGATCCATGTCCAGGAGACAATTTCTTCAGGAATTTTTTATTACCTATGTTACCCTTCACGAAAGCATTTAACTTTCCCACCATAAAGCATTGATTTTGGCGACAAGGAGAGTAAATTAAACATTTTGAGTGGACAAATTTTGAGAGACAAATAAGTGCAGATTTTAAGGCTAAAAATATCTCCTAAAATTTCCAAATTTTGCACGATGCATTTTTTCAATTTAAATCGAATTACTTTTGAAATTAAGTAAATTCAGGTTGAAAAAACTCATGCTCATTAAAAAATATTAGTCCTGCCGTACCCCATTGGCTCGGGATTTTTCTTCAATCAACAGCCATCATAGGTAGGTAACCGCTTACATGATTTCACTACACCATGTGAAATTGAAACACGTTCGGGAGAGAATTCCTTCGGAAACTTTTAATTATTTAGAAATTTAACGTCCGCAAAAGAATTGATTTTGGTAGTGAGAGTAAATTTTACATTTCGATTTGAAATTTTTCAAAAAGGTAAAGAATTAAGCATTTTTACATCATTAAGAACTGCACAGTTTTTAAGGTCAAAACAATATCTTCTGAAATCAAATTTTGAACGATGGATTTTAAATTTAAATGGAATTAATTTTGAAGATGAGCATGATCAGGTGAAGAAAAGGAGAAAATACCTTCGAAAAAGATTTCATAGTGAAGGCATTTTACTGTCTCTGAAAGCAATAACTATGGCGAAATTTAGTTGAAGTGAAATACTTTCAAGTGCCAAAATTTGATCGATTTCAAAAAGTACAATTTTAGATCCAATAACTATATTCTAAAATTACCGTTAAACACACGATGTACAATATGCAAAAATGAACGGGTGGCATTAGGATTCATTTCAAAGAAAAAACTTACGTATTATTTACTTACGCGTCTAACACAATATTTCACAGGTTCTATTGCTGTTGCTTCATTCGCAGAATGTAGTTTGAGATTACCTCTTCAGTTATTTATTTACCCGTTTTCATTTTAGAGTATTTGAATGATATTTTAATAATATTTTCAATAATTTGCGAGTTAACTTGGAGTTCATGCTCGAATAAATATATATGAAATACTTTGTAAATTCCAAACAACTTCATTATGAAAAATCTCCACCGCTTTCGAAACCGCCGAGTAATCATCAAGAGGAAATAATCCACTCTAGTTCCAGGAGTATACCCGCTTGCTATTGACACGGGAGTGTCAGAGTTCTACAAAATAAAGCTAGGTTGAACTGACAAAGTTTTCAATAAATACCTCCACATACCATCACAATGAGACATAGAACTGAGACTGTAATTTGACGAGAGATAGCGTGTAATACTTCCTTGTAGAGAAAAATTATAATACTAAAGTCGTGGGATAGAGGGTATAGTATCCAACCTTCCCCGAACGGAAGCATAGTTGCGTAAAACACTACCGATAAAAAACCAAAATACTTTGAGGCATAACATTGCTCATATCGATCTCACGAAACACATACCGCACTACGCAATCACGATGCCGCGTTGACGCTAGGCAGGAAGTGATTTACGGTCGAAGAAAAGGTGAATTTTTATATATTTCAGCGGAGGTATTCTCTGATTGCGTGGGACGTGATTGTATGAGCACGCATTCAACTGTTCACGTGCAATCTGAAAATCAGTGGCGTGCACAGAAACGACTCAGAAGGAGAGATTTAGAGTCTGTAAGTATTTCTATATCAATGTCACACCAATGGGGAACATGCATGAAATTTGTTCACCATTCTAGTTGGTCTCATTGAATAGAAAATTTTCTCACGAGTCCAAATATATAAGCCAAAACTCTCCTGGTACTCCACAAACGTCAATAAATGACAATTAAAAAGGCACGAATATCGCTTGAAGTCACGTGACCTGAAACGCCTTCTGACGTCATCGCACGGTACACCATTCACTTCGCTAAGAGAGGAGAGTGTTAGAGGCTTGAATGCAAGATATTTAAAGTAAAAATTGCAATTATTATCGCCAAATTTGCGTTTGAGCCCTCGTAGAACGATTTTCTATCCACTTCCTCAGTCTGTCATCAGTGGATACCGTTCCGTGACGTCACGCTCCGATGACGTCGTGTTTTCAAGCAGCCGATGAAGATCAATTTTTAAAGACTCATAACTCAGCTAAAAAGTATTATTCATACGCGAAATTTTCGACGAGGACATTTGAGGTAGAGGCCTTCTTATTCCAGTACTTTAAAAAAATTGTGCATGTTCCCCATTACCAAAGCTGTTTTACAAATGTCATCGTAGGTTAATTCTCATTTGCGCGGGAAGTTAGAATTACGTCGCAGATTACTTTCAAAAACAAAGACACTAAAGTACACGAATGACAAATAAAGAAAAATGGCCACAGTTTTTCACAAAGCAGAGGCGTAGGCCTGCGTGAATAACTGCAAACATCAGAATGATGTGCCTTGAGAAAAACAGCTCCCAATCAATGATCACAAAGTGCAACAAAATTTTAGAATATGTAGAATGTTTATAGTAAATAATAAAACTGAATAATTTCAAATAAATAAGTTACAAAAAATTTTTTAAATCACTTTTGTAAAGACCCAGATTTTTTTCCTTGAGTCGAATCTTGGGAAGACCTCGAGAAAAATTTCTGATTTAAGGAATTCAACACGCAAGCCCAATAGTCTGGAATGTATACTCCACTGTCTGTGGCTAGACTATAAGGGGCGCATAGGGCAGATAAACCGGTGGCGACCCCGAGGACCATCCCGCAGAATCTAACATTTTTAGCATGAACCTAACTACCATTTTTGACATTAAATTCGTAAAAAGTTCATGTACGTTAAATTGGCATAGTTCCAGCATTCCCGCCATATTTTTAATTGAATACTTATTACTTACCTTTTTTGATTCAGAAAGATTTATCTATATTAAAAATACATGTTTCCTGATATCCTTTGGGACTTCGGGGTACTACCCTATCAGCTGTAGCCCTGTAATCTTGAAGAGGCGTATAGTGTAGTGTAATATGTTTCAGTAGAAGATTCTCTGATTGCTGAGTGCATAGGATCTGATATGTCAAGATGTGGCCGATAAAATAGTCGCAACAAAACTCCCTTTGGGCTCAGCAAAAGTAAGAGATTGAGTCTATCCCTTTCTGCCTGTTGCTTAAACTATGAAGTTACTACACCACTGCACTGTTACCAACCCAAATCACTTCAACTTCAACCCATTCTCACTCATGTGGGAGAAGAGAAAAAAATGAGAACGGAGAAGAGAAAAAAATGAGAACGGAGAAGAGAAAATAGGTTGGAGACAGGATAAGATTGAGGGGAGGATGGCTGGGAAAAAGGAGTGAATAAAAAGGAGAGAAGAAAAATTTTTCGGGGACCTCACCAGGAAAACCTCACCCTACCCTAAAGTCAAACGAATACGCTATTCTCCAGTTTCACTGCCTTCCTCAACCTACGCTCAATGTATAGCGTGACGCCGAAACCCCCTACTCCAGCTTTTGCACCAGGGCGGTGACGTCACACGCTGGTCGAGTGAGTGGGAGGGAGGAGGAGGGGAGGCAGTGGGATGTAGCGAGGTGGGAGGGGAAACGAAAGAAATAAAGTCAACGGAAAAAATTTAAACGAGATCGCTGATTTTCTTTTGCAGCAGAATGGGCGAGAATGTAGCTTCGGAATGAAGGGAAACTCAAAGTAAAGACGGGAAGGAAAAGAGAAAGAATTTGCTAAAGTCGAAAAACTAATTCAATGAAAAAACTCGAGAAATCGGGAGTATATTACTTTAATTGCATTCAGAAATTATTCTGAGGAAGAAATTGGGACACTCAAGCGTGCGAACGACGAAACTTTTATAGTAGTATATAATAACGAGTATTTGTGTGAATGAGATAAACACAATGAGTGATCTAGACAAAGAGGGTAAAGATAACTTTTTAATTTACCAAGAAAAAATTATATTTACGACATAACTGGCGATAGCAACGTACGAGGTTGTAGTATCGAGGCATAAGTTTCGTTCCCTGAAAAGAGCAAATGGTGTGGCTGTAGATAAAGGCACGACTCTAAGCATCAAAATAACAAAAAGTGGGGAATTTAAAAAAAAAATCCATTGTGTGTAAATCATTAGCCATAATGGAAGATTTCTCCTTTTAAATCTATCAGAACGGGTACTTATACTATGATATTAGGGAAGGAGTAGATTTTAGTAGAGATTTTATTTCTATAACAAAGACATGTCGTATTTAAAATATAGTACGTTGTATCGAAACTGTAGTCCAGTATATTTGAAGAAATAAATTGAATGATCCGACATGTAAATAAAAAAGTGACCCATCGTGTAGTTACATCAGTGCTGTTCAAAGGAAACAAATGGGTAGGAACTGGATAAATATATGGAAACTATGTCCCACTAGCAAGCAGTGAATAATTGATGGCATAGAGTGCGAGAATACCACAGTGGAAAATCTCTGGAATTCTACACCGAGAGAAAAATCAGAGGCGGAAAGAATTTTTCGCGGTAGAAGTGAGGGAAACAGAGGGGGAGTTTGAAGAGAGAGAGCTATTAAAGCGATCGGGGAAATGGAAAGAATAATAACTGGACTAATTTTCATCAAAAGCATAAATTAGCACCCAATAGGTGGTGCGGCTAACAAGACTGAATACGCAAAGCCTTTGTGAAAATCAAAAATATTTAATTGAAATAATTGTCTCGATTTTAACAGAAACATAAATTAGCAACAAATAGGTAGTGCGGCTAAAAAGACTGAATACAAAAATTTTGGTGGAAATCATTAATTAGTGTCTCGATTTTAACATTAAGTATACCAATTATGTCCATTAAGTGGGTGCCAATAGAGTTTCATAAGCTTCGCCCCTGGGTCGTTTTGACGAAAGGAAGTCCTAGTCTTTATCATGTTTAGCTGTAGTCATAAACTTGCACATTATATCATATTTAAACAAGGGCAATATTCTTATTACAGACCATGAAGGAGTATGTTTTCAGGGAAAGGAGAGAAACTTAAAATGAATATGAAAAGAATTTGTTTAGTATGTGGTTGTAGAAATAAGTAAAAAAACTACGTAAATATCAATGTCTGGAATTCTTTGCCAAAACACCATTGCGGGTAGCGTGATTTGAAAGGGGTACAAGTACATGTAAAGTAAAACGGAAAAAAAGGGAATTAGGGAATTCCAAGGCAATGTTTTGTTTATTTATCGGTTAAAGCAAGACGGTTAATTCATGCACTATGATTAGATAGCCTTCAGCTTCATGGAAAAAAAGGAGGAGTTAGAATGAGGAGTTACCAATAAAAAAAATTCAAAAATAGTAAAAAGTACTGGAAACTTTTAACTGTGAGCTTTAATTCATGCCAGGTGATGCAGTTGAAAGGCGTGGGGAAACTCAACGTGAAAGAAGGGAAGAAAACTCTTTTCTTTAAAAAAAAAAAGGAAAAAAAACTACGAGAACGTTCTTCGTTTTCAATCAGGAGGGGTTGTATGTGCGTGAGTATGAGGAAAGAGTGAATTTTTTTACGTTTAGAGGAAAGGGTTGAAGACGATGGCGGAGAGACATTGGGGGAGAAAGTAGGCTTTCATCTGGGGAAGGATAGGGTAAATTTTAATTGTGAGCCTTAACTCATGCCAGGTGATACTGCTGAAAGACGGAGGGAAACTCGGCGAGAAAATAAGGGAAGAAAACCCTCGAAAATAAGGATAAAATGAGACACTGGGAACATTTTTCGTTGTTCATCAGGATGGGGTGGCATGTGCGTTGGTATGTGGATAGAGTGAATATTTTTCACGGTGTAGGAAAGGGTTGAAAATTAGGGAGTGGAGACACCGGGAGAAATTTTGCTTTGAGTTGGATGGGGATAGGGTATATTTTAATTGTGATCCTTAACTCATGCCAGGTGATACAGCTAAATGCCGGAGGGAAACTCGGCGTGAAAATAAGGGGAGAGGTATTAAAAAAAAACTTGAAAGAAAAATAAAATAAAAAAACGTAGACCGTTTTTCGTTTTCCATCAGGAAGGGGTGGCATGTGCGCTGGTATGTGGAAGAGTGAATTTTTTTTACGTTCGGAGGAAAGGGTTGAAAACGATGGAGAAGGGAAATGGGGAGAAAGTTGGCTTTGAGCTGAAAGAGGGGGGCGTGAGGGGAGGGGAGATGGAAGGGGAAGAGATAGGAGGGGAGGGGGTTGGTCGATGGAGGGGAAGGGGAGTGAGGGGGCGGGGCCTAAATGAACTGCGGGGCGTGGACACAGTACCCCATCTTCCGCCCCCAACCCACTCCTGGGCGCCCCTCTCTCGGCGTCGGAGACGCGGAGGGGTTTATGCCGAGGGAAACCCTGATGGGGTCGCCGGGACAATCCGCGCCGCCGCCGCCGCCGCCATCCCCACCCCCGCGCGCGAAGGGTTCAGCTCCTCTGGAGGAGCGCGACTGCGCCGTGCCGAGGTTTCAGGAGGTTCGTGGAAGGGGGTGAAAAAGGGTCGATATAGAGGAGAGAGAGAGAAGGAAGTGGAGAGGAGGATACGCTGGAAGAGAAAAGCAGGAGATGATTGAGGTGTGCAACACCATTCCCATAGCGCACGCCGCCAACCGTGAGAATGTTTCGAGTGGGGACGAAACGAGGAAAAATATGCGTGGAAGAATATCGATTCGGGTCGCACTCGAAAGCTACGTTTACGCGTCGATTTTGACTGCTGGGAGGAGAGAGGAATGGCGAGAGAGACTTGGCTTTGACCTGGAAGAGAATAGGGTATATTTTGATTGTGAGCCTTGACTCATACCAGGTGATAAATTTTAAAGACGGAGGGAAACTCGGTGTGAAAATAAGGGCAGAGGTCCAATAGAGGAGGCCCAATTTCATCCCATAGAAGGCCGATACTACTTATGTTATTCTACCTCTGACATTACAGAAGCACATTGGCAATCTCGGAGCACTTCTGTGGAGATTACAAGAGCGAGACCGTTTTGGAGCTACTACGATGACATTTCTGCTGCTACAATATGTAAATTAAGCTTTGGCAACAATATCGCTATTCATCAAAAGTATTCCGTCGATATAAGGGAAAGGTATAATTCAAAAAACAAGAATTTCGTTTAAGGGTGAAGAAAGATCAGAGGCTCTGAACAAGCCCTGATGACGATGGACGACACGGCCATCGAAACGTCGGCAGAGAGGGATAGCCTCATCCAGTGGGAAACCCGAAGCAACTTCAACTTCGTTTGAGGATATTCGACAGCTTACACCAGGATTCGAACCCAGGAGCCGCTCTATCAACAGTGTTCTGCCCACTAGGCTTCCAGTGCAACATTACTACTACTATTATAATGTATTAGTCAATTATTTTATCCTAATGGTGCAATTCTTCGGTTTATAGAAAACACTTAGGTGCATTGGAAACTATGCATTTAACAATGTTGTTGTTACAAGACAAAAAATGTTAACCTAATCAGACCCAAGAGTCTCTGAGCTGTTTTATCTATGTTACAGGCTCCTTTCATAATTAGGGTTGATGGAAAAAATAACATCACAGTGAAATTGGAAATAAATATTTACTAACAAATATTGGACAGTATGGTACACTTCTGTGCAACTTTGGATTTTACGACAATATCTTTATGCACTGCGATAATACAAAGAAATTATTCTCATCAAAAATACTTTATAATCATTCATTATTTTCAGTTGCTATAGTCTTTATAAAATTTATTTATTGGTTTTAAACAACTGAATACATAGCTTAGTGAAAACATTTGACGACGCTCACTCATCTTGCTCATCATTTTTTACAAATTTATAAAAAGTACATTCGGCATGTACTTTTCTAGTGGCAAAATCGTGTATTACAAGGTTCAGAGAAGTCCAGCGGCGGGTTAAAACGACAATAACTCACATTTGAAGGTTTATAATTATAAAAACGTGAAGATTTACGTGTGTGTACCATGGGTCTGAAGAGGTCCTGGATTACCAGGAATAATTTTTCTCGGGATGAAAATAAATACATCCAGTCTTGCTCAGTATAGCAAATGAGACTACAAATCAGGTCATCTGGATATCAAGGACGAATAAATGCATTGGATTGCTCAGGGTCCCGATTCTATGTCTCAGAACCCTAACGAATTTAAGGACTCGTGCCCAACATAGGAGAATGAGAGGGAGATAAGGTAAGCGAAGCGGAAGTAGAGAGACGACAATGTTAGATATATTTTTAAGTGCTACACTGTTTCCTGGTACACACAAGCCACCAGCATTATGTTATTTCGAGTGTAAAAGAAAGGATGCCATAGTGTATTATTTTAACACTAGAACTACCGATGGAGTCATTTTGACTCCTCGCGATTTATATTTCTCTGCCCTGACTAAAATTTTCCGGATTTCGGCCTGAAATGCCGTGACTTTTATTCATTTTTGACACAAAATAAGGCTTTGTGATTGAAATAGTTTTAGAAAATAAAATGGTACACGTGTTTCAAAATTTACCTTTGACTACCAAAGGGAGTCATTTTGACTCCCTAATGTATTTTGCTTGTCTTTTCACCAAATAGTTATATTTGATCAAGAGTTTATTTCTTCCTATGTTAATAATTAATTTAAATCAATCGATGGCTTAAATATATAATTATTTCGCTTTTTGGCAAATATTTGCGAGACTTTGAAGGCATATCTAATTTTACGTGTCCGTGTTTGGAACTAAAAGCAATGTGAATGTCCTGATATTATTTTACCTTGCGTTAAAGTGGTGAATATGCAATTCATATTAAGCAATTTCAAATTCATGTGTTTAGAAGCCGTCGTATCTGCCCCTACTCCGTTACCCTTCCCTTCTCGCCGCCCGCCCTTGCCGCCGCCCTCCAATACTGTGTATTGCGCTGCAGCACTTTTATTTCAGCCTTTGCTACGTGGAAGTTGATTTTCAAACCTGAAAAAGTACCTTAGTATCCTTCCATTGATATACTGATTAAACAGCAAAATAAATCAGTAGAATGAAATAAAGTTACTGCCCTAGCATTTTCGGCTCTGACAGCGCTGGCTGCCGCGTGCCAAACAGGAAAACCGTGCGCTGTCCTTCGCATTAGTGAATCCAGAGAACTCTCGAGTGGACTGCAAAACTCCTGTGAAGTAAGGCTTTCATTTTCCCTGACTGGCAGTATGGTTGGAAGAAGAAGGCTAAAGCGTGAGGAAGTCCTTTCTATGTTGCATTCTATACCGGGAGGTGAATCGGAATGCGAAACGGAAGATCATTTCTACTCTGGCGAAGTTGAAGATTTTATTCCTCATAACATTTCTAGCGAGTCTGAAGATTCTGACAATGCATGTGCGAAAGATAAGCAGTAATTTACATTTACTTCCCCTTTCATACGGAGTTACAAAACAAAGATATTATCTACGATTATTTATCGATTCGTTTATACTGACTCACAATGGCGTAACTGGTAATATGCTTTGGGGGGGATGGGATGACGACCCCCCTCAAGGCATCGGGGGGTCCGGGAAAATTTTCGATAAATGACATACCTTGAAATATATTTTACATCATTTTGGCACTAAAGATTTAAATTGCATGTAGTTACTACAAGGCAAAACTAGACAATAGAATTAATATTATTTATTTTCTATGAGGCTTTTGGGGGGATATTTTCCCTCATTCCCCCATTGTTACGCCACTGCTGACTCACATAAAATGACGTACAATTGTGGAAGCACGCAGGCAAAATTATGAAGATTTTACTCTTTCCGATGAGGAGCTAGATGGATGTATAGCCATATTTTATACCCGTGGAATATCAGGTACAAATGACCACTCTATTGCAAGTATTTGGTCAAACGACTGGGGAATACCATTTTTTTAAGCGAACAAATAGGAACCAGTTTGTAAAAATGTTGCCTTATCTAAGATTTGATGGGAAATGTAATCGATTCCAGCGGTTCAAAACTGTCAAGTTTGCCTTCTTGTCAATAGTGTAGGATAGATTCATAGATAATTACATTGCTTGTTACAAACCTTGTCCGTACATTACAGTTGATGAACAATCTTTGCCCAGTAAAATTAGATACATTTCACTCAGTACATTCCTTCTAATCCGGACAAATACGGCCATGAATATTGGCTAGCTGTTTACAAGGATAGCAAATATCTTGCAAATGCCTTCCCTTATGTTGGAAAAGATAATTCACTTCATGCAGATTGCCGTTTAGTAGTACTGAAACTAATGCAATCATTTCTGGAAAAGGGCGAAATGTTACTGTAGATAATTACATTACCTCAGTCAAACTCGCTGAACAGAAAAAAAGCCAGGGTACTAGCATAGTGGGAAAGATAAATAAAAAAGAAGAGAAGTACCAAAAGAGATGAAATCACAAATATACCACGAGAACATCTACTCAGTGATGGCCTATACCCGCGTTGGAAAATACTCCGGACTTAGCAGGTATTCATGGATAGTGAACAAGAAGACTACCTAAAAAAAATTCGATCAAGACGTTTTAGACAAAGCTCGTTACAGAGTTAGCTGATCCTCACGTTAGATGTAGATAAAAGCGTGGGGTGTCCAATACCACAGATTCTTCTGACGGGATTCTGCAAAAAAAATATTTCCAGGCAAAACCAAAGTGCAAAAAGAACCGATCAGATGGAAATTGTATGACCTACCAAAAATCTTTGTGTGGGCAATGTAAATGAACGACTATGCTTGAACTGTAAAGCACCTTAGACAAATGCGTGGCTTATCGACTGCAATTTTTTTTGCGTTATTTCATTATCTTCCCAACTTCCATGTAGCCTAGGTAATATTTTTGATCATTTAAAAAATATGATAAAATTTGTTGAAAAGTCTATGTTTGCTGTTTTATCAAATTCCTCTGTGATTATCCTACTAAAACAACATAACATCTAAGAAAAAGAATTTCAAAGCAATACTGTCGAACCTCGCATTTTAAAAAAATATCATTTTTTCTTAAAACCACGCCTGAAATATTGCAATAATAAACAAAAATGATATACTAAAGCATTCTATCAATAAAAACAGAGATAAACTGCAAAAATGAACAATTATAAGCTAGGAGTCAAAATGACTCCATTCGGTAGTTCTAGGGGGGGTAGTCCGGTATTCCTAGTGTTAAAATAGGACAAAATATCGATTAAATTTTTATTAAAGTGTTATGGCGTGGGCAGAGATAAGCATTATTTTCAGGAAACAAGTTTAAATGGTGTAATTAGATAGACCGAGGAGATCACAATTGCATCAATAATTATTATCTGACATGTATTACCCAACACTTTCCCCGCAGATACAATGAATGAACTTCTAAAAGGTTTGCGCGCGGGTCAGAAAAATTAAGGCAGCCGACGCGACGTTTCGGATTCCGTCAGAATTCAAAGAGCATAAAAGACACTTCCGACTTGGTAAACCGGAAAAATCAGGTGTACAAGGAGCATAGCCTGAGACAAGACCATAAAATAAGATGGGATGAAACCACAATTTTGTGGCTATCCAATCAATTTTGGAATCGATTAAATACAGAGGCTTTAGGGATACGACTTGAAAAGAAAAATGTCAACAGAGATTCCAGTTATTTTATCAGCAGCTCTTGAAATCGAACTCAGAGTAGTATCAAGATTGCCAGAGATAATTCCTCGCTGGTCAACTGTCCTCCGCCACAGTAATCGGGGATCGACCAATCCTGACCCTAGTGATGCCTTCATCTTCAACTAGCCCGGTCAAATCACCCCAAAAAGTATGGGTACACTTACATAAATTCCCAACAAGCTGGAAATTTACGGGAACGTTAGGAATACCAATCTAATGTAATCCTGAAAAGTACCCATCGATCCCGTGTGTGCAAACAATTTTATTCATGGTTATAAGTCACAAAAATAGGTTTTTTGCATTTTTGGGCCAAACGGTTTGTTTTACGATAAAAATTGCTCAGACCAAAATTGTAGATCAGGAACTTATCTACAAAATTATCACCGTACATTTTTCTCTAATATTTACCATTTCTGATTTAAAAAACTATTTGAAAGTTAGCTGGAGCTGTATTCTCCGTAATGTGCAGGACTATATTGTTGCGCTCTCCGAAGATTGTTGGACAGCTCCGGCTAACTTTCGAACGGCTTTTTCTCAAACCGTTCGGCCAAAAAATGCAAAAAAAAAAAAAACATTTTTGAGACCTTTGACCATGAATAAATATTTTTGCACACACGAAATCCATGGGCACTTTTCATGATTTCATAAGAAAGGTATTCCTCACGTTCCTGTAAATTTTCTGCTTGTTGGGAATTCATGTAATGGGTCAATGATTATTTTGACCGGGCTAAACGGTCACTTGGAATTTTAGTCAGTAGCATTAAGAATGTGTAACGAGAAGGAACACTAAATGTCGGCGGCCTTAATTTTTCTGACCCGCGCGTGAACCCTGAAAGAAGTTCGTTCATTTTCCGATAAATTTGTTCTAAAGTACCATTAAGTTCCTCCATGAACTACGGCTAAATGTTGTAAATGATAAAATTCGCATGCTGTTCGTTTTTAGTGAGTTTTTAGTTCGTTTTTCGAAATTCCTTGGACCTCTGTCGGTGAACTCCTCACAGGAATACGGATGGCTACAGCAATATATTTGCTGTTAGAGGACTCGCATATAGTTTTGTTGTTCCTTCGAAAGTGATACAAGGCAAAAATGTGTGCGGCAAATACATTTTCATAGCGTTGTCGAAAATCGATAGCGTGCGGCCGACGATATCTCCCCGCCTTGCTGTATTCATGCGGTGATTTTCCTTATCCTTTGTCTACTTCAAGGTTTTCCCCCGAAATTGACATCGAGGCAAATGGTGGGGTTTTGGTGGGAAAGAGGATGGTAGCAAAGCGAGAGGGTTTAAGAGGTGGCATTGGAAGACGAGAGGGCTGAGGCCCAACACAACTGTCTTCAATTGTTTCGGGCGGGAACGATACGATACCACGGCGCAAAATGTGGGGAGTCACTTGGAGGAGATCCCAATCCATCCCCTGGAAGCGTGAATTATGTTGCTACTTTGTGCGTATTTTAATCTGTTTCCATAAATTACCGTAGAGTGGCGATAAAGGCGGATCGATCCGCTTACTCTCAATATTTGCAATAAAATACTTGTAATCGAAAAGACAAGGATCGGGAATTGAAAATTTTTAAAATGTAATTTTTGCATTCGATATATCACGTCATCGTCTATTCTACTGACTATTTCTTTCTTGCTTCGTCCATTGTTGGTTATTCGACTTCCTAGGTAACAAATCCCTGTCACCTCTTCAATCTTTTCGATACCTCCACTGCATAAAGGCTCGACAATCGCCCACCGAATCAAATCCGCACATCTAGTACGATAAGGGCTACGTAGATGAGCGGATTTTATTCAGTGGGCGATTTTTGAGCGTTTATGCAGTGGAGTTATCGTTTTATTTTCCTACTTTAATGTTTGCCCAAGCCTCCTTTCTTTTCCTTCGTCCTCCCTTTCCACCCGACCCCACACGATCTTACGGGTTCGTTTAAAAATTTCCCCTGGTCAATTCAGATTACTTGGGTGCGTCAAACCGGACTGCAATGATCGTGCCAAGTTCGTGCAAGTTCTAGTCTACGCTTCTTTCTTTCTTTCGTTTCGCTCAGTGAACTACAGATGGTAGCAGGATCATGTAACCATCGTTATTTCGAGGAGCAAAAAAAATGTTCAGGGTGGAAAGGATTAGTTTTTTGTTGATTTTTAGCTGATATCTGGCTATTGCCCATTCCATATCTATCTAAATCTCCTCCAAGTCATTCTCTGTCCCGGCTATGTCTCCTATATCGTCAGCAACTCGCAGCATATGAATCATTTCTCCGTGGATATTAACGCGTACTACAAAATATTAAATTTAATAATATCTTTGCGATTAATCCGGAGTTTTGATGTCAATTTGCAATGCCATGATTTCATCGCTAAGCTACATTTAAAACCGAAAGAATTAATTGACAAGGTGATGATGGCAGCATCTTGAAGATAGGAATATGCAAAATAAATATCTGCCTATCCTTCGTTTTTAATCCTCGTGAAGCAGAATGAATGTAATAAGGCCAGATAAGTGAACTTAAAAACAGCATTATGGGTAACATATCCCAGCCGTCTTAAAAGCAGTTACGAAGAGAATAATGTTTCGAAATCGCGCGAACGGCTTACTGAAGGACTACGGTGCAATCCCTCTCCTGCGCTATCTTTATCAAGCGTAATTGAGTAAATTAGTTAAGGAGAATTAGGGCAAGCAGGAAATGTTCACCCTTACGGCCATTGTTTCAAGTACGCTATTCCCTGGTACGCCAGGGTCGCTATTATTTCGTCGCCAAGGGGTTCCTTTTATGTGCTCCTGTATCCCGAGACGGGCCCTGCAAAAGAGTGGAACAGTCCATTGCTCTTTGTCACCGCGCTAGGCCCAGGACGGGAGTCTATTCGTCTATTTGTAGTCCACGCCAGCTTCCTCGTCCAGTTCAACTCCTTCCTAGTGTTGTCTCTTTCTGTTATCACCAGAAATACCCTCTTGCCACGTTATATACGCATGAGCCTTATTCAATCCATTCTACTGCCTCTCCCATCGTCAAATAATACGTCATGTCCAAGCGTAAACAGAAAAGTATTCATGATATAATCATGCTAAGAAGACCCCTGATATTCAAAGGGAATTTTTGAAAACTATTATATAGGTAAGTTAATGGCACATAATTGAAGAGGTTAGAAGCCGAGGGGTACAAGTGATATTTTTTTCTAAACAGAGATACAGATATTAGAAAAATAAAACCAACAAGATCAATTAGACATTAAGTCCTGAATTTGATTTTTCACTCGATGTCAGTACAGAACAGGGACTCACTCGTATCCCTAGCCTGCCAAGATTTTTTTCTTTACGTTTATTCTATCAATATCTGAACCTTGCCCCTTTTAAGAAAAAAATCACTTGCACCTCTTTCACCCACTCAATTATTATCATTGTTAAGAGCGCTCTTCTAGTAATGGTGAGTTTAAACTGAATAATTTTCTAACAATACCGGTCTATCCGCCTTTTCGCATTTCACTTTCGTCTTTACTTTACAATAAGGTCGAGGCCCTTTCATCTGTGTAATGTAAAACCCACTTCCGAAGAGAGCTGAATGTCTCATTCAAATTTTTTGGGTGAACGAGACGAGATATGACAAACATTCATACAATCGACCCCCACGAAAATCGTCTGAAACCCTGAGAAAAATTATCGAAACACCATCCTTTATCTATTATACTGTTTCCCGCTACCTCGAAGCCTCTACTATTTGTGGGTCAAAAATCGATGGTATTGAGCATTGCGGAGACTCTTGTTAATGGCATCACTCATCATCATTCTAAGAATACCAATGATATTCAAAGGGAAGTTTTAAAACTATTGCATAATTAAGTTATAAGTATTATGAATGTTACCATTTCTTAGGAGCGCTCTACTAGTTATGGTAGATTTCGATAGAAAATTATAGGATTAGTGATGGCGGGGAAACTTATATTAGGGAAATTCGAACATTGCTCCGGGAAAAATACTTAAATCAAAGAGCAATATAAGACAGGGGTTATGTAATTCACTCTCGTCTGTTAGTTGTTTATTATTAAACTAATCATGGACCGTAGTTGCAATCTCTAATCGTAATTGCTTTTTGGGCTTCAAAGAAGAGGATGATGTGCCAGAATTTACCTTCGAATTCGGAACACAATGCTTTAACATCAGTTTCCAGAACATTGTAAAAATATCAAAAAATTATTGCAAACTATTAAACAAGAGAGCCATTTAGTTAACGCTTCAACACATCTTTCACTTAGTGTGCCCCAGGCTCATTTTTATCCCCAAGGGTCTTTCAGATTGGCGCCATAAATGTGTCAAGCACCAAATTCATAATTCTACGCCAGCATGGATATAAAAATATGATAAAAAATAAACCCTCAAGCACTCCATTGATGTAAAGTGAGTTGGTTTATTTATTTATCATTTTTTTTACTCTATTCAGCGTGTCAAATACTCACTCACATCATTCGTGGGACCCGAAGGTGTCCGGATAATATATATAACGCGGACCAGAAAAGAGGAGAAACATCGGTGTGGAAGATTTCGGAAATCATTCCCGGGGCACGGGCATAAACTATCGGAGAGAGCGTGTAGATAAAAAGGGAGTAGCGATAAGAGTCTTTGCAGTGGCCCACGTCGGGCTATATACTCCGATCATATTTTTCTCCCGGGTCGGGCGGTCGGCGCCATCCATTACCCCGCATGCCCTAGCACTCAAACTCAACCTCTTGTTTGGACAACGCGTCGCCTCGAGTCTCCCGCACGTATAGTACGGTTTGAAATACGAGAAGGCACGTTTTGACGCGAAGAAAATTTTTTTACCAGTATTGCGTCGAAGTATTTGAGTGTTTGCGCGTCGGAATTTATCGTTGTGAAGAGACGGTGATATCATGATATAGTTTCAGTGATCAAATTTTGCGTTGGTTTGTTCAATGAGTGATTTTTGCCATAGAATTCGGATGGAAGAAAGTAATTGATTGGCTGATTTGCAGGTTATCGATTATTGCCGAATTTTGGGTAGACAGTGTCAACTTTCAACTGTTTATATCGTTTAGATAACCATCTATTGTTATAGAATCATAAAAAATGGAATTTATTTTCTTAGCACACATGATTTGGATGATATTGTGACAAGGAAGATAAAATACTTGGATTCCATACTACAGTCATTCAACGTCAACAAGAGCTATTAATACAATTGAATGTTGCGTACTTTATCATTTATAATATATGGGAGTCAGCCACTTACTTCAGCTATTGTCAATCGGACGTCAATCAATGTCAGCTATTGTCTATAGGACGACTTCAGCCATTGTCAATCGTAAACCATCATTACCTATCAATTAAATCGGTTTATCATCGTAATAGGTAAAGAAGTTACTCATCGGTTTTACGATGAATCGATGGATATAGTAAAAAAATTCTTATATGTTTATGTTTGTGCTTCTCAATCTTCACTCAAAATTTCAAGCCTATATTCTTCATATTTTCATTTTTATTTATTGTGCTGTATGCGTTGAAGCACTTTCATGCATACATTTTTATATGCGAATAATTTTCTCTCTGATGCAATATATTACCAAAAGCTTTTATTTAATTCCATTATTGACAATGCGTATTTCCCATTCACTGAAATTAGCGATTATATTTTGCAAAATTAGCGATAGATTTAAAATTATAACTTCATATTTATTTCCAAGGACCTCAACTAGTCTCAAATCAACTTTAGAAAAGCTGAATTGGAAACTTTTAAGTTCAATGCCGAGCATTTCGGTTTTTTTCCGTCCAACTGTGTCGCGATAAAATGATTTTTATATTAAGATATGTATTTATGAGGTAGAATGAGGGTCCGTATTATAGAGATGCAATTACAAGGGACATTTTGGTAAGCTGTATCGTCTTAAATCGCGAATAACTGGACAATAAAAATACAAGTTTGACCAAAGCTCAGCGCTATCTTTGTAGCTATGCTGCAGTCATCTAATTGGGTACTCAATGAAAGCACGCAAAGAATTATAAAAATTCATCCTCCATCATAGCGCAAGGACGGGTTAAGGCTTAAACATCAACTCTAAAGTAAATGGTGGCAATTTGTGGCTATAAGTTACTCTTACCAAGAGAAAATACAGGCGTTTTCCTCCTGTTTCAAATAAAGTCATTATTTAGTGAGGTGCAATGGCCCGAGACGGAATGGTTTGCAGAAGTTTTATGAAATGACAGATAATTGCAGTCGATTGCCGGGAGCTCTGAATGGCTTATAAATCACACAAGTTCACGATTTCGAGTAAAATGGGATAAATATTTCACCATGTTATGATGTTATGGAAACGTAGATGGAACAACGTGGTAGATGTAACCGCTTTTGAAGTTTTGACTTGGCCATAGACCATCATAATAGACCATGATCATAGACCACTCATCGGTACCTACTCTACTTCAACAAGTCAATGATAATCGGGGACGGTGGGTTCCACACTAAGGCGCAGTAAAACATAATCGAGGGTAAAAGGAACATTTATTTCATAAAGCAGAACAGCATAATTTACCGCTTTTACTGAGGCATCATCTTCCTTGGTAAGGTATTTTGAGGAAGCGGTCGACAGCTTAGGTGCCATTGGGGCCATAGGAAAGGTAGGTAAGGAAAGGTGGAGAGAGACCTGGCGTCGGCTATAGCCTGCTTTTAACAAAATATGCTAAGGGGACCACGGCTTAACGTCCTATCCGACGGATGGATTGTTGTACTTGAAGTGCCCTCCGCTAAGCACCCAAGTAAGGATCGGCCGAATCCTGAAAAATCTCTTCCTCCCCGGGATTGGAACCCGAGCTAACTGGGTGGGAGGCCAATACTTAAGTTACCACATCCACCCGGACCCCGGCATCGTTATACATATGTAGCTTAAGTCAGATGGTACTCATTTTTCACAAGGTTGTTTCAGGGAATAATTCAAACACTCTACTAAAAAGATTAATGAAGCAAATAGAGCAGCAATGATGTCTTTATTTATTATTTTAATGAACCAGACGGTGAAGATATGGTCGTTAAAAAATGGCATTAAAAATAAATTTCCATTTTTCGTTAATAAACACGTACACATCATTAATAGTCGATTCTGGCGCTAGCTGGTGGCGGCGGACAAAAACACCCAATCCGCCTGGCAGCGAACGTGCGAATGAACGCGAAAGGCGGGAAGAGGGTTGGAGGAGATTGGAGTGAGTCTCGCAAATAATCTGCTCGCCTCGGCGAGAAAAGAGAGGGGGAGTGGGTGGGTGAGATAATAAAGAAAAAGGAACACGATTACCGCACGACAAACGCTTAATTCTCCTGAGGACGCCATAATTACACGCTGTCGGCCCTAATAACGGCCGTTCGCCTCACTCCCGCTGCCTCGATCGTCCCCGGCGAGGTAGCCCCACGTCCTAAATCAGACCACCCCCACCCACGCCGGAGAAAGCCTTTTGGAGAGGACTCACTCCACTTCCCACAACATTGCCCCGAAGCCAATACCTGCCCGTTTCGTCAAAAAAAATGCGATAGCGCTATCATTAGAGATGCGTTAAAATCGCAAATGCGATAAATGCGATATAGATGCGATGTACGCAAATAAATGCGATATGGATGCGATGACTGGACTTTTATGATATTTTAACGCAAATTTGCCTTTTCGACGGCAAAATTCGTACATTTTGTACCGAGCGCAGTTTAAATGCTCCGCCGACACTCACCGCCTAAAGCATGTGAGCGACTGGCCAGTTGCTAGTTGGCTGGGACTATTACGTGGCCGCGAACTATAAGTGGGCGCGGGCAAGCTACACCTCCGCCACTATATGCCTTATTCCTTAATTTATAATTGTTCTACAACATAATTATTTAAAATATTCTGTATTTTGTCTTATAACTGTGTTTCACTGCATTTCATCGTCATCTCCCTCATTATGAAAATAAAAAAATAGACGCTACAAAATGCGATAAACTGTTATTGAAAGCGCGATAAAATAAAAATGAAAGTGCGATTTTCACGTATCTCTAGCTATCATTGGCGTCTCCTTCCCTCAAATGCTCAAATGAGATGTAAGGTATCGTTTAATATACATGTTAATTTGACGTAACTTGCCGTGAATTAAGAGCTGAGAATCTGTTAAATACACCAACAGATGAAGTTCACGATGAAAAAATATTTGACTTTCCCGGGATTCGAAAACGGATATCCCGATTGCCGGTCAGGGGTATTAGCTAGTTACACCACCAAGCCATTTTCTCAGAGCGAACTTCGGAATGGGTTTTACCGAACAAGATGTCACTTGTTCCTGCAGAGCTGAGAATCTGGAAAGAGCTTCTGTTAAGAGGACGCATCATTACATCTCAAGCGGTCGCATTCTCTCCCACTTTTTGACATATTACTCATTTCAGACTTACGTTTTTAACGAGGAATTTTTAGGACATGTGGAGCAGGCCTGAAAATTAGGGAGCAGGCTGGTCAATACTTTTGTTTCTATCTGCTATTAAATAAATCAATAAGAGAAAATATAGCGGTAAAATTGTCACACTGGAGGTGCAGACAAATTTAAACTTCGGTTTAATTTCGGTTTATTACACCCTGAAAATTTTGAGATAACATATGAGTGATACCTCGACAAAATAGACCGGTCAAGTAGAAGGAATGCTTCCTCACAAGCCTGACTCACATGATCACAAATCCATTATACTAGAAAATATGCTAGTAATTACATAATTTCTAGTTTTGTGGGATTGAAAGCTAGCATTCTAGAAATCCTTCGTTATCACTATTATCCTCACCAGTACGCTTAATCTCGACAAGGTGTTCTCCTGGTTTTCATACTGGCTCCTTGTTGGAATAACTGTTTGCCATCGACCAATCATGTTAGCTCGATATAACTCGTTCAATACGATCGCCATTTGCTCAATACCGCACATTACTTTCACCTCATGAATTCACTATGTACTTCGAGGCGCAGGTAACTCCTTTAATTCTGAAATTCAACCAAACTGAGCAGCATTCACCTTGAAGAGAAACCATCAGATGAACTAAGTGCTCTCCAGCGAGAAAACTCAACGGTAGGGAGTAGGGTTTTGCGGTTCACACTCCTGCTCCCTTTGCCGGGATCGAAAAGGAAAGCCACTCGTAAGAGAGAGAGAGAGACTGGCAACTGAATCCACAGTGCGACCAACCATTCTGAAGAGCCACATTATAATTTGGGGCGGTTAGATGAATGGTGGGAGCAAGGAGTTCAATGACAATGGATATAATCGCAGATGAACACGGTCGGTTGTCATAGCCATGACTCAAGAACACCTTCAGATTGGTTCGAGAATCCTTTTAAAATCCGCACTTAAATAATTAATTAATGCATAGTAATGATATCGTATTTCCAAAATTTTATATTTTTTGGTATGGCTAGCTTCGCTGATCCACAGGCACTATCAGAACTGACATTTGCGGTGAATAATTTGTTTCCAATTTTGTTGATGGTAGTTTCGTTGGAAGACTGCAGTTGATTACATAATCTTTTAAATGGGATTTGAAAACGGAATAACGGATAAAAATTAAACGTTATAATAAAAAATTACAGCATTTCCATTATAACCTTAAAATAATAGGAGAAAGGATCAAATTTATATGACAAATTCACAATTGCTATTACCGACATTATCAATTTTAATAATATCCGGTGATGCTGTAAATCAGGGAAAGTAGCAGTATCCAAAAATATATAATTGTTGAAAAACAAATTTATCATCATGAATACATTAACATTCCTCGAATTTAAGCCTGAAAGGATCCAATATTTAAATGATTACAAATGACAAAAAGACTTTTTCTTTCACGGATTTATTTTTTGGTACAACATGTTTCAACCTCAAGAGGTCATTTTCAAGTACAGTACAACATGTTTCAACCTCAAAAGGTCATTTTCAGGTACAGTACAATATGTTTCAACCTCAAGAGGTCATTTTCAAGTACAGTACAACATGTTTCAACCTCAAGAGGTCATTTTCTGGTACAGTACCACATGTTTCAACCTCAAGAGGTCATTTTCAGGTACAGTACAATATGTTTCAGCCTCAAGAGGTCATTTTCAAGTACAGTACAACATGTTTCAACCTCAAGATGTCATTTTCAGGTACAGTACACCATATTTTAACCTCAAGATGTCATTTTCAAGTACAGTACACCATAGTTTAACCTCAAGAGGTTATTTTCAAGTACAGTACAATATATTTCAGCCTCAAGAGGTCATTTTCAAGTACAGTACAACATGTTTCAACCTCAAGAGGTCATTTTCAAGTACAGTACAACATGTTTCAACCTCAAGAGGTCATTTTCTGGTACAGTACCACATGTCTCAACCTCAAGAGGTCATTTTCAGGTACAGTACAACATGTTTCAACCTCAAGAGGTCATTTTCAAGTACAGTACACCATAGTTTAACCTCAAGAGGTCATTTTCAAGTACAGTACAATATTTTTCAACCTCAAGAGGTTATTTTCAAGTACAGTACAACATGTGTCAACCTCAAGAGGTCATTTTCAGGTACAGTACAACATGTTTCAACCTCAAGATGTCATTTTCAAGTACAGTACACCATAGTTTGACCTCAAGAGGTCATTTTCAAGTACAGTACAATATGTTTCAACCTCAAGAGGTCATTTTCAAGTACAGTACAACATGTGTCAACCTCAAGAGGTCATTTTCAGGTACAGTACACCATATTTTAACCTCAAGATGTCATTTTCAAGTACAGTACACCATAGTTTAACCTCAAGAGGTTATTTTCAAGTACAGTACAACATATATCAACCTCAAGAGGTCATTTTCAGGTACAGTACAATATGTTTCAACCTCAAGAGGTCATTTTCAAGTACAGTACAACATGTTTCAACCTCAAGAGGTCATTTTCTGGTACAGTACCACATGTTTCAACCTCAAGAGGTCATTTTCAGGTACAGTACAATATGTTTCAGCCTCAAGAGGTCATTTTCAAGTACAGTACAACATGTTTCAACCTCAAGATGTCATTTTCAGGTACAGTACACCATATTTTAACCTCAAGATGTCATTTTCAAGTACAGTACACCATAGTTTAACCTCAAGAGGTTATTTTCAAGTACAGTACAATATATTTCAGCCTCAAGAGGTCATTTTCAAGTACAGTACAACATGTTTCAACCTCAAGAGGTCATTTTCAAGTACAGTACAACATGTTTCAACCTCAAGAGGTCATTTTCTGGTACAGTACCACATGTCTCAACCTCAAGAGGTCATTTTCAGGTACAGTACAACATGTTTCAACCTCAAGAGGTCATTTTCAAGTACAGTACACCATAGTTTAACCTCAAGAGGTCATTTTCAAGTACAGTACAATATTTTTCAACCTCAAGAGGTTATTTTCAAGTACAGTACAACATGTGTCAACCTCAAGAGGTCATTTTCAGGTACAGTACAACATGTTTCAACCTCAAGATGTCATTTTCAAGTACAGTACACCATAGTTTGACCTCAAGAGGTCATTTTCAAGTACAGTACAATATGTTTCAACCTCAAGAGGTCATTTTCAAGTACAGTACAACATGTGTCAACCTCAAGAGGTCATTTTCAGGTACAGTACACCATATTTTAACCTCAAGATGTCATTTTCAAGTACAGTACACCATAGTTTAACCTCAAGAGGTTATTTTCAAGTACAGTACAACATATATCAACCTCAAGAGGTCATTTTCAGGTACAGTACAACATGTTTCAACCTCAAGATGTCATTTTCAAGTACAGTACACCATATTTTAACCTCAAGAGGCCATTTTCAAGTACATTACAATATGTTTCAACCTGAAGAGGTTATTTTCAAGTACATTACAACATATTTCAACCTCAAGAGGTCATTTTAAAGTACATTATCATCCATCATTTAACTATAACTTGGACATTTTTCATCTCATCGATCATCCCTTTCTTCATCTAAGTCTTCGAACTACCCCGCAAGCAACTGTCTTGTAAAGGTTGATGCGAGGATGTCATCCATTAAGCTATGCGAGAATGCTAAAAACTAAAGGTCCGCGTTATGACAAATTGTCTGCTTCAGTTCGACCCAGCATTTCTACACTTCCATTGCTACTCGAGAAAAAAATCAATATAAATGGTATATTAACCCGATCGGCAAATCTCTCATATTTCATCCTTCTATCGGATCTGGAAATAAAGTCTCTCATGCTATAGGAAAGATCTGAAACTTTACAGCAAATAAACTGGCTACGGAGTTCCCGAAAGGAAATATGAAAAGATCCAGGACCCTCCTCGATCAGCAGGACAGCGCTCTATCCACCAGGCATGGGGTAGGCAAACGTTTGGGAAGGAAGAGCCAGAACTTTTGCAACCAGCTGAATAGATACATTTCGGTTGTGCTTAAATACCGGTAATGTATTTATTGTAGGGGCGTATTATCCTCTCTCCTTTCTATATTCATGGTTTTATCCCATTTGCAAATTTAATTTTGTTTTGAAAAACAAAATAATATAATAACTATCTTTTGCGCATTGAACTGGAAGGCCGCAATTTGAAATCGAAAAAAGCCGCGTTTGGCTTGTAGGTTGCCGACCCCTGCACTAGCCTACCACACTGCGAATACTCCGAGTAAATTTGACGCATTCCCAGCGTGGAGGTCGCTATAGAGTGTAGAGTAGGAGCTATTGGGAGGGCATTTACGAGAATTCCCGGCCTCAAATGATGAGAATTGACCGGAGAGGGTGGGCGGTTCGAAGTGTGGAGGGCATATTAGGCGCCCGCCATGCATCGTGGGAAGATCAAAGCGAGTGGCAACAGGTAGGGCGAAGGCGTTACCTCGCCCCGGCTGGCCATTCAGGCCTCGCGGAGGAGAAAAATCGCGAAGTGCGGAGACTCGTTTGCACAGCTCTCGAATTTCGGCGTAAACTGTTCCGACAGGGCAGAAGATTCAGCGTGAAAAAAAACGACGCTCATCATTAGTCATCTGTTCGGTGATGTTCACTTTCCGCAGTCAGCTCCAATCTCGTTTCCATCCCGACAAATACGGAAGATGCTGGGAAATATTTTTGCCTGTATCTCAAATTTGGTAGCTCTAACTCAATGTTTTCTCAAGTAAACATATTTAAACTTCAAAATATAGGCGAATTCAAGATGATTCCTTTTATTTTGAAGTATAAATATTCCATGAAGAAAAACGGTAGATAGGAAAGGTGTGATCCCTCCTCTTAAATGTTGCACCTGTCGCAGAACGAATTTCATTAATTACAAGGGATTACATAGACCAAAATTTGGTGTTCGTGAACTTTATTGAAACCAAGAAAATTTGATAGTAAATTCCTTAAAATGACGGGAGAAAGTGTTTTAATCAATTTTATAACGTCGTTTAGAATTACAAAAGGAACGCCGAACGTTTTTCTCACGGCCGACGAAGTATCGAAAATTCGTTCATCGAAAACTTTCAGATTGGAGAATTTCTGTGAGAGACAGCACCTATGCCATGGCCGTCAACCCATGTACGCCTCAGACAGGCTTGCTCCTACTTACTCCTACTGACTTGCCGTACCAACTTCATAACTTATTTCTGCCCTCCTACCTTGATAAATTCTATTTCCATGGAACGTTAGGATACTTTTCGATTCTGAGATTATTTGTTTAAAACGTCATGAATCACGCGAGGAGCCTGAAAATATTTCAAAGTATAATTAAGAAGTAGCACTTGAGGCTAACAAATTAATGGGTTGAAGCACTTCACAGTTCACACCTTAAATCAATCAAGAAGTCCATTTTATATTACTTCCGATAGATATCAAGGCCACCTATCGGTAGGAATTGCAATACTTTAATGACCCTGATTCTGGGAGAGTTGATATTTTTTCAACTAATAAATGCGCCAAGTTGAGCCACGCCACTTTATATTGCTGTGGACCATGATTTTTTCTTCTAAAGACCTCAATAAATGCTTTACACCGGGTCAAATTATTTCAAAGAAGGCCTTACTCAGGTGTACATTATGGGCGTAAAAGTAATTTTTCACAGTCAAAGAATTATCGAAAACTGCCCGATCGAAAACTTTCGTGCTCAAGAATTTTCGGCGTGATTCACCATCGCCTATCACCTCTGGAAGCCCTCAAGCCATTTACACACACGAGGGGGACGCAGTAGTATTCATCTTCTCTATGCGGGGGTGTGCAGGAATTAGGAGGGCTTCATTTTCATAATTCGGCCTCGTTGACAACCGCTAATCTTGGGTATAAAATCGTTTCCGGCTTGATTTGATGAAAGTTCGATATGAAGGAACACAAATGGTAATTTCCGAACTTTTTAATTCCAAAACTCAACAACCGACCATGGCTTCAACACATTGTGTCGTTTTCGAGGTGATACAACCAGCAGTCTCTCAGTATTTATACGCAGGCCAAGGTTGGAGGTGGGGGCACATGGAATTGGTGTGAGGGGAGTGGGAGGGGGAATCAGTTTGGGTGAACAGATGAATGAATGCCGATAACAGAAAACATACAACAAGTGGAGCGTGAGTGAAGGTCAGGGTTTTGACGTCATGGGGATGCTTAAATTTAACAAAGGTGAGTCAGTACAAAATAAAACATCATTACGAAGTCCATCCGGGCCATTGGCAATTTCGAATATTTCCGTAAAATCTAATTTAAACCCTTTGTCTTTACAATGTAAAATATCTATGTCAAAATTGATAAAATGGTTATTCAGGCATAAATACAATTTTAATTAATTACTTTAGCAAAATAAGACTTTCCGTCATTATATATCAAATTTCTTCTGTGTTCCTTCACTACTTCATTAAACCTTCCACCAATCTGGTCAACATTAACACATACCACAGCCCCCACACTTTAATTTGCACTCTCCACTTTTGTCCATTCGATCATATTCGTCCTTAGAATTAAATAAAATTTTGCCGTCAGTGGGTTATAAAATGAAACATTGCAATTATTTTTCGCTAAGACATTCTGGAGTTTATCAGGAATGTTTCTAATGAAAGGTAATTTGACCTAGGGGGTAATTTTTGTCGGGACAATACACAGATATGTCAGTAACTTTGTGGTTTTTTTGGTAACCCATTTCTTACTGCTATGGTTTTTATAATTTTGAGTTCTTTATCGAAGATGTGGACAGTCGCAGGAATATTCATTAACCGGTGGATCGCATACCTCAATGCAGCTAGCGTATGCGTGCGGTGATGAGATGAATATACCGGAATAATCACATCATCAAAAGATTCCTTTTTTACATAGATAGATGATGCTTATCACCTTTAATCGAAACATTTAAATCTATTAAATTGATGTTGTCCCTACAATATTCAATCGTATATTGACGTCCTTAAATCTTATCGTGGATGGAATTTAAAATATTGTTAAAATTATTTAATAGGCGTGAAGAGCTCGACCATAAACATAAAATATCGTCTACATATCTAGCCAATACACTAAATTGTTCAAAATGGGGTTACCAGAGCTAAATAGTTTATACTCCAGATTGTCCATGAATATTTCCGCTAGAATCAGGGAGAGAGGCGATCCCATAGCAAGGCCAGTATTTTGTAAGTATAAACAGCCATTATTAATAAAGTAGTTGTGTGATAGACACATGTTTAGAAGCTTCTCAATTTCTTTAAGTATCACCGGGTCACATTTAGCGTCTTTAATTATTCTAGTGTAAAGTTAGAGGCTTCAGAAGCCGGAACGGAAGTGAACAGATTAGTGATATCGAAAGAGATAAGTATAGCGTTCGAAGGGGGAACTATATTTGATATTAGAAGTCTCCTCGCTAAACCTGGCTTATATTGGCAAATAGTGATTCATACTAATGTTTAAAATACTTTATCTGTCATAAGGCCAATGGTAGAGGACTTCATATATATTTTTCAATACCATCAGTTGACATAATTATTTTCCTTACTATTAGCTATTTTTAAAAGCAGTTGGGATTTCTTTAATAAAAACTTGCCTGGGGGATTTGCTTGTAACTTATAGGAATTGATCCCATTGGTTTTCATTCTAAACGGCTTATTTCGATTGGTTTAAACTCTTCCAGAATTTATGGCATCTCAAATGTTTTATTCCGATCACTCACTTCTACGGCTCATATCGTCTTCGAAAAAAATTTTGAACTCACTAATTCCATTCAAGTTGCAAGCAATCGGAATTGACCATTCGGAATGAATACGAATCACATCAGAAAAATTCCGACCAGTGCGAAGCACACACTCCCAGGTCAAAGTCACGCCAAGTTATTCCGCGTTAATATGTCATGGATGAGGCTCAATACACACTCAATTGACATTGGTGTAATGTAATGGTACGGTATATCAAGGAGGCGACGGTGGGTTCATTTGAGCCATGAAGGAAGGTTAGGTAGGGAAGGGTGGAGAGAAACTCGGCGTCGGCATTGCCTGCTCTTAACGAAAAGCACAAGGAAGACCACGGGTTTACGTCCCATCCGACGTACGGAGTGTTGCGCTTCAAATCCTGCCTCCAAACAACTTTCAAACATTGATTGGGCAGTTTCCGAACGTTCTCTACCATGGGGTGGGAAGCTAACAATCTTAACAATCTAACCACCACACCAGTCCGATTCCCTCCCGTAGAGTAGGTAGCATATGGAATTAAAGAGAGAATGGAAGACGGAAGTTTGATGCAGGAGTGGGTATGCTCCATAGGAAATTACCTTAACGGTAGAATTCATCGAGAATCGCGACCGGGCAGTTTCTGAAAATTCTCTGCCACCACCGGGATTTGAACCCCAGCCCGCGACGTGGGAAGCCAACATTTTAGCCATAAAACCAACCCGATCCCAATTCAAGGGACGTATAATGCATTTGTTCACGGTCGAAAAAATGAGAGCAAATACTTCTGCGACAAAATATGAGTGGGTTGGAAGCCAAGGGGTACAAGTGATTTCTTTTTACTGTACACAGTCAAGTTCAGAAATTAGGTATAGAGAACAAGCGAGATCAATTACATATTTAGTAGTGCCTTTGATTTTTCACTCGATGTCACCACAGATCCGAAATTCACTCGTATCCCTTGGCAACCTATTTATGTGTATTTCTTCTAACAATTAACTTTACCCATCTCTGTTGAGAAAAAAATCACTCGTACCCCTTGGCTTCTCACCATCTCATATTTAAAAAAATCGACCGATCGGAAACGTTCTCGTTCGAGAATATTTGGCGCGATCCATCGCCCACGTCCGAGGAAGTCTCAGCATCTCACGCGGGGGAGGCAGAAAGATTTTACGCACACGAGAAGTGGGTGGTCCGAAAAGACTCGGTAGTCCTGCGGGAGGTGGCGGCGAGGAGTTGGCGGGGGAAACAATGGTCGCCAATGGGTGGAACACGGAAGCTCCCTCGCTGGGAGAAGGTTAAAGGTGAAGGGTTCGTCTGCAAGGGGAGAGCACACAGAGGGCGCCGCTGGTTCATGCGTGGAAGGTTCCGCGGGGGTGGATCTCTCCTCCTTCCGAGAAGAGAAGATCGCGTGGGAGTTGCAAGGTGGGCAATCAAGTCATCAGGAGACGATGATTGCCCTTTTAGCCGACGGAAGGGAGAGAGGAAAAAAAAGCAATTGACGCGCGACATCAAAGTAGGCGTTGATAGAGCATCCATCAAACGAATTAATATCAAGTGGGTGGCAATATCTTCGAGTAAACAATGATGAGTGAGTTTGAGAGAGTTGATGCGAGCTATATTCATGTCACCTTTTGCAATAAATAAACAGCGAAACAGCAAACTTGCGAACAAAATCAATGAAGCAATTTCGAAGAAACGTCACAGAAGGAAATATGGAAGAATGAAAACGTGTAGAAACCCTGATGTGTTAAATTATACAATATTACTTCAATTTTTTTCTTCCCAAAATGAAATATTACCCCTACCAAATATTTAAATAGTAGAGAAGGGTTTTACCTACAATTCACGAAAAACTAAGGAAAATCAAAGGGATTGCCACATCATAAAAAATCGATTTGAAAATTTGGCATCGTTATTGACTAAATCTGTGCTATAAACTAATAATCTGCGTGATTTTACGGCCTTTAAAGATGAGCGGTTAAATACTTTTATATCTTCCTTATTTCCAGATATGTTATGTCTAAATCTAAGATGATTTCGTAAAATTGTACTTTCACAGTATTGCATTATCTGTTAAACCGTTGAATTTATCACCAAAATAACTTAAGGGTTTTCGTTTTCTGATAACACGAAGACAATTTTCGAGACCCAAGGGGAAATTTGGCCGATTTGGATGGTCTTTTTTTGGAAAATTACTGCGAGCTAGCCCTAGTTAACTTCATCGAGTAGCGAGCAAGATGACCAAAAGTAAGAAATTTTCTCGCGGGAAAAGCATTCTCCTTGTGCTGGATGCGATGATTTTCCCTTTGTGCAGTTCTCTCTTTGGATGTTATGGCTCATTATCATTACTCCATTATACCTTCACATTTGTTTCGTTCCTTTGAAAGGGTGGCTTAAACTTAAAGGACACTCAGGTATTGGGTGGAGGAGAACTGGCTTTTCATCCCGAGACCCCCAGTTCATAATTCGGAAGGCATTGAAATTAAATTCTTCTTCCGAAATAAGAAAGGATCGTTAGTTTTCGGTGGCTTACCCCTAATACTTGGAAAATAAATCAGTCGCGTCGTTTTCTTTGGAGTTATTTCCAGATTCCCCCATTCAAGTAGCATACCGCTTAATTAGACACCTTACTAAGTGATTCCAATGCGTGGGTGAGTTTCTGCGCTGTTTTAGCTGAAGGGACCACCCACGCAGAGGTTCTTCTGACTGCTACTAACCCTTGAGTTCCCCTCTCTAAGTCTCTAAGTGACCATTCCGCACGAATTCACGGATATAGGCCTCCCTCTAATGAAGGTCCAGCAGCCACAGACATCTTGAATCCCAAATCATTTTTAACCGCAGAAACTCTCAGTCTACTCAAAGGCAAACATTCTTTGAAGTGAAGCACCAGGTTTACCCAAGCTGAAATCTGCCTATAAATAACGGGAAAGAGAGTAAAATTATCACAGAACAAAGTTTTGCTATTCACCTCAGGTATTTAAGAAGTTTCTATTTCCTCAAAATAAAACAAGAGATGTAGTAAATCAGATCTCCGAATCCATTCTTTCGATTAACAAAGAGAACCATAGGTAACGCATGGAGAATAGGTAGTAGTACGGCGTTAAGCAAATAAATTCCAGGCAAAGAAAATCTTTGTTTATATCATTATTCTCTCAGATTATTTGTGCCTGTATAAATCTGAATTTAAACTAGAGCTAAAAGTCAACGGGTTGCAAATAAGATAGGATTAAATAATAATTATATGCCAGTCAAGCGCAATTTATGGTCTTAAATACAAATAACTGAAATTATGTGCATTCAAAATTTGTCGCAAACTTATCCACAAAACTAAACTAGAATTCTAGTACAATGAAAACAGTTGATTCTTGCTGGAGTTTGGCTTTAAATGCAAATAGCCACTGTTAATCGCTCCAAATTGCACTCCGTCCTGTGAGCATTAAATCTTCATTTTTCATAATGACAAATACACTCAATACAGCCACTTGCATTTAATTTTAGCATTAGGAAAATGTCACTCGGAAAAAATGAGAAACAAATAATTTCCATGGAATATTACGCTGGCCCGCCGATTTGAAGAAGCAGATTCATTCATAATTTTTTAAACTACAAATTGAGCGAACAAGTTAGCAAGAATATTTTAAGCACGCTAAGAAACTATTTTTGCATTGAAAAGAAGAACAATGGTATTTCGGTAATGACGATTCTCTAAGTAATTAATTATGAGGCCATTATACGCTATATCTACTCCATTCGTTTTATTGAAGTGGCGTAAAGGTAAAAAAAAACTTGCGTCGGTAATTAGAACAAGAGTTACTGAAAGCCCAGGCTCAAAAAGTCTGCCTTGCTTCTCGAATGTCAAGAGGAAAGAAGTCTCTGCTGAAATGATTAATTACTCGCCCAATTTCGAAGTTTTTTATCCTCATAAATTACTATACCCACACAAAATCTTCATAAAAAATCAATTAATTTACATTTTCCACGCATCTGACATTACGAGGCATAAAAATGGCATTTTTCTTTCTCGTAAAGGGCATAAAAAGCCTGAAGGGTTGAGTGCGAGCATTTTTTTGTCTAAAGTCATACATAAACTATAATAAAATTGATTTTGTTTCAATCTTTGATTCAAATTATTTTTCCGTATACTATCACTACCTTTACTTCAATTATCAGTGTGAAAAAAGTCTCTCGTCTAAATTTGCACTCAATGAAACATTCCATGTTTTGTTATTTAAACCTCTTTCCACAAGATTTTTCCACATAAAGTCAAAAATAAGGAATCTCTCGTTATATTTCACACCAAAAAATAAAATGAAGATCGAAAGAAATTTAAGCTAACGAATGGAAACGAGCTCATTATTGCTTAAATGGACAAAGTTAGGCAAAGCACTAAATAACATGACGTAAGGAGTTGTCTCCACGCCTAATTAGTGTTAGTTAAATAGTGGTTTAAAATAAACTCTTCCTAAATATGTATCTCTTATCGCTTTGTCTCAGTTTCAGTTCTAGGAAAAACTCGGAGAAATGCAATTCAATTGAAAATGACATCCATAACAAACACCCATGCTTTTAGGTGGATATAATACTATCATTCTTAGATTTTGTATCTTCTTAAACAGCCTTGAGACAAATAGAAGGAGGTACATGCCTACTCTCGAGCAATTAATAGGAAATATCCAAGAACTTCCCCAAATTCACGTTACACGTTTCAAAACAAATTCCTCGAAACAATGAACTTGTTTCGGAAAATAATCAATCTACCGAATATCAAAAACGAAAGGCGATTAAACCGAATACCATTCTCATAATACTCTCACACAAGAAAAAACTGAACTTAAAACGTTAAACATAGTCTGGCTTCAAACAGAATTTTCCGAGTACAATCAAAAACCCCTTGCGAGGCGTTTTAAGTAAATTACTCCCACGCCTGTCCTCGAGT
Organism: Ischnura elegans; assembly: GCF_921293095.1. Classification (NCBI taxonomy): domain Eukaryota; kingdom Metazoa; phylum Arthropoda; class Insecta; order Odonata; family Coenagrionidae; genus Ischnura; species Ischnura elegans. The sequence goes on from NC_060247.1 coordinate 104,848,405, forward strand.
GAGTGGTGTACACTGTGCGAGTCATAAATACGGAATTCAGTCGTCGATTGTCAAAGCGGAGGAAGAGAAGGGAGGATTTATAATGATCAATTATTACACAGAGGCAGGCCGGGCTTTATTTTTGGGACGGGGAGTTTCTCGGTAGTGGGTGGAGAAGCCTTTGTGGCTTCTAATCGCGGGGGAAGGGGGTGGGTTGAGGGGGTGAGGAGAGGACATGGCGATGGAGTGGGTGCTCGGAATGCGTGGAGATTTCTTGGAAAGGATATATTCTCACTCAGTATTTGGGGAGAGTGGTCGCTTTCTATCCACGGAGGCGTCTTGTAGGCGGTCTTCAAAAGGGGTTACTAAATCCCTGCTGTCACGGAACGTTGGAGAGCGTTTAACATTGAGGTATTTTAGGTATTTTATAAGTTAATTAGTTTCCTAAAATCTTAATCATGATTCTTCTCCTCCAAATATGAGATACTTGCATTTTTATTGATAGCAGGTGTTTATTTTTGTAACTGACATTTTCATTGCTCGGGTGTTCCACAGGGTAATGTCCTCCATGTTTTTTCCTACGTTTCGAGGTACGGATCGTACTCCATCTTCAGGAAAGTCTGAGGATAGAGCACGACTCGTACCTCGAAACGTTAGAAAAAACCTGGAGGAGATTATTCGGTGGAACACCCGAGAAGCCTTCACTTCCAGCGCAGGTCGGGAAATCATCAAATACTTTTTTTTTAATTTTCATTTCGAAATATCATTTTAGCATTTTCAAGACCTTCAAAATAAAGAAAAACCAGTGGGTAATAATAATAATTCGTCTTTATTGGGCGAGATTGGGACTAGAAAGTCCCATATACCATCTAACCCCTCGTCAAACATTAAAATTTTGCTGTCAAATACACTGTCAAGTTGCTCATAAAATTGCATGCAGAGAAAGTACATGAAGAGACATTGAAGTACGCTTTTCTATCCACAAAAAATTATAAGTAAACAAAAGCACCATTTACCAAGTGTAAAAAAAGGGTATCGCGGGTTGGCTGAGTGTGGGAACTGGTGTCAGCAAATTCGCCTGGTGTGTAAAGAGAAATAAATGTATTGCTACATGAATGATTGAGTGAGCGAGTACGTGCTAGCGTTTTCTTTTTCTTTTCTTTAAATTTTATTCTTGAAGTCATTTGCACATCGATTTTCTTCTTTGTCTTCCTTCGACCCCAACCTTTATTATGCCGAGTCCGAATAAAGAGTGCAGCCACGGGACATTTTATTCAACCAGTGAACGGCCGTAGGAAGCTCATGAATTGATACTCGATTACCTAGCGGTTTATTCTGCATTGCCGAATACACTGATGGACGCGATCCCTTTTAGAGATCCATTACTCGCGCGTCGTAGGCGGTCAATTATTGAACTTAAACAACACTTATATTTGCTACGCACGCTCACGAATTTTTACACTTGGCAATTGTAATTTTGTTTGCGGTGCATTTTTTGCTATTTTTAAAGCATACTTCTATGTCTCCTTTGTTGTAATTTGACTGCATTTAATTTCAAGAATAACTTGGCAATGTACTCCTCGGCAAATATTTAATGTATGACGAGGAGTTAAATGGAAGATGGAACTTTCTAGTCTGAATCTCGCCCAATAAATACGAGTTATAATTATATTTTTATCATTATTTTTGTGTATTTGGCCAAATTTAGATTGACATCCGAATTTGAGTCCGAAATTAGAGATTCAAAATAATCTTCTGTCTTGGTACTGAAGTACCTGTTTGGCCAATCAAATGCCTTTACACGAGCACCTTTTGGTACAGTCCTAATTCGGATGGCCGTGGTCGGCATGGGACAGTGGGCGGGAAATCGGAGACGCTAAAGGATGAGGAGGGGGTGAAGGATGTGGCGTAACCAGGAATTTGAAATGGGTAGGGGTTCACTGGAGAATTCAGGGCCCTTGCGGGGTTTATGGAAAACACCCTAGGACAAAGGGGGTCCGAAAGTTCTCCCACGAAAATTTTGGAATTTTTGATGTTGAAAATCTGATTTTTAGGACTCTAAAACTGTAATTTTGTCCGGTCATTTATTAAAAGTTATCTCTTGAGGTCAGATGCTTGGCGAGGGAGATTTTGGTGGATAAACACCCCCCTCCAGAGCTCAGAGATATTTTTAAGTTTTATCCATTTTACTTAATTGGATTGATATTACTATTAGAATAGTGTAAGGATGAATAAAATATCCCTCAGAAAGCCGTAAAACTCACCATTTATCTTTAAAATTCCGCAATTCATTAATCTCGCATCTACCGCTTATCCTGGTGGGTATTCCATACCCCGACACACCCCGGTATTATTATTTTTTGTTTTTCTAAGGTTGCACCTAACCCCCCCTGTCCTTAATTCCTAGCTGCGCCCCTGCTTGAGGCCATCTTACTCGTTTTAATGCGCCTCTTGTCCCCCTTGTGACTACGCCATTGGGAACCACTGATCTAGGCAATCAAATACCTTTAAACGATCACATTTGGTACAGTCCTAATTCGAATCGCCGTGGTCGGTATGGAAAAGTGGGCGGAAAATCAGAGATTTTATAGAGTAAGGAGGAAGGTTGGGGATGTTTAAGTAGGGGCAAAATGGCGGGGGCGGTAGGAGGGTACATTAACGGACAGATACGCTTGCGGGGAGGGGAGAGGAGGGCGGATGATACAGCCGAAGGAGATATAGAGACGAAATTACATGGCCACGAGCGAGAAGAGAGAAGGTGTGTGGGTTAGAGAAGTCGTTTCGACAATTTAGGCGCTATATTTTGCGCGCCCACGCCTTTTACACACCTCTCCTCTTCTCTTTCCACTGAAAGCAGGATTCGAAGAACACGCCCGTCGTTATGAAGCACAACTATGAGGCGGAAACTTAATTAGGAGAGAGTAAAATGCAAAACGAAAGCTCTATGGGCGCCAACTATGTTTCCACTTCGTGGTTGAAATGTTCTCTGTGGGAAGCTACGCTGAGATTATTGAGGCAAGAAATGAGATGACTTTTCTCGGCGACTTTATCTCCGAAAAGCTTTACCAGGAATTTATTTTCTGTTTTCCTTTTCCTGCCAGAAGAATGAAAGTATTACAGATTTGATATTTATTTTCATTTCACAGAAAGAGAATGGTTGAAGTTTATTTTTTAGGGTGATACTAATTGACGTTATATAGATACCAATTTTTTAAGTAGTGTTTATTGCATAGTTCTTATCCGCAATTTCTCTACTCGTGTTTAAGTGAAAATAAAACACAAGAGAATCAAAATAGTGATGACGGAATAACACTTCTTCAGTAATTATCCTCACATCGATAAATCATACAGGTTTCTACAGATCGCTGAAATTCCCTCGTTACGACAATCACACCCTAATAAGGAGTGTCAATTGTCGTACAAAAAGTCGGTGTTTCAAAAACTCACAGTAATATAGGCATCAATACTTAACAAACATATTTCAGATACTAGTCCAAGTATGGCATAACTATAAGTATTATATCGGAAAATTAAGTGTAATTTTGTGAAATCTCTGTTGCCACTTTTTCTCAGCAGCAGGAGGCTGTCTAAGATCGTTCTTGAGAGAGAGAAAATGGCATTTGGAAGGAATGTTGAAATGGATGGTGGCCAACTACAATGAATTAGCTAGCCACGTTGGAAATGCATCATAGCTCCGCGAGCCACAAATAAAATTACTTCATATTACAAGCTCATTTTTTCTCGTCATATCGACTATTCATTTTAAAATAAGCGGGTGAAAAAACGTATTTTTAATACATTAGTTTTCTCACCTTTTACATTCATAAAAAAAACTCGCTTTCGCTCGTTGGGAGGGCTCAACCCCTCCTTCTCCGCTTGGAGCCCCACGGCCACCCTATATGACGCAGTACCGTATCTCCACCGTAGTCGTGATAACAATTCACAAAATAGTAAAATTTTACGATTTTTCCAGAATTAAATGTGCTCCAATCGGTCTGAATATTGGTTACTCAACGTGATTGTGGTCTAGTTTCGAAAAAAAAATATTTTAAATCGATTTTTCGACCTCCAAAGGCCCTCATAAACTGGAGGCAAAGAAGCAGTCGGCAACATTTTCATAAATAGAAAATATAAACTCATGTGTTTAGGCAATTTTTCCTAGGGTTTTAGATGATATAATAGGGGTCGATTCTTTGACTCTTTGTCGCATCTAGTCTCGTTCACCCCAAATATTTGTATAAATGATTGAATCAGTGAGTGAGTGGTCGGAAGTGGGTTTTATAGCAGTGGCTTCATACCACGGGGGGGGGGGGTTCCGGGTTACAACCCCCACCCTTTGAGCCTTTGAAAGAGGCACCAAAAACAAGTAAAATTGCCTCAAAGAATAGCTTTTAATGAACATTCGTACAAAACACTCGTTTTTGAGACCTTAAAATCACGTTTTCAGCGTCAAAAATTTCCAAACTTTCCACTTTGGACCCATTGGCCTTGAGATATTTCCCGTACACCTCAGAAGGACCCCGAAAATCCGATTTCAAAATCCACAACGCCACTAATTTATTGTATATAGATATTGAAAAAGTGCAATGAATCACGTGGCCCAAAAATATCAATGCATGAGACCCAGGTTAGCCACCTCTGTTTTTAAGTTAGAAAATAATATTTTTGCAGAAAACATAGCCATTGGTCGGGAAAATAAGAAGGGAGAATGAACGTTGAAACAGGGACAGGAATATGCATGGGAGACGACTTGGGGCGGTTTAAGGGGAAGAGAGGAGAGGTGATTAAGGGAAAGGACCGGAGGTAGGGAGACAGATGCAAGCAGAGGAAGTCAATAAATTTGCAAAGCGCCCCTTCCATCCCCCTAATGAAGTCCCAACCGACCGACGCTGTGCCACCGTCTCCTCCGCACCGCAAAATCATTCGATCGGCTAATTCAATAACCGGCCAATCTCCGCTCTTTCCCTTTCGTAGAATGCTTTCTAAGAACCAGGAATATCACGGGGCTAAGTCGATAAATATGTCGAATATATCAGGATGCGACCGGCAGCTTAGATCATTTGCGCCTCAGGGAAGAGTGGGAGGAAAATATGGATAGAAACCCGGCGTCGTCATTTGTATACTTATGGCGCCGAGGGGACAACGGCTTAACGGCCTATATGACGGAAGAAGTGCTGTACTTGTAAGATCTGTTTGCAACGAGTGAATATTGTCGAAATTCATCGTAGCAAAGACAGAGACAACAATAATAATTAGTCAAAAACTGTTTCAACGTTATTCATTTGTCATTCCTAACATCTGTCTCATGAGCTAAGCTGAGACAGCTCCTGAGAAGTACGTTGAAATCAGTTGAGGAAAAAATAAATTGAAATGTCCATCTGATACTTGAAGTGCCCTCGTCAAAGCACTCAAGTGGTGATCAGGCATTCTCTGAAAAATATTCTCTATAGGATTTGAATGATTTGACAGAGTAAGAGCCCATTATATACTGTGTCCACCATAATAATCCGGAATTATCAAAACAATCCACCATTCACAATGATTTCTAAAGGGAAAATGACCACTGCACCGTATCACATTCAGACCACAGACTTTTTATACCTGCTTTTATTATGTTCCTCGTGTTTGAATGTTGCTTCCATGAAAAATGAAGTCAGGAAGACGAAACCAGATTTTTTTTTAACTGTGTTAAGCATAACGAAGTAATCTCATTTTCAAGTTATCGCAATATGTTTCCAACTAGTGAAGCTTTGACCAAATCGAATTACGGACCTTTCATGACTATTTGTAAAGGCAAGCCTAAAGCGAATTATTTTTGCTTATCGCCAAAAGCAAGTATTTGCAGAGAATATTTTATGGGACACGATTAGTTGGTACAACCCTGCTGCAACATAAATGAAAGTCAGAAACTCAATCGCGGAAGTTATTCGGACAAACGGAGGAGCTCTTCCGAACATTTAACTAGGAATCCTTGGAACATACACCAATGCATGTTGCAGGAATATAATTAATTATTATATTCCTGCTACATGCATTGGTGTATGCATGCATCTCTCAGATATCTCATATGAATACATAATATGCATGGTTTATGTGCATAATTCTTAGAATATCCACTTGCACAGGTAATATGCCGATAAGCTTGGAAATCAGAGTCCACCTCTATGTTAGCACTAGACTAAGCGAAAGTTTCATTACGTCAGTTTCATCATCATCATTTTCATTCAATCATTACGTCAGTTTCAAATATCGTAAATTCCAAATGTAGATGAATGGCTGCCATAAATGAAAGCCGCGGTGTAATTCATATAGATTCAAAGGCAAAATACTAATGTTCCTAGAATCCAATCTCCACCCATACCTAATCGCGATACGAAATACGAGTAGTAAAATTTTTGGAGTTTTTGACGTCAATATAACGTCATTTCATGACGCCCGCACATTCCAAAAATTGCTGAATGGGAACTCCGGAGAAGAGATAGAGAATGATGTCTACAATCCTACCTCAGTATGTGGCAAGCTATTTTTTGTCAGAGTTGACGTCGTGCTCATCAATCATAAATTCTAAAACATAACTGATTGGATACCTTATATGGAAGCTAGAGAATAATTATCATACATGCACAATGGACCAAAGCGCATGTAAATCAATCTTTAACCCCATTTCAGCACGTGGCGTAGTGGAATTTTCGGCATGTATGACGTCAAACTTACGTCACTTTAAATTGCTCGTAAATTCCAAAACCTAGCCGAATACGACAATGCGCCATGAAATCTCACCCATCCCACGGCCCTAGGCATCGCGAAAATATTTTCGTGATTCATTGGCGTCATAATCGTGTCGTTTCCATCGCTCGGTCGTAAATTCCAAAATCTAGATGAATGGACGCCCACTGTGAAATCCATGAGACGTAGGTATATGAATAGAGGAATGCACCAGGAAATCTGTCCCCGCCAACGCCTTTGTATGTGACGTAGCAGATTTCTCGGAAGGCACGTCAAATGTTACCTCATCATCACAGTTCAAAAATCATTCAAATTAACTTAATGGTCACCTTAGAAAAAATAATGAGAATAATTCATTTATTTGCTCAGTTAATATGCTCATGACCCGTAAATGCCGCAGCCACCATCTGAAAACTTGGCGTACTGAAATTTGCACAGTAAAATATGCCATTGTTCCTGGAAATCAGTCATTGGCCCTTCCTTCGTACATTGAACAAAGAATTTCTTGAAGTTACCACATCAAATTTAAGCCATTTTTATCATTCGTAAATTTTCTGTATGGAAGATTCTCATAGATCAAAGCTGGAGACTAATTCACATGCACGCACAATAAATATCTAAATTTGCCAGGAAATTGAAACCTTCACTGACCTCAGAATAGTACGTGAACTCCTCGAATACGTACGTATGACGTCAAGAATTTGAAAAATTCTTGACGTCATACGTACGTTATCTTATGAACGTCGTAAAATTTTCAACCTAGCTCTATGAAGCGGATGGAAGCTCGGGAAATATTAGGAATATGCAAAGTATGCCAATTTCCAATAAATAAGTCATTGCCTACGTTTATAAAAGTGGTGCAGAGAAATTTTTGGAATTTATGACGTCAAAATCATGTCATATTCAAAGCCCGTCAACCCCAAAACTTATTTGAATAAGCCAACCAGATAATCAGATCTCCTCCCTTTATCCTTCAAAACTGACATTTCCACGAAATTTTTGTGACGTAAAACGCATTTCGTTTTGATCGCTCGTAAATCCAAAACCTAGCTGAATGGACGCTCTAAATGAATACTCAGGAATAATCCACAAATACGCACAGATTACACAGATTGGTTTGGTTGAAACCAGTCTCACACCTTAATACGCTATGCAGAGAACTTTTTTTGCAGGTCTTGTCGTCAACATCACGTCATTATCACAGCTTAACAATTTAAAATTTTAGCTAAATGGACACCCTCGTTAAAAGCTAGTGAATAATTCACATTTGAGCACAGTTCATGTATCGGCAAATTTTCCTCCCATCCCACTACGTCACATGGATTAGTATAATTTTTAGAGACAATATTACGCCATATTTAAAGCTTGCAAATTCAAAAACGTAGCTGATTAGTCGCCAAAGATGAGATAATAGGCGTCAAAGAATAATTACCATACATTATTGATTTTTTCCACGTGCCAGGAAATCAGACTTTAACCCTATTCAGCACGTGTCGTAGTAAAATATCGTGACGTAGTTATGTCGTCAAACTTACGTCATTCATTCGTGAATTCCAAAACCTAGCCAAATGAACGCCCGAGATGAAAGCCCTGCATTTTTAAAGACAATAGTACGCCATTTTCAATGCTCGTTAAGCCCAAAACATAGCAATCAGTTGCCAAAGATGAAATAATAGACGCCAAAGAATTTATACCATGCATGATTAATTTTTTTCCGTGAGCCTAGAAATCAGACTTTATCAATATTCAGCACGTGGCTTAGTTATGACGTCACACTTACGTCATTTTCATCACACGTTAATTCAAAATACCTCGCTGAATGAACGCTCCAAATGAATGATCAGTAATATTCCACAAACACGCATAGATTGCACATGTGATCCTGGAAATCAGTCTCACGCCTATAAAACGCTATGCAGAGGATTTTGTGAGAGGTATTGAGGTCAATTTTACGTCATTTTCATAGCTAAATTTTTTTTAATTAGCTGAATAGACATCCTCGATAAAATCTAGTGCATAATTTACATATAAGCATAGTTTATGTACCGGTAAATATTCCTCCCACCCCATATGGAGCAGTAAATTTTTAAAGACAATACTACGCCATTTTTGAAGCTTGCAAATTCCAAAACCTAACCAATAAGACGCCAAATAAAAGCTATCAGATTAGTTTAATGCATCAACGTGTATGAAAATCAGTCTTCATCCCAATTCACCACGTGGCGTAGTAAAATTTCGCGCCGTCGTCATGACGTCAAACTTACGTCATTTCAATCCCTCGTGAATTCCAAAAACTAGCTGAATGAAGACCCCTGGATGGAAAGCCCGGGGATAATTCACGTGCATGCACAGGTAAACGTGTGCTCAGAAATCAGCCTCCACCCCCGCCTCGCCACGTGACGTAGGCGAGCTTCACACCTGCCGCAAGACACCCCGACGATCGACAAGTTGAAGGTTAGTTATTAATCCGTCCCACGCGCGTCACTTTGCGACATTTTAAATTCAAATGTCGCGCATATTATCCGCGAGAGAGAGAGACATAGGGAAGGGGTGGAGTGGAAGGAGGAAGGTGAGGCCCAATCGACCGGTGGCGGATATCAAACATGCCACTCTCACTCCCCCAAACCGCCCCTTCCTTCCTTCCTTCCTCCCACGCGGGCAATCCCCGCTCGACTCCTGACCTTTTCGACGGCGACCGACTCCGACGTTTCCCCATCCGACTTTCCGCTCGCGGCCGGATCCGCTTGTGTTGCCACACAAACACGATATTCCTGCAGCACAGGAAGGGAGCTCGTCTAGGATCGTGGGTGCGGTCGAACCTTGCCGCGAGAGAGTGAATGCATAGCAGACCCCATCGGAGCCGACCGATAGGACGGAAGATCATTGCATGTCCTCAAAAGATTCGAGAATATTTGCCAAAGAAATTTGCCTCGGCCATTTTTTAAAAGTCTAGTGAATTTCACATAAATTATTTTCATTTCGACCAGCACGAATATTACAAAAGTTATCTTCAAGACGCCCTCTAAATGTATTTCCATCCACCGCGCATTTAAATGGGTTTGCGAAAGTCGCCACTCGTGTCGCTAGTAGACAATGTCACGGGGAAATACGGAACGGGGAACAGTGTCACGCGGAAATTAGGAATAATTAGGGAATTCAACCAATATTTACGTACATGATGATCTGATCTATCAAATTCATTAATTTCCAATGCTATTGCTCGCAATTACGAACATTTCACCGCAAAATGTTGGAAAAAAATTGGATCGCATTGCACTCATCACCGCGTCGCAGACATTTTTGAAAGCCGATTAAAATGCGACCGAAATGGCAACGGAAATCATCCTTCAATGGGATGGAATTGGGCCTCCTCTATGCAGTCCCCTTGTCGACTAGTTTCGTCGCTGTGCGACGATGTCAGGTGTAAAAATGTGGTCGATATTAATATCATTTATGTGAAATTTAGAAGGTTTTTTTATTCAACGTGAAGCAATTTCACTAAGTCAAGCCTCAAACTATCAATTTCAGCCCATTTTTTATTAAAGTGCTAATACGAGGAGGAAAAGTCTTGTGAACCCGTGATAAAGAAGACAAGACAACGTAATGGTCCCCACCATGAGGCAAGATAGCCTGATGAAGGCAATCCTCAAAGGGTAATAGAGACGGGAAGAAAGGCAAACGACGGTCCCAAATGAGTTGCACATGACAAGTAAATACGGATGTTAATGAGAAGAAATGCGCAAATATGAAAATCAACTGCATCGAACCAATCTCCGGATTTTTTACTTATAAAGATGATTTTTCAATTTCGTCATCAACTTGTACAACATTAATTAGAATGAATGTGGGATCAAAATTTATAAATGGAAATCATTCCATCACTTAGGATGCCATTTCAATGGTATATGATTCTGCGTTGATCCTTTCGTGCAACAGTTTTTTTCACATAAGGATGATAGTCATTATCCTGAGATTTTTTTCCCGTAACTGTTAAAATCAGTCTACACTTAGATTATTTTTTTCCTGTTTCGAGGTAAAAGGTTCCGTGTGCATATTCCCCTAAATATATTGAATAGGTATGGGAAATGAGGAGATATGGAAACGAGGCAATGATTATCCCTCTGATGTGCGAAAATACCGATCTGAGCGGAGAAATTATAGAGGCCGAGTCCAATTTATCCAAAGAACATTGCTAACACTATTAAGCTAAGTCTAAATTGACAAGTTTTACAGATCTGCCATTTTGCTTTACGGACCTCCCTCATATTTCTAGATGAAAATAATACTTTTTTTTCAGACTTGGGAAATAAAAACAAAACGGTGTAAAAATATCATAGTCCGACGTCAAATGATAACGGAGATAAGAGTTTTGGCCAGCTCTTTTGGATTTCCGCTCACTATATTGCACGTTATTTGAAAGACACGACCGGCAGCTGAGGTCATTTGCGACATAAGCTATGGGAGGGTGAGAGATACCCGGTATTGGCATAAGATGTTCCTGCTCTGAAGGAAAGGTGCTAAGGGGACCACGGCTTAACAATCGCCGGACGGAGTGTTGTTCTTTCCACAAAGAACTCAAGCTAGGATGGGACATTCTGTGAAATATCTACGCCACCGCTGGGATTGGAACCTAGACCCACGGGGAAAAAAGCAAACATAGTAGCGTCGGCGCCCTTTTTTAGACAGGGCTAACCCCGATACGTCATTACGACTGGTATCTCTCCACCTTAACCTTACCCTTCTCTCAGTAATAAAACAACTTACGCTGTCGATATCCTCCTCTAGATATCATACAAGAATAGTTCATGTAAGTTAAAGATGTTCTCTTGGATCTCATTCTGGTCACGGCTTTCGGCGTTTCAATAGGCGATTCCTATGGCGTAAGTTTGCTTATCCCTTTAAAAGTGAAAAACTAAAGGGATACAGCGTGGAGTCATGGCATTGATGCATGATAACGTCATGGGCAGAAAGGAATTTCCCTATACTGCTTAACAGTCAAATTATAAAAGTGATTGGCTCTGTTATGGCTGTGAAATTGTGCATTAATGATTAATCATGAAATTTAATTATTACCACTATAAATTGTTCTAACGGCACCAAATAACGATTGAATCTTCGGAAACAGGCAACAACCGGGCCCGGATGAAAATCCGCCATAGCATCGTAATCATCGTACGCCGAGAAAGTACTTCATTGAATGAAGACAAATCACCTTTGCTAATTTCCACAGAATTTCTTTTAATGTACCAATAAAAAATTCTGCCAAAACTACCAAGGTTGTCTATTTTCATTCGGCATGAATATCCACCAAGTGGAAGCCGAATCGATCGAATTTATCATGTACTTACTTGATTCCTCATTACTATACGCAACCGGTAAATCTCATTCAATAAACCTGGCTTCATACTTGTCATTCTTCAAATATTTTTATGTTTTGAATTTATTTATCCATAGCAAATCGTGAGCATTATAACGAATTTGAGAGTAAATTTTGATCCACCTTTCCGTTCCACCCCATTGTCCATACCTCTTTTTTTCCACCCGACAAGTCCTCTACGGGCTGAGGTGGTGACTGACGTGAATGACGTCCATGAATTTGAGGGGGTGACTGAAGTACACACTCCCGCCGTGGAAAGTACTCCACGTCCCCGCCAGACCTTGCAACGTCGCCCGGAGTCGGCGCGGCGGCACATCCCGGGGGTCTCGGCGCAGGCGCACCAGCGCGGCCGTCCCGCTCAAAAATCTCTTCCTCCGCCGTCGGTCCTCCCTCCCCTCATGACTCCCCCGGAATGGATTCGGTGAGATGAGGTGCGGCGAGCCAATCAATCAAGGGCGGGGGGATGGAAGGGGAAGGGGGAGAGGGAGGGTGGGGAGGAGAAAGGACGAGGGAAAAGTATTGAGGTAGGGCCAGGTCGGCATTCCGCACTCAGGTCAACGATTAACTCCGCCTCACCTTAATTGGTGTTTCCTCGCGGGGAATACGAACGATTTATGTGCACCCCCCTCCCTCCCGGTACTAATTTAGCGCATTAAAGCCCACGGTTCACAGCAACTAAATTCGACTTGACTTGGCGTAACTTTGACAGCCCGAATCCTTGCTAGTTTCCTCTTGATAACATCCTCGGTCCTGGCGTATTGTATGCAATATTTGTCGACGCTTGAATTATTTACCACTTGTAATACATTTAGTCCATGCTTAAGGTATAACCATCGTAAGGAGATCGTAAAATAAAATGGTAACAAACTCCCATTCACTACAACTTAACTGGGCGTAATTAGACTCATTATTACCTAGATCACAGTGTGAATAAAATTGATCAGCTCAAGCATGGCGTAATTTGAGACATAGTGACAAGAATATTTGCGATAGACTTAGAGAGACAATACTTGCTACTGGTCATAAGGGAAACGTTGTTATTGCTACTTGTTCAGTGATTCCTGACAGATGACAGCATCATACAGAAGCAAATTAATTTAATGAATTTATTTATTTTCATCTTTATTTTTCACCCATATGTAGGGCTCCACAGTTCTTTCTTACAATTAAGCTGATGGACACCCACACACATCCATACCCTGATGGGAGTAAATCGACCCGCCAAATCGAACCCATGACCTTTGGATTAGCAGAAAAGACTTCTTCCCGCCGTCACTAAGACCGGCTAGTCAGCTGGTAATCGCTAAATCAAAAAAAAATCACTAATGTTGTTTCTTAAGATCTAATTTAACAGAAAATATGAAATGTAGACCAAAAATAAGATAATATGTCCCAGGACAGAGAAGACAAATCGAATTTATTCGAATTATCCCGCGTTTTTGAACTAATTTTGAAAATTCGTTTAAATGCGCCGAGGTTCTACTGACTGACCTCTAGGAGTATCCCATATCGTAACATTCGCGGTATAGTAGTTCACTGGAACTTAAAGCGTTGTAATTCGACTAGGAAGGAGTGAAAAGACATAACAGAGCGTATGATGCAAGGGAAATATATGAAAGTGCGAATATTCCATAGCGGAAAAATCATTTGCCTTTGACGGGATTCGAAATCAGATCTCCCGAATTTTCGTGTGACTGCGCAAAGGTAAACCACTGGCTAGACAGCCGATATTCCTTAAATGGTTCGTGGAGTAGGCCCCAGTTCGTCCCGGTAATGTTGCCACTTTGGGTTCATTTTAAATTGTTATCAAAAATCTCCGCAGCGCGGCGACGAATACGGAGCGATCCGATTACCTACAACATTTTCAATGGGATATTTGCAACCGCAAGGAATAGCGTTGAAAAATTATGATTTATTTAGATCATAACATTACCAGCACACACCTCTTTAACCAGCCCGAATGCTCACTAGTTTCCCCTTGATATTTGGATCGCGATTCCTTCAGCGACACGAATGGCGAATTCTGTAAATTCATTTTAATACGCGGCGGTTGGTACACATCTAGTGATTGTATTGAATATCCTGTAATATTCGTGGTATGGTGATTCACAGGTAGTTCACTGCAAGTTTAAGCAGCGTAACTTGACTTGGAATGGTTTTTGGTTGACGAAAGAATAAGTTTCTCTTAAAACTGACCAGTAGCTAGGAATGAAGTAATGTCTATTGAGAATAATAATAATAATAATAAACGTTTTTATTGGGAGAGATTGGGACTAGAGAGTCCCATCTTCTATCTAACCCCTCGTCAAACATGAAATATATGCAGTTAAATAATAACAAGAATAACGAAGTTTATCGAAAATTGTCTTGACGCGATGTATCAAATTACGCCATGTTTCAGCCCATCAATTTTATCCACACAGTGATATAGGTAATCAATGATAAGTCCAATTACGACCAGCTAAGTTGCTGTGAATGGCAGTTAGTTACCATTTTCTTTTTGCTCACCTTATGATGAAAGATGTCTCAGGTACAGACTAGAAAAAGGACTATACATTGGCTTCTGATAGTGCAGCTAAAGCAGATGTTCCCATGATAAATGTCCACACGACCTACCTCCACCACCGACCTTCCAGTGACCGCTGATTGGCCGAATTCGTCAATGCCTATGTAAAACATTTTGCGTTGGATTCCTTTCGTAAAAGTAAACCTTTAATTTCTACTTAAGTTATCGGTTTATTGGGTATCGATTTAATCGGTTGAAGAACAAAAATACGTATTTCGCTACGAAATTCAACTATTTGTGGGTCCAAAATTTACTGACCCTCTCAAATTTCCGAATAAAATTCGGAAAAGTATATTTTCAACTCATTTTTGTTTTCTCAAAATCTCAAAAAAATGTGTTTGCTGGTAAGGTTCTATTTTTTTGTCGGAGAGCCAAACCGTAGGAACTAATGACCACTATGTATTTTTGTCTTCCATGAAACCTTATGTGAAAACCCACAGCATTAAATGTCTTAAACCAAGAGTTGCGACAATTCATAAATCCAACTCCGAGTCCGCGGCATACATATCTAGATTACTATCGACGAGCTGGACCTCCCCGGCTAACAGCCCAAAAAATTCTTCTAGACGATTCTTAATTAAAACACGAAAGCATCCCCTAACCCAGGCCCTGGTTTGCGAAGAAGACATCAATAGGACCCTCACAATCAATCCCACGTTATGCTAGCTGGTGCCTTCATATTATCTACATATATATTTATATACTTCATATTATGCTTCACATTATATACATATTTATCTAGATCAATACCAACGATATGGACCTCACTACGCGGTAAACAACCCAATAAATTCTTCCGGCCGATTCACTATGAAAATACGAAAGAATCTTCAACAACCCATTCCCACGTTTTCGTAGCAGACATCAATAGAACCCTCGCAGTAAATCCTACGTTATGCTGACTGCTGCCTTTACCGCACAAAGAGAGAGAAAAGCATAAATATTCTCGGAATGCACACACATTCCTGCGCCAAGTGAGGCGAGCCAGTTCGACTTCTTTCGCGGTCAATATGACCGGGAGGGCGTAAACGAGGACAAGGCCAAGACGGAGGGAGGGAGAGAGAGAGAAACAACGTGTGGATGAGGAGAGAGAGAGTGTGTACGCTTGCGGAGGAGGGCGAATACAACGCCCCCTCGCGACGGGGGGAGGAACTACACGGCGCAGCCCGCTGCATACTCCGCGCGTGCGTTGACGGGCCGATTTTTACTAGGGCAGGCAGGCTGGCGGAGCGAGTGACGCGCAGTATGGAATGAATGTGAATGATGAATTCAGTGGCGAAGCCATGGGGGCTCAGGGGGCATGAAAAAAATAACATTGAATCTACCTCAACCAGGGAAATTAGTTTAATAATGAAGCAATGTGTGCATATAACCGTAAAAATCACTTTAGGGTACCAAATTTGTGTGCAAAATTTGTGTATCGCGGGCGGTATAACTTAGGGATGATAATACGCGTATAGGAAGTAGTGTAATTTCAGGATATACAGTGTACAGCTGATGGGAGCTTCGGATATGACTCCCACTCAGCTGAGACAGATTGAATTATTCGCCCA
This sequence comes from Ischnura elegans, assembly GCF_921293095.1. Lineage (NCBI taxonomy): Eukaryota > Metazoa > Arthropoda > Insecta > Odonata > Coenagrionidae > Ischnura > Ischnura elegans. The sequence continues at coordinate 104,864,606 of NC_060247.1, forward strand.
ATTTTGGATCATTTTATATCCCCACAAATCAATTGATTTGAGGATAAAATATTAATCTATAAACCAAATCAATTAATTTGAGGAGAAAAATATTAATCTATAAACCAAATGTATTCTAATCCATAATCAATATGTTCCAGCAAAACAGCTTCCCGACGGCCCTTTAATTGTGTCATTTTTCAAGTGCCAAAATAGCAGAAAATATGATTTCTAGAGATAAAAATGTTCACATTTTCCCAGAGGGGGGTTCTACCCTCTGACCTCCAGGTCGTGCCCCCCCCCCCCCCCGCCACAACGTCCTTGGATGAATTATTATCGTAGTTTCGAAGAAGTCCTAGTCGTTAGTTTTTATCATAAAACAGCCGTACGAAGCGAGAAGATCATTAAATGAAACTAATCAATATGAGCGTCATAAAGTGGTCTACAAATGGGCGAGTAATTCACATGGCCTATCTGAGCATTGAGTCATTGTCCGAGTTGACTTCAACTGTTGAATAGATATCCTGGAGTTATACTACCCATTATACATTTACCTCCCGGAGTGATACAGCCAGCAATACATATAGGTAGATACCCAGAAATGATTTGCTAGTTAGGCATTTACAGAATACTCGTTTCCTCACCAAAATTGGACTTCCTTTCCAGTCCACAAAAAACCATATTCCCATTAATTTCACCTACAAATGCTATTGCCACCCTTACAATTTCTCACCTCCCTAACATTTTTCCCTCCAAGAAGGATTTAAACACATCATCCCCGCGTAGCACCTGCTACATCAAAACTATCTCGTATCCTCCATTCCTCACATTAAAGACAGGCGTCGAAGGCATAAGTTTTTATCATGAAATAGCCATAAATTACAAAAAATCATCATTCGTGACTTTTCAAAAAAACATTCATTAAAAGGACCAAAATTGGTTGATTCATTCATTTCATACCAGCTGAGTAGGAGTCGCATCACAAGATTTCATCAGCTGAGCATTGCACATTCTGAAAATATAGCATAATATGCTATATAGCTATAGCCATAAGTTACAGTTCCCGCAATGCAAATAGTTTAGTATCCTAAAATGACTTTGCCAGTTATATGGACATTATTCTTCATTATCAAATCAATTCCACTGGTCAACGCAGGTTCACGTGGAGAAGGTTTCATCTCATCCTTGACTCCCCCTCCCAAATTGTATTTCCATTTCCAGTTCACAATAAAGCTAATGCACTGTCGTTCTATCTGTTAATTTACTCTATTCTTCTCCCTTCCAAGTTCACCTAACATAGGTGAACTACTAATTATACTACCTCTTTGCATTGATATAATTTCATTATTCTAATTGTAATTTTGAACTATTAATTATAAAAGCCTATCTATCTATTTTTTTGTTGTTAAAATTCTAAGCAATTTTAGCAAAACCATTGATAGCATCTTCCTTCATTTGGCACATCGCATCAACCAGGAGAGAATAAACGATTCTTTCACAGCACTGTAATATACTATTTCACATAAGTCATCACCCTCAGGATAAGGGACGCATCTAAGATGGCATCCACGTCCAGCTACACATAGGGTCTTTTGTGAAAATATTCATGAATGTTTTCTCAATAATCATGAAAAAATCTTACAATAAAAAGCAATAAAATTGCGTAAAATACTGCAATTGCTTCATATTTTACTTGTCGACAATGTTAAGTAATCAAAAAATTATCTATGTTATACTTTAAATTGCGTCTTGTTAAATCTTTTTTACACAGGATTTCTTCATGAAAAAGCAGATAATATTACTTCTCGCATTTCTTTAAAAATTTCCAACTGTGCGCTTCATTCCATAATAAAGCGGTGAAAACACGCCTGCGCCTATCTTGACCCTCCCTCCCGCCGCGGAGTTTCTGGTTGATGCCATCCATAATATATAAGAATATAGATTGCCATTTGAAGGAGGAAAAGTATGCGTAATATAGCAGTCTACACTCATATTTCCCCTGCTAACTTTCCCAAGCACAAGGGAAAAGATTCGAAATGCTCATTAATAAATTGATTGAAAATAATATAAAAAATTTCCACCGAACTCAAGATGGATGCAATTTCCTCCAAATTTTGTTAATTGAGGAATATTTATCTCCAATGTGAGCAAAAAAATACCCATGGTACTCCTCCATTGTGAAGCTCGAGTTGAGATTACACCCAAGTATTTACAGTTCTCTCTTAATTCCATATGTAATACGCCGTGTTTTTAGATGGTCGTCTAGCCGAATATTCTAACCACCATGGATTTTATGACACAAAATTTATCATATCCCGTTTCGGGCAAACAAAATCATGGAGCACCGAGAAATAACGCAATACTGGTCGAATTTATAGTTATTTTCAGAGGAAAGAGTGTCGTTACGAAAGGCATTCAGTTTTAAATTGTTCGAAAAATCTTTTCCACCAATATTATTAGTCTATTTTTATTCTTATTACAATGAATACATTGCCATAATAAAAAATTACTGTCTCTAAGTCTCATAAAATGATTAAGTTTCTCATCGTAAATATACCGAAGCCAAATCCACTTTATAAACACACAACACACTGGGAATTCGGCGGGCCAATATATCTTAAAATATCCTATAAATTAGAACTATTTCATTGAATATTAACAGTAAGCCATGAAAAAGCTGCATGCACCATTGAGAATTCGTAGGAATTAAAACATAATTTCTTCGATGCATGGTTTTGCTTGAAAAATTATTTTTGAAGACGATGAATGATTTAATTTCATTTCTTTGCGACAAAGGGATCATTCAAGCAAAAAACACTAGCCCCTTGGTTAAAAGATCTTAAATTACTAAAAACCATCATTTCAGCAAGAAAAGTGGATGGAAAGGAGGGGGAACGATGAAGTGCTGGACGATATGGGTGAGGAGAGGCTGCTTCTAGATAAGATGCGGATGAGACAGAAGGTATGGATTGAGCGAGTGCTTAGCGTAGAGGGCTTTTCGAAAACAGTGTTAGAGGATAGGATGCTGGGTAAGTGAGGTAGAGGAAGAATGAGAACATGTTTTTTTTTATAGAATGAAAGAGAATAGGCCTTAATTTGAACTGAAGAGGGAAGTCCATGAGGGGTGAGTAGGCTGTTAAAATGCTTCTCTAAAACTCCATGCAAAACAACCTATATCGATTTCAGAATCATTTCCACACATACCCATGTAAATAGATAAAGATATCCGTTTAAATAGAATGAAAAAGAGTGGGCCTTATTATGAACTGAAGAGGGAAGTCCTTGAAAGGAGGGTAGACTGCCAGAATACTTCCTAAAAACTCCATACAAAACTACCTTAATCGATAGAATACTTTAAAAGTCATTTTATCAATTACCCATGATATGGTTAAATGTGAATAAAAACACCTCTACCACTGGGTATATTCCACGCCTTCATCATTACCCAAAATCCAATTTTCACTTTTAACCCCCGAAACTCCCTTTGCGGACCCACATTGGCTTCCTTCCACCATGGCAAATGGTCATCTTCCACCACAAACGGAGGAATTTAATTCTTTTTTTATCGTTTTCTCCGGATACCCTTTCGCTGTCTCTCTCCCTTTAATTCCCCCCTGATGAAATTAAGAGAGGTCCGTGCAGGCGACTGCACATCAGTCAAAACAAAGGAGAGAAATCCCAATGCTCCCTTTGCGCCTCTGAAGGGCGCAAAAAAATAGCTCTCCACTTTCACTTGGGGTCCAGACCAATTTATCAGGAGTTAAAAAAGGAGGTGTCAGGCATTTATTTTGGCAGAGAGGGAAAAGGGAGAGAGAGAGAAAAAAACATTTGCCGAAAGAGATGCGTTTCACCCACAATTAGGTACTAATTTGTCAGTAACTTGGAAACAAGACGGCGCGGAATTGTTCATTTTCCTTCCAATTTTTTTACCCCAACTGATATCGTGTCAAGCACAAGTAATGGGAGTTATGACATTTTCGAGGGCGCAAGTAAAATTAGAACATTTTGAATGAATAACTGAAACTTTGTTTTTCCACAATTTCAAATAGAAATTTTGTCGATAAACAAAGTATAAATTATTCATTAAAAATGCTCTGAAAATTCCGCAAAATATCGCTGGAAACCACTACCTTTAATATTTTGAAAATTTTGACGTCCAGATGAAAATTTTTGAAGCAGTAAACGCAATTTTTGAAGATTCAAAGTTTCACAAAATATTTATGCCTATTATTTGGACAGGAAATAATCCCATTTATTGGTAAATATATTAGATTACGATAGTTGATGTATCATGTCGTGGAAATTTCGTACAGTAATGCTATTTCCTTCCATTTATCAATGGCCTAAAAAGAAGGTATGCATAATTTAAATGGGAATAAATTCCTAAGGGCAGCGAAGCCTATTATATTTATTTTAGTAAATACTTAATAGTGGTATTAATTATCCACTACTGCGTTCAATGAAACACTTATGTAAAATGCATCTGTGCGTTGCAGTTTAAAATATGGTAAACGATGATTAAACATGGCATAGAATAAAGAACCGTACTTGGCTGTGAGGATTACCCATAAGCTCTACGTCAAACAAAAGCCATTTTATTCAGTCTATGACGAAAAATCAGGGATTTGCCAAATATAAATTCATATTTGATATTCCAGGCGCTGATATATTGGTCCAGATATAGTTGATGGATAAATTTTAGTCTCTTCGTTTTTAATAACTCAAAATAAACTTTTTCTGATGTAGGTAAATATTTTCTACCACCCTTCTAACCACCGTTTTCTCAGACGCAAAAATATATCCATTATATTTATATCGGAACATGGCACTATTATACTAACCAGATATGCAGCAAGAAAAGTCTTTGCAAAAGTTGATGTTTTGAGGCGTTACTTTATGGAATTTATTCATATTGAATGAAAATTAAACTATGTTTTTCCACATAAAATATTTATTAGATAACTACCATGGTTTCAACGCACTGCGTCATCCTCAGGCCTGGTATGGTAATGGTAGTGATCTAATAATTATTTTATGTAGAAAAACATAGTTTAATTTTCATTCAATAGAAAAGTCTTATTGAAAGGGGAACCCGTCATCCTTCATAAACCTGTTTCAATGGATAGTCAGAGCACTAATAAACGAGCCTTACTTTCATCTTTCATTCCGTCATTCTCGTTAGAATTATAATTATTTTATCGTATGATTTGTTATTTTTTCGTGTTTCCAATTTCTGACGCGCAATCAGTCAGTTGAAGATCAATATTAGTGTCTTACAGAGCTAAATGGGAAATAGGGCTATATTATCCACCATTCAGTTTTCTCGAAGAGATAAACCGCTTTGGTACTATGGTCGAGGAATGATACACTACGCATAGAGCACTCATATCACAGGATAGCACTCCGAAATAAAAAACAACTCGGATCGGAATTATATCATCTCAGTGCGACGGATGTAAGAGATATATACAAACACAGGAACTACTACCAGTGGAACTTCGGCGCATTTCACTGCCTCAGAAACCAGTTAAGCTAAATACGAGACAGGTTTACGAGAATATTTCAGCCATTTTGCGCGCGTCATAGCCACGCGCTCGGCGCATGGGAAGTCACCTTCCGGAGGAATCTGTTGCCAGAACTTCCTTCTATTCGAATTAAGGGAGGCGAAGTCGCAATTACTGTCCCCAACTACCCCTTCATTTCCCCTGTCCCGCTCGAATTCATGGCACAAGTTGAGGGCACTAGGAATAGGGTAGGAATTGATAGAAGAGATTGTGGGCTAGTGTTAAACGCCTAATTCCCTCGTCAATGTTTTCAATTTTCAACACAATTGCGGCATTATCAACGGATTGTTCAACGATAATGGTACAAAATAACAAATATTTATACAAATGACATACATTACTATTAAATACAATTTGTTGTAAAATATCACCGGTGGTAGCGAGGTTCTCGAGTGCATAAAGAATTGGTAGCTGATGGGAGGGCCCTGGGCTCACATCCCGAGCAAGAGGTTTTCTTTTTCTACACTTTCATATACGCAATGATCGTCTAATTCAACATATAATCTAAACACGGTATCACGCATTGGGAAATACTCTCGTGCGTGAACATTCTTGTTAAAATTACATTACAAGAAGAAAAGAGAATCGGACGCTACGTGCTAGACTCAGATGCAAGAAGTTACGATTATACAAATTGACACCATCACCCTTTAACGGTACTGTATTTAAAGGTCCGTATTAAATGATAAATTGAGAGTGAGATATTTATCCCAAAGGATAAGAATTGTGATTTGATAATGCCCCCGAATATAAAAGTACTTTGATAAATATGCTACGTTGAACTTAGGTACTCAAAACGCTCACAACGTATACATAATTCTATTTAGTTTTCTCTTATAAATTAACAACTAATGTCGCAATGCTTTTTGCGGGGTAGTTTGTAGATGTGAATGGACACGACCGTAGTTACGTACACATGAACGAGTGACGATATAAAAGATACAAGAGTTACAAATTTAAAACGAAGCTAGCCAATAATCAAAACTTCACGAGTAATCATGTCAATTCATATAACAGTAGTGCACTAACTCGGATACACCAGAAACCCGATGTGGTGGTAAACAACAGAAATTATCAAGGTGTACAAGGAGAGAGTATGTAACAGTCGAAACAACGATTCTGATTATTAGGAACGGAAATGATATTTAAATCCAACAGGAGTCACTACCTTAGCGTACATGAATTCAGTCGTCCATGTTATTGCACGGTTAAGAGGAAAAGTTAATTCCCAACTGATCTCGACGCGAGAGGAATCCATAGATTCAATGGATGCTTGGATCAGCTCCTTTCCTCTCGCAGCTTCTGACCACAAAGATTCGGCTGCCATGAAAATTCATGCCTGATCCGCCCCCCCTTAATTTCGCAGAATCACTCGAGGGCTATCCAAATAACAATCAACCCAGTGCATACCACGCCGCTTAAATATTAGTTCGCATCAATTTCTTTCGAGGAAATTCGTATGAGATGGTGTTGAACGAGGCATATCAATCTCAATTCAAGAAAAGAACTAAGCGATAGGCTTTGTAGCTAGAAATCCACCTATATTCCTGTATTTAAGAATATCATATTTTTCAAAGATCGCATTTAATAAATGCATGCTTTAAGAAAAGTCTGTTTGAGAACTATTTTTTGTCATGAATATTCATTAGATTGCGCTATAAATGAGTACAATATACAAAATATCAATACTAACAACAAATTTACTATGAAGGTCTTAAGATAATCCACATAAAAATGGGTTTCATTGTGCCAGATAAACAGACTAAAAGATAGGCATCAATATGGTTATTGAAAAACAGATTAAACCTGCAAGGTTTATATGATTTATTACACAATAGGACTGAAAAGGGAAAAAAAATTTCACAGCTTTATATTATCTCTCCAAGAAATCATGACTAAGCGTAGCCATTTGGCACAAATGACACAGGATAAATTTCTTAAAACCTATAACTTCAATCTAAAAAATTCATAATCTTTTCTAAAAAAAATACAGTTTACCAAAGTCAGGGCCAATATAAATTTCCAAAGTATGAAAGAATGCCTAACGACAAATGACAAATAAGCAATTGTTACGTATCGACACAAAATAATCTGACAGAGTTTACAGGGAAGCAGACCGGGGAAAAAAACAGAGGTTGGTACACAGTTACCAATGGCGGAGTTGAAGGACCCAGAAGGATAGAATGAATATAGTTTACTTTCAAGTTAAACAGAGAATTTATGGCTGTAATCACGATATCCGTCCCTTGGTGTCTAAAATGGATTGCAAACGTTTCAGTAACCGAACCCTTAACGTACCCATGTTCAGGGGGAGATTCATGACATTTGAGCTCAGAGAAATGTTTAAATTTGATCCATAGTACTTAATTGAATTAATGATACTTATAGATAAGTGTAAGGATTATTAAAGTATCCCTCAGAAAGCCGTAAAACTCATCATCTTGAACCATTCATCTTAAAAATTTTCTGGGAAGGGTGCCCGCATCTCTCACTTACCCTGGAAGGTATTCCATGCCACTAAGCGCCTAAAACCTCCCTAGTCTTAATCCCTGGCTGCTCCCCTGTTATATATAATAATTAGATAATGATCTCAAAGTGAAAAGGTTGCTTTGAAACGATTTTTATAACAGAAACAGCACATTATCATCAAAATCATCGGACTGCATTAAGTCATGGCAGAGTTGGGGAGCTTGCACCTTAAGCACAAGCTTAGGTAACAACTACGACTGTGGGATTTAAACTATTCCAATCCCCCTTGGAAAATTGAATAAAAACTTCATCAGGTAGGCCGGCTATTTATTAAATTCCTAGGAACTAGAAGAATGGAAGGGAGTCGTTTTAGACATAATTATTTTTCCGCTTTTCGGGATGTCTTTATTTATACATGAAATGAATCATGAAATAGTGACGTTCATCAGCTATGCAGAGCAATTACGAGATGAAAAAATCGGAAAAAAGCGAAGGATTCGAATTCAAAGCGAATCTTATAAGAGTGAGCATGATAGTGAATTTATACAAATCACAAGAGATAAAACACGCAACCCGACAAAATTGGAAGAACACCACATTTCATCGCTAATCTCATGAATTGCTGAAGCAAGCTGTTAAATGATAGCCTGCTGTTGGAGTTAAATAACAAATGGAGAAAAATAGTTAAAATATAGATTGATGGTAACTATTTTCAAAGTATTTTCATTACTAGCTCAAGAGCGCAATTTCATAGCTAGAAGAAACATCTACCTGCTGTGATACGGATTGGGAGAACAACTTCGGGAGAAAGAGTCTTCACAGTACTTCACAGAAACCGATGAAAGTGAACTCAAAGATAAATTATGTCGGTTGATTAAATATAAAAAACATAGAACCTCGCATATAAACGCCAAGCCTTAATAGTTTTAACTAATTCTGAATAATGCTATATCCGGGCAGAGAGACAACTACCTCCAGCTCCCAAGTTGTTTATATGGTAGTATATATACTTTGATGAATGATTGCAATTAATCAATGCAGTTTCTTTTCAACTCACAAATCACGCCAGTATAGCATTCTAATTTTTTTACACTCTATGTACCTATCACAACATTGGAGGACATCAGGAGAAAAATTAATAAATATGGATGTAGAAATTCATAGGAAAGGAACCTTGGCAAAAAGCAGGTGATCGAGATATGAAACAAAGCTACACGATGTCAAAAACGTACGACGGGAAGATATAACATCTACCTGGTTTGTTAACGGACAGTTTGCTGGAAAAAACCTGAAAGAGCGAAGAGGTATGGAGGTAGGAACGAGGTCGTTACCGCAGACCCAAGATTGCATTTCATTACAAGAATTCGGTAAATGAAAAGTTTGGACGAAAGAATAATGTTCCCCATGCAGTCGTTCTGTCGTAAATTGAAAATTACCAAAACCACGAAATTTTGAATCATCGAATCTATCCTCGCTTGAATCGTATGAAACTTGGACTTGCAAAACGTATGTTCAATTGAGTTCTGTTACAGCTAAACGCTTTTTTTCCGCAAAAAAAGAATGGAAAGTTGACTTTTCCTCGGAAATTGCTTGAGATGCAGGCGACGGAATTAAAATCGGAAAAATGCTGGTTTCTATAAATTTTCAATCGCCCAATCCATCCGAGCTTGGTTCCTATGAAACTTGGACTTGCAGAAGGATTTTCGAGTAAGTTCTATTTTACAACTAAAAAGCTTTGTTTTCTCCAAAATAAAGAATGGAAAGTTGACTTTTCCTCGAAAATTACTTGAGATGCAGGCGACGAAACGAAAATCGGAAAAATGCTCGTTTCTATGAATTTTCAATCATCGAATCTATCCTATCTTGAATCGTATGAAACTTGGACTTGCAGAAAGCTTGCTCGAGTAAGTACTATTTCACAACTAAAAAGGTTTGTTTTCTGCAAAAAAAATAATGGAAAGTTGACTTTTCGTCGGAAATTGTTTGAGGAGTAAGTGACGAAATAAAAATCGGGAAAATGCGTGTTTCTGTGAGTTTCAATCATCAAATCTATCCTCGGCTGAATCGTATGAAACTTGGACTTCCTGTAGGTATGCTCTAGAACGTTCTATTGTAACCATAAGCTTTACTTTTAGCAAAAAAAGAATGGAAAGTTGACTTTTCGTCCGAAATTGCTTGAGAAGTATGCGACGAAACGAAAATCGGAAAAATATGCGGGTTTCCATAATTTTCAAATTCAATCGCAATCAGTGGGCGACAAAATGAAATTGTTGCGAGGGAGCCCATTGGTCCGAAAGGGAGAGGTCAAAGAGGACGGCGCAAAGGATGGGGAGGAGGAGTGAGTGAGTGAGTGAGTCAACGCTCCCTCCTGTAGTATCGATTATGGGCCACGATGGCGGCGGCTCGGGCCAGCAGCAAGGGTGTGCGGATCTGGGCGAAGGGGGGTGGGGGCGAGCAAGGGGTGGAGGGGAGTTGTCCGGGAAGGGAGGAAGGGGGGGAACGGAGGCAGCGACAGAAGGGGGAGGAGGGAATCCGACAAGGAACCTTCTCGAAGTGCTACTCATACATTCCATTCATACCTTACTTTGTGGTTGTTATATATTGTCCACAATGGAAAATTGATCCTTGCGCAATGTCCCGTGTTTTCGTGGCCTTAGAGCCGTGTTATTGCAATTTATTAAAATTAATAGTAGGCAACCTGAACGACTATACCGATACATGTTGTCCCTTAAATTAATAATAACAATGAGAATATCATTCGTTTGAAAACTCATGCTTTTCGTTAATAGCAGATATTTAGTTATTAGGGGCATGAGAGTTTACTATCTGCGATTGAGAAGTTAAGGAAAATTGATCTCTGCGTAATCTCGCAAGCCTCCGTCACCTTACAGCCGAGTCATTGTAATTTATTAAAATTAATACTTTGCAACCTGCAAAAATAAACCCATCAATTTAGCCTCTCAAATGGACAATAATGAGAATATTATATCTTTGAGAATTTAAGCCTTTTGTTTACCGTAGGCATTGAATGGCACACAAAGATAACGAAAAATCCACTTAATTTTAATACCACAAACTCACGTGTACCGATTGACTTGCAATCATTATCAGATAATGAGATTTCAATATATTAGTACTTGCTGATGATTGATGCAAGCCAATTAAAACACGTGTAATAGAGTTTGTAAGATGTTAAATTCGTATTATTTTTATAGTCCAATACCAATCCTATAATTGAGTATCACAAACATTGTAAAGCTATAGTTTTTACGAGAAATTCAACTAAAAATTCTAGCGTAATGATTAGCTATTTATGTATATAAATTAACACCAAGGAAATTTGAGTTCTGATCTTGAAGGACTGGATAATTTATTAAACTCAAAATCTAGAATATGATGGAAGACCTGAAGACACGGTGGTTAGCTTAGTTCTTATCACCACGGGAGAAGAAAAAAGAAAGAATATCGGAGAGAAAAACCCAGCGTGCTTTGGCGTCCGGCCTCTCGCAAAAAAAGCGCACCATTTCATCTGATTAATGGAGAGCTACAACCTACAAAGCGCCCAACAGGATATCTTGTTTTCTATGAGAAATTTCCGCCACATTCGGGATGCAACATTGAAATAAATCGGTTCTCTAAATACACGAATTCACTCGTTAAAAATATCGATATTTTTACATTTACCATCAGTATGAGTGGTAGATTATAGTGACAAGATGAGCGATTTGATAACGAAGGTAATACGAAGGTGATAAGGTAGGCGATGCAGGTGAATGTGATTACATGTAAAATTCGCTCCCACCTCCATTTCATGTCCCAAGCAAGAAAAAAATAAAAAAGTCGATCCTTATCTGGGTTCCACTACTACGAGATAAGTGGATTCCAACTTTCAGTTATCCGACGTTTTACCTAGCACGGACTTTCACGTAGCACTTCATTGACGTAGTTATTAATATGACCTCTTAAAGACCAATGATCATCGCCTCAACGCGCCTCGTTAAGGAGAAGCACGTGTCAATTGCCACGAAGCTGATCTCTACACTTGACTCCATCTCCAAAAAATGCAAAGAAAGATTCACACCTTTTCGCCGGTTTTGCAAGTGAAAACCAAGGTCCTTATTGGATTCTTCTCGTGGAGAAGAAAACAGATTCTATACCTTGAATCCGTAATTCACTCACACTGCAAGCTCGATACAGAGAGGTTTTAGTCGGTAATCTTCGTAGAAAATTCCATAAATTATGGTATTTCGCATGCGAGTGGGAGTTATGAAGTAATTCTAGGATGCAGAATGGAGAGAGAGGGATGAAATATTCTGCATAATTGATATTCTCGAAATGCTGCACCCCTGCTTGATTTTGATAACGATAGAACATATGAAAAACAGACATTTTAAATTTTCTTTCGTTGTTTTCTAATTAATTAACTAAATTTCTATGTGGAAAAATAGAACTATACGAACTATAATTAGAGTTATCACATATTAAATGATACTATAAATTGAGAATTTATTGAAAATGATATTTTAAAACTATTTATTTTGTTTTTTCAGCATATGGCGATACCTTTTCCATAAATTTCTTTAACAGCTCCCGTATAATCGATTACATGATTCACCAGTAATAAGTAGAAAATATAAAAAAATGAAACCATGATTTGATGATTTACCGGCGAATGATGGGGGTAAACTCTTCTAGGGATTCCCACCGGGTTAATTTTTCCATATTAGCCAATCACTTACACCTGCTCATGATTTTTTTTTGCTGTACATTCCTAAGGCGTTCCACGATTCCATGGTGCAATTCGAAACGATACCTATTTCTAAATTTTTGTTCAATTTTTTTTTTAGTATCGCAGTCCAAGAATAAGTATACTCCGGCCCTCTATTCTTCTGAGGATTCCTAGATCCCCCTCTACTTTCCAATTAGTTTCTGGGATAATTTTTCCAATATGTATGGAAAAATCAACCCGCTGAGAATCCCGGGAAGAGTTTACCCACAATATGAAAAAATATTCATTATATCACGCTTTTTCCCAAACTATGCAAAATGCCCTGAAACGCAAAACAAACCCTCTCATCACTCGGAGAATAAAACGAGGATGCCCATTGTCATTAATATTTAGTGCCAATCCTTACTCGTCTAGGTCTTCAACCCTCATTTGTAATAAACCTTATCAGCACTCACGCTGTCTTCTCCGTGAGATTTAAAGTTTATCTGTTTACTTTTAATTGCATTCTATACTTTTTTTAATGTGTTTTTTTGTATCATATCAATCTTATTTTTCTCTTCTTTATAATTTTTAGTTAAAAATTTATTGTTTACTCTAATTATATTGCACAAATATTGGTGCGGGCGGATAAAAGTATACAATAAAAGTATAGTATAATGGAATCGTGGAACGCATTAGGAATGTGCAGCAAAAAAACTTAGCCTCGGTAGATCAAGAAGGACCCGAGCAAAAAGAGTACTGGGAACTAATTGAGGATCCAGGAATCCTCAGAGGAATAGAGGACTGGAGTATGCCTATTCTAGGAATGCAATACTATAAAATAACACGAAGAAAAAATATATAAGTAGTTATCGTTTCGAATTGCACCATGGAATCGTTGATTCATCTTAGGAATGTGCAGCAAAAAACTCCAGTTCAGGTGGGATTTATTGCAAGACGGCTGCAAACCAATCAGAAGAATGGCTACTTTGAGAGTGCGAAAGGGAAAATGGAGCTGAGGTGAAATAAAGGGAGGATAGGACCACACCGAGGAACGCTTATCTGACATGGGAGGTTTCAGACGCCCGGAAGGCAAAGAGGTGATGGTGTGCAGCCGATGGGAGAAGTTGGAACGCCGCGAGAGGACGTAGTCATGTGAGGTGATACGGAGACACGGAAATGAGAAGAGCCTCTGGATGCAAACGGGATCTTCGGTGAAAGGAGTGAACCATCCCCCACAGAAAGAGATGGCGAGATATGTTCGGAAGACCCACGCTCTACGATATTAACCCGTTACGGAGGACCGATCGCAAAGCAAACTCCATCGTATGCTGGACCTGCATTATTTTCGAACAATAAATCAGTTAAAAGAGCATCAGCGCATGTAAATTTTGCTGTGCGAAAAATGTGGTTGGTAAACAAATAAGACCCAGAATTACACGATTCTACGGTTCCGTGATTTTCGCGAACAAAAATGTTCGTGGATTTTATTTTTTTGCATTTTGTACCCTATTTTTAGTATTTGTCATTTTTTCAACGATTTTGGATGATGTTTGAACTTATGGCCACATTCAATAGGTTCTAGCAATAAGGAAATAGGGAAAGTTTGCATTCGCGAAAATAAAGAAGCCCAATGGATTATGTGTAAGGTAACAAAATCGGTGAATTTTAAACGCGCGGTAAAAAATCATCCCATACCGTAAGTCGCAGACGCATCAGAAAGTACCATAATAAAATGTATTTCTCTTGTGCACAGAATCTATCAATTCATCTGATATTCAGAAATATCATATTTATTATAAAATATAATATAAGCAACCTTTCAACATATTTCCAAAGTATTCATTGGATGACCATATTTCAAATTATCATTATTATAGATACCATGCAGTTTTGGCGAAATGGGAATTATCATATATTCTAGGGATTTCCAGGTACAGCAGCAGAGTTGTTGACTAAGAGAAAAACGGTTTCGCTAGCCATTCTCATCCCGACTTTGCAGCTGACCTAAACAAATGCGCAGTCGCTGTAGCAAAAATACTTCGGTTTTATAATCATCAACGCGGGGATATTATCACATATTGTATACGTTACATTATCATGTAAATCCTATCTGAAACTACGAAGCTATGGGTATCTTGGAAGCTGCACATGAATATGGCATAGTTGAGTAAAAAGAAGAATTTTTAATTGATTATGTTTGGTTCAAAAAACTAGGATAAGAGGATTTAGGTAATTAAAAACTAAGACAAAATTAACAAAAATACATGTGTGCTAAATTTTTTTACTGTCAACACCTATAAAAATTGGCAATATAACAGCAGTGATTGAAAGAGAGAAAAATGCCTGATATAACAGGTATCGATAAAAGTAGCAAGGAAGAATTTCCTTTTCATCATTTATGTACTCATGTTTCTGAAAAGATGCCAATAAAAAGGGTATGTTTCTTTAAAATTTTACGATTGGAATAATAATTTTGAACTAAAATTTTGTTCAGTATAAACGTTGGGTCAAAAAGTAAATCATGAGATCGTTTGCTCGTTAATATGAAGTTACGACAACACTTCAAGTGGAGCTCCTCATCCATTGGATGGAAAGCAAATTGCAAGCCGTTCCCATGTTAGTACCATTCTTTAAGAGAGGCCTTAGTTAAACACTTGATTTCTCTTTTCTTGCCACCGTTTCTCGGCTAATTGTTTGAAATTTATTCTCTCTCGTCTTTAACAACTCCCAAACACAGCAAAGGAAGTATATGTAAGAGACTGATTCAGAGAAGTCAAAAATTAAAAAAATGGACGGAATTAAAATCTTACTTTTACGTCAGTAAAAAATTTCAGTTTCGATTAACTAAAGTCGTACTTCAAATTTTGAGCTCGTCGAACATATCGGTAGTATATATTGGCTCTCGCATCTTCACCCTCCTGCGCTGAACTCAAAAGGATGGGCTTTGCTCAACTTGATCATCTTCACGTAACCTGGGGCGACTTTTGGCAGTAATATATTAGTAATGGAGGGAGAATAGCGTCTTCAAATCACACAGATTTTGAATCCACAGGTATACAGAAATTTAGGCTATTTACCCCCAGGAAAAACACATGGAATCCACCATTTATTTACTTATTTTACCGTGAGAACAAAAACGGTCTTTAACCATTATACGAGTACTGAAATACGGACCTGTACTTTCAGTTCAAATGAAACCATTCCATTTCACGATGATCCTTGAATATTACATACACTCGGATATTTTACGCCACTGCCACTGCTACCTAAGACTGTCGCTGGAATGGAATATCTGATCGCGACGTGGAAAGTGCCGGTGTCAAAGGAAGAAAAGGGAAGCTGTTGCATCCATGAATGTGTACTTTGCCTTCTCTCTGTCAACGAGGAGAAGGTGGTTAAATGGGGCCGAGAAGGACAGAGGAGAGCTAATGGCCGCTATCAAATGCTTCCCCGTCACAACCGTAGCAAGAGGTGCGTCCCGACGTCGCACAAATAAGGGGAGAGAGAGAGGGAAAAGATAAGGAGTACCACCGCCTACCTATGGGGGGAAGAAGATGGTCGTTTTCAAGGGCCATAAAACCCTGCCTTCAGAGAGGGATTCGGAGGGCGAGATGGGGACGGCCGAATGGTGAGGGTGCGGAGACATTGATGTGTATATTATGTAGTGAGCTCATGTGGCCCCCTTGAGCAGAGGTGCTAACGACCGACAGGAATGGCGAGACGGGTACAGCTCGCACACATAAACGCTAAGGAGGGGCTTTATTCGCCCGGTCTGGGACACGCCCCTCGGAATCTCTAGCACGAAGCAATTGGCACATCGGGGAGGGAAAACTCATTGTTTCCTTCGACGGAGGAAGAGGGGGAGGGGAGGGATTGGAGGAGGGGGGTTATGACGGCTTTGGGTCTCAAATTCCCTGAGAAAGATAATAAAAGTGAGAGAAAGCTGAGGCCCACTTTTAAATAACGTGTTTGCAAAATAAATGCAAAATTTATTACGCAACATGTTAAGTTTTTCTAAATTGGATTCATGAAAAAGTTTCAACTCAGCCTACAAATTTTTTAATACGTTATTAACAGCATTTTCATATGGATATAAGGCCTAAACTAAATAGTAGAATTACCACTTTTTCATTAAAATGACAATTTACTTTTACTTTTTTCTCGGTACATAGACTTAATTGTAATGAGTAGTTGAAGTTATATTTAAAAAAAAAAAGCTTTCGGCCAGTCTGTAGCGACTCACCTTTTGTTACGATGTTGCGGCATGCCTACTCTTGCCACCACAATAACATTTTCCACTTCAACAATAGTATTTACATCGTAATACTAAAGTGGTATGGTAATGTCTTAGGTTTTACTTTATCATTACCCTGATGGTATAGCACACCTTAACCAGATTTCTCTAGATACTTCAAGCTTAATACTTCAGGCCTACATTACTGGATTAGCATTCTTATTGAACAAAAAATAGTGCCGTAATGTCCCAAAGGTTTTTTTACCGTCTGATGCTATTATGTCAAATCCAGCTTTTTATGAAAGAACCTAATAAAATACTGTTTCATCAACGTGCATTTCCAAGCAAAAATATTCCTTGGAAAGTCGATATATTAAAATGGGAAGAGAATATTTCGAAATTCTCATGAAAATGTCATCTACATATTAACCCCGCAAGCCGCCTCGATAGGCATGTGGCATGGTGGGGGGTGTTGGAACACCATCCGTTTACAAATAGAAAGGTAGTTCTCAAATGAAAATACGCCTACGCCTGACCGACAGGGATGGCGAGACGTGAGGACCGCAAACATTTAAATGCTGAGGAGGGACCCAATATGATCTCTCTGTGGCTCAAGCCATGGCATTCCAAAAAGAATTTTTTGAGGTTTAAAGTTTGCCACACACCTGAACTATTGTGCACTGTACAAGTTAATAATTTAAAAATTGTCTGAAAAAGCCCATGTTTTATTATTTCATTAAAGTTGAGGTTATATTACTATAATACTTATTCACTATTTTTCATAAATATACTTTTTGGCCACTTAATTGTATTTGTTTTTTTATTCCATGCAATTTTTAACTTTTTACTACAGCAATGCTACTTGAAAATCAATATCCAACCATTTAGTATGAATAAAAATCGATGGAATCGGATTGAAAGAACCGGAATTAAAATAAAGTGGAATCTACTCACTCCAAATTTAAATGTGACTTATGCTTCCTTGTACCCAGGCAACCTGTGTAGTCTGTTGTGATGGCGGGTTGCATACTATGTTTCACTCCTCGGAGGCGGTTAAACCCTTCCGTGACTGTGCGTGACAACTCAGTTGCTGAGTTATCACGTAAAGTCACGCACAAAACAATTGTGTTAATGTTGAATATTTTTTTTTATTTTGTGCCTCTGATATTTTTCTAGTCAAGCGTCTAATTCTAGTCGTAGTTAGGCGACAAATGATTTTTTTGCACTTAGATTGTCTTTGAAAACTTCAATTTTTATTGGTGTGGTAATTGAGTTACCCCGCAGAGCTGTTGCCGGGAAGAAGAAAAAACTTGTTTGTTACATGAGTGCAGAGATATAAATTGAATGCAATAAATTTTATTATATTATTACTCCAATAACGCCAATTCTCTTCATGATGGCACCTATTGTACCTGTTTTTTCATACCATGTTAGTCAATGTACAGTTAAGATAATATATTATTTAAAAAAATCCATGTAGCTATTACAGGAAAGACACAGCATATAATTTATGAATTATTAATGGAGTTACCACACAGTCATTCGCGTAAGTTTTCCAGCCACAGTCATGGAAGGGTTAATGATATTTCGCAACTCGGCCAAGGTGATGCTTAACATCAGCCCCAAATATCGATTATGTTTTTTTGTTAGACCCCGAGTGCCGTGGGAGCATCCATTAAACCATCAAGTGAACCCGAGTCAGCGGAAAAGAAACCCCGGGTTCTGCTTTAAGGATATTGATCATGCCTACTTGATTATTAGCAATTTAATCCTGACGCGCCCCCTGCCGGAAGGAACCACAATTACCCCTCAAGGGGATGCTTAACGCTGCATTACAGTGTTATAGAATTGGGGAGAGGACAGATAAGATAACCTGAATGAAGCGAAAAAACGTCGCGATAGCTTACTGCATTTGTCACGCTATTGAGCTCGGTAATATTCTTCAAGATAACATGCAGAAAATTCAGTAATATAGAAATAAGTTTTTTTTCCATTTAGTAGGGATAAAAAGTTTTTATCATCAATGGCTATGATTGCAACAACGATTTGCGAATATTAATCGTGGACTTATGAATTGAATCCTTCGAATGAAATTGATGGATCAGGTCAAAAAGGATGTTAAGGAGAATAAAGACGTAGGTGTGAAAAAATTAGCTGATAGGAGAATCGAGTGGAGAGCTTCGTCAAACCAATGTTAGGATTGTTGGCCAATGATAAGGAGTGAGCAGTTACTTGCTTTGTTCACCAAATCAAACTATTTCCTCGAGAATAATAAAATAGTCATATCTATGAAAGGCCATTACGATTCCATTACTTAAACTAGTTAAGATTTTATTTCTTTATTTAATAAATCACTTAGTTTTTTACGAAATGAGAAAAAAATTGAACAAACTCGATTCCTCTTTTCTTTGAAACATTGTTAGAGCAGAAACAGGGACATGAGCTGTACGGCCTTTAACCCTTTCTAAGCCAGAGTTGCTTCTAGGAGAAATCAAATTTCAAGATTTTTCAATTTGTAAAATTGAAATTTTTGCACACAATCGAAATTGTCGTGGCAGCTAAATATATCGTCATTACAATTCACACCACAAAATAGTGTGTAGTTTATATATTTCCTGAATAGAGCAGAAAATTTATACATATTTGATATTGCTTAGAAGCAACATTGGGTTATAATGGGTTAATACTAGTGATGGGTCTGTTCGATTCTTCGATTCCTCGATTCTCGGCCAGGAACCGGAATCGAAAATGAGTACTTGCCAAGGTGAAAAATCGATTCCGATTCTTCAAACCACAAATTTATATACGACCGCGTTTCCAACAGTCATTTGAATTTTCGCGCCACGCAATTGTAATAACAAAACACATAATCTTCTAGGGATGTGCGAGTACTCGAAAATTCGAGTCGAGTCGAGTAGTTAATACTAGACTCGAGCGTGAGTAGCATTACGAATGCCGGGTCGAGTAAGTTATGGTTACAGAGCTTTCAGTGCTAGTAGGTCCAGCAATCTGCCGACAGGAAACGCTATCATGAAACTCATGTAATAATACAGTGTAATAATTTTTTAAGTGGTTGTCTTGTTGCCTGGAATTAAGTGATATTTTTCTTGGAGCCCGTGGCGTCAGAATCGATGGAATCGTTATTGGTAGAATCGGAATCGAAATGTCAGAATCGGAATCGGAATCGTTAAAATTTTGGAATCGCCCCATCACTATTTAATACGGAATAGAATATGAAAATTCTCCAAAAGCCGTTACGTAATAAACTCGTCCGTTTTGCACCGACCCGGATTTACTGCCTTGGTTTGCGGGAACCGCAGGGGCCTCCTCCCGCATCCGCCTCCAACTTTCTCAACGGTTTATTAACGGTTTTCCTACTTACCCCCGAGCGCCCCAACAACTTCCTTTCTCAATCGTTCACCAAAGGTTGCTGAGATCCGTTTAGGCTGAGATCCTTTAGTTTGCTTTCGTTAAGATCATGCTCGTTAAGACCGTTACCCAGATGTTAAGCGAATTAGGCTGAAAGCCGCTGAAGAAGCTAACAAAAGTTGCAACACATGTAGTTGAAGAACATATTCAAATATGGAATGCTCTCATAGTTTACCCCATGTAAAAATCTGTTAAAGCGCAGGTTGTGAATAAAACTTATGCAGAAAAAATTTTCGTAGTATTCCAATTTCAGCATAGCTATTTGTATACTCATTTTGTTTTTGCTGTACTTTAGATTTTATTTTTTTTAAACTACCCTTATATTTCGGTGATTAATACATAAGTATGATTTAAAAGCACCGCTGTCAATGCCGTTTCCTGGCTACCATGCCGATAACAATATTTTTTACGCTTCAGCAACCGAAAACACCGCAGTGCCACAAAATCCCGACACTTCCTTCTTTGTGCGCCGCTACGAAGCCATCCCCGCATCATCTCTGAACTCGGCGCGGAGTGGAGTCATTTATTCGATCAAGACAAACATTTTGCCGGAGCCTCAGAAATTATTAAATGTCTGAAGACTGATGATTCGCCTCTCGGAGGGGGAGGGTGGCGTGGGGTGGGGGAGGCCAGGGGAAACACAAATAATGAGCAGTACGTCTCCACTCCCTTCCGTGGCTACCCTATCTCCCAGTTTCCTTCATTTTCGCCTCCAATTCCCAGCGTCCTCCTTTCACCACTTACTCCAGTCCTCAACCCCATCTCCGCCCTTTCCCATAATACACGCTGCGGAGCTTTTGAATTCCTATTCATCCGCCGCTGGTCTTCCAAAGACAACCTCCTCCCTCCCCGCCTCCTCCCCCTTACCGTTCCTCGCGTACTTTGAAACTACCCCTCCCCCTTGCCCAGCTCCCACTATCCTTTCCCTCCCCCAACTCAACCGCCGACTCCCCGCGAACCCTTTCCCACCGAAGAGAAGTGTCCCTTCTCCACGGAGTGGACCCTTTTCTCTCCCTTCCACCCCCCCCCTCCCCGACCCTATCTCCATCGCTGCCTCAATCCCAACACGTTACCCACACAGACAAGACGTCCCTGCCCCCTCCCATACCAGTCTCTCTCTCTCTCTTGCCTCGAGAGAAAGAAAAATCCCAGAGTCCTACTCACAAAAGCCGCGGAGCTCAATCTAGAGTTTCCATTGCTTACTCCAAGGCGTGGCGTAAGGGTTAGAGACGGTGGAGAGAGGGTGGGAGAAGGAGGTGGAGCATGTGGCGTGGAGGGGGAATAAAGTTTATCAACCGGTTTTCAGGAAACAACCGCGGACTGGCCAGAGGTAAATCATCGTGGAGCCTCTAGCATGAGCGCACAAAGAGAAAATATCGACAGAGGAAATTTAAAAAAAAAGTCATTTTTATAGTTAATAATATTTTTAAAAATATTTTTACAAAAGGTAATCAATAATAACATTTATTTTCATCGCGATTTTTGTTTTTTTTTCAGCGCGAATATGTGCTATACTATTAACAATTTTTGGGTGTTCTACTCAGGCCCTTGCTGGACCGCCAGGACACCGGGACGTATCCCGGTGCCCCCTCGAGCCCTGAAATTTTTGGCCCCCTCCTGTTCCGAAACTGACAAATTTTAAAGTCAGAAAACCAATATTGAGCAGCAAGGGCCTGGCTCTACTGCAATGAACTTTAAATGCACAACGTTCCTCCTGATGGCAAGGTCGTCAGGACACTCAGGCGTTCCCTGAGGAGGATCACAACGTTGAGAACTTAAACGATCACGAGAAAATGATTTATACGAGTACATTTTATTCAGGTCTTAATAAGATTTTGAATGCATAAATCGAGGTGTCAGTGGAGGGAGAAAAGAGAAGAGGAAGAAGAAGACTGACAATTATTAAAGGTGGGGTAAAGAGAGGAGAGAGCCGGCAGTGGACAGATGAGGCCCAGGATAGGAGACGGCGACGCCCACGTTGTACGAGACCTGAAAATTTAGGTTCAACTGTAGGTATTTGGCGAGATGCGGGTGTATGCCTCTCTTTAGTTCTCACAATAAGTTTAAACTGACTGACATGATCCCAGTTTTCTATTTTGGGGACAACTTGAGAGGAATCGAAGTAGTTTTTTGCGCTCAGTTGCTCCTAAATATTATACAATATGCTCCAAAATATTATATAAATATTATACCTCGTCCGTTTCACGAAACGTTAACGCCAAAGAAGGTAAGACGTTCTATCATTCTCAGGACTGTGGTTGAGAAGACAGCAAGGGATAAATAAGGGAATGAATGGTAGAAACTAAGGAAGGGAGGGATGTGATACGGAAAGGAGGTCGAGATAGGGGGAGGATGGGAGAGGGGTAGATAAGGCCAAGGGGGGAGCGTGGAGGGGTATGTGAGAAAAGAGTAGACCGTCGCTTCTGGAATGCCGTAGTGTTCGTAAGTGCGGTCGTGGGAATGAAGTTTGCGATGGTCCACACCATTTCCTCACATTGACAAAAGATATTAGTTTTCCTCCAGTGGATGATATGCAGAAAATTCTTCATGGTTGTTCACCGGGTGAATGACTCAAACTGATGCATTGAGGATGCTTCCTATGCTTAGCTATAATGCCTATCCATGCGTCATTCACGGAATAATATAAAATTAAGACCTCAAGCGATTTCACGATAACTTTTCCGCTGTTAAAATATGCAATTTATGGCCTTTCCCCATCCACCACGTCAGGAATTTCCTCTCGGTTCATCTCCCTACGTTATTCTTCTCCAGACCCACATATCGGACGGCTCCAGTGTTTTCTCATCCTCCTTCCTCAGCCTCCACGTTTCTGCACCGAAAAAATCGCCAAGCTCCAGATTAGACTCCCCTATTGTCTTTTCTTTACACTCATACGCATTGATTCTCAGATTCACTCTACACCAATCATAAAGGACACCGTAGCTAACGCTAATCTCTTCCTGATGCTCTTATTGTTTTATTTCATTCCTTTTAGTTGGCTACTCAGACAATTTAACAGTCTAAGCCACTCAGGTTTGAGATCATTAACTTGTATGTTGAGTCTCACGTCATTTACAGACGAAACTTCATAAAATAGCATGGATTTTACATTCTTTTGATTGATCTTTATACCGTATTCCCGAACTGTTTGAAAATAGAACTTTACAATACATATCTATAAGTTTGATGAGATGTTATACTGCCCTAAGGGGATACCCCTTATCTAATGATCACATAAGGTGAATCAGAGGACTTTAGACACCCCTATACAAAAATATTTGAAAAGCGGCAGGGGAAAGGGAAATTAACTGGACCTCCCAGCCTGAATGTGTATATGTGAATGATTTCAGCGGTGTGCGATGTATATCTTTATTTTCGGTTACTACCGCTTCGATAGTTGCGACTAGGACAATAGTTTCTTTGGCATGAAGATGCTTGCAGTAGTGCCCATGAAAGTGCTGTCTTCAAAGAAACCAACGCGGTAGTGACCGAAAATTAAGAATTTCTGTACGCGTAACATTCTGCTTTTAAGTCTATTTAATCGTAAAAGGTGGCCTCCACTATCACCTATCAAAACAAACCCTGAGTGAACTCACTAGGCGAAAATGATCAAGAGAAAGGAAGAAAAAATGTATGTACGTACAAGTTTCCATTAAACGAACCCAGCCAATTAGAAGCCGAGTAGGGATAAGAGTTCATTTCCGAGAACATTCTATGGCTTCGACTGTCGGCGAGAAACCTCTAGTATGAGAAATCTTTTTCTTTTCCCCTGCCTCTGAGAATCGACATCGGATTCTTCTCTGTAATTGAGAGGTAGCAATTATTTTATTGCTTTTACTCCAATTTTTCCCTCACACGCCTTTATATCTAGATACTCGCTTTGCTCCAAGACCCCCCGAAAAAGGCCTTCGGCCTTGTTTTCTTCGCTATGGAAGGTCTTATACTTTTTGTATGCCGCTTGTTACTTACGGATCTTTTACTTTTCAATTGGCTAGATTAGATAAGAGTAATATTTCCACTTTCAAGTAAAATGAGCGTATGGTACGTGGGTTACAATATGAAAATTAAATATCATTGTAGAGGAACGTTTTTCTGAGGGACTAAAAAATAAAATGGATTTCTATGAGTCTGACAGAGTTTCTAACTTATTCAATTCAAATACAAAATAACGTTGAGAGCATGTTCCCCTGTAACACTCAATTTATACCTACTTAATATCATAACATAACGAATTTACGAAGTACAATGAACTACAGTAAACTACATTTTTATTGATAAAGAATTATAGAAAGCGAGTAAACACTGCAAAAAAACATAGTTAGAAATACCAGTTTCTGATCGAACTCTTCACAATTTGGATTCATACCGAGCATTGAATAGTACTTCTGCTACTTCTAACAAAAAAGTTTGATAAGTGTAGTTTGATAAATACTATCAACATCGCACCCATCAGATCGATAAAACAAAAAAGACCAAATGCATAATAAACGCGACGTGGCGTGAGTATATGAAAGAATTTCCTCCCAGAAAAATATTGCTCTGATTGATAATCATAAAATTAGGAGTTCAATGTAGGTTACCTCAATATAAATACAAAAAAGCGGAGAAGAGGTGTGTCTGCATAGGGTACTGAACACGGGCCCCCGACGAGTCATAACAGACTCTATCGACCAAGCTAATCGGTTGTCATGATAAATATTAAAAACACGTTTATTAATTATTTTTCACATCATTCAGCCAAATTCATGAAATAAGAATAAGGTGTGACTGATGTTCCCCTACGTAAGCTTAAGAGAGGACGATACACACAATAGAATTACGTAGGAACTAAATATCAATATCTAGAGAAAATGCACAAAGTGGAGATCCTTAGCATGAATTAGGCCTAGTAAGACGAATTTAGAAATGACGATTTTATTTAAAGATTATGTCGTCATGCTCGCGAATGATACCACTTCAGGAAAACCTCTATACATTTTTTAATGAGTCGGAAAACACAATATCTCCTTACAGCTTTAATATCCAATATAATGCGAAATTAAATCTGGTGAGTAGCAGATGACCACTTTTGATGAACAAGGCATCATAAATGTCATGATTTAGAATATATTTAAGCTAAATAACTTAGTCACTCAATGAAACGTGCTTTTCGTAAAACAAATAATTGAATAAGAAATACCTAGGATTGCACTTATCCTCCATATTCTATTATTCACTTCCTATGATGCACCAGCTCAAGGATAAAATTGCACATTAAAAAATTGTAACAAAAGAAGAACGCAAAGAAAAATAAAACGCTAAAAATAATTTTTACCTACCTATTTTTTAAGGAAAGGTTGTTTAGATATCTTTCTACTGCAATCGTGTATCGGCAACAAGAGAGGAACCACATTACGTGTACTTGTTAACTATGGAATTAATAACAACCACACTTTCAATTCTATAATCGCACTTATCCTCCATATTCTATTATTCACTGCCATTGATGCACCAGCTCACGGATAACATTGCACATTAAAAAGGTTAGTAACAGAAAAAGGACGTAAAGAAGGATAAAACGTTATCGCCATCACAAAGAATGAAAATAAAATCATTTTTACCTACCTATCTTTTAATGAAGGTTTGTTTACCTTATATTTCTCCTCTTTTCGTTTGAATACGCTTTGATGTGATCAAATTTTTGTTCATACGGAAAGAAGCCATTAAAAGATTGACTTTTCAAAAATTACTAAGTAAATATCCTACCTTATCTTTATAATCCTTGCGTTTTTTCCTTAATCTTCTATTCCAATTTAGATCCTCTTGTGAGCATAAAGAAATATGTTGCTATGATGTTTTATTTGTATCTGATCGCCGCGCCGCCATTGGATTTTGGTGGCCATATTTTGAACTAATCCCCATACTCAATTTTAAATGAATATACCAATAAATAATAGGAAATTTATCATAATTTTCATAAGTTTTCATAATTTTTCCTGGGGTTTCAGACAATTTTAGACGGGATCTTCGTAAGACTTTTTGTCGTATCTCGTCTCGTTCACCCCAAACATTTGTATGAGTGAGTAAGTGAGTGAATGAATGAGTGGTCGTTAAGGGGCTTTATGGTATATAGACTCGCTCTGCTCGCTGGGGGGGCTCTGCCCCCCCACACTCCCCCGAAAAAGGCCTGCGGCCTGTTATGGTCACTGTGGGAGGCCTTAAACTTTTTGTTTGCCACTTGTTACTTAGGGATAGTTTGCTTTTAAGTTGGCTAGCTTAGGTATAAGCATTATTTCCACTTTCACGTAAAACGAGCGCATGTTACGTAGGCTACAATATGAAAATAATTATTTATACAAGGGAAACGTTTTTCTGAGGGGATAAAAAAGTAAAATAAATTTCTACGATCCTGACAGTCTACTTTGTTTGATTCAAATACAAAAAACGTTGAGACCATGTTCCACTGTAACACCCAATTCATACGTAGTATCATAACATAACGACTTTACGTATTACAATGAAAAACACGTTCATTAATTATTTTTCACATAACTCAACAAAATTCTTGATATATGAATAAGATGTGACAGATGTTTCCCTTCGTAAGCTTTAGAGAGAGATGGTACACACAATAGAATTACGTAGTAACTGAAAATCAATATTTAGTGCAAATGCGCCATATGGAGTTCCTTAGCATGAATTGAGGCTAGTATGACGAATTTTATCGAAGTATTATTTACCATGATCGCGAATGATTTCACTTCAGAAGTACCTATATTTAAAGTTTTAATGAATCGGGATACACAAATATCTCAGCTGACAAATATTCAGCTATAATATCAAACGCAATGCGCAATAAATCTGGTGATTGGCAGATAACAGCCTTTGGTGAACGTCAAGATTTCGATAATGTTTACAGTTGAATAACTTAGTCACTCAAGGAAACGCGATTTTCGCAAGACAAATAATTGAATAAGAAATACCTTTAATTGCATTTGCCCCCAGATTATATTATACACTGCCTTTGATGCACCAGCTCACGGATAACATTGCACATTAAAAAGTACATTAACGGAAAAAAGAACGTAAACAAAAATAAAAAGTTATCGCCAACACAAAAAATGAAAATAAAATCATTTTTACCTACCTATATTTGACGGAAGTTTCGTTTAAAAGTCTTTCTACTACAATCGTGTATCGCCAACAAGACACAAACTATAGTCAACAGAACGAATCATATTTTTTAAATGGCATTATGTGCACTTGTGAAATATGACATTTCAAAAATTACTTTCTAAATTTCCTACCTTATCTTTCTCATTTTTTCGTTTTAATTCCTTTATCTTCTTTCCCAATTTAGCTCCTCTTGTTTGCATAAACAAATATGTTGCTATGATTGTTCGTTTGTATGACTGCCGCGCTGCCATTGAAATTTGGTGGCCATTTTTTGAACTAATCCCCATACTCAATTTTATATGAATAGACAGATAAATAATTGGAAATTTAGTGTTTTCATAATTTTTCCTGGGGTTTCAGACAATTTTAGAGGGGGTCTTCATTAGACTTTTTGCCGTATCTCGTCTTATTCACCCCAAACATTTGTATGAGTGAGTGAATGAATGAATGAATGGGTGGTCGCTAAGGGGCTTTATGATATATAGATAACTCAAACGCCATAATAAATCACCTTCTGGATATATTTTTTGCAATAGGTACAAAAACTGAGCAAATGCCATTCTAATAAAGTCAATGGTCACTTCGTTTGCTTTGAGGAATATAGATATGATTATTCACGAAAATAATCGATGACTCTGACTAATTTTTACTAACTCTTCATGATTTTTTCGGGTGTGCTCCGTGTACTTATTGTGTTTGTTGCCAGATGTTTCGTGGCCGTAGCTGGTGACTGTTTCTGAGGGATTCACTCCCTTAGCAAACAGTGACCAGCATCAGCTACGAAACGTCGCGTCGGTCAACAAGTCCAAGCGGAGTACACTCTAAAAAGGACTTAATCAATAGATATAACTACCCGCGAAAGCTTCAACGAAGAAATCAATTCAATCATTTTTAGCCCTTTCCTGCAATTAATGAGCGATAGTTCAGATATTTTTCCTCTTAATTATGATTGAACAAGGTCAAATTTGAAACGTTTTTCAATAGATACTTTTAATATAGGTAATTTCTAAAGGAATAGGGCCTACTTATCCCTGTTTCATCAACATAGTCATCATCAGCAAACATTATTTATATTGCTCCACATCTTTTCCCCGTAAGAAATAATTTCCCATTATATTGCGAGGGTTACCCAGAAATTAATAAACCATAATTTTTTCTTTGATAATCTTCTTCAGATAATGCATATGGAGCGTTTCGCATACGCATCATTGTTGTCGGCTGAGAAAAAAATTTGGTGCATTACTTCCTGGGTAGCACTCGTATTTATTAGTAACTATGAATGTTTTAACTTATTTTATTTTATCGAGCTTTGGCAAAATTCACCATTACGACAACATTTCCATTATTAAAGTAAACCGAATTGTTATCATCTTAAAAGTTAAGGCCACAAAGTAACGAGGATGAGAGGAGGGACGGAAATAAATCAAAACGGGTTTCATAAATGCCAGAGCAGTAGGTTCACAAAAATAAAAGAAGTCTGAAGGGAGTGCATGATAGGTATGCCTGCCCAGACCGTTAAAACTAAATACGATGGCGCAACTGCCAAATTCGCACCAGACACAATGCTACCGATTAAAAATTTGATGTGATGAAGGAACGATTACTAGAGAGCATTTCGAGTACTTCAGAGCGTATTATCCGAGCGAGAAAATTACTAAAAGACAGAAAAACGACTTAATAAGGCAGACAATTATAAAGTAATAGCGTTAATATTAGTTTCGTACTATTTCCTCGGGCATGGTATGGCATTTGAAGGAGGTGAACGACAGGTGAGGTCATTTGCGCCATGAAGGATATGGTAGGAAGGGCGGAGAGAAACCCGGCGTCGGCATTAGCCTGCTCTTAACGAAAGGCGCCAAGGGGACCACGGCTTAACGTCCCATCCGACGGACGAAGTGTTGCACTTTAAATGTCCTCCACACAACATTCAAGCAGGGATCAAAAAATTCCCTGCCACCGCCGGGATTTGAACCCGAGCCCGCCGGGTGGGAAGCTGGCACTCAACCCTCCGCACCAACCCGATCATTATTTCGTCAGTACTACAGTACTTGTGGATTACAAAAAGTTCATTTATATCTACATACTAACCCGCAAGTTGTCTCAATTGGCGATTAGCGAAAGGCGTTTAGACACTTTCCGGCAAAAACATGTACAAGAGTACAGAACTGTTTGCGATGCTTGCTGAGAGAGATTTGAATGCCTGAGTTTGACCTATGATTTAATGAAGTTCTTTATTGTTCGGGAGAACAATGATACCCCTTCTTATTCGTTTGGCATGATATCCCGTCTAATTTATCGTGTCTGTAGGACCTGAAATATCTTACAGCTTTGAAAGATATTTGTAATAAATTTTGAGAGAAATTCGAGTATGGCACTCATCCTTTGAGTGGCTAGCGGCTCTCAGCCTGATTCATGTAAAAGCTGGGAAATGATGTGTTCGCTAGTAGGATTTTTTCACAAACCACTCCCCTTTTCTCTGCATTTAACTAGTTCAAAGATTTAATCTTTCTGCGCCGGATCCCATATGCTTCCCTGGTATCTGAGGTACGGCCTGAGGAGTGTGAAGTGGCACCATTGATCTCACTTTTCGTTCGAGGACTTTATCATTTCTGACGAAACCTTGCTTCTTCAGCAACTACGTGCTCTTTTTACATGAGCTACCTCGATAGGTTTGAAATCATTGTATATCCCATATAATTTACTTTACGCCTTCAATACAACTCCAGTCATAACATGCATATGGGTAAACGAGACATCCTACGCTAGAAAATTATTTGCAAAGATTTAGTTCCCATTCCAACTACCCCTCCTTGCCTCCAGACAATCATGCTTTTTTATAAGTCCGATAAGAGGAGTTATTCACCTTTCACAAAACTGAAATGATTCAAAGTTACGATGCATGTAAATGTTTTAGGGAAAGACCCCCCCCTCCCATCCCCTCCTATAAACCGATACGCAATATGAATTTTACAAATTAGGGTTGCTTTTCCAATCCGCGAGACCGGAAATCGGTAAAGGGTAAATCGATAAAGGGTGATGGGTAAATCGATAAAGTTATATTTAACAATGCCACACTTCTTATGTCTGAAGACCTAATACAGGTAATACCAAAGAATTCTTTGTCCACAGTCCTCTGTGTCTGCAAAGGTGGGATATGAAAAGATAGGATGAACTGCTGATCAAATGATGGAAGAGGAAGATTTCGCGAAAAATCTACAAATTAATTCACGAAACCAACTTTTAACAAATAAATACAAATGTCGAGCAACAAAAACTGTAAGATAAGCCAAATCAAGCAGGTGAAGTCAATTGGCTCGGTCATCCAGATGGAATGCCCGAAAATAGGGCATTCCATCTGGATGGCATTCGGAGGACATAGATACAGAGGTCAGAGGGTGGGAGATTCCCGCAGTGACCGCGTACAAGGTGGCTGATTGATGTGGACTTGCAACAAATCGGTGGAAGGAGATGGCGACCCCTTCTTTTGAAAAGGGACTCGTGGAGGGGAATTATTTAGAGAGCACGGAATTTTTTAGGGATAATGCCATTTACAAGTCCTTATTACCTTTTTTATTCAAGTCCATGCCATTTATACGTCATAGCACGACGAATGGCATTAAATTGAAGAGTAAGTTCAATGCCATTTACAAGTCCTTATTACCTTTTCTATTCAAGTCCATGCCATTGATAGGTAATAGCACGACGAATGGCATTAAATTGAAGAGTAAGTTCAATGCCATTTACAAGTCCTTATTACCTTTTCTATTCAAGTCCATGCCATTGATACGTCATAGTACGACGAATGGCATTAAATTGAAGAGTAAGTTCAATGCCATTTACAAGTCCTTATTACCTTTTCTATTCAAGTCCATGCCATTGATACGTCATAGTACGATGAATGGCATTAAATTGAAGAGTAAGTTCACGGGATCATTATAACATTGTCTTCATTTTCCAAGCGAAATGAGGACTAAAGATTTTTCTCTTGCAGTTAAATCGGTAGACATGACAGTGCATGGGGGAAACCCAACAAAACGGGATTCGAATCTGCGTCCTCTGGATCAGAAGGCGAGGAAGTTAACACACCGCCACCGAAGGCCACAGATGCAGAGGAGAAGAGAGGAGAGGTTGATAGGGCATGACTATCATCATCACTGGTCAACAATCCTAAGATTGGTTTGGCGCAGCTCTCCACCCAATTCTCCCATCAGCTTATCTTTACACACCTACGTACTGCGTCTCATTAACATCCCTCTTTACCTGTACCATATATTTTGTCCTGGGTCTTCCTTTTTCAAACTTGCCACCTACTTGTTCCGCGACGATTGCCTTTATCTGGTTATCATGCCTCAAGATGTGGCCTCTAAGATTGCTCCGTCTTCGTATCAACGTTTGCATGAGGCTTCCCTTCTCTCCTACTCTTCTTAGGACTGTCTCTTTAATTTCTCGGTCGATCCATCTGATCCTCATCCTTCTCTTGTAGCACCAAATTTCAAAGGCCTCCACTCTTGATTTCTCCGCGGCTCTTATTATCTATTCCTCACTTCCATATAGGAGCATACTCTAATTGTAGGTTCTTATAAATTCTTTCCTTACTTTCATATTTAAGTTTTCCGCTGTAATCGTGTCGGACTTTTTTGCATTCGAGAAGCATTTCGAGCTCTATGTCAAGAATGGAAAAGGAAGAACTTGAATGAAATATATGAAACAAGTAAAGAAGTATATGGAAGAGAAGAAATATGTAGGTGTGGAAAGATACGCTGATAGGAGAACTGTATGGAGAGCTACAATATAATCTCAATGATTATCTTCATTAGGCCATCATGTCTAAATATATGGCCTACAACGTTGTTGTCCTCTTTTTAGGTTTGCCACAGGCTTCTCTTCTCCCCTACTCTTGAGAATAGGAGACAAAATGAATGTGGCGAAGGCAAGTTTACAAGGAGGAAAGGCGAAGAGAGAGCGAAAGTTGGGAGGATGAGGAGTGGTTGAAGAAGCTGTTAAGGTTTGTCAGGGGAGACGAGAGCGTTTCCAAGCGAGAGGCCACGCAACAATGGGTCGATTCTCCCGACGCAGCGCTCCCTTCCCACCATTCAAGGCGACGCAGGAACTTACTAATGGGAAGGATGACGAGAGGAAATGGAAGTCAAGCCCGGGACACATGCAGGACGTCGGAATCCCGGAGGTTTTCTAGTTCCAAGAGTCTACTCAGCCAATCGTGCTGTTGCAGTCTCAACGGAAATGTAAGTATACAAGAGATCGCTCGCTAGCGGCGCAGGTGCAAGTGGTTGAAGTTAACATAGAACCACGTGATGCGGTTTATTTCCGTGAGATTTGAATTTTCGTTTCCAGCGGTTACCTGTGATACACCTCATACGTTACTGGTGGGATCGACGAAATTTCAGTACCAGTATTAGTTTCAACTTTCAGAGCTAATTTATAGATCTCATAATTAAATAAATCGAAAAGGAAATTGTTTTGAAACCACAAAGGTTTCTAAGCTACAATGAAAACAAACAGACCAAATCGTCAAGCTCGTTAAAAATCCGAAGTTTTCCCAGCTCATGATGAAATAGAGAACACCATATCACGAGTCCGGATACTTTCTCGGAAATTTACGGAAGCCTGAGCTGAGGAGGACCCATGAGAAAAGGTGAGAATCAGGGAACCAATCAAAGGTCATGTGAGTCAAAACCTGCCCGTATAAAAACCGGAAGAAAGCCAGCCCTGGGGAAGGTGCAACTACCGATACAACGGAAGCAATGAAGATAACCTAGCTTCAAAGCCGACAGCGATATATCGTCGTAAACTCGTAAATATTCACCCAATGAACTTCTTCATTAGCTACGAGGCAAGAAGGTGGGTGAGGGAACACGTGATGCGCGGAAGCCGATGCGCAAGTTTTCTCTGAGGCAGCGATATTATTTCAGGATCTCCGACTTCATAAACCTGTTGAGCAAGATTGCATAAATATATCAGGATCAGGAAAAATATTTTTAGAAGAAATTTAGAATCAAATGGTGCATATAACAATGTATATAAATTGATGCTATCCAAAGAAATCAAAATGAAATTAAAGATTAGGCTTTCTAGCTTAAACCGGATAGTCCCATAAGGACTCCGCAGAGAAATCTGATGCCTAGAGAGCTAAATTAATTAATTTTTAATGTTTACATAGAGAAAGCCATCAACGAAATCAAGCAGAAAGCTCCGGGTGTCAATATCCACGGAGAAAAAATTAGTATGCTGCGATTTGCTGACGACATAGCAGTCATAGCCGAGACAGAGAAGGATTTGAAGAAGACGTTGACAAACATGGAAAGGACAATGGCCAGATATCAGCTGAAAATCAACAAAAAGAAGACTAAGATATTAGTTTGCAGTAAAAGAGAGGAGGCTAAAACAAACATCAACCTAGTAAAGCATAAGCTTGAAGAGGTGAACGAGTTCTCTTACCTGGGAAGCCGAATTACCAGCGATGGACGGAGCAAGAAAGAAACACACAGTAGAATAGCGCAGGCGAAGAGGGCTTTCTACAAAAAGAAGAATCTTCTTACAGCTGAAAATACCAGCATAGAAGTAAGGAAACAATTCATCAGATGCTACATATGGAGTATGTTTCTCTATGGAAGCGAGGCTTGGACGTTGACAGCAGCAGAGAAGTCAAGAGTGGAAGCATTCGAAATGTGGTGCTACCGAAGAATGATGAAGATAAAATGGATTGACCGTGTGAGTAACCATGAAGTGCTAAGGAGAGTAGGAGAAAAGAGAAGCCTCCTAGAAACATTAAGCAGAAGAAGGGACAACTTAGTTGGCCACATTTTGAGGCACGATGGTCTGATGAAGACAATCGTTGAAGGACAAGTGGAAGGGAAAAAGGGCAAGGGACGGCCCCGAATGAGTTATATCGGACAGGTTATAAAGGATGTAAAAGAGAATAAATATGTAGCTATGAAGAGATTAGCGGAAAGGAGAGAGAAATGGAGAGCTGCGTCAAACCAATCTTAGGATTGTTGACTAATGATGATGATGAGAGAGCTAAGTCGCAAAGCACTTGGCGCAAATACGGGATATTCCGGTCCTAATTCCGGTAAAGGCACATGAATTTTCCTCCTTGGCATTTTTCCTGAAATGTAAAGTTCGTACATGCTACAATATTGCTTCGAAATATGGATCAAAAATGTGGGAGAGAAGAAAGGCTTCAATTGCTCGTAATATAGTGTTCCAGATAATTTTTGACAATAACATGAAAGTTAGCAATGAAGAGGCTTTCACTAGACTCGGAGAAAAATTAAAAAAAAAAGAATATACACTAAGGAAAAACGTAGCAAGCTTATACATTACGTTCTACGCCATAGAGGAACTGTGAAAATACATAAAAAGGCTAAATGAAAGGGAAGAAGATGCACAGGAGTACCGAAACTGCAGTCTTGGCAATCCTCTGCATCAAGAAACAGTCACATGCAAACATATATACGCTAATTTAATTTTCGCCACCATCCCATTTCTTTCTCGTTACCTTCATATCCATTCCCAAGAAATCCTTTCTAACCCGGAACTGTTTCTGGGAGATATTAAATTTCGAGACTTCTCATTTTAAAAAATTAAATATTTTCTAGTCAACCATAATTATCGCGGCTGCTACATTTTTCACCATTAAAATGTGCAGCACAAAAGGACACGTGATTTTAATCTTTCCATAACATAGGGTTAGGATGCAACATTGGGTTAAAATGGGTTAACTTTCTGACTGAGCAGAATCACACGCAGCAGCGGACTCGGTCCAGAGACCACAAGCACTTTTGCAGGGTCCACGCAGATGAGGACGAAATGCGGGAAGACTTAGCGCTAATGTGCTTCGTGAGACGTCTCTCCCTAATCCCCTCCTAATTCCCCGAGACAGCCATCCCTTTCAACTCCCTGAGCTAGTATCTTCACATGCATAGCAGGAGGCGGAGTAATTGTTTAGACTACAGGGGCTTTTACACGATGCTCATCGACGTCATTAAAATGATAACATGCGAAGCTTTTTGGTTGAGGAAAACAGGAAATTTACAATAATACTTAAGTGTATTTTCACAAAAACTATAGGAGAAAATATCACTCCTTTTTTGCCACCTGAATACTAAATGTTTTTTCCGTTTCCGTAATTATGAATCGGTTTTGCATTCACGTGACAAATTTGCGAAGAAAAATGTGGCGGAAAATCGTTTTGAAGCTACTTTCACAGAGTAACTTCAACGCGTTAACCCAGCGATAAGGCTGAGATCGACCCGCCCATACCATCGAGCAGCTTCTTAATTCATAAAGCAAACGAAGAACATCGTAATTATCAGCAGGAATGGACAGGCCAGTTAGGGCAGGCGGGAATATCCGCGGGGGCACCCGGTCCTGTTAGGGCCCAGAGCCCCTATACCTGTATAAAACATTTGTGCTGGCCGTGCACCCGATTGTCTTATGAGTGAGTGGTCTTTAAGTTCAAGATTCTAAATTTCCTGTTATTTATAGATACCCTGCCACAGGAAAATTTTGAGAAATTTTTATGGGTGGAAAGACTTTTTTTACTGAAAGACTGCTTTTAATGTAAACAAGAATGCTAGTGTGAACATTTTTGAATCAGACATCGGAAGAACTGAATGCATTTTTGCTTTAAAATGTAAAGTAGATTGTTTGGTTTGATTGGTTAAAACAACTTTCGTAAATTTTTATTTCACAATTTAAGGGTAGAAGTCGTCTTTAGGGTCCCTTGACCATGCCACCACAGGTACCCTAGCGTTAGCACTTCGGTACTCATTATTAGGTCATTAATTTCACTTAAAAATACCTCACCGTTACGGCGAAATTTCTTCCTATTGTGTAGCTCTCCAAATTCTCAAACAGTTTCACTTGGCACTAATTGAATATCGAGTAAACATGCAATACAGAGGATCGAATTGGACTTCCAGAAATCCATAGACGTGTCCTGATAAAAATTAATGGCTTGAATGACGTTCAGAAGAAATAATAATTTTTTCAGTACTTAAATGTAGCAATTGGCCTTTCTCCCCACCTATTAATCCAAAATACTTCTCCAATGACGAAGTTGATTCGAAATTAGAACAAATAACCACATCAAGAAATCATTTTACAAACATATAGATACTAATACATATCTCATCACCTCATTTTAGTTCTCCATTATACCTCATCTTTCTCCAAACAGCTGGCTTCATGACTATCTCTCACTACACAGGCATCAACAGCATCTATATAGACGTGGAAGTAATAGGAGGAGACATAGAACCACGATACTCTCTAAGATCTATCCCTATCCTCCTACTTAGGGTTCCTTCTCATTTACCATAATCCCCTAATACCTTCTACCTCGCCAGGACGGTATCCTCAAGTCAATTCGCCGAATGCCCCCGCGTTACCTAACATCTCATAATCTGACCGTGCCATTACATTTTCGCCGCCAAAGGCATTTTCTTACGAGCAAAAATTATAAGTACTCTCTTCATCAGCACCCTACCAAATGAAATTATAAATATTTCAGACCAATATAAATGAAACCCGCCATGGAAATAGCGTAAAAATACGTAAGTGCATGACATAGATATTGCCTTGATTCAATCCTATGCCTTTGCTGCGTCTTTCCTCCGTTTCGTCTGTTCTACCAGCAGCGCGCCCCAATCAATAAGTCCCTGTGGCGCAGAGGATAGCGCGTTGGACTTCTAATCCAAAGGTCGTGGGTTCGAACCCCACCAGGGATGACTATTTTTTCCTGGAATTATTGAAATTATAACTTCAACCAGTTACGGCTCGTGTAAGAGATAACAATGTAAAGTAAATCCGTGTGTTCAAATTCTAGTCGATGTCCATTGGCGATTGGCAACTAGAATTCATGACATGCTTTACAAGCCAAAAAAATTCAATCCCGAATCAATTCAAATTTCAGCAATATTTTGATATGAAGTTCAGTGTTGCATCTGTTCCTGCCAACGCTTTGGTGAATGTTTCATATTGATTTCATTCCACCAAACAATTTTCTGTTTTGCCACTGCTATGGTAAAAAAATTGAATTGCAGCTTCATCTAGAAAAAACGAGAGCACTGCTTCCGCTTGGGCTTCAAGGATATAATATTGTCATTAATATTGCAAATTCAATGTAAAACCATTTTTATGACAATAAGCTATTATTGGATTTTGAATTGGGTTGGAGTGAGTTCTCAATATTTATTCGAGCGTTTCAATTTCACAGTGCGATTCCGAACAAAGAGGAGGTGAGTAATCAATATTTTACAAGCTTCAATGTTTTCCGAGGATACATTTTCATCGTACTGACACAGCTTGATTTATAGAAT
This sequence comes from Ischnura elegans, assembly GCF_921293095.1. Lineage (NCBI taxonomy): Eukaryota > Metazoa > Arthropoda > Insecta > Odonata > Coenagrionidae > Ischnura > Ischnura elegans. The sequence continues at coordinate 104,902,490 of NC_060247.1, forward strand.
ACACCGCTAATATTCACGGGGATAAGAAAAACTCAACTTTTGTTCTCAACCAAGCGTTATTAATTGTCATATCCCATATTTTCCCCGCGTTTAATCCCCGATTGAAAAAATTAATCAATAATTTCTCTATTTCCATTGCCAAATTCACCTAAATATCCGTATTATTGCTAACCGTGTAAAAATTTAATCCTATTTGTTCTATAATTACTCTTTGACGGCATATAAACTGAGGTGCTCATATATACCAGCTCCTCTCAACCTTAAACAAAAGAAACCGACGGATCTAGTGAAAATACCAACCAAAGCCATCCACAGTTACTCACGTCATAAAAAAAAGGCTCCCTTTTTTTCCTTTCCACTTTTTTATTTATCGGACCAGTTTTCAACTCAGATTATTTCTTTATCAGCCTTCGTATTTTATTCTCAGTTTCGAGTGGTCATCAACCTTTACACTAAAGTAAAATGAAGCAACACCAAGGTGAGGAAAGTAAATTAGATAATTATTGAAGTGCCCTTCTTTTGCGATTATTTGACCAATAATCGATCTCTTCGTGATATTATTCTCAATTTTCTACATCGCATTTTGAAAAATCTCTGCATCAAAGACACTGGCACTGTAAATATATAGATTTTCTCATAAAAAGAATGTTTATGAAATATTATATTTTATATAAGTCACATGTGAACTCATTACGAAATAAATTCAGAAAACCACTGCCCCTGACGCATAACCAAGTTACAAAGCCCCACTCAGCGTCTTAAATTACTACGATATCCTGAAAGGAGCAAGCAGCTATTGCTCTGGCTTGTAAAAATATATAAAATAATGAATTGGGTTTTTTTGTTTTCTTGGCCTGAATTTTGAACGCTGGTTATCATCTTGTTGTGTAGGTCTTTAAGAATTAAATTCAAGATATTTAGCCAACGCAAACGGTTCAATATATGTTTATACCTTATTCAGAGCTTTAATGAATATCATTACATTAATTTGATAAACATAGGTACGAAAGGTTATGACAATATTTTTACAAATTACTATCTTTAAAAAAAAGTTTGCATTTAATTCTTAAAGACCAACACTCCATGCTCCTAGTCAGCGTTGAAATAACGATGAAACTCCAAAAAAAATTACCCACGTTATACTTGCAAACATTACTTAAAATTGATAGCGGAGATGTTTTGTATATTTCCCTGTTGGTATATTCTCGAGTGTCAGGCGCTTCTTCCGTTTTAGAAGCAGAATTTTGTCAGAATAACTCCTGAATGGCGAACACCCCAACGATTCCTTTTCCGAGAATGCGCTGCTCAAATGAAAACGTCAGGAAAAACTTAGACGTTTTTGTCCAGGATCGCTCAAGCAGCGACTACTGCTCCCACATTTCGGTTCCCATCCAAAAAAAACAGGGTTTCTCATTCGTGGATTCATCCTGAATATGAACCGTCGGAAGAGACTGTTGTTGGCAGTGATCCCGTGGCTAAGACATCTTTCCGACCACGTCATAAGCTTAAGCTCTTAAACTTTTTAAGGCTTAAAGGATTCCTCCGAGTCGCGGAAAAACCTCCCACGCCCCACATTCTCCTCATTCCTAACTGTAGCTCCACATCCTGCAGATCCCGCTCCTGCATCTCTCAAAGTATTTTTCACAAAACCATCTACTTTTTTTGACTCGTATTTCCATACTATGAGATAATTCTCTGATGCACTTGACGCAGCTACTATGTAAGGTATGTCATTCTCCTAATGTCAAGTCACATCAGGGGTGCCGACTTACAAAAAATATTGGGGGGGCCAAACCGGGAATCTTGCCCCGTGAAATATTAAAAGTAGTGAGTTTTAAGTTTTTAAGCATTTTAGAAGAGTCATATGATCAACATTAGAGCCCTGATAACTCGAATCTCGATGTATGGACAGTTGGACACTCCGGGGAAAATCAGCAAGCCTGACACATTTTTCCTCACACCCATAACGAATTTTTGAGGGGGCTCGGACCCCTCAAGCCCCATGGAGTCGGCGCCACTGAGTCACATGTTTAAAAAAAAAAGCGTCGTATATCGAAGATACAACCACAGTATACCCTGATTAAAGAGTGATATACGGGTGTATGCCGCGTGATGTATCGGAATTGCTCCGACGTTTCGTGACCGACCGCTGGCCACTTCCTCAAGGGAATCACCATTCTCTTTAATCACCATGAGCCGCGAAATCTTTAATCAAGAGACACAGTATGCCCTGTCTTCCAACTCATTCTCAGAATGGAACAATACATCCTAGAAAAGGGTAAAATGAATATGCCCCGTAGAAGAAACAAAATCTCGGAAATATCAACTCAAGAATGCAGGCAATCGAAAATATTTTACAACGAATTTAAGGTAAATCGTGAAGTTACCTTAAGTAAAGATGTGTGGCATAAATCAATATACCCTCATATCCGATATATTCTTTCAATGAATCGATATATGCCGCCATATTTTTAAGTCGATAGCCGCCAAAATCTGGACTATTACATAAAAACATATTCCCAATGTATTGAAAAGCAAACTTTAATCTCCAAAGTTCAGTAGCTAAGTTTGGAGTATGATTTAATAGAGCATTTTTTTGAAATACCATAAGGCAAGCAAGGACTGGGAGTAAATGACCATGAACTAGCTACTTCACAATTATTTGTTAAAGATATGATAAGATCCTTTTTCCTTGGATTAAAACCGCACTCTGCTTAATTCTCTTATTTTAATATTTTTCTCCCATTCAGCGCTGCCATTATATGTCCTGTAAAGTTTTGTCGCAAAAAGTAAGCTTTGTGGCGGCTCATTATTGAACCGATGTTAATTTTCTCCCATGTTAAATAAAAATTTGGTGATGGAAATTTAGCGTTTCAAAATATAAAAATTCGTCTTTATTATCCACTTCCCAGCATTTTGACCACTACATTAGGTTTGTTCCCGTTAATTGATTGGTTCCGGGTTCGAATCCCGGTTATAAATTTTAACCCAGACCTGCATCTGGGAGAAGTTATATTCCCAGCAGCTCGATTCTGTAAATGTCATACCTGTGCTTCGCGTGGTTCGAACCACAGTGGAGTTCTCACGCCTCTCACCGTGAAAGACGTTCAAGCGATCCTGTAAGCCTGTGTCGTGAGATGTTTGACGGATTGCGAACGATCACTTCAGTTTCTTATGTTGGTAGCTGTGCGGACGCGAGGAACGAATCAGAATCTCCGATACAAACTTACTTCAGCGGCCAACTGCAACTTCAGTTCATTCAGTTACCATAGAGAAACATATACAATGCCGTGGAATATTCACTCCCAAAGTAAATAATACTTCTTTACTCAATTTTGAGTGAGGCCTTTTCTTTTAAAAGTACCTATCAATGATAAGTTACGGTTTTTTAATTAGTTTATAGCTATAAACTGTACATTACCTCTTTTATATGTTGTCAAGTGCTGCGTATCAAAGTCAGTTATCACGTAGCGGGCTCGTAATTGCACAATTAGCTCTAATTTCCTCATAATATGGAGCTAATTCTTACGCGGAATGAGAACAAGTGTTATTTTATTATTTAATAATGGTTCATTCTCGTATGCGTTTGAGCTGTTCTCATCATTTCAGTACATAATTTTAAATGCGCTGTGGTGCGTATACATATATGTCTGATTATGCAAGCACATGCCACTATTCACGATTTATACTGATGAAAATGTTTCTGGCGCGAATACGAGTAGATTATCAACAGTTTCTGCTAGAGGACGAGATGTTTACATGTCTTAGTATTTCTATAATGTCAACAGAAAAACGAATCATGTTGGTTGTGTTACTGAACGGCAGCAATAATGCATGGAAGAGATGGAATAGATGATCAATGTTTATCTTAACGCACTAAAGTATGCCCCGGCAAGCCATCTAAACGTCTACGAATTAATCGTGGTGTGAACTCAGTGATCCATCGCCAATCTCACGTCTCGAAGGGATTGTTGATATCGCGTATCTGCCGCCGAAGTATGTGCATCTATTGCCTCCGTCGACATTGGTGCTCATGCAACAGTAGCGGAGGTATGTAAAGAGCCTCCATTCTCGTTAATAAAAACAAATCGAAGGCTTGAACTTACGCAACAAATATTAAATAAATCTGTTAACATTCAATACCGCACGATACTTTTACCGTTGGTTCTACTCCAAATTATTATGAACATTAAGTTGTGAGTATTTTACTTGTACATTCTAGAAGATGCACAAATATAAGATAATTGTCAAACCCTCAGCGCAAGGTTTAACTTACCACCAACTTCAATCGCAATGAAGGCCAATCAATTTAAATACGACGCGAATGTAAATTTAACTTTACGCATTTCTTTTATTTGTTTTTAATACATATTACTTAAGGGAAGTGACAATATGAAATAGCCACCATCGTAATTAATTAATAATGTGCTATTAATTATCAATCACAGCGTAAATTCATAATGAAAAATTAGAGCGCATTGCCGCGACGAAGCTACCACGGGCCCTCTTCGGCGTGAATACTTCCACGGACGCGGCTGTGAGAGTGACGTCACCGGACGTCACTAAAAAGTTTCAGAATCGCTCCAGCGTCAAAGCCGTGAATACATTGACGAAATCCGCTTGTGACGGCCATATCACATTTACAGAATCGAGCTGCTGGCGTCTCATTTTAAACAAGTGAAAGTTGTCTAATCAACCATGACTATTGTGGCCAGTGACGCAGCGAGGAGGGTTTTAGGGATCACCTCTCCCCCAGAGCTCAGAAATGTTTTTCAGTTTAATTCATTTTGCCAAATTGGATTAATAATTCTTATAGAATGGTGTAAGTATTTGTAAAAATATCCCGCAGAAAGCCGTAAAACTCACTATTTTGAACAATTTACGTAAACAATTTCTGGGGGAGGGCCCCCGCACTTACCCCTTTAGACTTCCCTGTATCAGTGGCGCCTAAACCCCCCCTCAAGCCTTAATTCCTAGCTGCGCCCCTGATTGTGGCAGCTACATATTTCACCATTAAACTATACAGCTCAAAATAGCACGTGGTTTAAATCTTTCCCGAATAGAGCTGAAAATGTATTCACTTTTGATGATACTTAGAAAGCCACATTGGGTTATAATGAACTTTAATGAGTGAATACCACGTGCATATGGCTTATTTCGGAGTGAGTTCAATGCTCAACTGTCCGAAATAACCTTAGGGGAGAAGTGCTTAGAGAGTGGTAAATACAAAAGGACTACTTAGAGGAGGCCTGCTAAGCAAAATGATTTTTTAATGGTGAGTTTCATCCTTGGTGTACATAACCATGAACACGAGCGCGTGACTGCGAACCACGTTAATTGTTTCATTCAGTGCTTTCAAAAAGCAGTGGCGTCGATCCTGGTATATCCTACATAACGTGAAGAAATGAGGTAACTATTTTCGGCGCAATGACGAATGGACACTGAACTTTAATCATTTGTATGAAATTCTACCGAGGCCATTTTGGTAGAGTGCGATTTTCGTCTTTGTGGTTTTAAGTAAGAGGAACAACATCAATATTTCCTTATATGAAAAGTTTTAAAATATTTATGTCCATATAGCATACGTAACTTCGATATTCATGTAATTTTCTACTCCTCGGAAATTAATATCTGCCTTTCCGCTGTTTTAAAAAATCAAATATTGGGTGAAATTTAATTCTAAAAGGCCACTTGTAATGCAAAGGTGTCGTTCTCTCTATATCAAAAAACAATGAAGGGCGCCAACCAAATATTTTGCCCGTGACGAGATGAAGAAAACGATCGTTTCACCGTTCTCATAGTTTTTTGCGTGTTCTTCTTCACTCTTTGGACCGTAGTAGCTATACTTTTAGACCGTAGACGTTTACTTTTAAACAATTTTCAATTAATTGTTTTTGTATTCGAATAAACAATGTGTAAAATGTAATTTTTGGTTTTTTTCCCGGCGAACAATTGCAGTGAAGTTTTCTCGGGTTTCACACCGGGTCAGGTCCTCCATTTCTCCTTCCAACGTTTCGATGAACAACTCGCCCATCGTCTTCAGAGATTCAGGAATCCAATACCAATTCCTCGAAGTCTCGGGATATATATACATAATTCTGAGGTTGAGGGCGGTTCAGCGTCTCCTGATTGGCTGCCAGTCCCCTCGTATTTTTAGGAGGTGGTCCCATACATGGCTTAAATTATAGCCGCAGTCTCTGCTGATGTTATTTCTGTTTTTCCGAATCTGAATAGATTTTTTTACTACGCGGTCCCAGTATCCATTAGATCGACAGACCAGCTTCGCTTCTTCCCAGTGAATCATATGATTCTCCAGGATGCTGTGCTCAGCCCCTGCCGATTTTTCCAGCTGTCCTAATCTTAGGTGTCTGCGATGCTCTTTCAATCTCGTCTCAATTGTGCGGCCCGTCTCTCCAATGTAGGTTTTTCCGCATTCACATGGTATGGCGTACACTCCAGCAATTTTTAGCCCGGTTGGGTCTTTTGCCTTCACAAGTTTATCTCGTAATTGTGGTGGAGAATTATGTACTTATATATACCCCGAGACTTTGAGGAATTGGTATTGGATTCCTGAACCCCTGAAAACGATGGGCGAGTTGTTCATCGAAACGTTGGAAGGAGAAATGGAGGACCTGACCCGGTGTGAAACCCGAGAAAACTTCACTGCAATGAGTAAAATGATATATTACTCCATCCAATGAAGCTTCGGCAGAATTTCATGCGAATGGTTAAGGTTCAACGTTCCACTTGCTTTGCGCCTGCAGTAGCTCGATTCAGTGATGGCGCGATTAAATTTTGACGAATGATTAGAGAAACGCGAAAATTGCACTTTCATTTTTATTTTATCACACTTTCAATAACAGTTTATCGCATTTTGTAGCGTCTATTTTTTATTTTCATAATGAGGTAGATGACGATAAAATGTAGTGAAATACAGTTATATGACAAAATACAGAATATTTTAAATAATTATGTTGTAGAACAATAATAAATTAAGGAATAAGTAATATTGTGGCGGAGGTGTAGCTTGCCCCCACCCACTTATAGTTCGCGGCCACGTAGAGTCCCAGCCAACTAGCAGCTGGCCAGTCGCTCACATGCTTTAAGCGGTGAGTGTCGGCGGAGCATTTAAACTGCGCTCGGCACAAAATGTACGAATTTTGCCGCCGGAAAGGCAAATTTGCGTTAAAATATCATAAAAGTCCGGTCATCGCATCTATGTCGCATTTATTTGCGCATATTGCATTTATTTCGCATTTTCGGTTTTCACGCATCTCTACCAATGATCTAGAGAACATGCCCTAAAATAGCATGTTAGTAACGCGAATAAATAGAGAGTGCCAATCACTTAGCCTTAATGGTTCCCTTAGTGATTTCCATCGTTCAGGCAATTAAGAGCATTATATATTCCAAGAAGATTCACTCTTAGAAATCCGTCGGGTAACAATTAATATGATAGACATTGCATGAGCCTTCATACTCGCAACACCTGGAAGACGTAACTCGCGACTAATATTTCCGTGAAGAGGACGCTTTGAACTTATACTGGGAACCAGTAAACAGCTTCATTAGCTTCTGAGTTATTAATTATGAACAGGCCATCGCAGAAGGACTGGGATATTGAGTCAATATATGAAATATTTTTTAAATTATTTTCCTTTAAAAGTACAAAATACCAGATCTCTTATTACCAATTTGAGATTAGATATATTAAGGGAAAATCCGTAACAGAGCAATAAAATTATCTCTTACAGTTAGACGAAGACGTCAAATTTTTTAATTTAATAATTTATTTATTTATTCATTTAACTATGTACAAACAAGAAATAATGTTTATACAACTGTGTAAATTTTCAAATGAAAACAAACATTCTGGTCCCGCTAAGCCGAAATTGGCTTGTCAGCAGGTGCCAATTTAAGCTTTACAATTTGTGTCTTGTAAAAATTACTAAATTAACAATTTCACTAACAAACAAATTATGCATAAAAAAACATTCTTAATAGCAATTAAGCATATCAATATATAAAATATTGTTACATTCCATTATCAACAACCAGACAATATCCATGCCTTAATTTTTCTTTTTACTTCACTCAAAGATTTTAACTCTTTAAATTCGCTCTTCAAATCATTAAACAGTTTAGGTACAACAACTTTCAATTGCCTACAACCCTTATGCGTATAACATCGCGGAATCTCATACATTCCTAAAGCCCTTAAATCGATATTACTATTAATATTTCTTTTCCTTTTGTATCTATTATTAAAATAATTATCAATTATTAATATGTACAGATACAATTTATCAAGTGGTAATGTACCAAGGTCTTTAAAATACGATTCACCTGAATATCCACCATTTTCCTCAAAGTTAGTTTGATGAATCATTTTTAAAATCCTTTTTTGGTTGGACTTCAATCTTTTCATATTAGTCACACCACATGATCCCCACACAGTAAGGCCATATCTGAGAAGGCTCTCAAAAAGACCGTGATACATCATTTTGAGTACATTTTTCGTGACGCTGTCCTTCAGATAATAAAATTTGTACATAATGCATCTGAGCTTTTGGTTCAATTTTGATACATGAGAATTAAAAGTGAAATTACAATCAACAATCAAACCCAAATATTTATATTCGTTCACTTGTTCTAAAATATTACAGTTACAAGTTATCATGTTGGAATGTAGACATTCATGACCGTGAGATTTAATATTTATTGATTTAACATTAGAAGCAAGATAAGTGATGTGCATTGTTTTAGATTTTTTTTCATTTAAAATTAAATTATTGTCATGGGACCATTTTAACATATTATTGATATCATTCTGCATATTATTGACGGCATTTTTGAAGTTGACATGACTAGATATCAAGACTGTGTCGTCAGCATACAAAAGTAAATTACATTTTTTAATACATTCATGCATATCATTAACATAAATTAAATACAAAATTGGCCCCAGAATCGATCCTTGGGGCACTCCCATTTTTATGCTGGTAATTAAATTTAATTAAAGAAAATACTAGAGAGGTGATAGTAGATGGAAATTTAGTTTCCTCATGCATTGACCATATACTCTACCGAGGGAATGCTTTTCGTTGTGATGGGGTGATATTTCAGGCTTGCATATCGGATCATTATGCTGTAGCAGCTGGTATGGTTAAAAAAGATAAGTTTTTCCTCATTAAAATTGACTACTTTAAATAATACAATTTCTGAAACGTATGTTTGTGAAAGAACGGTGAAACAGCTTATTTCAAGCCTTGATTTAAACGATCTTCAAATGTTAGATTCGCCATCTCCTAATGATATTTATCTGGAATTATCTCGTCTGTTTCAAGGAATATACAGTAAAGCCATTAAAAAACATTCCCGGAAGGATAATAAAGATAATTAAAAAACTTGGATTAATAAAGAAATAATTGAAAAAATTAAAGTTAGAGACTGCCTCTATAAGAGATGGAAAAATAGTCCCTCGAATTTGAGTTATAGAAGGGAGTATCAAACTTTTAGAAATCAAGTTAATAAAGAAACCTGCCGAGCAAAAAAGATTTTTTACTATCATAGTATAATTCGTGCAGGTAATGATGCAAAAAAGATTTGGGAACTAGTTAAGTTAATCACTGGAGCAGATAAAAATAAGGGGCCTGATCATACTATTGTTAAATATTTCTCTGGTAAGATGAATTTAAAATCTGTGGTCAATCTCTTTGTAAAGCAGTTCTCAAAAGATAACGAAGAGCTTAGAATAAATTGTTCGGAAGTTTTATATGAGTATAGTCCTGTTACAATAAATAATAGTATAGTGGTAAATTATGCAACTGAAAAAGATGTTAAAAATATTCTCAAGAATATTGAAAATAAAGGACCTGGAATTGATGGGATGAAAATTAAAGACTTAATATCTAACAGCATCTTTATACCGGTTTTAAAAAAATTTATTAACACTAGTTTAGAAAATTCCATTGTTCCTGTTGAATTGAAAACAGCTATTGTTCGTCCGGTTTATAAAAGTGGAAATCACCTTCAAACACAGAACTATAGGCCCATATCTATCTTACCTTGTATGAGTAAAATATTAGAAAAATATGTGGCAGACATGCTGTTAAATTTTTTGGACAAAAATAGAGCAATTTTTGAGCATCAATATGGTTTTCAAAAAAAGAAAGGTACAAAGGATGCCTTAGAATACTTTTCAGAGAATATTCGAAATAATTTAGATAGAGGAAAGAATGTTGTAATAACTTACATTGATTATAAAAAGGCTTTCGATATGGTTGATCACACTTTGTTGCTTAAAAAATTATACAATATTAAGTATTATTATAAGTTTTTTTTATTTCTTTTAAATTTAATTACCCTAATTCAATAATTAAAAATTAAGGCTGCTAAACATAAGGCCGATTTGAAATAATTTGAGCAAAAATTGGCTCAACGCACTTTATTTCTACCTTAATTGCGCAAATATTCATAAAAGTGATACGCGAATAGACTAAAAATTTACATTAAAATCAATGGAACGATAACCATATTGAAGATTGCATATAACCACATTGCGCCTACATTCAGCATTTCCTTAATTAGGGCTTAGATTTTTTAGCCAATATTTCTTTGATTGTCCTCCTCATTCCTCATTGAAAACGCCAAAAACCTTCAATCATTCGTTGTAGGGAAGTCAGGTTTTCTAATCATTACCGAAATAATACAGTTTTGTAAAAATTTCTGTTTGAGTTCAATTTATCAGTCTCGACTCATTCCAGTGAGGAAAACTGCTTGAATAGCAAATGGATTTGCTTCATACAGACAGAATTTACGGTATTACGTGGTGCACACGATACAACGCTATCCATCGGCTGCAATTGCTAATCCCTCAATCGGTTATCCCCAGAAACGGAGACTCTCCGGCAAAGGGCTAAGATCCTTGCCTAAGAGGCTAAAGCCCCTTATCACAACGCATGCAAGCCTACAGAACGACGATTATCGTTCCGTTACGATTACCATGTGACCCTTCTTTCACATCTCATGGGACTGCGAGGAATGGTACGTAAGAAGGTCATTCACCAATGAAGTTGACAGCCGATTAAGGCCTTCGTGTAAAATAATATTATATTTTCCACCGAGCCCTCATGAATCTCGTTCACGAGAGTGGAAATGGTGCTGATTCGTAGTCAAGCAAATCGGCAATGGAATTATGGAAAATCCTATTCATGTTGAAGCATATTTCCCCCCCTCTTGTTTTCGTCGAGGATGTACATGATAGTATCACGCAGTGGCTAAGTCAATCCAAAATACTCGCATATTTTATGACCTTATAATTCATAAAAATCATTATTATAATAAAATAATAGAAAAAATTATCCATTACATACGCCTGGATATCATTTGACATGTGATATCCTGTTATGTCATTTCTCCCTAAGTAACAGGCATAAAGCAACTGCTAGATAAATTCAAATCACTTACTTCGCACTTCAGCCCTACGGTTATGTATTTTTATACATTATTTTTGCATTTTAGTATTAACTGTAGGCAGATATCAATCCCATGAAGCCACTACCTTAGAAAACTGATATTGGCTTAGAAATGAAATTTGACCACCAATAAGTTTGGCTTGGTGCATACAGAAGCAAAGTTAAAGCATTTAATCAAAGCGTATTGGTGACTTTGTATATTTTAAACAACTATTATATGGTAGTACAGCTAACTGACGAGTTTCTGTCTTTTTTTTTAATTTAAATTGCAGAATTATTTTATGCTGCATATTAAGGACTTATGTTTAAAATTTGGGATAAAAAATACGAGGTAATACGCAAACGGTTTTATGAAGGAGAGTGAAAAACTTGCTCTGTCTCACAACAAATCTTGGATTTGCTGGCCTCGGTGGCGACGTAGGAAAGTACTTCCCTGTCAGACGAGAGGTTGTGAGTTCGAGTCCTGCCCGGGTAGGTTGCCCCAATCCAGGGCATGGATATTCGTGTACGTTTAATTGTTAAGTAAAATTACTATGTTAAAGGCCATTGGTGCTGTTTTAGGTGGTATAGGAATAAATTAAAATCAAGATCTATACTAGCGGTTCCCAAACGGTGGTATGCATACCCCTTGGGGGTACGCGACGAACCAGTCGGCGGTACGCCGAAAATAATCGGTAAAGGCGGACGTCAGGAATTATGAATCTCTTGACCAGAAAATATTTGTACAAAATGTCAACGTTACATTTTTTGGAGTAAAAATTAGTTAAATACATAAAGAGGGGTATGGGAGGAAAAAAAGGTTAGAAACCGATTATCTAGGCACTAGTCTACTTCCTTTCCGCAGGGGATTGGAACTAGGAGACAAGATTCGGACATGCGGCGGCAATGGAAGGCGAAATCAACACGAGGATGGTGACAAACAGGTCGGGAGAAGCGGCGGGAGTTAAGGGATTAACGGAAAAGACTACAACGTAAAGTGGAAGGGAAGGAAGACAAATGGGAGGCGAGGACTGACTTCTCTCCATCCCAAGCGAGGGCGAGAAGCAATGTTTACTTATCAAGGTTTTAATGTCCGAGTAATACCGGATAATGACGCGTGAGCTGCTGGGCGAGTCATTAATTGGATCACCTCATATAAAAAAACAAAGAGTGAAGGATAGGAGGGGGTTAGGGGGTGAAAGGCCTTGAAGTGATCTCAGACGACTACCTAATGGACTCGGGGCTTAAGCTCGAGGAGATCGATAAACTGGAGGGGGAGGTTTGAGAAGGGGTGCAAAGGGGAGTATCGCTGGATAGTGTGGGGATGGGGCGCTGGGACTTCCGGGGCATCGCCTACTCCGCTGATGGGCGTCCGGCGAATTAATTGTCGGTTGATGACTCCGTATAGCAGCGTGTCGAACAATGCGGCGAAATCTTCGGTGCACATGTTACTTTTAATCTTCCACCCCGTCGGAATCATGTACATATTGTGTGGATAATATTGAGGTTTTCACAAGGGAAGCCACCACCAGATCTCGTTAAAATTTTGTTGGGTAATAGAAAATGGATACCCATGAGGTGTAGTTTTCGTTTCAGCCGCCAATACTGAATGTTTTTCGTGATATAGGCGACTGCAAGTACCTGGAAAACGTGGAAGAATTTTCGGGAATTCCACCGGGTCCGGTTTTCCAACACCATCTCGACCGACGTTTCGATGTACAAGTTGTCCATCATCATCATCGCATCATGGATGGAGTTGGAGTTGGATATGGAGTTGGAAAACCGGACCCGGTGGAATTCCCAATTATACACGCCAGGAAAGCCTGTGATCATTCTTCACCAGGAAAACGGTTAAATCTATTCAACCCAAATCACAACAATATGCAGTGCTCTTCGTCCTAGCAACGGAGTATTAGGGTCCATTGTTGTGCTGCGGGCTGCATGAATTTAGTCGTTTTCCTGGTACTTTCCGTCGCTAATATCTCGAAAAGTATTTAGCGTTGGCGGCCGTAACAAAAACTACACCTCATGGGTATCCATTTTCAATCACCCAACAAAATTTGGACGAGATAGGTGGTGATACTTGAGGGGTACCCTTTGTGAGTCAGTTTCAATGGATAAAGACAACTATATTCCTATTCCATAAAGTATCGGAAGTGTAATTGCTGGGCGAGTGAATTGAATATTCCTGGCTACTAGGAAAAGGGCCCGACTCCTAAGCAAAAAAGAATACTGCTCCTCAGCAACGAATCATGCTCCTAATAATAGGGCACGCCTCTTGAAAAGAGACCGAGTCTTTAGAAAAATGTCCGCACTTTTTGCGATAGTAATTTCACTGCAGGAGAATAAGGAGAATTTGTGCCAGAAGAGAAAAATCAATCTGAAAATAAGGTCCTGCCTTGCCAGAAACGGACCGCGGAAAATTCTTGCGGGGGCTTTTTGGCCCTTCTGCCCATTAATTAGCTACTAGCAGACTAAACCCGTTGAAATTCAAAAGGAAAGCAAAATATAACAGGTACGTATACAAATTATTATTAGAAATGATACAATATTTGTGGTAGGCACAGAAGGAAGCAGACTTTTGCCACCAACTTCAAAAGAATGTGGCTTCTGTACTTTAAAATTTATCGGCGAAAATATCCTACCTCCCATTCGAAAAAATCCTTCCATTACATTTCAATCCTGTTCTCATAATTCTTTCACCTTTTGAAATGACGAACATCATTTCGGGAATAAAAAAGGACATTTTTTATTATTAAAAATTTAAAATCTGAATTTAAAGATATGAACGTAATTTTAAAAAGCTAATGATCGGAATGAATTTTTTTTTAAATGCTCGTATTTTAATTTAATGATACCGATAGAGAATATTTTATACATATTTTGAGAAGAAATAACTTTCTAAAAAGATAAGAATAATTGTTTGGACATAAAATAATTATACGTGCTTTACAAAAAAATTTCTCCAATGGGGTAAAAACGATCTCCAAATTTCTCTGTCGCAAAAATAATTTCCCATTGTGCTCAAGCAGTGGAGTGTGGATTTTTTTCTAAAAATTTCATACTTTCAACATCGGCATAATTATTTGCGCGTTACTGAGTGAATGAATCAGAACGTAAATCAATTATTCGCTCTACATACATAGGAAGAATCAGCTCCATCACTTTGTGAAGGCCAGTTACTCTTAGTTGAATTCGATCTGAAAAAAAATCTTCTGTGCCGTAAAAATAAGGTGCTTTTTGTTTCCACAAAGAGATAGGATGGAAAATTACTTAATTTAAAAGAATTTAAAAATAACAAATGGATGAAATTATGGAATAATGACCACGCATAACCTCGAAGGTTAACGCAACTACATTTCTTATCCAGTATGTCGAGGAGATGAAGCAAAAAAATAGTTAGATCAAGTGTATGAATAAGAAATAAGTCTAAAATTCATTTTTAATTATTATAATTAAATCATTAATTATTATAATTATCATAACTTACCATACTGTCTTTGTCAACTCATGATTCCATAAAACATAATGTCGCAAAAAGCGACTCTTTCCATCCGCAACTAATTTTGTGTATAAAACTGTAAAGTTCACCGCCGTTCAAGGGCGGAAGGTAAGGAACGATCTGCCATAGTGATGCTGATGACCTCTCGTGCATCAATAGCGGCCATTCCACCTTGTCGCCATCGCCTAGGCGCGCTCTCCTCTCGATAGGATCGATATTGCGAGGAGCGGGCATATCGCACGCCCGACGCAACCTTTCATTTATCTCCCCCAGTAACAGTCGCTCTGTGACAGCAGCGCATGCCAATCACCAGGTAGGCATAAACGATAGGCTATAAAGTGGTAGTGTAGCATCTAGAAGTCGAGAATATCATCAAAAACCCCAACTGCTCGATAATTCTGTTTTTTTTTTATTTTGGAATAGAAAAGGAAACATTTAATGATTAAACATAATTAATTTGTACCACCGTGGTATCGGCGTTGAACGCCATCATAGGTTACAAAATAATACGGCAAAAGCACACAGGAAAATGTGTTCTATGTCTTAAATAAATTATGAGGAGATACCAAGTTTTTTGTTTCCAATCGCAATGATTGTACGAAATTTCCCGGAATAGCGCTTGAAGCAACAACAATTAGTTAGGAATGCGGAAAAAGTTAGCGATTTCTACAGACTTTATTTTTTTTTAATTATGTGAAATTAATATGAGTACTTTTGGTCGAAATGAGAAAGTAAATTTATTTACGATGGATTAAAATATTGCTGTCGGTGGGATGCTTGACGTGTTTTGACCGCGATAATCAAAAAGAATTTTTTGGAATAATCACCGCACGTGACTGTAATGAAGGGCAAGGAGCTTAATGCTAAGCTAATAAAATCATTAGGAATGCTGTAGTAATATTCTAAAATACCCTTTTAATAGCTGGTTGTAAAGTGAAACAAGATGTAACTCCACTCAGTTGGCTGGATTAGGTAATATTTGGAAAGTATTGGGATAGCTTTTAAGGAGCGAAAATATGGCGTTCTATGTACAGCGTAGGATTTCATTAAGATCAATTAAATTTAAAATATGATTTCATTCTTTCCTGGCGATTTCTTCTGGTGAAATCTTTTCCAGATGAGATGCCCGGTAAAAAAAAATTATTTCAATCAAGACAGAGGTTATAAACTTAACAATGCGTGGAATTTCATTTTAAAGACAATAAAAAAAATGACACTACTTATCCTTTTTTCTTACTTTCGAAGATCCTTACGGTCAATCAGGAATGACAGGAGTATCCTAGCTGTTGTGACTGTCTATGGATACATCCAGAGGCGTAACTAGGAATATGCTTTGGGGGTGGATTGGATGGCCTGGGGTAGTGACCCCCCCTCCCCAAGGAAATGGGGTTCGTTTTGAAAAATGACATGCCTGGATATACATTTTACGTCATTTTGGCGATAAATATTAACTTTATGCAGATGCAGTTATTAAATTTCCAAACTAGGCAATAGTTTTATATAACTTTTTTATTTCTCTGAGGCTTTCGGGGGGGGGGAGAGGATGTATTCCCTCATCTCCCCCCCCCCCCCCCCCATAGTTACGCCGCTGGATACATTTCACCCTCATGACAACATTCAGGGCCGGTTTTATAATGTCTGGTTAAACCTCACGTTAAGTTGACGTGGAGATAACGGTAACGTGGAGATTAACGAGAGGTTGGGTTTTATAAAGCAAATCCTACCGCCAGTTGGCTGATGGGAACTTTAACGAGAGGAAAGCGTAGCTACAGTAATTCTCATACCAACAATTGATCGCGAAAAGTGAAACAGACGAAAGTCAAAATTGAAAAAAAATCGAGTTGGAGAGTGGTGAAAGAATTGTTTACGTTTGTTTTGAAGTGATGGTTAGCTTTGAAAACGAAGATGACGCCAATATTTTCGGTTTTAATCGTTGACGATCTTATGGGCAATCATCAGTGTGTCGTTAAAATAAAAATACTCGCCTCGATTTGTGAATATTTGGCAAGTACAAGTGTTAATTGTATGAGTGCAAGAAATAGTGGTAAATTAACCTTGTTTGTGCTTATTATTCGAGAACGAAGATTCTCATTTGTATAATGAAACCAATTGAAATGGTTTTCTATTGAGTACGCCACCAGAGCGATTTTAGGAGCATTTTGAGGCTACAATTGAATCATAATGACGATAAATTTTAATCATACTTTTGCAGTAAGATATATCTTCTTAGCGTTAGTATGGCCCCTACGCTAATTTATTATCATCTCTGTGTTCCCTACGGAATTAGGAACAACTTGCAATTTGTGAATAATCAAAGCCTTTCCCGTTTTCAAAGTACTCACCATGGCCATAATTTAAATAACAGAATTTATAACCAACCACCGTCTAATGGAAAAATTAATCAGTGTTCATTAAAACGATAACGAGGACTCTGTCACAATGATGTCATTGTTATGATCAATTAATGGTAATTCCTTTGATGATTTTTGTGTTTTTATAGAGCATTTTCAGTTTTATTAAAATTTTCACAATGAGGAGCTATATTCAGCCATGTGTCACTCGTGTAACAGACTCGAAAAGCATTGAGAAGCAATATGTTTCATGAAATCCATAATCTCTGGCAAATAAATTTTCAATAAGGGACAGAACTAAGTTTAAATTTCTTCATTAGAGAGACCAAAATCTATTGCATGACACCAAGTAGCCCTTACCATTGAAGTATAAAGTGAAACATATTTTGATACTGGCTGTCAATAGTGTAGTTGATATTGTAATAGGGATGACTGTGAGTCTTTGTGGTAATGCCAATGAGAATGTATTCATTGCCATTTTAAATTGAATGGATGTTCAGAAATCACTGATTATGAACATAGCTTCACAGTCTAAAATTAAAATTAGAGAAGAATGAATAAAGTTTGAATAACTTATGCATAACCCTACCACAGTTACTTCAAGGGCTCCTGCTATCCAATTATTAAATAAATGTACAGTTTGCAGCAAACCTTTCATACTTTACCAGCAGGCTGCATGTTGTTATAAAACTATGCATCTGTAACAAATATTGCAACTCTTTTTGGCTCATAGCTTGGGATGGGGGATCTATTCTTTATGTTAATACTATTTTTGCAAACCTTGTGTAAGAATAAGTTTTAAGTGCTAACATAACTAACTTCATATCTAATCTTGTATTGTATTTAAGATTTAAGGAAAGGAGATGGGGTGCAAAGATATTAAAGTTGCTGGGTTCAATTTATAAAAAATCTGTCGAAAAACATATCTAATCAGAATGAAAGCATTAAATTTCAACTCTCAGTGGTGTTTATGAATACTATACTATACATGTGATAGATATTTTCTTTTATTCTCAGCGCACAAAATATGAAGCTTTCATTGAACATGTTTTAAATATTTAGCAGAGTACTAAATTATACAAAGACAGTAGTGGATCCAGGATAGGGACAAGGGGGTTGGACTAGGTGAGGTTAAAATTCATGCTGTAGTGGGGGTTGGAAATAAACCACCATTCTATCTAGTGTAAAGTGGATGGTACCCAAGGGGAGCAAATTGGATACCCTCCTTAGCCCCCCCCCATGTATCCGTCACTGTACAAATATACTGTTATTTATATAGCATTTAAAGAATTTATTTGTATCAAATGCAAAGCGTAAGGATTCCATCATGATGACTCCTTCATTGCAACTGTCTTTTTGGGATATGGGTTTTCAATGGAATTATGTTGTTACATGTTGTCACAGTAATTTTTTTTACTACCTACTTCTGGGGTAATCCTTATGAATGCTGTACCAAGTAATCTCTGAATGCACCACACTGACATCACTCACTTATAATTAATATATGTGCTTCCATTATCATAAATGCAATAATATGACTTCCTCACAGAATTTTATCGTACCATGTTCTATTTATGAAGTGATTATAGGAGCAATTTCCCTTACATCCACTCCACTTTCACAAATCTATTAAGAAAATTTGCCTTTGTGACATGAACATAGACTGTTTCTCATTACATATGTTGCAGCTATGCATGTTAAAATATATCTCTAGTGATGCAGATCGGAGCGAGACAGATGAGACAGAGATAATCCTTGGAATAAATAAAAAGAGGAGAATTAAAGGGATAATCACAGTACCAAAGTGCAAATAGAAGTCTGGTTAAGACATATGGAGTAAGGATTGCTATGGAACTGGTATTTTTGACCCAGAAGGAGGATAAGAATAGAGGTATACAGGAATGTATAGATAATATTGACAGGAAAAGGAAGTAGGAAGTGCTAGCTAGACCTGATAAGTGAGGTGAGGGAATAATTGCAGGAGATGAATTAGATATAAATGATGTAGATGAAGTGTATATCAAGCTTGAAATGCTGACAACAGTGATTAAGGTAAGGATTTTGAGTAACAAGCAAGGGCAGGGAGACAATGGTTCTGGAATAAATGGAATAACCATGTATGTTACAAAAAACTATGTCAACCTTAATGAGTAGATCACTTCTAACAGTAAGTAATGGAATGAGATATCTAGTCATGCATTATTATAAGTGTTGATGATATTATACCTAATAGATTTTTTGAACGTATGTACTCATTAGTGACAGTTCAATGGATGGAGCATGAAAAAATTAATAAAAGCTACGTATGGGATTGACATCCCAAGAAACTAACGAGTGTACCAGATATGTGATATAAATTGGCTGTTATAGGAATATGTCTTCACTTATCCTTTGAAGACTTATTAAACACATTAGTTAGTTAAACGTTGACAAGTAGTAGTAAGGGTTAATATTTTAGGAAGAAACCATACCAAGGATCCCACTTAAGACTTTGAAAGAGTTATTAGTAAAATTAGACATTGCAATATTGCCACTGATTTTATTATAATAAAACTCAGTGGAAATACTGCAATGTCTAATTTTACTAATATGAAGAACTTAACCATATCTTGTTCAATATCATACAAAATACTTTGAAAGAGCTTATTGATGAAAAAATTTCAGTAGTCACTGATAAGCATGGAAAATAATGAATGTAATGGTGGTGAATGCAGTCATTTCCTGTAATTTCAACCTCATGAGCAAATACATATGTACACAGACAACAGCTTTCCCCAATTGCAAGCAAGAGTAGCCCAGCTGGCTCAATATTGTAAGAAATACAACTGACTCTGATTGTTTCAAACATTCCCTTAGCAGACTATGCTTGAGAACCTCAATAAATATATTCCCTTAGCAGACAATGCTTAAGAACCTTAAAATAATATTTCTTTGATTAATCTGACTTTGATGTTCCATGAGTCTTCAGGTGCAAGGGTCCAAATTCTCTCCTTGAATTAAGGCTCAAATGTGTGGAATAAAATCAAACTTTTTCAGGATAAAGTATCGAATTGTTTACTTTCACCATATTAAAATATTCAAACCTGAAATAAGATAAGTATTGGTAACCAAATTGGCACTCTTATATTTTAACATGAGGTATCTAGATGGGCACCACTGATTCTATGGCTCTGAAGCTACTTTTGATGGCAGATGCACCACTGATTCTATAGCTCTGAAGCTACTTTTGATGGTAGATAATTTGCTAGGAGGTTTTAATAGTACATAACCTATGTTTGGCTACGAACTGCACTTAGGCAATAAAGTCGCATTTTTTTCCGTTGAAGGCTACACATTAGAACACTCAGAGACGAGAAGACTTCTCTTGCTTACGGTGCCTTTCCAAATCTTTTTCTATCAAAATAATGAGAGGTCATTACTTAGTCACAAAAAGTACAATAATTAGTAAACTTCCACACTCTAAAGGCTCATTTGCCTAACAAATTCCTTAATATGTCATACCATCTCATGAGCAAATCAGTCATTCTTACTTTTTTACCCACACGAGCTGTATTGGTTGCATCAATTAATTTGCCTTTCTCAGCCTCCAAAGAAAACTCAAACAGTATCTTGTATACATTACGTACGAAACGTGCAAAATCCTTTCTTTTTCATGCAATCTTTCACTTGCCTCACTTATTCCTACATATTTATCTCCAAGAAATACCAAGCCGTACACCAGATATTGTTAATGGACTTACCTACAATTTTTTGTAGTACTTTGACAAACATATCTTTTGGAAAAAGAAATACGAAAATACTTTCACCTCATAACATATATCCTCACAATTAATTATAAATTCTATAGTGACATCAAATGCTAGTAAATCAGAATGCAATCAGTAAGTACGATCTTTTTCTCTCTTTCGATTGCCAAATACGAAACTTGGCTGTTCTTCTAATTCAAACTGTCTTTGTAAACACCGACACATTTTAAATTCGTTGATGAAGTCAGCAAAACCAGGTAATAACAGATTTCTATACCTACACTCCTGTTACACCTCCTTCTTTCTCTCCGATATGTAATTCTAATATTTTTCATCATCTCACTTGGCTGGCACAAATCATAACAAACTCCTACACCGGCACAAATATTGCATAACTTCAACATGTTCAGGGGTTTGGCACACGATCTCCGACTGCAGTCCATAGAATAGACAATATTATTTATTGGATGGTGATTATTATCAAACTTGAGATGTTTGTAAGGATTTCGTAGCGTATACCGTAGAATACGTCGAATAGCATGAAAACAGTGGTCCGTTCCGGATATATCACCGGTCTTATGGAAATATTTCACTTATTAAACTGCTAGTATGGTGCTAAAAATATTGGAAATTGATTGCTGATATCGTAGATACGGATAAAAACGGAGGATGCTGCGCTTGGTCGATTATTTCTTCCGTATATTATCGTAGGGTACTTCAGCATTTCAAAACATCCGCCATTTTCAACAATTTAAACTTCACGTTAACCTTTTACCCAAGGGAAATCCATGGTTTAGCTTGACTACCACTTTAACGCTCAGATTTGACTTAACCATCGATTATAAAACAGAATTTTGGGACTTAACCGACGCTTAGCTTAAACTCCAGTTTAACCAGACATTATAAAACCGGCCCTTAAAGTCAAATCAACATTGCATAAAAGGGACATGAATTGAATCCTTTGAAGCTGAATCAATCGCCATCCAAGTACTCTCAGCCTTTTATCAAGGCTTGCCCTCGCAAAACACATCAATAGAATCAAGAATGGACTTTGATTTGAATCTAACTCCTTCCCCAAGGGCTTTTAAACCTCACTATTTCATCATTTGGGGCCATAAGAGGCCTAGACTTAAAGACTTATTTGAATAAGCGCTTCGCTCAATCACTGCGGGCAAGTTGGGCGATATCATGAAATCCCAGCCTAGCATAACTTCTGCCTCCAAAGAAGATTATGTAAACTGAGGGAATCAGGAATAAGCATAGTTGAGACTTCATGACGGGCTGCAAATGCTTGGAATTTTTTTCCAACGTGATATGCTTGAGATCATTAAGAGCAAATAAACCATCAATAACCAAGTTTTCATCCTAGCAACACGAGTGAAGAATTAATAAATTCGGTGTCAATTTCGGATTCATTCATTCCCGCAATAATACTACGATACATCCTCGGCACAAACGCTCAACAATAGCCCACCAGATCAAATCCGCTCATCTAGGAGTCCGGTAATACAAATCCGCCTAGCTGCCAGTAGGCGGAGCACAAACGCTCACCTCCGAAGCTTGGAGAATTGGAGGTGAGCGTTTATGCTCCGGCTACTGCCAGCCTAGCGGAGTCATATTGCTGGAATCCTAGATGAGCAGATTTGATCTGGTGAGCTATTGCTGAGCGTTTTCGAGGTATCAACTAAATTCTGAGAAGCTCCCGTGTCTCACTGAAATTTGCCATCGTTCATTCTTACAGACATCTAAATATTTCGCTGAATTCCCTCAAACTCAATAGCATTGTTAATGGATCATAAATATTTTCATCCATTTTATGTCACAAAACTAGCCGATTCTTCATATTTCATTTATATCGATGTATTTAAAATTCATCAAAATTAATAAATATATACATAATAAAATAATTGATTACTTCAATTGCAAATATAAAAGGGGATTTATGAAAGTATACCGGGACTAGCCACGGTGATAACTTTTTACGGATTCACCCGCAATAATAATAATAATAATAATAAATTCGTTTATTTCGTGGGCCTGTGGCCCATGAGAAAACCATTGCACAACTTTCACATGTTAAGCATGATATTACATTCCCAAAAGAAAATAAAAAAAATAAAAAGAAAAACATAAGATACACTTGTTGCGGACAGCCGCCAACTTACAAACAATTAGGCAAAAACAATACCAACGAAAGGAGAAACAGTTTCCAAAATGGAGATACTTTAGTTTCCCCTCCTTGGTGACATCATATTCATAAGGAAAAACAAAAAATGAAAAGAAATACAAAACATTTAATCGTTGTAAACCGCCGACAGCACACAGACAATACGGCAAAACAACAGCAACACAAGGGAAAACATCATACTGCGGAGTAACTGACCAACCATCGCAAGAAATCAAGGCGATAATTTAATATAACAATAGTGTCAGACAAACAGTATTAAAAAAAACAAAAAAAGTAAATAACAACTTAGTATGACACTCAAATTTAACATAATTTTACACTCAATTTTCTGCAACCATATGTTAGAGCCATTCGATTTAACACCGTTCTAATTTTACTTCAATCAGTTTTAGACAGACAGCATTTTAGGGTTATTTATTAAGATATCGTACACCTGGGTTTTGAAGGCATGTATGGATTTAGTATTTCTAATTTTGGATGGTAGGGAGTTCCATACTCTAGAGGCGATTATTGTGAAGGATTTAGTTACGTGAAGTGTGCTATGTTGAGGGATGTGAAGATCTACGGAGTGATTCCTAGTGGATACTGCATGTAGATCTTTTTTCCAGGTAAATCTAGCAGCTAGGTAAACGGGATTACGAGTGGATAAAATTTTATAGGCAAGCAGGATCACATGGTATAAACGACGCTGTTTTAGTTTCAGCCAACGTAATCGAACGTAAGTATCAGATATCCTATCCCATTTTTTTAGGTCATAAATGTAGCGCATTGAAGAGTTCATTGTTATTTGCAATTTGTTGTTACTTTCTTCGCAGAGATTAGTAAACAGAGAGGAGCAGTAGTCAAGGTGAGGAAAAATTAGTGACTGAACCAAGGTGGTTCGAATTTTGGGCGGAACTATGTTCTTGGTTCTATACAATTGATGTAGTATGCTCAGACATTTCTGTTTTGTGACATGGACTTGTTTTTTCCACTTGAGTTCCTTATCAAATATTATACCAAGGTTTTTAACTGTTTCTTCGTACGGTATTACACGATTTTCTAATTGAATTTTTCCAAGAGCGGATTCATCAATTTGAGTAATAAGATGTCTAGGACCAAATATAATAGCTTTAGTTTTTTTTTCATTGAGTTGCAGTTGGTTTTTCCTCATCCAGGAAGCTATTCTTTGGATATCATTATTGATTAATGTTATGGTGGAAGATAGATCTGATACTGCCGTATGACAATAAATCTGGAAGTCATCCGCGTAGAGATGGTATTTACAATGCATTAGAACCTCAGGAAGGTCATTTATAAACAAGGAAAATAGCAGGGGGCTTAAGACTGAACCTTGAATTACCCCTCTGCGGTTATACGTCCAGTTGGATCTGGTGTTGTTTGTTCCGATGACTGATTGAGTACGGTTGCTTAGGTAAGACCGAAACCATTTTACAGTACTCGAAGAGAGATTGTACTTAATAAGCTTACAGAGTAGTATTTCGTGGTTTACCATGTCGAAGGCTTTAGATAGGTCAAATAGTACCAGTATTGTGACCTCGCGCCTGTCCATTGCTCCTCTGATATCCTCGGCGATATTTAACAAGGCAGTTAGAGTGCTGAATCCAGTTCGAAAGCCAGATTGGTAATTAATTAGTATATCATTTTCAATAATATATTTATTCAGTTGTTCGTAGACCACACGCTCATATATCTTGGCAAAAGTACATAGGATACCTATTGGTCTATAATCTGATGGATTAGAGGGTTCAGAGCACTTCGGGATTGGATGAATTAGAGAATGCTTCCAAATGCAGGGATATTGTGCGGTTTGGAGGGATGAATCAAAGATGTTTAAAAGAGCAGGAAGAATAGCCGGGAGGGCATTCTTTATTATTACAATATTTAGTTCATCGTAGCCTGTAGCATTAGTTGTGATAGCTGTACATGCTTTCATAACTGAGGAGATAGATACGTGAGAACTATCTCTAAAACTATATCAATGCTGTCATTAAGTCCGGCATTTTTTATATTATGTCATCCAACTCTCCTCTCTTTACATCCATTATCTTCCAAAATATTATACTTCACTGTGCTAGGTATCTGATCAAATAAAAAATTGAAAATTACCATTTTAAAGGATAAATAATTCAGATGCCACCAAATAATACGGCATGAGCATGAATTGGTTATACTGATAAATTTCATGCATGGTTTCTTCCATCGACCGAAGTATGACCGCAGCTCGTGAGGTATTCGTGCTAGAGTTGAACTTACTCTCAAATGGTATTCCTCCCAGTCT
This sequence comes from Ischnura elegans, assembly GCF_921293095.1. Classification (NCBI taxonomy): domain Eukaryota; kingdom Metazoa; phylum Arthropoda; class Insecta; order Odonata; family Coenagrionidae; genus Ischnura; species Ischnura elegans. Next base: position 104,928,014 of record NC_060247.1, read on the forward strand.
CTATTCAACTATCCACGCGTCTCTAACCTCAACTGTATCTTAAGCCTCCATGCTTTGACATAACTTGTATATCACCGTCATTAAGCGGCTCCTGCAAAAAAAATAAGTTATCCATTAACTAATATTGCCATCACCTACTGGATGTCTCCTTGTTTGCGCAATCAATAAAATCCAACTATTCCAATTGATAGTTCTTTGAAAAGTGAAAAGAAGTAACAGGATTTTGAAAGTAAAAATATATTGACAAAGGCATGTTACTACCACTCTTCCTAGTAAATATCCCATTCTTAGAATAATTCTAATAAGATAGGAAAATATCTTTCATGCGAGACCTGTTCATTAATAAATCGAACAAAATAACTTGTTTTCTTTCAAATTGATTCAATTGCACAGCATAATGTATCAAGACCTTCTGGGATGACCTCGACTGAGTTACATAGTACAGTTTATAAAGGATGTGAAAGAGAAGAAATATGTCGCTATGAAAATGTTCGTGGATAGGAGAGAGGAATGAAGAGTTGCGTCAAACCAATCCTAGGATTGTTGACGAATGATGATGACACCACAGTGGCGTGGCCAGGAATTTCGTTTGGGGGGGGGGGGTCCTAAATCAGTTTGAAAAACAGGGTACTAAAGAATGGGTTTTAAACTCATTTTAACACTTTTCATAATCGAAAAAAACGACCCCCGGAAGAAGGAAAGGTATGCAAGGAAATCACCAACTGCATCCCACACTTCGGACCTGAAGAGGCAAACTGCAACGTTTGCGAAACATGTTGTCACCTGAGATGAACAGTCGCGGGAGGAAACCTGGAAGCAGCCAATCATCGACACCACTCCACGGAAGACTTCTTTCCAACATCGAAAAAACTTCATTTGTCAAAGAAATATTTTGTAAATTCTTGATTTTTCAATATTTTGTTTTCTTTAATGAAGGAAAATAATGTATTTTTATATTTCGGGGGGGGTCCGGACCCTCCGGACCCCTCCATCCCTGGCTACGCCACTGATACACACCGAATAACAAGAAATTCATAATATTTTGCTAGAATATAAATATATGGCCCCGAGGATAAGAAAAATAGAATGCCCAAGCTCCGAAATAAAATAAAGACCCCCCCAACCTCTTTGAAATGACATCACCTTCTTGTTCCTCCTCCATCCAACAAAGCGGCTGCCACCACCCCCTGGCGAGTGACGCTACCGCCCCCTATTGTCACCCACCCTCCGAGCACATCGCCTCACACCACTATCCCAGCGAAAACTCTAACCCATCAACGCATTGCAATTAACTCATTGGATATCTTCCCCCGGCTCTTTCATCCCCCCCACCCATATGCGTGCCTCCCCCTTCCAATTCCCCTTGAATTCACCCTCTCAACCCCCACCCCTACCCTCGTTTCCCCCCGGACCCATTTCAACGCATCCACTCCAATCCGTGTCCCCCTCTCGCCCCCTGAAACTTGCGTGAAATAGAGAGATAGGAAGGGGGAGTAGGACCCCTTTTTCTCTCTCTCTCTCGCATTCAAAGCCTACCACATTAACCCCCCTCCCATCCCATTACCCCTTCCATCTTTTATCCGGCTTTGCCGTGAAGCCAAAAGCAAGCGAGTAGATACTCAATTCAGAAGCTTCCACTATAAATCCTTGTTTCAATAAATACCAGGCTCGTCATTTTAGTTTGCAATGAATAAAAATGATGATTTTATTGTTGAGGTTGTTTGATGGCTTGGGGGAACATTGAGCTTTGTAACGTATGCAATATTAATTTAAATTATAAAACATATATACACTCGTTTCTTCCACAGCCTAAACCGCCACAAGAGACATGGCTCATGGGCCTCATTATTACGCAAAAGATTTCGGCGTATACCACAGAAATATTGCGTTTGCGGGCTTGCATTTTAATTCCGGACTATGAATTTTATTGGCAGCATTTAAGAGGTATTCATGACAGTAGCAGCAGCTATCTAAAATATTTCACTTTTACCGCGCACTGTCTAACTTTTAAATTATCTAAATAAGTTAGTGGCATTAATGTTATTAGGAAGGCAAATTAAATATAGAAATATAAAGCAGGCTTGAATTTAAAAAAAAACTTAAAATAGGTATCTGTAACTAAATAATTGAAAATTAGCAGAAAAATAACTGTGCATAGCAATTTTACCGACAAAAATGATTTAAATGGTTGCGCCCAGTAACATCTGGACAGCAAAAACATTATTTCGCTAATTTGGATTCAGAAGGTGTTGTTATAGCCTGGAGGGCCAAGAATTCACCCCAAATTTGAATAGCAGTGATGATTTTATGAAAACAAAACATATTTAATTCCTCGGAGACGAGAATAAATTTCCTCATGAGGCATATAAATGTCCAATATTTGCTACAATACGATCGCTAGGTAAAAATTTGGAAAGATGAAATTAAAGCGACGTAGACTTAGGGGAACTCCGGTTGACACAACTGGTCCGGAATATCCTTCAATTTTTTTATCGACCAACGCTTTCTGAGAATCTCAGTGTTTAATTACCTTCAAGTTTACCATATTTTGCGATCGTCAAAATATCACTGTAGATCAAGTCATAAAAATAGAGTAAAAGAGATAAACTATAAAACTGATAGATAAATAATGCCATTTTCTCCGCGATCGATGAAGGGACTATAACGGCAGGGTTAATATTTATAAATAGGTAAGTTGATTGTGAGTGTAGCTTACCAACTTAATTATTACTTAGTTAGTGCACCTTTTTGAATTCTCCTGGTATTTCTATAAGAATTTTTCGTATGTTCAAGCTTCTTAGATCGCCTTCATTAGAAGGATAGAGTAGAATAGGATATGCAGCGTACAGGACGCGTAGTGCATGTTAGTGGAAGTAAATTTTAATTCTATGTTGCAAGTTGGTGATGCTTCAACCCCTTCCAAACACCTCTGTAGGTGGCATACAGCTTGCACTTACTCAATGGTATTATGAATATTTACCCTATTCCTAAGCCGATAGGGAGTTTCGACTACCAAGTTTGACAAATGAAAATGATAAACTTTGCCAAACAGAAATCCAGATACAAATTTTAACTGTGTCATTGATAGAGTAAAGAAGGGCATAAAGTGGATTGAATATCCGAATAAATAAAGAGACCTATTAAAATCACACAAATAATACAAGATGGGTAAATAAAGCTTGCTTATGCTTTCCCCCACCTCATTTCATAGGCTAAAACATCTTCCATCACCGCTGAACAGCGTCTTCTTCGAGCAAAACCTCCCCCATACCCCAACGACCACCACTTCCATTCCCGTCATTCCATGCATTAATAATGTGCGGCCTACCGAAAAAAATAGCACAAGGGGTAAAGCACGGTTAGGGTCGAGGGTTGGAGTAGGGTAAGGGGTTGGTGACGGCGCGGTGGTTAAACTGGAATGGAGCGATTGGTGATGGGAATATGGGGTGGAATGGGTTGGTGTGATCGCACTTAGGAGATGCAGACTGAGCAATCACAATGGACCAGGACCCACTCAGTTAAAACGCTGTGCCGAATGGAATCGAAGAGTTTACGGCTTCATGGTTTTTAAATTCTAAAATCGACATCCTCAACGAGTAAATACACAACTTGATCATGAGGTCCCAACATTAAAACATACTCTAAGCAAGGATTAAATCTACTGAGAAAAAAAAAACCTTTTATTTGACGGAGATTTAAAATCACGATGTCATATAAAAGATGAATAATATACATCTAATAATTACAGGTAAAAAGTTGAAATTTGTAACACAGAAACTTAAACAGGTTCCAGACAATAGAAATAATCTCATGCCGAATTGGTATCGTTCGCTGTCCGAAATAAACTTTTCCCCAAAAATTCACATCAAAATTATCAAATTAATGACATTAGTGATCTAAATCAAGAAATAGTATCCGAAAAAAAATAATATTAGTAATTACTAATCTAATGCCTGACTATGAAATACTGGATGACATCACAAAGATAAGGCAAAGTGCAATCGATTTGCATAAAGAAGGACAGTTGCAGAAGATACATTACTGGTAGAACATAAATTTATGCAAAGGGAAACTTTTTCATGAAAATCCCCTTAGAACTCACGGGACACTATGATGTTAATAAGGTAGCGAACGAGATCCGATGTCATTTGTAACATTTAAATGGAAGGAAGGAATGAGTGGATAGAAACATAGCGAAGGCAGCGGCGTCAGAATCACAGATATATCATCCAAGGCCTATTTTCTGCTAAAGGTGCTAAGGTTACCACGGCTTCCCATTCGACTTGAACACTGGAAAACTGTTCATAAAGTGATCTGCATACCTTACAAAAATGAATCGCGATACCTAAGTAAAACCGCTAATTGTGGTATTCAAGCCCAGATCACCAGAATAGGATCCTGTTCTCCACACCGTGGCGATTCCCAAGAAACACACCGGCAAGAATTGAAGGTATGGAAACTTATGGAAAAGAACAGTTTTCCATACCTAAATAACGTCCTCATAATGGGTAAAGGTACGCACCAATATATATTAGATGACATGTTAGTGTAAAATTGGCTATTTAAATTAAATGAGAATCGCGGAGATTTGGTCAACCTTTTTCTAACTATGCAGCAACACTTTCCGGAGTTCCGCTAAATTTTATTAACATCCCAAGACTTGGCAAGATTAACTGAAATAAAAAAATGAAAATCACTACTTCGAAATATCCTAATTAGTATAGGCATATTAATAGAAACAAAATAAGGCACCAAATATTAGTTCAACATGTTCTGAGTTCTCCATGAGTTCTCCAACCATGAGGAATGAAACAAAATTTACTAAGCAGATTTTCGGTATTTGATAATTTGCAATTGAAAAATTAAGGCCAAAATTCTACTTTTCCCATGTTTCATGCGAGGAATAGACGTATTCTTGGTAGAAATTAGTTCAACCCCGACGAATAGGGTAGAGAGGACTTCAATTGGGAAGAGTAAGTAAATGCCTCTTATTGTCATTGGATGAAGGGTCGAGGCTCAAACGTTTAAGTTCCCACTCCCGGCTTTTCACTCTTTTAAAGTTCAACCGTTGGAAGTAAGAGAGGAGGCGAGGAGGGTAAATAAACACGCATGTAGCGGCGGCGTCAACGGCGTCGAAAGATCGCCCAGCGAGTGACAGCAGTTCCCTCTTGAGCACACGTCAGCACTGGGTGAAGAGGAAGAAGGGGGAGGGAAGTTAAGGCGTGGGGGAAGGGCAATGGAATTGGTACGGGATTGATGGGGGTATGAGTTTCATGCGTGAAGCAGGGGGTGTTGCCCATTCCCGAAGATCCGAGGGTGCATCTGGAAGACTAACAGGACATGTGAGGCTGAAGGCATAGTCTGAGAGGAGTAACTCATGGAGCAATTCATGAGCATAATAAGTTTAACAAGTTTAACTGCCATGAGTTCTAAAACATAGGTGCCTACCCTTACGCATTGTGAGAACGCTATTTAATCTTGAATAACTGTTATTTTCCATATTTTTCAATACCTTCAATTCTTACCAGTGAACTCTAGTGTGTTTCTTGGTAATCAAGGCAGTCAGGATAACAGGTTCCTATTACAATGATACGGGTTTGAACACCAAAATTAGCGGTTTTACTGGGGAATCTCGGCCCATGCTTGGAAGGTATGCAGAATTACTTCGTGAGCAGCTCTCCACCCTTCGAGTCGATGGTGACCACCTAGAGATCACTTGGGCACCATAAGTTTTAAATAGGCCTTGGATAACAGAACTATGACTCCAATTCACGGTAAGAAACCCCAGAATATGCTTCCATTCCACCATCGTGGAAGCCTTCGCACCAACTTCAAGCTTGAATCTTATTGAGGAATGACATAGTTCTAAAATAAAGGGGAAATTCTAAGGTTATTTGAAAAGTGTAACATCCCTCTACATTTTAAAAGTTGGTTTCTCTTCTGCGAAATATACATCGCATACCCTAAGCGAAGTCAGAGACCACGGAAGTTGGGGGTGGCTGTGCCAGGCCGTGTCATTCAAACCTCAACACTTCAACTTGCACCCCATCGCTAACGTCTTCCCCAACCCCCTCCTCTCACCCCCGAGTCTTTCACACCCTCCGGCCGGAAACCCGTGTTGCGCCGGAGAAGTCGTTACTTTAATGCAGCCAAGATTCGATTTTCCCCCGCTGCGAAATCTTAGAAGCTGAGCCCACACCCTCTCCCCGCTCAGCCAACCCAATTCCCGAATTCATCCCTTCCGAAATCCCTGCTACACCACCCTCTCCTTTTTTTATACCTCGGAATCCCCACAAGTGAAGCTGCGATAAGGTGAGAATGGACCCTGACGAGAGCTCTTTGCCCCAGCAGGAGACCAGCGCTAGACGACCATAAAGATCATTCGGATGAATAAGAAATCCGGGCCACACGCTGATTAAAAAAAGAAGAAGATATTGCAGTTGCATTCATTTAAATGGGCCGAGGACGGAAGCCTCTCCGTAATTCGTCGCTTTCCGTTTAATACAACTTTTCATTTAATAACATATCATTTAATATCATATCATCTTAAACTATGCTATTAACTCATTCAAATCATTTGGCAGTTTTCCACAACTAGGTACTTTAATTGCACGACCGGTTTCGATACGTTTTAAATTATCCATACGATTATACATGGCAGCAGTAAATCTATTGACTCACCTGAAGATACTACATAATTTATATAAATCGGTCGTACGATCAGAGTATTTGTGGAAAATTGCCATTTTAATTTATTAATATGAATCAGTATCACACGAGATTAAACGTGAAGCAACTATCCAAATTAAAGCTAAGATATTCAAATTTCCAGGATGAGTAGAGCTAACGCTTGCCAACATGTACCAGTAACGTTCTAAGATAATAGTTTTAGTTTTGAAAACAAAATATGAGTATATTCCATTGCTATCAAGTACACTTTGCATAACCATCCATCGTTAAAGGAATAGAATAAACTTGAATACTGTACAATGTATAGTATACAAGTTTATTCTATACAGTGTACATACTTTACCAATTTAAACACTTTTCATATTCCACGCGAGTGTCGAGAGTGTATCAATAAAAAGTGTCAGGAATTGAAGAAGTTTATTCCTTATATTTTAAAAAGTAATACGTCACAAAAATACTTTGGAAGGGATGTACCTATTAAAATTTAGGCTACTGATGAGAAAGATTCATACCGTACGCGAGATATCAGTTTTCTGATAATCCTTGCCTGTTCCCATACCCAAATTCTATTCATTTCCTAAGCTCAACATAAAATATTTTCCCATTTAATGTCATTGTAATCAAGAATACTGCACTCATCCTAATCCTTCCCTCTTGTTCAATATCCTTCCTCTTTCCTCTATTCTTGTTTTCTCCTCAATGCACACAGATTCCACAACATCCTTTTCTTCAACATTCATTCCCTATCATTTAAGCTGCTAGCATGTACTACTAAGGGGTATTTTGGGCTAGAAACCAATCCATCATCAATTGGGAATTGCGATTTTGTTGTTGGTCATGAGTCACTCGATAAAACGGAAACAAGATGCAAGACAGGTAAGATTAGTTTTATAAGTGTGGGCTCAAACCCGCAAAAATACAAATGGAGGCAAAGTTAGTAGCTGCTTTAGGCAAGTGAAGTACACAAATAGTAGGGCAACGAGAAAAATAGTTGGGCAAGGTGGAAAACAGAAAAGGACGTTAATGTCTCTGATTATACACTTAAGCAAATATTAAAACCATACGCATTAAAAACAAAGTCATTCTACGGTACATTCATCGAATATCAATCATATTTTCGAGTAAAATGATCTTGGGCAGATCATAAGCCCTCGCGTGAAATAAAGACGCAGAAATCGGAGTGATTTTGAATTCAACTTTTTTCTCAGAAATACTAGTTATTTTTCCTAAAAAATTTAAATTCAGAATTTCTTTTGGCAACTCCTCTTGGACGACTAGCAAAAATTTGAATGGTTCAGCCTGTCCTGGATAATGCGGAAACCTGCAATCACAAAACAGAGAGAGGTTGGGAGCCTGTATCGCCGTGTCTCAGAAAGTCAACTCCGAAAACCTATAAACCTAACCGACCGTCCAAACCACCGGTTTGGTTCAACAATCAATGAGTGAATTAACACAGGGTTAGACGCAAAACAAATCATTGCATGAATGAAATCAAGGTACAAGCGATCTAAAACAAAAAGATATACATATAAAGAGGGACAAGCCAAGCACGAGTTAATTGCGGTCGCAACTAAGCGTTGCTTTGTTTTAAAGCCCCATTATTGACCGCCGTTTGACCTCCATACGGTCCACGGGGGGTGGTTGGGTCCTCTAATTGCCTGGTCTATTAAAACCCTTGAGACCCGGTCGGCCGCGAAGCTCAGCGTCGAGAACGCCGGCCCAAAAGCACCATCGGCTCGTGTTTTACTTTGTGATGCCGTGAACCCGGGAGCTAAAGAGGGCAGTCCCTTTAATTTCGCATGAACTTGCCGGCGCAACTTCGCGCTAATCTGCTGGGCGAGGCATCCGCAGGCACTGCAAGTCCGTGCTCCTGCGAGTGCCAATTAGTTGGCATTCGGGAACTGAATACCGTTTTCACTTCAACGCAGAAGAACTTCAAAAGATCTTGTTCACGAACTTTTACCTGCATGTCTACGTTCTAGTTAGGTTTTTGTTTAAATGAGCATTGAAAAAGAGGGGTAGAACGCAGTCTGTAAGCACTGATACTACGAATACCACGGAAATGTCCGATTTGGTATTTTTAGAATCAGGGGTGCCGACACACAAAAAATATTGGGGGGGCCCAAACCGGCGACCTTGCCCCGGTAAATTTTATAAGTAGTGAATTTTAAGTTTTTTAAGCATTTTAGAAGAGTCATATGATCAACATTAGAACCCCGATCACTCAAATCTCGATATCCCTCGTGGATTTTTAGGTTTATGATTTTCAGCAACGTCCTTGTTCCTAAAATTATAATAATCTGTAAGCTACTCCCAATCATTTGAAAAACGATGTGGTTAAGATATTGGTTATGTTTTTGGACGTTAACACATTTTGGGCAAATTTTAATGATCAATTCATCAATTTTTCGCGGCAGTAATTTCTCTGAACCCCAATTGTGATCTCCTTTTGGAATTTATATTTTCCAAAACCTATTAGTTTAGCCTCGAAAGTAATATTTTGTAATTATTTATGTTATTTCGATGGACACTTCGGGGAAAATCAACAAGCCTGACACATTCTTTCCTCACATCTGGAACGATTTTTGGGGGGCTCGGGCCCCTCAGTCCCCATGGAGTCGGCGCCACTGGTTAGAATTATGCGTTCGCCTTAGGTATGCTTCAATACTTTTTCGAAATTAATTATCAGATGTCAATACTTTTAAAAAAATACATTAAAAAATATTTATAGCAAATATAATATATACAGCATATACCTCTACAAAACATAATATCTCCTTGGCTTAGCCATGGAATAGCTCCTCCAGCGTGAGGTACAACTACTCCTGTAGTCGATCTGCCTCTTTTGACACAGCCTCCAAAGTCAGCAACACTGTTAAATTCTAAAATGCCTTTGTTTGCTGTAGAACTGTAAGTAATACCCAAATATAGCGTCCTTGCCAAGGATCAAAAGGCCCTCTTTGAGTCTTGCGACATCATCTGGGGCCTAAGTCCGTAACTTGAATTCTCCTTTCTCCGGAGAAAGTGTACTCTCCCGTAGTTTTCTCCCGACTGTAGTCCGTAACTTGGCGGAGAAAACATCAGTTCCTGGCCGCTACCGGAGAAAACTCTAATTCTCGGTATCGGATAGGAAGAGCAGATAGGTATGAAAAATATTGAATCCGAAGCCGGCGATACCGTGAAGAACCAATAGAAAAGCTTTGTTTCAAATAAAAAACGAGAGGGAAATCAAACGATTCTCACCTGTAATAAGGGCTACTCGTTCATCATTAAAGTTAAACTTTCAAATAAAAGAAATTGATGCATCGAAATTATAATTGATAGTGGATAAATCGATTTAAATCCATCGCAGATATATTTGTTCATTAGTACACACAAAAGAGTATATTATACCATTGAAAAAGGAGAGACTAATGCGTAACACCAAAGCATTTTTATGTTTTAGATGTAGGTAATCTTGTATACAAACGGCCGCTGTATTCATTGATGATATATATGGCATATTTTTTTGCACTTCGGATGCTTACTTTCATTGGTGAATGCATGATGAGTATGGAAAAACATAACTATCAACGTCAGTATTACATGCATTTATCCTCGAAAATCTGAAATACACAATGTGGGAGTGGAAAAAGAAAATTGAAAAACTTCACTATGCAGAAAAGAATCGTAAAGAAAATAACGTTAAGATAAATGTGTGAATGGTACACATTTATTCTTGCAAATACATACGTGCCAGCAATTAGTAACATATGTTACAATCTCCCAAAATTTTATAGTTTAGGAAACACAACAACCTGCCTCGCTACTTTTAAAAATTTCAAATACTGACAGCGTAGAAAAGCGAAAACATGGGGAAAATGGTTTACTAGAGGTATATATAGAGAAAACAAAGCAAAATTACCCTTACTTGTACATATTTATTGCTCATCATATCACATACAGCACTACAACGCACACATTTCTATCTTTTTAATACTTATAATCATTATATTCGGAATCAACTGTTTCAATAAATATCTTGGCTCACAATAAATATAAAACACTATTATGTAACACTAATAAAACATGATAATCGGTTTTCCAATCACTTTGCACACACTAAAAGAATTTGCACTCCTTGAAGTTCGAAAGGATTCTTTACACCTCACTTCCTACTCATCACTAACGACTTAGAATCAGATTACGTTATTTCACATTAACATTGCGAAGACAATTAAATGAATAGGTTGAAAGAAATTGCTAAACCAGTTATTGTAACACCAACAAACTTCGAATTTCACTATCACTCTCACCGTAACATGACCAAAACAAAAACAAACAACAACACAACGAAATGCGTGAAATGTAAACATTGCCAAAACCTCACATCTCACAACGGGAATTGGAAATAGATGCAATACGTAATAAAATCAAACAGAACTTAGAAGCGAACAAACGAATGAAAATTAACAGGCGTTCGATGTATCCCTAAAGTAAGAATAGTTCAAATATGAAACATATCCCCTTCGCAATACATAGTTAGATACCTTTCATCGTAATGTATACAGTTGATTCGTAGCCTAAATTATATACGTGCGAAATAATTTCGTCGAAGATGTTACATTCACAACACACTTCACTCTTTACTTCATCGTCTATGTGCAATCAATTCACTAAGGGGTACACTAAGGATATAAATTTTGTTCACTTATACTAGAGGCACAATGAAAGTTCACTGCACGTAGTTTCCTTGCAAATGCAGCCATACAAAAATTTCTATTCTTGTCACAAATTACACTACATAAGTTGCCTGCCTAACTTGAGGAATGCATTTTCGTGTTCTATTTTGTCACAAATACGTAAAAAACCATATTAGAATACAATTAGAACCGCAGCACGATCGCCCACAACGGTCCGCCATTGGTATTTTCCTCGTTTCTCCTATGGAGAAAATGAATCGCCGGGTCCCGGGCGGGTGACTCCGAAGCTCCCGTCCAGGGCGCGTCAGTTTCTCCAAATCGCGTTACGGACTTCAGTCGGGAGAAAGATACTCTCCAGGAGAGTCAGTTTCTCCGTTACTGGGAGAAAGTTTTCTCCGTTACCGGGAGAAACGAGTTACAGACTTCAGTTGGATGAAACTGGAGCTTCACGAGTCTCTTTTCTCCCAACTCGGGAGAAAACGAAGTTACAGACTTAGGCCCCTGATGATGGATTTTCTAACGACCTTGAGATAAATCTAACGGTGTAAGCCGCCTCAAGATGCGTGCTACGGAAGATTTTAGGACACAAATCGTTTACCTGAGCATGTTCAAAACAAATTAAGTTGTGCGCTAGAAATACTAATGGTTTCGTGGAGAGTGTAAAGATACGAGTTGTTAAAACAAAAAAAATATAAAGAGAGAGAGAGACAACGGTCGAGCGCAAGTGAATAGGGTGGTTTCCTATTATTTTTTTATTGCCTAAATCGAAAGATTATTACTCCTGGAGTACGTATTTCGCGCTTTTAGATTTTTAAATGACGATATCTATTTTTCGCGATTAAATGAAAAGTGAAAAATTTCAAGCGCGCAAAAATGCGACGCGTAAGTAGGAAAGTCCGTGCGACGCATTTCTGGTTCCCCTCTCTCCTTGTGAAGTGACCTTGATCGAGGCTCTGAGCGCTGATAGGACGCAGGATGCTAGCGGATAGCTGAGTACCTTGCTGGCTGGTAGCGCTTGGCTTAAAAAAGGTTTATTAATACCTTATCAAACGAAGAAAACTTTCCGACCTTAGCCAGTTTTAATAGGTGATTATTAAGACATGTTTCCCTGAGCTCTGTGCCTCATGCATGCATTGGTAACCTCAGACGATGTATTACTCCTATCCTCTCGCGTAGAAACTAGGTCCCTGTGACGTCACGCGGAGTGGAATCGCATGGGCGCCAATCTGGCCTTTTTCAAATGAGGATAAAATTTGACCCTTGCCATTCGTCTAAACCGGTATTTCAAAAACCAAATAATTTGTGTATTATGAATACAGTAATGGTGTATAACGAATCGCAATCAATGCCTATCGTTTTCTTTGATGAAGGAAACTACCCTATTGCGGCCGCAACTTCTTTGAGGTGATTTTCTATGGCCTATAAAGTCCTTCATCGTTCGTGAAAAAAAACAAATTCTTATTCCTCTAAATTTATTGTTCCTAGCGCACGTGGAAGAAGTGAAGAAAATAAACTTCTATTTGGTGATTCTCTCAGCGCCACCCTGAACGATTTCATTAATTAAGCAATTTTTTTAATCTTTTATCATAAGGAATAAAGTTCAAAACCTTCGATAAGTTTTTTCACGAAAGTTGTCTCGACAGATCTGACTAAATTCTGAACTCAATATCTTCTCTTTACGTAAAATGCAAATTAAAATATTATAACTGATAATTTTAGGTTTTTTTAATTTTAGGTGAAAATTTTCCACCATGGAAAAACAATTAAAGTTTGTTAGGTTCACTAGCACAATATATTTAAATAAGCACGACAAGGGTTTCATAACATAGCACCTGAAGGGGTGACTATGAAACCCGGGTCGTGCATATTTGAATATGTAAGTAAACCTAAAAAATTTGCATTTTTTAAATAATAATAATCGTAATCAATAATTAAACATATAGGTACTCATGCTTAGATGTCATTTGATACATATTTATCCCCAGAATTACCGAAAATCAAGAGTGAAATAAATATAATCCATCTATGAGCAAATGGTGTTTACCAACATCTCATCAAAGAACTAGGAGCTAGCCTAAAATTGAGGAATGAATTTAAAACATACAAACTCAAACTACACAAAATAGAAAATGGAGCAATGGAGTATACATTTTTGAAAATTTCCATGAATACTTTACCCCACTTTACAGATCAAAGGATCACATATTGATGGGATATGAAACAAAAAGTTTATCCTGATTAACAGTTTTTGCCATAATGTCCCAATAATAGGAAAATAATCGGCCAAATAAATTTAAAAAGTTAAATCCACTGGCTAAAAATCCCAGACTATGACGGACCCTGTCAGATTCATGCAATATGCTGATAATTGCATTTCTTTCAATGGATTACAAAAATGCATTTCGACGAAACTGATATGTATTTGCTAATTCAAAAGTTTCTGTCAGAGAAAATATAAGCTAAATTTTAAATCGTAAGGGAATTAATTGTTTACATACAACAAACAAATCAAGTACAACATATAATTTCGTTTCATTGCACTATAATCGGATTAAATTATTATCATCTCGGCCAATTTATGTTAAAAAAATATTTACCACAGGAACTAGCAGGTCGTAAGTTATTTGTTCTCGATTCTAGCAAAAATAATTACAAAATATTACTTTCGAGGCTAAATTAATCGGTTTTGGAAAATATAAATTCCAAAAGGAGATCACAATTGGGGTTCAGAGAAATTACTGCCGCGAAAAAGTGATGAATTGATCATTAAAATTTGCCCAAAATGATTTAACGTCCAAAAATATAACCAATATCTTAACCACATCGTTTTTCAAATGATTGGGAGTAGCTTACAGATTATTATAATTTTAGGAACAAGGACGTTGCTGAAAATTAAAAACCTAAAAATCCACGAGGGCCTTTTTTTCTCGGGAGATTAAATTCAATTACCCAGCACAATTGACGTAGAGGGAAGGCACAAGTACTTTGCAAAATAACTAGGTCATTCGGGTTGGATTACAAAGTATTACACTTTGATTCCCATTGTCAAAGCAATTATCTCTTACCCATTCACGATGAATGAAAAAGAAAAAATTTAACTCCATTTTATTACAATTTTGAATGAATAATTTATCAGTGAGAAAAGCAATGATAATTTTTTCACCCATTAGGTAAGCATGAATTGCATGAAATCTTAGCTCATTCATACATCCTATTATTAATTAAAACAGTAGAGCAACAGATTGAATATGAAATCTAATAGATTTACCGTGTGAAAAAATACTACGGAAGATATATACAGGGTAAAATGCATAGTCAAAGAATTTTTTATAAGATCATCTCATTATTTATAGCCCCTACTAAGAGTCTAACCCTTTAGAATCTATTGAAACCTTCTTGTATTCCTTAAACAATGTTGTAAATTATAAGATTTAGATGGTATAAGACATAATGGTGAATGTTAGAGCGAAGCAACAATTCATGAAACGCCATGCTTGAATGTGCCATGAGTTACACAAGAAGATAGTCTATTCATATTACAAAAACAAAATAATAGATTATTGAAATGGAGGCAATATATTCATATATAAGTAAGGGCGAGAAAGTTAAAAAAACTTAATGATTTAGAATAGGTAATTTTGCAATCAATAATACTATAGCCTGCCTATAGCTTTCCAAAATTAGTGAAAAAAGAATACAGTTTTTATTACGCATACTCACACTCCTCCGCCATGAGCCTGCAGCAATCAGAGAAGCTTGTAAAATGCATCAAAATTGAGCATAATAACTACTATTGATGACATTGTAAAATACACATTTCGCTCATCGTGTGTATTCTACAATCGCGAAGAATAATCGCAGTAAATTTTCGAATAAAATACTGGAAAGAATATTGTAAGCACCAGAGTGCTAATGGTACTGACTTTAACGTTTCATCGTCACTTGGAGTAACATCATAATTATGAAGGATTCAGTACAAAATTTATGTTTCCGTATGAGTGGCAAATATTATATAATTAATAGAGACTCATTACTCAAGCATGCTAAATAAAATATAAAAGTCCGGCAGTAATCCTACGACATATGAAAAAAGACCGAAAAATGTTTTGAAAAACAGTGACCAGTCCCTTCGGAATCCAAGGGAATGGGGCGTTTTTCTCTTGAGGGAATAAAGGAAATCACAACACTGAAAAATAATAAAACAGAGATAGAGAGTGAGAGCGGGAGGGGACGAAAAATAATTCCGTCCTTGGAATTGCTTATCGGCCACCGAAGAAGGCATATTTCACCCTCCACTTAAGCGGGGAGGGCGAGCGAGCAAAGAGGGAACAGAGAGACGGTATGGGTAGAAAAAAAAACAAGCGGCTGGATGGACCCACCCCAAGAATCCGGAGAAACACGGCATTCCGGTCGATTCCGAATGAAAATCAGCGAATACCAGAGAAAGATTCATCCCCTTTACCCTGAGTTGCCGTGGAAAGGACTTAAATGTGCCACGCGCGTTAGTTCTCAACCAATAGAAGGGTTTAAGGACGAATCTAACCCTGTTGTGCTAACTGGGGATTGGCATCACGAATTACATAGCAACCAGCTACTTCGAATCAACTTTAATAGCTGCCCGACAAAATTGTACGTCACGCAGGCACTGCAATGTATTCGTTATTCATTTATTACACTACCGGTCAACAGGTCTAATTTTCTGACTCTCTCTTGGAAAATATATTGGAACTTTCTCCCACTCCTCTAACAACGTTTTTAAATCATAAGATTTAGATGAAACTTGCTATGTCATAGAGATGGAAAAAGAGGGCAACTAAAAAAGGAAATGTCATGGTTGCATGTGCAGAGAAACTTGCAAATATTTTTTTTTTCCTGATACTCCACATGCACAAAACATAAGCTATCGCCTTGAAATGTTTCCGGGATTGAAGAGTAACCCTTTAAAAAAATTAACTATGGATCAAATGTTAAAATTTCATCTCAGAGAAAGAAAAGTAGGAGATTATTAGTATTTCAAATATTTTAATGTACATTCACTTTAAATTTTTCCCATCGAATCTTAAGGTAACAAGACTCTGAGAATGTCTCTAAATAATAATTTCTATAACTGATTGAGATGAGTTATTAATGCTTGGTCTTTTGAATATAATTACTCGTCTTTTCGCTCTGTTCGAGCATCTTCAGGGCGTAATTTTTTGCTCCAATCGTTTTGGTCAAACGCCCGAACTATTTCGTATATTGGTTTCAAACCTAAAACTCTGATGAAGCTCGAATTAAAGAGGAAAAGCATTGCATGAAAGAAGTGACTTTGTACACAGTCACGCGCACGGTTGAAAAGTTATTTAGACCGAAGATGAAGTTCGCCATGAAAAAATGATGGAGAACACCCGGTATTCGAACACAGATCACCGGATTGCCGGTCAAGGTCCTGAAGTTTGCTCTGAGAAGATGGATTAGTGGTGTGACTGGCTAACCTGACCGACGATCGGTAGATCCGGGTTCGAATCCCGGTTAATCAAAATATTTGTTCATAACGAACTTCATCCTCGGTGTAAAGAGAAAAAGTAGGCGAATAATTACAATCTAAAGGTAAAATCAATAACCCATATTCATAAGTTATGAACAAAAAAGTGGAAAAAAACTATAGCATAGTTCACAACCTTCCACAAAACATTGTTCTCTTGTGAGATAAAATTTTACCTCTCGGTATGCAGTTAAATTTTGAAAAGGGTGTACTCTAAACTAGCAATAAATACATTTTAAGTAACATGGATTTTAAAATAGCAACACGTGAAGAAACAAGACAAATAAGATTGGTCAGGCGGAAATGATGAGTTCTCTTGAAGTCTAAGCTAAGACATTTGCTACTGCCCAAGGGCTGCGATAGCTGGTGATGTTAAATTTCTCACAAAAAGATAGGTATCAATACAGAGCTCGAGATTTTTCCATCGGTACATTGTAAAAATATAAAATTACCAAAGTTTTAGGACATCGATACATTTAGTGGGCACTGAGCCCTCCAAGGCAAACCAAATGGCTTCAAAACTCGATTCTTATGCCAGGCCAAATTATTTCAACCCATTTTTGCATCTTTGACGGTAAATCTCACCAATTCTCTTTGTACTTAAAAACAAAAATTACTGTATCAGCATGGCAAAGAATATTTAGTAAAAATAGCAATACTTATCATGAAGCTTTATAGCGTGCTCTGTGCAAAAAATATAGCGGTATAATTATCATGAAGTTTTGTCCTTCCAAAAATGACATTTTTATCATAATAACCAATACAAAATTATGGTGAAATATATGAACGAAATGACATTACCAATTAAATTCCTAAAACGCAAACTTTGAATAAAACATTTTTTACTTACCCAAAAATCAAGAGATACAATCTTGAAGCAAAATAATGGACACCCCACTCATTTGATTTTGCCATAAAATAAAATCTGAATCCTCCACCTAAAAAAATAATAATAAAAACTAATAATCGCTTATGACAAAGTACATTAATAAATTGACGTCACATAACAAAAAAATCAAATACCGAAAACGTATACTTCGTAAAAAACATTTTTACTTGCCCAAAAATAACTCTAAAGAGGAATAATATAGAAGTAAGATACAAAACACCCACTCATTTGATTGTGTCAACGAATAAAATCTACGAAATGGTCACCACCCACGTTATAGAATAACTTTTATCACAGGTTCTCAAATATGTTCCAAAGAACGTTTTACCTTGATCGACAGACTTTGCAAAAATAAATATGCCTCCCGCTCATTTATTTACGTACTACGATGCAAAAGAAGATGGAGAGAGAGGGAATCCAAGGCATCCACGTGTCGAGATATCTCTCCCACCCGTTTATTTTATTTGTTGTCGAGTGTCCTCATTCCAAAGCTCACGGAGGACCGCCGGATGAGCACGGCTGCAATTTTTCCTCCCTCCCTCATCCCATGCTCACTCAATGGAACCACTCTTCCGAAACACCCACTCGCTTTACTCAATGCGCCCTTCCCGCCAGCACCTCCCGCTGATTGTTTAAAAAATAAAAATATTTGGGAAAGCATTTCTGGTATACCTACTGTCTTGCGTTACTTTTCTACATATATTTTACACGTATGTAGCGCAGGGAATTGCCGAACGAGATCCAGCGAACGTTTAACACTCGCACCTCCAACTTAATGATTAAAAATAAAAAAATATATTTCAAAAGTGCAAAGGAAAAATATTACTGTTACAATTATTGCCTTGTGTTACATTTCTACTCTCGATATATTTTACACGTATGTACCGGAGGGAATTTCCGAACGAGATATTATCCAGCGAGCGTTTAACGCTCGCACCTCCAACTTAATGATTAAAAATAAAAAAATATATTTTAAAAGTGCATAGAAAAAATTACTGTTACAATTATTGCCGTACGTTACATTTCTACTCTCGATATATTTTAATATTTTTTAAATATTTATTTATAATGTTAAAAGAAATATGCATATTTTTAAAGTGCGAAGGAAAAAATTCTGGTGCAGATACTTCCTTCCGTTACATTTCTACACTCGATATTTTACACGTATGTTGTGGAGGAGATTGCCGAATGAGATATTATCCCACGAACGTAATTTTTAACATGTTGAGGATATTATTTTTAGATTTTTTTCTATTTCACAACAAAAATATGGGAGATAACTACGTAGGGTCCCTGTTTTAAGAGGGAGGAGTCCTTATTCAGTGCAAATTTACAGAGGATTAGGTAAACTCCTATGAAAAATACTTAATAAAATAAATACATGTCCAAAAAAGAAGAATAAACCAAAGAAAAAATCGGCTATAGTAGCGGTGGGGGCAAATCCTCCCACTTAATGATTAAAAATAAATATTTCGGAAAAGTGCGCTGAAAAAAAGTTTTGGTACAGATACTGCCTTCCGTCACATTTCTACACTCAATATTTTACACAAATTTAGTGAAGGAGACTGCCGAGCGAGAGATTTTCCCGCGAACTTAATGCTTCAATGTCACGCTTAAAGTTTAAGAATAAAAAATAAAAATATTTCGAATAAGTCCGCAGAAAAAATTTTTGGGCCTTCCGTTCTACTTCTACACTCGATATTTTACACGTATGTAGTGGAGGTGATTGCAGAAAGACATATTATCCCGCGAACGTGTAACGCTCCCATATTCCACTTAATGTTAAAAAATAAAAACATGAAAATATTTCGGAAAAGTGAGCGAAAAAAATTTCTGGTACAGATACTGCCTTACGTTACATTTCTACACTCGATATTTTACACGTATGTTGTGGATGAGATTGCGGAACGAGATATATATCCCGCGAAAGTAATTTTTGACGTGTTGAGGATATTATTTTTAATTTTTTTTCTATTTCATAACAAAAAAAAATATGGGAGGTAACAAGTTAGAGTCCCTGCTTTAAGAGAAAGGAGTCCTTATTCAGTGAAAATTCATAACGAAATTCCGGTAAGTCACATTTGAAAATTCAATAAATGTCCGAAAATAGGAATACATCGTAGCAGGCAAATTGAGGATCGTTCATGAAATATATGTATTTCATTAAATTTGAAAACTATATTAATTATTTTTTTCCAGCACTACATGGAAATTTTTTTAAAGGACCATTAAATTCAGTCAGCTCGAAATTATGTTGACAAAAATTATAATTGTACGGCGACATACATCACAGATTAATGAGAACCCTCAGAGAAGATGTAATCATAACATATGGTAAGGTGAGGTAGGACGTGGACCGTCAGATTACGTTTTTATTATTGGAATAAAATCAGAAAATGGTAGGGAAGAGGATAGCAGGAACATCCTAGTTGTACAGGGTGGATTTGTCCATTAAATGTCGTTTTTACTGCGAGTGTAGAAAATACAGACTGCAACTGAATTCAAAATACCCAACTGAATAAAAAAAATGCTAAATGAACTCCAAAGGAAAGAATAAATCTGAAGTAATAACTATTCAATGACTAATTTACATTTTTTTGGAGCAAGGCTTCTTACCGAACACCGAAAGACATTACATGCTAAATCAGTATTTTTTCAGTATTTGAGACAGTTTTTTTAAACTTTCCGCAGCTACAAAGGAGCCAACTCACAATCCAAGCGAAAGGATACAGAGTGGCGCATAAACAATTTCGAGGGTGAAAAGGTATATTCTCTGCATCTGACAATAAAAAGTGGTAGGATAGTATCGCCAGACTTCATGATATAGGCTGCCAATCCATACTTTATTTACCTCCTTTAAACGAATTTGAATGTATCCGCCATTCATCAAAGCGGGATTTGAGTGGGCGTTCTCCATTATTTAACGGTGTTAGCTTACGGGCGTCGCACAGTGGGCGGGATCGCACAAAAAAGAGGCCAAAAGCCCCACAAAAAAATTATGATATCAGTTTTTTTGCAGCCAAAGTTAATACTCCGGGGCATACTATTTACTGTGAATTTTAATTGAAATCCGTACTTCAATCAGCAATCCCATCGCAAATAACGGTAGACATTTTAATGGCGGATAAAGTGTCGCAGATCTGCGTTTACAAAAATGCCTATGGCGGAATTGAAACAGTAAAATTTATTTAAATTTTAACCGAAAGTTAATTTTTAATGTTTTTAGAAATATGCATGAAGTTATATTGACCCAAATTAATAATATAATTTGCATTACACAGCAATTAATATGAGAGTACAGTTTTCAAAATGTACGCTCATTTTATTAGAACTACGAAAAAATCTGCATTAAGCAATGGGATTACTATTGATTCAAGTGAGCTGTCATATTATTTGTGGGACTAATAAATATCTTATACCAATACTTGTGGACCCCGGAGATTCGATTATTTTCTAACAGAGGGTCCCAGCCGGCTACCCCCGACCTCGTGCCTAGCCGCCACCGCGTCTGGCTCGTCACCACCAGAATAAATCTGGCCGAAATATTGCCTACCCTCCGACATTTCCTCAGAATTTGTGTTAAACTCGGGTAAAATCTTGAAGTCTTGATCTTTTAATCGACTTCATATTCATAATTAGGGACCCAATAAGACTCTTGACACCAAATTTTCACCAAAATTGAACCATTTTTTTCCATTTTTGGCCAACTTTTCACAGTGTCGGACCATGGTGCCCGGCGTGGAAGGCTCGGGTACATGGTCCGTGCTCTAAAAAGAGTCGAATGGTCTAACAATTACTATGAATTCCAGTTTTACGGTTTTCTGCGTTCCGTCATGATGAACAATCATGCCGAAACTAAAGATAAAAGGCTATTTAACTGTGCTTACATTCCTCCTCCATTCCTACAAGAATTCATTCATTCAATCTTTCCCCTTATACATCCCACGCATTTCACATTCCCTTTTCTAAGCATATAGAGGAGGTAAGCTTTCGAGAGGAATGTAAATGGTGTAAATGACCCCATCTGACGACATCTTCCTTCTCAAAGAGCTAGATCATCCTCTCCATTCCCTCCTCCTCGTACGCAAAACCTTTTCTCCTCCACAAACACACACACACTCACACAGCGAGATTGCGCACAAACCTATCCCCTGGCTACTCTACTCCCACGCCCTCTTCTCGCCCTCCGAAGAACCTTAATTTCACAGATTTCATTCTAATTTAATCAAAGATCTAACGCACCCCCACACTTTGAACCCCCCAAAAACCCACCCACGACGCCTCTCTTCATCTCCAATTCAAAGAATCCCCTCTTCCACTTCAAAAAAGAAAAAAATATCAAGGCAAGAGAGTGAGGAGGGGGTCCAAATAGGTCGGCCACTTATTGAGCGCCTTTATTTTCAACTCTCACCTTCGCAAACCGTCCTCCACCTCTCCTTTCGAGAAAAAAATTAAAGTCGCCCCTTCCCTATAGCAACTCCCTATAAGTCGTACTCTTCAGTCTAATCCACATTCACGCGTTCTCCAAGAATCTCTCAAAAGTACTATACATAGCATAGCCAGAGCTGAGAAAAATACAGGTCGAGGGGTATTTGAAATACAAAATACCGCTCCAATAATAATTGAAATGCAAGATACAAAATACCTTAGACTAATAAAAGAATGCAAAATATTGAAAAATTATGAATTTAAAAAATATTTCTTTGACAAATTAAGTTTTTTCGATGGTGAAAAGTGTTGATATTAGTTTAAAACCCTCTACTTGGTACCCTGTTTTTAACAAATTTTCCACCCTTGTTTTGGACCCTCTCCCCCGAACGAAAGTCCTGGTTATGCCACTGTCGTGAAACACCCTTTTTATGTATTAGGTATGGCTTTTTACCTCCCAAAAGAGTCTCGGCAGTCTCCTCCTCCGCCTCATCCGAATCTCCACCCCGCGGGGCCCGGGATCCTTCCCCCCGTTGAAGAAGACGCAGACTTTAATTGTCATGCCGTGGCCAAAGAGGGTCATCGTCCCCTCTTTGGCCGCACTTCTTCCTATTTTCGTCCGAGCCACATCACACCTTTCCCTTTATTTTTTTCCAATGCCGATTCCACACCACCTTCCTAAGTTGCCTTTGCTCACTTTCTTCTTTAATTAAGTCCTACTCTTAAGGTGGAATTGGCCTCTGCACATGCGTCCATTATTGAAAACCACTGAGTGACATAGCTTTAGGTGCTCTACTCGTACCATAGGATTATCATTATTATTATTATCATTAGATCATCTGGGCATTCATATTTAAAGCCCACTTCTTCACTTTTAAGATAATCTATTGTTTTTCACATTTTTCATGAAAATTTGTGAAACAATAACACGTTTAATGTTTTTATTTCTATTCCCAACCCTTATAAAACGAAATGTGCTTAGCATTTCGAATTCACTTGAGTTATCTAGATGATTAATAATCCATTGCTACGTAGTTTATTTTTTATTGCAACGTAAATCACCTCTACGAAGCACAATTTCCGTTATAATCGAATGCATTTCTTTAATCATGTCGCGATGGTTGCACAATATCGCAGAAAAAGGTGTAAAAAATTAAGAGTATACAGCGTTAAAATTTGTATGATGTAGCCAAAAACCACTTATGCACTTATGATAATATCAAATCCATCGTAAGTGGGTGAATTTATTGTTACGGCAATGAAAAAAGAGAACCCGGGTGTAAGGGCTATTAGCGTTAAACCTGGGAATAATGTTATTAATCAAAGAGTAACCGGAGTAAATAAATCGAAAAATATTACGCCAAATGATCGTGAAAGTGAATAGAAACCCCATTCGAAATCCCGATGTCTACAGTAAATGTCAATCGGAATAAAAAAGGAGCAAGTTAAAGGTGGCAGAATAATAAAAAAATTGCTTTCTTCCGAAATTTAATGAACTAGGAGCAAAGTACATAGAGACCAAATCATCTCGTATTCTTAAATAACTAAAGAAAACGTAACAATTTTACCGTATTTGTTTCGTAAGGGGTCCATCGATACCCCCCCGACTTCATCCAATCGGCATCTTAGGTCTTCACAGTCGAATTTATACTGGCCAAGTAATTTTAATATAATAACTAAAGAAGTCCGTAAAATATGGCCATTTCCCACCATTTAAGTATTTGTTTGATCGACTTACAAAATGATAGTCATTGATAAAACATGAAATAGTAATATTTACAGATACTTGAAATATATGTCTCCAATTTTCTTGAGAATTAGTCCTAATTGTTATCTAAAAGGTTGATATAATAATTGGTAAATGCCGAAACGTACCAATGATCGAATTCATGTTTCATATAAAATTATTTTTTACGGTTAAGTGAACAATATAAGGCTATAGAAATTCATGTATTAACACTATTTGAGTGTTTTGGCACTTTTAATTTTTTCCTATTCTTAAAAATGTTTTGTCTTGCTCTACAAATTGTATTAGTCTTTCTTTTCCCATATTTTAATTACTGCCTCTATCAACCCTTCTGCCTTCCAATACTCTAAGCTATTAGAAAAAGTCTTCACCGCTGCAGCATGTTGACTAATACATATTCAGTTTGATGAAAAAATTAATTACATTTATATTAAATTATCATTTGATTGTTATGGGTGAGTCTATTCATGAACCTATGCGGTATCCACGAAAGTTTATTTGACTGAAATTGATAAAAATAAAAGTGTTTTCTTACTACTTTAGATCGTTAGATAAAATAAGGTTTCTATAGCATTCATCAAATTGAGTGAAAGTAAATTTCTTGTATGTGCTAATCTGAAAACAATGAGTCTTGATGGTCCAAGATTTCATAATAAGAGAAAGCACTTCAGGAGAAGTAGTTTACATAAAGCGAGACTTAATGAAGAATGCACGCTGAATTTTTTCCTCATTGAACGGAAAGCACCCTCCAGCTTTCTCCTCCTGATAATGTAGGATTACAAGTCGCTCCCTAGTTTACTCATAGTCCAGTATAAACTTCGACGAATGAGAGATCGTAATATTTGTCACCGTTCACCAGGGTACAAACTTAGGCCGCAAAAACTTTCATAACCTTATAACCTTCTTCAATTACGAAGGGATTTGGCTTTCGAGCAAGTAAAAGAGCATAAATATTTGAATAAAAGGCACTTTCATGAATAACACTTGCGGAAACTTACTAACGCCGCAGGTCGAAATTAGTATTTTCAAATCAGTAATTTCAAATTACTGATTCAGAGACGCAATTCGTATGTGGCATATTAGCATGTGCTTAAAATATTCCAGACAAAACAATTATACGAAATAAATATACAGCAGCATATACAAAAATACATATATGTGTGCCCAACTACCAAACCGCAATTTGCATTAAGATAAATTAATTTGAGTGCATATTTATATAATTAAATTTACGACTACCCATCAAATATAAGTATTTATTTTCAGTTCTAATACCCAACCTGAAATATAACCATCACATGCTAACATAGTTGAATGCAGGACTTCATCACCGTGTAACCTATTGCATTTCAATTTCGGAATAGAGGCAGCTGAAGCCATCTGCACCGTTTTCGACGTTTTCCATCAAAGATCAATTTACTGCAACTCCACTCTGGTAACCAAATCAAGGTGATCTCTACATAATACTAGCTATAAAGTGGAGGGGGCCTACATCACCACAGTGTTCGTCACACCTTAAGAATCTCGAATTCCCAGCAAACCCTGTGGCGCGACACACTTTGCCGGTATCCCTCCTTCGCCGTTGATTGCGAGAAGAGAGAGAATTTCAAAACCAAGCAAAACAAGCGACTCCTCTCCTTCAATCGATTTCTCCCAGACTCGCCTCGCTACGATTCCTCGGCTCGGTAAGGGCGGGGACAAAAGACGCGGAACGCGGGGTGAAAACAAAAGACAGACGCAAAAGAATTTTACAACGCAACGCCACCACACAGCGCTTCTCAGATGCCGACGCCGGGCAGGGCCTCGCGCACGCAGCAGAAGGAAAAAAAAAGAAACCAAACGGAGGGCTCTCTCGCCTCATGCGTGAAATACATCTGCGTATTTACATAAAAACCTTTCCAACTAGTAGCAAGAGTTTCTTTCGTCATCATCATCACTGGTCAACAATCCTAAGATTGGTTGGACGAAGGCCTCGACTCGATTCTCCTATCAGCTAATCATTTCAAATCCACGTATTTCTTTTATTTCACATCCTTCCTTTACCTGTTCCATATATTTTGTTCGAGGTCTTCATTTCCCGTTCTAGCCATCCACCACTTGTCCCTCGACGATTGTATTCATCATGCTATCATGTTGTGAAATACGGCCGTAAAGGTTTTTCCGTCTTCTTGTTAAGGTTATCATGAAGCTTCTCTTCTCTCCTTCTCTTCTTAAGACTTCCTTCTTACTCAATATATCAATCCATTTGATCATCGTCATTCTTGTGTAGCACACATTTTGCGATTTAGGACCCGAAATTGCAATATTTCGGTAATTGGAAGGAAAAGATAAGATACCACCAAAAACAAACTGTCCTCATTCATCCATTCACTTATAACTCTAACTGAGAAAACGCAAAAGTTGCCGCTCAAATTTCATTAGTGAACGACGTCATCATAGCTCTAGTTTATTGAGGTATGGAATCGCCCATAACTTCGTAAACATGAACCGCGTGATACCCTTGCGTAAGGGGGAGATAAAATGGGGTGACTCGTCGGCTTTAGAGTCCGGCTAAACGGCTTCCGTACTCGGCCACAATCTTTCGGCTGCAAGTAAACTCATTTCCACATTTTTAACGCATACATCGGCGAAGATCCCGTACTCGGGCGTACTTGCTGTAAACTTACTTTCGATTCATATACATCTACGAGGTACCGTGAAAGCCACCACCAAGGTGTGCGGCACGAGGCCATGCAGCCATGACAGCCATGCAGCACTCATCAGAAACGCGCTCGCTTGCTGGACACTGGACAGGCACATGAGACAGAAAGATGCGGTGTAATACCAGAAACTAGGAGAGTACTGATTAGAACCAAGGACACGAGCATGATAACATGTATATAAAACTATTAATTAGTAATAGAAAACGATTACGGCTACGCTCGAGGACGAATCGTCAAGTTCAGACATTCTCGGCCCGAGAATTTGTACTTCACTTCAGCAGCTCCTGAGAACGCTCCCACTAGTCCGATATTGAGATACGAAAATTCGTAAGCGATCGCCCAAACAGTTGCTGAGTCACTCGAATCCTTTCGTAGTCGTCGGTTGACCGGGGACTCGAGGCGAGTGAGCGGTCGAGCACGGCCACACTAGGATAACTTCGAAGTTCAGGTGCATACAGGCTGGAAAATATTCCTGTCACGAAATTTTAACTCTGAAGAGCTGTTGACAGTAGGCAACAAAATTATGAATGATGCTTAGGTCGACAACGCACCATTCTTAAACCATATAAACTTAGAACCAAGGGCTCCGATTGGCCGCGAGTTTGCCTTGTTGCCGGATGCTCTGAACAACTCATAACTTCGAATGCTTTGTCTGCCGGATAACGCAATGTATCCAAGTCATTCGGCAACAAAGCAAACTTGTGGCCAATCGGAGCGCTTGGCTTAAAGTTTCTGCAGTTTACAAATGTGATTTTATGACCAAAGCATCATTGATAATTTTTTCCTAGTGGTATCTGCTACCCAGGATTAAAATATCATGTCACAATTTCTCTCCAACCTGTATAGTCGAATCCACTGCCAGCCGAATGAAAGTTGCCAATTTTGGGAGGCGCTTTGTAGGACTCTAGTTGACATGAACTCATGACGTCATAAACTTATCTAGGCTTAGGGGTCACGATTTTTTTGTGCAAATAGTTCGAGATGTAGGCGTATATCGAGAAATAGAAAATACAAAGCTCTTTAGTTTTCAAACTCTATTACAATCAAGAAAAAATAAAATTGTTCAACGAGCTAAAAGCTTCTCGAAAAATGATTTTAATTTTCCCAACTGCTTCTGATTTATCGGCACAATAATCTAATGCCCAATTGTTCTGAATGCTACTCGTTCCTGGATCACAGCAGCAATGCCTCTAATTTGATTAATTTTATTTTGTCGTACTCGCTGTTGTTGTGTTTGATGTTCACGAACTCGTTGCATTCTAAGCCTATCCGCTTCATTTTCAGTCACTCTATAACGCAATTCTGCCCGGGCCCATTCTGCTCAGGTAAACCCATTAAAATGCGCGGTGGGTGACAACATTTTTATAGGCCGACTTGAGGATCCTCTTTTATAATATTCCTAAACCGTTCCCCATTAAAAAAAGCCGAAATTAATTTCCAACAAACGTAGCAAGAATACAGAACGGACGGAAAACGCAAACATTAGATCGTTCCGTTCGTACCAGGTGCTCGTCGGTTTGTGGAGTAATGGGCCCCAGGGGCAATGACACATCGAGCATTAACGCTCAGCTCAGCGCTTTCGGACACATATGGGGGAGGACCCTGGAGCACACAGGCCGAGAGAAAGGGCTCGCACGCACTCAAATCAAGGGACATCTAGGGGGTTCGGAGAGATGGGGGAAGAAGGCCGGCGGAAGAATTGAGAGAAAGCTTTTAGCAAAGAGCAAGGCAAGAGATTTACACATGTATCGCACATGTATACATCGGCGTGAGACCAAGCAGACCGCCGCCGCAAATTCATGCCTTCAAGGGTTCTGAAGCATGAAACACACGGCGTTTTGCCTTTCATTTGCACTCGTACCAGCATGTACCCGTGGACACGTACAGTAAAGGTGCATTGTGAGATCCATAGTTAGTAGCATGCTAACTACCTGCATCATCGCTGGCGCCCTAACTTATTTAATATTTCCCGTTACTAATGCTATATTAGTTTGATACTACCGGGTATGAAAAGCGGAGTTTTTTTAAATAATTATTACACTAAAATTACATCTATTAATCATACATCAAATGAAAGAGGAACTCAAAGAGTCATACATAAAACCCTAAAAGTGTTCCATGCGAACACAATTCGTCGCACGGCACACGTCATGACGATCTTCGTCATGACGTGTGCCGCGACATGTGTTCTTCACAAATGTTGATTAGTGTCTCCCGAGTGCTAATTGTTGCAACAGCCCCTTCTCTCCTGTTTTTTGATTCGGGAAGGTAGGCTGGTAGAGGAGTGGATAGGTATTATTATCACTTGTAAGGATCACAACCGAAATTAATACGAAACGCACGTTGCACGGTAACTACAGATTCCGTATTAGCAAACTGTAAAACTAAAAAAGCTTTCGGTTCACTAAGCCCATATCCTTGCTACTAGCGCTCTCTAACGGATGGCGACAGATACATTGGGTGCAAATGAGCATCGTTGTCACCAAACAAAACTATTCAAGAAGCTATTTCACTTGATGCATCACTTACAGCTGTAAGTTAAGTGTGATAAATATTATAAATCTTTGTAACCCCGCAATTCATTTGAAACACCTGGCATTGTCCGTGCTGAAAATTCACAGGATGAAATATGGAAAGAGACGGTAGAGGGGAAACAACATGGTCGTATATTCAACAGGCAAAGGAATAATGACAACAGTACCAGAGGGATCGGTGGAAGGTGAGAAGAAAAGAAAAGACAGTTTTAGCCGATGGATGGTTTAAGAGAAGAGGGTACAAGGAGACGAAGGAACGAGCAAAGAACAGAAATCATCGATACAGCGACATCGGCTGGATCCAGCTTAATAATTTTGTACTTAAAAGATCACAATTAATGATTCGCTTACAAAATAAGCAAGGACATCATGTTTGCATTTACAAATTATATACTTTTTTTTTAATTGTCTCTGGTCTCGGCGCTTTTACAGAGGGAAGTTCGCGTGGATCTCATCTCGACAGCCTCACTTTACATCGTGAAATAACAGGAATATTTTCATTCCCATTCCTGGGTTATTCCGCTGATAATTGTAAAGATATTCTCATTTAAAAATACATAATTACCTACATTGGACTCCTCGCCCATTTAATAAATACAATAAGCATTATAATCCCACGAATTTGTTCTTCGCGTTTTTGTCACGGGTCCAACCCGATTTAAAATGCTTACGGAGTCACCATACACAGATTCAACTCCCATGGTTGAACACGGACGACAAATTAGCGTCAAACTCAAGATTTAACGAACACATCTCTGATTGTACGAATATAGGCAGTCCTCGTGGCCGTGACAGAAAAAAAAATTGATGCGGAGATGGTTTGAAGGAGATCTCCCTATCTATCGCGCCATGGAATACTACGTGCCGCGTGCGTACAGAACCTAATAAATGGTCAAGATGGAGAGATAGAGATATATCTATCAGAGGGGAGTTTACAGTCGACGGCGTTGCATTATACTGGGAGGGATGTGGGGGTTTTATGGAGTTTAAAGAGCTTCCCGAGGCGTACCCACCCAAGGATTTACAGAGCGAGTGCGAATATGACGGAGGGAGGAGGGAAGACTGCTTGGCCGAGTGGTAAAATGGGAGAAGGATGATAGCACAGCAGCTGGGCATTAGATCGTGGTAATGGGGGAAAGTGAGCAGTCAGCGGGAATATCGAAAGAAGCATCTCGTTTCAGGATCACCCCCTCTTATTCCCCCCTCTCTCTCTCTTCCCAGGGTTCCAGCGACTCCTCTCTCCCCCTTTGCAAAGCTAGCCTCTCAGTCTGATACCCTATCCCCCCCTTACGTGTTCATGCCTCCTTTCCCATTCCCTCATTCATACCGCATCCATCAGCAAAATCTCTCAAATTCTGCTCCCCCACCTCAACCTAAGGGTTCTCTGCACTCCCCGTCCACTCACCCACGCTTCTTCCACCATCCAGCCTCAGCCCCATATTATAGTGTGATGCCTTGTGTCCACGTGGCCGCCCCATTCAACCGTGGTCGCCCGGTTCGACTCTCCCTTAATAATGCTCTCCTGCTTCTTTTCCTCTTCCTCCCTCTTCCTTTCCTCTCTCCCTCTCATGAAGGCTAGTCTTCCTCTCCTATGTTCTCTTTTTCTCTTGATCTTTATACCTACTCATTTGCCGTCGTCCGCGAATTAGTAATTAATTGTAAGGACTCGTCTTCGCCTTCATAATAGGTACGCCACAAGTTTAAAATGATGAAAGTACTTCTATTTCCACAGTTTATTATTTCTACGGATCCAGGTTTCGGCGCATGATGCCATTTTCAAGGTAACTTTCAAGGTTGAAAATGGCACTATGTACTTACAGAAAACCTGGTTCCGTAGAAATAAAGAAGTGTGGATATGGACGAAAGCTTTTATTATGCTAAATATTTCCACTGAATTAAGCCGAAAACTGTATCTTTCACACCACAAGTTACCTCAAGAGCTTCCAGGAGGATGTTGAATGCTCAAACACATTGGAGTACCTTGTGTGTCTATTCATGTCTTCAGTGGCAAGGTAAGTACTGCCAATTTCTGGATCTCCTGAATTTTCTGGATTATATGTAGTGATTGGGTTTCCTATCGAGTCGAGTTCCAAATGTCGATGTTTCGTTGAAAGGTATTTTCGACATTCTCACGATTATAACAATTACAAAGATAAACAATAACCTTGACAATGTCAAGATAATATTGTTGACATCTAGGTTGGTAAAATAAAACCGAGTGGAATTGGCTAAAAAATTTAAATTTACTTGAAAATAAAGACATCAGCCGTCCACAATGCGACGCCTTTGTTCGATATAAGGCATTCATTTTCAGTATCACTCCACTTTCTGAAATTTCACAAGACTATATGCTGCAAAACCTTGAATATTTTATCACCTCTGGTAAGGGGTGAATTTAAAACAAAGAAGTCATCCACTTTAGATTTCATCTGTGTGAAATGAATCTTACAAACGCATACAAGTAACAGCGGCTAGCGGCAGCCACAAAAATCTTAAAAAGGTATGCATGGTAATTCGATGAGTCAAAATATTCAAGGCAATCGTCTAGTAGCTGATAAGACGAAGAAAATCATAATTTCGCATTAATATATTCTTCCAACTTTCAAAAATTCCTTTGGCAACATTTACTGATAGGTATTAATAGTTTCAGCAAAAAATGGCCCATGCCCATAACTCCGCTGTTCAATTTATGACCAATCTCTAACGTTAATTTAGGTATTCCGCAGTGGGAAGATTACTTACTTTAAGATACACCGTACGCCATGTAAAAGACAGCGAACTTTGAATTGACTCGATAAATTATATAGATATTCGTGCCAATACATTGAGACAAATAGAACGAGACTCCTAGGGCGGGCTCGCAAGTATAAACT
The DNA here is from genome assembly GCF_921293095.1 of Ischnura elegans. Taxonomy (NCBI): domain Eukaryota; kingdom Metazoa; phylum Arthropoda; class Insecta; order Odonata; family Coenagrionidae; genus Ischnura; species Ischnura elegans. The sequence continues at coordinate 104,960,083 of NC_060247.1, forward strand.
CCTGGGGCAGGGCCTATAAGCGCGAGCTTTTTACCTCTGCATCACAGAAGGGGGAGGACAGGAAGGAGAAAGGAAGGAGGCGCCGCCGCGATAGGAGCCTGACGACGCCTACTGTGACGGGGTAGGGAAGGATGGGATGGGACGAGGAATCCCGCACCGTCACAAAGGCGGGCGGGTCCTACCACCAGCGAAACCAGGCAACAGCCATTGCAATTCTAACGATTTTTTTAGGATTATCCTATGAGGAAGAATAACCCAACGATCAAATTGTTAGATAATACATTGAGACAAACTAATATTGCAGTAGGTATTGCCAGTAGTAGTAGATTTTGATTTTCAGACGACCAAATACTATGGCTGTATCGACGGGCGTAACCCAGATCCTAAATGCTTGTCAAACACATGATTTTACCAAAATGGGAGCCGGAATGGGATCCCATAATGGGTTCCACATCGGGCGCATAGCCTGGCTTGGAGGGTCAGGGTTAATCCTCTAAACGACGGCGGAGATAGGGAGACGAAATTTTCAACTGACCCATTCTCTGAAGGTATGCATGGCCACGAAATGACCATACTTAAATGACCATAGTGAAATAAAAATCCCCATCATAAAATGTGATAGCAAATATAAGCACTCAGTTCCCATGAAAATAATAAACACCCTCTCTCCAAATGATTCATGAGGCTGTCGAGATCTTGTTTTACCTGTGTTCCTTTGGTAAGATGCGAGTAAATTCATCAGGTGTATTTCACCACGCAAGTTAACCGTGCATTTTTCCTTTTTAGCAAGAACGACGAATGAGTAGTAACTATATCAAGCAATTGATAGATTTTTCTTCTTCTGAATACGCGTACTGAGTTACGAAAGGTAGAATACGCCAATTATTTTCGCGATAAAGATTGCCCAGCTAACGACAGACTCCGGTGTGACATGTCACTAACCAATTCCTTTATCACAACTTTCTAGGGAAGATACCAACTAACATCTTCCCGCGCATCATTCAAAAACAATGTTTCACTTCTCCAATACTGAGATCGGTTTGTACTGATGAAGATAGAGGTCAACCTAGAGTAAGACGGAGTAGCGAATTCCACACAGTCGGAGTGGGGAGCAGTTTCTTCTCCTCTCTGCTACCTGAATATTTTCTGTTGACTGTGCCAAAAGACGTAAAGACTGCCCTTAGACAAAAATCATAATGGTCCACCCATCAGGATAACCCGGTCTCTTAAAATCACCATCATCACAAGCTCGAACTTCGAAAATTGGTAAAACGCTGCTCTAGGCTCAATTCTCTAATCCGCTAATCTGTTAACTCCAACGTAATGCTCCCTTTTTATATAATTTATCTCCTGCTTTACACATCCTGTTGTGGGCCTTCCTGTGACGTTCTTCCCTTCCACCTGTCCTTCAATGATTATTTTCATTAGAGCATTATTTCTCATGATGCGGCCGTTTAAGTTTACCTTATTCTTACCAAGGTTTTCAGAAGGCTTCTATTATATCGTAATCCATAGTTTTAAATGCCCAGCTGATCTAAGCCATTGGCCAGGGTAAAGTGTACCCCTCGCTGAGTAGCCAAACACTACCCCAACACAACCTACGTTCCACCGGAGTCACCAATTCGTCGACGTCCGCCGTTGCGATGGTAACGTTCCTCAGTATACTAAGGGCGTGTTTTGAAGTGAGCCGACGTAATCCTAATACAGTTATCGCCATTAGCAGAACAGCGCAAAGACAGAGGGCATTTTTTTACCCGGAGAAAAACCACTTTCCACTCCCCTAAAACTCTCAATCCGCGAATTATACGTCGTCTCTCTCTGTATTTAGTGACCGAGAATAAACATTTTCGCGAGGGTGAACATTTGGAAAAGGAATAAATAAACAAACCATGGAAGTTGGGATTAGAGCTACAGTTGTGGCAAAGCTACGTCTGCCCTCCATCCCCCTTTCCTCACCACCATCAACCCTACCACCCTTACCCTTGGATCTTCTTATTGGGGTGGGGTGGAAACGGTACTACCCATTCATTGAATGCCCAACGCCCATCCCCATAATCCCACCCTAAATGCCGCGGCTCAGTCTCGATCACCCCATCCACCCCACGTACCATTCCGGAGAGAGAGTGTTCACCCCACTCTGGCACCGGATTGCTCCCCATACCCCTTTCAGGGGAACGGTCCCTTTCGTCAGACCGCGCGTCCCTCCCCCACCTTCCTTCCCAACCCTCTCCGATCCTCCCCCTGAAAAACGAACCCCCACCCCTCTTTCAGCCTCTTTTCTTCGCGTAAATCTCGGCTCTCCCCTTCCCCAAAACGGGACTCTGAAACACTTTTAATCCCACCAACACCCACCCCCTCCATTCACTGGTCTCTTGTTTTTTTCTCTAGCTCATACAACTTTTTCCCTGAGTCTTACCGGAGTAACCAAAGCGGCAAATTTTATTTTTTTTAATTGAAAATTTCCAGATAATATGAGATTTAGTCAATTATTATCCGCAATACAGTTATAAAATGTTATATATAAAATACTACAATACTGAACCGTGACTAATTTGCAGACGATATGCCACTTCGTCAACAGTTACTCGTGTGTCTAAGAGAATCATTTCACGTGAACGCTAAATGTTTTCTTCATTTTTGGCGGTAAACGGTAACCCAGCTCCTTCATCATATGTAACTCTTGTGCGACCATTTTGGAATTTTTCAATCCATTCGTAGACACTCCGTTGTGGCAAAACACTGTTCCCGTACTCTATCGAAAATTTTCGATGACTTTTGGCCCCTAATATGACTTCCTACCACACATAACGGATCTCTGAACGTTGCTCTTCTTTTTTTTGTGCAAACAGAAAGCGGAGCAGCCATGATTAACATCACGAGAGCGATAATGAAACTAACCTAGCAGCTTGAAACTTGCAAAGACAACAACAAATAAACAAAGCATGCGCCATCAACGTAAAATGACAGTACACCAAAATTAACAAAGATATAACTCAATTGCGGATAAAAATTTACTTGCCCTCGTAATAATGATAATGTGATTAATTCTTCTTGAACTTAACAAAGTGTGGTTACAGCAATACATTACCAATTATATGAGTAATATAGATGCAGCAATATTGTCTCCCAATCACAAGAAATGGTATAAAATATAACGACATCAGATGCATAAAATATAACGAGATCGAATATATAAAAATAGAGAAAACAAGTACATAAAACATAATGAGAATCGGAACAAAGGCAAGAAAGTTTATAAGAATTGATACTAATGAGAATTGGGATAGAGGTAAATTTGGGAAGACGTTCGGGGATATATAAAAGGTATAAACGCTCGGAGAATGGAATTAAGAAAAGAGGGGAGGCGGAAAAAAGTGAGTGTTTGACAGTCGGGCTATAATATATACTAGCACCGATGTGTCGTTCTGAATATGATCAATTAATGTGTTTAATGATCGCGTTTTACGATTACCTAAGGCGGAGACCTGTGTTCAATATTTCCTTCTTAACCGGATATCCCATCATCATCAGTCAACAATCCCATGATTAAGATTTCCAAGTTGGCTTTCCGCGGAGATTATGACGGTAGACAGCGATTCTTCCGGGTTTCCTTTCGTGTTTATCCATTTTAATGGACATGTGCCTTTTATATTAGAGATTACGTTTCAGCATAGCATATTTATTATTTTAAATAATATCACAAATTTGAGGCATTAAATTCCATTCCAGTTGGTGATTGCGGAATTATGGGTAACTCTGTCTTAAATTCACGGCTTCCCATCCTCACGGAGATCGATACGGCTACCTGCCGGAAGACATTTATACCTATTACCAAAATACATTGTCCAGTAAAATGGATAAACCCGGAAGGAAACCCGGATGAATCTTTTACTATAACCCCATGATTAGTTTGACTCCAAAATCTATAAAAGTATTTAATGAATATATAAAGTCCGTGATTGGCCGAAATTTTGCACCTACTCGCACGTTAACCCCTAGAGTGCCTCCTGTATCTCGCGAAAAGTGCCCGGGGCGCGATAGCGCAATCCTGCAATGTAACTCTTAGATGCTGATGGTTCGCTAATCATTCAACAGTCAATATTCATTTTATTTCACTATTAATTATTTTTTAATTACAAAAATTAACTCATATGACCAAAATTTCGTCAAATAATACATTAAAAAGGTAAAAACACATATAATAAAGATTTCCTTAAGTTTTTGAATATGTACCTTTATTTTTTTTAGGCCTAATTTTTTTACATAACCTACGGAAAAATCAGCAAAAATGCCTCGGTACTTTTAGCGTAGTACCTATAAAATCGGTTGACACTCAAAGGGTTAAGCATCATGCTTTTGGACCTTGAATTCCCGCCTAATAATAAATAAATGTAAATATATACAGGATTATTACAAATGATTGAAGCGATTTCACCGCTGTACTATAACTTTATTATTTGAGATATTTTCACAAGACTTTGCACACACATACAAAAGCTCAAAAAGTTTTTTTTGGCATTTACAAATGTTCGATGTGTGCCCCATGAGTGATTCTGCAGACATCAAGCCGATAATCAAGTTCCTCCCACACTCGGCGCAGCATGTCCCTATCAATGAGTTCGAAAGCATCGTTGATGCGAGCTCGCAGTTCTGGCACATGCATACCATCGCCGAATGGAGTTAGCAGTTGGTGGATCTTTGTTGAACTTCGTCCTGAAGTGTCGTTGCACTGTTATGGCTGACTGATGTGAGTGCAATTCAAGCACGGCATACGCTTTCTCGGCTCCTGTCGCCATTTTGTCTCACTGCGCTCTCGAGTGCTCTGTCGGCAGAAATCTGAAGTGCGGCATCAGCCAAACAAAACTTTATGAGTTTTTCTACGTATCTGTAGTGTGTCGTGACCATATGTCAATGAAAGAAGCTACAGTGAATTTATGAAATCGCTTCAATCATTTGTAATAACCCTGTACATTTCTTGATAGAGCAATAGAGCTGCCGGCCTCGGTGGCGGCGGGGTGAAGTCCTCACCTGCCAAACAAGAGGTCGCGGGTTCGAGTCCCACCTGCGTAGGTTTCCCCTCTTCAGGGCATGGTTATTCGTGTACGTTCAACTGTTGAATATGTTAAGTACCCCGATATTCAATGGCATTATGAGCTGTATTCGGTGGTTTGGGAATAAAATTAAATTAAAAAATTAAAAATGTATCACTCAAAGTTGTGTTTCATTTGGGTTCTCCTACATTCCCTCCATATCGTATGTTCTAGTTTCCTGTCAGCTTTTGCGGTCGTTGCGTCTGATGATCGTGTTCAAGCTGAACCAATTAGTGAGAGTAAAGGTAAATACGAAGACCAGACGGAATACACGATATCGAATCGGCAATGAGGTAGCCGTATAACGATCTTCGTGAGGACGTGAAACCATAAAGTTAAAAGAGAGTTACCCCCAATTCTACATTCACCAGGAGACATCAGGATTGCACAGCGAAAAAATACAGCTTTGAATAAAAAAAGGGGGACACAAAATTGGATATATTTAGGCATGATTCAGCATATAGGCATTAGTAAGAAAGGTAATTATCGGCAGAAAGGAATGGGTGACAGAATCCTGTCTTACGATCATTTGAAATAACTGACCAAGAGCCTTGCACAGAGTGTAGCTGTGGATGGTGTGGAAACGTGTACCAATATAAGTAAGGATGATAAATGGACACTTTTGAGGTCATTATTTGGGAATGGAGGAGAATGGAAGTTGATCAATAGCTATTTTTTATGAAAATACTTAGTTTTTTATGTATAGTTAAATAATTATGGAAAGATTAAAAGATTATGGAAAAAATTATGGAGTAAATTTCAAACTATCCAATTTAAATTAATGCGATGAATTTAGCGTCTTAAGTCTAATACATATTTTATGCTTCCCATTTGATTCTTTTTTCGATATTTATGCATTAAAATGAGGCACGTAATTCTACTCATGAAATATCAGGATTATAAATGATCCATTATATATTTGTGATAAATACACCACCTGTGAGCAAGGGGGGCGACGACCCGATGTTGGAAGTTACTTCGCATAATCCCCTGCAACATTTTATCTTTTATGTCGAGAGACACAATACGTGTTAAAGCTCAATGAAATGACGTCATTAGCATTAAAGAAGTGTTTTTGTAACGGGGAGTATTCTGTTTTCGGAAAGATAAATCATCACCTTATCTCAGTCTGCTGATGCAAATGCACTGAGAAAAATAAATCTTGAACTCCAATTCTCATATTACGCTAAATAAAAACACAACAACCCACCATGAATGCGTTATTATTATATTGTAATCCAGATTCCTTCAATGAAATCGTATTTTTAATTTCGCTGAGAGAAAGTACAAGATTCATAATCAGGAACACAATCATAATCTCTTCATTCATGGGATTCGTTTGAGAGCTGTGTATTATTTTCTCCTAAGTATCCACTTTTTAAAAAATCGCCACCTTCGACCGAGATAATATCTTCATTTCTTTTTTTTTCAAACCCCTTTTACTTGTTATTTCCACCTCCTTCCCCACTCTGTGCTGTTCTCCAACGGTACTTCTCTGTCAGGGCACGTGTTTCCACGTGCCAAGGCCTCAATCGTCACAAGCATTCACCGCAACCCTTTGCCGTGTGACGTCATCTTCCCCCCATAGATACACGGATTCCTTTTTCGAGAGCAGACAAATCCGCGGGAGAGCGAAGAAAAAACAGATAGGAAATGAAATAAAGTGGGATATGGCAGCGAAGTTCCAAATTCGATACAATAAAAGTGGGCCATCCAATATTTTGATTGATCTTTTTGAATGCCTCATTCAAAGTTATTGATTGCATTTTCTCGCTTAAATAGCAGCATCATTTTATATAACATCCGAGATAACTGACGATATTACGAGATAGCATTGCTGAAAAATGTGACAGTGTTTTTTCACCCAACGAAATCTACAAATTTACTCGTGACTCAATAGACATTGTCCTAATATAAAACTGAATATGATCAAGCATCAGTGGGAAACCGAAATTTGCGAGCTTTATAAGTCGCAAAAATTAACGAGGACAACAAGCGCCTGTCCATGCCCACCAAAGGTACTAAAATAATTATGATATCAATTTTTGGCTACACAAGGTAGAGTCTATCAAATTTTCATGAGAGCAGACCTGTAGAAAATAAGAAAAGCACAAACCTTATCGTAAGCTGTTTCAGATAAGTAGGAACGTACTTGCTCTATATATTCTACTTATCATTATTCAAATGTTTTTAATTAAACATCCTTAATCATTTAATCTTTTCTCTATTACTTGTTGAATCCAGTAACCTCGCTAAGAATTACCTGTCAGCTTAAGAAGGGTTGAGACTCAAAGCACACGGATTGTTTTCGATGTATTCATAAATTTTCTCGCATGTGTTTTACATCTTTAATATAGAATATATTCTCAGTTACCTTTTATAGTAATGCATCTTGAAATGCGTCCAATTCATTAACATAAAAATTAAAGGGTTTGATATCCCTATCCAGCCTGCACTCTTAATGCAAAAAGTACTTATAAACCACCGATTTTCTTTTTAATCGTAGACTGAAAGTGAAAAAGCATAAAGCGGCCGAGGAATATTGAGTCCATTTTTCGCCGAATATTTCCCTTGCCAATCACCAGGAAAAAAATCACCATAGAAAATCCGGCGGGATGAGAGTTACCTAGGACTTTCAAACTCCCAGAGCCAATTAATACTTTAATGGAGGTATAATTTATTCGAAAATCGATTGAGGAATAGCATTTTTCGCTGAAAACTAAATTTGAAATTCCTTGCTAAGAATTTTTATCACACACTACTATTAGAAACACTAATAGTAGCATTTGAGAAAATAATCTACCATAGTTTCGCATGAGTTAATGAAGTAGGAAGACTTCCAAAAATTACAGTGTCAGAGAAGGAATAACAGCTAGAGGTAATCGACAGCATTTTTGTAATCCAGATTATTTGTAGAAGAATGCAAAGTTGAAACCTGAGTTGCGTTTCTTAGTCAAATATTAGTGTTCATACTGAATTAAAGATATAATACTATGGAAGTTAACTGAGAACATATTCAGTATTAAAGATGTAAGACACAAATGAACATATCTTTAAATATGTCGATAACGATACGTGTGATTTGATTCTCGGCCCGTCTGAAGACGACAGGTAAATCTTAACAATGTTACTTCAACATCATTTAGAAAAAACATTTAATGATTAAGCAGGTTTAATTTAAAAAAGATTGAATGATTTTATGATAAGCTGTACAAACTTCCCTTAATTGAAATTCCATTGCGTTGCGCCGCGCAGCACGCCTCTCCAGCCGAAAATAGACATTTTCTGACTGTGCGACAAACATGAGATAACCGGTCAAGCTAATCGTAAAATGGGTTTTCTTAAAAGAATATCAGGAAAGTGCGACGATAAAGTGAGAGAAATTAGCTACTTTTCCCTAGCTATACCCCATTTAGTAGTATAACTAAACTCTTGGATAAACCGGCATGGGAATCTCTGTCAGACCGTAGATTGAGAAATAGACTAAACCTTTTAGATAAATTCAAGAGCAGTGTCTTTTCTTACGGAGTTAGCCATATCTTACGGAAGCCAACATACTACGGAAGATCAGATCATGTAAATAAAATAAGAGAGATAGATTGTAGAACAGAAAAATTCATTATGTCTTTTATTCCACGATCAATAAGAGATTACAACGGCAGCGACTGAACTCATAAATAGATTAGATGATTTGTAGTGTAGCCTACTAACTAATGTAAGACTTAATGCATGTTTCTTAATTTTATTATTATTTCTAACAGCATATGGTTGAATAATTTGTTAGTATGCGTGACGTTTTTGGTCTGTGTGCTGTGCATGTGGGAGTCCAATTGCATGCTGCATTCTGGTGATTGATCACCCCCTGCTAAACACCCTAAAGGTGGCTGGCAGGGTATTATGTAGATGTAGATGAGAAATAATCAAGCGCAACATGATCACCCCTTCCGCGTCTCCGTCACACTCAACGTATCCTACGCTCCGTCCAAGGGAACACTCTCCGACCACTCCCCGTTCAAGAGAGATGAGGAATCGAGGAGAACCCCTTCGGAAGAGCGTGCCCCTCATAAGAGCACACGCGTCCGCCGCCGAGTGAAAGGGAGTCATCATTACCATCCCACACACAACGCAAAGCAACTCCTCGCTCATCAACGGTCATCCGACATACCCCTCTTCACACTACACGGCGCGCCTGAATGCCTCAACACGTCCCAACGGACGGCTAACGCTAGATTTATCCCGCCAATTTTCACGCAGGTTACCGTCCTCAGTCGATACCATGTTTATGACTATAACCATTATTATGCTGTGGGTGGTATTCAATTTAAGGCAACAGACGAAGTGAAGTACCTGGGAGTTACGATAACCTCGAACCTCTCATTGGGAACACATATAACGAATATTTGCGGCATAGCCCTGAAGAAATTAGGACTCGTCAAGCGTATTGTGGGAAGATTTTCGGATGAGAAAGTAAAAGAAAGGTGCTATTTCGCACTCGTCCGACCGCACCTTGAATATGCAGCGAGCCTATGGGATCCGGTGCAGAAAGACTTAATCCGCGAAATGAATAAAATACAAAAGAAGGCTGCATGTTTCGCCAAAAACTGCTACGGGCGTGCCGACAGCGTTACCCAGATGTTAAGCGAATGAGGTTTGGAGCCGCTGGAGACTCGGAGGCTGCCCGCTAGGCTTAGATTGCTTGAACAAATGAGAATGGATATCTTTAAGAGCGACACGGATAACATAATATTAGAGCCACACTATATTTCCAGGTCCGATAGAAACGATAAATTGAGAGATATGTTTTTCCGAACGGATATATATGGATATTCGTTTTTCCCCCGAACCATAAATGACTTTAATAAACGCTAGTCCCAACTTCGTTAGAGCACTTCATTTTTATGTATAAACGAATGGTGTCCTAATACCTCCTGCCACACGTCTTTCAGGCGGCTTGCAGGGTATTATGTAGATGTAGATACACTGCCTGCAGTACACGTTGTAGGATACCCCGAGATGATTTCGCAAGTTGTACACCTATTGTTTCATTGTTCATTTATTTATTTATTTATCAAATTGCCCACTTGCAGCTTACTTGCCAGTTAACGGGGCACAATATAGCAAAAATAAAAAATACACTCAAGCATAATGAATGTAAATAAATAACAATGCATTAAAGGTAATGATAATAACCTTAAGAATTTCCATTCAGATATAGCCCGGTTGGTAAGAGTGTGGCTAGGAAGTGAGATCGGATGAATGTGGTCCGGAATAAAATTTATGAGGGAAGAGAGGCGGAAGCGGAGGGAACCTTAGATCAGAGACAATCTGGGAACGGGCATATGGAGGAACGAGAAGTGGATCTACGTGAAATGTATTCAACCGGTTATGGTACATATAATTTAAACAACTTGGTTTTAGTCCAAAGATTTTTTTTATATCATCATCGACCTGGGTTTTAACACCTACCTACCGCTATCTGCAGGGTAGATGGGCACAGGGTATTTGTCGCTAGGTGCTGAAACCTGGGTCGGTGATTGCATTTTTTTAAATTTGTGGTCTAAAACAAAGTTTTTTGTAAAATATGAATACCGCAAACTTCCTCGTAGTTTGACCTTAACTAATTGCGGTTATGCCAGGTATACATGAAGCATTGATTTCCTATTATGCCAGTCCCCCATCCCACCCACATTGAACGGCATCCCTGTTATACTAACAAAGAAATATAATCGTAAATGAAAATGGCATTATAGTCGATAGAAACTGCGGGGACAAAAGAGAAATGAAAAATATATTAGGTACAATAATCTGATAGCATTGTACCAACATTATAGTTTAACATTAAAGGATGTAACTGATAAAATATTATTTTTAATTGGCGTTAGCATAAGATGTAATCAATCATTGGTTCTGAATTCCATAATCAAAGCAGAACTTCATTTGAGAAGTACAGCGGTGACTGCGCGATTCCAAGCAAATATTTCTCGAGTGTTATTTAGAAAAATAGTTTTTCAATCTATCGGGATTAAAATCAAAATTATGGAATAATTACTATTCATAATCTAATATTTAGATTTTAGTTAATTCTTTTCCCACCTATTACATCCGACCATAAGGCTATTTTCAAAAAACCAACGTGGTTTCACCTTAATTGCAGTATCCGTTTGCTAATAACTTAAAAAGCTGGCTGGAGACAAGCTTAAGTTTTAATTTTTACATAATTGCTAAATTATGTCGCAAATTTTACCAGTTTTTCAAAACGACATTCCAGTATCGGTCAACTCCTACCATTTTTTTGAACTGGTACCGCCATAGCTTTATGTAATTTTTTTCCAACTTCCTCGTAAACAATACATAGAGGCCTTTACGACGGAGGAATTAAGAAAGTGCGACACAAACATTCATGCCCTGGATAGGACCACCTACCCAGGCGGGATTCGAACCCACGACCTAAGGTTTGGCAGGCAAGGACTTTACCCCACCGCCACTGAGGCCGCCAATGAGGATTTTCGAATGAAATGTTCAGAAAATATAGCCTGCATTAACTTTTTTGCCTGTTTGTTGAGTAAATAGATTCAAAGCATAACAAATCATGCTTGAAAGTGCATATCAAGGAATATTTTTTAAGTAAATGACATATGCTACGTCTACTCGACCGCTTGAATGAAATCGTCGAACATGCCTGCCGCACGGAGCCATGTTTTCCCGTCGTTCTCTGCTCCCGCGTTTGGGCTCTGCGTACGCACAATGGTGTGTACGTCGGTGTAGCGTGAACGGGCCATTTGCGCACGTGGTGGGAGGGGTGAGATCATTCCATTTCCCCTCTCCCGCCGTCTCCCTCCTCCTCCCCAGCCCACACCCTGGTGCGCGTACACGGTCGAGCAAGACCCTGGGAAAGGAAGGGGGAGGGGTACGCGCAAAGAGAGGAAGGGAACATGTTTGGATACAAGTGATGGAGAGGGAGAGGGAGTTAGTGGAACGAATAAGGAACAGGTTTATGAATATGAGTATGATATGAGTCTCGAGAAGATAACATTCGCAACAGGCCGATTGTGGAATACGTATTGGCATTCAGACTGAAGGCTATGATCATGGGATACGCCCTTAAGAAATCTCCCAATAATGAAAAACGCTCCTGATGAATCGGTTTGAATTCATGAAGCAGCAAAGTGATGATAAAATCTTCTCGGGTTTTACACCGGGTAAGGCTGTTTAGGGTTAACGTTTTGGTTAGAAAAATATGATTTCATTGAGAGAATTATTTAATTTTTAAATTACATAACTGTAGAATTTCATCAAGTTATAAGACAGTTATAATGCTAATGGAATTTAAAAAAATAAATGGGAGTGTATTGTGAGAAAACATAAGTAATACATGAGGGGATAGATTTGGTGTGTTGGTTGGAGGATTAGCATCCCACCCTAGAGGTGCGGATTCAAATCTCTGAGGTAGAGGAGATTTTTCAGACACTCCCCGACCTTACCTTAGGTCTTTCTAGAGAGCACTTGTGAGTGCCTCCGTCCGTCGGATGGGACATAAAGCAGTGTCCTCCATAGTACCTTTCGTCGAGAGCAAGCTAATGCCGACGCGTCGAGATGCCGTGTTTTCTCCACCCTCCTTTTCCTATAAAGCTAATTACCTGATCTTCCTATTGCCTCCTAAAAATATCAAATTGTAGGGAATATATTAAGCTTGAAAAACTGTGTTCTAATATTAATTTCATGTTGGTCGAAAAAAACAAGACAGCACTTTTTCCACAAGTTTCACTCCCAATACATCAAACCACTACATTTAATAAATCCTTTTCTGTTGTTGGGACAAGGGTATGGAACATTACTCCTGAACTAATCAAAAACTCCAAATCACTGATGTCTTTCAAAATAATACTGTTCAATAAAATTCCATTGCAAGAAAAAAAAATAATTTTACCAACATGCTTGTATTTTCTGTTATCATTATTACATCATTCATTGCATGAATTCAATTTTTCTGTGTACTCGGGCTTTGATACTATTTTATACCCTTGTATGTTCTTAGAGCACCAATGGGCCAAAAACAATAAACATTCCTTTATCTTTATCTTTGGTACTACTTTCAACCGCTAGATCTTCATCAGGTACATACAATCTAATACATCCCATACGTACAAAGTTCTGTGAGCCGTATATTCACCACTCAAAGGGAGAAGTGGGGAGGAAGGATTGGCATATATACGGCTCACAGACATTCCAAACATGTATGTACCTGACGATGACCTAGCGGTTGAAACGTGAAGTACCAAAGTGAAACTTGTGGAAAATGAACCACCTATCCTGTTTTCTTCAATCTATTTGTATTCTTTCCACTGCATCTCGTCTGCCTCAGTCAAATAATTTCAAGTTTTGCTAATTCCTTGATTACTTTCTTTTCTTTCTCTTGACCACAATTTTTAACGTTGATTAGCGCATCGGAATGTAGGTCTTTAAGGATGTATAGCAAAATTTTTGGCTAAGGTTTCGGTATATTTTATAACTTACAAGCTGACCCGGCGAACTTCGTACCGCCTAACATTCAATGAACTTATAGTTTAGTTGCACCATTTATAAATAAAGAGCGGCTGTATCGTTTTAATCATATTTGATTTATTATAAATTAAATGAGAAAATATTGATGAAATAAAAATTATTCGCATTCAGTTGTTGGCTATTTGTGTTATTAACCGTAAAAAAATATTTTAGGTCTAAGTCCGTAGCGTAAACTTGGCTCCTTCACGGGGCAGGTTAACGCAACGCTAGACCGACACTTGACTGATTCTCAAAATAGTGTAAGAAAAGCCCCTATGAATCAGCATTCGTATCAAATGACTTTAGGCGCGCCAGTTATAGTATCTCTGTTTGGAAAAAATGCACTGCGTAAACGTGCTGCATGCGTAAACGCACCACGGTGTGCCCTACACATTCGGGTTTAATGTCTTGCGTCAAGCGCCTTCTGATAAACAACAGTTTTTGTTTTGTTATCAGGCGCAAGATAAAGCGAATGAAGCTAAATAAAAATTGCGAAGCGAAGGAGGGACAAAGCGAGGGGGGTTTTTGGGGGTTAAAACCTCCCCAAAAGCTCAGAGAATCTTTTTATAAAACATTTAGTTATTAATATTAGGGGGACGGATGAGTCACAAAATATTCAACAGTTCACTTAGCCGCAAAACCTACCATTTTGAACCTTTTACCCTAAAAAATGTCTGGGGAGGGCCCCCACACCTCTCGCTTACCTTGGCGAGTTTTCTATACCTTACAGACCCGCCAGTATTAGCTGCGCCTATCCTTAATTCCTAGCTGCGCCCTGGAAGCGAAGGAAGAAATACAGCGGATGGTTACTGACTCGAAAAACATACCACATATTATTTACCATTAGAAAATCATGGGTTTTCACTAACACATGAGAACAAATATCACAAAAACTGAAAGACTGACCATGCGATTTGTTAATCGTTATCACGAATTCAACACGAATTGGAAATTGAATACGTTTAAGCTCAAAAGGGCATATAAGTTGGGATCATGGAATCTTCGGATTGAGAACTTCCTCATCTTTGAATTTTCCTTTGAGTATAGTGGCGTGAATCACTTTCATCTCCTAAAAGCATATCTCTAAGATAAAGTTGAATTTTTTTTGTGAATTTTTCCTATTTTTTAATGTCCTATATGTTATCCGGGGCTAAGACGAATCCAAAGAGCCTAATGTCACTAAAATCGGTGCAGCCGTTCTCGAGTTATAAGTGTTCTAACTAACACGATTTTCGACTTTGTTTTATATATATAGATTCAGGACATTCGAATGAATATAACTAGATTAATTTGATACATAAAGGCGTGAAAGCTTATTACAATGTTTTTTAGAATTTTTTTCTTTTTTTTCTAATAAAAATATCAAAATTTTTCAATTGTACATATATTAGTTAAAAAGAAGATACAAGAATTTTGAAGTATATTTTTTTTGCAATAAAATATTATTTGTTTATTGATTGTAACTAAGCTAATTCGATTTCGCTCGCTAGAGGGACTCAGTCCTCCAGAACACCTGCAATAGGTCTACGGCCTGTTATGGTCACTGTGCTAGGTCTAAAAGTTATTGCCTGCCGTTTTTTAGTTAAGTATCGTTTTTATTTAATTGGCCTGATTAGATATGAGCAATATTTTCACTTTCACAGGCACAGTGAGTTTTTAGTTCATAGGTTACAATTTAAAAAATAATTTTTGCAAAAGAGCAACTTTTTTCTAAGGGACTAAAAAATATAAAATAAATTTTATATGAGCCCAACAGAGTCTCTAAATTATATGCTATATACAACGAAATAAGTTTAGCGCATGTTCAACTATAGCACTAGATTTATACTTAACCCTTAAAGTGCCGGGAAGCGCTATCGGGCTCCTCCTATCTCATGCAATGTCACTCTTAGATGCTGATAGTTTAGTAATCAATCATTCAATAATAATATCGTTTATTTTCGTAGGCACTGGGGCCCATGAGAAAATGTAAGTATGGCTTTCTATCAATTCACATTGAGATAGATAAATAAGAGACAAAAAGTAAATAAATATATATACTGTCAAATGTGAACAGTGCATATCGCCTAGTGCATAAAAAAAGACAATACAATGTTTTCGACAAGAAAATAAATAAATAATCGCACTTAGATATAACACACTAATTACAAAATTTAAGGAGACAAACAAAAGAAATATGAACAAGAAATATGGACATAAGAAAGTGAATATAAACAAGAAATATGAACATAAGAAAGTGAATATAAACAAGAAATATGAACATAGTAGTCAATATTCATTTTATTTTAATATTAACTATTTTCTTTAAATTATAAAAATTGACTCATATTACCAAAATTACATCAAATAATACATTAAAATAGTGAAACCAGGCATAGTAAAGATTTCCTAAAGTTTTTTAACATATTTACCTTCATTTGTTTTTGAGACATAATTTTTTTTCCTAACCTACTGCAAAATCAGCAAAAATGCCTCGACACTTTAAGCGCAGTACCTAGAAAAACGGTCGGAACTCAAAAAGTTAATATTATGTCATCATGAATTAGGAAATACAGTGAACTACCCAAATCAACCCTTGCCCATACCCTTTCATACCGCCCTCTCCCACCCCACAACCCCACAACCTTCTCCTCCTACCCCCCCTCCATTTCCTTTCACCCCTCCCACTACGGAAAACCACCCCCTTCCCACCGCTCTCTCACCCCTTTTGAGCGTATCGACTCGGTTCGTGCACCACTTCTGCTCACTCTGGCGGAGAAGTGAGAGCAAAGAGTGACTGGCGTTGCGCGGAGCTGGCTGACGGTTGAAGGGAGGGGGGTCGGCCGGGGGAGATCACAGCGGGGAGCGTAACAAGGGGGATGGAAGAGGGCGGGGAGGAGGCACGGGGCGAGGTGGAATGAGGGCGAAGCGTAGTAGTGTGGCAGATTCACGATTAAGGACGCCAGAAACCGAACGCGATGCCGATGAAAGTACAAGTTGGTAGGAGGAAGATTTAGGGATGTTCTCAACGAATTATACGGCATTACCATTCTAACCGTATCGATACCTCCGCTGCAAAAAACGCTCAACAATCGCCCACCGGATCAAATCTGCTCACCTAGTAGCCCAGCAATACGAATCCGGTCAGATGGCAGTAGCCGGAGCATAAATGCTCATCTCCGAAGCTTGGAGAATTGGAAGTGAGCGTTTATGCTCTGGCTACTGCCAGCAGAGCGGACTTTATCCGGTTGTTGTGCGTTTTTGCAATGGAGGTATCAGTAACATTATGTAATAATTACCGATACCCATACACATGGTTTTCCTGGTCCGATAGAAGCGATAAATTGAGAGAGAGATGTTTGGATTGGATAGATATGGGAATTCGTTTTTCCCCTGAATCACTAAGCACTTCAATAAATGCTAACCGTGATTGTTTTGAGCATTTGATTTTTATGTGTGAATTGGCGTTGCGCGGAGCTGGTTGACGGCTGAAGGGAGGGCGGCAATTTTCATAACATCCCATGCCACACTTCTTTTAAGCGCCTTGTGAGAGTGTATTTAGATTTAAATGGTTCTTCAAGCAATTCAATCTGTCCAGTCGAAATAATTCCCATATTTTCCATGTGAAAAGCATTATATCGCTTCGTTTATTTCAAGTGCTCTGGTTGAATGGAAGTGCTCATTGAATATCTACGTGTTTGTTGATTAATATCGCCTTCAACTTTCCATATTGCATACAGCATATTTTTGGTCACTCGTACTTGCTTTTACCCGGCTAACGCCCAATTTTCCTTGGCAATGGCTGGTGAATAACGTGCATATATGCAGTAGATGGGTTTAGATAATTCAGTAAATAATAAAGCCTATGGAATATATTCAATCATTTTGTGAAATTCGACCCTAGTTTATATTATCCCAAAACTAGTTTTAAGTCGTTCGAGTCATAATTAAGCACAAATTAACTTTATACACACCTGTTTTTATGAAGCATAATATTATTTCATTTATCCTTCGAGCAATTTTCTATTCCGATGTCACAACTTTACAATTTTAGCTACCAAAATTAATCATAGATAATTTTCACGTGACCGCACGTAAATTTTATATCAAGCCTGATCTGAAATTTAAGATTAGATGAAAACCTGATGGTACCCATTGGTGAAATGTAAGGTCAGGATGGGGTTGCTCACAAAAAATAATTACCATATTTTGTTTAAAAAATAGATTTTTATTAGATTTTTATTAGAAGGGGCAGAGGGTTTGAAGGTTTGGATGAAGTGATCACTTCGCGGGGACGGAATGTTGAAAATAGAATTAGAGGGAAGAACATTTATCAAGGGAGGAAGGCGAAGGAAGAGATTAGGATTTACAGATAGATGAACAGGGATTAGGTGTGATTGTGAATGAAAGAGGGAAGTCCAAGGTGGGAGGGGAGATGGGCCGCGATAATTTTCAAAATATTCAATGTAAACTTACCTCCAAAAGTACAATGCTTTGATAAAATAAAGTCCAATGACGAAAACTTATCTTGACGTGACTTGGCCATTTCGATCAAGATTAACTAATAGCATACTCTTTCAATAACAGCGCAAACCGCGCACTAATGGATTTTAGGGGACCCACGATACTTCATTTTCCTTAAAAAGGCAAAATGATTTCCCTTTTTACTGGTTAACTACATAATTACGGACGGGAAATTTAATATTCCCGAAAGTAATAATTATCCTAAGCCAAGTTATTTCATTTTAAGTTTTTCGCAAACCGGTAAGCACTCTTTTCGAGTTTTCTGTTACAAAGCTACGTAAAATGAAGTTTTAAGTTCAGTTTTTGTGAACAAATCATTAAGGCTTCCAAAAACTTATGTACAATTGTAGCTCAAAAATAACTTCATTATTCCCAGTTGGCATATTTCGCTATTCGCTCTCTTTCTTCGACAGATTCATCAGAGCCAGATTTGGTATCGGCAATTTTTTGTACTTATTTGCCATAAAACTAATAAACCTTCCTAAAATCGAAAATGGCATGATGACCTACTTCATATTTAATATTGCTGTTTACACAGTCACTAAGAGAGATAAGGCTTCATTTCCTTTATTAAATACATTGGCTTGATAAAAAATACTACGAGAGCTGAATGTTAGTCATTCAAATAAAAATCAATAATTTTATATTCGCTTGGTATCAGACATGACCTCATTTAATCTCGGTTGATCTACTTAGGATACCTTATGCTTCGTAAAGGCCAAGCTACTCATAGAATCATACATGTAAGTTTGATTTGAACTTGTAGAAAAATATCAATGATAGTATTCTCGCTTCGTGCACGGAATAAATGTTAATTAGGTTATGAAAGATAATGGATACAATACCCACCTATGCTAAGTGAAATTCAAATATCAAATAATTAAACCTCCTTTAATTCCAACCTAGTTGTTATTATCTCATTGCACATATTTATAAGGTTTTAGCCATAATTAAGTAATAGCACACTTTGTAATATAATGTTTTTTAACGAACCATGAAATCTCACTTATACTTCAAACTCTTTTCAATTTCGATATCACCAATTTTGTAGTTTTAACTACCTAAACTACTCTTGTAAAGCGTGCAATTGTGTTTTCTAGAGGTACAACCATCTTCCTACGTTCTTCTAATGCAATTTTTTAACGTCCTTACTTATGCTACCAATCTGTATGCCTCCTCTTTTCTCACATTCCTCTATACAGTCCCCTTCCTTAGGGTACTTGAAAAAAAAGCGAAGCGATTCCTGAATGTTAATATGGAAAACATGATAATTTTTTCTCAACTGGGCAGATTAAATTTATTGTAGAACCATGTTTATGGTTCAATTCGTTGTCTCGGGCGTGACTTCATGGAATAGGCTTAGCATAGTGAAATGTAAAAAAACTTTTAAATTCTCCATTTTAATACTGTACAACCTAAGATTTGAATTGGCACTTCTGGTTTCTGGTAGTGACGTCGCAAGTCGAAATTTAGGTCTTACAGTATTAAATTTATGTAAAATTACACTATTTTTACATTTCGTTATGTGTATAGGTATTGATAATTATAACCCTATGAAAGGAAAAGAGCGCCAATGCCACATAGTAAATCAGTGAGAGTAGCCCAAAATCTCCCTCCAACCAAGAGCCAATGAAAAGTGAGGAAGCTGGAGGAAAAAAAGAGAGCTTCATACTCTTGCTCACGTTGACCGTAAGCCGTATTGATAGTACGGGATGCAGAGAGATTATGAACTAGGGTGGGGAAAGAGTTTGGCCTTCACCGAAAAACAGGAGGAAGGGGAGCTGGGTAGAGAACCAAGCGGGTGGAAGGGGCAGGGGTACAGCCTCGATGATGGAGAGATTGGGGGGAGGAGGGTGGACGGGTGTTCCTTCTATCGATTCCGTGACATCCCGCTTGTCAGTTGATACGATACGCATGCCATCTTCTTTCCCCATCAACGTCGCTTAAAGCCAAGCCTCCTCTCATTCCTCGAACGAACCATATCTCTCCCTCATCCCTTCCACGCTGGGAAAACAAGGAAGACATTTCCCTCCCGCCCTCTCGTGGAGAAAAGAAGAAACTGAGACGCGCGCAGGTCTACGTTTTTTGCAGGAAGACCAACCGCGCCGGACGGGGAACTACTCCACTCGAGTAGGACTCGGAGTACGGACGGGAAAGAGCGAGATGCGGCTTCTGCGCATGCGCCCGAGATTAAAAATCACAATTCGCGTGACTAAACCCCACCCTTAAACGATAAAAAATATCGCTATCTGTATGATAAATTCATCTACATAGCAATTTTGTTAATCAAAGTTATAAAAATTATTTCATAATTGAATTGCTAATAGAAAAAAATTGCTCTTGGAAATTCAGTGTCCCGGTTCAGGGTAATTTTTTCTTGTGGCAATTTATTTGATCTTCGTCTCCATTCACGCGACGGGCCGGAAATGCAACACACACAGCCATTCGCGGCTTTGAGTGCAAAGCGCAGGGTTGAGGTTCTCAACCGGTTGTGACTTCATTGCAGTTCTTTATCCTTGATAGCCGCGAGGGCCTAACATCTAGTATCATGAGCATCGGTAAAATTGCCATGGCAATTAAACAAACCAGGTTGACGTAGTGGTCTGAGTAGTGGCCCAGAATGCACAAAGTCAGTGGTTCGTTTCCTGGAGCGGGGGATTTTTTTCTCATGGCAATTCATGTATATTTCACCGCCGTTCACTGGCTCTAAAGATTAAAATAATTTATTGGTTTGAGTTGCTGCGGTGAGCACGATTTTATTATCTTATTAAATTAAAAAATCTGACGATTCTGTTCTTGACCTGTTTTTGCCCCTTGAATCCTATAACACGTTTTTCTGGCTAGGTTTTCTAATGACCAGACCAGGAGAATTTTAGAGACGTGTACTCACTCAGCCGCCACGGGGATCGGCAGTTTTACACTTTTTCCTCAAAATAATTCTCACATCAGATTTATATCTCATCACGAAAATTAAGTATAGGGCTATGATTTGCAACTGATTTAAAGGCTAAATTTCACTACACTTTTTACAGAAAGGATTTTCGTGTTTTCCACCGGTTAATTGGCTGCATGCCTTCCAACGTTTCGAAGAACGACTTGCTCTTCATCCTCTGGGAATCCTCTGAAGAATTCCTGAAGATCATACTGAAGATCCCTGAGGATGAAGAGCAAGTCGTCCATCATAACGTCGGGAGATATGCAGCCCATCATCCAGTGAAAAACCCGAGAATCTCTTATGAATTTGATACGCCGGGAAACTCTACGATCTTACTCACACTTTTTCTAGTTTCCGTGATAATGTTGGTATTTCCCCGAAGTTACTTCGCGTCCAAGTCCAAGAGTGCACTTTTTATATATATGTTCTGAACAGCAGACTGCTGTAAAATTTCTGCAGAATTGACGCGAAAAAATATGTCCTCTTCCCATTTCAAATATACCCAAACCCATTTCAACCATAGGGAAAGTTTGACGGTGCATATGTAGAATAAGTATCTGGGGAAATTTTTCTGGTCCAGAGAAGAGATTATAATGCTGAGAAAATTGTCTCCTCAAAATAAAAATAAAACACACGCTTACCACTATCTCCTTCACTTTACAAATTCACAGAACAGACTACGAGAAAAATAGCGGTAGATGAAAATTTGAGATTTGCCCGGCGAGATTGAATATGCATTAATTTAAAACGGTCAGGCATAAATTCATTTTGCTGAGATGTACCTTAGCATTCCCACTAATGCATCAGGGACGTTGAAATTTCACTCACATTAAGCTTGGTAGGTAATACGAGGACTTGGTATAATCTTACCTGAGAAAAAGCATTAAGTCTTCGACTTCATTTGATGAGCATTTATGTAACGGGGTGCAGATAAAAAGTATGTGGAGCATCCGACACCTTTGTTAAAATTCTAAAAAAGCGTTTTGAAAACCTCAGATTACAACTTCATTTTTCAAATCATAATATTCTAACAACACAAAGTAATAAATTGTGTGAGAATGTTATGATGTAGTTGCACGTTAAATACTTGGATTTGGGTGAATCCTACTCTTCACCAGCAAACCAGTCATTGGGTAGAAATTTTTGAGCAAAATTCCTTGAAAACCTCTAACTCATCAGCCTTATCTAAGACAGATGAAAGAGTTTAGGAGTTTATGTATAACATGAATGAAAGCTGTACTTGCACGAAATGATAAAAATAAATAATAAAATTATATTTTCATCGATTAAGAGTCTCATGGCTACATTTCTACGATAACAAATATTTATCCTCTCTAGCAATGAATTCCAATGCCTACCGATTCATTAAATTCTTTTCAGAAAAATTATAAAGACAAAATATTTCACAGGTAAAGAAATTTGTTTTTACACTAGCATACTTTTTATTTTATTACACATAAGGTGCTTATTCTAATGCTAGGATTTATTCAGAAGACTGGAGGCAGTTTTATAAGTACTCATTAAAATATTGAACAACGTATTTGTGAATATGATACATAAGTTGCTAGGAGATAAATATTGGGATGGAATCTTTACTCTATAAGATATCAAAGGGGTAAAACGGAAAAGCTGCAAGATAATACTCCAGAAATTTACATAACTTCATAAGTTACAGAGATATTTATTTTGTCAAAAAGTCTTTTAAATATCAATTTCCGCATCGAAAATTTTAGAATCGCACTACCCCAACAGACCTTAATTATAGGTTCCCAAACTTCTGAGAAATTTTCAATTAATCGGAAGTAATAATGCGAGGAAAATTCTAATACTTTTTAATCTATAGTCGTAAGAATCGAGACATACAATCGCTAGTTGCTAACGTACTACGCTTACACATCGAGGCTCCAAGATTTGAAGGTAGAAAGATAGAAGCCCATACTGCTTTCCATTGAAAAATTGTAGTAACCCATAGCAATGTGAGCAAAAAAACGCGTGGCAGATTTATCCCAAGACGAAAACGCCAAAATGGCGACATCATTCCAGTCTCTCCGCAAGGTGAAGCCGAAGATTTGGGTCACATCGATCAGTATTAATAGCGAAGGAATTTTTCGCGGAGGAGCGAGGACATCCATATGCATGAGGTGGAACTCGAAACTAAGGCGCTAAAGTTAGTCGACGGGGTTGTAGCCCAAGGATCACGTAGGTTACACGAGTCGGGTCCCCACGTGTGACAAGGCTACTACAACTTTGGCCCAATGCGTCTCATAAGCCTCGGCCACTTGATTTCAAAACAGTCACCTTACATAACTAGGGATTCCTGAGCAGTGTCTAATATTTTAGGTCAACATGCGACTTCGGGACTCGGAGGCTGCGTGCGACGCTTAAACTAGATATCTTTATGGGCGAGATGGAGAACATCATACGAGGGTGTATTGAAAATTAAGGATTCCAACGACTCTATTTCCGAACGCGAGTCGCTAGGAAAAATTTGACTACGGCACTGCATTCCTTTGGTTACTATGCTAAAAATTAACACCACTCACGTTACTTTGGGCCATTTAGCCGCTGTGTAGCAGTCGTTAAGTATGAAGCATCCGCTTAGCTCTCCCTCCAGGTGTGAGCTACGCTAAGTTATTCGATTTTTGAATGCGAAAATGTTTTCTCCGATAGAAATTCGTCGCCAGTTAGTGGAAGTATATAGTAAGAAGTGCTTGGCCATCAAAAACGTGCGGAAATGGTGTCGGGAGTTTTCTAATGGACAGCAAAACGTCCATGATGAGTAGCGGTCGGGAAGGCCGAGTTTGCCAGAATCATCAGCGGCTTGAATTGATGACGCGGAGCGCAATAACCGGAAATAACCCTTCATGAGATAAAGGAAGGTCTAAATGAAGAGTGTGGCAACTTCTCCGTGCAGAATATTGAGTCGGAGGTCCTCAGTTACAACATGATGTCTACCAGGTGGGACCCTGAGCAGCTCACCGATGGACACAAAAAACCGTGTCCACATGTGCCACTTCAAGCGACCGCCATAATCAACGAATTCGGCTAGGATTCGGCCAGATCCGACGGAAACGAAAAACTAAGTGGGAATATAATATCTTGCCGAACAGAAAGGTATGGGATTCTATTTTTTCCCCGAACAATAAAGGATATCAATAAATGCTAGTCGTAATTTCGTTTGAGAATTTAATTTTTATATGTAAACGTAATATGTAATTAATGCTGATGTCCTAAAACCCCGCAACACTCGCCTTTTTAGGCGGCTTGCGGGGTAACACGTTAGATGTAGTTAATCTGATTCGATCAAACCCAAGTTATAGACACCTCATGAAGTATGATAAATATACGTAAAAAAAACATAGAATTAAGATATTTTTTCAGGAAAATGCGCAAAAATATACGAAAAATGAATTCTTGTTACTGGGCCACTATAAATTGGCAATATTGCTGTATGTGGGCTTTTGATATAAATAAATAAAATAAATAAATGCCAAGGTAGAGGTACGAAATGGTAAATAGAAACTCATTCCAAATGCGTCATTAAGGCACTGCAGGTATGCTACGAAACGATGATTTTAGTGCAATAAAAAAGCAGGTAAAGATATTTAAAAGTTCCCTCCTTCCTCATCACCAACCTACAACGATATAGATAGATTAAAGTTGACTTCCAACCTATAATATGATCTGATATCAACAATTAATTCAGAACCACCAATACCGAACACTACTTACAACTATCTTCAGTATAGTAAAAATGTAGCACATTTATTTTAACGCTCATCAAAGTGCCACAGCACAAATCTTTCAGTGCGATGGGACGGTCATATTATTAGAAATAATGTCATTTTATCGCGAGAAACAAATATTACATTACAATTACCATATGAATTTTTCTATGGGTCCCAAATTGACCATCGTGGCTAAAAGATGCGAATTCGAAAAACGAAAATAAATTCGACTGCAGAGGCGTAGTGCATATACTTGTACGCAGATTTACTCTTTCCACAGTCATAGTTAAAGGAATGAGAAGAATGCCAGTTCAAAACATTTTCATATGAAATTTCAAAAAACGCTCTTTTTCCTTCCAGTTCAAGCAGTGAAATCACGGAGGAAAAATACTCATTTTTTCGGCTTCTTTCAAAAATCTTTTTCATACCTTCTAAATGTATAGATATTCTGATGAACCATCCAGCTCAGGCTGGTCGTAATAAACAAAGACAAATGCTGCAGCCTTACAATATAGTGATTTGATTCAAAGATATGCACCAAATGAGCTCTTGAAAATTTAACTGCGAATTTTTTCGAATTTGGATAACATGATGCAAGTATCATGATACGAGAACGCAAAATAGGGCCTACCCCTAGAATTCATGCAAACCGGTCTCGCGCCATGGTAGCAACCAGTGCATAATTTAAGGGATCAGCTCGTTTGAAACCGAGAAATTCCTAAACGGCTTAAGTCCGCTAGCCATTTGGGATGACTGTGCAGCCTATTTGTGCAATGCGGGACTGATATGGCTGCCTATTATTTCCATGATTTGACATAACTATATGGTAGCTTATTGATTCACTCGACAAATCCGCGACGTGATGGCTTCGGTAGCTCAGAAGATGGGCAAAAAAAGTGGTGGGTCTCAAAAACTTTGCTGAATAAATTGTGAGGTTTTGCGATTCTCGGCTTTATTTTATAGCACGACTAAAGAACATTAACGTCACATCACACTCCATCAGAATCCGACCAATAATTTGAGACCAAGTGAGTAATATTGATTTTACGCGATTGATTCGGCTTAGTTAGTAAATACTTAAATTAATGTTCCCCGACCAGAGACGCTCATTTTTCAGACATCTCTTCAGTAACACCTGAAATTTCCAGCATATTCTTGTTCATCGACTCTAGTTTTGCCCATCCCATTTCATGAACCAATTTTTCTACGAGCTTCGGCGAATGCGAACAAGTATTTTAAAAGCTCAAAAAATTCATTCTCTCTCATCCACTTAAGATATATCAATTTCCATCATGAATGGCAATCTCAAAAAAAAAAAATTAAACCTCTTGGCTTTTGGATTGAACTGTAATATTTTCCTCCTCGATTAAACATTAAAATGATACAACTGTAAACATTCTGATTTATTGGAGCATCGCATGATACGAAGGTGGACCCTGCGGAGATAATATAAGCTAACGCACTGTGGATCTCCGGCTGGTATGTAAATTAAGGTGGAGATGAATACAGAATATATGGCAGTAACGTATGACAGGAAACGGCTGAGGAATAAAAGAAAGAGATTTCCGGAAAAGTTGGGGTAAGCACTGAGTATTAGGAGTCCGGAATTGTCGTAGGGAGAGGAGATAATAAATTGACATCCGCAGCGTTTGAAACATCGGAAATAGTTCACAAGCAGGTGTTATTCCATATTGAAACACAAGCGGTCGACTCGTATCACATCTGGGATTTATAGAGATAGGCAACGGTATCCATCGCCAACATAGCACACACATTTGAAAATGAATTAAGCCGAATGTTACCTTTGAAATAGAAGTTATTTATAATATCATTAAGATATAGGTAGAAAGTGACAACACCATATTTAAAATGTATCAAATTATTTATGTATTCAACAGTCACATATTCATTCACCAATCGTTTAATCGGCTCATTTATCTTCATAAGATCGTTAGGTAGTAAGTTACATGCGGTGAAACCCAGAGGCAATGGAAATGTCCCAAAATCAATACCGCGGAATAGTACGAGCTAACTCAGCTTTTCCTACGCATTGGTTATTCCCTATATAATACTATTCATTATTTCGGTACGCTATGAAGTACGGGGCCAATTAGTCTACTTCTATCTTTTGCATCCGCAATTTTTTCAGTGATCACGTACGGAGGGAAAATCATAAGATCTAATATGTATCATTAAATAGATATTTGAGATTTCTTCCCTTATTTTTTATTTTGGAACAGAATATCTGTTGAGATATTGTTGCTTATATTGTTGTCTGTTTAGCCTGGCTTATTGTCTTCTTATTATACTTGTTGCTTATTTTCTTATTATGTTTTCTTATTATGTCACTTCCAAGTAGCTTAAATCTCAAGTTGTTTAATAGGATTATTTTATCCTTGAGGTGGAACTGTTTATCTCTACGTTTATAATCGTTCGTATTTTTCATTTATTCAAGCTAATAAGTATTTAAGGCCGTATTGGAAAAATAATTTTAGGCAAAATTGGCAAAAAAGGACTCAGAACATTGTAATGTCCGGAAAATTATCACATGTACATAAAGTAGTTTCAAAACGAACTTCAAATTTATCACACCCGATATCAGTTTTAAATTGAAAATGTCTATCAGACCTCGTTAAATAGGTGGAAAACCTGTTATCATGGTGTCCTTAGTCGTGGAATAAACCAATATTTGGAATTATATAGTGTACACTTCGACCTTGAAGCATTGATCTAATACGTAAATGCATACTTTATTAGTAAAGCAACTATTTATGTAATACATCCAGCAAGCGATTCGTTTGTGACTCAATTTAGGTGTTTTGACCTAGAAACACAGCACATCTTATTATTTATTCGTAATGCATTTTATGAATTGTGCATCAGGTGTAAATAATACAATTATTTATCCATTAAAAACAGCGATCTGTTACATAAAATTATATAATTTGAGCAATAAAGATGCTTTCATTTGCTTCTTTACGTAAAATAATCAACGATTAAAAAGTACCTGCTCGTTCGGCTCTATCCCTCTCTTTCCCGACTTGGATACAAAGCCTAACAGATATAACATGGCCGAATATTAATCAGAGTAATTTTAATTTTTCAGTCTAAAGTCTATAAAAGTCTAAAATCCCTCACTTGACTCCAATAATGACGTCGCAATCGAAGATCTGTAATAGCGGGGGTGGACATTTACTTAGCATCAGTAAAGTAGCGCCTAGTAAACTCGACCGGAACAATAAAAGGATAACTCACTCGCCAATGCCACCATGGCCATGCTTATCAATCTCTCGCACGCGGCCCATTGGAAATTGCTTTCACCCTCCTCAGCGGGAACGGGGAGGGGGGGTCGCTGACCCCTGGAGATTACACGTACCCTTTCGCCGTTTCAATTGCATGTCAACCGCTTTCACTACACGACAACGTCATTCGCGATGTTTTCTCCCCGCCGCAAGCGACCCGTGTTCGACTCCGGAGGGATTTCCACGAAGTGGCGTCGCGGAGTGTAACAGCCGTCCATGAAGTTCGAGATGTGCTAAGCACCTGTAGCGCTGTACCATTGACGAGAGGAGACTACAAATTCGCGCCGGAAAATGGAATGGCAGCCCTTGACGCAAAGAGCCCTTTTTTATCGAGAGACTAATATACCGGGAACCACAGAATATGACTGCAATAATTTAATTTCAGGGGATTTGTAATCCATTTTACGAGGTAGCGACCGCATAAATAAAAATTATGACTCAAAACGAAGAGAAAGCTGCGACGTTGCAGACTGCAAATGTATGATCTGAAATAGAGAATACTAAGGTCATTATTATAAATATTATCAACACCAGTTGCGAGAAAGAAAAATAAATTCCATAGATATCTTAGGTGGCACCGTAGGAATAACTGTATTTTAAGGCATTCAGCTTCATTACTCCATTTCATCGGGACACAATGGAGACAGTCGAATAAGTAAGCCTAAATCAATTGATAAATTGCCTTACAAAATCCAAAAACTTTAAGTTATTCCGCATATTTTTATAAAAATAGTCATTATGCCTTGTCTGATTATATTTTAAAATCCCCAATTCCAGAATTCCAAAGTTCAATTTTAAAATTCTGTACCGCATCAGTCTGGCAACATGGACGAAAATTCTATTGGTGAGGCAAGTTCTCAACGCAAACACGGAAATTTCGTCATAAATAAGTCTCAACTCTGCAATTGTTCCAACTAATGATACTATGAAGTCCAGAACTCTAGTGTTATTGAATTTATAGCCCAAATGAAAGGAAACATAAATTTGTTGGCATGAAATATTATTTTTGCAAAATAATATTATCTACGACAACAACATCGATAATAAACTTTACAAACCGATTGAGTGTATAACGATGCTAAAAAATATATATAGTGTAATCAACCACTCTCCCAATAAGGCCCCAGTTTCCTTTCTACTAAGATATTTATCATAAATATTATCTACACCAGTTGGGAAAAACAAAAAAATGACCATCCATGAACACTGTCAGTATTTACATCTGCATTCATTTCATTCCTTCACTATCATTGCATTCAGCTTCACCTTTAATTGAAACGCAATAGCAATAGTCTAACAAATAATTATTACCAGCAAATGTCGAGAGTTTAATTGCCATTAAAGTCAAAAAAAATATTCTAATATACGAAACACCGTAGACAATTGCAGTAGTTATTGGATTAATAGTGCTCCATAGTAAAAATTCGTGGTAAATAATGTCCATATACATTTTAGGTGAACCGCATGAATAATTGGAGCTATTAATGCATTCAGCTTCACCTTTAATTGAAACGCATTAGCGACAGTCTAACAAATAATTATCACCAGCAAATATCGAGAGGTTAACTGCCTTCAAAACCCAAAAAAACATTCTAATAAGCGTAATTGATTATGCCGTGGAAAGATAACAATTGTAACGAAAACGGAGGACAACATCTCTTTACTTCTTTCGTACCAACCCACGACTCTGTGTCAAACCTCGTACATCCCATTCAATTACTCTCGGTCACTTCTCCTTCTCTCTTCCAAAAATCCTTGCAGTTCATTGTCTGACCGGAGAGTCCGCCTTCTCTGACGTCACACATCGTGACCTTCGCCTGGCTTTACTTTTCGACCTCAATAGGGCCTCTACGAACTGCATCTCCTCAGAGCGGCGACTTTCGTTAAGAGCAGGCTAAGGCCGACGCCGGGTTTCTCTCCACCCTTCCTTCCAAACCCTTCCCTCATGGCGCAAATGGCCTAAGCTGTCGGTCGCCTCCTCCAAATACCATACCATTCTCAGCCCGTGGGCTCCGGTCCAAATCTCTGCAGTGGCAATGAATTTTCTAACACTCCCCAATCCCTTATTACATGTTAAGTGGAAGACATTTAAGGCGCAACACTCCGTTTATCGTTAAGGACGTTAATCTGTGGTCTCCTTGAAGCCTTTTGTTAAAACTAGGCTAATGCCGGCGCCAGGTTTCTCTCCATCGTTCCGTTCATATCCTTGGTTGCCTCCTCCAAATACCACTGCCACTAGGTACCGGTGGCGAAGGGAGGGGGGGTTTTGAGGGATAACCCCTCCCCCCCCCCGAGCTCAGAATTTTTTTAAATTTTAATCCATTTTACTTAATTGGATTAATATTACTTACTTACAGAATAGTGTAAATATTAATAAAATATCCCTCCGAAAGCCGTAAAACTCACCACTTTGAACCATTTGCCTTGATTTTTTTCTAAAGGAGTGCCCTCGCACCTCGCCCGCTTACCCTGGCGGGTATTCCACACCCCAGTATTAGTTGTGCCTAAACCCCCCCGCCACCCAGCTTTAATTCCTAGCTGCGCCCCTGACCGCTACGGCCCCTATTTTCCGTCGAAAATAATCCGAGTTATCGTCCCTCAGTTATTGAATCCAATGGTATTTCAATCTAATGCGCTGAGCAGGATGGCAGGTTTCTGCAACGGGAGTCAAATGCAACCGTCAAATGCTCCACCTCCGCCGCTTCAATGGCATCCGCGCCAACAGGGCGTGGGCGCGAAAAGTGGCCTCGGCCACAGAGAGATAAGGATTCGCTACGCCCTCACCCTCTGGACTGAAGGACTGGAGTGGATGTGTCGAGGAAAAGTTTTTTTCCCCGGCACTCGAAAAAGAAGACGTCAAGTATTCGAGAGGACGGCTGGCAGTCACCTTCCCCTTCGAATGCACCCACGCGGCGGCTATTCCCACCCACATGTACATTCCCCCACGCCCACCACCCCAACAAAAAAACACATAAAAACCCACCCCCCACAACTCTACCAATCCCACCCACACCCACCAACATTTTCCGCTCCGATCTCAAACAAGACGCACGAGGTAAGCCCCCGCCTATTGTCAGGAACACGTCAGCAACAATTCAGCCCAGTACCCCTCCCTTCCTAAGCAACCACCACCACTCCCCCCCCCTCATACCCCCTTGATCCCTTCGTATAAACCCGCAACCCCATCACCACCTCACCCCACTCCCCCTATAAGCTCCCACGGGTCACCCCACCTCCTCCTCGTCCACTCCTCTCCCACACTGTAGCAAACCCACCCTCTTCCTGCACTCCAAATCCCCCAACCCGACCCAACCGATCTCATTCCCAACCCTCCCACGCAAAAGAGCCCCTAGTCCACTCCCAGTGCAACACTCAACCCCTCTCCCACCCCACCTCTTCCTAAATACCAATGCCTCCCCACCCCCTTCCTGCCCAAAGTAACCATAGCAACAGAAGTGATTAGCGGATGACTCCCCGAGAGTTGGAGATGGACAGTGAGGGATGGGAGTTGCGTAAGGGGGGTGAGAAAAGGGAGAAAGCAAAATGCCCACACTGTTCACCCCCCCCCCAAACCCACCCCTCGGAAACCCCTTGAGCCCCCCCTTTTTGTTTGCACGCCGAGATTAAAATGCGCCGGCTCACACGGGAATAAACCTTAATAACACGACAATATTGCGATGTGTTCTTTGGTGGTGGTGCTCGGAAGCTTATGTCGTGAGGGTGGTTGGTGCCCGGCCGATGCTCCCTCCTCCGCTCACCCTCCTGTGGAGGCAAATTGCGGTACGGTGACCTCCTCCTCCTCTTCTGCGGCCACGCTACAACCCTGGGTCACCTCCGGGACCCCCAAGGGAGTGCATACCACCAGTTGCGGTTAAAAACCACTTTGGCTGGCGGGTAACCTCGCGGGAGAAATTTTGGGAAAAAATTTTCGAAATGATATCAGCAACAATGTCATTTTTGAGCTTTCACTGGTAGGTCCACCATTTATATCGCAAATTCCGATCAAAGAGAGATTTTTCATAGACGAAACTCTTTCTCATTGAAATGACAATTATTCTTTTTGAAAATGAGGTTGAACCAAAACTGCCCCCTTAAAAACCCAAACCATAATGTTTATAGACAATCATTCATATAAATGTTCATTTAGAATTAAGATTTATGGATGAGGCAAAATTAATTTCACAAATGATCATGTGAATAAAATTCACCATATAGTCAAAATTTTGAAGATCTAATTCTGAGTGGAAAATGTTTAGTATTATATCCTTAACGAATACACGCATAATACACACGGAGGGTGAAAAAACTGCGAAAAGCAAGGAAAATAAATAAATTAGTAAATACTCAGTGGCATAAAGTATTAATATGAATAGTAAGTAAAAGCACACATAGATACGAAAGAAAGGTTCTTAATTATGCCCCAATAGAGTGATTTATTTATTGGTGCCACTCCAAAATTAATGCTATCAGACTTCAGATCCTTTTGCGTTGTATTCTTCCACATCTAATTAAAGAGGACTTCAGCGGCAACAGATACTCCAATGAATATATTTTTAGAAAAAATAATTCTCGAAAGATATTTAGACAGTATTCAGAAGTGGCGTAGCAATATCTGTGGTGAAACGTCATCAACAGGTCAACAAATACGAGGAAATGCGATGGAACACTATGAAGAGCTGTGGAAGACATTTTAAGCTTTGTCGTCATTATCTAACTTCGTAATTTTCTCATGAGAATTTACAACCGTAGGTATTTAAAATATCTTTTTAAGGCAAAAGAGGCATTTGAGAACTCGAAATTAGGGATTTTTTGAGATTGGAATGATTAGATTTTCTCTAGGATTTTTTTAAATTCGCACCGCTCTGTCCCCACATCAGGTTAAAATTAAAAACTATTCACCGGACCTGGTTAAATAGATGGTTAACCTGTGATCATTAACGGCATAAGCTTATTTTAATCGGTTATGGTGTAGGTGAATGTTAGCAGTCATAGTAGGTCAAAAATGCTCAGAAAATGTGTTGAAAGATAACATATGACTATTTTATTTATTTCTGCAGCACCAAAAACAGCACCATTGGCCTTTTGCATCGGGGTTTTTAACTTGGTAAAAAATTTAACTTTTTAACATTCTCTGATATTCTATAACCTACTGCTATGGAGAAACTTGCTTAAAATATGGTATACATTATCGCTATGTGCCATAAATCATTACACTTAACAGAAGCATATTAATCGCACGAATAAGTATAAAAACCTGCAACCAAAGCTTCTACTGAAATATCTTGAGGACTCAACTAATCAAACGTGAGACAAATCCTTTGACAAGAAGCGTCTTAAATAGTTTTCTACGAGCTGTGAGGCAGGAAGGACATAAAACGACTGGTTTTAATGAATGAAATTATAAAGGCGTGAACTGTTGCCGAAGGTAATAATGGAAAGAAAGGCATCGTAAAACGAAGCCAAGATTCAAAATTTATCATAATGACCTAGTAAAAATACATGTCTGTTTCCACACTCCCATAATTTCTACCGATCCAGTTTTCGGCACATAATACCATTTTCAAGTTCAATCATCTGATATTTTACCAAAATGCGGCGCATAATTCCATTATCTGTGGCATTAATTCAGAATTATGAATTAATTACGACACATAGCGATGATTTATATAATTTTCTCCCAATAATTAATTGACGGAGTAACTCTGCAAGCAGGACACAATGCCGCCTTGAAAATGACAACATGTGCGCATGTACCGAAATCTGAGTCAGTAGAAATAAAGAAGTGTGGAATAGACAAGTGATTACCATATGTTAAAGAACAAAGATTTCCGCCGAGTTACGCCGGAATATGTATCTTTTCTCATAATGGTTCACGCTTCCGCATATGGAAGCAGATAATGAGCCTAAAAATGGCTTCTATCACAAAAAAGCGCTCGATTTATAACGGAGGATAATAATAGAAACAGGCTTTCTCTTCTTCGGTAACGCCCATTCGTAACTCTCGTAAGTTGCGGTTTAAACGCGCAGGTCTATTCACCATGATTGAAACTGTCGAAACACTCTAGTTCGAAACAAAGCCAGATCCACAACTCTTGAGTTCGCAATCGGCGGCGGTGACACTGACAATGAGTGCAAGTGACTCAATTAGGGCCGCCCCCAATTACCAAAGGCGAAATAACGATGGTCGCTGAATGGAAAGGCATGATCCGTTCTATTCAACTTACGCGAGCTTACGGGTAATTTAAGGGTGAATGTAAACAAGAGCGCTGAATTTGGCTGGGAAGTAATTTATAGTGTCCACTGAAGATAAAGAAACCACGTGACTTGTGAATAAATTCTTTTTTATTATATAAACCAGAAAAATAAAATAAATGGTATAAACAGCTTCTATTTTAAGCCTGACAATAATGACTACCTCTTCTTTACGAATCCTATATTTGGTGAAATCATAATTTCCATTCAAAGAAAAAAAAACTGGCAGCAATAATTCAACATACTGTAAGCTGGATAAACTAATCAGCGGTCACTGAAAAGTTTGAGGTGAGTCCATATCACGAGGTAGAGGGAATTTGAATCTTGGCCGAATGTGTAGAATCTAATATTCGCTCTTTCCTGTACTAATGGTGAGATGACATGCTTCTCGACTTACTCTTGACTACCTAATCTCGACCGAGGCGGAAGGATCCTTCGTCTTTCATGTGTGAATGGTGAATGTACACCGTAGGTCTACATATACGATATATCACTAAAAAGCAGTAGAAGTACATAGTTCTAATGAAGTACTATCCTTCGCGAATTCAAAAATTTAGAAAGTGTATGTTGCAGGCGCAGCAAACAGAACCTGCTTCATTTTCATCCATTAACTTCATAGGACTCCTCTAATATTTCAGAGGCTCCTGTGGGCAGATTCCGGAAATCGAATCGCAAAGCAGGAGAAAATGCATGACTGCAAACCTTTTTCTTTTCTGTCCATATTCTTTTCAAGCAGACCTTAATAAAAATATATTCACATGATTTTGAGCCGAGTTTTTGCGTTTTTTTTCTAACCAGTTTGAGATTGTCTTCAGTGACACAGTGGCACCAATTTTTTCTGCAAATTTTTCCTCCTAAGAGACTTTTTATTCATAATATCCCTAAATATTATCAAGATAAATTATCGAACAGGCTAAATTATCAATTACAAAAATCCATGATAAAACATAAGACTTAAATACAAGAGACATAAGACTTAAATAAAAAAAGACATAAGATAAGACTTAAAGGTCATTCATTCTCAAATAAATGAGGAAACCACGGTCCATAGCGTATTTATGTGTTAAAGTGTGGAAATTACTTTTGGTGTTTTATATTTTACCACTGAAATACCGTATTTCCACCACTCCAAGCCTGAAACGATTTTATAATATCAATTAATTATGAATTTCCTCGTTCACATGAGAGGATGTAAAACTAACTCCATCCACACATTCTACCATTTACGGAACAGGAAACTACAAGACGCCATTGGACAGGATAGGGTAAGATTTCTAGGAAGCAGACGATGTTGTTGACGGGCCGAGAGGCAAAGAGATCGGTGTTTGCCGGGCGGAATAAACCCAATGGAAGCGGAACGGAAGGAGGAAAGCATACTAGAAGGGTTCCTTCGCCTAGCAGAGGAATTGTGGACAGAGAAGGAACTATGGAGAAGCGTGCAAGGGCGAGTGTTTGGCAGGACGAGGCCGAGGGAGGAGTGGGGGAGGGCGGAGGATGTGATGAGAACGCCAGGGAGCAACTTAAACAGGTGTGAGGGGTAGATGAGGGAGGGGGGGTTATCGGTTTGGAAAGGCCTCTGCATCGGGAGATTATTATTGTTCAAGACGCCTGATCCCTCGGCCGGGTAGGGAGGATAACAGCCCCTTAAAATGCCTTTCTCTCGCTCTCCTAGGCAGCGGCGTCTGAGCCCGTGTTCGGGCATCAATGCCAAGACTATAGGGGATGGAACTCTGTCAGCCACCCTTCCTCTTCTCAGCCATTGACGTCCCTTCACTGAAACAAGGCGACTTTGGTCAATTCGTTCGACGGCCCTATCTCAGGTCATTAGTAGAGACAGCTCATTCGAAAATTGCGAAGCGTTCATGGAGAGGGTTATATTTCGATTGTGAGTAGAGTAGAATCCTTTTAATTGGTACACATAGGAGCCGATACACTCGGCTCCAACTAAGCAATTATCACACTTATCCGAAGGATTCGGAATATATTAATCCTTGGATGTTGAAATGAGATAAAAGAAAAGACTGATGGAATTATTCTCTCATCTAATCTGAAGTTGAACCAATGAAAAAATACTAAAACCCTAAAGATTTGACCGAATAAGTGATAGTAGTTATATATAACTTATTTCTGACGGGTAATATACCCATATATCTCTCAGACTTCACGCATGGGAACGTTAATTTATAATTTGAGCAGCGGTAAAAGAAATGGTGAGAGAAGATACGTGATCAGTACTAGTTGCTGGAAAGAGTGTATGTACAAAATTTGTTTCTAGAGTTTACAAAATTGCTTATCTTTTCGTAACTATTGGGCAAATTCCACCGATGCGTGTCCCGTTTGATCGACTTGTCATCCTAATTAACCCTAGAAAACCCATGGTAACTCGTCAACCGGTATTTCTTACCGGAGACTCGTCAAAGTAGGCGCCTACCCTTAATATTTGGGGGCCTGGTATAATAATAACTAGAATCTACAAAAATTAGATGCAAATATTACTTAAAGCTCACACTATGGACAATTTCAAAATGTGGTGATGTCTACAGGATCAATATCTCCCAGATATAAAGGTATTTATGGATTTAAATTGAATAGCATAATAATAAACGGGATGGGTAACTTACTGAAATGAATTTGCGATCTTCAGCGTCAAGCAGCATTTTTAAGGCTGGAATGATGCAATGAGATTATCATTTTCCATCAAAAATATTTTTTTCCAAGTTTAACGAACTAAAAAATGCCATAAATGAATGGCATCGCCTCCCTAAAAAAATAAGTACGAATTAGTTAACCTCTGGTGACAACATGTAAAAGCTTCATAAAAGGACAATGTTATAAATAGTTATAAATACCTAGATGTACATGACTTTTAGGTGTTTACCTGGCGTTATGAAGATACTTCACCTTATAATTTAAATCATTAACAAAAGAAATAAAATTATTACGATTCTTCTAGGCAGTTTGATAAGGTTAAGTGATGAAACTTAGATTGGTCTCGTGGTCGTGGGACAACGTTTCACTGTTTTCCATGGTCATTTTTCCCAGGGAATGCATATGACGGAAGAAAAAGATATTTTCCCAGGGAATACATAAGACGGAAGAAGGCATAGACAACGGCAATAGCGGAGAAATCAAAGGTAGAGGCCTTCATAATGTGGTGTTAAGGAAGAATGTTGAGGATCGAAATAATGAATCAACCGAATCAGAAATGAGGAAGTCATAATAAGGGTTAGAGAGAAGAGAAGTCACATGAAAACATTGACAAGAATACGGAACAATGTAATAGGCCATACGGCCCTAGCAGGTGCGGGGCTAGGGGCGAACCTTCAGTGCGGGGCCCTTCACTTAACCCTTAGACTACCATTTTTTTCTCCTTAACTTCCAACCTTTTTATTGGTTCCTATCTCTTTATAAGTGTTTCAAGATGCTATAGGATAATTTTCATGCACGTCAGGTTACGGATTTTCAGCAGGGGGGGTGAGGGACATATATGTCCCACTGGTACTAATGGGTGGGACACATATGTCCCATTGGTACTTACGGATGGGTCACGAATGTCCCATTGGTACCTACGGTTGGGACATTCATGTCCCATTGGTATACAAAGTAATTCAACAATTCATACCAATACAAGGGAATACATACGTTTTGAGAAAAAAATTATTTTGAAATCGGCATACGTGTAGGTACCCAAAAAGAAGCAAAATACACAAGAATAGAGACTAAGATTGAAAGTGTCATGAGGGTGATAATTGAAAAAAGTAGATAATACAGAGTGGAATAAACAATTTTATTATTACAAACAAACTATACATCAATTTGACAAAAAAATATGATGAAACAGACATCAACTTTTTGAACCCTAGGTGTGATACGGCGTAAAACAATTTTTACATAATGGTACATTACACATACAGCAAATTGTTTTGGTTCTTTTTTCCATTTTGTTCTGCGCGCACCTCGAATAGTGTCTCCTGGTGTTACCCTCAAAAGGCAGATGGTCACCCACATTTATCATGAGCTTAGCTGCTTTCGATGGTCTGCCTCTGCATCTTTTGCGTTTTACATGGCTTTTTTCTTTCCCAGTTGCCATCAAATTTTCGGCCAGTGGAACAACGACCTGTAGCAGTTTTACATTTTTCTTTGTTATTTCCTTGTGTAAAATCCATGCATTCACCACTGCTAGGATTAGTAGTTTGTAAAATACCTTTTTCCACCACTTCTTTGACCGCCTGTCGAAGTCATACACGCTAACCTTCTGGTCGGAGAGATCTACTCCTCCCATGTATTTATTGTAGAAGCAAATAGCGGCTGGACAGTCTACCACCAACTTTGTACCATCTTTTTGTTTGCGATTAGCAGTTTGCACTGTAGTATCGTGGAGGTTGCTAAGAACAGTTACTTCTTTGCTGTCCTGCCACCTTGTTGCTATTGTCTCATGCTGATTCACAAACTCATACTCTCCCCTTTTCAATTTTCCTTGGAACTTCGGCATGTGTTTTCTTGAACTGATAGCGGTACCCACTGATGGATATTTCATGGTATTTATCAATTGTACACTTGTGAAAAATCTGTCAAAAATTCCGAGAGTGGTCAATGCAGAATAGTTTTCACCGGATTCTTTCCCAGAGTAAATATTCAAATCATATGCGTACCCAGTTACTGCATCGCAGCGCTTCCAAATTTTTATCCCTCTTTTTATTGGTTTCATGGGAAGGTATTGCTTGAGAGAGGATCTGCCTTAGAACTTTGTCATGGACTCATCAATGCTCTGGAACGGACTTTCTTCCCTTGCCTTAGGAAATGTATGTTTGAGGCAAGAAACTACCTCGTCAATATAATATGTTTTTGAAGAACCCATTGGTTGTTCGGGATCATTGAAATACAGCTTTGATACTAACAATTGGAATCTATTTCATGCCATTGATTTTTTGATGGCCTCATTTCCCATAGAAACGTTGTGGGACCAATAATCTAAAATATTTGGTACTTTATTGTAGCTCATTACGAGCATAGAACCAAGGAGCAACATAATTTCCCCAGGATCAGTGTCGCGGATAATATTATGTTTTCCCTTTTTCCGCAATATATCCAAACGCTTATTCGTAAATTGACTGGTGAATATAAATAAGCTGTGAGGAAATAATAGAGAAAACAGTCCATTTCATCTAATGGCCTACTAACCGAAATCAATGGCATTGTAGGTCGATCAGGTATGCAAAAATGTCTCGGAAGGAATTGTATCTTTGGAGTGGTCCACAAAATCTCACTCGGAATGTCACTTGTAGATAAGAGGGTAGAATTATTGCTTTCCTCTGTACTTACATTGTCTTGGATGTCGTCGGACTTTTCATTACAATCTTCCAGAGAGCTCTCATCAGTCACTATTTTCAAAATCAACCCTGTATTCTTCGTCCGATGTATCATCAGATGACGCGTCTTCGTTTGATGATTCGCCCACCGACATTTCGTTGTCAGGTTCATCCAATATCTGGAGTAATTCTTCTTCATTGCATTTTCTCTTGTGGCTTATTTCTTGGGACTAAAATGAAAATGAATATGTAAAGGCTGTTATGGAAGCAATTATGCACGAGGACACCAAATTACATTTAACGTGTTTACTCACCTGGTATCAATCTACTCCAGAGGTTACACAGATGTAGTTGTAAATCACTGTAATCCTAAAATAGCTTCAAAGGACTGAAAGAAAGAGCCTCATCTAGAAGTGCTCGTCGCATTGCTCAATATCACAGGGACATAAGCACTAGTCTGTTACTTATCAATCTACAGAACCTAAATATTTACCATATGGCAAAATTTTATGACGTCATGGTACAAACGGTAAATCAGAGAACTTATATCAAAACGTCGGCACTCACAAATGCATATGTGAAAAAGACAAATCATTGCGCAAAATGAGGAGTGGTAATATTGTGCAAAAAACAAGGATTCTAAAGTAACATGGATATTTACTTATCATTTTAGAATTACTAGCCAAGTCCAAATTTCCTCTGCTATAAAACCGGAGGTGACAATGTAAACCTTATTGACTTGTCAAAGTACTGTCCTCTGTTGGCAAAATAAGAACTGAAAGTTGATTAGTCCCTCTTATACCGATGGGACAATATCGTAGGTGTTTATAATAGGCCTACATCCCAAAGGTTGTTTTGCAAATCTACCTGGGACATATGTGTCCCGTTGGTAGTCTAAGGGTTAAAATATTAAACTCTATACCCCATCTGCAAACTCGAGCATTTTGAATCCCTACCACTCTCTGGCTAAGTATGTGTTCCCCTCCCAAATTCAGACTTCGTAATTACGCCGTTATGATACCATCGTATATTTTAATCTTTTTTCACGAACGCGGGGCCCCCAAAAGCGCGGGGCCCGGGGCGGTAGCCCCAGTCGCCCCGCCCTAAGGCCGGCCCTGAGGCCATATCTCGAGACATGATGGCCTGATGAAGAGAATTGTCGAGGGAAAAGTAGACGGCAAGAACGGAAAAGGAAGGTCCCGAATGAAATATATTGAAGAGGTGAAGAAGGATGTGAAAGAGAAGAAAAGCGGAGATGTGAAAAGATTAGCAGATAAGAGAATTGAGTTGAGGGATATGTTCAACCAATCTCAGGATTGTTGACCAGTGATGAGAAATAAAAAGCATTGTGAAATGGTGAAATCGGCAAAATCAATATAAAATCTAGATTTGTCTCCATTAAAATTTCATGAATATTGATTAACTACAAGTTTCAAGGAACGTAGATGGCAAGAAAATTCAATGGAGGGCTCGTTCAAACCATTATTAGGATTTTAGAGTAGTGATGATGGTGATGATCATGATTCATATACAATTATCTTTACCCTGATGTAGCCTCCTGTAGCGGAGACGAGACTGTTGGTAGATATATTTTAAATTGTGACGCAGGTGTAACCAAAAGAAGATCGCTGGACGCCGAAAAAGTTTGAGCATCGCTACACCAGGACACAGAGCTCTTGCGAAAGAGAATCCCTCGGGTTTGAATCCAATCCAGTATCTGTCTGAGTAAGGAGATGCAGTTTACTCGAGCTTCGTCCCAAGGGATACACGGATACACCGGGGAGCGGGGATAGACACGGTCGGGGGTTAGCGAGAGTGTATTTGATATTGGTGACGAAAGGGAATCTCAAGGGTCTTTTAAAAAGGGGGAGGGGAAATAAGGGATTAAAGTACGAACGAGAGGGGAGTGCGAGAGGAGAATTTTGGAAGGGGGGGGTGGCAGAGGGTGAAGGGAGGCGCATGTTAGTAGCTTGGAAGTGGGGCATGTAAAAAAAGAGCGGGATTATGCCCCTGTTCTCGCTGCCATCAAGCGCATCAACGTTATCGGCGTAGCAAATCCGAATTCATTCAGAGCCATGCCAATTCACCACTATAAATTTAAAATGTGGCAGGAAAGGAGAGAGAATTTATATAGGAGGGTCATTCAATAAATAATGCCCCTTATTTTTTTTCTCCGAACATATTTATTGTAAATAGTCAGAATTTGGTGACAATATGCATCAACATGTCTTGTCCACGCCCTATTTTTCTACGTAGTACCCATTACGTTTTAAGGCCTAGCGGCAACATTTTGTGGGAGCATGTATTCCCTGGTGGTAAAAGCTCTTGTCTTGTTGCCGTTTCCATGCCGAGCGTGGCTGATCATGGAGCTCTGTTTCTGCATCTCCTGAGGCTGTAACTTTCTTTACCCATCGCCCAACTTCACTCCTACCAACTGCAGCGTTGCCATACACTGCACACAAACGCTTATGGACGTTCACCACGGTTTCTTTTTCTGTACTCACAAATTCAATAACAGCACGCTAATTTTAAAGTGAATCGTATGTAGATGCCACTTTGACGCTGTGCTACGGTTCTGCTATCAGCTAGAACGGTGTCAAACTTCATCAGCGCAGAGAACTAACATCAATTGCGAAGCACCGACAAGGACATTGATCTGTTTACATCATGGCTTTTTTTTAATTTGGGGCATTACTTATTGAACGACCCTCGGATTTATTTGAAAATAGTGTTTAAAAAGGCATACTATGGTCCATTTGAGGAATTAGTTTTTCACCCATTTAGGATATCTTCTTTATGAAATAACCGCTTATCAACGTTTCGTTAAATTAAATCCCTATCGCAGGGGCTTGAGGTCAATGATAAAATGAAGGTAGCATAGTTTAACAACAGCTAACTGGGTAATTTCATAAATAAAATAAATTATAAAAATTTCATAACATGAAATGCTAATTGAGGCTGTTATCATAAATACACAAATTTAACGAATTTGTTACGCGTTTATACTAAAATCGAGCGGAGGAAAGCAAGTTCTCTAGCATTTTACTAGTGTTTTCGTGGTTTTCCTTAGTTTTCCAAGCGTCAGTATGGGAGAAATCTGCCATGACGGATTTCGAACGTTTAGATGTTATGTATTGGACCTCATCGCATGCCTATTAAATATAACCAATTAGAAACCATCGAAAGAAGTTGGT
This sequence comes from Ischnura elegans, assembly GCF_921293095.1. Lineage (NCBI taxonomy): Eukaryota > Metazoa > Arthropoda > Insecta > Odonata > Coenagrionidae > Ischnura > Ischnura elegans. The sequence goes on from NC_060247.1 coordinate 105,002,937, forward strand.
AACCCAAAACCTTTTCATTTTCTGATGGGTTTAATAGAACACGAGCCTTTGAATTAATTTAATTATAATAAAGTTGGCATTAATTTAGCACAAATAAGAACCAATTTTTATCGCTTTGTCGCATTAAATGCATCCAAGTTATCAACAATTTTATTTTGAAAATACAACTCATTTTCAAAAGTTGGAGTCTCATCATCTGATGTTATAGTTTTCTTCGTTTCCGCTGATAAGGTTAACGTGTATTTAGCACAATGAAGAACTATTTTTTTATCTTTTACCTTATACAAAATTGAATACATCCATTTTTCCAACAGTTTCATTACGTAAAATACAATCTATTCTCAAAATTTAAACGCATAAAATCGTTTCTGGCTTGATTTGGTGGAAGTTCGATATATCCATGATAAAAGAAAGCAAACAAAACATAATACACAGCCAGAAAACTAATTTTGAAAATTATCTATGCTTAAAATATGCAGCAGGTATTTAAATAATGTATAGTGTTGTCGAAAAGCGGGTCGATAGTATATGTATAAATGAATTCTGCAAGCATTTAATAATAATATTTGTGTTCTTTCATCATGGATCAAAATTTAAAGTATCGTTATTTGGTATTAGATTTGTCCCGTATCCTCTGATTCACACCCAGCACACGAGCTCAAAGCAATACGGCTCACGAGTTACACTCACACGTAAATCCAAAGCGTTCTTCCCCTAAGCAGGTCGGTAAAAAGGTTGGTGGCGTAAAGAGCTGAGCTTCTGGCGCATCCCAGGCTGGATTTCTGGAGTTAGGGGGGGAGAGAAAATCGGTACGGGAGGGTATTAGAGGAATGAAAGTGGAAGGAGAGAGAGAGAGAGAAACGGGTGGAATAAGCCCCGAGGATGAAACAGATATTTAACAGGACTGAAGGATTAAGATGAAAATGAGGAGGTATATATAAGTAAAGAGGAGTTTAGTGAGGGGAGGGGGATGCTTCCGCGAGGGAGCCACTGAGAGCAACAGGGGTTGGGGGAGGGAGGATTAGTGCGGGGAAAAGAGAAAGGGATGACACACGAGGGAGGGTGGGTGGCAGGGGGTGACCTCGGAAAGGCTACAGCGGAAGGGGAATACACCCCACGTAAAAAGGGGTTGAGAGAAAAATAAATTATCCCTCCCCCCCCCCCCCCCCCCCCCCCCCCCCACGGGGATAAACAGGGCGTCAACGAAACAAAATAGTGCGCTCAGGATGCTTTATTTAATGCGTTTCATTCCGGAATTTCGAAGATTATTACCCTCTAACACCGAGATCACTAAGCAACCGAAAGCATACGTTTAGTGGAAAACGGGTGGTTTCAGGTTAATCTTCGCGGGATTCGGGGATTGGAAAAAATCATTACACAAATTTTAACAAAGTGGATGATTTCAGGCGTTTTGACGGTACATAAAAAAATAAAATATGTGATACAGCCTGAAAACAAGTTTTGAAATTTGTCTAATCTTAAGATATGCAGCAGGTATTTTAATAATGTATAATGTAGTCGAAATCCGGGTCTATAGTATACGTATAAATGAATTATGAATGGATTTTATATACTTCTACCGTTAACGCCATCATTAATAGAACTTCATTATATTCCACACAGTGAAGAGAGGAGCGAGGTAGAATAGTGCGTAAAGCACACCGACCGCTACACTAAAGATCCCGGCTTCAAATCCCGGAGTGCAACCTTAGTATAGCCAAAAACATTCTCTAAGGGAACGCGAATTCGGCGTCAGCTCTACCCTCGAATGCACAAACCAATTTCCAGAAAATTTTTAACTAATCAAAAACAATTTACCTCACTAGTGCAGGAAACTGCCGGAAGGAACACGATTCCATGATTTTTTCTCAATGATTTAAAATCATATTGAACACTACACATCACCTCCCACTCAATTTTTATGCAACAGCGGTGCGAAACTGAACATGGATGGAATAAATATTTGTAAAAGTTAAAGCAAATATAACAATGTTAGGTCAAGCGATGCATATTTATACTGGTACACATTTTCCTGCTACGCTCCATTACTTTTAGGCCGAACAACAAGAATTTTGCACGGGATACACAAACGCCCGCGCACGTGATGAGCCAATATTTGCATTATCGATATTATAATGCGGATGCTCCTTTGAACAAAAGCAATATTATTACTCAAAATAGAGGCTTGGAAATTATGCGAACGACAAAGTAGTCCTCTAAAACTGGATACTCTTATGAAACCTTATTAAATATTCAATTTCCTCCAACACAAATAGAAGTCTGAAAATAGGAAGACTGTTTTAAAATCCGCAGGAATATATTCCGATACTACGGTTCAAGTGGCTGTCTAAAGAATTCCTTTCGATGCAAAGGGAGAGCAGAAGGTTTTTCTAGCATGAAATTTTCTTAAATTCAACAAAACTGATCCAAATGCTAAAGAAGGAACGAAACTTGGGGGGTGATGAAGATCTTACACTATATAATATTGCCTGCAGGTTGGGGGCTATTTTTTAACGCAAATTTGTTCTGTGTTCCATCAAAGGGGAATCAAATTACTCCTTTATCCCTCACTTGAATTCAATTGGTAAAACGGAGCTATGCTCACATAACTGTGATATATTTTTCCCGGAAGAGATGGAGGTAGATTAAGTAGTCCACTACTTTCCCAGGGCCTGGGTAGTATGCAATACTTAAGAGCGATTATGCGCTTGCAAGTAGACTAGTGACTTTTAGACGTACTCCAATTATATCATATTATTATTATATTATTTTGTAGATATGTTTATAGAACTGATGAAATAAAAACTTTCATTGGTGAGCCACTTTAATGAACACCATATTCTCAATTTTTCCAGGAATTACAGGGGAGGGATGACAGCCCCCTTTACCTAAACCCCTAAATACGTTACTAGGGAGAGTAAATAGATAATACCTGGAACATTTTCGGTTACATAAGATTATTTAAAACCAGATTTTATTTATTATGACGAGAACCTAACAATGTGAAATCGAGGTTTGACGCTCTATGAAAATGTTTGACAACATTGTGAGCAACGAAACTTGTTATACCCTTTAAGTCTTAGCGTAAATGAGAGCAATTTGGATAGTTGACGCAAGAAAACCTCCAGTTCAGTGGCTTAACTAGGCATATGCTTTGGGGGGATGAGAGGGGTTAGTGAAGAACCCAGGAAAAGAGGTGTTCAGGTAAAGTTTTGAAAAATAAGCTACCTGAAAATGCACTTTACATCATTTTGGCACTTAAAATTTAACTTTAAGCAGATGCAGTTATCAAATCCAGACAAGATTTTAAAATAATTTTTTTTGATTTCCCTAAGGCTTTGGGGGGAATCCATCCCCTCATCCCCCACTATAGTTAAGCCACTGCTACAGTTAGACGTCTGTCATCAGTAGCTTGCAGCTTATTAGAGCTAACTGTAAGTCTACCTCTATCCAGAGTTTAATTCAGTTTCTACACATGTGGCGGATAGTAACTGGTCTCAGAAAATTTTCAACAAATGCCAGATATGAAGGTCGGAAACTTCCAGAAGAGAAATGGAGGTTGAACACGTTCGATTTCAACCGATGAAAAAATTCCTCCATCAAAACTTTCAGAGAAATTTTCCGGAGGACTATTGGAATACCAAAGTTACAAGGTTAAAGTACTTCACCTGACATCTCCACTCTCGAAAACTTTTGATGATCCTAAGCTTAAACCCATAAATCTTTGTTTCCACCTACCCAAGATGCAGTTTTTGATAGGATAACGCGAGGTTTTGCACAGCAGAGTTCAGCAAAAAAGTAAGCAATATAAAAAATTCTAAGAGAAATCGGAAGCCAATATAAGACCCCTTGACGGTTGTAACAAGAAATTAACCCTCTTTACTGTCCTAAATAGTTGTTAAATAATCAGATAATCAGTATGTCAAGTATTAAGGAAAAATTATAATAATCAATCATCCTGAGTGAATATTAAAAATTTTATTACTTCTATAAATACTATCACTATTTATGTACTCACAAATAGATAGATAATCGTTCCTCAATGGGATATGTCCCGTTCTGTTAGAGATTCTTCCCTGACTGTCACATTTGAAAGCGAATCAGATCGGCAATATTGATAAACTATCATCATCACAGATGAATAGCACGAATGAGGCGGGTTAAGGAGTAAATGTAAAGCAATTTGGGATCATTTCTTGACGCTGTTTCTCAAGGCATATTTACAGTAAGTTATATCAGCATTTAGGAATTCATGTACCAGGCATCAATCGATTAAATACCAATTTAAGAAAGGCACACCAAAACTGTTAACTAACCGTTAACAGTCCAACAGATTATATAAATTCATAAAAATTATGTTTCGATCTGTGATTACTTTTATAGCTTTTGTTATATAAATAAAGTATGGAAGTATTTTTTAAAGTGAATCGCATGACTTATATGTATACATTGGTCGATAATTATGCCTTTTCAAAATTGTTTATTTTCATTACCTCTGTAGTGAGTACCTATACGGTTTATTCGATATTTTCCCCTACACTCGCCCTCCTGTGACATGCTCTCATTTATTCAAAAGTTCAGTATACATTACGTCGCTAAACTTAGTTTTGTTCAAGTGTATATTTATTTTTCAAGCAATAGCAAATTTTTGTGGCGTGTTCCCATTTATAAACATGCTTCAAACGAGTTTTCTTTCGTAATACCTCTTAATTAGTTTTAAAATAAATAGGATACGCAACAAAATAATAAAAATCAATTCGTAAGTTAGTTCGGTCTTTAAAGGGATAATTGGGTTTCCACCAAAGTTACGTGGATATGATGTATATTAACCTACCGGCGAGTAATTTTTTTTCTAAATTTATATGTTAAGGTTGGCCCAATTTTCCATACAAAAATCCCTTAAAATGGATTATTTTGCAAAATTGCAGTCTTGCATGCGGTACTACTTTCCGGGGAAACTCGAGAACAGCTCTCACGGATTTTCCATTGGAAAAGATGTCTATTAACCCCATGATCAGGGAAATGCGCCAGCCAATATCTCAGAAAGCTTCCCCTTCGGCGGGTTAGAATTTTACGATTTGTTTTATTTAAAAAGGTCTTCCTTCTCTTTTTCCTACAAAGAGTAGAATTAATGGCGATAAATCACAGGGAAAAGAGAACATCTATAAAAATAATCATAGCCTGGCTTATGCTAAATGAGATCCTCAACATTCTTTATCAGAAATGTATAATAACTTTCCGAAAGCCTTTAATAATACAGGATCCCTTACTATTTGCAAGAAGAAACTCAGCGAAGTTTAGTATAGTAAAGTCTATTTTTCTGTGGATGAGTTCCCACAGCCGTTCACGTGATAGGAAAGAAATAGTACACCAGAAAGGAATCCATACTTCCATTTGGAGGAATTTATCACTGAAACATTGTTAAAGTTGATTTTATTACTAAAAAATGAACATTGCCAATATGTTATTTGCAGAACGTATACCCAGCATTTAGTTGATAATTTACTCATGGCCTTAAAGTGACTGGTTACACGGAAGTAAAACAACAAAACTCCGTGTTGTTGACTCCAGGTAAGGAAATAATGAGCCTCCATCTGGCCTCAATAAAGCAGTACAAAAATTTGTGTGACATAAGAGAAAGTGCAATGGCTACAGGTAAGATTTTATTTAGTTTAAATTTTAAACTTTTCGGAAAGACTTAACTCTCTTTGAATACTCTTAACTCTCTGAATAGTTTTGACAAAAAATTAACCTCCAAATATTAAAAATGCTGATAAATATTACGCATTTTCTTCCTAAGAATAGATATCTCACACGTTACGATTATACTGAAGCATTATTTATGATATCCCTATCTACATGGTTCGCATTAAATAGCCGCTCAAGAGAGAAATCGATATTTAAATTCACAATATTTTTATAATGACACAGAGCAGAGATCAAATAAAGAGGTGGAATTGCATTGCCATTTCATTAAAATTTCAGAAATGTTTGTACAAGAAATGAAAGACCACAGGCGACGCTTTTAGAGCGAGATGGCCATTACGCGTAAAAGATAGTGAAGCCGTGAGTGGATGCAAAATGAAGGAGATCCTGCAACCCTTTCATCGCAAGGAGAAATGCATTACAGGGGAAACGATTCCAATAGTAGCTGACACACTGCTTCCATCTAGCGTATGCGACGCTACCAAAGATGGACTTGGCGCGGTAAGTGACGTCACGCGAAATCGCTTCTCCCTGCGCACAGCAACCCAGAGAAGAGCTCACCCAGAGTCATCTCTGCGGCTTCTGAGAAAACTACTTGGGCATTTTTCCTGGCTACGAAGGTAGTTATTCGGATGCTCGAATAGAGGACTCTGTAGTACACGAAGTGCCTCCACGGCTGATTCTCACATCTGGAAATGAGACCACCGCGAAGTCGACACAGCCACACAGCAAACCGGCAGCAGACAGCGATTTATTGAAGATCATAGCCCGCCAAATTTTTAAAGGAACAAGTGGCGAGGCCAATTCATTTTTTTCTAATTCACGCGAACATCTCACCAACTCCAATAAAATGTTACTCCTCAAGGGTTTCACGTGGTATTATTCGCAAATTATATCTTAAATTATTAGAATAGATATCTAAGACTAATGTTGCGTACTCATTTTGTCGTAGTAGGGAAATCGAAAGTTGATAATTCGACTTGGGAAAAAAAGAAATTCCTCTTCTTCTAAAAAAACCTCATCTGCCCGTGGCGTCATTTAAAGCATTTTCTGCCCCAAATGGTGACAGAACGCCAGCCGTTTTCGGGATATTCCTGTTCCAACAACCTTAAGGTTTCCTATTCTATGGCAGTTAACGAAACCTGATTGAGTACTTGAAAAATATGAAATTTTAAGTCTTATGGCGGGTAACATCCATAAAAATATAAAACTGAAATTTGAGAAAAATCCCCATTGAAAATGGTCAAAAATATTGAAGCTTTATTTAATTGCTTTCAGGGAACACTCACAGCCCTGAGGATGATGGCCGATTCGGACATCGAAACGCCGGGAGTTATGCAGTTCCTAACCCAGTGGCGATCCCGAGAACATTTCACGAAGTCTATTCGCTAGGAAAGCACTAAATCTTTCTTCAGAGTGACCTGCTTACTTCATCCGTCGGATGAGACGTTTGTCTTCACCGCCATTCTAATACATATCCATTTACTTCGTGAAAATTGATTCAGTTATTCAAAACTTGGATACTTGGAAACTAGAAGACCATAGCCACCAAATACATCAAAGTCAAAGAAGACCATAGGCACCAGAGATTGCCAAAGAGTTAAAATTCCTCGAAAAATTTTGGCTGTCAGTATGCGTGCAGATCTTCAAACCAATGATTCCGCCCCCGAATGCATCCTTCTCCAAAATAAATTTACTTTAACGATACCTGTGGCCTCAGTTTTCAGATTAGTAGTAGGATTTAAGCAAAAAAATTCAATTGCTCTAGTTGACTATTAAGTTTTTCCATTCAATTACAGCAGCCATTAGCTAATACCTCATTAAATACTACAGCGGAGTACTTACGTCTCGCTTTGTACGTTAAGGATTGACTTATATTAGTTATTTTTGCCAAAACAGTATTTATATTATAACTTTTTTTACATTTTTCATGCATGCGCAAGTACACTCTATAATACTACATAAAGTTTCACATAGACAGCTAAAATACTCAAACAATGAATCGAGGAGAGCATAATCTTTAATAATAGCTTGTATTGAACAATAAGAGGAATATGCTATGAAATTTTCAAACAAATACATTCATTTCGTTTCCCGGTGAAGCTTCCTTCTAAGGCATCCTCGAATTTTAACACAATTACATAAAACGCTGAAACTAAAAATTATTACTTTGCCATACCAATTATTTTTAAATAATGCAAACTTTTGGCGTTCGTTTATGAATTTTTTTGGAAAATAAAATTCTAATAAACCCCTTCATTTCAAAACAACGTATCCCTAGCATATCAACTAGGGGATCAAAGCATACCACGGAGAGAGGGGTAGAAATCAGGCGGTAAGAGAATAAATAACTCAGTTTCCAAGAAAATATACTTTTGTGACTATTTGCGAAAACTGCTAAATTATTTAGTCAAAATTTTATAATAATGAGTGCCATGAGCAACAGTTGGAATAACTACGAAGCTCAACGCCTCCCGATAAAAATTCCCGATCCGAATTTGAAAACGTATTCCTTATGGTCTCTGGACAAATTCTTTCGAAGAAAACGAAGTATCTTGGGGACTATAAATGACCACACAACGAAGTCTGCTCAATTTTCATCAGGTCGCTTCCGGAAATTGACAGTGATTGTTCTGTTTCTCAGAAATAGCTTCGAGGGGTGGACGATATATCTTCCGTAGCCAGCTCAAGACAAACACCCTCCGTTAGATAGCAAATGCTTCCAACAATTCTCCCCACAAATCCAAAGAATAGTTCCGTTTTCTACGCCAAAAAGCGCGTTTCTGGAAATTGTAAGGAGGCATATACCAAAATGCTACCGTTTCGAGGCGCGATCGTGCAAGTAAATCGAAAACTTGGTCTAAAACCAGGTTAGAGGTCAAAGCACAAATCTTTACTTTGTGAAATAGACTTTTACGATAAGAAATGTCAGATCAAATTCCTCCGATCATGTTTCCAGATTAAGTGTTATTAACGTGCAAATGACAGTTCGTGCCCAAAACGTAATTCGGAAAAAATAGTTAGTAGATAACGATGAGTGATCCATTCCCTCCCTAATTATCACTGGTTTGATTGAATATTGAATCCGAAGATTGTTTCGACTCAATTCTCCCATCAACCAATCTTTTCACACCTACGAGTTTCTTCTCTTTCACATCCTTCTTTACCTGTTCTATTCATTTTATTCGAGGTATTCCTTTTCCGTTCTGGCCATATATTGTCTTCATAAGGCCATTATATCTTTTTCTCCTTAGGAGAACAAATATCATGAGAAAGAAACAGCCGAAGTAATTTTCCACACTTATCCATTAACTCAACCAGCTTCAAAGTTTACATGTAAATTCTATGGCTGTTTCTTTCTTATTACAATAAGTTTCCACAAAGTAATATCGCCTACAATCGACCTGAAAAAAATTATTACTTCTGAAGGGATACATCAGCCTGTTTGATGGTGTCTCAGCTTAATATTTGGGGTAAATGAAAGTCCAATTGAAATCGGCGATGACAAATATGAGTAAATGCGCTACAACAATGGAAAGTTATCATCCTCCGAAAGGTTGGTGGATATAAAGCTGGACACACGACGCTAATTCCAAGAGAAGTTCATCCGTTGTATTTATAAATTCCACCGTTTCCGCCTTTCTCATGACAATAGTCTGGCCCGATTATCAAGGGGACATAGAAGAGAGATCCTCAGATCGAATTCAGGAGTTCAAGACATCTCAATCAAGATGATCATCGGAGCACGAGAAAAATATTTATCCATAAAACGATGAGCGCGGTTTGATAAACGGTTAGGGATAAATACCATATTGCTGATAATTTCTTTCCATCATCTCACGTGGTAAAGTTTATGTCTCCACTGCAATAGCTCCATTTCTATGATAAACATTTTACTTATATTATTGAATTATTTTCCTTAACTGATCGTTTTACATAAGTAGTAGGATATTTTTTCATGAAATCCATTTCCATCGAATCATTTATCTACACTTAAGTGACAGACATGGCTTGGTAATTATTCAAATGGTAAAATCTGAATGTTTAACAAAATCACATGGATTACGGCGATACTTTAAAAAATAGATACTAGGCAAAGGAAAAATATGTGTAATAACCGTCAGCCCTCTAAATTAAAATAGACAAAGTTGACAAACTCAATGTATTTTTACGGTGAAAATTGTCCATGCCTTCCGAGTTATACACGCTAACTAGACCAGTCTTTATTTAGAAATAACATAATCTTACCTTTGAGAATAAATTGAGAATATTATACATCCTAAGGTTATTGAAGTATAATGCTTAGCATCGTAACGAAAAATCGATAAAAATAGTTAGCCTATCTTGGAAGCTGCAGCCAAATAGAAGCAGAGATATTCTTAATAAGTAAAAATGCAAAAAGAAGCACTTATAAGGACTAACACAAATCTCCATGACAGATTGTCACAGATCCAGAGAGCATCCATGAGGACTACATAAACCGTGATGAAAGGATTAATTTGTTAACAAGGAAATCTCACTCAAAGATTGCAGTCGTACTTTTTTCAGATTTATGGACCGTTGATTAGCAAAATGAGAAAAAATCATCATCATCGGAAATGACAGTCGAGGCGTTCACTGAAATTAAGAGTTCGTATAAAAATATGAACGAGGAAGTGTAAATGAGAATACTAGAGGAGAAAACCAGGAAACATATCAGGAAAAAATCAAGCATAAAAAGGCCACTCAGCCGAAAGAATGAAGATCATATGACGAAGTCTAATAGAATAATATTAACGCCAGCTACAGTGACTACGAGAACGGAAGAACAACAATAGCGCAAAGCATGTATCGCTGAGCAGAATTGTGGCCAGCTCATATCATGATCAATGTCAAGAAATAACTACGAAGAAAATAAACTTTTCTTGAAGATAAATTTGAAGTTAATGTTTCACGCAACACGACGACCTTGTGGACAAAATTAGCTGCTCAAACAGTACAATTCAAACAAATTTCACTTTCAGTTTGCAATAATGTTTGTAATTCCCTAAAATATCTTTAATTTTTTTAAATGTGTTAAGGCGATTAAAACTCGTTATGTATACATCTTTGAAGACAGCAATTACCTACTACCTATGAATGTGACTGCAGTAATAGTTGGTTCACTTCACATTTATTCATTTATACCACTTCTAAATATATATCATTCCCACTTTTAAAAAACTCACCCGTTCAAGAGGAACTTAAAGACTCGATAGCAGAGCCAACGAAAATTTACCGTTTGCTTTTCTGAGAATTATAACGGGTTATTTACTTTCATCAAGATACTAAAGCTCTTCTCAAGAAAATGATACCAGAACTCTTTTTAGAAATGATTTAGAGAAAACCAATCTACACACAAATAATGAGCGCAGAGATATAATTCTCCGGTACTTCATTCCATAACTCGCTCTCTGAAATCATTTTAAAAGACTTATTCAGAAAAAATCAGAATATTACATCGGGCTCGAACATTATATGAGATCATATTCATCGAGTGTTCTTTAAGTTTCTGCATCATGTGAACCAGTGGCGTAGCCAGGGGGTGTCCAGGGGGTCCGGACCCCCCTCTCCCCCCCCTCTCCCCCCCCCTCTCCCCCCCCCCTCTTCATCCCCCCCCCCGAAATATAAAAACACAACTATTTTCCTTCAAAAAATAAAACAACATATTGAAAAATCATGAATTTATAGAATATTTCTTTAACAAATGAAGTTATTTCGATTATGAAAAGTGTTAAAATTAGTTTAAAACCCATTACTTAGTACCCTGTTTTTCAAAAATTTTTCCCCCTGGTTTTCGATCCCCCACCCCTTCCCCCGAACGAAATTCCTGGCCACGCCACTGATGTGAACCGTTACTGGGGAAGGCCTTGATGCAAAATAAGCAGAAATTAGTTATATTGGTACATGACTCTTTCAGAGATTGCAATCAAATTTTAGTTTTAAAGGGATGGATCTTATGTGAAGTATTCTGAAGCCCTTCTCGACAATTCCGTTCCAATTCTTCAGTTTCCCAAGAGAGCACGACGGAAAACATTCAGGGGATCAAATAACAGTAACAGCTGCAATTGTCTCAAGAACGTGAAGTTCATTGAATCGGTCCGAGAACCTCTGTGGAAGGCAAATTGAAACCTTTGCCTTCCTACAATATCCACGTTAGCCTCCCTAGAAGATACAGCCTAGAATAAAAGCATGACGTGATAGCATTATTCCCGCCAAGTCCGTTGCCCGAAAAATGTTTCGCTGGAATGCAATGTACCCCACCGCACATAGAACAACCAGCTATGTATCCCGTGCATACATGGGAAGAGTGTTCAGTTAGGAGAGAGGTCATTTGAGACACTCCTTAAATTTCTGGGAGGTTTGAAACCTCTGAACCTCTTCCACAAAAAGTAACTACTTATTAGTAAAAAAAATATTACTGAGATAACAAAGTCCCAATAAGATCGTTGAGTGAAGATTCTCGGGAAAGGAACTCCAGTCAAAGGTATCATACTCGAACAGGGCCAAGGGTATCGGGATCTTCAACCTCTTCAGATCTATGGGAGAGGAAATATAATTCTCAAGATCAATTTCTGCTTTTCAACTGCTAACAAGGATACATTTTTATTTCCTAATATTTTTATTCCCAACTGGATACCTTATTGGCTACATCACAATAAACTTAAACACTCGGCTATCTTCCTAATAGGTCCGACTTAAATAGCAGTTAACGAATAAAAAATTTTATATTTAGTGAATAAGTATTTATACAGTATGGATTTTTCAAATATGCCTCCAGCAAAATTTTTATTATCTAGAAGAATATTTTCACGAAACTAGCGCCATACATGATTACAGTGGGCGGCCCTAAAGCATGCAAACAGCAGGAGTACAATAGGTTTCAAAATTTTCCTCCGAATCCAACCAAATTCTACCTATTCAGCCGAGCGGAACTAGCGCCATACATACTATCGCTGGGCAGCCCAACAACGTATTCAACGGTTTCCAGTTTTTGAAAATGTCACCAATCAATTTCCATGCCTCGCATTATTATATCTAAAGAAAAATCACACCTTCGACAGTGAATATTACAAAAGAGAGTCCTCAAGTCTGCCTCTACATGTGTCGTCAACCAACGCGCATTTAAATGGGTTTACAAAAATCGCCACTCGCGTCGCTGACGGACAAATTGATCCGAGTTTCACGGGGAAATAAGGTATAATTAGGGGTGTAAACCGAAATATATGTCCATGATGACGTGATCTATCAAATTCATAAAAGTTCAATGCTATTCCTCGCAATTACAATCATTATATTGCAAAATAATGGAAAAAAAGTGGCTCGGACATGAAACCGATTAAAATGCTACCGAAGTGGCAACAGAAATCAGCCATCTATTAGATCAGGGGTCTTCGATCTTTTTAATGCAAGGGCCAAAAATCGATATCACATCGTCCGTAGGGGTACAATACTCCACGCCATTATACCATATCATACTATACCATACCATACCACTATACCACATGCTATACCACGCCACTATACCATACCACTATATCAGTAATTTTTTTTAATAATTAAAAAGTCAATAATCTTCATTGGTTAAAAATTAAATAATATTTTTTAATCAAATATTTTCGCAGGAAAATCCGAGGTTATTTTTAAAAAACCTACTGAACTTGCTTAAAATCATAAAATTATACAGCTCCATTAATCAACGAGGTTTTTGAAATTGTTTTTTTTTGCTTATGTGTCAATATTTGGTTCGCGACACAATATTTTATTTAGCCTCTTGGGGCCGCGAGAAATTAGCCGAGGGGCCGCGGGTTGTAGACCTTTGTATTAGATGGAATTGGATCTCCTCCATGCAGTTCTCTTGCCGTCGACGATCAAAACCATTGTAGACGGATCAGAAAGAATGGATACATCGAATGAGCCTAGCGGAACGGGAAGCAGGATGGGAAAGGAGAGGGACAGAGTGGGTTGAGGGAGGGAGACAGGATGAGCGTGAATTGAAAGCGAGGAGAGGGGAGGGAGAGAGAGAGATAGGGGGGGAGACGGAGGGAGGACAGGTGGAGGGGGGCAGAGTTCCCGCCTCCCGCTCCGACCAAGACAGACGTTTTTCTTCCCCGCGGACTCAAACACCGCTCCTCGCGGGAGAGGAAGGCATAAACATCAGTCTTCCCCACGGTCGCGGCCGACTCAGTTCAGCTCCGCGCGCCACGGATTACCCGGCGGCCGAGGAAGGCACGGTGTCGCAGCCACCTTAGCTCTGCTTGCCTGCCTGTGAGAAGTGTCGAGTGCGGATAAGGACGAAAGTATTCCAAACTCGAAAATTGCTTTGGTGCGTGCACCGAGGGAAACCTTTGACGGCAGCACCACTACCAACCCCCAAAGGGGACACGGAAACCGTCTCGCGAGCCGTCTCCGCCACTGAAACGGTGAGTTTCGAGTTGCCCTAATGAGTGTCTGCGTATATGCATGCCTACTTAACTCGGGAAACCTTACGACGGAAGGGGATTTCTCTGGCGCCGTCCGGATTTGGATTTTCGGGACCCCCAGGGTCTCGGAACCCTCCAATTACATCACCGAAAAGGTTCGGGGCATGCTTTAAAACCGCTGTTTCTTCTAATACACGGCAACTTTGTTAAGTTAAATGTCTATATCTTCTCATTAGTCCTCATCCATTAGTTCATAATCACGGGCGTACCTAAGATCAAAACTAGTGGGGGGAGGGAAATCTATGGTTGTTCGAGTTGTAGGTAAGATTTAAGCATGGAAAAGGGGAATGAAATCAACATTTTCAGAAAACTGTTACAGCCCTTTATTAGTGTATAAAGTTATCTACTTGAAAAAATATTATTTTCCTAAAAGACATTTGCGATTTTTGCTTCTAGGGGGGGGGGCAGCTAACCCCTCCTCCCCCTCGCTGGGTACGCCCATGTTCATAAACTCTTTATAATATAATCGTCATTGTCGTCACCATATTTAGAGTAAAATATTTTTTCGCGGATAACATAAAAACAATTTAACTTAGAATTGTTGAGTAATAATAATATGTATTTAGCCAAGCACGACATTATGTCGTCCTACTGAGATCGAGAGGTCTTACCCAATAAAAATATTCCTTTTTAAACAAATGAAGTAAATCGTTAGATCAAAATGTAAATGTTCCAATAGAAAATTTCTTTGTGATATTATTGCGTTACATACGCATTTGCATGTGACTGTGTCCAATTTTTTCGCTAAAAAATTCGAGGTTATTTTTCAAAAACCACTGGACTAGCTTAAAAATTAAAAACATCATCAGTTCAATATTTTCTATATTTTCAATCGAAACTAACAATGCTTGTTGCTTTGTGGAGAAGCAACTATCTAACGAAAGAATTACGAACAAAGTTTCTAGTAGGTGAAAATCCCGGGACGACCTCGTTCTACTAAGTACTCAGTAGTTTGGTAGATCTTTTTCCTTGCGCTCTCGTAAATTCGCATTTATTCACCCCAAAATCTTCTATATAGGCACACTCACGTTGGTTATCTTTCAGCAAGAGCAAAAAAAATAAGAAACTATGGCGCCTTCGTCTCCTCTAGAAGAATTATTTTTTCAACTTCTCAAGAACCAGTTCACAATACACAACTTCGCTACTTAGGACATACATTTTTATGACGATTTTTATTAAAATTCCATTACCAAGGAATTTTAAAATATCGCTTGCACCATTACGCACAGTCAATACCGTGTTTGAAATATTTCAACCACAATCACAAGGAAGTCCGTTAATACAAAAGACAAAATCTCTTCATCTATCACCTGAGTGTTATTTTTAACTATTTTCCACTTCATTAATGGGATTTCAGCATTTTTCTTCCTTAAATACCATTAATTCTTCTTTTATTCCCATTCTGAAGTCTTCTTCGATTATGTCATCAAGGTAAAATCTGACTGAGATTCTGACACAACGTTTGGCAACACGGAATTAAAAAATAATTCGAGGCTTTATATAGAATGTCAACAATTCTATGAAGTGGCTTAATTCTAAACATACAATGACTCTGAAAAGCAATTATTTTACTTATTCCCTGTTCAAAAACCTCCTTAAAGAAAAACGCATTATGATTTGAATATGCGAAAATAAATTAAAGTAAAATTTGTCACTCACAAATTTTGTTATTCGCGAACGATCAATTTTCCTCGCCAATCTTGAGACGGATGAAAATGTTGCGTGTGAAAGTGTCAATACGATGGTAAAATGGGACTCCCTTTTGTACTGTAGGGCCGTGGCTTTTGTGTGCGGCACAGAGTGTTTTAATCATATCGCATGAAGTCTTTCAGAAGTTTTATCGGTGTGAAGATTCAATACAGAACTTCCTGTAGTGTAAAGAAAGTGGTAAGTAATGGCAAGGAAAACCCCACCTAAGACAAATAAATCAGATAGCGGGATATGTCACCTGTATTCACAGGAACGAATGAAAAAGAGGGAAGATCAGGAAATAGAACCAGAGGAAGACCTTTACAGACGAATTTTAGTCTCGAGCATCCAAGGGGAAGAAAAAGAAAAGCTAATAATTTTCCTTTCGGCTTTCAACTCGTCCGCTATCTTCCATTTCGGTTTTCCCACTAAAGAGACGAGAGAAATTCATTAAAAGCCGGATTTCTATATACCTCCAACTTCCAGCAATCATGATTTGGTGAAGAAAAGAATAACGCTTTTGTTTAAGATAACTTTGGATATACGATAATAACGCACATTCAAAGATCAACAGAATGACGATAAATATATAAGACAGTTAATTATCGAATGATAAAATAGGAGATAACTATACCTGAATAAGTGAAAATCACTCAATCAAAGGTCAGCAGACAGCTGAGAAAACTTAAGGGTAGAGAATTAGCCAAAAATGAAACCGGAGACAACTTTGCGCGGTCAAATCCGAAATGGACATATATTTTACCATTCATAAGTTAGCGCACCAGTTTTAGTTTTGTAAGAAAACTGGGACAGAATTGCTCATACATAGGTCGAAGATATGAATCATCTCATATGAAGAGCACTCTGAGCAGACTAGGTTCTGACATACCATCCTAATGATTGTGGAGGCTTAACAGAAACGAACCCCAAATGACTTTCAACAGCAGTGCAGTTGAACCTACGCAAATGATAGAACAACCAGCCGAAACAGGAATTTTCCTTTCCTCCATTTAGGGAAAACATCATTAGTTTATCAGCGTAAAAAAATCACCTATACCTACCGAGTTACACGGACGGATAAGACATGCCATCTGCGTCTCAAGTACTGTCTGAGATATCTGGTTAAAACCGCAAAGTGCACGCGATCAGTTTCACGCAAAAGGTGTGGATCGTCGCTACACGTTTATTTTCCTCGCCATACGCTTTTTATGAATCTGTTACACAACGACCAAAATGGATTGATCGAGCCATAATATTTTATGCCACCGTATTTTTAAATCGATGCTTTCCTTTTCGAAAACTGGTATGAAAGGTCATTTCCATTTGTCAGAAGCATGTGAGGAACAAAAACCGTAAAACATTTGAGCTGGCGCCACACAGGCAGACAGTTCTCTTCCTGCATTTTTACGCGGCTTCTTTTGGCATGAAAACAGTCTGACATGGTAGGAATGATAATTAGTAGTCTTAATTTGATGGTCTCCCTCTTATTAAATGAAATTAAATATATAGCTCGTGCATGTGCTCCGTTTTAAGGGACTTCTCATAGAGGATGTTTCTTTCTTGAATCATAATTAAAGAATTTGATAACATTCCGCATGATATCATCAAATCTTCGGAAAAAATGTTTCCTTGATTAATATTCAATATTCTTATCCTTCTATTGAAAATAAAATCTCCATTTCAAATACTGTCATTACTAAGCAAGAGTCATATCTAAAAGTATACGTGAATCCCAGTCGAAATTTTAAACTAATGTAGGGAGAAATAAATGTCCAATATCACCATTTATCTCACGGGCCACTTCCGCATATCTAGCGGACTATTGGCGATCCGCAGACCACCTATTCAATATGCATGAGCTTGGTTTACTCGAGAGTTACTTGCTAAAACAGTATTATTGTGGATTGCATAGTAACTTTCTTAAAACTACTCGGTAAGTGCAATTATGGTAGTAGCAAGTATTAATGACTGATTTTTCGACAAATTTACTGGACAATTCACTCTCTTGGTTGATAGAATCATCATCGTGGAGACTCACAGTACCCATTGAAACCTAAGTTATACAGGAGTGTAGAAAATTAGAAAATTTTGTTCATGGTGAAACAAAACATAGTACTATTCCACAAACTTTTATTTTAACAGTCAACTAGTTTCGAAGTTTACACCGTCATTATCAAGAGTCTTGATAATGTCGGTGTAAACATCGAAACTAGAGGACTGTTAAAATAAAAGTTTGTGGAATAGTAGTGTGTTTTGTTTCACCATGAACATTTCATCGTTCCACCAAGTAACGCCCAAATCAGTTGATTTTATTAGAAAATTTTGTGCATCCTTCTATCATCATGATCGAAAAAATCTACTCAGTAAAACTTTAGTTTATCGTTTATGCTCCCGTGAAGTGATTCGTGTGATTTTCTCCACCATTAACGTTTGATCAACACTGTCATGATTTTATGCCACCAAAAGAGAGTGTTTGAACCCCGTCAGTGATTTTAAGCGGCCTTGGCTTTCCTCTCTTTCGTTTCCTTTTAAATTTTGGCAAGAGGCTCTCACCTCCGCGTGGGGTAGTTTTTTAACGAATAACCCATCCCCCTCCCCACCATTGTCTCATCGCCTCCTGCGCCCTCCCGCCCCTAGATCTCCCGACGGATAGGGAGGACGATGTCGTCATCGGGTTGCCCCGTAGGTAACTTGTTTATTTTTAAACTCACCCCTCTTTATGTCTCTCTCTCTCTCAAGCGGGACAACGTGAGCATAACAATAACAAAAAGACCGCCGCCCTCCGCGGGACTCCGTGATGTGAGACGTCAATAAATTATAAAAGACGTACACGGAATGACTTTTTTGGCGTGTTACTTCTCAGCGCTATGACTCTTCGATGGTTCGGACTCGCTGGCGCTTCGAACTTCGCAAGATCATGCCGCAACGTCCGACCACGGCACTTGCACTCACCAAATGGATGAAAATTCTCTTTTAGACTAGATGGCAATCATTATTTCACGAGGGGATCGGGTTGGTGTAGTGCCTGAGTGTTGGCTGTCCACCCCGTGGGCTCGGGTTCAAATCCCGGCGGTGGCAGAGAATTTTCAGAGACTGCCCGATTCCTACTCGAGTGCTGTGTGGAAGAAAATTCAAGCTTTCAAGACTTTCTCGTGATGGGGATAGGGTGGGCACGGTTACCATAATGCTGGCTTCCTATCCTGTGGGTCCGAGTTCTAATCTCGGCGGAGTTGCATAGAAATTTCACTGAATAACCGACTCTGGCTAGAGTGATTTGTGGAGGAGGGTTCTTCAAGTATTGCACTCCGTCCGTCGGATGGGACGTTAGGCCATGGTGCCCTTGGCACCTTTCGTAAAGAGCAGGCTAATGCCGACGCCGGGTTTCTCTCCATCCTTCCTTCCATGCCCTTCCCTCATGGCGCATATGACTCAGATATGAGACGCCCCCTCCAAATACTATACCAATATTTCACGATTAACTAAGGATGAGGGGGAAATAAAATCCCTTTAAGCGTCCATATTGACTATTCATTGCTACTGACGATAGTTTCGATACTGTTATGTCATTACTAAGGATAAACTTTAGGTACTATTAAATCATTATCAGAGATCACTTTGATTGTAACAATATAACTAGATCAAAACCGTGATCGGTGTTTATTAACCCCTTGCGCTGTAATGACGAGCCTAGCTCGTCATGAACTTTCGACGCCAAACCGCGCAATGACGAGTGTCTCTCGTCATCAGATTTTCATAAGTTTAGCACTATTTTGAGGAGCAATATAATTATTGTGAAAGCTTAACAATGTTAAAAAATTCATAGTATACAAAAATAATTCATATTTAATGAAACGTGATTCATTGGAGGGATTAAAATGATTTTATTCGAGTAGCGATAGCTGTGTCCTCCATGTTTAATAATCGCATTTTATTTCACGTTTCTACGTTGATTACAAATTACAATATTATCATTTCATTACCTACCATTTGAAAAAGAACTACAGAAAAAATAAATAAAGAATAGGAGTACGATATTCGGAAAATAAATCGAAGTGGAAGGGGTTAATATTCAGTGTGCAACGTACCTAGCGGATTTCCCTGCATCGCGCTTCCAAAAATTTGAGCCGGAAACCTTACACAGTTCCCACAAGAGGGTATTAATATTAATTTATGGTGTTAAGGCAAACAAAAACGGTCAAAGTGTGAAGTAGCCTAGGGAAAGGATCTGGCCCCCTGAATGTGTGAAATTCACACGCCTGACGCTTAGTCAGTGTTGAGCTCTACCTTCACCTCTACGAACCAACTTTTTGGTTCCATCACTGAATGCACGCCTAACCTTGTACAATTTCGGACGGGTTCAAAGTTGATAAAGGTCTATCACACCGATGAATTACCTCACAATTCAGCAATCAATTCGCGAAGTTAAGCAACAGACTGACTGTTGCAAACGGGCAAAACGTCTACTTCTCAGCGCGATGACTCTGATTGATCTGACTTTAATACGCTCAGAAGTACGCAAGATAATATCGCAACAGTCGACGAAAGATATTAATCATTTATAAATCGCTTATTTTTAACGCAGCCATGCATAGAAATTCCAAGAAATAGTTGATAGACAAAATCTGTTATTTTCATGGAAGAAGATTACTTAACACATTTCAATCTCCAGTATCCTAATACTTTCGATTTCTTGATAAGAATAATGTAGTATTAGACATGGAAAAATGTACCATATTAAGATATCTTATTTAATTCCATAATATTTTTACTTCAAATAATTGAAATCTTTCACTACATGAACCAAATAGAAAAAAATTAAGGCGATGAAAAGCTAAGTTATATTATTCTGCCCTAATCCAGATTATTGTATGCCCTAACGCCTCCTCGTGATTCAAGTTTGAACGTTTGAGTTTATCTTTAGGTTGTCTCTTCATTGTTTGAGAAACGTAGAAAGTTATTCCTTCAAAAAAATAATCATCTTCTTCTCTTGTAACGTTAACGGTTCATGTCAAATGTATCTTTGATTTATAACATTTTAATTAGAAATTATCTCTCATAAGTGCCGACATAAGATACCTAAGATTTACAGCCTACATAAATAGCAAAACATATATACCTCACACAATTCTTCAAAACAGGGTTCCATATCTTTTGGTGAGGATAGAGCTCACACCAGGCAAATACAGGCTTGTAAATTATTGGTAATAAGAATCGCTTAGGAATTAAAATAATTGCAATATAGTTACCATTTTCAGCGCCCATGAGAATACTTTACATTTGTCTCGTATATTCTACGTAATCATATATCTAAGCATAACTTTTAGATAAACTGAGTTCAGCGAACCAATTTCATCCCCAAAGACGGCGTCGGCTGAGATAAAAGAAGTGAGAAACGTTTCCTCTCCGCAAGCGATCGAATGGTGAAGAATTCCGAATAACGGTTGATTTTTCCACCTCTTCCGACTACAAAGAAAGCCACCTCGGGATAAAACATTATCTTGAGGTGGTGATTAAAACAAATCCTTGTAATCAAGGCGAATTTTGAAGAAATTTTCTGGCAACACCATCGAAAATTTCAAGAGTTCTATGATGTCTGCCACATGTCTTAAGAATCACTTTTAATAGCATTTCCGAGAAGTCATGACTTAGATTAACCTTTGCGTGTTTTCGCTTTCCGTGAATTTATATATATGTATGCATCAAAAATCACCGGGATCCTTCGAGGCGAATAACGGTACGGTGAATCCGGATTTATAGTACTGCGCGAGCGAGGAAAAAAAAACATTTGAAATGGCAGAAGGTGAAAATTAGTCTGAAACTTCTGGTTCACGAATTACCTTTCCTTATCCTGGTATTTTTCCCCGAGAGCATCCTCACGCAATGGCAGATATAAGTTATTTTTTCATTCATTTACTTTTGTGTAGGAACATTACGTTGAAAATGATACAGCATATAACATATTCATATACAATTTCTCAATAATAACAACACATTCTAGGTGACATAAATTATTGACAGAGCGAGTACTGAGCGAGGAGGTGATATTGAAAATGGTGTTAGAGGGCAGAATGTTAGGTAAACGAGGGAGAGGAAGGAAGAGAATAGGAAATGAGGATACTTAAGAATGGGGACGAGAGAAGACGAGGCGTTTGAGATGCGTGTGTGGAGAAGAATAGAGAAGGTTAAGTGGACGGAGAGGAAGAGGAATGCCGAAGTGCTGGACATGGTGGGTGAAGAGAGGCAGCTTCTAGATGAGATATGAAGAGACGGAAGATATGGATGAAGGGGGTACAAAGCGGGGAGGGAATGTTAAAAACAGTGTTAGAAGGTAGAATGTTAAGTAAACGAGGGAGAGGAAGGAAGAGAATAGGATTTTTAGGTAGAATGAAAGGGGATAGGCCTTATTATTAATTGAAGAAGGAAGTTCATGAAAGAAGGTCAGGCTGCCTGAATGCTTTTTTAATTTTTTAAATTAATTACGCCACGGAAACCTTCCTTTGCTATTATAATACCTTGATAATAATAATTTAATTTCAATGAAAGGTATCCAAAAATTAATTAATGATCACGGTCACAAAATGAATCATGTGTTTTCTCGCAAGATCAACACTCTTTTTTCCCGCGCTGATTTTCATTGAAAAAATTACACCCCTAAGATCTACTTGATCTTGAATACCTTAATTATCTCATCAACCGGCTCGGTCCAACAGTAATCAAGGCCTTATGTCCCGCTATCAAGAGTTAAATACTTCATACATGAGGAGACGTGGAAAGTATTGCTGCTTTTTGAAACGAATGCTACAACTCCTCGTTCGAAGGAATTTTTTTTAATTAAATGCGTTGAGTAACATATGATCAATCTTCAGATAATGAGCAAGTTACTAACATACTAGTGTGATAAACAAAATAAAAATGTCTTCCTTCCCCTTATAAATCCAGTAATTCTAAAAATGTCGAACAGAGATATCATATCAGTCCATGGTATAATAATTACGGCCGTTATATGGCTTTGATGGATAAAACAGTGCATTTGATATTCAAGAACACGATGTGGTTCAAAATCATTGCTAACTCGAAATAAATTCTATCGAAGACCAAGACGATTTTTACCGACCTATTAAGACTAAATTATATGTTTTGGGACAACATAAGAGGTAAAAAAAAGTAGCTGTAGCTATTTTTCTCATGTAATTCCAAACCAGCATTAAATTCACGAATTTTTTCCTAGAAGTCATTAATAGAATAAATGACAACACATGTTGGCACTGAAAAATTAATGCATAAGAAATGGGAGCTATTAGAAAATTATGGAGTATCAATTACCCATAGGAAGAGTTTAAGGTTCGTCAGCATTTGGCTTCAATGTTCGTCAATGAGTTATACAGACTGAAAAATTACTGAATTACTTACGCAGTCCATCTATCGCATCCCCGCAACAGTGAAATGTAGCGCGTCCCCTAATGATGATCAATGCTTAAAATCTTCGATACGAAAACTAACAATAATGCATGGCTCCTACATGATGAATGAAATAAAGCTATGGTTATAGGTTCAGGAAATAACAACAGATACTAAAAAATCCTCCGAAGTTATCTTATACAACATATGAGTAGGTATGCGTCATTAGCTTAGAAAAAAGAAGACTTTATTAATGTATGAGAGTAAATGCAAACTTATCACAAAATCGATGAAAAAATCCCCAAAACACAGACAATCCTGTGGTAACTTACTATAATTGAAAATATCATGAAAGCCACATGTTAAGTGGGGAAAAGCATACCCGCGGTAGGAAGATATAACATGATTTGGGAAAAATAAGCTCTCAAAAATCACCAATAGAGATGAATATTTTCTCGGCTTGTATCTTTTTAAGGCACGCATTTGATGTATTAATCGTGAAACTGTCCGTAAACGTACACAGCTGTACGCATTTCACAGCACGACCTTCGCATCGAAGGCTCTTTTGGTCAGCAGCACTTCCGTGCTCGATTTCATATTCGCGTGCGATCCTTCGTGCTTGAAATACAAGCCATTTGTATGGTGAACCGTCGCAGCAGTGGAGTTCCTCAGCATAAATTTAAACCGGAGGAAATGCTGATCTTTTATTGCTCCATCGAGTCAACCGTTACGTCGCCGTCGGCTAGCTTTCGCAATCACTGATATTAACGCAAAATTCCAAAGCATTTGATAGATTTTAAATTTTTTCGGTAGTCTCCTCGTTCCCACTTTAATGTGTGGAGATTCTTTCATTTCCCTCCATTTTTATGAGCGGAATTTTTCACTCCCCGCGATATCAATCTTTCCCATGAATCTCGTCTTTTTTTTACTTCGCAACAATAAAATGGAAATTATTTTCCTTCGCTCGATGTTTATTGAGCTTTTATCAGGCAAAAGGCAAACGTCCTCCAATCAATTAAACTACTTCCCCAAATGCCAGCGAATTCGATCGAATTTATGATACTTACGAGGCAAGAAGAAATTCGATAATGAGATTCTAAGCCATAAACTCCATCCAGCAAAAGCTTTTAGGTTGTCTTCGCTCTGAGAGAGGAAGAAAATGCTTCTTAATAGCAAAAATTCATCAATGGTGAAAAGCAGCGATATATATATAATATAAAATCTAGAACACTCTCCCGCAGCATTGCATGAATATCGATTGAGAACGAGTTGCAAAGAACTATTGATCAAGGGTCAAATTCTCCAAAAATCTACCTCAGATTGAACTAGAGCAATTTTCGGCATTTTGCGCATGCGACTAATATATGAAATGGTAAAATCTGAGAGCACGTGATTGGGGTGATGGTTCTGTTAAGCTGATTCCAACGATTTTGTTTATTTAGATTAAGTATATTTGAATTATAAAGTTTATTTCCTTGTTATCAATTATTGACGAAGAAGTATCACGACTTTAAAGAAATCCATTTTAAAATATACAAGAATTGCCATGAGAGAAAATTTCCCTGGACCGGGAATCGAACCACGGACCTTTGGCTTCCCGGGCCACTGCGCAGACCACTACGCTATCCAAATTCTTCAATTCCAATGGCAATTATACCTTTTCTCATGGCAATTCTTGTATATTTCACCGCCGTTCACGCGGCAGGTTTAGAAATATTACATCCATTTTTAAATATTTTATTTAGTAGCTTTTTTCGACTTCCAATTATAATGCTAAAGTGAGAGTTGCAATGTTAGTCTCAGCTCTTGGTTACTACGAAGTCACATACACCACTCTTGTATATATTTACTCTCAGATGTACTCCCAGAATATTCCCCATTGAAGTCCATTTGGTGAAATATTTGACGCCAACATCCATCACAGGACATTGGTTTGAGGGATTTATTTTATCAAGCGGAAAACGAAGCGGGAAAAAGAGCCGCGAGATAAACGAAGTGGTTTCTTTGCTTTACTGTCCGTTTACCTTCCCCATTCAAATGTTTACCTCGCGTATCGCTGTCGTATTGATACGATGGGGCTAGCAACACCATGTGTGGGTTTTGCGACGCGGCGAGAAGGAAGGAGGACAAGAGATACTAAAAAAACAGTTCTCACCATATTCTTACCATTTCCACAGATCTCACTGAGGGCCAGCGAAGTACTGGGTTTATTAAGTGTTACGTTGGAAAGTATTCGGTCGTGGAGGAGGTTTGCTGATCTAGATTATTCGTGAAATGATTAAGGATGTCAAATATTTCCCGCTAATTGATAGTGGGATGAGTTCTTCTTGGATGGTTTCGAAGCTTTGTTCTAACGAAGAGAATTTGCCACCACAAGTAGAAAAATAAGTTATACTTCAATTTCATTTTGATCGAATTTGGAGTTTCTCTAACATCTAGTCTCTAAATTCTTTTGCGTTAGATAAGAAGTTATAATAATTGATATACAAGACGAAAAAATCCCCGGACGCATAATATATTAATTTCATTTTCTAATCTCCAAACTTTCGGCAACATCTCTACGACTGAGAAAATTTCTCACATGCGCCATTCAAAATTTCTCCGACGGTTGCAGTCCAGGAAAAATAATTCCAACTAAGGACATCGTAGCTCCTTCGAGCTCATAAACCCTACAAATCATATTTTCAGCGAATGACTTTCCTGGCCATACTTGAGAAAACACTAATGATTTCAAATCATCCACCTTTCAAAGCATTTAATATCATAAGATGCCACAATAATGGGTATGCATGACGAAAAAATCCCCTTGGACGCGTATAAATAATATTCTGGAAGTACCTCTGAGTAGGGATGTGCGACTAGTACTTTACGATCTCGAGTCGAGTATCGAGTCTAGCTTGGTAATTTCTGAATCTGGCAAAATGATAATGCATGCACCAACATATTCTCATTTTTCCAATCCCCTGGTGATATATATGTATACGCGCCACACATTTTGTTGGGCTACCATGTCTATTCGGGGAGTGTAACCTATTACTTTTTCTCGAGGCTATTCCACGGGGACTTTGGGAGGTCGACAATACGCCCTTGCGATCTATCAAAAATGGCAACACAAGGGAAATGAAAGCTTCAAAGAGGGCGAGCCGCACATAGCTGATTCCATTACCAAGGCTATGACCGCGCATGCCACTTAATGTGATAATAGCGCGGCGTAGGGTTCTCAGCATTGACCTGGAGAGCCAAGGGCAGCGGTTTGATACACGGTCCAGGTGGATTTTTTTCACTCGAGACTCAACGAGCGAATTTTATTAAAGTTTGTACAGCAAATTCGAATTCATATGCATCCATGTGATACCACGCGAGCCTTCTATAGGATAGACAAGGATTGAGTACTTTGACTTGAAATGCACCATTTCACATACTTCTCAGAGTTAAGTTAGCATCTCATTAGCACATAAGGAGAAAGTGCAATTTTAACGTTGGCTTCATTACGATTCAATGACAAAGTTTTTAGTGCATTGGATTCATTTGAAAAACCTGAAATGATTGCATCCTTTTCTGACTCTACCCTGTTAACGATACGACGGAATTAAGATTTTAGACGGAATTTTCAGATGTTCCCTTTTCATCACAACTGTTTTCGATTTCTACCTGACTATACCATTCCTTTGATACTTTTGCCGAGTGACTCATCTTCCTCTTCCCCTAAGTCTTCCCAGATTAATCAAACGTTCATACTCACCTTTTCTTTTCTCAAACAAACTCCACTCAACTTTAATAAGCATATGGCACGAAAATTTTCATTATCATATGGAAGAAGTAACCGGCACCTGAGGGCATTCGCGCGATGGTGGAAGTGTAGGGAAGAAAGGTTGGAGAGAAATCTAGAGTCGGCAGTAGGCAGTCCTTAACCCTTCAAGGTCCAAGGGACATATATGTCCCATTTTTTTTAAATTCTCTCAAAATTAAATGAGAAGGTGTATGATTCTAAGAATTGGTTCTATTGAAGAATAGGCCATTGGCTTCTAGTTTAAAATTCTTTTTTTAATATCCTTCAGATATTGTAGTTCCCACAGAGTTAAGAGCTCTCACTTGAAATGCTGTTTACGAAGTGAAAATTTGATAGTTTATTACAGATAGATAAGAAGGTCAACTATAACGGAACTTTCGGTTTATCTTTTGCGCGTACCTAGCCTGTGGAGTTAGTACGAAAAACTCCGCATTTGTGCTTTAATTTTCACAGAATTAGTGTTTTTATGTCATGGGACACATATGTACCATAAGGGAGCGAGGATTTGTATTATTTCACTTCCCAGACTGTATCTCAGAAACTATAAGAGATATAGCTTTAATACACATGTTTTTTTTAATCTACGCATTAATATTAGCCTAAAAACGTATATTGTTATGCGATCTAATGGCTGCAATCTTTATGGACCTTAAAAGGGTTAACGCAAAGCACCAAGGGGCAAACGTCTTACCCTATGGACGGAATGTTGTACTTGGAGCGTCATCCACTCAGCCATCAAACAGTGATCGACTTCTAAGAGAAAAATCTCCGCCACTGCCACTATACACATCGTCTAATTAATTGTCTGTTTGATATTGAAAATTAAGCAGTAGAAGACGATAGTAATTATTGGGAATAAATGTAACGGAGTCGTACCGAGTATTTTAATACTGCGTTTCACTCCTTCACTAACACTGGAAAAGTTACACTGATCCCCTGTACATTTGTATTGTCATTTTCCCCTGCGTGAGCACTTGCCCACATTCATCGCCGCTGAAGAGGTGGTACATATACTCACCGGCAGCTGTACGGTTTCCGGGTAAAAAGCCGGGGCGAAAATTGAGAGGGATGGACGAAATAATACTGCATTTCACAAACTACCCAAGATCACTTAAATCTTTCGGCTTGATACGAATTTCTTTATTTGTTAGGGAAAGTGCCTCTAGGCACTGATCCGCAAGTCCGTCGCGCAAGTTGCATTGGCTTCAATTAAGACCTCATATCCTTGACTTTGATGGACCGCAAGGGCATTACAACGACCTCCCATGAATCCTTGCATAATCTCTGCTCCAGCAACGAACTTTGGCTCCATAGCGACCCAGAGAGCCAAAAGTCTGTGGCCTATTCCTGAAGATATTTTTCTAAAGCATTTCAATGTAGCTAATAAATGCTGACTAGAAGGAAAATGGAAACTCAATCATAAATTTTGACAATATTGGGTATTTTTCAGCATTAACCTACTCCTAAAGGGTGATAGAATCTATGCTATCACGTCATATAGTCAAAGCTATTTGAATTGATTTAATATGGCATTAAAATGAAAGAGGTAACCTTAAATTGACATTCATAGGCATTCGAAACCTTGAAATTGAAACATGCTATTTAAGCTTGGCATAGGTCTGATCTTTGTCATTTCTTCAAGCCCAAATAATTACATTAATGGTCTGCCTCATTCAGCAAAGAAATCGTTAGAAATAAGATCCATCAATTATAAAAATTTAAATGGCTCCTAGTGAGAGACACTATGGTGATAATTTTCGTATGCGCACGGTTCCTACCAATTAGTTCAAGCTATAACTCGTAAAAAATAATTAGAAAAAATGTAGAATTCAACATTTAATTGTACATCATTTACTGATTTGAATTTTACAAATCCTCATTCAGGAAAATTATATAGATAACATATGCTTACGACGCATTATAAAAACACGAAATCATTCAAATGGTATTTTGCAGGTGAAAAATATTCTTGCATCTATGAAAGGTTAAGACGATTATCACGCTATTTATTAGCATCATTCAATTTTTTAGTCATCCATACTCTAAAAAAAAGTCTCGCGCTCAGGTTTGCTCGCCTAATGTTAAAATATAATCTGTTTTCCGAGGTAAAAATTCAAATTCTTTCTTCCTTAAGAAAAAGTAGGTGAAATAATATTGGGTTTTTATACCATTTAAATCATGAATTAGCACAAATGAAGCCTCAAATATGATAACGTTCCACGGAACTCCAGCTGCGGAACATGTGAGGTACGATATGGCCTTGATCTCAAACTCAAAGTACGTACGACCAGAGTCCAATTGCTGCGAATAGAAGTCAGTGATGCGGTGAGTCACATCCCACGGTAATGTAAAACGGCCTCAATTTTCCTATCCAAAAGGTTTCCGCGCGATAAAGTAGCAAGCGGGAGACACCCTGGCTCTTTACCAATGCAGTTTACGGTTGTCGCCAAGGTCAAAGCGTTCAGATCACACTCTTATAAGGTGTACCGTAGAGATTTCCGCAAAGAAACACAAAGAGGCATGCATTTCCCGATGAGATTGTCTCCTTAGACGACCCTTCCTGATCACGGAAGTCGTATATAGCTTAATCAAGGGGACTGCATAAAGGAAGCCCAATTCTATCCCATACAAGGCTAATTTCTATTCCCACTTCGGTCGCATTTTAATCGGTTTTCAAACATGTCCGCGGCGCAGTGATGAGTGCAATGCGATTTTTTTTCCAATATTTTGCAGTATAATGATTTTCATTGCGAGGAATAGCTTTGAAAAGTGATGAATATGATAAATCACATCATAACGTATATAAATTTCGATTGATCCCCTAATTATACCTTATTTCCGTGTGAAACTCGGATCACTCTGTCAGTCAGCGACGCGAGTGGTGACTTATGTAAACCCATTTAAATGCGCGGTGGGTGACAACACATTTAGAGGCCGACTTGAGGGTCCACTTTTATAATATTCGTGGGCTTAATACTCTGAAGTCTAAGCCCGAGTATACCTGGGGATGAATATATTCTGCCACGGACCTCAGGCTGAGTAGATCTGAGCTCGGTCTGTCGTATTTGATTCTGTGAAAAAAATATTGCGTGCGTTATTCTCAGGCCCGAACAATTTAGCCTCTTTTCTTTGCTATCTGGTCTTCTTGTAAGCAGGGTGCTGTCATTTAGCAGCTCCTATGTACTTTTTCGGATAAGGACATTTTTTATTTAAAAAATCCCTGGGTTTTTGTGGCAACCCGCTCATAATATATCACGCAACCCGCTCATAATATATCACGGGCTTCAAAGAGCTAATGGAAAGAATCGGGCGGATACCTACCCGTTAAATACTAAGAATCCAGTGGTTATCCGTAAAATAGCGCGCAACCGGTGGTTTTCGAACTCCCAGGTTAGGCGACGTATGAACTTACATCTCTGTAACCACGAGATATTGATAAACAATATTTTTTTTAAATACCCAACCTTTCATTGAGCAAATACATTGATCAAACAGTGTGATATGACATTGTATTTTTTAGTTTATTTAACATACATAAAACTTCAATAAAATTTATTTATGCACAGCATGTGGCAGAAATTTCTCTTAATTTCATTGTTTCTGAAGGTACCTACTGAAAATAAAGTACGGTTCCAATGTGCCACTCTGAAAGTTATCTTCTCTTAATTTCACTGACAATCTTAGCCTAGCACGTAGCCTCCGAGTCACTTTCCCAATCTAATTATGCATTAAGTTCATGCATTTTTTGACAAACTTCACCGCTCTCCATAGTATTTTATTCAGTTCACGTACTATATCTATCTACGCTGGATCCCATATGCTTGTCGCATATTCGATTTTCAGCATATTGACCTTTATCTCTCAACATATTCCCACCATGAAGAGTTGGAAAGCACTACAGCGTTCTAAACGGTTAAACACACACTGGATCGTCAGTGAAAACAGGGTCATCTCCGGTTCTTTCCAAGAGAGATACAATACCGAAAGAGGGCAATCGAAAAACGTTCCCAGAAGGAAACAAAAGTCGAATTTCGCAGATGACTGGGAGTGGCAGATATTCACTCGGGTGGAATAAATTATCTCCTCCCAGCTAAGTTCCCGTTTTGTGCAGCGACCGTGCTGCTGCATTGTCAAAACAATAGTGCCGCCCTCTGTACGGAAGCCAGAGAGTAGTCCATTGGGTGGAGGCGGGAATCTACTGGAGCGAAAAGTAGGCTTGCGATCTCGAACCAATATCACCAGGAAACATCTAGTAGACGACGCGCCAAATTTCACATCAGTTTCTGCTGCTTCACTCGATGAGTGGAGAAAAGTTGAAGGTAGAAATGGAGATAAATCTGTGAATTTCCACTGAATTTTTCAACATATTTACAGTTTCCTGAGGTGTGGAAGCCTTGCCGATGCAGTATTAAAAATTGTTATTAACAGGAACGATCACCGTGTGAATTAAACACTTACAAAAGAAAAATGAATGGTTGAAAAATAGAGAAAATTCAATAAAGAACGTTTTTTTATGGAGACCTCTGAAGTGACTGCAGGTAGGTACAGAGAATACTCTCTTCCTCGCAAGCGGCGAAGAAAAGTTCAGGACGAATTTAAGATATTCTCAGCGAAAACTTTCAGCTAACAAAACTACAAAATGATGTGCTGAAATAATGGATCATGCTCATCGCATTCTTTGAATCAAATTAAGTATATATCGATTGCTAAGTTCGAACAACACGTATCTCAAAAATAGCAACTTATGAGGAGAGCAAAAAACGATTTATTTTTTTAAATTTCACATAATTTCATTGTAATAAAAACCAAAAATGCATAAAAACTGAAAAATAAGTATATATTTGCAAACAAATAGTTGCTTTTTGCTTGAATTTTATTGTTTATTAAGAGTATTAGCAGTATTAACTCAGACCGGCCAAATTTTGCGATACGTGTTGTTAGAACTTAGCCATCGATATGCAACTATTGAATAATTGCAACCTACGAATGTGGAATTACTAAGTTATTTCCAATCTCAATCAATCTCATCAAACCACAGCGGTTTTCGGCGAGTTATAGGCACCAGTATTTTCCTTAGCAACGCATCTAGCTTTAGTGATCGAAGGTACGGCCCCAACTCCCTAGCTTCGAGATAATTATTGCGTATCAGAACGGGAGACTCGGAAGCTAAGCCCCGCGGCAAGGGAAGCGGATACCTCGTCACCAACCGGATGAGAGTGAATGCATGCGGAACAGCACCCACGGAATCACATCCTCTTAACCGCACTGTGAACCGCATTTGTTTCCCCCATCTTCGACTTTGGAATCGGTTTTGAAATTCCAGAAATTTCTCGAAGAAAACTGAATGGACAACCCATCGACATCGGCCTCGCGTGAACGGAAGGGATACAGCTAAGTCATACTTTTTCTCGGAACCGTTGTCCCTTCGTTGGCTCGAGCGCAAATCGGAACCGGTGGGCGATTTTCCGAGTCAAAGGATGTATCACTACCGCGCGACCACTTGGATTACCCATGCCTGGTTCCCAGACGTACTGGCTGCAAAATGTATTAAATTTTTTGGGTATTTACCAACTTTTCTGTTTATATTACCAACTAACAGTTTTATTTTCGTGGTAGAATGTTCGTGTCCTCGGTACTCTCCCAAGTTCTGGTCTTACCGCGTGTCGAAACGAGAGCTTTGAGTGAGTATCAACAATAAAATTGCGCAATATCACCCATTTTAAGATTAATTATTTCAGTCAATTGTAATCGAGAAACTTCGCCCAACCTAAATTATTTAATGTCCTTAAAAATCCAGAGTATTAATTAAAATGTCGGAAAGGCTGGATATCCCTAGAAAAATCGTTTTCATGGTAATTACTAAGTATATCCAAAGAAATGTGGACAAAGCATGCTTAAAATTGTCTCCCTTACCTCCTCCTGAAGTACTGCAGATTCCTGCAGAAACACCCTGTATTCTAACTATTTTTTTCCATGACAACATCAATGCTGCGCTGAAACAATGCGAGAAAAAAGCAGACCACTTGTGACCTTCCTTTGAATGTCATCTCGCACTAAGCCGAGGCATTAACCGCGCGACCCGATATCTTAGGCGGCACAACGTTCACCCTATTTATTGAATGAATCCTTTCTTCCCAAGTTTACGATTCGGACATCATGCTCACTCACGCAGCGCAAAAATGCAAACGCTGCACCGCCTTGAGATTTCGCAGCTGCACACTCATTTCGCAATCCCATTATTGAAACAAAACAAAAGCGTCGAGGGATTAAGTGGGTCCCATCTAGACCCATACGGAGTAAGTAATCCATTGCTTTTGCTTACGTCCGACTGTTACGCCCGACATTCGCATTCCGAGCGCGATTACAGCTCGCGAACAATGGGGGCGCTTCACGGAGTCAAAAGTGGGGGAGTAATCCCATCTGCGACCGCTTTCGTCGCTTGGAGACGGAAATAAACAAAAAAGAGAGACGAAAAAGAATATCTCCGAAAGAACAAACGAACAAGGCAATGCCTTCGTTCCGGCTTGGGGAATTGTCGCGGATGTGAGCAATGGTTAAAAAAAAAGGAAGAGACCGCGAGATAGGAGATAAAGACGTCGAATCTGAAGGAAACGTCGGAATCTGCGATGAGAGAATCACGACCGCAATAGGAAATGGACGTTTGGAGGGGAAGAAGATCCCGCAAGAATATCGCTCGCAACTGGCGTCATTGCGACACTCAAGCGCAAAAACACATGAAGGTGCTTGAAAGTCGTAAATGACTTTCAAGCACCTTCATGTGTTTTTGATTGATGAAAGCGATTCACATCCTCATAACGTCTTTTCTCCGTTAACATGCACTCACCCCCATCAAACTAATTATAATTCCAATTCCTCTAAACCTCAATCTTACTAACGTGTTCACTTCATGCGCCTTCATCTCGGCGCCCTCCTAACCTTTGCGGCCCAATGTCACTGTCTCGCTGTAGTAAGGGCAAGGCAATGGAAGAACTAAATGCGGTCATTATCTAAAGCTGGCATTCTAGCTATCCTGTTGCTACCAGTGAATTAGCCCAAGAGTTTTCTATAGAATACCATTCAAGGGAGCTCAAGCTATCCACACATGAGTGAATATTTTTTTGTTTTTTATATCAATGAAGAATATTTTAGAAGAACAATTTATCAAGTGCTACATATGGAGCATGTTTTTGTCTATGGGAGCGAGGCTTGGGCGTTGGCAGGTGCAGAGAAATCAAGGTGCAACTGAAGAATGATGACGATAAAATGGATCGACCGTGTAAGTAATGAGGAAGTGCTAAGAAAAGTGGGAGAAAAGAGAAGTCTTCTGAAAACCTTAGGGAGAAGACGAGACAACTTAGTTGGCCACATAATGATGCATGATGGTCTGATGAAAACAATAGTGGAAGGACAGGTGGAAGGGGAGAAGGACAAGGGACGGCCTCGAATGAGTTACATAGGACAGGTTATAAAGGATGTAAAAGAGAATGAATACATCGCTATGGAGAGAATAGAATGTTTCGTAGCACGTGCTGGTGAAAACTTTCAGCCAAAGACTCATGAGAAAGAGTTAGCAGGGCATTATTGGAGGAATGTACCTGATATTTTTGTGATGGCACTTTTTCCCTGCAGCATTAAAAGAATCCTTAAGCGCGTGTACGGATGTCACTGAACATCGTGCTATATTGTGTAGGTCACATTTATTCAACGGTTGCACTGCTAACATACTTTCCGGGGACGGTAGAGGATGGTAGTAGATAATAATGATTTTCCATTGTCTCTTTATAGGCATGTGCGAGTAGTACTTTTTTATCTCGAGTCGAGTATCGAGTCGAGTTGAAAACTACTCGCGAGTACCGAATCGAGTCGAGTCGAGTGTGGTAATTTCTGGACCAGGCAATAAAAAAATGCATGCTCCGACAAATTTCCCTTTTTTTCCAATCCTCTAGTACATTTTCTATTCTGAATGCTTATCCTGATATAAAATGGGAAAAATAACGAATAACGTTGATGATAATTGTGTCAGCATTAGGTTATGTATGGAAATCAATGTATCATAAACAATTGAAGCACAGTTTAAATGAATTAACCCCTATTCATATGTCGAAAATTTAATGAATACGTGTATCCAAACGGTTTGGAGGAGCTCTGAGTAAAGGCATTTGCGCAATAGTAATAAAGATTACATACGTAAGTTAATCAATGGCTTACTGTCCTCGACAGCTCTGTAACAGAAACTACTCGACTCGACTCGGCATTTGCAATGCGACTCGAAACACTCGAGTCGAGTAGCAACCACTCGACTTGACTCCGATTTTCGACTACTCGCACATCTCTATCTTTTTATCATTTTTTCTAAGAGTAGCCTTGATATTTGCGTTCACAGAGTCCCCAAGGTCCTCGTTGCCAACTAAAAGAATGCACAATACGTTATTCGCATCAAGTAGGGGCTACCCGTTGGCTTTTACTCCCGTTGCGTCGTTGCATTTCCCCGACAGTGTGCGCCACACGAGATTTCAAACTTGATCCCGCTTTTTTCATCTCAAATCTCCCTATTATGCTTGCGGGGCTATCAATTGTAATTACATCCCTTTGGCTCGCCGACGTTGACCAACTGGAACTAACATTTTATACGTCCACTTTATGCTAGCTGATGAATGAGTGATATGTTATAAAGTATTGGAGCAAAGTGATAAGCTCGAGCTCTATAGCTACTACTGAATAGAGAATCGCTCTCACTGGGATTATTGAACCGCTCAACAATAGGGCATTCCGCGGATTAACGGATACCTGATTTCAAAAACAACGGAGGAATTGCTAGCGGTAAAGCTGGCAAGTTCATTCGAGTGTGACAATTCCGCAGAGAAAACATCATTCGTCTTGACCTTACTTCGCGCTCGCCTTGACCTCGACTTTGCAGCCAGCAAAAATTTAAGGGGAACAAAGACGCCTTATTAGTTAAATTCATGGAAGCGCTTGAAACTCAACTTCTCAGCGCTGATTCGGAGGATCCTAGTTTTAGCCAATATCAGGCCCGAAACTAGTGTGGGTCAGGGGGGGGGGGGGGCACGTGCTCCGGACGGCAGATTTAAAGGTTGACAAAATTTGAAAATGTTATTTTTAAAAAGATTTATTTTTCAAATTTATAATATAACGATCAATATGGTTACATTTTATTTGATTTTTTGCATATCATATCAACTTTATTACACGCACACACACTTTATACCAAATTATTTTCTTCGTTGAGTGAAAAGACACGAGAGTTAATGTAGCTTATAAATACGGTGAGTAATTTCAACTACCGCATCTCAAAAAATAGCTTCCCGTGGTATTATATTTTATTAGTGGGGGAGAGTGAATCAGGGGATGGGGAGCAACAAACTAATATTTGCTCCCCCTGACAAAACGCTCAGTTCCGACAATGGCCAAGATCAAGATGAATGAATTTTCCTGAACGATTTTTCAAGCGCAGACTGATGCGTCGCAAAAATAATGAATAAAATCATTAAAAAATAGTTGCAGCTGTACCATTAATTAGAGTAGAGGAAGCTCTTATTCGAAGGTATTGGTTGACTTACGCCCTCAAGTTCGGTTCATTCAGTTTCCACGCATCAATGACCGAAGCCTGAAATAGATACGGACCACCACGATGAAAGCTAGACCCCAACTTTGATCCAAGAATCTATTTTTTCTCGTGCTGACAGATCAACCAAAATTACATCGAACTTAATAGAGACAAACTAGGATTTCTTGTGGAGTGGCTCCACAAACTTCGCGAACATGCCCGCGGAAAAGAACTATAGTAAATTTCATGCTACTAAAATGCAATAAAAATTAACAAACAACAAGGAAAAATAGCACAGACTTTACTCTTCCCCTTAAACGTAGCACTTCATTTCCGAAAGAGTGTACAAATACCCCTAAAAATGCATGGCTGTAATGAGTAAAGTGGGCAAGGTAAAATGTGCCTCATCCAAATAATGAAATTGAAATAATATCGAGCGGACACGAAAATAGCATTGCATATTGCGCTGCATTGATGCATATATCACTCGACAAACCCTAAATCAGTGCATTAAGGCCAGCATAATATTCACTTCAGAAAAAGACGAGGGTTAGCCGGAGAATGAAAGAGAAAAAAACGATAAAAACGTGCAAAATATCTCGCAAAATTCGCATATGTTTAGAATTATCTGTTTGATGCAGAGTTATCGGTCCTCGAGCGAAAAGATTTTTTTTATTCTCTATTTGACGGCCTTACGTAGGGAATAATTTCGGTTCCTTCTCTAGAGTTGACGCCTTTTTAACAAGAATTTTCATGATTTTGACTTAAAATTTTCATCTCATGTAAATATTTAATAAATTTATCTAATTTAGCTTGATATTTTACACGAAATTCCTCGCTATTTTTGCCGTTTTTTAGACTGTTACAGTTTCCAGGAAATGTAACACTTGCTTGCAAAACTAAAAAGTATTAGTCATACCATTTTCACAACAAAATACAGGGATTTAGCAATCAATACTCCGAGGTCAGCGAGAAAAAAATGAGCATGGAAAATAAAATAAGAAGAACCCGCTGAAGAAATAATTGTAAACGATCTCTGCGATAAACTGCGTTGCATAAATAATTAAGCCACTTGGCTCCCTCAACGCGTGACTCGCGGGCAATTGAGCTATCTGGCTCGAGAGAGAGAGAGAAAAATCAACAAACTAAGCACTCATTAAGTGTCACAATGGCTCACTGTGAATCACGAAGGAACGGTAAAGATCGCGGACATGAGTCATCACCGCCGGAATCCTTCCCGCGATTTACGAGCATTCGTCAGAGACGCTAAAGAGCTGTCATCAACCTATGCTTCAACGGCGCGAAATTCTTTTGAGCTACCGGAATTCTCAGATAACTTCATACCTTAGGAATTTATAACTCGAATACTAGCTTGTTTTCGTTTAAGGACAGGAAATGTTGGCTGCAGCAACGAGAACACAAGAATTCCGTGAAAAAGATTACATGCATTAAGGGCAACGTTTTGATAACAAAACACGATCTCGTTATTTTCGCAGATCACTCAATTCTTCTTAGTCCTCCCTCGTCGTGATAATTCACATCGTACTGACAAAAACTGGTTTAACGTTCTTTCCTACTATTTCTGTTTATCAATACGACAGTAAGTAGCCTTGGCCCAGAGCTATGACGAGTAAAATATATTGACATTCATGAAATAATCATAAAATCGATTGCGCCGAGAAATTGCCAAATTTTAGTGTATATTTGAGAACTAATGAAGTTTCGACATTTAGATGTGAAACAAACACGCCTCGTACTCATTGGCTGCTAATAAATCAAACCATAATTAAAGCATTTGGCAACAAAATAATACCATCGATTAGTACGGCAAAAGATGGCACAGAAATGAGACGTTCCGGACGATAACTTGAAAATAAAATGAAGGTGGGATGAAACACAACACTTAAAATGATCAATTGTAATTACTTATTTTCATAACGATTTCAAAGGAAAGGAGCAAGCAAACAAGTTTCTCTCACTCACAACTCACAAATAAACGTTCGATGAAGCAATAATGAAAGATTGATGTATAATGATGACACTTAATTATTCATGCATATCTTATGAAGACATTTTCCATGTGATCAGCGAGGGAAAATTTGTTTTTTCACTGTTGTCATTAGTGTTACGCACATGAAAATAATTTTTTGCCACAAAAATATTACGCCGTTGCAATTTTTTCTTCCTAAAGGCATTAGTCTACTATTGTCATTAAATTTTAACATAATAAAACCATGTCTTAAAGAGGATACCGGAACCTTAGCCATTAATAAGTTAATGCATGTGATTGCTTTGAAAACCGACCGACCGAAAATACCGACGTCAACACAGTCAACTGCAAGAAAGGAATGATAAACGGATACTCTACCGAAATGAAAAAGTACTTCAGCCCGCCCTTCTAACGCTGTGCAAATATCACCAAGATCGCGCAAGAAGCCCTTCAATCATACAAAGCAAGAGATAAAAGGATCATACGGCCTGCAGTAAAAGGAACTCAAGAAAAAAGAAAAAAAACTCAAGAAGTTCGTACTTAGGCGACAAAGAGGGTGCTGATTTGATGTCAAGTCCCAAGTTGAAAGGAAGATACAGGGTGCTTTCCAGAGAATGCGCAAGGCGAAATTTGACGCACTTACCACCAGGCGGTCGGGCATGCGTGAAGTAACCGCAGATCTGGTTAATTCAGTTGGGCGCGTGGGTGCCAACAGTTGACCTTTTGATCCTCCACTCATGTGTCCTTCAATTTCAGCCGCCGTCGACCAGGGAAAAGTCATCTTGAACTGACGCCAATGATGCTACTCATGGAGCGGAAAAAAAGCACAGCGTCAAATGAAAAAGTCGACCTCCGTCACCAACATCCCAAAACCACATTTCCGTGATCATTTGACAGTCAATAACATAAAAGTTCTCTTATGAAGATGCTTAAATATAAATATAATTGCTCTTAGTAGGGTATAAACAGAAGTCGTAAAAATGCGCGAATAAAAATAAATAGAAAAACTGTAAGTATATTGAAGTTAGGAAGGTAGGAGCATTGGGAATATTTACAGATAGAATAATATTTCAGCTCCAATCAAAAGATGCTTCCAATATTGATACATCATTTGGGAGGCAAGTAGTTGGCTTAAAATTAAGAACTTATAAACACAAATTAAATAAAAACAGGAGTGCTACGCTTAGTTGTGCAGCAATAGAAAGGTGGGGTCGAAACTACGTCACTTTTTCATGATGCCGATAATATTATGAAAAATAACGTGGAAATTGTTGCGGACATCTTCGTCCTCGTGAAACCTATAGTAAATGAAAGGACAACTTCATTGAATACTGACAAACTCACCGCCGCATGTAAAATAATGACGTTGATGGAAACAGTGAATCAGCAGTCACTGCGATGCCTGGTGCAGTGGCGGATACAGAAAACACTCAAGGGGGGGGCGCAAAAGATATATTGAGTTGCCTTTACTTTTATCGCGATAAAAAATAATCAAGTCACCGGCAGAGTAAAATAAAATTTTAATTAAAGTAATTATACACATATATAAGACAATGCCATCTTATGATATAAAAAAGTCACAATCGTGGTTCTGCAATGTTTGCCAATACGGCCGGACCCGCAAGGGAGGGGCGCGCGCCCCCCATCTGTATCCGTCACTGGCCTGGTGTGAGGACAGATCACGTGGTTTCGGGGTTTTCATCTCGGAAGAATTCAGAAAATCTACTAATCATTCTTTCCCATACTTACTGAAAGCTTAAAAAAGTTAGCAAGGGAATAAACAGAAGATTACTTCACCCAAAGCTTTTTTTCAATACATATTCGCACATCGTTCAATCTTAACCTCATAATTCATCCTAAGATACGGCATCACCCGAATTAATTCACGAGGAGGCGAGACGAATGGCCATGCATGTGCCAAATTTATTTCTGTTTGAAGGCTACGCAATAAACGTCATCAAACTGGAGCAAACCTCAAAGAGAATAAAAAGATATCCGGTCTCCTTAGTGTTTACTGGATCATCACCTGGCTTCGCCAAGCCACTCACTCAGGTGTTGGGGCGGCTTATGATTCATAACCTGGCAGGGGTTTCCGCTTAGGAGTAAGTAAAAACCAGTAGATTGGCATTTGAAGCTGTAACCATGGGTCCCGGAGAATTAATACTAGTAATGTTTACAACGTCATTAAAAGCAACATTACAGGAAGCAAGATCAGACAATTAGAAGCAAGGACTCATCGATTTCGACGCAAATAAAAACTTACTGAAACCACACTTTTATGAAATCATATTTTGACCATTTTAAAACATGTTTACAATTAGTTTTATTATTACTACTACTCTGAGACAGTAGAAGATTTTGATCAGCACCCGGCCGACACATTTAGCCCTGACTACAACGAAATGCTAAAATTTCTCGAATGAAATATTTTCTTTTTTCCGACAACGATACTGCATGTGTCGTTGTAAACTGTATACCGTGCACTTAACTAAATGATGACCTGTGATTCATGGCTACTTAACTCCTAAAACGAAATTCTGAGTCTTCCACCATTATTTGCCTAAGCCCGCCATTACAAGCGGGTCTATCTTTGCCACCTCTTTATAAGGATAAGAGAGATGTAAAATAAGTAACTACATACGTACAGACAAATTCAACGGAGAAAAAAACGCATTTCCTGGCACGGAAACAAAAAAATCCAAAGGAAAGAACATATACAATCGCAATCAAACAGCAAGATGATAAAAATTAGCAAAATCTCCCAACGGAGATAATCACGCACGATAACTGTCGCCAGCTCGAATGATAACGAAATTGCAAGAGACGCTTCAGGAAGCTTTCAGAACCTATAGGTTTGTTTCTCATTCGAAAAGGCTGTGAAGTGAAAAATATTGATTGTTCACTGAATGAATCTCTTTTTTATATAAATGAAAAGAGCCAATGCCCTGATATCCTCCATACAAAGAGTTTGAAGAAGAAAGAACAAGATAAAGAAATCCCACCAATTTCAGTTTAGGAAATAAAAATGAATCGGTAGCTATAGAGCACCGTCTGATCGATAACACACTGCTGCACAGATAGGAGATAAGTTATCATGAGATTACTTATTTGGACCAGAAGAAGGGAGCTGGAACGCGCCCGAAACTGTCGTCCGCCACAAATGAATCGACGCGGAATTAACCCGGAAACCAATCTTCAATCAATAATGAGATTAGTTTGGTTTCAGAGTCAGACGATCGAATTGTAAAACGACACCATGCTTTTGCTCGTGAATAAAATGACACACGAAGCGGACGGGTTTGTTTTCAGTGGATTTTGAATTAATCCATTCGCAACGTACAGAGCGTAAAACTAATTGTTACCATAGCAAGGTCCAATTCAAAACGTGAATGTAAATATGCTTCAATTGAGGCAAATACTATAACCACACGATTTTTTAAATATTTTTTTTTTATTTTGTGATTTACCTATCATTATTACTGAGTGTATTTGACTTACGTTAACACGCTTCGAAAATATTTATTAGGTAAACATTAGTTTTTACGAGAGATAATCGAGAGCTAGAGTGGGAGAGAAGAGAAGCCTAATGAAAACTTTGACAAGAAGACTTAACAACCTTGTAGGTCACATCTTGAGATATGATGGCCTGATGAAGACAATCGTCGAGGGACAAGTGGATGGCAAGAATGGAAAAGGAAGACCTCTATTCAAATATATGGAACAGCTAAATAAGGATGTGAAAGAGAATAAATACGTAGGTGTGAAAAGATTAGCTGATAGAAGAATTGATTGGCGAGCTGCGTCAAACCAATCTTAGGACTGTTGACCGGTGATGATGATGATGAAACCAAGGATTAAAAACTGATTAACATACACAAACTGTCCTCAAATGTTATTTTTCATTGCTAAAAACCAAAACTACCTGATTCCGCCATTACCATTAGTTCAGTGGGTAGCTCATGCTTCTTCATTCAACCAAAAAGCCTGATTCTCATCCTGTATCTTATCCAAACACCTGCTCCCTATAGCATTCAATTCATCCTCTCCATTCTTTACCGAACCCACATCACATATGTCCGTCGACTTTTTACAAGATTTACATTTCGGTGCCTAACAATCATAAGCTTTGCTCTTTCACTCGAAACACTCATCTTCTCTCCGTTCATTGCGCTCATGCCAAATGGTACTGTCATCAACCCCTGCCTGTTGAATCATCTCGTTAAGTCCTGACGCCGTAGTCTTTCAGGCGTCTTAGCGGCTATGCTTAATGTTTCTCTGTTACTTTCAAAGGATGCACAACTATTTTTTCAACCTTCAGTATTTCCCCATCAACTTTATGGTTGGATATAAGAAATACTTTCTGGATACAACAATATGACTGGTTTTCTGACCTCCTTTCAAAGTATTTTATTGAGTTTTACAAAAGCTCAGCTCGTAATTAAATGACTAAACAACTAATATTTATCTGGAATTTCATAGCTAATAATAATTCGACTTTAATGGGTGAGATTGGATCAAGAAAGTCAAATCTACCATCTAATCCCTAAAAGCTAAAAGATGTCAAGAATCGAAATTTTGCTCATTTTTTACTCTTATACTGCTCACAGTGACCTTTGTTAGATTTTTTTCGCTTTCACTATGTCTGCATGCGAAATTCTTGGTTCAAAATGATCACACCTGATGATTGCATCAAGATCTGAATTCCTGAATATCCTGTCAAGGTTATTTACATATTCAATACCTGTATATTCGCCAAGATAGATTTACATGCAAATTTTACGAATCACACCTTCATACATTGAATTTCCACTTCAGCTCGCCACAGAAATAACAATAATGATTTTATTACTCCACACTC
The DNA here is from genome assembly GCF_921293095.1 of Ischnura elegans. Classification (NCBI taxonomy): domain Eukaryota; kingdom Metazoa; phylum Arthropoda; class Insecta; order Odonata; family Coenagrionidae; genus Ischnura; species Ischnura elegans. The sequence continues at coordinate 105,046,434 of NC_060247.1, forward strand.
AAATTACATGACAATAGCAAAATTGAGCAATTCATGTAGCCTCGAAGGATAATCTGTAAGAGGCAACCGTCCAAAATAATAATATATTATGCTTTACATATAGTGTAGCTCATTTTGAGTTACCTTGGTAAATTAAGTTAACAAAGCTTAAGTGCGTACATGAAAAATAACAACGAAAATAGTATTTATAATTCATTTACTTCAATATGTTACAACAATATTTGTTCTACACTTTCTTTAGTGAGAAGCCAAGAATGTGCATTTTGCAAAAACATTTTCAAATACTTAGAAATAAAGCATGACTGGGGTAACAAATTAAATACCTTTGGTCCTATATCCAAAAAAACATCTTTTAAACAAAGTCAAATTTGGTTGTGGTAAGGGCACGCTTCTTTTACTTCTTTTAAAATTCTTCTACAATATATGACTCTTCTCTTTCCTCCTATTCCCTGCATCCATCGACGTCCTTCCCTCTATCACAAGTTTCAGACCTCCCTCTCCTCCTCAGTTCACGCTCCATCCATCTCTTCGCGTCTCCTTCTTGTCCCTCTAGCAGTTTTCTCCTCGTGCCCACCGCGCCTAACACTTCCTCGTTCCTTTCCCTCTCTATCTATCTCACCTCTCCATTTTCTGTCATACCCTCATCTCGAACTCCTAAATCCTGTTCTATTCTTCCTTCCACAGCGTCCGTGCCGTAAGCACTACTCTTCATTTCAGATTCTTCGCTAGATTTTTTTAAAGACTGTAATAACTCATGCATGAGTCACTTACTAAGCTAACTTTTCGTTTTTCTATTACTAACTAACAGTTTTATTTGCAAAATATTAGTATGTACGTGTCCTTAGCACTCTCCTACTTTCTGGTCTTGCCGCGTGTCGTTGTCCTGTGTGCTTGGCCCGTGTCCGGCAAGCAAGCGCGTGTCTAAATAAGACTAGGATGAGTTCTGCATGCCTGGTGTGGAATCACCCCTTGCCACACACTCTGGTGGTGACTCGCACGGTACCTCGTAGATGTAGATGTACACTCTTGCATAACTAGCCTCTCATTAGCTCTTACCTGCAGATAAACGACTACAGACTACGGTGTTAACGCTATTCTCTCCCGGAAATTCTGACGCGTTTGTTTATCTCTAATGTGCTGTCCCACCTACTTGGTTGGTAACCATGATGTTAGCTATCACCAGTTGGTAACCATGTAGGTGCTTAAATGTTCAGACTCAACTTCCCTGCCTTCGCGAAGAGGCTTTGCGATTCCGCATGACTCATGCCTACTAGTGATTTATCCTCATGCTTTATTGCTAGCACAATTTACATAAGGCATCCATCTGCGCCTGCAATCCTTTCCCTGACAGCTTAGTCTGATCATTCGCAAGCCTAATAAGTTATCAAAGCCTATTTCAAGCAAGACTTTCTAACCAACTATATAACTTGAAACGACTCGCCACGGATAGCCATGATTTTAAAACTCACCTCAAATAAGGATGCGATAAGATCTCTGCTGAAGCCCATTGAAGTTTCGGCCAACCTCATATTTGTAAGGAGCCAGAATGTTCTCCAGTTTTATGAATGTAGCTTCCAAGAAAGCTCCCACGATCAAGGCATTATGGGAATTGGACCTGAAGAAGACGTCATTTGGCACGATGAAACCCTTCGGATGACGTACCTATATCAGTAGTATCCGGAAAATCGTATTTTCGACAAGCCGCCACTTGGCTCCTGTCCACACACTTCGAAAAGGGCGTCTTTTCGGAGAAGGGATGAGGTGCTTCCACAAATCAGATGAAAACATGGCACAAAATTAACTACTCTGACGCTTCCTCGACAGAGATTTTTAAACCAAACCTCAGAATGTTCCGAAGAAAACCTTTGGTAGGGAATTGGTTATGATTGTTAAAGGAGAGAGGACGGGAAACGTTCAGAAATTAGATTCTCCTCTGAAGAGAACCTGCCGGGTTAATGGAAAATTATTTACTTATTTCCATACGCTCGAAAAAATCTTAAATGGACCTTTTAAAATTGGGCTAAAAACGCATAACAAAGGAAAATTAAAAACACTCAACACTTAATATAAAAATCTTACCCTGGCGGGACCTGAGACCTTCACTTTGACACGCGAGGACTTTAGCCGCACCACCGAGGCCAAAAAATAAAGCGAATGAGAAACAAAAACTCTGAAACACATATAAATATCGGCTGAGAAACTCAAGAAAGAATAATAACAATATTAGACAAGGCAGGTCATGGAATGAAAATTCAAGGGAAAAGTAGCATAGTTAGTCATTACTTTACGGCTGAGCTAAAACAGGCGTGAGATAGTTTTCTATTTTTATTATTATTGCTATATTCTATCATAGTAATTTCTTATTCATTTTTAAGGAATTCGATGCAATAAAATAAAATTGTTCTGAACATGAAATTTCGATATTACAGGAAATAAAAACTGTGCATGCAGCAGGAATAGATTTAAATAATAGAGAAATCAATTATTGTTCCAAAATCTTTCAATAGATTATATCGACGGCATTGCATCCAAAAAGCATAATTTATAAAATATTCTCTTAAAGAATGACCTACTCAGTTTTTTGCTCTGATATAGTCCCCGCATGCATTTGTGACAGTAATATGATGTTTTAATGAATTTATCCATAAGTCAATCCATATATCGATGACTAAGTTCTAATAACACTTATCTCCAAAATAGCAAATTTTGAGGAGAGCAAAAAAACTATTAATATTTTTGTTTTTAGGCTAAAATTAAAAACCAAAATTTCATAAATCTTGAAAAAGAAAAATTCATTTGCAAAGAAAGTGTTGTTTCTTGCTTGTATTTTATTTTTCTAATGTTATTAAACTTTGTTTAAGATACCTGTCTCAAACCGGCCGAATTTGAGATACGTGTTGTTAGAACTTAGCCATCGATATAGCGTCTTTACCCAGCAATAGTCTCCAATAAATAAGCATTCAACCGTAAATAATTGTAACAGGGTAGTTGCAATAATTTATAAGAGAGTACCGATATCATTTTCCCAATATTTTACGCTAAAATTATTCCATTTGGCCATCTTTCATTACAAAAAAAAAGTCGCAGAGTCGGCACTGCTGAGTTGATAACGAAGGGAGCCAAGTAAGGCGATTTAAATACCGCGAAGAGGAGAGGGTCGATATTCATACAAACCGAAAAATAAGGATAAAAAATATCGCAAAACCACACTGTGTAACGGCAGGAAGCGTTGAATATGTGAGTCCATGAGAAAAGCCAGATCAGCCTGATGATCGGCGATGAGCAGAGTCAGGGGAGTGAGTCAAATAAACTTCATGCCTTGCCCTCTCTCCGAGCCCGCTTTGTGCCATGGACCACGCAGCTGCTATAAATTCAAAAAAAAAGCATCATCAATGCAGGCGAATTTTAACCATGCACAGGAAAGCTGTTTTAAAATTAGAAAACATATTGCATTACTCTTTAACCCTGGAGAGGGCGCGCGGCGAAATGTAACATCAGAAGGCCCCGTGGGGTGTCATCGACACCCCGAAGGAAATATTTTATTATCTCTTTCATTGGAATGATATAGTTATGCTGTGTTCTTTTTTAAATAGTTCCACCGAATTAAACTGATAATTATTGTTATTCTCATTAAATAAAGAAGAGCCATGGGGTGATATACGTCCCGCGCGCCCTTTCCCGGGTTAAATTGGCGCCTTGGTATGCAATGAAAGATAATTTCTCTCTGACGCAATGAAGACTGAAGAAATGGTGAGGGAAGTATAGACGCTGAAATGTTAAACTTTAAAAAATATATATATAGATACACATTTGGGAATTTGGGTATTTAATGAGGGTTTTCCGTTGTTAAACGTTGAAATAATTGCTTGATCGCAACTTTAGCCCCTCAAAGGACTGAAAGCACTCCATTCATCGATGACCGGTCTTCGACGTTAAAGACAAACAGGGTACAGACAGAAAGTCCAAAGAATGCACATTAATTGGCAAATTTCCCTTATTTGGAGCCGATCGTAGTAAAAATTTAATGTACTTCGTCTTCTTATATTGTATTTGCGAATGATAACTCAAAAAATATAATTTAATGGTGCCTACGCTTTAGATTTATTACGGCTGCGAATGCACAACGAAAATTTTTGGGCAAAAGAAGTTTTAGCGTAAATACGTAATCTATAATTATCATGATGTTTAAGGACAGAACCTCGGAGTAAGAATATCAGATTTCGCGAATACCCTACTTCGTTCATATGCCACGGGCCCACTGAGAGCTTAACTACGTCACTTGCATGCGAGCAGTGAGATGTCATCTAACCGATCGCTTCTAAGGATCACTCACAGATTTACACAGTCACTTTCCATCGACCCTGGTGCATCCCATTACGCGAGATAGCGTGTCAGGGATCTGCTGAATTACGTCACCACGCTCTCAATTCGGAATTAACGAGACCGACCAGTGACCACTCGAGAGTAGCTGTACGTAAGTTCACTAAAAATAAGACGGATGAATCGAGCACGAATTGAGTCCTCATTCGGTTTAACAGACTCACTCATTGTCGCGGTAAATTCTCCGTCTCAAGTTAGCTCTATAGAAGAGAATATGGCTTCACGATTTCCAAGGAATCTCAACTCAGATGCAACAAGCACAGTGACTCATCAAAGGCTTATTAGAGAGTACGAAAGGAAGTAAGATCCGCACCAGAAAATGAAACGATGATTGAAAGAATTACGAACTCAAACTGACTGATAAGAACAGCGATCGGTACATAATAGCGATCACGTCACTCTCAACCGACAGAAAAAAATAGCGAAAAACATAAGTTTAAGATACGTGTGATACATATATGGAAGAAGGGATTTGAAGGTGATCCTGGTCAATATGAAATGAACAATGGCCTGATATCAGCCGAAAGCCAATACGAAGAAAGCTTAGATATTCGTACGCAGTAAAAAAAACCAGCGTGGGTAGGATAAGGTCGGAAAACAAAAACTCGAGGAGGTGAAAGACCTAGGAAGCTGAGGTAACCCGTGAAGCTGAGTAACCAGCGAAGTACAAAACAAGAGAGAAATAGTCACTGGGATACTCCAGGCGAAGAGGGCACTCTTCAAGAATTAGAATCTACATAGAGAAAGGTTAAAAAGATACAAATAATGAAATTGTCATAAACAGGTTCAGGTTTCATTAAAATAATGGAGATTCAATACCCATAAATTACTATGTGAATGGTAAATATTTATTTCCACCTTAGGGAGACAAATATGCACTAAGCAATAAACCAAAAATCCCCATAGATCGATAAATTCCTCTTACTTCACGTTTTGAGTGTTCACACTGGAAAACAAGGCACCGCCTACCACACAGAAAGCTTATTCCGGCGCATTGACGTTACTCGTTTACTTGCTATTCCGGAAACCTACCACGCATTCGCGGTGGGTAGACACGAGCAAGAAAGAAGTCACAGAGTATCCTCTCCTGAGCCATTCCTGGAGCCTAGCTGTCGTAAAATTTACAGTGTAGGATCGTTAAACATCTTTTGTAATATTGGATGTTATTCAGTATTTATTTTGGTTTTTTTACAGTTGTATTCTAGTTTTTAACATATAGGAGCCCAGAGTATCAATTTCCAGGAATAGCTTTGCTTAAAGTGCTTCTTTTTTTAACAGTGGGAAAACCAGAATAAACGCCTTTCCCACGCGTGGTCGACAATCGCCGAGGGCCACCAGCTTAGGGGCCCCACAACGCTCGCGTCTATCGTGAAGCGTATATGAAAGTTGAAATAAAAAGACAGAATGCATAATCCAAAATATTTGCGCAATTATAAGATTCTACGTTTATATTAGTTGCTTTATTTACAACAATCTCGGTGTAAAAGGATTATTATATAAAAATATAAAATAAAGGTGTCAGAAAAAGATAAGGTTTTTTTTAATGGGTATTCGAAAAGGTTGTTTTAGATGTTTTTTTTTTGTTTCAGTGCTGTTTCAAAGAAAAAAATTCAATAAATATATAATATAAATTTTATACATTATTAAACTTCATAAGCTGTGAAATTCTTAGTTTTCATTGTATTTTATCTTACGAAATTTCTACTTTTATTAACTTTGATCTGGTTTTTAAGAGTCAGAATAGCGTCAAAATCCATTTCCGCGTAAACAATATCCTAAAGTTTCCCTGGGGGAACCCCGAAATCCCTCAATAAGGAGGGCCCCATCATGAGCCTCAGCTGAGGGCCACCAATCGCCCCAGACCCCCCCCTGTTTGCAGTCCACTCTTTTCTTCATTGCATCAATTCCCCGCCCAGGCAAAGAATAAGTATGGAGAGAAACAATTCACCGGATATCCCCCTATATCGATAGTCTTCTCACTTTAAGCGCACCAAGTGTTCAAGACCTATTCCACGACCGCACTGACGTCTCTCGTCCACTTGTTATTCCGGGAGTCTACTCTTCACAGCCCTTCTTTCGCGTCGGGTAGATGGCCTCTCCTCCATTCATGAGCTGTTGTTCTGACGCCGCCGCCGCCGTCCGCTCGCTCTAACGCGATTGCTCAACTTCCTTCCCCACCCCTCCACAATAGACACGCGGCTCCTCCCGCTGCGCTCACCTTGAAAACCGTGAGCGAACCTCGCGGCGTTATATTTGGTGCATTCCTCCGCGCTCTTGCATTTGCATACAAAACACGCTTTTGACGCTCGCCGGAACCGATTAGAGAGTCCTCATCTCCCGAAGCTCTTGGAAACCCCCTCATCATCAGTCGAGATAATTTCGTGAGAATTCGCGACGCGGAGAGCAACACGACCAAGGTTGCGGGGTAATACGGACCGATAGAGTAGAACGCGGAAAGGGAGATACTAAAAACACGCGATTCGAAACAAATATCAAGTATATCTTATAATGAAGCAAATCATTGTTTTTAATCGGACAATCGTCTTGCCTACTTTTCGCAAGTTGGCAATAAGATTCGCCGAATCTTCGAAGATGCAAAATAAAATGTATGCATCTTCGAAGAATGAGGATTTATCATAAATAGACTAATATCTAAACTTTTCGATCCCCTCATTAAACGTGAACTTGTGATGATTTTTTAGTGAAAGTTTCGAGATTTTCAGTTAGATGTAAATTATTAAAAATGCTCATCCCTAAGACTCAAAAGAAAAAGTTAGCGAAAGGTCTGCAAGAGAATTGCCTGATTTTTTAAATGCAAAAATCTACTGATCTAAATCCAAAAATAACAAGATGTATGTAATATTAATTACATATATACACCAGTAAAAATTTAAACAAAATATCATCCCTCCCTCTCGACTTGTCTTTTTTGGCGACGCCTTTCTCGTTGGAAACCTTGATACTATAATCCTGAAATAAAAATAATATATAGTTACAGACTAAAAGTGCCAATCGTTTTGAACGGTTGTCGGCTGGGCACAATAAGAAAGGTACTCATGTAAAAAAGTAATACCACAATATATATAATCTGAATATTCTAGCGATATGGAGTTGAATTTCTCCGTATTGGAATAAAAAGGTGCAATATAATACGTCCATATTCGAATAGCAAGGTGCTTGTTATTCCAATAACACGAAAATTACATTAACGTTTCTCTGTGAAATATTCTTAAGCAAAGCTGCGGGATAGATAAGAACTCGCACCAATGCGCGACGTAGACAGAGAGAAATAGTTCTCATTCTCTCCACGGAATCGATGTCATTGCGAGCTCTCCGGCGAAGCGGACGTCTCAAGGTAAGCTCTTTAAGGCAAAGTAACTCCCCTGGACCCTGTGGACTTCCAATTACACCAAGCCTTACAAGACGCAACCTTCATGCTATTCCCATTCCGTTGCTATTGTGTCGTTGAAAGAAATAAACCTATCAAATATTTTCTCGTCGCCAAATAAACAGGTCTACTTCTGTGTTCTTGTGCCCTGAACAGTCTCAAAGGACTAACTTACAATTATTCTCATTAATTACGCAATCATACGGCGCGAGGCGAATTAATGAACTCTAAACGCTTATACAGACATTAATCGTTCGATTCCCAAGTAATTGAATTTAGAGCGGTTCCACGCAAAAATTCGTCAGAAAAAAGTCGCTATCAGACAAAATGTTAAAATTTAAACTAATTTTTGACAGAAAATAGGCCTTAAACGTTGGAAAATATGTAAAATGTACAATGATAAAATGCATACGAATATGTTTTCAAGTTATTTCCCAAACTTAGATATTTAGTAAAATCTTCAAATCGTTGTAAACAAATTGTTGTAAAACTTTATTTTCAGGCTTGGCGTACACATGAGAAAAGCACAATTATTTTCAATGAAATATCTATCGAAGTATTGCGAGTTGTTCCTTTAGATATTTTATTCCTCTGCCAAGGAAAGAAATGGGTAAATTAACGATACTGACATGGCCACTCCATTTTTTTTTCTTTTAGCTCTATTATTTGTCCTTGGATACTCCTGACATCCAAACTAAGATGTGTTCTTTCTGCTCCACTGTTCTGAGCCTTTGACATTTGAGTCTATCCGAACCAGGTGGCTAGAACTTCTAAAACCCCATAGTCGTTTCCTTTCGGCGGCTGTCTTCCCTTGATCTTCGTTATGGGACCGAATATCCCACAGCTAACAAATCCATGGATACTCATGGAAGATTCCCCACGTCTGAGAGTCAACCTCATTAATCTATCACGGTTTGCTTCTCCAATTACCCATTCATCGGCACCGCAGTGGGGTAAACGTTCACAAAGTTGGGGGGCCGTAGCCACCCACGACACCCCCACTTTTTTCATAACATCAAAGACGTCTATATCAATAAGTTTGAAATTGTTTACAGGAAGAAAATTTCTCCACATCCCCTACCTATTTTCTTTTATCGATTGCCGTAGAAATTAATGAGCATTCAAGGCATTATCACCTGTAAATCGCAATTAAAAATCTGAAAATTCGCACAGGTTCAAAGGATGATGCTTTTTCTTGGGAAGACAAAAATTTTCATAGAATTTAGGGTAAGTTTTTAAGAGGAAACTGAAATATGAAGCGTCACATTATACGAAGCCTGAGAAAAAACTAAAGTTATACACTTGATCACACCAGCTTCTAAATTATTAGGAAAAATGCAGAAAAATGAAGTCAAAATCTGCCGGATCAAAAAAATAATACGATAGTCAACTCAAAATATGTAAAAAAAAAAGACTTAAAAACGTATTGATTTTATATTGCTCTTTTTGTGGAAACTTTGATTTATGGTATCAATTAATATAACCCGCAAAACCAGTGACTGTATGGCATCTCTTGATATGAGACAAAGTGACGAAACCATCGCCCTTGTATATTAAAAGTGTGGAAAACAACTAGGAACGTTATTGTGATGAGAGAGGAAAAATGATTCACCAGCTAGTGTTTCCCAAGATGTGACTCACTGAGCGATTAAGATGGCACTTATGACTATTTCGAGGGGACTGTTAGTAATGTGGGCTGAGGGAAGCGATCAAATGGGCTGGGTGCATCCTATTGCGCGCATACCTAGAAGACGTGGGCGTATCTGGGCTACTCGCGGCTCCAAAGCGAGAAAAAAAAACATGATTCATAACCAGAGCTTCGCCACTTCACGCGCACCCGCCACCATTTCCTCGCGAACTGGGAGAAATTCGCGGAAGCTAAGGAAACTAGCGCCTCTCCGTGGTGTCATCCTCCTCCGCCACGGCCTGTTTCCTCGGTGACTCGGGGAGACCGTTCCGCTGCAGGTCACCGCCGTGAACGCCCAGGCACCCAGGGAAAACAAAAACTCGAACGAGCATGGGGTGAGAGACCTCCCTATCCCACTCATTTCTCAGAAAGGTACTCAGATTGGTAAATTAAAATTCAATGGCAATTTTCCACAAAAACTTTAATTTCACTTCAAGACCGGTAGCAATACATTCCGTATTATCTTCATCTGGTGATGTATGGAAATCGGTCGTAAAAAGAAATTAAAGTATTTATGATATTTCCAGTAACTTTTAATTTCAAAGCACTGCGTGAAACAAGTGAATTTGTGCGCAGTCACGCGCACGGGAGCAAATTTATATACACCAAGGATGAAGTTCGCCATGAAAAAATACTTGACTTGACCAAACAGTTTTTCGTGTAGAAACTGTCATCTTTGGTGTATAGTATAACTTTTAATTTGCTAATATAGACTGTCCCACTAGTCGTGTGTCATTTTTGACCTCTATTTTTAGTAATTTGGCCTCGAACAATAGTTACGAAAATTGACATACGTATGGGGAAAGGTATTAAGTTTTGTTGAGTGTAAGCAAAATTTTACAATTTTGACCTCACAGTGTGGGTCAAAACCAAAATTTTGAATTTTCCTTTAGGGGTTTCAATGAAAAAAAATTCTAAATAGGAAAACAATCTGAATTTCATTGACTAAGATATCAGCTCTTAGGCGTATATTGTATGTTACAATTCTACCAGATTAAGCCTGAAACAACTCTTTATACAAGTACTCAGCCACAAAATTAACATCAAAATAACCGTCACACCTCAAAAAGACAATAAATTTGAATGGGCTAGACTGCCGATATTAGGAATTATGTCTTACAAAGCCGCAAGGTGCATTCCGCGAATTAAGTAGAGGGACCTTCCACACGCCATCCACTTTGAGGAACATTTTCGACAGAACTAAAAACAGCCATGAGATGACGAAGAAGTCGGAGGCGTATTAGACAGCGTGTAACACATTTGGCGCAGTGTATTTATGAAAAAAAATGGATGAATCCCGACACTGGATTAGAATACCACAGAAAATGCTTTTAAATAATAACCACAAATCGTTTTTAACAAGTACTCCTTTTCACCTACATTTGAAAATTTTACAGTTGGAAAAGGTAGGACGTAGATTAAACGTGCTTAGAGAGATGGTATATAATACAAAGAAAGAAGAAAAATATCCTGCTATTCAACTGTATTGAATTTGATCGCTCGTCACCCACCCTTTCCGTTTCCACCTGATTACTTGACCTCACCCGTTTTTATTTCCATCTAGTAGGATAATAATATATATTCCCTCTTTGATCTCAGTGTTTTCCTATCATTGCTTTCCAAACATTGACCAACCCTTATTCTTTGGCCTCCTCATTCTCTGGTATGGAATCTATTACAGCTACTTCACTGCGCCGGAAATAATTATTCAAGTGACCTAATGATGACTTATGCGTGGAAACGCGTTATGAATAAATAACTTCTGCAATTAAAAAATTGCACAACACAAAAATTTTAATTTTATTCAATATCTTCCAGAGATTTATTTCATTGGTACGGCATGTTTTGATACAGAGTTAGAGATTTTAAGGAGAGAAAAAACCCATAGGCAGCGTAACGGGTTTTTTTCCTCCCCTAAAACACTAGACACCCTCGGCTCCTACTCTAACCGCCATCGTTCACCCCACCCCTGAGTTTGTTCCTCTCCTGAATACCCCCACTTCCACCCTAGCCACTATATTATAGTTATATATGGGAAAATTTCTGGAAATATTTGTACCTAATGATGACACTAAAGTGTCGAAACACATCGTTCCTAAGTATCACGTAATTTTTTCGGCAATAAACAGTGTAAAATGTGATTCTAGACTTCGATCTTACTAATCTTAAATACTAGTCTTAAATAATCTTAAATAATTTTAAAATTTGTTTTTTAATAAATCCGACGTGATGAAGCATAGATCAACGTATTTACACTAAAAAAACACGCATTTGGAACAATCTCACGTGATATGAAAGAGATGGGGAGGGGGTCGAGCCAAATCTCACGATATATCACCAAGGGGGGGAAGATGGGGTCCAAAATTGCCAAAATCACCACACGTAATTAATGGATACCCCCCAAAAAGTAGCGAAATACTAGCCTGAAAAGGTCGAGGTCGTTTCAGGAATGAATAAAAACCTAGTGTTTCTTCCGTGGACTTCAATTTCCACGTAGTTGAGCCTGATACCACTGTAGGTGAAAAAGCCATATTCCAGAGGACGGGATCTGACCCAGGAACCCGACAGTGTATCTACGACAACGTTGTCCTCCCCCTCGATTCCAAAGGGCGATACCCTGAAGGGCAACGGTCTCCGCTCTGCATGCTCTCATAATCCCAAACAACCCCCCCTCACCCTCCTTTATTTCCCGAACCCCATCGCGTGGATAGCATCCGCGTGTGGGTCCGGCGAGTGAAGGAAGGGACCCCTGGTGGAGGGAAAGAAAGATCTCAGCATCCGTTGAAGGGAAGGGGATTATAAATAGAAGGAAGGAGAGTTCCCTCCACGTTAGCCTCCATCCACCACGTGTCCTCCAAACACATAATAAGACACAAACTCACTCCCCCGCCACGGCCGACGTGTTTTTTTCACCACCACCGTTCCCTCCTCCCCCCGCACGCTCTCGGAGCGGGGGTCGGTAAACTTCTGAGGCGGAGGAGATGATGCCGTACCTGCCCCGCTCGTATGCGAAGCACGTAATCCGGAGCCGTGGATGTATTCAAATTGAGGAGATACATAAAGGGTGGGAACAACGAGTTATCAACGGAATGGAGTCAGTCCCTTAAGAAAGACATTATTTCCATATTAATTGTTGAGAGAAAAAAATTCACCTGTCGGAAAATCGAATCACAGACTGCGGAGACCATTATGCTATCAGATATTGGCATTAGGTGGTTTCTAGTACTATGGAGGTGTTGAAGAAAAGTGAGCAAACGTTAATCGGTGCAAAACAACCACGAGGCACACAAGTTCAATTGCTAGTGTTTGGGATAGTTCGGGTATTAGTTTCCGAATGATTCAAATGTGTTTACCAGGTTAATATCTACGACGGCAGGTGTACACCTCCTCCAACTCACCTATGAACAAATCTTAATCCATAGTTGAGTTGAAATGTAAATAAATACATAAACTATTCATTAACACAGTGGGGTTACACATAACTCCCATACCAAGGGAAAGTTTGGTTTTGCACGTTATAGTTACGTTACGTATGTTTGCACCGATGGATTTTAAAGGGTTGCAATTACAAGATATCAATGGAGAGAAGTGGAATGATGAGAACTCTCACCGGCCAAGGGAGAGGTCGAGTTTAAATAACTGAATGATAATAATGCGCTTTTGAATTTCCTAATAATTTTAAGTATTACTGCAAAACCTGAAAAAATAAGTATTTGGCCTACCGGACCAATTGAAGTAAATTATCAATGAGTTGCCTTCGATGAGTTTGTTGCGCTAAATGTAATTGGCAATGTATATCCTCAGTACAAAATTTACTTCAGTCAATGAGAAACTACATCGAAGCATCACTCCGGTGGTGGTAATGGCGTAAGATAACGGACAAAGCAGTTAGGAAATCGGAAACAAAATAGCGCGGGAAAATTGAGACATTTATGAATGGCAACGGAATTATCGTATTCCAGGAGCGCAAATAATCAGCTAGGAAAGAGTCTGCCAGAAAACGTAGCGCTTTACGAAACGGAAGCGAGGACGCTGAGTTAGGAAAAATTGGCTGGAAGAGTATGAAATTTGGGTTGGAGGAGAATGGAGAGTCTGAGTTGGATAAAGAGAAATAACAAGGGAAAAGGAAGACAAGGAGGGCGAAGAGAAGAAACTCTAAGGAAAGTCACAAAGGAGGCAAGGGTGTGGCTGGAATTTCTAACGGGGAAGGGAGGTTGATCGAAGCAGTAAGAGAGGGAATGGTGTTTGGTAAGCTGGAAAAGGGGAGTTTGGGGGCAGGGTTAGCGGAATCCGGGGCTTAATTCCGATCTGATAAATGGTAAAGATAATGGTTGTTAGCAAATCATTTCATGTAGACGTGGGGTCGTAAATTTTCCGGTGATCAACGTAAAAACTTGTCGTGATATTGGTGAAAACTCTTTTTTCAGTTTAGCTGTGCCATTTTTTATCGGGATGTTGGAATAGGAAAAGAAAATTTCGGAATACGGATGATTGGATCACGAAGGATAAGTAATGAGGATCCCATACATGACACATAAACCCGCTGGCCAAGTACCGATTAGTTAATTTCAGGGATGGCAAGTGCAAACGAAAATGTTTCGTTTCGACCCGGAGGGAAACTAAAATACGAAGCCTAGGTTTAGTTTCGCTCACGCACGAAATTAAAATCACCAAGAAGTTTAGTTTCGACCCGGGACGAAACTAAGTTAATCGATACTCCGCTGCTCATAGTTAAGTTTCGATCCCAGAGGTTGAGTGGAGGGGGTATAAGAGGGACGTGTAGAGAGGTTAAAGCATTGAGCTTAAAAATCGATTGACTAGTTTGCGTCCAATGTTCTCCTATTTGTGGTAAAAATATGAGTGTCCCATGCATCTAATGGGTGTAGGCCGAACCTCTACCATACTTCGCACTCGGTGTGTGGGTCGAAACTTAACTGTTCGAAAATGAAGCGCGTGGACCCTCCGGTGCGAAACATTATCTGCGTTTCATTTCGTTCAAGATGTTTAGTTTAGTTTCAACCCGAAGTAGTTTTGAATCCGATTTCGTTTCGACCCTGATTTTAGCTCCCCGGGTTTAAAGCCATTACGTTTCGTTCCTACATTTCGGTACCGGGAACGAAAATATTGAAATTTTACTGTTTTTGACTTTCGTTTAGTTTCGATTGCCATCCCTGGTTCTATTATTGTAAAAACACAGGAGCATCGTAAATGGTCAAAAAGATCGCAAAGAAAGACACAGGGGAAAGGAATGATGGAAGAATTATTTATTTGAAGAAGGGTAACACACAGAAACGGTGAAATACATTCAAAAACATGTTTATCTGACAAGAATTCTTTTTGTTTTAGGCATTAGCTTTTTCGAAAATCCCATTGTACTCCCTTGTTTTCTATAAAAACAAAAGGTTTGCTGTCTTTTAGAGTAATAACTAAAGATTTAAGGTGGACTTAAAATCACGCCGATGACACTTTCATCAGATTTTTTGCGAAATTGTAGGAATAGCAATCTCCTCCCTCTAGACACTTAATGTTTCTCCCTCGTGTTTGGAAGCTCTCACCCGTTAAATTGTAATATATGTATAAGTAAATTGTAATATAACTGTAAATAGATGCCAGAGATGATGTGAGATGTTTTGCGAAAATGGAGGAGTTGTCTCTCTCTTAATAAGTATGTGCGAACGCCAGGAAAAAAAATGAGAAAAATGAAGAAGTCCTGAAATTTAATATCTCCCAGAGGCAGCTCTGGATTACAAAGGGTTAATCTGTAATACAATTGTCTGTAAATAGTAAGCTGTAAATATTAAGCTGTAAACGTCACCATTAATATTGCGGGAAATAACTCTCTTCGTAATGTTGCACAAAACTTTATTACTCCGACCCTGGGTGTCAACTGCTAGTTACTCATTGATTACGACAGTCTTGTAGTTGAAACATAAGGTCGGAATAAAAAGTTTTGTAGAACATTACAAAGTGAGTTATTCGGCACTATCGTTAGTCGAACCAATTTGACTATGCCACAGTCTCACACTGCTGTCAAAACCAATTTAAAAAATCAAGATTTTTGTTGACAACTCTTTGACCAACCACCGTACAGTCCTTACTTTACATATAGCGATTACTTCCTCTACTTGCACTTAAAACAGTGGCTAAGTGGGCAACATTTCGAAACCGAAGAGGAACTCAACGGCGTTGTCAATTGGTCAACTCTCAGGCGGCGATCTTCAATGCAGAGGGGTTAAAGAAGCTGGTGCAGCGGTACAAATAATGCTTAGAAGCGAACTGCAATTATGTAGAGAAGTGAAGTAGGTTTCTGGCTAACTAAAAGTGCCAATAATATTTGTTTCGAATGAGTATATTTTTTCCTGTGACCACACAACCCTTACTTTGTGAAAATACCTCGCATATATTTGTCACCATCAACCTGCTATATGCGAACGCCAGGAGAAAAAGCAGGAAGAAGGAAGACCCGCTCGAGTCCTCCCTTGCGGCCCGGATAGCTTCCGTTATCCGTCTTCATCCCATCCCCTGTTGCTTCACCCGCATCCACCCCATTACTCCCTCTCTCCCCAATATTGCATTCAGCGCACTCCTCCGCACCCCAGCCGACGACCCTCGCCACAACACGCCCTTCCCTTCCATCAGGAACCCTTCCGTTCGGAACTTCTCAATAGTCGGAAGCCCCTCCTCCCTCGCGATTCCCCATCTGCATCTGATTAACTCGTATCGATGGACGGAGGGCGATTGCGACCATGCGTCCTCAGACGACGGAGTTTTCTTTTGAGGGTATGGGGAGGTGGATGAACCCTACACGGCCCGTGTGTTGGATAATACTCATGGATCCTTTCCCTCACGTGACAGCGTGATCCACGACAAAGCCGATTGAAATTCTTCCTCGACGGTCACCATTACGTCATGTACTCTTACACCTATCGAGCCGTGGCAACGGGGCGTCAGACAACACGATGTTAGGTGGAAGCCGACAGGTGCGGTGATGTGGGCCACGTGCTCAGAAAACACTAGGCTAAAAACTAACATTCAAACTTTGTGTGTAACACTGTATCAAAAAAAAGATATTTACAGATAGAGAGACGATATATCTTTGTAGTTATTTTAGAATCCGATCACCTACAAAATGAGCCAATCCACTAGCCAACATCTCGCGTATTATTTGCACATAATTAGGGCTATGAATTTGCAAGGGTTGAACGACATCATTTTCATTATTAAGTTTAACAAATAATAAGCACAATAATGGCATATTTCTGGAATTCTTTAAGGCTTGTGAAGGAAGTAGTATGAGACAAACCGCGGACTTGCAAGACTTAAACCTCCACGGAGTCACCTGTAATGGCACATTTAGGCGAAAATCTATATTCGAAGAAGTTGCCATGGTGTCCCATTTGCTTAGAGCTCCTGAGAGAGGAATCCTGTTGTTTCCAACTTCAGGAAAATTATTGATATTTTTACACATCTTTCGTAGTGTTAATAATATTCGTTTACATGAAATTTAAAAGCCCAACCTGGGACCGAAGAGTACGGTATATAAGTCATCTGCAAGTACGATGAGACTAACATGGGCGATGCTGATCAGAAAATAGAGAGTATAATAAGGGATGCCATAACATGCATCATTCTGGCTGACACCAAGAAGTCAGCTGTGGCGGAACATCGCATCTGCTAAGGCCATCTTATCGTATTCGACGACACTAACATTCTTTGCAGATCAAATTAATAATGGGACAGGTGAATTGAGGAGGCTATAGTGATAAGATTGCAGATAATGACTTACTCTGAGCTGCAAGATAAGTATTCTGTCAATAGTGGCAGCTGGAGCTCAGGAAAAATGAAGAAGATTGCGATAAGAAACAGAGCAAATGTCACGACCGAGACATGTTTTAAATATAATCGTCGAGTTATACTTCATCGAATATCGGTCACCAAAATTGGTAATAACACGCTATATTTTCTGTAAATCGCATTCATAATTAAAAAATGACATAAGCTCCTGTTGCATCGCTTCTCATAGAAAATATTCAGATTACGACTAGAATATTAAGTAATTCAGTTTCTGAAAAAAAAACTCATAAAATTTATTATTTAATTAGAATCATGATAAAAAAGGAGCACTCGTCTATTTACTCTCTGAGCTATTAGAATATTTGCCATGACTGAAATAAAACATGTTACTCAAAAGAACAAGGACTTAAAAAAAAACGCCAGTCGACGTCGATACAATAGCCACGTCTTAATTTCCTCAGTGCAGAAGACTCACTCATTCTGTGCGCATAGTAAATTCTTTAACCCTTAGATTTGTGATGATGGGTTAGGGTAGAGCTCAAGAAGCAAGACAAAATCATGCAATAGAATAGGTACTTCTTTTTCTGTTCTTCGAAGTCTTCCTTATCCGTTATTGCCATCTACTTGTCCCTCGACGATTGTCTTCATCAGACCATTATGTCTCAAGATGTTGCCAATCAGGTTGTTCCGTCTTCTTATTGAGGCTTTCATTAAGATTCTCTTCTTCCCCACTCTTCTCATTACTGCCTCACTACTAACTCGGTCAATCCCTTTCATCCTCATCATTCTTCTGTAGCACCACATTTCGAAGGCCTCAGCCCTCGATTTCTCCGCTGTTCCCATAGTCTATGACTCATTGATTCATTCGCTCGTGTAAAGTAAGAAAATGCGAATGTTGCCGCTCACCTAATTGGTTGATGACGTCAGTAGTGTAGCCAGGAATTTTGTTCGGAGGGTGGGAGGGTCCAAAGCCAGGGGGGGGGGGGGGGGCATTTTTAAAAACAGGGTACTAAGTAGAAGGTTTGAAACTAATTTTAACACTCTTCATAATTGAAGAAACTTCATTTTTCAAATAATTCTTTCGTAAATCCATGATTTTTCAATATTTACTTTTCTTTTGTGATGCAAAGTAAGTGCGCTTTTATATTTCGGCGGGGTCCGGACCTCCCCCCTCTCGCTACGCCACTGGATGGCGTTATCAGAGATCTGGATCATTTAATCGTTCAGAGAGACCTTTCACTACGCGAAGGAATTACTCACAAGAATGTAAACACCTACGAACCACACGATACCCAAGCGCAAGACCGGGAGGAAGTAAAGAAGCGGCCGCACGCTCGGTTTGAGTTTTTGACGTCATCAACTTATCTAAGAAAGGATTAAATCCTTCAAATTCTCCCCACAAATAGCTCGTGAAGTATGCTAAGTGTCGAAAACCGGTAAAATGTGGGTTCCCTATAAGGTCTATTACAAACGACAATAATATAAAATGGGTGAGCGAGCCCATTCTTCCGATCGGTGGTCAATACGAGCAGTTCATTCTAAGAGGTAGGCTACGTAATCTGATGTTGTTTTTATTGAAGTTTTTCATTCCATCAATGAGATGATCTCTCGCAATTATTCGTCGAAAAGAAAATTTTCAAGCACCATAGTTACGATAGCGTTGCAAACCACTAAGAACCAACCTCTCGCAATGACAACAGATCGGAATAATCTCACTCACGTCCCTGTGAAGACGATGAGGGTGTGGGCAGTCGAAACGTTGGCTATGGATGAATAATATTTCTAATGGATATGCTTAAATCTTTCGTTATTAATTCCGGATTGTAACCAAGAACAACCTAATCGGGCAAATCATGAGATATGATCGTCTGACGAAAATAAAAAATGAAGAAGGGAAGAGAAAATCTTCGGAGACGATACAGTAGAGTAGGTGATGAAGATTTAAAAACAGAAAAATTATGTTAGTACTAAAAATACTAGCGCATATAGGAATTGAGTGGAGAGGTCCGTCAAACCAATCTTCTCATTATAAATGATATTGATGATTATGAACCATTAACTCACCCATTAATAATACGGAATGAATGGTGGAGGCTGATATATTGTGGAAATCCATCGTAGGATATGAAGTAACGATACTTTAATAATACTTTCCACGTAAATGTTTATTTCAAAGGAGTCAAAATGTGTCACTGCACGTGGAAATTTTTGAAAAGGTTAATTTTGTAAGGGTCACTGAAACATGTTGACTCCTTTGAAATAAAGATTTATGTGAAAAATTGCGTAGTATCATTACTTCATATCCTACAGTGATAAGAAATCATTGGTGTGTAGGCTTTATTCTTAACAGGAATCAATCTCGAACGTTCCAAACACACCTCAGGTAGAATTTAGACGACCCTCGAGTACCGAGCCCACATGCAAAGTAACAATCCCCTTAGTTAAATGGTTCATGATTCACGGGTACTATTTGACTTAATTCACGACGTTTGTTCTTAGTCCTCCCACCTTTCGTGCCCTATTTTTTTTATTTCGTGCCGCCCATCACTAGTGCATAGTCTCGGCAGTCGAGCGGAGGAGATAGACGTTCATATCAAGTATCCAAGGGGCGGGCAGGATGCCAGAACGATCACTCCCCCTTATCCTTTCCACGCATTCAAACGGCCGGATACGTGCGCTCACGGATATGTTTATTTTTGAAAAAGACGAGAGAGAGAGAGAAAAAGAAAAGAATCCCCGCCTCTCCGAGCTCAAACACGCGAGAGAGACTTTCTCCTCCTGCCGTTCATTAAGTGGGGCTCGGCCGGACGACTTCAAAAAGGCGAAACGATTACCACGAAAGGGAACGCGGCGGGTATGTTCCTCCTCAATTGGAAAGGAAGAGGAGCAACCGCACGTAAAAAAATATAATTTGACAAAAGAATTACAAATGGCGTGCGGACCTGTGATGGAAACCGTAACGGGGAGTAACGGTGAATTTCAAAATAAAATGTTAGGAACATCAATTCCCCAATAAAAAAATCGTCATCAATTTCCTCATTAATGACTTCTTCCATTTTTAAACATGCTCAACACTTACTCATTTCTTCAATCCGAAGGCTGGTTTGGATTTGTGGGAATAGAACTCCACGTAGATGAGCCCAAGGCGTGTAATTCACTTAGACAGGTAAGGGTGCGGGCCTGACCCTTCACTTGGACCACATCACAGCAGGGGGATTTGGTATAGGGCAGTTGGAAGGATAGAAAAAATTCGTCATCATCAAGCCCGTAAGCAATGACATCTATTAATTAAAGTCAATTAAAATTATGGTGCCGAAACATTTTATAGCTAAAGGCTCAAACCGATGAAAGTTCATTTTGGTCAGACCAAACTAATGTAATATTAAAAACAATTCATAAATTAAAAGCGATGTTACTGAAAGTTACCAGATGGTGATTCGATAAAGGTGTTCGCGTTTACTTTGCGGCAGGCTTTGAACACCCTAATCTCTAATAATAACATTACACGGGGAGTCAATTCTCAATGCCATCCATTTTAGATTGATTTTGAGGTTATATTGAGATTGATTTACTGCATGTGAACATCATTAATTATAGCATTATAAATACAAGTTAAATAAAATAGGATATTTGGCTTGGATTGCGAATATTGTATTCAATTCTTTAAAGGAGTGTTACCTTTATGAAAGGAGTTACTTTTAATCGGTGCAGTGCCTCTAATTGGTTCAAATAGGCAGACAGTATTTAACGGCATTAATGATATTTCAAAATATTTATCTCAATCTCTTACGGACTTGAATAAGTGATTTTTAGGTGAAATTATAACTGTCATTCCTTTCTGCAAAATATTCTAGCAGCCAGGTACCTGGTTATTGACGTAGATTCTCAATATTGCATTATAAGTAAGAAGTGAAAACAACCCTGAATAATGAATACAATTTTCGAAAGGTAAATAAGGCTTTAAAAATAACTCTGAGTAACGAACGGTTCTCAATATATATCTTTTGGTTGCGGCAAACTTGGGAGGAAAATTTCAACGATAAGCATAAAAATCTAAATGAACGGAGTGAGACGATGAAAGCGGGGAAGTTATTTTCGAAGGCAAGGAAATTACTTTCCAAAAGTGAACCCATGACTGAAAAAAAATCAAAATGCATCTCGTTCTTAAGGCATTGGCTACTTCTTCCCAATTAGAGATAACAAACTCTGAAAACAGATAAAGACCACGAAAGCTAGTCTGATAAATACCAGCGCTCTGAACACCCTAATCTCTAATAATAACTTCATTTCAGAACTAATTAATCACATTTAGTTGTCAGCTATATTCATCACAGAGGGAAGGTTCGAAATAACTTGTATATATATGCACGTGGAAAACATTCTCGAATGCCTATCATCAGTCTACGATCGAATGAAGAGATGAAAGATTCAGGCAATTTTAACCTTTCAAAAAATTACACTCTTTTGGGTAAAGGAAGTAATTTATGGCTATAGGTCGCATTAAATAATAAAATTTTGATAAGTCCTTGTGGTTATGTAAAGAGAACTAACGGCTAAAATTTGTAGAATGCCTCGATCACTTGAAAACATACTTAAATCACAGATCTATTGTTTTTTTCGTTTTCCATTGCAGTACTTTAAGTGCGAGATAGGCAATAAATAAATAATCATTGATACACAAATTTTATAAAACGGTGGGTAGACCATATTATGAGGGAAATCATTTACATGGGAAGCACAATGGATGGAAAAATTGAATGAAAAATCAGCTAACGACTCCAAAAAAGAAGTAGCTTACAGGTAATATGATTGGGCGATTCCAAAGTTATTCCTCTTAAAAAGTACCTCCACGAGACCGAGTAATCATCCACAGAGTCAATAGAAGACCCTCAATATATTCCGTGAAAATACAGGGAAAATTAGTCCAAATTGATAGACGACCTGGAACTTCTACTTCACTTCAAAGTAATATTAATCCAAAAACAGAAACAAAAAATGCTTTGTAATAAAAAATTAAAACGTTTTATTTAGAGAAAAATATTAAATAATCTACATCAATCTTATCGATTATATTATTTTCCAGTTTAATTTCTTTCTAAGTCATTTCGTTGCCTATGTGAAACCATCTTTAAATCTTTGGAAGAATTTAAATTCTTAAATAATGAGTACATAAGCGCCACTTCAATATCATTTGAGCATCATTACACTGTGAATTCTGAAACTTTTTGAAAGAAGGCTAGTAATGCGGTGTAAAATATTATGACATGACCAAGCTATTCAAGTCTTCGTGAATTTAAACGACATATTAACTCATGCGAGTTAATGTCTGGTTGCATGAACAATTTTTGTGGACCGGAACGGAACTTGTACAAATGCAAGAACAGTTTCTACTTTCTGTTCATGCATTCTCATAAGTTAGGCGGTTACACGGCACATTTTGGAGTTCACTCTCGCGTTCATACATTCATACTTTAACTTATACGCGCTAACCTAGCGGGTAAACGGGTCCTTTACGCACAAATCTGACACAGTGTCTCGTAACAATCACACTACTGAAAACAATCAGTCTTGAATCCCTAGAGCCCTGTTCCGATCGACCATCGCGAAGGAACAAAAGCGATTCGATTGATAAGAGAGCGGAAAAAGAAATCTTCCGCAGAAAACTGCATCCGTCGACAAAAAACGCCATCACCTTTTCCCTTTGATCGAGACGAATTCAGACCACTGACTGAGTCTCTACGGAGTGTCTGCGATTCCGAGAAAAGTGCGTCATCTTCCCATTTCGCCACGCCAGCTGACTCAGGAAGGAAGAAAAAGAAGGGAAAAAATATGGAAAAATAACAGATGACGAGAAGATATTATTCCTCATCCTGCAATGTATCGGATCGGGTCGATTTCACGTTTCGAGCCAGGGTAAAGCGGACACGAGACCGATCGATTGATGAAATCGAACTGGAACGGATGTCCTTCCTTCGACCCCTTCAAAGGACGGAAAAACATTTCCCTTCCGATACAACCCGCGACTGGCTCGTCTACACTTCGGAAATAACGCCGCGCAGACGAGGCGACGTGTGAGTGGTCTTTGAAGCTTGTTGCTCATTACAGAATGCTCCGCAACCCGTTTCATCAAAATCATATATTTAGAACACGAAAATATACATAGTCGATCAACAATTTGTTCTCGTCCCCTTAAAATTCATAATATAATATATTCCTAATTTTAACAATCAATAGTAAATATCGACCGCTCCTAGTCGCAAAGTAGTATCTCAAAAAATCATTCTATTCCAGCGTAGTGTCTTGAATTTCTACAGTCCAGAAAATCGTACGAGTAAAATTTGAGCCATATCAACGTATTTAAAATTTCGTCCATTGTGGACTGGTATTCTGATATGCGATTTTATGGACGGCATTTCAGATACGGCTAAAATTTTACAATTACGATATTCTGGACTATAAAGCCAAGATACGCCTAAACGGATTGGAATGATTTTTTCAAATACTACTTTGCGGCTAGAAGCGGTCGATATGTATCTACCACTGGATATTTAATTTTGAGCACGATAGTGGCACTACTACGGCATCACCATAAACTTGTAGAGAGTAGGTACTTGCTGACGCCATAACTTGACGTAACTGGTTGTTCGCTCAAAATTAAATGTCCTATTGATAGCAAAAATTTACCATAAAATATTATAACTAAATATTCCTTCAATCAAGAAACGCCTCAAATCATTAATTAAACCATGCTTTCCGTTACCAGGGCTACACAATAATAAAAAAGAATACTTAGCGACAACTACGATAATTTCCACATCGCTATCAAAAAATGTATATCGTTTTGTTGTCCTGAAATAAAATACACTTAGTTTCGAAGAGCATGCAAGAAAAAATAAATACTTATGCCTCCCTTTCTGCACTATACTTTCATTTCTTGAAACTAATTTGAGATATACTTACCCCTTTACCCATTAAATTGTACCCCTTTCATTAGGTGTCTGATCTATCCTATTGGCCTGATAAAATGCCTGACTAACCCTTTCATTTTCACCCATTTTTTACAGCGATCATTGTGGATGATAGAGAAAATAGTGCCTATCTCTGGACGTATTTTACTTCCCTATCACGATAGCTCAAGTCATTTTTTTCCATATCACATGGTCATTTGTCTCGAATGGGATCGCCATTTCCTGGCCAGTAATTGCAAGGATTCATTATTTCCATGAACTGGGGGCCAAAAGAAAACAACATTTTCTTCAGGAAAATTACTGGCCGCAGGTATTCCACGGGCTTATTTAATTAAGAAAGTACTTGTCAATCAAGTCATGGTCCAGTTGGCGCATTTCGTTAAAAGTAAGCCGGGTGTCTCTCCAACCAGGCGAAAATGGAAAAAGCTGCAGGTCGCCTCCTCCGTACACCAAAAATCTTGCGTCCGCAGGTTGTAGGCAACACCGGGTTATAATATCCATTTTGAAAATGTTTCAACACTCTAGCTGAGTCGTAGAAGTAGCAGTCACTCCAGTAGTATGTATCTCGTGATGACCAAGCGATTGAAACACGTAGTACCAAGGAAAGTCTGTGAAACAAGTGCTATCTTGTTTTCTTCAACCAATATACCCATATTATTTCCACTAAATCTCGCCTGCCTCAGTCAACTTAACTCTAATATCAAGCCAAGGTCCCGTTGGCGCCTTTCGTTAAAAGTAAGCCGGGTTTCTCTCCAACCAGGCGAAAATGAAAAAAGCTGCCGGTCGCCTCCTCTATATACCATGAATGTTGTGTCCGCAGGTTCTCGGCAACACCGGGTTACAATATCCATTTTGACAATGTTTCAACACTATAGCTGAGTAATAGTAGTAGTAGCAGTCACTCTAGTAGAATTTACCTATTGAATACCTAGCAATTGAAACGCGAAGTACCAAGTGAAACTTGAGAAAGAAGTGCTATCTTGTTTTCTTCGTCCGATATTTATTCTTTCCACTACACCTAGCCTGCCGCTGTAACTTTTACTCTAGTTGAGTGTCGTCCTATTGACAGAGGCGAGTGACAAGAAAGAGAGGGTAAACCTAAACTCTTCCTCTTCTCTTCCTCCTTTGCAGGCTGGAGATGCCGGTTCGACCGTGGGTGGCAGGTGCCGCCCCTTGCAACGGGGGCGGGTGCGGCAGCACATTCCTCCGGGGCGGCTTCGTCAACGGCAGTGCCGGGGGAGGAATGAACGGCGGGGGTAGGATGAACGGCAGCAGCGGCGATGGGGGAAAGGCCGAGGAGGACATCCTGAGGGCCCGCGAAGGGCTGAGGGCGGCAGCGGCGACGAGAGGGGGCGCCGCGGACGGCTTGCCCCCTTCTGGACTGCCCAAGACTTTCAAGGCGGCCTCCGACTTCTTCGGCTCGCGAGCCTCGGGGTCGACTACGCCCTCCGGGGCCGAGGGACTGTGGAAGACGCGCTTCGAGGACGCCGAACGGAAGCGGAAACAGGTGGTGGCCCTCGCCCAGAAAGGTAAGTCTCGCCCGGCGCGGACTTCGTCCGAAAGGGCTCGCTGCTTATTGTATGATGGGGGTGTGAGGAGGGTTAATTGACCAATGGGGATAAAGAGACACGTGGAGATTGCACTGAACTTTTAACAATGGAATACTAAATACCTTCCCTCAAGTGGAGCCAAGAAATTACGTGTATGGCCATCTACAGGAGGGCCTTTAAAATTGCACTCCAATTAAATACTTGGTAAATCGCGCAACTTTTTTTATCAGCTCACATGAATGACCGCGCTGAAGGCGCGTTTCCGAAAGCTGTTCCGGTGAGTCCACAGATGACCACCCAGCCAGTTAACAAAAGACGATTAAATTGGCGAATATTTTTTCGTTATCGGCGTAATGACGTTTTTGACGTCACATTACGCCGATTTGACGTTTTTGTGAAGAGGAAACTTAAAACTAGTAATTATTCAAGAGACAATTGAACAAATAGTAAGCTGTTGCAAATATTTTGATATTTTCATTATTTTTTCAGCTTTAAATAATTTTTTGTGCCAATATGGTAACTTTCGTAGGATTTCTTTCATTTGTTTCTATTGTCACTTGAAATCACTGCTGAGAATTTCTTATACCTTTGTAAATTTTATTTTCTTTTTTGATAATTCTTAAATATTTTAAAAATGAATGACAAGAACAATATTAATTAATAACCTATGATTAGAAGACGGTTAGGACATACGAAACACTCATAGAATAGCACCTTGTAAAGGCAGTGTATAATTGTTGGAATGCTTGGATTTTTATTCCAAGTGTCTGTAAATTAGTTTTTTCTCAGCTCATATAAATCAGATGCTTTGCGACTTAAAAGATGAATTACTTGAATTTCAAACGGCAGCTTTTTCAACTCATAATACTCTGTTATTTCAATATAATTTTGCTCCTATTTCTATCCAAAATACGTGGGATTCGCCTGAATACTGAGGTTTTCCTTGGCAGTCAAGTTTAGAGTAGTTGCGGTGAAGCACTGTGACCTTAAGGAGGTCGTTCAACCAAAGCTAATCTAATTCTATGCAGGTACCAATGTTATCACCAAATTTCTCTGCTTCTACTCTGCTATTGCTGTAGTAACTATTTTAAAGAGCAAAAATGAACTCAGCCCAATCGTTTATCTTCCCAAATGAGTAGCCGATAATATTTAATAGCATGGGGATGTGTCTTAAATAGACATAAATTGGACAGCTGTCAAAAGAATGAGCGGAAAGAAACATTTAAGGAATGGCTTCACGACTGCCGTAAAAAAATACTAAGGACAAATGACGTCCAACTCGACGCATTAACTTCCCATAACGATCGTTAGCTACGGGAACGCCCACAATAGACTGAGAGTTTGACCTCGATTAGATACTGTCGCAAACAGCACGAGACAAATAGAGGGGGAGAACAGACCCATTTCAAGGGCGGTATATTTTCGTTTCATTTAATATTTCTTTTCACCTTCTCGCGCACTGTTAGTGGCCAAACAAACTCCCATTCAAACCAATACAATGCCCTTGACATCAAACTTAAGCAGTAACAAAATAGTCAGAAGAGCAATTCTCCATTCGAATTATTTTAAAGAGTATTTCCGACGCATAACATTCGAGCATGAAACATCAAGTAAATCACAGTAAAAATCCATACTAACTTCTACTAAGCTGGAGAAACTGCTCTCTTTTTTCTATGAAAGTATAACTTTCGTTTCCACTGACTCGACTTGGCTTAACTTCGCTTGTATTAAGATGAACCTAGAGTTAGGCCGGTTTCTTATCAAATAAGTACTCACATCGACACGAAAGGGATTAAAGAAATATGTTTATATTTTGGCGGTAAACTCTTCAAACTCTTTAAGTTACGTATTTTCTGATCGTCTAGAAAATTTTTAAATTTTCTTCAGTTTTCTTGAAAGCCTACATCAAAAAGCCCGTTTCATTATAAGAATCCTTCGCATTTTTCTTTAAAAGTGTATCTTCTTTCTCATGTTGGGGTCTTTTTCCAATGTATTTTCTCTAGTACACCGGTAAAAGGCTAATAGGCAGTATAGATCATAATAATAGATAATTCTTTGATAGAGAAAGTATAATGTGATCAGAAATGATGAGTTAAAACATGAAAAAGGTAATAGCTGCAGAAGTAATGAAATAAAATACTTCATTCAGTGCGATGATTGCTCAATAATTTTAGGCGGTTATCTCTCTCCAAAAAGTCATCGGAAACATATATCATCAAATCAGTGGAAGATTAAGGGAGGGCAGTCCCTTATTACCCCCACGTAATTTCTGGAAAAATTGAAAATGTGGTATTATTTAAGGTGGCTTTCCAATTACGGCTTTTATTTTATCAGCTTAACAATAAACATTTTAAAATAATATATTAATACCTATAAGCCACTAGTCTATGCCTATCTTATCAGACCTCAGACGCATTATCGCTGATAGGTATTGCATACCACCAAGACGCTGCGGAAAGTATATGAACCGCCTCTCCAAAACAACGATCTTAATCCCCCCTCCATTAGATAGTGCCACTCACGCCATACATCTGGCTGAAGCACTGACAAGTGTACTTACTATAGTATCACTGCTTAAGCCAAATGGTTTATTACCTATTCGTAATTAATTTATTTGCCACTTCAATTACTTCGTGAATTTTGGATTAATGGTCCTCCTTAACAATAAATGAGGGAGAAAATTACAAACTTGCATGTCCTTGGCGGTGGATTCCGTTCAGATGGGATTCGAATTCTCCACCTCTAGGTTAGCAGGCGAGGGCAACCCCGCCATCATCAAAGCAGGCCAGATAGATTGGTTTGGATTGGTGAGGATTATCTCTAATAAGCGTGCATAGCCGGAAGCCTAAAGATAATTGTCTGCGTGACAAAAACATTTTGGGATTTTCACATCGTAGATGCGATCAAATATTGTACAATTGTAAAATGTACATAAATAAAAAAGGCTTTACATTCATTACAAGTACATGGCCGAGAAATTTTTAACAACGACGAGATGTTTCTGCTTTACGATAACACCAAATTCCTAATTCCCAGTCTGCAATGTTTCGCCAGGAATGTACAACTCTACAACAAGGGCGCTGGGAAATGATCTTGAACTAACCTCATCCAGCTGAATGTGATCACTAAGGCTAAAAAATTATTTGCACAAGACATCACGCCGATTTTCTAGAATTTGTTTCCACCTACCTATTATTCCATCTGGATTCTCATTCATGTGCATCGCAGTAGCACCAGTCATTTCAACAGGCGCATTTTTCTATTTCGAAATCGCTTCCCCATGTGCACAGGCTTCGTCATTCTCTTCCGAATCCTTAACGCCAGTAGTTGGCATCGAGCTGCTCACAGTAACTCTTCCTGGGTTCATCAACCACTCCACACTCCTAGGGTAGGAGCAGTCGATATTTTTGGATGAAACCGAGACAAGCCACCAACAGGTAGGCCATTCCTTTCTTAATCACTTATAGAAAATACAATTATTATCGAAGGATAAGTCTGTCATTACTTCTGTTAATACGGTGCGAAATAGTTATTTGAAAGAAGACAGCTATGTGTTGGCAAACTTAAAAGGACTTACTGGGACTTGAACACGCGTACATTGATAAAAAAGTAGATATAAAAGCCATCTCTCCGATTTTCTTTAATTTTTTCCCACGTACCTGTTATTCCCTTTGGATTGTCATTCATGTGCATTGCAGTAGCACCAGTGGGGTTCTCATAGCGAGGTACACATTGGGATGTCCAACACGCGTACACTAGTGAAAGAACTAGACACTACACTTGGGCGATAAAAATATCGCGGTTCAAATAGCTACCACGTAAAAGTTTCCGTTTGGTTATAAGAGCCATTTATATATTGCATCGCCATATACCGCCGAACTGGTCACTCGCGGCATCTTCTTTTTAGATACTATTTAACGCTCCCATCTGTGAGACGTCACTCCCTCCTCGTAGGCATAATGCAGGAGTTGGAAGGGGTGACAGTTGCCATCTCCAAAAGTATTTACCCCCGTACTTTGCAACCCAAAATTTTTGCAATAAGGGAATAAGAATCGAACACTTGAGATTTTTGAAAATGTTTCACGTGTTGCAAAAATGCTATGAAAAACCTCAGGCCTCCCATAGCTCTCGCCTACATAAATACGTTAAAAACTTTAAGACACGAATGTATTCCCTCCATCTACCGTAATTGCTATTTTTCACATATTACTTAATATATAGTGTACTTAAACGCCCTGGCTTTGGTTGAGTGCATTTTAGGGCTAACTTAAAATTGCTCCAGTCGTCAAACACTGCATTTTGCATGGAGACTATCACAATTTAGATTAATTTGACGGTCGATAAGTCGTAACTACATGCTCTTGATTAGATTATCGCGTTCGAGTCCAATTTAATTTCATGATAAGAACGCGAATAAAAGCATAGAGCTCAAGGAAAAGTGTCGCCAACTATAGTATGAACACCATTTATTGAATCAATTAATTTGCCATTCTACAAATATCAATTCCAAACAATGTCAAAGATAAAATTTCATCAATGAAACTTTTGATTGTGACGATTTAACGCAGAAAGCTATTTGATTTCAAGAAGAATAGTGACAAAATAATGAAAATCCTCATCCATTACGCCTCAATTACTCCACAAGGTATGATGCAAAAGGAACGCGTTAAAAACCGTAAAATTTAGAAGAGGCCATTGATTCTATTCACTTCCCAAAATAATAATAGCTATATCATCGGAGTGACTTAAATGATTCACTCGCCTCCGTTTTAACAATTACCTTGCATTTGGTTGCGAAAATAGCGCTGAAAATTAAAACCATCTAAGTCTTCTTTGGCTCTGTTCCAAGCGAATTCTCCTATTATATTGATTAATGAAACCCCCATCACATTATTTTTTTCGATTACGTCTGGACTAAGGAAAAAGAAATGACGATTTTTTAATCCTACATATACAAGGTCCTTGCTAAAATTGTTGAGACGATCACCTCCGAATCCACGTCCGAATTCCTGTGCCAAGGTTTAATCTATATGAAATAATTGGGAAGCCTAATAATATGTAGAAGCAACAGAACGTCATGTTCCCAAGCGGCTGTGTTTCGGAGTCACCTAGAGACAATTATTATGGAGTCACACTATATTTCTACACCTAAAATTCATCGTTTCTCTGATAAGTGACGTGAGTACCTCAAGTGCGCAATGATAACATTAAAATCTTAACATCTACGAGCAGGCATAGGTATTGTTAATACTTCGTATAGGTACTCTTACAGCTTCGTTTAGTGATTGCCTGTTATGTAATATAATGCGTATTGCAATATGTGTGAGATTATTGAAGATTGATTCAACAGGCCCGCCGAGAGAGGGCAAAAACCCGGGGGCCAAGACCTCTGGGGGGCAGTGCCCACGGATTTTTGAGGAGAGTATGGGATACTGATTTCTTATCTTTCGCCTAAGTGCCCAGCTCGTCTCACGAAAATTGTAAAGAAAGAAGCATCGTTGCAGTAATCAAAACATTGGGCTTAAGCCATTACTTGAGGAGAGGATTGAGTCAACAATGACTCCAATAAAAACAGCAGAGTATGAACACACAAGTTACAGGAATTATTAGGGATCGTAAACCAGCGTTAGGATCGTAATACCAAGCCATTTTATTATTAATTTCTTCAGATTAAATTTTCCCATTGCCAAGGCCGCTGAATCGAAAAAGCAGCTATACCAGAAGTTCACCAAATTAACGATAAACAATAGCTTGGAAGAAGACCTTGTACTCGCGGACCGAAACCAGAGCTCTTAAATGAAAAATAAATTTACGAGCCGGTTCCCTCCCACGCCATATCCTTTGATGGCCCATTAATTTTGTCTTTAATGGCCCCTTCGATTGCATCCAATGTATGAGGGCGGAGTCTCGCTGGGAAGACAGCGAACATCGCCAATTTCTCGGAGCAGACAACAGCTACTCATTGGCGTGTAAACATGACGAGACACAGAGCATTTTTTGCATGGAGGAAAGCTGTACAGTCGGAATATCAAGACTTAACTATGCGAGAACGAGAGCTAAAATCTATCAATAAATGAATACCGATTCTTGAGTGAGGCTTTACGACGATCGTATTAGTCGAAATTAATAAATATAAATCTCGTTATCAATTCCGGCGCACGGAAAACAGCCCCGAAGCAGATGATAGTATACTAAATCGAGAAGAAGAAAGATTCGACGCATTCGCTGAATTTGACAAATGTCTCGAATAACTATTGATGATTGTCCATGAATATCACCATGTTTGCCAAATTTACCTCCTTTTCATGATATTCTGATGCAAAAGACTTCAGCGACTCGAGGTAAATACCCTGATTTTGTTTTTTTCTAAATTAATGAACACTCAACACTCCCGTCCTACTTTATTTAAACTTCTACCTTTTTTTATTTCGAATGTTAACTCAGGCAATAATTTCTCTACCAAAGCTGATCCTGAGACTAACTCTACGCGGAAAATTTTTTAAAGAGATCCAATACCTCCCCTAGAAGTTTATTTCATAAATTTCATATTCATTTGTTTAACAAGCATAGAAATGCCTGATTTAAAGACGTGATGCGAAAGTTTAAGTTCTAATACCTCTAGTATCAACTAGAGGAAGAAATATTTGATACCGTACAATTCATTATACTTTTTAATTACGTTTCGTCGATAACTTTGGGATTTGTTTCGCTCTAAATCGATCTCTAGGAAAATTCGTACACTTTAAAAACTTCGTATGATAGGTATATGCAATTTTATAGTGCAACTGGCATTTTCTACGTATTGGCAAGCAAGAACAACTTTGCGTGTAACAGCTTAATAAATTATAAAAATAAATGCACTCTCTCCATCATTAGTCCATCGTGTAGAATAAGAATAATTTATATCTTACGGTCTCACAGGCGGTATAAAATTTGCGGAATGCGGCACTCAAACTGTGGATGACCGACACCGGGGGCATACGTTATATTTTTGTATTAATGGCGAAGAATATTCGCGATTAATACACAAATATATATGCACCCGGATAATATATACACAAATATAATAATACAAACAAATCTAAGTATGATAGCTGATATGCCAGCTGCATACACAAATCGCGAATCGGAAACTCACTTTGAGGAGAAAAACCACGTCCGGCTGAAAATGAACTCTATCGCCAGATTCAAGAAGTTTCCGTCTTTCGCCGCAAGTCAAACTCTGCTTCAGTGATCGAAGCCAAAAAGAAACAATCCCTAGTCGCGAATTAACAGTCCAAACTCAACAGTTCTTTGGGGAGAAATGTTGATTGAGTAGACCCAGTGCAGTGTAACTGTGATAGGAGCTAAGACTGACGAAGTAAAATAATGAAGCGACTCCGCCGTTTCTTCAAAACAGGGACAAAGGACCTGGAAGACCTTCGAGAGAGCTACCACCAGCTGCAGGAGAAGTATGAAGCCACAATTCAACAATCCAAGGAGAAGGACGAGAAACTGGAACAACTAAAGAAAGGTAACGCTAACCATATATGTATTCTCGAGGTGGTTGGCATTTGCATGCACAATGGCCCATCAGGAGGGGAGGGATGAGAGCAACACTTTCATAGCTCTTACCTTTACCTTTAGACACAAATTTGCCTTTAAATCGGCATAATGAGCCCATCACTTCAGCCTAAAGGTATATTTACTAATTTAAGGCTAAGTAAAGTGGATAATAAAACGAGTAATATTGTCACAATGCAACGTAACCTGAGATCGTAACTCAACGAGGTAGCGTAAACAAACAAAGGTGCTCAATCGGTGTGAAACTACGATATGTTGACAGCGTTGCCGAGTTGGTGGTCAGCAATTATATATAAATCATTTTTCCAAATTAGGTTAAAATTAACAGAGCAAAAGTTCTCATTAGTTTAGTTCTTTTTATTCGCCACAAATGATATAGTTATAAAGCTTTTCTGTATTTCAAGAGAAAGTTTTTAAATTCTTCCGATACCTAAGAGTCAATATAACAGCCATTCTTTATATCACAGGATTATTCCATTTTTAGTGAAATACATGCATTGTACAGCTATTTTCATTGATTTAAAATTACTTTTAATTTTTATAAATGACACATTTAGCCATTACAACTCGTTTTTGTCGAGTTTATATAACTAATGAAAGCAGTATTTCGAAGCGCAGGTTCTACCTTAAACTGATCGGAATTATTCCGATCGGTTTTCATTCCGAACGGCTAATTCCCATTGGCTGCAGCGCGATCGGCGTTTGTAGTTTTTTTTTTAATTTTCACTTCGAAGACTCGCAAATAGGGATCATATTGTCATAAGGAAGAAAATTTTCAAGCGCAAAAAATTTTTATCGCACTTATAACCAATCGCAAGCAACCAACCGTTCGGAATGAAAATCGATTAGAATAATTCCGATCAATGTCAAGAAAAACCCCACAAGGAGTAGATGAGTTTGACTCTGATCGGGATTAGCCTGATCGGAATAAGCCTGTTCGGAATCGTTACGAGCGGTTAATTCCGAGTGACTGGCAACGCGATCGGAATTTGAAGTTCGATATTTTCATGTCGAAGGAATATTACCTACGAGGGCACCTCTCGCAGTCGGAAAGAAAAACTAAAACCCGCCCACTTCCGATCGCGTTGCCGAACACTCGGAATCAACCTGTCGTAATGACGACCGATCGGAATGATTCCGATTAGGTTCAAGCACATCCCTCTAAGGGGGACATCCCACACAAAACACGATAGCTAGCGCGTTGTATTTGCACTCTTTGCTTCGATAATAAGGGTGTTTAAAATGAGGATTTATGTGTTTCTTATCAGTTAAAATGTTCCCTTTGCCATATAATTTTAAATAAAACTGGGACCCGCCGACAAATTTTCTCAGGAAAATGAGGATTGACAAAAGTTACGTTTTTTCACATTTATCTCCATTTGGGTTTTAATGATGGCTTATTTGCCATAATGCAGTTTATTTAAGTCTAATTGGTAAAAGTTTCCTGGCGATATGTGAATTAAGAGTACGTAAGTAAGTATAATTTATCTCATGTCATTACCTCAATTGAACCATAAGAAACCATCCATAGAATGGCTCCTCAAAAGTGCAAAAAAGTGTATTACTTCGTGAGGCCTAGATTCCCTCTTTGCTATATTTCTATCAAGTCGGTATGTCTCCTTGACACACCCAAGAAAGATGTTTTCCGTTCTTAAACCCCGAGTCCATTCTTCGATACCAACAACTCGAAAAAAAAACACCTTTTAACGCCCATCCAAATAGTATATACAGGAACAAAAATTGGAAACTTCAGAACAAGTCATTCACATGTAGAACAGGAATACATAACCAGTTTCTTTTTTACGGCCCATTATTTACATCTCTATATCCACCTAGTCATTTCCATGGTCGATACCTTGACCCTCGTAAATGACCTTCCTTCTCTACCACAATTATTCCAGATACGCCGCGGACCATATTTAGAGACGATTCAAACTGCTATTATTTCCATCTTCCTGCCCTCACAACATTATTCCTTTCATTAGTTATAATTCTCACGCTCACTCCGCTTCCCATGGATTCATTTTTATTCATATCCTTCTCAGATATTTAAATACCCTCGTTTTAATTGTCTCGTCCGACTAAAGATTGAAAACTGGTTAATTAGCCAGGAAGCAAGACGAACGCCTACAACGTGGAAATAAATGGAATACTGTCCATGTATGCATAATTTATCAATGCATTTATCTTTCGCGAATCGTAAAATTTTCACTGTTCAAGACTGTTTCTTCATCGCATTTGTACTGGGTACACAAATCTGAGCTGTGATTGTGCCCAATAAAACGAAATGAAGTGCATGCACTTCAATACATGTTCTTGGAATTCGTAAAGCACGCAAGAAAGAGTTCCAAAAATTTTCATTCCCGTGTTATGCTTCAAAAAAAATCTTCATTTTTTAATACATATGTTTCAAGCAAGAATTTAAATAGCCTCACAGACATTTTAACTCAAACCTCATCCTACTACTTTTGCCAATAATTTGCTAGTCCCTATTTATTTACAACGTGGATCGTATAACTATGTAAATAATAACAAAAGAGTAACAATTCGCACGATTCAGCTATGGCTGAAAAAGGAATCTTTTTTCAGGAAATAATGACACCGTTTCCTAAGTCAGGAAGGGAGGTGGCGGTCTTAGGGATTGAAAGGGTAGGAGTTTGACCTCGGAGACGCAGCATCGCAGGGTGGTCCCCATAGCCGCTCGAACTTACAATTAGAGGGACTATAAATGAGAAATACATTGATACACGTTAAAATAAACAAAACATTAGCCCAAAAAACTGACTTGCGCATTCTGCACGAAAATAAGTATTACTCATTCTGAACCTATGCATATTGTGTTTTGAAGTAGGCACTGAAGTTTTGAAGCAGGCACTGAGGAGGTTTTGAAGTAGGCACGAAACCAGTGCAGCAGTTGGGAAAAAAATTTAGGCGGTACTCACCCAAAATTTGCCAACAGCTGCACATGTATTATACCGATTTAAAAAAGGTAGTTTAACCGGTACGCTTATAGCTAGTTTGGATTTTAGGGGGTACGCCGTACCGGCCCAACTACAGCACTGAGTGAGTACAACCATAGAGTAAGTTTACATAAGAAGAGTATTACCAGGGGCGGATCCAGGATTTCTTTCTCGGGGGGAGGGGGCACAAGCAAGGCCATATCCAGGATTCTGTTCAGGGGGGGGGGGCACAAGGATACCGTATTGGAAGTCTTGCATATTTGTTAAGGGTCTGGGGGGGCACGTGCCCCCGTGCCCCCCCTAGATCCGCTTATGAGTATTAATGTGATTAATGTGGCACAACGTACCACAGGACCCGGGTTACTGACATAATAACTAACATGGTTTTGGATGAAGAGTCTACAATCATTCATCTTCAAAACTTATATAAATTTATTTCTAGACTCCATGGATATTTATACCCTATTTCGATCATCAAAAGAACAGAAAAACATGACTTTTCGTGATTTTAAATTTTAAGGGCCACTCTAGCAGTGGCGTAGCCAGGAATTACGTTCGGGGGGGTCCAAAACCAGGGGGAAATTTTTTTGAAAAACAGGGTACTAAGTAATGGCTTTTTAACTAATTTTAACACTTTTCATAATCGGAAAAACTTCATTTGTTAAAGAAATATTCTATAAATTCATGATTTTTCAGTATGCCGTTTTATTTTTTAAAGGAAAATAATTGTGTTTTTATATTTAGGGGGGCGGGAGGGGGTCCGGACCCCCTGGACCCACCCTGGCTACGCTACTGCACTCTAGTATGTATGTCCTAGTGCACTTTATCTGTGGAGGGGTAAGTGGAGGAAAAAGTGGGTGTAATGAGGGAATGCCCGTAACCACTGAAATAAAATAGGAAAAAGGCAACAATATACAAAATTCCCCAACGTTAGCTTCTGATTCGCCAGTTCGATACACGATGCTCGAGCGTTCCATTCGATTCGTTTCAAGGCATCTCCCCCGTAAGAATCTTCCGTGAATCCGTATCTTTGATAATTACATCTACATTCTACCCCGCAAGAAGCCTCAAAGGCGTATTAGGGCACTAGCCATTTACAAATATAAAGTAAATTCTGTAACGAGATTACGCCCAACATTTATGAAGGACCTTTAGTGTCCTTTAGTTTAAGTTAGTCCCGCGAAAAACGAATTCCCATAGCAATCCGTTCGGCAAAATATATCTCTTAACACTTCGCGGGCGTAGTATTACCTAAGCCACGGGAAATCCTTCGATTTTTGCTACGGGCGTAATATTACGACATGCGTCATTTGAAAAATCCTGGTTTGCCCTTTTTTTTAAAAAAAAAGTGGTACTATCCTCCAAATAAACAAAAGCAAAATTCGTTCTTTAAAATGATACGAAACACATATTCCTCGCATAAAATGAAGGTTGTTCAGAAATAACACTGGGATACAGATCTCCAGTACTAAGGTCAGCATGGTAAGGGTCAATTTATCGTTTCCGTAGGACCCTGAAATACAGTGATACTGCATATCCCACAGGCGCCTTGAAAAGTAGAAAACCCTCAAAACAACAACCCCGCCCCCCCGCCACTCCCCTTGACGACATATTGTTAGTCAACCAAGCCGCGACCGAATGGAATATCGATGACATGGTGTACTTTCCATCCGACGGCCGATAGACCCTCGCGAAACATGGTTACAATGTCGCCGAAAAATGAAAGGAATTCACCGGTAAGCAAAGGACAAATAGCACACGCCGAGGCGGACCTCACGGCGAACCAATCTACCAATACGCTTGGACGGGTACCTATGTAGGCGCAGTAAGTAAGAATAACTTCACGGTCATTCCGGGAATTTAAATGCATTTGGGCCATATATTTAGAGTCCCTTTGATGTTTTACGGTAGTATCAGTTTTTAGAGCTAGAAGTTTTGGAATTCGTTCATTGACTTGATGAAATTTGGCTTTAAACATTCCAGTTTCATTTGCGAAGAGTCTTGGGGGCCGTTAATCTGTTTTACGGGCTCGTTTTTTTTAAATTATCTAAATTGGTCCCAACTATGGATAAAGCCCTCGTAATAATTTTAACGATATCATAAGTCAATATTCAATACAGTGACACATTAAAAGCAAGTTGACGGCCCTCCACACTTCCGTCTGTTTGATTGTTGTAAGCGCGCGTGTGAGCTTCTGGCACTCCAAGAATGCGTCGTTACTCGGAAGTAGGTACCCAACAATTGTAACACGTAACAACGCAGGGAACAGTAACCCTCGCATTTCATAATAGAAAAATCTGCGTTTCATTTATTTGTACACTATGGACATGCACGCAAGTAGGCATCTGAAAAGAATTAGTTTAGCAATTCAAGATCTAATGAACCAATATCCTGACGACGCGATGGAATGGAGTTACAAAGAACGTAAGTAACTTTCTCCAAGGATACCTTCATTTGCATCTGCTGTTTCCATCTAATTTTTTGGTATTTCTGTTGGTGGTGGAAAACTTTTTCACAGTATTTCAACCACAAGATTCTCTAAATCTAGACTAGATTCCAACCAACTCACTTAAGTATCATAGCACAGGTTTGCACAGATAATAATTGCAAAATTTCAAATATAAAGAAAGGGTAAGTCCTCCAAACTATCTTTACGACCTAAAATAAACTTAAACCGATCGACATCCAATGATGGATTCAAGGACTTGATGAAGATAAGGTGGATTTGAATTTCAAGAAATAAACTTGTAATTTAGTACTTCTAGCACCTGATAATTTTTGAATGGTCAAAGCACATATATATTAAGAGGTAATAATAATAATAATAATATATATTTATTTATTTTCTGTGGCAAAGCCACCTTAGAAAAACAATACATTTACATTATAATATATCAGTCGGCACTAGTGAATACAAATAATAATATTATAGATGTGCACATTTACATTACATATGATATTATTTAATAGTGTTCAAGAATATACAATATACAAAGGTGGGAAAGACTTTTACAATAGGTAGCCATTTCTAAAAAAGTTATCTTAATTCTACCAACCTGTGATCAAATTTTAAGGAAGTTGGACACTGAGATTCAACCAATTAGCTCTTAGATACTAGTAATTAAATTCAATAAGAGACACAACTCGCTTAATTGAGAGGATAAGATGCATGACAGAATGAAATGAAGTCTAAGGCACTCTTGATGATTCCTTTGCAGCACAAAGGTTTCACTGAATAGATTCAATTAGCATCTAGAATAAAATGCAGGCAAATTCATGAACTTATCCATTGTTTAACTATAAAATGCAAAAATGTATAATTGCATGTCCATCCTTTACAGCTTCCACAGACATGTACCATGAATATGAAAAACTAAACAGTCAATACAAAGAAGAAACGGGAGCTTACCAGAAAGCATTAAAACAAGCAACCTCAGTAAGTACAATTTTTATCCCGTTTCCTAGCTCAAAGAAAAAGCACACAAATGTTTTTTGAAATATTAATAAATCATAATTTTTTCTAAGTTGATTAAATTTTAACTGCTACACACTTAGGTGAAATTAAAAGCAAGAATTATGTACACACATACAGGTATTACTTGCTGTTGAATAAATTTTTCAAATATTGCCAAAATGCTTAATTATTGGAAGCATTGAAATTAATAAGTATGCAATTCATGGAGAAGCAACAGCTTCATCTCTAAGCACACCACATTCTCTCTTAATTGTAGGAATACCCATTAATTCTTATCTAATAATGGATTTTTCAATTGCATCCAATATCTTACAGTGGTACAGAGAAAATCAAGATCTCAAGAGAAGAAGCTTTGCCCTGGCACAGAAATTCATGAATGACTCACCAGATCTCTCTTCCTTGGACACATTAGTTGAGCAGTTAAAAATGGAATCATCAACTTGTCAAGAAAATGGAGAGTTAGATGATCTTAAGAAAAGTGTCAAAGGTAAGTTTCTCCTATAATTGACTCCAGTACTAATTTTCACCTCCTTGTGCAATCCCTGTGAAAGGTTCATGTTAACGCCTGAAATATTTATGATCTATGACATAAGTTATGACTAATGATAAATTTTTCCTCCTAAAACAACAGATATGAGCGAGACAATAGGAAGGCTACAGTCAGAGCTGAACGCAGCTAGGCTGGAAGAATTTGAAGCACAAGAGGCTGCAACTGCATTGTCTGGGGAGCTGGAAGAGTCAACAATGGCACGTAAAGCTGCGGAGGTGCAGATAAAGGAACTGCTGGAAGAGATTAAGGTACTGCGCCAAGCAAAGGAAAAGGCAGAGGAAGAAGCTAAAATGGAAGCCAAGAGGGCAGACGAAGCTCTAAGAGATCGAAATACGATCGCTCATCAAAGTTCCCTCCTCCTGTCTCAAGCCCTTGAGGAAGACTACGAGGGAAGGATGGCTGCAACACTAATAGAGGTGGAACAGCTGAAGAAGGAACTCGAGGAAGAGAGAATAGCTCATGAGAGAGCCATCAAGGAAATGGAGGTATGGCCAAATTTTTTTTATTTGGACATTAAAAATAGCTAATACTAATTCAGAGAATTTTTATTGTAATCTTCCATTATTATTATTAACATATTCCACCTATTAAGGTATGTTCCCATGGAGTATTTAAGAAGAATTCTGGGAGCCTTACCTTCCATCACGCACTTCCCTGTTCAATTCACAATAAGGGCTACCTAAATTTCATTCTACCTAAAAATCTCATTCTTTTCCTTCCTCTCCCTCATTGACCTAACATTCTAACCTCAAACACTATTTTAAACTCTCACTCTTTCACTCCAGATAAGACTTCACTACCCTTTTCTTTAAACTCTTACATGGCAAACCTTGTCATAAGCCCCTTCCTGTTCATGAACGCCTCCTTAGCTAATGCAATTCTCTTCATCCAATTATTCAATTCAATGGATCAATTCAATAATTAATCCATTAATTAATCTTCCATTAAAAGGCAAGAAATTGACCTGCATGGTGCAAGATCTTATACTGCTCAAACATTATGCTCGTTTGATCAATAACGAAATGATGTGTAAAAATGCTGTACGAATGAAGAAATGCCTGCTGCTGCCTTAATTTCATTGATAACAACTTTTTAACTTACTTAATTATGCTTTACGATTAAAATCAAATCAGATGATAAGGTGATCATATTTTAATAACTGAACCTTTGCTAAGGAGGGTAAAGCAATGAGCTCATCAATTTTGATAGCTAATATTGAATATTTCTTTTCCCTCTAGAATAAACTAGAAAGCAAATCCGCAGAAGCCAGATTGGAGATAGTAGAGGAACAGCTTGCAGAAGCCACACGCCGAGCAGAGATTGCAGAGCAAAGACTGGCGGAAGCTGAAGAGAAGGGTAAATACATTTTGTGCTACTTATTTACCTATATTTACAACTATACTCTTAAACCAAATCACTTCCAGAAAAGAATATGAAAAGGTAATTAACTTGCACCCACATTAAGAAAAGTTAAGTTAGATAGTTTATTATCGAAGTTGTATTCCAGTTATGTTGATTTAGAAAGTCTTTCATTCACCCAATCCATTACCTGAAACAATTTTGCCCATCACTAACCCCATTCCCCTAAACAGCACCCACCTTCATTTACTGACCCAAAATCTGTAAATTCCTTGACTTTTCATATGGAATAGATTACTACTCTTAACTTCTCCCCTATCTCCTAGCATCTGGGGTATTAAATTTAACCTTTCCCAAGCTGTTTTAACACTCGAAGACAGTTCAGAATGATTTGGTAGAATGTTGCTCAAAGATGTAGTTAACATTTTCAATTGGACTGTTGCTTAAGTTTTAACAAACTGGACAGTACAACCAGGTCCGGACCTAGGATAAGTCAGATGGGACAAACGCCCTGGGTGTCAGATTTCAGGGGGCTGCAAAATTTGAAAAAATAATTTCAAAAAGTTATTTAATTTTTCTAATAAAAATATTTAATGATAATTATTAATTTATAAATTATTAAACAATAATACTTACAAAATAGCCTTAATTGCAAACATACAGAGTGTAATTTCAACTACCACATCTCAAAAAAATAGCTTACTGATGATTTTTATATTTTAGTGGTGGGGGAGGGAGGGAAGGAGAGAAGGGGGATGGAGGCAGCAAACTGATCTTTGCCCCACTTGACAAAACTCCTAGTTCCGGCCCTGAGTACATTTGTTGATTACCTATCTTTTCAACTATTTCTTTAAAAGTTTTTTATTACTTACTTATCTTTTTCAGTGAGTCAACTTGAGAACCACCAGATAGTGAATGGCGCCGAAATGGAACATAGCCAGCACCCAAATCCTCCACCTTTTGCCCCTCCACCACCTCCTCCTCCCCCTCCTCCACCACCACC